>NC_141699.1:116029681-118543014 GCF_964263255.1 Lissotriton vulgaris
TGTTTATCCTATACATCAGATACATCATAACATTAGTTCTCATGATGTTGCCATATGACCCCATGAGGACCCGCTCCTTCCACAGCCCCATGTGCAAGCACACGAAGCTGGGGGAAAAGCAAGCCCCCATGGCCACACCCCTCAATTGCTGATATATCTGTCCATTGAAAATGAAATAATTCTGCTCCAAACAGAGTTTCAGCATGCCTAAAATCATCCGGTTGTGACTGGAACAGTTCTCAGGACGTCTGGATAGATAGTGCTCAGCAGCTTTTATACCATCGCAATGTCTTATCGACGTATATAGAGAGGTAACGTCTAGAGTCATTAAAATGTAATTGTCATCCCATTCTAGGTTACTCAGTTTGCAAATAAAATATGTTGTGTCTCTCACATAAGAAGGCAATATTTTTACCCATTCTTGTAAAAAGAAGTCAATGTACTTTGAAATGTTTTCTGTGGAGCTATTTATTGCCGATAAAATAGGTCTTCCAGGCGGTGTTGATGAATTCTTGTGAACTTTCGGCAATAAATACAAAATAGTTATCACTGGACAGTCTTTCTTTAAATATCTGAATTCGTCATTCGAGATTAAGCCCCCACTCCTCCATGCCATCAATTTTGAATTGTGTTCCGACCAAGCCGTTTTTATTGCTGTAAGATTGCTTTTCTTGTAACAATCCGGGTCTCCTAATTGAGATTCAGCTTCTTTCACATAGCTATGGCGGTGCTAAAGGACAATATTTCCCCCTATGTCCGGATGTTTCACAATTACATTTTTGTCGGATTTTAGTTTTTCAATCAAGTTATTGTAACTTTGATTCTGTCGGCTTATGATGGTGTGTTTTTTGTTGGAAGTGGCATATAATTTCTTTAAGTCTTTTATGACAAAGTCCTGATATAAATCCAGACTGTCGTGTGTCATGATTGGCAAGAAAGTTGATTTCCTTTTGAAGGAAGTGTAACCTGGAGCATTATCAGAGTTCGTGTTAGATACCAGGGGCTGTACCAAAGCTTGACCCTCCTGTTGTAAATCCCATACTTCATTCAGGGTTATATCTGCTCCAGTTGTGAGCAACGTGGGACTTTGTACAGCCAGATTCCTTTGTTTTCTATATGGCTGCAAACAATGGTACTTGCTTAGTTTTAGTTTCCTGATAAATCTGAAGGTATCCATTCTCAGATTAGCATAATTCATATTGCTCGGGGGACAGTATGATAATCCAAGTCCCAAGATCTGTTTCTCCTTGGGAGTTAGAACAATGTCAGTCAAATTTATGATTACTGTTGGGTTGAGGCTTGTGTTTGGTTCTGAAATCTGTTCCATTTGCCTCTGTTTCCCCGATTGCCCCTCTTCCCTCCATTTATATTTCCTCTGGTGGCACTTGCGTCGTTGGAGCCGCTTGTTGTTGGCCCTATGCCGTTTTGTTTGGGGCCTACTTTCGATTTTGATCTCAGTGTGTCCCGGCGACTTTCGCAGAGGCAATTTATCTCTTGCGCCAGAGCCAGTTTGGTAAACACCGCCTGCATGTTTTTTCTTAGATCGTTGTCTGAATCGCTTTCCGCGGCTGAATTGAGGTCTGTTGAGGAAGCAGATGCAGTAGTGCCTTGCCTTACTTTTTGACTGCCTTTGCTGACCTGCACCTTTTTTTTTTTTTTTTTTTTTTTAATTTTTTATTTGACAGACAAGTCACAAGCAAAAAGACATTATAGAAAAAAAAAAGAAAGAAAAGAAAGAAAAATAATATATCAAACTTTTAGAGTGACATCGGGAAGACCGTCCATACATTAATTCAAACAGCAATCTTTATATGTTACTTCTTAGCCTGAACAAAAAGACATTTATAAGAAAATGAAAAACAAGCAAGTTCATCTCAGATTCCATTAATATTTAGACAAAGTTAGCCCAAATCTTTTCCATTCTATCTACAGTTTTCCAACTCCTATTCTTAGCAAGGGCCTTCTCCATAGTGTATATTTCATGTAGTAGCAAGAGCCATTCCGACCTCTGTGGTGGATTCGGTGATATCCAGGCTCTAGTAACTACCAGTCTGGCACAAGAAATCGCTATATCTAGCCAGCTTCTATTATCATGCCCCTTCTCATGTATATAAAGTAACACCATAGATGAAGTAAGTGGGGAGCTGATCAGTTGTTTCTCATATAAAATAGATTCAATTTCTCTCCAGAAAGGGTTCAAGACTGGACAAGAATAGATCATATGAATTAGATCAGCTGCATTCAGATCGCATTTAGGGCATTTAGTACGTTCATTATTTTGTGACCATTTGGCAATTTTCTGAGGGGTATGATATAGTTGACTGACCGTTCTGTATAGTTGAAGTTTTAAGCTTGAAGAATGTATTGTTTTGTTAAGGACTGTGAAAGCATTAGAGATATTCTGGGGGGTCACATTAGTTCCCAATGCAAGCGTCCATTTTTGAGACAGTCGAGGACAATCGTCCGAGTTATGCTGGGAAAACTGTTTATATCCTGTACTAATTATTGATTTCTCTTTAGAACTATACAGAACTTCCCAAATATCCGAGCTAGTAATTTTTTTTAAGTTCCTTTTCCGCACCAGATAGTCCCTTACTTGCATATATTTAAGTATCATCTCACTTGGTAGCGAATACATTAATTGTAAAGTAGGAAACTGTAGAAACCCCTCGTGACCATATAAGTCTCCCAGTCTCTTGATCCCGTATTCAGCCCACTCTCTCCCAGTTCTATCATTAAAAATACCTGGTAGCCCTGGGTTATCCCATAGAGGTAGCTCTGAATGAAAAAAGGAAGTGTCACAAAACTTCATAACTAAATTAAACATCCCTACGATATCCCTTGCTGTCTTAAATTTTACTCTTTTGAAGAAGTTCGGATCCTGAATTCTTGTTAAAAATTGAGATGCATTTATCCCTAACATAAATTGGTGAAAAAAAAGAGTTTTATTCTTATTTAATAAGCTTCTGAAACGCCCTATAAAGGATGCAAAATAGTAAGACTTAAAGTCCGGGAAATCCAATCCACCCTTCTCTATAGATAGTTTTAGTATCGCTATTGACCTCCTAGGTTTTTTATAACTCCAAATAAAGGTACTGCAAATTCCTTCCAGTTTCTTAAAAAAAATATTATGAACTCGAAGGGGTATAGAGCGAAAAAAATATAATAATTTGGGCAATATATTCATTTTTATCAAATTAATTCTTCCCAGAATGTTCAGCGGAATTTTATGCCATTTTTTAAGCATCAAGGTAACTTGTTTGAGTAAAGGTTCATAGTTCAATTTGATTATTTCATTTATTTTAGAAGATATGGTCACCCCTAAGTAAACGGCCGAGTTGCATAACCCAGTAACTGATTGATTAGCTTGGTAGTTCATGATGGTTTGAGTTTTATTAAAGTTTAATTTGTAACCGGAAATCTCTCCAAATTTTTCCGCTTCGTCTGTAATTCCTGCTAAAGCGTCTATAACATTAGTAGTGAATATAGCTAAATCATCAGCATATGCAGTGATTTTAAGAATTTTATTTTCATGCTCAACTGGAGATATCTTCTCTTGATTCTGCAAGGCATTTATGAAGGGCTCCATAGAGAGGGCAAACAACAGGGGTGAAAGTGGGCACCCCTGTCGGGTCCCCCTTGATATAGTAAATGTTGATGAAAGTGCTCTGGCATAGCTAATTTTAGCGTTAGGGTCTCTGTATATAGCTTGTATGCCTCCAAGGAAGCGATCCTTAAACCCATACTGCTTTAGCACTTTCCACAGATAATCCCACCCCACACGGTCGAACGCCTTTTCTGCATCCAGTAATATCATACCGAGTGGGGTGAGATTAGTTGCAGCAACATCAAATGCCGTGACCGCCATATTGATGTGGGCGGTAGTGTCCCTTCCCTCAATGAAACCATGTTGTTGATCATTAACTAGCTGCGGCATAATAGATGCCAATCGCCTTGATATTAGTTTGGAATAGGCCTTAGCATCAGCATTTATTAAAGAAATAGGCCGATATGACCCACATTCCATTGGAGGTTTATTTTTTTTCAAACAAAACATAATTTTCGCCGTTTTCCAAGAGTCCGGGGCCTTGCCAGATAAGCCTATAGAGTTTATCACTGAGCAGAGTAAAGGAAGTAGCTCTTCGGCACATATCTTATATAATTCAATCGGAATCGAGTCCTCACCTGCCGCTTTATTACAGGGAAGCGAGAACACCGCTAAACGTAATTCTTCTAATGTATAATCAAGTTCCAAATTATCCAAAATCTCCTGGTCTAAAAAGTGTCCCGAGGGAAGATTGTCATTTAAATAAGATTGGATCTGCTCTGGCCTAGCCCTACTCTCAGGAGTATATAGTTATTCATAATATGAAGCAAATTGCTCCATTATATCTCCAGGCTGTGTATAAATAATACCATTAGAACCTTTTATCGCTTTAATTAATGTAGATGCTCGGTCCTCGGCTACCTTGTATGCCAAGAGCTTTCTTATTCGATCACCAGATTCATACTGTGATAATCTGTATTTCAGTATCTTACAACTGTTTTTTTCTTTAAAAGAACTTTTCGTGCGTGTACGTATATTTATAAGTCTACTTTATAAGATTAATATATCTCTGCTATTCCGTTCCCCATCTCTAAGCTTGTCTGCCAATAGTTTTTCGATATATAGAATATTATCTGTCATTAGCTTTGTTTCTCTTTTCCTTGATGCGTTTTGTTTAAATATATATTGTTGAGTTATTCCTCTGATAAAGGCCTTGCAAGCGTCCCAGACTGAGAGCAAGCTAGCAGTATCTTTATTATATGTAATGAACTCCTTTATCTGTTTTTTAAGCATGGTAACAAAGACCTCATCTGAGAGTAAATATCTTGGAAAAGAGAAAGAGCGTCTTTTTTTTATACCTGAGGCCAGATCAAATGTAAATATTATAGGATTGTGATCCGAAGAAATTTTTGGCATGACCTTCATATCTCCTCTGCTCATTACTTCGTCCGAGGCCCAAGCTAAATCAATCCTAGAGCAGATTTTATGAGGAGCTGAGTAATACGTAAAACCGGGTAAACCTGGATATAAACTACGCCAAATATCTTTTATATTGTGTATTTTAGCTAGTTCCAATATTGCTGCTCTTGTTTGGCGCATACGTAGCCCTACACCTTTTTTAGTTGTATCCTGTTGATAGTTCATAACACAGTTAAAATCTCCCATTAGAATAAGTTCTCCTGACCAAGATAATAATTCCATATTCAACCAATCAAATAACCGTGGCTCATCTTTGTTAGGACCATACACTGAACAAAAAACATATAAAGTACCTTCCAATCTCAACTGCATTATTGCCCACCGCCCTCCCTTATCTGCTGCTGTTTTAACAACTTCCCCTTGCCAGTGTTTTTTCTTTAAGATAGCCACACCTCTTATCGGTGCATTTAAAGTCGTGCAGATCACCAATTCGTATCCCAATTGACTCAACAATTTTTTATCTTTATAACAAATATGGGTTTCTGTAAGCATTATTATCTGTGCATCATACATCTTTAGCTCTTGATAGATTAGATTTCTTTTTGTCTTGTTGTTCAGACCTGATACGTTCCAGGCAAGACACCTGCAGTACGTCATTTTACATACAATAAAAAAAAAGCCTCTTCCCTTTTCTTATTACTCCATAAAGCTCTCTTTCTTATTAAGTACATTGTGAATTCGCCTTCGCCTTGACTTGTCTTGTCCTTTTTGTTTCCCCCCCCTTCCTTTCTCTCCCCCCCTGTGCCACAGAAAAACACCCCCCCTTTATATCTGCTGCCTATTGGTAGGGCAGCCTCTCATCGGTGCAGCTACCCGCCGCTTTCCACCAACTACTTTACGTATGCCATTTTTGCAAGGTTTAGCTTGTCTTGTATCCCATATCCTCACTTTTTATCCTGTATATTGTCACATTAATCAGACATTTTCACCTAGCAATCCCAAAGGTATAATATTATATTACTTATGCTTTTGTAAGTTTATCTAGCACATTTTCTGCCTCCTTGACCTGATTGAGATAATACGTATGCCCGTCTTTCATAACCTTTAAACATGCAGGCTCTTGGAGGAAAACCTGAGCCCCTGCGGTTTTAAAAGAGTCGATTAGCTGGCGCAGTTTCCATCGTCTGTCCATAGTAGATTTACACAAATCTGAGCGAACAAAGAAGGTCACATCTTCGGTGGTAATCGGAGAATTAGGTTTAGCTTTTAAAGAAACCGCTTGTCTCAACAGAAAATTTCCAAAATAAATCAAAAAAGGGCGAGGATACTTGTTGTCTCTGTTTCTATTAACTAAAGGCAGCCTGTGGGCTCTTTGGATCTGAGAGTCCCAATCCCAGTCCGCGAGATCTGGGAAGGCACGTTGGCATAGTCTAACTATGTAGGCTCTGGTGTCTGCCCCTTCAGCCCCCTCCGGGATCCCAAAAAGTCTGAGATTCTGCCTTCTTTGCCTATTTTCCAAGTCCTCCATCTTGGATTGTAGGGCCCGGATTTCTTCCTCGTGCCCAATACTTTTCTGATTGTGCTTGACCGAAGTCTCCTCTATTTGTGCCACTCGTTGTTGAAGTTCCTCCACTTCTTGAGCTACTTTGTTCATTTTTCCATTGACTTCAAGCAAGTATGACTGAATTTTAACACTATCCTCCTTAAGTTGTGAGAAATGTTGTTGTGCCTCTTGTCTCTGTTCGGTCAGCATATGCAAAATTAGTGCCATAGAAGGGATCTCCAAAGAGGAGACCTCCTGGTCTATTTCCTTCGTAATTTCCTTCGTAATTTGCATGGCCTGATCTGTTTCTACCTCTACTGAAGCAATAATTTTGCCCACATTTAGGGCCATCTCAGTCCCATCCTCCCTTAAGGTAGAGTCTAGTTGTAGATCTTGTGCCCCATTACGCTCGCTTACTATCAATTGATTTGTAGGAGTGGGCGAATTGTCAGAACCGATAACATGAATATCTTGAATATCCTGGTTCAATAGCAACGGAGTTGATGGCTCAATGGAGCTATTGCCTGATAGGCGTAAGGCCATTGTTTTAACTCCTCCCTTAGCTTTTATCCAATTACGCAAGGGGCTATCATCAATAATAGATTTTCCACGGTTATTATTAGCCAGGTTTATTGTAGAGGAAAGAGTAGACTGATTAGTGTTTTTCTTACTCCTTATTTTATTTTTGGCTTTCCCTTTTCCTTTTTTCCGTGTCACTGTTTTCCAGTTATCCTGTGGTGAACTCCCCATATTATCCTCCTCCTCATCCAATAATTCCACATATTCGTCATTCGACTCTACATGTATTCCGCTGCTCTCTTCTACTTTATCTTTAGGAATTCTAATAGCTGGAGCTAAGATCTGAGTGCCCGTAGCCTCGACTGCTATAGCTTCGCAGCTCATCTGAGTCGGGTTGGTACCTGCGGGGTCCTTTCTAATGTCAGAGCCTGAGTCTGAGATTTGTGCAAGTGTCTGCGCCTGTGGCATCAGCTCTGCTGCTCCATTTTCAATATCCTTCTCTTTCCCTTTATCCGTATCATTTTCCTTTTGAGCAACAGTATCCACATGTACTCCCATCTCCGTCTCATTCCCACTCTCGGTTACGCACACCTCTTTTCCTGAAGCCCTCTGGGGATCTCCCCTCAAATCTGTATCCAAGTCTCCATAATCAGTTATCTGCCCAGTCTCTTTACTGACCCCTGCAGGCGCTGGATTTGTGGCTAAATTAACTTCTTTATTTTTGGCAAAATTATCTTTATCAGCAGCAGCAAGCATTAAGGATCGCAATGATAGTTGTTGTTGTTGCTTACCAGCCATGTTAACTGCTTTGTCCTGACTCCCGGAATTGAGCAAGTTCTTCACAGCAGTGACAGCGGTAATCACTACCTCTGTTCCGTGAGGCTTAGCTGGGGTTTTAGCCTTAGCTGCAGCAGCCGCCGCCGCCTTCCTCTCTGCTAGGCCATTGACTGCAGCTGTGGTAACATTCTCCTCGGAGTTCCCTGCTCCTTTCGCATTTCTGGTGCTTCTTGCTTGAGTCTTCGGCGCCATGACTGCTCCGCCTGTCTCTGACTCAAAAACGCTCCCCACAATCAAAGCGGCTCTCTGATCCCGATCCCGCTTGTCCTGCTTGTCCCGTTGGTCCGGAGTGCTGGCTAACCTCCTCTCAACGATAATTCCAAAGTTTCCACTCGAACCTAGGCCTGCGGATCCTAGCCACGTCAGCAGGGACCAGCGAGCCCAGCGTGCGCAGCCTGTCTCTGCTCCTCGCTCGCGGACACCACCGCAGCCGCTGCCGCTGCCGCCCACAAACAATAGCCGCATCCAGCCTTCTGCGTTTCTTTAAAGCTCAATCCGTCTGTAGCAAGTTGCAGGTAGAACGTTTTCCGTTATTTCGCACAGTTTCGATTGCCGCCTGTTGTGACAGAAAGTATCTGTTAATCTGCTAATCTGCTATCTGCTCTCCGTAAGGTGGTGGGAGCGGCGTTCTCGAGCTGCACCCGGCGGCACCTTCAATCTGACCTGCACCTTAATGTTGTCATAACGGCGCGCAAAGGTAAAAATTTGGCCGTGAAGATAATCAAGTCTGTCCCGCTCAAATTCAAAGGTTTTTCTCTTCTTTATTATATCTTCCTCTTTTACAAGTCTTGCCATCATTTCGTCCCTCATTTTAGTTGTTTGATCTGTATTGTCCATTGTGGCCAATTCTGCTTCCACAGCCTTTATTTCAATTTGTAGTTTCACCCTGTCACTGTCAGCATACTTGGCCAGAATGCCCATCAAGCGTGCAGAGTACTCCAAATTGGTCTCAGCCCATTCAACCAGCAGAGCTGGGTCCGGGCTCTCATAACTCGGAGCCAATGTGCTTCTAAGTCCTCGTGGAACACGTTTAACTGATCGATAGCGAGTCAGAGATTTATGTTCCCACCACTATGACTGCTCGCGTTTCATGAGCTTTTCTAGCTTCTGAAATATTTCTCTCACGTTGGGGCCACTTGCACCTCCGACATCATGTTCCGAAATGGGTACAAGGCTTGCCCCCTCCGGATTTTCCACAAACATGTGGCCCGCAACTTCCTCTCTGCGTTTCAGCACGTCAGCGGACATATTGGCTTTCAATGGCAGCGTTTTTCGGCACACACTGAAGAAACAAGCAGTCTGCGCTCTCTTAAAATATACGGCGCTGACTGCTAGACACACGCTCCCCTGTGACTTTCATTCACTGTCCTACCTGGACTCGGCTGTCAGCAGCTTCCCCGTGAATATCAGGTCGGCTCGGACTCCTTTCGTCCCAATAGGTACGTGTGTTCTCCTCACAGGGGCTCGGGCAGCTTCCTCCTACCGGAGTACAGTTTACGATTCCGGTTTACGGGATCTCAGCTTCCTGCCGCTCCACCCCCAAAACTTGGAGAGGGGCTTCTTACTCGTACCACGAACGCTCCTTGGTACATTAGATAACGAAACCGTTATTCACAGTCTTTTCCTCTCCAGAGAAGAATAACGCAGAGTAAGCCCAAAATTTGTGATAATTTCTCAGTGTTTTATTTGTGGAAGTTGTTGCCAGCCATCCGCCATGACGCGTTTCGCCTCCAAAACGAGGCTTGATCACATGACGTGCAGTAAAACAAACAAGGGTTTAAATATTCCAAATAGGGGCGTGGCATATAAGGCTTCATTTAAAGTGAACAGTGCATATTCAATTCGTTTCACCTTGTTCCAAATTTGAAACATATATATATATATACACATACTTACCTGAAGGACTGCCCGCTGAGTCCCTCGTTGTTTCTTCACGGAGGCAACATTTTGGATATACATATATATATATATACACATACTTGTTATTACTATTGTTGAGTGCGGCATGGGACCAGGCCTCTTAGAGAGGCAAAGGCTCAAGTGAGTCAAAAAGACTCGCTCCCATATTATACAACGATAATAGCCTATTATTATCTGCCAATTTACAAATACGCTTTAATGGAATATGTTTTTTATATGTTTGGTGTTTTATTAAAATATATTTAACCAAAACCAGGATGCAAGGAGTTAAATTCTTGCAGTGTGGTAAAATCAATTTGAAGCTATCACATGTGCAAAATCATTATAACATTCAATCTGTGGTGAAGAAGACAGCTCTTTCTAAGGTCAATTTCGCTGCATTGTATTCATAAATTTATATATATATGTGTCTGATCAAGGGCCCGAAACGCGTCATGGCGGCAATCGTGTTGTACACCGAATAAATTGATGAAAAGTACCTGACTGGGTCCGTGTCTGTTTCTTACCGGCGGAAAACTTGAGGAGTGAAACGGAGTTCTTCGTATATATATATATATATATATATATATTACCTACTGGCGTCTCGCCAGTAGGTATATATAGTTAGGATTTTTTCCCTATGGGATTTCTGAAAATTCTATGTCTAATAACTTTGGCGTTTGTGGACGGAATCGGCTGAAATTTTCAGGAAAATGGCACATTTTGTTTCTGAGCAGCCCCTGAAAATGTAGTGGGGTTTCGTCAAGGGGGGGCTGAGAAAAAAGGGGGGTCCCAAAACGCGTTTTTTACATTGAGTTTTCCATAGGGCGGTTGGCCTCACTTTTAGCTCGAACGGCTGAATGGATTTGCACGAAACTTGGCAAAATTGTAGGGACTGGTAGCCCGATGTGCCTTTGCTAGGTCTCAATATATGTGCTTCAGTGGATTTTGAGAAATTAACGTTTAAATCAAGATATATATCTGTAACAGCGCTCCGGGCAGCGATCCGGTCCGCTTACTTTTCGCGTTTCGGAACTTTGCGCGTAGAAAGCTGATTGGCTCTCCGGTGTCTGTCAACATTCTAAACAGTCTGGAGCGGCCGCCATCTTGTCTCTCGGTAGGATCGAGGGAGAAGAAGAGGTGAAAAACGAAAGGGGAATTTAATGAAAGGGGGCAAGGTATCCCCCTCTTGACCCCCTAGGAATGTTGTTGGGGTTATTAAAGGGTCCCGTGGGGAAAAGGAAAAAAAATGATTTTTCACGGTAGAAGCGCTTCACGGGCCGCGAACTGGGCCGCAAACTGGTAGCGAAACGGGAATTCGCCATTTTGTGCTTCGTTAATTAAATTACTAGGTATAAGGGGGGGCGGGAGACGTATCCTAATCCCCTATGTTTCCTGAGGGTGGCTGAGGAGGCTGATATATGTTGATACATCTCTTCCAGCGGCTGTGCGTGAGCTTTTTTTTATTTTGCTGCGTGACAGTCCGGAGCGGCCGCCATCTTGTCTCTCGGTAGGATCGAGAGAGAAGAAGAGGTGAAAAACTAAGGGGGAATTTAATGAAAGGGGGCAAGGTATCCCCCTCTTGACCCCCTAGGAATGTTGTTGGGGTTATTAAAGGGTCCCGTGGGGAAAAGAAAAAAAAATGATTTTTCACGGTAGAAGCGCTTCACGGGCCGCGAACTGGGCCGCAAACTGGTAGCGAAACGGGAATTCGCCATTTTGTGCTTCGTTAATTAAATTACTAGGTATAAGGGGGTGCGGGACACGTATCCTAATCCCCTATGTTTCCTGAGGGTGGCTGAGGAGGCTCATATATGTTGATACATCTCTTCCAGCGGCTGCGCCATCTTGCCTTTTTTCCAATGCCACAATTTTGTCGTGCACGGCAGCCATTTTAGATGCCAGGCTGGTCCCAGGCTATCACCTACCCCTGCGGATGTAGTTTATGGCCCCAGCTGTAGAGAATTCAGACATGCCAACCCTCCTGATTCAGGCGTGTGCTACTGATTTCAGTGCTAGTCTCCCGCCTCCCGATTTCTGCAAGCAAAAACCTGGGGGCATATTACGAACAACTAGCGATAATTTTTGTCTCTAACTTGTTTAGAGACAAAAATTATCGCCACACATCGGCTATTTTTATCGCAGATAAACCTTGCTATTATCGCAGAAAAGTCAGCGATATTCATGTATTATCGAGCAAATGCTCTTAGCCATGTTATCCACCTCCCATTGGATAACATGGCTAAGAACTGCTCAGGGCAGGTGTTAGATTTTGGAGATATTCGCGCTTAGCGCGAATATCTCCAAAAGTTGGTAATAGAAGATAGCGATGTTAGGGACTGTTTCCAGTCGCTAACATCTTGGTACGCCACTTTGCATGTCATTAGTGATAAGTATCACTGACATGCAAAGCGGGGCCCAAGATGGTCGCTATCTCCTTTTAGCTGTCACTAACTGGTGTTAGCGACAGCTTGGTAATCGGGAGATAATTTTATCTCCGCTTTCATGGCTTTTAAAGCCAAAAAAGCGGAGATAAACCCCCTTGATAATATGCCCCACGATTCCTTGGGGGTTTCAGCTGACAGGGTATTGTGTTACATGGTAATTTTTCCAGGAAACGTCAGAGGGTCGATGCAGGGGTTCTAGAAGAGGTGATAAACCATTTAAGCCTCATGAACAAGCGCATGGTCTTTTAAAGATTTGTGAAGTACTCGGGGCGGCGGTGTGTGTGTGCCCTCTTTTAGGAGCGGGCGGGGGGGCACTGCCAGGAACTTGCCAGGTCAGGTAGTGTTCAACACGTGCATCACCCTTTCTCTGCCTGCTATTGCGCTCCATGCTTCGGAAAGGTAAGAAAAAGAACGTGCATTTGAGTTTGAAATGTCCGATCCTGCAGCAGCACACTTCCAAAGCCCACACATGACAATAACCCGATTCAAGGCCCCATTCACCCGTTTTTAAAAAAATAGATAACACTCCAACAAAGTAAGATTATAAAACTTTATTAACTATTAACTATAACGAACGGAACAAAAACTAAAAACATTTAAACATTTTTCAACACAAAAAGCAACAATGGTTAGAAGCTGCCTTTTGTGCGAATAGTCCCAAGGCAGCACAACGTGCAGAGTTCTGGACGGCACCCAGGTGATGTCGCCTGGGTGCCGCACTGGTTTTGGGATCCTACAATGCAGCACAGAAAAACAGCGTGGGGCGTCCCGGGTGGTGCGGGGGGAGGCCTCGTCAGTAGCGGTCTGTTGTGCGAATAGTCCCAAGGCAGCAGAACGCGTTGAGATGTTGATGGGACTGTGTCCAGTGTCACATGGCTGACACAACATGTACGACAGGCACCCAGGTGATGTCCAGTAAACTGCCGCACTGGTTTTGGTATCCTACAATGCTGCTCCGAAAATTGGCGTGCGGCGGCCCGGGGGTGGGGGAGGCGGCGTGAACGGGCCTCCCCAGGTGGCGGCCATCTAGCTGAGTTGCGCCCGCTCTTGCGGCTACAGCGTCTCGCTCACCATGTTGTTGAGTTGCTCCCACTCTTGCAGTGCAGCGATAGGCGGCTGCCACATGGCTCTTAAAATGGCGGACGGCTCCTCGGTTTTGGGCCTGGTCCACTGAAATGGCCCTGGGACACCTTGGAACTCGGACGCTTGCCTGCTAGGGCTTGGGCTCCATTCTCGAAAAGCGTCCCCTCAGCCGTGAAGATTCTACAAAAGTCTTGGGGGCCCCCGACTCCCGCAGGCTTCCAGTGGGGAGCGGCTGCCATGATTGCTCGCGGAATGACCACGACGGAGCCACGAGATGGTGGTGCTCTCATGCTGACGCCAGCTTCAGTCTGAATGATCCAGAAACAAGGTGGGGCTTTCATCGTTTGGGAAAAAAAAATGTTCTAAACCAATGAAAAGTGTTATTTTTAGGTCATATGACCAAGCCTTCCATCTTTAGGAAACCAAAAGTAAAATGAACCAATGAAAAGTTTTATAAACAAGTCACATGACCTGTTATGCGGCATAGGGCTACAAAAAGCGTAGAAAATCCGTTGGCACGTGAGGCGGCGTCAGTAGCGGACCGATGTGCGAATAGGCCGAAGGCAGCACAACGCGCCGAGATTCGGATGGCACCGAGGTGGTGTCCAGCAAATTGCCGCACTGGTGTGGCCATCCTACAATGCTGCGCCGAAAGACGGCGTGTCCAGCTGAGTTGCGGTCACTGTTGCGGTACAGTGACTCGAACGCGCCGAGATCCGGATGGCACCGAGGTGGTGTCCAGCAAATTGCCGCACTGGTGTGGCCATCCTACAATGCTGCGCCGAAAGACGGCGTGTCCAGCTGAGTTGCGGTCACTCTTGCGGTACAGTGACTCGAACGCGCCGAGATCCGGATGGCACCGAGGTGGTGTCCAGCAAATTGCCGCACTGGTGTGGCCATCCTACAATGCTGCGCCGAAAGACGGCGTGTCCAGCTGAGTTGCGGTCACTGTTGCGGTACAGTGACTCGAACGCGCCGAGATCCGGATGGCACCGAGGTGGTGTCCAGCAAATTGCCGCACTGGTGTGGCCATCCTACAATGCTGCGCCGAAAGATGGCGTGTCCAGCTGAGTTGCGGTCACTCTTGCGGTACAGTGAGTCGAACGCGCCGAGATCTGGATGGTCCCGATGTTGTGTCCAGCAAGTTGCCGCACTGGTGTGGCCATCCTACAATGCTGCGCCGAAAGTCGGCGTGGGGTGCCACGTTGGCTTATGAGGTGATGTCAGTAGTGGACTGATGTGTGAATAGGTCTGAACCAGCACAAGGCGCCAAGATCCGAATGGCAAGTCCTGGATGTTGAGTGCCTCAGTTGAGAGTTCTGAGCAGTGCTTGTAAGACTGTCTGAAGCTTATTTGCACCTGCTGCAGCTTCACTATTGCCCTGGTGTGGCCAAAGGTGGCACATGACATAGGCGGCCGGCTCCCGAGGTCCGGCGGAACTTTTTTCCTTTTCCTTTCTGCTTCTTTTCCTACAATCCGTTTCATCTGAAGACACGACCAGGTCCCTGAATGTGTGCAGCGGGACGCTATTGATTGAATGAAAATGGCGGCTTGACACAAAGCTGACTCAAGCGTTACTGTTGATGCTATACAGACAAAAATTGGTTTTCAGTTTGTACATTCTTCAGGTTTTTTTTTTCCATCCAAGTCTGATTGAGAGTTTGTAGAAAAATGGCTTCAGATTTTCCACATACTACTCTTCAACATTCTTCCTAAATGTAACAATGTGAAACTCACTAGGAGAATGGCTGTTTCTGTTTCCTTTCAAAATGCTGCCAACAATATTTTCTGAATGGAAGACACCATCTTGTAGCATAAAGGGACGAAAGGGGTTCTGGTCTGGCCGATGGTTGGTGGAGACATTTTGACTATATCTTGGACCTGCCCGGCCTCGCCCAAAATGGCGCCGGTATAAATGGGACTCGTAACTCCTTGCCCGCAAATGTATATCTAGAAAATGTTATTGTAAGTGGCCCTGTCGTATTTTAATTACAAAATGTACGTCCACCGATTCCGCAACTGTTAGACACCTTTGTTCTTGCAACCTAATGGCCCGCTCGTTACGTTCTTCTACAGTGTAAATGTCTCCTCATCATATACGATTTCAGTTTGCTCCGTGGCCGGCCCACGTGGTTATAGGCCCGTATTTGTATACTGACATTTTCACAATAAAGGTTTTTAAAACAAAACACGGTAGTAGTATTTACATTGGTAAAGTTTTTACTTTTAGTCACTGTTTTCGAATCAGTAAAGGCAAGTGAAATAAAGCAGTCCAATTACATGACGGATAAAAGGTATAATATGTAGGAACGCAGTAAAGATAAATGCTTAATAGCAGTTGTGTTTTTCATGTCTGCAATATAAAGTGATCGATAAGAATCTGATAATCAGGCGTATCGGCGACTAAGATAGCAGGCCGAATCTCTTTTACTCAACGGCTCCGTCATGGAAGGAAGAAACGCCCTTTTTCTCGAAAAAGGAATATATTTTACTTACAAGACAGTTGTAAATTTTCCGGGAAAGTACATTAGCCTGGAATATTATAACATATGTTTGAAAAAAATATATTGTTCGAAAACAATAAAAAGCGTAATTTTTAGGTCATATGACCAAGCTTTTCATCATTAAATTAACAAAAGTAAAATAAATCAATGAAAAGTTTTATTAACAAGTCACATGTCCTGTTATGCTTACGTTACGCGCTGCGCGCCGCGCCTCGGATCACTTCCGGGTGCGGTAACGCGGCGTGTCATATAACGCATTACGCGACAACGTAGGTCAAGAATATAGTCAAAATGTCTCCACCAACCAGCGTTCGGAACACAACTCCTTTCAGCAGTCCAAAAAGTTCTGTTAAATGACAACAGAGGGGACAGGCAACAAGAACCATCAGTCAAAGAGGGGAGGGCAAGTTCTTCTCTTCCGGGTCATGTTGGGGCGCTACCGGAACTGATCGAATTGGTAGTCTACAGTGTTTCTGGATGTTTCAGACTGAAGCTGGCGTCAGCATGAGACCACTACCATCTCGTAGCTCCGTCGTGGCCATTCCACGAGCAATCATGGCAGCCGCTCCCCACCAGAAGCCTGCGGGAGTCGGAGGCCCCCAAGACTTTTGTAGAATCTTCACGGCTGAGGGGACGCTTTTCGAGAATGGGACCCAAGCCCTATCAGGGAAGCGTCCGAGTTCAAAGGTGTCCCAGGGCCATTTTAGTGGACCAGGCCCAAAACCGAAGAGCCGGCCGCCATTTTGAGAGTCCTGTGGCAGCCGCCTATCGCTGCACCGCAAGAGTGGGCGCAATTCAGCTGGATGGTGGGCAAGACGCTGTAGCCGCAAGAGTGGGCGCAACTCAGCTAGATGGGACAAGGTTCAGAATTGAAGAGTCATCAAAAGGCAAAAAGTTCCACCGGATCCCGGGAGCCGGCCGCCTATGTCGGGGGCGATCTCAGGCTACACCAGTGCTATAAGACTTGGGGAGGGTGTCGGAGCCAAGCGTCTTCTCCGAGTCCATGGCCATCACACCGCCCCTCAGGGGCCTCCGTCAAGCTGTTTAGGAAGGTAACATATCACATTGTTTTCTAATGCAGTCAGGTCCACAAACGACACTCACTTACTTTGAGAATAGTGAAGCTGCAGTAGGTGGAAATAAGCTTCAGACAGTGTTACAAGCGCTGCTCAGAACTCTTAACTATGGCACCCAACATCCAGAACTTATGCTATTTGAGAATGGCAGTGACATCGAAGCATCTCAGGGACCAAAACCATTAACGTACTTTCACGTATGAAAATCTTACTTGGGGAGGGGGCAGGAGCGAAGCGCCCCCTCCCAGTCAGCGCCACCACACCGTATGTTGAAAATTTGAAGCCATCATTCATCAAAGTCAACCAAACTTGGATTAAAAATCTAGAAAAATGTACAAACTGAAAACCAGTTTTGGTCTGCATAGCATCAGTAGCAACGCTTGAGTCAGCTTTGTGTCAAGCCGCAAATTTGATTCAACAAAGCACAGACATTGAAAAAGGCTCAAATTCAGAACTCTAAACTATGGCACCCAACATCCAGGAGCTTGCCATCCGGATCTTGGAGCCTTGTGCTGCTTTCGATCTATTCACACATCGGTTCACTACTGACATCATCTTATAAACCAACGTTATGTAAATAGTTTTTTAATAAAATGTTTTACCCTGTTTCTTTGCTGGTGTGTTGTCTATATTTTTAATATTTGCATAGGGTTTGTCGTTATTTTGTGCGGGATGGGTGATGGAGCCGAGCTGTCTTGCAGCCCTCATGGTGTGGAGCTCAGTTCATCTCACTATTTTCGTATTTCTCATGAAGGGTTGTATAATATTTCTATTTTAGCGAGGTCAAAAAGAGATCCAATTAGTGGCCTACTGATTTTGCTCGATTACTTTTATTTTTTTTACACGATTTTTCACTATCTGCAAAGACTAAACAGAGTATTGCGACTTTGTGCTTGTTTGTAAATAGAGAATGATCCAAAGAGAACCAATTCTAAAACAGTAAATGCTTGGACAACAATCAATCAAATGGAGAGACAAGCAGCCACGACGGATTACAACGGGGGTAAAGGCCTGCGTTAGCTACCCTTCAGTATCTGCAAAGAGAGAGTACTACTAAGACAAAAGAGGGGAGGGGGGGGGGGTGCAGCGTTCAAAGCACATCAGCGTGCATAAATACGAAAATGTTTTTATTTATCACGTACTTGACATTTTTAAGCTTTTCATATTTGCTATTAAATAACCAATGAAATTCACAGAAAAAACCATAGGTTATAGTGGATATATAGTTAGGAATTTGCATTTACAAAACCTTGAAAATTCAATGAAAAAACCATTGGTTTTAGGCCATATATAGTTAGGGATTTGCATTTACAAAACCTTATTTTACTCGCATAAAACCATTGAAATTCCATATATAGTTATAAGCGCTAACTATATATCGCGCACCCGCAATCCACTGCTGATGATGTCACATATTACATCATTCATGACATGGTTAGTGACATCACTGATGACATCACTGATGACATCTCAAATGACATCACTGATGACATCACTGAAAACATCTCATTTGACATGACTGATAACATCACTGATGATATCATTCATGTGATAATACGATGAACCTCTTCAGACTCTAATATAACCTTAGATACAATCAGTGTAAACAGACACTCACAGACTGTCACTCATCCATGGAGTTACTCACACACCTAGTCAGTCATGCAAAGAATCAATCACACCTCCATTTCCTCAACTATACAGTTATACAAACTTTACTTATTCAAACATATACTAACACATATTTACTCTCTTATACAATCCCTGATACAAGTTCACAATGATCCATACAGCCACTCACACATTCACTGGCTCTTATGCACAGTTATTTATATATGTCAACTCTCACATGTACTGTGTTTTACATATGTACTTACTTTGACATGTAGCACTGAGATATCCATTCACTCACCAATACACTCATGCACACAGTCAACCGCCCATACAGCTGTTTCCACATGCACTTTTGAAACCATACATCTAGTGAATCAACTGCTCACACATCTATGCACAGAGTCACACACCTCCCAGCTACCCACACACACACTCAGTATCCCATACAAATACTTGGGCAACCAATCAATAACCCATATAGTTACTCATATAGCTACTTATCAACACATGGAACAGTTTACAGAACAACAGACATAATGATGCACAAATTAAGACAGTTTAGTCATTAACCCATGCACTCAGTGAGACACATTTAATCACTCACTCATACAGTCAGTCATGCACCTACTAAATCCTTCATCCAGACACTTATATATCCACTCATTCTTCAATATGTAAGAGATATTTTAACTTTACAGAAACATACAGTCACTGGATGATGTCATCAGTGATGTCATCAGTGATGTCATTTGAGATGTCATCAGTGATGTCACTAACCATGTCATGAATGATGTAATATGTGACATCATCAGCAGTGGATTGCGGGTGCGCGATATATAGTTAGCGCTTATAACTATATATGGAATTTCAATGGTTTTATGCGAGTAAAATAAGGTTTTGTAAATGCAAATCCCTAACTATATATGGCCTAAAACCAATGGTTTTTTCATTGAATATATATATATTTATACATATATATACACACACACACGCACATATTCACCTGAATGCAGTGTATCTACTCAGAGTACAAAAAGTGAAGGGTGTGTTCTGTGGATGCGATGATCTGAATATAATGACACAGGTACTCACGCACACGAGAATGATGGACTTACCAGCAACAGATAAATATGCTTTAATGTCAGCAGAGCCCTGTCATGTTAAATAATAATATTAATGCGGGTGGATGAAGTGTGTGTGTGGCTGTGTGTGTGTGTGTCTGTCTGTAGCTCTGTGTGTGTCTGTAGCTGTGTGTGTGTCTGTGTATGTGGCTCTGTGTATGTGTGTGTGTGGCTCTGTATGTGTGTGTGGCTCTGCGTGTTGCTCTGTAGGTATGTATGTGTGTGGGTCTGTGTGTTTGTGTGTGGCATTTGCAAGAGATTAGGCTATTGGCATTGTAAATGACAGTACCATTTATTTATCTGTTTTCAAAACCAACACATAAATAAAAATGTTGTCATTTACAATGCCAATAGCTCTAACTTTTTCAAAGGCCAGACTGTTGCATTGTAAATGCTTGTTTGTAAATAGGAACAATCTCAGCAGTCTGCCAAGAGGCAGGAATCATGTCACCAGCTAAAATAGATTGCAACAAAGACTGAAAATATATGGCCCAGATCAAGGGCTCAGATCTAAAAAGATCTCTAGTGATTGAATCAGGACCAGGGGCTTTATAAGCCTGCAGTGCCATAATGACCGCCAAAATATCTCTAGACTGGAAGAATAGAGGAAACCCTTCTACCGAAGGAGGACAGGGAACTTTGCTCTGGTGGATATTCTCAGCGTCAGTCCTTTACTGCATAAATTTTTTTTTAGTGATCCGCCCGAGTTTGAGTAAATGGCCTCATCTCAGGTGCCTTCCAGATTGCCAGGGGTACAAGGCATGGATGACCCCGCCCTCTCCGCCCACGATTCATTATTATAATGGATCCCCTTGGCTCCCCAGCTCTAAGACAGGCACGCCCACAGAGGGCTATATTTTCGCAATGGTCGTCTCTTACTTTCTATGTACGCAGATGAAATTCTGGTTTTCTTCAGAAACTGAGAGGAAACTTGTGGTATTCTGTACTAAACTATTACAACTATTTCTTCTTCAGCCATTGTAAGAACCTTCAGCATATGTCACCTTGGTTATAAAACTCTGTGCTTTCTAAACTCCTGCCTTGATTTAAGTGTGAAGGCAGTTGTACTGGAGCCACATCTGAAGCCAAATCTAGCAGGCTGAGGTGTGAAGACCATCTTGAAATAAAGAACCTTATTTACCTTTACTTGGTGTTGGATTGAACTTTACAAAAATCTTTCAAGAGAAGGGTTTGTAGGCTACTTTCCTTTGGCCTGGGCCATTGATTTGTAAATCGGTCCCCACAGTTAAACGACTCACGCATTGGCATTATCGATGGCCATATGCAGGGTGGCTATAAATTTGGGCAGGTGGGCTGTGCCCACAAAGAAAGAGTATTTACAACAAGGGGTGGTGAGGGACAGAGTCTCTGAATTAAGCAGAAAGCTCTCACCAAGTAAAGAGATCAGGGCTAGATCCAACACCGTTTTTTAGCTCACTGCACCATCCCAGTTTCAGAACCTGGCTGTATGCAAATTAGTCTGTTCCTGTCCCAGTGCATGATGGGAACAGGGCAAACCAAACTACAAAAGCCAATTCTTACACTGGGAAGGAAACAAGCTCCCGGGGACCGGTTTCTGGCATTACAGCCGTCTTCGGCCCGGTTTGCTTGAATCCTGATGGTGCAATGAGCAAGGGTCTCACATCTGAGAATACCCTTCCACGCTTAGGGTGGACAAAAATATTTACAACAAGGGGTGGTGAGGGACAGAGTCTCTGAATTAAGCAGAAAGCTCTCACCCAGTCAAGAGATCAGGGCTAGATCCAACACCGTTTTTTAGCTCACTGCACCATCCCAGTTTCAGAACCTGGCTGTATGCAAATTAGTCTGTTCCTGTCCCAGTGCATGATGGGAACAGGGCAAACCAAACTACAAAAGCCAATTCTTACACTGGGAAGGAAACAAGCTCCCGGGGACCGGTTTCTGGCATTACAGCCGTCTTCGGCCCGGTTTGCTTGAATCCTGATGGTGCAATGAGCAAGGGTCTCACATCTGAGAATACCCTTCCACGCTTAGGGTGGACAAAAATATTTACAACAAGGGGTGGTGAGGGACAGAGTCTCTGAATTAAGCAGAAAGCTCTCACCCAGTCAAGAGATCAGGGCTAGATCCAACACCGTTTTTTAGCTCACTGCACCATCCCAGTTTCAGAACCTGGCTGTAGGCAAATTAGTCTGTTCCTGTCCCAGTGCATGATGGGAACAGGGCAAACCAAACTACAAAAGCCAATTCTTACACTGGGAAGGAAACAAGCTCCCGGGGACCGGTTTCTGGCATTACAGCCGTCTTCGGCCCGGTTTGCTTGAATCCTGATGGTGCAATGAGCAAGGGTCTCACATCTGAGAATACCCTTCCACGCTTAGGGTGGACAAAAATATTTACAACAAGGGGTGGTGAGGAACAGAGTCTCTGAATTAAGCAGAAAGCTCTCACCCAGTCAAGAGATCAGGGCTAGATCCAACACCGTTTTTTAGCTCACTGCACCATCCCAGTTTCAGAACCTGGCTGTATGCAAATTAGTCTGTTCCTGTCCCAGTGCATGATGGGAACAGGGCAAACCAAACTACAAAAGCCAATTCTTACACTGGGAAGGAAACAAGCTCCCGGGGACCGGTTTCTGGCATTACAGCCGTCTTCGGCCCGGTTTGCTTGAATCCTGATGGTGCAATGAGCAAGGGTCTCACATCTGAGAATACCCTTCCACGCTTAGGGTGGACAAAAATATTTACAACAAGGGGTGGTGAGGGACAGAGTCTCTGAATTAAGCAGAAAGCTCTCACCCAGTCAAGAGATCAGGGCTAGATCCAACAACGTTTTTTAGCTCACTGCACCATCCCAGTTTCAGAACCTGGCTGTATGCAAATTAGTCTGTTCCTGTCCCAGTGCATGATGGGAACAGGGCAAACCAAACTACAAAAGCCAATTCTTACACTGGGAAGGAAACAAGCTCCCGGGGACCGGTTTCTGGCATTACAGCCGTCTTCGGCCCGGTTTGCTTGAATCCTGATGGTGCAATGAGCAAGGGTCTCACATCTGAGAATACCCTTCTACGCTTAGGGTGGACAAAAATATTTACAACAAGGGGTGGTGAGGGACAGAGTCTCTGAATTAAGCAGAAAGCTCTCACCCAGTCAAGAGATCAGGGCTAGATCCAACACCGTTTTTTAGCTCACTGCACCATCCCAGTTTCAGAACCTGGCTGTATGCAAATTAGTCTGTTCCTGTCCCAGTGCATGATGGGAACAGGGCAAACCAAACTACAAAAGCCAATTCTTACACTGGGAAGGAAACAAGCTCCCGGGGACCGGTTTCTGGCATTACAGCCGTCTTCGGCCCGGTTTGCTTGAATCCTGATGGTGCAATGAGCAAGGGTCTCACATCTGAGAATACCCTTCCACGCTTAGGGTGGACAAAAATATTTACAACAAGGGGTGGTGAGGGACAGAGTCTCTGAATTAAGCAGAAAGCTCTCACCCAGTCAAGAGATCAGGGCTAGATCCAACACCGTGTTTTAGCTCACTGCACCATCCCAGTTTCAGAACCTGGCTGTATGCAAATTAGTCTGTTCCTGTCCCAGTGCATGATGGGAACAGGGCAAACCAAACTACAAAAGCCAATTCTTACACTGGGAAGGAAACAAGCTCCCGGGGACCGGTTTCTGGCATTACAGCCGTCTTCGGCCCGGTTTGCTTGAATCCTGATGGTGCAATGAGCAAGGGTCTCACATCTGAGAATACCCTTCCACGCTTAGGGTGGACAAAAATATTTACAACAAGGGGTGGTGAGGGACAGAGTCTCTGAATTAAGCAGAAAGCTCTCACCCAGTCAAGAGATCAGGGCTAGATCCAACACCGTTTTTTAGCTCACTGCACCATCCCAGTTTCAGAACCTGGCTGTATGCAAATTAGTCTGTTCCTGTCCCAGTGCATGATGGGAACAGGGCAAACCAAACTACAAAAGCCAATTCTTACACTGGGAAGGAAACAAGCTCCCGGGGACCGGTTTCTGGCATTACAGCCGTCTTCGGCCCGGTTTGCTTGAATCCTGATGGTGCAATGAGCAAGGGTCTCACATCTGAGAATACCCTTCCACGCTTAGGGTGGACAAAAATATTTACAACAAGGCCCTCATTTATGAAAAGTGATGCATCCCTGCAAGAAAACAGTGATTCAGCACTTTTCATTAAGCCATCCATTTGGCACCATTGATGCATCATATTTACAGTATGAGGCATCATGTCGCAAGGAGTTACAGATACTTCAGTATTTCTGACGTATCTGTAGGTGCAAAAAAGAAGCATTGCTGGAGTGTGTCACAAATGTGACGCAACTCCAGCAAAGGGTTATTACACATAGGAAAGTCCCATGTTAAATGTACCTGCGTCAGTCTTACGACACATTGCTGGAGTGTGTCACAAAAGTGATGCAACTCCGCAATGGGTCATTACACATGGGAAAGTCCTATGCTAAATGTGCCTGCGTCAGTCTTACGTCTGCCATGAGGCTGGCGTAAGATATTGAGAAGTGGCGCAGTCCAATCACTATGTCACTTCTACGACCCTTTCTTGCGTCAGAACACCGCCCTTCATACAGTATACCTGGCGCAGGGGTTTATAAAGGGACACTTCCACCTAGATGCGTCACTTTGTAAATATGGCGCAACATGACAAATTTTTTGCACCGCTGATGGCAGCACAAAAAGTGATGCACCGGCAGCACAAAAGTGATCCAGTGGCTCATAAATAAGCCAATAAGCCCCACAGTATCTTGCAATTGCCAACCTTAAGGCCTAAAGACATATTCGGTCCGGCATCAAGGTACTGTACATGTGCTAAATGTGAAGACGCCTGGCTGCATGAGCCGAAATGTGCTGTGCTGAAAATCTCACAGCCCGGTGGCCGCAATCTCCTCAGCTCGGCAAAGTCTTCTGTGCACCTCCACTCACTACGAGGGGGAGCATCACTGATAGACTAGGTCATGGATGCTACAGTTTTAAGCCCTGACGCCCCCCACTGCAGGAAGCTGCCTTATGGTGCCACCCCAATGGACCTCAAGAGGGTGCCAAATTGTAATAAACTGCCTCAAAAAAGGCCCAAGCTGCCTCAGAAAATGCTTAATTGCTACGCCAAGGGAGTGCCCGCACTCCAAAATGGAATTTTGCTTCCTGGATCTCTGGCATTTCTTGCAACAAAGCTTCCATTTCCAGAGCAATGATCTAAATAAAACATTACATGTGTGACCTTGGTACTGCATATCTGTTTCATTTGTCAGAAGACCCCCCTGCAACCAGATTTATGAACACGACTTTACCAGCAGGAATAAATTGTTCTGTTCTCATTAACAATTCAGTTGGAAATAGGAGCGCTCTGTTTTTCTGACTCAGGTCACGTGCCGAGGAGGAGGAAAGGTGCAGATGAGGGTGACGCGAGAGCTGGCAGAAGTTACTCGCTAAGCTGCAAAGGGATACTTTTATAAATGTTTAATGGCACTTTTTATAGTCTTTGCACGGGTCAGAGGGAGAGAAAGCTAGAGGACAACAGAGATCAACCTAATGAGGGAGGGTGTGAGGGCGAAAAGGAGTTCTAAGAAAACAAGAGCGCGAGGCACTCGGGCCATCATCCCGAGGATGCAGAAGAGGAAACATTTGTTAAATGCGTGGTATTTAATTATTTGCATGTTCAATTATTTTTCCATTCAGATTTTATTAGTGGTATGGGGAAAATGATGCTCCCCCCTGCAGAATGTGACGAGGGGCCTCCGAGTCTCCCATATCTTACCGGCATTTCTGGGCCCTGGGCTGAATTTGGGGGGCTCCTTGGAAGGGTCGAGGGCCCCCCTGCGGCATTTGTTACGCCGTTGGATGTTTCAATAGAAAGTAAAGTGATTTTGTGAAAATACCATTTCACTGAATGGGATTCTATGTTTAAATCTAAAATCGTGGCAATATAACAATTACCAATTGTGCGGGCATATTATCAAGAACGGCGTTAAAAATTATCGCAGGTTAGCGGCAGAAAACTGCAGCTAAAGCGGCGATAATGGGCTTGATAATATGCCCTTGAGAATTCCAATGGAAGCCCATGTTCTGGTGGGAATATGGGCTTCTATTGGAATTCTCCAGGGCATATTATCAAGCCCATTATCGCCGCTTTAGCAGCAGTTTTCTGCCGCTAAACCGGCGATAATTTTAATGCCTCCTTAATAATATGCCCCTGGTAATGTAAGCACTGGAGAACTTTTGTACTAGTGGCGGAACAAATGGGGAGTAACGTGCACAGCTGATTTCTGGGCCCGTTTTGCGCTTTTGCTGTGAGATATCTGAGAATTTCTGCCTGTTGACCCTTTTCGAGACAGCCCCCCATCCTCGTTATGGAAACACCTGTATGGCTCTGCTTAGGTTCAACTCTGGACCTTTATGTCCGCCTCTTTCAGAAATCCAGAGGTTTCCCTCACCTAGTGAGAGAAATCGACATTTTATGCCAGGGTGGAAAGGAAAGTTCATCTCCTTGTGTTTATTGAAAGAACCAGTCTGTACCATATAGACTTATAGAGGAGCAGGTATCCATACTAGGGTTGCTTTTCCACTGAGGGGTTTCAAGTGACATCCTATGGAAAACAAAAGTGGAGTTTGAGCGCTTTATGATATGTCTTGGAACCATGAGGTGGGGACAGGTCTTGTTAGTAACAGCTGATTGTGTCAGATTTTACATATTGTGTGGCCGACAAATCCTCTTTCCCTGCTCTGAGGGGTAGAGAGGCCCTGGGGGTGCATACCACAACATGGCCTGACCACCTACCTCATTCTATACGTTAGAAATAGCAATATTTGTGTCCTACCAACCAATCCTGGACCCTCCAGGCACCTCTTCCTGGCCCCGTCCAAATGAAAACAAATGCCTGGTATCCTGCCACCCTCTACATTGTCTTCCCCCCCTACCACCTCCCTCCCAAACATTGAAATGCCCACCCCTTTCACCATCTGGTCACCATTCCCCTAGACAACTCAAGCAGAAGCAGAAAAAGGCTATCCCACCACCATTGCCTCCACCCCCTGAAGTCATGCCCTCTGCGAGGTGGCACCGTACTAAGAGCACAGATGACACTATCTTTGGGACCCTCAGATGGCAGGAAAAACGGCAAGTGGCATTGCATATGCATTCCTTCACCTCTCTTGAATCCGAGAACTGAGAGAGGTGAGAGAAGGTTGGAGGGACAGCAGTCCATCTACTTCCATTTAGGGGTGGGTGAAATATTCTGTTCCGCCCACGGAATAGGCTGAATTTTGTCCTATTTATCAAAAGATGGCTGGCGATCAGGGTGCTCACCATGAGATGGAAGTCACCCAGGGCCCCGCAGATAGAAATGTGGCGCAGCGACTTGCTGAAATAGGGCAAAGCAGAATCCGCGGCACTGCGAGATGAGGAGAGCAAGGGCCTGCGCAAATATCCTATAGCTCAGGAATGGGACTTAATGTTGATAGAACTGGAAGAGATAGACCTGGACAGTTCGGGAGACCCGGTGGGGTGAACTCACATATGTAGCGGGAGGGGGCCGAGGCTCACAGGCACCATTGCGACTCACAAGGGCTAGACCAGACCTAGGGCTTTTACCAAATTCCAAATAGACAGAGCCACCTTGACCCGAGATATGGAGTGTACAAGTGAGAACGACCAGGAGACAGGGGGTGGGTGGGCGGATGGGGAGGGGGGGACAGTTGGGGTGTGATACTTATGTAAGACACGATTCTGGAGTTTACAGAGTATATATGGGAAACATCCGGGGAATGCTCTGACAAGCAACTCATAACTGAAATGTACTGCTCCCACAAATTAATGGTTATGAAAACGGAAAAGACTGATGTATGCTATGATAAGAAAATGTACAGAAATGTATGACATCCTGTAACAGTCACGAATAAAGAGTTTAAAAAAAAAAAAATTATCAAAAGAGGGAGACTCTAGGAGCTATTCAAAAGGTCCGGTGACCCATGCTCCCGAAGTTAAACTTATAACAAAGGGGAGTCACCGTTCCTAAGTAGAGAGAGAAAAAGAAGAGAAGTAAGAAGTACTCTCGTCGGGTGCTACTCTAATTGTGGGGGGCAGCGTGTTCTCGTCTTGATGCCCTCACACACCCCGAAGGATGCCATGCTTCATCATTGGGCTTTTGCTCCTTGTCGGGCCGGCGCTGCAATGCCCTATGGGTCACCCGAAGGGTCTCTTTTTCGGAGATGTTTTGATGAAGCCGTATGGGTGCGTGAGTGTAAGTGGCAGTAAAGTCCTAGATGGTGTATTAAAAAATGGCTGGAGGGAGAGTGATTAATTTTTATTATGGTGATCCATCTGTCATTATTAAAACAAAGTGTATGGTGCTGCTTTAAGGGGTATTATGTCCCTTGGTAGCTGAGTAACTATATGTCCCTAGTGGGTATATGTTCTGGTCAACATGTTTCGCGCTTTAATGGTCTCAGATCCAGGGTGCTTTGTCAGGACCGATTGAGAAAGTTGTATCTATAGTGGCCCAAAAATGTCGGTGCCCCCGGATAAATGAAGGGAGTAGAGCTTCCCTTAGTAGGTAGGGTAAGATCCCATGAGATCAGTGAGGGTCACTTGAGAGGGTTCTCTCGGTGCATCTGGGCTGTGTCACCTGTGAGGCCTCTCGCTGTATTTGCCGGTGGGAGAGTCTCTGGAGACCTGGGACCTGGGCAGGTATTTCACAATGAGGAAGGGAGCTCTTCCGGTTTTTCACTGCTTTGGTGTAATAGCAGTAAATAACCATGCTATTCATGCTAATGGCTTCCAATTGAAGCCAAATGTAAAATAATAAACATAGCATAGAATCAGTGGACAAGTCGGCTTATTGAAGATTTTTTTCCCAATTGAGCTCCAGCTCAGAAAGGTTTAGAAGCCGTCACCATTGCCCACTCCCCCTCCACGTGTCACGTGATTCAGCAAAGCACATGTCCACCTCCACAAGTCGCATGACCCCTTTAACGCATCAAGTAAGCTATAAAAAGAACCTGGTTATGGGGAGTTTCTTAAAGTAAATGAAGAGTTGGAATGAGGCAGTGCTTCTTAGCTGTTAAGAATGAGTGAATTAAAGAATTATATATAATTTATAAAGCGCAGCATTTGCCCTAACTATGGCAGCCCAGCATTGGATACAATGCACAGTCAAATCGTCCAAAGGAGCTGGTCCTGAATGAAAAGCCAAGATAAAGATAGAAGGAGCCAGACCAGATCAATGTTTTAACAAAATGGGGTGACCCTGTGTCCCTCAGAACCTGGGTATACGTAATTCACAAACAAGTGGTTCTGTCGGGTATAGACAATCTCTTTGGGGTGGGCTGTAGGCAGCTCCAAAGCACACAAACAAGCAAAACTCTCTGATAGTCAAAGTTTTTATATTTTAAAACCAGAAACAAGAAACAATATAATTGGAATTACTTCATTCCACTCAATTACTGTCAATTACTTGGCAATTACGTGAGTAGTGACTGTGGTGATTCAAGTGGCCAGTGCAACATATAATAGTGACACTTATTTACAAAAACATTCATTTACAATAAAATCAGGACCGGGGGAGGTTTAAAACGATGTGATTTCTATCGTTTATGCGGCCAGTCTTATATAAGTAAATGTTCCAAGGAAGATACGTGGTTAGTGTCCATATTCCTGGAGTTAACTTGGCCAAAAGTGAGAGAGCGTCGACGTTTCGACCCAGGTTGCGCTCCAGTTGGTAGTCGCGGCGGGTCTTTATCAAGACAGGGGGGGGGCTGGAAACAAAGGAATAGGTATCAGAGAGGTGCTTGTAAAAAACGTCAATAATTGACGAGAGTCGCTCAAGGTTACTTACAAGGGGATCGGTCAGGAGGATTTCTTCCAAAGGGTAGCCCGTTGGTCAACCTAAAAGAATTTAAAAAAAGGTTGTTTAGGATCAAGTGTTGTTTGATCCAGACAAGATTGGTTCATTGTAGTGCCTAGGTGACAAGCGTTAACCTAAGGACGTGCCTAAGTGATTCTTAAAAAACCGCCGCAATTCCGATCAATTGGATTGCAGACGGAG
Organism: Lissotriton vulgaris; assembly: GCF_964263255.1. Taxonomy (NCBI): domain Eukaryota; kingdom Metazoa; phylum Chordata; class Amphibia; order Caudata; family Salamandridae; genus Lissotriton; species Lissotriton vulgaris. The sequence continues at coordinate 116,059,352 of NC_141699.1, forward strand.
TCCTGTAACATGGGAAGTGGTTAGGTATCCAATAGTGAGGGCTTACCCTTTGATATAGTAACATCAGCGATCAAAACTCCGCGATGTAGCCAAAGGCGATCTGGATCTGAACGCCAACCGAGCTGTCCGTGGGAAGGCTCGTACTGGGGAGCTAGAACTGGACCATTAAGTATACTCGTATCCAGGCAACCCAAACCCGGAAGTTAGACTAGGGTCGGCGTGGCCAATCAGAGTGGAGGCGTAGCCTGGGACGACGTGAAGTCTATCTCCTCGAGGACGCAGGGTGCGTCTGGTTGCTAATGCAACAGAAGGGCCTACGCTCGGTGTGAAGGGGGGGTGGCCTTAATGTCAGGGTGAATTGCGGGAAAACAGATTGATTAAGCTAGTACATACACAAACACACGGTTCATGGTGTTACATAATGATTACATTTTTAGAGTAAAAATATCGACATTTGTGTGTTTATCACATGGAAACATTCGTATGACAGCAAAAATTTTCAGGTTTACAATAGCGCCATTTGTTTCGAGATTTCCTCATGTTCATTCAGTCCCTGGCTTACAGAATTCAAAATGTGGATCCATTTACATTCTTTTCTACTCAAGGTGGTGGTCAGAGAACCACCCCTCGGATTCACAATGATTTTTCTGAGGGACACAGGGTCACCCCATTTTGTTAAAACATTCTTTTGCAAGTGCAGACTTGCGAGGGTTCTTTTTCAATTAACTTTTCATGTAAGTTCTTTTTCACCAGAACATTTGTATTTAATGCACGTAAATCAAAATTGAGACATGTCAGATAAAGACGCTTGTCACCTAGGCACTACAATGAACCAATCTTGTCTGGATCAAACAACACTTGATCCTAAACAACCTTTTTTTAAATTCTTTTAGGTTGACCAACGGGCTACCCTTTGGAAGAAATCCTCCTGACCGATCCCCTTGTAAGTAACCTTGAGCGACTCTCGTCAATTATTGACGTTTTTTACAAGCACCTCTCTGATACCTATTCCTTTGTTTCCAGCCCCCCCCCTGTCTTGATAAAGACCCGCCGCGACTACCAACTGGAGCGCAACCTGGGTCGAAACGTCGACGCTCTCTCACTTTTGGCCAAGTTAACTCCAGGAATATGGACACTAACCACGTATCTTCCTTGGAACATTTACTTATATAAGACTGGCCGCATAAACGATAGAAATCACATCGTTTTAAACCTCCCCCGGTCCTGATTTTATTGTAAATGAATGTTTTTGTAAATAAGTGTCACTATTATATGTTGCACTGGTCACTTGAATCACCACAGTCACTACTCACGTAATTGCCAAGTAATTGACAGTAATTGAGTGGAATGAAGTAATTCCAATTATATTGTTTCTTGTTTCTGGTTTTAAAATATAAAAACTTTGACTATCAGAGAGTTTTGCTTGTTTGTGTGCTTTGGAGCTGCCTACAGCCCACCCCAAAGAGATTGTCTATACCCGACAGAACCACTTGTTTGTGAATTACGCAGACCAGATCAATGGGCAGCGTCTGTCAGTATTTTGTAGCCAAGAAGGCTAAAGGCCGCCCACCAATTCTGGCACGATGAACTCTAGGAATGGGTAGCGCCTGGTCCAGAGGACCTTAAGGCTCCTCCTGAAGATACTAATATATTAACTTTTGTCGATAGATAGGGCCTTCTTTTATTGGAGCTCTATATGTTAAGATCATAGCCTTGAACAACCCCCTTTTATGAATGGGGTGGGGGGGGCAATGTAAATCTAGCATACTAGAGGAAACAGAGAGGCCCAGGCACATTCAGGTTGAGACAAGTGGCCATATTCTGGGCAATCTGCTACTGCTGGATGGAATATTTTGGAAGGCCCAGGTACTGTGAATTGCCATAATCAAGTCTGGGAGTATTCGCAGCATAAATCACAGTTTTTCAACTGGAAGACGGAAGGAAGTCCAGGATCTTTCTAAGTGACTGGAAGCTGAGACAGGTCAAATCTGAGATCTAAAAGAAAGATCATAGTAAAATTGGATCCACAGCTATCTCGCTGCCTTGGAAAGGGAAAAAGCTGCAGCAGTTCCACTGTCCGCCAAGCCAGAGACCATATGGAACTTGGAGTTCCGAAGACCAGGATTCCTGTACATTCAGAACTAGCTAGAGGCAGCTTTTCTGCATCCTTGTCACCACTGCAGAGAGAGAACCTTTAAATGTCTCTTGAGAAATGTGCTCAGAAATATAGACAATCAACTGTGTTTCATCGGCATAGGACACGACAGCGGATCAAAAAAGCTGCACTAATTGTGCTAGAAGAGTTAGATACACATTGAAAAGTGTAGAGCTTAAGCACAATCCCCGAGGCACTCCTTTTTTGAGCAGAGAAATTACTGATTTTAAAGAGCCCTACGTAAAAGTCTGGGTCCAATGCAATACGTAAGAATGAAGTCACTTTGGTGCAGCTGCGTAAATTCCCATAATGGGCAGGCATTCCAGCAGAATGGAATGAGATACGGTGTTGAACGCCACAGAGAGAGCCCAAAATCCAAAGTGACACTGCCACCCTTATCCAAAATGGAATGCACATGTTCAGAGACTGCCAACAGTGCCCTCTCTGTGCTGTAGTGTCATTATAAAAACGATTGCAAATTGTCCTAAAAATGGGGGTCTTACAAGAAGCCAGACAATTGGCTACCAATGATTTTCTCCGAGATCTTAGTAGGAATCAAAAAAGCGACATAGGCCTGTAATTGACCGATACTATAGTGTCAACGTTTTTTTTTTTATTAATAAAGGCAGTTCATGAGCCTGTTGCTAAGAAGGTGGAACCCTCGTCAATTCGATTGAGCGGTTCAAGAGCCTCCAGAGTGGAAAACCAATAAGATGGAGATCCAATTTGAAAATCTGAAGAGGGTATGAATCTGCTGGTGAACCAGAACAAGACAGAATGGCATCCATTAATTACATTAGGGAGAGAGGTATGAGGTAGTCAAGGCAGGCCTCTTTGGGGCATCTGAGCACACAAAGAGGAAGATAGCTACAAAATAAGGATGGCAAATACCTAGCAAATTCGTTTTTGCTCTTCAGAAACCGGAAGAGCACCCAGAGGTCACCCTACCTTGAGGTGACATCGAAAGCTAGAATATAGGAGGCGGCCTCGTATGGCATCAAGCAAGGTTAATTTTGCTGGCAGGTTTTAAGAAAAGTGTTGACGTTCTCAAGTCTGTGAGAAAGCATACAGAATTATAGTATTGTCAGAGAATGTAATACTTAGAAACAGGAGGATCAGAGAGAGAATGGCCGAGGGATGTTCCGGTACACTGTAGATTTACACCCCTCCCCGGATCCGAACATGTGCAGCAGAAATGGGCAAATCACTCCTGCTAACGTCCTCTACATGAGTCTGGCATCAAGAGAGAGAGAGAAAGTGATGAGAGAGTGAGACGACGAAAGAAAAGGAGAAATAACAAAGGATGGAAATATTGAGAGAGAAAAGGAAAATGCAAAAAAGAGGAAGGAGAAAGGAGAGGAAAAGTGAGAGAGAAAAGGATCATGAGATGAAAAGAATAAGACAGAGGAAGGGTGAGAACGAATGATAGCGGGGAAAAGAGAAAGAAATACGAAAGTGGCAACGACAAGAGAGAGAAAGAAAGATTCGCGGAGAGAAAAACAAACAGGGTGGAGAGAGAAAGGCAGAGAGAGAAGTGATAAAGCAAGACTCCTAAAGAGAGTGAAAGATGAAAGAAGGAGGAAATGAGCCTGTATATTACGAAGATTAAAAATAACAAGCCGCGAAGAGGCCGCCGGTGCATATGTTTCCCTCGTGTAGCACAGCCGCACTCCAGTAGGCTGCTTCCCTCCCACGCAGGAGCAAAAACTCTGCAACAAATACAGGAAACGCGCACGTGCGCAGGTGGCGCGGTACAACAAACACTGACAGCCAGCTCCCTGCCGGGGTAACGGAACCGGACCAGAGCGGAACAATTCATTATAAATGGAAACAGGAGCAGGGCTCAGGACATCAATCAGCCTCGCAAATTAGAAGTGAAAACGCCGCGCGCGTGGAGAGAGAGCCCGGGCCCTGCCGTGTGTGTGTCCTTGCATAATGTGGAGGCGGCTGCCTGGTCGCCCTCAAGGCCTGCAGCGCAGAGTGCTCCACGTGGGCATGAGCGGGACATTCCTCGCCACCCAGATCTGCCCCGTTAGATTGTAGATACATTTATGTAGTGCTTCACAACCTTGACTAGGCGCTGAAGGATATTTGCGGATGGGTATCACCAGGCTTCACTGAAGTGCTCCAGTGTAAGAATGTGTGCTGGCTGTCACGTGCCGCCTAGGTGAGTAATATTTGGCCAACAGTTGTGCTCTTTTTGTTGCTGTGCCCCGGTGGGATTTCATGTTAACAAGCAATGGCAATGCCAATAGGTCTGGCCTATAACTAACTGACTGTGTCTGGTCATTCAAAGATTTCATGACTGCAAATCTGCAAGAGTTTGTCGGAGGTGGGAGCCAACAAAATAGAAACATTTCTGAGATTTGCTGGAACAAAACAACTGCATGTTATGTTATGTTAAGGTAGTTTGTAAAGCGCACAGCTGCCCCAGCAACGGGGCGTCCCGGCGCTGAGCAACAATAATACAAATACTGCAAGAGAGTCCCACACAGATAAGAGAAACAAGGGGGCAGGGAACGATGTTAGACCTGGCACCATTGGCGTGGGTCTCCCTTCCATTTTTTGCTGTTGCCTCATGTGTTTTTGCTGGTGTTAGATGCTTTGGGCACAGTGCCACTGCTATTCATTGACACAGTTAAGTGCTCCCTATTGTAAATTAATGTAGGGATTAGTGATTCCATGTTTGGCTATTTTTGTTTACTTTTCAGACCCTAGTCTAGTGCACTGAGTGTGCCCAGGGCGTGTAATCCAAATGCTGATGGTGGGCCTGCACCACTGGTAGTGCCACCCACAGAAGCAGCCTTGTAAAATGTGTCTAAGGTCTGCCATGCAGAGCCTGCATGCAGTCTGGTACTGTCATGCTGACTGGGCAAGTGCACCCACTTCCCAGTCCCTAAACCTTCCCTTTTCTTCATATCAGTCACCCCTGTGGTAGGCCCAAGGGCATGGTGCATTGTAATTATAAGGTAGGACAAGCCCTGATGTGTGTGGCATGTCCTAATAGTGAATTACAGCCATTTTCATTTTTCACTATTGCATGGCTACCTGTTCTTCATAGGCCAGAATGGGCTATTAGAATTGTTACATGTTGTAATCCTAATAGGCTCAGAGAACATGGTAGAAATTCGAGTTTAGTATGCCTGAACTCAGAATAATAAAATACATCTTTTAGTAAAGTTTATTTTAATATTCTGTGTTTGCAAATACCACTTTTAGAAAGTAGGTATTTGCTTGTCTAACCATTCAAACCTGCCTCTGGTAGGTTGTGTATTCCAATGTCTGGTTTCTGTGAGTGACAGAGCTGGGGAATTCCAGGAGACAGGCTGAGTCACCCAGTGGTGAATAGAGAGATCTGCATCTAGATAGGAGGGAGGAGTGCACCTGAACTCTGCATAGGACTGTGCCTGCCTTCCACAATGCTGGCTCCACCCCCTGGGGAGCGGCTGATGTCTCTGCCCTGCACACTGAAAGAAGAGAAGGAGTCCTGTCAACAAAGGGCTCCAGGACTGTACTTGCCTTCCACAATGCTGTGGGGCGTCTGATGTTTCTGCCCTGCACTGTGAAAGGAAAGGAGAAGTCTGGTAAACAAAGTGCTCAGGAACTGGTTTGGACTAGGCACAGGCCCCTCTCCCCTCAGAGAACAATGGATTTTGGGGTATAAATATTGGGACCCTGCTCCTAAGAAATTAGATCACTTTTGGACAACAAGAAGAAACCTTTACTGAGGAGAGGAACCTGAAGAAACTGAGGAGAGACTATTCCCAAGCTGAAGTGCTGCTTGGGGGATTGGCCTGCAGTGGTTGCCTTACTGCCAAAGGAACGAAAAAGGAATTTTGTGTACTTTGCTTTCAACTTGTGAAGGTTTTCCAAGGGCTTGGAAAAGAGCTTGCCTCCTGCTGAAGTCTCAGGGACAACAAACTTTAACCCCCAGCTCCCAAGAGTTCATTTGGAAGTGCCTGCTGCTGTTTTGGGCCTTCTGAGGAACTGCGTGTTGCAAGGAACTGGAACCGCAACTCAACGAGAAGAAGCGTGTCGCTGTCGCTGTGCCTGCCGTCGCAACTCCAGAGAAGGAGGGTGTCGCCGCTGGAACTGTCGCATTGCACCGCATCGACTAAGAGCACCTTGCATCCCCGAGAAGCATGCTGCCGTCGGAGCTGCTGCCGTCGCATCTTGGATATTGATGTTGTAGTTGTCGCATCGAGCGGAAGCTTCACGCATCGTGGAGAAGAGCATCGCCGCAGGAGCTGTTGCCGTCGCATCGTAAGGTGTCGCCGCTGCAGTCCACGCATCGAACCGAGAGCTTCTTGCATCCCAGAGAAGCGTGCCGCATCTGAAATATCTTCACGTCTTTATTTCTTTGCACCTGACTTTTGCCTCATTTCCCATCACTGCGACATTGCTTGTCGTGGAAGCGCAACACAACTTAAGGTACATTGACGCAGAGTGTCGCATCTAAGAACTGAACTGAACTAAGCTTAAATCTACCATCTTAAAGTAATCATAGTGTGTATTTTTGTCGTTTATGGTCTTGTGGTAACTCTATATAAAGTCTACTTATTTTTTAAATAAAACCTGTGTGGTGTCCATTTGTAGTGTTGTCACTGGGTTACTGTATGTGGTCACAACTGCTTACCTTACAACGCCTCTGAAATAAGCCTTGACTGCTCGCGCCACGCAACCTAGAGGGTGAGCAGGGGTTATTTTAGGTGTGTAATCCCCTTTCCCTGACAAGAGGAGAGGGTTCCTATTTATCACAAGTACCTACCTGTGCCAACCAGAGACCCTCAAATCTAACAGACTACAATAGAGTAGAAAAGGAAAGATTACTGCGAGAATAAATGGGTTTTTATCGCTTTCGGGAAGGTCAAATAATTATCCATGCTCCAGATATGAGACGGAAGGTCTTTCCAGCGCTTGGAAGCCAGTGTGCGAAATGAGCGCCCACCAGCACGGGCCCTCTGCATGAGTGGTATAGAAACCAGGTGTTTACCAGCAGAGCGCAGATGATGCCGAGGAGTGTAAAACGAAAGCAGGCCAGATATTAGGCCAGAGGTAGATTTCAAGATCTTAAATGCAAAGCAAAGAGATTTAAACTCCACTCGTCTCTCCACTGGTAGCCAATGTAGCTGCCGAATAATACTAAACGTGGAGCAACGACTGGGCATGGCAAGAAGCGTTCTTTTGGCGACATTCTGGACCCTCCAAAATCTTGAGATCTTGGTCTTATGGACCCCAAGGTAGAGCACATTGGCAAAATCCAGTCTAGAAAGGACAGATGCTTGCACAATGGTCTGCCTTATAGAGGGATAAAAAAAAAACAGCATGTGTCTAAGGCAAGGTCGCCACCACCCTCTTAGTTTGGGTTTGAAAGTTCAATGCTGAGTCAACCCAAAACCCAAGTTTTTCACAACCTTTTTTGGGATAGGAGGGGGAGGAGGGCCACTAGTGCCAGCTCCATAGTTCATGATCCTTTCCAACCAGCAAGACCTCGGTCTTGCTGGTATTAAGCTGTAGGCAGTTGGCAGTCAGCCACTCTGCTACAGCCGCTAAGCCACTTTGGAACTTGGCCACATCGTCATGACAGTCACTGGAGAGGGCGACTACAAGCTGGGTGTCATCAGCATATGACACGATCGTCAGCCCTTTCCTTTTGGCTAGCAAGGCCAGCGGTAGGACATACAAGTTAAAAAGTGTAGGGCTTAGGGCAGAGCCCTGGGAGACCCCCTGTTTGATGGGATACATCCTAGAAGAAAAAGGGGGAGCCAAAACTTGGAAAAACCTGTCTGAGAGAAAAGAAAAAAGCAAGGTCAGAGCAGCGCCCGCAATGCCAGCCTCCTTCAGCCTTTGAATCAGGATCTTATGTGAGACCATATCGAAAGCGACACAGATCCAATAGGATCAGTGCCGAGGACCTCCCCTCATCCAGAGCAGCTCTCAGATGTTCAGATACGGCTAAGAGGGCTGATTCAGTGCTGAGGTTGCGACGGAAGCCACACTGAGAGGAATCCAAGATGTGATTTTCCTCCAGATAGTTAGAGAGAATCGTATTAACATGTGCCTCTGTGATTTTAGACATCCAAGGTAACAGGGAGATGGGACGAAAATTCTCCAACTAGGTCGGGTCAAGCGTGGGTTTCTTTAGGAGCGGCCTAACAATGGCCTGCTTCCAAGCCCTGGGGACAATGGCCCTGGCCAGGGACAGGTTGATGACCTGGCCCAGCGGTGTCAGAAGAACAGACAGTATTCTCCCCAGATGTTACGGCTTTATGGGATTAGTGGGAGAGCCATATTTAATCTTCCTGCACAGTATGGCAAGTCCTTCTTCAGTAATAGGAGGGAAAGTGACTAATGCTTGAGCAGAAGAAGATAGATCCTCACAGTCGCTAGCTAAAACCGTCGAAGGGAAGGTTTTATAGATGTTCTCCACTTTATTGATAAAAAAAGTGGCTAGGTCCTCGCAGTGCTCACTAGAATTAACTATAGGTGTCTTAGGTGCCCCTGCATTTTTCAGAGTGGTAATGACCTTCTTGGTGGGGTTCTGACTGTTTCTAATCTCCTCAGAGAAATAAGAGGCCTGTGCTTTCTGAACAGCCCTGTGATATTTCTTGATAGCTGAGTGATAGTTGCCTTTCAAGATAATATCAAAATCACGCCTCCACTCCCGTTCCAGACATTTACATGCTTTACGCATGGAAGAAAGGGTACCATTGTACCAAGGATTAGACTTGGTACTTCGCCCCTTCGACCACTTGGCCAAAACCATATCATCCAATGGGAGTTTAAGCCAGTTGGTAAAGGCGTCACTGGCCAGATCAGGCTCGTCTGGCCTCAAGGCAAGGCAGGTGCAGAGCTGGTCAGAATTCAGTGTATGCCATGGACGGCGAAGAGTACAATACTGATGGGGCCTACAGGATGACACCCCTAAAAGCTCCATGGTGATCAGATAATGATCTGTCCAATCTAAAGGAGTGGGGGGTGAAACAGAAAGACCGGCGAGGTTAGAGAAAACAGGGTCCAACAAATAGCCCGCAGAGTGAGTCGGACCAGAGACCAGTTGAAGCAGCTGGCAGGCTGCAAGGTCCGTGGTGAAGTTAGCCGCCTCAGGATCGTGTGGATTGTCAAGGTGAAGATTTAAATCACCAATGACCAAAAGGTTGGCACATCTCACAACCAAGGTACCTACTAACTCTGTCAACACAGTCCTTCCCTCCTTGGAGGGACCCGGGGGATGATAGACTATTAGCCCCGACAAAGTGAAATTAGGGTTAAAAGTAATCCCAAAACGGCCACATTCACAACCCGCCACATCTTCCTTGACCAACGAACAAGAGAGATGAGATTTATAAACAATTGCCACTCCTCCCCCCTTGACTCTTAGTTGATGGTGCAAATGCTATAGCTTGAAGGGAGCGCCAGACCCGGTTCAGCCTGCGTATCGGCTGACAACCAGGTTTCTGTCAAGAAAAGGACATCCGGGGCATAAAGCCTTTAACACAGTGCAATCACATTCCACCCTGAGCTGCCTATTGGCTTTGACATACACCCTCCAGCCCCTCCTAAGAGGGTTACAAGGTTTATTAAAAGACACATGTTTTCTACCCTTATATATGGTCAGAGAGGGGAAAACGCAGAAAACAAAACAATTGCGTAATACAGTAATCAATAAAATCCATATTACACAACACTTATCTTCAGGATTTAGCATAGCGTAATAACAATCCGTCATTAAAGGTCTATAGGCATGAACATATTTTTTCATAATTAATAAGTCAGACCTACTGCATTTGTTGTACATTCTCATAGTAAAAATATTAGATCTGTGACCTCGGACATCACTTTTTTCCAATTAACCAATGAGGCCCATAGCATTTGTCACTAAGTTGTAACGATAACCAACTCAGGCCTATTGTATGCCACATAACCTTTCACACAGGGCAACCATCAGTATAGAGCAGAGGTCTTCAAACTTTTTGATGCAGAGACTTCCTTCTCAAACCTTTTTAGGCGTAAAGGTCCCCTTCTGATAAACATTTCTAGAACCTGCTACTGTCATCTAGACCATCATCAACAACATCATCTACATCGTCGACAACATCATCAACATCGACACCATCATCTAGAACCATCATCGACAACTATCGACAACGATAAATACCTCTATTTGACCTGGCATCTTTTGGCGTGTTTCCCCAGACATTTGCTTTCTTACCTCCTAGTTTTGACTCTGTTTTGCTGGTTTAGTGTCTCTGCGCACTTTCTCACTGCTGTTCAGAGTTAAAGTGCAAGTACTCCTATTGTAAATTGTATTATGAATTGGTGTTTCCATAATTGAAATGGCTGACTTACTAGTAAGTCCCTAGTGAAGTGCACTGAGAGTGTCAGGGCATGTGAATCAAATGCTGCTTATGGGCCTGCAGTACTGATTGTGCCGCTCACCGAAGCAGCCCTGAAAAGACCTGCCACTGCAGTGTCTGCGTGCAGTTTGTTACTGTCATGTCGACCTGACAAGTGCACCCACTTGCCAGGCCTTAACCTTCCCTTTTCTTACATGCACGTCACCCCTAAGGTAGGCCCAGGGTACCCCGGTGGGCAGGGTGTCGTGTATATTAAAGGTTGGACATCTACTGGTATGTGTGACATGTCCTGGTAGTGAATTACAGTGTGTTTCATTTTTCACTATGTAAAGGCTATCTGTTCCATAGGATAGAATAGGAGTTTACTTATAATATCTTATAAGCATATCTTCGATTTGGGACAGATAGTGAAATGGGGTTTAGTAAGCCTGAACTCAGAATATAAAAATGCTTCTTTTAGTAAAGATGATTTTTATGTTGTGGGTTTGAAAATACCACTTTTAGAAAGTAGGTATTCTCTTGCTTAGCCATCCTGTGTGCCTCTGCTGGGTTTGTTGATTGACTGTCTAGCTTTGGAGTGATATGGGCTGGGCATGTGTATTCTAATCAGACATCCACTGGGAAGTCCAGGTGTATCCTGCCTTTCCTGGATGAGTCAGGGCTGGGCTGAATAGACTTGGGCTGTATTTAGAGTAGTGGGCGGAGATTTGATTGTACCTGAATGGGCCTGGGCTGCCTTGGACAATGCAGTCTCCACCTCCTCCCAAGAAGCTGGGCCAGAGAAGATGGAACGGGGTTGGGTGCATTCCTGTCCTTTTCCCTAGCATTGGGCCACAAATTGCTGGCTAGCACTAACATAGGCAGGATTGTTTTTGTACGGGCACCTTCCTTCACCAAAACAATCCAGAGGGGTGTTTTCCTCTTTCTATGTGAGGTGCAGAATGCAGCACACATGAAAAGAGGCAAAAACGAGAAGGAATTAAAACATTTCTCCTCGTTACGCCTCCGCTGGGGAGGGGTAAGGTTTTGGCGCTGCCCCCGGTTTACGTGATTTAGTGAATCTGGGGCAGCATCAAAAACCATTGGTGTTCTGTGGGAACCCCACGCAAGGTCCATGGAACACCTCTTTGACGCAGAGTAAGGCAGCGTAGTGACTTGCGCTGCCATGTTTTACTCCATATCTATGAGGCCATGCAGGGTGACTTTGGACTGCCTCATTGGTATGGTTATTGGACAAAGTCTGAACATGCAAAAGCACATCCGCTCTCTCACCAAAGGAGCGAACTTCCAACTCAGCATCCTAAGGAAGCTCAAACCCTTTCTCCCTGCTAATGACCTAAAGGTTGCAGTGCAAGCATTGGTGATCGCAAAGCTTGACTATGGCAGAGCAACGCTTTGTTGCTTGCGCAGAGTGAAAATGGCTCCTCTTAGGGTTGGAAAACAAAAGGTTGAGGAGGGTCAAGGGGACTATATTTATAGACCATCCAAACTCAATACCCCTAATCAGACTACAATGAACAAAAAAGAGTTGGAGGGTCTGTTGGCTAAGGTCGCTGAGTCTAATAGGTCCTTATTCAAGTACCCTTTTGGATTGCACTAAATCAGACCATGTGGTCACATGACACGGGTATATAGTAGATATCCTATCAGCCCACCCATTTGGCGGAGCCTCGTCATGTAGGACGTCTGACCAGGGTGGTGAGTCTAGGCCCAGATGAATCGGCCAGATAACACACACCTCTGGTTTATATTCTTACATGGACATCCGCCAAATGGGTGGGCTGATAGGATATCTACTATATACCCGTGTCATGTGACCACATGGTCTGATTTAGTGCAATCCAAAAGGGTACTTGAATAAGGACCTATTAGACTCAGCGACCTTAGCCAACAGACCCTCCAACTCTTTTTTGTTCATTGTCCTCTTAGGGTTGCCCTCAATTCTGCTGCTAGGCTCTTAACTGGCACTAAAAAATTCAACCACATCTCTCCAGACATACTGGCCCTGAATTGGCTTCCATATGAAGCTCGGATACAGTTAAAGATTGCATGCATGGCACAGAAAGCCATCCACTTCAAGACCCCGATGTACCCCGCTCAGAAACTGGAGCTCTCATGTGGTTCAAGAGCCTTCAGAAGCGCCAGCACCCTTTTACTCAAACCACAAAAATTCAAGAAAAAAAGACCTATAATCGAGCCTTCTCAGTTATGGCGCCGAAGATCTGGAACTCCCTTCCCCCCGAAGTCAGGGTAATCCCTTCCACTGTCCTCTTCAAAATAGAAGTTAAAGGGCTCTTGATGAAGAACTTTCTGTCTCAGTCTGGCTTCCCCACTTGAGTCTGGGGCTATAGATGCTGATTTGTGGCCCAACTGCTTGGCTCGCGATAATGTCGGACATTTTAAGACTGTTTACTTTTCGCTATGTTGATTCTGTTTGTTAACCTGTTCCCTTCTTGCTGCATAATCTGTAAAGCGCACTGATACCCTCGGTGGTCATGTTCACGCTATTTAAAACTTTCTAAATAAAATTTAAAAATATGGTTGAGACGCTTGCGCCACCGGAGCACCCAAAAAAGTGATGCACTGGTGATGCAAGCCTCTCATAAATAAGCCAAAAATATTCTGTTAGTTTTTTAGGTCTTTCGCCATCAGGTATCTACATATAAAATAATGGGCAGCGTAAATGAAAAATAAATGTAAAAAGTTGTTACTCAGTGGGAAAAGTACTATAGTACATTATGAAACCTCTATTAGTTAATGCACTGCAGAGGTCTGTGTGTAACCAGAGAACTACAGAATGAAATCTTGATTGTTGCAGTGGAGAATAGTGATGTGTATTTTTAGTACTACGAGGTCACAGCCTGTGACAGAAAGCACCATGAATATGTAAGTCAATCTTTTATACTTGTATTACAAACAGGGTAAGATTGAATGCTGCAAAACGTGCAAATAGTTTTACGATAAAATGATGCTTTCGAAATGTAGATTTTAGTAATACCAGAGCGTATGTAAGGCAATTTTCTTTTACATAACTGTCCTTTCAACACCTCTTTAGGGGCACTGAGGGATGTGTAAGTGCAGCTAGAATTAAAAGCAAGCACTTCCTAGCCTTTTTGCAATTCCACTCAAAAAAACAAATCTTTGTCATCATAAAGAGCCAGAACTGCTCCCAAGCATCCTTTACACTTGCACATTAACTGATAAGGCACATTTGCATTTCATTCAGCCAAGCAGCTGATAACGATCTAAATTAACTGTGCCAGGATGGCTGTCTTTTTGCAGGGACAAGTGAAGCTGGGGAATCCGTAACCCCCTTCCCAAAAGTCCAATGCCCCCCTGGGAGTCGCGCCCCACAGACTGAAGACCTCTGATATAGAGTCACACAGTTACAAGTATGCACAAAACAATATGCAACCCTTCCTAAAATGGCATAGCAAGGATTCCTAATGTGCAAATCTTCTATCTCAAATGTTTCTCACCGGAATTAACCAATAACAAAACTCTTGAGTACTACAGTAATCTGTAAGAATCCATGAAGCAAAACACCTGTCTAAAAGATTTAATACATTATAATGACAATCCACTGTCAAGGCCTAGTCAATGGCTTTAACACATGGTTTTCACAATAATAAGTAAGCCTACTCCTTTGTAATATGAATGAATGAATAAGCTTTATTTCGATATAAAAACATATCATAAAAGCTGCATTTTATAACAATTAAAAACAATGTTTGACGCATACAATAGTGCAAATTTTTACATATTATACAGTAAAAGCAGGGTAGTCATATGGGAATTTTTATGCAGATGAGAAGGGAAAAATAAAAGAATACTACTGCAACAACAATTTTTTTGCAGTTCGTAATCGCCATGCCCAGCCTAAAAATTTTGCCAAGCAGCAAGCGAAGAAGGGTCTTGGATCAGTGCTCAATATGCGTAGGGCTTCTACGTGCGATCTTGTTCCCAGTGTTCTACATAATGGTTTTAACCACAGCTTCCTGGGTGCAACGTAGAGGTTGCATTCAAATAGCATGTGTGCAACAGTTTCGACCCTAGCTTCGCAAAAGGGACAATAAGGCACCGTCTGTAATGGCGGTTTCCAGGATGAGGTGAATTGGCAAAGAGGGAGGACACCTAGCCTGAATTTTATATACAATGCTCTGTCTCCAGAGTTGTTAATGGAGTCCAGGTAGGGTTCCCTAAAAGGAAGATCTTTAGTTAGGAGGAACTGAGCAACGGTTTTGCAATGATTAGAATTTCACAGCAATTCATTGTCTAGCCACAACCAGAAGGCTTTTTTTAATACTTGTTTTGGGGGTGAGGTTTTACTAACCCAGTGATCTCCTAGCCCCAATTTATAAAGGAGAGATTTAATATCTCTAAGCCATGCGATCTTGTGGCATCCTGCATGAGACAAAAGATCGTCCAGGGCCTCTGCATAGCTTTTAAGTTCTGGGACATTACGAATTCTAGCCCATAATAGGAGCGGGCGTAGTTTTGCTTGATCACAAATCGGGCGTGACCCGGCGTCAAGCATAATAGGGATTGTGGGGGTACTGTGGGGCAGCCTCAAAAGATCTTTATGAAAGTTGTTGTCAAGGGAGGCAAGGGTATCAATTTTCTGCAAGCCCCACAGTTCCGCGCCGTATAGTGCTGCGCTTACGACCCTTGCCCTATATATGTCTAGAACAGCCCCAATGGGTTTCAGTGGCGAAGCTCGCTGTTGTTTAAGCAGGGCTCCAGCTACCCTCTTGTATGCAAGGAACACCTTCTGATGATGTGACCTCCAACTCATGGAATCGGATAACCGAATACCCAGATAGTCAAATTCCTTGACTCTCTCTAAGTGCACAGAGTCAAGGACAGGGGTAGCGATTGCTTTTTTTGGGGGATTGAGCACAAGGAATTTGGTCTTTGCTATGTTAATGGCCAGACCTTTGTCATCACAAAAAGATTTAAAACTGGATAGCAATTTTTGGATGCCCACTGGGGTCTTAGAAATTAGAAGGGTGTCATCCGCGAACAGGAGCGTTGGAATTTTTTTCCCCGCCAGGGTCGGAGCATCAGATGGATCTCGTAATAGGTGCTCCACCACTCCGTTAACGTAAAGAGAAAACAGAGTGGGGGCAAGTACACAACCCTGGCGGACGCCCCTGTTGACCGGGATGCGAGATGTTTTTTCGCCTTGGGAACCCCATCTAATTTGGGCAAAATTGCTATCGTGGAATTTTCTCAGTAGGGCTAATAGGTATGGTGGTAAGCCTAGCTCATTGAGAGTATTCCAAAGTGATGCTCGTGGGACCAAGTCAAAAGCTGTACGTAGATCGATAAAGACCAAATACAAACTCCCCCCACCCAACACCACCACTTTCCAGTAGAGAATAAGGAGGCGAAATGTCTGTTCGATAGTGCCAGTTCCCTTCCGGAAACCTGCTTGTAGGTTGGACAGTATCTGGTTTTCTTCTGCCCACTGCAATATCCTGTTTAGGACAACTTTGCCCGCCACTTTTTGGGTAGAGTCCAGCAGGCTGATAGGGCGGTAATTCGCTGGCTCGTCCCTGGAGCCTTTCTTAAAGATGGGGACCACTTCCGCTCCCCTCCAGGAATCAGGAAAAGCGCCGCCTAGCAGGGCCTCGTTTAGAAGGGAAGTGATCAGCCTGCTCCACCACGCCGGGTAGGTTTTTAGCAGATCACCCGGGATTCCGTCGGGGCCTGCAGCTTTGTTGGAGACAATGCCCTTGATTGCAAGTTCTACCTCCTGCTTGGAAAAGAGGCCATCGCTGCTCGTGGAAACTGTTGTGGAAAGAGGCAAAGGAGCCGAAATATGGTCACCAGCCCCCTGTGGAATCGAGTACAACTTGAAGAAGTGGTCAAACCAAGCGGCACCGGAGATGTTGCAGGTTATTTGGTGATCAATAGGCTTTTCCCTGGCTCTTAGTAAGTCCCAAAACTCCTTAGCATTTTTCTTTTTACTTGCTTCCGCCAGATCCCGCCAGAAATTTAGGTCGTATGCTTCTTTTGCTGCTGTTATGATTTTTTTATAGGTCTTCCTGGCGGCCCTCACTTTGTCAGGATCCTCGTTTTTTATTGCCGCGATAAGGGCCCCTTTTGCTTCTCGGCAATTCGAAGAGTACCACGATGACCTGGACGAACAAGCACCGTTACGGACAGCCTTAGAGCTTGTCTGGGGAATAAGGAAGAGATCACTCAAGGCCTCCGTTGTCTTTACGAACAGGGGCAAGGTCCTTCCGTCTGCGGGGATCAATGCATCCAGCCTAGAATCAGCCTCTAACAGAATGGACGCCGCTTGCGATAACCTCCCTTCGTCCTCCGAGACTCTTGCCCACTTCAGGCGCCTACTACAATTAGAAGGAATAATTTCGCGGGAGGTTTTCCACTTATGCTCTGATCCAGCAAATGTCCTCTCTTTCCATGGGCTAGTGATCGAGATCGACAGTGGGTTATGGTCACTGTCGCTAGTTGTAATGACCTCCATGTCTTGATGGAAAGCCCACAGATTAAAATTAAGCATAATAAAATCAATTCTTGAGGTCCGACCAATTCTGTTGTAAGTGTGGGCTCCATTAGGATCCGATTTGGAGCGACCGTTGACTGATCTTAGGTTGTGTTCTAGGCAAAGGGCATTGATTTCTATTGCGCTTTGAGTCCATTTGGGGATCGGATCAATGTTTAAAATGGGGATACCTCTCTTGGAGTCCTCTTCGAAGGTACCCAGAATATCGTCCCTAGACAATGGCTCAAAGCAACAGTTAAAATCACCCGCCAGCAGGACATAAGAATCAATTTTACAAGAGGCTAATTCGCTGCTTAGGCCTGTGGATGATAATCGTGAAGAGCCACCATTAGTGCCCCTCAGATAGATGTTGAATAATTCAAAGGACCTCCCTCCTTTGCAATGTAATGACAGCCATTGTAGGTCAAGGGATTTAGTGGACCTTTGGGTGACACCTAGCCTTAGGGCGATACTAATCCAAATCAATAGACCGCCTGATGGGCGACCTTTAGATCCAGGAGACTGTACGGCTGGGACAAAGTAGGTCGAAAACCCCACTCTGTGCTTTGGTTCTTGACACCAAGTTTCCTGAAAGAGACAGATGTTATATGGCTCTAGGAATGCAGTCCAGTCTGGATTATCAAGGTTGCGATCGAGCCCAGCCACGTTCCAACTCAGGACCTTTATTACCGCTGGATCAGATGCATGCTGAACGGGTGCAAGGGTAGGCGGAGCAACTTCAAATACAACGTCTCTATGAACATTTAGTTTAGGTTTAAAATACTGCAGAGGAGGACTCTTGGGTGCATCAGCCCCATACACCTCTACAGCACTCCCTAGACTCATTGGTTGAGGGGACGTAAGAGATAAAACTGTATTTCCTTCCGAAGTGTAAAAGACTGAAATGCCAGAGGGCATCAACCCTTCCTTAATACCCAGATCATTGGTGCATCCCACTAAGCCCACTACGGGATAAGAGGGTACGTGCTCTAGTGGGCTTCCGGCAGACAGATCAAGAGATTTATCAAGGTTGTGCTTGAGACGTTGGCTAGAAAGTCAATCCACATCCTCCAGGCCACCATACCTGTTGGAAGTGGGAAAGCCATTCCAAAGTGGCTGGAATTGATTATGGGCTTTAGGATGGCTTTTCCAGGGTTGGTGTTGAACTATGGACCAATTATCCACTGGAGTTTGTTGGAAACGAGGTGGGTAAAAGAAAGACAGAGGTCTAGGTATTACGGGGGACCCCTCAAGGCCAGGCCAAGAGCAGATAAATTGTGCCGTATGCGGGTCCTCGAAGGTCACCACAATGCAATCCCCTGGGCTAGATTTCTTTGTGGGGCCCACCCAGCGAGTTCTGCGAACCATCAGTACTCTGCTTTTCTGGCCGTTGGGAATAGGTCTATTATTATTTAGCCAGTACATAATTTTATTTTTTAGTGACCAGTGGTTCTCATATTGGTCTGCACCAATCTGAGGGACGCCCGTTAGGACCACCACATAGTCGTTGGCCTCAGGGGGAAGATCAATGTATCCCCCTTTGAAATTTTCCTTCGGAGGCGGGTCCTGTGCGGTGCCAGTGGTGGGTTTGGGCTGGGCATCAGATTTGGGCTTACATGAAGTGGGCTCTGTAGGTCGTTGAGGAGCTTTAGGTTTGGTGGCAGGAGGGATTTGATTCACTGCCACCGACCTTGGCTTGGGTATCGGTCGAGAAGGGGGTGGTGCTATGGGCGGGACATCCTGTCGTGGAGCGGCTGAGTTGCGAGGGGGGACATCCTGCAATTGGGTTGTGGAAATTGGACATGTGTTGTCCGGGGGAAGCTGCCCCTGATTTTCAAGGGTCTTCAGACCAAGAGTAGCCAGAGCAATAATACTTTTTTCCATCTCGAGCAAGTTATTCTCTATTCTCGAAAGTCTGAGATCGAGAGGGGAAAGAAGTTTCTTTAAGCTTGTCCAAACCAATTCAATAAATGCCCTATCATTGTTACCTAACCCTTCGGTCTGCAAGCCCTCAGTCTCTTTGGCCATACTGTTTGAGATAGCTTCTGGAACCACTGTACCTCCCTCCCTAATTGATTGTGACCCCATACTTTCTCCTTGGGAGACATTTGATGGCACGTTAGGTGATGAGGCTCTCGCTATGGTTAGGTTTTGGGGAGGCACGATTTTCGCCTTTTTACGGGCGTAAGCAGTGCCCGCTCTACGCTTTCTTTTAGGTGGTTTACTAGTAATGGGATTTGAGGGCAACTGGGGGTTAGGAATCGTAGTCTTGGCGCATAGTGTAGCCACAGGTAAGGGTTTGGCTTCTTCGACATTAGTAAATTGCTCTAGCTGAGGAGGGGAGGTGGAGTTAGATGGGATCTGGTGGACAACAACCTGTGTGACTATGCCTTTAGGGACAATAGGGCGTTCTGGCGTGACTGCGGTGGCTATGTGACCTAGAGAGGATTTTTTAGAATGCGCTATCACTTGCGACAAACGTCTAGCAGCATCTAGTTCTAAGGACACCCGGGTTTGCAGTTTAGATATTTCATTGTCAATGGCAATGTTAGTGCGGGTGATAAAGTCATCCATGGGGCCGCTGGTTTGTGGGACAGCCTTGGAGGTCTTACTCCGAGTTGCTCTAGTGCTCATTTTGTGTTGTGCGAGTAGAAGTAAGTCTAAAGAAAACGATAGAGGGTGGGCCAGACCAGACCTCTACCGTCCTCTAACGGCCTCAAACGGCCCGGTCTTAGCCCTGTCTTCGCCCGTGCTGCGTCCCGCGCTGCGGGAGTGACGAGCCAATTTATAGTGGGCGTGTGGGGCGGAAGGGGCGGGGGGAGGGCCGGCGGGGAGAGCGGACCGGATGTTACTCCGTGGTCTTCGCTGGGACTCCTGGATAACGGAGTCCCAGCACACTCGCAGCCCACGCCTTTCCTCTTACCCCTGCCTCTACTTCCAGTGTCCAGGTGCTGGTGGAAACACACGCACTCCTGTGCGCAGCGGCTCCCGCGGAGCGGGAGCGGCAAGCCGTGTGGGCGGAACTGCCCTCAGAATCTCCACAACAAAATAGGTGAGCCTCTTCACGAACAAGAACAGCGTCCCACGGGGGTGGTGGTGAAAGCGCCTTTTAAGCTGTCAGGTGGGCGGGGGGAGGGCCGGCGGGGAGAGCGGACCGGATGTTAGTCCGTGGTCTTCGCTGGGACTCCTGGATAACGGAGTCCCAGCACACTCGCAGCCCACGCCTTTCCTCTTACCCCTGCCTCTACTTCCAGTGTCCAGGTGCTGGTGGAAACACACGCACTCCTGTGCGCAGCGGCTCCCGCGGAGCGGGAGCGGCAAGCCGTGTGGGCGGAACTGCCCTCAGAATCTCCACAACAAAATAGGTGAGCCTCTTCACGAACAAGAACAGCGTCCCACGGGGGTGGTGGTGAAAGCGCCTTTTAAGCTGTCAGGTGGGCGGGGGGAGGGCCGGCGGGGAGAGCGGACCGGATGTTACTCCGTGGTCTTCGCTGGGACTCCTGGATAACGGAGTCCCAGCACACTCGCAGCCCACGCCTTTCCTCTTACCCCTGCCTCTACTTCCAGTGTCCAGGTGCTGGTGGAAACACACGCACTCCTGTGCGCAGCGGCTCCCGCGAAGCGGGAGCGGCAAGCCGTGTGGGCGGAACTGCCCTCAGAATCTCCACAACAAAATAGGTGAGCCTCTTCACGAACAAGAACAGCGTCCCACGGGGGTGGTGGTGAAAGCGCCTTTTAAGCTGTCAGGTGGGCGGGGGGAGGGCCGGCGGGGAGAGCGGACCGGATGTTACTCCGTGGTCTTCGCTGGGACTCCTGGATAACGGAGTCCCAGCACACTCGCAGCCCACGCCTTTCCTCTTACCCCTGCCTCTACTTCCAGTGTCCAGGTGCTGGTGGAAACACACGCACTCCTGTGCGCAGCGGCTCCCGCGGAGCGGGAGCGGCAAGCCGTGTGGGCGGAACTGCCCTCAGAATCTCCACAACAAAATAGGTGAGCCTCTTCACGAACAAGAACAGCGTCCCACGGGGGTGGTGGTGAAAGCGCCTTTTAAGCTGTCAGGTGGGCGGGGGGAGGGCCGGCGGGGAGAGCGGACCGGATGTTACTCCGTGGTCTTCGCTGGGACTCCTGGATAACGGAGTCCCAGCACACTCGCAGCCCACGCCTTTCCTCTTACCCCTGCCTCTACTTCCAGTGTCCAGGTGCTGGTGGAAACACACGCACTCCTGTGCGCAGCGGCTCCCGCGGAGCGGGAGCGGCAAGCCGTGTGGGCGGAACTGCCCTCAGAATCTCCACAACAAAATAGGTGAGCCTCTTCACGAACAAGAACAGGTGGGTTTGGGCTGGGCATCAGATTTGGGCTTACATGAAGTGGGCTCTGTAGGTCGTTGAGGAGCTTTAGGTTTGGTGGCAGGAGGGATTTGATTCACTGCCACCGACCTTGGCTTGGGTATCGGTCGAGAAGGGGGTGGTGCTATGGGCGGGACATCCTGTCGTGGAGCGGCTGAGTTGCGAGGGGGGACATCCTGCAATTGGGTTGTGGAAATTGGACATGTGTTGTCCGGGGGAAGCTGCCCCTGATTTTCAAGGGTCTTCAGACCAAGAGTAGCCAGAGCAATAATACTTTTTTCCATCTCGAGCAAGTTATTCTCTATTCTCGAAAGTCTGAGATCGAGAGGGGAAAGAAGTTTCTTTAAGCTTGTCCAAACCAATTCAATAAATGCCCTATCATTGTTACCTAACCCTTCGGTCTGCAAGCCCTCAGTCTCTTTGGCCATACTGTTTGAGATAGCTTCTGGAACCACTGTACCTCCCTCCCTAATTGATTGTGACCCCATACTTTCTCCTTGGGAGACATTTGATGGCACGTTAGGTGATGAGGCTCTCGCTATGGTTAGGTTTTGGGGAGGCACGATTTTCGCCTTTTTACGGGCGTAAGCAGTGCCCGCTCTACGCTTTCTTTTAGGTGGTTTACTAGTAATGGGATTTGAGGGCAACTGGGGGTTAGGAATCGTAGTCTTGGCGCATAGTGTAGCCACAGGTAAGGGTTTGGCTTCTTCGACATTAGTAAATTGCTCTAGCTGAGGAGGGGAGGTGGAGTTAGATGGGATCTGGTGGACAACAACCTGTGTGACTATGCCTTTAGGGACAATAGGGCGTTCTGGCGTGACTGCGGTGGCTATGTGACCTAGAGAGGATTTTTTAGAATGCGCTATCACTTGCGACAAACGTCTAGCAGCATCTAGTTCTAAGGACACCCGGGTTTGCAGTTTAGATATTTCATTGTCAATGGCAATGTTAGTGCGGGTGATAAAGTCATCCATGGGGCCGCTGGTTTGTGGGACAGCCTTGGAGGTCTTACTCCGAGTTGCTCTAGTGCTCATTTTGTGTTGTGCGAGTAGAAGTAAGTCTAAAGAAAACGATAGAGGGTGGGCCAGACCAGACCTCTACCGTCCTCTAACGGCCTCAAACGGCCCGGTCTTAGCCCTGTCTTCGCCCGTGCTGCGTCCCGCGCTGCGGGAGTGACGAGCCAATTCTTTTCATAATAAATAGATCATGCATATATCCTTGATCATTGGCTTGTCACTCTAGGCAGCTCACTGCTGCTGCATTGAGCATAAGCTTTCCCAGAAGGCAAAAAGTACAATACAACACTCTTTTAAGCAGCAGCACACACTAACTGTCCAATCAAAATATGTGCTCCAGAAAATCAACATTTGAGCAAAGAAAGAGCCCTTTTCTCAGTAGTGCTTCTCAGAGATCTTTTTCTGTTGGTCGCATAAGGTCTGGTGATAGTTGCACTGTCAAGTCAGACTTGGCCTATGTAGCGGCTACCAGGAACAGGCGAGCGCCAATACTTTTATAAACAAAGCAATATTCCAGTTGTGATGTACACTCCTTTAAGTGTTACACTACTCATGTATTATTATTGAGTGTCTGTGTGTGTGTGCCTGTTTCAACAACTAAATTCAGATAGAGCCCATAATTATAAAATGAAAGAGGCTACAAAAATGGAAATGGCAAATCATACACTTAAAAGTAATCATCATTCAATAATCAGCAAGTCAATGTGACGAGCAGTGCAAACAAACTACACAATCTTTGTAATGCAAATCATTGTGGATGTATTATTAATATGAGCAACTTAAAAACATGTTTTTATATAAGTCCATCAAAATGGAGTTTGCTATAGTTTTCATGAATAAGTTCATTGGTTAAAAACAGTCTGGTTCCGCAAACATCGGGGAAAACTGGCAATGTTCTTTTTTTCCCTCTTGATTGAAAAGTCAGGGTTATAGCCTGGATCCAGGAAGTTGGCAAGCAGATGCAGTTGTCTATAGTTCCCAGGGTCTCATCAGGACAATGCCTGACTACGTAAATAACCTGTGCTCACTCCAAGGTAGCTTGGCAAAGAGCAGTCAGGCTTATCCCTAGAGGCAATGTGTAAAGTATTTGTACGCACACACAGTAACACAGTGGAAACACCGCAAAAGTACTCAGCACAAGTTTAGAAAGATAGGCAATATTTATCTGAGTCAAGATATGAATTTTTAAAGATTAAATAAAAATGCAGTGTTTAGAAGTCTATAGCTCCAACTGGAGCTATCTGGTCACAATTGAGCACTGGTCAGATACAGGAATCACACAGATCCCCTTAAGGTACTTTGGATGCATCGGAAATCAAAGACGATGTGTGGTGCAGATGAGGTGAGGCATAGCGGGTGCAGGTGAGGCGCCAGTTCCTTAAGTGGTGCAGGGTCGTTGAAGCCTGGCCGCTTTGGGATGATGCGTTGCACAGAGGAGGTGATGAGTCGGTTGCTTGTGCAGGAGCTCCGTTCCTGAAGGCGACGCAGTGTCAATGAGTCGTCGATGTTGAAAGTGTACTGCCTCGATGTGGAACCGCTGGGCTGAAGGCAATGTGTTGAGCGTAAGCCATATAGGGCCGGGCTACGTCAGAGTTGGAGAAGGGCATCACAGGATTCGGTGAGGTGGTGATGAAGATTCACGCACTGCTGGTTCTTCGAAGGCACTGCAGCAAAGTCAGGGCTGCGTTGAAATTCGAGGTCAGTGTGTCGCACACTCGGCGAGCGGTGTTCATGGCTTCGGTGCAGGCAGCAGTGATTTTGCAGTAATGCGCCGGTTCCGAACTGACATTTGGAGTTGATGCTTTGCTTTCTTGAGTGCAGCACCAAATTCGGCTCCAAGGGCCCAGGACTGCATTTAGCACCATTTGGCAGGACAGGATCACAATAGAGGAGCCCAGGTGCTGATAGCAAGATGCATGTGAGGTCTTTGATGTCCCTGAGACTTCAGCAACAGGACACAAGCTCAGTCAAGCCCTTGGAGAAACTTTAAAAAGCAGGATGCAGAGAGTAAAGTTCAGTCCTCTCACTAAAAGCAGCGGGCAGCAGGCCAACACAGCAAAGCAAACAGATAAGTATTAATCCCTCCTGACAGAATTGCCTCAATCCAGAATTGTTCTGACTATATGGTGTCAGAGGACCAGTACGCATACCCATTTTAGCCTTTGAAGTATGGAGACTACAAAGAAGCGTCTATGAAGTACACAAAACCCTGCCTTCTACTGCCTTGGCTCCAGACACACTACAGGGTGTATGCAGCTCTTTGTGTGGGGACAGGCACAGCCCTATTCAGGTGCAAGTGTCAGCTCCACTGACCAATCTAGCTCAGGGAGGCCTGTCAGCCAGATGATAGGCCATCAGGATATTCAGGACACACCTCAGCTCCTTTTGTGTGTGACTATCTAGAGTGAATTCACAAAGCCCAAATGTCATCCAACCCAGACTTCTGTTCTAGGGACAGGACAGGCAGAGGCACAGAATGATTAAGTAGGAAAATGACAACTTTCTAAAAGTGGCATTTTAATACCTACAATTTAAAAAACAACCTCACTAAAAGATGTGTTTTTTAAATTGTGAGCCAAGAGACACCAAACTCCAATTTTATATCTGCTCCAACCGAAAGATACACTTGCAGGATGTACCAAGGCAGCTCCAATGTTAACCCATGGGAGAGATAGGCCTTGCTGTAGTGAAATTCTTTTAGCAGTTTCACCACCAGGACATGTAAAACTTATTAGAACATTGGAATGTTGAGCACTCTATTTAAAACAGTGGAGTGCTCTGGGCTTTTAATGGCCAGTAGAAGCCCGGAGCATCAACATCCCAATGTTTATAGGCCTCACGGAGCCCAAGAGGATTACAACCCCCTTGGACTCCATGAGGCCTTTGTTCTACAAATTAGAACATAGTGCCCTCTACGGGCAGAATGTTCTAATAGCCTTAGAGCCTTCCGTAGCTGGCTGTACCGACTATTAAAGCCCGCTCATTTGTTAAAGACCTTTAACGCTTAAGCAGGCATTTAATGGCCGGTAGAGCCTGCTAAGTTGAGCTCTAAGGCTATAAAGGTACATGTCCTACCTTTTTAAATAAACTGCACCCTGCCATGGGTCTACCTAGTGCCTACCTGAGGGGTGCCTTACATGTAATAAAAGGAAAGGTTTGGGCCTGGCAGGTATGTGAACTTGCCAGGTCGAAATGGCAGTTTAAAACTGCACACACAGGCTCTGCAGTGACAGGCCTGACACAAGTTTGAAGGGCCACTCATGGGGATGACACATTCAGTGCTGCAGTCCCACTTGTAGCACTTGATTTACAGGCCTTAGGCACACACAGTGCACTGTACAAGGGACTTATTAATAATTCAAATACGTGAAATAATGGAGAAACCAAATGCCATTACATTTTAGTCACAGGGCACATGCACTTTAGGACTGATCAGCGTGGTAAAGCGCCCAGAGTCCTAAAGCCAGCAGCAAGGAAGTTCAACATACAGTTAAAACAGAAGGTCAGAAGCAAAAAGACTGGGGAAAACACGCCAAAAGATCCCTGGTCTAACAAGAGATTAAAAATCAATGGAATAATTATGCAACTGGATATACAAAAAAGATTGCAACAATCCAATGTCTTGTAAAGTGGCATGCCTGCTGATAAGTGGCGTAAATTGCTGCTGCGTAGGCATGCAGCACCTATTGTCAAAAGTAATTTTTTGTTAGTTTTGTTTGAAAGCTTCAACGGATTGATGGCAGCTAAACTACAGAAAGAAGAACATAAGCACTTTCTCCACTTTCTTGTTCTCTTGAATATGGGTGCCTTGTTGCTGTGGGAGCAGGCGCTAGGACATATCCCAGCTGCACCATTGCACCTTTCACTGACGTGTTATGGGATTCCAGCTCTAATTTTTGTGCAGCAAGGTGATTTAGGGCCTGACATCAGGATATTCTAGTATTTATATTTTGACAGACAGGATATCCAACACCGTTGTGACAGAGTTTTTGTTGTGATCAGGCCAACAGAGGTACTGAACATCACGTTTTAATTTATTTTGTTTTGATAAGATGGAGAATGCATGACAAAATTGAGGAACATATAAGGGGGAGAGCCAGGAAACCAAGGAGTCATATTATCAAGGGATTTATCTCCGCTTTTTTGGCTTTAAAAGCCAAAAAAGCGGAGATAAAATTATCTCCCTATTACCTAGCTGTCGCTAACACCAGTTAGCGATAGCTAGTAGGAGATAGCGACCATCTTGGGCCCCACTTTGCATGTCAGTGATATTTATCACTAATGACATGCAAAGTGGGCGTGCCAAGATGTTAGCGACTGGAAACAGTCGCTAACATCGCTATCTCCTATTACCAACTTTTGGAGATATTTGCCCTAAGCGCGATATCTCCAAAAGCTAACACCTGCCCTGAGCAGTTCTTAGCCATGTTATTCAATGGGAGGTGGATAACATGGCTAAGAGCATTTGCTCGGTAATGCATGAATATCGCTGACTTTTCATGCATTTCGGCCGCTTAGGAGATAAACCTTGATAATATCAAGGCTCCTAAGCGATAAAAATCGTCGCTACACGGCGATAAAATTATTGCCGCTAAGCCAACCTAGCGATAATTATCGCTAGTTGTTGGTAATATGCCCCATAATCTGGTAAATTCACTGTCTCCATTAACTTGCATTGAGAAGGGTACATTTTTAGTGCAAGGAAATTTGTTTTGTTTATAAAAAAAAATATGGAGTCTCCTACCTTAATCATGAAAGTGGCACATATGCATGCTGCTGTACCTCAAGGCACCCCATCAGGATCCTTAATTCAGGGGACATAGAGGCGCCTGATTTAAGGATCCTGAGGGGGTTGGTGTTTGTGAAGGGCTGGGATACTTACTGCAGAGCCACCAGGTCTGAAGAATATCAGAGAGGCGATGTCATGGAGGTCGACACCTGGCATACAGTTTGTTGAGTTAAAAGGACACAATGTTACCAGTGCAACATCATCCCCGTCCCCATAGTGACGCCTGACATACTGGTTTGTTGTCATTGGACTTTTTGGTTCTCTGTGTGGGTTGTGTCATAAGTGCTGCCTTCAGGCACACTTTGGGTTTGGAGGAGGTCTTAGAAGACCAAGAGGGAACTGGCAGACATAGCCAAGGAGGGCGACCATTAGCATGATGATCATCACAGGAGGGACTACAGACTGAACACTCCTAGAGGAGGTCCTTGTATTATGTTTAAGGCATGGGCATGGAGGATCAGCTAAGAAAGATGGAAGGCAATAGAGGGTCCAAGAAAGCCATCAGGCGTAGGATTTGTGTCTAAATCATGAGGGTCTATCATATCGATTCCACAATATTAACTACTAATATCCAGCCAAGGTAAACATTCATAGGGGCATATGGATGGACTATTCTTAACTTCCCGTCTACTTTGCTCGACAATAACAATAAGTTGGTAGTAGATACTGTGGAGTCAATATAAGTGCAGTTCAATAATAAAACTTCAATATTGTAGGACACCTTGGGAGTGAAATCTGAAGCTGCTAGAGAGAACGGATCACCCGGCTAAAGAGAGGGAAGTGCAGAAGAACAGTAACAAGCGCGATGAGAGGGCACAAGAGTCCGGAATAGCAAGAGGAAGAGGCGGAAGCCTCAGGCAGAGGATTGGCCAGTGAGCGATTCACACCGGGCAGAGTACGCTACACAGATAGAAGAGGAACGATTGAAAGAAAAGGCAGCTAAGATGAGAGAAGACCAGAGGGGGACAGAAGTGCATCTAAGAAGACCACAAGCCATGTTGGTAAAGAAAGGAAATGGAGAAATGTGAAGTAGAGGGACGGAGTGGATTTTGGGAAAACCTGCATTGGAGGCTAACACATTAGAAAGGCAAGAGGTGCAGGGATTGGAGGGGAGCCAACGGGTTGGCTTGGATATGATTCCTGACTAAAACATTAAACACAGCCTTCTGCAGTGAAAAAAAAAGAAAACATAACTGTTTTTTGTATGTAATACATGCATGGGATGAGAATTGTATTTGTGATGATTTAAAGTACAACTGAAGTGCAAAATACTACATCATATATTGCAGTGCAAGCACTTCATAGTTCTAATTCTAACTGTGATTATATTTATATAGCACTTACTACCCCTGACGAGGCGTCAGAGTGGTTTTCGGGGAAAACACGCTACTCTAGAACCCAAAAAGGATGAGTGGTGGGTTAGTATTGGGAATAGTTGGTCGAATGATACACCAAACAGCCAATAGCATGTGGTGACAAACAAAATACTCCTCTGGGTGGAGCCACAGCCAGCTCTATATGCAATTTAAATAAGTAACAAAGGTTCTTGCAGAAAGCTGCACTGTCAAGCCACATCCAAGAAGGCATCATGGGTGGGACTAGAGAAGACTGAAGGAAGGGCAGGGTCATAACACCGAGATAAGGCGGTGGGAACAAGAAGAAGGATAGGAGGAAGGTAGTTTGCAAAGAGTTACAAAAGAGTAGAGGGTGAAGAGGCCAGAAAAGGTACATTGCACTGGTAGTGAAACTCCAGAGGCTGCTAGCAATGCAAGGAAGAAGATGTAGCAGGACCTAAACTGGAAAGGAGGCACTCGAGTGGGATGTACTGTGAATTTTCAACCTGCAGCCAGAGGCGTAACACAGCCTCCTGCAGCCCCTGTGGCATAGTGGTGCTCCCCAAGCATTCAGGGGCCCCAAACCTTCAGGGGGCACACTGAGGTATGTGAGACTCAAGGGCCCCTAATCACATTCTGTGACAGCCCCATCAGTTTGTGTTATGCCACTGCCTGTGGAAAAGGCTACAGTGGAGACCGTCATGGTCAGGGGGTGCATGACAATGATGGGGCACTGCTGACTCTTGCCGCACAGGGCCTGGCTTCGGGGGAGCTCAAACTCAAGTAAGTTAAAGTCTTCTCAATTCCACCAGGAGAGTGAGTAGGAAAGTGCTGATGTGTGTGAGTTAATGGAAAATAAAACTGAGAAACCACATTGGTGGAAACCAAATCACGGAAAAATATTTTGGAGGAAAGACAGTTTTAAGAAAATGCAAAAATAGTCAAAATTAAAAAGAAAACATTTTAAAGGAAAGATAATTTAATGGAAAAATCCAAAATTACAATAAGTTTAGGTGAAGTTTAGGATTACTGTGGGCTTTTGAGTTCAGGGATGGGTAATGTGATAAGGAGTTTTTAGGGGTAAGGAATAATTGGGTAATTGAAAAGAGTTCAGAGGTTTGGGGGCTGTAGGGGTGGTGGGGGGTTTTAGAGTTCCCGGTTGAATGGTGTATAGTTGTGTGATGTGATTTTAGGTTTCAGAGATGGATGCAGTGTAAGGGTGTAGAGGGGTTTTAGCGTTCATGGATAGGCAAAGTTTAGAGCGGGTGAGGGCTCTTAAGCTTCAATTATGGGTAGCAGGTGGAATGGTGAAGAGTCTTTAGGGTTCAGGATGGGGTGGAGTTTAGGGTGGAGTGTGGTTTTAAGGATTCAGGGAAGGGTATAGTTTAGAAGTAGAAAGGGTTTTTAGGGTTCAGGGATGAGTAGTTTAGGGTGATGCGGAGTTCTTATGGGTTATGGATGGCAGGTGTTTAAGGATCATGATGGTTTTTTAGGGTTCAGGGAAGGGTGGAGTTTGGGTGTGCTGAGGTGTTGTCAGGGGTATAGGATGGGTGTTGGTTAGGTATAAAAAGAGGTTTTTAGGGATCAGGAATGTGAGGAGTTAGGGGTAGTGAGTGCCTTTATGATTCAGGGAGAGAGCATTTTTGGTGGGAAAAGGGCATTTAAGCTTCAAGGATAAGTGTAATTTTAGTGTGGTGAGGGGCTTTAGGGGGCAGGAATTTATGGCGTTTAGGGTTTGTGAGGGGTCAGTAATGGATGGTGTTTACAGGTGGCGATGGGTCAGCATAGTAAAAGCATCCTGTTTCAGTTATTCTGCCCAAAAACAGAACTATACGCAGGATAATGGGACCTTGGCGTATAAGGACTAAGTCATCCTACCACCCCAGTACCCATGAGCCCAGGACTGACTAGCTGTAGTGTCTCACTTGCTCTCCTACTCACTCACAGAGAAACAAATAATAAGACACCCCAGAACACAACACTCCCAACCCTCTCAAGAATCGCGGTAACAAGACACACCGTTTCGCTCGCACTCTTGTACTTGTCGACAATAAGATCTGACAGAGACGTGAACAAGTTTAAAGTATTTATTTTAACTAATGTGCTCTAAGATGCAGTATATGTGCCACAATAAGCAGAAACAGCATAATACAAGTACAGGCAGCATAGCAGTCAGTCCATTAATCATGAAGGGAGATGTCATTGTGAAAAGACAGTATAGCCTAACCTCCCTCCCCTTGCATTGAAATAGTATTATTATAGCCTTATAGCCCGCCGTAGAGGGCTATACCGGCTATTACAGGCCCTCTCCAGCGTTAAAGGCCCGAGCCGAAGGCGAGGGCCTTTAACAAGGGAGAGGGACTTTAATAGCCGGTATAGCCCAGCTCCGAAGGGCTATAAGGCTATTAGAACATTCTGCCACTAGAGGGCAGAATGTTCGAGCAAAAAAGAACAAAGCCTTATGGGAGCGTGAGGGGATTGGAATCCTCTCAGGCTCCCTGAAGGCTTTGTTCACAGCCAGAGCAGTGAACAAAGAAACATTGGAATGTTGGAGCTCCAGGCTTATACCAGCCATTATAAGCCCGGAGCACTCCATTGTTTTCAATGGAGCTCCCAACATTCCAATGTTGTAATATACATTAGAAGATCTCTAGGTTTTGTCAGCAGACCCCATAGCTTAGCCTATAGATGGTAGATCTACATCATAGGTGCTGTCTTGGTCTTCTCCCTTGAATGGTCCCTCTCCAAGTGTCTGCTACCTATTCGTGTAGTCCAATAAAACTAAAGTACGTTGTCCCAAACTACAGCTGCATCAGTATGTTTTGTCTAAGTGCTAAGGTCTGGCCAGAACAAAATAACAAGGGGCATTGTTGTTCGACCTTGCTCGCAATGTTTAGTCAAAATCCCAGGAACCTGAAGAGTGTGAACACATTGATGAGTTCTCATGTGAAAACAGCCATAGAAATGATTGCAAAAATAAAGTCATGTAGTAACGTGCGCAAAGCACCGGGCAAGCTGCAGCGTGCTCGTGCTAACTTAGAGAAGACGGCAAGCCCCATCAGTAGTTGTTTGATAATGTAAAAGATATAAATATGAAAGAATGTCCCCTGCAGTGAAGCACTGAAATAAATATCTCAGACAAAAATGTTTTTGAAAGTATGACCTGAAACCTTTGCATTTACTAAATACGCTTTCTAAAGCCAATTTTGACTAAGAAGACATTCTATGATTTGGCTTCTACGAAAAGATAAATGCCATTAATTCTGAAAATTTCCAATGAACAGTTTAGATGAAATGGTTTCTCAGTAATTGTATTCCACGAAATCGTATATTCTATGAATTCACTTACAACTGGAAAGTGCACATCGCAATTCAGAGGCAGGTGGGCGGATCCCCAAAAAACACCATGACACGAGTGAAGCAACCTTCTTGGTGTGAAAGTATAGTTTAGCCAAAGAGACATTTTTTACAGGAGCAGAGCCTATATGTTTTGTATGGTTTGTGGAAACATAGGGATGGTGTGAGGAAACATTATATATGTTAAAAGACCAGTTATAGGGGGGCGTGGCTAGCAGCCGATCATGGCGGCAGCATAAGGGACGAGCTCCGCAGCTGAAGCGGCCTCTTCGTCAATCCGATCTATAATCCGTCACATTTTCTGAGCCCTACAGGAGGGTACCAGAGCCCAGGACCGGGTGGAGTAAGCAGCGACAAGCGGCGACAAGATCCGACGTCTGGTGACCAAGATACGTCGAAGCCGCAAATTGGCCTACCCCGACCTCTTAAGCCGGGACCTTTCCTGGTTGAGTGGCCCAGCAGGAAGTACAGGCGGACCTGGGAATCCAGACCGGAAGTGCCCGCAGGGCGCGGGAGACACCTGACGAGTGCCTACCGGACGGTCGGACGCAACGAAACACATAGACCACGGAGGTATGGTGGACAACAGCACTGTCGCTGATGTTTCGACCGTCCCAGTGATCGACACGAGCGGCTTTGAATGTCATGGAGCCGGAGACGAAGGGGACGTCCGCCATTTTCTAGATCGAAGAAGGTGCTGCGCACTTGGCAATTACCGGCGTTTCTCGCCCTCCAGCTCACCCTACTAAGGCTTGAACACTGTATATTTGGTCTGGGCAGTGTGTCCACGCCACTCCGCACATCCTGGAGCGTAGGGGCACGAGGAGCACGGCAATCAGTGGTATGGCGGGGAAAGGTCCCAAGGGCGGCGCCACACAGACCCGCATTGAACGGTATACCTCCGACAAGTCAACCGTCTCCCCAGCGGGGAAAGAACAGGGAGGCAAGACGACCGAAACCCCAGGGGGGAAGAAAGCGAAGTTAGACGACGTCATGCATGCTCTGGCTCAGCTACAAACGACCATGGGCGCGATTTCCATAAATGTCACTTTGCTCAGAGCGGACCTCCACAAAATGTCGGAGAAAGTAAAGAACATGGAGGTGGTCACGAAATCTCTGGTGGAGGACGTCTCCGAACTCCAACGGGAGATGGGGAAAATGGCGCAGGACAATAAAATGCTCCGGGAGAAACTGGATGAACAGGAAGGACGTTCGAGGCGGAATAACATCCGTATTATTGGAGTGCCGGAATCAGAAGGACTTAAGGCCATGGACCTTTTTGTAGAGAGCCTGATCACGGATGAACTGAAGCCAAAAGGGCTATCCAACTTTTTCTCAGTTGAAAGGGCCCATCGGGTACCGGGAGGCCAGCCAAAGCCAGGGGCGGCTCCGCGGCCCATAGTAGCCCGTTTGTTTAATTTCCGTGACCGGGACGCCATTCTGCAGGCGGCCAGAACCTCTCCTCCTCTTAAGATCCAGAACGCTAACATCGCCATTTTTCCCGACTACACAGCGGAGGTCGCCCGTCGGTGACGGACGTTTTATGAGGTGAAAAAAGAACTGAGGTCAAGAGAACTGCCGTATTCCATGCTCTTTCCGGCGAGATTGAGGGTGGTGGCAGAGAACAGAACGTGGTTTTTCGACAACCCCGAAAACGTGCAAGAATGGCTGGAAGGCTGGAGGCCGAGTCAGAATCAGAGACGGACGAATCAACCCAATAAGAACCGAAATGGAGGTCACCGCCAGGACTCTCAGGCTTCGGGAGGGGGACCAGAAAACAGCGACTCTTTGGGGGCAGAAGGCGGCCTAGAAGAGGTCGAGTAACAATGAGCATCAGACACTGTTTTGTTACGGACAATTAATGCTGCGTAAGCGCTTCCCGCCATTGGACACTGGGTGAAGGGCCTCCGGGGGTTTGAATGAGAGACTGCCGGCAGCGGAGAGTCCCTCACCCCAACGCGCAAGTACATTGTTTGGGAGATGGGGTATGCACTCTGCTCAGTTGGGGGGGCGGGCAGTTTTGAGTCCGTGCAGCAGGGGGGCAGGGAGGGGGGGGAGAGGGACTTGGGTGAGTTTGCACTACGGGACCCCTTGGTCCTGCGAGTTTTTGTTCTGAGCACACATATGATTATTGGTATGTCTCATTCAACTGAGAGCATCTGGTCTATTTGGGGCGATGAGGGAAGGGAATGTTGGAAAGAGTCACACTTGCCCTACATCTATCTCCGCATGCCACCTCGCCTACGGCAAGGGGGCTACATAATGGTTCGCCATCTTTCTCATGGTCGGCACAAATAACCATACCACACCGAACCCATTGCTCGTCATGTCATGGAACGTTAGGGGACTGGGAGACAAGATCAAGAGGGGACTGGTGCTACAGGGAATTAGAAGACAGGGGCCTGCTCTTGTTCTCCTACAGGAAACACACTTGACGGGGGTAGCCACAAAGGCTCTAGACAGGAGAGGCTATCAAATGATAGTGCATGCGGAATTCACTTCAGGGTCCCGTGGTACGGGTATTTTGCAGAAGAAATCCTCCCAATTTATTGTGAAGTCAACAGCAGTCGATGCTCATGGCCGCTTTGCGGCAGTTCATGGACAGTGGGAGGGGAAATTGTTAAATGTAGTTTCCGTGTACATACCGCCAGCACTACATTCTGTGGCCCTGCCGGACCTTGGCAGATTCTTGTTGGACCTCCCGGATGGGGACCTACTCGTAGGTGGGGACTTCAACATGACACTCACGGACACCCTCGACCGGTTTCCCTCCCGCACACACACTGATGGACCCAACAGGCTCCAGACCTTTCTAGACGCACAGGGATTGGTGGACATATGGCGCACGTTACACCCAGGCCAGCAGCAATATTCATATTACTCGGCCACTCATAATAGTCTCTCTAGGATAGACTACTTCCTCACATTGGGCAACGGGCATCTTACTGTGGCCGAAACAAGTATACAGCCGAGGAGCATCTCGGACCACTCTCCGCTCACTCTGACAATCACTACCACAGACACTAAACGACAAAGGTTGTTCCCGATCTTCCCTGGACATCTTAAAGTCCCCCAAATAAGTAAAGACCTGAAGAAAGCTACCCGGCTTTACTTCGAGGAGAATCGGTCCTCGGTAGACTCCCCCTCTACGTTATGGGAAGCGTACAAGACCGTGTTTAGGGGCCAAGCCATTGCCATTGTTGCGAGCCATAAAAAAACACACAGGAGGGAGGCATTAGAATTAGAATTGGGCCTCGAGAGGGCCAACACCGCCCATATGGCAAGTCCTTCGGACGACACTCTACACGACCTACAGGTCCATCAACGTCGCCTCACCGATCATTTGAGAAGGGTCACGGTATCAGATATTGCTGCGACACAACATAGGGTCTACGACATCGGGGACAAAGCTAGCAAACTATTGGCGTGGCTAGACAAGAAGCAGGGGGGAGGGAGAAATATCCTACAGCTCACTGACTCGTGTGGCGTCGTTCACACCCGCCCTGGCAAAATAGTGGAGGTCCTGGCTGATTATTTCAGTGAAGTATACACCCCTACGACGGTGGTGGGGGAGGATGAGGTTCGTGTTGCCCTCGAGCACGTCCCCCTGCCGAAATTGACGGACGAAGCGTCAAAGGACATCGACGCGCCCTTGACGGTGGAAGAGATTCAACTAGCCATTGGCTCCCTTCATTCGGGTAAGGCTATGGGCCCAAATGGGATTCCCATCGAGTGGTTTAAAATCATGACTGAGTCATTGGGTGCACCCCTTGCTCACATGTACGAGGAATGTAGGCTAACAGGAATGTTACCGCCGGATCAGCGGATGGCGACTATTGTAGCCATTCCAAAACCGGGTAAACCCCCCAGTGACTGCTCGTCGTATAGGCCCATCTCCCTTCTGAACCCAGAGGCCAAAATTATCGCTAAAGTGTTGGCGAATAGACTTTTGCCGTGCTTAACTCAATTGATTCACCCAGACCAATCCGGCTTTATGCCACATCGAAGTACTGCCTTAAACCTCCGCAGGGTGCATGGGGTTGTGGCGCGACTCTAGCTACTACGGGAGCCGGCTGCGATCCTTTCACTAGACGCCAAGATGGCGTTCGACATGGTGGAATGGAACTATCTTTTTGCAGTGCTCGCACGTATGGGCTTTGGTCCGGTGTTTATCTCCTGGATACGCATGCTCTACAAAGACCCCGTAGCTAGAGTGGTAGCTAATGGCCACATTTCTAGAACCATACATCTAGGTCGTGGCACGCGACAAGGATGTCCGCTTTCACCCCTCCTTTTTGCCCTGGTTCTGGAACCGTTGGCGGTTACTATTCGCACCACGCAGCTCCTGAAAGGGATCCAATGGACCCCGCAATGGGAGGATAGAGTGTCCCTATACGCGGACGACATGCTGATCTACCTTACTGACTTAGAGGACAGCCTTCCTAACCTCCTGGCTCTCTGTACGGCACACGGGCGAGTTTCGGGCTACACCATTAACTGGGCGAAATCGATAATGTTTGAGATTCGGGGGCCACTTCCGCCACTCCCGGATTCCTGCCCGTTAGAGCTAGCGCTCACTTCTTTTAAGTATTTGGGGATCCATATTACCCGAAACGAGGCTGGGTTCGCACGGCTTAATTTGCAGCCTCCCTTGCTCCGCCTCCGTAATGATGTGCAACATTGGAAAGAACTACCATTGACAATACTGGGAAGGGCAGCGCTCTTTAAAATGATGGCCTTGCCGCGCTTCCTGTATGTTTTTGAAAATGCTCCACATTTGATACCGGATAGCTTCCTCCAAAAGGTAACGGCACAGATCACGGGCCTGCTCTGGGGAAACCGACCAGCCCGGATCTCACACATAAAATTGAATAAGGGTTGGTACGATGGAGGAATTGTGTTGCCCAACATACGGCTGTACTACTGGGCGGCCCAGCTTAAAATCCTTAATCAGTGGATACACGCCCCGCAAGAGGACCCAGCGTTTCAAGCATATAGGGCACAACTGGGTACGAACAGTTTGTTGGCCCCACTGTACCACCGCGGTATTGCAGCAAAACTCATTGGGCCCACAAAACACACTGTTCGTCTCTGGTACAAGGCGCAAGCGAAACTGAAATGGGAGGGGACCATCACAAAACTTACGCCTCTATGGGACACGAAGGCACTGGGCCATTTACGACGCTCAAAGGGCTTCACACAGTGGGATAACATCGGGATCTCAACTGTGGGGGACCTATGGACGAGGGAGGGGGTGATTCCCTTTGCGACTCTACAGGAACAATATGAGCTGGGGGGTAATGAGCTTTACAGGTACATACAGGTCAGACACGCCCTACTAGCGGCGATACCGCCAGACACATCCCCACCAGAATCTTCCCCCCTAGAGGACCGCCTACTCACAGACTACCTGCAGGAAGGGGCGACATCGGTGACATACCGTAAGTTGATTAACAATATGCCTGACCCACTAGGGAAGCTGAAAGACAAATGGACAACGGATGTTGGAGATTTGGATGAAACCGAATGGAACGCAGCTATGGCGTCCCCTCGTGAGGCAGGCATATCTTCCAAATTCCGCTTGGTACAGTTAAAGATTCTGCATAGGATTTACTACACTCGCACAACACTACATAGACTGCACAGGGCGGATCATCCCTATTGTCTCAGGGGTTGCGGGGCAGAGGGCACGTTTATACACACGTTATGGGAATGTCCGTTGATTGTTAGCTATTGGCAAAGAGTTCTGCGTACCATGGCCCAAGCACTAAACACCTCGCTCACTTTGGACCTGCGGGTCTGCCTACTGAATGTCTGGGGGCAGACTGACCTTACCTTTTACGCAAGAGCGTGGACCACAGTGGGGCTGGTAACGGCCAAACGAGATATAGCACAGAAGTGGGGGTCGGCTGATCTCCCCACACTGGCTCAGGATCCGAAACATGGACATGCTCATGCTGACTGAAAGAGCAGTGTATAAATTGAGGGAGAATCCGCGTAAATGGAATGGGGTCTGGCAGCCTTGGAACTCCTATAGGGGGGACATATGTGAGCCACTGGATGAGGAAGATCTTGAGGGGTCTGAGAGTGAAGAAGACCACTGATTGGGTAGGGGTTGGATGATGGGCAACGCACACAGGAGCGGGATGGGTCTGCGCTGGGAGTTTGCTGGGGGGGGATGGAGTGGGACTTGGGGCATGGGAATGGCTGATTGGTCCCTTTTTATTATGACTGTGATGCTAGATACTGTCGAAGCTACCTCAACGACATGCCGACTTATGTGTGCAGTTTTTCTGGTTTATGTTTGCTGTTCTTTCAAAAAAACATAAAATGCAAATTGTAATTTTCGCGATACACATATATTCCTTTTCATCAGATCACCCTGCTTAACGAATTCGTGACATAACTGTTGGGAACTATCACAATGCCTACCGTCTCACATTTACCTTGTGTTCTAAATAGTCCCTACGAATGTATGTTTTAAGTGACTGATGATGATGATGATACTATTTGTATTTTGCAACAAAAAAAAATTTTTTTCAAAAAAGACCAGTTATAGATTACATCATATGTGTATGATATAATTGTGATATAATTGTGATTCACAATTTGCTAATCGCAATTAAGGAATGCCAAGGAATTTTAAAAAATAGCGAATTTTTTTTGCTATTCCTTTGCATTCCTTTATTGCGATTAGCAAATTGTGAATCACAATTAAGGAATACCTTCCCATTCATTCCTACGGGCTAGGACGCACACAGGAATGAATGGGAGGACATTCTCAATTTGCGATTTGCAATTAGAGAATTGCAAATTGAGAATGCAATTTTAAAGGTCCCAGGGTGTCAAAAGGACACCCTGTTGCACCCCTGAAATATGTATGTGTGCACATGAGGTGCACAGGGCATGTATGTGCGCCACATGGCACTTTGAAAAATGCAAAAAAGTAAATTTTTCAAAGAAATCGCAAATTACCACCAACTTGCAGTTGGTGGTAATTTGCGATTCCTTAAGGCCAAATCGCGTTTTTTCTGTGCTTTATACATTGTATTTAAGGAATCGCAAATTGTGATTCCTTAAATGCAATCGCAAAATAGAGAATCACAAATTTTGCGATTCCTTGGCAGGAGGCTGTTTCAGCTTGCACCATCCCTTGCCCCTGCCAGCATTGCCAATGACAGAATCCACACAACTACTAACTATCACCATCCTAGAAGTGTGACAGTTCAGACTATTCCAGGCCCCCAAATCTATAAGAATGGCTTGGGTGGCAGGTATTAAACATTTTTAATGTATATTGAATTAATAAACAGCTATTGTGCTCTTCCCAAATTAGGCAAACATCGTCACGGGGGGCATGGTTTACGCCCGAAAGGAATGACGGCGGTCCCGTGACTCTCCAGCGGGGGTGGGGACTCGGGCGAAGCAAGCCTGATGATTTTTCACACGCAACCGTTCAAAAATGTAAGTGGTGCTGTACGAATGCCTACGGAGCAGGGGGATACCTTCCTCATGTTTCTATTTGGTCGGAGCACAAGTTTGTGGCTTAATTAACTAGCGGTTTGACTCCAACGCGGTTCCCGATGCCGCAACCTGCTCCCTGATGACAACAAGCTTGATGGCCTCTGCGCTATTGTTACTTACGGTATAATAGAGCTGCCTTTCGACCTACTTGCTACTTTTTTCTTTCAAAACTGTATTGCAGCCTGGCTTGCCTGGAACATATAACCGCCATTTTGTCTCTCTCTGGAATGGAGCTCCTCCTTGCCGAGATGACTTCTATCTTCTTCTTGCAGTAGACAGATATCATTTATCAATAATCCTTGGATGTTTTTTTTTTTTAACCTGCTCCTCCTCCTGTTGCTTTTTCTTCACAATTTTGAGCCCTGCTTCAACATACGTGCTGCAAGTATTTTTTCTCTCGGGATTTTGACAGGAATTTTTTTTTCTCTCATACCGCATTTTATTTCCAATGCAATGACAATTAGCCTAATTTCATTTTAACCATATTTCCTATTTGATCAATGCTGAATGTATTGTCATACCTATCATCTTTAACTGAATGCATGTTTCTGCTCATAATACATTTCTGAATACATTCGTTGTTACTGGTGCATTAATGGTGTTGCGCTTGCGTTGACATAAATTATTCACTGTTAGAGCCCACTGTTTTATATGCCTGTACTACGGAGCTCTTTTTTCTGCTTACTGTAACTTGACATGTAATTTATGCTACTCTGTTTTCGTGAGGTGCTTTCTTTGGATTTATGGGCAGGATATCTAAAACTATATCTTAAACTACATCTGCTCCTCTGCGATTTTTGATTCATACTAGCTCACGCTATAACTGCTTATTCATGGAGGATTCAGCCACTTCTCCACCTAAAGGTGCATCGATATCTCTCAATGCCCTGGGGTCTAATGTTACCAACGCATCAACAAAAAGACTGAAAAAAGATACTCCCTCTCCACCTAAACAATCTAATTCTGTTACAATGGACCTGCTACTAGAAGAGATCAGAGCTTTGCGTCCATTTATAGAAGAGACCAATTCTACGCTTCGGATGCTTTCTGATAAATGGTCAAATATGGATCAACATGTTACTACGTTAGAGCAGAGTTTTACCAAAGTGGACTCTCTTTGCTCACAGGTTTCCATGCTTCACAAACAAATTGATAATTTGGAAAACAGAAATTAGGAGGAACAATCTTCGTATTTATGGTCTTCCTGAAGGAACAGAAGGTTCGGATCAGCCCACTTTCTTCAAATCCTTTCTTCCAAAGCTTCTTAAGTTACCTGACAGCACTACTATGAACATTCAGAAAGCTCATAGATTGGGACCACCTTCGCGCCTATCATCCTCTTTGCCACCACAAAAACCGAGAGGAGTAATTTTGTATTTTCTTGAATACACTGACCTACTTAAGGTTTTATCTGCAGTCCAGAGCAATTAGTCGTATAACCTGGTCAGGGAATTCTTTATTCTTCTCTCAGGATTACGCCAAACCGACTGCTGACCAACGTAAGGAGTTTCTAGCACTGCGGCCGTAGTTATGCTCAATAGGCGCAAGATATGGTCTTTTCCACCCTTGTTTGTTTAAAGTAACCATCAATAATAAAACCACCACCTATGAGGATCCAATAAAACTGAAGAGTTTTCTATATTCTCATCACGCTGACACAATGGAGACTAATTCCTCATTCAGCTCTAAGTAGACTGTTTATAGACTCTGTTGTGGTTACAATACTTTTATGTTCTTTATATTGATTTTTGATCCATTTGCTA
This sequence comes from Lissotriton vulgaris, assembly GCF_964263255.1. NCBI lineage: Eukaryota > Metazoa > Chordata > Amphibia > Caudata > Salamandridae > Lissotriton > Lissotriton vulgaris. The sequence continues at coordinate 116,100,509 of NC_141699.1, forward strand.
TTTCTTAATATATAAACAGCAGTTTGCTGATATTGTCATTGCTCTCATTGTACTCACTCTTTCTTTTTTTTTTTCCTAACAGGTTGTATCTGCGTGCTTTACCATCCCTCTGTTTGAAATCTGCTCGTTCTGCCCTTTTTCCCGGCCTCCCTTTTGCGTCCTGGACACGTCAGTGTTCCTTGTGGCATTCCATCCCTCCACCTCTCGTATGTTTTGGACTGTTTGTAAGTTCCTTTTTTTCTTCTCAATCAATCTTTATCTTCTTCATGATCCTTTCTTTTTATTCTTTTTCTTTCTCTGCTTACTTTATCTTCTTTCTTGTTCTCCTCCTTTCTTTTTTCAACTTTGCATTTTTCTTTTTTCTCTCGGAGACTGTTACTTCTTTCTGCTTCTTTTTCTTCTGGCTTCCTTTTCCTAATACAATTATTTCATTTTCTGTACAGTTGGTTTGATGTTAATCATAGTCTAATTATCTTAAGATGCTCTTATTGGAATTTTTCATATCTTCACAGTTTTAATCTATGCCTTTAAAGATCATTTCTTGGAATGTCAGAGGTTTACACTCACCTATTAAACATCAGAGAGTTTTGACACATTTGGCTAAACTAGGGGCAGATGTTGCATGCCTACAAGAATCTCACTAAACTTCTGAGGAGCCTGCAAAACTCAAAAGAGCATGGGTGGGTGACGTTCTCTTTTCCCCGGGTGATGGTAAACACAATGGTGTTATTATTCTTTTTTGTAAATCCCTCTCCATTAAGATCCTGTCACATAGCACTGACCAAGCAGGTAGATGGATATCTGTCAAATTTGTGGCTGATAATGTTCCAATCTCTTTACTGAATGTCTATGCACCCACAATTGGTGACCCCTCTTTCTGGAGTTCTCTGACCCAACAAATCCCACAATGTTATGATGATAATTTTATCCTTGCAGGCGACTGTAATGAGATTTTAGATCCATTTCTGGACCGCAATTCCTCGGTTCCCTTTACACCTCATAGATCTCACAAAACATTTATACGCACTATTGAACAACATAAACTTACAGCTGCTTGGAGATTTTGCAACCCTACTTTAAGAGAATATTCCTTTTATTCACCGGCACACCATACTCAGTCACGCTTAGATTATATCTTTGTATCTCATAACATTTCTCAGTCATTAATGAGGGCAGATATTGGCTCTATTCTGATATCTGATCATGCCCCTGCCACAATACACCTTGATGTTCTACACAAACCCAAATTGTCTCGCAAATGGCGTTGTAACAACGCCCCCCTTTTGGACCCAGTCTTCACATCATCCTTTACCTCTTTTTTTCATGAATATTTCACTATCAACCAAACAGACGGCATGTCCTTTCAAGTTATTTGGGATGCCTTTAAAGCTTCCGCTAGGGATTTTATTATTCGCTTTGTTTCCAACAAACGTAAAAAAAGCAAAGCAAACTACCAATGCCTTATTAGCCAGAAATAAGAAATTAGAACATTCCTATTATTCTACTAAATCTATGACTTGTTTGGCTGAACTCCTAAAAATCTAGTTTCAATTTAATCATGATACCACCAATAACGCTTCAAATTCCCTTCTTAAATCCAATGCTAAATTTTATGGTGGTCAGAATAAAGCGGGAACATTGTTGGCTAATTATTTAAAGGGTAAACAAAACAAGCTTTACATAGAGTCTATTTTTAGTAGTGACAACTCATTAAAATTTAAAGATGAAGAAATCTTGAATGAATTCCTTCAATTTTATAAAACACTGTATACATCTGAATCCCTCTCTTCTGAACATTCTATTTCTCAATTTCTCTCCAAAATCCATTACCCCTCTGGTACACGCCCGGACCTCTCTCTTTTAGAATCCGATATTATGTTGAATGAACTTCATGCTGCCTTAAAACTTCTCAAAATGGATAAGGCCCCTGGTCCAGATGGCCTCACTGTAGAATTTTTCACTCATTTTGCTTCTTTATTGATTCCCAATACCCTTATACTTACTTTTTTACAGTCAGGGGCATCTACTGGATCTTTTTCTGATGCTCTAATATGCCTTATTCCTAAGGATGGCAAGGATCCTCAACATTGTAAAAATGATCGACCCATTTCCCTAGTCAACATAGACAAACCTCTCTTCCTGCCTTTTTACAGGAGGTGGAATCCTTCGCGTCCGTTTCTAGCTATAAATTGAATAAAGACAAATGTGAAATTTTACCTTTGACAAAATATACTTTTAGTGCTGATTTTGCTATTTCAGGTTTTTCTTGGAGCCCCCAATATATAAAATATTTAGGTTTACATTTTACCTCATCCTTAGTAGGGACAGTATCACGTTGCATGGACAACTGTGTACAAAGAATATTTTCTTTAACAACAAAATGGCGTCCCTTATATCTGTCCTGGCAGGGTCGCTTAAATACCATAAAAATTATGCTTTCCCCCATAGTCCTATATACAATTTATAATATTCCTCTGTTGATTCCTCTTAAATATTTTAAAAAGATTAACTCCATCTTATCTTCTTTTTTATGGGGGAACAAGAAATCTCGTATGTCCATTCACAAACTGATTCGTCCAAAATCGGAGGGAGGGACAAATTTTCCTGACTTCCCTCTTTATCATAAATCCTTTATCTTGACCCAATCGTCGCGCTGGCTCTCTGAGCCTTCAGTTCCTTGTCCTCTTTAGACTACATTAGAACGTTCCTTAATTTCTCCTTTCTCCTTTCAGGAGTATTTATCCTTTACTCACAAACCACAGTCTGTTTTCACCCCCATTCTTATACATATTTCCAAAATTCTCCCAACAGTTCCTTTGGCATCCTTCCTTGGCTCTCCTATATGGCACAATTTACACATTTTAATCAATATTAAACATTTTTTCTGGAAATCCTGGAGACAACGAGGGCTGACTTGGGTGAATCAATTGTATAATCAGGATTTGATTTTACCCTTTTCACAAGCACGCACTATTTTTGACTTCCCTTCGTCCTTTTGCTCTAAATACTCTCTCTTAACACAAGCTATCCAATCTGCTCACTTACAACACAGGTCATCTTCTCTTAACAGCTCTCCTGAGTCTATTTGCACTGATAAATTACATTCCCCACTACTTTGCAAGTCTAAAGCCTCCACTATATATAATGTCTTACATACTTTACCTACACCAATAGATAAAACTAAGATAGGATTGCTATGGGAAAAGGAACTTGCACTTCTTGGACTGCAGACTTCTGGGATAAAATTTGGCTTAAACTGAGAAAATCTTCTAGGGCCGCAAACAGGACACAAACACTCTTTTTTATATATAACAGGCTCCTATTCTCTCCTCTTAATCTCAATCCATATCACTCTGAAGTTTCACATAATTGCTGGTCTTGTCCCCTTGCCACATGCTGATTTATTCCATCTGCTTTTTACATGCAAGTTTGTCAGAGTTTTTTGGGAAAAGGTGTGGACACAACTCAATTTGATTTTTCACTCTAGTCATCTGTTCTCTAGTGCACACATCTTTTTAGGCAGCTTAACCTCTATTTGGGACCGTTCTGACATTAACATAAAAAATAATTGACCTTTTACTAGCAGTAGCCTTCCAGCAAATAACGAAGAATTGGAAGGACTTTACCAAGTTCTAATACCAAGCATGGTGGTATGCTGTCTGCTACAATCATAGGCTTGACACCACATTAATGTACCCCTCACATTTGCATTCCAAACATTTAAACTTGTGGGAACCAGTTGTATTATTCATTGATGTTAGTGCTAAACACCCCTACCCCCCTGCAGCAAGAAGTCACTAAACCTCCATGACTTCCTTTATGTTAATCTATAGTTCTATTTGTAATTCCTTATATGCAGTATAACATAGGATAACAAGGATATGATTCTGTAGACTGTATTTATAATTCTGATTGTTTTGTTTTATACCCTAGACTTTCTTCCAATCCAACTGATACATTGTGTATCATTTTATTGATTTCACTGTTTTTATATTATGCACATCATTGTATTCCTTTATCTTAATAAACTTTTTTCTGAACTTAAAAGACAAACATCGCCACCATGTGGCAGACTGTATGAGTGCTGGTGTTGACAATTAAGTGCCAGTACCGAGCACCAGCAGTCACTGTCTCAGATTAAGCACTGGCGATGTTTGATTGTAAAAATCTACTCTGGATAGTGAAGACCAGTGCTGCTGTCAGGTGGAGGGCAGCTCTGAGTGGTTCTTTCTGTCAATATTGTGGCTGGCAGAGTTTGCTTCAGACTTTGCCACCAAGTCAACCTAGGGTTCCTGCTCGCTCAGCATGATGCAGGAGTGAGGGCCATTCTTGTGTCTGTCCAGGGGAAGCAGTAACTACTCCCCTAGGCCTGCACCGAGCAGGGCGGTGGAATGCCGCTTGCCGCAGCTCCAGCCCCTGCAGCCTCTCAGAGAGGCCTGCTGTCTCCTGGGCTGGATTTAATAAAGAGAGACAGAACACAGAGACAGGACGCTGATGGAGGGAGGAAGAAAAAGATGCAAAGAGACAGATCAGTGAAACAATACAATAGGTGGGAAGAGAGGGTCGACCAGTAGACAGGGACACAAGGCGAAAAAGGAAGATAGATAAAGAGATAATTTGGATACCGTGTTAAAAGACACAGAGGAGAAGCAAGAGGTGGAAAAAAGCAGCACAACGAGAGACGGGCAGGTAGAAAGAGACGAGTGATGCCCAAATAGAAAGTGACAGGCAGAATAACACTGAAACAGAAACTGGGTGCATGGGGTGACAGGCAGATAAAGACCGGAAAAGGAAAGAGAGGGAGAACTGAAAAGAAACATATAGACAGAAAAGTGCTTAAAGTGATAGTGATAGATGCACAGGGCATACTGACAGAGAGGGGTACAGGCAGGCATCCTGACTGCCCCATACCACTCTATCAGGGGGCTTACACTCACCACCCTTGCACCTCTCAGGCTGTAACATGTCCAGTTGGCGCTTCCACGTACTACCAGGTAATGGGTGGTACACATGTTCCATACCCCTCCAGCAGGGCAGGGGCATAGCCTACCCTTGCACCTCTCAGGCTGTATCCCGTCTAGCTGGAGCTTCCACGTACTACCAGGCAGTAGGTGGCACACATGTTCCTTCTATGGAGACTCCTGCTCCACGCTCGTTCTGTGGGTCTCTAAAGCCCACCTGCGTGAACAGTGCCAGGGCTTTGGGCAGAGAGACTAGGGTGGCCTGACACCCCGGATTTGCCAGGACGGTCCCCGTTTTTCACCAGCTGTCCAGGCAGATTTCTAGAAATTCACCTCATGTCCCGGTTTTTGGAGAGGGTCGACTAAAAACGAGGGGAGGTGTTTTTTTATGTTTTACAAAGCACGGATAGTTAGCAGTTGTTCCAAGAAAGCAATTTAATTCACATTCAAGATACTGGGTTTAAAAATTACATTTTATGTATGTTCTTAATGCCTGTTTTGTAATTCTTTGCTGAGGAGCGCTGTCATTCTGTGCACTCACTTGACGTAAAAGTATAGTCCTTCTTCTATTTTTGTGAAATGTCCCGGTTTTTAGCTTTAAAATTCTGGTCACCCTAAAAGAGACTGACTCACTGAGACAAAGCGCTGAGAGCCTTGAATATTCATCACAGACACCTCGAATTCAGCAACATCTTGGGACCACAGCTCCTAACTTAGGGGCCTATTAGGATAGCGGCCGGACAAGCGTCAGTCCGCCACCCCAGAGGAGGAGGGACCGTCTGCAGGGGCAGCGGCGGTCCCTCCGTGCTAATTAGGATGTGACCGCCACCCTGGCGGTCACATCCTGTATTTTTAACATTGCGGCGGGTGCTGCTTGAAGCAGCACACGCCGCAATGTTAAAAAATGCATGTTTACCTTTGCATGCACCGCATGTGTGCAGTGCCTAAGGGCGCTTGTGTGATAGGTCACGGCCTGTGACCATGCCAGCCACTGACTTACTGTCTGCAGTAAGCATGGGCGAATTTTGTGAATCTCGCGTTCGCGAATTTTGCGGATTTGCGAACTCGCAATCCGCAAAATCCGCGAATTTGCAGATTTTTTTTTTGTGTTCGCCCGTGTTTCTGCCAGTTCGCGAGGGTTTTTACAATTTCGCAATTTGCGAACTTACCTGTCGGGTCGCAAGTTTTGCGAACTTGTTGTTTCTACGTGTCCAGCCTGTTTGGGACACTCTTCTTCATCACTGCCACTCTCTGTCACCACTGTCACTCTCTGACTACTCATGCCACCCTCTGGCCCACCCATGCCACCCTCTGTTTCATCACCACACCCTCTGGTTGTCCAGTGTACATTATTTTCGGCAAAGCAAAGCACACCTTCCCTGCCTCAAGTGACCTGAATTAATTTGGGGCTGATTAATGTGTCACAGAATATTTTTTTAGCTGGCACCTGCTTCCTTAGTGCGCCCTGATTAGTGATCTTTTGCACTTGCTAAGTGCTTTCATTGTTGCAAAATTAGTTACAACACCTGCCCTGCCCCAACTGACAATAATGAATTAGGGGCTGATTAATGGATTTAAACTTCCAGCCTGGCTCCTGCTTGTCTCCCTTAGCTGTAATTCAGGACCTTTGTGGCATATGTGTAACTATTCTGAGGTTCAGAGCAGGGTCACATAATAGTTGCAACTGCCAACTGAACTCTGGAGGGGCCCCTCAGGAAGCACTACAGGAAATGGCTACTAATGATGAGCCTGAACTTTTGAACCTGGTAAGTAGTTTCAGTTTTGCTAAGATCGTATTTCTGCAATTTAGCACTTATTCGCGGGGCGCGAAGTTGTACTGGGAAGCCGCGAACTCACGCGAACAGTGCGAGCAGTGCGAGCAAAATCCGCTGCTCGCGGATTTGCGGATTTTGCGCGAGATTCGCGAATCTCGCGGATTGCGAATTTCCCGAAAATCCGCAAAATCCGCGAGCGAAACGGATTTTCCGCCCATACCTAGTCTGCAGGACCCACTGGCTGCACACCACAGAGACTAAAAAACTCTGGCTTCATCATCGGGGACCCCGCCACAGCCCTCAGACCCCACCCGGGTAGGAATCCTGGATGGGGGATGGCCCGTCTAGATGTAAACAGGGTCTGAATTGAGAAACGAACAGAAAGCACACAAAGAAGGCACCAGCTCAGCAGTCAGCAAGGAGAGTATTTGCAGCGGGCATGACTCGCGGTGGAGGGTGTCGCGTGGGGGCCTGGGGGTTTAATTTTAATTCATTAAAAAAGAATGTACCTTATCTGGCCCATTTTGGTCCTGTGTCATATCTGCTCCTCGCAGCTACAGGAAGCAGGCATCCTCCCTCCCCTCTTTAAGTCAATCTCACAACTCTGCAAAGCCAGCGTTGTGATTGGCTGGGACGCCGACCGCACAGGTGTATATGGGGAGGCCATTTTCTCTATGCAAGCTGTATGCAGCCTACATGGAGAAAAGGGCAGAGTGTGTATTACTACTTTGGGGGCAAACCACTCCTCCCCGGTTCTGGAGCAGGACCGCTCACCCCCAACCAAACCCTTCTTTTTTCTCATAGTGCGAGAAGCAGAAACATAAAATGGTATAGATAATGCCATTTTATGTTTCTGCTTCTTGCAATGTGAGAAAGCAGTGAGGCGACGCTCCTCCGCCCACGTGGAGGAGACGCCCCTGACACAACTCCTTAAATTGCCACAAAATACAGAGCTCCAATGGAGAAAAAGAGTTATAAAAGAAGCCAGCACGTCACAAGCCGCTAGAGAAGCTCTCCCTAATCACATTCCACACGAAGCGCCTGAGAGACTACTACTGTCCACTAATGTATATATGGCTGCTGCATTTCTAAAACCATTAGCTGCATTTGATACTGCCAGACAGCACCATATCGACAATAGATGGACTACATGGATAAAAGCATTTGAAGATTTCATGGATGCAATAAATGAAAAAGATGCTAAAAAGATTAGGAAGTATCTGAGGAACATGGCTGGTGAAGGAGTGAAAGAAGCCATGAAAAAGATACCAAAAGAAGGTAAAGTGATGCATGAGAAATTCAAAACAGCCTTGGATGTTGTTTAATCTAGTCCCTAATGTGTATTACGAAAGATACACATTCAGTCAAGAATGCCACAGACCAGGTGACACCATCGATTAATTTGTTGAGAGACTGGAAGTACTAGTGAAGCACTGTAGATTCAATAAGTTTAACAATGAGGAAGCTACTTACCTCAGAGTAACAGATGGGTGTCTGTCAGATTCCTTTCTACGACGAATACTGAAGGAAACTCTAACCTTAAAACAAGTAGTCAAGGCTGCTTGGCTAAAGAGTGTGCTGGTCATCAAGTGACTAATGCAAAAACAACAGTTGATGGTCATCAAGTGACTGACATGGAGGCCGGAGGTGCCCAAAATGCGTCAGTCATGAGCATGAAAAGTAAGCCAATGTACAAGGCTGAGGACACAAGGCGATATCACCACAGAAAAAGAGTATGTGTTACAGATGTGGATTGTCATTTCCACACAAAGGTAAATGTCCCGCCATTGGGCAAACATGACTAGGCTGTGGTAAAGCGAACCATTTTATGACGACTTGCAGGGCAAAGAGAAAAGTAAGTTGATCACAGAATGAAGACAAAATGGCCGACTGAAAGCTATTCAAGGAACATTTGATGCGCTTCCACAAGGCCAAGCGGTCACACCAACTGAAGCAAATTCATACCAAACGAAGTCGATTGTTCTCTAAATCATCAACAAACAGTTCCTCAGTATCAGTTTCCAGTTGAAGTGACAATTATAATTGTGCAACGTCGATGTTTACCTCAGAAAGGCATGCATATGTAGGACTGGTCAAATGTGAGAAAAAACTCAAAGTGAAGAAAAATCGACATGAAAAAGCACCAAACACATCAAACATTGTCTGAAAATAAATGGATGTTCGACACCATTCATAATTGACAGTGGTGTGTCGTTAAATATGCCTGAGGAGAAGTATTAGGAACTGTTTCCGTTACCAAAACTTACTAAGTCCAAGACAAAAGTAAACACATGGGCAGCTTCAACGCCTTGAAAGAGTCATGGATCCTATGTAGCCACGATTAAGTACAAGAAACGTGTGGTACAAGCTCGTATTCCTGTAATTCAAGTAACAGCTTCAAGTACCTGTTTGCTGAGTTTTAATACTGCAGCTGATATAAGACTGATATCAGTGAACTACAATATGAATGATCATCATGAAATTGTAAGTCAATTTCGTTCATTATTTCTTGAGCTAGGAAAACTAAAAAAAAAGAAAAAAAGTGATACATAAATGACCATGTTGGCCCTGTTGAACAAGTACACAGATACATTGTGTTTCACCTGCAGGACGCTGTTGAAAAGGAACTTAATTTGTTACTCAACATGACATCATTGAATGCTGCACTGGTCCAACACCATGGGTTTCTCCCATTATAGTAGTGCCCAAAAGAGACAATGAAGGAGCTGTACTCTAATGCGTTGACATTTGTCAGGCCAACAAGGCAATTGAGAGAGATATATCCTGGTCTGCACATTGCTGATATGATAACAACTGAATGGTGCAAAATTCTTCTCTCTACTCGACTTAAATAAAGGAAGTCACAAATTGTTGCTTGGAGAAAAATCCAGGCAGATTACAACCTTTTCTACGCATATTGGTCGGTTTCACTATAAGCTATAGTGTTTTGGTGTATCCTCTGCTGCAGAACTTTTCCAAGATATCATTTGACGTATCATACAGCCTGTAGTAAATGCATTTAACTATAGTCATGACATATTTGTTTTTCGGAGCCACACAGAAAGAACATGATAAGACTCTCAAGCAAGTATGTCGTTTGTTAACCAATGCCGGTTTGACTCTGAATGTCGACAAATGTGAATTCCACAAGAAAAGCTTGAAATTCTTTGGCTATGTCTTTTCTGATGGGGGTATGAAACCTGATCCAGCATAAGTGCATGCATTGTCTGCTAAAAATCTCTCACAAGATATTTCTATGTTACAATCCTTTCTTGGACTGGCCAGTTACTGTTCGGAATACATACAAGACTTTGCTACGGTCAGTGCACCATTACGAGAACTAATGAAAAAGAAGTATATTTTCATTGGTCTCATGAGTGTGAGAAGAGCTTCCAACACAACAAACAAGCCATTGAGAGTGCCAATGAAATGGCCTACTTTCATCACAAACTACATTCAAAGGTTGTAGTTGACAGTACACTGTCAGGTTGGGCGCAAACCTTGCACAGCACATTGGACAGCAAAATGCTCGAAGGCATATCGTAGTATACACCAGTAAAAGCGTGTCACAAACAGAACGTGCTTACTTGCATCCTAAGAAAGAACGTTTGGCAGTGGTTTGAGCGTGTGAATATTTCCATGTTTTCTTGTACTGTTAGAATAGAAAATATGTTTTAGCATTGATTAGGTAAACTACAGAAGACCAGAGACTTGAGATCTTAGTTGCTCCTTAGGCGAAAAGCCGGGAGCTAGTGTTGCTGATCTACTGTTTTTAAAATACCATTCTACTGCACTATATTAGGCCCGTTAATTTGAAATTGTAATTCTCTCACCACCAAGTCTGTTTTAATTTTTACTTTGAGCACTTAGGCTCACTTGGATTTGCGCTACATTAGGACCCATTTTTCTCCCCCTATCAGCCGATTAGGAGCTCAATCGTGCCTGTGGCACTGAGGGGCCGATAACTTTGGTGGCCATATTGTGTAGGGGCAGGTTGCTGCTCTAGTGTGTGCTAGGAGGCGCCTGACACAACGCGCCCAAACACTTAAAAGTAGATGCCCTCCATACACGCCAGCGTATGCTATAGCGGCGTGCTTTCCCGCGCCAAAGGAGCGCCTAAGGAAAGCCCGTCTGTGCCCGTCCGTGCCAGGCAGGGACAGGATACGACAGGTGGGGCCTGGGGCCTCAAATGATGGGACCTGGACCCATGGAACTGCTGAGGTTTAGCGATACGATACAAAAGGGGGTGGTGATGGACGGAGCATCTGAATCAATCAAACACTCACACCCAGTCAAAAGATCTGTGTTTAATCCATCACCGTTCTTTAGCCCACTCTGCCACCCCAGTTCAGACATGGCTATATGCAAATCAGTCTGACCATGTGCCTCTTGGAAACAGTCCAGCCCGAACTGCCAAGCCATGTCTTCCCTGGACCGGAAACAAGCTTCCGAGGACCGGTTTCTGGCATTCCAGCCGTCTTCAGCCCGGCTTGCTTGAATCCAGTGGCAAAGTGAGCAAGGGACTCACGTCTGAGCATACCCTGCCACACTTATGGCGAAAAAAGCGGTACAAAAGGGGGTGGTGATGGACGGAGCATCTGAATCAATCAAACACTCACACCCAGTCAAAAGATCTGGGTTTAATCCATCACCGTTCTCCCAGACGGGATTCAGAGCTAAGCAAGGGACAGAGACCGCGCTGGTGGTGGTGGTGGAAGTGACCAGGAGCATTGTTGATGCCGGAGGCTGCGCTGCGGTGGTCCTGCAGGACCTCAGCGCAGCATTCAACACTGTCAACCATCCCCTCCTGCTCCACCGGCTTTCATTAGTTTCAAACTGTACATAATGTATCATTATGCTTGCTGATGTCAGTCCCTCTGCAGCACTCCTAGGTGGCTAGGCAGACCGGGCTCCACTCTGAGGGTATTTGAATAAACAAGTATTGGTTTGTATTCTCTACTGTCTGACTGACTCTTCATTTGGTATGGAAGGCTGAGAGGTGGTCGTGAGTGACCCGGGTGATCCTATTTGGGTTATTTCCTTCAGTACGGAAAACCTTTTACTGTAGTGATTGATCATCAAGCACTTCTTGACTATATTTGTCAATCCAAAAGTCAAAATGCCTCCTTAAATTGAACATTGGGATTTGAGGTTACAAGAATACAACTATACGAATCTTTATCATCTAGGGAAAGATCAGAATCCAGCTGATTACTTTTCACGAGAACCATTACAATGCTCTGGTACCCCATCTAAGACAGCGGAAACTACATCAATTTTATTGTGAAATCAAGCACACCAGCTACCATATCTATAGAACAAATTGTAACTGCCACAAACCAAGATGGTGGCATGTTATGATTAAAATACATTATTGCTCATCAGTCGTGGAACCAGCACCCCAGACCTTTCACTAATAACTATGAGCATTTAAAGTAAAAAATGTAAGAGTTGAACTCTGCAAGGTACATGAATTGTTATTCCTGAGAGTCTACGACAACAAGTAATCGATGTCACTCATGAGGGAAATCGAGGAATAGTTGCCACCAAGAGAGCTCTCTGTGATGAAAGGGTGGAAAAAGAATCTAACACTTGTCACATATGCAACTGTCTTTCATATCAATTTATTCAGCACCCGTTGTACATGTCAGACTTGCCACACCATGCTTGGGAGAGAATTGCTATTGAATCTTTGGTCATCTTGAGATTGGATATCATCTTCTAGTCATTGTTGATGAATGCTCCTGTTTTCCATCAGTGGAAGACCTTTCATCCATTACACATGAAAAGGTCATTCAAAAATTAGATGGCATCTTTGTGACATGGGGTGTACCTGCAGTATTAAAGTCTGACAACAGCCCACCTTTCAATAATCGAGAATTTATAGACTATTGAAATCACCTCAATATAAAGCATCAAAAAAGCAGTCCTCTTGGGTTCCCAGGCCAACGGTTTATGAGTACTTTGAAGAAACCTGTTCAGCATGCTGCTTTGGAGAAACTCAACCTCAAATCTGTTTTGAACTGTATTCTTCAAGCTTACTGTTCGACTCCTCACTCAACCATAGGGAAAAGCCCTGCTAGTCTCATGTTTGGAAGAGCCATGATGACCAAGCTGCCCCAATGGACTATTCTCAGATTTAGGGATGAGGAAAACATTCACACTATGGACTTTGGTGCAAATAGAAGATAAAAATATATGCTGACGACGACGTCATGCAAAGAACATACCTTTTACAAGAGGAGATCGAGTGCTGGTTAGACAGTACAGAAGAAGGAAATCTGATGCTCCTTTTGAGGTTGAACACTTTACTATTACCAACACCAAAGGACACATGGTGACTGCCCAGAAACCTGAGAAGTCACTTACGAGAGATTCCACTCATTTTCATCACTCAATAACCACTACAATGGTTTGGCGTAAGGCTGTGCTGCAAGTCATTTTTCTGCACTGCCTTATGCCAAGTTGAGTGAGCAGGAAAGCACCATATCTACGAGATACAATGCCTTCCTGTCCTTTCAGCCAGTGCCGCCACACAATATGGTGCCTAGCGCCAACACAGGTACCCTTGCACCGTTGTGCAAGAGTGTCGGCAATGTTGGCAGGATTGTCTTTGTGTAGGAAGGGACACCTTTCTGCACAAAAACAATCCATGGAATCTTTTTCTCTTTCTATGTAGGCTGCACTATGCAGCACACATAGAAAGAGGAAAATGCGAGGAGAAATAAACATATTTCTTCTTGTTGCGCCTGCCCTGGGGAGGGGCACAGTTTTGAAGAAATCCCAAGTTTACGGATCCTTGTAAATCTAGGAATGCATCAAACCCAATGGGTGTTGCATGGGAACACCCACCGCAACACCCATGGAATGCTTCTCTGACACAGTGAAAGGCAACGCAGCAACTTGCGCCGCATTGCCTTACACAATATCTATAAGCCCATGAAAAGTCATGCCAAGTGGATTTGCGTGGCCTCATGCATATGGATCTGCACTCTGTGCCATCGGAATGTCATATAAAGTGATGCACCATCCACGCAAGGGGCTTGTGAAGCAGTCCACAAGTCTAGACTGACTGTTGATGACTCTGTATCTGCTAACAATTCCACCTCACCTGTGCAGATCACTGACACTTTAGGACGTGTGATTCAGGTGCCACCACGCTTATTTGAAGAAATGTAATTGCTTGTGTATCTATGTATTTATTTGTATATTTATTTATCTATTTTAAAAGTAGTGAGTTTTTATTTAGCAAAGCAGAAGATATAGTAACTTTTTGGTTCCCACTGTATACCATAGGCCTGTGACGTAAGCGCTGGAAGGAAGAGTTTAAGGCATACTTCGGCTGTGGAGTTCTGACTCACATGCAGTGGAATAAAGATGTATAAAACTACTCATTGTGTGTGGAGCACATACTGGTGAGTGCTTAGGCTGGCAGGATGCTACACCTGCGAGCCGGCTGTGCCCGCCGGCACTTTAGGACTCCACACCAGCATTCCGCTGGCTCACCCTGCGCACAGGAAAAGAAATCGCAGCACACTTTGGGGCCTGTCGGCACCGTCCGCCTCCTCTGACCCCAGCTTGCCGCCTCTGCCTCCCCAGCCGCCCCCAGGCCCTCCCAGAAGGCTGTGAACAAGCCAAAGCTGCAGCCGTCACATTCCTAGCTGACCCTCCCATACCTTAATAATCCCCCCAACCCCAAGCCTGAGACAACAATTCATCAAGTCTTCACAACCTGAATCCCTCAGTATGCAAATCACCTCTAACTGAGGATTTTCATCCATTCTTTAACAATAAATTGCACAACGCTCACTGCTACTACTACAACTACTGCTAAAAGACAGCTATCCCACCCACAGGATCACAGACCTTCCTGGAAGAAGACCCCTCTGCCCTTAACCTTGTGCCTAACTGAACAACAAACCCCACCCTAATATTAAACAAACCAATCCCCTCCTGCCTTGTCCTGGACTGGGCCACTTGCCTGAAGCCCCCCAGGAAGAGACATCACAAGACTCCTCTCATGTACACATCCTGTCAGTGGTTGAGAAATGTTCAGAACAGGGGTGCTGCCATCAATGCTATATTTGAACTCATAGGGATGGTGAAAAATACAAACGGTGCAAAAAGACCAAGCATAGCAAATGGTCCACGCCCATTAGTGGCAAGGGTGTAGTATGTGGCTTTTGGTGCATTTTGTAGCACACTTTCAGAAATATATCACTAAGGTATGGTGTGGTAGTCATTTACGGACAGCACATTCTCCATTGCAGCAGCAATTAAATTTGCAGAGACGTACAGTTTTACTGATAAAACTATAAAGTGCACATAGATAATGTGTGGAAATCAGGTTTCAGTAACTATTTGTCATTAGGGCAGTAAAGTGTCTTGATTTGTTTTGATCCCAGTAAAATCTTTATTTCCCTCACATTTCAGAATCACAAAAAAGTGGTTTATTTGTCCCTTCTTAACCGCTGATATTCTTTGGAATATATGTGCAGTTCATGTATAGGTATATCACTTTTGTTGTGTATTTGAAAACATTGCACCCTCCAGCCTTTCCTTTCTCACCAGCAAGATTGTTACATAGTTCATTTTACAAAATCCTCTGACTTTGCAGTCAGAGAAAGTAAACACCAATTTCAATGTTAAAAGAAAAAGCAGCAATTTATCAGAAGACACAGCCTGACATTTGACCTCAGTTGGAACTCACAGCAAATGTGACATGATAAAAACTACATTTAAAGACATCTTTATTGCTCATTCATCCTTGGAACTCCAGCACAGTTATTTTGGGGGTGCTGAAGCAATTCTGCCCTCTTACTTACAGCTCCCATGCCTTGGACTAGTGTTGTGAAAGAACTGGAAGAATTAGTCAAGGAGGGGATTGGGTTTGATTATATTTAGAGCTTCCAGTTTTTTGGTATTTATGTTTTTTAACATTTCTGTCTGTATTTATACATATTTATGTTTTGGCCATTTTACTGGTTTTTATTCATTTTTTTGTGTTTGGAGAATAAATGAATTTGTAAAAGGGTATATTCCCGCATGTTTTTAACTGATAAACATGCACTCATACTTTGATGAATGCCATGTTTAGGCAAATTAAGTAGTCATATATAAAAAACACTACACCCACAGGTAAATATTAGCATTATATGCAAATTTGTATTAACGTATGCCTGTATTTAAGGAAATCTCATCCTGTTGTCTATCTGCTCATCTGTTACCATGGAATTCATGAACAACAGCTTGGAGAGTCACTCCCTACAAGCACAATTTTCTATATTGTTCTGCTAATTAAAATAAATACAGACAGGAAACCTAGGGGCTCATTTATGAGCCCCTGCGTAACTTTTGCGCCATGGTGCGTCCCTTTTTTTATGACGCACCAGTGACATAAAAATGCACCATGTTGCGCCATAGTTACGAAATGACGCATCTAGGTAGATGGTTCACTTTGTAAACCCCTGCGCTACATTATACCTGCACCAGGTATAATATATACAGGGTGGGCGTACCCCCGCAAAAAGGGTCGTAGGAGTGGCGCAGTGAAATCTATGAGATTTCGTTACGCTTCTCCCAGGAAGCCAATGCGTCAAAACCTTACGCCTGCCTGCGGGCGAAGAAGAGAGGATGAGAATACTAAAGGAAAAGGGATGGCAAGCGGCAGTGATAAATTTGTGGGATTATTGGAGCAAATTGCTTAGGAATATTCCTAGCTTCCTAGAATATTTTTCCTAGCTGTATTTTTGTATTTTAAAAAATATATGTGTGATTTATATTTGGCTGAGTAATCCTTCCGAGACAGGTATTTTTTTTGTGAATAGTATGTTTTATGTTGTACATAGCATTTTTATGTAATGTATGTCTTGGAAATATTACTTTTGTAATTTGAAGTTTATTTATATATGTTTGCAGCCCTGAGGAAGCCTTTAAATGGATGAAAGGCGTTGGCTGTGCACAAATGTAACTGGTGTTGAAGAAATTGAATAAAGATCAAAGAATCAACGGATGGACATATTTGTTTGATTTACATCTAATGTGTGTCAGATTGACTTTGCCCATGTCTTCTTTGTATTGTTGCCTCTCTGCTATGTTTTAGCATGATTAATCAAAGGCAAATATGGCAACTAGCCATTAGAGGTGGGCAACAGCTTTCTAAATTAATAACATCAACACATCTGGTAGTGCGGTAAATGGGTCCCCTGGTTGCCAATACTTGTTAATTTGCTTAAGAATATTGAAAGGATGCCAGAAGATTAGGCAGAACTGAAGAGAAAAAGGGGAGGAAAAGCTGAACAGTAAAGAAGGGTCACCTGAGGAACTCAAAATAAAAGAGAAGTTGCCTGCTGGGGTGGGAAAACAAAAGAGAGTGCCAAAAAAAGAGAAGAAGGATCTTAGGAAAAGGTTGGCAAACATGTTGTTGTGGATGCCTTTGGAAGCACAACATCAGTAAGAGACATAATATGGAAGGGAGAGCCAATAGATGTATATAAGCAACTTCATCTGGAGGTACAGGCGACAGAGGTAGCGAAGACTGAGATCTGGCTAGAAGGCTCTGTGTAGAGGTTAAGACTGAGACATTTAGAGCTAATGTTTTTGTATATGTCAGCAGCAGCGGCACGTCCATAAAGGCGGGGGGGGGGGGGCAACACCCCTACATGTTTTGGACATAAAGAGTGTCTGTCAGGTTGAGCAAAGGTCGGCCTAACAGACACTCTTCATTTTCAGGTCAGGCAGCCTGGAGTGGGACATGCACTAAATGTGCAGGCTCCTGGCTGCCTGAGCTGAACTTTGCTGGGCTGAGGATGTCACGGCTTCTGTGGGAGTGACCTCCTCAGCTCAGCAAGGGACATCGAGGCACTCCCATCCTGAAAAGAGGGAGTATCAGTAATAGCCTCCTACCTGGGTGCTTCAGTTTTAAGCCCTGGAGTGCCCAGGGTCAAGTGTCCATCACTGACACCTCATTACAGAGAGGGTGTGGTCAGCAGTTTCTCTGATCCCATCCTACTCTGTGACAAGGTAGGGACTGCCAATGAGGGGAGGCAGCAGTTCCAACCCTCCTGGCACCTCAGATGCGTCTCTCTCCAAGAGCTGCAGCAGGTAAGTGTTGCGTTTGTGCATGTATGTATGAATGTATGTGTATTTGTGAGTGAGTGTTATCTGCACATGAATGCATGGGTGTGAGTGTGCATGTGTAGGCCCCTTCTAAGCTGTACTTACCATCTACCTCTGTATGCCAGTCTTTATTATAAAAAGTTTGCAGATAGGGCAGTGGTCTTTTTTAAGCATATGGACATGTTCAGGCACAAATTGATTTTGGTGATTTAGCCAGGCTACGATTCGGCAAGGAATGTAGTGCTAAGTTAGGAGTATACTTAGAGAAGCCATGAGGGAGGTGCATAGCAAGTGTGGGCTGTGATGTATCACGCCAACCAGACCAGTGCCAGCTTTACGTATATCCAACAGCCAACCAGTAAAGCATAGGACCTTTGAGGGGTGTCCCACCCTGTCGGGGTGGGGGCCGGGGAAAGAGGACAGGAAGCTAAAATGGGCATCTGTTGTGGTTTCAACATAGGGCCTTTGTCACAGAAACCCACGTAAATATAGACAAAAATGTCTGGGGCAGGTTGCCATGCCATCTCCCTGGCCACAAGGGAGGGGATGAGAGTAACAGCAACAACCTGGGGGAAGGGCTTTTACTCCGGTTAACACTTAGAAGATAAGCAATTGGTTGCACTGCACTTTTGTTGGAGTGGGGTTTCAAGGAGGGATTCATTCTAGGGTATCAGGGACTAAGACGGGAAGAGTTTAATGTCAGCCATGGAGAGTCCACATGTGGGTAGGGCAAAACTGTTTAAGGAGGTAGCGGAGTTTGGATGGGTGGTTGATCAGATATTTGTCAGTAAAAAACGATTCCCTTTGGGCAGATTAACGCTATGGCATTCATTCATACATATACATGCTAAATTAGAAAACAAGAATATCACAAGTAAAAATAGAACACACAAAACGCAATGCAAAAAAACAACATATATATAAAAATTATACTTCACAGTTTATTTAAAACAAATACAATAAAAGCAATCATAACCAATATGGTTTGCGCTCACTGAATTATTTCACGGTAGGATGCATTAAAATATTTGCATAACAAATAACGGGATAGATACAAATGAAAGGAAAAATTAATTCCTATTTCTAAACAAGGAGATACACAGATGAGATCAATTTAGCTTCACATCAACATTGTTGTCTCTCAATACTTAAAGTATTTCTCCTTGTATTTGAGCATTGACGATTGGTGTGTGCTTATGAAAAAGCCAACACCTTCTTCAGGAATACAATAAAACCATCCCATAGTGATCAGATATTTGGCCATTAGAGGACCTGCTTGCTGACTACGCCTGGGCAGTGAACTTCGCTCTGTTCACGAGTTTGCTGAGTTTACTGCACACCGCGGAGTTCGCAGAGTGCAGAAAACTCCACTTTGCGATGTGCAGCAGAGTTTTTTCTCTGCTTGTGATCGTGAACGGTAAGTTCACGAGCGCGAGCTGCTGCTCAGGGAGAATTACTATCCGAGCGGCAGGAATTACCAACACAAACTCCAGGTCGCACTGCACTCAGCTACTTCGCTGAGTTGTTCTGTAACTTTGCAGAGTTCCACGTAGCAAAACTCTGCAAACTACGCCCAGGCCTGCTGCTGACACCACCCCTGGGGGTGGTAGCCAAGAGGACATCTGAGAGTTCAGGGTGATATATGATTTGTCATGGCCAGAAAGGCAGTCAGGGAATGACTGCATTGCTAGAGAGGGTGTGGTAGTGCAGTTTGAAACTGTAGATGTGACCATTGCTTTAGCGAGATCATGTGCCGAGGGAGCAGAGCTAGCAAAATTGGCTGTCAGTTTTCTACTAGTGTTTTTCACCTTTTGGAAATTCATTTTGAGAAACAGATTTTATTGACAAGATTTTTCCTATGGGTAGTGTGATTTCATGCAAGTAGTTTGAGACTTTCACTTCTTTGCAGCAATGATGCTTTGTGGCAAGTTCTGGTTGTGAGTTTGTTGCACATTATTTAAATGTTTACTTGATCATCAGTGCAGGAGGGTCGAGTAACTGCAGGAGGGTGCGGAAGTATTTTCAGAGCCTAGCCGGAGACGTAGAGGTGTCAGAGAGAGTGCAGAGGCAGGGATGTGTAAATACTGAGAAAATGCTTAGCAAGGTGACAGGGCAAGGTAATTACCAGGCAGTTGGAAAGACTAATCTATGGTCTCAGGAGTACAGAGGACAGGAAGAGGCAGTAAGAAGAGAGGCAAGGAGAGAGAAGCAAGATTACAGAATAATAAGGTTTGATCAGATTAACGTATGTACTAGTACATGACAAGGGGTCTCTTAGAAGCCTAGTAAAAGCCTTCTCGATTGACACTGGCAAATTGCTTTTCTCAACACTCTTGCAGTAAGGTCATAGTTTGAGCATGATGTCATAGAGACTATTGTACTCAGTACAACATGGGCCAATACTGACAACAACACTAATAAGGTAAGACTCGAAAGGACCTGGGTACAACAACAAAGGTCTTTTCCTTACCTGAGCGGGACAGAGGCCAAGTCAGAGGTCACACTGTAAACGAATATAGAAGTGAACCAAAAACCATAGTGGAAAGAATAACCAGAAAACAGATTATACAACGATAAAGAGTCAGAGTTGGTGGTAAACTCTGCTCATCTTGCAGCGTTTGCAGAGTTTTGCCCACTCTGTGCTCTGCTTGGAGTGCGGAGTTTCAGAAAAACTCCACCAACTGCCATGGGGCAGTGTTTTGTCTTGTTTTGTGGCTCCCAGTGTTAATTTGATGAGTGCAAGCGAGAAAATTAAGAGCTAACCACCTGCAGTCAAGATTTCTCACTGTAGGTGGCCGCGGCAAGTCGCTACCGCTTGCGTTGAGAAAGCTGCCGCTTGCATCGATAAAGCTGCTGCTCGAGTAAAAAATGTACTAAAGCAGCAGTGCCCTCTGGCACGCCCTGTGCCGCTGTTCACGCAGGACAAGCTCCCAGTGCTAAAAATCAGAGCTAGTAGTGCAACATACCAACACTCCACCACTCGCATAACTCTGCGGCATCTCGAAGAGTTTTTAGGTAACTCCTCAGAATTCCATGAAGTGAAACTCTGTGAGTTTCCTCCCCCAAACAAGAGCAGGAAAACAGACAATATGAAAAAACATGTGCCAGAGACTGAAGACAGATTCCTAACTAAATAGAGATGGCAAAGAGTGTAGGAGAAAACTGAGACAAGAAATCATAAACAGGGCATAACAAATCAAGAACAGAGATTCTGAGATCAAGAACAGCCTGTACCCAACAGGCACTGGGACACATGATACCCTGTTGGTAAATGGAAACTGGAACTATGATTCAGAACAAGGAACTCGAGAATGTACCCAATAGTCACTGCAATGAGTAATGCCCGGCTGGTACATGGCATTAACACAGGAATTTAGAACAAGGTTAATCAAAGTTAACAGACTCAAGGAAGAAACAGGAACAGCTGCCAACTCAGTGAACATATGGTCATAAGCCCAACAGCTAAAACACAGAGATTTGGATGCTAGGGTAAAACTGAAAGGAAGAGACAAGGTGTGACTGTTAAACAAGGAAGAAGCACTTAAAGTACATTGCTGCACAGGAAAACAGGACACTGCAAAAAGCAATAGCAGGAAACAGGATTCTTCTCAGATGGTCAAAGATTCACCAGGACAGGCAACTGGAGTTGAATGCAGATGCTTTCAGTAACAGCAGTTGAAGCAGGAATGCTAAATGTAGAAGTCAGTCTTAGATTCATCCTTCCAGCTCACACTCACACATTGTGGAACTGCCTGGAGTAGAGAGCAGGTGTGAGCTAGCTGCAGCACAGTGTAGTTGAGAGCAGTTGAAGTTTCTCCTTCAGCTCCCTGCTGGATGGAGTGCATGTAGGTTGCAGGAAGCAACAAGAAGGCAGCAAAAATCTCCGGGACGGAAGGTGGATTGGATCTTGTTTCAGAACTTGATAGGAATTCATGCAACGGGGCACAAACGAATGCTTGAAGTGGCAGCACATATTTCAAATTATAATATGATCCACCAAAAAGTACCTTACTAGCCTCAAGTAAGATATGCAAGTACCATAATGCATCAGTAGTTAGTAACTAAAATCTCAAATGGAATCTGGACTGGATGAAGCTTCCAAGAAGATAAGTAAAGTAAATGTGCAGATATGGCTACCAATGCACAGGAGGTCTGTTTGGCAACAAAGAGCAAGTCAGTGGATGCGTGTTTCCATATTATGCTGATTAGAAAACCCCACTTCCTCAGGACCAACATTTCATTATCAATTTCATAAAGAGGAGATCAGAAATAATGTGATTATTCTTTCCTCTATTTTTGAGTCATTTCCTTCATGTATTATTAGTTTCTTCTTTCAAATACACTCAGCTTACATGCCAAAGATCCTTAGTTTGACCTTGATAATGATAGTTCTCACAAATTTATAGGTATTGGTTATTCTCCTGAAAGAAAATTTCAATGGCCTTATATGAGACTCGGTTATTATGTGTTTCTGGTCCCCATTTTTGGCAGCCACACTGGAATAGAGGTGCCAGGATGAGGCAAAGCATAACAGGTGCAGTGATAAAAATCGAAACTTGAGGGGGGCCCCCTGCAAAGTACATGGAGGGGGGCTCCTGTGCTCCAGACCCACTAAGGGTCTCGCAGGCACTGCCCGTGCAGAGTGCCTGAAGGGGCCCCTTAGGGGTAGAACACCCCCACCACCGCATCGCGGGGTCAGCGGTTGCTATTGATACACCACTGGACAGGTGGTCAGGGGGGAAACAGGCAGTAATAACAAGAAAGGAGCAGGAGAGATGTTTCAGACAGGGATGGTGGTTGGAATGCAATTGTTTGGGTATGTTTGGAAGATCAGTAGTTGGAGGAGGCATTGTTGGAGTAATATTGTGGTTGCTTGGTGTGGCCAGTGACAACTAAGTTCAGGACTAAGGGTGAAGGGTAGGTTAAAATAGAAGTATTTGTGAGGCAGGGATTTATATTTTTGTTGTAATGTCCGGAAAGTGAGTGTATGGACTGACCTAATATAGGTGCCTATTACTCTCTTGAGCAATGTCCTGGCTTCCTCTTGCCCCGTTGGGCCGGGTGTGGGTGTATGGGGTGGGGAGGAGATTCTATTACTTCTTCACCAGGGGACTCTGGGCTAGTTACACAGTCCAGGACAGGGCAGGAGGTTGGTGGGTTTACAATTAGGATGGGGCTTATTGGTCAGTTAGGTACCAGGTTAGAGGATTCTTTTTCCTGGAAGGTTGGTGATCCAGTCAGTGCTTAATCTGTAAAATGATAAGTGCCAGGGCCCTGACCAGGAGGCCACTGCAGCTTGCACCACCCATTGCCCCTGTCATCGCTGCCAAAACAACAACCAACCATCTCTCTCGCCTGCAAGTGCGACAGTTCAGATTATTCCAGGTCCCCAAAGCTGAAGGAATGGCTGGGGAGGCAGGTATTAGCAATTTTTTATGTACATTGTATTCATAAACAACCGTTGTTCTGCTCATCTCTAAATTAGATGAGCAGTGCCACCATGTGGCAGACTGTCCTAAGTGCGGTGATCACAATTAAATGCCGGTGCCAAGCACCTGAAACCAATTAAGTGCCGGTGCTGGGCACCGGAAACCACCAACTCAAATTAAGCACTGGATCTTTTGGGTGGGATAGCTGACTTTTAACAGTCCCTCCGGTTTTCCTCTTTTTTCATAAACCTGGGTGTAGAGTGTTTGGGTTTATCTGTTTTATTAAGGTTATTGGCTCATTTGGCAAGTTGCTTTGCTGGATTTGGTAAGTTGGTTGCCTTGGCTTCGTTGTTGCTACAGGGCATGCTGTGGCACTAAAAGATAGGGCTGATGCACTAATCTCCAAAGTATGTGACGTCACCAGGGAGACACTTGCAGCTGGGAAGGGGAGTCGGGGCAGGTAGTGATATCCACAAAGGGGCAGGAGAGATGTTTAAAAAGGGCTTGTGCAAGGAATGCAGCAATTTGGTTGTGTTCAGGACGGTGGTTGAAGAAGGCATGTTTAAGTGATGAAGTTGTTGCTTAGTGTGAAAATAGAGGGAAGATTAAGGGTGCGGGCTAGGTCGATGTATTATGAAGGCAGAAAGTTGTATTAATATTGCAGTGTTCTGAAAGCCTGTCCTAATAAAATGTACTTGGTTGGCTACTATTTTTTCATTGAAGTTATGGGTGCACTTTGGTGAAGGTGGAACCAGAGTTATAGTGTTGCACTCATCAGTTTGTTGTGTTTGGGTTGTTGGAGCTGAGTGAGTGTGCTGTGTATTTTACCTCAGTGTACTGCTACTTAGAATGTGTATGCAATGTAATGTGTAACTGCTTTTTGTATGTTGTTGCTGCAGAGTGATGTGTGAACTGGAGCTGCAAAGGACCGACACACATCGTTTGAGTGTTTTGAGTTTCTACATGGCTGCTGTAGTTCATGTATACTACTGTCCTTTGTGCTATCTGAGATTTTGGTTCTACCAGTTGCTTGGAGTGTGGCATTTGTGCAATGCATGTTGGAGAAGTGCATGGTCACATTACAGTTTAATTACTTTGGAATTAATGTCATGCTTGCTGGGGAGGTGCATGGCTTGTCAGAGCTGCATGTCACATGTTCAATATGTGGGCATGTGTTTGCAGTATTTGTATTTATTTGGTTATGTATGATATGTGATCCATACGCTTCCCACGACCAGAGTTCACATGCTACGTTTTATGTGAATTTAAGTGATGGACAAACTGAGGGTTCCATGTGTTACACCGTTTCCTTGGTGACGGGAGGGGTAGGGTATGGGACACATCCATCATTGATTAGGCTGAGTGCAAGTCAAGGGCAGGCTGCAGTGGCATGTATTTCTTCAAGGATTTGAGTAGGCCGACAGCAGCCTGGGTCGCCACATGTTGTATACTTTGGGTGTATTTGCATGGTAGGTTTAAGCTGTAGGCAGGTTGTGTGATGCTACATGCTTCGTGCTCTGGATTTGTATTTCTCTTCTAAGGTGAGGGCAATAAAGTTGCGCAGAAATTTTGAAATTACTTGTATTATTTTGATCTGCAATAATCATATTGATTTACATTGACCTAGGTTACCATTACCCTCGGAGTGAGCATATAGCATAACTTGTGTCACCCCACTTATGGACCAGCATAAACCCATACTTCTGGCCAATGTAACTAATCCGGTATGGAAAACAAAAATCTATAAGTCACCTTCTGTTTTTCTGTCCCTTATATGTTGCTCCTAGATCAATGTGGGTGAAACCTATTTGTAATTTAATTGCCACCCGCAGACATGAAGAAGCATTAAGAATTCTATGTACTGATTCCAGTCTCCCAATTGCTATAGCTGTGGCTAAGTTCCTAAAATGGGCTTGGGTAATTCGGTTAAAACAGTTACGGCAGTAAATGTTATATTCATCTACTCAAATTAGTTGTGAAAATGAAGAGATGTATTTTTTTAATCGAGCCTTGAGTAATATCACCCTGGACTATATATATTGATGAGATTTCAGGATATAAGACATTCGACAATAGTCTCTTGAAGTTTAATCTCTTTTTAAATATTTATTGTAAAAAAATGTATGTAATTTTATTGCAAATTGTGTATTTTATGTATTGCTTTTATGACTTAATTGTCGAATAAAGTTTATGAATAGGAAAACAAATCCCTTTCCTCTATATAACGACTCAGACTGTACACTCCCTAACATATATCTGTGAGAAATCATGACCTGTTTGCAGTGCCCGCCCCCCCACACTATTTCCCCCCATTTTGACCACTAGATGCTGGTTTTCTGACTGACTGTGCCTTGGGGTCTGCTAACCTGACCCAGGGCCTGTGCTCTGTGTTGAAAGTACATAGTAATTTGGTATAATTACAATTGGGAATGACAGAACCCTGTAAGTCCCTACTAAACAATAAGGGAAGGGGTATTCAAACTACCTATAAGTCCCTAGTATATAATAGGACAGGGAGGTTTATAGGCCCAGTAGATTTCCTGCACTGGGCTGTGCGCTGTTGTGGTGCCTGCTGTCATTCTATAATCCAGCCTTGTCTTGCAGTCTGCTTTTAAATTAAAATTATATGCAAATCTGACTCTGGATTTAAAGGTACTTCCAAAGTCTCAAACTACCCTATTTTTAAATATAAGTTACCCCTAATGCCTCCCCCTAGGTGCCCCAAGGGCAGGGTGCCTTGGCAGGGACATTATAAAAAGATGTCTTATAAACCCTAGTGAGGAAAAACAGCCAATTTCATTTTCGGCCCATTGTAGTGAATGGCTCCATGGACTAACATTGTAATTTTTATTGAAGTATAAATATCGTTAGGAGCCATGAAAAATATTCTTTAAGATGCCAAATTAATAATTGAGATAAATCCAACAACTTGTCACAGCAGGATTTGTAATAATTATTACAAGAAAGAAGTTATTAAGCGTTATTTTCTGTGAGCCAAAGTCCAGCTTTCCAGCTGCTCTCTCCTGATTGGCCAGTCTGCTCTCAGGCTGTCCCAATGCTGCCTGATGAGGTGTCAAGTGTCCTGTCAGGGCACACAATAGGTTTCCTGTGGGCAGAGCAGATGGCAGGAAGGGGGTGAGGGGTAGCCAAGCTGGTCTTCAAAGGGAAAATGTCACTTTAGAACAGCACAGGCCCAGCCCTACATCCTACCTTTTAAGCCACACAGAACGACCTGTAATCAGATTAGGGAGAGGGTTGGAAAGGGGGTGTTTAGGAAAATTAGCCACACCATAGGCTGGGTTAGCCTGATCCAGCTCCTATGGAGAGAATTCCTCCATGCTGGATTTTAAAAGAAGTATGCTTTCTGTGATAAGAATATGCCACTTTGAAGGAAGTGGCCATACACCTAGGTGGCGTCTTTCATCCCATTGGTCAGGGGTGCCCCCCAGCTTGATGTCCAGAAACCATGGATAAATATGGGAGAGATGCGTAGCTCCTCAGATATGCAGCCTGCCGAGACAAGAATAAGAAGGACTGCCCTGCTTGACCCTCTGGCCTGCACCAAGAGGACTGCACTCACCAGAACTGCACCTGCTGCACACTGTGGGACTCAGCACCAGAAGGACATTGCCTGACTCTGAAAGTATAAGAAGTGGACTTTCTACAAACTACAGGTTAACAGAGCCAACCTGGATCATCTCCAGCAAGAGTCCCCATCCTGGAGTGCATCCAGATGACTTTTAAGGATTCGGTCAGGTGCATTGTGGGAATTGTAGTCCAGACATCCCAAGAACCATCTAAGAGATTCCAGGCCCTTGGATTTGTATTTTGGACACTTTGAACCCTCAAGAGATACTTCAGGAAGAAGTATCAGAAGTTTGGAACAACTTTTGGAAAAATCTCCATAAGGTGATCGACGCTTCGTCGAGAGTTGAGCTGGCTACCTTTAACCGCGACCCGGCTTGGATTTCAGGTTTATCCCGCTAAAAGCTCCGGAGCTCCAGACTTCCATGATTTGAAGGGGGCCTCGCAGATAGTAAAGCCGGCAAACCTGCACCAAATCCGGCCTGCCGAAATCTATTGCTCAACGTCGGGGAAAACAATCCAAAAAAAAGACTAAGCGTGAAGGTAAAATTTTGACTGAGGCCTCCCGCTTAGTGTATACGACCAGGGTTCCATCGTTGTCACCCTCAAGCTTTGACTGTCCCTGTCAAGTGCAACCAGATGTCCAAAAGTGGCACTATATGTTTTTAAGCACTAGAAAGGTTTTATTCTTTAAAAATTCATATCTTCAGTTCCCTACATTGGATTTTTGTCGTTTTGGTGTCTATTTGTTCATAAAAATATATTCTATTGTTATAAACTGGAGTTGGATTTTTATTGTGTGTTTTGTCTTACTTATTTAATGTATTGGTGTATTGAAATGCTTTAAACACCTGTCTGCTAAGTTACGCCAGCCTGCTTGTTGCCATCTACCAAAGGTTGAGCACAGGACTAATTTATTGAGACCTTGTCTGAACCTTCTATTGTGTTTGTGGCCTTATTACTAGTGGTAGGCCACTACTATCTCTACTAATAAACCCCTTTCCAACACTATCCATTATCCATTACAAATGCCTCACCATCCTCCTTGTCCTAATGAAACCCCCGTATCACATTGAGGGGCGACATGCCATTAACAAACATAATATCAACAAAACTATATTGTGATATTGTCCAATCAGTTGATTTTTTTTTTATGCTTGTTAAAAAAACACGAAGTGTTTTGTCACATTGCATTCACTTTTCTGCGGGGATTTTAGTTTGTGGTTTTCTTTGCTCAGTAGGACACACAACACTGATGTAATTATTTCAATATTTCAATGCTACCTCAATGTTGGACGTTGATTACTGTATGACTACTGTTGGAAATAAATTCCTTTGTATATAAAGGGGTCTGGCTGAACACTTTATTTGATTTGATAGTATTCATTGGGGACAGCAATTTTGCTGGTTATTGAAATGAGATTTGAGTGATATCAGTAAGAACCACTGTTTATGAAGAATTATCTGGATTTGTGCTGTCTTGTCTTGTAGTTGTCCCATGTCCGCATTCAAAGTGTCTCTGATGTAATATATAATTTGCATGTCTGAATATTGCAACAGGCGCTTTTGGGAGCCTTCGAGTAGAAAGGTCTGAGCAAGTGAAAACAGTTCCCTGTGTTGTGCTATGCTTTATAATTATTCCTGTAACTATACTGATTACACCTACTTACACCGACCTACAAGTGTGGACTTTGCTTCTATTGTAACATATCGTAAATCAGGGATTACAGGGACACGCAGGTGATAAAGTGACTTGAGACAGGTTGTAGATTTACTTCTAATTGGAGCTCCCCATTTTCATAGTATTTGTTTTTAGACATTATGCCTGTATTTATCCATATTTCATCTTGGATAATTATATTTCTGTGTAGCCATATTTTGTGTTTAGATGAAAAAATAAAGTTGCAAGTAGTATGTTTCTGTATTTTTTTAACTGGTAAACGGACTCTCATACTGGGATTTCTGATCTGTTTTAGCGCTATAATTAGACGCATATTACCAGGGCCACTCGAATTATGCAGCAGGAGAGGGACAAATTATGTGGAATAGTTGAATCAATCAATCAATCAAAGCATTTATATAGCGCACTACTCACCCGGAGGGTCTCAAGGCGCTGGGAGAGGGGGGTCCGCTACTGCTCGAACAGCCAGGTCTTGAGCTGCTACCTGAAGGCGAGGTGGTCCTGGGACAGGCGGAGGTGGGTCGGGAGGGAGTTCCATGTCTTGGCGGCGAGGTAGGAGAAGGACCGTCCCCCTGTGGTGGCTCTTCAGATGCGGGGGACGGCGGCGAGGGCGTGGCCGGTCGATCGAAGCTGGCGTTTGGGAGCGTAGAAGTTGAGGCGGCTGTTGAGGTATCCTGGTCCTTGGTTGTGTAGGGCTTTGTGAGCGTGGGTGAGGAGACGGAAGGTGATTCTCTTGTTGACCGGTAGCCAGTGCAGGTCTCTCAGGTGTTCGGAGATGTGGCTGCGACGGGGGATGTCCAGGATGAGTCGTGCTGAGGCGTTCTGGATCCGCTGAAGTCTCTTCTGAAGTTTGGCGGTGGTTCCTGCGTAGAGGGAGTTGCCGTAGTCCAGACGGCTGGTGACGAGGGCCTGGGTGACCGTCTTCCTGGTTTCGGTGGGGATCCACCGGAAGATCTTACGTAGCATGCGCAGGATGTTGAAGCACGACGAGGAGACGGCGTTGACTTGTCTGGTCATGGAGAGGGAGGAGTCCAGGAAAGCCTAGGTTGCGTGCGTGGTCTGTTGGTTTGGGTGCGCTGCCTAGGGCGGGGGGCCACCAGGAGTCGTTCCAGGCGGAGGGTGAGGATCCCAGGATGAGGACTTCCGTCTTTTCCGAGTTCAGTTTCAGGCGACTGTTCTTCATCCATTCGGCTACCTCTTTCATCCCTTCGTGAAGGTTGGCTCTGGCGGTGGCGGGGTCATTGGTGAGGGAGAGGATCAGCTGGGTGTCGTCGGCGTAGGAGATGATGTTGAGGTTGTGCTGGCGTGCGATGTCTGCGAGGGGGCTCATGTAGACGTTGAAGAGGGTTGGACTGAGCGAGGAGCCTTGAGGAACGCCGCAGATGACTTCGGTGGCTTCCGATCTGAACGGGGGGAGGCGAACTCTCTGTGTCCTTCCGGCGAGGAAGGAGGTGATCCACTCCAGTGCCTTCTCCTGTATTCCGATGTTGCTGAGTCGCTGCACTAGTGTACGGTGGCAGACAGTGTCGAAGGCCGCGGAGAGGTCTAGGAGGATGAGGGCTGCTGTTTCTCCGTTGTCAAGCAGTGCTCGGATGTCATCGGTGGCTGCGATCAGGGCGGTCTCGGTGCTGTGGTTGGCTCGGAAGCCAGACTGCGAGAGGTCGAGGGATCCGTTCGTCTCGAGGAAGGCGGCCAGCTGCTTGTTGACGGTCTTTTTGATGACTTTTGCAGGAAACGGGAGCAGCGAGATGGGGCGGTAGTTCTTGAGGTCGGTGGGGTCGGCTGATGGCTTCTTTAGTAGAGCGCTGAGTTCGGCGTGCTTCCAGCTCTCCGGGAAGGTAGCGGTGTCGAAGGAGGTGTTGATGATGAGGTGGGGTGCGATGACAGCATCGGCCTTGTTGAAGACGTGGTGAGGGCAGGGGTCGGTCGGAGATCCGGAGTGGATGGAGTTCATCGTGCGGATGGTGTCTTCGGTGCTGATCTGGGTCCAGGCGCGGAGGGTGGTGGTGGGGGGCGGTGGTTCGGTCGCGGCGTGCGGCGGTTGAGTGCTGAAGCTGTTGTGTATGTCCGCGATCTTGTTGTGGAAGTAGGAGGCGAGGGAGTTGCAGAGGTCTTGCGAAGGGGTGATGTCATTGTTTCCGGCGTTGGGGTTGGAGAGCTCTTTAACGATGTTGAAGAGTTCCTTGCTGTTGTGTGCGTTGTTGTCCAGTCGTTCTTTGAATGCAGTTTTCTTAGTTGCGTGGATGAGTTGGTGGTGTTTTCGGGTGGCGAGCTTGAGGGCAGTCATGTTGTCCGGTGTTGGGTCTCTGCGCCAGGTTTTCTCGAGGGCTCTGCAGTTCTTCTTGGAGCTCTTGAGTTCTTCGGTGAACCATGGGGCTTTCTTGCTGCCGGGTCTGCTAGGCGGGGTCCTCAGGGGGGCGAGGTCGTCAGCGCAGTCGCTGATCCACTTTGTGAGGTTGGTGGCCGCTTGGTTGGAGTTCGTTGCACTGGTGGGTGGGTTCTTGCTCAGGGAAGTCGCAAGCTGGTCGGCTGTGATCTTGTTCCAGCTTCTGCGTGCAACCTGTTGTTGGTGGTGGTGGATCGTGGTCCTTCTGAAGCTGAAGTGGACGCAGCTGTGGTCCGTCCAGTGGAGTCCGGTGGCGTGGCTGAAGGCGATGTCCTTGCTGGATGAGAAGACGGGGTCGAGTGTGTGTCCGGCGTAGTGGGTGGGGGTGGTCACCAGCTGCTTGAGTCCGAGGTTAGCGAGGTTGTCCAGCAGGGTGATGGTGTTGCGGTCGTTGTTGTTCTCCAGGTGGAAGTTGAGGTCCCCGAGGAGGATGTAGTCAGCGGAGAGGAGGGCGTGCAGGCTGATGAAGTCGGCGATGTCTTCGCTGAATTGTGTGCGTTGTCCCGGGGGTCTTTAGATGAGGGTGCCTCTGAGGGTGGTCTTGGGGTTGATGTGGACCTGGAAGTGAAGGTGTTCGGCGGTTGTCAGGGTGTCGTCGGTGTTGGTCGTGATGCGGATGTTGTTCCTGTGGATGATGGCGATGTTTCCTCCGGTCTGGTTGATGCGGTCCCTTCGGATGATCTTGTAGCCGTCTGGGATGGTGATGTCGGGCGCTGAGGAGGCGTTCATCCAGGTTTCCGTGAGGAAGGCGACGTCTGGTGAGGTGGTGTCGAGCAGGTTCCAGAGCTCGACGGCGTGTCTGTGGACAGAGCGGGTGTTGAGCAGGATGCACATCAGGTGGCTAATGCTGTTGCTCGTCTTGGTGTTGGTGGGTGCGGGTGTAGTGCAGGTCCGGATGGAGGTGAACTCGCAGGAGCGGCAGCTGAAGGGTCCGTGGGTGCGTCTCGGGGATGCTCTGTAGCATCCCAGGGATCGGCCGGTCTTGAGTGCATTGAGGGTTGCGGCATCGTACGTTCAGTGGGTGGGCTGGGGTCTGCGGGAATCAGGAGTCCTGGCACTGGGCGCGGTCCAGGCGCGGACGGGCGCAGACGGGCTTACCTTTGGCGCACCTTCGGTGCTCAGTCAGCGCTCCCGCTGCGCGCGTCCGCTGTGCGATCGCTCTGGGGGTGTCATAAGGGAGGAGCCGGGAGGGCGGGTCAGCTGGGTGGCGGGAACGGGTCGGCCAATGGGCAGGGGGGGGGGGCGGAGATGCCGGGGGCAGTGGCGGGAAGGAGGGCGGCTCAGCGGCGGCTGGGTCGTCCGGCGGCTCGAGGGAGCGCACAGGAGGGGGAGGGCAGCACAAGGGGTACAGAAGGCAAAAAGGGGGGACAGCTGAGAAAATACGAGGTGGACAAGTTATAAAACCAGGGGAGCAGGAGAAAAACAAGTGGAGGCAAGATTACAAACGGGGGGAAACAGGAGTAAATACGAGGGGAGAAAGTGCACAGTACAAAGCAGCAGGCGAGCAGAAAAAAACAGAGGGCAATCAGGCACGCAGCAGCAGACAAACAGCGGCGAAAACGGGGGGTGGTAGCAGGCAGGGGGCAGCACTCAGCAGGGCAGAGTCCTGGTCGCAGCGGGCAGGAGCAGCGGAGGTGGGGCGACCTCACCTGGTGCAGGCTCGAGCGGTCGCTCCTAACCTCTGTGTTCGGTCCCCTTAAGTGAGGAGCCGGGAGGGCGGGTCAGCTGGGTGGCGGGAGCGGGGCGGCCAATGGGCAGGGGGGGGGGGAGATGCCGGGGGCAGTGGCAGGAAGGAGGGCGGCTCAGCGGCTGCTTGGTCGTCCGGCGGCTCGAGGGAGCGCACAGGAGGGGGAGGGCAGCACAAGGGGTACAGAAGGCAAAAAGGGGAGACAGCTGAGAAAATACGAGGTGGACAAGTTATAAAACCGGGGTAACAGGAGAAAAACAAGTGGAGGCAAGATTACAAACGGGGGGAAACAGGAGTAAATACGAGGGGAGAAAGTGCACAGTACAAAGCAGCAGGCGAGCAGAAAAAAAACAGAGGACAATCAGGCACGCAGCAGCAGACCAAACAGCGGCGAAAACGGGGGTGGTAGCAGGCAGGGCGCAGCACTCAGCAATGCAGGGTCCTGGTCGCAGCGGGCAGGAGCAGCGGAGGTGGGGCGACCTCACCTGGTGCAGGCTCGAGCGGTCGCTCCTAACCTCTGTGTTCGGTCCCCTTAAGTGAGGAGCCGGGAGGACGGGTCAGCTGGGTGGCGGGAGCGGGGCGGCCAATGGGCAGGGGGGGGGGGGCGGAGATGCCGGGGGCAGTGGCGGGAAGGAGGGCGGCTCAGCGGCGGCTGGGTCGTCCGGCGGCTCGAGGGAGCGCACAGGAGGGGGAGGGCAGCACAAGGGGTAAAGAAGGCAAAAAGGGGAGACAGCTGAGAAAATACGAGGTGGACAAGTTATAAAACCGGGGGAACAGGAGAAAAACAAGTGGAGGCAAGATTACAAACGGGGGGAAACAGGAGTAAATACGAGGGGAGAAAGTGCACAGTACAAAGCAGCAGGCGAGCAGAAAAAAACAGAGGGCAATCAGGCACGCCGCAGCAGACAAACAGTGGCAAAAACGGGGGGGTGGTAGCAGGCAGTGCGCAGCACTCAGCAGGGCAGGGTCCTGGTCA
The DNA here is from genome assembly GCF_964263255.1 of Lissotriton vulgaris. Classification (NCBI taxonomy): domain Eukaryota; kingdom Metazoa; phylum Chordata; class Amphibia; order Caudata; family Salamandridae; genus Lissotriton; species Lissotriton vulgaris. The sequence continues at coordinate 116,134,107 of NC_141699.1, forward strand.
CAGTGGGCAGGAGCAGCGGAGGTGGGGCGACCTCACCTGGTGCAGGCTCGAGCGGTCGCCTGCACCAATAAATTATGCAGCAAGAAAAGCCAAATTATGCAGCATAATGCGGCCTTTTTGTAATAGTACATCAATATTCTGTCATTTTTAAACTTGGTAAAACTGTCTGGGCAACAAAAAGGTGACCACTCCAGCATGTGATGGGCCGTTCACTGCACTTCAACGCGTGTCACTGCATTTTTAGCAACTTTTGACCATTAGAGCTAGAAACAAAATGTTTTGGTTAAAATCTACAGATTATGTGGCAGATGAAGGATTATGTGGCAAATTTGGCAAATCTATAATTATGCACACATCGCCATGGCCGCACAATCGCATATTGTGCTTATTACACATCAATAGGCTCATATGAAAAGATAGGCATGCAGGATAGCAAAATATGTGAACATCCGCAGCTATTTACATTTATTAGGAGACTTTGTCACTACTCTTTTAAACTCCCTAGCTTGTCAGTCTAAACAGCCATTGTCCTGGCGGTCATGATTGGCAGCACTGAAAATCACCCCCCCCTCCCCCCCCCCCCCCCCCCCCAAAAAAAGGTTCGATTTTTTTACATATTTAAAAATAATAACATAAAGTGAGATCGTTATCTGTCTGTATTATTGAAAAACAGAAAACAGTGCGTCTTGCTTCTAATTTCGCTCAGTGCTGTGAATCACTGCAGGGCCGAACACTCATCTTTCATTGAGGAATAAATTAAATACCTCTGCTTTGTGGGAAACCAATGTCTCTTATTTAACAAACAGTTCAGTTTGTCTTATGTGCTACATATGAAAATGTTGATGTCATTAGGAGTGGGCAGATAAAAATGAGAGGAGATGGAGCGTGAAAGGTGGCGAGGAACTGACTGTGCCTGAGAGATGACGAGGAGGCTCAGTAATGCCCTTGCACTCGGCTCTCCCATGAATTCCGTCAAGCAATGTTCAAGTGTAAATCCGGTCTGTTTCCATCAGGCCAGCAGTGCCCGCGGCGCGCGCGCCTCCGCCGTGCCCTTCCAAGCGCGTGCCTCCCCCAGCAGCGAGCGCCGACCTTCGCGTGAATGTGCCCGAAGGGCACGAGGCGCTGGCGCCGCTCCTGAGCGAGGAGGAGGAGCCGGCGCCGGAAACTAGGGCAGTGGGAGGAGGATGGCAGAGCAGAGAGGAGGGGGGCAGTCAAATGTGCGACCGAGGGGAGGCATGGAGGGTCTGAGAGGGGGGTACATGGGTACGGCTGAAATGGTAACATAGAGGGCCTGAGAGGGACACAGCCCTGGTGGACTGTCTCTAGAGGTGGACTGTCTCTTGCGGGCCTGAGTGGGTCAGCACAGGGGTATGTTTCAGAAGAGAGTGTGAGAGGGCACAGCGGCCCAGCCCATGGGTCTGTCTCTGATATGAGAGACTGAAATGGGCCCTGAGAGTGCACATAAAAGGCATGAAACAGCTTTGAAAGGCTCTGGCACAGAGAGTGCATTGAGCAGGCATGTCTCAGCTGTGAGAGGTCCTTGGTCAGAGATTGCGCAGAACAGACATGACTTGGCATCGAGAGTAAATAGAGCAGGCACATCACTGAATAGAACTGGCATATCTCAGCTCCGAGAGGTCATGGTACTGAGAGTGCTTGGAAGAGGGGTGTTACAACTCTGAGAGGACCTGGCACATAGAGAGGGCATGTCTCGTCTCTGAGAAGTCCTGGCACTGAGAGCGTGCTTAATCTGTAAAAAAAAAAAAAAAACCTGCTAGGACCCTCATCGGGATAAAACTGCAGCTTGCTTTACACATTGCGCCTGCCTGCACTGCCAATGACAGCACCAGCAGAACTACTAGCCATTTTCGCTCCTACAAGTGTGACAATTCTGACTATTCCAGGCCCTCAAAGCTATAAGAATGGCTTGGGCAACAGGTACTAGTAATATTTAATGTATATTGATTTAATAAATGACTAGTTTTGTGTTCCTCTCTAAATTAGACGAACAGTGCCACCATGTGGCAGCCTGTCATAAGTGCCGGAGTTGACATATAATGCGGTGCCGAGCACTGAAACCACCAGCTCAAATTAAGATGTTTGATGTTTGGTGGTTTTTGTATAGCGCACATACACTCCAAGGAGCATCTTGGCGCTGCTGACTTCACTGCAAAGATGGAATGTTTGGGGGTAGTAGCTGAGCTTTAGATGTCCTTAGACTAGAGTCTTGCATTTTGCATCAGATAGTCCATAAATCCAGGTTTTTAGGAGTTTTTTATAGATTTTTTCTGATGGTGATGCTCTAAGTTTAGCTGGAAGGGTATTCCAGGCTTTGGCGCCTAGGACTGCCAAGGATTTGCCACCCTTGGTGGACAGTCGAAACTTGGGTATGGTCATTAGATTAGCTGTGGCTGATCTAAGTTCCCTATTTGGGAGGTATCTGTGAAATTTTGTTGACAGATATTTGGGTCTGCACTTATGGAAGCCTCTGTATGTGATCAGAAGGATTTTGAATAGTATCCGTTTTTGGATGGGGAGCCAGTGCAACGCATTCAGAGCAGCTGATGCGGATGATCTTCTAGGCCATCTCAAGACAAGCCGGGCCGCCGCATTTTGGATCATTTGCAGTTTGTGCAGGGTAGATTTTGCCGCTCCTGCGTACAAACTGTTGCAGTAATCAATTCTCGATGTTATGAGAGCGATTGCAACCGTACGGCGGGCGGCCAGTGGGAGGTAATCAAAAAATTTTCTGAGGCCCTTGATTATGTTGAAACAGACACCGGCCACTTCTTTGGATTGCTGTTTAAAGGACAGCATATCGTCAAATTTTATACCCAAGTTGCGAGTTGCACTGATGGTATTGGGGGGGGCTTCTGCGTCTAATGGTCAGCATGTACGAGGGGAAAAGATGTTATTTTTCCCGAAGTGCAGGATCTCTGTTTTCGCAGAGTTGCACTTAAGATGGTTATTGTGCATCCATCCAAAAGTCGCAGTTAGGCAATCTTTCAATATCTGTTCGGCCTTCCCTGTGTCCTCATCTAAGACCAGGACCAGTTGGGTGTCGTCTGCATATGCAACCGTGGTTACATTATGCGTGGCAATTAGGTTGATCAAGGGTGCCATATACAGATTGAACAAGGTAGGGCTCAAGCTAGAGCCCTGGGGCACCCCTGACCTAACCTCCTTCTCCTCTGAGTAGAAGTATCCCAATTTGGTTATCTGTTTTCTGTGGAGCAGAAAATGTTTGAACCATTTCAACACGGTGCCCCCAATGCCTGCCTCAGCTAGGCGATGTAGTAAGATGGTATGGGGCACCGTGTCGAATGCTGCAGATAAATCCAGAAGAATCAGGACTGCCTTCTTCCCCTGGTCAAGAGCCGCTCTTATGGTTTCTGTCGTTGACAGGAGTGCTGTTTCTGTAGAGTGGTTGGCTCTAAAACCTGCCTGGTTTGGATGTAGTATATTGTTTGTTTCTAGAAATGATGAAAGTTGTTTATTTACCAGGGTTTCGGCACATTTACATAAGGCGGGGAGTTTTGAGATGGGTCTCAGGTTAGTTAAAACGGATGGATCGTGTAGTGGTTTTTTTTGTAGGGGTTTTACTATCGCCGTCTTCCATGTGCTGGGGATTTCCCCCGACTGGAGTGAGGCGTTTATAATGGTATTGATCATGGGGTTGACCTCATTAAGCACTGGAGAGGGTATATAGAACAAGCATCTTACAGAGTGTTTAGACAAAATATCAGAAAAAACTAATGTGTGGACAGTTTATCGTGTCAAGAATATCGAGGACAAAAATATTGCGAAGTTAAGTTTCTATAAGTAAGCAAAGTTCAACTATATATAACTCAACATATATGTACCATGTCAATATATATATGTATATATCTTCAAGGTCAGCAGATGTGTAGTTGAGAATAGCACATCTATACTTAACTATTTGCACTAACCTTCTCGAGATTTTGGACTATATTCAGTCCACACAATATTTGTGTTTCCAATATTCTGTCAGTAGTCTCATCTCACAGTCCTAAGAGGTACTGGGTTCGAGAGTGCACAGAATGGACATGTCTTGGCTCTGGGAGCTCCTGGCATTGAAAGTAAATAGAACAGGCGTGGCACAGCTCTGAGAAGGGGACATGGCCTCGAGGACCACGGAGGCCCGACGCCGGGACCCCGCGCAGCCCAGTACCCGTCTGTGAACAGCCGCAGCTGCTGCACGAGTGCCCGCCCCCTCGATCACACAGCCTACACCGAGGCCCGCATATTTATGGCCACCCACACTCCCTTGCCCCAGCCCAGCAACAGCCGCACACAAGAGGTGGGGGCACCCCCAGCTGCAAGCCTTCAGGTGTCTGGCGGCGCAACTGAACACGCCTCCCTGCATATGCAAAGCCCGAGGCTGCACGGTAGCCCCAGACTAGGCGGCATGCCGCTGCTGTGAAAGCAGCCAATGGTCTTTGCAACCACTTGGGGAACGGCCAGCAGGACACCGCGTCGCAGGCCCGGGGTGGGTCGGAGCTAGCCAAGATGGCGCACAGCCACTGGGCCCAACACCCCTACCCCTGCCAGCCCCTTCCCGCACTGCGCTTACGAGGCCCGAAGCTTGCGTCCACCCTTCCCCCACGCCAGGCAGATATTGGGGATCGCCTACCATGGGGAAGAGTGGCGGTAATGCACGTGGAACCAGGGATTCAGTGATGCAGGGCTTTAAGTGGGCCGGGTCTCAAGGGGTCTGAGCACCAGCAGTTTTTTCAAGGAGGCCTCGAAACGGGTCTCTATCGGGCTCTGTTTTGAGCTCTGGCACCAGCGGTCCGGTTTTTTTTCCGGACTGCAGTGACAGACGTTTGCTGTCACTGAAGTCCGAAAAAAAGTGCCAGGGCGCAAAACAGAGTCCAATAGAGACCCGTTTTGAGACAGCAAGCACATCGATGTGCGCTGCTCACACTGTTCATTTCTCACTAGTGGAGAAGGTATGGCATGCCAGGTGAGTTGTGGGGGAAGGGAAATCCTTTATAGAGTCATTTTCTCTCTGATTTCCCTTCTGTTTCTGAACCGCAAGTGCAGCAACATTGTGGTAGGGTCACCAGGGCTTTAATTGGAATCTTTTTCAATATTATATGTATAAGCCATAGTTACAGCTTATTTATCTTATGCAACTAACAACCATTGACAAGGCCAATAGTACTAACTTGTAGGTATGATGTTACTTGTTGTATCACATATCTGAATGCAATGACAGAAACAGTCAAATAAAAGTCAGGCGGCACACTATGCTGAGCACAGATTTTTAGCGTAAGTGTTTTAAAGCCACGCCCCTAGTTACACTTGCCACGCCCCTTTGAGAGACCCCCCAGTTTTTTCATCCCACTTAAAGCCCTGCAGTGATGCCCCATAGCGGGTGAACACCAGACCGGACCTCCGTCCCTTACCCAGCCTCCAGGCCCAAAATTGACTTAGGCCCGGCAATAACCCCGGCGACCCGGAAACCAAACGGAGGTAATCCCACGCACGGAAAGCGGGACCACAAGATAGCGTGTCCCCTCCCGAGGCATCCAAAACAGCGTCAGGGCAGCAGAGAAAGAGGGGGTTTTGAGAGCGGGGAGGTAAAAGTACCCCTCCCCCCGCCCTCTACTGCCCGGACGTGACGTCGGCCTAGGGGACCCTCGAGGATCCCGGACACTAGGAGGCTGACTCGTCGTGTGCCATCCTGTGGCACTAAGTGGGGCCGCCCTCTTAGGAGGGCCCCCTGCGTGGGCCCGGGGCAGCCCTGCAGAGAGGCCCTGGCATTGGGAGTACATTTAACAGACATGTCGCAGCTCTGAGAGGTCCTGGAATGGGGAGTGAAAGGTCCTCGCACTGAAAGTACATAGAACTGGCACATCAAAGCTCTGAGAACTCCTAGCACTGAGAGTCCATAGAGCAGGCCTGTCGCCGCTCTCTGATGCCCTGGCATTGAGTGCACCAAACAGACAGGATACAGCTCAGAGGGATCATGGCATTGAGAGCACAGAGGGCAAGTATAGCATAGCAGCATCATTGAGTTGGGGCAGCCCATCCTGCTCTGAAAGCACTTCTCTAGCCTGCAGCCCACCGGGAAAGTGCCAGCGTGCAAAATGATCTGTTCGGCCTTGGTGGGTGCCACAAATGATACTCAGATAAAGAACAACTTTATACAAAAGAGGTTGAGGCAAAATGCCACCGCACTTACCACCTCAGTGGGACAGATTATAAGATACTTGAAGTGGTGCTCTGAACGGGAGGTCCAGCCCCTTTCAACTTCCAATGGAGCGAAAGCTCCTTAACACCTTCGCTGCTATTGATATTTTCCTCCGGTGCTGAATTGTTGGAAAGCCCATTGTTCATGACGAGCTCAGCACGTCATCAGCACAGCTCCACTGTGCCTCATGACGAGCTGAGCTCGTCATGAGCATCAAAGGGGTTAAGTACTAATAAATTCAAATGGTTCAGCACCACTATTCAACACAATATATCACTTTTTATTCATGAATATGAATATGAAAGTGATTTATAAAACGCCCTCTTGCCCTAGGGCGTCTTGACGCTGTAGAAACGGGTATAGCTACAGAGCTAATTGTTCTTGCAGGTTCTCTAATATCTCCTAGTCCTGAGAGAAGAGCCAGGATTTCAAGGCCTTTCTAAAGGCAAGTAGCAAGGGATTTTTTTTTAATTCCAATGGTACACTATTCCAAAGCAAGGCTGTGGTCCTGAAGAAGCTCTTTCCACCCCAGGATGTCCGCCTTAACACCTTCCATGCTATGGCTTTTCCCGTCCTGTGCTGGAAAAGCTTGAAACGATTTACAAAAAGGGGGTGGTGATGGACAGAGTGTCTGAGTTAAACAGACCACTCTTACCCAGTCCAAAGATCAGGGCTTGATCCATCACCGTTATTTATCTCACTGCCCCATCCCAGCTCAGAACCTGGCTATATGCAAATCAGTCTGTCCCTGGCCCAGTGCATCATGGGAACAGGGCAGACTAAACTACAAAGCCAATTCTTCACCAGAAAGGAGACAAGCTACCGGGGACCGGTTTCTGGCATTTCAGCCTTCTTCGGCCCGGCTTGCTTGAATCCTGATGGAGCAGTGAGAAAGGGACTCATGTCTGAGTATACCCTGCCACACCTATAGTGGCCAAAAACGATTTACAAAAAGGGGGTGGTGATGGACAGAGTGTCTGAGTTAAACAGACCACTCTTACCCAGTCCAAAGATCAGGGCTTGATCCATCACCGTTATTTATCTCACTGCCCCATCCCAGCTCAGAACCTGGCTATATGCAAATCAGTCTGTCCCTGGCCCAGTGCATCATGGGAACAGGGCAGACTAAACTACAAAGCCAATTCTTCACCAGAAAGGAGACAAGCTACCGGGGACCGGTTTCTGGCATTTCAGCCTTCTTCGGCCCGGCTTGCTTGAAAGGCATTATTTCATGACAAGCTCACCTTGTCATAAGCACAGCTCCAGTGTGCCTCATGACGAGCTGAGCTCATCATGAGAATGGAAGGGGTTAAAGAGGGGACAAGAAGGTTCATAGCTAAACTTGAGCAAAGCGTCCTCCCTGGGGTGTACCATTTGAGCTTATCCTTGAACCGGGCTGGCCCCAGTCCCTGCAGTGATTTGTAGGCCAGGCACTCCTGCAGTCCTTTCTTCTCTTTATTACAATAGCAAATTCAAAGTAAACCAATCAGAAAACTTTACAGGAACTACAACTCCCATGACCACATGGGCCACAGTGTCCATAACAACCGCCATCCAATCACGAGGGCGTCCACTGTATAACTGGTCCTGACGTCCCTTCCTCTTCTTCTCTGTGAGGAAAGATCTTGAGGACACTCATCAATCTTTCTGGTCTTGTCCTAAACCAACACAAGACAAACTGTTATCCTGATCCTCTTCCGTGTACGGAAGCATAGAAATGCGATACATATCAGTTCAATAATAGAGAACACTTGAGTAAACCTGTCATGAAGAACTTAAGTACAGTAAACATATCCAAATAGACCTGGTCATGAACACAATCTAGCGATATAATCATCGCAAACCAAGATACAGCAGCATAAACACATTCAAACCCCATTGTGCAAGTCTCGGGAGGGATAATCCTCGCCTCCTAGTCCTTAACGTTGTTTGATTGGGAGCCAGTGGAGTTTCCTGATGGCTCCGCTGGCTTAATCATATTTAGGAATTTTAAAGAGAAATTGTGTATATACTGCACATCGCCTTTCCTTTTCCATCAACCCTCACTAGCGAACACCTTTGAGCACTCCTTTCTTCTTCCTTTGGAGCACCTTCTTATAACTATGTAGATATTTGTGCTGTTATTGAAATGAACAATAATATGTCATAAATATTAATAGATTGGATAAATTGACTTACTAAGGTGATGTTGGATCCTAAGTTAAATACATTTCCACTGTGACCATTTCATTTTGAAATGTCATAGTTCAGAATAATTGATATGACAATCCACACACACAGTACATATGATTCACAGTCTCTAATAAATAGACTTTGTACAAAGTTCTTTAGTCATATTCTTCTTCTTTTATTAATCTCCTTAACAACAGTAGCCTGAATCATATGTACTGTGTGTGTGGATTGTCATAACAATTGTGCCAAACTATCATGAACAAAAAAGTGAAATATTTTGTTGAATAGTGGTGCTGAACCATTTGAATCTGTTGATACCTATCTGGCAGCCTCAGAGGAAGCGAGGCAGCTGCAAATCATACAGTCTTTCACCTCATTCAAACAGAGGCTACTTACCCTGTGACAGCAGCGCATGCCACTGTCTGCTCCTTGGAACCCTCCAGAGCGAAGGAAATTCCAAAGGTGTTAAGAGTGTGTTATGGCTGCCTTTTTGCTAGCTCTTTGGAGAAGGAGAATGATGGAGAGTGACTCCAGCCTATCACCCCCATAGCATAGCGATTAGGCCGACAGACAGGGACCCTGTCTTACATATATTAGGGCATTTTCGTACCATTTTCCTTAGAGTAAGGCTTATGAATTTAAGTTAGGGGATAAATATATAAGTATTAGTCATGATTTGCCCATTTGCTAACATGCTAGGCTATTTTCCAGGGAGCTATGCATATTGTGGGCTCCGTAGGCCTTAAACGAGACAGACTCCATTTTGCTTTCTGCCTGGTATCTCGAGAAGGCTTTCTAGGTGAAGTGTAATGTTTTAGTTTCAAGCTGTTGTTCGCTTGGAGAGAACCGGTTCAGGCTGACCCTTATCGAAGGAATGTATTTTTCTCCACTCCGAAGACACAACTTCAGGCCGGCCGGCTGGGAAAGTGTCCTTGGTACGGGGAGGTACAAGAATTTGGTGGGCGGCAGGTTACTGGCCGTGAATTTCCATGAAGGAACGGGCTTTGATATTAGCGAAGGTGTTAGTCAGTTTGTCAGTTAGTCCGTAGGCGGCATCTAGCCGTTAGCATCTCTGCCATTACTCATTTTCATGGTGGACAAGTCGCCATCTTTGAAGTCGGAGAAAGATTTAAGACCGAAACTCTCTGAGAAAGACTGAACGAGAAGTAGCGCGGAGCGCACTGATACAGAGAGAGAGAGAGACGGTAGCTAATAATCAGCAAGGTTCCGGTGTCCTGAGGGGAAGCAGACGAGGTTGAGCCTAGCGGTGCAGACGTGTACTTGTGACGGCTGAGGGTGACTGCAAGGCGAGCCAGGATACAGAGACGAGAAGGGAACCTAGATGACTGCCGAGTCCAGACTTCCCACTAATAAGGTGACCTCTGTCTAACTTTAATAGAATGTGCACTCTAATCTTTACCTTTTTCTTGCAGAAGTTATGTTGCATAGTAATGTGATTTGTGTCTATTATTAATAAATACCCTAATTTATATAGAATTACTGTGTACCTGGTGTTCATGTTCAATCTCGGTAAACTGCACTTCTAGTCGAAAGCTGTTTGGGTGAACGGATGAGAAATCCCGATCAGGTAAATGGTGATCGAATAAAGAGGGAGTGAGTGGACCTTTGATGCCAAGAGCAGGGAGTACACTATTCAATCTGGAACTATATTCAAAGTTATTATTGTAGTTTTATTCCGAGTAGGTAACTGAGATATTATCCTGATAACTGTTCATAGGAATGTGGTCGTCGTTGATATGCGGCGTTAGTGAGAGCACTGGGGGGGATTACCAGTGTGTATGCCCACTGGATTGTGGCTTGAATAAGTGAGAACACTAGGAGGTCGAACTAGTGTGTAGTTTCGCAGGATTGCGAACAGTTTGGAAAAGGGAGCATTGGGTTCTGCAGGCCCATGTGTAGACACACCGGATTGTGTGTCAGATCTGCCCTAGGGTAGAACGGTCTGGGTCGGGGTGGCCGCGAGACCTACTGATGTGAATAAGATATTGTAGAAAATCTGTCCATACATATATTGTCATTCCCCATCCTTAGGTGCGACCTGTATATATATCTGTATATCTATTCATTGTGGATACGATCTGAGGAGGGAAGGTGAGTACGTTTTGGCTGGGTCACAGGGGCCCCTGGGGGCTGATCCCATCTAAACAGAAAATCCAGCCATTACAGAGTGATATATAGATCTGCGCACCAATGTGAACACAGAGACTATGAGAAAGAAGGCCTTTAATGACCTAGGCCCATGTGGTGGTGAGAAAGCAACCCTGGACTACCTAGTGGCTGTCTGCAGAAAATGTAAGCATTTCACTGCCGTGCGCTGACAGACAAGTAGCACAAACAGAAAGGACTGCTCATAACCGAATATTGCCCTCCAGAAGCCTAGGAGTTCAGCTGAGGACCACCAACAGCCCTTGAATGACAAGGGAATCAGATTTGAAATGTGCGTTGATGCTTAAAAAAGGCAAGTGTGCCCCAAGTACAAAGTTTGAGAGAGAGTGGGTTTGAGTTGAGAGAGCAAGAAGCAGTGGCGCTCTGAGCAGTGTGATCTTGCTGCTGAAATGTTTGTGCAGTAGGCCCGCGGTGCAAGACAGGACAGGGGAACACAAACCCAATAGGAATAACAACCCCTGCAATGGTTCAGGGAGGCCTAAACCAAAAGGAAGAAGAACAGATCCTGTGCACACGCTAGTGAGGTACGTAGTCCTATTGTGAGGACTTGGATTGACGGACTGAGCAAGATTAGCGTCAAAGTTCAAAAACGCCAAACACAAAGGTTCATGTGGGTGAAAGTTGTTTATAAGTCAATTGTTGGTCAGTACAGAAAATAGTAGCCAGCCGACACGTGTTTCGTCACACCGTGAAGGGCCAAGAAGCCCATGGGCGTATGCGCGCTTTACAAATTTTAATTAACATAACATAACATAACATGTGACTCATCAGAGCTGAAGGGCTACGGTAGTGTCAGGATCGTGGTGGCAATAACCGGTGGAATGCCAGCCATGTATGTGTGGACTGTAAGTAAAACCTCGCCAAATCTCTAGTTCATCAAGAGGGAGATGAAGTTAAAGACGGATGCGTCCCGAGCTTCATGGAGGTACCTAGGGCAGGGAGAGCGCACCCGATCCGTGCGTCCGTAAGGCGAGCGAGGTCCAGGCACCTGGACCTTGCTCGCCTTACGGTGTAGAATATTGAGTAGCGTTGAGACCAAATTTACAAGCCCGACAGCTACTGCATTTGTGAAAACCATTACTGGGCTGCAACCAGGACAATTTTTGCTTCATTTCTGGGGCTGCTTGGTCCAAGCCAGAACCCATGTTCCTTGCTCGTCGAAATGTAATGGTGGGATTTTCCGAAAGTCTGCCGTTTAATACTGAATCTGATAGAATAATAGGCCAATTTTTCTTTACAATGGCTTTTAGTTGCCTTTCTTCACTACTGAAAGTAGTTATTAGTCGAGGACATATGTTAGCAGATATAGGATTACCCGTAGCTTCAGATATGGATGTTGTGAAATATATGTCTGCATCCAGAATGCAATAGGATAGTTTACCCGCACTAGTAAAATAAGCACAAGCGGAGCTTTAAATGTAATATGCCTTCGAGGTGGTGTCATAGTCTATAGAGCAAGCTTGATTGTATATGTAGATAGATGTGAAGCAAAGTCATAATGATCTCCGGTGCACATCCCGGCACGATGTTGGTCCATGAATGGCCAAACTAGTGCTTAATTTGAGCCGGTGGTTTATGGTGCTGGGCACCAACACTTAATTGTCAGCACTGACATTTAATTGTCAACACCGGCGCTTATGACAGTCTGCCATCATGGGGGCTCTGTCTGTCTAGTTTAAAGATGAGAACATATAGTTGTTTATTAATTCAGTATACATTACAAATGACAACTGCCTGCCACCCAAGCCTTTAGGGTTGTGGAATAGTCTGATTGTCAAACGTGTAGGAGTGTGATGGTTAGTAGCTGGTTTGGTAGTGTCAATGGGAGCACTGGGAAGAACAATGGGTGCTGCAAGCTGCAGTGGCCTCCTGACACTTACTTTGTTACAAATTGAGCACTGGACTCCACATCTCTGATACGTGAAGTCAGGCTTCCAGGGCAGCGGTCAGGGCAGCAGGGTGCAGCTGGGACAAGTGCTGCTATGAGTTTTCCTACACACAGGGAAAAGAGGGAGAAAGTTCACTCTCCATGGATGCACAGAACAGAAAGGGAAGAGCCATTCTCAGGGGAAGGAGTGTACCTCAGGCAGGATATGTCTCGCCAACCTCCCGCCTCAAAGGCTTCTTGAATACGCCCTGTCTCGCCTCACTGCAGGCCACTAAGAATACCCCAGCAGGGACATGACCAAGTGGCGAAGCAAGATGGCCGCTTAAACCAGCAACTCCGCACTGAGGTACCGGGTTTTTCTGGACCCGGCGGTGCTAGAGAGAACACCCAAAGACCTCGAGTCCTTCCTGTTTTGGACCACAGAAACACAGAGTCTTCTAGGTGATGTCAAGGATCGAATTTGTTGGCTGCAACCAGTAACAGGTATCCTAGAAGTACAACAGCATGTAGGTTCTCAGGAGACTGCTCGTTTTTACAGAACGAGCCTCTTCTCTTTATACTAAATATTAAGCTTCAGGCAAGAATTCCTAGTTTTACAGCTTGGCCATATACATATTTTCACTACAAAGAAAAAGCAGAGTCGTGATGACAAGCCCACATTTCAGTTTGTCCAGTTCGTGATAGATTACCCGGCAAGGCCCAGAACTTTCTTCAGATATTGACGGACCCCCAATAAAATCGGGCACCTCCTCCTTGTAAAACAGATCATAAAGAAGAAACAGGGACAGGTGTGTGTGAGATTAGCCATTGCTTGTATGCGATGAACGGTTTATGACATGTTGTGCCTTGATACTAATCTCATTCGGCCACTGGGATGGGGACTGCCCGAACAGGTTTGGCTTGAGGCAGTGGAGTCAGCTCGCCCAGGTCACAGAGGAGTCAGAAAAGGTGTACGTGTCCTTTTAGATCGAATTCGGCCTTGGTCGTTTTGACTATGTAAGGGCAATCACAAAATGGATGCCGCTCACAAAATGGAACCCGAGGGTTCAAGACAGAAACTACGATTTCAGGGTGATTGCATCACTCGATCGTGACGCAAATGCACAGGCATAGTATCTCAATCATTACCGGTCTGCCGATACCAAAATCGTCATGATATGATGATATTTTTGACACAAGTGTAGAGCTTCGGTACCATACAATAGCAGGGTCCAGATTTGTCAGTACCACAGACCCTCCTTTTGCCCTTATATAGGCAATAACCTATACTCATGCTAATCTGAGTCCAGGTCAGTGTACATAAAGTCATTGAGATGCTGTTGTAGCATCATCCTATTGCTTAGTTCATCTCTTGATACAGGCTTCCTTACACATGATGTAGCACAGAGGCCACATATTGCAAGAGCGCACTGTACACACAGGCAGAACATGAACAGAATGGCTAAAACCATCCCAATGACTATTAGAATCTTCCATCCCCAGGCAGATATCAGTTCCCAGAACCACCCCATTAATGACCAGTCCCCTTTATCCACGTGAATGGATTCAGAGATCTTATGCAGTTTGGAGATGGCCTGGTATACTGTCGGAGTGTTATCGGGGATAAAAATGCAGCAACTTGATTGGATCACTTTACATACCCCACCACGGTCTGCAAGTATGACATCTAGGGCAACCCTGTTCTGAAGAGTCATAAGGCGGTCCGACTGGAGTTCCGCAGTCAAGTTACTAAGGGCACCAGCCGTTTCAATCATGGCGGATTCATCTACCCTTGTCAACTGGCGAATGTTCCTGCTGTTCACCATAGGCCCCCAAAATGGCAGAAAACCTTTTGCGAAATCCCCAAACTCCTGTTCCGCAGTGTTGTCTTTACTCACAACACCCCTAACTGTCCTTGTCCTATGGTAATCTGCCGCGGCCGTGTCGGTGGGTGGCAACAGGAACGAGATAAAACATTTGCCCGAAAAGTCAGGGGGCAGCCATGAATATGCTCTATCATAGCAGACAAAGTATGTACCCTTAGCTGCCAAGAATGAGAGGGAGGTCTGAGACGAGAAGACATATGTTTCTGTACAGATGCTCTTCCCTAACTGAGCTCTGGGGTTTTTGCCGATTCCCTGCAGACATAAGTGACCCTGATGGGGTACTATCCAAATTGGGGAGGACTTCTTTGCTCGCTGGCTCTCACTCAAGGAAATTCCATATGTTGTTATATTCCATCTACTGTAAGCCTGCAATTCATCTCTGGGAATTGTTCTATACGTGTCGATATCCCTGCTCATATTCCTGATTCCCGCCACTAGTGCCTTGTTGCTCGAGTTGCTTCCTGTGGAACGTGGGGGATATGGTTCGATGGCAAATAGGAACATTGTTTGAAATGCCCACAAAGAACCATAGTAGCTGAATGGCAAGACAAAATACGGGATACCTTTATCTGTCGTGTGTGGCATCAGTCCACACACCCAACAATTTGTCGTGTTCATTACAAACTGGTGTTGGTGTAAGAGCTGAACGAATGAGTTATTTATAAATTCTAATCTTCTGGCAGACTCGTGTTCGGGTAGAGGGTGAAAAGAGTGTGAAGAAACAGTAGGAGGTGGTGTGGGCTGTTTGGTGTGTGCAAATGATACTCGAAAGGTGAATAAAGCATAGCCTATTAAAAACATCATTATACTACACAACATAAAAATGCATATTATTAAAAAACGTTTTTTCGCCATCACAGTGCATATTCTGGTTTCAAAGTTCGTTGATCTGGCAGGTCTCTCCATCTTGGGAAACTCCATCCTCTAAATTGCTGCCCGCGGCGGGCGGGTGATTCTGCTAAGGGGTGCTCCTGTCAGTCCAGCGCAAATCCCTTAGACCAACCAGAACCGTTGACCTAAACGTCTTCGGCTGCACCCCAAAGACTTTGGGCAGCCGCGACCCTAGCAGCAGAACCGGATGGCGGTTCGAAAATCAAAAATGAGCAAGTTTCTTGGATGAGAGAGCTGCACAATCAAAAAGAAAAAGATTTTATTTGTCCATAGTCATAGGTCTTGGCCTCAAATCCTAGCGTTTTCTACCAGGTGCTGTGTGGTCTTGGAACAAGAGTTCAGGCTCTGTAGTGTTCAATCGAATTGACGGAGGCACAGCTTCTTGTAAAATGTTGTCGCTTTCCTTTTCAGAAATTGTTCCTTTTAAACGTGCATCGCTAAAAGGCAGGAAGCGAGGCACAGACTCAGCCTCAGAATCAACGATTCCCTCCTGGGCCCACCGGTCATACGGAAGAGGCAGTGGGACCCTCTTACAATGGCTGCCATGGACCCAATGTTTCTTTCCTTCCACTCGGACGGCAGATCTGGTCGAGAGAAGGATTAGATGAGGACCGGTTCACCGGGGCTGGTCATTCTTTGTTCGCTTCTTGACCAGCACATATGATCCAGGATCGATAGGATGCCCTGGAGCTTCGGAGGCCTGGGGTAGAATGTTGTGGACCTGTTGGTGTAAAACACGCAATTTAGCCGTCAATTCATACAGATAATCAAGCAGTACAGGGTGTTCGATCTCACTGAACCTGGTGGGCCTTGGCACTCCCCATATGTTGGCCGGGCGGCCGAACACAATTTCATGTGGACTAAGTCCCACTCTAGAGTGAACAGTCATTCTTGTTGATAGGAGTGCCAAATGCAGGGCGTCAGGCTATTTAAGACGTGTGCTTGCTTGAATCTTGGCCAGTTTCAATTTTAGCGTGCCGTTTTAGCACTCTACTAATCTAGCTGATTGGGGGTGATTTGCAGCGTGGAACTTCTGTTGTATGCCTAGCCCTCCACACACTCTCTTCATCACTCGACCCACAAATTCACTCCCATTATCACTCCAGACCATTCTAGGCATTCCAAACCTAGGGAAGAACTCTTTGACAAGGGCTTTGGCTGAAGATAAGGCAGTGTTGTCCTTAAGGGGATACGCTTCCACCCACTTGGAAAAGGCACAGACAACAACAAGTACGTATTTCAAATTGTTGCACCTTTCCATGTGGATGAAATCTAGCTGCAAAACCTCGAACGGATACGTTGGAGGCGCAAAATGACCAGCTGGAGTTGGGGTTCCCCTACCAGGATTGTACTTCAGACACACCATACAATTCTTGACCACATTCTCTGCACACTTAGGGATCCCACTATTTTGCCATACTGGAGCCAGCAATTTACAAATCCCTTTCACACTGATGTGAGCCATTCCATGAGCCATTGTCACCACTGCAAGCACATACGCATCGGGTAACAACCATCTCTGATGCTCGGACAATTCAATCCAACAACCATTCGCATCCAATTTACCCTTGCTTTCTCTCCATTCATTCACCTCTTTCTCTGTGGCTTCAGCTTGGATGGACTTCACACTCTCAATCGTATCTTCACACATACCAATATCACCAATCCATCTTGCGGGGCCTGCAACATACATTTGACTCATTACATTCCTTGCAGTCTCTTTTGCAACTTCATCCGCAAACGCATTCCCACGACCAACATCATCCGTAACCTATTTGTGTGCACTGCATTTTACAATCGCAACTTGTAGTGGCAAGGTCAGTGACTCGAGAAGCTCATTCACTAACTGACCATGCTGGATCTTAGCACCATGCGACGTCAGGAACCCACGTTCACGCCACAATCGTCCAAAACTGTGAGCCATGCCAAAGGCGTATTGACTGTCCGTGTACACATTCACTCTTTTTCCCTTCGCCAACACACACGCTCTTGTAAGTGCAATCAATTCTGCTGCTTGTGCTGAGTTGTTTGGGATACGTGCAGTTTCAACAATCGTATGCAAAGTCGTCACAGCGTACGCTGCAGTCGTATCACCATTTGGCAACTTGAAACATGAACCATCAACCCATAAAGCATCATCACATTCAGGAAGAGGAGTGTCTTGTAAATCTACTCTCCCTTTTGTCTCTTCTTCTGTCCTAAAACAGCAGACATGTTCTTCGACCTCATCTGTCCCTACTGAAATGGGCAATAACGTGGCTGGGTTCAATGTATCGCACCTCTTTATGTGTACATGACTCGCTAATAGTGTCAGCTCATAACTTGACAATCGAGCACTAGTTAAGTGCTGTGTCCTTGTTCTGTTTAACAAAATGTCTACTGCATGTGGGACCATGACGATTAACATATTATTCATTACTATCCCAGCAGACTGTTGAATACAAACAGCTGCTGCCGCCGTAGCTCTCAAGCAACTCGGCTATGCTCTTGCTACAGGGTCTAAAGTCGACGAAAAGTACGCACATGGACGCTGTTTGTCCCCAAAAGACTGTGTCAGGACTGATAATGCACAACCTTCTTTCTCATGGACATACAATGTAAAAGGCTTACTGTAGTCGGGGGTACCCAACACAGGAGCCGAACACAACGCATTGCGTAATTCGGAAAAACTTTTCTGACAATCTTCAGACCATGGAATGGGATTCTGTGTATCTTTGTAAGTTAATGCCACTAAAGGTTTGGCCAACAAGGAGAAATTCGGTATCCATTGTCTGCAATATGATGTAATGCCCAAGAAAGCACGCACTTCTCTCTGTGTCCTCGGGACACTCAATTTTGCAATTGCCTGAATTCTTTCTGAGGTCAGTTTCCTTCCCTCC
This sequence comes from Lissotriton vulgaris, assembly GCF_964263255.1. Taxonomy (NCBI): domain Eukaryota; kingdom Metazoa; phylum Chordata; class Amphibia; order Caudata; family Salamandridae; genus Lissotriton; species Lissotriton vulgaris. The sequence continues at coordinate 116,152,209 of NC_141699.1, forward strand.
TTCGATAAGATGTGACCTAAGTAGGTCACTTCTTGTTGACAATATTGCAACTTTGAAAGAGAGACTTTGTGGTGCAGATCACATAAATGACGCAACAATGACAAAGTGGCTTGTTTGCAAATCTCCTCAGTATCCGCAGCGACCAGCAAATCATCGACGTACTGAATAAGGGTAGCGTCGTCGGGCAAAACAATCGTGTCAAGCTGTGATTTTGAAGCTTCGGCCTCCTAAATTGTAGCCAAAAATATCTCTGCTCTCCTCGGCAATCGGGATGCTGAAGAAAGCGTTCTTCAAGTCAATCACCGAGAACCAAGTGGTTGAGGCTGGAATCATAGTCAATAGGGCAGTGATATCAGGAACAACTGGAAACTGTGGCACAACCATCTTATTCACTTCTCTAAGATCAATCACAAACCTATAGACAGGTGTTTGGAAATGATCAGTACGCTCTAAAACCGGCAGAACAGGACTGTTACAAATGTTGCCTGTTGTCTCTTCAATGACATCTTTCTCAATCAGATCATAAGTGATTGCTAACAATGCCTTTCACCTTCGCTAGAGATCTTGTATTGGGGAATACGTGACATTCTAACATTGGCTTTCAATGTTATAACAAATGGTGCTATTTCCAATAGACCCACATCATTAGAGCCAGTAGCCCAAAGTATATCCGGGAGAGAAGACAATTCTGTTGGAAGTTTTTCCCTTGCCAAATACATTGGATAAACCACTTTCTTACCCAGTGTAAGTTGTACTCCCGAAGAAGAACAGTACAAAGTCGCATATAATCTCTTTAACAGATCCAATCCCAACAAGTTTTCACCACAACCTGTTGTAAGAATGAGGGGTGCTTCTAATTCACATGGCCCAACAGAAAGGGACATAGGACTAGAGATCGGGTTTCTAACCGGGGCGCCAGAAAAACCTACTGAAACGTTCATTTCGCCAGACAAAGGTGCGCCAGGGAGCTTTGAGTGCATAATAGAACTCTTTGTAGCACCAGTATCCAACAGAAAAGGTTCTGACACACCTGATGTAATCACCTCAACATAAGGTCCATTCTGATCTACTGGAACTGAAACAACTCCCTCTCTTTGTCCATGGCTGTCCTAGCAATAGTTACCCTCCATATTCTCATTTTCTGCATAGTAGTCATCAGCATAGTACTGGGCTGTCCTAGAAACCGCGTTATTCTGTTGGTCAAAACTATTCATAGAATTCTGGGGCGGGAAAGAAGGAGCATTCTGGGGGACATTTCCACGACCCCTACCTCTAGGGGCTTGCTTAACACCTCGACCTCTTGCATCAGAAACACCATTCATACGCCGTAACAAAGCCGGACAACTATTCTTGAAATGACCCACTTCCTTGCAATACGCGCACTGATTGGGTCCATACGGTAAACGTGGTTGAGAAGACTTGTTTCTTTGCGAGTTCCTCGAATACTGCTGGGGTTGTTGATAATCGTGCTGATTATTATTGCGAGGTGGATAAGCTTGCTGCAGAAGGACTTTAGTTTTCAATTCTTTAGTCTTTTTATCTGCCTTCTCTAACTCATCTTTACGCCTATTCTCATAGTACTGGGCCGTGGCTAAAATCTGCGCTGACGTGGAGACAACCCATGCACTCTCAGAATCCTTCAACTTATTACATAGTTCAGGGAGCAAATTATGTACAAATTTGTCAACAAACAATCTTTGGCCACCCTCGGTAGCCATATCCTGACCACTATGATCGACGAAGGTCTCTTCGAACCTCGTGAAAAAGTCGGACACATTTTCATCTTTCTTCTGTTTGCACGTCGACAACTTGTCCCAATTAACACGCGATTCGGGCATTAAGGTATTCATATATGTAATAATTCTACCAGGAAGCTCTGCTACCAAAGGCTCGGGCTTAGCGCCACCAACTTGTCTAGCATCAGCAGCAGCGATATTAACCCATGTGTCACCTAATTCTTGATCATGATCTGCATGACGAATCTTTCCCCATAAAGGCTGTGGAACAACATTTCCAAACAACATGTCTACATCCGCTAGATTCATGATACAGGAGCTGGCAGTCTGTGATAACTCCTTATAATACCCTGCAGGATTTTTACGGGGATCAGGCAATGTCTGTTTCAGAGCCAAAACCTCAGATCTCTTCCAAGGAACATGTACCCACACACGCTGAAAATGCGGCGGAATGGCTGGATTAGCATTTGCATCACCTTCCCTCCAAACTGGGGGAACCTCTCTCATGGGATACTGTCGCGCCTTTTTCCTACCTGGTGGGTCATGCTCAGACAGTGATCGAGAATTGCTCTCCTTACTCCTATAAGACAATAATGTTGCAACCGCTTGATCAACATCGGCGCCTACAATCATGCCCTCCGCGAACTTGAACCGTACACGGAATAATTCAGGCAATTCGTATTCAGGATCATTGCCCTCCAAATCCTCACGGAGAAATGCACACATTTGTTCGAAAACATATCTCTGCGTAGATGCTTCCCACTGACGGAAGACTTCCATGACGGACTGAACGTCATATCTTACTGTATTAATAACCCATTTACGTGCTAACTCATTCAGTATTTCTCTCTCGTGATAGTCAGGCAGTCAACTCCGCAACTGTCTACGTTCTGTGTTAGGGGTCGTTTTAGGCGACCCAAAGAAAGGTGATTAAAGACCAGTGACAGTGTTTGCTACTCTCTGCCGAACAGAAGGAGAAACTGGCGGAAAGGTAGATACGCCAGAAAAGACAGGCTGATGTAAAGCAGAGATGGAGGCAGTAGCAGAGGGAGCATTAGGATAAGCAGTTGGAGCAGTAAGCAAAGTCGTAGGAAAGACAGATGGAGTAGGTAGCAAAGGCGGCGGCCCTTGAGAGGGCTGCGCTGGAGGAGTAGGAACCAGCTGAAGAGGAGCTGGTGATTGTGGTAGGACCTGTGGTCCAATAATAGGAGGCTGTACAACCAAAGGTTGCTGTGGTGCTGTAGCACTTTGCGCATATGGAGGTGGTCGTCTTTTGATCCTCGTCCTTTACGTGGCAGAACTGGGTAGCATTTATCTACTGCTAACTTCCTACTTCTGAGCGTTTGTTCATTCTCTTGCTCTTCCTCATTATCCCTGAACGCAACGGCGGCTTGCACCATTGACATACCTAGTTTATTTTTCTTTGCTAATTTCATCTCTTTCTGTTTGGCTTCTTTGCGCCATAGGCGAAAGGAGTCAAACATCGCCGGCCGGGCTTTCTTTTTGAACAGTTTAACCTCTAGATTATCTAAAATCTCTGTGTCGAAACTACCATATTGGGGCCATTTTAGAACACCATCGTTTCTGGTGTATCGGATCCATACTTCATTATATGTGATAGGGCCTACGCCATGCTTCACATAGAGCTCATATGTTGGAGTTCCAATCGGAGGAACCAGACACGAGTCCTCCAATCGGGAGTCCCTACTACAACCAAGACAAAACAAATTTCCAAGTCTGCTAAAACCAGGCATCTTCGCTCTCTAGTCTAGTTTCAAACTTCAAAGGATTATCGAATACGACAGTCTTGTGAATACACGAGTCCCTCGGCTTTGGCACTTGCAAGTTCCAAATCAAAGCTATCCCAAAGGATATCAAACTAAGAACCAAACTAAGGACTGGGAGACGCTCCACTTATACTTAACTGAAGTATCGATGATCAATGACGTCACCAGAAGACTCGTCTATCGTTTCGTTCTACCAATCGTCAAGGGTCCAAAACAGGGCGATAGTCAGGGCAGCAGTCCTTCGTAGCCGTCGGGACACGGAGAACCTCGCAGCAAAGACCTTCGGACCACGTCGACATACAGGGGTCGCTGAAGTGGCTGGCCGTCCTCCGGAATTTTCACACGAAGCTCCTCACGAACTTCTGGCTTGGATCGATACCGTTGATACCACCCCGAGTTGGGCGCCAACTGAAGTACCGGGTTTTTCTGGACCCGGCGGCGCCAGGGAGAACACCCAAAGACCTCGAGTCCTTCCTGTTTTGGACCACAGAAACACAGAGTCTTCTAGGTGATGTCAAGGATCGAATTTATTGGCTGCAACCAGTAACAGGTATCCTAGAAGTAAAACAGCATGTAGGTTCTCAGAAGACTACTCATTTTTGCAGAACCAGCCTCTTCTCTTTATACTAAATATTAAGCTTCAGGCAAGAATCCCTAGTTTTACAGCTTGGCCATATACATATTTTCACTACAAAGAAAAAGCAGAGTCATGATGACAAGCCCACATTTCAGTTTGTCCAGTTCGTGATAGATTACCCGGCAAGGCGACGGACCCCCAATAAAATCGGGCACCTCCTCCTTGTAAAACAGATCATAAAGAAGAAACAGGGACAGGTGTGTGTGAGATTAGCCATTTCTTGTATGCGATGAACGGTTTATGACATGTTGTGCCTTGATACTAATCTCGTTCGGCCATTGGGAAAGGAACTGCCCGAACAGGTTTGGCTTAAGGCAGTGGAGTCAGCTTGCCCAGGTCACAGAGGAGCCAGCAAAAGGTGTACGTGTCCTTTCAGATCGAGTTCGGCCTTAGTTATTTGGCTATGTAAGGGCAATCACAAAATGGACGCCGCTCACAAAATGGAACCCGAGGGTTCAAGACAGAAACTACGATTTCAGGGTGATTGCGTCACTCGATCGTGACGCAAATGCACAGGCATAGTATCTCAATCATTACCGGTCTGCCGATACCAAAATCGTCATGATATGATGATATTTTTGACACGAGTGTAGAGCTTCGGTACCATACAATAGCAGGGTCCAGATTTTTCAGTACCACAGCTTAGACCATCTCCCTTACATCTATCCACCACAAATATCCTTGCCCCAAGGCACCCGAAATTGCTCGGAGCGTGCCCCCAAGCCGATCCAGGTACTCCAGAGTTCAGCAACCGTCTGTAGCGGCTTGTGGTTCGGAGATTTTGAACCCGTTCAATGAAGGTCGTCGGATATAGACGATTTTGGTGTCAGCGGACCGCAAATGACGAGTGCGGTGTGTACGAGTGTTTTCTTCACAACCGATCAATGAGAACACTACGTATTCAGGGATTTCGTTTGAACCCTCGGGTTCCATTTTGTGTGCGGCAGCCATCTTGTGTGGTTGCCCTCACATAGGCCGATGACTATGGCCGAACGAGTCTTTGGGACACGTACACCTTAGCTGACTTTTGTGTGACCTGGCCGAACTGACTCCCTTGCCCGAGGCTGACCTCGTTCAGCCAGTTCCTTGTTAAGCAGCTGGTCGGATAGAGATCAAAGAGCAGGACATTGCTGAGTTTATGGTACATGCACACACCCTTCTATCTTGCTTCTCATCTGCTTCTGTTCCTTCCTTTATGGCTTAATTATTGATTTGGGTTGAGGTCTTTATGATGGGTTTGTCCGACCTGTTCGAACAAGAATGTTGGTTTCTGCCTTGTCATTTCTGGTGGGCTGGACAACGGAAAGTGGGATTGTCATCATGCGATATGTTTGAAATGTCATGTTTCCATTGGTCAGTTTGCATGTAATTGATGCTAGCCAGGAATGTGATTTTGGCATAAAAGACGATGCTCCGCTCCTTGAATTTGTGCAGTCTCTAGCGAACCACCCGTGTTGTGCTTCGTAGACCTCTGTTCCTGGTTGCAGCCAATAAATTTGGTTTTTGACGTCATCAAGAAGTGTCCTGTGTCTCTGTTTGCCGAGGCAGGGGAATCCGAAGACATCGGGCGTTATCCCTGGCGCCGCTGGGTTCTAAAACCCGGTTCTTCAGGCTGCCGGGGATACCGCCATTTTGCGGCCTACATTCTTTCCCATGCCCTGCCTAAGCCTGGACCTGAATTACGGACTGCTGCCGCGGAGGGAATGAGGAGGTGTGGCGGCGACAGGTGGCGAGTCCCGAGGTTGTGGCCTGTGCTCCGAGTGGCGACGGAGGCGTGTTTTCCGCAACACCCAGAGGATCCCCAGGCGATCCGCAGCGGCAGACATCAGGAGGCGGAAACACCGTGGGTGAAGCAGTGCAGATATCGACTCAGCCAGGAGGCCGAAAGAAACTCAAGCGGCAGCCATGACAGTGCACCAGAGCGCTCCTTGAAGTACAGTAAGGAGAAGCTTGAATGTGCACCGGGATCACAAGTTGCCTTCCCCCACTTCCACTGCACTGAAAAAACGGGGGGATCATGCTTGGACCCCACTGTATCAGCACTCGGGGGCACGGGACTACAGCACATGATCAGTCCCCACCCCAAAAACACACAAAAACTCTGTAACTGGCTAGAGGACTGGGTGATGGCTCCCACAGTGATTGGCCTGGTCGACTGATAGAGGGCGACACTAGCTGACTCAGGAGAGAGGTGACCCAGGCCCAGCCCCGCCTCAGCCCTGTGACTCTGCAGCTCTGAATACTGGAGTGATAGGGAGACTGGGGACCTCACCCACGCTCCGCTGGCAACCATGGAGAAGTCAAAAACGATGGGCACGAGTGGCCCCAAAACGGTCCAGACAAAACAAAGTGGATCGCTACACTTTCTCCAAGGAAACGCTGCAAGATACAAATCTCAAAGCCAAACCCGCAAGTGGACTGGAGGGGGAAGGCCATGACCTAACATTGAAGGATGTGATGGAGATAATTGCTGGGGTCAAGGCCTCACTGGAGCACAAAATGGACACAATGTCAATTGAGATTAATCTTATCCGGGCGGATCTCACAAAGCTTAAAGAGAAGGTGAAGTAGGTGGATCTCACCACGGCATGCCTGGTGGAAGATGTTTCGCAAGATGGATGACTACGAAGGGCTCCAGACGAATAACCTACGCATACTGGGAGTGCCAGAAAGAGTGGAGGGGCAGTCACCGGACCGCTTCATAGAGGACCTAATCACAAACCACCGACAACCCAAATGCCGCAGTAAATTCTTTGCTATAGAGAGAGCGCATAGAGTGCCAGGAGGCTGTCCCATACCAGGGGCCCCTCCACACCCTATGCTAGCAAGAGTGCTGAATTTCAGAGACTGGGATGTGATTCTCCAGGTCGCGAGGCCAGCCCCCCCGCTCCACTATGACAACGTTGTGATAACACTATACCCTGACTTCATGCAAACAGTGAAGAGACAGAGGAGATCTTTCCTGACGGTCAAGAAAAAACTCAGGGACAGAGGGTTTAAGTACGTCATGTTGTTCCCAGCACGCCTCTGGGTGGAGGTGACGGGACGGGCATGGTTCTTTGAGCAACCAGAGATGACTGCTGACTGGCTGGAGAGCCAAGTCGAACAGGACTTTCACCCTGATGACTGTGGGGGCGATTCGGACACGCAGCGCAAAGGGTGATCCACAGGAATCATTGAGTCCGACACTAGTCCGAACACAGAGGTCAGCTGGGTTCCAGGTACACATGCCCATAACTGTCTAGGCCTGATGAGGAACTACTCCCAGTAACCAGCCTTAGACCACTGTGGTCTATCTTGCCTTGGGACCTATGATATACTGATCGGATAGGGGGAGATGGTACGACCGAGTGTGGTGCTCCCCTCCTATTTCTTCTTTTAGTTCATTGTTCGGATGACAGGCACTCTGCTAGTTTTACAATGGGCAGTTTCATGCCCAGAGGGCAGGGAAGCAGGGAGGGGGGTTGTTGGGTGGGGAATTTTGGTTTGTTGATTTTTACGATTTTATTATCGACGAGACATGTCCACTTAGCCACAGAGGGTACAGGAAATTATTACTACAGTGATGAGTGCGCATTGGGATAAAAGTGTTAAAATATTGAGCTGGAATGTCAATGGGCTGGGGGAAAAGGTTAAACGCAGTGTTGTCTTACAGTATCCTAAACGACAAACCCCGACATCATCCTGCTTCAAGAAACACACTTAGTTGAGAACTCCTGCAAGGCGTTACATAGATGGGAATTCAAAATGGTGGCTCACGCGGGTTTCACAACCAGTTCACGGGGGTTGGCATCATGATGAAGAACTCCTTTCCTCTCACTGTAAGTTCCACGTGGTCGGATGACTGGACCGGTATATAGGAATCACGGGTCAATGGCAGGGGCGCACCGTAACATTTATGTCAGTGTATGTGCCTCCGGGCCTGCATCACACAACATTTGCAGATTTGGGGACCATATTGCTCTCATTACCAGAAGGACGCCTAGTGGTCGGAGGTGACTTTAACGCAGTGGTTTCAGGCACACTGGACTGCCACCCCCCACGAGATATAGGTCTGTCCTCAAGCTGGCTGCCTGACTTCCTGGAGGCTCTCAGGGCAGAGTTCTTCAATCTGTGGAGCGCGCCCCCCTGGGGGGGGCGCGACACCGTCTCAGGGGGGGCGCGCACTCCACCCTAAAATCTCACCTTTGTCCTCAATTCTACTTCACCAGCCGGCAGAGGCGCACCGTCCTAGAGTCAAATTTCAGGGAGCTGATTCTTCAAGCAAATGGCAGAGTGGAGCAGAAGGGGCCTTAAGAAGGGGTGAAAACCATCAAAGCCTCGTGAACAAGTGAATGGTCTTTAAAAGACCTGTGAAGTGCTCGGGTGCGACTGTGTGTGTAAACGGGAAGCTGTCTCAGCCCGGGCAGACACACACAACGGGGGGGGGTGAAAGCTGAAGCTGTTTGAGTCCTATAAATGTTTATGTTAATGTCGAAGTTTTCGTGTACTGGCATTTGGTACAATGAGTCATGCTGTATATTCACAAACTGTATTTTGTGAGGTTTGATGATACTTGTGAGTTACTTTTCTCACAGAGATTGTTTTTTTTACTTGTGGAACTTGTACTTTTGTATAAATAACATGGGTTTTAAACCACCGGACAGTTGGGCTGCATTCCTTGTTTTCCAGACGTTTTCAGACAATAAAAATGCCAAGATAATTCTAGTGAATAATGTTTTTTTGTAGCAGAGATCAGCATTTAGTTTAGTGGCAGTTTTCTCGCTAATAAAGTAGTGCGGAGGGTTCATGCTGATTTCTGAAGTGGGCCATATTAAACAAAAAAAGGATGGCAGGTTGCAACAATGTCCAAAAACCCTTAGCACTCGTGATTTATGTACATAGACACTGGGCACTGAACACACAAAATTAACCAACCCAAATTAAAAAGAGGAGAATCGGGGCGTGGCCGACGACCAGCTAAGATGGCCGCATCTTAGGAGTGCCCCGTGGTCCGGGAAATCTCCCCTGCACATCCGCACATTTCTCCTGCCCAGAAACGGCGGAAAACAGACATACAGGACACCGGAACATTCCCGCTATCCGTAGACTCCAGGCGCGACGCAAGCTGACCCCCCGACGCCGAGATCCGCCGTGCTGAGGGTTGGCGGCCTGCAGTAACGGCCGGAGCTGGGGAATACATTTGGGGCAAGTCCTGAGGACGGTGCGGCGGTGGAGGCCGGGTGAGTGCACCGGAACCTGGAGGGAGGCGGCTGGTGTCCGGGAGGCGCCCTCTGCACTACCTGGTTCGCGAGCGGAGCCGGAGGAGTGGTGGGGCTGCTGGGAGGTCCGAGGCGCGGCCGGCGCTGCTGGGGAGACGGGCAGTGGCCCGTTATTGCACGAAACTGACCTCCTGTCGGGACTATGGCCATACTGCATGCCGGGGCGGCCTGGAGGCGAAGGCTCAAACAGCATTAGCTCCCCAGGGGCACTTAACACATCGGACCCCCCACACGGACTGCACGGGCCTACACGACCCTGAGAAGTCACTCACTCGAGGTCCTGCTCGCAAGTCGTCGCAGAGGAGGTGAGGCACGGGGAGGACGGAGACGGGGAGGTGCCTCTGCACGCACGGACGCCCCTCCTGAATTGGGGCCCAGGGCTGAGGCATTGACAGCACACAAAACCGGTGCATAGAGTCCACTGCCCGGGGAGACACGGCAAGGGACACATGTATGTTAAATTACAAGGACAAATCCCCTAGTGAAAACCCAAGCTGCTAGTATACAGATTGGAAGGAAATGTAATTGTTTAAAACTTAAGAAAGCACTTCCTGACAAGTGTGCTTGGCAGCAAACTGTGCGGATATGGTCACCTGCGCTTTCCTTGAGGCCTGAGGGCGCTGCAAGACCCGACTCTCTCTCTGCGGGGTGCAGGCCTCGCGAGGCTGGGCCGAGGCCATCGGGCTCGCGCCGTCGCTACTGCGAATATTGCGCATAGGAGGCGTCCTTGCTTGCTGTCAAGCTTGGGAGTGTGGTGCTGCACTCAGACCGGCGGGGCTTCTTCACGGCTGGGTACTGGAACGCCGAGGGACACTTGTCGCGCGGGCACCTGCCTTCCTGACCGGTGCGAGGAGCAGATAGCGTCCGGGGCCGGTATCCCGTTGTGGTGTTTGACTCCAGTGGTTCCTGGCCACTCCCGGGTCACATCCTGAGTTGACTCGGACACACACACGCAACCGCTGTCGCGGACGACGGACGCTCCAACTCATCTACTAAGGGCCCGGCTTCACCATGCGGCCCCCCAAGGGAGGAACAGGGACCCAAACTAACAAGATGGACCAATATGCAGTGGCCCGCACGCAACAGCAGCCGGGGGGAGCGGAGCAGGCGGAACCGTCCCTAAACGCCATCATGGCCGCCATCCAGACACTGGGAGCCAATCTCGAGTCGAAAATTGACAAGATCTCTATTGAAGTGAACCTACTACGCGAAGACCTAGGGAAAACCACTGAGAGATCCAAGTCTAATGAAGGGGCCATAAAGACATTACAGACCTCAGAAAAACGCCTGGAGGACAAGGTGAACGAGCTCATCCACCAACACCAGAAAATGGCGCTGAAGCTGGAGGACCAGGAAGGGAGGGCTCGAAGAAGTAACATCCGCGTGGTGGGTGTGCCGGAGGAACTTGAAGGGGACAGTACGGAGCTGTTTCTCGAGGACCTCATCCTGCAACACCTAAAGCCCAAGAGACTGTCCAACATCTTTACCATCGAGCGGGCCCACCGAGTCCCGATCCCCAAGCCAAAACCGGGGGCTTTGCCGAGAACAATTATTGCCAAAGTGCTCAATTACAGGGACCGCGACGCGATACTCCAAGCCGCCAGGCAACAAGGAGATTTGCACTACGAAGGGGCAACAATACGATTCTTCCCTGACTTCACGTTACAAGTCCAACAGGAACGACGATCATTCCAAGGGATCAAGGCGGCACTCCGGGAGCGAGGACTCAAATATATGATGTTCTTCCCAGCTAAGTTGAAAGTTCTGTCCGGGGGTAAATCCTACTTCTTCACCACACCGGCGGCGGCCCAGGAGTGGTTGGACCACGCAGCGCCAGAGGCCCGGGCTGAAGGAGGCAGTACCAACTGGAGAGACCCTGGGGCCTCCTCCCCTGGCTCCACGGCTGGGAGACAAGACGGAGATGACCGGAGCCAAAAGTCCTGGCGCTCCAGGTCAAACAGCCCCCGCTGGGGTTCAGCCCGAGACAATGCAATCGGATGATGATGTAACACTGCTGCCGTTGATCTTCGAACAGTAATGTATATTCCATTCAGTGTTACCTTGGGGGTTTTTCATAGGGTGGTCCACATGGATGATACGGAACTCAGGGACCTCAAGCCAGTGTTCTGTGTGCTTCGCACATAGGTTAATGACTCACAGGGGCAACATGGGTTGGCGAAAGGGGAGTGAGCCAGCCACGTTTTCCACACAAGTTCCTCGGGAGGGGTCGCCTCTCTTCCGGGGGGGGGGTTTTGGGCGACAGGCGCTCTGCTAATTGGGGTGATGGGTAGTTCGAAGACCCACAGAGCAGGGGGCAGGGAGGGGGGATTGTTGTTCGGGGAAGGGTGGTGCCAGAACACCGAGGTGGGGGGGGCTCTAGGGGGTTCTACAACTGTAATGCTTTACACAGTCTGCTTGAATCGGTCATGCTGGGGGGAATGTTGGGAGGGTTGGGGCGTTGAAGAAGTTTCACGGTCACAAGTAGTCCGTACTGTCAGGTTTGGATCTGTCACCAGAGTACAGGCGAACGAGGTCTTATTTGAGTGGAATCAATGGTCTTCCATATTCTTGATCAGCGGCACTGCACACACCTTCCGGGTGGGAACCTGGGAGGGGTGGAGAATTGGGCATCCTTCACGGCCACACGAACTAGACTGTCAGGTAGGCAGCCGCAGCGCAGGGGTGGTGGGACGAGGCACCCCACTCAGCGACGGTTATGGCTAGGAGGTGGGAGAAGAGTCTGAAGGTCCTAAGCTGGAATGTTAACGGGTTAGGGGACAGACTCAAACGCACTATAGTCCTACGGTTCATCAAACGACACCAGCCTGACGTGGTACTACTGCAGGAAACCCATCTGCTGTGGAACGTATGTCAGGCCCTAAACAGGTGGGGCTACACTCTAGCAGCTCACTCTGGCTTCACTTCCGGCTCCAGGGGGGTGGGAATCCTCCTGCGTCGCTCACTGCCCCTGCACATAGACTTCACTAAAACTGACCCACAGGGACGCTTCACGGTTATATCTGGACGGTGGGAGGGCCGCACACTCAACTTACTTTCTGTCTACATTCCGCCTGGCCTCCAGTCTCGGGCCTTCACGGACCTAGGCACACTACTCCTCTCTCTTCCCGATGGTCTATTGGTGCTGGGTGGGGACTTTAACGCGGTGGTGTCGGGGACCCTAGATCGGCAGCCCCCTAGAGATCTGCCCCAGGGACAGAGGTGGCTAGCGGACTTCCTTGAGGCCTTTGGACTCACGAATGTCTGGCGCCTGCTCCATCCTGCGGACAGACACTTTACCTTCCTCTCCGGGTCGCAACATTCCTTCTCGCGCTTAGATTACATCCTTACTGTGCTACAAAACGACATGACATTGCGAGAGGCGACGCTTCTGCCCAGGGGCATCTCAGACCACTCACCGGTCCTTACACACATAACAGTGGGGAACTGTAGTGAGGGCTGCATAGCACCAATAAACGCATGGTACTTAAAAAACGAGGACACTAGGAAGCAGATATCCGACTCCATCACACAGTACTTTGACAATAATGTTGGCTCGGTTGATTCACACGTCACCTTGTGGGAGGCATTTAAACCCGCGATTAGAGGGGAGGCGCTCTCAACCATCTCGGCTGGACGGAAAGAACAAAGTAGACAAGTCACGACAATTGAGGTAGATCTCGAAGACCTAGAAAGGGAGGCGCTAGAAACTGGGGACAGGGAAGTCAGTCACAAACTGCAGTTGAAAGCAGCAGAGTATAGGGCACTGGTAACCCAAGAAGCTCAAACTATGGCCCGGCATAAGATGGGTTGGCTCTGTGACCAAGGCGACAAAGCCGGGAAACTTATAGCCTGACTCGAGAGGAAACAGCAGGCCAGTAGGGTGGTGCCGGAAATACGCACAGAGTCAGGGGCCGTAGTTACAGAACCCCGAGAGATAGTGCGAGAGTTTGCGAGTCATTACCAACGGGTCTACAGGAGGGAGTCAGATCGCCCGGAGGAGGACTCTATAGACCTCCTAACCGATATTCGAATGCCTTCCCTGTCAGATGAAGATCGGGAGGCCCTGGATAGTCCGCTTACTGAGGCCGAACTACAACGTGCAATAGGAGACCTCCGCCCTGGGAAGGCTCTAGGACCTAATGGCCTACCCATTGAGATTTACAAGCTGAAACCCGACGTAGCAGCAAGTATTTGAAACCCATGTTCGAAGAGAGTAGGGAGAAAGGGGTGCTGCCTCGTGATCAGCGCATAGCGACCATAGTGGCGATACCGAAAGAAGGGAAACCTAAGGACCAGTGTACGTCATATAGACCTATCTCGCTCCTCAACGCGGAGCCCAAAATACTGGCCAAAACACTAGCTAATAGACTCAAACCGCTTCTCCCTTCGTTGGTCCACCCCGACCAATCGGGGTTCATGCCTCATCGCAACACAGCCCTCAATATCAGAAGGTTACATGGCGTGCTGGGGCAGCGCCACAGGCTGCAGGAAGACGCAGAGGTGGTCTCTCTGGACGCCACCATGGCATTCGACACCCTAGAGTGGCCGTATATGTTCGCGGTCCTGCGTAAACTGGGCTTTGGACCTCACTTTATAGCGTGGGTGCGTCTCCTATATGCAGAACCCCTGGCGCAGGTACTGGTAAACAACAAGGTGTCTGAGGTTTTCACACTCGAGAGAGGAACAAGACAGGGTTGCCCCCTCTCACCTCTTCTCTTTGCCCTATCCCTTGAGCCGCTCGCAGCCTGGATACGGCAAGACGTTTACCTAAAGGGCATAGCCTGGATGGAAGGGTGGGAGGACAAGATATCCCTCTACGCCGACGACATCCTCTTGTACCTTTGCAGACCGCGCAGGTCGATCATGGCAGCCCTCGATATATTTGCTAGCTTCGGTCGCAACTCTGGCTTCCGGGTCAACTGGAGCAAGTCATATCTCTACGTTCTACATGGTGACCCTCCGAGGCTCCCTGACACGTGCCCTATCACGGTCGCCGAGGACGGGTTCAAATACCTGGGAGTGTACATTACCACGAACAAGGCCCTCCTATATGAGATAAACCTCAAGCCGCCGTTAAGTCAGCTCCAAAGGGAGGCCAAGTCCTGGCAACACCTCCCACTGTCTCTACTGGGCAGGGCAGCCCTATTTAAGATGTTAGCGCTGCCTCGCTTTCTTTATGCACTACAAAACTATCCAGACTCAGTCCCTGACACATACTTTGCGGCAATTGAGGCGGCACAGCGCGACCTCCTCTGGGCCGGGGCACCCCGATCGCACTGACCAAACTGACGCTGGGGTGGTATGATGGCGGTATAGCCCTCCCAGACATTCGAAAGTACTACTGGGCAGCCCACCTCTCAGCAATCAACCAAGGGACGTATGGCGATGGGAATGACCCCGCCTACGGTATGGACAGATGGTTGCTTCCTGGGGGGAACTACGAGATAGCACTTTACTCTAAACGGGGTGCACGCCAACTCACCGGACCTACACTACACTCGGTACGGGTATGGCACTCTGCCCAGAAGAAGCTCGGATGGTCAGGAGTCCTTACAATGGCCACGCCACTGTGGGCCTCTGAAAAACTGGGCAACCTTGGACGTACTAAGGGCTTTCGCAATTGGGACTTGATCGGAATCTCCCATATCAGGGATCTCTGGGGCCCCAAAGGGATCCACGCGTTCACCCACTTACGGGACACATACGAGCTGGCGCCAACCGAATACTATAGATATTTACAGGTGAGACACTCCCTACAGGCTAATATTCCACCAGAGACTACACTACCACAATCCTCCCCACTTGAGGATAGGATACTTGATGGGCACATGGCAGAGCAAGCCATATCACTCACATACAAAAAACGAATCAATCACACCCCTGACATGCTCCGTTCCCTTAGAGAGAAATGGGTTGCTGACGGGCTTGAGATAGATGAAGAGGAGTGGATGTATGCCTTGGCTTCACCGCGGGAGGTCGCGATATCGGCCCGCCTGCGACTCATCCAACTGAAGATACTACATAGAATATATATCTCTTGTACAAGGTTACACCTCATGGGGAGGGCTGACACGGTACTCTGCAGGAGGGGATGTGGTGGCACGGGTACCTTCTTCCATGTATTGTGGGGTTGCCCCAAGATTCAAAGATATTGGAGAAGGGTGGTGCAGTGTATGCAGGAGGTATGGGAGGTGGAGATTCGCCCAGAGGCAAAGAGATGTCTACTCAATATATGGGAGCCAACGGACCTGCCGCCGAAAGGGAGACTCTGGGTTATGCTCGGACAAATGTTAGCCAAGCGGAACATTGCCAGGCTCTGGGGTAGTCCTGATCCACCTAAACTTACAGACTGGCACAGTGATATGGACTGGTGTATGCTACAGGAAAAGACTGTGTATGTGGCGAGAGGGTGTCCCCAAAAGTGGGTGGAAGTATGGTCCAACTGGAACGATTTCAGGGGGGGGGCATCTGCGAGCCTCCGTCCATCACGCAGGCGTGCACAGAAGATATGTAATGACTTTTCCGACCTTCGGGTTCCAGATGCTCGGGAGTTGGGAACTTGAAATGCATCGCCAGTACAGAAATGGACTTCCCGTACTCTACGGGGTGACCGTGTTGTTTGGGGAGGGGGGGGGGGCGTGGGGGGGTTGTTCGATTGTTGGGTTCATTTACTACATACTTGAAACATGCCTTTGTCTATATGGCTATACAAAAAGGGAAAATTAGACCTTCACTATCCTCCTCTAAACCGTGAGACACCTACACTTTATCACGCCGCCGTGCCCCCGGGATGACGGCAATGGGCTGTGTGATGTTTGAAGCAATATATGTGCTCCGTACCGCGCAGCCAACCCGGTGGGTTGTAGGCTGTAAGCTGTGTAACATGGAAGTTCAAAATAAAGGTCTTAAAAAAAAAAAAGAGGAGAATGTTCACATTCTGTAGATGTCACTTCCAAGTTCATAAATTCAACGTGCTTGCACATTTATTATCCCCATTCAATGAGTGTTTCCAAGGTAGAAATGCATGTGAAGGGTATTGATTAGATGTTCACACACATACGACACTTTAGCTCTATACTTGGACTTAGTTCCTTAGTTTTACTTGTGAGAAAGTGTCACGCAGTATCACGAATTTAGTAGTAGAATGTGACAAGTACACTGAAACCATGAAAATGTCTCATATAAGCAATCTGAAAACTTGGCATCTAGTCTTCACTCATCTGAGGCTTGCCCACTGCCCTGCGGTCTGCAGTGGGCTGCAGTGGCGTAACGAAACTTGAGGGGGCCCCCCTGCAAAACACATGGAGGGGCCCCGCCCCCGCAGCGCGACTCACCATGCCTCCCCAGAGGCGCAGCCCACCATGTACCACTTTGCCCTACCACCCAGAAATCTAACATATTTTGCTTTGAAACCTCCAACATTTAAATGAAATGCCTCTGTATTGTCTTTCTGTAAGTTCTAGTGAGAAAGTGGGAAACACTCTCAACATACACGCTATGGCATTTGCAACAATCCTGTCAAAAGCTATTATCTGCACTGTATGCACCACTGCCTCCTTTACTGTCTTCACACTGTATGCAGTACTGCCACCTGTTTACCGTATGCAGCACTGCCTCCTATACTGCCTTCACTGTATGCACCATATAATTTCTCTACAATGTATGTATCGCTGCCTCCTATGCTATGTTCCCCGTATGCACCACTGCCTCCTACTGTGTGTCCTCACTGCCAAGAAAAACCAAAGGTGATGATGGACGGAGCGTTGACAATACAAACACTCACCCCCAGTCAACTGATCTGGGCAGGGCCGGACTGGCTACCGGGCATTTTGAAATTCTACAGTGCTGGGGGATGATGTCACTGCGGTGGGGGCTAATTTCGTAGATGGAAACCTGCGTGTGCTTCGAAATCAACAATGCAAAACGAATTTCGTTTTGCACACGCAGGCCCCCATCAACAAAATCAGCCCCCAGCTCTGTAGAATGTCAAAATGCCCGGTAGCCAGTCCGGCCCTGGATCTGGGTTTAATCCATCACCGTTCTTTAGCTCACTCCGCCACCCCAGTTGAGACATGGCCATATGCAAATCAGTCTGACCCTGTGCCTCATGGGAACAGTCCAGCCTGAACTGCCAAGCCATGTCTTCCCTGGACCGGAATCAAGCTTCCCAGGATCGGTTTCTGGCATTACAGCCGTCTTCATCCGGGCTTGCTTGACTCCAGTGGCAAAGTGAACAAGGGACTCACTGCCAGCCAGCATCACTGCTTATCACACGGTGTCCTCACTGCATGCACCACCGGTTGGGATACTGTATGCACCACTAACTACTGTCTAATAAGCCCCAGAAAAGAGAAGCACCACCCTGTGAAGAACAATTTTAGAAGACAGAAGAGAAGATGCCTTTCACAGGTGCCATGAACAAGGCCATGTCAGTAACTCCCACGACAGACGGGTCCATATCCAATCAATTCACAACACGGATGTTTTTTAGGGAGAATCCTTTTAGGGGTTTCTGAGCTTTGAACTCAACTTTTGGAAATAGTTAGAAATTACATTTTCAATTAATACATAGAGATGGTTCATTGGCATAAACAACACAGAAGACAACGAAGGCAGCAGGAAGTGGAAACCTTTTGATTGAAGCGGCAGCTGAGGTATTGGCCTAGTAAGTTACCAAAGGCATCTCATCAGTTGGTGTGCACAACCTACTAAATGTTTAGTAATGATGTATGTTATAATTCAGCCAACTCAGTGAAAACAAAGATCAAAGTCCTCAGTGGCAGCGTTTTCTCGAGCTGCAGTACAGACTCCAGGAGATTACCCAAGTGACTAATACAGCAAGGGCGATTGAGCGAAATGTGTAGTTTCTATATCATTGTTGTTGTTGTGGGCAAAAATCCGAGCAACAACAAACGCTCGTCACGTGCCCTTCCGGACCTCCCGCTCCCCCACTTCCCGCCTGGCGGCCTTCATACTACTGTATGACTGTTTCCGTCTTTGAGAATGATGACAGACTCTGAGCCACCTGGGATTCACCTGGACAACTGGCGGGGTTGCATCGGACAAGAGACCAGCTCAGCTGAGGTTTATCTCATAATCTGTTTTTTTTTAAGATCTGGAGAAAGCGTCATGTAGCATTGTTCTGGGCTCGCAAAGCCTCGCATGAAGAAAGGTGGCAGCACAGCACTAACTCCAAACTAAAGAGTGATATTCCCACATAGAAAGAGCGTGATTTGAGAAGACATTTTTCTAGGGTGTCTGAAGAACCCAGATATACAGTATAGATGTCACCGTCAGGAAGAAAAGCTGGAAGATCCAGAAACAACACTGACAACACGGATTACCCCAGCTCTCCTTGTAATATGTGAGTACATGATGTTTGGAATTGGTGGAAAAAGAGTGCGAGTGTGGACCCTGCAGGCCCCGCCGGTGACCGTAACCGTGACAGACTTACTTCGGAGTTCTGTTCAGTCACTGACACACTCGAGTCCTGAGCGTAGGCTTTTTGTCTTCGTCCACTTCAATTCGAATCGATCGAAGTGTTGTTGTTGTTCCTCCTTCTTCTTCACTATGGCCGTGCGAGCGCGCCCCCTGCCCACACGCACAAGTGACGCCAGTCACACCTCACACCTGACCTGACCGTCCTACTGCTAATTGGGCCGCCGTCAGTGTTGTACCCCCTGGCCCGGGGCCGGCTGCCTGGCATTGGTCACCACTCACCAGCAGCCCGCCCCCCCCCCCACGGCACGCGCATACGCGGCGGCGGAACGAAAGACCGAAAGTGAAAGAAACTCTACTCTGTCCTGCGGCCGCCAGCGCCATTTCATAAGATTCGAGTGTAATAAATGTTAATGGCTGCACCATGTCGGACTTGCTCTCGGGCCCCCCCCCCACCATTTCGAAGACTGTCTCGGGGGCGGGGCCCCTGGGCCGGGCCCGGGCCTGGCCTGGCTGCCCGCACCATTTTGGAGACTGCCTCGATTCTCTCTCCCAGTCCCAGGAGGGCCCCGCCGGCGGCGGCCGGGGCCCCGCACCACCATTTTCAAACAGACAAACACTGACTCGTCACCACTAGTAGTCTCGCAGGGGCCCGCACCATTTCAGTCGCAGGGGCCCCGCGCTGCACAACATTTTAGAGCCACTACCCACCACAATTATTTTGTTGTATGACGTGAGGAGGGGCCCTGCGGGGCCCCCAGCCAGTGCGAGGCCCCCCCGCAATGCGGGGCCTGCGGGGGCTTGTGTTACGCCCCTGGTGGGCTGACTGTTGAGTCCCAAAATCAGGGGACTGTTGCCCTTCCATTTCTGGTGCTATGCACCATTTTAAGATGTTCTTACAGTTTCTCGTTGCTTAAATGGGTGTAATTTCTGCTATTTATATGTTTCCCTTCCCCTCTTTGCTTGATTTTGCGCGCGAGAAGGTGTCACTCATAGTTGTTGAAATGTCACTCATAAATACACTGAAATTATGAAAATGTCACACATAGCAATCTGAAACCTTGGCAGCTATGAGTCCAATGGGCGTAGAGCGTCTGGCAGCAGGTAAGAGAGCTTTTGTAACATTGCTGGTCCATTTGGTGCTGCCCAGTTTCCGCAGCGGGGGGGGGGGGGGGGGGTATGACTTGACGAAGAGTTGGAGGGGGAGGGAGGGAAATCGATGGGGCACGAAGTGCCCATGCTGTTGCAATTTCACCCGAGCTATCCAGGTTAATTCATACAGCTGAAATGCTTTAGCTGCAGTGGGAGGCAAGGAGCCCCTTTGCTAAGAATGAAAGCGACTATTTCATAGTTGAGGAGACTCCTTGCCTCACACTGCAGATGAAATGAATGTCTGTTACTTGCTTTCAGTTTTAACAGAGAAGGCTTCCTGCCTCCCACTGCAGCTGAAGCATTTCAGCTCTCAGAATGTAACCCCGTCCAGGGGGGGTTAGCTCTTCCCAGAAAGGCCATAATGTTGCTTTTTAAATTACACCGGCAGGAGGCAATGATCACGGGGCTAAAAGAGTTTTAAGTTACCAAAAGACAAATCCCAGTCAGGTGTTTAAACAGCCTGCAAATTGCTTCTCTTGACACTAAATATGGGTTATAAATAAAGAAGTATGTATTCATTTATGATATGACTTTTCTGTCTTTGTTCCCTTTTATTATCAGTCATATCATTCAGGCAGCCCTAAAATACAATTCAAAGTGCTTTCTATTTATACTTGCTGTTAAGAGTATGCACAGTTAAGTGCTGAAAATAGAGCTTTAGGTGAGTGCTTATTTTTGTACCACCTGGGCATCAAAATAATGAGCTGGCAACCCTTATCATAAAACTGGAAGTTTGTTGCAAGATCAGCCCAGTATTTATTTCCTCCACCCTCGATCCCTGGTTAATGCCATAATAGCAATAGCAATAGTTTAACATATCTGAAACCCTGCGCTGCCGTCAATAGCAGGCTGAGTTACTGCAAGCGTCTGGGAATGCACCCTGCATTCAGACCACTCACTCCTCATTCTCGCCCTTCACTTTCATGCTCACCCTGCACTCACATCAATCACAATTCCCTCACACTGACCCCTATGCACTCACACCATTCACCCTGCACTCAGTGATCACTCTGCTCTCACAATGCACTTGCACGGTTTTCCCTGTACCTCAGCCTGCAGCCACACAAGCACAATACCCACCCTGCACTCATATGACACTTCACTCACCTGCCCCCCTCACTGTTCAATCTGCAATCTCGCTTAAACAAGCCCATCACTAACCATGCATTCATTAGTCCCACTCTGCACTAACATGCACACCCAAATTCATATGGTCACCTCACTCACCCTGCAGTCACTCCACTTACCCTACTCTCACACTGTCACATACCTCACTGTGCACTCATATGAGCATTCCTGCCACCCTCACAGCATAGAGGGTTAATGTGCCTACTACAAAGAAGGTGTACCATGAAGATCAAAGAACTAAGGGGCATAAGTTCAAGGAAGTTGCGGAGTGAGGCGTTAGCAGTCATGGGTTAAGGCCTCTCTCCACCACTTCAGAAATGGATGGCTGCACCCTATTTACAACAATACGGTGCAGCCTTGCTTTTCCCCTGCGCTGGCGCTACACTTAGTCGTGTAGCGCCAATGCAGACACCATTGCACCATAGTGCAAGGGTGTCTGCATGCAGGGGAAAGATTGTTTATGTACAGGAGGGGGACTTTCCTGTACATAAACAATCTTTAAATGTCATTTGTCACACTTCCATGTGTGCTGCTTAATGCAGCACACACGGATATCACATCTTTTTTTTTTTTAAGATTACAAATACAAGGCATTTCGCTTTTTCCATGTGTGCTGCACAAGGCAGCACACATGGATGAAGCAAAAATGAGGAGAAATAATGCATTTCTTCTAGTTTCGCCAGCTTAAGACCAGGGTTTTCCTGTTCTTAATGTTAACACTGCCTCCCTTTTACTCTGCCCTTGTAAATAGGGTGCAGATTCAAAATCAGTGCCTGTTGCAGTGGAACGCCCACCGCAATACCCACTACCCACCCTTCCACGCTAAGCATTGCATGAAAGGGGGCCTTATTTACAAGGCAGCGTTACGCCAAGTTAGGTGGCTTAACTCTGCCTTGTAAATAGGGCAATGCCGCTATCGCCACCACAACATCGTAAAAAGTGATGGTGTGGTTTCTATAGGGGGTTGTACATATGCCCCTGAGTATGATGAAACTATGAGTAGCACTATAAAAAAAATATATGTTTGCCAGAAAGGTGCTATAGAGAGATGAGGTGCATTGTTGGTGAGTGGTAGTGAGGGAATTCATGGAGAAGGAGGAGACACTCATTGTTTTGAACAGTATTTGCCGGATATGGCCTGGGATATGCGGGTGGCGGTCGATTATGTAGTGTACCAGATTCCAGAAATTTCTGTCAGGAGGTGGGGGGGGGGCGACATTTAGAAAATTCAGCTGGGGGGGCTCAACCTTCAAAAGTTTGAAGACCTCTGCTCTAGGGCTAGTTGATGGGTGGAGGACGTTTAACCCAGAAACAATACAGCACACTTTCCACTCCGGGGTCCTCCATAGCCTTTCCCGCATTGACTACATCCTAACCCCTGCGTCACAGGTCACACACATATGTGACATTAAGCACTTAGCTAGAGGCATCTCTGATCACTCCCTGGTGTGGGTGCAGTTAGCTCTTGGCCAACCGGGAGTTGGGATAATTGGTCCCATCAACCCATGGTATTTTCGGGACCACCTCATCAAAAAGAATTGGGCAAGGCCATGGATCATTACTTTCAAGAAAACAAGGGTACAGTTGACTCTATCAGACCCTGTGGGAGGTTTTTCAATCTATCATAAGGGGTCAAGCCTTGTCCTTGATAGCTGGGCTGAAAAAAGACAGACAGAAAGAGATCGTAGCAATTGTGGGAGAGGTTTACCAGCTGGAACGGCATTTGGATACCTGGATGACACCAGAGAAATTACACCTACTACCCCTCAAACAAACTGAATACAGAGCTCTAGCAACAGACAATGCCAAGAGCCTGGGAGGGTAAAATTTATGATCTGGGAGACAAAGCTGGGAAACTGATTGCATGGCTTGACAAAAAGGAGTGGGCTAGTCGCCTGGTTCCTGAACTCCAGGGTGAAAGAAATAGCTGCATTACTGACCCGCAGGACATCGTATTTCAGTTTGCCCGCCATTTTCGTACAGTCTACACGGCCGCTGCACCCTACACTGAGGAGGATTCACACAAATTACTACATGACATAGTGCTCCCCACACTCTCTGACGTAGACCACAACTTCCTGGACAATGACTTCACTGCTGATGAGATAGCGCAGGTCATTAGATTGCTATACTCTGGGAAAGCCATTGGCCCTAATGGGATCCCAATTGAACTGTACAAACTTAGGCCCGATAAATTAGCCCCCTTTTTGAAAGCCATGTACAAGGAGAGTAAGGAGTTGGGGATATTACCAAAGGACCAGAGGGTGGCCACCATAGTTAGGGGAACATCACTTACAACGCATTTTTTACAACGCACTACCATTACATCGCAACCATTACAACGCATACCATTACAACGCATTGCGCTAGGGGGCGCTCTAGGATAGGGAATATATTTAATTTACTATCCAACACCTTCCCTGCTATCCACTGGGACTGGAGTTGAAATAGTAAATTAAATAATTCACTATCCAGCGCCTAAAAGCATTATGCGTTGTAATGGACTGCGTGGTAAAAACCGCAATGTAAAAGCATGCGTTGTAGTGACACCAATCCCCATAGTTACGATCCATAAAGAAGTAAAGCCCAGGACTGACTGTACTTCCTACAAACTGGTCTCATTATTAAACGCAGAGCCTAAAATCCTGGCCAATCGGCCAATTAAGAATATTGGGAGCCTAGTACACCCCGACCAGTCAGGCTTTATGCCGCACCACAACACAGCTCTAAACCTGCGTAGACTGCATGGGTTCTTGAGTAGAACCAGCGATAGTGGTGTCCCTGGATGCAACTATGGCCTTTGATACCATTGAGTGGCCATACCTACTGGCAGTACTCGCCAAACTGGGATTCGGGCCGAGTTTTGTTCAGTGGGTGCGCCTTCTGTACTCGGAGCCCATGGCGCAAGTCCTGGTAAAAAATAAAAAGTCTGACAAATTCACTCTGAGTCGGGGCACCCGTCATGGGTGTCCCCTTTCCCCCCTCCTGTTTGCCCTAGTATTGGATCCACTGGCAGCATGGATCAGGAGGGACCCAGTGGTGCGGGGTCTGCGCTGGTCCCCGGACTGGGAGGAACGCATCACACTATACGCGGATAATATATTACTGTACATGGCCTCCCCCAGAAAATCGTTGGCAGCAGTCCTGGATATTCTGGCAATATTTGATAGATACTCAGGGTTCTCTGTTAACTGGGGTAAATCTCTCCTATATATCCTCAAATGTGATCCCCCCTCACCGCCATGAAATTGCCCAATCCAAACTAGCCAGGCAGCCTGGCAGGCTTTAAATACCTTCGGGTCTTTATCTCCTTGGATCCGGTGCTCCGGTTTACCCATAACTTCCCCCCTTAAGCGCGACAGTGCAAGCTGGAGGGCGCTTTCTTTATTAGGCAGAGCGGCGCTCTTCAAAATGATGTCGCTACCCCGGTTTTTATACGCCTTGCAAAACTCGATGGATGTTGTCCCGATTACCTCTTTCAGAGACATTGAAAGCCTTCAGAAGGAATTTCTATGGGACGGTAAGCCCTGTATTGCGTTAAACAAGCTCACACTAAACTGGTACGACGGGGAATCAGCCTTCCCGATATTAAAAAATACTATTGGGCAGCACTGCTTGCTGCCATTAATCATGGTACATACGGTCGACCTGATGATCCTGGGTAACTTATGGACAGGTGGGTCTTACCGGGTGGGAACTACAACAGGGCACTATAATCCAAACCTAATAAGTACTTATTGACAGGCCCCACCAAACACTTGGTTCACAGTTGGCACACTGCCACTAAAGCTCTTGGCTGGGGACAGAAACTAACGCTGGCAACCCCCCTATGGGATTCCGGAAGGCTGGGTAGCCTGTGTAAATGTAAATGTAAATGTATTGGCATTTTATATAGCGCACTACTTACCCGTAGGGTCCTAAGGCGCTTCGAACGCTGCGAAACCCTTCCTGGCTTCCCTGAGAGATGGTCCCTTAATGGGTATCTCCAGGGTGAGACCAGGCATCCCCGGCGGTCTGGTGGGGCCGTTAGTGAAGATGAGGCAAGCTGATGCCCAGAGTTGCCGAGTGTGATCGCTGATCAGAGTGGGCACCGAGGCGAGAGAATTATCGAGTCCGCTGACCCTGGTCCAGAAACCTGCCGCGCCGGGAATCGAACCCTGGTCCCGGGCCGTCCTCTGCTCTCGGGTCTGCTGCCTCTAACCAGTGAGCCACACTACTTCACATGTGGAAGTCGAAGGGGTTTGACAAGTGGGACTTAATTGGGATTTCACAGATTAAAGATATAGGGGAGAAAGGTGACATAAAGACATTTGCATCTCTGCAGCAACAGCACATGTTAGCCGACTCAGAGCGCTTTAGATACCTACAGGTCCGCCATGCACTTCAATTGCACATCGCTAAAGGCACTACTCCCCCTGATTCCTCTCCGTTGGGAGACAGGCTACTAGATGGTCATCTGCCTGAAAAAATCATATCCCTAACATACAAAAAACTGATCAATAATATGGGGCACCCTCTACAGGCCTTGCGGGACAAATGGTTAAGAG
The DNA here is from genome assembly GCF_964263255.1 of Lissotriton vulgaris. Classification (NCBI taxonomy): domain Eukaryota; kingdom Metazoa; phylum Chordata; class Amphibia; order Caudata; family Salamandridae; genus Lissotriton; species Lissotriton vulgaris. The sequence continues at coordinate 116,177,895 of NC_141699.1, forward strand.
ATGGCATTGAGCTGGATGACGAAGAGTGGCAAGAAGCGGTCTCCTCCCCCAGAGTTGTAGCGATTTCAGATAGACTCCGACTAGTGCAGCTCAAAATTCTTCATGGAGTATACCTGACAGAGCCCCGTCTGGTACAAATGGGGAGGGCGGAGGGAGGAGAATGCAGAAGAGGATGTGGCCAGATAGGCACATTTATGCATATATTATGGGAATGCGAATACATACAATCCTTTTGGCGTCAAATACATGACATAATGAGTGAAGTGCTCACGACAGTTCCCCGCCCAGAAGCACGTCGATGCCATAATGGGTCACATTAGGATTAATGGTGGCAAAGAGGAATATTGCACAATTGTGGGGCGCTACACATCCACCCTCTCTAGAGGCTTGGGAGAGGGACCTTGACTGGTGTATGTTTAGGGAAAAGACTGGCTACATAGCCCGGGGCTGCCCCCGAATATGGAGCTAGTGAAATTCCTACAGGGGTGACATCTGTAACCCACCACGTAGTATTGAACACGAGGATCCCCCTACGTCGAAGTTGATTTTATTTTGCACTGTTGTACCGAACTGTCACATGCTGCAATTGGCAACACTGCAATGTTTCTTTTTGCATCCTCTGTACTGTACAATTTTATTGTCAATAAATGTTAAATAAAAAGAATTATTGAAAAATAAAAAAAGAATACCCCAGCAGTCTGGATTGCCCGGTGCCTGCAACGGCCAGTCCGGCCCTGCTTTCAGGGAGCTATGGAAAGGACACAGAGCTCTGCTCTCAATGATGATGATCTTAGTGTGGCTCCCTCATCAGGCCTCTGATCTAGGTCTTTTCGCAGACCGAGGTCCTCAGCATCATGTGAGCAGCTGGGCCTGGATGTTTGTGCTGAGTAAGACCGGCTGTCAGCAAGGCTGACAGTCTATCTCCTCCTGTGTCAGTCTCACCAACAGCAGGTCCTTTCCTCAGAAGCATGCTCTCTATTCCTTCAAAAAAGCCATACAAGTTTCGACCTATGCTTCAGTTCATTCCTGTTCACTCTGCTGGGGCAGAAAGCTCCTTTAAGTCAAAAAGTGACCATGAGTAGCTAGTTCACTGGGCCACTGTATAACAGAACCAATGACAGCTGCTGTCACACCAAGATGAACACTCAGGTTAAAGATTACACATGACATTTTGAAGGGACCCAACCAATGAAAAGTTAATGTTCATGATGGTGCAGTTCAGTCCCATGGAAACCACTATTCCAAGTTATGCTCAGCTATACTGGCCAGAGCTGGGCTCAGGATGTGGGGAGTGACAGGCAGCCCATCTCCTTAGTTAGTGTGATTTGCAGTGTCCCTGCCTGTGGTCCTGCTCTCTGGCCTCAGATTGACCTCCTGGATCTTGCTTGAAGTAGGGAATATGAACTCAGAAACGTTCATTCTCCTTTGAGGTGCAAGTGAAACAAGTACCAGACACACAATGCCTGTCTCACAGGGATGAGGCGAGGAGTGGGGAGCAGAGGGGGATGCGCTGTAAAACAGACGCCACCTGACTTACCACTGGCTTGGCAAGTGACACAGGAGCGACAAAACTCCTTGGTATCTTCGTTCATATGAGGCCAGTGAAAGTGCGAGACAAGCCTGTCCCACGTCTTCGTCTGGCCTAAGTGACCTGCTAAGGGAATCTCGTGGGCCAAGGTAAGTAGGAAACCTCGCTGAGACAAGGGTACAACCAGCCTCCTGGTCATGCCAGGCTTGGGGTCTCTTGACTCAGTGTACAGGAGTCCATCTTCCCAGTATACCTTGTGGGTACCTGTGGCGTTCCCAGCAGCCTCAGCAGCAGCCTGCTGTCTGAGGGGTTCAAGAGAAGGGCAGTCTAACTGGTCCTTCCCCAGGTCTTCCCTTGAGGGTCCCCCTGAACCCAAGAATTCAACTTGATCAAGTTCGAATTCCCTTGGCTCATTTTCCCTCAATTCCTGTAGGTCAGCCTCCTCTGAGACTTGATCCTCGACCTGGGGCAAGGGGGAAGGCGCAGCCTTAACCCTACCGCTCTTTTTCTTGGGAGGTGTCTGGTCCGTTGTTCCAGGATCCAGCACCTGTTCAGTGGGGCATTTCCTGACCTGTGACCTAGTCACAGCGAACACATGTGCTGGCAAACCTAACATTTCCATGTGAGTCCGGTGCTCCACTTCTGACCATTGTGACGACTCCAAATCATTGCCCAACAAACAATCCACTGGGAGGTCTGGACTAACTACAACCTTCTTTTGGCCAGTTACCCCTCCCCAGGAGAAAGCTACAATTGCCATACTGTGATTGGTAGTGACATTGCTTGCATTGGTCACCAGGAATTCTGTACCTGGCATGATCTGTCCAGGGTCCACAAAGTTAGGCGTCACCATGGTGACGCTGGCACAAGTGTCCCTATAGGCCTGAGCCATCTTTCCATTTATGAAAGGCGTCTGTCGGTATTTGCCCAAAGTATTGGGGCTTACGTCAGGGGATACGTCTGCGTCCCCTGTACTGACAAGGACAGCCTGAGTGAGTGTGCCAACTAAGTTGTCACGCCCCTCAGAACCCAGGGTTAACCCTACTAAACCCTTGGGAGGCGCACTACCACTGCTGACTGTACTAAGGGGCACAGGTGCCTTAGGGGCTGCAGTGGCAGGAGTCTGCCCTCCTCCTTTCTTGGTGCACTCACTAAACCAGTGAGACTTACTTTTACAGTACTGGCACCATCTTTTGGATTGGCCTTCTTTCTTCTTTTGGGGAGCCTGACCCCCACCCTCTTTGGGTTGTTGGGGACCTGTCGAAGACTTCTGGTCATTTTGTTCCCCTTTAGAATCTTTACCCTTCTGGTCTGCTTTCTTCTGACCACCTTGATTCTGGCCCTGGTTCTGCTTAACTCTTGTACGAACCCATCTGTCTGCCTTCTTTCCCAATTCTTGGGGAGAGGTCAGATCCGAGTCGACAAGATGCTGATGCAACAACTGGTTCTGACAATTGTTTAAAATTTGTTCTCTCATCATCAAATTATACAATCCTTGATAATCAGTAACCTTACTGCCCAGCAACCAGCCCTCAAAAGCCTTAGTGGCACAATCGACGAAATCAGACCAATCTTGAGACTGCGTTTTCTGGGTATCCCTGAACAGCACCCTGTACTGCTCAGTGGTTAGGCCGAACCCTTCAACGAGTGTATTTTTCAAGATTTGATAATTGTTAGCATCCTCCACCCTTGTGGTGAGGAGCTTGTCTCTTCCTTTTCCTTCAAAGGAGAGCCACAAGATAGCTGCCCACTGACTCTGGGGAACACCCTGCACAGTGCAGGCCCTCTCCAACGCAGTAATCCATTTGTGGATGTCGTCCCCTTGTTTAAAGGGGGGCACTATCTTACCAAGGTGTTTCGTATCGAAACTCTTTTCCCTATTACTAGGTACATTGCTGCCACCAGTGGGGACTGCCCCACTTAACTGTTGCTCTCTAGCAAAGGCAAGCCTTTCTTTGGCCAGGGCAAGTTCTTCCCTTTCGATCCTCAGATTGGCTGCCCTTTCCTTAGCTTCGTACACTCTCCTCTGAGGGGATGTCATCCCTCTTTGAGAAGAGTTGTGAGAGCCATTGGTTCGAAGGGATCCGCCAGAGTCTCTTGACAGAGATCGGGCTCGTCCATTCCCAATGTTAAGCTGACCTGATAGTGGCCCCAGGGGTCCCCCAGTACCGCTATCATGTTTGCTTAAGTTGGACCTGCTTAGTCTGACGACTTCTACCTGTCCCTTATCTGCCTCATCCCCAGAGAGATCCTCATCCTCATCCTCCTCCACATCCTCGTTCTCAGTTGCGAGGTGAATGAGGTCAGGATCGTCTCGGGTTCCCTCGAGGGGAGGCATGTCTCCTTCTGGATTAGAAGAGCTACGAAGTTTCTCAGCTCTCCTGGCATCATAAGTCTCCAAGAGACCAATCAGAAAGGACGTTGTGGGGTTAGACCCCTGCTGAATCTTCCTGGAGTGACACAGTCGTCTTAACTCCTTGAAGCTCAACACAGTATATCCTGAAGGGATGACCTGTGGAGGGTCAACTGACACAAGGGGAGACCCAGAGTTTCCTCCTTTGTCCGACATACTGGTTCTAGTGTGGTGTAAGTGATGCACCTACCTACACTACGTGTTTACCTACTGTACCCTTGCTAAGAGTTGTAGCCAAGGTGTGCTAAGCCTTGAGGAGCTACAACAGCTGGTTCAGTAGAACTCAGAGTATTCTAAGCTTTTAGTTATATGTACTAACAGTACTTTGTGCGATCTTTCAACAAGATATTCTTAGGATACGTGTGGTAAAACAACAGCAAGCTCAAATCCCAACCGCTGCTCACCAATGTGAGAAGTTGGCCCGATATGCAACGTTCGCTATTCTAGCGACCGCTATGTATCGTTCCAACGACCCTTATGGTGTTTGGTTGTAAGTCAACCTATAGACCAGCTATCCTAGTAGCGTGGATACGAGCAGTCTAAGGCTAAAGACTCGAGAGGGCGTGTTAAGCCAGCTGTTTACCACACATGTACCCCTTGAACACCCAGTGAAAGGACACCACACAAGTGTTATGAAAATAAACAGTATATTTATTAAGAATCACAACAGCCCTGTACTCTTTATGAGGACAGGGTACTAAGCACAAACCAAATCTCTTTAGCAAATACTTCAAGTGCACAATTTAGAAACAAGTGTCCGAGGACACGGAAAGATTAAGGTCTCGGGCGGACCCGATAAGGCAAGTCGGAAGCGAGGGACTCGGGACCCTAGAGTAAGGAGGCTATGCAGGCACCAAAATGCCGAGTTACCTAGCCACGAGGGCTGCGGCTGCACAAGTCTTACAGGCGTCGGGGTCTTCGCTGACGAGCCAGGAGCTGGAAGAAAAGGAGTTGCTGGCCGGCGACCAGTGCTGAATAGTTCGTAGAGATCCAAGCCTGGATCGGAGATTGAAGAAACCTGAAAGCAGAGGGGACCAAGTTCGTACTACTAGCCAGTAGTCAGAGGGTACCAGGAAGGCACCGGTTGGCCGTCACCTCGACCAGGTGAGTGGGCGACGCTAGGCTCTGCAGTCTCACGGACCAGGAGGCGTTGTCGGCGACCACGGGGGAGGTGCGAGCTGTCCCACGAAGGATGATGCTGTTGGCGTCGCTGGGCCCAGGATGGGGCAACAAGCCTTGGCAGTTCTCAGGGCCACGTGGTGGGCCTAAGAGGGCGTCTTGAGTGGACCAGGAGGGTCCGGGGTGCTTCTCGCAAAGATGGAAGCAAGGGCCAGTCTGGAGCAACCAGACCAGCAGTACGGATTCTCGGATGTCGTCACAGAAGGACACAAGCCAGCGGCTAGTGACCAGACAACGTGCTGAGCAGCGAGCAGAAGGGCCCCACGCAGATCGTGGAGATGCTGGGAGACTGCACTTCGGTGCTGGAGCGGCTCAGGGTCGGGGCTTCTCGGACCCCAGAGCACTCACCAGAGAGTTACCTCGATGGTCGTGCTGGTTTTTAAGAGCGTGCAGGTTCTGATGATGGCCGGTCCCTCGAGGTCTCGTCGCACCCACAGATCACAGCTGAGCTGATGACGTGGGTAGAGGTCAGAGGTGCCAGGGAAGCCGGTTCTCGTCGAGCTGGGCCGTCGGATTCCTTGAGGAAGGACTTACAGCAAACCGCAGAGTTCTTAGTTGGTGCCCGCTGATGCGGGGTGACTACTCCTTAGTCACAAGGGAGAAATCTTGAGAAGAGTCTTGAATGTCCTTTCGTAGAAAGTAGTTCTTGAATCAAAGATGATCTAATTTGGAAGGGTCCCCGCTCCGGTCTTTATGCTAAAGAAAGGGGTGGGTACATGACTAGGTCCTGCCCTAAGGGTGGTACCAGGAAGGGGGGTAGTTACACCCCTCTCCCCTGCCGGACTTTCCCCAGGCCAGGGCTGTCGCCCCTGGAACTGGTTCTAACCGGCAGATGCGTAGTGAGCACCGGGGTGCCACTTCGCAGTCACCTTCTCGCCAAAGCCCTACCTACCCAGAATACACAAACCCTGTCTGGGACGGTGCGAACAGCGCCCTCGACAGGAAACCCTTTGTCCAAGTGCTCCTCGCTGGAAGGACTCCCAGCAGCAGGAGGTCAGACTCGTGTCTGTGGTGGCAGCATCCATTTTGTGGAGCTGAGGCTTCAGTTAACTTTAACCGGGGTTCACAGTTACGTACATGTCGTGTCCCTCTAGAAGGGTGGGATGCTAACCTCATCGCCAGAATGGGTGAGAGGGCAGCACCCCGATTCGTATGACACCTTACTCGACATGCCTTGATAACGCGACACCGGAGTTACCGATATGGTACGCGTTATCATGGAACAGCTATTGGGTCTTGATTCCGCAAGCTGCAACCGGGCTCGGCTCGGGCCTGAACCTAGCTCACACGAGCCCACGCACTCTGCCTTCAGGATTGTCAAGGCCTGCCATAGGAGTGACTGATAGGAACTCGGGTGTCCATTGTATGGTTAGATATAGTGCTACTATACCTACAGCGAAGGGTGGTTACACGGCTTCGCCCCAGCTGTCGTGCAGCCAGTTGTGTCAAATTTAGGAGGCCAGCCAGGGGTGGCATAATACATGCTTCAGCCCCTGGCGGCCCTGGGTACCCCTATGCCCTGCGTTACGGGGTCTGACAAGGTGGCCCAGTACCAATTGGTAAATGCACCTAGGGTACATCTCGTAATTTAGAAAGAGAACAGCCAGGCTGTGGGTCTGATCAGCAGGCCCACAGCCAGAGAAAGTCGTAAACCAGTGAAACAAAAGCAAAAAATCTGGGTGATCATAGGATTGCAGACCCTACTCTCCTACATGACCCCCCCCCAAACGTCGGAACAATAAGCTAACCTTGACCAGGTGAGTCTTCTTGTTCTAAGTGGAAATATCTGGAGAGCCCATCGGCATTGCCATGATCAGTACCAGGTCTATGTTCCACTGTAAAGTCCATCCCCTGTAGGGAAATGGACCACCTAAGCAGTTTGGGGTTTTCACCCTTCATCTGATTTAGCCACAAGAGGGGCTTATGGTCGGTCTGAATCTTGAAGTGAGTACCAAACAAGTATGGCCTCAGCTTCTTCAGGGCCCAAACCACAGCAAAGGCCTCCCTCTCAATAGCTGACCAATTCTTCTCTCTAGGGGTCAGCCTTCTGCTTATAAAAGCAATGGGCTGGTCTTGACCATCAAAATTCAGTTGAGAAAGAACAGCTCCCACACCCAACTCAGAAGCATCTGTTTGGACAATGAATGGTTTGGAGTAGTCCGGACTCTTGAGGATAGGCGCCGTGCACATGGCCTGCTTTAGGTCATCGAATGCTTTTTGACAGCTCGCTGTCCACTGAACCTTTTTTGGCATTTTCTTACTTGTCAGTTCGTTTAATGGTGTCACAATTGAACCATAGTTCCTGACAAACTTCCTATAGTAACCAGTCAGGCCCAAGAAAGCTCGAACCTGAGTCTGGGTGGTTGGAGGAGCCCAGTCCCTGATTGACTGTATCTTGCTCTCCAGTGGCTGAACCTGACCTCCACCTACAAGGTGGCCCAGGTATACAACCTGTGTCTGCCCTATCTGGCACTTGGTGGCCTTGATAGTGAGACCTGCTGCTTGCAGTGCCTCTAACGTCTTCCGCAGGTGGACCAGGTGATCCTCCCAGGTGGAGCTAAAGACAGCAATATCGTCAAGATACGCCGCACAGAAGTCATCCAGCCCAGTAAGGACTTGATTCACCAACCGTTGGAAGGTGGCAGGTGCATTTTTCAGACCAAAGGGCATCACCACGAACTGGTAATGCCCACCAGGGGTCGAAAATGCGGTTTTAGGCTTGGCGTCCTCAACTAACCTGATTTGCCAATACCCAGCTGTCAGGTCAAACGTACTTAGGTAGTTGGCCGAAGCCAATCTATCGATAAGCTCGTCTGCCCTTGGTATTGGGTGGGCGTCAGTCTTAGTGACTGCATTGAGACCCCTGTAGTCTACGCAAAACCTCATCTCTCTCTTACCACCCTGGGTGTGAGGTTTCGGCACTAGAACTACGGGACTAGCCCAAGGGCTATCCGAGGGTTCAATGACTCCCAACTCCAACATTTTCTGCACTTCACTTTTGATGCAGTCTCTAACGTGATCAGGCTGCCTGTAGATTTTACTCTTGACTGGCAAGCTGTCACCAGTGTCAACCTCATGGGTGCACCAATCGGTCTGACTGGGTGTTAGAGAAAACATATGCCTGAACGACTGAAGAACCTGTTTACAGTCGCTCTGTTGATGTTCGGAGAGGCTGCCACAAAAGACAACACCATCTACCGAGCCATCGTCAGGATTCTGAGTGAGCAGGTCGGGGAGAGGGTCGCTCTCCTCTTCCTGTCCCTCATCTAGGGCCATGAGCAAACTCATGTCCTTCCTGTCGACATATGCTTTTAGCCTGTTGACATGAAGCACCCTGTGGGGGCTCCGGGGAGTTCCCAGGTCGACCAGGTAGGTGACCTCTCCCTTTTTCTCCAGGATGGTGTAGGGCCCGGACCATTTGTCCTTGAGTGCTGCTGGGGCCACTGGCTCCAACACCCTTCTGTCCGGGCTGGTAAACAGTCAAGACAGCCTTTTGGTCATGCCAAGTTTTTTGGAGTTCTTGGCTGGCCTTAAGGTTTTCAGATGCCTTTTCCATGTACTCAGCCATCCGCGAGCGGAGGCCAAGCACATAGTCCACTATGTTGGCTGCAGGCTTTTTGAGAGGTCTCTCCCATCCTTCCTTCACCAAACACAGGGGTCCCCTTACAGGATGCCCGTACAGAAGTTCAAAAGGGCTGTAGCCAACCCCCTTCTGCGGGACTTCTCTGTAGGCGAACAAGAGGCAGGGGATCAGGACGTCCCATCTACGCCGAAGCTTTTCCGGTAGTCCATGAATCATCCCTTTTAGGGTCCTGTTGAATCTCTCAACAAGCCCATTGCATTGTAGGTGATAGGGTGTAGTGAACTTGTAGTTAACACCACATTCCTTCCACATAGCAGTTAAGTAGCTCAACATGAAGTTTGCACCTCTGTCGGAGACGACCTCCTTAGGGAAGCCCACTCTGGAGAATACTCCAACTAGGGCTCTTGCCACAACAGGTGCTGTAGTGGTCCTAAGGGGAATAGCTTCAGGATACCTGGTGGCATGATCCACTACCACCAGTATAAACTTGTGCCCTGAGGCTGTAGGTGGTTCCATGGGACCGACGATGTCGATCCCCACCCGTTCAAAGGGCACCCCCACCACAGGCATTGGTATAAGGGGGGCCTTTGTCGTGCCACCTGACTTACCACTGGCTTGGCAAGTGACACAGGAGCGGCAAAACTCCTTGGTATCCTCGTTCATGTGAGGCCAGTGAAAGTGTGAGACAAGCCTGTCCCACGTTTTCGTCTGGCCTAAGTGACCTGCTAAGGGAATCTCGTGGGCCAAGGTAAGTAGGAAACCACGCTGAGACAAGGGTACAACCAGCCTCCTGGTCATGCCAGGCTTGGGGTCTCTTGACTCAGTGTACAGGAGTCCATCTTCCCAGTATACCTTGTGGGTACCTGTGGCGTTCCCAGCAGCCTCAGCAGCAGCCTGCTGTCTGAGGGGTTCAAGAGAAGGGCAGTCTAACTGGTCCTTCCCCAGGTCTTCCCTTGAGGGTCCCCCTGAACCCAAGAACCCAAGAATTCAACTTGATCAAGTTCGAATTCCCTTGGCTCATTTTCCCTCAATTCCTGTAGGTCAGCCTCCTCTGAGACTTGATCCTCGACCTGGGGCAGCCTTAACCCTACCGCTCTTTTTCTTGGGAGGTGTCTGGTCCGTTGTTCCAGGATCCAGCACCTGTTCAGTGGGGCATTTCCTGACCTGTGACCTAGTCACAGCGAACACATGTGCTGGCAAACCTAACATTTCCATGTGAGTCCGGTGCTCCACTTCTGACCATTGTGACGACTCCAAATCATTGCCCAACAAACAATCCACTGGGAGGTCTGGACTAACTACAACCTTCTTTTGGCCAGTTACCCCTCCCCAGGAGAAAGCTACAATTGCCATACTGTGATTGGTAGTGACATTGCTTGCATTGGTCACCAGGAATTCTGTACCTGGCATGATCTGTCCAGGGTCCACAAAGTTAGGCGTCACCATGGTGACGCTGGCACAAGTGTCCCTATAGGCCTGAGCCATCTTTCCATTTATGAAAGGCGTCTGTCGGTATTTGCCCAAAGTATTGGGGCTTACGTCAGGGGATACGTCTGCGTCCCCTGTACTGACAAGGACAGCCTGAGTGAGTGTGCCAACTAAGTTGTCACGCCCCTCAGAACCCAGGGTTAACCCTACTAAACCCTTGGGAGGCGCACTACCACTGCTGACTGTACTAGGGGGCACAGGTGCCTTAGGGGCTGCAGTGGCAGGAGTCTGCCCTCCTCCTTTCTTGGTGCACTCACTAAACCAGTGAGACTTACTTTTACAGTACTGGCACCATCTTTTGGATTGGCCTTCTTTCTTCTTTTGGGGAGCCTGACCCCCACCCTCTTTGGGTTGTTGGGGACCTGTCGAAGACTTCTGGTCATTTTGTTCCCCTTTAGAATCTTTACCCTTCTGGTCTGCTTTCTTCTGACCACCTTGATTCTGGCCCTGGTTCTGCTTAACTCTTGTACGAACCCATCTGTCTGCCTTCTTTCCCAATTCTTGGGGAGAGGTCAGATCCGAGTCGACAAGATGCTGATGCAACAACTGGTTCTGACAATTGTTTAAAATTTGTTCTCTCATCATCAAATTATACAATCCTTGATAATCAGTAACCTTACTGCCCAGCAACCAGCCCTCAAAAGCCTTAGTGGCACAATCGACGAAATCAGACCAATCTTGAGACTGCGTTTTCTGGGTATCCCTGAACAGCACCCTGTACTGCTCAGTGGTTAGGCCGAACCCTTCAACGAGTGTATTTTTCAAGATTTGATAATTGTTAGCATCCTCCACCCTTGTGGTGAGGAGCTTGTCTCTTCCTTTTCCTTCAAAGGAGAGCCACAAGATAGCTGCCCACTGACTCTGGGGAACACCCTGCACAGTGCAGGCCCTCTCCAACGCAGTAATCCATTTGTGGATGTCGTCCCCTTGTTTAAAGGGGGGCACTATCTTACCAAGGTGTTTCGTATCGAAACTCTTTTCCCTATTACTAGGTACATTGCTGCCACCAGTGGGGACTGCCCCACTTAACTGTTGCTCTCTAGCAAAGGCAAGCCTTTCTTTGGCCAGGGCAAGTTCTTCCCTTTCGATCCTCAGATTGGCTGCCCTTTCCTTAGCTTCGTACACTCTCCTCTGAGGGGATGTCATCCCTCTTTGAGAAGAGTTGTGAGAGCCATTGGTTCGAAGGGATCCGCCAGAGTCTCTTGACAGAGATCGGGCTCGTCCATTCCCAATGTTAAGCTGACCTGATAGTGGCCCCAGGGGTCCCCCAGTACCGCTATCATGTTTGCTTAAGTTGGACCTGCTTAGTCTGACGACTTCTACCTGTCCCTTATCTGCCTCATCCCCAGAGAGATCCTCATCCTCATCCTCCTCCACATCCTCGTTCTCAGTTGCGAGGTGAATGAGGTCAGGATCGTCTCGGGTTCCCTCGAGGGGAGGCATGTCTCCTTCTGGATTAGAAGAGCTACGAAGTTTCTCAGCTCTCCTGGCATCATAAGTCTCCAAGAGACCAATCAGAAAGGACGTTGTGGGGTTAGACCCCTGCTGAATCTTCCTGGAGTGACACAGTCGTCTTAACTCCTTGAAGCTCAGCACAGTATATCCTGAAGGGATGACCTGTGGAGGGTCAACTGACACAAGGGGAGACCCAGAGTTTCCTCCTTTGTCCGACATACTGGTTCTAGTGTGGTGTAAGTGATGCACCTACCTACACTACGTGTTTACCTACTGTACCCTTGCTAAGAGTTGTAGCCAAGGTGTGCTAAGCCTTGAGGAGCTACAACAGCTGGTTCAGTAGAACTCAGAGTATTCTAAGCTTTTAGTTATATGTACTAACAGTACTTTGTGCGATCTTTCAACAAGATATTCTTAGGATACGTGTGGTAAAACAACAGCAAGCTCAAATCCCAACCGCTGCTCACCAATGTGAGAAGTTGGCCCGATATGCAACGTTCGCTATTCTAGCGACCGCTATGTATCGTTCCAACGACCCTTATGGTGTTTGGTTGTAAGTCAACCTATAGACCAGCTATCCTAGTAGCGTGGATACGAGCAGTCTAAGGCTAAAGACTCGAGAGGGCGTGTTAAGCCAGCTGTTTACCACACATGTACCCCTTGAACACCCAGTGAAAGGACACCACACAAGTGTTATGAAAATAAACAGTATATTTATTAAGAATCACAACAGCCCTGTACTCTTTATGAGGACAGGGTACTAAGCACAAACCAAATCTCTTTAGCAAATACTTCAAGTGCACAATTTAGAAACAAGTGTCCGAGGACACGGAAAGATTAAGGTCTCGGGCGGACCCGATAAGGCAAGTCGGAAGCGAGGGACTCGGGACCCTAGAGTAAGGAGGCTATGCAGGCACCAAAATGCCGAGTTACCTAGCCACGAGGGCTGCGGCTGCACAAGTCTTACAGGCGTCGGGGTCTTCGCTGACGAGCCAGGAGCCGGAAGAAAAGGAGTTGCTGGCCGGCGACCAGTGCTGAATAGTTCGTAGAGATCCAAGCCTGGATCGGAGATTGAAGAAACCTGAAAGCAGAGGGGACCAAGTTCGTACTACTAGCCAGTAGTCAGAGGGTACCAGGAAGGCACCGGTTGGCCGTCACCTCGACCAGGTGAGTGGGCGACGCTAGGCTCTGCAGTCTCACGGACCAGGAGGCGTTGTCGGCGACCACGGGGGAGGTGCGAGCTGTCCCACGAAGGATGATGCTGTCGGCGTCGCTGGGCCCAGGATGGGGCAACAAGCCTTGGCAGTTCTCAGGGCCACGTGGTGGGCCTAAGAGGGCGTCTTGAGTGGACCAGGAGGGTCCGGGGTGCTTCTCGCAAAGATGGAAGCAAGGGCCAGTCTGGAGCAACCAGACCAGCAGTACGGATTCTCGGATGTCGTCACAGAAGGACACAAGCCAGCGGCTAGTTACCAGACAACGTGCTGAGCAGCGAGCAGAAGGGCCCCACGCAGATCGTGGAGATGCTGGGAGACTGCACTTCGGTGCTGGAGCGGCTCAGGGTCGGGGCTTCTCGGACCCCAGAGCACTCACCAGAGAGTTACCTCGATGGTCGTGCTGGTTTTTAAGAGCGTGCAGGTTCTGATGATGGCCGGTCCCTCGAGGTCTCGTCGCACCCACAGATCACAGCTGAGCTGATGACGTGGGTAGAGGTCAGAGGTGCCAGGGAAGCCGGTTCTCGTCGAGCTGGGCCGTCGGATTCCTTGAGGAAGGACTTACAGCAAACCGCAGAGTTCTTAGTTGGTGCCCCCTGATGCGGGGTGACTACTCCTTAGTCACAAGGGAGAAATCTTGAGAAGAGTCTTGAATGTCCTTTCGTAGAAAGTAGTTCTTGAATCAAAGATGATCTAATTTGGAAGGGTCCCCGCTCCGGTCTTTATGCTAAAGAAAGGGGTGGGTACATGACTAGGTCCTGCCCTAAGGGTGGGACCAGGAAGGGGGGTAGTTACACCCCTCTCCCCTGCCGGACTTTCCCCAGGCCAGGGCTGTCGCCCCTGGAACTGGTTCTAACCGGCAGATGCGTAGTGAGCACCGGGGTGCCACTTCGCAGTCACCTTCTCGCCAAAGCCCTACCTACCCAGAATACACAAACCCTGTCTGGGACGGTGCGAACAGCGCCCTCGACAGGAAACCCTTTGTCCAAGTGCTCCTCGCTGGAAGGACTCCCAGCAGCAGGAGGTCAGACTCGTGTCTGTGGTGGCAGCATCCATTTTGTGGAGCTGAGGCTTCAGTTAACTTTAACCGGGGTTCACAGTTACGTACATGTCGTGTCCCTCTAGAAGGGTGGGATGCTAACCTCATCGCCAGAATGGGTGAGAGGGCAGCACCCCGATTCGTATGACACCTTACTCGACATGCCTTGATAACGCGACACCGGAGTTACCGATATGGTACGCGTTATCATGGAACAGCTATTGGGTCTTGATTCCGCAAGCTGCAACCGGGCTCGGCTCGGGCCTGAACCTAGCTCACACGAGCCCACGCACTCTGCCTTCAGGATTGTCAAGGCCTGCCATAGGAGTGACTGATAGGAACTCGGGTGTCCATTGTATGGTTAGATATAGTGCTACTATACCTACAGCGAAGGGTGGTTACACGGCTTCGCCCCAGCTGTCGTGCAGCCAGTTGTGTCAAATTTAGGAGGCCAGCCAGGGGTGGCATAATACATGCTTCAGCCCCTGGCGGCCCTGGGTACCCCTATGCCCTGCGTTACGGGGTCTGACAAGGTGGCCCAGTACCAATTGGTAAATGCACCTAGGGTACATCTCGTAATTTAGAAAGAGAACAGCCAGGCTGTGGGTCTGATCAGCAGGCCCACAGCCAGAGAAAGTCGTAAACCAGTGAAACAAAAGCAAAAAATCTGGGTGATCATAGGATTGCAGACCCTACTCTCCTACAAGTGTGAGCACCCGACTGAAATCAGTCTTTGTCTTTTACCCTTTCTTCGCATACACTGATTGGCGACCGGGCTTGGGAGCATCCTGGAGAGGCGACGGCGAGGAAAAGGAGGGCTGAGAGGGAGCGTGTCTCCGGAGAAAGAGCAGGAAACGTCCCTACCCTAATATAGACTCAGTCCACGAAGGAAAAAACTGTTAAAACGTATAAAACCCCAGTTACCTCATCTAAACGTCTCCGCTATTTCCTCAGTCCCGCTTACAGTGGTGGAGAATGCGGGCATCGAGGTAGCCATCTGTACTGAAAAGATGGAGGAACTGTTACAACATCTTGTGAAAGGCCAAGAGCAGCTGGGTTGGGCAGTAGAACAGCAGGTAACGTCCGCCGAAGCCGATAGAGAAACCTTCAAAACCACGATCTCGTCCCAAATTGAGGGTTTACAGAAGATGATAACGGACCCTGTAGCACATCCATACCGGGAACCCCGAACCCCCATCCCAGTCCATCAGGGTTACCCCTACAAAAATACATACCGGGAAAAGACCCCGACGCGTTTCTTCTCAATTTTGAAAGGGTTTCCCAGGCATGCGGTTGGCCCCTGGAGAAGTGGTTGTTTTTCTTGGCCCCCCTGTTGTCTGCAGAGGCACAGGCCGCGTATCAGGTGGGCAATCCCTCGGGGAACGTCCCATATGCCACCATCAAAATGATAATCCTCGACCATCTAGGACTTGACTCAGAGACATATCGTGTACGCTTTAGGAAAGAGAGGGGGACACCAGGTGATAATCCCAAAACTTTGTTTCTTCATCTTAAAATGGCTGCTGACAAGTGGCTCACCACCACAATATCATCCAAAGAAGAAATCATGGACAAGATATATTTAGAGCAGTATTTGGAGGCGCTGCCCTACAACACACAAAAAAGGCTGCGGCAAGACTCCAACGTAACTGCTGCCCAAGCCATGGAAATGGCCACTACCTTCGCCAGGGCTCAGCCCAGACCACATCCCTGGGAACTCAAGAAACCTAGTGGGCCACTGACCAACAAGAAGGAAAGGAAACCACGAACCGGGAGTGAAACATACCCCACTCGTCCCCAGAAACCCGATGTACCCAGTTTCCGGGGCCCACAATGTTTCAAATGTGGGGCCTGGGGCCACATCGCCAGACTGTGCCCCCAAAGAAAAACAACAAATGAACCCATGGAAGTGGAGTATATCCCTAAAACTATCCTTTATTCGGTTGAACTAGGAGGAGCATACCATGTGAGTGTGAGGGTGAATTGGGAAGAGATTAAAGCCCTTCTCGTTTCCGGCTGCAAACAGTCCGTAATAAAAGGGGTGTTCGTCAAGCCCAACCAAGTGATTCCCAATTCCTGGGTGTACATAAAATGTGTCCATGGGGATGTTAAAGCCTACCCTATAGCAAATGTCACATTAGACCTGGTCGGGGAAAAAAACTTGCACCGGAAGGGTGGGCGTGCTAGAGACCATTCCCGAGGAGATCATCATTGGGATGGATAACCCTACTTTCCTAGATTTGTTCACACACATACTCAAGCTGCCTCCCTCCTGCCAACAGACAAACGGTAAAAACGCTCCTACCATACCAGCACTACTATCCTCTGAGCCTTGGGCCACAGATAGGAGTTTTAAATTCGCCCAAGCTAATGATAATACCCTGTTAAATGCCTAGGAGCAGGCTCATAGTACACAAGACTCCTCTGACCCCAGATTTCCTCACTTCCTTATCAGGGAAGGACTTTTCTATAGGCAAGGTACTCCCACTAGCCTCCTACAGCTCCTGATACCTATGTGCTTTAGGGAACAGATCATGTTTTATGCACATACCCACCTACCAGCTGGACAATTAGGGAGTGAGAAAACCACTCAGAATATTTTGAGGCATTTTTATTGGCCAGGTATTATATCAGGACATTAAAAACCATTGTCAATCATGTGATGTATGCCAAAGGAAAAACACTCACGGCCCACCAGCTGTACAGCTACAACCACTCCCGATAATAGGTACCCAGTTTGAAAGAGTGGGGATGGATTTGATAGGGCCCCTCCCAAGAACCAAGAAGGGTAATCTACATGCTCTCGTGATAGTAGATTACGCTACTAGATTCCCAGAGGCCTTTCCCCTGAAAACCCCTACCTCCCGAGTGATAGCAGAAAAGCTTATCGAATTGTTCTACCGGGTAGGGTTTCCCAAGGAGATCTTAACAGACCAAGGCACTCCCTTCGTCTCCAGGCTGACACAAGAGGTATGCAAGTTGCTGGATCTACCACATATTAAAACGTCGGTGTACCACCCCCAAACAGTCGAGTGTTATAACGGCACTCTCAAATCCACTCTCAAGAAAATGCTTTCGGTGAATGGGACGGAGTGGGATTGCATCCTTCCCTTAGCTCAATACGTTATCAGAGGGCAGACCCAAAGCAGTCTTGGATGTTCATCGCTTGAACTTTTATTTGGCCGTCAACCCAGAACTCTTCTTGAGATGACAAAGGAAGCGTGGGAAACAGAAGAAGCAGGAGAAGACCGCAATATATTGGAATACAGCCAAAATCTGAAAAACCAACTAGGGAAGATTCGAGAGTTGGCTTATTCCAACTTAGAGAAAAGTCAAGAAAAGCAAAAAGCAGTCTATGATAAGGGAAAACGTTGGAGGAAACTCGAGGTAAACGAAAGAGCATTGGTCTTGCTTCCCTCCAGCACAAACAAATTTCAGGCAGAATGGATGGGACCTTATAAAGTGACGGGAACAATAGGAAAAACAAGCTATAGGATCCAGGTTTCCCCCCAGAAGGTCCAGACCTACCATATAAACTCACTGAAAAAATAGATCAGACCTCCCCCAAAGAATAACCATCTCACCATACCCACTAATGCTTCCCCTGCATCAACACTAGAATTACTGGTGATCAACGAAGAACTAAGGAAGCAAGAACAAGAAGATTTACAGAAAGTTCTTATACCTTTCTCCCCTCAATTCTCCGAACTCCTGGGGAAGACATCGGTGATCGAACATCGCATTGTGACACCACCAGGAGCTGTGGTCAAACAACAACCCTATAGAATTCCAGCCGCAAAAAGAATGGACGTACAGAAGGAAGTCAAAGAGATGCTGCGTCTCGGGGTGATAAGACCATCAAGAAGCGAATGGTCATCTCCAATCGTAATGGTCCCAAAACCAGATGGAAGTACAAGGTTCTGTATGGACTTCCGTGCCTTAAACCATATATCTTCGTTTGATTCCTACCCGATTCCCCGCATTGACAAACTCATCGAAAAGTTTGGAGAGGCCAAATATATCAGTACCCTAGACTTGACCAAAGGATACTGGCAAGTACCGCTAAGAAAGGAAGACTGGAAAAAGCCGGCTTTTGTGACACCTGATGGGCTCTATGTGTTTAACGTACTCCCCTTTGCCTGCATGGCGCCCCCGCCACGTTCCAGCGCCTTATGAACGAAGTCCTACGGGAATACCATACCTTCAGCTCTGCGTACTTAGATGACATCATCATTTTTAGTCCCTCTTGGGAAAGTCACATGGAGCATCTGCAAACCATTCTGAGAGCCCTGAAAAACGCTGGCCTTCATGTGAATTCCAAGAACTCACGCATAGGCTATCAAAAGGTCAAATATCTCAGATATCTACTAGGACATGGAGTGATCGAGCCACAGATAGAGCAAGTACGTGCAATTGCGGAAACCCCGTTATCCAAAAATAAAAAGGAGATGAGGGCCTTCCTAGGGCCTATCAGATACTATCGCCGTTTTATCCCCTCCTTTTCAGAAATAGCAGCCCCTTTAACAGACACACTAAAAAAAGACGCCAAACCCAAAATATTCCAATACCCCACATCCACTATGTGGGGCGCATTCAATTCTTTAAAGAGTGCAATCACCACAAGTCCGGTGCTAACCTCCCCGGACTTTACCCATCCCTTCATTTTACACACAGATGCATCAGAATATGGAGTAGGGTCGTCCTGTCTCAGCTATCCCCTTAGGGAATAGAGCATCCTATACTCTACATCAGTAGGGAACTCTTCCCTCTGGAATTAAAATACCCAACCATCGAGCAAGAGTGTCTCGCAATAAAATGGGCTGTGGACAAATTAAGATATTATCTGGAGGGACACCCATTCACCCTATACACAGACCATGCTCCTCTTAAGTGGATAAGCCCCAACATCTCTCAAAGCCAGCGAGTCCTGAGGTGGTTTCTGTCCCTCCAACCCTTTACCTTTACCGTATACCACCGGAAAGGGGCTGAGAATAGTAATGCGGACTACCTCTCTCGCTTCCCTCTCCCCAATCAGGAGAATCCAGGGGGATGGTGTGTGACAAGGAGAGTCGGCCCGGAATAGAGAAAGGTAAAACGCGGACAGTGGAAACTCCCAATAGACATCTCTTACCTCTCTCCCCACAGCAGCCAGAGAATTGGAACAGGGCCGACTCACCGTTCTTTCTGCCGGAAGCTGAAACAGGACCCCGTTTCTTTAACTGGGATGAGTTTTCCAGAAGTCCTGCCCCCTTTGATGATGTAACGGTAACTGACCCGGTAAAAACAGGAAGCGAGGAGACAGAGGTGTGTCTTACACCCGGAGGAGGCGAGTACGGAGAATCTGCAGAAACGAGTGATCGGAGGAAGACGGACGGAGACCCCAGAGAGGAACCAGCCGGAAGTCTACCGGAACCAGGAGAAGGACCGGCCTTAGGCATGTGCAAAGTGTGCACCTGCACAGGGCCGCCAATCCCCAGAGGCCGCCACGACGACTAGGATCGGATCCATCAGATACCAATCATACAATATTCGTGGCACTGACGGCCCCTGGCAGGATTTGGCGGCCTCCGACCTCAGCTTTCTACTAACTTCCAGTAACTTCCAAACAAAGCCTGAGTCACCCCCCTCCCCTCCCCTCCTCCACCCTTTCACTTCCCTGCTGGCCTCTGGCAGTGGCCCTCGCACCGACCTCTGTTCCCCGTTCCTGATTGGGCAGCAGGGGCGCCGGGGTGTTTCAATCATGCACAGACACGACGGAAGCCAAGGATAGAGTGATCTGCACGGCAGCGCGCAGCGTGCACAGACTCAACCTAACCTAGTGCTTCCCGTGCGTTGTGGTGTCTTGGCGTATGTGAGTCTCTCTCTCTAGTCTCTGCAGTCCAGTCATTTCTGTGGTGTGGTGGTGCCACTGGTGGTGGTCCTAAAGCTGAGCTCAGAATAAGGTAAACTAAGTGAAGTAATAGTATAACGCACCTGGCGCGTGGGGGGCAGATCTGAATGTAGTCGATTCTGATTCTGCAGCAGTGTCACTGACTCTGACTGACTGCTGCGTCAACGCCGTGAATGAAGGTGTGGGTGGGTTTCACATCTTGGCTTTGTCAGCAGCGGCCGAGCTGAGGCCCGCAGAGCGAGGTCGGATGCCTTTATTGTCCTTTCATAACTTGTGCAGTAACGCAGGGAAGTATAATTAGGGGGCTGCAAGAGACCCTTCAGAATCTCTGTTCACAATCAACCGTCCAGGGGTTATTTCTGCTGCCCGACACTATTACCACACAGGACTCCACCATGCGTAGCTACCGCGGAGCCGGGCTACCCTGACCTAGATGGTGTGGGTGGGTTTCACATCTTCTTGGCTTTGTCAGCAGCTGAGGCCCGCAGCGCGAGGTCGGATGCTGAGTGCAGAAACAAACTAAGCGCCTTCACTCCGGAATGACCCCTAGAGGGAATTCGCACCCAGACCCGGTCACAGATGTCCAGGCTACGCAGCCTTAATGGCGTTTGTTGAAGCAGGTTAATGCCTTGCCTTTATTGTCCTATTGTGCAGTAACGCAGGGTAGTATAGGGGGCTGCAAGAGACCATTCAGGTTCAGAATCTCTGTTCACAATCACCCGTCCAGCCAGGGGTTATTTCTGCTGCCCGACACTATTACCACACAGGACTCCCCCATGCGTAGCTACCGCGGAGCCGGGCTACCCTGATAACTGTGATAACATTTTATGTTAAAACTAAGTAAGATTGAAAATATGAACACATCCAAAATAAAGGAAAAAATCCAATGTAAAAATCTATTTTTTTCCGACTTTTTGAGAGTTGGGTGAGGCGTTTCTCGCTGTTATTTTGTAGGGGTTCTGTCTGCCTTGTAGAAAGCCTTAAGCATAATTAGTTTTCCTCTCACCTCTGAGGCCTGCCCTTTTCCCTGCAGTGTTCTGTGCACTTTAGCATTCTCTAGATTCCAGGCCATAGAAATTGTATTCCACGAGCACCCATATACAATAATATTTTTTTCAAATCTTGTACAGTGATATGACCACGAAGACCCGGATTTTATATTAAAAACAGAGGTTGGGACTATACCATTTCCAACTGAAAGGCAATATTTCTCTCCATGTAATCCCATACCAGGCGTTTTTCACGTAGTTTGGTGATTACTTTCCCTCCATGTTAAAGAGCAGTAGATATTTCTGCACCCAGTTCTACATAGGTAAATCACATATAAGGTCCCAAAGGCGAGAATATTGCATTGCAAATGCTTGTTTAAATTGTTCTAACTGCAGCCACGGCGGGTTTTTGCTCAGATAGGGGCCCTGACAAAAGCACATTTTGAGCCCCTTCTGATGCCCTCCCGCTCTTGCCCCTCCCCCCTCCAAGGTTTACATTTCCGCCTGTTCTAAGCGCTGTATGTAGTAGGGGGTTGTATTCAGTATCACTGAGTGACCCTGGGTGGGAGTAGTAATACTGTCCTTATTCCGGAGGCAGCGCAAAAACGAGGAGATACATATGCTTAAGGCATCACGACACCGGCGGTACAACCTCATGTTAACATCATCTAAAATTAGAGAGGTAATTAAGGGTCCAGGGAGTTGCAGCAGACCGCATGGCACTGCCACCAGATTCGCTTCCTCCTCTGGGAGTTTGTGGATGTGTTGGAAAGATATCACCAGGGCTCCCTAGTCATACTCAGGTGAAAGGATGCCTTCCACTCAGCGCAACACATGCTGTGCCGTGCCACTGTGCATAGGGCTGGTGGGGTATTGGTACATTTGTGACGTTTCAGTACTTACGATGCCTACAAATATTTTCAACAACTAGTAAGGAAATTGTGTGAGCATTTAAAATCTGTGCTATTACGTAGCTGGTGTTCTAATTTACAATAAATATTTGAGGCTTCACTTTATGTTCAAACCAGTTGTTTCACGTGACTTAGGGTGCTGGCTTTCATTCTCATGTTCATGCATGCATGGGATAAGGCTAAACCTATTGTTATTATAATTTTGCGGGCTGTTGGAGGGGGCGATGAGGAAGAGTTTCCATTTTAATTGCCAGTTTGCCTGTTGTTGCACTGGATGATGGCCAATCCTGTCCATTTAGTGTTTACTGCTAGGTTCTATGTTTTTTTTGGTTGTTGTGTAAATACCTTATGTGGGTCGTCATCACGATTAATGTCTGGTACATTCTGCAATTGCCCTGAGTCATTGCTGTTTCTGTTTCCCTATACATGGTGCTTTGTTGTAATCATCTGCATTCCCGTGTAGAAGAGCAAATATCGAGGTATAGACGATGGACCATAGTAAATGTCGTCTTACATTTCTAGACTAAAAGGGTAGAGAAAGATGAAGTCGAGATATTGAGAGGTCAGGTTGACACACATGTGAGATACATAGAGAGGGAGGTTAAAGGTACATGGAGAAGTAGAACTAGAGTCAGGTTAAGAGAGAGGGTGAAGGTATAAGTGAAGAAAGGAAATAAGGAAATCCCATAGAGTATTTTTCAAATTTAATTGCCGCCAACTGCCGAGAGTGCTAGGGTTAAGGCTAGATTGGGCACGCCAGGCATGCACACCAAGGGGCAGATTTTCTTTATCGCAATGCGGAAGGGTAGGAGCAGCAGCAGGTACTGGTCATCTAATAACTTTTCTGGACACATTATTAACGCACCTTCCTGAGCTCCGCCCCGGCCGGACCCCCTCTTCCGGGGCCTCCACCTACGCTCCCTGCACAGGGCCACCATGAGCCTAGAGCTGCCCCTGCCAGGAGGGCAACGACACGGCGCACCACCCAGCCACACTTCAGCAGAAGTGTGGCTATCTCAGGTACGTTTGCGTATCGCGGGCTGGGCAGGGAGGAAGGGTTTTAAGCCACTGTGACCTGCACCGGAGAAAAACCCAGTCACTTCCCTTCCTGAGCACTATCACAGCGTTAAAATTGATTGCTGCTCTGTGTGACTCCTCACCCCCTGACCTTGCTCATTGTAAATAGTGTGGGCACCCGACTGAAACCAGTCTTTGTCTTTTCCCCTTTCTTCGCATACACTGATTGGCGACCGGGCATGGGAGCATCCTGGAGAGGCGACGGCGAGGAAATGGAGGGCTGAGAGGGAGCGTGTCTCCGGAGAAAGAGCAGGAAGCGTCCCTTCCCTATTATAGACTCAGTCCACGAAGGAAAAAACTGTTAAAACCAATAAAACCCCAGTTACCTCATCTAAACGTCTCCGCTATTTCCTCGGTCCCGCTTACAGTTGGCTTACAGTCTAGTAAAGACTGGAAATGGGCCAGTGGGAAACACAAACATCCTGCAGGACATCTGCCAGCGGGCTGTGCAGGAAACATACAGGGCCTGTCAGAATATAGAAATGAGGAGTAAGAAGGCAAATGGCTTTTGTGCCGCAAGGGACCAAGACTCCCAGGCATACCTTGGCCCTTGCACAGATCCCTAACTTGAAGTGGGCTCCAGTCCTTTCGGACTTGGAGCAATCCTACACCAGACAGATACACATAAAAAGGTTCTACCTGTGAGGTCTAGCAACAGCCTTCATATCAAATGAAGCACAAAGCACTGGTGCCCCAGTTCCATGGGTGGTCTAGCTGCCCTCCATTTCACATCGAGAAGTTGACTCTGCAAGTTCAAGACAATCAATTCTGGATTGTCTAGCTCCCCAGTGTGAGAAATCCCTGTTGACTACCTCTCGCCATGTCCATGCTACTCATTGCACAAGTCCTCTTTTTAATGCCAGCCTGAACTCGCATCGCCAAGGCTTGAGCCAGTGCAGGTATATCTAAAGGTGTCCTGCATGCCTGTGCTCGTAGGTGCAGACCAAGACTCTGCACACGTCATGCGCTGTTGTTAGGGAAGTCTATCTCCACGCCTTGGCTCTCTTCCCTGAGGCAGTCACACAACAGTGCTGTCCTAGTGTCACTATGCCTCAGTGTGCCACATCCCAGTGGCCTTGCAGGAGATGGCTTGGTCTTTCATTCTCCGAATGGTGACTGCACTGCAAACTACTTACGTGTGGAACAGCATTCCTGCTCATGATGGGAAAGAGTTGGATTCTCCTTGTCCCAAAGCCTTTCTCAGAAATATTAGCATGGGTACTTGTCTGTATCTGTTGAAACGCTGGTCAAATGTCCACATTATTAACAAATCTCACTGTGCTAATTTAGACTTGGGCAATGTTGCCTGTTACTTAGCTTCTATTTTGTGGTTAAATCTAAGCCTGGGCAGAGTTCGCAGAGTTACACTATGGAACTCCGCAAAGTGCAAAAAAAAAAAAACTCTGATGCGCTATGCAGAGCTCCACAAGCAGCAGAGTTTATTATCTAACACCACCACCTCATTAGATCTGCCAAAAATGCCTCCATCAAAGACCGCCTAGACAACAACGCACACAACAGCAAAGAGCTCTTCAACATCGCGAAGGAACTCTCCAACCCCAGCTCCAACACCAACAACATCCCACCTTTGCAAGACCTGTGCAACTCCCTAGCCACCTTCTTCCATCGCAAGATTGCCAACATCCACAACAGCTTCAACGTCACGACCGCCTGACAACCACCGAGGCCTCCATCCCCATGGCCACCATCCGCACCGACCCCCTGCTCGCCTGGACCAACATAAACGACGACGACATCATCAAAATCATGAACACCATCCGGATCTCCATCAGACCCATGCCCACACCACATCTTCAACAAAGCCAGCACCATCATCGCACCCCATCTCCGCAAAGCCATTAACATCTCCTTCGAGACAGCGACCTTTCCGGAGAGCTGGAAGAACGCCGAAATCAGCGCCTTACTCAAGAAACCCAAGGCTCACCCCAAGGACCTCACGAACTTCCAGCCCATCTCCCTGCTCCCATTTCCGGCGAAGGTCATTGAGAAGACCGTCAACAATTGACCCTCTACCTCTAGGAGAACAACATCCTGGACCCGTCCCAGTCTGGGTTCCGCAGCAACCACAGCACCAAAACTGCCCTCATTGCCGCCACCGATGACATCAGGGGCCTGCTGGACAATGGAGAAACCGTGGCACGCGCCTCCACGACGCTGGGATCCGAGACAAGGCTCTGGACTGGACCACCTCCTTCCTCTCTGGCAGAACCCAGAGCGTCTGCCTCCCCCCTTTCTGCTCCGAAGCCACCCAGATCATCTGCGGTGTACCCCAGGGCTCATCCCTCAGCCCAACATTGTTCAACATCTACATGGCACCGTTCGCTGACGTCGCCCGACTGCATGACCTCCACATCATCTCCTACACCGACGACACCCATCTGATCCTCTCCCTCACCAAGGACCCCCTCACCACCAAAACCAACCTCCACGAAGGAATGAAATCCATCACTGAGTGGATGAAGAACAGTTGACTGAAGCTAAACTCGGACAAGACGGAAGTCCTCATCCTCAGCTCCACCCCCTCAGCCTGGGACGATTCCTGGTGGCCGACCGCACTGGGAATAGAATAGCTCCAACACTCACCGACCACGCAGGCAACCTAGGGTTCATCCGAGACTCTACTCTCTCCATGACAAAGCAGGTCAATGTCGTCTCATCCTCCTGCTTCAACACCCTCTGCATGCTCCAGTGAAACAAGAAGAACGGTCACCCAGGCCCTCGTAAGCAGCAGGCTGGACTATGGTAATGCCCTCTACGCAGGAGTCTCGGCCAAACTCCTGAAACGACTACAGTGCATACAGAACGCATACAGAACGCCTCCGCACGCAAGATCCTCGACATCCCTCACCGCAGCCACATCACACCCCACCTCAAAGACCTGCACAGGCTGCCCGTCAACAAGAGGATCACCTTCAAGCTCCTCACCTACGCACACAAGGCACTCCACAACACTGGACCAGCCTACCTCAACAGACGACTCAGCTTCTACACCCCCAACCGCCAGCTCCGCTCCGCCGGCCTCTCCCTCGCCACAGTCCCCTGCATCCGAAGAGCGACCTCCTGTGGCAGATCGTTCTCCCACCTCGCTGCCAAGACCTGGAACACCGTCCCCATCCTCCTACTGCAGACCCAGGACCAGCTAACTTTCAGAAGAGTCCTCAAGACCTGGCTATTTGAGCATTAGCAGAACCCACCCCCCCCCTCCTCCCTCCCCCCAGCGCCTTGAGACCCTCACAGGGAAGTAGTGCACTTTACAAGTGTCCTGATTGATTAATTGATTGATTGATTGATTGATTGATTGATTGATTGATAAATACTGTTTGCAGTGATTTTCAGTGCCAGGTGATTGTCCGCACTGTGCAATCATCGTGAACGGCACCTTGCACAGTGCAAGCGGGCACTGCTTCCTTTCTGCCACTAGAGTAGATTTTTACTTGAGCTGCAGCTTTCTCAACTAGAATGGATGGTTTAGCATACGCGACCACTCGACCGGAGGTTGATTTTCCACGCTTGTGCTCACCAACTTGATTTTGATGATCAGGAACGAGGAAAAGTCTCTCCGGGAGGTGGATTTTCCTCACTCATGCTCACCAACTTGATGTTGACAAACGTGAGCGAGGAAAAAAACTCTGCTCCGCGGAGCGGAGATTTCTGAACTGCACGAGCTCCGCCTAATGAGGAGTGCGGAAAACTCCCTAAACTCCATCCAGACTTATTTGGATCCTACAAAAATCATTGGAAAGTGAAACTTCAGACCCACACTGATTTTCATTCATCTTTTGGGTGCAAATCAATTTGGACTCTACCCTCTCTGCAGTGACTAGCGGTTGTCCTTCTGAATAGTAATGAGACAATGAGAAAATAAGTACTTAATAGATCTGGTTATTGTATCTCCGTGCACTCGAAACGTTGTTCCAACTGAAGGTAATTTGGGCGCGTTTCCTTGTCGCAACCAGCAGGGATCAATGATAGAATTGAATATTCATGCTTCCTTTAATTCAGGACACAACATTTGGCTATATGAGAGACTTCTCACTCCTCTACTTAAGACCTTAACAACTTTGATCAATGAGTGGTCTACACTTGTCTAATTAAGTTTTGATATTTTTTTTGTTGAGTTTGCATGTTTGTATTTCAATGATGACACACACTTGAGATGTGCATACACTCCATTGCAGTTCGTCCAACATCATTGAACATTAGCCATATGTCCACATTACGCCTAACGCACATCTATTACCGCTCAGTTCGTCATGAGAGAACGTTTGTTTAATATTATTGTTCATTTGTCACGATTGTCTGTGTATCTATTGATGCCCGAAACAAAGACTTTTCGAGAGCCTATCACTACACTACGTTTCACATTAGTGTTTATTTACCTACAGACGCCTCAACACATGACCTCGATTGAGCCTATCAGAACTTGCGTAACATCCACATGACGGCGTTTTTCCCGCGCGCTTAAGCATTTAATTTATTTATTTTGTATTCTTGAACTGCCTCGCTAGTCTAGGCGAGAAACTTGTTTATCTATCACATTCAACCTAACACTGAGATACCGGTATCTTTTCTCGTAACGTAACACCGTCACAGCCTTTCCCGATGTTGTCATCACGTGACTTTCAGACATTCCTATAACTAGCTTCCCCATTGGTCTTGTACTCATCTGACCGGTTCCGCGTTCGGGACCCAGAGAGCTCGACACGTTACTTTCGCGGTAAGTCCTGTCATAACGGTTTTCGTTTGTCCCACTTGCATGTTCTAGTTGTAACTATTTACACACTCGCCCAATACTCTCATGTCACCTCCTCAAACCACATGCATAGTGTATTTCACACGCTCCACGGATCAACCAGTAATGTTCATTGTATATACAGACAGGACAATATAGCAAACTGTTGCAACTCATTTCATTTGTGTTTGGAAATGTTTTTAAACGGTAATCTATGGTGAATGCATTTACTTATTGTTCGCTTTGAATGATCCCATGGCTCGTTTTCTGAAAGTTAAGGTCTTGTATGTTTTCATTTCAGGCTCCTGACGAAGGGTTATATCTACTAACCCGAAATGCATTGGGCAAGCATGAAGTAATGTTATGAAATACTCATGTTGGATATAATATTGCAACTATGATTTAAGTAAGGAATTTCCTGTTGGAATGAAATAAATTCTAAATCAAGAACTTCAGCAAGTTTTGATTGCATTCTTTTGAATAAGCACAACAATCTTTGAAGAAACCAATTAGTTTCATGTTAAAATAGCGCGCCTTACAGTGATCTCCAAATCACACTTTGGAACAATGAGAAAATAAGGCATGCTCTACATGAGCTCGCTTTGCTGCCATGATTGACCATGGTGCCCTGCTGCTCGTCAGTCGTGACCATTATTCTTTATATAGTTCAGTTGAAGGTGATAGTTCAACTTTAAAAGGTCCTCTGGAGCACTTGTGATTGGGTTCAGATTTCAGATTAGGGTCCTTATACACGAAGGAGTCCTCTTTCTTCTTTCAATTTCCTGAAGTCTCATTGGTTGATCAGATAGCGTGACACAGAATGGAGGTCCCTGGTTGGTGCATGGTGAAGTGTCAGTTTCTGTAAATAATCCGCCCCTTTTCCCCTGTATGTTTATAGATTGTGAAAAAGACTATGAATTTGTTTCAGAGTGGGACTGATGTGGTTGCACCTGCAGAGGTTCAGACACACTCTAGCCAAGCATGCAAGTTCTTGAGAAGGCTAGAGTTAATTCGGTTAAAAGTAGTGTTCATAGACCAAGCTCTTGTCATTTTCATTCTGAGACTGATTTGGGGTAGTTGTATAATGTTTTTAAGTTATGTTCAGGAAACCTACCTCTTTCCTACTGTATTGTCATTGTTCTTGATCGATTTACTGTTTATTGTAAGTTGAGCTGCATTTTTATCTGCATCCATCTAAAGCACTACACTCGCAGTTTTCTTCTGACAATTTATTTGGGTCAATTTGAAAGTCTAGGGTTGAAGTATATAACATGCTACACCAGTGCAATTCTGGCTGTACCAAGTGAATTATGTCACCATACACTAAGGCCCTGAGTATGTGTGGGGGTGAAGGTCTGATTCCCATGCAAAAAGGAGTTATATGATAATTATGGTACTGATGCTGTTTTTCCCACAGATTTCCGAATTTGAAACCTCCACAGTGTATTGAGGGAAAGGGCACAAAAACAATGGCAAAACATGCCTAATTAAATACATTAAAAACTGAATCACCACGGGAGGAGCTTCGCGGGCAAGCAAGATGGCCGCGTAAGCTCGGAGCTCCGGAGACCCTCCGATCCTCCACATAAATCCTGATGAGAATCCTGATCCACGACAGTGGAATATTGTGGGTGAACGGTTGCTGAGGGGGGACTCGTTGTCCGATTCAAAATCCGACACTCCTAGGTGGAGTTACACCGTGTAGAAGATTCGTGCCAGGGGCGTGCCACGGCCCGTGCGGTGGTTGACTACGGCGACATTGTCGCACGGAAGCGGTGTGGTGTGAGAGTGACTACTCCGCTGGCCCAACGAAGCACGCGGAGTTGCGGAGTGGGACGGTGCTGATCAGCAACTGGTGTTCGCGGCGCCCGATAGTCGCAGCGCAGAGCCGGCGTGGCCCCGGTGTGTGATCCATTGTGCTGGTCCCCAAAACCATCATGGCGGGCAGAGGCGAGTCGGACAAGATGAGGGTCCGTGGGAGTAGGAAAACTACGTATTCCCAATCGAACAATATGGATCGCTATGCCCAGCAGAAGAGCTCGCCGGGTGCAGCTACCCGGCCTAAGGACTCAAATCGGGACGAGTCGCCAGACACGTCGGACCCGACACTCCGGGACGTCATGGTCGCCATTGCGGGCATCAAAACGGAGATGCATAAACAACATGAGGTCCTGACGCATAAAGTCGACACCCTGGCGATTGAGATCAACTTGATTAGAGCCGATCTGAGCAAGACCAACGATAGGGTCAAATCGTTGGACATTAAAACCGCGAGCCTCACAACTGATGTATCGGACCTACAAACAGAGGTCCGAGACTTGAGATCGGCCAACGATCTTTTCGCGAGACGGCTGGATGATTTTGAAGGACGTGCCAGGGGACAGAACGTCCGAATCATTGGCGTCCCGGAAGGGGCAGAGGACTCGGCCACCGATCTCTTCGTGGAAGACCTGATACAAACTCATATGGCCCCTGCGGGCCTCAGCCGTTTCTTTTCAGTGGAACGAGCTCATAGACTGCCAGGGGGACGCCCGAAAATGGGTGCCCCGCCGAGGCCCATTATAGCACGACTGTTTAACTTCAGGGATCGGGATGATATCCTGGAGGCTTCAAGAAGAGACGGGCCGCTTAAGTTCCAAAATGCGGACATAAACTTCTATCCGGACTTTACCCGGTCGGTACAGCGGCGGCGACAAAGCTTCACGGGGGTAAAGAGGCGACTCAGAGAATTGGGGATGAAGTGCTCGATGATGTTCCCCGCGAAACTGCGCATTGAACATGATGGCCGTGCCATATTCTTTGATTTGCCTGAAGTGGTGAGCGAGTGGTTGGACACTTTGCCGCAGAGACATGATGAACGCGAGGAACAGTCGGAGGGCGCCTCGGGAGGCCTTGAGCAACAGGAGTAGAGTCTATCTTCGGAACTTTATCGGACAATGGGACTGTTGGTGGCAACCGGTATCACATTCTTGCACTTTATAATGAATATCCTTCACTTGGTTATGGAGGGTGGCGGGAGGGCCTGCGTGATCTCCATTCTCCTCTACGGTCTTTCTGTAGCGTAGTTTTCTGGGGCGTCAGGCACACTGCTAGTTGGGGGGGCTATTTAGTCTGATGCAGGGGTGCAGGGTCGGGGTGGTTTGGTTGTTGGTTGTATGTTTGTTCCTTTTTTCCCTTTCTCCTCTCCAAGGCAATGTAAAAACTGTAATTCTTCTGGTTCTGTAACTATGATGCCTGCCGGGACGGGCGAAGGCCGACAATTCGACGATGGGGGGTAGGAACCTAAAAGTATTGTGTTGGAATGTCAATGGGCTGGGGGATCGCATAAAGAGAGGTGTGGTTTTGCAACTGTTTAAAAGATGTATGCCCGACGTTATTTTGCTACAAGAGACACACTTGGTGGGGAACACGTGCCAAGCACTTAACAGGAAGGGTTTCAAGATGGTGGCGCACGCGGGGTTCTCTTCGGGATCCCGGGGGGCGGGGATCATGGTGCGCGCGTCACTCCCATTTGAGATTGACTCAAGTGTTGCCGATGAGAGGGGGCGGTACGTCGCCGTCTCGGGGAGATGGGAGGGACGGTCCCTGGTTCTGGTTTCGGTTTATGTTCCCCCTGGGTTGCAAAACAACACGTTTTAGGACATTGGGGGTGCCATTTTAGGTCTCCCTGAGGGTCTGCTTATTATAGGAGGGGATTTCAACGCAGTTTGTTCGGGGACCCTAGACAGACATCCACCCAGAGATCTCCGAGGTTCGCAATCCTGGCTTCCCGACTTCCTGGACACTATGGGACTTATTGACTGCTGGCGGCTCATGCACCCTACCCAGAGTCAATACTCATTCCACTCAGGGGCACACGGAAGCCTTTCCAGAATCGATTATGTTCTGGCTCTAGCGGCCCACGCGTCGGCAGTCTCTGAGGCCCGACTATTGGCTAGGGGCATCTCTGACCATTCTCCGGTCTGGGTGTCCTTTGACTTCGACATCGTGGCGACCGAGAGGGTGGTATCAATTAATCCGTGGTACTTCCGCAACCCCAGGACTCGTGGACTCATGGCTAAGGCTATTGAGCTTTATTTCTCCAAAAACTCCGGGTCAGTTACATCGGCTATCTCCCTATGGGAGGCCTTTAAGACGGTCTTGAGGGGTGAGGCGTTCTCCCTTATAGCTGAGGTTCGGAGACGCAGGGACGCGGATGTGGTGTAGATTGAATCTGAAATTGACACTGGACCTACTCCATGTTCTCTCACTTAAACAGTCAGAGTATCGAGCTACTGTTACCGATGCTGCCAAGGTCATGGGTAGAGAGCAACAGGGTAGGATCTATGATGTCGGGGACAAGGCGGGCAAACTCATCGCTTGGCTGGATAAAAAAGAGAGAGCCAGCCGTGTGGTCCCGGAGGTGCTGGGGGAGGACGGCGTGACTGTCACCGACCCGAGTGCCATTGTCATGGCATTTGCAGACTATTTCGAGACCGTTTACACCTCGGTCTCCGACATGTCCGAGACTGACTCTGGGGAGCTCTTGGCAGAAGCTGAGCTCCTGTGCCTGTCGGACGCGGAGCGAGATGACATGGACAGGGATATTACCGCCGATGAGATTGCCCTCGCAATACGTTCCCTGAGTTCTGGAAAGGCGCCCTACCCCAATGGTATACCAGTGGAGCTTTACAAGATTAAGACTGATGCCATCTCCCCGCCCCTGCGGAACATGTTCCTGGAGGCGCGTGAGACGGGCATGCTTCCCTTGGACCAGAAACTGGCCACCATTGTGGTCATTCATAAGGACGGGAAGCCCAGAGACCTGTGTCGATCGTATCGTCCCATCTCTCTTCTGAATGCTGAACCCAAGATTCTGGCTAAACTGCTTGCCAACCGTTTGATTGGAGCGATTAGCGACTTGGTTCACCCGGACCAGTCGGGCTTTATTCCACACCGCAACACTGCCCTTAACCTCAGAAGACTACATGAGGCCCTCGCGAGGGTCCATACGCTCAGGGAGCCTACCGTCTTGGCGTCTTTGGATGCTACGATGGCGTTTGACTCCCTCGAGTGGAACTATCTGTGGGCAGTGTTGGCGAAGTTCGGATTTGGTCCGGAATTCATAGGATGGGTCAAGCTCCTGTACGCTAGCCCGCTTGCCAACATAACGGTTAATGGTCGTGTATCTGCGTCCTTTGCTCTCCGCAGAGGCACCAGGCAGGGCTGCCCCCTGTCGCCCCTGTTGTTTGCATTGGCGCTTGAACCGCTGGCGGCGTGGCTGCGACTCCACCCGGATATAAACGGAATACGCTGGTCCCCTGGATTCGAGGACCGTGTGTCGCTGTATGCAGACGACATCTTACTATATTTCACCTCTCCTTGTAAGTCACTCATTGTGGTGTGTGACGTGCTACGTCTTTTTGGTCGGCACTCTGGCCTGGTTATTAATTGGTCAAAGTCACACCTATACGTGCTGAGAGGTGGGACACCTCGGCTTCCAAGGGACTGCAACATACAGGTCGCGCGGCAGGGATTCAAATACTTGGGGATCTATATTTCAACGGACCCCAAGGCACGCTACACGAATAACTTGCTCCCCCCTCTCGCACGTCTCCGACGTGACGTAGAGGGATGGCGGAAGCTCCCGCTTTCCCTTCCCGGGCGTGCGGCACTGTTTAAAATGATGTCCCTGCCCAGATTCCTGTATGCTCTTCAAAATACCCAGGATCCGGTCCCATCCAGCTACTTTAGGGAGGTCGAGGGTTTACAGAGGGCCCTTCTCAGGGATGGCAGGCCACGCATCGCTATTACGAAGCTTACGCTCCCATGGTATGATGGAGGTATAACGTTGCCTGACATCCGGAGATATTATTGGGCTTCTCAGCTAGCGGCCCTTATTCACGGCCTCTATGGTCCAGCAGTAAGCCCAGGTTATGCCATGGATCGGTGGCTCCTGGACGACGGGAAGTATAATAGAGCGCTATACTCGAGATCTCTGGACGGTAGGATGTCGGGGCCGACGAAGATAGCTGTACATATATGGCGGGCAATCACAAAGTCACAGGGGTGGAAGGGTAGGCTTACGATGGCAACTCCTCTCTTTGAATCTGAAATACTGGGCAAATTATGGCACACGAAGGGATTCGACAGGTGGGACATGATAGGCATATCCAGGATGGAAGATATGATTGTAAAAGGGGAGATAAAGTCCTTTACTCCTTTACAGACAGAGTTCCAGTTGGGTGAAACTGAATATTTCCGGTACGCCCAACTGCGTCATTCCATTCTGGCAGTGATACCGGAGGGCGAGAAGATCCCTGAGTCTTCCCCGTTGGAGGACAGGGTGCTGGACGGCCATATGCCGGACAGTGCCATTTCCTTAATATACAAAAAACTCATCAATGTCCGTACGGACCTCCTCCTTGGGGTGAGAGACCAGTGGGTGCGTGATGGGATTGAGCTGGATGATGAAGACTGGCAATATGCAGTGTCCTCCCCCAAGGAGGTGGCGATCCCGGCCAGGCTGCGGCTGGTCCAATTAAAGATTCTCCATAGAGTGTACGTGACGGGTCCCAGGCTTATACACATGGGTCATTCAGTGGACGGCCTCTTCAGGCGCGGCTGTGGTGCTTTAGCCACCTTTATGCATATTATCTGGGAGTGCCAGGTGGTCGCCTCCTACTGGAGGCGTGTACATATGATTATGAGCGAGGTGACTGGGGTAGACTTGATGGTAGAGGCCCAGCGCTGCCTCCTGAATGTGTGGGGTCCTACTGATTATAATAGTGCACAAACACAATGGGTCACCTTGGGGAACATGGTTGCGAAACGAGATATTGCTCAGATGTGGGGTGCTGTTACAGCCCCAAAGGTGGTACAGTGGAAGGCCAACATGGATTGGTGCATGTTCCGAGAGAAGACGGTGTACATGGCCAGGGGTAAACCTAAAAAGTGGCAAAAGATATGGGGGGCCTGGAACGAGTATAGGGGTGATATTTGCCTGCCGCCTGACGTCGCCCCCCTGGAAGAAAGAATGTCACCGTAGCCTATGGCTCCAACATACGTCCTATTAGCTGATGTATCCTGTATCCTCCCCCCCCCATGGTCTTGCAATTGGTGCTGTTCACATTGTTTTTATGTTATTGGGCCTAGCCTTTCCTATGATCGGGCTCTGTTACACAAATGTCTAATTGCCTTGTTTCCTAGCACTAGTTTGGTGCTTTTTCCCTTTTTCATCTTAGTTATTTTTCAAAAATTTAAAAAAAAAAAACCTTTGTACGATTTGGTAATATGCTTATTGTACACCAGCCGATTGACCGATGATATGCTGCCTAGTCTCCGGGATGTAAGGCTGAATAGCTGTGTGCACTGATTTGAAAATAAAGGTTTTCCAAAAATAAAAAAAATAAAAAAATAAAAACTGAATCACTGTGTTATATTTCATATCCAAGATTGAAAGCGTCGAATATGGATTTTTACTGAACTCCCTAAATGCCCCAGACTGGCCCTCCTTATAAGTTGGGCGCAATACCATTACCTCCGGGCGTCGAGCTATTTACTAAGTTTTTAACTTGAAAGTAGGCACAGCACGCAGAACCAGTATTCGACACATCAAACTCCAAGTTTTGCCTTATTTCCAGGTCTCTTTCACTTTATAAATTGTGGCAGGATTGACCTTCCGAATTCTATCAGGGAAAAACTGCGAGGGGGCGAAATTATCACAAAACTCGTAATTCCGATCCCTGTGTAAGCTACTGTTTGCACAGGGAAAATGAACTAAGGCTGGTGGTTTTGTACCAGGGAGGAAAACGTTCCTGAACCTGAAGTGCCTTTTTCATATCATGGACTGGGCGAGATGCACAGGGACAGAGGGATGGGTGGTTTCCCTGGACGTGAGTGCTTAATTTGAGCCGGTGCTTTCCGGTGCTGAGCACCAGCACTTAATTGGTTTCCGGTGTTCAGCACCGGCACCAAATTGTCAACACCATACTTAGGGCAGTCTGCCACAAGGTGGCGCTGCTCATATAATTTAGAGACAAGCAGTATAACAGTTGTTTAGGGAAACACTATACATTTTTTAAAAAATGCTAATACCCGCCTCCCCAGCCATTTCTTTAGCTTTGGAGACCTGAAATAAGCTGAACTGTGACATTTACATGGGAGAGAGATGGTTAGTAGTTGTTTTGGCAGCAATGACAAGAGCAATGGATGGTGCAAGCTGCAGTGGCCTCCTGGTCAGAGCCCTGGCACTTAAATATTTTACAAATTAAAATACCCTCTGTGGCCTTACCTAATGGCGGTTTGCAGCACATTGGCATGGGCCCGCTCTTCCACAAGTGAGTGGCCTACTGTATACTAGCCCTTTTGCCCAGGTGAGCAAGGGGGAGTAATTTTGGAACCGTTTTTCGTGGCTAGGGCGACAAGCAGGGCTCGAGTCGTGGTTCCACGCGGGTGGACGGCGTCCCCCCCACTTATTTTAACGAGAGCTCGACGATACCTCGAGCAAATGGAGCCACACATTCACTCTCTGGCCTCTCTGGGGTGAGATCGGAGCCCATTCAGAACGCTGCTCACGCGCTGTCTTCTCTGATGCAATAGCATCTAAGAGGTGAGTGAGGGGAGGCAATGAGTCTGATGGTGCAGGCCACCTTTTGTGACGCCACTTCTTTTTAGGTCGAGCCTGTCAATGCGCTTGCGTATTGAGCTTGCGAGAGATATTGGGGCTTAACCAGAGCTTAACCATTGGGCGATTTGATGCTGTGCCCGTGAAAAGCAAGCTCAATGCGCAAGCGCATTGACCTAAAAAGCGCGTGCACAACAAAAGGCATTTCTCCTCCCCTAATTTATTCACTGCCCACGGCCAGCCGGCCGTACTTTCACTTTGACAGCCGCCAGGCCGACTCTCGCGTTTCTCCTCCCCCTCCCAGTGTACTTTTATTTTTTTTAACTTGTTTAATTTCCAGCCCTCCCACCCTTGCTTGCCGTTCATTTCCCGCCCTCCCACCCTTTCTTGCCTTTCATTTCCCATTTCTTGCCTTTTATCCCCTGCCCACCCTTTCTTGTTTCCTGTTTGTACCTTTTATGTAACTCATGTAATCCTAAGTCCTTATGTATCGCAACTGGTTCTTTTGTATACACGTTATGTTTCCTTTCTTTTATTTAGTCTCACTTTTTTCTCCCTTTCGTAAGGCACTGTTGTAAAATGAGTAAACCTTGTTCTGTTTTAAAGAGGTGTACGCATCACTGTATAACTGTTTTTAAAATAAGAAATCGCCATGTGACAGTGCAATTTTAATGGTTGCCTTGAATTTGGTATGCGCATCATCGCGCTTCTTTCAGCTTCCAACTACGGAGCTGTGTGCTATCATCTTTGAATGAATAGAGCACCTCCCCTTTAAGCTGTACGACGTCAAGAAGGTGTGCGCGTCACTACTCTTCCTCATACTTCCTGGGTAGTCTCTAGTCTGAGACTGCACGTACCAGGAAAGGCTCATGCTGGTTTCATGCCCAGAGCAACAGTTTGCCAAGCTCTCGCATAGAGTACGGTAAGCATCTACTAGCATCAGCAAGGGTGCCACAGTTCTATCTCTGAGCACCCGGCCTGGAGGTTAACCGGGCCTCCGTGTTCGTTAGTCAGCAGGTGCTAAAAGCACAGGCCCCTCCCTGACCCCCTTCGCAGGCTGAACCATGACTCCCTGTGGTGGGTGGCTCCATTGGGTCGCTTTACAAGGCTTTAAAAACGGCTGATTACAGAACTACTAGGGTTCTGTGAATGTCTGAAAGTGTCAAAAACGCCTTTTAGCACCCACTTGAGGGCTCTGCCTTTCTTCTATGCTAATGGCAGCTATCAGCGAACACCCGCTGCGTCAATGTCCCAGTTTAAGAAGGGCAGGGGCTCTGATTACTACGGGCAGCTCAATCAAGTCTGACTAACTCAAGGGGTATGTCTCACATCCAGGCTCCGCCTCCGAGGTCATTTCTTCTTTCTATCAAATATCCAAATTGTTCATCGGGTGAGAGATATACTTATTGAATAACCAGTTTAAATGGTGCCGGGCTTAGGGGCCCATGAAGGATGGAAGGAGGAGTTGGACCTGCCAATGACCCGCAGACAACCGTAGCGAGCACGACTAACTCGCTGAGCCATTCTGCAACCACCTGGCTCCCCCGACTTCCTTGGGTTGATCTCTTTCCACTGTTTAACTCTCTTTGACCTTCTATGTGCTGCTGAAGCGACATGGAGAGGGTAACACGAGAATCTACAAACAGTTCTTTTACGTTCCTGCTGATGTTTTATTCCATGTGCCAAGAATATGCGACCAGTTAGCAACAGGGCGCGCTGAAGGGCAAGCCAGGGGTAGCAGGCTGCTTCCCTTTATTGACGGTGCATAGTTACAATAATAATTTGCATGCACCTTCGCCAATAACACCATTCACTTACTTTAAATCATGTTAACTAGCTTCATACACATGCTTCACGAACTCCAGCACAAAGGTTAAAATGCGTCTCCTTGGGTCGGTCCCTCCGCCTCCAATACTATACAAATGTCAAAAACTTTAATCAACACGGAACAAATGATACAATCACACATTTCTCACAATACATGGAGGCCTCTCTGCAGCACGTAAATTAACAAAACAAGCTGCATTAGAAACTAGTGCACGCGTAAAGCACTTCAATGCCATTGGGACCAGTTCGCACTATAGCAATGCGCTCGTTATTTTTTAATTTAAAAAATGCACATGGCATACCCTACAGCAAAAAAAACTACTGCCTTCTGCCCATCTCTGCAGCAAGTACATTACTACGTCATTCTGCATTCTAAACTAGTAGGCCTTTAAAGAGCTTCAATCCCTTCGGGTACAGTTCGCGCAAACACACACACACACACACAACCACCCACACAACAACAACCACACACACAACCACACACAACACACACACAACCGCCCACACAAAACCACACACAACCACCCACACACACAAACACACACAACCACACCAAGCATTGGCATAGGCAATAGGTTTCGCATTTGGGACGGTAAAAGGGTTTATACACACAACAGTTGATGTAGTTGAACAAAGGATTTATGCTGCATAAAAAAGTATAAGGTCACAAAAGCAAATACTATTGCCTATGCCAATGCTTGTTATGAAGTGGACACCCACGGGTGCAGGGAGTTACCAAACCTCTTTAGTAACCACAGCGTAATTCACAATAAGTGGTTATTGTAAAGCCATTGCGACCGTTGATTGTCATGTTGGATTCACAGAGTTCGCTTCCAGCACACCCCAAGATGTTGTGGAAGGGACGCAGGAGATCGCACTCAGTGATGCATGAAATAGTTTAAGCTTCTCTTACATTATAGTTAAGTTCCCCAAAGGGGTGTCTGCAAGGCTTCTGGTGCCAAAGAAACTGCTCTATTCTAAAAGAATAGTAATTTACAAGATGAAGTTTGGCAACCTAAAACCACATTAATCATATTGTTTTTGAAGGAGTAGCACATGCTTTGCAATTAGTATTTGCCACGATGAAGGCCTCTTTAATGTTTTTACATGCTTACATTATATTTGGAACCCAGTAAAACGCCACAGCAGGGCACTAACCTTCTAGTAAG
Organism: Lissotriton vulgaris; assembly: GCF_964263255.1. Taxonomy (NCBI): domain Eukaryota; kingdom Metazoa; phylum Chordata; class Amphibia; order Caudata; family Salamandridae; genus Lissotriton; species Lissotriton vulgaris. The sequence continues at coordinate 116,217,012 of NC_141699.1, forward strand.
GGGTAATCTTAGTTAAATGAACTGCATTTTAATTTAAGTGCTACAGCCAGAAATATGACATTCAAGCTCCTGTTTGGTCACCAGAAGTCTTGCTTTTTTACTATCTGATCTCTCGTCACTCTATCTATCTATATATCTATCTATCGCTCTCACTCTATCTATCGCCCTCACTCTATCTATTGCCCTCACTCTATCTGTCGCCCTCACTCTATCTGTCGCCCTCACTCTATCTGTCGCCCTCACTCTATCTGTCGCCTTCACTCTGTCTGTCGCCCTCACTCTGTCTGTCGCCCTCACTCTGTCTATCTGTCTGTCTATCTATCTATCCCTCTCTATCTATCTATCACCCTCTATCTGTCTGTCTATCTATCTATCTATCGATCGATCGCCCTCTATCTGTCTATCTATCTATCTATCTTTCTATTTATCTATCGATCGCCCTCTATCTGTCTGTCTATCTATCTATCTATCTATCTATCTATCTATCTATCTATCTATCTATCTATCTATCTATCTATCTAAAGCCCTCTATCTGTCTGTCTATCTATCTATGTATCTATCAATCTATCCATCGATCGCCCTCTATCTGTCTCTCAGCGCCACCACAGCATCACTCAGCACTACAGCAGCATCACTCAGCGCCACCACAACATCACTCAGCGCCACCACAATATCACTCAGCGCAACTACAGCAACACTCAGCATGACCCCAGCGTCACTCAAGCACACCACAATATCGCTCGGGCCACAAAAGCATCACTCAGTGCCACCATAGCATCGCTCTACACAACCACAGCAACACTCAGCACCACCACAGCATCAATCAGCACCACCACATAATCACTCTGCACCACCACAGCATCACTTTGCAGCATCACTCTGCACCACCACAGCATCACTCTGCACCACAACAGAATCACTCAGCAACACCACAGCATCACTCAGCAACACCACAGCATCACTCAGCAACACCACATCATCTCTCAGGGCCAAGAATGCATCACTGAGCACCAACACAGCATCACTCAGCATCACCATAGCATCACTCTGCACCACCACAGCATCACTCTGCACCACCACACATCACTCTGCACCACCACAGCATCACTCTGCACCTCTACAGCACCACCACAGCATCATGCAGCACCACCACAGGATCACGCAGCACCACCACAGCATCACTCAGCACCACAACAGCATCACTCAGCGCCACCACAGCATCACTCAGACCCACCACAGCATCACTCAGCGCCACCACAGCATCACTCAGCACCATCACAGCATCACCCAGTGCCACCACAGCATCACTCAGCACCACCACGGCATCACTCAGCACCACCACAGCATTACTCAGCACACAACAATATCGCTCAGGGCCACCACAGCATCACTCAGGGCCACCACAGCATCACTCAGGGCCACCAAAGCATCACTCAGGGTCACCACAGCATCACTCAGGGCCACAACAGCATCACTCAGGGCCACCACAGCATCACTCAGCACCACCACAGCATCACTCACCACTACCACAGCATCACTCAGCACCACCACAGTATCACTTAGCACCACCACATCATCACTAAGGGCCAAGAATGCATCACTCAGCACCACCACAGCATCACTCTGCAGCACCACAGCAACACTCAGCAGCACCACAGCATCACCCAGCAGCACCACAGTATCACTCAGGGCCAAGAATGCATCCCTCAGCACCACCACATCGTCACTCAGCGCCACCACAGTGTCTCCCAGCGCAACCACAGCATCACTCAGTGCAACCACAGCATCACTCAGCACAACCACAGCAACACTCAGCACCACCACAGCATCACTCAGCACCACCACAGCATCACTCAGCACCACCACAGCATCACTGGCTCAAATATGTTCTCTCAATGTTTCAAACTTTATTACAAATGTCAGAAAAAGATGTTAATATTTCGCTTCTGTTCTTGGATTTTCGTCACAATAACATACACTGAACATAATCTTCACAAACGGTATTTACAAAAGTTTAATCTATTGCCATTATGAATTACAATAACTTTTATTTAAGTATTAATTATTTAAAAAAATAAAAGCCATTGTTATTTGTAATAGCAATACATGTAAGTCACGTAAATACAACACATATTGCATTACAAATGCTATAGGTGTCACATTTGCGAAAGTTATAATTATTGGCATTGTAAATGACAAAGCTATTACTTTCGCTATTTTCAAAACCAACACATAAAAAAAAATTGTCATTTAAAATACCAATAGCTCAAACTTTCCTAATGCGAGACCTATTGCATTGCAAATGCTTGTTTTAGGACTTGTGTGCCCTGGGGACAAGACAGGGCTTCCCATTGGCCTCATTACTGTTCAGTCTGGTGATGGAACCACTGGTGTGTCAGTGAAGGGACCGGGCGCCACAGGGGGGCCTAGTGGTGTTGGGGCAGCTACAGATCGTTCCCCTTTATCAGATGTTCAGAGGGAGGCGCTATCAGACACGGGGTTAGGTTGACAGTTTGACACCTTGAAGTACCTGGGGGCCAATTATACCAGGAGGACACTGCCTTGTTCCAAGGGATCCTGGGTAAAGTGTTGGCATCTATTCGCAATAGCTCCCCTTCTGGATCAGTTTACTGCTGGCATCAATGGGTAGGATTTATATGTCTAAAATGTTGGTATTGCCCAGATTGCTATACTTTTTCATGACCCTCACGGTGGTCTGAGGAAGTCTTTTTTGTTAGACCTGCAGGGCTTGTTGGCACAACCAAAATGGGGCAATGGTAGGCGTTGAGTGGCTCTCTGTGCCACAACATGAGGGCGGTTTAGGTGACCCGTGCTACGAGCTGTACTACACGGCAGCTCAGCTACAGTGGCCCATGCAGTGGCTGGCCCGTACGCCACAGCTGGACCCTTCGAGTGTGCTCCATGAACCCCGGTGGACAACCTCTTCTCCATAGACTTCTAGATAAAAAAAAATGTGTGTTTTATATAGCGCAAACTAGACCCGATGATATCTGGTATCAGAGCGCTTTACATAGCACCAGTTTCGTTACATGAGGATACATTCATTTTTGTTAGGCATGGGAAGATTAAGTGATTTGCCCAGAATCAGAGGATGTTGAGTGTTGTTGCCGAGACTCGAACCCTGGGGCATATTACCAAGGGCATTATCGCCGATTTAGCAGGAATTTTTCCCGCTAAAGCTGCGATAATTGTATCGCCCTATTACCTAGCTGTCGCTAACACCAGTTAGCGACAGCTAGTAGGTGATAGCGGGCATTTAGGTGCCCACTTTGCATGTCAGCGATAATTATCGCTAATGACATGCAAAGTGGGCGTGCCAAGATGTTAGCGACTGGAAACAGTCGCTAACATCTCTATCTCATATGACCAACTTTTGGAAATAATCGTGCTAAGCGCGATTATCTCCGAAAGCTAACGCCTGCCCAGAGCAGATCTTAGCCATGTTATCCAATGGTAGGTGGATAACATGGCTAAGAGCATTTGCTCGGTAATGCATGAATATCGCTGACTTTGCAGCGATATTCATGCATTTCGGCCGATTTTTATCGCTTAGGAGATAAACCTTGATAATAGCAAGGCTCCTAAGCGATAAAAATCGGCGGAGCTCGGCGATATTAATATTGCTGCTAAACCAACATAGCGATAATCATCGCTAGTTGTTGGAAATATGCCCCCTGTCCCCAAGCTACAATGTGAGTAGCTACACACGTATGGAGTTGATACACCTGTGGAAACGTGTGGTCCACACCCTATGTGTTATCAAACTCCCATTATGGACAATGCCAAAATGTGCAGTTTTTGAGTGACATACAGAACCCGGGATTGGGAGGTGGTTGGGATTTGCACTTGGGCAGACATGATGACCGACAAGGGAATGTGTGCATTTGATGAGTTGACAGAGGAATATGGGCTGGGACAGGAGCATTTTTTTTTCTTTTCTACCCTTAGGGGTGTGACGTGGAGGATGTGGGGTTCTGACAAGGAGCACCCCCACTGGAGCCCCGTTGGGCTCAGCGCTAACTGGGAGTGATTGCTCTGGGGCCATCCCTTATCTATATGCCCACTGTGGAGCCACTCTGCGTGGAACAGTATAACACAGAGAGACTGGTGGAAAAACGCACTGAACATCGATATCCAGGACAAGGTGTGGTCTCGTTGTCTACAATCAGTTAGGCAGGTGACACGCAATGTGTGGCTTCACCTGATTGAGTTCTATTATCTGCACCATGCATATCTGACGCCAAGGAACAGCGGGCAAATGTACCCGGGTGTGGCTAATAGGCGCCCCCGATGGGTGACGGAGAGGCAGATTTGTTCATTTGATGTGGTCATGTGTGGTACCATATCCCTTGTGGCAGCAAGTCGCACAGATGGCGAAGTAGGTCACAGGTTGGTTGTTCCCCCTAGATCTGTTGCGGTGTATTCCCAATCTAGAGAGCATTCCTAGAAAAACGAGAGGTCTGGTACGGTTCCAGAACCTGGCATTGCTTTCAGCGAAGCGCTGCATAACATTGGCGTGGAAATCATCAGTGGCACCGCTGGTGCACAGATGGCAGGTTGAGCTGTGTAAGTGGGCCATGGCTGAATTGGCAGCCCAAAGGAGGTTGCGCACTAGAGGACAAGGGGAGGACCCGCTACGTCGTTGGGATACCTACCTAAAACAAGCATTTGCAATGCAATCAGTCTCGCCTTTGGGATCTTATATGTATTTAGCTATGCAGCACATTAGCCTGGGTGCTGAAACATCTACTGTTCTTTAACATGGAGAGAAAGTAAGCACCAAACTGCGTGACACGTCAGGTATGGGAACACATGCAGAGAAATATTGCCTTTCAGCTGGAAATGGTATTGTCAAAAGCTCTATTTTTAATATAAAATCAGGGCCTTCGTGGTCATATCACTGAAAATACAAGATTTGAAAAAAACATTATTGTCTACGGGTGCTGTGGAAGACAATTTCTATGAACTGGAATCTAGAGAATGCTAAAGTGATTGTGGTATTTCACTGACCTCTGCTGGTCGTTTTCTATCAAGAAAGTTAAATAGAGGCAGTTGCCGGAATTCTTTTTAAAAATACAGTCCCGCAACAGAAAGCAATTCAGGTATTTTACTGACCTCTATTGCTCGTTTTCTATCAAGACAGTTAAATAGAGGCAGTTGCCAGAAAAATTAAAAAAAATAAAGTCCCTCAGGAGAAAGCAATTCTGGTATTTTACTGACCTCTACTGGTCCATTTCTATCAAGACAGTTAAATAGAGGCAGTTGAACGAGCAGAAAGCAATTCTGATATTTTACTGACCTCTACTGGTTGTTTTTTATCAAGACAATTAAATAGAGGCAGTTGAATAGAAAAAAAAGTCGCTAAGCGGAAGCAGACAAGTCTTAGGGCTGATCTCAAGAGCTCACAATGTACATACACATATAAGAATATACAAGAGGTCTCGAATGCTCGACCTAAAAATGGAGGCACACTCTGATGACTGCCACCTTGAAAAGACTGAGCCCCTGTGCCAATTGCCTGACATGGAAGGGGCAACTCACCACACAAACCATTTATTACACACAGAGACACAGGGAGGGGCGCTCACGGAGAATGAGGGCTGACAGCAGTGCTTAAATCAAGCCAGTGGTTTCTGGCACTTATAAACAAAACCGGCACTTTTCATGAGCACCAATTAAGGACATATTCATTTATGGTAGGCATGGGGAGATTAAATAATTTGCCCAGAATCACAGGATGTTAAGCTGACTCTGAGAACCAAACCTGGTTACCCAGCTCCGTAGTTGGTAGCTCTGTCCATTATGCCGCACCCTCTCCCCACTTTCATGGTCAGTAGTTGTTTCTGTTTTAGGCGGCACTAACAGGAGAAATGGGATGGTTCAAGCTGCCTCCTGACGAGAGCCCCGGTACTTCTTTTTACAAATTAACCGCTGGCTGTCAGGGAGTGTCCCTCTGGAGCGTCGGATGTAGGACTCCACTGGTCTCAGGATGGGATGCAAGATGGGGCCCAAAGCAGACAGTTAAACTTTGTAACCCGAGAGAACCTAGAATTAGGCATGTGTATACAAGTGACTGCACCGTGCACCTGACATGTAATCATGCGATGAACACATCTATGTAACTTAGCAGTGTCTAGTGTACTGTAGGTGCATGTGGGCCATCCATGCCAGCGCTTCGAGATGTCCGCTCAGGATAAATTTTAACAAAATCGTTCTGAATGGAAGTTATTCACATGGTCAGTGGTTATCCTGAAAATCTAGCGTGGAGCAAGCCATCCTGGGCCTAAGATGGACACCGGTGATGGCAAAGGTGCCTCACCAGCTCTGCCTCTTCAGAAAATAAAAGAGCACATTCTTTTCTCGATCGAGATGCTAATCAAGCTACAATAGTAAAAACCGGTCTTTTCTTTGGTATTTCCAGAATTAATATGGATGAATAAATTGTACATATAAGGAAGGCATTCCAATGTGGCCTTTTACTAATGTGTTCTTAAATTCTGGATTTTATTGTTCACTGCATGTGCATTATCATATTTGAACCATGTGCCCTCAAATATTGTGGAACTCGAAGTAAAACCATAATAATCAAGTCACAGGCCTTTAGTCAGAAATAAGTTGATAGAAGAAACTTTAGTTTGTCTAGAAAATTAACGCGTCTAGTTATATTTTAATAAAATACAGTAGAAATATGACGTCAATATTGGGAAAATATATCGGGTCGTATTGTACTGCATTTACAGTGATATACTGAGGAATTGAGGGCTTTTAGGGCGCTTGGGTAGAAGATTGTGGGGCATATTAGCAAGAGTTAGCGATAATTATCGCTGATCGCGCTTACCGCAGTTTGTTTTATTGTCGGCTATCGCTGAAATATATCGCCAAGCTAGCGCTGTATTATCAACCCTTAGCGCTCTGGCAATAAATATTCCAGTGATAGCGGGGATATTGCCATTTTCCATGGAACAACGCTAGTTTTCTAGCGATGTTCCATGGAAAACGGCTATATGCCAGATGATAGGGCCCTGTGGCCTTAGTCCAGCAATACACCTCCCATGTTAGGTATGCCTTAGGAATTTAACAGACGTTAAATTCCTGCGTTAAGGCTGAGTTAGCGCGAAAATGCTCAGCGCTACACCGGACGGGGCCTCGTTGTAAATATAGCGAAGCACTGTTAGCGATATTTTACTATGAAGTTTTACGAGGCACGCCTACCTTGCATCTTATTAGTGAAGCGAGGCGAGGAGGAAAGAAACCGGGCGCTAAGGCAAGAAAACAGGCGCTAGCCTGTCCTTGTTAATAAAGCGATTAAATTATCATCGCTTTTCGCTCGAAAACGGACGCTAAAGCGGCGATAATGTTATCACCAGCCCTTGATAATATGCCCTGTGGGTTTTTGTGTGAAGAGTTAGTGTGCCCTTGAGGGTCAGAGGGCTGCTGCTCGAATCGTTTTACAGTGAACTTGGAGCTACAGCTACCAGGCTGCAGAATGTACTAGACAGGGACATTTGGGGGCCCTGGGCCGAACGTATATTGGAGGCCCTTTTTGGAGCAGCTTTGAATTTATGATCAAATTTCAGCTCTTTCATGTCCTCTTTGACCAGGTCACTGACAGTGCACATGCACAGTCGTCCATATTCTGAATGTGTTTACATCTAATATTCAGGCTTCAACACCTTCTCTCACAGGATCCTGCTGGACAGACTGCGAGGGATTGGTGGCAGAGGCATGGCCTTCAAATGGATACAAAGTTATCTATCAGATCGTACCCATAACATCCAGCGGGATTCCTTCATGTCACAGACCACATTGGTGGACAGGGGAGTTCCTCAGGGATCTATCCTGAGTCCTACCCCATTTAATGTGTATGTGGCCCCCCTGGTTGAAATCATCAGAAGCTGTGGGTTTGAGACCATCTCGTATGCCGATGACACACAGTTGATAGTCCCCATTGTCCCCATTGAGGATGACATTGTATCAACCCAATCAAAATTTAAAAACTGCATGTCTAGCATTGCGATAAGGATGACGAAAAGAACTTCCTACAGCTCAATTCATCCAAATCAGAGATACTGCTGTTCGGGAAGCCAAAGAAATCTGGTCCCCTGATTGGTGACCTGTAGAGCTGTGAGAGGCCCCTTCCCCAAAAAATGGGGCTAAGAATCTTGGCATCAGGATTGATAATAAGCTATCAATGGAGGAGCAGGTGAAGACACTGTCAGACACCTGCTTCAGAACCATGAGGATGCTTAGAAAGATCTTCTCCTGGATCCCACTCTCAGCAACAAAAACCCTTATCCAGTCACTCTGGGTTAGTCAACTGGATTATGGCAATTTGTTGCTTGTTGGAATAAGGTATGATATACTATCCAAACTACAGGTGGTGCAAAACACTGCAGCTCGCCTCGCACTTAGCAAACCGGCACGCATCCCTTCTGCACCCCTCCTGAGCCAACTTCATTGGCTTCGGATAAGGAAACGAGCAATTTTTAAGATGTTATGTGTGGTCTTCAAGCATCTACAGGGGAAAGGCCCAGCTTACCTCAAAAAGAAACTTACCCTGTACCAACCCATATGGCAGTTAAGATCTAGCAATCGTAATTTCTTGTGTACACAAAGAATAAACAAGGCGAAAATGGGGGGTTGAGCTTTCTCTCATCTGGCTCCCAGTTACTGGAACAACCTACCTGAGAACCTACCTGAGAAGATTCGGGCCTGTACCGGGATATCTAGTTTTAAGAAACTGTTAAAGACTTGGCTGATTTGGGAGGCCCTGCTCATTGGTATTCATTTCTCTAAGCGCCGAGAGATCCCCTGGGGATGATTCGCTGCGCTCTATAAATGAGTAAGGAAAGAAAGAAAGAAAGTAATAGTGACCTGTGTTTTTAACATTGTAACTCAGCAGCAGCTCAATAATTTTACTGAAAATACCTTCTGTGACCCCCTCACATTTCTCATGTCAGGTCCTGTTTTGACCTGAATGAAACTTTTTTTTGCATGTTGCATGAAACATAGACACACAATTTAATTGGAAAATGCCTACAGTAGACTCACACACATCACCCACATTAAAAATAAATGAAAGGAAAAACGGTATTTAAAACAAACTGTTTAAGAATTATTCAAGGTCATCAGGGCAAGACTCTGCAGAACAGAGCTGACTCTATCAGGGGCCTCTTTTAATGGCTAGGGTCCTGAGCCGGAGTCCACTTTGCTCATGCCTTAAAATGTCTCTGATAATAGAAAGAATAGTTTTCATCCTTCAAGCTTCTGTCACCGCCCCAGGCCTCAGTTTAGCCCGAGTGAGCGATGACTAGGATCCTTTGGCCCAGTTGGATAAAAAAAGATGCCTTGTGTTTGACATTTTTTAGGGCAAAATCATCCCATCCAATGTGTCTGTGTTGCGGTCCAGCTCTGGAGATGCCTCTAGACCAAATTCCCATTGAAGGCAGTCAAACCCTAACTGGAAGGATTATCCGATCATTGGGCGGGTCATCTCAACCGCCATCTTGGGGGTAGCACGAAGACAAAAGCAGCAGGTCTGAGTTACAAAAGAATGCTTACCGTTTTATTGTGGATGCACAAAATAAGCGTTTCAGCAAGAAACTTTATGTAACGCGCTTCAAAGTCTCCTGGAATGTATTAAGCGTTCGAAACTGGGTAACCTTGTGTTCGAGTCTCGGCAGGGACGCTCAACATCCTGTGATTCTGGGCAAATAACTTAATCTCCCCTGTGCCTAACAAAAAAAAATGAAAGTGTCCGTCTCTAAAGCAACTGGTGCTCAGGTAAAACGCTCTGATACCTTTCGGTCTCGTTTGCGCTTAATAAAACCCCCCCACATCCTCCCAAAAAATACAAGGCAACTGTTCAGTGAATAAGCACCTCAAGCTTGAGCGCTTAGTTGATAAGAAGGGGGCGCCAGCTCTCGGGCCTGAAGTCTGGGTCCCAGCTCTGGAAGCCCGAGGTCTTTGGGCGCACGAGGTCTCTGGGGCCCAAGGTCTCTGGGACCCTAGTCCTGGCTCTTTCGGCTTAAGGTCTGAGTCCCGGCTCTGGGTGCCAGAGGTCTGGGTCCTGGCTCTGCGGCCTGGAGGTCTCTGGGGTCACAGATCCGGAGACCTGAGGCCCCCAGACTTCTGGCACCCAGACCCGTGACTCAGAACTTAAGCCGAAAGAGCCAGGACCAAGAGACCTCAGGTCCCAAAGACCTTGTACCCCCAGAGACTTTGAGCCCCCAGAGCTGTGACCCCATAGACCTCGGACCCCCAGAACTGGGAGCCAGAACTCAGGTCTCCAGAGCCAGGATCCAGACCTCTGGCACCCAGAGCCCATGGGTCCCCAGAGACCCCGGGCCCCCAGAGAACTCTGGCCCCCATACCTCTGGCACTCAGAGCCTGCAGGCCCCCAGAGACATTGGGCCCTCAGAGCTGGGACCCAAGAGAACTCACCCCCCCAGAGCCGGGACCCAGACCTCTGGCACCCAGAGACCTTGGGCCCCCAGACAACTCAGGCCCCCAGACCTATGGCACTCAGAGCCAGGACACAGACCTCTGGTCCCCAGAGACCTCAGGCCCACAAAGACTTTAGACCACCAGAGACCTCAGGCCTCTAGAGACCTCGGGCCCCAGAGACCTTGGGCCCCCAGATACCTCAGACTCACAGAGACCTCAAGCCCCCAGAGACCTCAAGCACTCAGAGCCGGGACACAGATCCGACCCAGAGCTGGGAACCAGAACTCTGGCACCCACAGCCAGGATCTAGAACTCTGGCACCAAGAGCCGCGCCCCCAGAGACCTCAGGCCCCCAGAACTCTGGTACTCTGGCCCCCAGAGACCCAAAGAGACCTTAGACCCCCAGAGACCTCGGGCCCCCAGAGACCGTGGGCCCCAAAGACCTCAGGCCCCCAGAGCCAGGACCCAGATCTTTGGCCCCTACAGCCAGGACCTAGCACTCTGGCACCCAGAGCTGGGCTACCAGAGGCCTCCGGCCCCAAGAACTCAGGCACTCTGGCCCCCAGAGAACTCGGGCAACAGAGACCCTCAGGCCCCCAGAGACCTAGGGCCCCCAGGGCCGGACCTGAGAGCTTTGGCACGCAAAGCCGGGACTCAGAGACCACCGGCATCCAAAGCCGGGCCCTCAGAGACCCTAGGTACCCATAACTGGGACCCCAGAGACCTCAGGCCCCCAGAGCCGGAACCCAGACCTCGGACCCTCAGAGCTGGGACCCAGACCTCTGGCACCCAGATACATTTGGACCCTAGATACCTTGGGCTCCCACAGACCTTGGGGCCCCAGAGCCGTAGACACAAATACCTCAGGCCCCCAGAGCTGGTACCCAGACTACTGGCACCCAGAGCTGGGACTCAGACCTTAAGCCGAAAGACACAGGACCAAGAGACCTCGGGCCCCCAGTGACCTCCGGCCCCCAGACCCAGGACCCAGGATTCAGGCCCCCAGGACTCAGGCCCCAGAGCCAGGCCCCAGAACTCGGGCCTCCAGAGCTAGAATCCAGACCTCTGGTACCCAGATCCTTTGGGTCCCCAGAGACCTCAGGACCCCAGAGAACTCAGGCCAACAGACCTCTTACATTTTTTTACATTTACCTCTGGCACTTGAGTCTGCAGGCCCCCAGAGACCTTGGGCACCCAGAGAACTTGGGCCCCCAAAGCTGGCACCCAAGGGAACTCGGGCCCCCAAAGCCGGGACCCAGACCTCAAGCCCCCAGAGCTGGGACCCAGACATCTGGCACCAAAAGACCTTGGGCCCCCAGACAACTCAGGCCCCCAGACCTCTGGCACTCAGAGCCAGAACTCAGACCTCTCGTCCCCAGAGACCTCAGGCTCCCAGAGACCTCAAGATACCAGAGATCTTGGGCCACCAGAGCCCTCAGGTCCTCAGAGCCGGGACACAGATCAGCCCCCAGAGCCAAGACACAGACCTCTGGCACCTAGCCACGGTCCGTGCAGGTAACAGGTGAGGTGGTGGGGCTGGGTAAAGGGGGATTCCGACGGACAAAGACAAGGGAAAATTAATTATTTACTTAATTTTCCCCTCCCTCATTGTACGTAGAAATCCCCCCCTATCCGGCCCCAGCGCCCCTCCGCTGTTACCTACACGGACCGCGACTGCTGGCACCCAGAGACGAGACTCAGAGACCTCTGGCACCCAGAACTGGCACCCAGAGACCTCGGACCCCCAGAGGCCTCAGGCCCCCAGAGCCAGGAGCCCAGAGACCTCTGGCCCCCAGAGCTGGTACCTAGTACTCTGGCACCCAGAGTTGGGCCCGAGAGACCCTGTGCCCCAGATCACTGGCACTCTGGCACCCAGAGACATCAGGCCAACAGAGACCTCAGACTCCCAGAGACCTTGGGCACCCAGAGACCTTGGGCCAAAAGAGCCGAGACCCCAGAGACCTCGGGTCCCCAGAGCCTGGATCCAGACTTCTGGTACCCAGAGCCGGTGCCCAGACCTCTGGCACCCAGAGCCATGACTCAGCACTCTGGCACAAAGAGACCCCGGGCAGACAGAGACCTGGGGGCCCCCAGAGACCTTGTGCCCCCATAGACAGGCCCCAGAGACCTTGGGCCCCCGGAGAATTAAGGCCACCAGAGACCTTGGGCAGACAGAGAACTTGGGCCGACAGAGATCTCGGGCTCCAGAGACCTCAGGCCTCAAGAGACCTTGGTGACCCCAGAGACCTCGGGCCCCCAGAGACCCTGAGCCCCCAAAGCCGGGACATAGACGTGACCGTGACCGTGACCCAGACTTCTGTAACATAGAGACGTCGGGCACCCATAGACCTCCGGCACCCAGAGAACTTGGGCCCCCAGAGACCTGAGACCCCCAGAGACCTTGAACCCCCAGAGCCCATGGGCCCCCAGAACCGGGATCCCAAGACCTTGTGCCCCCAGAGCTGGACCCAGATCTCTGGTACCCAGAACCGGGACTCCCCAGAGCGGGACCCCAGATTCCTCAGGCCCCCAGAGTCCTCAGACCGCAGAGACCTCGACCCCAGAGACCTTGGGCCCCCAGACCCAGGACCCAAGAGCCGGGACCCAGACCTCTGGCACCCAGAGGTGGGCACCCAGAAACCTTGGGTCCCCAGATACATGAAACCCCAGACATCTGGCACTCAGAGCCTGGACCCAGACCTCTGGCACCAAGAGACCTCAGGCCCCCAGGGACCTCAGATCCTCAGAGACCTTGGGCCCCCAGAGCCTGGACCCCAGAGACTTCAAGTCCCCAGAGCTGGGACCCAGACCTCCGGAACCCAGAGCCAGGACCCAGACCACTGGCACCTAGAGCTTGGACTTAGAGCTCTGGTACCCAGAGACCTCAGGCCACCAGAGCCTGGAGCCACAGCCAGGTCTTTGAGACCATGGGCCCCCGGACACCTTCGGTTCCCAGAGAATTTAGGCTTCCAGAGATCTTGGGCCACCAGAGACCTTGGGGCCCCTCGGAGACATCGGGCTCCTAGAAACCCTGAGCACCCAGAGCTGTGACCCAGACCTCTGGCACTCAGAGCCAGGAATCAGACCTCAGGCCCTCAGAGACCTCATGCACCATAGACCTTCGGTACCCAGAGAACTTGGGCCCCCTAAGACCTCAGGCCCCCAGAGACCTTGAACCCCCAGAGACCTTGGGACCCCAGAGCTTGGACCCAGAGACCTCAGGCCCCCAGAGACCTTGAACCCCCAAGAGACCTTGGGACCCCAGAGCTTGGACCCAGAGACCTCAGGCCCCCAGAGTTCTCAGACCCCAGAGACCTTGGGCCCCTATACCCGGGATCCAGAGACATTGGGCAACAAGAGCCGGGACCCAGACCTCTGGGACCCAAAGGAGGGCCCCAAGAGACCTTAGGCCCTCAGACCTCTGGCACTCAGAGCCTGGACCCAGACCTCTGGTCCCCAGATCTCGTGCCTTTAGAGACCTCAGACCCCCAGAGTGGATACCTAGACCTCAGGCACCCACAGCCAGGACCCAGACTTGTGGCACCCAGAGCCAGGCCATTAGAAACCTCGGGCCCCAGACCGCTGGCACTCAGAGACCGGACTCAGACTTCTGGCCCCAGATACCTCAGGCCCCCAGGGACCTCAGACCCCCAGAGACCTCAGGCCCCCAGAGCCTGGACCCCAGAAACTTCAGGTCCCTAGAGCCGGGACACAGACCCCTAGCACCCAGAGCTGGGATCCAGACCTCCGCCACCCAGAGCCGGGACCCAGACCTCTGGCACCCAGAGCTGGGACTCAGAGCTCTGGCACCCAGAGACCTCTGGACCCCAGAGACCTCAGGCCTCAAGAGCCGGGAACCCTGAGTCCTTGGGCCAACAGAGACATCGGGCCCCCAGAGACATCGGGCCCCTAGAGACCTTGATCACCCAGAGCGGGACCCAGACCTCTGGTACTCAGAGCTGAGATTCAGACCTCTGACACCCAGAGACGTCGGGCCCCCAGAGCCTGGATGACAAAGAGACCTCGAGCCCTCAGAGCTGTAACCCAGACCTCTGGCATCCAGAGCCAGGCCCCCATAGACCTTGGGGCCCCAGAGATCTCGGGCCCCACAGACCTCAGGCCGTCTGAGAACTCAGGCCCCCAGAGCTGGGATCCAGGCCTATGGTACCAAGAGCTGGGACCCAGACCTCTGGCACCCAGCGACCTTGGGCTCCCAGAGACTTTGGGCCCCCAGAGCTAGGCCCCAGACACCTCGCACCCCCAGAGACCTCATGCCCCCAGTGACCTCAGGCCCCAGAACCAGGACTCAACAATCTGGCACCCAGACCTTGACCCCTAGAGACCTCTGCCCCCAGAGACCTCGGGCCACCAGAGAACTTGGGGCCCCAGGAAACTTGGGCCCCCATTGAACTTAGGCCCCAGAGACCCCAGGCCCCCAATGACCCTGGGCCCGTAGAGCCGGGACTCAAACCTCTGCCACCCAGAGCCAGGACTAAGAGACCTCTGGCCCTGAGAGACCTCAGCTCCCTGAGACCTCAGGCCCCCAAAGACCTTGGGCCCCCAAAGACCTTGGGCCCACAGAGGCTTCAGGGCCCCAGAGACCTCTAGCCCCCAGAGCCAGGACTCAGAAATCTGTCACCCAGAGCCTGGACCCTGACCTTGGGTTTCAGAGACCTTGGACCCCAGAGACCACGGGCCACCAGAGATCTTGGGCCCACACAAAACTCGGACTCGAGTGCACTTAGCCTCCCAGAGACCTTGGGCCCCTAGAGCGAGGACCAAGACCTCTGGCACCCAGAGACCTCTGGTACCCAGAGCCAGGACTCAGAGACCTCAGGCCACCAGAGTCAGGCCCCAGAGACCCTGGGCCCCCAGAGACCTAAGGCCCCCAGAGCAAGGACTCCGAATTCCGGCACCCAGAGCCAGAACCAGACCTCAGGCCCCCATGGACCTCAGTCCCCAGAGGCCTCAGGCCACCAGAGACCTCAGTCCCACAGAGAACTCAGGCCACCAGAGAACTTGGGTCCTCAGAATACTAGGGCCCCCAGTGAAATAAGGCCCCCAGTGAACTTTGGCCCCCAGACACCTTAGGCACGCAGAGACCTCAGGCCCCAAAGACCCTGGGCCCCTAGAGCCAGGAATCAGACTTCCGGCACCCAGAGCCAGGACTCAGACCTCTGGCACCCAGAGACCTCTGGGCCCCAGAGACCTCAGGCTTCCAGAGCCGGGAACCCAGAGCCAGGCCCTCTGAGACCGTGGGCCCCCAGAGGCTTTGGGCCCCCAGAGAATTTAGGCTGCCAGAGACCTCTGGCCGCCAAATACTTTGGGACCCCCAGAGACATTGGGCCCCTAAAGACTTTGAGCATGTAGAGCTGGCACTCAGAGCCATGACTCAAACTTCTGCCACCCAGACACCTCAGACCCCAGAGCTGGGATCCAGACCGATGGCACCCAGAGCTGGGACCCAGACCGATGGCACCCAGAGCTGGGACCCAGACCGATGGCACCCAGAGCTGGGACCCAGACCGATGGCACCCAGAGCTGGGACCCAGACCTCCGGTACACAGAGACCTTGGGCCCCTAGAGCTGGGCCCAGGCACCTTGGGCCCCCAGAGCCAGGCCCCAAATACCTTGGACCCCAGAGACCTTGGGCACTTAGAGCACCAGGCCCCAAAGACCTTGAGTCCCCAGAGACCTAGGATCCCCAGAGCCGGGACCAAGACCTTTTGAACCAGAGCTGGGGCCCCCAGAGACCTTGGGTCCCCAGAACATGGACCCCAGAGACCTCAGGTCCCCAGAGCCGGGACCCAGACCTCAGACCCCAGAGCTGGGACCCAGACCTCTGGCACCCAGATACATTTTTCCCCTAGAGACCTAGGTCCTCCAGAGACCTTGGGCCCCTAGTGCTGGGCCCCAGAGACATCAGGCTCCCTGAGCCGGGCCCAGGAGACCTCAGTCCCCCAGAGAGACCTTGGGCCCCCCAAGAACTGAGCCTCCCAGGGACCTCAGGCCAGACCTCTTGCACCCAGAGCCAGGCTTCCAGAGACCTCAGGCCCCCAGAGTCAGGACCCCAGACACCTGGGGCCTCCAGAGACGGGATCCAGACCTCTGGCACACAGAGTGGGGACTCAGACCTCAGGCACCCAGAGACCTCAGGCCCCAGAGCCAGGACTCAGACCTCTGGCACCCAGAAACAATAGGCCCCCAGAGATCTCAGGCCCCAGAGACTTTAGACCCCAGAGACCTTGGTGCTGCTTGAGCCAAGACCCACAGAGCTTGCGTCTCAAGTGCTGGGACCCAGACCTAAAGCCCCCAGAGCCAGGGCTGTAGGAAAGTAGGATCTGCTTTCATGGCCATGCCCATTTTTTGCTGGTACAATTCGGTTTTTCTGACAAGTCTGAATGGGATCCTGCTAACCAGGACCCCAGTCACTGTGCTCCCTCCCTAAATTGGACTATGGTGAGTACTTTGGAACCTTTCCAATTGGCTACTGGTGTACTCTTCTCTGTCTTTAGTATATAGAACTAAGGTACCCAGTGCAAAGGTACACCACGGATCTCCCATGGGCTGCAGCATGTATTATGCCACCCAAGAGAGACCCCTCAAACTGTGACTAAGGGCCTGCCATTGCAGTTTTTGTGAGCTGGTGCTAACACCACTCACCTCGGATATATGTTTCCTTATATCTGAAGTCACTACACTTAAATCCTATAAGTCACCCCTAAAGTAGGTCTTTCAATCCTGAATGCAGGGTGCTTAGTTCTAAGTATGAGCCTGTCCTTCATGAGCATAACACCCCTTACAAACCCAGGAGTTGATTCTCCTGCCTTTGTAAGTGTGGTCAGCCATTTTATACATATAGTGGACATATAGTGGACATCAAGTCAAATACAAGATGTTTAATTATATACTGGCTACACCGAAACCGGTCATGTTTGGTATCAAACTTGTTGGAATCCTACTCTAATACAGATTCCAGACTTCGATGTAGGATCCAATGTGCTACGGGGGCTCCCTGGGGAGCCCCCTTGTTTTCCCGGTACCAGCCTGTCAGGGTCTAACAGGTAGCTAGTGCTCCTGCTGACCACAGACATGATTCTGCCCTCCTGCTGCTGAGCCGGGCTCTAGCAGGGGAAGGTAGAACAATAGCTTTCCTGTCACAGGGAGGTGTAACCACCTCCCAGATAGGACTTAGTGTATTGGGCTGGGGTGGGGTGGGGGCGCTTGCCAACGCCAGCAGAATGCATTGAAGGGCACATTTACTCCAGCTCCCGCTCTGGCACAAAACTGACAAAGGACATGGGAGTATTCTTACCTCTGTCCAGCCCCTCCCCTGGGAGGGCTCCCTGAATCGTACCAACCCTTTCCTTAGGGCACTTAAGGGCTTATCTGTGGGTGGTTCCTTAGGTTCGTCGTGGGACAAGATTCGGATCCGAAACCACTTTAACTTCAACCGTCTGGGCACTTTGGACTTCGCTGGACTTCGCTTTGAGAACGAAGACTGCATCTGGAAGACTCCTGCTGCTCCTGGTCTAGTCGTCCTACCAGTCTTCTGCGTCATCTGTGCCATACAGGTTCTTCCCCAGGTCTCTGGACATCCAAGACACCCAAATGAATCTCCCTTGAAGTGAAGGAGTCACTCCCCTGCATCTGCAGGCACCACAATGAAGCTGACCGGTCTGCTGCTCGTGAGCTCCTAAGGTCTCCAAAAGGTTCGGCAACACAGGTGGTGGTTCGGCAACTCCCTCAAGGCCTGCCCAGCACGTTAGAAGTCAGTATCCCTCGTTGGCACCGCTGAAGAATCACCCCTGTACACCATGTTGACTTGATGCTGCCAAGGCTTGTTGACTCTCTTCTCTAGAGATCTTCGGGCTCCAAGAAGCTCCAGCCACCAGCATCCCCTACTACCAAGATCTTCGTCCTCACCACATCCTCTGCACCCTGGGCCTGCATTCTTAGTGTGCTGCTCAAGGTCCTCTTGCGATTCGTGTGCCTTCAGCCTGTGGGTCCTCTTAAGGGGTCTTCTTTGACTCCAGTGGGCTCCCCTGCTTGCTCAGGGCCTGCTCTGACTCACTTCCACTCGGTGAGTCCCTTGGACCTTGCTGGTCCCAACACTGAACCTTCTTCGCTTTCCTCGTCTGTTGCTGCTGCCAAGGCTTGGCGGTTCTCCCTGCGGACACCGACCCCCTCGTTCTCGACTTCCGACGTAGGACAATTCGTGAACTGCTCCTAGTCTTCCACAGTGTTGCCTTATCCTCACAACTGCAGCGACAAGGTCACTGTCACCTATCCTGCATCTTCTTTCATCTGTGGTCATTGGTCTTCCGTGCCTTTTGGTCACCCGCGAGTGACATAGACTCTGTCCCCTCTGCTTGCAGGTACTCCTCTTTATGAATCTACCCTTCTTTGATAGCGGCATCTTCACTGAAGTCCTCCATTGTGGTCTACGGCGGTTTCCAACGTCACTTCACACTTATGCACCCGGCTTCCCTGGTGTAGGTCTCCTGGTTCCTAGGGTATCCATGGGTGGGGTGACTTCTTGAAAACTGCAACTGTGACTTCCCCATTGACTTGTATTGAGCTAGTGGTCATGTTTTCACTCTACACATGGCCTCCGTGGGATTTGTGGGTTCTTACCTTGGGTAGTTCCTTGGGTCCCCAGCTCTTCTAAGTCTTCTGAGTCCAGTCTCGACTTTGGTCGTAGTTCGCATTCCAGTTTATTAGTATATATTTGGGTCTCCCCTTGGAGACCACTGTGTATTTGTGCTACTTACCTGTTCTATTGTTAAAATATTGTGTGTATTGTGTTTATATCTCCACTTACAGAGCCTTCTATGTTTGTCTAAGACCACTAAAATCACCAGAAGGTTTGTCTGGATTAGTGCAGAGTGCTTCACTTAAATAAGAGCACACCATATACTAAGCCAGCCTCCTAAGGGGACCAGATATCTGTCACCCAGAGCCAGGACTTAGGGACCTCAGGCCCCCCAGAGACTTCGAGCCCCCAGAGACCTCAGGCCCGAGCCAAGCCCCAGAGAACTCAGGCCCCAGAGCCAGGCCCCAGAATCCTCAGGCCCCCAGAGACCTTGGAGCCAGGACCCAGAGACCTCTGGGACCCAGAGACCTCTGGCACCCAGAGCCGGGGCCCAAGCTGGACCCACAGACACCTCTGGCACACTGAGCTGCGCCCCAGACACCTTGGGGCCTGAGAGTCCTTGGGTCCCAGAGCCAGGCACCAAAGCCCTCAGGAGCCCAGAGACCTCAGGTCTCCAGAGCTGGGACCCAGACCTCTGGCACCCAGAGAACTTGGGCCTCCCGAGTGGGGCCCCAAACACCTTGGGCCCCCAGAGCTGGCCTTAGATACCTCCGGCCCCAGAGACCTTGGGCGTCCAGAGAGCTTGGGCCCCCAGAGCCCGCGAGCCCCAGAGAACTCAGGCCCCCAGAGCCAGACCCCAGAGACCTCAGGCCCCCAGAGCCAGGCTCCAGATTCCTTGCCCCAGAGACCTCCAAGGCAGGACCCAGAGACCTCTGGCCCTAGAGCCGGGACCCAGAGCTGGGCCCCCAGGCACCTCTGGAACCCTGAACTGGGCCCCCAGAGACCTCATGGCCCCAGAGACCTATGGCACCCAGAGGCTGTGCCCCAAGGACCTCTGGCACCCAGAGATAGGGCCCAGATCTCTGGCACCCAGAGTCGGGAGCCAGACCTCTGTCACTAAAAGCCAGGACCCAGACCTCTGGCACCCAGAGACCTCGGGCCCGGAGACATCGGGCCCCCAAGAGACCTAAGTCCCCCAGAGACCTTTGGCCCTCAGAGATTTCAGGCCCCCTTGGGCCCCCAGAAACCTCAGGCTCCCAGAGACCTTGGGCCCCAGATACCTCAGGCTTGAGAGACCTTGGGTCCCAGAGCCAGGCCCAAGAGACCTCAGGACCCCAGAGACCGCAGGTCCCCAGAGCTAGGACCCAGACCTCTGACGCCCAGAGAACTTGGGTACCCTGAGCTGGACCCCAAACAACTTGGGCCACCAGAGCGGGGTCTCACACACCTTCGGCCCCAGAGACCTTGGGCACCCAGAGACCTTGGGCCCCCAGGGATCTCAGGCCCCCAGAGTCAGGCCTCCGAGACTTAACGCCCCCAGAGAACTTTTGGCACCCAGACCCGGAACCCAGACCTCTGGCACCCAGAGCCGGGAGCCAGACCTCTGGTATCTAGAGACCTAGGGCCCTCAGAGACCTTTGCCCCCAGAGACCATGGGCCCACAGATACCTCGAGCCCCAAGAGCTGGGACCCAGACCTCTGGCACTCTGAGCCAATACTCAGATCTCAGGCCCTCAGAGACCTCAGGCCCCCGAGCCGCAACCCAGACCTCTGGTGCCCAGAGCCAGGACCCAGAGATCTGGCACCCAGAGATCGCAGGCCCCCAGAGCCAGGCCCCAGAGACCTCAGGACCCCAGAAACCTAGTGTGAGAAGTTGGCCCGATATGCAACGTTCGCTATTCTAGCGACCGCTATGTATCGTTCCAACGACCCTTATGGTGTTTGGTTGTAAGTCAACCTATAGACCAGCTATCCTAGTAGCGTGGATACGAGCAGTCTAAGGCTAAAGACTCGAGAGGGCGCGTTAAGCCAGCTGTTTACCACACATGTACCCCTTGAACACCCAGTGAAAGGACACCACACAAGTGTTATGAAAATAAACAGTATATTTATTAAGAATCACAACAGCCCTGTACTCTTTATGAGGACAGGGTACTAAGCACAAACCAAATCTCTTTAGCAAATACTTCAAGTGCACAGTTTAAAGACAAGTGTCCGAGGACACGGAAAGGTTAAGGCAAGTCGGAAGCGAGGGACTCGGGACCCTAGAGTAAGGAGGCTATGCAGGCACCGAAATGCCGAGTTACCTAGCCACGAGGGCTGCGGCTGCACAAGTCTTACAGGCGTCGGGGTCTTCGCTGACGAGCCAGGAGCCGGAAGAAAAAGGAGTTGCTGGCCGGCGACCAGTGATGAATAGTTCGTAGAGATCCAAGCCTGGATCGGAGATTGATGAAACCTGAAAGCAGAGGGGACCAAGTTCGTACTACTAGCCAGTAGTCAGAGGGTACCAGGAAGGCACCAGTTGGCCGTCACCTCGACCAGGTGAGTGGGCGACGCTAGGCTCTGCAGTCTCACGGACCAGGGGGCGTTGTCGGCGACCACGGTGGAGGTGCGAGCTGTCCCACGACGGATGTCGCTGTCGGCGTCTTGAGTGGACCAGGAGGGTCCGGGGTGCTTCTCAAAAGATGGAAGCCAGGGCCAGTCTGGAGCAACCAGACCGGCAGTGTTGATTCTTGGTCGTCGTCACAGAAGGGCACAAGCCAGCGGCTAGTGACCAGACAACGTGCTGAGCAGCGAGCAGAAGGGCCCCACGCAGATTGTGGAGATACTGGGAGGCTGCACTTCGGTGCTAGAGCGGCTCAGGGTCGGGGCTTCTCGGACCCCAGAGCACTCACCAGAGAGTTATCTCGATGGTCGTGCTGGTTTTTAAGAGCGTGCAGGTTCTGATGATGGCCGGTCCCTCGAGGTCTCGTCGCACCCACAGATCACAGCTGAGCTGATGACGTGGGTAGAGGTCAGAGGTGCCAGGGAAGCCGGTTCTCGTCGAGCTGGGCCGTCGGATTCCTTGAGGAAGGACTTACAGCAAACCGCAGAGTTCTTAGATGGTGCCCGCTGATGCAGGGTGACTACTCCTTAGTCACAAGGGAGAAATCTTAAGAAGAGTCTTGAAGTCCTTTCGTAGAAAGTATTCTTGATTCAAAGATGATCTAATTTGGAAGGGTCCCCGCTCCGGCCTTTATCCTAAAGAAAGGGGTGGGTACATGACTAGGTCCTGCCCTAAGGGTGGGACCAGGAAGGGGGGTAGTTACACCCCTCTCCCCTGCCGGACTTTCCCCAGGCCAGGGCTGTCGCCCCTGGAACTGGTTCTAACCGGCAGATGCGTAGTGAGCACCGGGGTGCCACTCCGCAGTCACCTTCTCGCAAAAAGCCCTACCTACCCAGAATACACAAACCCTGTCTGGGACGGTGCGAACACCGCCCTCGACAGGAAACCCTTTGTCCAAGTGCTCCTCGCTGGAAGGACTCCCAGCAGCAGGAGGTCAGACTTGTGTCTGTGGTGGCAGCATCCGTTTTGTGGAACTGAGGCCTTCGTTAACTTTAACCGGGGTTCACAGTTACGTACATGTCGTGTCCCTCTAGAAGGGCGGAATGCTAACCTCGTCGCCAGAGTTGGTGAGAGGACAGCATCCCGATTCGTATGACACCTTACTCGACATGTCTTGATAACGCGACACCGAAGTTACCGATATGGTACGCGTTATCATGGAACAGCCATTGGGTCTTGATTCCGCAAGCTGCAACCGGGCTCGGCTCGGGCCAGAGCTTAGTTCACGCGAGCCCATGCACTCTGCCTTCAGGATTGTCAAGGCCTGCCATAGGAGTGACTGATAGGGACTCGGGTGTCCATTGGAGGGTTAGATATAGGGCTACTATATCTAAAGCAAAGGGTGATTACACGACTTTGCCCCAGCTGTCGTGCAGCCAGTTGTGTCAAATTTAGGAGGCCAGTCAGGGGTGGCATAATACATGCTGCAGCCCCTGGCGGCCCTGGGTACACCTATGCCCTGCGTTACGGGGTCTGATAAGGTGGCCCAGTACCAATTGGAAATGCACCTAGGGTGCATGGAATCCATTTTAAAGAGAGAGCAGTAGGCCTGGGGTCCTGATTGGCAGGGTCCCAGGTCGACTATGTCCAAAACCAGCTAAAACACAGGGCAAAAAGTTGGGGGCAACCATAGTCAGGATGTACCTTCCTACACAACCCCCCCCCAAACGAAAGGAGATAAGGCTATCCTTGTCCAGGTAAGCCTCTATTACCTAAGTGGCCATATAAGGAAGGACCAGCTCTGGCTTGGTTTCCCCCTGTGTCATGGTCCACTAGGCAACCCCTCACCCTAAGGGTATCTGAGGGTCTCCACCATAGGGAATCTCTGTCTCTGGTGTGTCTTGGGAAAGAAGAAGGCTGATGCTGGGATGGAGTACTGAAGTGAGGCTCCTCTACCTTTGGGCTCAACTTCCTCCAATCACCATTCATCATGTGTGCCTTTCTTTCTTTAGCTGAGATGCACTGAGCTCTCAGGGTCAGCCTCTGGCTACCTAAAGCTGGAGGCTGAGTCCCTCTGTTTGGCTTACTGGAGGGACAGGTCAGGTCTGGGGTTTTTAGGCCCCATGTTTGGCTGTGCCCAACAGTGTCCAGCTGTGGGAGTTCCCTAACTACTTTTAAGGGGGATCCCTCAGGAGTCTGTTCTATTTTCACTTGGCTAGGTTTACCAGCTTCAGTGATCCTAATCTGTTGATTAAGGGGTTCTGTTGGACAGGGGGCCCTTTTGGGTCCACCACTGGCCTCCCTGTCCTCTTCAGCCCTGGGCTGACTGAGGCAGGGTAGAGAGGTGCAGGTTACCTGCTCCAGACCGGGTCCCACCTGGGAAGGGTCCACTGCCATCAGGGGCTCTGTCAGGCTAGGCCTGACTACCTCTGGGGCAGTTCCTTCAACAGGGGTAGAGTCAGTTCCCTGAGGAGGCTGGCTCTCACCTAGTGTCTGGGAGGGGGAAGACTCTTCTTCCTCCTCAATGCTCTCTGTTTGAGTGGAGTGATCCATTGTTTCAGGCTTCACAACCTCACTATCTGTCTGAGTAGAGGCTGAGACCATTTCAACCTTGCCAACCTTTTCAGGAGGGCACTCAGTTTGTGTTTGGGCTGTGACTGTCACAGCCCTCCTATCCTGCTCGGTAAAGTCTGTCTGAGCCTGGGCAGTGGCTACCACTGCTCTTCCAACCTTTTCAGGGAGGAATGGTGCTTGGACGGGGGCTGTAGCTATTACTGCCCCACTAACCTGTCTGGATAGGCCTATCATTCTGGAATGAGCTTCTTGCTCCACCTCAGCCCATGCTGAGAGTTCCAGGTCATTCCCCAGTAGGCAATCTACAGGTAGGTTATCTGTCACTGCCACTCTCATGGGCCCTGTGACATTACCCCAGCTGAGCTTGACTACTGCCATGGGATGCCTTCTCTTCATTCCATGAATGTCTGTCACCTGATAAGTAAAACCAGGGGTCAGTTGAGCAGAGGGGACCAGATGGTCACTCACCATGGTGAGGCTGGCCCCTGTGTCTCTGAATGCCTCAACTTTCTGACCATTCACTAAAACTTCTTGTCTATACTTGCCCAAAATGTGGGGTCCAGTAGTGAAGTTGGCAAACCCCATGCCAGTCTCACAGACAAGAGTGTGGTCAGGGAACCTGGCTAAGCCATAGTCCTCCTGATTGCCCAAAGTAATGCCCACCACATTCTTGGGGGCACTCCCACCACCTGGGGGATTACCACTAGTGGTAACAGGAGGTCTGGGAGTGTTACTTGGGGGTATGTTTTCCTTATTGCTATTTTTAGGGCACTTGGCATCACGTTTGTAATGGCCCACCTGTTTACAGGTATGGCAATAAGGTTTCTTCTGTTCGGAAGGAGTGTTCTGGGACCCACCACCCTTGTTGGAGTTTTGGGGCCCTTGGGAAGTCTTCTCTGTGGATTTATCCCCACCCTTCTCTTGAGGCTTGGTCGATTCCTTTTTCTGGTCACCACCCTGGTTTTTAGGCCTGACCCTGGTTCTGACCCATTTGTCTGCCCTCTTACCCAATTCCTGTGGAGAGGTCAGATCAGAGTCTACCAGGTGCTGATGTAATAACTGGTTCTGACAATTATTTAAGATTTGCTCCCTCATAATTAGATTATACAATCCTTTAAAATCAGTAACCTTACTACCCAGTAGCCAGCCTTCAAAAGCCTTAGTGGCACAATCGACAAAATCAGACCAGTCTTGAGCCTGCGTTTTCTGGGTATCCCTGAACAGCACCCTGTACTGCTCAGTGGTTAGGCCGAACCCTTCAACGAGTGTATTCTTCAAGACTTGGTAATTGTTAGCGTCCTCTACCCTTGTGGTGAGGAGCTTGTCTCTTCCTTTACCTTCAAAGGAGAGCCACAAGATAGCTGCCCACTGACTCTGGGGAACACCTTGCACAGTGCAGGCCCTCTCCAAAGCAGTAATCCATTTGTGGATGTCGTCCCCTTGTTTAAAGGGGGGCACTACCTTACCAAGGTGTTTCGTATCGAAACTCTTTTCCCTATTACTAGGTACATTGCTGCCACCAGTGGGGACTGTCCCACTTAACTGTTGCTCTCTAGCGAAAGCAAGCTTTTCCTTGGCCAGGGCAAGTTCTTCCCTTTCGATCCGCAGATTAGCTGCCCTTTCTTTCGCTTCGTACACTCTCCTCTGAGGGGACGTCATCCCTCTTTGAGAAGAGTTGTGAGAGCCGTTGGTATGAAGGGATCTGCCAGAGCCTCTTGATAGAGATCTGGCTCGTCCATTCCCCATGTTAAGCTGACCTGATAGTGGCCCCAGGAGTCCCCCAGTACCGCTATCATGTTTGCTTAAGTTGGACCTGCTTAGTCTGCCGACTTCTACCTGTCCCTTATCTGCCTCGTCCCCTGAGAGATCCTCATCCTCATCCTCCTCCACATCCTCGTTCTCGGTTGCGAGGTGAATGAGGTCAGGATCGTCCCGGGTTCCCTCGAGGGGAGGCATGCCTCCTTCTGGATTAGAAGGGCTAAGAAGCTTCTCAGCCTTTCTGGCATCATAAGTCTCTAGGAGACCAATCAGAAAGGAGGTGGTGGGGTTAGCCCCTTGCTTAATCTTCCTAGAGGTACATACTTGTCGTAACTCGTGGAAGTTAAGCGCAGTATATCTTGACGGGATGACCTGTGGAGGGTCAACTGACACAAGGGGAGACTCAGAGTTTCCTCCTTTGTCCGACATACTGTTTCTAGTGTGGTGTAAGTGATGCACCTACCTACACTATGTGTTTACCTACTTTTCCCTTGCTAAGAGCTGTAGCCAAGGTGTGCTAAGCCTTGAGGAGCTACAACAGCTGGTTCAGTAGAACTCAGAGTATTCTAAGCTTTAGTTATATGTACTAACAGTACTTGTGCGATCTTTCAACAAGATATTCTTAGGATACGTGTGGTAAAACAACAGCAAGCTCAAATCCCAACCGCTGCTCACCAATGTGAGAAGTTGGCCCGATATGCAACGTTCGCTATTCTAGCGACCGCTATGTATCGTTCCAACGACCCTTATGGTGTTTGGTTGTAAGTCAACCTATAGACCAGCTATCCTAGTAGCGTGGATACGAGCAGTCTAAGGCTAAAGACTCGAGAGGGCGCGTTAAGCCAGCTGTTTACCACACATGTACCCCTTGAACACCCAGTGAAAGGACACCACACAAGTGTTATGAAAATAAACAGTATATTTATTAAGAATCACAACAGCCCTGTACTCTTTATGAGGACAGGGTACTAAGCACAAACCAAATCTCTTTAGCAAATACTTCAAGTGCACAGTTTAAAGACAAGTGTCCGAGGACACGGAAAGGTTAAGGCAAGTCGGAAGCGAGGGACTCGGGACCCTAGAGTAAGGAGGCTATGCAGGCACCGAAATGCCGAGTTACCTAGCCACGAGGGCTGCGGCTGCACAAGTCTTACAGGCGTCGGGGTCTTCGCTGACGAGCCAGGAGCCGGAAGAAAAAGGAGTTGCTGGCCGGCGACCAGTGATGAATAGTTCGTAGAGATCCAAGCCTGGATCGGAGATTGATGAAACCTGAAAGCAGAGGGGACCAAGTTCGTACTACTAGCCAGTAGTCAGAGGGTACCAGGAAGGCACCAGTTGGCCGTCACCTCGACCAGGTGAGTGGGCGACGCTAGGCTCTGCAGTCTCACGGACCAGGGGGCGTTGTCGGCGACCACGGTGGAGGTGCGAGCTGTCCCACGACGGATGTCGCTGTCGGCGTCTTGAGTGGACCAGGAGGGTCCGGGGTGCTTCTCAAAAGATGGAAGCCAGGGCCAGTCTGGAGCAACCAGACCGGCAGTGTTGATTCTTGGTCGTCGTCACAGAAGGGCACAAGCCAGCGGCTAGTGACCAGACAACGTGCTGAGCAGCGAGCAGAAGGGCCCCACGCAGATTGTGGAGATACTGGGAGGCTGCACTTCGGTGCTAGAGCGGCTCAGGGTCGGGGCTTCTCGGACCCCAGAGCACTCACCAGAGAGTTATCTCGATGGTCGTGCTGGTTTTTAAGAGCGTGCAGGTTCTGATGATGGCCGGTCCCTCGAGGTCTCGTCGCACCCACAGATCACAGCTGAGCTGATGACGTGGGTAGAGGTCAGAGGTGCCAGGGAAGCCGGTTCTCGTCGAGCTGGGCCGTCGGATTCCTTGAGGAAGGACTTACAGCAAACCGCAGAGTTCTTAGATGGTGCCCGCTGATGCAGGGTGACTACTCCTTAGTCACAAGGGAGAAATCTTAAGAAGAGTCTTGAAGTCCTTTCGTAGAAAGTATTCTTGATTCAAAGATGATCTAATTTGGAAGGGTCCCCGCTCCGGCCTTTATCCTAAAGAAAGGGGTGGGTACATGACTAGGTCCTGCCCTAAGGGTGGGACCAGGAAGGGGGGTAGTTACACCCCTCTCCCCTGCCGGACTTTCCCCAGGCCAGGGCTGTCGCCCCTGGAACTGGTTCTAACCGGCAGATGCGTAGTGAGCACCGGGGTGCCACTCCGCAGTCACCTTCTCGCAAAAAGCCCTACCTACCCAGAATACACAAACCCTGTCTGGGACGGTGCGAACACCGCCCTCGACAGGAAACCCTTTGTCCAAGTGCTCCTCGCTGGAAGGACTCCCAGCAGCAGGAGGTCAGACTTGTGTCTGTGGTGGCAGCATCCGTTTTGTGGAACTGAGGCCTTCGTTAACTTTAACCGGGGTTCACAGTTACGTACATGTCGTGTCCCTCTAGAAGGGCGGAATGCTAACCTCGTCGCCAGAGTTGGTGAGAGGACAGCATCCCGATTCGTATGACACCTTACTCGACATGTCTTGATAACGCGACACCGAAGTTACCGATATGGTACGCGTTATCATGGAACAGCCATTGGGTCTTGATTCCGCAAGCTGCAACCGGGCTCGGCTCGGGCCAGAGCTTAGTTCACGCGAGCCCATGCACTCTGCCTTCAGGATTGTCAAGGCCTGCCATAGGAGTGACTGATAGGGACTCGGGTGTCCATTGGAGGGTTAGATATAGGGCTACTATATCTAAAGCAAAGGGTGATTACACGACTTTGCCCCAGCTGTCGTGCAGCCAGTTGTGTCAAATTTAGGAGGCCAGTCAGGGGTGGCATAATACATGCTGCAGCCCCTGGCGGCCCTGGGTACACCTATGCCCTGCGTTACGGGGTCTGATAAGGTGGCCCAGTACCAATTGGAAATGCACCTAGGGTGCATGGAATCCATTTTAAAGAGAGAGCAGTAGGCCTGGGGTCCTGATTGGCAGGGTCCCAGGTCGACTATGTCCAAAACCAGCTAAAACACAGGGCAAAAAGTTGGGGGCAACCATAGTCAGGATGTACCTTCCTACACCTAGGGCCCCCAGAGCTGGGACCCAGACCTATGGCACACAGAGCTGGGACCCATACCTCTGACACCAAGAGACCTCAGGCCACTAGAGCCAAGCCCCAGACACCTCAGGCCCCCAGAGCCAGACCCCAGACACCTTGGGCCCCAGAACCTCAGGCACCCAGAGACCATGGTCCCCCAGAGACCTCACACTCCCAGAGAGCTCTGGCCCCAGAGCCAGGCCACAGAGACCTTGGACCCCAGTCAACTCGGGCCCACAGAGCCGGGACTAGGAGAATGTGGGGCCCCAGAGACATTGGGCCCCCGGTGCCAGACCTGAGAGCACTCGGTCCCACAGACCCAGCACCCAGACCTTGGGCCCCAGAGCCGGGACCCAGTGCTCTGGTCCCCAAAGACTGGTCCACACAGCTGCAGCTCCAAGGGCACCGTCAACTCTCCTGCATCTTCCGACAGCGGCGGGCAGTCGTCTTCCATGCCTCCCGGTCACTCCTGAGTGGCATAGACTCTGTCCCTTCTGCTTGCAGGTACATCTTATCTTGAATCCACCTTTGGGTTCCACCGGACACTTTCACTTTCTTCGCCAGCGACATCTTTCTGAAGTCCTCCATTGTGGTCTACAGTAGTTTCCGACGTCACTATGCACCTATGCACCCGGCTTCCCTGGTGTAGGTATCCTGGTCCCTTGGGTATCCACGGGTGGGGTGAATCTCCAACCTTCCATATTCCACGTAGTTTCTTCAGGGTCCACTGGGAAGGGTCGTTCTTCTTTAAAATTGTAACAGTGACTTACCCATTGACTTGTATTGAGCAAGCAGTCATGTTCCAACTCTGCACACAGCCTCCATGGGGTTCCTCGGTACTTTCCGTGGGCGATTACTTGGGTCCCTTGCTCTTCTATGTCTTCTAGGTCCAGTCTCAACTTAGGTCGTGGTTCGCATTCCACTATTTTAGTATATTTTTTGGTCTCCCCCTGGCGACCACTGTGTATTTGTGCTACTTACATGTTCTGTTGCTAAAGTATTGTGTGTATTATGATTATATCGGGTAGGAGATATTGCAATGTGTTAGTGAGCGTTTATAATAAATACATATTTTTATAACTACACTGTGTGGTTCTTTTTCACTTAACCTACACTATATGAATAATACTGGTGAAACAAACTGTTTTACACTTCTTCTGGACTAAGCCTGAAGGTTGCTTTCCACAGCTACCACTGAGAGAGTTTTCTAAGACCACTAAAATCACCGTCAGGGTTGTCTGGATTAGTTCAGGGTGCTTCACTTACATAAGTGAGCACCATATACTAAGCCAGCCTCCTACCCCCTTAGTGGAGAGCGCAGACCTATTAACCAGTACTCAGGTAAGAGTGTGAATGCCTTTTACTGTACCGGATCAGCATTTTATGTGGGGGTGGAGAGAGAGAGAGAGAGAGAGAGGTAACACACTCTTGATGTCATCAAGGACCATGGTGGGTGCTTACAAGTGTTGATGTGTCCACTGGCTTTTGTAATCTCCATTTTCAAAGAAGGAAGCATATAGAGGAACTACAGAAGCACATCACAGGGGGAATCCATGAGTCTGGATGAGGCAAGGTATGGGGAAGAGTACGAAGGGAGAGGATGTGGCCTTACGACTAGAGTGGTCGATCTGAAGCGGGGGAACCGGGTTAGTGTCCCAGCAGGGACGCTCAACATCCTGTGATTCTGGGCAAATCACTTATTCTCCCTTTGCCCAACAAAAATGAATGTGTCCTTGTGTAAAGCAATTGGTGCTCATGTAAAGTGCTCTGATACCTTCGGGTCAAGTTCGCGCTATATAAATCTCCAAAAAAAGAAGAAATAAAAAGGAAGAGAAGGCTATTAAATGGTGCTTTGAGTATGTGTTAGAAGTCATCCTAGGAGCCAAGATGAGCATGGTCTCTGGGTGGATTTTATGTTCAGACATGTTCAGTTTCATGGTGGGGTTGATGAGGGGGCCATGATGAAGATGTGGTCCAGTTGTGAAGAGCTGAGTAGATGGGGGGGATAAGAGAGGGAGATATAAGAAAGAGATCAAGGAGATTGCCATTGTTGAGGGTGAGGTAGCTATTGGGGTGGGAGTGATTAGAAAGAAACTGGATGAAATTGATCCGGTGCTGGGGGTTTCTGAGGTCGAGGCCTCCAAGCATTCATATTAGGAGGGTATCAGAGAAGGGGTATAGGACAATGTCAACTTCCTCAATGACAGAACTATAAAACAAAGGCTTGAGTCCTGTCTCTATCTGGCCTGGAACACACTAGTAGCACAAACAAGTAAGTGACCAGATAAGTTCTTTCGAAATTACTCCAATGTGCCTAGACGATCAGTTCTAGGTATAAGTGATTTATTTCACATTCAATTGAACCATTTATCACATTTTATAAGAACAAACATTCCATCATGGCATGGAGGGATACACCCAATGTTTCCATGTGACCTTTATACATATAAAAAATAATAATAATAAAAAAAAATACATTACATACAAATCCCAAAACCATAATCGTGAAAAAAACTTGAATGTCAAAATATTTACAAAAGAAAACACCATTCATATTCTCATTGTCCTCTTATCATTTGGAGGGAACCAGTCCATATATACAAAACAGAGAACAGGCGGACTTTACTGCATTCGAATATCCTGCCTGTATGCTAGACTAAAGATGACTAAATAATCTGATGGGTCATATCACAACTGAAGATTAATGTCTTTGGTTGTTTCCCAAGTGTTGCCCAAACAAAGCCAATTGGCTTCAGCCGTAGTGCCAACGCGTTTCAAACCCTACGATATTCTCGGGTTATCCTCAGGGCGTGGACTGGAGATTTCTGAACTGATTATCAAGATGACTCACATACACTGAGTTAAAATGGATGGGGCGACCAGATGCAGAAGTGAATCAGGCTTAGAATGCTGGTTGTTTGCCAAGTCTGTTGGTCTGGGTCTCAATAATGTCATTGTGAAGGTGTAGAGATTGAATTAATCGAATCCTGGTGCATTTTTCACGTTTGCACCAGCTCCATGGGTCTGCGTTTCTTCTGTGAAGTAGGGACTATCGTAGGGTTTGTAACGCGTTGGCACTACAGCTGAAGTCCATTGGCTTTGTTTGGGCAACACATGGGAAACCACCATAGACATTAATCCCCAGTTGTGATATGACCCATCAGATTATTTAGTCATCTTCAGTTTAGCATACAGGCAGGATATTAGAATGCAGTAAGGTCCGCCTGTTCTCTGTTTTGTATATATGGACTGGTTCCCTCCAAATGATAAGAGGACAATGAGAATAGGAATGGTGTTTTCTTTTGTAAATATTTTGATATTCAAGTTTTTTGACGATTATAGTTTTGTGATTTGTATGTAATGTATGTTTTTATTTATTTATTTTTTATATGTATTAAGGTCACATGGAAACATTGGGTGTATCCCTCCAAGCCATGATGGAATGTTTGTTCTTATAAAATGTGATAAATGGTTCAATTGCATGTGAAATAAATCACTTGTACCTAGAACTGATCATCTAGGCACATTGGAGTAACTTCCTCAATGAAGCATTCGATGCCCCAAGCAGGTGGTTGAGTGCTCCGATAGGCGCAAGTGGAGCATAGTGTGATGTGTTAAAGAATGGAGGGATGAAGGTAACACTGGTCAAATGAAAACGGATGTAGCAAGAGGCCACTCCTATATGGGGAGAGGACGCGTGGTGGGAGGCACAGACATCACCGAGTGGGACATGGCGGGCTGTGGAGGAGAGAAAGCAGGAGAAGGCGATGAGTCCTGCTAGGTAGTGAAATACTAAGTAGGATGATAATTAAGGTTGTTGGGGATACATTTTAGATACGGCCTTTAGATATACCATGTATGCAGTTACTTTGTGCAAGTTTGTTGAATGCGCAAATAGGTACAGCCATAATCTCAAAACCAGTGATGCACCCACCACAAACCAACCCATGTCAGTCACAATATTTTGGCTGTTCAGTCAATATGCAATGCAAAGAGTTCCCTAAAATACTAAAGAACACAATGGTGTCTCAACTCAACTCTATTCAAACAATACTCAAATGTAGGGTTGATGCGAGGAATACACTTGACCTTAGTGGTCGGCCTGAGTCATGGCCAAACTAAAGGCTATGGTGATGATGAGAGAAGGGCATGAACATCCAATCAGAAACATATCCCCCTAAGCCAATAACCCACACAAATCCCCAAAAAGATGGATTCTGTGAGGTGCATGCCATCTTCTCCAAGTGGAAACCCAACTGAAGGGAATCCTAAGAGTGTCTCTGTCTGTCAAAATAAGCACCTTTCAGAAACACCAAATGGTAACCTACAGATGCCAGGAGACATACCCAAACAACGATAAACAAAGACAACAGATAAACCTCTCTCTGTCACATGGTTGGATAGGTTTATACGTAGGCGTTCTGCAAGAGGCCTGTAATGCATCGCGCGCCTGCCGCACTACGTCCCATGTGCCCTTTGAGTGCTTGGACCAATATACTCGCCATCTTTGCATTGCATACTTCATAAGTCATTGCATTGACTTCCTTTCACTGTTCCTTCTTTGGTCTACAGAGACCTTGGTCTTTTATCAATGTTCTTCAGAAAGATCAGCAGCCTCCCGCTCAGTCGATGACGCACCACGTGATGTGGTCCGCTCAGTAACTGACGCACCACGTGCTCTAAGGCTCTTATCGCGTGAACCCCTTGAGGTAGCATCCTTCGTAGAAGAGCAAATGTGACCTTGGAATAATAGGAGTACAAGAGAAGAATGTACTGCTGCGGCTTGTGTTCTAGTCTCATTATTGTCAACAGGAAGCGCTGAGGCGAGGCGCGCGCACTGATTTCCTGTTCGTGTTGTTCTTAATATGGGCTCACGTTGATGGTGTTAAGGGGTAGTGGAAGTGCTGAAATGACATTGATGGGGGCTGTGGTGAGCAGCTCTTTGAGATTTAGGGCCAGATGTAGGTAATCCCAATTTACCTACCTTAAATACCGAATTGTACCGATTCGGTATTTAAGAATAGGTAAATGGGATGTAGATAAATTTTAGGTAAAAATTACCGAATCGGTATTTACCTATTCGGTAATTGCCATTCATTCCTATGGGCCTGGAGGCCCATAGGAATGAATGGCAATTACCGAATCGGGAAATACTGATTCGGTAAAATGGGGGAAACATTTAAGGGAGCCAGGGTGTCACTTTGACACCCTGTTGCACCCCTGTATCATGTTTGTGTGCAGATGTGGCACAGATAAGGGCATGTATGTCTGGCACATGGCACAGTTGAAAATGCACAGATTTGCATTTTCAAAGGTATTCCTTATTTACCACCAACTTATAGTTGGTGGTAAATACCAAATCCTAAAATGGGAAAAGCAGTCATTTGAGTGCTCTTTACATTACACATTCGGTAATTTACTGATTCGGTATTTTAAGGAATCAGTAATTTACCGATTCCTTAAAATACTGAACCGGTAAATTACAGATTTTGCAATTTAGGCCACCTACATCCCAAAGGCCCAATACCGGTCGGTAACGGCCGAAATTCGGTAATTTCGGCCGTTACCGACCGGTATTGGGCCACCTACATCTGGCCCTTAGTCGGTTAGTAGTGTCTCTACTTGATGGTGACAAGGACACTGAGTGAGTTACCGGTGTTAATGGTAATTGCCATGGAGATGGTGAGAGTGACTGTAACTGAGAGTCAGCCATCAATGCTACAGACTTCACCATCATCACATACTATATACTATCATACCTTGTACACCATGCATCATACCTTGTACACCATGTACCATACCTTGTACAGCATACATCATACCCTGTACACCATGCATTAAACCTTGTACACCATGAATCATACCTTGTACACCATGAATCATACCTTGTGCACCATGAATCATACCTTGTACACCATGCATCATACCTTGTACACCATGCATCATACCTTGTGCACCATGAACCATACCTTGTACAGCATACATCATACCCTGTACACCATGCATTAAACCTTGTACACCATGAATCATACCTTGTACACCATGAATCATACCTTGTGCACCATGAATCATACCTTGTACACCATGCATCATACCTTGTACACCAAGAATCATACCTTGTACAGCATACATCATACCCTGTACACCATGCATTAAGCCTTGTACACCATGAATCATACCTTGTACACCATGAATCATACCTTGTGCACCATGAATCATACCTTGTACACCATGCATCATACCTTGTACACCATGCATCATACCTTGTACACCATGAACCATACCCTGTACAGCATACATCATACCTTGTGCACCATGAATCATACCTTGTACACCATGCATCATACCTTGTACACCATGCATCATACCTTGTACACCATGCATCATACCTTGTGCACCATGAATAATACCTTGTGCACCATGAATCATACCTTGTACACCATGCATCATACCTTGTACACCATGCATTAAACCTTGTACGCCATGAATCATACCTTGTACACCATGAATCATACCTTGTGCACCATGAATCATACCTTGTACACCATGCATCATACCTTGTACACCATGCATCATACCTTGTGCACCATGAATAATACCTTGTACACCATGCATCATACCTTGTACACCATGCATCATACCTTATACACCATGCATCATACTGTGTACACCATGCATCAAACCTTGTACACCATGCATCATACTGTGTACACCATGCATCATACCTTGTAACCCATGCATCATACCTTGTACACCATGCATCATACCCAGTATATAATGCATCATACCTTGTCCACCATACATCCCAATGTTGTCATCCACCCAGTGTTGGGTCCTGTTATTTTATAAATCTTCATAGATACAATTTTGTACCACTAGATGGCGTGTCCTATGGACATTCGAACCAGGAACCAGAAAGGTTGAAGATAGGATGGGAGTGCAATACGCCATCTAATGGTACAAAATTGTATCTATGAGGATTTATGAGATAACAGGAACCAACACTGGGTGGATGACAACATTGGGATATTGATCAAGCCCTGATGAAGTCCCACAGGGACGAAACCCATTGGCTGGGATGAATGGATTGCTTCTGTCAAATTGCCATTTTTTTAAATAAAATTGGAATCAAAGCAACTCACAAGACTCCTGAATTACTTTTATTTGTCACATCATGACTACTTGATCTATTGCTGGAGAACAGTTTAACCATCTGTTGATTTTGTAACAGATAATCCTGTATAGAATTAAACGCTCCTTTTCATTTGTTATTTCTTACCCTTGTGTTGGGTGGCCTCTTGGCAATGGGGTCACAAAAGTAGAGAGTTGAAGGAAACAGAATTGGTATTAGTTACACACCAGTGCGCCATTTGGAGCCCACATTGCCAATGTGCTTTTTTCTAGTATTTACAATGCATCATACCTTGTACGACACATAATACCAAATACGCCATGCATCATACATTGCACACTGTGTATGATACCTTACCTTGAACACCATGCATCATACCTTGTTTACAATGCATCATACCTTGTACACCATGCAATATACCTTGTACACCACAACCCTTGGCCCTGAATTGAGAGGCATATGTTACATATAAGTCACATATAAAATATTGGTAATATACTTACTAATCTATTGTGCTTTGTTTTTACTATTAGGAAAAGTGGCTCATCCAAGGCCACAAGAAGCCATGCTTTGGGTAATGGCTCTCAAAAAAAAGAAAAGGCAAAGAAGGAGACAGTACTTCGCAGAAAATAAGTGACCTGATCGTTTCAGTGGGGTCTATGTTGGGCGCCACTAATCTAGAATCTAATATGGATGTTCTATCTGCTCTCTCACTGCGGGTTTCCCACCATAATTGCCAAAAACCACACAGTACATTTTCTGGTTTCTTTGAAACCAACAAAATTATGCTTGGACAAATAACTTACATCCGAATAAAAACGTATTATAGGTACCCACTAACTAATGCAGTTGCCGATGGTGCCAACAGGCCACGGACACATGACAACAGAATTGTAAACAATGTGAAACGTAATAAGTAAGGAAATGCCGCAGTGTGCACCATTATACAGGATCAGGGTTATCTAGCTCCTTCAGGTGGTCGCCTAGCTCTTTCAGGGGTCACCTAGCTCCTTCAGGCGGTCAGCTAACTCCTTCAAGGACCGGCTAGCTTCTTTAGGGCATCAGTTAGCTCCTTTAAAGGGTCAGCTAGCTCTTTCAGGGGGTCCCCTGGCTCCTTCATGGGGTAGGCTAGCTCCTTCAGGGGGCCAGTTAGCTACTTCAAGGGGTCAGCTATCTCCTTCAAGGTGTCAGATGGATCCTTCAGGGGTCAGCTCCCTTCTTCAAAGGGTCAGCTAGCTCCTTAAGAATGTCAGCTAGCTCCTTCAAGGGTCAGCTAGCTCCATCGGGGAGTCAGCTAGATCCTTCAGGGGTCACCCATCTCCTTCAGGGGTCAGCTAGCTCTTTCAAGGGGTCAGCTAGCTCCTTTAGGGGGTCACCTGGCTCCTTCAAGGGTCAGCTCTCTCCTTCAGG
The DNA here is from genome assembly GCF_964263255.1 of Lissotriton vulgaris. NCBI lineage: Eukaryota > Metazoa > Chordata > Amphibia > Caudata > Salamandridae > Lissotriton > Lissotriton vulgaris. Next base: position 116,254,584 of record NC_141699.1, read on the forward strand.
GGGTTACCTAGCTCCTTCAGGGGTCAGCCATCTCCTTCAGGGGGTCAGCTAGCTCCTTAAGAAGGTCACCTAGCTAAAATCCTGCAGGGTATTATAAGGAGTTATCACAAACTGCCAGTTCATGTATCAAGAATCTAGCAGATGTAGACATGTTGTTTGGGAATGTTGTTCCACAGCCTTTATGGGGAAAGATTCGTCATGCAGATCATGATCAAGAATTAGGTGACACATGGGTTAATATTGCTGCTGCTGATGCTAGACAAGGTGGTGGCTCTAAGCCAGAGCCTTTAGTAGCAGAACTTCCTGGTAGAATTATTGCATACATGAAGACTTTAATGCCCGAATTGCGTGTGAATTGGGACAAGTTGTCTGCGTGCAAACAGAAAAAAGATGAGAATGTGTCTGACTTTTTCACGCGGTTTGAAGAAACATTCGTCGTACATAGTGGTCAGGATATGGCTACTGAGGGTGGCCAAAGATTGTTTGTAGACAAATTTGTACATAATTTGCTTACTGAGCTATGTAATAAGTTGAAGGATTCAGAGAGTGCTTGGGCTGTTTCCACGTCAGCGCAGATTCTAGCTGCGGCCCAGTACTATGAGAATAAATGTAAAGATGAGCTAGAGAAGGCAGACAAAAAGACTAAAGAATTGAAAACTAAAGTCCTTCTACAGCAAGCGTATCCACCTCGTACTGCTAGTCAGCACGATTATCAGCAACCACAGCAGTATTCGAGAAACTCGCAAAGAAACGAGTCTTCTCAACAGCGTTTACCGTATGGTCCGAATCAGTGTGCGTATTGCAAGGAAGAGGGTCATTTCAAGAATAGTTGTCCGGCTTTGTTACGGCGTTTGAATGGTGTTTCTGGTACAAGAGGTAGAGGTGTTCAGCAGGCCCCTAGAGGTAGGGGTCATGGAAATTTCCCCCAGAATGCTCATTCTTTCCCGCCTCAGAATTCCATGAACAGCTTTGACCAACAGAATAATGCGTCTTCTAGGACGGCACAGTACTATGCTGATGACTACTATGCAGAAAACGAGAATGAGGGTAATGATTGCTAGGACAGCCATGGACAAAGAGAGGGAGTTGTTTCAGTTCCAGTAGATCAGAATGGACCTTATGTTGAGGTGACTACATCAGGTGTATCAGAGCCTTTTCTGCTGGATACTGGTGCTACAAAGAGTTCTATCATGCACTCAAAACTTCCTGGCGCACCTTTGTCTGGCGAAATGAATGTCTCAGTAGGTTTTTCTGGTGCCCCTGTTAGGAACCCGATCTCTAGTCCTATGTCCCTTTCTGTTGGGCCATGTGAATTAGAAGCACCCCTCATTCTTACAACAGGTTGTGGTGAAAACTTGTTAGGATTGGATCTGTTAAAGAGACTATATGCGACTTTGTACTATTCTCCTTCAGGAGTACAACTTACCCTAGGTAAGAAAGTGGTTTCTCCAATGTATTTGTCAAGGGAAAAGCTTCCAACAGAATTATCTTGTCTTCCAGATATGCTTTGGGCTACTGGTTCTAATGATGTGGGTCTTTTAGAGATAGCGCCATATGTTGTAACATTGAAAGCCAATGTTAGGTTGCCACGTATTTCCCAATACAAGATCTCTAGCGAAGGTGAAAAGGCGTTGTTAGCAATCATTTACGATCTGATTGAGAAAGATGTCATTGAAGAGACAACAGGGAACATTTGTAACAGTCCTGTTCTGCCGGTTTTAAAGCGTACTGATCCTTCCCAACCGCCTGTCTATAGGTTCGTGATTGATCTTAGAGAAGTGAATAAGATTGTTGTGCCACAGTTTCCAGTTGTTCCCGATATCACTGCCCTATTGACTATGGTTCCAGCTTCATCCACTTGGTTCACAGTGATTGACTTGAAGAACGTTTTCTTCAGCATCCCTATTGCCGAGGAGAGCAGAGATATTTTTGGCTTCAATTTAGGAGGCCGAAGCTTCCGCTTCAGACGCGCTCCTCAGGGCTACTGTGAAAGTCCATCTATATTCAGTCAGGCTCTGAAATCACAACTTGACACGATTGTTCTACCTGATGGCGCGACTCTTATTCAGTACGTTGACGATTTGCTGGTCGCTGCAGATACTGAGGAGATTTGCATGCAAGCCACTTTGTCATTGTTGCGTCATTTATGTGATATGAAGCACAAAGTCTCTCTTTCAAAACTGCAATTTTGTCGACAAGAAGTGACCTACTTAGGTCACATCTTATCGAAGGAGGGAAGGAAGCTGACCCCAGAGAGAATACAGGCAATTGCAAAATTGAGTGTCCCACGGACACAGAGAGAAGTGCGTGCTTTCTTGGGTATTACATCATATTGCACGCAATGGATACCGAATTTCTCCTTATTGGCCAAACCTTTGGTGGCACTAACTTGCAAAGATACACCGAAACCCATTCCATGGTCTGAAGAGTGTCAGAAAAGTTTTCACGAATTGCGTGATGCATTGTGTTCGCTCCTGTGTTGGGTACCCCCGACTACAGTAAACCTTTTACGTTGTATGTCCACGAGAAGGAAGGTTGTGCATTATCAGTCCTGACACAGTCTTTTGGGTGCAAACAGCATCCATGCGCATACTTTTCAGCAACTCTAGATCCAGTAGCTAAGGCATGCCAAGTTGCCTGAGAGCCACTGCGGCAGCAGCTGTCTGTATTCGACAGTCTGCTGGGATAGTAATGAATAATGTACTGATTGTTATGGTCCCACATGCAGTAGACATTTTGCTGAACAGAACTAAGACACAGCACTTAACTAGTGCTCGATTGTCAAGTTATGAGCTGACCCTATTAGCGAGCCATGTCCACATAAAGAGGTGTGACACACTAAACCCAGCCACGTTACTGCCCATTCCAGTAGAGACAGATGAGAGCGAACAACATGACTGCTGCTTTAGGACAGAAGAAGAGACAAAAGGGAGAGTAGACTTGCAGGACACTCCTCTTCCTGAATGTAATGATACCTTATGGGTTGATGGTTCATGTTTCAAGTTGCCAAATGGTGATACGACTGCAGCATATGCTGTGACAACATTGCACGCGATTGTTGAAGCTGCACATATCCCACACAATTCTGCGCAAGCAGCAGAGTTGATTGCACTTACAAGAGCATGTGTGTTGGCAAAAGGAAAGTGAGTGAATGTGTACACAGACAGCCAATACGCCTTTGGCTTAGCTCACCGTTTTGGACGATTGTGGCGTGAACGTGGGTTCCTGACACCGCATGGTACAAAGATCCAGCATGGTCAGTTAGTAAATGAGCTTCTCGAGTCACTGACCTTGCCACTACAAGTTGCGATTGTGAAATGCTGTGCACACAAAAAGATTCAAGATGATGTTGGTCGTGGGAATGCGTTTGCGGATGAAGTCGCAAAAGAAACTGCAAGGAACGTGATGAGTCGAATGTATGTTGCAGGCCCTGCGAGATGGATTGGTGATGTTGGTATGTGCGAAGACACGACTGAGAGTGTGAAGTCTATCCAATCCGAAGCAACAGAGAAAGAGGTGAATGAATGGAGAGAAAGTAAGGGTAGATTGGATGCGAATGGTTGTTGGGTCGAGCTGTCAGAGCATCAGAGATGGCTGCTACCTGATGCGTATGTGCTTGCAGTGGTGACAATGGCTCATGGAATGGCTCACATCAGTGTGAAAGGGATCTGTAAGTTGTTGGCTCCGGTATGGCAGAATAGTGGAATCCCTAAATGTGCAGAGAATGTGGTCAAGAACTGTTTGGTGTGTCTGAAGTACAATCCTGGTAGGGGAACCCCAACCCCAGCTGGTCATTTTGCGCCTCCAACGTATCCGTTCGAGGTTTTGCAGCTAGATTTCATCCACATGGAAAGGTGCAACAATCTGAAATACGTACTCGTTGTTGTTTGTGCCTTTTCCAGGTGGGTGGAGGCGTATCCCCTTAAGGACAATACTGCCTTGTCCACAGCCAAAGCCCTTGTCAAAGAATTCTTCCCCAGATTTGGAATGCCTAGAATGGTCTGGAGCGATAATGGGAGTGAATTTATGGGACGAGTGATGAAGAGAGTGTGTGAGGGGCTAGGCATACAGCAGAAGTTCCACGCTGCAAATCACCCCCAATCAGCTGGACTAGTAGAGTGCTATAATGGCACTCTAAAATTGAAACTGGCCAAGATCCAAGCAAGCACCAGCCTTAAATGGCCTGATGCCCTGCCTTTGGCACTCTTATCGACAAGAATGACTGTCCACTCTAGAGTGGGACTTAGTCCATATGAAATTGTGTTCGGCCGCCCGGCCAACATATGGGGAGTGCCAAGGCCCACAAGGTTCAGTGAGATAGAGCATCCTGTACTGCTTGACTATTTGCACGAATTAACGACTAAATTGCGTGTTTTACACCAACAGGTCCACAGCTTTTCCCCGCCAGCGTCTGATGATCCAGGCCACGCAATTGAACCTGGCACCTGGGTCCTGGTGCGCAACTTCCAGCGAACCAAGAACGAGCAGCCTCGCTGGTCCGGACCATTCCAAGTTTTGCTGGCCACCCGCTCTGCAGTACGTGTCCACGGCAAGAAGAACTGGGTGCACGGCGCCCATTGTAAACGGGTCCCGCTGCCCCTTCCATTTGACCGGTGGGTCCAGGAAGGAATTGCTGACTCTGAGACTGAGACTGTGCCTCGCTTCTAACCCTTCAGTGATGCACGTTTGAAAGGAACTACTTCAGAAAAGGAAAGTGACAACATTCTGCAAGGATCTGTGCCACCGTCAATGCAGTTGGACACTACTGAGCCTGAACCCCTGTTTCTAGACCACACAGCACCTGGTCGGAACCGCTATAACCTGAGGCCAAGACCTATGACTATGGACAAATAAAAACGATTTTTCTTTTGATTGTGCAGCTCTCTCATCTAGGATACTTGCTCATTTTTGATTTTCGAACCGCCATCCGGTTCTGCTGCTAGGGTCGCAGTTGCCACAGTCTTTGGAGTGCAGCTGGAGATGGTTAGGTCGACAGTTCTGGTTGGTCTAAGGGAGTTACCCTGGACTGAACAGAAGCACTCCTTAGCAGAATCAATCTCCCACCGCGGGCAGCAACTTAGAGGATGGAGTTTCCCAAGATAGAGAGACCTGCCAAATCAGCGAACTTTGAAACAAGAATATGCACTGTGATGGCGAAAAAACAATTTTTACTAACATGCATTTTCATGTTGTGCAGTATAATGATGTTTTTGATTGGCTATGCTTTATACACCTTTCGAGTTTCATTTACACACACCACACAGCCCACACCTCCTCCTACTGTTTCCACACACTCCTTTCACCCTCTACCTGAACACGAGTCTGCCAGAAGGTTAGAATTTGTAAATAACTCATTCGTTCAACTCCTAAACCAGCACCAGTCTGTAATGAACACAACAAATTGTTGGGTGTGTGGACTTATGCCACACACGACAGATAAGGGTATCCCGTATTTTGTCCTGCCATTTAGCTACTATGGTTCTCTGTGGGCATTTCAAACCATGTTCCTATTAGCCATCAAACCATATCCCCCGCGTCCCACAGGAAGAGATTCAAGCAACAAGGCACTAGTGGCAGGAATCAGAAATATGAGCAGAGATATTGACACATATAGGACGATTCCCAGAGATGAATTGGAGCCTTACAGTAGATGGAATATCACGAAATATGGAATTTCCTTGAGTGAGAGCCAGCAAGCAAAGAAATCCTCCCCAATCTGGATAGTACCCCATCAAGGTCACCTATGTCTGCAGGGAAATGGCAACAACCCTGGAGCTCAGTTAGGGAAGAGTGTCTGTACTGAAACGTACGTTTTCCGCCTCAGACCTCCCCTTCGTTCCTTGCAGCTAAGGGTACCTACTTCGTCTGCCATGATAGAGCATATACATGGTTGCCCCCTGACTTTTCGGGCACATGTTTTATCTCGTTCCTGTTGCCACCCACCTACACGGCCGAGGCAGATTACCATCGGACAAGGACAGTTAGGGGTGTCGTGAGTAAAGACGACACCGCGGAACAGGAGTTTGGAGATTTCGCAAAAGGTTTTCTGCCGTTTTGGGGGCCTATGGTGAACAGCAGGAACATTCGCCAATTGATGAGCGTAGTTGAATCCGCCGTGATTGAAACGGCTGGTGCCCTTAGTAACTTGACTGCGGAGCTCCAGTCGGACCGCCTTATGACTCTTCAGAACAGGGTTGCCCTAGATGTCATACTTGCAGACCGTGGTGGGGTATGTAAAGTGATCCAATCCAGTTGCTGCATTTTCATCCCTGATAATGCTCCGACAGTATACCAGGCCACAGGGGTGCCGCTCATACTGAGGATTCCCTTGTCAGAACTTTGCTCGTTGCTACAGGAGTAGCCATCCAGTGTTCCAGCCATCCTTGACTCCGGTGTGTGGAGGTAACCACCAGCGAGGCCGCAGAGGAGGTGAGAGGCGCGGCCCCGGGACTGCGAGGACCAGCATTCAACACCAACAGCTGTGTCCTCTTCCCGCGTGAGCCGCGCCCCCTCCCAGTGCCAGGCCCCCACCAAAGCGCTCTTCACCTCTCGCGGCCCCCGCTTCGCGGGGGCCGCTCGTACTGAGGATTCCCTTGTCAGAACTTTGCTCGTTGCTACAGGAGTAGCCATCCAGTGTTCCAGCCATCCTTGACTCCGGTGTGTGGAGGTAACCACCAGCGAGGCCGCAGAGGAGGTGAGAGGCGCGGCCCCGGGACTGCGAGGACCAGCATTCAACACCAACAGCTGTGTCCTCTTCCCGCGTGAGCCGCGCCCCCTCCCAGTGCCACGCCCCCACCAAAGCGCTCTTCACCTCTCGCGGCCCCCGCTTCGCGGGGGCCGCTCATACTGAGGATTTCCTTGTCAGAACTTTGCTCGTTGCTACAGGAGTAGCCATCCAGTGTTCCAGCCATCCTTGACTCCGGTGTGTGGAGGTAACCACCAGCGAGGCCGCAGAGGAGGTGAGAGGCGCGGCCCCGGGACTACGAGGACCAGCATTCAACACCAACAGCTGTGTCCTCTTCCCGTGTGAGCCGCGCCCCCTCCCAGTGCCACGCCCCCTCTTACCCAACAGGAACTTAAGCAAGTTCACTAACGCGCATCGCGGGACGCGCGCGGGTCGCAGCCCGGGGCGAAGCCCGGGCAAAGGGCGGGCCCGTTTAAGCCTGTTCAAGCCTGAGCAACACTGGTCTGGGCCTACCCTTTACATTTTGCTCTTTGATATACCTTTTACACCCTGGTAGCTGTTTTTCAGTGAATTACTTCATCTCCGCCTGTTAATGTGCTACTACAGCGATATCATGTCCACAAGGGGTAGCAGGAGCAAGACGGCTCAGGGCTTGGGCCAGGTCACCGGTCCAATTGATCAATTCATCACCAAAGCTAATGACGCAATCAACCAGGGGATTGTACTTCTAGAAAGACGCGTTACGCGGGACCTTGCTGCGGCGCGAAGATCTTCAATAGGCCTCCTGGCTCTAGCTACAACACCTATTCAGTCAGGAACAAATCTCCCATTATTGCATGAAGCTCGTGTAGACATACATACCATTCCAATGAGTGTTGACTTATCTGCCACATGTCTCTCTCTGGGCGAAGTCACCATGGAAGACCTGGAGAAAACACCGATCATGGTGATAAGCCCCACTCAAATGGTCCCGCAAACCTTGGTAGATCCGCAAACCTTAGTAGATCCCCCGATTATAACAGATAAGGGGTCAAGGGAGGGAGCAATCCCTAAACAAAATGGCGCCAGGCCAAAAGATAAAAATAAACAAAACTGCCCTCCAAAGCATAAAAGATCTAGAAAATCTCCCGGTACCTCTCCAAATAATAATTCTACAAACTCCTTACCTGTAAATATGGACGAACTCCCTGCAGCAGCTGCATTTACGGACGCTGTGGAGAGGGGGTCCGCTGCTGGTCATAAAAACTACTTTGAACTAAACGCGCAAGTGTTAGCCACTATTAAGGATCTTATAAAGACCCAATTAATACCAATTGAACGATCCTTAATTAACATCGAGAAACAAATCGCTAGGCTTATTAACCTCTCAAGTCACCAAAAACCTATCAGCAGTACATTAGCTCCTCCAGCACCTACTAATGTAAACACCACCAAGGCAGCCACCGCACAGAAATCTGCACCCCCATCACTAACTTCTAAAACTTCTAAAATTCCCACAATCCCTACCAACCTGCAAGAGAATCCAAAAGAGACCAAGGGCACTACACAGCAAGTACAGGGGAAGACGGGAATACCCGCCGACCTTCAAAAACACCAAATCCAAGCCTTTCCCCCCCAAAACCCTAGATCTCCAGCAGGGTGGAGATACTACCAAAAAACCAGCAAGACCTAAGAGGCCTATCCACCTCCCCCCCAGAGGCAAGCCCCTATACTGTGATCCAGAATTAAAGGAAAACATGAGAGAATCTACCTGGTCTTTAACAAACAAAGTAATGCAATGGCTTAACATCAACAGACCCCTTCCTTCAAATTGTAACAGTAGATTCTCCATGGTACGTAGGGTATCTTGGATTGGGGACACAAGAAAAAGAACACAGGGGGACTGCATCATCATTAACTTTGATGATCCAGATACAGTAAGATATATATGTTCTTGGACAACTTTGGAGAAAAAGGGAGGTATAGACGCTAATCGTCTGTCCTTTTTTTACCCTCCGAGGTTTCCTTATGAACAAGATTCACCCTTTTAGCTGGAACCAATCCCCTGGGTGGAGCTGGTCCCGAGTAGATACACGCAGTAGAAGAAGGGAATGGGAACCTTACCCTTGGAATCCTAGAAGAGAGCAACCATATACAGAGGGTTGGAGAGGGGCACCGACCAGTAATCACTTTTCAGTTCTAGAAATGGTGGATTGACCATCACGTAATCAAACATCTTCTAAGAACGAGACAAAAATTCCTCTGCCATCTGTAAGCCCAGGGTTATCCCTAAGTCAAGCCAGTGAACCTTCTGCGGAATTTTCCACTGTGGGCCTTCCTAACATGTTCATTTCTGGGTGCTCGAACGTTTTATCTGATGGATTTTCAGCCCTCCCTCCGAACTCAGTCTCTGGTCAAACTCAGTCCAACTTCCCATCAAACAATCCTGATTCTAATCAAAACATGTCACTTTTAACTTGGAACATCGCTGGACTCTCAAAAAAAGCAAGCGACCCAATCTTCCTGAATTTTATAAACACTTTCGATATAATAGCGCTCCAGGAATGTTGGGATCTGTCACCTACCAATCTAGATGGCTTTAGTACACATTTTACTCCAGCCATTCAGCCCAGTAAAGGCAGACCTTCGGGAGGACTTTGTCTATATGTCTCAAATAGGTTCAATGTCTCTCTAGAAAGTGTAGACCTCCCCTCATCTGACCCCAGCACCAACAAAACTGGTCCCTCCCTACAGGCTTTTCGACTGACTGGGAAAGAGGTTGTTAGTTCCCTCATTATCAACTTATATAACAATGTATCGAGAGATGACCAACCCCAATTTATAGAGCATTTGTTTAAACTTTAAAAAAAGGGAACGGGAGGGGTCGGATCGGATAGTCGTATAGTGATTCTAGGAGACTTTAATTGCCATCTATGCCCATACAGCGGAACAAGGGTCTGTGATCTAAGAGCCCCTAATGGCGACTATATCACCCACTTCGAGCACACAACTGTTGGGAATCAATTGAACAACCTATTACACGAGTGGGATTTGGGCTTCTTCAATGATCTTACTGTGCCCTCGACTGACTTTTTACCTACATTTCACGGAAGGGGGTCGTTCACGACAATAGACTTCATCCTAATGTCCAATAGTCACCATGGCGACGCCCTAGAAGCTAGGAGAGAAGACTTAGTTATGAGCAACCACTATCCGATTAGTGCTAAAATATACACTCCATCCAGTGGGAACAAATCCGGGGGCATAACAGAAAATCTTTATTCCCATTCTATATATTTATCATCCAGAAACGGCTACACCATAAAATGGGCTAAAGTTGACACGATTAAGTTCCTGGAAAAACTGATAATGTCTGACCCTGATCTCTTTCAGACTTGTCTTGAACACCCTCCTAATCCACGAGCAATCATACTTGCCTTTGATCAAATTGCAATACAAATCAGGAATAATCTAACCAGAAAACACAAAGAAAATACTGTGACTAAGAGCCCAGGCTGGTTTGACCATGAATATTCAAAAACTCACAACATCTTAAAGGTCATACTTAAAAAATCTCCTAAAAACTTACCGGAAATAAGATCTGCACGTGCCGCTTACAGACAGGCAATCAAAAACAGGAAAAGGGAACTGAAAGATGCCGCCTGGGAGGCATTGATAAAAGCAAGCACCCTAAGGGACCATACGGCCTTTTGGAGGGAGGTCAACGCCCCCTTTTTTAAGGACAGGTCGTCTGACCTGATAGAAATCGCCATCACTGAGGAAGCCTGGACAAACTATTTCACTGAACTGTATAAACTAGATGAGTAGATTGAACCACTGTCAGTGGAGAGAAACGACTCGTACAGAAGCCAGACAGAGTCTTTTCCGCTTCTCACCCATTTTAACTATCCAGAGGTGGAATTGGCTATACTTGAAAGCTCCAATGCCAAAGCACCAGGTCCGGATGGAATTCCCATTGACTTATTCAAAGACAATATTCAACTCTGGGCACCAATTATCACAAACGTCCTTAATTCTTATGCTCTCGAAGGCTTCCCTGTAACATGGCAGGAAGCAATAATAATACCTATCTTTAAAAAAGGTGAAAGAATGGACCCAAAATGTTATAGACCGATCTCTTTACTGGACTCTATGATGAAGGTGGCTTGGAGAGTCTTGTTGAATCAACTACAAACATGGGCCCAGGAAAATGACGTTTTGTCCAAATTTCAATATGGTTTTGTTTCTGGCCTTGGGACAGTGGAGCAATGTCTTAATTTAGCCCTGATTACTGACAAATATTTAATGGCGAAGAAGAGCAATATATATATGACCTTTGTAGACTTAAGCTCTGCTTTTGACTGTCTTAATCACAGCATACTTTGGTCTACCCTCACAGACCTGGGAGTCGATCCAAATATACTTGCCTTCATCATGGAACTGTATCGAGGAGCCGGGGCCAAGGTCCGTTATGGAAAGGACGGAACCTGCACACAAAAATTTCCCATTAGAAAGGGGGTCAGGCAGGGTTGCATCCTCGCCCCTTTTCTTTTTAATCTTTATATTAATAGTGTTGCTGATTGTCTGGCGAAATTGGACGTCGACTATCCTAAAATAAATGGCCATGCAGTCCCAATCCTTTTATACGCGGACGACGCCGTCATTATGTCCAGGACTCAACTAGGATTACAAAAAGCGTTGTCAGCCTTTTCCACATTCATGGGCTCGAGAGGCCTTAAGATCAATGTGAGCAAAACCTTCACTATGTGCTGCAGTAACAAAAAGAACATTTCATGTAACACCTTTATAAATGCAACAAAGATAAGCCTCACGAAAACTTTTAGCTATTTGGGTGTATATTTTAATAATAAAGGGACATGGAACGCAGCCATTCACACTCGCAATCTGGCTTTCATCAGACAAATTGGAGCCCTAAAGACATTTACAACAAAACTAGGTGGGAAACCGGTTGGGATTTTGCTGAACATTTATGCAGCCAAATGCGTCTCCACAGCAATATACGGTGCTGGAATCTGGGGCGTGGCGGACTGCCGAGAGATACAAACCAGCGAGAACGCATTCCTGAGATATCTGCTGGCTGTCCCTCGTTCCATCTCTACCACAGTCTGCCACAACGAGCTTGCCCGGGCACACATTTCTGACATAATCAAGTCCACACCAATCCTGCTATGGCACAAAATATGGTCCTCGGAAAAGACAGTCCTCAATCGAGATGTAATCAAGGACTGCATGGCTTTAACAGACTCAAGGAAAATACCCTGGCTTGTCTACGTCAAGAAATTTTTAACTTCACTTGGTCTAGCTGATCTGTATGATAATCCTACTTCGTGCCTAACAATCTCGAAAAAGGACCTTAAGGCCCGTTGTCTAGGCCTGCTCGAGGATAGGCGTTCCTACCTTGAAGGAAACAAATCAACGATTGTCCACCATAATCTTTTACTCCATGATGCAGGCATTCCCCTTTATCTTTCCCCGACTCTTTCGACCTACACGAGAATGCTGTTAACAAGGATGAGGACGGACTGCTTATACCGTCTGTTAACATTTCCTACCATAAATGATTGGTCTGCCGACTTGGTGGTTTGTCCTTGCGACAACGTTTCTAAGCAGTCCAACATACACGTTGTTTTGTTCTGCAAATTTTATGACTGGGGAAGAAAGAAACATCTACTCCCACTCCTGAAGTTATGGGGCTTAAGACAATGCAGGCCAGCCTTACTCAAACTATACATGCTTGAGGATGAACTCACGATTACTGCAGCTGCCAGTTTCTTGAAATTTGTAGTAAGGTGCAGAGCGTCCATGAACTGATTTATTTTCTGTAAGCTACTCTCGATCAGTATAAACACTTTCGTAACTTATCCTTTTATGTTTTATACCTGAGTTTTTAATCTAATTTTATGTTGTATTAAATTGTGCTTTTATGATTTTCATGTGTAAAAATCGAATAAAGCTATTTTGATTTGATTTGATTTGAGTATACCAAGCCATCTCCAAACTGCATAAGATCTCTGAGTCCATTCATGTGGACAAAGGAGACTGGTCCTTGCTGGGGTGGTTCTGGGAACTGATATCTGCCTGGGGATGGAAAACTCTGATATTCATTGGTTGGTCTTAGCCATTCTGTTCATGTTCTGCTTGTGTGTACAGTGCGCTCCTGCAATATGTGGCCTCTGTGCTACATCATGTGTAAGGAAGCCTGTGTCAAGAGACGAACTAAGCAACAGGATGATGCTACAGCAGCATCTCCATGACTTCAGGAATACAGATTTGGTCTCAGATTAGCATGAGTTATTGCCTATATAAGGCCAAAAGGAGGGTCTGTGGTCCTGAATTTTGGACCCGACTATGGTATGGTACCGAAGCTCTACACTCGTGTCAAAAATATCATCATACCATGACGAATTTGGTATCGGCAGACCGGTAATGATGAGGACACTATACCTATGCATTTGCGTCATGATCGAGTGATGCAATCACCTTAAAATCGTAGTTTCTGTCTTGAACCCTCGGGTTCCATTTTGTGAGCTGCATCCATCTTGTGGTTGCCCTTACATAGTCAATTGTCCAAGGCCGAATTCGATCCAAAAGGACACGCACACCTTTCCTGACTCCTCTTTGACCTGGGCGAGCTGACTCCACTGCCTCAAGCCAAACCTGTTCGGGCAGTCCTCATCCCAATGGCCGAGCGAGATTAGCATCAAAGCACAACATGCCATAAACCGTTCATCGCATACAAGCCATGTTTTATCACACACACACCTGTCCCTGTTTCTTCTTTATGGTCTGTTTTACAATGAGGAGGTGCCCGATTTTATTGGGGGTTCGTCGATATCTGATGGAAGTTTGATACATTGGACAAAGTATGCGCATGATAAAACTCATTTCATTCATTCATTCAAGTTCTGGGCCTTGCTGGGTAATCTATTGCGAACTGGACAAACTGAAATGTGGGATTGTCATCATGACTTTGCTTTCTCTTTGTAATAGAAATATTTATATGACCAAACTGTAAAACTAGGAATTCTTGCCTGAAGCCGATATTTTTGTATAAAAGGCGAAGGCTGGTTCTGTAAAAACGAACAGTCTCCTGAGAATATACACACCGTGCTGTTGTACTTCTAGGACGCTTTTACTTGGTTGCAGCCAATAAAACTCGATCCTTGACATCACCTAGAAGACTCTGTGTTTCTGTGGTCCAAAACAGGAAGGACTCAAGAGGTCTCTGGGTGTTCCCCCTGGCACCGCCGGGTCCCTAAAAACCCGGTACCTCAGCTCCTTCAAGGGTCAGCTGTCTCCTTCAGGGAGTCAACTAGCTGCTTCAAGGGGCCAGCTAGCTCCTTTAGGGGTCACCTGGCTCCTTCAGGGGGTCAGCTAGTTCCTGCAGGGAGTCAGCTAGTGCCTTCAGGGGTCAGCTAGCTCCTTCAGGGTTCACCTGACTCCTTCAGGGGGCAGCTCCCTCGTTCAGGGGTCAGCTAGCTCTCTCAGGGGGTCAGCTAGCTCCTTCAGGGGTTCAGCTAGCTCCTGCAGGGAGTCAGCTAGCTCCTTCAGGGGGTCACCTGAATCCTTCAGGGGCCAGCTCCCTCCTTCAGGGGGCCAGCTAGCTCCTTTAGGGGATCACTTGGCTTCTTCAGGGGGTCAGCTAGCTCCTTCAGGGGTTCAGCTAGCTCCTGCGGGGAGTCAGCTAGCTCCTTCAGGGGGTCAGCTAGCTCCTTCAGGGGGTCACTTGAATCCTTCAGGGGGCAGCTCCCTCCTTCAGGGGGCCAGCTAGCTCCTTTGGGGGGTCACTTGGCTTCTTCAGGGGGTCAGCTAGCTCCTGCTGGGGGTCAGCTAGCTCCTTCAGGGGGTCACCTGACTCCTTCAGGGGCCAGCTCCCTCCTTCAGGGGGTCAGCTAGCTCATTCAGCGGTTCAGCTAGGCTCCTTCAGGGGGTCAGCTAGCTTCTTCCGCAAGTGGCATGTTTCCTGCCCCCAATGAGACTTCATAGTCATTCATATCCATAGGGGCACCAGACTTCAAAATCATCAATGGAAGCAGGACCTGCATTCAAAGTGTGATTCAAAGGGCTTCAGCACAGAATATGTAAACTATATACAGTAATAATACTACAAGCCCTCACTCCACTATTAGGAAAATGAATTGTGAAGCCGCCGATCAACAAAAGATTAGCCATACAACGTGTTTTATTCCTGCCAGCTGTCAGCTAATGATGATTTGCAGGCCTTTGATTTTACAGATCAGTGGAGGATGAAATCCAAGGATTCATGTTTAAAATCAGCAGACACATTCGGTAGACAGTCTGAAGTGCTACAAAAGTTATTTTGGGCGATATGTATCAAAATAGCATTTTGCGATTCTCAAGTAGCGATTTTTTGCTAATCGCTATTTGAGAATCGCAAAATGGTATGTATGTAGAAATCAGCATCTTTTTAGCGATTTCTTAAGATTCCTTAATTGCGATTAGCAAATTGCTAATCGCAATTAAGGAATCATTTCCCATTCATTTCTATGGGCCAGGAGGCCCATAGGAATGAAGGGGAAATTTGCGATTAGCAATTTGCTAATCGCAAATTGAGAATATTCGCAAGGGTGCAGGGGTGTCCAAAGGACACCCTGCGGCACCCCTGAAAATGACATGTGTGCGGATATGGCGCACATACATGCCCTAAGGGCATGTATGAGCGTCACATGGCACCTTTTGTTTTTAAAACAATTGCTTTTTGAAAGGAATTCGCAACTTACCACCAACTTGAAGTTGGTGGTAATTTGCGATTCCTTAGGTACAATTAGCAATATTTTTTTGCATGATACATTGCATTTAAGGAATCGCACATTGTGCGATTCCTTACATGCAATCACAAAATAAGGAATCGCAAATTGTGCGATTCCTTATTTTGAACCACATTTGCTTAATACATACCATATTGAGAATTCGCATTCGCAAAGGCCGAAATTCGGCGAATTTCGGCCTTTGCGAATGCGAATTTCAATGATACATATGCCCCTTTGTTTCTTATCCACGTCTTGTGCGAGCCGGTCTACAAGCGGATAGATGGCTTCTTGTTATGGGAGGCTTGAATACCCTCTTGGACCATGTCTTTGCTTTATTTAAGGACATGTTCGAAAGTGACACTATTATAAACGAAGCTGAATATGCAAGTATGCAGGGGAACCCATTTTTAGACTTACTGGTAAAACAAGGTCTGAGGACTGCTGCCTTCGGCCGGCAGATTCCCTTCGGATGCACCAGCACACGGTACTTTCCACCGAGGAGCAAAATCAATAGATGAGATTACACCAGGGTCCAGGAACGAAATTGTCTAAGATTATTAGATCTAAAAAAGGGCGGAAGTGATCACGATGAATAAGTATTAACTCTTCGTGCTGAATGCAACTTTGAGAACTGCTTGAAGGAGCCAGAAATATGTTAAATGTCTGCTATACAAGTGCTCGAATAACCAAAGCAAATAAAATGGGATGCAAAAACCATGGTTCTTCAAATACCCTTTAATTATGCATCATAATCCCTATTTCTTGAAGATTTAGAAGAACCTCTCTGGATACAGAGATTGCAGCCCCTTCCAGTGAATTCTTTCCAGTATGATACCCAAGTTAGGTTACGGGTTCTCTAAACATGTCAAAGTCTCGAAAAGAGAAGCTACAGGCTGGTTCGATGTTGTGTGTTGTGGGGCAAAGAGTAATCAGGCACATCTGCTAAGACTGAAAAATGATATTCCAGGCGAACATGGGGGCATATTAACAATGGCTTTATATCCGCTTTTTTGGCTTTAAAAGCCAAAGAAGCTGAGATAAAAATATTGCCCTATCAACAACAGGGTGCTAAATGCAAAATCGCATGTTAGCACCCTTTTTCACTACGCTTCCCTTTGCATCTCTAATGAGATGCAAAGTGGGCGTTCCAGAGCAAAATAATAGGAGAAATGTTGCTAAACGACATTTCTCCTATTATCAAGCTCCACGCTAACCCTGTTAGAGACAAAAAAAGCAGCGCTAACCACAGTTAACGCTGCTTTTTTATGTCTGCTAATTTTCAAACGTAGCCATGTAATCCAATGGGAGGTGGATAAAATGGCTAAGTCCACCATGGGCTATCAACAAGGATATCCCTATCCTTGTAGTTTTATTGCTGCATTACCAGCGATAACCTCCCAAAATGCCGCTATCGCTGGATTTTTTATCACCTAGGCGGTTAGCGTTGTTAATAACGCGATAACCAGGCGATATTATCCAGCGATAGCGGGCATTAAAAAAATTAAAGCTAAGCGCCCTTAGCATTAATTTTCCCTGTTCCTTGTTAATATGCCCCCTGGTTTCCTGGTTGCAGGGCTGCATACAAAATAGGGAGCAGAGAAATAAACTCCAGTTTGCCTCATCCAGGTAGTAAACTATTACGGTACACAGACAAAATATCGAGTTGGAAATATTGACCTACCATAAAATCGAGTCAGAAATATCGAAGGAGCATAATATCGAAGTCAAGAAAATCGTTGGACAGAATATCGACCCTAAGGTAAGTGATATCGAAATTCTTAATATCGATGTAAGTAATATCGAAGTTAGTAATATCGATAGCATATATATCGATGTTACTAATTTCGATGACACTAATATCGATATTTGTATTATTTTATAGTTTTTTATTATGTATGTGTTATATGTTTAACTTAAGTATTTAAAATAATTGCTATTATATGTGTATTAATTTTATATAATAATAAATTAATTTATAAGAAAATTGTATGTTTTAGTACCGGAGCGGGTTGTGGGTTTATAGGGGAATAGGGTGGGAAGTAATTTAATTATGGTAAATTGATTATTAATTAGTAGGATTTATTAATAAATTATAATTAATTGGTAATTATTTGAAAATAATAGGAAAATAATTTTAATTAATTTATTAATTGATATATATGTTCAGTAGCGGGTTGTGGGTTTATAGAGGAATAGGGTGTGAAGAAATGTAATTATGTTAAGTTGATTAATCATTAGTAGGATTTATTAATTAATTATAATTAATTGCTAATTATTATTAATTAATTGGAAAAAAAATTAAATTAATTGATTAATTGATATATATGTTGTGTAGCGGGATGTGGGTTTATAGGGGAATAGGGTGGGAAGTAATTTAATTATGGTTATTTATTTAATAATTAGTAGGAATTATAAAATAAATTTAATTAATTGGTAATTAATTTTAATTAATAGTTAATTAATTTTAATTATTTGCTAATTATTTTTCTTTACTTCATAAATGGATAAATGTGTTATGTTGTGGGTAGTGGTTTTATAGGGAAATATGGTGGGAAGAAATGTAAATTTAATTAATTAATAATGTATTAAAACTAATTGTATTGTTAATAATATAATTGTTAATTAATTATTAATTGGCAATTAAATATTAATAAATGGTATTATTTTTAATTTATTTTAGGTTAAATATACTTTGCTAAGCATGTATTTTATAATTATGTATAGGTATTGTATATGGTTTATATTTATTTATTTGTTTATTTTTTTATAATTACAAAAATCGTTTATTTATAAGTATGCTATTTTAACCCTTATACTATCCAACGCTTTCCCTACTGTTGCACTCTCTGGAGTGGGAATAGTAATTTTTACCCCTACGCTATCCAACGCTTTCCCTACTGTTGCACTCTCTGGAGTGGGAATAGTAATTTTTACCCCTACGCTATCCAACGCTTTCCCTACTGTTGCACTCTCTGGAGTGGGAATAGTAATTTTTACTCCTACGCTATCCAACGCTTTCCCTACTGTTGCACTCTCTGGAGTGGGAATAGTAATTTTTACCCCTACGCTATCCAACGCTTTCCCTACTGTTGCACTCTCTGGAGTGGGAATAGTAATTTTTACTCCTACGCTATCCAACGCTTTCCTTACTGTTGCACTCTCTGGAGTGGGAATAGTAATGTTTACCCCTACGCTATCCAATGCTTTCCCTACTGTTGCACTCTCTGGAGTGGGAATAGTAATTTTTACCCCTACGCTATCCAACGCTTTGCCTACTGTTGCACTCTCTGGAGTGGGAATAGTAATTTTTACCCCTATGCTATCCAACGTTTTCCCTACTCTTGCACTCTCTGGAGTGGGAATAGTAATTTTTACCCGTACGCTATCCAACGCTTTACCTACTGTTGCACTCTCTGGAGTTGGAATAGTAATTTTACCCGTACGCTATCAAACGCTTTCCCTACTGTTGCACTCTCTGGAGTGGGAATAGTAATTTTTACCCTTACGCTATCCAACGTTTTATATAATTAATTGTAAAAAAATTAAATGTTTATTTTATTTTTTATATTAGTTACATTTTATTTATGTAATTTTTTTATATTTGTAAATGTATTAGTAATTTAGAATATATTTTATTAATTTATAAATTATTAAAATAATTATTAATACTTATTGTTCAGTACATATATATTATATATTTACTGTATATAGTTAATTAATGTATTATTAATATATATGTATTATTTATTAATTTAAAACATTATTAGATACTTTTAAATATGTAGATTTAATTTATTAGTGTTATATACTTAATTTTACATTTATATATTAAAAGAAAAAAAAACGATATTTTTAACATCAATATTTTTTACATCTATATTATTTTTTCGATATTTTTGTACTTACCATGTTGTAGATAGGATGTCGATATTCTGGCCCTCGATATTGTTGACTCGATATTTGAGTAGGTCGATATTTATGAGGTCGAAATTCTGTCAGTGATCCCTGTAAAGATGCGACTAGCAGGAATAACCGTGCGCCACCACGGATGTGTTGCATTTACAATGCGGCGCACCGTGGCGCAAGGATAGCCAGATGCGTGTTGCATCTTCTGCCGTAAAGGATGCGCATTGCTGGAGTCTTGTTGCAAGCGCGACGTAACTCCAGCAATGCTAATTCAATAGATGATTGTTCCTCGGCACTCTAACAATTTAAGTACATATATTTTTTCCCAAGTCTTGGGCTTATGGCCTAAATACACTAGTAGAGTATCACCAACTACCAACTCACCGAAAATATAAATTAGAAAGCATAGATAGCACAGAAATCTGTGTTTAATGCAAGATGACATTATATGATGTGTTTCACTGCTAAATGACAATCGTAAATAAAAAATTCAGATCAAAGATACTTAACAATGTTCTTAAGCAACTGAAATGTAATTAATACAACAAAGGTACAGTCGCCATGTGGAGGGTCTGTTCCTAGAACCTCCCAAGTGATGACAATAGATGGCAGCCGACACGTGTTTCATTACTTGCTGTAACTTTCTCAAGGTTTGATCTGAAAAAATGCACTTGTTTCAGTCGCAGTGGATTCCTTATAATTGATGAATCTGTAGTTTACTGGACGAGGAGACAAATAAGGCCCTTGATATGGTGCCTGTCTGAGAGAGAATTGACTGAAGGGAATGAACCAGCCTGTGGCATTAGTTCCCAAGATCCTTAATATAACTTGGTGCTTGGACCACCACTAACTTGTTTAGTTATTGTAACTCCAGCAATGCTCAGGGGAACCCTATACCTAACATGCTGCATCACTCTTTATGCCTGCTTCAAGCAGGTTTTGACGCAGCATGGACGTAAAAGTGACTCAGTGAAATGTTGTAGATTTCACTGAGTCACTTTTACAGGGCTTCCTTGCAACGGAACGCCTACCCTGCATACATTATACCTGACGCAGGTGTAATGTAGCACAGGGCTTTACAACGTGATGCATCTCACTAGATGCGTCACCTTGTAAATCTGTCACTTAGTGGTGCATAGTTTCACAGAAGTGACGCAACAGTGTCATAAGCATGTTGCAAGGGGCTCGTAAATCTGCCCCAGAGTCTGGGGGGATTCTTGAGTTGAAGTAGAGACATAAATGTCTTAGAAGTAGGTACAACTTTGCACAAATGGCAAGACACTATATTATCCATGTGCCTGATTTTAAACAGTGTGAGAATCTACTACCCATATGCAAAATTTATTAATAGTGTGAAACATCCTACTAACTCAAGCACATGAGTTTACATCACATAGGGAAACTGCACAATCTCGTGCTAATCTGCATAAAACAAATATGACATTGAATGGAAACTACACTTACTACAGCTCTTTTACTTAACTAACCACTAACACTGGGCTTCCCTGGAGTCTTGTGCTATTTATTTATTTAATTTATTTATTGGTTTTGTAGAGTGCCTGAATCACCCCCGGAGGGGTATCTCTGTATTTTGGTTGGAGCTGCTGGCAGGCTGAGGAAGATGTTAAAACAAGGAGGCCTTGAGAAGTTTCCTGAAGCGCAGATAATCAGGCCATTGCCTCAGGTGTATGGGGAGCAGGGTCCAGTACAGGGGAGCGAGGTAGGAGAAAGATTTCCCACCTAGACCGGCTTTCCTAACTCTGGGGACATGAAGACGTGATTTGCTCCAAGACCTGAGAGTCCTAGAGGGGGTATAAGTGTTGATCTTACTAGAGATATAGGAAGAGACAATTTTGTACAAGGCTTTGTAGACTGTGCAACAAACCTTGAACTGGACA
Organism: Lissotriton vulgaris; assembly: GCF_964263255.1. Lineage (NCBI taxonomy): Eukaryota > Metazoa > Chordata > Amphibia > Caudata > Salamandridae > Lissotriton > Lissotriton vulgaris. The sequence continues at coordinate 116,275,844 of NC_141699.1, forward strand.
CAACTGCAAATAGGGAGCCAGTGGAGTTTTTGTAGCAAGGGAAAGGAAGGGGTTTAGGACTGAGAGTTTGTGATGAGTCTCGCAGTAGTGTTCTGAATCACCTGTAACCTGCTTAGAGATGACTCATTCGTAGAGACCAGGAGAACATTACAATAGTCAAGAGGGCTCATGAACATGGTCTGAATGAGAGTTTTCCGAGTATAGTCTGGCAAAAGAAGGGAAAACTTGTTGTAGCAGGCCCAGCACATTGAAGCAAGTGCTAGCAGTGTGGGCAGCATGCTCCTTTAGTGTTAAGGCATGATCAAGGTGAATGCCTAGGTTTTTGACTAGGGCTTTGGGTTTAGGGGAAGGGCCAAGGGCTACCGGCCACCAATCCGGGGACGAGAGAAGAGAGGAATCTCCAAAAAGCATTATCTCAGTTTTTCCTGCGTTAAGTTGTATAAAATTGCTTTTCATCCAATCTGCAATAGTAGTCACTCCTTCAGAGAAAATGGAAAAAGCTGATGAGAAAGATTTATTGAAGGAGAAAAGAAGCTGGGTGTCATCAGCATAGGATATAGGCAGGAAACCACAGGGTCTTAGAAGGTTGTCCAAGGGTGCAATGTAGATGTTGAACAAAGTAGGGCTCAAACAAGAGCCCTGAGGGACACCCTTGGTCAGTTCCGTTGTCTTAGAACGGAAGGGTCCTAAATTGATGGTCTGAGTGCGGTCGGACAGGAAGCTGGTCATCCACTGTAATGCAATTCTGCTAAATCCAATCTCCTTCAATCTCCTAAGCATAATCTGGTGTGAAACCGTGTCGAATGCTGCAGAGAGGTCCACCAGAACAAGGATGGTCACTATCTACGGTCATTCTGATGTTATCCATGACCTCTAGTAGGGTCAGGTCCGTGCTGTAGTTGGGCCTAAAACCAGATTGAGAGAGGTCCAGACAGTTGTTGTTTTCAACATGGGTGGAAAGATGTTGATTAATATATTTTTCTGAGATTTTTGCTTAAATGGGGTAAGAGGGAGATAGACCGGAGATTGGAAAGTTCTTCCATGGAAGCCTTAGTATTTTTCCGAATGGGGATGACCTGTGCCGCCTTCCAATCATGTGGAAGATGGCCCTCTTTCATGGAAAGGTTGAGGATAGTACTTACAGAAGCTGAGAGTTCGCTGGAGATTGAGGGGCTACTTTTGCTGGGATAACATCCAGGGGAGAGATAGATTTAACCGAATGGAGTAAAGCTGCTGCCACCTCATTTGCCATAGGGGGAAAGCTTTCTAGCAATTGAGGAGAGGTATAAGCATAAGGGAAAGGATGGGGTGGGATCAGTAGTTGCCCTCCAGAGGGAGCGATCTTATCATAGATAAGGTCAATTTTATTTATTATTTAGTGTATTTATTGAGCGCAAACCTGTCACCCGAAGGGCATCCTGGCGCTTTGATCAAGAACCATAGACTTTAGCAACTCAGGGCAATTTTGGAAATAGGTGGGTTTTTAGCGCTTTTCGGAAAGGAAGGTAGTCCTTGTGGCTTCTCAGAGAGAGTGGCAGGGAGTTCCAGAATTTGGCCGCTGCGACACTAAAGGAGCGGCCACCCATCCTCACTAGGTGAAACCTCGTAACCACAAGAAGATGCGCGGAGGAGGAGCGGAGGGGACGCGATGCAGAGTACCATGCAAACATTTTTTGCAGAGGGATAGGGCCCTGTTGGTGAACAGCTTTAAACACAAGGCAAGCAGCCTTGTATTGTACCCGCAGATGAACCGGGAGCCAATGGAGGTCTCTTAAGGCAAGAGTGGAGGAACTGGACCTAGGGCGGGAGAGAGCCAGCTTGGCGGCCATGTTCTACACCCGCTGTAGCTTACCGGTCAGATTTTTTGGGGCCTCCAAAAGAAGCCCATTACAGTAGTCGAGGCGACTTAATATAGTTCCACAAACTACTTCCGGCCTTGCTTAGGCAGGGAGAAGGGGCAGAACCTTGCGCAACATGCGCAGCAGCATCATACAGGTAGAGGTGGTTTTATTAACATGTATGTCAAGCTGTAGGTTAGAGCCAAAAATCACCCCTAAATTACGGGCTGATTCCGCCGCCAGTACTGGCTCAAGAAAGGTACTGGGCCAAAAGTTGTCTGGGAGTGCCCGCGGAACCCTGTCGGTGGAGCAATGGAGTACCTCCGTCTTGGAGCTATTAAATTGCAGGGAATTAGCTCGTAGCCAGTCTGCTGTGGCTGCCATGCAACGATGGAAAGTGTCCAGCGAGACCGCATTGTGCCCCTCCAGTGAAAAGACCAACTGGGTGTCGTCGGCATAATTGAATGCCGAGACACCAAAAGATTTTATTAGCTGGACTAAGGGACGGAGGTACAAGTTAAAAAGTATAGGGCTGATGGCCGAGCCCTGTGGGGCCCCCTGTCCTACCCTCCTTGGCTCAGAGGTAAATGGTGGAAGTGAAACCAACTGCTGCCTGCCCTCAAGATAGGATGTCAGCCAGTCTCTTGCCCCCTCAGTGACCCCACACTCCTCCAGTCTCCTGACAAGGGTACGATGGCAGACCGTGTCGAACGCGGCCGACATGTCGAGCAGCACTAAAAAGGCTGCCCGACCACTGTCGACACGCGAACGAAGATTGTCCAGCACGGTCACCAGCGCGGACTCCGTCCCGTGACCGGGGCGGAAGCCAAACTGGTCCTCATCGAGCCAGCAGATGTTTTCCAGGAAACCTGAGAGAGAACGAGTCACCCACTTTTCCAGGATCTTGATAGGAAAAGGGAGCAAGGATATAGGCCTGTAGTTAGAGAGACAGGCAGGGTCCAAGGTGGGCTTTTTAAGCAGAGGGGACACTACTGCTAATTTCCAGCATTCTCGCACCGATGCCGATTCCAAGGATTGGAGACAGATCAAAAACAAAGGCCGGAAAAGGTCTGCGTGGAAAGCCTTCCAGAATTTAGGGGGCAGTGGATCAAGCGGGGACCCCGAGGACACCAAATGTGTCACCTTACAAAATTCCTCAAAGGAGGGGGCAGGAAAAAACCTTAGTTGGGGTCGACTGGGGGGGGTAACCGGAGCTCCCAAACTAAGGTCAGGGGCGTCGAGCTGGGGTCGACTGGAAGGGCTGCCCGGAGCTCCCAGACACAGGTCATCACCACCCGTCTGGGGTCGACTGGGCAGGCCCACCGGAGCTCCCACGCCCAGGGGTCCCAGGGTGCAAACAGAGCCAGTCGGCTGGGGTCAGCTGGGTGAGCTGCCCGGAGCTCCCAGATTCAAGCCGGAGGCATCATTCCGGGGTCGACTGGGCAGGTCAGACAGGGCTGCCAATTCCGACCCTCTTGGGGAAAGGGCACACGCCCGGGGTCGACTGGATGGCACGATCGGAGCTCCCAGACCAGTGCTAGAATGAATTGGCTGGGGTCGACTGAGCGAGCCAACCGGAGCTCCCGAGCCGCAGGTAGTGGGTGAAGGGTGCATAAGGCCCTTCAAGATCTTAGCAGTCTTCTCCTCAAAGGCCATAACCAGTGAGTCGCAGAGTGCCTGCGATGCGCGAACCGTATTGGCCGCACAGACAGGATGGGACAAGTCCCTGACAATTTTGAACAGGGCTTGGGATTTATTAGACGCCTGCGTCAAGGAAGCTTCGAAGAAGGTCGTTTTGGCCCTTTTGATCTGGGCCTTGTAGTCGCGCAAAGCGAGCCTATACAAGTTTTTTGCCGAGGCGGAGTACTGCTTCCTCCACACTCTCTCGGCGCGTTTACAATTCAACTTCAATTGTCGTAGCTCTTACGTGTACCACGGAAAAGCCCTGTTCACTCTCCCTCTGGATTTACGGAGGGGCACAACCTTGTCAAGCGTGTCAGTAATCGACCGGCAAAACGAGGAATAGCTTTCCTCCACCGAGTTACTCAGGCGGAAGTTAGCAGGTATTAGGGAGGGCCTAGGAGATGAGCTGAGCAGTCGGGACCAAGATCTGCCCCATTTCGCGAGTCCTACCCCAGCGCCGTCAGAGGAGTAGTCCCCGAGGCATAGAGAAAACGCCACAAGCGCGTGATCGGTCCAGCATTGGTCTAAGATATCATTGATCACTGCCGAATCGCCGTCAGCGAAGATCAAATCCAAAACGTGACCGCCCCTATGTGTCGCCGAGCAGACCAGTTTCTGTAGTTGGATATCAGCAAGAGTCTGGCAGAGAGACGAGAATGCTCCGTCTGCAGGACCCCCCTGCCATAGGTTGAAGTCACCCAGGACTAGCAACTTGGAGTGGGTGTTGGATAAGTCATATTTAAGACAGACATATTTGTGAAGTACTTGGCGATGTCGTCACAAAGGGCTTGAGAAGAGGTCTCAGGATTTTCACAGGCCCTAGGGCTGGTGAAAGATTTCAGTATCTGAAATAGGGTTTTTGGCTACCCATTTGCAAAGTGCTTCAGCACCTAATCAGGGATAGTAAGCGATATATAAACACTTATACCAAGTGATACCTTGATTATCCTGGCATATATGCGCTTTTACTGAGTGTATCAATGTCTTAAACCATTCACATTTACTGAACTCCCATCAGCGACTGTGCAAAGTTAATGAAAACCAAAAGCAGTAGTAAACACAATAACCAGAAACATTGATAGACATTTTTTAACACGAAAGAAGACACCGGCGGGTGCACATGCACATGAAAATGATGCTGCAAGGGTTTATTTTTCAAACATACTAAATCGAGATAGTGAGACCCCACTGTGCGGAGTACTGCACTTATTTCCTCATTTGCAGATAGTGTTTTTTTTAGCATTATTGTTTGAGACACTATATGTTCACCATATTCAATCCATCTAGAAAATAACTGATGTGCCAACATGAACCTGCCATTTATTGAACCCAAAAGATTATTATTGACGGTATTATTATGGTTCTTGCATGATGGCACACTAGCGCTGAAAGGTTCCTAGGCACTGAATAACAACCTACATGGACCTTAATAGGTTAAGAGGAGAACAGTAATGTTTGAAGATTTTTCCTAAACTTCAGGAAAGTAGGTTCACTTAGTAATTTCTGCAGGATTGAGTTTCACCAAGAAGCAGCTAGTACTGAGATGGGAAAAATGTGATAAGCATTAATCTACCAATACTGGGCCCGATTCACAAAGGTAAACTGAGATGAAAGTCTAACTTTACGACTTTCTGTATTCACAAATGGCATTTATAAGTAGTAAAGTTAGACTTTTGTCTCAGTTAAACTTAAGTTTTTTGTCTTAAGTTTTACTGAGACCTAAAATCTTGGGGCCCAATTTACAAAGGTAAACTGAGACAAAAGTCTAACTTTACGACTTTTAGTATACACAAAGGGCATTTACGAGTAGTAATGTTACACTTTTGTGTCAGTCCAACTTAAGTTTTGTTCTTAAGTTTAACGGAGCCCAAAAGTGTAGTGTCTTGACTTATACCGGGTGCTCCCTTGTTTCGGGACAAAGCTATACCTCCCTGATGAGCTCTAATGAGAGTGAAACACATGTGTCAGGGGTAGCTTTTATTCATTCCAGGTTGGTTTGGGTGGTATTTTGCCAATCCAAAGCTGTAATACTGTGCTCGGAGTGGTAAAAGGCTTTTGCACTTTTCAGCTTGGCATGGATAGCAGTAGCTAATCATATGCTTAAAGACTGAGCTGTAGAAATGACAAAAGACTTTGGCACTTTCTAGCTTGGCATGGATGGCACTGTGCTAATCCTATGCTTAAAAACTCTGCTAGAAAAATAGACATTTGTGGTGAGCTGATTCAGAGTGTTGATGTAGTTGTAGGGTGTTCCATATAAGTGAGCTGCTCTCCACCTGAACTTGGAAACTACCCATATTTCCCTGCTTCATTTTTTTTTTCACAACAAGTTTATTGATAAAGATGAGCACATGAAATAGAGTGGCAGCCCACAATCAGGACTATACCACCAGACATTTTGATACAATCGCAACATTCAACTGAGTGTCCAAGCAAGGAGGTAATGCAATCAAGGAAATCAGGAAACAGTTACTCCACCTTCATCTTATTCCGCTATCTACCTACCCAACTCCCCGATCCCACCCAGGAACCCACCCTAACCCCATGCATGTGCGTACTAACTGCATTGACGTAAACTTTTGACGTGGTTAACGTGTGTGTGGGTATTGGGTTTTGCCAGACCATACGGGGCTAAAGATCTTCCTCTTGCTCCGCTGGGGGGTCTAGTGTCAGACCTCTGTAGTCTGCCCACCTCTTCCATATTTTAAAGTGCTTGCGGGGGCATCCTCGCGCCTCAAATATAGGTCTCTCCAGGCCCATACAGAAGTCTATACCAGCCTTCCATGCATTCAGGGGGGGGGGCCTCACATTCTTCCATGCTCGGGCCAGGTCTCTTTTGGCTACCACTAGCCCCAGGAGGAGCAAGTGCCGCTTATAGATATTACCACCAACCCCTTCCAGGACATGCAACAGACCCAGACGGTGAGTACGGGGGAGGGTCCAGCCCAGCACCTCAGACAGACATCCCCAAACACCCCTCCAGAAGCCAACCAACCTAGGGCACGACCACATTGTGTGAAGTAACGTACCCACCTCAGCCCCACACCGCAGACACTCCGGGGACCCAATCAGGCCTGCCTTCCACAGACGCTCTAGGGTATAGTATGCTCTATGGAGAATCTTGAATTGTATGAGTCGAAATCGCATTGCGATAGCCGCTCCCCTCGGGGATTCTAAGGCCTCTCGCCAGTCATCCTCGTCCAAGGGGCCGATATCAGCCTCCCAGGTCGTCTTCAGCGGAAGAAGAGTGGAGGAGCAGTGGGTGACCATTGTTTGGTAAATGCGCGATACTTTTTTGTCCCCAAGATCACCCATGAAGACCTTCGCTTCGATCGGGCTAAAGTCAGGGAGTGAGTCAAGGTCAGCGAGACTGGGCATTAGCGCATGTCGGAATTGTAGGTATCGGAAAAACTGAGATTGGGGCATATCGAATTCGGTACTAAGGGTCTGAAAGGATTTGAGCGTCGTTCCAGACATCACCTGACCCAACTGCGAGATACCTATTGCATCCCAGCCATCGAAGCCCGATAATTTAGAGAGTTCAGGTAGCATACCGTTCCGCCATAAAGGCGTTTCTGCGGTCAATCTGCCCCACCAGCCCACGCGACGCAAGGCCTGTCGCCATATAGCAAATACAAGTTTAGTAACCCTCGGCAGCGAACTACGCAGTCGGGGTGAGTATAAGATGGTGTGGAGCGAGTTATCGCCCATCAAGGCACGCTCTAGGGCATAGGCCGGATCCCCACCGTCACCATACCACCATTCGTTCAGAATGAGGAGATGAGCAGCCTGGTAATACGACAGCAGATCTGAGGTGGCCAGGCCTCCACAGTAGGTGGACAAAAAACATGTGCGCAGCGCCACCCTGGCGGCACCTCCCGCCCAAAGAAAGCGACCCAGCACTGAGTTAACCTGTTTAAACCACCGAGGTGGGATAGGATACGGATGGTTCTGCAACTGGTAGAGTAGGCGCGGGAGCGCCACCATCTTAAAGATGGCAGAGCGGCCAAAGATTGTCAGGGGCATTCGAGACCAAGTTTTGACGTCTGTCTGAACTCGTTCCCAGACGGGCAGCAGGTTATGCTCCCAAGCAGTGTCAACCGAGTTCGAGAGAAACACCCCAAGGTATTTCAGCCCAATTGTGGCCACTCGTAGTCCCGAGGACCAGGGGTCTATCACCGGGTCTCCTGACAGCACCCACAGGGTGGACTTATGTAGGTTGAGATATAAGCCCGAGGCCTCCCCAAACAGGTGCATGATCTCCAAGACACGAGGGCCCGAGCGCTGCAAATCTGTAAGGAAAAAGAGGACATCATCCGCGTATAACGCAATCTTATCCGACAGAGTAGCATTCCATACAAAGCCTCGTACCTGTGCATCCCGGCGCACTCTCGCCGCCAGGGGCTCCATGGCCAGTGCAAATAGATAGGGGGAGAGAGGGCAGCCCTGCCTGGTCCCTCGGCCTATGCAGAATGACTCTGATACCGCCCCGGCGACCCGCACCGAGGCTGTGATATCAGTGTAGAGGAGCCTTATATAAGACAGGAAGACCGGGCCAAGGTTGAGCCAAGATAGTTATGTAAATAGGTACGACCAGCCAACCGAGTCAAAGGCCTTGTTGATATCTGCCAGCAACAACGCCGCCTGGTCCCCCAAGGCCCCAACCGCGTCGATCGCCGCCTGTGCGCGTCGGATATTATGTCGCGTTGCCCTGTGGGGCATAAAGCCTGCCTGAGTGGACTAAATCCGTAATATGCGGAGCCAGACGGTTCGCCAGAGCCTTGGCCAATATCTTAGCCTCAATATTAATTAAGGAGATGGGTCTTATACGAATCATGGCTATTTGGGGGTCTACCAGGCTTCTGAAAGACCACTATTTCCGCATGGCACCAGTCTGGGGGCAGCATACCCCGTGTGCGGGCCGCTTCCAGCACTCGGCGATAGTGTGGTCCCAACTGCACATGAAATTTCTTAAAAAATTCACACGGGTAGCCATTTGGTCCAGGGGCCTTACCGGCATTGAGTTGCCCCAATGCGTCTCCCAGTTCCTCCGCCGTGAGGGGTGCATCCAGGGCCTCCCTGGTCTCGTCCGACACTGGTACTGGCGGGAACTCCGCGAAGAAGCGGGCCAAGTCGCCCTCAGGCAATTGGTCGCACGGGGCATACTGATCTGCAAAGTATGTGGCGAAGCTCGCCGCCAACTCGTTCGGGTCGGTCATGACTTCCCCGTTGTCGTTCGTGAGACCCGGCAGCACGAGGGGCTGGAAGTTGTGCTGGCATAATCTATGGAGCATTGAGCACGACTTGTCCCCCCATTGATACACTCTACTCCTTGTGGCCAGCCACGCCTGTTTGGCCTCATCCAGCAACAGGGACGCGTACGATTGCTGTGCCTGCAGGAGCAGCCGCAGACCCACCTCATCACCTCCAGCGCTGTGTTCATGTTCCAGGGTCGCCACTCGGGCAGCCGCCTCTGTAGTATGTTCTCGACGCTGCCGGCGGGCCGCTGAGCACCATGTGATATCGACTCCCCGTATGGTAGGTTTCATGGCCTCCCACACCACACCTATGTCGGCACCCTCCACTAGGTTCTCCCGCCAGTAATGGTCTATGGTTTCTCGCAAATGCTTAGTATATGCCGGTTTCAGGAGATGCCACGCGGACATCCTCCATCTAAACGGCTGCCGTCTCTGAAGTAGATCTATTTTAACTGAAACTGGGGAGTGGTCGGACAGGCCCCTCGGCAAGATGTCTGCGCCCTTCACCCTGCACAAGTATTCTCTAGGTAGAAACATACAATCCAATCGCGAGAACGAGCCATGTACTGCTGAGACATACGTATATTCACGGGTCACAGGGTGTATATGTCGCCAAGCATCCACCCAGCCTAGCCCCTCACTCATTGCATGCAATCTGGTGGGTGGAAGGGAGGGGGGGGTGGTCTCGGTCACTTCTTGACGTCTCCGGCGATCCACACTCACGTCCATCACGTCATTCCAATCACCCCCAATCACTGCCAGTGATCCAGAGACATCTTCCCACACTGCAAACAGCCGCTCGGCCAGGGCCCACTGCAGGGGAGGGGGGGCGTATATACTCCCAAACACCACGGGCTCCGTGCCCACCATACCCTTAACAAACAAGTACCGGCCCTGAGGATCCACCCACTGCTTCTCGTGTACATATGCCATCCTGCGGTGTATCAATATGGCCACCCCCCTGGATCCCCTGGAGAACCCTGCATGGAAGATCTGCTGATAACCAAACCTCTGCAGACCCAGCGCCTTTGTGCCCATCATGTGCGTTTCTTGGAGCAATAATACATCTGCAGCTTCTCTTTTCCCCTATCGTAACACCGCCCCACGTTTAATCTTGTCTAGCAACCCCCTGACATTCCACGTAATCACCCGCATAGAGTCTACTGGGAGTCGATGAGTCGATTCAGCCATAGTCAATTGAAGTCCACCATGAAAGCCCCTTAGGTCCGCTCCACCCACCGCACACCACACAAAGCATCATCTCGGTACACACATGCATTTCACGAACTACCCCAAGAATAACTACCAACCCCTTCGTCCCACAATCTACAACAGTCCCCTTCCCCAACTCAGCAGTCACCCCCCCGTCTGCCCATCTCCCGCCACCCCCCACCCTATACCTCAATGAACCATGAAGTACCTGTCGCGGCATGGGTAGTCTCGAGACCAAAACAGAGGGCCCGGGCCTACCCATACCAATGGATCCCAACATCCCAAAAAGAGAAAACAGTAAACACACCCCCCTCCCCTTGACGTCCCACTCACAACTGGGAGAGTGGTAGCCCCTATCTCGTAGTCCCCAAGTCCCCCACTCCACCAAAACTCTTCCCACAATTAGGAAACCGAAGCAGTATTATCTCAGAGCTGCAATATAGTCAGCGAGTCAAAGGTCTCAAGCAACTCGGCGCACTCAGCCAGGAGTCACAGCATTGCTAGCAAGAAATGGAGCCAAGGCTCCGAAGACTTCAGTGATCCATTCCAGACTGCTCTGAATCTTCGGTTCTCCCAGTGTCATGTGCGCCATCCATCGAGGCCGCACGCCTGCGTGATTTGGAGCGTTTGGATCGCCCGTTCCTTGCCATTTGGTCTCTTTGCACCCGTGGTGAACCCTCTGGGGTGCCCGGATGTAGTCCTGGCTGAGAATTCGGTCTGACCTGCACCGTTTCATCCGTCCACTTAAAGAGGTCTTCCGGGGTATCAAAGAACAATGTCCGTGATTGGAATATCACTCTCAGGCGCGCTGGGTACAGCAGGGAGTATTGTAGCTTAAGACCTCTCAACTTAGCTTTAGCCGCCACGAAAGAATGGCGCTGTTGCTGCACGAGTCTAGTATAGTCAGGGAAAATCATGATTTTTTGGTTTTCATACAGGAGGGTTTCCTTAGTTCTGGCTTCCCTCAGTATAGCGTCCCTGTCGTGGTAATTCAACAGCCTAGCGATTACCGCCCTAGGCCGCTCGCCCTCAGGCGGCCTTTGCGTCAGGGCACGGTGCGCTCTTTCGACAATAAAACAGGCAGATAGCGACCCTGGGGGCATCCATGACTCCAGCCACCGTGTGAGAAATTGTTCCATATTGCCCTTGGCACAGCGCTCCGGAAAGCCAAGAAAACGGAGGTTATTACGCCGTGCCCGCCCTTCAGCATCCTCTACACGGAGCGCCGTGGTCCGCTGCGCGGTTTCCATCGCCGCCATTCTCTTCTTAAGGGCATTTACATCCTCTTCCACCACCGATACCCTGGACTCGGCTTCTGTGATCCGTGCCACTGCGTTTCTAAGATCCTGGCGCAACAGGGTCACATCTGCACCAACTGCCACTATCTTGGCGTCCAGCATGTCTCTGGACTGGGTTATGGCCGCCATTAGGGCTGCATTGTCCGGCCCTCCTCCAGATGGACCACTCCCCGACGATCCAGGGCCCCCACCGGGACCAGTAAATTTGTCGATGGTCACCTGCTTGGTGGAGCCGCTACCTCCCCTGGTCATGATTGTCTGGGTGTATCAGGGCCACTAGGGTCGCCGGCCCCCAGGAAAGGAGTCCCGAAGGAAATCTCTCCGGTAGGATCTAGCGGCAGATGAAAAAATAGGGACAGACTTCAGCCACTACCCCCAGGAACAGCCCCCCCAGCCTCCGCCGACCAGGGTCTCCTGTGAACCCGCGTTGCCCCTCTAGGAGGCGCGAGGACCCACAGCGTCCTGCGCCACCGCACCGGTATTGTCACTGATCAGCGGGCCCGGGGGGGGGGGGGGGGGGGGCGGGGAGGGCCACTACTCACAGTTGCTGCCAGCCCGGCCACGGGCGCCCTCCGTCCGTCTGCCTCCGATCAGGGTCGCCGGGGGGGTGCGAGTCCCCTGCTTCATTTTTCATACAATGTATGCAGCACTCTAAGCCTGAGAGGTTATTGTCTTGATCTATATCCCTTATAATAAGGCACATGGTGTATCTGTCACTTTTGTGACTAAGGGCCCGATTCACAGAATGAACTTAAGACTCAATCCTAAACTTACTACTATTTTGGTATTCACAGAATGCACTTACTACTTTTGGTATTCACAGAATGAACTTAGGGGCATATTACCAACAACTAGCGATAATTTTTGTCTCTAACTTGTTTAGAGACAAAACTTATCGCCGCAAATCGGCGATTTTTATCGCAGATAAACCTTGCTATTAGCAAGGTTTATCGCAAATGCGATAAAAAAAACGGCCGCAATGCATGAATATCGCTGAAAAGTCAGCGATATTCATGCATTATCGAGCAAATGCTCTTAGCCATGTTATCCACCTCCCATTGGATAACATGGCTAAGAACTGCTCAGGGCAGGTGTTAGCTTTTGGAGATATTCGCGCTTAGCGCGGATATCTCCAAAAGTTGGTAATAGGAGATAGCGATGTTAGGGACTGTTTCCAGTCGCTAACATCTTGGCACGCCCACTTTGCATGTCATTAGTGATAAATATCACTGACATGCAAAGCGGGGCCCAAGATGGTCGCTATCTTTTATTAGCTGTCACTAACTGGTGTTAGCGACAGCTTGGTAATAGGGAGATAATTTTATCTCCGCTTTCTTGGCTTTTAAAGCCAAAAAAGCGGAGATAAACCCCCTTGATAATATGCCCCTTACTACTTTTGGTATTCACAGAAGTTAGGATTTTGTCTCAAGTTTGTCTTAAGACAAACTTAAGACAGACTTAAGACAGACTTAAGACAGACTTAAGTTAGGAATTTGTCTTAAGTCTGTCTTAAGTCTGTTTTAAGTTTGTCTTAAGTCTGTCTTAAGTGTGTCTTAAGTTTGTCTTAAGACAAACTTTTTTTTTATATTTCTTTTTATTAACAAAAGGCATCATCAAATTACATCAGTGCATATGGTAGAGGAGGGTCATTCACAAGTACAGTACCAGTACCAACATTACGGTGATAGGGGGAAGGGGGGGAAAGAGCACGAGGTACAATTAAAAGGCAGTTTTCCACGTAGGGATCAGGGGGAAAGAGTAGAATCCAGCTCAACGATTGCAGGTGGTGTACAAATGTTTCCTCTATATTGGTTCCAAGGTCCCCAAATACTGTTCCATTTTCGAGGGCGGCCTCGATCCAGATAGACAGTTTTTTCACGGAACATACACCAGTCCATACTTTCTTTCCACTTGTCAATAGTAGGAGGCCTCGCAGACCCCCATAACTGAGCAATATTACGCTTTGCAAACATATTCCCAAGAGTAACCCATTGAGTTTGCGCAACGTTGAGGTCTGTGGGCTCCCAAACATTCAATAAACATCTCCTAGCTTCTGGTAAGAGCCGCACATTTGTTACCTCATGCATTGCATCATGTACCCCGTTCCAGTACTCCACCATATCTCGACATTCCCACAGTATATGGAAAAACGTTCCCACCCTGCCGCATCCGCGCTTACACAAGCCATCTTGCGAGAACCCCATTGCAACCATACGGGGACCGGTGACATAGATCCTATGCAAAATTTTCAATTGGACAAGTCTCAATCTGGCCGGAATAGCGACTTCCTTCGGGGAAGATATCGCCGACTGCCAGTCTTCATCGTCTAGTTCAATACCCTCCTGCATCCACTTATTCCTTAAATCTGTCAGGAGGTCAATTCTATGATTTACCATTTTTTTTATAAATGAGTGAGATGGTCCTATCTGGTAAGTACCCATCTTATATTCGATCTTCTAATGGGGATGACTCAGGTATAACCTCCCCTTCAGGGGATATTGATTTCAGGGAATGGTGCACCTGCACACAGCGGAAATATTCGGTTCCATTCAAATCATACTCGGTTTGTAGTTCCACAAATGACTTCATTTTACCCTTCGCCCAAACATCGCCCACAGTAGAGATCCCTATCAAGTCCCATTTGTCAAACCCTTTTGTGTTCCACAACAGACCTAGCATTTCCGAACCAAATAACGGAGTAGCCAACGTCAAACGATTCCTCCATCCCAAAGAACAGGTAACATGATGCTATATACGTACTGCTACTCTAGTTGGGCCCGTTAAACTTTTCTCCACAGATCTAGTATAAAGCGCTCTGTTGTAATCACCACCAGGGAGTAGCCATCTATCCATTGCATAGCCTGGATCCGTATTAGACCCATAAGTGCCATGATTTATAGCTCGCAATTGCGCCACCCAATAGTATCTTTTAATGTCAGGGAGAGCAATTCCCCCATCATACAATGGGAGAGTCAACTTAGCCAGTGCTATACGTGATCGACCGTTCCAAAGCAGACTACGCTGCAATCCCTCCACCTCCCGAAAGTATCTAGCCGGTACCACATCCATAGTATTTTGAAGAGCATAAATGAACCGTGGCAAATACATCATTTTAATTAGGGCAGCACGTCCTAATAGCGAAAGTGGGAGTTTCTTCCAGCTCGTAACATCACTTTTCAAGCGAGTCAGCGGAGGAAGAAGGTTCTTAGCATGTCGAACCTTGGGATCAAGAGTAATATAGTTTCCAAGATATTTAAATCTGTCTCTAGCTCTCTGTATAGGACAATTACACGGCAGGTCGAGAACCTCGCCGTATAACACGTAGAGATAGGATTTCGTCCAATTTATTATCAACCCAGAGTTTCTACCATAGGAGGCTAAAACATCACAGACAACGTTAAGGGATTTCCTGGGGGAAGTCAAATAAAGTAGTATGTCGTCGGCAGATAAAGAAATTTGATCCTCAAATTGCGGGGACCAACGGATACCCTTTATCGAGGGCTCCCAGCAGATCCAAGCCGCCTGGGGCTCTAATGCCAATGAGAACAGAAGGGGAGATAGCGGACATCCCTATCTAGTGCCCCGCCCAAGACAAAATAGCGCTGAGACCCGATTGTTTACGACAACCTGGGCAAGAGGATCTGTATACAGGAGTTTCACCCAGCCAATAAACTCAGGACCAAAGCCAAACTTACCCAAAACAGCCCACAAATATGGCCACTCCACCGTGTCAAAAGCCATTGTAGCGTCAAGTGACGCTAGTACTGCTGGTTCTCGTAAGGTGTGTGCCCTAGGAAGAACTCTGTGCAATCTATGCAGATTTAATGCAGTATTCCTATGGGGAATAAAGCCAGACTGATCGGGTTGTACCAGTTCACTAATAACCTTGATCAACCTATTGGACAACACTTTAGCCAATATCTTAGGCTCCGCATTTAGTAACGAAATCGGCCTGTATAAAACACAACAAGATCTAGGCTTCCCGTCCTTGGGTATAACCACTATCGAGGCCACACTCTGGTCTAGAGGCAGGACCCCGCATTCTCGAGCTTCCAAAAACATATCTCTCAGAAACGGGGCAATCCTGTCTGGTCGCAGCTTATATAACTCAATCAGAAGACCATTGGGACCCATTGCTTTCCCAGAGTTCAAAGAGCGCACCGCCAAAGCTATCTCATCCACGGTAAGCTTGCTAGCCATAAAATCGCGATCCTCTTCAGCCAGACAGGGAAGTTGAATATCCCTGAGCAACTAGCACGAATCTGCCTCTGACCTATCTGAGACGGAAGTATACACATCACGGAAATAATCTGCAAAGCCTACCACTATCCCTTGTGGATCAACTATACGATCACCCCCTGCATTTTCAATCTCAGGAACAACCCGATCTGCGCCATCTCTCTTTTCTAGCCAAGCAATCAGTTTACCCGCTTTATCACCTACATCATATAGACGTCCCTGTTGTTCTCGGCTTAGGGTCTTAGCACTTTCAGTAACCAACGCTCTGTACTCTAGCAGTTTAAGTTGCAGAGCATGTAGTGTAGCGCAAGTGACCTCCTGTTCCAGTTCCAATTCGATATTTGCTATGTCCTGAAGGACTGGGTTATTTAGGACCCAGCGGTGCCAGGGGACAACACCTGAAACCTTCGTGGGTTACCTGTTCCGGCGTACAAATGACAGAGACACGGGACACTTCCTTCGGCGTCAAAGATTCGGGGTTTATTTACTGCAGGGAACACAGAAATCACGTGAAGTACACAGTCGGTATGTTCGCGGGATCTGATTCCATTCGCTACTGTGGATCGCTCCTTTTTATACACATTTCTCTCATAGGTTAACATGGTACACAAAGGTTTACAACTTGGTTCCCATAATTATCCCCGAGAGGGGTCACTTTGATGTATTCGAGGTCCGGAACATAAGTACAGAAACATTTGGTGGTTCCCAACTGTAAAAACCCATCTTCCCACCATTAGTACATTCCAATCGGCAGTAAACAGATCGAAGAAGGAACAGAGACAGGTGCAGAGGAAGGCAGAAACAGCGGGGAAATCGGAAAGGGTGTAAAAGGGGTGGCATCGGGAAACACGAGCTACAGGCATCAAAGGGACGTGCCTAATGAGATGCTCAGCTGAGACAATAGTCCGGCACGGCAAGATGAGCCTCGAGCGGGGCCATCTGCCTTACAGTATCATCCCCCTCGTCATAAAGACACTTTCAAAAGAAATGTGTCTTCCGCAAGAGTCTTGGGAATCCCAGGGTCGCGAAGCGGACAGCGTCCGTTCGCTGGCTACTTGAGGGCAAGAGACGAAATGGATGCCGTATCTAAGATAGAACCCGTGGGTACAGATAGAAACCCACGAAACAAACAAACGGTTTAGGTTAGCACAGCGAAACTGCGCACACCCACTAAACTCGTCATTTGTGGTTCATAGATACCAGACTCGACCATATTCGTGCGAGTCGAAAACACCACTTACGATCGTCACGGAACCTCAGATGCTCCTTTTGCCCTCATGTAGGCAAGCACTAGTCAGAATCATACTTGATATTCATCAGACCATCTAGATGTTGCTGTAACATAGCTCTGTCCAACCGAGCTCCTTTGGTAACAGGCGGCTGTCCTATACACGTCGTAGCACAGAGGCCACATAAGGCAGGACCACACTGCACACAAAGGCAACACGTGAACAGGAACGCCACAACAACTCCGATGATCATCAGAATCTTCCAACCCCAAGTCGACATCAGGCCCCAAAACCACCCAAGCAGCGTCCAATCCCCTACGTCCACGTGTATGGACTCAGAGATTTTATGCAACTTTGAGATGGCTTGATAAACAGTCGGAGCGTTATCCGGAATGAAAATGCAGCAGCTCGAATGAATCACCTTACATACTCCACCTCGATCTGCTAAGACCACGTCTAAAACCATACGGTTTTGTAACGTCATAAGCCTATCCGCCTGAAGTTCTGTGGTGATATTACCAAGGGCACTGGCAGTGATATTAGCTGTCGATTCCACCACTCGAGTCAATTGTCCTAGGTTCCTACTATTGACCATAGGTCCCCAAAACGGGAGGAAACCCTTGAAAAAGTCTCCTGCCTCTTGACCGGCAGTGTCCTCTTCGCTAATCACGCCTCTCACAACTCTAGTCTTGTGATAGTCTGCATCTACAGTGAACGTCGGAGGCAACAGATTTGCGATGAAACATGAGCCCACAAAGTCGGAGGGCAACCATGTTTACGCACGATCATGGCAAACAAAGTATGTACCCTTGGCAGCCAGAAACACAGGGGACGAGACCATCGGCAGGATATAAGTCTCGGAGCAAGCACTCTCTCCAAGACGAACTTTCGCTCTTCGGCCACGACCCATTAGACAGAAATTACCAAGGTGGGGTACGACCCATATCGGAGGCGAGCTTCTAAGCTGCTTTTCACCCACAAGCGCACTATACTCAGCCTCACTCAGATCCCTATAGGCTCGCACCTCTTCCTCTGGGATGAGCGACGGCTCATAGATATCCCTATCTAAATCGGCAATCGCTATAGCCAAAGGCTTGTGGTACGGACCGGGACCAAAGTGCGGAGGACGTGGCCCTCGATTGGGGTAGGAATCTAGTGCGCTTCGAAACATTGTTTGGAATGCTCGAGCTGAACCCTGGGAACTATAAGGTAGGACCAGATATGGAATTCCCTTATCCGTGGTATGTGGCATTAATCCACACACCCAACAATTAGTAGTGTTAACCACCAACTGGTGCTGATGAAGGAGCTGGATAAAGGAATTATTTCTGAATTCTGCACGTCTAGCCTGTTCGTGTTCGGGTAAGATATGGAAAGAATGAGGGGATGCAGTGGAGGTAGGTTTAGGTTCAGAAGTAGGAGTAGGTATGGCAGAAGGTAAAAAGTACGGTATCATATAATACACCCCACCCGCCAATAGTGAAGAAACAGTCAAAAACAGTAGGAATACTTGAAACATAAAACATTTGGTACGAATAATTTGTTGCAGTTTGAATCTTTGCGCCTGAGCTTCTTCCAAGTCCATCAGCTTCGAAAACGCCATCCCCTGAGACCGTCCGCAACGTTTCTTGACGCACTCCGTTCTGTGTAGCAGTAGTCAATTCCTAGGAGTTCCCAGGAATCGACGGCCTTTAACCTAGTGTCAAGACCTACTAACCAGAAGGAAGTACACGCGCGGCCCTACGGTACACCTGGATGCAAGGTATCTTACTTACAAATATGTATATACAGAAAGTCTCTTAGCTGTGGAAGGAAAAACACATGTGGAACGAAACTCAATATTTACAAAAATAATCACAATGATACGAGTGTTCAGACTGATCGTGGCTAACGGGATAATGCAGTTGTCAAGGGACAGAACAGGAATTTTTATTAGTCTCTGGTGCTGGATCGCAAAAAGTATTGAGTTTTCCCAGGATGTGTCTGTTCATCAAACAAAGAATCCGATGAGGGAACAGAGTTCTGCTGATCAGTCGATTGTTCAGATCTTGAGTCTTGTGATGGCAAATGTTCAACAATGTCTTTCTGCTGCACTGAGGATTCTCCAGCAGGTTCAGCGTCGCTAAAAGGTACAAAGGTCTGTAGTCCTTCGGTTTCAGATGAAGCAATGCCCTTCCTCACCCACGAGTCTGTCGGTAAAGGTATAGGAACCTTCTTCGTATGGGTGGCGTGCACCCAATTTTTGCGCCCTTCCAAACGGACGGCAGTTCTCGTGGCAAGGAGGACCTGGAAGGGTCCAGTAAAGCGGGGTTCCAAATTCTTTTTTCGAGCAAAGTTGCGAGTAACCACCCAGTCTCCAGGTTGGAGCTGGTGGCCTGGACCCTCCGTCTGCGTCGGCAGTGCTTCGTAAACCTGTTGGTGAATTAACCTCAGTTTAGCAGTCAGATCATGAAGATAATCAATCAACATTGGATACTCAAGATTGGAAAATACACTCGGTCTAGGGACCCCCCAAACATTCGCAGGACGGCCGAACACTATTTCATAGGGACTGAGCCCTACTCGGGAGTGTACGGTCGCCCTTGTTGACAACAAAGCTAAGGGCAAAGCGTCAGGCCACGAAAAACCAGTCGTAGCCTGAATCTTAGCCAGTTTGAGTTTAAGGGTGCCATTATACCCCTCAACCAAACCTGCCGACTGGGGATGG
This sequence comes from Lissotriton vulgaris, assembly GCF_964263255.1. NCBI lineage: Eukaryota > Metazoa > Chordata > Amphibia > Caudata > Salamandridae > Lissotriton > Lissotriton vulgaris. The sequence goes on from NC_141699.1 coordinate 116,295,308, forward strand.
TTGGCACTATGGAATTTTTGATTAATTCCAAGGCCCTTACACACACTCTTCATCACACTCCCTACAAACTCACTTCCGTTATCAGACCATACAATTCGGGGCATTCCAAACCGAGGAAAATATTCCTTCAGCAGGATTTTCGCAGTCGACAAGGCTGTATTGTCTTTAAGAGGATAGGCTTCAATCCATCGGGAGAATGCGCAAACCACAACTAAAACGTATTTCAGATTATTGCATCGCTCCATATGGATGAAGTCTAGCTGGATTACTTCAAAAGGATATGAAGGGGGAGCAAAATGGCCAGGAGGTGTAGGGGTCCCCTTACCAGGATTGTACAACATACATATCATGCAATTCTTCACCAATCTCTCAGCACATTTCGTAATACCGTCATTCTTCCACACAGGAGACAACAACTTACAAATACCTTTCGCACTAATATGTGCTAAACCGTGTGCCATTGTCACAACAGCCAGCACATACGCATCTGGTAACATCCATCTCTTGTGCTCCGACAAATCGACCCAACAACCATTCGCATCCAAATTTCCCGTACTCTCTTTCCACTTCGTCTTTTCAGTCTCAGTGGCCTCGTTCTGTATCATTCTCACACTCTCGATGGTATCCTCACACATACTAGTCTCTGTAGGCCACCTAACCGAACTCGTCACATACATTCTAGTGCTAAGGTTCCGGGCAGTCTCCTTAGCAGTCTCATCCGCAAACGCATTACCACGGCCAACATCATCCGTCACCTTACGATGCGCACTACATTTAACAATCGCTACCTGCTTAGGCAACGTAAGTGCCTCCAAAAGATCATTCACAAGCTGTCCATGCTGGATCTTAGTACCATGCGACGTCATAAAACCTCTCTCTCTCCACAACCGTCCAAAGCAATGAGCGACGCCAAAAGCATATTGGCTGTCGGTAAACACATTCACACGTTTCCCTTTCGCCAAAACACACGCTCTAGTTAAAGCGATCAGCTCTGCAGCCTGGGCAGAGTTCTGATTCAATCTCGCAGCTTCCACAACAGTATTCAACGTTACCACAGCATACGCAGTAGTCACATCACCATTTGGCAATTTAAAACATGAACCATCCACATACAAAGTTCCATCGGGATCTTCCAAAGGAGTGTTTTTAAGGTCCACTCGACCTTTTGTTTCCTCCTCAGTCCTTAAGTAACAGTCATGAGCTGCTACTTCATCTGACTCTGTACTAATTGGCAATAAAGTCGCCGGGTTCAGAACATTACAACGTTTTATCTGAATATGACTTGCCAAAAGCGTCAACTCGTACCCAGACAACCTCGCACTCGTCAAGTGCTGAGTCTTCGTACGATTCAAAAGAGTGTCAACTGCATGCGGAACCATCACCGTAAGCATATTATCCATGACCAATCCTGCTGATTGTCGGATGGACACCGCAGCTGCCGCTGTTGCTCTTAAACAACTCGGTAATGCTCTAGCTACTAGGTCCAAGGTCGAGGAAAAATATGCACATGGACGCTGCTTATCACCGAAGGGTTGCGTTAAGACACTCAACGCACAACCTTCCCTCTCGTGAACGTATAGTGTAAACGGCTTGCTGTAGTCAGGAGTACCTAACACAGGAGCCGAACACAATGCGTCACGCAGTTCAGAAAAACTTTTCTGACATTCTTCCGTCCATGGTAAAGGAGTTGGAACATCCTTGCACGTAAGAGCCACCAATGGTTTCGCTAACAGTGAAAAATTTGGAATCCACTGTCTGCAGTATGACGTGATACCTAGAAAGGCACGCACATCTCTTTGGGTTGTTGGCACAGTCATTCGCGCAATTGCTGCAATTCTTTCTGGGGTCAACCTTCTTCCCTCCTTTGACAATAAGTGACTTCTTGACAACAATATTGAAGCTTAGAAGGTGACACCTTGTGATGTAAGTCACAGAGATGTTGCAACAACGACACCGTAGCAAGTTTACAAATGTCCTGAGTATCTGCAGCCACCAATAAGTCATCAACGTATTGGATTAAGGCCGCACCAGCCGGCAACACAAACGCATCCAGTTGACCCTTCAAGGCTTGACTGTAAATAGATGGACTTTCACAGTAGCCCTGAGGAGCACGTTTAAACCGGAAGCTGCGACCACCAAGAGAGAAACCGAAAAGGTCTCTGCTTTCTTCGGCAATCGGAATGCTAAAGAAAGCATTCTTCAGATCGATCACCGAGAACCATGATGCAGAAGCTGGAATCAGAGTCAGTAGCGCCGTGATGTCAGGCACAACAGGGAACTGAGGAATCACAATTTTATTTACCTCCCGTAAATCGATAACAAAACGATAAACAGGTGGTTTAGATAGATCTGTGCGTTTCAAGATAGGCAATACAGGACTGTTGCACACGTTTCCCCGAGTCTCCTCGATAACATCTTTCTCGATTAAATCATAGATGATCGCTAACAGCGCTCGCTCACCATCAAGGGAGATTCAGTACTGGGGAATACGTGGCAATCGCACATTAGATTTCAAATGGACAACATAAGGGGAGATATGAATCAGGCCCACGTCATTGGGACCTGTTGCCCACAAAGATGCAGGAAGAGAACTCAATTCACCCAAAGTAAGCTTTACTCCCGCAGGAGAACAGTACAAAGTCGCATACAAACGTTTTAGCAAATCCAGGCCCAAAAGATTTTCACCACAACCAGTGGTCAAAAGCAACGGAGCTTTCAGCTCACGAGGCCCAATTGTAAGTGGCAAAGGGCGCGAAACCGGATTGCTAACAGGGGCGCCAGAGAATCCAACGGAAACATTTGTTAAGCCAGACAAAGGTGCGCCAGGGAGTTTCGAATGCATGATGGAACTTTTCGCTGCACCAGTGTCCAACAGAAAAGGCTCAACGACGCCCGATGTGGCAACTGCGACGTAAGGCCCTCTCTGATCAACCGGAACTGATACTACTCCCTCTCCTTGTCTACGGCTATCCTAGTAATTACTGTCGTCAGTTCCCTGATCGACGTAATAATCATCTACATTGTACTGCGCAGATCGTCCTTGCGATGATCCACGTTGATCAAAACAATTGTTGGAATTTGACGAATTGTCTGAATGATCATTGGGAGCACCACGACCTCTACCACGTGATGTCTGCTGAGAACCACCACGACCTCCCCTAGATGTGTTACCACTATTACGCTCATTGAGAACTGGACAATCGAATTTCAAATGACCCTCCTGTCTACAATAGGCACACTGATTGTACCCTAACGATGATCTCTGCGAAGAGGAGTCATTTCGAGATTGCGACCTATTAGATTGCGGCTGCGATCGATTACGTTGTTGCGAATCATTCTGATTCGAACGCGGAGGATATGCCTGCTGCAACAACACTTTAGTCTTAAGCTCCTTCGTCTTTTTATCAGCGCGGTCAGTCTCTTCTTTCTCCCTATTCTCATAATATAGCGCCGTAGCCAATATTTGAGCAGATGTAGAGACAGCCCATGCACTCTCAGAATTTTTTAATTTATTGCTCAAGTCGGGCAATAGGTTTGAGACAAATGTATCCACAAACAACCGCTGACCACCCTCGGTACTCATATCCTGACCACTGTGGTCGATAAATGCCTCCTCAAATCTCGTAAAGAAGTCGGAGACACTCTCGTCTTTCTTCTGTCTACAGGCTGACAATTTGTCCCAGTTCACCCTCATAGCTGGCATAAGCGGTTTCATGAGGGTAATAATTCTCTGAGGGAGAGCAGTAATAAGTTGGTCAGGCTTAGCCCCGCCAATTTGTCGTGTATCCGCCGCAGTAAGAGCAGCCCAATCACCGCCTAATTCGTTAGCATGATCTTCCTGACGAATCTTAGCCCACACCGGTTGCGGTACAACATTGCCAAACAGCATATCGATATCGGCAAGATTCATTATCGTAGCGTCTACGAGCTGCGACAATTCCTTATAGTACCCTGCAGGATTTTTGCGAGGGTCAGGCAAAGATTGCTTCACCTGCAAAACCTCTGAGCGTTTCCATGGGAGATGTATCCATACTCTCTGGAAATGTGGCAGAATCGGCGGAACTTGAGCGGCATCACCTGGCATCCACACTGGCGGAACTTCACGCATGGGAAACTGACCAGACGTATCTAACTGTCTCTCAACATCCTCAACGAACAATGCTTGAGGTATCGGAGAGGGACAAAGAGATAACAATTGCTCAACAGCGCGTCGAACATTAGTATCCACTATCATTCCGCTCGAGAACTGAAGCTGTAGATTAGTCAAAGCGGTCAATACATCTTCCGATGCATCAGCCGATATTTGGTCACGCAGAACTTTACACATTTCTTCGAAGACATATCTTTGTGTCGGTATATTGAATTGACAGAACGTATCAAGCACAGCACGTGGAGGATTTCTAAAAGGGTGTGTCATCCACCCCATCGCCTTATTATACAGCGCAGCACGTTCCCTATTACCGGGAAGTTGACTACGTCTTTTAGGACCGTCCGAACCAGCGGACTCAAGAATTGGTCCAAGAGAATTAAAGAAGTTAGCAGCAACAGAAGGGGTACGACGTCGAGTAGTTGGAGAAGTATACGATAGAGTAGAAACAAGAGAAGGAGTAGAAACAGAAGAAACAGTAGGAGTAAGTAGAACAGGAGCAGTAGCGGGAGCAGGAGTATGTGGAAGTACAAGCGAAGGAGCAGTAGGAACAGCAATAGGCAAGGGAGCAGGAACAGTCGGAAGAACGGGTACAGGTTGAGGAACAGGTTGGAGAATAGGCACAGGAGCAGGGGCAGGGGGAACCACAGGAGCTGCGGTACCCTGTGCATACGGAGGTGGTGACTTCATAAGATAGGACATTAAGGGATCCTCAACTAATTCTTCCTTCTTATCCGACTCCGTTGGCAAAGCAGGATAACATTTATCTATAGTCATACGCTGAAGCCTCTCAAAAACTTCCTTTTCCTTTTCCTCCTTTTCACGCTGAAACTGCTCTGCTTTCTTTACAATGGTAGCAACACCGTCTCTCTGATTTCGTTTTGTCTGTCTGATCTCTTTCTGTCTGGCTTCTTTGCGCCATAACCGAAAGGCATCAAACATGGCCGGCCTTGACTTTTTCTTGAACAATTTAGCCTCGAGGTTATCCAAAATCGGGGTCTCAAAACTACCATGAGGTGGCCAACTAAGGACACCATCTTTTTTGGTGTAACGAATCCAATATTCATTAAAGGTAATCGGACCTAACCCGTGCTTACTATAGAGCTCATAAGTGGGAGTTCCAACCGGAGGTATCGGACACGAGTCCTCCAGTCGGGAATCCGTACCACAACGGCTGAAACAACTGAACAAAGTACTACAACCAGGCATCTCGCACGCTAGTCGAGTTTCACAAACTTCAAGGGTTACGGGATTTACCAAGTCCCAGCAAAAGAGCAAAAACCCTCGGTTTTTGGTGGCTGCAGTCGTCAAATATCACAACAAAGAACCAAGTACGAAGAACCACAAATGCAATGGAACCATGCAACAACTAAGCAACCACAACCAAGGACTCTGGGAGCGACCCACAAATACTTAACTCAAAGATCGATGGCGTCACCAGGAAGGCCCGTCAATCGTCTCTCTGTACCAAGGTCTACGCCAGGCACCAAAACAGCAGTCCGTCGCAGCCGTCAGGAGGCGGGAATCTTCGCGGGAAAAGTCGTCGGGCCACTTATTTCGACAACAGGATCGATGAAGCGGGGTGCACCTTCCCTCGGAGATTTCACACGAAGTTCCTCACGATCGCCGGGCTTGGACCGGTACCACTGATGCAGCCCCACTTTGGGCGCCAACTGAAGGACTGGGTTATTTAGGACCCAGCGGTGCCAGGGGACAACACCTGAAACCTTCGTGGGTTACCTGTTCCGGCGTACAAATGACAGAGACACGGGACACTTCCTTCGGCGTCAAAGATTCGGGGTTTATTTACTGCAGGGAACACAGAAATCACGTGAAGTACACAGTCGGTATGTTCGCGGGATCTGATTCCATTCGCTACTGTGGATCGCTCCTTTTTATACACATTTCTCTCATAGGTTAACATGGTACACAAAGGTTTACAACTTGGTTCCCATAATTATCCCCGAGAGGGGTCACTTTGATGTATTCGAGGTCCGGAACATAAGTACAGAAACATTTGGTGGTTCCCAACTGTAAAAACCCATCTTCCCACCATTAGTACATTCCAATCGGCAGTAAACAGATCGAAGAAGGAACAGAGACAGGTGCAGAGGAAGGCAGAAACAGCGGGGAAATCGGAAAGGGTGTAAAAGGGGTGGCATCGGGAAACACGAGCTACAGGCATCAAAGGGACGTGCCTAATGAGATGCTCGGCTGAGACAATAGTCCGGCACGGCAAGATGAGCCTCGAGCGGGGCCATCTGCCTTACAGTATCATCCCCCTCGTCATAAAGACACTTTCAAAAGAAATGTGTCTTCCGCAAGAGTCTTGGGAATCCCAGGGTCGCGAAGCGGACAGCGTCCGTTCGCTGGCTACTTGAGGGCAAGAGACTAAATGGATGCCGTATCTAAGATGGAACCCGTGAGTACAGATAGAAACCCACGAAACAAACGAACGGTTTAGGTTAGCACAGCGAAACTGCGCACACCCACTAAACTCGTCATTTGCGGTTCATAGATACCAGACTCGACCATATTCGTGCGAGTCGAAAACACCACTTACGATCGTCACGGAACCTCAGTCCGATTCAATCCCCACTACCTCTTCCTCCTTCTGCTTTTTAACTCCCGAAATCAGGGACAAGGCTTGTCCTCGGATCACTGTTTTAAAGGCCTCCCACAACGAGACCGACGTAGGGACAGAACCCACATTTTCTTGGAAGTAGTGTTTCATCGCCTTCAAGAGTTCCCTGCGGACCTTCGGATTACGTAAATACCAGGGATTTATAGGGGCAATCCTCCCACTAGTGCCCGGGGGTCATTTCAAATCTTATCCAAAGCGGCAAGTGATTTGAAATTCCTCTAGCAAGATGTCTCACCTCAGCAACGTACGATGCCTGAGCAGCCGGTATCAAACCATAGTCAATACGCGAGAGACTACCATGAACGCCGGAGTGGAAAGTAAACTGTCGCTGATTTGGATGGAACAGTCTCCAGCTATCAATCAAGCCGAAAGCCTCTAGAAAATCAGGGAGCCATCTGTGTGTCCGTCCCATGTCACGGGGCGGGGATCTATCCATGATGCCAGAGACTACAACATTAAAGTCCCCACCCAAAATTAGTACACCTCTAGGGAGATCTAAAACAAGTTTCCCCAGCTCAACATAGGTAGTGTTTTGTAAACCCGGGGGGAAATAAATAGAAACGAGGGAGAGAGTGTATCCCTCCCAATGTCCTGATACTGCTACATATTGACCCCAATCATCTGTTATAACGGAGTCAACCACAAACGGAAATGATTTCCTGAGGAGGATCCCAACACCCCTAGATCCCGAGGTAAATCCGGCATGCGCCACCAAACGGTAGCCTTTTCTATGCATAGCATTACAAGTATTCCCCACCAAATGAGTTTCCTGAAGTAGAACTACATCCGGTGAGTGTCTCTTAAGGAATTGTAGAACCACACTGCGCTTGATTTTATCCCCCGGTCCATTCACGTTCCAACTCAATACTCTCAGCCCTCTACCCCCCATCATAAAGCTTGAAAGAGACCCAACCCTCCTCCAGTTCTAGCACCATAATGCAACAATTCTGGTTTAAAATGCCTTGGAAGAACACAAAAAACACAAATACAGAACCAAAAAACAACATTGCCCCCCATCCCCAAAACAAACTAACAGTTACTCCACCCCCCACCCTGCACCCCTGCTCACGACTTTCCAGCCACCCCAACTCGCAGTGTGCCTATCGCCCCAACATCTAAACTACACTACACAAAAGCTAAAGATGAGGAGGAATATGACCCACGGACAGCCCGGTAAGTCCCCCCAATTACTGTGGCAAAGCATAGTATTGTAAAAAGTAGAACCATAGTCCATTCCCCAAATTTCGGAGTTCTAATGGCAACAGTACTTATTCTTGATCCTGCGCGCCATCTTCTTCATCTCCACTCTGTCAGAGAGGATCTTCATGATTTACTAGCGTGTCCAACCAGTCTGCCGCAACTTCGGGCTTATCAAAAAAATAGACCTTCTCGCCATGCTCGACTCTCAGCTTGGCAGGGTACATCATCGCGTATTTAAGTCCCTTGTCACAAAGCTTTCGTTTGACCCCCATGAAACTCATTCTCTGCTTTTGGACTGCCTGTGTGAAGTCCGGAAAGAAACTAATCAGTGAGTTTTCATATTGCAAGGGGCCTTTCGATCTAGAGGCCTGGAGGATCGCATCTCTGTCCCTAAAATTGAAGATTCTCGCTATCAAGGGTCGAGGCGGTACACCAACACGAGGCCTACCGCCGGGAATCCTATGCGCTCTTTCAACAGTAAAAAAGTTCCCAAGACCCTTTGGCAGGAGATGCTTGTGTACCAAATCTTCAACAAAAAGGTCTACTGACTGCCCTTCTGCTTTTTCCGGTACACCAATAATACGTACATTGTTCCTTCGAGCTCGCCCTTCAAACTCCTCCAGTCTACGGAGCGCCAGGTCATTCGAAGCCGACAGATTCCGGACTTCTGTTTGCAAGTCTGTGACATCCGTTGTAAGACTGGCAGTTTTTATGTCCAGAGACTTCACCCTTTAACTAGTTTTCGTAAGGTCAGTCCGAATCAAATTCACTTCAATGGAAACAGTGTCCAATTTATGCGCAAGAGTCTCCATCTTTGATCCGAGAGTGGACTTGATCCCATCAATGGCGGCCATAATATCTTGCAGCGTCAGCTCCGGCTCCAGGACAGAGGTGTCCTTAAGTCCCTCCTGAGATTTACCCTGTCCACTCGGCGACCCCTTCGATTGGGCGTACCGGTCCATATTGTTAGATTGGGTATACCTTCCTCCTCTGACGGTTTTCGATTGTCGTTTCTCTCCCTCCGGTTTGGTCGCCATTGGAAGACAACTCAGTGCTCACCGTCTTGCTCAAGGGTAATAGTGACCAAAACTCCCAATCTCCAGAGCTGCAATACGTCCTTGCTATGTCAGGGTGCTGTAAGGTGTCGCCAGTAAGGGTTTGGAGCAATTGGAAGCGGACTCAGAAGCGTCTCAGGAGAAATCGAAAGTGAAACTCAGACGTGAAGTGGAGCCGGGCCAGTCATTTCCGGTGCCAGAGGCTGATGTTGTTGCATTGCCACTCGGGTACAGTGCCAACTAAATCACCGATCATCCGAGGGGAGCAGGCCTCAAACTTCGTGGTCTCGTAACTCCAGTTTCCGGGGAACGTTCGAGACGCGGTTTGCAGCTTCCGAGTCTCCTTCGGTTCCTCTCCAGAATACAATCCACAGTAGTCAGGATAAAGGACAGGATATATTCGAGGGGCTACGGGGGTCTCGGGAGCCCCAAGCTCACACGGCCATCTTGGATGCGCGCAAAGCTCCTCCTCTTAAGACAAACTTAAGACAAAATCCTAACTTCTGTGAATACCAAAAGTAGTAAGTTTATTCTGTAATTGCCAAAAGTAGGAAGTGCATTCTGTGAATACCAAAATAGTAGTAAGTTTAGGATTGAGTCTTAAGTTCATTCTGTGAATTGGTTCCTGAGTACCCATCTCCAAATCTGTAAATTCAGCATAATATCTGCTAATGTTCTAATGTAAAGCAAAGCTAACATTTACTAAGTATGCAACATTTATTTAACATTCTAAAACACTGTCATTGCAACAAAGTTGATGGATGGAACACTACGTCACAAATGTGACATAAGTTTTGGCCAGCATATTATAAGTGACATACACTTTAATGCACTTGCATGACTGCACTGCTATGTTTGTGAAAGAGTATCCCAGTGTTCAAACTCAAAACCAGGCACATATTGTAATCTTTATTTTTGTTTACATTTTTGACAACAATGGGGCATATTACCAAGGGCCCGTATCGCCGCTTTAGCGGGTCTTTTTGCCGCTAAAGCGGCGATAATTTGATCGCCCTATTACCAAGCTGTCGCTAACACCAGTTAGCGACAGCTAATAGGCGATAGCGAGCATCTAGGGGCCCGCTTTGCATGTCAGCGATATTTATCGCTAATGACATGCAAAGTGGGCGTGCCAAGATGTTAGTGACTGAAAACAGTTGCAAACATCGCTATCTCCTATTACCTACAAAAGCGTAGTTTTGGAAATATTCACGCTAAGCGAATATCTCCAAAAGCTAACACCTGCCCAGAGCAGTTCTTAGCCATGTTATCCAATGGGAGGTGGATAACATGGCTAAGAGCATTGTCACGATAATGTGTGAATATTGATGTATTTCCAGCGATATTCACGCATTTAGAATGATTTTTATCGTTTCTGAGATAAACCTTGATGATAGCAAGGTATCTCAGCGATAAAAATCGTCGTAGCGCGGCGATAAAATTATTCCCGCTAACCCTGCTTAGCGATAAATATTGCTATTTCTAGGTAATATGCCCCCGATGTTCCCTGCATAGTGTAGATAATGCCTGGCATTCACAATTGCGGCTACTTGCTATCTATGCTGTTCTATATAGACCTAACCTTAAACTACTATCACATGAGAGAGAGAGAGAGAGAGAGAGACTGTGTGTGTGTGCGTGTGCGTGTGTGTCACAGAGAGGAACCTACCTTTATGACAATAGTCTGTTCATACACTTGCCCAACCCCTGAGTGTCCACTACAAACTTCGCCTTTAAATAATGGCCAAGGAATACTGTACATGTAGAGTATTTTTTTATTAGCACAGTAGTACCAGCGGGTCATTTTTAATAGCGACCTGAGCATGGTCAACACTTTTTACCTGAACTATATGAGTGTGTGCTTCATCAGCCACTTGATGAAGGGCCTGGTTTAAATTTTATCGGGTTGTGCTCCATCAATACAGTGTCAGATAGATATTCCATCTGCAATGTTACAATTACGTCACTGTCGATGTTACTTGTAAGACAGAAGATGGGATGTCCTCTATGTTTGGAATGGAGGATCACAGCCTCAAAATATATGAAATCATTATTATTTTCTTTAAGTCATGCTTAGTTAGCCTACTCCTACATATGTTATTACCCGTATTTATGCACATAATTGTTAGAATACAGAGTTGCAGACACAAATTCAGTAAAGCGTTAGTAGTATTGACACTGACACCATTGTGGAGACACATAGGGCTTGACGTATAGGAGTTTTTGGGGGTTACTCAGTAACTCAGTCTCTTTTGTGTCATACTGTTACAACCTTCAAACTGTATAAAGGGTTAGGAGCAACATACATATTTTCTCCAGTCATTTAACTTACCCCTTGTCACTGCTGCATGGCCTTCAGCTCCCTATCCAAGTTGTGGTATGCCTCTCCCAGAGCGTGATGCGCTCTGGGGGTCAGCGACCACCACACTGACTTTTTCTACGCGGATCACCTTCCCAATTGATTTAAAACAATGAGGTGGTCTACTGCCAATGGTCCTCCCAATGTTTGCAGCCGTGGATTCTGTAGCACCTGAAGACTCCCTATGGTGCACTCTTCTTGCAATGGGCAGCAAGATCTTCTTTTGATGGGTCTGACTTACACATAGGGAGATAAGAAAACAAAATAAAATGCTATCAATGCCCATGAAATGGTAAACCTCACAATTAATTTGTAGGTATTAGGTAGATATGATCAGAATTTGACTTAACATACATTGGGCCTGATATATAGTTTGGCGGGTGTGCTACTCCATCACAAAGGTCACTGACCGTCAGGGTTATTACAAGTGCACTATATGCCGTGCCACTTGTAACATGGTGTACGGGATATCCATCACCTTATGACAGGATAAGATGTCCACAGAATCTAAATCCGGCCCATTGATTTGATTTAATATTGTTGATGAATGTTTCTTTAATTTTGAGATGAGCTTCACTCAGTGATGTGTGATGCCCTTAAGTACCATCCTCGGAGACGTGTTTTATAGTTTGGACAATTTATTCCATCACAGCATGACAGATAGCAAGTCCACCTTATTAGAGATGCATTAGCCTTAGATCCATGAATACGGGTCTCATCTGAATCTCTAAAATTCGCAGAGTCGGATGGGAAGGCAGGAGTCTATCACACTGTGCAGCCAAGCTATGGAACCAGCTGCCCATCACCATGAGGTTACTATCGAATAGGCAACTTTTCAGGAAATTGCTAAAGACATGGCTGTTCTCCGCGATCTAAGGTCCCGGATAGCCGTTGCAGTCCCGCTTTCTCACCTCTCAGCGCCAAGACGCCTTGGCATTTGTGCGCTTGAAAAAACTCTATCCTATCCTATTATGTAATATGGGACATGTAATTATGTGTATGGGAGATCTGTTGCAATGTTGGGAAGGAGTAACCCCTGTGCCAAACTGAAACTCTGGGCATTTGTATTTTATAGAGAGGGTACTCCATTCAACAAGTGATGATACAAAAGTGACTGTATCAATGTTATTTCTAGAGTCAAGCACACTGTGATATTTCCAATGCTGGTGTCCCCATTGGCTTGGCTGTCGGAAGACTTACTTCCACATCCAGCGCCACCCTTGGATAATATAGTGCCATGTTCTAAATCACTAATGCAATTCCTACATCATTCAAGGCAAAACATGACATACTTTGTGACAGGCATTGAGCAGTCTCTGACAGGTTACAGTTTTTTTTATCATACCTGGCAGGGAAATTACTGTAGGCCTGAATTGTAGTTTTGTGCCTGTTTTTCAATCAGTAATTGTTGGAGACTCCATTGAGTCACACATCCTGTCATACAACTGTCCAAACAATTCAACAACAGACCAGAGTACTGTCACAGGCAGGTCTGTATGAAATAAATAATTATCCGTGCATCTTTGGTCAGGTATAGCTTTTCACATGTGAAAGTTGGGCGTTCGCCCAGGGCACTGTGTTTTGAATATTTAAGGTAAACCTAAAATGAATGAAAGTGACCAAACTGCGGGGCCTGCTGAGTAACAGAAGCAGGGAGGAGGGTGGCCTGCCAGGGCAGTTCAAAGTGTGCGTGTCACTTTGGCCGGCCGTCTTGTTATGGTCAGCCAAACATGCGCACTTTGAATCTCTAACACAGCTGTCTTGAAACAGCTGGGTTAGACCAAGCCCAGCCTCCAATGCCATCAGGAGCGCCGAGAGAGGCTGCTCCCTCCAATCCTGGTGCGTCTCTCATGGTGATTAACAGCATGAGAGCAGGGCCAGGATTGATTAGAGGAGTTGTTGAGGGTCCCGCCCTGGAGGCAGAGACGAGAAGATGAAAACCGGACTGGAGCGCAGAGGCCCTTCGTGCAGGTAGGTATGCTTTTATGTATTTTATATATTTAACGTGTCCCGCACCCACCACCCATTTGCCCACCCACCACTCTCTAGTGCTGCCAGCCGTGACTGGAAACTATCATGGCTGTTAGGGCAGGTGATAGGTCTTTAGGGGACCTGTCTCCTGCACTTTCTGCCATGGGTGGACCCAGCAGAGGTTATTGAACAGCAACAGTAGAGGATGCCTCCTACAGATGATTGTTAGTAAGAATGGGACCGCATAGGCTTCAAAAAACATATCTACCAGCGTGACAGATATTCTGTCTATGGAAGCTTACACAACGAACAGTAACCCTGGGCAGGTAACTCCGCTCCGCCAGCGGAGTTTGCGGAGATTTGCCTACTCCACGCTCCGTGGTGAACGTGAAGTCAGCAGAAACTCCGCCTCCGTGGCCGAGCGGAGTTTGCCACTCCCTCCTCCTCTCAAATGCTTTAAAAAGATATAAAGAAGGCACTTATCTGTGTTTGTTCCGCCTCCATTGCCTGGCCGCTCTCCTTTCTGCTCCTCCTCTTGGGTCCTTGTCGTTCTTCATTAAAAAAAAACACTACATTGTACTTCTTGCGAGTGCGCATGCACTCGCGCAAGACTTACAATGTAGTGTTTTTTTTAAGAAGAAGGACGTCTAGGACGCGAGAGGAGCAGGAAGGAAAGCAGCCAGGCAGGGAAGGCGGCAGAAACATAGGTAAGGGCCTTCTTTATGTCTTTTTAAAGCATTTGGGAGTGGGGAGGTGGCGGGAGGGAGTGGAGGGGAGCTACGCGTAACTCCGCTGAGTTTTTTTCAAACTCCATGGAGCTTTGCGTAGAGGGGCTAGGCCAGCTCTGCCCAGGCCTAGCGAACAGCAGATTCCATCAATCATGGGTCATGTTTACCATATGGGACCATGGGTACTAGCAAAAGTATGTGCAGCTAGTCTGTTATCCATGACAAATTCTTCATGCCTCCGCCATGTTTGGTCCACCATCAAAAACAACCATTGTCATCACAGCGTATGACTGACAATATGGCGGACCAGTAATGCATTATTCACAGAAGCATCTGTCAACAGCCAATAACTACTAGAGTGTCCCCAATACAAACATTACATATACACCATACACGTTGGAATATCTGCCAAATATGATGGATTTCTCCCAAAAATGTAAATAAAAGAAAATAAAAAGCCTGAAATTGAATATTTGGCAATAGCTACGTATTTTTGTTGAGAAATTAATGTAATTGGTTAAATGTAATCTTTATTAATAAAAAAATAAAACCCAGTGAAGTGTTTTTGTGTGTGTATTTTGGTTGAGTTTTGAGATCATTTATTAGGTGAAATACATTTATGCAAGTGACTTTTTTGGATTTGATCTAAATTATTCACCTTGTTGCCATGTTATAGGTATCTGTCTTTACATATGTGGCGAATTTTAATTTTATTGAAATGTGTCCATTGAATATGTCTATACTGATATTACATTGTGCTCATAGTTTGCCAATATGTCTATTATCCGACCTTAGCAAGACGGAGAAACATATGTCAAGTTAATTAATGTTTTTACAAACTGCGGACGGATCTAGAGACAGTGCAAGAAATACACATCATTGAGAAGTACAGTCTGAACCTTAATATTAATTTCAATCTGACCTTTTGCGAGACATCAGATTTCAGACATCCTTCCCACTTATTCTGAATATGATGTCAGTGTTACATGTCTATGCTACTGGGTCCTTCCAGTACTCACTCACCGAATCCCATCAGCATTCCCCAGCCAGTAAATGAAAGCAGATCACTGCAAGCAACCCGAGCAGCACTCTGAATGAATGTATGAACTACTGAGGTTAATTAAAACCATTGTGTGCATAACTCATCTACCAATTGGCATTTAGTGAAACGGCCTGTCCTGGTCCCTATATATTAACCAAAACAGTTGTTAGTCAGTTGTTCTAACCTGTATTGTGAAACAATGTCCTCTGTGTAAGTCTCATAAAATGTACAAAACTTGGCAGGGAACTGGTACAAGATGGCAAAGCAAGGGCTTCAGACTGAAAGCAGTAGCATGATTGCAGCAACCATGACTCGTACCCTCTACAGTGTATCTTCAAGAGACTGCGGCTTGAGGCTGCTGTTTGCTTATGCTATTCCTTTGCAACGATCATTAGTTTCGGCTCTGTTGCCCTGCGGAGTTGCAAGAGGTCTTCTTCACGAACACCGGGGCATATTACCAATAACTAGCGATATTTTTCGCGAAATGGGCTTAGCGAATTTTTTTTATCGCCAAGCATTGCTGGATATTATTGCAGAGATAACGTGCTAATAGCAAAGTTTATCTCTAAAGCGATAAAATATCCGGTGATGGCGGCGTAATGAGTGAATATCGCTGAGAATACAGCGATATTCATCCATTAAAACCAATAGGGTCTTAGCCATAATATCCACCTCCCATTGGATATAATGGCTAAGAACTGGTCTGAGCAGGCGTTAGCTTTTGGAGATATTCGCGCTTAGCGCACATATTTCCATCGCTACGCCTACGTTGATAATAGGCGATAGCGATGTTAGCGACTGCTTTCAGTCGCTAACAGGTTGGGTACGCCCACTTTGTATGTCAATAGCGATAAATATCGCTGACATGAAAAGCGGGTCCCAAACCGCTTGTTATCACCTAAAAGCTGTCGCTAACTGATGTTAGCGACAGCTTGCTAATAGGGCGATGAAATTATCGCTGCTTAGCGGCCGAAAACGGCCGCTAAAGCGGCAATAATTTCATTTCGCCCGCCTTGATAGTATGCCCCACCATTTGTTGAATAACATCGGCTAGAAACCTCAATGTTAACTCTTTATGTATTTAGTGCGTAAACGCTATTTTCATGTTTGGGGTTTGCTATTCGGCTAGGAAGACGCTAGAAACATCAGTTTTTCTTTGCCTAGCAAACTTTTATGCTCAGTATACACCCCACTGGTATAATAAGTAAATTCCTCTTTAAAGTAAATCACTGGCTAGAAGTTAGCCTTATTGACTGGTATTACTGTGTTAAAGGCGCACAGCTTGAGTAAACCTTGGACTAGTTAACTATGTTATCTTGAGTGAGCCATATACTAAGTGGAGTACAGATGAATTTATGGTCATCAATACCGAGTTGTCACAACTGAGAACCTTTAAGCCTCTATTGGCCTGACACCCCAGAAAACGTTCTTACGTCCATTTACCGGGTCCTTGTTGGAGTATACACTAAACTTAATTCCAAACTTCTGGGGCTTGTTTCACTCAAGAAATCGGATCCCCAATGGTCCTCCATGAACCTAAAACTTTAGACTTCCTTCTAAGGGGTCAGCAAATGGGGCAGGAATTCTATCAGAGTGCAAAAATTGAACGATTGAACTAAAAATCCATTTCCAGGCCTACAAACTTCCACCTGTCCACCAGCCTTCAAGCCCATCAGAAGCAATGGCTCTGGCTTTAAGGTCCTGGATTAAGGCTTTGTGCTCATTAGCTCCATGATACCCTGTTAATGGTTTTACTCTGTTTTTTAGGGCTCGCCTGCTGTGCGCATGCGCATAGCTGGCGAAGCTCTATAGGGGCTTAAATAAGCTTTACCTAGACTGGCGATTGGATGCTGTGCCCGTGCGCTTTTAGGTCAATGCGCAAGCGCATTGACCTAAAATGCGCGTGCACATCATCAAATCGCCAGTCAATCGCCAGCAGCACTCCTCCCCTGCTGCTTCACACCCTCATGCCGCTCTCCCCGCTCCGCCCCCTCCCCTGCCCGCCGTGTCGCATTTCTCATCCCCCCACCCCACAGCAATGCCCTCAGCCGGCCGTACTTTCACTTTGACGGCCGCTGGCCGTCTCTCGTGTTTCTCCTTGTTTCGCTCTGTCCAATCAATCTCGCGCACTCTCTCACATTCACTAATTCTCACTCGTTTGCACTCTTGCTCATTCATATTCTGACTCACTCATACTTTCTCACTCACACGAATTCTTACTCATTCTCAATCACAGATAAACTCACTGTCATTTGTTCAGTCTCACTCACACTCCCCAGACTTGTTACTCATTCATTCTCCGACACCCACCTTCTTCACTTGCAGTCACTCTTTCATTCTGATTCACATAGACTCAGTCCCACTCATTTTCACAAACTACTTGCCAATTAATTTCACCCCCCTGCACTCACACGCATGCTCACACATCCACTCACAAGCACGCACATGACATACATTTAAAATTGAGCACTTTTTATTTTTCTTACTCCGCTGCCAGTGACGGTCTCATTCTAGTCCCTGGCGCTCAATTTTCTATTACAGTAACAGTTAATAATCGAACAATATTTAACTTGCTAGTGTAATAATCAACGGGTAGAAAACCAGGTGATAAGAGCCCATAGTTCTGCGTTCCTGGCACCGATTTTGCCACCTCGGAGGCCAGGAGTTGGAAACACAGCCGGTACCAGGAATTGCAAGGGGGAAGCCAGAGGTTGCAGCTGGGATGCGAAGGGTTGCAGCTGTGACCCCTAAATGATGTCTGTGTTGAAATTATTTTGCCCGCATATTAGGTCTTGCTATACAATAAGGTTGTCCACAGGACCTATTGTTACAATTTCCTAGAAATGTATGTCCAGTGGGTTTTAGCTCTATTCAGCGGTGTATTTCTCTCTCAACTCATACGATTAGATTCTTGAGGTATAATGTCACTGCCTAAGGACTACTCGTATTGCAAAGACAAGTTTAAATATCTAAAGGAGTACACTGAATCATTACATTCTTAATATCATACCTACACAGTATACTCAAAGCAATCCATTTTTGTTTTTTCACAGAGAAAGACTTTTTTAATGTTTAGTCAGGAACTGTGTTCGAGTTATGCCCACATGTACACATTTATGTTTACACGGACAGATGTACAAGCCCGCTGCTTGTAACAAACAAACATTAACAAAAACAATGGGTTTCGATTTAGTGTAATAATGCATTAAGGCATTTCACAATCAAAACTGCAGTCTGCATAGATTAGTACCTCGATGCCAAACCCATTAGCTTTATCAATGCTTGTTTTTATTTAAGAATACAATTTACTTCCAAAATGTAAAACATGTTAGAATTTAGTCTTCCGTAAAAAAGAAAAATTAAAAAAAAAAGCAAATGACTTTCAGGCAAGAAAGGTTAGGTCTCCATGTCACATGTGAATAGCAGCAGACCTCACATTTATGGGAACGTTTTTGTTGCACTTTGCATTTCGAGACAGCTTTAGCTTGTCCGATTTCCTCAGTGAGGGTTTTAACACTGTTTTTAGTTCTGGTCACCCCTGACCTTGGACATTTAATCCACTTTTGCGCACAATGTTCCCAACCAACCTTCTGTTGGCATGCTTCCAAGTAGAAGTGCTGATGCAGCGACCCATAAAAACGTCTCTTAGCCCCTTTTGAATAACCTTAGTTGCCTGCTGGGGTTCTCCATGCCCTTCTTTGAATCCGGCTGGGAGTCTGTCCGATCTTGCTCTGAGGCTTGCTATTAGCTCAGACGGCTATCAACTTCAAACAAAATATACAATCTAGGAATTCCAGCGTCTGAGCGGGAGAGGGACAGCACTGCATGATATTTTTGCTTATGAGGAAAAAGTAAGCAATTCAGGTGTGGGCCAAACGTGCTCAACAATAATTACAGGAGCCTGCGCGCTGTTTAACTATCGGCATTACACTTACCACAGTGAGAAGAGTCGGTGTCAGACAAGGTAATATTTTCATGTTGGAAATTGGCTTTTGAAATAATCGAAGTTCATATGTCTGTTGTTCTAAACCACAAGTACTAGCTGTGTGACGGGTTGGAACGCCGCATCCACCACCACCACCGCATCCACCATCACCACATCCACCGCATCCACCACCACCGCATCCACCATCACCACCACATCCACCACCACATCCACCACCACATCCACCATCACATCCACCTCCACATCCACCATCACATCCACAGCCACATCCACCACCACATCCACCACCACCACATCCACCACCACCGCATCCACCACCACCACCACCCCATCCACCACCACCGCCCCATCCACCACCACCACATCCACCACCACCGCATCCACCACCACCACCGCATCCACCACCACCACCACATCCACCATCACCACATCCACCGCATCCACCACCACCGCATCCACCACCACATCCACCATCAACACCACATCCACCACCACATCCACCACCACATCCACCACCACATCCACCATCACCACCACATCCACCATCACATCCACCATCAAATCCACCACCACATCCACCACCACATCCACCATCACATCCACCATGACATCCACCGCCACATCCACCACCACATCCACCACATCCACCACCACTTCACCACCGCATCCACCACCACATCCACCACCACCTCCACATCCACCGCATCCACCACCACATCCACCACTTCCACCACCACCACATCCACCACCACCACATCCACCACTGCATCCACCACCACCACATCCACCACCACATCCACCACCACATCCACCACCACATCCACCATCACCACCACATCCACCATCACATCCACCATCAAATCCACCACCACTACCACATCCACCACCACATCCACCACCACATCCACCATCACATCCACCATGACATCCACCACCACCAAATCCACCACCACATCCACCACCACTTCACCACCGCATCCACCACCACCACATCCACCACCACCACCACATCCACCGCATCCACCACCACATCCACCACCACATCCACCACTTCCACTGCATCCACCACATCCACCACCACCGCATCCACCACCACCTCATCCACCACCTCATCCACCACCTCATCCACCACCTCATCCACCAACGCATCCACCACAACCACCACATCCACAACCACCACATCCACAACCACCACATCCACCACCACCACATCCACCACAACACCACCACATGCACCATCACCACCACATTCACCATCACATCCACCACCACCACAACCACCACATCCACCATCACATCCATCACCTTCACATCCACCATGACATCCACCACCACATCCACCACCACATCCACCACTTCCACCGCATCCACCACCACCGCATCCACCACCACATCCACCACCACCACCACATCCACCACCACCACCACAACCACATCCACCACCACATCCACCACCACCACATCCACCACCACCACCACCACATCCATCACCGCATCCACCACCACCTCATCCACCACCTCATCCACCACCGCATCCACCACCAACACATCCACCACCGCATCCACCACCGCATCCGCCACACCCACCACCATCACTTCCACCACCACATCCACCACCACTTTCACCACATCCACAACCACCACCACCACATCCACCACATCAACACCACATCGACCACCTCCACCACCACCACCACATCCACCACCACCACCACCTCCACCACCACCACCACCTCCACCACCACCACCACATCCACCACCACCCCCACATCCACCCCCACATCCACCACCATCACCACCACATCCACCACCACATCCACCACCACCACCACCACATCCACCACCACCATATCCCCCAGATCCACCACCACCACATCTACATGTGTGTGGCTCTGTGTGTGTAGGTGCAAATGCAATGTTCTTGGATTGTCGTCACAATAAAATACACTGAACATAATCTTCACAAAAGTTATTTACAAACGTTTAAGCTATTGCCATTATAAATTACAATAACTTTTATTTAAGTATTAATTATTTACAAAATTAAAAGCCATTGTTATTTGTAATATCAATACATCTAAGTCACGTAAATACAACACACATTGCATTACAAATGCTATAGGTGTCACATTTGCAAAAGTTAAAACTATTGACATTGTAACTGACAAAGCTATTAATTTTGCTACTTTCAAAACCAACACGTAAATAAAAAAAAGTGTCATTTACAATACCAATAGCTCAAACTTTCCTAATGCGAGACCTATTGCATTTCCAATGCTTGTCATCCTTTGTCTCTTCCTGTTGATGGGCTCCACTGCACAACCAATGCTCTCCCCCAGAAATCCTTTCTTAAATCTCCTGTCTGCATTTTAAGCTGATTTGAATGTTCATTTACGAGATCTGAAGCCAGATGCACAAAACAATATTGATGGCACAAAGCGGGTTTCAGGGAATGTGCCTGTGTTTGTGAAGTGACATATTTAAGGGGTGACTGCGATTCATGATGCGTATGTGAACCGCGAGGCCAGATGTGTTACTGGCACTGTCGCGCTGCAGCACTGTTTGCAGCAGTGTCTGTGATGCCACATGGCCAATTCATGACGAAATTAGAAACCGCTGGTGTGCATTGCAGATGGGCACAGCACAAAGAAGCTGTCGCAAGGATTCACAGAAATGCAGCATCATCAATGTTCAAGAGGGAGGATTCCTTCTGTGAATCCTTGCGATCACATGCAAAGCACACATGTAGGGTATCAGGGGCTATTGCACCACAATTTCTACCTTCGTACTTGAAAAGTGCCATTACTCCAACCACTGTTCTATAAAAGTACATGTGTTGCAATGTCTAACAAGCATTGACAAAGCCAAGAGGTCTGGCCTATATTTGTGAAACTTTACAATTGGGTAGATTCTAGCCTCTTGTCAATAAATATGGGATAAGGTAACCCCTGACGTACATTATAAGGATATCGCAAGTCACTGAGGAGTTCCATGGCCATATAGAGGAACTAGGGCCAAGGGTCGAGTTTCTATATACGCTTATGGAACTCTGAGGTGACTTGCAATATCCTTATCATGTATGGCAAGGGGTACTTTATCCCTTGTAATACATGGTCCTACCATCACCTTTCACACAAATCAACTTGGTGCTTAGCTCTTTCATATACAAAAGAGAACATGTTTGCAAAAATAAAACTATAATCATTAGTGCAAAATTAAAAACATCAAAAAAGTTGTTAGCTAGTTATTGAAAAAAGATATTAGAAGCAGTTGAATAGAAGTCCGTTTTGTTTGCTTAAAACAAAAGGTGCAGCAGAAACGTGCAGAAAGATTCTAACGTTTTATAATTCCCCAAGGGGTGCAAAAAATAAACGTTGCCATAAATATCTCCTTTCTGCTTGGCACTGCAGAATTATCAAAAAAAGAGCAGAAGAAAGAAAAGCAACAATGTATTTTAATGCTTTAAACAGCTGCTTGAATTATGCTAGTGACCTTACCTGCCTTTCCCCTTGGAAATTGTTTTTTTGTGGTTTTTTTGCTTAAGAAGTTTTATTAAGTTTTAGGAATAACAAGAAAGAAAAAGAAATAACAAACAACAGCATACCCTGAATAATAAACATATTACAACTGATATAAGAACATAGAATATATAACTATGAGGAGAGAAAAAGCTATCAAGAGAGAAAAAGAAACAGAAAGAAAGAGAAGAAAAGAAAAGGAAAAGAGAACTTATAAGAACTTATAAGAAAAGAAAATTAGGAGAAAGGGGGCGGGCAGAGTGTCTCCTAGGGCGGGGCAGGGCGGGCAGGAAGCGGGCGCAAAAAAAAAAAAGATGTAGGTGCATGTGAAGTAAGATAAGATGTAAAAGGCAGCCGAAGAAGATCTGATTTAATTTTCTGAGATAAAGTGGAATAAAAGACTGCAGCAATTCTATGTTCATCACAAATAAAATTCCACCAAATAACAGAAGAAAGTTTAGAATTATCTTTCCAGTATGACATAATAACTTTAAAAGCTAATGCAATAAATAGGTCGAACAATAAAGATATAGGATTACCAACATCTAAATCGGGTGAGGATGAACCAAAAAACAATTTTTTTAGCGATAGTGTTAAATCACAATTAAAAACTTTCAGACATATAGACCAAATAGAGTGCCAAAAGGCCAAAACATTAGAACATTCATAAATTTGATGTATTAAAGTTCCAGTAACTTCAGAACAGGACCAGCAAAGGGGAGATGAGGAAGGGGAGAACTTTGGTATACAAACAGGAGTAATCACTGCTCTGTTATAAATAAAGAATAACAACTGAGTTATACGAGCAGCAGCTGAAGTTTTGAATGACTTAGAACATAATATATCCCAATCAGAAATAGATAGTGCAAGAGATAGATCAGTTTCCCATGCCAATTCTGTAGGGGATTTAGGCCTTTCAGTAACATGGAATGATAGTAATTTATAGATATGGGCTGCTTTAGGCTTATGTTCAAGAGAAATATTATTCAACGGTGTAGATAGTGTAAGTGAAGTAGAAATATTAGAAAAATCAAAAGTAGCTAAATGAGACTGTAATGCTGTTGAAATTAATGTATATTTGTGAAGGAATGTGTCGGGTAAATGATATTGGGATTGTAGGTGAGAAAAGGGAATAACAGAGTTTTGGTGAATGAATTGATTAACAAAGATAATTCCCTTCTCTTTCCAATGTTTGTAGTAAATAATAAAATGATTTACCTTTATATTTAATGTATTTACTGTATCAAATAGTAGAGGATATGAAACATTGAAAAGGGTCAAGGCCATCCACACATATGTTATGTAGTAGGTTTTGGGAGTATTTTAAAATGGGATGATTAGATATGAAGGTTCAATTAGACATGAAAATTACATTACGAAACGAAAAATCTTTTAATAGGGAGCGTTCAAAAGAAATCCATCTTGGTACAGGGGTGTCAACAACTTCATGAGATAGGGCAAAGAATTGTCTAATTAAGAAGGCAGAGTGATAGGTTTTGAAGTCAGAAAATCACACAGCTCCCTCATATTTAGGGCATTGAAGTTTTGAAAGGGATATACAAGGATGTTTTTTATTCCATAGGAATTTTATACAGATGGAATTAATTCGTGAAAAATAGGAAAGAGAAATTCGAAAGGGCAACATAGATAATGAATAAAGGATAGGAGGAACAATCATCATTTTGATGGTGTCAAGCCTACCCCACCATGACAAATGGAGAGGTGACCAGGAAAGTAATATAGATTGAATCTTAGTGAGTAATGCATGGAACGTGTGTTTAATTGTGACATGAAAGGTATCGGAGAGCCATATCCCAAGGTATTTGATTTTAGTGGGGCATCAAGTGAAGTTAGTATCCTTAAACATATATTGATAACATAAGGAGTTCAATGGCAGTACCTCTGTTTTTGAGAAGTTCAATTTATATCCAGAAATACTGGAATACAGGTGAACCTCATCCAAAAAGGGAGGGAGGGATGTAGGGGGATTAGACATATATATTAATATATCATCAGCATATGCTGACATCTTAGTTTCTAAATAGTTATATGTAAGACCAGAGATAAGCTTATTGACACGAATGCGTTCAAGGAAGGGTTCAAGGCATAAAACAAATAATAAGGGAGAATATGGACAACCCTGACGTGTACCTCTAGATAGGGAAAAAGAATTTGAGGAACGATTATTTACAAAAATACTAGCACAGGGCTGAGAGTATAATATTTTAATATAGGAAATGAAGGTTGGGCCAAATCCAAACATGAATTGCCAATTAATACGGTCAAAAGCCTCATCGGCATCTAGGGAGAGTGCTGCCAAAGGGGATTTAATTTTTTTGCCTAGGGAGATGACATTTGCAAACATTCGAGCATTGTCAGCAGACAGTCGACCTGTAATAAAACCTGATTGATCGGTTTTAACCAATAGTGGGATGATGGTTTCAAGACGAGTGGCAAGAATTTTAGCAAATACCTTACAATCATAATTAATTATTGATATTGGGCGGTAGTTCTTCATAGGGAATGATCCTTATCAGATCATTCCATAAAGGAGCCAGAAGCTTTAGAGTCAGCAATAAAATAATTAAAAAGAGCTAAGAGTTTGGGAGTAAAGATGGCAGAAAAGGCAGAATAAAATTCAACAGAGAGGCCGTCAGGCCCAGGAGCTTTTGACTTTTTGCAGAGACTTAATAGCATCAGTTATCTCCTGTAAAGTAACATCTCTCTCCAATAGACCAAATTCTTCAGATAGGTAGGAGGAGTGGGGAGACCAGAAAAGAAGGTATCTACATTTTGAGAAGGATGTGTATCATCGGAATATAAGGGGTGATAATATTCATGAAACACACTAGCAATATCATCATCCGATGAGGCAAGGACATTGGTAGATTAATTTAAAATAGGTCCAATATTTTTGCGTTCAGATTTAATTTTTAGGTAATTGGCCAACATCCTACCAGCTTTATTTTGACTCCCATGATATTTAAATTTAATTTTAAGAAGGACATTGCAAGCTTCAACAGTAGCCAATTTATTAAGTTCAGACTTGGCCTTAATCAATTCATGAAGGGCAGAAGGGGATTTAGAGGTAAAAAATGTATGTTCCAATAGTTTTAGGTGTTGTAATAATGCTCTGTACGTATTTCGATTAGTTTTCTTTTTTGTATGAAATAGTAAAAGCACGAAAAGAGGCCTTGAAGGCATCCCAATTATTGGAAATAGAGGTGTCAGATGGGTTATTAAGCATGGAAAATTCATTAATAAACTTTGTAGTCTCAGAAATGAAAAGGGTATCAGACAACAAATAATTGTTAAACTTCCAGCGACTAAATTTAGGGGAACTTAAGGAAAGATCTAAAACAGAGAGAACGGGTGCATGGTCAGAGATGAAAATAGATCTGATCGAGGAGGAGCTACGCGGGCATCCAAGATGGTCGCGTGAGCAGAGAGCTCCCGAGACCCTCGCCGCCCTTCTTGATCTATCCTTCTGCTATCCTGGTTACTTCGATGGGCTTTTGAAGTACAACTCATCCTGATGCGGCTACACTTTTCCGGGCCGAGATCGGACTTCCAGAACCCATTTTACGCCGTCCTAAGTTTTCAGGCCTAGCCCCGGACGGGACCGGGGACTCTGCTGCTTAGAATTGGGAGGGAGGGTTGGGGGGGGGGGGGGGGGGAAGGGGGGTGAGCAGACCACCAGACAAACTGAGAGTGTGAAAAAGGCCGCTTTATTGAAACAGGTGCATATTTACAACAATACAACCCTGGCCAACGCCTTACAAAACTAAACCTCACTAATTAATTAATTAACTGCAAACCCCAAACGTCAGGCCCTCCCCTAATACGTCACAGTCCCCGCCCCCACCCTGTACAACAAAATTACAATACAAACCAATACAAAACCTGCATAATCATTTAAACACCATCCCAACCCAAAAGCATAACATCACATTCCCCAATTGCCCACCAAGAGCTTACGTTAACCAAAACAGTGTAACCACCCCACGAAACATTTATTTCAACTTCTCCAACCATAGCCCCATTTTAACAAAAACCCAACAACCTTCATGTTCCTGCTGGCAAAAAAACCCCAAAATCCGCACGGCACCTGTTCCAAGCGACAATGTACAACGTAAAAACCCATATCCACCTGTTCCGACAAACGACCAAATAAATAATAAAATAAATATAAAACCCCAAATAGGAAATAAATAAATAAAGGCTAGAAAAAAGGGGATCGAAAGATAAAGGGGGGGGGGGGGGGGAGGAGGGAAAAATTTTATTAAGCTAATTGAGCTCCCGGCCACCAGGTCACCTAGCCTAAAATGGTGGCCGGGAGGAGGAGCCAACAGAATTTATAGTTGGGCTCCCTCAGTAGAAATTATAAGAGCCCAAAACCAGCCCAAAAGAAGCCCAAAGTGAGCCTGCTCTCAAACCCCCCCCACTTGCCCCTCCCAAACAGCCCGGGGGGGGGGACATCCCTCCGGTCGGCTGCCCCCCCCCAAACCCCCCTTGCCGGGCAGTAGTTCAACAACAACGGTCGCCTGGCATCTGCTCTGCCGATGGTGTCGCCACTTTCACTTTCGGTTTCTATTTCCCTGTCGAACTGACTGCCGAGGATCTACATTGCATTCCTGACTCCGATGGTCCGACCAGCTATAAGTCTGACCAAGCCTTGGGCCGGCAATCTGTGACTTTTCCACGAAAGTGTGACTTCGGAGTCCAGAGAGTCGCTGCCATCTTCTCGCGACCAGGAAGACCCGACGAGGTGACGATTCCAACATGGCGATGAAGCCAGAGCTAGAGAAGCGCAGGAAATTCACCAACCGTGGGGGATCGGTCCAGACTAACGTGATAGACCGTTATACTCAGCCAAGAGGCTCCCCCAGCGCTGCTAGCCGCGGTACTGAGGACATGAGGACGGACCCGGTGGCTGCCTCGGAGGTGTCCCTTCAAGATCTAATGACCGCCATTTCAGGACTCAAGGCGGATATGGGTCAACAATATGAGGCCATTGTGTCCAAGATAGACACGGTGGCGGTCGATGTCACCCTTATTCGAGCCGACCTGGCTAAAACTAATGAGAGGGTCAAGGAATTGGACCTTAAGGCTACCAGTCTGGTTACCGATATGGCGGAAGCACAATCAGAGATCGGGAATCTCCGGTCATCGCATGATCTCTTGACCAGACGAATGGAGGAGTACGATAACCGGGCCCGACGGAACAACATTCGCCTGGTCGGGGTGCCGGAGGACAGTGGTGCAGCCTCGATCGATTTACTGGTCGAGGAATTGATTGTTGCCAAACTTGCTCCCGCAGGCCTTAGTAAATTTTTTGCGGTGGAGCGTGCATACCGCTTCCCAGGTGGACAGGTCAAACCGGGGGCCCCCCGAGGCCTATTATTGCTAGGCTATTTCACTTTCGTGCCAGGGATGCCATTCTCCAGGCCTCTCGTAGGCACGGCCCGCTGAAATTTGAGAACAGCTCCATTTCCATCTACCCTGACTTTACCCCTCAGGTGCAGCGGCAGCGATCTGGATTCCTGGGAGTGAAACGCCGCCTGAGAGACATGGGACTCAAATATGCGATGTTGTTCCCCGCTCGTCTTCGTATTGAGTACAGAGAACGTGCTTATTTTTTTGATCAACCGGACAGTGTTAGTGACTGGCTGGATTCATTGCCGAAGGACGACGCCGAGAGCAGAGGCCCCGGAGGCGCGGACGGAGGTGCATCGGCGCAAGAATGACTTTGGGTCCTGAGGTCCGATTCTGGGTCGTAATTATCTGCAGATTATTTTTATGTGCTTTCACTCTTAGGCCCGAGGGTGAGGCGGGTTGGATAGTCTCTCCCTTCCTCCTCAGGGGTTCTGTGTGTAGATTTTTGGAAGGGGCGACAGGCACACTGCAGTTTGGGGTGGCTTATGAGTCAGCAGGGGTGCAGGGTGGGGGGTGTTGTAACGGGTTTTTGGTTGGGAGGTGGGGGGAGGGGTTTTGGTTGTTTTTGTGTTCTATGTTCTTTCTCACATGGTACTTTATTGCTTACACGTATCCTTGCTCTGAGGTTTTGGGTGGTGGTGGTGTGGGAGTCACATTGGAATGCGGGGGGGGTGACATGAAAGTGCTATCTTGGAACGTCAATGGTTTGGGAGAAAGGATTAAACGTGGTATCGTGCTTCAACTCATTAGATGCCATTCCCCAGATGTTGTTTTCCTCCAAGAGACCCACTTGATAGGGAATGCTTGCAAAGCCCTTGACCGCCGAGGCTATCGTCTTGTGGCTCACGCTGGCTTTACATCCGGTTCCCGGGGGTTGGCATAATGGTGAAATCCTCTTTGGCCCTTACAATTGATGATGTCACCCTCGACGATCGGGCCGATATGCCGCTGTTTCCGGAAGGTGGGAGGGGAGGGTGGTTGTACTTGTTGCTGTTTATATTCCCCCGGGATTGCAGGTCACCACTTATGCTGACCTTGGTAGGACTCTTCTAGGGCTTCCAGATGGTCTCCTGATTATGGGTGGGGATTTCAATTCTGTAGTATCTGGCGAGTGTGACCGGCTGCCCCCCCAGGGTTCTCCCATTGTCCCAGATGTGGCTGACTGACTTTCTTGAAACCTTTGGGCTGACGGATGTTTGGCGGATGTTGCACCCCACACAAACTCAGTACACATTTCACTCCGGTGCCCATGGTAGCCTCTCGAGAATTGATTACTTTTTGATGTTAACTGCCAATTCCTCCTTGGTTAGTGGGATCCGACATCTCCCTAGGGGTACTTCTGACCATTCCCCTCTGTTACTTGAGGTCTCGGTGGGCGGCTTTTCTGGCTGTAGGGTCCCTCCTATTCCTCCCTGGCATTTTAGGAATCCTCAGCTTCGTTCGAACTTGGATAAGTCGATTGATTGTTATTTTGATGAAAATGTGGGATCGGTCAGTTCCCCTATGACTCTGTGGGAGGCCTTCAAAACTGTCATACGGGGCTCCGCGTTGTCCCTTATCGCTGCCGATAGGAGGGCGAGGAGGGAAGCTGTGTTTGCTCTTGAGGCCGAAATAACAGAACTCGAAACTGAGTTGGGTAGAGATGATACACCTGCGCTCTTGCATTCCCTGGAGCTGAAACAGGCGGATTATAGAGCCCTGGTCACTGACGCTGCTAAGGTGATGCGTATGAATCAGTTGGGTCGTTTATATGACGTAGGTGATAAGGCTAGCAAGCTCCTAGCGTGGTTGGACAAAGCTGATAGACTGAATCGTGTGGTGCCAGAAATAATCCGTGAAACGGGTGAGAGTGTGACTGACCCGGGCGAGATTGTTGAATGTTTTGTGGACCATTTCCGAATAGTATACAGCTCTGTGAGTGATCGTGATGAGGCTGACTCCTGTTTGCTTTTGCGCGACATTGCACTGCCTTGTGTGTCTGAGGAGGATAGATTGGCTTTAGAGGCGCCGTTCACTGTGGATGAGATTGCCATTGCCATTAGGTCCTTGCGGTCGGGCAAAGCAATGGGGCCCAACGGTTTGCCTTTCGAACTTTACAAACTGCGACAGGACAAAATGGCCGCCCATCTGCGTACTATGTTTCTTGATGCGTTCGAAGAGGGCCTCCTTCCCCTCGAACAGCGCCTGGCTACCATAGTGGTCATTCACAAGGACGGCAAACCTCGTGATCGTTGTGCCTCGTATCGCCCCATTTCATTGCTTAACGCTGAGCCTAAGATCCTGGCCAAAGTTCTGGCTAATCGTTTATTATCAGTGATTTGTGACTTGATCCATCCAGGTCAGTCCGGTTTTATCCCCCACAGGAATACGGCTCTCAATCTCCGCAGGCTTCATAGTGTCCTCGCGAGAGCTGAGACTCTCTCTGAACCCGCAGTGGTGGCGTCCTTGGACGCCACGATGGCTTTTGACACCATTGAGTGGCCGTACTTATGGGCTGCACTTTCTAAGTTTGGTTTCGGTCCTGGTTTCATTTCATGGGTGCAGCTCCTGTATGAGCAGCCATTAGCCCAGGTTGTGGTAAACGGCAGAGCTTCTGCATCGTTTCCGCTGGGACGTGGCACCCATCAGGGGGGCCCACTCTCTCCACTTCTTTTCGCATTGGCGTTGGAATCCCTCGCAGCGTGGCTCCGTTGGGAGCCCTCGATAAAAGGGATCCAGTGGACACCGGATCTCGAGGATCGTGTCTCGTTATACGCAGACGACATTCTTCTTTATTTCACGTCACCTCAGAAGTCTCTCAACGTGCTGTTTGATGTTCTCACCTCCTTTGGGAAGAACTCCGGGCTTGTCATTAACTGGACCAAATCATGTGTCTATGTTATAGCGGAGGTGCTGCCTCCGCTGCCCCGTAGATTCCCGATTCAAGTGGCTGCGGATGGCTTTAAATATTTGGGGATTTTTATTACTATGGACTCCTCCGTTCGCTATGACCGCAATCTCTATGCTCCTCTTCGTCGCCTCAAGCAGGATGTTCGAAGGTGGCGTGAGTTGCCTTTATCCCCGCTGGGACGAGCGGCACTTTTTAAAATGATGTCCCTTCCCAGATTTTTATATGCCTTACAGAAATTTTTCGATCCTGTTCCCTCCCGTTATTTCCGTGAGGTGGAGGGCCTTCAGAGGCAGTTAATTTGGGACGGACGGGCCCGTATTTCCCTATCAAAACTCACGCTTCCATGGTATGATGGCGGTATAGCTTTGCCTGATATCAGGCGTTATTATTGGGCCTCACAATTGAGTGCGATCAACCATGTCACATATTCTCCAGGGCCCACTCCCGCTTTCGCCATGGATAAATTCCTGCTGCCGGGCGGCAACTTTAACAGAGCCTTATATTCGAAGCCACCACTCCGGCTTCTGACTGGCCCGACGAGGTGTGCCGTGCGTGCCTGGAAGGACGCAACTGGGTTGGAGTGACAGATTGACGCGCATGACCCCGCTATATGATTCTGAACGGCTGGGTAACCTGTGGCGTACGAAAGGGTTCGATAGATGGGATATGATTGGTATTAGCAAGGTGGAGGATCTTTGGGCCAAAGGCACAGTCAAGTCCTTTGAGGCCCTGAAGTTAGAATATCAACTGGATGACAAGGAATATTTTCGCTACCTCCAGGTACGGCACGCCCTGCTTTCAACCTTCCCCCCAGGGACGGACATTCCCCAGTCGTCCCCGCTGGAAGACCGTATTCTGGATGGCCATGTCCCGGAAAGTACGATTTCTTTAATCTACAAAAAGCTTATTAACACCAGGGCGGACCTTCTAGTGAAACTTCGGACCTCCAGGGTGGCGGATGGCCTCGAATTAGACGATGAAGACTGGCAAATGGCGATTTCCTCTCCCAAGGAGGTGGCCATTCCAGCTCGGCTGCGATTTATACAGCTGAAGATCCTCCACCGAGTGTATGTGACTGGTGTGCGTCTGGTACGGATGGGCCTCGCAACTGACGGACTGTGTAGGCGTGGCTGTGGAATGAATGGTACTTTTCTTCATATTTTGTGGGAATGTCCGGTTATTTCCGCTTTTTGGTCTAGGGTGCATGATGTGATGGGGCGAGTTACTGGTGTCCCCCTCCTTCCTGAGGCGAGACGCTGCCTGCTTAATGTGTGGGAACCCACAGATTGTACGACCGCCCAGGCCTTCTGGGTCACCCTAGGCAACATGATTGCTAAAAGAGACATTGCACAACTTTGGGGCTCCCACAGACCACCGGGAGTAAATGCATGGAAAGATAACATGGACTGGTGCATGTTTCGGGAAAAGACAGTCTATGAGGCTCAAGGTCGTCCTAAGAAATGGGGTAGAATCTGGGCACAGTGGAATGAATACCGGGGAGACATTTGTACCCCACCACTTGATTATACTGAGACTACTCCCTCATCCCCGTAATTGATGTTCCCTTTGATTAGCATCCATTTCCTCAACATTCCTTTCACTGTCTCCCCGCCCCCTACAGACTTGGTTCCATTCTCATATATTGATTTCCCCCGTCCCTAACCCCCCCATGAACTAGATATAGTTGCCACCATGTGAGTGTCTTTGTTGTTTGTTTGAATTTCAACAAAATTATAAAATTGAACCTTCCTTATCCTTTATATGATGTCTATACCATTGAACCGTAATGCATCGACTTTTGGCTTTTCCGCAATTTATTGTAGTTCATGATTCACTTTGATGTCATAGCGGCCGGCCCGTTCGGGTTGTAGGCAGACGCTGTGTACTGTGCATTCGTTAAATAAAGGTTTTCCAAAAAGAAAAAAAAAGAAAATAGATCTGATCTCTGAAGACAAAAGTGAAGGGAGAAGGGATTTGCCAACCAAAATATTGTCAATCCTGGTATTGGTTTGATGAAAATTTGAAAAAAAAGAAAATTCAAGAGAGTCAGGGTTACACGTTTTCCAAGTATCATATAATGAACTAGAGGCAATGGCAGATTGAAAGGCTTTGCGGGATTTTTCTGGATTCAATTTACACTTGGATAGTCTGTCAGAAAAAGGTTCTATCCATTGATTAAAGTCACCAGCAATAATAATGTTTGGCCAATTAACAGGAGAGAGTAAAATCTTAATAGAATTCCAAAAATCAGGGTCAGGTCTGCACGGTGTCAGAACCACAAATCTAAGTACAGGAATTTGTGGAGTATGTTCCTTGATAAAAGAGCAGGAGTTCCCTGGCAGCAGTGCATGGACCGGTCTGGTCCGCAGTTGGCGATATAAGATGGCACCTAAGATGGCCACCGATGCTAGAGCTGAGGTGAGCGTTCTAGTCTATGTGCCCACGGCTGCAGGAGAGTAGAGAAGCAGCGCGGGCGCCTCTGTGACGATGTACTTCACAGAAGATTTTCAGTCAGGAGGGTCGTCTTTTCAGCGCTACGCTTCCAGACCTTCTCAGTCCCGTTTATAGTAATTATTTTTTCCCCAGTTGTATCGGAATAGGAGAAGGTGTGAATTTCAGAATAACTTGGCATCTAGTGTCCGGTGTGAGTCACTTCAGGAGCGGAATTTCAGAGGAGTGTCGAAAGCGACTCAGTTTTCGTCAGCAGAAGGAGTCTTCAGTAAAACGTTTGAGCAGTTTAAAGAAGCCACATCTGAACACAGAGCTAAGTGCAACTCATCTCAGTTATGAATAGTTTGTAAACAAACTTACCAGGATTAAAGTCCAGTTGTTGTAGAATCTGAAAACGGAAAGGACATAATTAGTTCAAAGGCATTGAAACAATGAAAGGAATTAGACGTCACTTGTAATTATGTAAATACTTACCTGAATTGAACTCGGGGTCATTTGTTAAACCTGTGATAGGAAGAAAAGGAAGTAGTTCGTTTTCTTAGAGTCCTCCGAATTTAAATTAATGTAAACTGTAAATAATCACAGAACTGAAGTCGAGCACTTAAGAAGACCTGTGAGAGAAAGAACAGGTTTTCATGGGAAGACATGAAAAGACATCAGTTTAAGGAACAGAGAGAAAAAACACAGACACCCATTTAAAGAAGTACCCAACAGTTAGTGAAGTAACTGCACTTACAACAAAATTAATAAGACTAATAGGATAAAAGGAAGACAAGAGGAACTAATGTTTGTTTTCTTTATCAGTATAAGCTAAATGTCCAGGAAGGAATCATTCAGGAATCTATTTATCAATTTCTTAGTGTCACATCCGTGAACACTTAATTCAGTAAGGCGACCAGAGGGTTTCACAAGAAACACTAGCAGTTGTATCAAAAAAATATAATCTTTTTAATATTTTCTTTTGGTATATAAATAACCAATTATTGGACAATCAAAGTCTGGCAACAAAAGTACTACCAGTCTGTATAGCAAAGTAATTTTGTAGTACAGCAACACCTTCAGCAGAATAATGTGGATACAAACAAAAGACCACATATAAATCAAATATACACAGTACAATTCACACATTAAGTTTTAAATGAATTGAACGTTATATTGCGTGACAGGTGTTAGGCGTCGACGTTTCGGTCCTTGTCGGTCACAAAGATCCATAGGACCATCTTCAGGACAACAGAGTTGCACAGGAGAATCTAATAATAAAACATATATATACATGTATGTACATAAAAAACCCTAAGGTACAAGGAGTTGTATACTCAGCTCAAAAAAACAATAAAGTGACAAGACAAGTGCCACATCACTTAGCTACATGCACAAAACCAACATGACTAAATGCACACACCCAGAAGTATCCACGAAGCCAAAAGTGCAAAATTGCAGACCAAAACACGCGAAAATGACCAATCACCACACCACTAAGTAGTGAAAGTGAGAATAATCTGCCAATAGTAGGCCGAGCATAAGAACCAAACAAGCCCAGTGACGCCCTAAATATCATTAAAAATAGGTACAAAGTACAAGCACTGTATGATACTCACGTCGATCATACGCCAGATAGGTCGTTCTAAAAAGTAACATTATAATGCGGTGTGATTAATCTGACTGGTGCCTTCTTTTATAAGTTTGTAATAATCAACACCCGTACACCGAAACACCCAAACATAATGTAACAGCCAACTTACAAGTCTGCTAGGCCACCTGATGCCCTGTAGATATTAAAGAAAGGACATACTAGTCGCGATGCACATAAGGCCCGATGTTGGGAAAATCAATGTCATCACAATGGGGTAGAGTCTAGGGGCTTAAGGTACTTACTAGTACGAGTCTGCAGCTACGGCTAAACAGTCCGTGTCTCAGCAATCAGTCGGAGCAACAATCTGATCGAATGCCTTTTCCGACTAAAGACGCCAAGAACCAATGACGTCATACCGCTCCGAAACGTGGCGGCCATCTTAGAACGGTAAAATTATATATAGTAAAGCGTGTAAGTGACTGCTCAAACAATAAAATAAAAGACAAGACAAAGGAAACAGAATAGTATTCAGTGTTCCTAGAGCGATGTACGAAATTACGACTTGAAACTCGCTCGAAAGGAAATTCAGAAGAAAAATTCAGAAGAAAAATCCCTCAGGTCTGAACAAGACTGATACATAAGTGACACACAGCCGTGTGTACAAGTAAGGACTCAGCAAATCTACAGGGACTATAGTCACTACTGAGTAATCAGCGAAGAGTAGCCAGAGTATGCCATTCTATTAAAGAATTAAGGCCATTTTCCACAGTGTTACAGAGCCAAATCAATTTATTCTCTCTTTGAGCCAGTATTTTATCAACATTGGGTCTTCTCCTTGTACCTTTTACAACGTCGATCACATACCATTTCATATCCTCTGGTTTGTGTGACATGCTGGTGTAATGTTCTACTAAAGGAGCAGTACTGACATTGCACCTAATGCGCAACTGATGTTGTGAGATGCGTTTCCTAATCTCCTGTGTTGTCTTACCAATGTAATTCAATGAAATGGTATGTGATCGACGTTGTAAAAGGTACAAGGAGAAGACCCAATGTTGATAAAATACTGGCTCAAAGAGAGAATAAATTGATTTGGCTCTGTAACACTGTGGAAAATGGCCTTAATTCTTTAATAGAATGGCATACTCTGGCTACTCTTCGCTGATTACTCAGTAGTGACTATAGTCCCTGTAGATTTGCTGAGTCCTTACTTGTACACACGGCTGTGTGTCACTTATGTATCAGTCTTGTTCAGACCTGAGGGATTTTTCTTCTGAATTTTTCTTCTGAATTTCCTTTCGAGCGAGTTTCAAGTCGTAATTTCGTACATCGCTCTAGGAACACTGAATTCTATTCTGTTTCCTTTGTCTTGTCTTTTATTTTATTGTTTGAGCAGTCACTTACACGCTTTACTATATATAATTTTACCGTTCTAAGATGGCCGCCACGTTTCGGAGCGGTATGACGTCATTGGTTCTTGGCGTCTTTAGTCGGAAAAGGCATTCGATCAGATTGTTGCTCCGACTGATTGCTGAGACACGGACTGTTTAGCCGTAGCTGCAGACTCGTACTAGTAAGTACCTTAAGCCCCTAGACTCTACCCCATTGTGATGACATTGATTTTCCCGACATCGGGCCTTATGTGCATCGCGACTAGTATGTCCTTTCTTTAATATCTACAGGGCATCAGGTGGCCTAGCAGACTTGTAAGTTGGCTGTTACATTATGTTTGGGTGTTTCGGTGTACGGGTGTTGATTATTACAAACTTATAAAAGAAGGCACCAGTCAGATTAATCACACCGCATTATAATGTTACTTTTTAGAACGACCTATCTGGCGTATGATCGACGTGAGTATCATACAGTGCTTGTACTTTGTACCTATTTTTAATGATATTTAGGGCGTCACTGGGCTTGTTTGGTTCTTATGCTCGGCCTACTATTGGCAGATTATTCTCACTTTCACTACTTAGTGGTGTGGTGATTGGTCATTTTCGCGTGTTTTGGTCTGCAATTTTGCACTTTTGGCTTCGTGGATACTTCTGGGTGTGTGCATTTAGTCATGTTGGTTTTGTGCATGTAGCTAAGTGATGTGGCACTTGTCTTGTCACTTTATTGTTTTTTTGAGCTGAGTATACAACTCCTTGTACCTTAGGGTTTTTTATGTACATACATGTATATATATGTTTTATTATTAGATTCTCCTGTGCAACTCTGTTGTCCTGAAGATGGTCCTATGGATCTTTGTGACCGACAAGGACCGAAACGTCGACGCCTAACACCTGTCACGCAATATAACGTTCAATTCATTTAAAACTTAATGTGTGAATTGTACTGTGTATATTTGATTTATATGTGGTCTTTTGTTTGTATCCACATTATTCTGCTGAAGGTGTTGCTGTACTACAAAATTACTTTGCTATACAGACTGGTAGTACTTTTGTTGCCAGACTTTGATTGTCCAATAATTGGTTATTTATATACCAAAAGAAAATATTAAAAAGATTATATTTTTTTAATACAACTGCTAGTGTTTCTTGTGAAACCCTCTGGTCGCCTTACTGAATTAAGTGTTCACGGATGTGACACTAAGAAATTGATAAATAGATTCCTGAATGATTCCTTCCTGGACATTTAGCTTATACTGTTAACCTAACCCAGTCCCGGGGGGATTAGTGGGTGGCTCTGTTCTAATACTGTTTTCTTTATCAGTCACAACTAACTGGCGAGGAAGGCAGATTCACACAAATAACCAGAGGAGAAGCAAGGTCCAGGAGAACTAGGGTGAGTGAGATATACAGTAGAGTAATACTAGGATAGAGTAGAAACAAAGGTAGTAATGTTGCATTAATTTTCAGGTTCCACTGAAAGAAACAGAAGGTGTCTGCAGATAGCTGACTGAAGGAACCTTTCCGGACCAGTCTCTTCTTTGTTTATTATTTTATTCAATTCCCCCGTCCCCCAAGGTAATGGTTTGGAGGTTCTGAGTAAAGACCTGCTAACATTGCTGAGTGGGACTAGGGACCTAGCATCTCCGTTCCCGTGCAAGAACTGGTAAGACATTAAAGTGTATAAACTTGAGTTCTGACAGAGTGAAATGCCCACGATGCCTTCGCACCTGAACAGAGATGGCGGAGGGAATTGACATACAGTCCCTAGGAACAATTCTTGATGCGATACAAAAAGAATTAGGAGCAGTCAGAGAAGAAAATCGAAACCTTAGGCAAGAGGTAGTTAG
The DNA here is from genome assembly GCF_964263255.1 of Lissotriton vulgaris. Lineage (NCBI taxonomy): Eukaryota > Metazoa > Chordata > Amphibia > Caudata > Salamandridae > Lissotriton > Lissotriton vulgaris. The sequence goes on from NC_141699.1 coordinate 116,333,506, forward strand.
TGCCAGGAAGAAAACTGCAGAATTAGCACAAAGACTTTGGACCTCCAGTTGTTAGAAAGGGAAGCTATGAATCCAGTATTAGAAGCCACCAATAGATCAACCACCCAGGTAATTCATTCCCTATCCCCTGTCATTCCACTAGCAGCTCCCGAAAGATTTAACGGGGATCCCCAGAAGGCGCAAATCTTTCTTTCACAATGCTCCTTGCACTTTATGTGCCGCCCTTAGATCTCCCCTGATGCGCAGTCCAAGGTAGCTTTCATACTCTCGTATTTAAGTGGAGACGCAGCTTCATGGTCAATGCCCTTAGTCTCCCGGGATGACCCTCTACTTAGGAACTTTGAAGAATTCAAACAGGAATTCCTTCGAATTTTTGACAGGCGGCGGATATCCCAGGAGGTGGATAACGAACTACTTGACTTGCGACAAGGAAATCGCGATCTAATAGCGTACCTGGCCCAGGTCAACAAGCTGGTGGTCGAGACTGATTGGCCAGAAAGCAAAGGAGCTGCAGGGTTTTATCGTGGGATGAGAGATGAATTAAAGGATACTTTGGCCCAAATTCCCAATCGACCCACAGAGATTTCGGCATTAATAGACTTAGTTTTGGAAATAGACTTTTGTCAGGGAGAAAGAAGAGGAGAAAAGAAGAAAGATTTTAGAACCATTACTCCAAGATTCGACAGAGCTCGATTTGATGGCACAAGAAGTACTGAGACCCAACAAGGAACCGAACCAATGCAGATTGGAACAATTAGAGGCCTTCTATCTAAGGAGGAGAAGGACAAAAGAAGAGTTGGTAATTTATGTATGTACTGTGGATCCGGAGGGCATTTAGTTAGAAATTGTCAGAAGAAGCCCAAGAACACCTACAAGCCGAAGGAAAACTAATGGCACCACCTGTGGGAGGAGTTGAACGGGTGGATACGAATCAAGAAATAACTCCGACAGAACACCGAGTTGCGAACACATTACAATCGACGGCTCCACATTTGAACCTGTCCATGGAAGCAAGATTCAGGGAGACCATTCTGACAGAGGTGTCGGTTATGATCGATTCCAGAGCTACAGGAAACTTTTGCGACTTAAGGTCTGCGGCTAAGGTGGGCATTCAAGCGATTAAGAAGAGTAAAAGTGAGCCCGTCCGAGCTGTGGATGGAACCAACATTTCGTCAGGACCAATCATAAGTCACACAGAGGCAATCCTATCCAATTGATTTCAGGTGATGGGCATAAGGAAAGGATTCAGTTTAATCTAATAGATGCGCCACAATTTCAATTGATTCTAGGTCTTCCGTGGCTTACCGAACAAAATCCTACGATCGATTGGAGTTCCAGAACAATTGAGATGAACTCGACGTATTGCCATGAGAATTGTTTTGGTGCTGAGGAGAAAACCTTGGAAAGTAATCCGGCATTATCACTGTGTTCCACTGGGCATTCCATGTGTGTGATAAATATTACTGAAGTCCCTGAAGAATACCAGGAGTTCCAAGACGTGTTTAATGAAGTGGAGGCCGAGCAGCTACCCCCACATCGAGTGTATGACTGCAAGATAGATCTGGAACCGGGTTTAAACTTGCCATGCAGTCGTGTCTACGCACTGACTGAAAAGGAAAACCAACATTTAAAAGAGTACTTGGATAAGTATCTTGCAAATGGATTTATTTGGCCTTCCCAGTCTCCCGTCTCGTCTCCATTATTTTTCGTGCCAAAGAAGGAAGGCGATTTAAGGATGTGTATTGACTACAGGGCAATCAACAAGATCACTAAAAAAAATAGATACCCCCTGCCATTGATCTCCGTACTCTCGGACCAAGTTAAAGGAGCCAAAATTTATACCAAATTAGACCTGAGGGGCGCCTATCATCTAGTCCGAATGCGCGAAGTTGACGAGTGGAAGACGGCATTTCGGACTAGGTTTGGGCTTTTGAATATCAGGTAATGCCCTATGGGTTGTGTAATGCCCCGGCTGCCTTTCAGCACTTCATTAATGAAATCTTGAAGGAATTCATAGACCAATGTGCAATTGTGTACATAGATGACATTTTAATATACTCATCTGATGTGTCAAGAAACCACGAGCAAGTAAGAGGGGTTTTGAGAAAACTACAAGAGCACAAATTATTTGTGAAATTGGAAAAATGCGCCTTTGATGTGTCACGAGTGGAGTTTTTGGGATTTGTCCTTTCGCCTTCCGGGATATTGATGGATCAGAGGAAGGTGGAAGCAGTAATGAGCTGGGAGTCTCCTACGAGCGTAAAAGAAGTCCAGAGTTTCATTGGCTTTGCCAATTTCTACCGGAGATTTATTAGTGAATTTCCCAGGAAGATTCTCCCCCTTACCAAATTACTGAGAAAAGTAATCAAGTTCGAATGGACAATGGAAGCCGAAGAAGCCTTTTAATCTTTGAAGACGGATTTCACCACAGCACCAGTCTTGTTGCATGCTGATCCTATGGAAACCTTCTATGTTGAGACGGATGTATCTGATCAAGCTGTAGGTGGAGTATTATCCCAACGACACAAAACCACAGGTCAGTTACACCCTGTCGCCTATCGCTCCAGAAAATTAACCTCGGCCGAGATTAATTACACCATCACAGAGAACGAGTTGTTAGCCATTAAGGATGCCTTTAAGGAGTGGCAACATTACCTGATGGGGGCCCAACATCTAGTGACTGTGTTTACAGACCATCGTAATCTAAAATTCTTAAATACTGCCAGAACCCTTACACCAAGACAGTTGAGATGGTCCCTATATTTTGCAGACTACGATTTCGTGATCACGTATCGTCCTGGGGCCCAAAATGGAAAGGCGGATGCGCTGTCCAGAATCGGCACAGAAGCACAGAAGACCCTTACAGGGAATCAACCAATCATTCTGAGTACAAAGATTATTGGGGCTATCACCTCAATCAGTTTAGAGAAAGATGTCGCCAAGGTCATGAGTCCAGAAGCTATGCAGGATTGGGCAAAAGAAGATCCAAATAGAGAGATCATCCAGCAACTTCCCTACCATCGGAAGACATTGTATATCCCCACTGTTGAATTGCAACAACAAATAATGCAAGAATGCCATGATGATAAATTAGCTGGTCACAAAGGAGAAGCCAAAACCAAAGAGTTGATAAGGAGACACTATTGGTGGCCGAAGATGGCTTCTGACATCGAGAGGTATGTTAAGTCCTGTGAGATCTGCGCTCAGGGAAAGTCGGAACGGCAGGCCCCAAGAGGTCTTTTGCAACCTCTGCCCACTCCTCCGTACCCATGGCATACAGTCACATTAGATCTTATTACAGACTTACAAAATAGTCAGGGATTTGATACAATCCTAGTAGTGGTGGACACTTTTTCCAAGATGGCCCATTTTACTGCCTTAAAGGGGGTTCCCTCTGCCAAACAGTTAGCCGCCCATTTCAGCTCTCAGATTGTAAGGATACATGGAGTACCGAAGATAGTGATTTCAGACAGAGGTTCTCAGTTTGTGTCTCACTTCTGGAGGGCCTTTATGGAAGGGTTAGAAATGGAAGTTAGATTTTCCACTAGTTATCATCCAGAAACTGATGGGCAGACAGATAGGTTGAACCAAGAATTAGAACAGTATCTGCGACTGTTCCTTTTAAAGGAGGAGGGAGATTGGTCAGATTATTTGTGGACAGCAGAATTTGCCCACAATAATGCAAAGAACAGCTCGACAGGTTACTCCCCCTTTTACCTAAATTATGGCAGGCATCCACATGCAACAATTTGGCAAACTGATATCTCAGTTCCAGCAGTTAAAGAAGCAGTATCGCATTTGCACCAAATACAGCTAAGGGCAGTAGACAATTTTACGAGGGCTAAGGAAAAATATAAGGGCTATGCTGATAGGAAAAGGAGAGAAGGGCCAACTCTGAATATAGGAGATCCAGTCTGGTTAAGCACTAGGAACTTGGGATTAAAAGGTAATCGGAAATTTCAGCCCCGATTCATTGGCCCCTATCTGGTGGAGAAAAAAATCAATCAGGTCATCTACCGAGTAAAATTACCACCTAAGCTAAAGATTCACCCAGTTTTCCATGTTTCATTGTTAAAGAAAGCTTACGCAGACCTTAGAGCCAAAACCCCTCCAAAACCAATTCAGTTAGAGACTGGAACTGAGTTCGAAGTGAAAGAAATTTTAGACTCCAAAAGGTCCAAGGGGAAACTGTACTACTTAATTGACTGGAAAGGTTATGGTCCAGAGGAGCTGACTTGGGAGCTGGAAGAGGATGTCCATGCCCCTAGGTTAATTAGATCTTTTCATCAACGATTCCCCACAAAACCGAGAAGGAAAGGAGCTACCTTGTTGGGGGGTACTGTCAGAACCGCAAATCGAAGTACAGGAATTTGTGGAGTATGTTCCTTGATAAAAGAGCAGGAGTTCCCTAGCAGCAGTGCATGGACCGGTCTGGTCCGCAGTTGGAGATATAAGATGGCACCTAAGATGGCCACCGATGCTAGAGCTGAGGTGAGCGGTCTAGTCTATGTGCCCACAGCTGCAGGAGAGTAGAGAAGCAGCGCGAGCGCCTCTGTGACGATGCACTTCACCGAAGATTTTCAGTCAGGAGGGTCATCTTTTCAGCGCTACATTTCCAGAGCTTCTCAGTCCCGTTTATAGTAAATATTTTTCCCCAGTTATATCGGAATAGGAGAAGGTGTGAATTTCAGAATAACTCGGCATCTAGTGTCCGGTGTGAGTCACTTCTTTTTTTTTTTTTTTTTTTTAAACTGTTTATTTGCAGGATAGTAAAATTGCACAATCATTACAGTACATGCAGTCACTTGTCTTACATCCCATTGAAATACATCAGTTGTACCGTACTCGCTCATGTTGCCTTTTCCTATTTTCAACCTGTTACACTATTCCCAACTCAACCCCCCAACCCCCCCTCCCAATATCCCTCCCCCGGCACTCCTATTCAGGCATAGTATGGGTTCAGACATGACGGTACAGTATGTACCCTATTCCTTGTTAATCCACCCCTTTGTCGCTATGCCATGCAGGTCCATATAAAGGGCATCACAGCCCAATTTGAGTTCTTCCTGTGCAGTGCACCTGTGTCCTTGTGTGGGTCACTGTCACATGACATTCGGGTACTCAGGGGAATGCAATGAAGCGGTGACCCCAAAGCAATCAGCTCATTTCAATCACTCAAGGACGACCCCACAGAGTTAGCATCCTCATCCAACAGTTCAAAAGATAACATAATAGTGTTCCATTCGAGGGATATAGGAATCCTTCTCAAGCCTTTACGCTCTTCGGTCTGTATTGCCATTCCCTCCGCCTTGCCCCACCTCACCACCTCCGCCTTCCACATCTCCGGGTCAGGGGGCCTGCTCGACTTCCACCTCATAGTAATGGTACGTTTTGCCAGTAGCATTGCTAGGTCAACAAACCTTGTGGCCACACTTTTCTTGCGTTCTGCAGGTCCCAGTCCCAGTAAGCTAGAGGATATAGTGTTGTGTTGTCTGTTGGGGGACACCCTGTGTAAGGCAGTGTGTACCGTTGCCCAAAAATAACCTAATTTCGGGCACTCCTATAACATGTGTATTATCCTCGCATCTTCCATGCCACACCGGGGGCATGAATCCAGTGTGTTGGGGAACATTACGTGCAATCGGTGGGGTGTGAGGTATGCGCGGTGTAGGATCATGAGTTGGATGAATTTAAATTTTGGGTTCTGCGAGACTTTCCTGGGGAATGCAAGGGCCCGCTCCCACTCTTTATCTCGAAACACTCGACCTGCATCCCTCTCCCACGCCTCGCGCAGTGGCTGCAACGACACCGCCCTCCCTTCACATATACCACTTGTAATCCATTTTGTTAAATGGCTCCCTGTACCCATCAGGTATTGCATCGTGTGTAGTGGATTTGTATTTGGTTCTATGCCGTCCGGTGCCCAGTGCCGTGTGATGTAGTCGCGCACCCCTGCATGTAGTAAGAACATTCCCCCAGGCGGATGGTGCACCGTGCAAAAGTCCTCACAGGACATCATATGTCCATCACTAAATAGGTCGCCCACCTGTGCTACCCCGGCATCAGTCCACGTAGCGAGTGCCCTGGTAGACAATATGCTTGTCCCCAGCGGGATCCCCAGCAGTGGTATCGTTGGGGCATAGGAAGAGGCCGGGGACGAGTATCGTACGGCCCGCCTCCAGCAGGTAATGGCCAACTTGAGCAGGGGGGGAGATTGCCCAGGGATCGCAGCGTTAGGCAGCAACAGGGTGTGTATGACTCCTCTTTCCCTATCTGCTTCGGACATGCCTATTTCGTGCAGGTTGCGACCCGCTAGCCAATAGGCCAGCCATTGTAATTGGCATGCGTAGTAATATGCCAGGAAGTCCGGGACTCCCATCCCGCCAGCCGTTGTAGGCAGCTGTAGTTTCACCAGGCTTATGCGCCGTCTGCCCCGTCCCCAGACCAGCTCCGTTAGCATGGTGTTCAAGGTTCGGAATACAGCAGCTGTCGCCAAGAAGGGCAAGTTCGTAAAGTAGTAAAGAAGTCTTGGGAGCACTACCATCTTAGAGATGGCCACCCTGCCCGCCACCGATAATGGCAGCGTGGTCCAGAATTGTACCTGCGACCTCAGAGCTGCCACAGCGCGGCCCAGATTACCGTCAAGCATATCTGCCGCCGTCCTATAGATCTGTATCCCCAGGTTGCGAAAGGTTGTTTCCGCCATTTCAAAACTGTGGGGCGGAAATGGTAGGGGGGCGCTCGTGTCGAGGGCATTAAAGCAGTACCCATACGACTTAGATTCGCTTATCGTGAGGCCGAAGAGTGCACTGAAGTCTTCAAAGAGCCCAGGGATGGGGTCCAGATCACCGTGCAGGTCTCTTAAATAAAGGATGATGTCGTCGGCGTAGGCCGACACCACATGAGTTACGCCTCCCCTCGTGATGCCCCTGTGTTGCGCTCGAAGCCGAAGCTTGCACAGCAGTGGCTCTAGCGCTAGTATAAACAATAGCGGGGATAGAGGGCAACCCTGCCTCGTACCCCTCGCTATGTCCAACTGTGGCGATATGCATCTGTTCGTGCGGACCCTAGCAGTGGGGTGAGTGTACAGTAATCGGATCCAATCAATAAAGCCAGCCGGGAGCCCAAACCGTGCCAGTGCTGCAAACATATAATCCCACCGGAGTGAGTCAAATGCCTGACGCAAGTCCAATGAAATACAGCCATCAGCTGACGTAGGTAAACGCTCGTGTAACATGAGCTGACTGAGCCTCCTCAGATTCATCGCAGTGCTTCGACCGGGCACGAAATCGCACTGGTCCGGGTGGATCAGGCCCGGAATATGTTGTGCCAGTCTCAGTGCCAACACCTTGCTCAGCACCTTGTGATCGGTGTTTAATAGGGATAGCGGTCTATAATTAGCTGGCCGTAAACAGTCCCTGCCCGGCTTAGGCAACGAGACAATCAGGGCCTGCAGCGCGGACTGCGGTAACCCTTTGGTTTTCTTTGCTTCGTTAAACACCTCATATAGCCGCGGGGCCAACAGGTCAATAAACGCCCCGTAAAATTCTGCCGGTAGGCCATCGGTACCCGGGGTTTTGTTTCTCGGGAGTGCCCGTATTGCCTGCCTGATTTCCGCAACCGTTATGGGCCGCGCTAAGTCCTCACTCTGGGCCTGTTCTAGTCGCGGTAGTTCCAGTCCCGTCATGAACTCTTCGAATGCCTCGTCCGACATGTGTCGATGTGGACCATACAGTGACTCGTAATAGTCACGAAAGGCGGTATTTATACCGATCTGTGTCACAGCCAGCCTCCCAGTTTGGTCCAGAACCTCCAGTATTGGAGTGGGGGCAGGGCTATCTCGCAGCAATCGGGCCAGCAAGGGCCCAGATTTGTCAGCGTGGGCATGTTGCCTACATGTATATTCCTTGTAGTCCAGGACACGCAGTTCCTCCAACAGCTCGGCGTGTTGAATGTGCGCCTCCTGCAAAGGTGTAAAAGGTAAGTTCGTGCCCGCAGCCTCCCTCTCCAGCATGGCCAGGCTGCCCTCCACTTTATTAAGCTTCTCTAAGACCAGGCGTCTCATGCCCGAGCGTGTGTTCATTGCATCCCCCCTTATGGTCACCTTAAAGGCATCCCATTCGATCTGACGCGTACTAGCCGTGCCGCCATTAAAATGGAAATGTTGCGTGATTGCCTCTGCTATAGTTGCCTTAAAAACAGTGTCTTCAAGCAGTTCCGGGGACATACGCCATGTCGGTATCGGTGTGGGTATCGTGCCCCATCTCAGCGTGACTTCCACTGGGTTGTGGTCCGAAAGGGTCTTGCCCATGTGTTCTGAGGCCACTACCCCCCCCCAGCAATGTTGTGCTACAGAACATATGATCTATTCTCATGTGTAGACCATGGGGAGGGGAGAAGTAGGTGTACTCTCTATCCGTCAAGTGCGTGCATTGCCAAGTATCCGCCAGCCCCCAGCCCATTGCCCACTGCGAGAGTGCTTCAGCCTGACTTCTACTTTCAGTAGCCTGCAGTGGTGGGTGAGATCTGTCCAGTGATACGTCTAGAACTGCATTAAAGTCCCCTCCAATAATCCACACACTCTCCGACCATTCAGTTAATACTCTGTTAAACGCGGTCAAGAAAACCGGCTGACCCGTATTTGGCGCATACACGCTACCAAGCACAACAGGGGAACCATCCAACAACCCCCTTATAAGCACATACCTTCCCTCTGGGTCGATCCTTTCTTCCAGTATCTTAAAAGGGACAGAGTTCCTGATCCATATCGCCGCCCCCCGGGAGAACACTGAGTAAGTAGTAGCAAACAGCTGCCCCTTCCATTTCTTTAGCAGTTTCATCTCTATTCAAATGCGTCTCCTGTAAGTATGCCACAGCAACACGCCTCCTATTGAGCTGTGCCAGCACCCTATGCCTTTTTTGGATTGAGCCCATGCCTCTTACATTCCAGGTGCACATTTTGTATTCACTAAGGGACCCCATGACTGTTAGCGACAATTATATTCAGCGTGTCCCACCCTATTCCAATTAGTCTTGCGAAGGTTTCCATGAGTGCCCTAATTACAAACAATCCCAAAACATCAAGGTCCCCATTCAAAGAACTGTGAGGTCCAAACACTTGCACCCAACTGGGGTGCCAATTGAACAGAACCATTGCTGCGCCCTGGGGGGTGTGGGCCCGCTCTCCCTTGTCTGGGCCCCGCCGGAATCCCTGCGGCGTGCCCTGACAGGTGTTCGTACCCCCAGCCCCAGTTGACCCGCCCAGAGTCTCACATGCAGTCTGTACATTACCAGTCGGAGTCTTCCGAAGTCTCTTTAAAGATCATTAGCTTCCTGTGCGGTTATTTTCGGAAACAGTTGCAGGCTGTCCGCAGAACCAGACACCTCTGTCCGGGAATCGGAGGCGCTATCCAGCACCGTCTCACCATCCGCGTTGTGTGCAGCCAAAGCGGCCTCTGTCAGCTGGGACCTCTCCTGTGATACCCGCATCCCAGCCAAGGGATCCGGACCGCTCGTGCCCACCTCCTCCTCGTGTGTGGCACTCGCTCCGGGCTGCCGCTCCTCGCCATTCGAGCGTCCTTCCCTCTGTCTACCCTCCTCAAATGGATCTTGCGAGTTGGGCGGCGTCAGCGTCACTTCCATCCATTCCGCCGCCTCCTCAGCCGTGTCAAAGAAGAGTGATTTGTTGTTATGAATTATTTTCAAGCGGGCTGGAAACAGCAGGGCATATTTAAGATTCCTGTCGCGCAGGCGTCTCTTCACACCCATAAACGTTGACCTGGCCTGGCCCTTTGCACCGTCGGGGTGAAGTCTGGGTAGATCAAGATAGTTTTGTCCTCAAAGCGTATCGGCGCTTTCTCTCGTGCCACTCTCAAGACTATGTCCCTGTCTTTGTAGTTAAGCAGGCAGGCTATTAAGGGGCGAGGTGGTGCTCCCGGCTTTGGTGGTCTAGACGGTATCCTATGCGCCCTCTCCACACTGTAGAGTGGCGTAAGTTCTTCAGCCAATCCTCAACAAACTGGGTTGGGTTCCTCCCCTTGCTGCGCTCCGGAATTCCTAGGATGCGCACGTTGTTGCGGCGAGCCCGCCCTTCCGCTTCGTCCATCCTCTCCCATACCAGCTTCATCTGCTTCTCCATGTTTTCCATTTTCGTGGATTGCTCCGTTTGCTGCGGTATCAGGTCGTCCAGAGCCAGTTTGTGTTCCGTGACCTTCTCCGCCAGCTTGTTATGGTCGGCGCGTAGTAGAGACATACCCGTCGCCATACTGTCCATGCGCGTTTCAAGCGCTTCTCTTGAAGCCCTTATCTCAGACAGAATAAGGTCCAGTTTGGCCTCCTGTGAAGTCTTGCCCGTCGGAGGCACCATCTCGATGTTTGAGGAGGCCAGTGGGTCTTTCGAGCCTGTAGACTGCAGAGTCTGGTCGGCGCCCCTCTCAGGCATCTTGGTCCTGTTCCTGCCCATGTTTCTGGACGACAGTGCGGCGGTGGTTCTGTCCCCAGGGGGTCCCCTTCCCTGCGTACAGTAGGTCAGCCTCAGGTATCCAACGTGCACTGGGCTCGACTCTTCAATCACCAGTGACTCCGTGCGGAAGCGAAGTGGCGTATTCCCTCCTTGTCGCACCTGCCCCCCCGAAGGTATCGCCTATCCCTGCTCGGGGGGGGTGCACTCCAGGCCACTGTGTTATTCAGCTGCTCGGCGTCCAGTGAGGTATGCTAAGCAAGGTCCGTTCCCTTATCAGGGTACTGCTCCGAAGAGGGTCGGCGGGCCCAGTGTGTCCTCGTTAGCGCTTCCTCAGGCGTGTCCGTGCAGACTGACTGCACCCCTGTGGTGTCCACCCCCTGCCAGAGTCTCTCCGTTAGGCGCTCAGGGGAACTTACGCCAGTGTGTGTGGGTCCTCCGCCCGCAGATCCTGCAGCTCCCCACAGCCGTATCGAGCGGCTCCCTTGTTCCAGTGACCCCTGCAATGTGCAGTACTCCCGGCGTCAGTGGTGTGAGCTGCGCTGCCGCCAGAGTCACCAGGGTAGTGCTCCAGGTGCTGCGTCGCAGTGAAGGTCCCCCGCCGGTAGGCAATATGGCCGCCTTACCGCCGGATGCCTCCGCAGTGGCTGGGCCCCCTTTCCGACAGTGTGACGTTCCCAGCAAGTTCGAGGCTCTGCTCGTCTGCGGCGGCTTCCCTATTCCTCCAGTGTGGGCCGTGCACAACACCGGGCCGTCTCCTGCACCTCGGGGCCCACAGCGTGTGACAGCGGTACTGCAGGATGCCCCAGCCTTCTTCGTCCAGGCCGCCGCAAGTCGGGTATGGCGCGGGCCTCAGTTGTGGCCGCTGGGCCTCAGTTGTGGCCGCCGGGCCTCTCCGCCTTCCCGCTGCACTTCGTCCCCGGCCAGGCCGCCTCTCTCCGCTGCGTGTCTGGCAGGTCCGCGGTTTCCCTTCCTCCAGTGGGCCCTAAGCGGCAGAGGAGCTCCCGGCGTCTCTCCGGCCAGTTGCACCAGGGGGGCTCATCAAGTGTGCCTCCGTACGGGCTCACTCTCCACTTGAGGCCGCGGCTCCCGTCTTCCCAGCAGGCCTCCCCCGCGTCGGATGTGTCGGCGACGTGCGAAGTGTCACCTCGGTCACCAGACTCCGACCGGTCCGCTCAGCAGTGCCTCCGCAGTTTTCTGACCCGGGCGGGTCGTCAGGGCCGTCAGGGTATCAGGATGTTATGCTTGTTTTACCGGGCAGAGGACGGAGCTAACTCAGCAAGCGTCCGCCATGCTCGGCTCTCGGCCACGCCCCCCGGTGTGAGTCACTTCAGGAGCGGAATTTCAGAGGAGTGTCAAGAGCGACTCAGTTTTCGTCAGCAGAAGGAGTCTTCAGTAAAACGTTCGAGCAGTTTAAAGAAGCCACATCTGAACACAGAGCTAAGTGCAACTCATCTCAGTTATGAATAGTTTGTAAACGAACTTACCAGGATTAATGTCCAGTTGTTGTAGAATCTGAAAACGGAAAGGACATAATCAGTTCAAAGGCATTGAAACAATGAAAGGAATTAGACGTCACTTGTAATTATGTAAATACTTACCTGAATTGAACTCGGGGTCATTTGTAAAACCTGTGATAGGAAGAAAAGGAAGTAGTTAGTTTTCTTAGAGTCCTCCGAATTTAAATTAATGTAAACTGTAAATAATCACAGAACTGAAGTCGAGCACTTGAGAAGACCTGTGAGAGAAAAAACAGGTTTTCATGGGAAGACATAAAAAGACATCAGTTTAAGGAACAGAGAGAAAAAACACTGAAACCCATTTAAAGAAGTACCCAACAGTTAGTGAAGTAAGTGCACTTACAACAAAATTAATAAGACTAATAGGATAAAAGGAAGACAAGAGGAACTAATGTTTGTTTTCTTTATCAGTCACAACTAACTGGTGAGGAAGGCAGAATCACACAAATAACCAGAGGAGAAGCATGGTCCAGGAGAACTAGGGTGGGTGAGATGTACAGTAGAGTAATACTAGGATAGAGTAGAAACAAAGGTAGTAATGTTGCATTAATTTTCAGGTTCCACTGAAAGAAACAGAAGGCGTCTGCAGATAGCTGACTGAAGGAACCTTTCCGGACCAGTCTCTTCTTTGTTTATTATTTTATCCATTTCCCCTGTCCCCCAAGGTAATGGTTTGGAGGTTCTGAGTAAAGACCTAAAAACATTGCTGAGTGGGACTCGGGACCTAGCATCTCTGTTCCCGTGCAAGAACTGGTAAGACATTCAAGTGTATAAACTTGAGTTCTGACACACGGCCATAAATATTCAAGAGAACTTACTCTTTATTTTGTATAATTTCTTTAGCCATTACCCATCGTCCATCAGTATCCTTTTGTGTAGACACAATATGCACATGTAATGATTTATGAAACAATATCGCTACACCCCCCTTACTTCCAGATGAAGGAGAAAACACAACCTGACCCACCTACTGACGTTTAAACTTAAGCGATTCTGTTTCATTAGAATGCGTTTCCTGAATAAAAGAAACCTGAGCATTCAATTTTGATAAATGAGAAAGTACCTTCTGTCTCTTGATGGGGTGTCCAAGACCACGAACATTCCATGTGACAAAATTGCACATAATGGAGAATTGGGAGGGTATTACACGGAAGGAGATGACACAATGCAAGGGAACAGCTGAAAGGAGATAAACACCATATATGATCGGAGAATAGAAAAAACATCAGCAAACTTAAAAAATATGGTATATTACAATATACAACACTTCTGGACACATGCAACAAATGGAATAACGTCAAAGATAGAGAACAAACAAAAAGAGAACAAAAAAGAAAAAGAAAAGGGAAGAAGAATAGAAGTAAAAGAAGGTAGATCAAGGAAAATAATCCAGATCTAAGAAGAAACAGCAAAGACTGAAGCATGAGATGCAGCTGTACCGACAAAAGATGAAACGAGAACGAAGGAGAGAAAAAGAACAGAGTTCTGAACAGTCATAATGGGAAAGGAAGAAAACAGATACAAGAAGCTTAGAAATATTGAGAAAAACCAGCGGCAGAGCACGAAGACAGATTATGCAGAAAAGACCTCAATTTAATAGGATCATCAAATGAATGCATGGAGCCTTCATGTGTAATTTTACAGAGGCAAGGGTGAAGAATCCCATAATGAATGTTTAATTGTCTCATCTGTCGGCGAAGACATAGAAATTCCTTTCTTCTTGCATTAGTAGCATTAGAGAGATCTTGTGACAAATAGATAGTATGACCAGACCATATGAGACAACGTTTTGCTTTAGCTGCTGAGAGGACACGCATAAGATCAGTAAATTCCAAAAATAACATAATGATTCCTCTAGGTCTAGAAGCATTAGGTTGAAGATGTCCAAGCCGATGCACGCACTGAATCTTTAAGGATGGTTCTGATAGGATCTCCAAAAGTTCTGACAAGAATTGTTTGAGGAAAAGGAGTATATACGGACCTTCAAGATTTTCTGGTAAGCCATAAAGACGTAGATTATTGTGTCTATTATGATTTTCAAGGTCCTCGGTATGGAGTTTGAGACGATGGATTTCCTGTTCCAAAACTGTGCTCTTAGTAGATACATCATGTAAGTCACTAATGCGTTGCTCCATATGAAGAACGTTAGCCTCCATGCTAATCCATCTATCCTCAATTTGCTGAAGTTTGTCATTTGTCGTGGACATAAAGGATTTTAAACCCCTCCCCTCATCCCAAAAGATGATGTCAAGAACAGGGTTTTGAGATGATAAAATGGGAGAGGGGGTGGGGTCATTTTTAGCTCTCGTGGGGTTAGTCCCAGATAATGAGGCTTTAACCGAGAGCGAAGATTCATTGGCCATCTTGAAATGTCGTGAAGAAGGAAATGGAACTTTTAGTGAAGATTTCCGTCTGCCCATAAGATTAATAAAAACACAGTTCAAGCAGAAAAAGGCCAGAAATATCAGAGATACCAAAAAAAGAGAGTTATGACAACCTCTGTCAGCACTCAAGCATATGCCAAAAAAAGGCAAAGAGGGAACCAGTCCTGATAAGCATTTAGTGAATCAAATGCCTTCAAAAAAGTAGGTGCTAGGAAGTATGACATGTAGACGAAAACCTCCGTAACCATTTGTATAGTTAAGAAGAGGCCAAAAATTCAAATATGAGGCAGATAATAAACATTGTGAGAAAGTTCCATTTAAAAGAGAAACTGGTACTTTTGCTTAGAAAATGCAGTAAAAGGAGCGTCTGCACAAGTAATGCATCATACTTGAGGAGAGCCTTGTATATTGGTAATGAAGCGATTGTTATATTATTGAAAAAAAGTGAAAGTCATGTTGCCAAGATAAACAGCAGGAGATGTTGAGAGATAAAGGCAGATATAACGTTGACGCGCGTTTAAATATCAAGAAACGCCAGTTTACCTGAGTAGAAATTATCGAACGCCTGCCTATTAAAAATGGCGGCTGCTTGCGGTAGAAATGAGGAGAAAGTGTTATCTTTGCCGCTGGCTCGACCAGGGTTCCAAAATGCGACCAGAAGGGCTCCATCAGCCGCTCCGATCCTTCATAAAGCCGAGCCCTGCATCCGTTTGCAGTGAAACCTGATTTGGACGGCTGTAATCGAAAGAAGAACTCCGCAGTCGAGCAGAGCTCAGGTCGGAGACCACGCCTCCCTCCCCTTGGAAATTGTGATGTGAGAACTCAACTGTAATAAGCTATTTCACTTGAGATCGGATGTAATTTCTTTATAATGCATGGGATTCTGTAATCCCTGTATAAATGCCGGTCTCTAGTTTCTTTATAATCTATGACTTGTGATGCACCCAGTCGCCAATTATAAAGAAAAGACATCAGAACTTGACTATTATAATAAGTTATTACAGTCAAGTTCTGAAGTTCCAATGCCTACAACCAGAGCCAGCAGCCAAGGTGAAAGGCAGGGCACGAAGCACAATTGAAGCAGCTGTTTAAAGCAACAAAAACTGAATGTTGCTTTTTTATCTTCTGTTCTATTTTCTAGCTTACACTGAAAAGCAGAGACAACATGTTTATTTTTTTGTACTCCTTAGATATATAGAGAAAAGCTAAAATCTTTCTGCATGTTTCTACACTGTCCGAGCTCTGCAGATTTATTTTATTTTTTTAACAACCTGACTTGTATTGATTTGATTTTATATATGTTTGCAACAAATATCCAACAGGTTTTTTATGTGTTTAATTTTGCACTTGAGGTTTTATTTTTATTCTGCATGTTTGCAAACATGCTCGCTCTTTCATTTGAAAGAGCTATGCAGCAAGGTTTTAAGGGCCCGATTCACAGAATGAACTTAAGACTCAATCCTAAACTTACTACTGTTTTGGTATTCACAGATTGCACTTACTACTTTTGGTATTCACAGAATGAACTTACTACTTTTGGCATTCACAGAATGCACTTACTACTTTTGGTATTCACAGAATGAACTTACTCATTTCGGTATTCACAGAAGTTAGGACTCCTAAATGCCTTCTGTGAATACCGAAAGCCTTAAAATTAGGATTTTTCTCAATTTAGTAGTAGTAAAGTTAGGACTCCTAACTTTAGGACTCCTAAATGCCTTCTGTGAATACCGAAAGTCCTAAAATTACGATTTTTCTCAATTTAGTAGTAGTAAAGTTAGGACTACTAACTTTAGGACTCCTAAATGCCTTCTGTGCATACCGAAAGTCTTAAAATTAGGATTTTTATCAATTTAGTAGTAGTAAAGTTAGGACTACTAACTTTAGGACTCCTAAATGCCTTCTGTGAATACCGAAAGTCTTAAAATTAGGATTTTTCTCAATTTAGTAGTAGTAAAGTTAGGAGTCCTAACTTTACTACTACTAAATTGAGAAAAATCCTAATTTTAAGACTTTCGGTATTCACAGAAGACATTTAGGAGTCCTAAAGTTAGGAGTCCTAACTTCTGTCAATACCGAAATGAGTAAGTTCATTCTGTGAATACCAAAAGTAGTAAGTGCATTCTGTGAATGCCAAAAGTAGTAAGTGCAATCTGTGAATACCAAAACAGTAGTAAGTTTAGGATTGAGTCTTAAATTCATTCTGTGAATCGGGCCCATAGTGAGTTAATGGGAATGTCTAGAAACATTCAGAAAGATTCTAGCTTTTCTCTATGTAAAGGGTGCAAAACATAAACATTTTCTCTGCTTGTTATTGTAAGCTATTAAAATAGAACATAAGAAAGAAAAGCAACATTCTGGGTAAAAATAGCTGCTTCAAACATGCTTCGTGACCTGACCTGCCTTTCACCTTGGCTGCTGGCTCTGGCATCAGGCATTGTGACTTCATAACACAACTGTAATAACTTATAAAAGTCGAGTTCTGACGTCCTTTTTTATAATCAGTGACTGAGTGCATCACCAGTTGCCAATTATACAGAATTTAGAGGCATGTATTTATACAGGTGATACAGGATCCCATGTATAAAAGAAAAATAACATTGGCTAAAGATAAAAATATTTTTAGTCACAATAAACACACATTACTACAGTAGTCCCTAGAACTGAAGGGAACTATTTATGAGCGATGGCCCTTGTGAAAAACAGAGAATACCTTTACTCACAGTGAGGTTAGCCAATGGCTGCAGTGGGGGGTCAGCTTGCCCCATGCTTTATTGTATAGTGGGAGGAAGAGATAAAATGATTAACAGAACAGTAAATAATGAATTAAGAGAAAGCCCATGCAGCTGTGCTCTCAGGGCAGCTCTTTCTGCCATTCAAAATTAAGACTTTTCAACCATTCCAAACATAGTTTGGGAATTTATAACTTTCCCCAAAAATATTCCAGGGCTGTAATAATAGGAGGAAAGCTGCTTTTCCCCCAAACTTTCTAGGACTGGAGTTAGAATAGTAATTTTGATCTTCCAGTGTCCGCTACGTCCACAGCTGCCCTGAGGGCTCAGTCAGGAGATACTGACTGAGACAGACCGTCCGTAACATTTCAAAGTTTTGTATATGCATGAGCAGCCACAAAGCATTGGGCGTTTCTATGTAAATAGCAAGAAACAGGAGAACGCTTCTTTACCACCTCCTTTGACAAACTCTTTTTACTACCATGATCTCCCTAGTCCATTTCTAATGACTCTTTCCTCTTCCATCTCTCCTTTACTCATCTCAAAACTCCACCTGCTTCTATGATCTCCCAATAAACACTTTCTAGACTCTTTCCTCTTCTATCCCTCCATTATCCTTTTCAATGAAACTAACAGCCACATGTCCACTGCTCAAATTAACTCCTATTTCTCTATACTAATTCACCAATAATCTATGAGGGTTCTGGAGCAGCGTACTACTCTCCAAAAAAGCATTTTGATGCCTTGTCAAGGGTAGTAAATGCTATATAAATACAATTACAATTGTGGCTTGCAATATCAGTTTAGTACATTGCGTCAAAGAGAGACGTAATACGGTCAAAATGTGTCTTTAAGTTAATAGGGACCCATTGTACCAGTCATGAGATTATATCTAACAAGCAAATGCATTCTGGGAGTTGTAGTACTCGTTCACATCAATGGAACTAGTTAGAATAAATAAAAAATAGTTTGGTATACGTAAAAACAGACTGGCATCCCTGATGGCATGAATTTATCTGGTAACTTGATATAGTAATCAGCTATTTCTTGGGCAGCTTACCACCACGGTACTTTTTAAGAATGCCACTTGTATTGAGACAAGCCATGTCCTTTTTACCTTTTTAGTAAGAGTACCAAAACTCTCAGTTCATCAGGGGCACCATTTTCACCATCCAGTAAATTCTGGTAGTTGTAGTCCTGTTTCATTTGAATTACACTTACACACATGAAAACAACGATTTGTAAAAGGAAAGTCCAGGAAGTTGTTAACATTACTTTTAAGGAGAGCAGAGCAATGTGGAGTAAGCAAAGACACAGACTGAAATGGACCCCATCATAAATCCAAAAGAGAAGGAAAAGAGACAGGCAATAACAACATTATGTGAGGGTCAGGATGGTAAATGGACAAACAAACGGTCCCTGGATGATTGTGATGGCAAAGAGCCAGTGGCGGCTGCTGACAATCTGACAAGGGGGTTGGGGGCAGCGCAGGAAAACATAATAAAATAATTAATGTATGCTTACCTTTTGCTGCCGGCCACTGCTTTAGTATTCTTACGGTTCCGCGCCACACCTCACTGCTTCTAAGCTCATGGCACTGCAATCCCCCTGAGCACAGGCACCCAGACTCCCCACGTAATCCCAATGCTGTTCTTATGCTATTACCCAACATGAGAGAAGAGCTGGGATTGGGCCAGTTTCACACTACAGCGAGACTGGGATCCTGTGCTCCTTGGCACCTACAAAGCAAAACCAAAGGGGATGATGGACGGAGTGTTGAACATTGCAAGCACTCAACCCCAGTCAACTGATCTGGGTTTAATCCGTCATCATTCTTTAGCTCATTCCGCCACCCCAGTTCAGACATGGCCATATGCAAATCAGTCTGACCCTGTGCCTCATGGGAACAGTCCAGCCCGAACTGCCAAGCCATGTCTTCCCTGTACCGGAAACAATCCTCCTGGGACCGGTTTCTGGCTAATCAGCCGTCATCAGCCAGGCTAGCTTGAATCCAGTGGCAAAGTGAGCAAGGGAACAACGTCTGGGCATACCCCGCCACCTTAGGGCGAGCAAAGCAAAACCAAAGGAGATGATGGACGGATTGTTGAACATTGCAAGCACTCACCCTCAGTCACAGATCTGGGTTGAATCCATCATTATTCCTTAGCTCCCTACGCCACCTCGTTTCAGTGGCTTGGCAGTTCTGGCTGGACTGTTCCCATGAGGCACAGGGTAAAGACTGATTTGCATATAGCTGGGTCTGAACTGAGGTGGTGAAGTGATCATAAGAATGATGACGGATTCAACCCAGATCTGTGACTGGCGGTGAGTGTCTGGAAAGTTTCAGCGCACCGTCCATCATCTCTTTATATTTAATTTAGAGATGACCACAACAACAGTTAATAATACATTTAATATACATTAAAAAGGACTATTACCTACCCCCCAAGATAATCTTATAGATATAGGGGTATGGAATAGTCTGAAATGTCACACTTGTAGGACTATGATGGTTAGTAGTTGTGTTGTTGTTTTCATTGCCAGTATGGCAAGGACAATGTGTGGTGCTAACTAAAGTGGCATCCTGACGAGTGCCCTGGCATGTATGTTTTTTTAACAAACTAAGCACTGCAGCACTTTGAGGCGCAAAATCACCCTAAGTGCATCATCAACATGAGTGCGGAAAACTTTTAGGAGCACAAATCAAGTTTATGTACAAAATCACATATAAGTGTGAAATCACCCTTGGTACAAAGTAAGCTTTATTCTGGAATCACAATTGAGAACAAATTCATATTTAGGTGCAAAATCAGTAGTGGTGTTTCCACAATTTAGGAGCACAAGTTACTTGTAGGAGAAATACACATTTAGGTGCAGACCCACATTTAGGCCATTATTATTAGGCACTGGGTGGCTATTAACCACACCCAGTAAATATCATTACCCCAGAGTGGGATACTTACCGGGTACAGTAAATACCTCCTATTCCCCGAACTTGTGGGGTCATTATGAAAAGCAGTACATTCAACTTGTCTTTCCTTTCCTTTTTCTAATAATTATCACACAACACAGAATTATGTCTTCTAAAGGCCTTATATGAAAATTCCATTTAGGTGAAGAATTGACAGGAGGGCGGAAACCCTGTTTGGAAATCAAATTACATGTAGGAGCAAAAACACAGTTAGGTGCAAAATCAGATTTAGGTGCAAAATCACCTTTGATGCAACATAAATAAGAATGTGGAAACACTTTTCAGCGCAAATACCCAGGGGCATATTAGCAAGGGCCATATCGCCGCTTTAGCGGCACTTTTTGCCGCTAAAGCGGGGATTAATTTTATCACCCTATCAGCAAGCTGTCGCTAACAGCAGTTAGCGACAGCTTTTAGGCGATAGCGACCGGTTGGGGACCGCTTTGCATGTCAGCGGTATTTATCGCTAATGACATGCAAAGTGGGCGTACCCAAACTGTTAGCGACTGAAAGTCGCTAACACAGCTATCGCCTATTAGCAAGGCAGGCAAAATTATTTAAAAAATCACGCTAAGTGCGATTATCTCTATAATCTAACCCCTGCTAAAAATATTTTACCTGTTTATCCAATGGGAGGTGGATTTTCAGGTTAAGTCCCCATTGTCGTTAATGCGTGAATATTGCTGGATTTCCAGCGATATTCACGCATTTCGCCGCTATCGCTGGATATTTTAGCACAATGGAGGAAAACGTTGCTGATAGCATGTTTTATCCGCTACAATATCCAGCGAAAGGCAGCGATATAAAAAAATGCGCTAAGGGCATTTTGCGATAAATATCGCTGTTCCTTGCTAATATGACCCCCAGTTGGATGCAAAATCTCCCTTGGTGCACCATCAGCAGAAGTTTAGGAACACTTGCAGGGTCAAAAAAAGAGACCTAACAAAACAAGGTCTGGGAAAATGCAATCGCAAGGGCCGATGGTGATACTGTGAAAGGCAGCGAGTGTTCTAAGACCCTCAATGCTGACCGGTGCAGGGTTCCACCTCTAATTCACTTTGGGTTCGCTATCAAAATAATGAGGCAAGCGCTGGAAACTGGAAGGCAAGAAAAAGGTTTATTTCTCATGAGGATACCACGTCAACTGCAGACACCGCGATGTCTGAGGGAGGTGTTTTGCCGATAACTCCTTTGGCTCTTCCTTTTATACAGGTTTGACACAATGCATTTATTTCAGACAATCTTATCTTGCAGCTAGACCTTGCTTCAGGGTCTAAAACATGCGAGACCGGCCAGATCTAAGAGTCCGTTCTGTTGATAAAAACAGGTCCCATTGTTGGTAACAACAAGTCTTGCTGTTTGCAGTGCAATAAATCATGTTGCAAGATTCTTTTTTGTGTATGGAACCTGTTTGTGTAACTAGGTGCAGTGAGGGGTAGAGTGTCCAAAGGTTTGCCTGTAAACAGAGACGAGAGGAAAAACAAGTTTGTGGCAGCAAGTGGCGCTGAGGTTTGTTGCGACAATAGAGTTTAAAGCCCCCAGCACACATACCAGGTTGGTCAGAGGGTCAGAGGGATGCTAGTAAGAGCAGGGTGAAACAAAGGTGACCAACAGAGTAAAAAATGGCTGTGATAGATTAAAATGACTGCAAGTTATGTGCACATAGAAATTTCCACCAGACAAGATGGCGCAGGAAATGTTCATGATTGTCGTTTTGCTTTCTACAGTACAGGAAAGAAAAATACTACAAAAGTTCCCCACATAGTAGGAGACAACTCCAGCGCATGGGATACATTAACTCTGTGATTCCTGAAGTTGTACCAACATTTTGCACGTCCATGTTCAAGAAACACAGTACTGATGACTTGGATTTTGCACCATTGATTATTTTCCACTGAGGGAGTTCCCTCCATGGACATGGGAGAAGTTTCAGGTGCAAAATGTCTGCCAGCACTACTGACAGGTTTAAATTAGATGGCCATGCCCCTGCTCCAATGGAAGAGGTGAGCTGCTTCCGCAAAATCAGGTGGACAGTGGTCTGGCCACCAAACTTTAAATGACCTCCTTAGCCTCATCTCTGCTTCACTATGAGTACAGAGTTTTCCCCATGGGATAGCATTTAGGGCCTAAATATGAGCTCCTTGTAAAATTTCGACCCATTTGTTAACTTCTGTTTATGCACGGGTCAAAATTACGAGTTTGACGGTATTTAACGCATTTGATAGTTATCAGATGCATTAAATGACTTAATATTCGCTATATTTCGACCGGTCAAGCCTGCCAAAATTTAACAGTGAAAAACATACGGTATTTACTGGATCATGCAGATTTTATACCAAAATAAACATGTTATGTCCCATGAACTCATAATAGGTGTTATCTGTCACACCCAATTAATAAGGTACACCTTGGTATTGTTATTTATATGGGGGAATGAATAATGTCTTAGCTTGTAATCAGGCCCCTTGTAAATCATGTCAAATCTTGTGTTACTGCACGGAGGACATTTTTGTGAGTTCCTTGTTCTCAACTCTCACCCCAGAGAGGTGTTTGTCTCTCACTGTGCTTTTTACTATCAGTGAAAACGTGTGTACGGTTCATCTACCTACCCCATGTAACCTATGGGAAGAAAATAATATACATTTGGTTTGCATATGTACATCAGTGATGGTTGAAAGAAAGAGGTATTTAAAAACCTGTTTTAATTAAAGAGGGATACGATCATGCAGACAAGCTCTGTTAGCTTGTTTTAAGCCAATGGATATAGTAATGATTGCAAACTACTAAATTTATGACTCTTGTAAAAAAGAAGTTGGATGTTAATGATTCGAGCATATTAGGAATGGAAGATGCTGAAAGTTAGAGCAACATTTGCACATGAGATATTGCACAAAAGTAAAGAACTTATACCTGTAAATGATTGTTATTTTAATATTTGTAATAATGGATCGTAATAATTATGAATTGAATTTGCGTATTTAATGTAATTTTATGAACTTTCTTGTGTAGATACGTTTTAATGATTGAGTATTTGTGGTTTTCGAATTGTAAGATTTTAATTAATCACGCAATAAATAAATATTATTTTATTTTTATTACCCCAAGTGCCTGAATTCCTGACAATCCCAGTCCATTGTGTGGACAGAATTCTTGGAGCCCGCCCTCCTGTCCAAGATCTGTCCATCCTGGCCTAAGCCCCAATTTGACATCTGTATTAACAAACTTGGATGTGTTGGAGGACTCCAGCCAACACAGAAGAAATGTTCTCTCTCTCTCTCTCCAAAGGCCTCTTGTGCACAAAAAGCCCAGTAGAAGCTGAACAGAACTGTTGGACAGGCCACATGACGGGCCGCTCTCCCCCGGCTCGACCAAGCCCGAGCCAGTCACACAAGCACCACACACCACCATTGCACGTCCTACGTCCCCTCAGGGACACCTGCCCTCGAGCATGATAACCTCGTGGGTCCGATCCACGGCCGACCCATGCGCCCAGCCAGGGCCGCCATCTTGGACACTTCGCCACGAGGCCGCCTGGCCCCCGATCGACCTCAACCCTGGGCCTAGCCCGGCCTCAGACATTCCGGCACCACCCTCCACCCAGGAGGTGAGCGAGCTACTTGGCCAGTCAATGGGAGAAAGAGGTGTCGATGGTTCTCCCCCGGCCAGTGCCGCTCGCCCATCGCCTCCCCGGGCGCTGGCTCCACCCCCCTGCTGGGTGTCTGGACTCCCTCATCCCGGACCTCCCGACCTCCAAGTGCGAGGGTCCGGACATCAAAGCACGCCAGCCCTATAACTGGGGCAGCTCCAGAACAGGAAGGCAGTTGTATCTTGGAGTCGAGAGACGAAAGAAGAACTCATCCTGGACGGACTACTGGCGCTGCCGTAGCTCTGTCCTGTGCACCATCATCCTGCCTGTTGGCGCTGCCACAGCCGTCGTAACCTTCATCCTTCACCGTCGTCCGGATCTGCTGGCGAGGCCGCGGACCGTTGTAACCGTCATCTGCATCGGGACCTGCTTGGCTTCTCCACGGCCCGTCGACCATCCTTCATCCATCTCGGGACCTGCTTGGCTCCTCCACGGCCCGATCAGCAAACACGCCGAGCTCGAGGATTGAGAGCTATTGAACTCATTGGTAACTAAGACTGTCCCGCTACCCTTTTCCTCATCCAGAGATCAGAACCGAGGGGACCCCTGAGTCCAGACCTCCTTGTAGTATATCAACGTAACCTAAGAATTGCATATAAAGTCTCGTTAACCTTCAATCTTGTGTGGTGTCCGTCTGTGGGGGGGAAGTTACTTATCTGTACAGTCGTTGGAGACGGCTCTCCCTGGAGACCTCTCCCCGTAAACTCGGCCGACCCTCCCGGTCCGTCTAACATTGGTGGCCAGCGGCGGGATCCGAATCACCGCATAACGTACAGAGAGTAGCTCACCCCACAACGAACAACAATGTCGACTAAAGAGAGCGGATCAACTGAGAAGTTCCAAATGGAAAAACTAGAGGAATACAGCCATCGTGAACTAAAGCAGTTCTGCATCGAACTAGGTATCGCTACCACCGGACTAAGTACCAAGGACGATTTTAAGCATGCCCTAAAATCTTGGGCAGAGACCGGGGATGTCGAAGCCCCTGAGCAAAGCACCGCGAAAAAAACCGTCACAGCCCCAGTGGTCGGCAGGGCCCTGATGGGGATCTTCTCCCGTGTGGGGTTCCCCCGAGAAGTCGTCAGTGACAGAGGCACGAACTTTATTTCCAAATATATGAAGTCCCTCTGGCAACAGTGTGGGGTCACCTACCGCTTCACGACCCCCTATCACCCCCAAGGAAACGGACTTGTTGAGCGGTTCAATCGCACACTAAAAGGGATGATCGGGGGATTGGAAGAACCCCTCCGTCGCCAGTGGGACGTGCTGCTGCCGTGCCTCCTCTTCGCCTACCGGGAGGTCCCACAGAAGTCCCTAGGCTTCAGCCCATTCGAGCTGCTCTATGGGCACCCAGTACGGGGGCCACTCAGCCTGATCAAAGAAGGCTGGGAGTTGCCTCCGGCCAAGAGTCCTCCAGATGTCTTCCGGTACCTCCTCACCCTCCGCAATCAGTCCCAGCGGTTCAGAGACCTAGCGAAAGCCAACCTAGAGGCCAGTCAAGAGGACATGAAGAAATGGTATGACCAGAACGCCTCATCTATTGAATTCGAGCCGGGGCAACAGGTCTGGGTAATGTCCCCCACAGAACCGTGCGCTCTCCAAGACAAATGGACGGGACCCTTCAAGGTGATCGAGCGCAAGGGACCTGCCACCTATCTGATCGATATGGAGTCCGCCCGGAATCCGCTCCGAGTCCTCCACACCAACAGACTGAAACCCCACTTTGCACGAACAGAACTCAGCCTCTTGATGGCCACAGACAACGGGGTTGAAGACGACTCCGAGCCTCTCCCTGACCTCTTGCGGACCCAGGAGCAAGACGGCTCCGTGGATGGGGTCCGACTCTCGGAGACCCTCACCCAGGAACAACGCCAAGAGTGCCAAGCCCTCCTATCACGATTTGCCAGCCTGTTCTCCCTCACCCCAGGTGTCACTTCCTGGTGTGTGCACGATGTGGACACCGGAGACAGCCCTCCTATCCGCCACCGGGCCTACCGCGTACCTGATCGGGTACGGGCCTGCATCCAGGCGGAAGTAACTAAGATGCTCACGCTCGGGGTCATCGAGCCCTCCGACAGTCCATGGGCCAGCCCGGTCGTACTGGTCCCCAAAGCAGCCGCCCCCGGAACCACACCCGAACTCCGGTTCTGTGTCGACTACCGGGGCCTGAATGAAGTCACCAGAACGGACGCACACCCCATCCCCCGGGCAGATGAACTGGTCGACCGAATGGGCGCTGCCCGCTACCTCAGCATCTTCGATCTAACGGCAGGCTATTGGCAGATCGGCCTCACACCCCGAGCACAAGAACGTTCTGCCTTCTCCACCCCCGATGGCCACTATCATTTCACGGTCATGCCCTTCGGCATGAAAAATGCCCCAGCGACTTTCCAACGGCTCGTCAATCAGGTCCTGGCGGGGCTCGAAGAGTTCAGCGCCGCCTACCTGGACGACATCGCTGTGTACAGCCACCACTGGACCGAGCACCTCCACCACCTCCAAGCAGTGTTGCAAGCCCTTCAGCGAGCTGGCCTCACGATCAAGGCCAGCAAATGTCAAATTGGACAAGGGTCAGTGACCTACCTCGGACACCAGGTGGGAAGCGGTCTAGTGGCCCCTCTACAACTGAAAATTGCCGCCATCCAGAACTGGCAACCCCCTATCACTCAAACTGAGGTGCGAGCCTTCCTGGGCCTCACGGGCTACTACCGAAGGTTCGTGAAAGACTATGGTACCATCGTGGGGCCTCTCACCGAACTCACGTCGAAAAATCAGCCCAAGAAGGTGAACTGGACCCCAGAGTGTCAAGCGGCCTTCGAACAGCTAAAGGCCGCCATGTGTTCCGCTCCTGTGCTCCAGGCCCCAGACTACAGCCGGGAGTTCGTCGTCCAGACGGACGCCTCCGACCAGGGCATTGGGGCGGTCCTGTCCCAGGTGAACACCGAAGGCCTTGATCAACCGGTGGCCTTCATCAGCCGGAGACTCCTACCACGGGAACAACGCTGGAGCACCATAGAGAGGGAAGCCTTCGCTGTGGTATGGGCCCTCAAGAAGCTCCGACCCTACCTTTTTGGCACCCACTTTCGGGTGCAGACTGACCACCGACCCCTGCAGTGGTTGATGCATATGCGGGGGGAAAACCCAAAACTGCTACGCTGGTCCATCTCCTTGCAAGGTATGGACTTTACCGTTGAACACCGGCCTGGGTCTGACCACGCCAACGCGGATGGCCTGTCCCGGTTTTTCCGCCTCGACGAAGAGAGTCCCCAAGAGGATGGGTAACTCTCCCCGCCTTCAGCTGGGGGGGACGCATGTTGGACAGGCCACATGACGGGCCGCTCTCCCCCGGCTCGACCAAGCCCGAGCCAGTCACACAAGCACCACACACCACCATTGCACGTCCTACGTCCCCTCAGGGACACCTGCCCTCGAGCATGATAACCTCGTGGGTCCGATCCACGGCCGACCCATGCGCCCAGCCAGGGCCGCCATCTTGGACACTTCGCCACGAGGCCGCCTGGCCCCCGATCGACCTCAACCCTGGGCCTAGCCCGGCCTCAGACATTCCGGCACCACCCTCCACCCAGGAGGTGAGCGAGCTACTTGGCCAGTCAATGGGAGAAAGAGGTGTCGATGGTTCTCCCCCGGCCAGTGCCGCTCGCCCATCGCCTCCCCGGGCGCTGGCTCCACCCCCCTGCTGGGTGTCTGGACTCCCTCATCCCGGACCTCCCGACCTCCAAGTGCGAGGGTCCGGACATCAAAGCACGCCAGCCCTATAACTGGGGCAGCTCCAGAACAGGAAGGCAGTTGTATCTTGGAGTCGAGAGACGAAAGAAGAACTCATCCTGGACGGACTACTGGCGCTGCCGTAGCTCTGTCCTGTGCACCATCATCCTGCCTGTTGGCGCTGCCACAGCCGTCGTAACCTTCATCCTTCACCGTCGTCCGGATCTGCTGGCGAGGCCGCGGACCGTTGTAACCGTCATCTGCATCGGGACCTGCTTGGCTTCTCCACGGCCCGTCGACCATCCTTCATCCATCTCGGGACCTGCTTGGCTCCTCCACGGCCCGATCAGCAAACACGCCGAGCTCGAGGATTGAGAGCTATTGAACTCATTGGTAACTAAGACTGTCCCGCTACCCTTTTCCTCATCCAGAGATCAGAACCGAGGGGACCCCTGAGTCCAGACCTCCTTGTAGTATATCAACGTAACCTAAGAATTGCATATAAAGTCTCGTTAACCTTCAATCTTGTGTGGTGTCCGTCTGTGGGGGGGAAGTTACTTATCTGTACAGTCGTTGGAGACGGCTCTCCCTGGAGACCTCTCCCCGTAAACTCGGCCGACCCTCCCGGTCCGTCTAACAAGAACTAACAATAAAAGCCACTACAGTGCCCATGGGTACCAGCTACTATAGACAACAGCAGGCAGAGCGATGGATTGTTTCTGGGCATGAACCTCTTGTTTGAGAACCTGGACAAAGGTGAACCCAACACAACATCTGGGGTAAAATGAATGAAGCCCTTTTGTGTTTACAAAGGGTCTGATTTCCAGAATTGGTCCGTTTGCAACAACAAAAAGGCCTTTTCTTATTACAAAAATTAATTTGTGTTTCGGTAACACGTTACCAAATCCCAGGAAACAGGCTTTACAACTCGGGCAGAGCCACGTGTGCCAATTCTCCGCAAGCGCAAACACGTTTGCCTTAACCATGCATATGCCTTAACCACGCATATGCGTGTTTAAGGCAGTACGCGGTCTAGCTGCGTGGATGGGTGGGCACAGGATGAGGAAGGATCGGGAGAGGACGCGGACTTTTAAGTGGGGCTGGGTTTTGGGAGGTGGGGGTAGTTTTTATGGGTGGGGGTAGTTTTTAGGGCTCGAGGTTGGGGTTGTTTACATGGCAGGGGGCTGGGTTTTTGGCCTCAGGGCGGGGGGTATGGGTCGTTTTAGGTTTTAGGGATGGGGTCGTTTTTAGGGCTCGTGGGGTCAGGTTGTTTATAGGGCAGAGGCCAGGGTTTTAGGGCTCAGGGTGGGGAGGCGAGGTAGTTTGGCATTTTAGGAATGGGGGGTCATTATTAGGACTCAAGGGGGTTGGGTTGCTAACGGGTTGCTTATAGGGCAGGGGGCAGGGTTATATGGCTCAGGGCAGGGGCAGGGTCGGGGTAATTTTAGGTTTTAGTGGTGGGGGTCTTTTTTAGGACTTGGGGGGGTTGGATTGTTTATAGGGCAGGGACCAGAGTTTTAGGGCTCAGGGTAGAGTGTTTGGGGTGTGATCTTTACCGCACATCGCTTTACCAATCATGCCTTTACCACAAAATTGCGTGGTAAAGGCATGTGGGGTACGGGGATGTGTTGTTCGAGCTGCTTTGTAGAGGTACGCATGGTTTAGCCATGTGTGCCTCTGTCATACAACTGTAATTTAGGCTTGCGACCACATACCAATTCAGTATTTGAAAGGGACGTGTTTTGGCAAACCTTCCAAAATGAATTGATATCCATTAATGTTAAGCGACCAAAACCCGGTCGCAAAATATTAGTACTTCACAGGCTACAAACAGAGCCGGACTGGAAACCCAAAGCAGCCATGGCAATTTTTACAGACCATTCCCTCAGGGGGAGAGTAAGGGGTGGGGGAGTTGAAAGTGGGAAGCACTGCTGCTTTTGTTACTGGAGGCCAATGTTGCAGCACCACTGCAAAACGGGCCCCCAGTAACAAAAACTGCCCCCACAGCTGCAAAACTGACGCCCCACCCTTCCAGCCTCCTTGGGAAACACCTGATGCTCTCGACGGCGAGTCCGGCCCGACTACAAACATGCAGTAGTAGGTCCTTCCCAAATAGGAAGGGGTTCCAAAGGGATCACTTCCCGTTTGAGAGGACTATTGCCTACGACCTAATTTTAGTGATATATTTATATCTTTTTTTAAACGGATCCTGTTTTCTTTTAAAGATAGCGGGCTGCATTTTTAAAATTGCTATATTTAAAAGCAATCACAGGCATGGTGATGTACTGACCTCAGCAGGCTACCATCCCTGTGATGGCAACGATTCCCAGTGGGTTGCAATTTAAGACCTACCTCATTAATATTCATGATGTAGGTTGATTTGCGAACCACTAGGAATCAGAATTTTGTGACCCGATTTTATTCGTACATAGGTCGGTTTGCAAAATATCACATGGTTGCAAAAATACTAGTTGCAGATTGCAACCAGGATTTTGCTGCCAGTTTTGAGTGTGACATACCGTATGAGCCTCATTTAACGATATGAGGCAATGGAGAATCGCGGGGCATATTACCAAGGGTGGCGATATTGAATTATCACCGGTTTAGCTGCCGTTTTCGAAGCAGCGATAATTCTATCAATTTATTACCAAGCTGTCGCTAACTGATGTTAGCGACAGTTTTAGGCGATAGCGAGCGGTTTGGGGCCCGCTTTGCATGTCAGCGATATTTATCGCTAATGACATGGAAAGTGGGCGTTCCCAACCTGTTAGCGACTGAAACAGTTGCTAACCTCACTATCTCCTATTACCAACACAGGCGTAGCGATGGAAATATTCCAGCTATCGCCAAAAACTAACACCCACGCTGACCAGTTCTTAGCCATGTTATCCAATGGGAGGTGGATAACATGGCTAAAAGCATTTGCTCGCTAATGCATGAATATCGCTGATTTTTCAGCGATATTCATGCATTTCGCATGATTTTTATCGCTTTTGAGATAAACCTTGTTAATAGCAAGGTATCTCAGCGATAAAAATCGCCGGAGCGCGGCGATAAAATTATTGCCGCGGGGCGTGGTCAAGATGGAGGCGGAGTAGGACGTGTTTCTAAGTCCCTCCGGCGTCGAATCATTCAAGCTTTGTTTAGCACCCTCCTGGACGGTTTGGACCCGAGTCCCTCTGTCGCCATGTTCCCCCCGGGGCCGAAAACGGGACCTTCCGGGGTGCCGACAGCAGTGTGGGACGGGTGGGAAGCGAGCCCGGAGCCGACGCAGCCCTCGCCTGGTGTTGGGGCTGGGCCGTCCGGTGCGGAGTCTGACGGAGCCTGAACCCTGCTTTCCTGCCCCGGGCCGGCTCGAAACAGACCCCAGACGCCATCGACTTACTACCTCCTGGCGTTGGCGCAGCGGAACCGCTGATTGAGGTGAGCGCGTTGGGCTGCAGGAAGCAAGGGGACTGTGCAGTGGCCCGGAGGCGCGAAAATCTAGCCCGGGGATCTCCGGCCTACTTTGCCGATCGATGGCGGCCCGGTCGGCCCTCCTGATGTGAACCCCGCTTCCCTGCCTGTAATCGGATTGGGGCGGTCTGTGGGGAATATCGGGACAGTGCATTCCCCCAGCGACGCTGCGGCGGCGCCTCTGGGCTTGTGGGAACCCTGAGTTGAGGAGCCGCTGGTGCAAAAATCGAGCCCGGGGATCGCGGGCCTACAACACCTAAGGGCCTTAGGGGTGGACCTCTGTCCCGGCTCCTGCGGCAGGCTCCCTGGGGCAAGCTTATAGATGCTTGGAATGCGGCTGTAGGAACACCTGGACCATAAGGGAGCAGTGAAGTGCCCAGTGGACAGCTGGGGCCTGGTGGTCAGCCTGGCTGGTGAAGCGACCGGGCTCGTCCGCAGCCCCCCATACATACAAGCAAGCTCCAGTTCGCACAGAAGGGCGCCAGCAACTTACGAAGCGAGCCACTTTAATGCACCCCCTCTTCCGGCTTGAATGACCAACCTGTGTCATGGGATGCGACTGAGTGGTGTTGAGTGACCGGGGCACTCAGGAGGGGGCCCAGCCAACCCTATCCCCCTGCGAAGAAGGGTGCGACGCTGCCCCAGCCACCAGTGGCGGAGTGGCCTCTGTGGACTAGAGCTGACCCTCAGAGCCAGACACGCTAGACGGGGCCCACCATAGGCTCAGGGGCGGGTGTCTGGCGGAGGGAGCGCTGAACCCAACGGGCAAAAAGCCTGAACCACAAACTGACCAACGTTGGATTGGCTGGATTCATCCCCTGCCCCTGGACCGGGAGCTTGCCTCAGAGTGATCCTAGGGACGCGGCCCAACAACCATGGCGTCTAACAGAACGAAAAAGGAAAAGCCTGGGAAGGAGGGGATCCTGAAAGGAACGGCGCCATCTCCCTCGCCCACCCTGGACAAAACCCCTCCCAAAAAATCTGAAACCGAGGAACCTGCCACCAAGAGAGAACTCTTTGCAGCAATTAAAGAAGACATAGCTGAGCTACGCTCGCAACTGGCTTCTGACCTTCGTGAAGTGCGAAGGGATGTGGACGAGGTGGGGGAGCGGGTAGCAACATTGGAAGAGCACGATATAAGTACAGCGGAAGACATCCACCAACTCCAGCAGGATGTGCTCCGCTTAACGAAACAAAACTTAGACCTGCAAGCGCACGCAGAAGACCTAGAAAATAGGTCCCGGCGCAATAATATCCGCATCCGCGCGGTCCCCTGGAAGGGTGAGGGAGCGGATTTGAGAGACTACGTTGAAATGCTCTTCAAACGCATCCTGGCGGAGGAGCACATCCAGACCATTCGCATGGACCGTGTGCACAGGGTGGAACTGCCATGCGGAGCTCAGGCACCACCCCCTGACATCCTAGTATGTGTCCATGACTTTCAACTGAAGGAACGGATCCTTTGCAAAGCACAGGATATGGCTCCCCTCCACTTTCCGAGACCATCGCCCCCAACTTTATCAGGACCTGGCAGCTTCCACCTTGCAGAAACGCAGGACCTTCAGACCTGTGACCACCTTTCTTCAAGAACAGAAAGTGCCCTATTCCTGGGGGCACCCGTTCCGCCTCATCTTCCGCTGGCAGAATAAGCTAATCCAAGTGCGTTCTCTGGAAGCGGCGATGACCCTTTTGGGCCTAGATCACTCTGAACCGGCGCCTGGGGGTGATGGCTCGTCCAGTAGACGGCGACGACGATCGACGGAGTGGCAGAGAGTGGGCAAGCAACAGCGAAATGGGGGTCCGGACCTCCCCGCAAGGCTACATGAACGAGGGGCAGCAGTTGCTTCGGTGGCCCAGGTCACCGATGCAGGAGTGGAGCAGAATGCAGAAGCTTCGTGAGTCCGAGGAGGCCAACAGCAGGTGCTGGGGGGGGCTTCCACCGTGAGGTAACTTTTGTGCGTTCTCTCCATGACCATGAGGGAGCCCTACGTCAAGTTCTGGAGGTTCGGGCCTGGCCCCATGTTCCCTTATTCCTCAGACTCTTTCTATCTTGTTTTTAGTATTTTGTTCTTTTTGGGGGTTTGTTAGGGAGGGATGGAATAGTGGTGGTAGCAGGGGTAGGTTTATAGCGTCTGACCTAGGAGCTCTTATGGTAGCACGGGCTGGGCAGGGAGGGAGGGAATGTTGGACCTGGACGATGCGTGTGGACTGGATTGCTTTGGACATGGGCGGGGAAATGAGTGCCGAATTGGGTCTAAGGGGCTGGGATGGGAGGGGGATGTTTGCCCCTTTGATTCCACACCAGGATACCCGGGGACTCCCGCCTTCTGTAATACTGATTGGTAGACCCTCCTAATGACACCCTTGACTTTAGGAACCTGGAACGTGAAGGGGCTTAACTCCCCACAGAAACGCCAGAAGGTCTGGAGGTATATCATGGACCACCGCCTCGATATAGTGGGACTCCAAGAGACTCACCTGCCCAAAAAAGAGGAATCTCACCTTAGACACAAGATGTTTCCATTAATCTATAGATCCTCCGCACCTACGAAACACAGAGGGGTGGCCCTTATGTTCCGCTCGGCCCTGCAATTTCAGCCTATGGGGGTACAGGGTGACAAGGAGGGTCGTTGGATCATGGTTAAAGGCCTTCTGAGGGGTAGGCTCTGCACTTTTTTAGTTTTATATGCACATAACACTGGGCAAAATACCTTTCTGCACACATTACTGAAAGCTGCGGTGGATTTCGTAGAGGGGCCTTTGATTGCTATGGGGGACTTCAAAATGGTCTGGCTACCAGAATTAGATTGCACACACTCCCACAGATCAGCGACAGGTGTGTTCTCCCCCGACACGCAACAGCAAATCTCTGACCTGGGCCTTATTGATGTCTGGCGCTCCCTCTACCCTCAGTCTAAAGATTTCACTTTCTACTCACACGTCCACCACACCTACTCTCGGATAGATCACTTCTTCGTGAGTCAGTCATTGAGGGGGATTTGAGAGAAGCCAAGATCTACCCGCTCTCTGTCTCAGATCACAGCCTGCTTGCGATGGGACTCCGGTGGGGAGCGCGACCTGTGGGCGGCTCTAAGTGGTACTTCTCTCCCCCCCTGGTTAGGGATAAACCCTCCTGCACCTCCTTACGGGAGCTTATCAATGAATACTTCTCACTTAATGCCCCCGAGGAGACCTCCATATACAACACCTGGGATGCCTTCAAGGCATATCTTCGTGGGCACTGCATTGCGTTAAACGCCACTCTTAACCGGCAGCGGGGTCGGGAACGGGAGAACCTGGAAGCGGAGCTCTCGACCTTAGAGCAGGCCCATAAGGAAAAGCCCTCCAAGATCGGGCTCCGGCAACTGACGGCCATCAAGGGTAAACTCAAAGCCCACTATGACAATAGAGCTGAATATACCCTACTAAAACTTTGACGGCTGTCCTACTCACAGGGCAATAAGGTGGGGCGTCACCTTGCCAGGCAACTACGGGATAAGAGGGAACGTGAATATATTGGGGGAATTCAGGATACTCGAGGTGAGGTGACATACCAGGATGGGGCGAAGGCAGAGCTCTGCGGAAACTTCTACAAGTCCCTTTATACAGGGGAATGCTTGGATGACACTTCCCAAGACGAGTATCTTCAGGGGCTAACACTACCCCAGGTATCGCCAGAATGGAATGAGACGTTATCCGCTCCCTTCACCAGAAAAGACGTGATGACGGCGATTAAGGCCCTGATGCCC
This sequence comes from Lissotriton vulgaris, assembly GCF_964263255.1. Classification (NCBI taxonomy): domain Eukaryota; kingdom Metazoa; phylum Chordata; class Amphibia; order Caudata; family Salamandridae; genus Lissotriton; species Lissotriton vulgaris. The sequence goes on from NC_141699.1 coordinate 116,368,149, forward strand.
CACAAGGCGCCGGGTGTGGATGGGTATACGGCCATCTTCTATAAAACCTTTGCGTCCGAACTTTGCCCACATCTGGTGCAACTATTTAATCAAATGGCTGAGGAGGGTGGGTCGTTGGGCGGAGGCACTTATCTCCGTCATCCCTAAACCCGGTAAGAATCCTAGTCAATGCGCATCCTACAGACCGATTGCCCTCCTGAACCTAGACGCAAAGCTTTATTCTTCTATCATCGCACACCGACTTAACGACCTCATGCCGGCTCTTATAGATCCGGATCAGTCGGGGTTCATCAAGGGCGCCAGGCTCACAATAATACCCGGAGGGTGATCCATCTTATCGAAAAAACTACCAAATTCCATATCCCCGCGGTCGTGGTGGGACTGGACACCGAAAAGGCGTTCGACAGGGTGGACTGGGGGTTCCTCTTTGAGACTCTGACTGCATTCGGCTTCTCCTCTAAATTCATAACGATGATTCGGGCGAGCTATCTCTCCCCCCCGATCCCGTGTAGCGGTGAATGGTCGATTCTCACAATTCTTTGATCACTCTAGGGGCACTAGACAGGGTTGCCCTCTTTTGCCGCTGCTCTTCGCCCTTAGCATTGAACCCCTGGCTGTTGCGATACGAGCCAACCCTGACATCCGCGGGATACCCTCACGGGGGAATCCCACAAAATCACACTCTTTGCGGATGATGTCCTGCTGTCCCTTTCGGAGCCGGCCCATTCTCTCCCGCAGGTACAGACAGCACTACAACGCTTAGAAGCAGTAGCAGGCTTCAAGGACAACTATGAAAAGTCCTACGTCCTCAACCTCACGATTCCACAAGCAGAGATTCCTAACCTCCAGTCGCTCACCCCCTTGCCATGGACGGACTCCTCCAGTCAATACCTCGGCGTCCACTTGACCCCCACACCAGAGAAATTATACGCTGCCAACTTCCCCCCGCTACTAACTAGGATCCAGTCAGAATTGGCCAGATGGAAACTCATGTTCATCTCCTGGCTAGGGAGGATACACGCAATCAAAATGACCCTCCTCCCCAAGCTCCTGTACCTCTTTCAAGCCCTTCCCATAGATCTAGATGCAGAATTTTTTCGGCGCATACGGTCGATGCTGCTGCGCTTTATTTGGCAGGGAGGACGTGCGCGGCTATCTTTTACCACCCTGCGCAGACCGAGGGGGGAGGGAGGAGTGGGACTGCCAGACATGCATCTGTATTACAAAGCTGCACAACTCCTCATTATAGTCGAATGGTCACAACAAGAGTCAGAAAAGCACTGGTTACATATGGATAGGAGCGGGGCGGGGAGGTCGATCTGGGATTTGGTGTGGAGGCCCAAGTGTGACCGACCAAAGAATGTCTACCTCAGCACCCCTACTAGCACAGTATTGAAGGTCTGGGACTCTGTCTCCGCTGACAATCGATGGACCACCTTTCCCTCCCCCTTCACGCCCATTCACTTCAACCCTGCCTTTCCGCCGGCATCCCACGAGGGGCCTTTCACGGCATGGAGGGACGGAGGTTGTCGAGCTTTAACCCACCTGTTCCACACTTATGATCCACTTACTTTTGAAAACTGCAAGAGGGACTATGGGATATTAGAGACTGAACGATACTACCATGCCCAGCTACTCCACTGGGCTCTTTCGCCACAAGTACGGGAGGCGGCTACCCGACCCCTCACACCATTCGAGAACTTTCTGACCAAGACAGTGTCTATGAAAGGGGCGATCACTTTCATCTATCGACACCTCCTAACTACGACCACTTCCCCTAGGCCCAGGTACATGCACACGTGGGAGGGGATCCTCCAACGTGACATTGCTGATAATGAATCGTCTCACCTATGGTCCGACATTGCTAAATTCAACCACTCGGTGGTGCTTACGGAGGCACATATGAAAACAGTGATGGACTGGTACTTATACCCAGCGAAATTGAAACTGATCTTCCCGGGTACTTCCAATAGGTGTTGGAGGGGTTGTGGGTTGCTAGGGGACTTCCAGCATATTTGGTGAGACTGCCCCATTATACGCCCATTCTGGGAGGAGATCCTGGCACAAATGAAAGATGTTCTGGGGTACCCCATCCCTACCACAATGGCTGCCACCCTACTGGGCCTTCGGGTCCCCAAGCTCGAACACCAGACGTGGGCAGATAAGAGAATACTGTTGCTCTGTATTGGGGCAGCTAAAATCACTTTAGCGGCAGCCTGGAAAAACAAAGAGGCCCCGGCCATCTCGCTCTGGCATTCGAGGTAGTGGGAGCTACTCAGTTTGGAAAGAATGGCCGATATCTTTCTAGATGACTTCAAAAATGTTGAATTTCGCTGGGGGGCGCTGGTGAGGTTCCTCTCCAAGGGCCTGCCATCTGCAGTCTGCCCGCCCAGCGTCCGTAAGCTCCACTTGTTCCAGGTTTAAACCCCTGTCACTACTTAACTAATTCTTTGCCTACGTTATATTGCTACCACCACTAAAGGAGGGAGGGGGGAGGGTGAGGGAGGGAAGGGGGTAGTTCTTTGTGTGGTCTTTGTTGACTATTTCATCCCACTAAGTGCACTGTTGCACTGAAAGCATAGAGCCCTAAATCCACAGCAAGATTCCTTGAATTCTCACATGCCAAGGGTCCCACCTTGATGGAGGGCTGATTACGGCGCCCTGTTGAAAGCTTCTGGCGCACTTTTGACTCTCAGTGTACCGCCTAGGGGGTCAATGACTTATATCTCATATGCTAGCAGCGTAGCACTACCCTGGGCGTCCAGTTGATGACACTGCCTTCTATGCGACAGCCAGACCTGACTCAGCTGGGTCGCTCCTGGACTCATGAACTGCATAACCCTGCATGGGTTGAGTTGCGGGATTGTCGCATGTTCTTTCCATGATTCCCCTTCCCCTTTATCTCATTGATCAATAAAAATACTTTTGACAAAAAAATGATTGCCGCTAACCCTTTCTTGGTAATATGCCTCTGCGTTTGTCGAGCGAGTGCTAAACCTATTGGAGAATCCTCATTAGGAATCCAGTCGGTGTATCTGTCTCCAGGTGCAGCCCTTCCTCCAGAAATTAGAACATTCTCCACCAGCACCATCTTTAAACCAGGCAGCCTGGCCGGAGGAGGGCGCTTCACACGGTCCATGGGGACCCGAGTGCCTGCAGGTGACTAATCTTCACGTATTAATGACATGTAGTGCTAACTCCGCTCAACTTAAGAGGAAATCAAAGCAATTTGCAAGAAAGGCATCTCATTAACATTTAAAGCAGTTATTAATCTTGCAGGCTAACCCAGCTCTCGGCTCTCGATGAGCCGACGGGACTGCTTTACATATCAATCACAGAGAGCAGCAAAGCTCGCCCGGCTTCAAAGCAACACAAAACGACGCAATTGGAACGGAAACTCATTAAAAAAAAAAAAAAAATAGACAAAGGCATTTTTAAAAGTCAGAAACAAGCCCTAAAAGGTTTAGGGAGACATAAGTCAGGAGGAGTGCTCGGGCTGCTGCACAATGTCACAAGAATGGCCGTGGACAGGAAGCCGGCAGTAAAAGTGGCCTCTATTCTATTGATGTGGGAGAAAAGAGTCCGCAGATTCATAGCCCCGCTCTGCCCCTGGTTATGTTATGTTGCATGTTTTATTTTTCACCATTTGCCAAATACTTGTATCTTTATTTGTTATGTATTTATTTACTATGGTGTTTTATATAGTGTCGCCCTTTGATTTGTCTCATTTGAATGCGTTAAAAATGCAACCAAATTGATTTCAGTTTATGGTCCTACTTATCTCCGATTTGAGAAGTTCTTAAAGCCTGGGTGGTTTGATTTTGCCCTTAATGCTGATTTCATGGAATTCTACAGTTTTGGGACATACCCCCTACCCCCTACCCCCCCCCCCCCCCCCCCCCAAAGCTTCTGGGCAATTTTCTTTACCCGTTTGCAGGATTGTTAATGGAGACAATGTGCTAAAGATAATGTGTTGGGTGGCTTTGTCCAGGTAGTTTAGTGCCGGTTTTGCAGCTATCAAGGACTTCTTAGCACAGATGCAGTGTTTTTAAACGCTGTCCTCAATTCCATCGCTAGGTGGTGCTAATCCTTCAGAGCTGATTCTTAACGTGATCCTGTTTCGACAGATCCAGGCCAGAAGTTGATGTCTGTTCAATCAATCTCTCTGAGTATTTCACTTTACAGTACTCGGGGTGCGCCAGCACCAAGGGGCATATTACCAAGCAATAGCGATAATTATCGCTATTGCTTGGTTAGAGACAAAAATTTACCGCAGCGCTGCGGCGATTTTTACCGCAAATAAACCTAGGTATTACCAAGGTTTAACGCAAATGCGGTAAAAATCGCCGCAAAGCATGAATATCGCTGAAAAGTCAGCGATATTCATGCATTAGCGAGCTAATGCTCTTAGCCATGTTATCCACCTCCCATTGGATAACATGGCTAAGAACTGCTCAGGGCAGGTGTTAGCTTTTGGAGATATTCCCGCTTAGCGTGAATATCTCCAAACGTTGGTAATAGGAGATAGCGATGTTAGCGACTGTTTCCAGTCGCTAACATCTTGGCACGCCCACTTTGCATGTCATTAGTGATAAATATCACTGACATACAAAGTGGGGCCCAAGATGGTCGCTATCTCCTACTAGCTGTCGCTAACTGGTGTTAGCGACAGCTAGGTAATAGGGAGATAATTTTATCTCCGCTTTCTTGGCTTTTAAAGCTAAAAAAGCGGAGATAAACCCCCTTGATAATATGCCCCCAACTTTGCTGGCAGCCCAGTTTGCCGTGAGGTCTGCGAGACCGGAATATGCTCTTAATCACAAACAGTGGCACTTCTGACGCCCAAGACCCGTGTTTATAGTACGAGTTTTCCATCGCAAACCATCCCCAGATGTTTCACCTTCTTTCAAACAGCCAGTGCTTGGAAGAGAGATGAATGAAAGTAAGGTAGAGGCTCCCCATTTTTGAAAAGAAAAATGTTAGCTTTTTTTATTTTTATAGAACATACAATAAAATAGCTGACAGTTCAGAAATATTTACATCAACCCAGGTGAGATATGCAGATAATGTGTCTAATATAAACTATCGGCAGTTCTTAGAAAATAATAAGGTCAGACCTGCCAACTCACACGGTACCACCGTGTGTCACACGATTTCGGCTCCCTTCACACGGTCACCCGGCGAGAAGCCGAAATCACACTATGGCAGGAAGAATGAGCTGAAAACCACTGTAAACAGTAGATTTCAGCTCGTTTCCGGAGGTAGTAATCAGCCAATGTCCTTTAAGAGGTGTTAAAACACATCAGGACAACGGAGACAGCCTCAATGTCCCTTTGTTTTAATAGTTTTTTGGGGAGGTGCGTGGGAGACTTGGTAGAGGGCAGAGTGCCTCTTAGGTATTATTATTTTTCTTATTGTAAAATTTATACAACGCACACAGCTAATTCCAACGGAGGTGTCCCGGCGCTGGGTTGCAGATTCACAGTGAGCAAAGTTAAAGAGGGAGGTACGGAAGGTTAAAAAGCTAGGGGGCATATTACCTAGAAATAGCTATATTTATCGCTAAGCAGGGTTAGGGGGAATAATTTTATCGCCGCGCTACAACGATTTTTATCGCTGAGATACCTTGCTATTATCAAGGTTTATCTCGGAAACAATAAAAATCATTCAAAATGCGTGAATATCGCTGTCAATACAGCGATATTCAGGCATTACAGTGACAATGCTCTTAGCCATGTTATCCACCTCTCATTGGATAACATGGCTAAGAACTGGTCAGGGCAGGCATTTGCTTTTGGAGATATTCGCGCTTAGCGTGAATATTTCCAAAACTAAGCCATTGTTGGTAATAGGAGATAGCGATATTAGCGACTGTTTCCAGTCGTTAACATCTTGGCACGCCCACTTTGCATGTCATTAGCAATAACTCGGGCCCCAAGATGATCGCTATCTCCTACTAGCTGTCGCTAACTGGTGTTAGCGACAGCTAGGTTATAGGGCGATAAAATTATCGCTGCTGTAGCGGGAAAAAGTCCTGATAAAGCGGCGATAATGGCCCTTGATAATATGCCCCTAGGTTTTCTATGTTCTTCTGAAGGCCGGTTCTGACTCAATCATGGGAGGTGGAGAGGGATAGCATTCCAGAGCGACGCTGCTCTCACTGAGAATTCTCTGCCTCCTATCCTAGCCCTAAGGAAGCGAGGAACCCTGATCAGTTTGAGGTGCTTAGGTTTTAGGTAGCTCTCGGCACGAGGCCCCGTCCCTCCTCACACAGTGGCATTAATTTGTAAGTTGGCAGGTATGCAGGGTCAAACTTCATGAAATGGATTCTTCCAAGACCACAATGGTTTCCAGCGTCTTTTGGGCATACTCTGGCCTCCTGTGTCACTCATTCCAGGTACAGCAATGGTCCATCCCTCTCAGTGCAGCGTCCCGTGGGCAGCCACGGACCGTGGAGGGAGTTTCGGTGGGGCGGAGAGGCGGGGCGGCGGAGGGGCAGGGTGGGGGGGTGCTAAAAACTGGATAATTGAAGGTAAGTAAACAATTTAATAAATAAAACGAATTTCATAGCGCACCGCATCGCATTTTGCGATGCAGGATCCATACTCCAGGTTTTAGCACCCCCCACCCTGCCCCTCCCCCGCCTCGCCTCTCCGCCTCACCAAAACTCCCTCCACGGGCCGTGGCTGCCTGTGGGATGCTACAGCTGAACGCCAATGTCTTACACGATCTCTCTTCGCAAAGCTGTACCCAATTCCAGCAGACAGCGTCATCCCCTTGCGCCCCCAGATCGTCCATGATCTGAAGAACTCCTGACTTTGGTTCCAGTACCACTGGCCACCCCAGCACCGCCAACGGGTCCTGATTAACCCCATCTCAACAAATACAGATTATATTGGGCATTCCCAGTGCATGTGGAAGAAGGTCGCTATTGTATCCAACTCCAGAACGATGCTACGATTACTAGTATGGTTGGGCTAAAATGTGCAATGTACAACACAGGGTAGCAAAATGGCAGTTATTTTAAAATATGTGAAAATGTGCAGTAATGCTAAGGCTCTAATGAGCATCAAACAGGTAAAAAATCGAAACCACAATTCATATAAACGGAATGATGTATAAACAGAGTATATATATATATGATTCCTATGTTCTCAAAGCGTCAGTCTGGATCCATAGTTTTGGTTGCCAGTGCGCAGCCGCTGCATCTGCCTGAACTGGTATAAGGACAGATTTGTCTCAATTGGTTACCGGTCCAAATGTCTCTCACAGCTATTCACTATGTCCATTTATCTCTAAAATAGGCCTTGGCAAAATGTAAATTACACTTGCGTAATTCACATAATTTCAGGATTTTCAAGTTACGATTGTTATGCAAAATTCTTGAAATTACGCCATTATATCACATCGCATAATTAAGTGCCATTCACTGTAAAAATGTACAGCAAATTGTGCAAATTGCGGTAATTTGAGGAAATAATTTACTGAGAACACTGTACCTCATGCCAAAAAATTACTCAAGGATGCGTCTCATGCTAAAATATAGTGCAAAATGACAGATTTGTATTTTTAGCATGATAATGAGTGATTTCACATATTTTAGCTGTAATTATAAAAAAGTTAATTACAGTAATTTCGTAGTCCTCTGCCTCTGATCTGTCCTCCGGGGTCTTAAAACATCTCATGCCTCTACCTGGCATAAAACTGTTATCATCTAAATAAACTAATGAGTGATCACCCGAATAAGCCTATTCACCAGTATTTTAGTAAGCAAATGTGACGTCATATTAATGAGGAAGATGGGATGGTAAGATTGACACTGGCCATGCATAGGTCACAAAAAGAAAACCGATGTGAGTGGCCGCATAAAACAAATTTTGAACATGGGCTACAAGAATGGAGATATATTTTTCGTAGAGTTACAATAGGAAATTCGGTTGGCAATAGTTTCACCCAACTGCAACCAGGGGATTGCCTCAGGCACTTCATCTAGAGTTTTGAGGTAGTCTAAACAAAATGATATTGAGGTTTCAAAGACCCAACCAATAGATCCCAGATCAGAGGGCCAAATTCCTGCAGGACAATTGGGCCTTGTATAAAAGTGTATCATAGTTTTTGTCTTTGTAAATCACTTTCAGTTTACCATGGGGCAGCAGCATATAAGTGCAGCCCAATGCCTTGAGTTTCTGCTTTAAATCTATGAACCATTTCCATTGCTGCTGCACCTGCTTTGTGTAATCTAGAACGTTGGACAAATTGAACAGTGCATCCTGTTTAAGAGTGGCGGAGGAGGATATCATATTGCCACTCTCTGCATAGTTAAGGACTCTCTCTGTTAGGGGTGTAGGTAAGTCTCCAGCCGAAGGTAGGACTTGAAGACACAGTGCGCCTGTGATATTACAAAACAAGCAGAGAGCACTTTTTTGGTACCCAGGAAAACAACCAGTTGAAGAGGAATTGGTCTGGTTTCAGGCCATCAGCAGCCTCTGTCATCACTGCAATGCACATGTTATTACATGGAGATCTGTCATCGTCATCCTCTGTCCTCTGCTCCACCCACCTCTGCAATGCTATAGGTTGGCTGGCTGTGCCTTGGAGAGCATAGATTATGTCATAAGAAGATGATAGTCAACCTTTGGCCACAGTGACCTGATCTCTCACATTGCGTAGGTCCTAGTAGAGCAAGGCTACTTTTCCAATCTTGCTTTCAAGTGAAGACCTTGTTTCCTGGATTGACTGAAGGATTTGAGTCAAGAAGGCAGCGCTGCTCTCAGTTGCATTCCCAGATGCTGCAGGAGCGTCTTAACACACTACACTTATAGATTTCGTATATTTGTTGAACTTGCCGTATTGCTTAGTCATGCATCTCCAATGCTTCACCAGCTGCCCACAACATCAATAAAGAGAGCAGTGAACAAAATATCCTCAGAACTCCTCCTGTCCTCCCCAGAAGCACCCCCGGAGCAGATCTGTATCCTAGATGCCCAGAAGACTGCTCTCCAATCAAACTATCTCCTGTGGTCTCAACTGAGCAGCCTCAATAACTGTGAGATGATGCAGTTGATCTCCCAGGGCAGAACACCCCAGTTGGGATAAGAATGTCCACTGCCCTGCGTGCCCGAACTGCCTACCTGTGATCCTATTTTTGTTCTTTTGGTCATGCCACACACTAATCCACTGTGCACGCATGGACCTAGGCACAGTCTTTTAACAATGATAGGTTCTCAAATGTCCCCTTAGCCCCTGAGTCCAGCTGATTTAGTTATACGCAATGTCCTGTCTCCTCCCTCCCTTCGATACCCAAGCATGTGACCTGTTCAAGTATCCTATTCCATATATAGGCCCATCCTGCCCTGAAGTAGGGCGATGCCATACTCATTTCCTTTGCCTTGCCTTTTGCACCGTTATAGGTGCTTTTTCCGTTGTTATACTGTTTCCTTTCTTTTCATATTATAAAATAAACCTCATGTGATTCTGTATTGTATTCTGTGTGCACCACTTTACACTGCATAAAGTCTTGCTGCCAAGCCTTCGGGATGTATGGCTGAATAGCTGTGTACTACTGTGTTGTAAATAAAGGTTTCCCAAAAAACAAAAAACAATGATAGGTTCTAGACCTAGTCCTGAACTAGGATGGGTGCACCAAGTGCACCTTCACAGTGACAGAGGACTATAGTTCCAGTCGCAGGTTTATGAGAAGAGCACGTGGTGGCAGTGTACCTTGGTAGGTAAATTACAGTGACAGGCTTTTACCTCCGCGACATGAATGCACTCTTAGAGGCCAATACATAAAAGGTTACACTACTCAAGATGGCCCCAGAATCCTGTATGCAACATCCACTGCATTGTATATGTGCATGTGTGCTAGCTGTGATAGTGTGACATGCACAAGTGATAAATGCCACCAGGTCCCATTGTGGAAGCCTATAGTCTGGACGAGAGAACGGGACAGAGGAGAGGTTGCTTTCTGCAGACAGCAGATGTGTATTCCTGGCATCTCCTAGATGGGAGGTGGAAGCACCTGATGCTTTGCTGAGGAAAGAGGAGTTAGACTTCCCTTAGAATCACCAGAGCCCTTTCTGAAACATTGGGCTGCAAATTATGACAGCTGCCATTTGGTAAATGGCCAGGGGGTATAGGGTGAGGACTGGCATGTTTTTTCATCTAGGAAGAGAGCCCTGTGAAGGAGCACAAACTCTTGTCTCTCTTCCTGATCTCTGTGAGGAGGGGTTGTAAACAGCTGGGTGCAGTCTGCTCTCACCTCTTTGTACTGCTGTGGTGGGCACTTTACCCTGAAGCAGTCTGCTGGGTAGAGCATCCCTGCAGACAGAGGCCAGGTGTGGAAAGTGGCCTGGCCATGACACAGGAGAGGGGAACTGACTCAAACCAATTTCAAGGAAGCAGACCTGGAATATGCATCCTTCGTCTGCGAAAAAGGTATAAAGATGGAAACTCAAGACCCATTGCTGTTCTTTGTTGTGGTCTCTTCTCCCAAGGATGAGGTGCTCTGCAGAATACGCAACGACTACTATGGAATCCAAGAGTAGATGTCACACTGATAGCTAAATCCCCAGACGCGAGTGAACATCGCCTGGAATTCGATCTGAAGGAGGAATTAGTCAACAGTCCTGAGTGGACATGTTCCCTTTTAGCAAGGGAAGGAAAGATGTGGAAGGGGTTGCTGTAATTGAACCTGGAATAGGGTCTGTCTGACAAAGACTAGCTAAGCAAGTGTGTCATGTCGCCTCGCCTGACCCTAGAATTGGTACAGGGCAGGCGGAGGCGGAAGGGGAGGAGTTGGAGGCGGTAGAGGGGAAGTCAGTATCGAGCATGTAGGGAGGAATAAAGAGCTTTGCAATCGAGCTCCGTGTGCGACTCTCTTTGGGGCCCAAAACTGTGAAATTGGCGACGAGGATGGGATCCTTGTGACCCCCCGCTTGGGCCTCCCCCCGATGCTGCGCCACCTGTCGAGCACGCAGCCGAAGACCGGCTTGCCCAGCGCTCCGATGCTGGGAAAGAGCGGGAGAAGCGACCTGAGTCGCTGAGAAGCCCGCGCGTCAACAGAGTGCCTCAGGAGGACTGGAGCCTAGGCTAGGGGTGAGTCTAGGGCAGTGACTACCCTTTCTAGAAGCAACAGAAAATATTAGAGCAAATACCATATGAAGACCCCGTCTTCTCGGCGGCCATCTTTGAGTCAGGCCCCGTGCATAGAGTAATATCACGGTGGCCATTTTGAAGTCAGACAATCACAGGAAACTTCACAAATCTGCCAATTTTTGCAAATAAAGCCGCGTACGGCCAGCTAAGCCTGCTTCCTTTCCCAAGATGTCAGTGGAAGCCGACTCCTCATGCCTATCCGCCACCGGATCCACCCAACAAGCCCCGCAACTGCGTCCAATGCTATTGGTAGTGTCATACCTGCGCCCTCCGGAGCCTCTAGAAATGACGTCAGGGAACAGCATGGGGCCTAAATGGAAGAGCTGGGCTGAAGACTTCAAGGACTTCATGACGGTGTCTCAAGTGCAAGACTCTAAGCAGAAGCTGATAGCTCTGAGAAACTTGATTGGAAAGGACATTGCGCAGATCATCAAAGAACTGCCCGCTGCCCACGCCACCTCATATGAAGACGTGAAAGGAGCCCTAGACTGGAAGTTTCTTCACAAACGAAACTTAGACTACGAGCGGTATACTTTCAACTTTGCTTCGCAAGGAAAGGGCGAGCCAATGTGTGAATTCATTGCTCTCATCCGGCGTCTAGCCCGACACTGTGAGTTCGGCACTTTCAATACTGAAGATGCGCTTCGACTGCGCATTATTGAAGGATGCCAGTCGGAATCACTACGCCGCCGATTGTTGAAGAAACACTATACGCTGGAAGAAATAGAGGAACTTACTCGCATCAATGATCAAGCAGAGGACCACGCCAAGAAGATGGAGGCCTGGTACACAAAGGAGTTAGGTCCTTGTCGGGACTTAGGGCGGGCAGGACCGTTATACTAGAAAGAACAAGAAAGGTGCCCAAACCCTCGTATCTTAATGGAACAACTATTTCATAAAGACCAAATGCGAATTCATTAGACCTGGTCCGGTACTTTTATTTATACCCATCACTCATATTTTGTAATACTTTTTGTGAAGAACTTATTCTTTTCAGGCAAAAAGAGATATACAGTTATAACATTACAAAACTAAACAATTTTGACAAAAAGACATAAATCAAGAATACATCCAATTAACACAGAACATTCAACATTAAAAATTCATTTCCTCAATGTTTACAAATCAATTTCTTATTAAACACAAACAAAGCGACGTTAAATCAAGAGTAAAATAGTGTATATTTGTTTTCAGTATATCACTCAATGATATAGTTAACTCTTGTAGAGTTTGTCTTTAATAAAGAAAGAAAGGACAAGACAACAAAGTACGCCTGTGTGTGGATATGCGTGCCCCGAATACAGCTATTGAAAGGGAACAACACCCCGGACCCCACATCAGTGACATGATTGCACGTCTCAATGGGGCAACCGTCTTTTCAAAGCTAGATCTCAACAAGGGATACCTCCAGCTGGAATTACATGAAAAATCCTGCTACATTACCACCTTTACAACTCATAAAAGCCTGTTCCGCTATAAGTGCTTAAACTTCAGAATATCTTCTGCGGCTGAGATCTTTCAAGAAGCTATCCGGCGGGTAATCCAGGGTATCCCAAACGCTTTCAACTATAGCGACGACATTCTGGTCTTTGGGGAAAATCTAGCGGAACACGACAAAGCCTTGGACCGAGTGTGCCACGCCCTACTCAACGCTAACCTCACACTCAACCCAGATAAATGTGAGTTCCACAAGTTCACGCTAAAATTCTATGGACATATCTTTTCCAAAGACGGCATGAAACCGGACCCTGAGAAAGTGTCGTCTCTTGCGGACACTCCACAGCCAAAGGACATCAGTGACCTACGCTCTTTCCTGGGGATGGCAAGTAACTGTGCCCGCTACATTAAGGACTATGCCACCATCAGCTACCCGCTCAGAGAGCTCACTCGCCAAGGTCAGCAGTTCCTGTGGTCACCCACGTGTGAACATGCGTTCAACAAAATCAAAAAGGCAATGAGCACTGCTATCAACTTAGCATCCTTCAACACTAAAAGAAAGACCGAAATCACCATGGAAGCCAGTCATGTAGGCCTGGGTGCCATCCTGGCCCAATATGACAATGAAGCAGACCAACGTCATGTCTTTGCTTATGCCAGTCGCAGTCTCACTGATACAGAGAAGGCTTACTCACAGCCTGAGAAAGATAGCCTCGTGGTTGTGTGGGCCTGTGAACATTTTCACCTGTTTGTATATGGGAAGCATTTCACACTCATCACGGACCACCAAGCGCTCATCACCATCTTCGGTAACCCGAGGGCGAAGATGCCCCCACGGATAGAAAGATGGGGTCTTCACTTGCAGGACAATGTCTACACTATTGTCCACAAACCCGGGAAAGCAGAAAACCCAGCGGACTACATGTCACGGCACCCACAATCTCAAACACTAGAGCGATGCTCTGTAGCAGAGGAATACATCCACTTCGTCATTGACAATCATGTCCCCCGGCAGTGCCACTAGAGGCCATTCGTGAAGCGTCTGCTCAAGACTCCACCACCCAAGCCATCATGGTCCGAATACGCACCAACTCATGGAGGCACCTGGGCAACAGTCACCAAGACGCAACCGTCGACACTTAAGAACTCGCTGCATTCAAACACGTCCAAGAAGAACTATCGATCAGTATGGACGGCTTGTTACTGAGAGGCAGGAGGATAGTCATTCCTCAGCGATTGTGACAGGGAGTCATCAACTTAGCCCATGAAGGGCACAGAGGAGTTGTAGCCACAAAATAAGCACTCCGGGAACGTGTCTGGTTCCCATCACTTGACCAGTTGGTGGAGGCCACACTCAGAGACTGTGCCTCATGCCAGTTAGTGGGTCGAGACGAACCGCCAGCCCCATTGCAAATGTCTGAGCTACCAGATGGAGTGTGGCAACAAGTTGCTATTGACTTTTTTGGTCCGTTAAAATCAGGCAAATATATCATTGTCATCATGGAGGAATACTCTCGATTCCCCATTGCGCATCAAGTATCCTCCACCAAGGCGACGGCTGTCATCCCTGTCATCGATGAAACATTTGCAGCCTGGGGAATTCTCATGGTGGCGAAAACAGATAACTTACCACCGTTCAACAGCCATGAATTTGCTGAGTTTGCAAAACATCTCAATTTCAAACATCGGAAGATCACCCCCTTATGGCCTCAAGCTAACAGGATGGTTGAACGGTTTATGGGGACCCTCAAGAAGACTGTTCAGCAAGCAGAACTCGCACACCGCGACATTCAGCAAGTGCTAAATGAAGTGCTCCGAGCATACCGGACCACGCCACACAGTACCACAAACCAATGCCCTGCCACCCTGATGCTTGGGCGAATTCCCCGCACTCGGCTACCTGCATCAGACACTGTCATACAATCTCAAGCCGTGACCACTTATCATGACACTCTGGTGAAACTTGATCATGAGAAGAAATCAAAGATGAAAGATTATGCTGACCAACGCAGACATGCGCGACTGACAGACATTTGTGTAGGAGACTGGGTACTGGTGAAATGCGACCGAAGAACAAAAGCAGACAGTCGCTACCTGACACACCCACTGCGAGTCTCCAATCGGAAAGGGACAATGATCACGGCTGATTCTGAAGGGAAACGGATAACACAGAATATATCTTATTTCAAAAGATGTAACCCCTCTGTCTACACTCGAGTTCAGGACCGAGACTCAGGTACGTACTCGTCAAGTCAAGGAAGAAACAGTGACGGAGCGTGTCCCAGCTCCATAATGCCTGAAAACACAAGGGACAGCCGTGCTACGGACAGGCGCGAACCAGCCGTCCACGAAGAACAAACAGACGACCTGTTCGACTCATTGAAGAGCTCTGAGAGACAGTACGCACTATTGTACAAAAGGGGGAGGTGTCATATCGCCTCGCCTGACCCTAGAATTGGTACAGGGCAGGCGGAAGGGGAGGAGTTGGAGGCGGTAGAGGGGAAGTCAGTATTGTGCATGTAGGGAGGAATAAAGAACTTTGCCATCGAACTCCGTGTGCGACTCTCTTTGGGGCCCAAAGCTGTGAAAGTGTGCAAAAGGAATCATGGTACTGCCAGATTGGGCAGTACAATCTTCGTCATTTAATACGGTCATAGCAACCAGGAACCGGGAGCAGTGTGCCTGTGGTCTAGGCCCATTTGAAGCCGGTATAAGTGCCTGATGGCAGCCCGTGTGCGCCTCAAGTGGACTGCATGAACACAGCACTGCCAAGTGTGTTGTTGGGTCAGAACCAGTCCAGAACATTAAGTGGCCCGAGAGGTGCCCTTGGGGTGTCTTCTGAAGAATTGAGGAAATTGCTTCAAGGCACTGGGTGCCAAAGATAGCACCTGGTGTCTGCTGCGCTGAAAGACCATAATCTGCGGGTGTGTGTAGTGGCGCACTAGTCGTTGCACGTCACGTCATTACGTGACGTGCGGGCGAGCATTTTGGGCGGTATGCGCGCGCATCTCATTAGGAGGCGCGAACGCATCCGTAGACCAGCGCCGGCTCGGCGCTCTTTAGGAAACCACAATATATTAATAAATAAGCGTTCATCAACAACCATAGTGCAGCGTTTCATTGGCTATTAGCTTCATTACAGTGGCGACGAGGTCGGGAAGCCACCACCAGGCACCCTAGAGGAAAAAAAAACGGACCCACCACGAGGGAACACTGAGGGAGACAGCAGCACACCAGTGAGCCCAGACCCTGACAGAGGTCTGTTCAGCACGGACAAGCGGCCAAGACGAGCACAAGGTGGAGAGAGCTCGCACAGAAGCCTCTATTTAAGGTACTGGACCCTAAAGAGCGCAGCAGAGCCCATAGACACCCTGAGAGGGAAAGCTGCAGGCTAGGAGGCATAAGGCCCAAGAGGAGTCAGGAAACAAAAGCGTGCCAAAACAAATCCGACCACACCAAAGCGAGAACTAGCGCTGGCTACCACAAAGGAGGGGGAGGGGGCTGACTCTGAGAGTCCCCAATTGCAACCAGGGAAAGAAGAAACGGACAGCACTCCAGGTAGCCCCAGTAACAAAGGGAGCACAACACCCACAGTTAAGGAGGAGAGAATGAGCACACCAGCAGGATACGCAATTGCGCCAGTCCAATTCCTGCCCAAGCCAGGGGAACCACTAATGAAGTGGGAAGACTGGAGAGAATATATAGACAATTTCATTGGGGTTCTGGAAGACGAGAGTGAGGAACAATTTAACCCTAAAAGGAAAAAGCGCATACTACTACTCAATCTGGGACCAGAAGGACTCAGAATATACAAAAGCCTGGTACCCAAACAAAGAGGAAGCACAGACGATGATGTATATCCCCATGCCATTGATGACCTGAACGAACACTACCGGCCCACGGTATGCATGTCAGTCGACAGATTCAACTTCCAGCAGAGGAGACAACGGCCGGGAGAGTCGGTAGAAGAGTATGTGGCGGCCCTGAAGAAGCTGGCGACCACGTGCAGGTACGGAGCATGGGAGGAGGAGTTCATTAAAGACCAGATAGTAATGCACACTACCAGCACGAACGTTCAGGACAAGCTGTGGGCAAGTGGGGACACCACACTCAAGGACGCAACCAAGAAAGAAACAACGCCTAATACCATGGTAAACAGGGTATACAACGAGGAACCGCGTAGAGACCATAAGTACAAGGGTTCCACCCCAAAGGGACCCAACAAATGGCAAGGCAACACCGGACCCCCAGGGAGACAAGCAAGCAACGACAACAAGAAAACGTGCTACAGATGTGGAAGTTGGTCCCATGAGGCACACAACAGGAAATGCCCAGCGTTCCGGGCCAAATGCCTGTACTGTGGTATCATCGGCCACTATGAGAAAGTGTGCCGGAAGAAATCGTCCAAGAGCGTGGTGAAATACATCGACCAGGGCGAGGAAGACCAGGAAGAAAACGCAGAAGAAGAGGTAGTCACAGTTCTGTGCATTTACGACCAGGTGCTGTGTGTGGATGGAAAAAGGACAACCAAACCTGTTCTGGAAATGGCGATTGACGGAATACCCATAAGTGTAGTAGCGGATACTGGCTCTCCCTACACCATCGTCCAGAGAGCAGTGTGGGACGAAACTTTCAGACCACACCTGGGGCCAGAACTAGAGAAACTGGACATCCGACCAGTCACATATAATGGCGACCGCATTCCAATGGCGGGATTCCGACCCTTGAAGTTCGAGTTCAGAGGCCGCTCAGCGTTCTGCAAGCTATATATCTCAGAGAAGGGACCGTCAGTCTTGGGATGGCTGGACCAGGGTGTCCTGGGAATCAAATTGGGCCCAGGAGGAAAGGAACAGATACTGCTCACGGAATCAGAAGCGTGGCCAAACCTGGCCAAGTGGAAAGAAGACTACCCAAAGGTGTTCGGAGGCACAGTGGGTAAACTGGAGAGATTCCTACACAAGATAATACTTAAGGACGGAGCAATTCCAATCGCCCACAAAGTAAGAAACGTGCCCATAGCGGTGAAAGATGCGGTTCAAATGGAACTACAAGACTTGGAGAAAAAAGGGATAATTGAACCCATCACGTGTGCAGAGTGGCTCGCGCCATTGGTGGTAGTCATGAAGCCAAATGGGAAGGTCAGGCTCTGTGTTGACCTGAGAGAACTAAATAGGAACATAGTAGTGGAGAAATTCTCTCTCCCAAGGATTGACGAAATGTTGGCGAAAACCCGGGGAGTCAAGTGGCACTCCACCATCGACTTAACCTCCGCCTACCACCAAATAGTCTTGCACCCGGACAGCAGAAAACTCACGTCATTCATCACCCCATTCGGATGCTATCAGTTCTGCCGAATGCCGTTTGGACTGGCCTTGGCAGCCGCAGTATTCCAGAAGCTAATGCACCAGCTGTTTAGGAACATGGAAGGCGTCCAATACTTCCAGGACGACATCATGGTAATGGGTCGTGACAAAATAGACCACGACTTGAAGCTTGGCAAAGTTCTGGAAACCCTGGAGGTCAAGGGCCTCACGGCAGAATGGACAAAGTGCAGACTGGGCCTGGAGTCGGTGACTTACCTAGGCCACGAGATAGGGGTGCAAGGAATCACACTCAAGGCAGAAAATGTGAAGGCAATATCTGAAGCTCCGCCCCCCACCAACAAGGAGGAGGTCAGGTCATTTTTGGGCATGGCGGAGTACTACAGCAAATTTGTGGTACACTTTGCCTCAAAAACACACCATATGAGGATGCTGACCAGGGAGAGCACCACCTTCCAGTGGACACCAGAGACTCAAAGTGAATTCGAGACAATCAAGAAAGATGTCGCAGGAGCGGTACCGCTCCAAGGATATGACCCACAGGGCACAACGGTGCTCACCACCGACGCCAGCGACAAGGGGCTAGGTGCGGTGCTCATGCAAGATCGGGGGCAAGGGAAGATGGAGACGATCAGTTTTGCCTCCCGTGCATTGAACGACACCAAAAGAAAATACAGTGTGATCAAAAAGGAAATGTTGGCTGTAGTGTGGGCCATGACCAGATTTCGACAATTTCTGTGGGGAACCCGATTCCAACTAAGGACAGATCACAAGCCCTTGGTGAAGGTGCTAACGTCCAGCGGACATGCCAACGCCACCCCCAGAATATCCAAAATGACTCTGAAGTTACTCGAGTTCAGGTACGACATAGAGTACATTCAAGGAAATCGGAACAGAGTAGCAGACTACCTGAGCAGAGCGGCAGCCATGGAGCCAGGAGAGGAAGACCCAACGGGTAAGGAGGAGATGGTAGCTCTCATGGAAGACCAAGAAAGAGCCATCAGCTACCAAGAGTGGACAGAGGCATACGAACAGGACAGCGTCATGCAGGAAGTGAAGATGCACATTGTCAAGGGTTGGCCAGACAAAAGACAACTGAGTGAAAACCTCAAGCCCTACTATGAGGTTAGGGAAGAATTATCGTTAGGTGACAAGGGAGTATTTACGTACAGAGGAGACAAAGTTGTCCCACCAAGAAGCATCATCCCCAAGCTACTAGACATCCTACAGGAGGGCCACCTGGGTATAGGAAAAATGAAGCTAAGAACGAAACAGAACTACTGGTGGCCAGGTATGGATATACGGGCAGAGAGACATGTCAGAGATTGTCCACAGCGCCAAGGAGCCGACAAGACACTCAAACCCTTGCGCCCGGCTCTGGGAAAATTTGACCCCCCGCGGAACCCGTGGGAAGAACTGTCAATAGGCATTCTGGGGCCAATCCTTGATGGCCAAGGTATCCAGAAGTACGTATGTGTCCTCATGGATAGATACTCCAAATGGCCGGAGGTAAAAGTAGATGAGGCCATGGACGCTGAAAACAAATTGAAATTTCTGTCGGACACATTCGTAAGAGAAGGCATCCCCAAGTCCATCCTGAGTGATAATGGACCCCAATTTACATCTGAAAGATGGAACAGATTCATGCAGAGGAATGGTATCACAGTCAAACATACGTCGGTCTACCATCCAGCTGGCAACGGCTTAGTGGAACGATTTAATACGGTTGTGATGGGAGCTGTACAAGCGGCGATCTCTAGCAACAAGGACTGGGAAAGGGCAATATGGAACATGGTATGAGCGTACAGAATTACCCCCACCGGAACCGGATACAGCCCATTCCAGATATTGAGAGGCCGTGAACCGTTCACGCACGACAACCGTGTTTGGAAAGAAAAAATCATTACTAGTGAATGGTCTCCCACAGTAGTACAAGCCAACTTGGAAAGGGCACAGTCCCTCTATGCCACCCACTACAACAAACGCAGGAACGTGAAAGGGACAGAGCTGGAAAAAGGCGAGTGGGTACGAGTAAAACTGGCCACACTACAGAAGAAAGGAGACAGTAAATATAGTAAACCCATGCAAGTTAAGGAAGTGTACGACCGAGCGGCCTTGCTGAGTGATGTGAACGTGTGGTCCCAAGATCGCATGGCCAGATGCAACAAAGTCTTGCGATGGCAGCAAGATGGAACTGAATGGGAGGACATGGAGGAACCCAATGTGGACTTGGAACATCCGGCAGGAGAGCTGCAAGAAGAGAGAAGCGAGAGAAGTGAACAATCGGAGGAGATAAGTGCAGACAGAGACCAAGGACCTGAAATGGACATGCGAAGGAGGAGCACTGATGAGAGCGCGGCTGCGCTGAGAGAGGGAAGAAGCACAGAGACACGGAGCAGGGGGGCCCCGGTGACCCCGACCAGGGTAACCCGGAGTGGAAGGACTGTGGTGAGACCCTCTAGGTTTCGAGATTACGATATGGACAGCGAACTGTAAGTGACTTATCCATTGTTTGGAAAAAAGGGAGATATGTAGTGGCCCACTAGTCGTTGCACGTCACGTCATTACGTGACGTGCGGGCGGCCATTTTGGGCGGTATGCACGCGCATCTCATTAGGAGGCGCGAACGCATCCGGAGACCAGCGCCGGCTCGGCGCTCTTTAGGAAACCACAATATATTAATAAATAAGCGTTCATCAACAACCATAGTGCAGCGTTTCATTGGCTATTAGCTTCATTACAGTGTGTAGCCGTCGCACTAAAGAATAAGTACCAAGTACTCTCCAAAGTATTTGAGTGAGTCACGTCGCAAATTAAGTACCCACCAGAGCTCCAGAGTGAGCTGCAATTTGCTGCTGCCATCCAGAAGAAGGCTCCCGTCAGAAGCCTCTGCCCCTGACGAGACCCGCTAAGCAATGCTTTGCATGGCTGGCTGCCACATGGCTCCTGAGACGACTCCTATGTGCCACCTGGAGTCTCTTTTTGCCAGTGAGATCCCACTGACGTGGGAGGGCTGAATGAAACCCGCGTTTCTACCAGGAAATTGGTGAGAGACCTAGGTCTGACAGACTGAGTGCCAAGGAGGAGCTCTTCATCTTTAGAGCACTTTTTCAAACAATTGAGAGGCACGAGAAAATCACATGCATTATCCAGTGTGCACTGTGTAGAGTAATATAAGGATATTGCAAGTGATATTCCATGACCGTATAAAGCAGGGTTCTCTGAAGTCAGTCCGGGAGGGCAAGATTTTTAAGATAACTACATTTATCTAAATGGGAATATGCTAAAAATCTGGTATGGATCCAGCCCTCCAGGACCGATTTTGGAGAATCTTGATATAGAGGAATGAGGTCAAATGCTGAGTTCCTATCAAAGGTTACGCATCTGTGAGGTGAGTTGTAATATTCTTATCATGTACTTCAGCGGGTAGTTTATTCCTTATAATACATGGTCACACCGTCACCTTCCGCAGAAACCACTTAAATCCTTGGTGCAAAGCTCTTCTCATACGAAAGAGGGCATGTTTGCAAACAAGAAGAATTAAAATAGACTCTCTGGTGCAAACTTAAACATTTTGAGAAATCTGATAAATATTTGTTCCAAAAAGCTACTGGACTCAGATCAAAATCTTTTTTTTTTTAAAAGTCGTAGTAACTCAGAATGTGTAGAAACTTTCAGAAATACTCTAACTTTTGAAGAATGACTTAAGGAATGCAAAAAATAAACATGTTGCCATAAATATTTCCTTTCTGCATTTCATTCTACAGCTAGAAAAACAGAGCAAAAGAGAGAAAAGAAATATGTAGTTTTCGTAATCGCTGATTTAATTATAATCCGGGTCTTGACCTGCCTTTACCCTCGGCTGCTGGACCTTGCAGAAGGCATTGTGACATCAGAACTCAACTATAATAAATTCAGACAGTTGAGGTCTGACGTCATTGTGACTAAGTGCGTCACAAGTCGCCGATTATAAAGAAATTAGAGACAAGTTATTACTACAGGGATTGCAAAATTGGATGTATTATAATTCAATAAAGAACTCGAGTGTTTGCTGTGATAAAACCTGCAGGAGCCGCAAGTCATCTTAAGCAAAGAAACCTCTCTGCATAAAAGGAAAGCAATGTGTTTCACATTCCCTTAATCTGTGCGCCATCTAGTGGACAACATGGGGGATAACTGAAGCGGAGAAAACCCAATTATATATACCTAATACACATCTATCACAGGATAAATACCACAAACTTTACAAACTTGATATTGGTTCAATACTTTGACTGGAGGGACCTCCATGCTTGGTAGTTTTATTTCACTTTAGCAAAAAGTCCAATAATGTCCTCTCCACTCAGTTTTTACAGTTTCCAAGATCACCAGAATCTCAGTGGGAAGAATGGGTCGATGCGTTTATTTATTTATTTATTTATAAAGTTTTATATAGCGCGGACTAGATCCCGAAGGATATCAGAGCGCTTTACAGTTGTAGGGAAGGTAACAATCTGATCATGAGTCAAAACATGGATAGTAAAATAAACATCAATATTCAATAGTTCACGCATAACAAATCAATTATAGTCCAGAGAGGATGAAGGGGGCTATATAGCGTAACAATCTATATACTTGCCTCAGGATGTGAAAAGCATGCTGATGCTAGGAAACAAGCAACCCTGTTACATTCGTTGGGTAAGGAAAGATGAATAATATATTGGAGTCTTCCTGATTTACAAAATCAAGAAGGGAATAATAACATGTCCATGTATGCTAAAGCATTAGAACTGTTGAAATTGTGCTTTGGGGAAAAGGCTAATGTAATATTAGAATGTTACAGATTCTTTCCAAGAGTTCAGTCTGAGAACGAATCTATTGATAATTTTGTTACAAGCCTTAAGGCCTTATTAGTGAGTTGTGCATTTACTGGTAACCAAGATGAATACATAGGTGATCAAATGGGGTTGTATGATGTTACAACGGGATCTTTTAGATCGCGGTACATCACAACACATCTTTTACAACGCAAGTCGTTACCACGACTTGCGCTGTAGGGTGCTGGACTTAGGAATAGTAAGATTTACAATTCCAACTCCAGCCTACGTACAGTAGGAAAGGTGTTGGAATAGTAAATCTACTATTCCTTAGTCTACAGCGCCAGTCGTGGTAACGACTTGCATTGTAAAAGACGCATGGTAATGGCAGCGTGGTGTTTTGCCCGCTTTGTTATGGATGTTCCTTCCTGAACGGTCGCTCCCCCACGCTCCCTTGCTCGAATTATTTGCAGCACCCACAGCCCGCAGCTGAAGCCCCTTGCACCCGCGACCTCCTGACAGCGTCTGGTATTGTAGCTTCACACAGAATTATCGCGCTTTGAAGCTCATTTTCGTGTACCGCTTTGGAAACTTAATTTTGCTCATTTGCATCGCGCTCTGTGTTTTATTCACTGTGCAATTAACAGCGTGTACCGTAGCTTCTCCTACTATAATAGCGCTTTGAAGCTCATTATCGTGTAGCGCTTTGGAAGCCTAATTCTGCTCATTTGCATTGCGCTCTGTGTTTCATTCATTGGGCAATTGACGGTATTTATCGAAGCTTCTCCTGGCATAATCGCTTTAACATCATTGTTGTGTAACGCTTTGAAGGTTGGCTGTTTATTTGAATAGCGCTTTAGGTGTAATTAATTTTTTTATTTTTATTTTTATTAAAAAGATCTTTATTGATAGCAAAGCCATTGACAACACCAAATGTAACACTTGAGCATAGTGCATCTCCACATAAAGTATGAGCATCACATGAGCAGCAAAGGATTATTACGAACACAGCCTTATTGCCGGCATCCCGGGGGCCCGGCGGCGAGGTAATGCATCGATTGTGTAACTGTGCCAGTAGAAGCGTTTTGTGGTAGGCCTCGTGTTGATTCGGTGTGACAACTGGCAATCTACTACTGCAATCGCGGTTAACAGATCTAATACTGAGACAAGGTCAAAAAACTACCCCAACTAAACTCCCACCCCGCCCTCTAGAGTGTGTCTGTGTGTCCGCCAGCCCTGCCCTAACTAACATGTCTCCCTGTGTACCTACGTGTACCTACTCTGTATCCAGTGTCTAACCTCCCTCAGTGAACAGTCCCCCCCCGGCAGCCCCCAGTCTCAACATCCCCCGCCTAACTCGGAGCCCTCTCAGCTTTCCCCCCTCCAGTATAGTGGAGAACACAGTCAGAGCCTACTCCTCCACCCCATCCTGGAGTTCAACCGCCTCGGATGTGTCAGAGCCTTCCTCCTCCCCCTTCTGCAGGTATTCTTTATAAAGATCCCAGAAATTTTTGGGCCTACTTCTGGGCGGTAACAGGTCGCTGTATAGTTCTGTCTGGGTGCAGCAATACTGTAGGTCTCGCATCCATCTTGTTTTGGTTGGCAGGGGCCCTCGCATTCAGCAAGCCGCCACCACTCTCCTCGCCAATAACAGTGCCATGTCCACCAGCCGACGCAGAGAAGGGGCCAGTGGCTTAGAATAACCAATAAGCGCCAGCGCCGGTGTGCGGGGCAGGGTCTCCCCCAGAATCTGGTCCAGTTCGGCAAAGACCTCCCCCCAGAATGCATGCACCCCAGGGCATAACCATGCCAAATGGAAAAAATCTGCCACCATTGTCCGGCAGCGCTCGCATTCAGCTGTGGGGCGAAGGCCATAACGGTGCAAACGCTCAGGTGTATAGTACACCCGCTGTAGATATTTAAAATGCACCAACCGGTGCCTGCCATTCAATGAGATCTTACGCGTGCTAGAGCAGCAGTATCGCCACATAAGATCATCTATTGGGGATTGGAAATCAGCCTGCCAGGCCTCCCTGGCCTTAGAGGGTTGCAATCGCTGATGCGCTACACCCAACTTGTTAACCTGCGAAACGAGCTTCGCCGGCGAGGTAGATTTGATAACATAGGTCAGTTCCGGGACCTCCTCCGGTTCCTCCAAGTCTGGGCCCAGTGTTTCACGGAACGCAGAGCGGAGTCTATGATATTGGAATTTCTGTAGCAGGGTGTGGCCTGGCTCCGTGGGAGTCAGCTGGTCCCAGGTTTTAAGCGTGCCATCCGCGAATAGGTCCTCCATTCTCTCCACGCCAAGGGTCCGCAGGGCTTTAATCACTCCTTTTTCACCCAACGGGTCGAGCCAAAGGGCCCACTCGACGGGCATCAGTGGGGAGTATAGCAATGTGCTGCCACGAGAACTCACCAAATGGTTCCAGGCATGGTTGGTCGCCTTAAGTGAGTCCATTTGTCCAACCATGCGGTCCGTGGGCAGGCAGACAGTGGCAGGCAGAGGGAGCGGATCCGCAAATAGCCGCTCCAGTATAAGGTGCGGAGTCCGAGCATCACCATGAATCCATGAGTGTAAATGCGATGCCTGTGCTACCCTATAATAGCGTTCTAGGTCCGGTGCTCCCAGTCCTCCCATCTCGCAAGGGAGTATCAGGGTCGTCCATCGAACTCTGGGCTGTTTGCCCCCCCAGGCCAGTCTTATCATGACTCTGGTAAGCTGTTTAAAGAAGACCTTCGACAATACCACAGGCAAATTCAGGAAGAGGAACAGGAATCGGGGTAGCACCACCATTTTCATTAAAGCGATTCTACCCGAAAGGGAGAGCGGAAGCCTGATCCAGGTATCGACGTCATCGACCAATTTGCTATATGCCACCCCGTAATTGTCCCGAATGAGAATCTCGGGATCTGTATGAAGGCGAATGCCCATTAGGTGTAATTAATTTGTAGGATTTAGAAGCCTTTGATTGCTTGCTGGCGAGCATTGTACTGTGCCCTCGCTGTTTTCACTTTCATTTCAGCCCTCCATTTTGCTGTTGTGCTATCCCCTGGCCCGCCTCCCCGCTCCCGCCTCCCAGCTGACCCTCCCACGCTCCGCCCCCTCCACTATCCATTTAAAGCAGATGTCCCAACGCGCAGCGTCCACGCGCTACGGCCGCGCCGGAGGTGCGCCAAAGGTAAGCCCGTCTATGCCCGTCCGTGCCTGGACCGCGCCCATCGCCAGACCCCCTGGCCCTCGTCCCACCCACCCCACCCGCATTACATATGCCGCCTCCACCCTCCTGACCCTTAACCCCGGCCGACTCTCCAACTGCGCCCAAGCCGCCCCTGGACACACCCATGGACCCTTCACATGCAACTCCTGCAAGTTTGACTGCACCAAGACCAACTCCTCATCCACTAACACCAAACAGAGACCTGACACCAACCACCTAAAATGCATCCTGCTCAACACCCGATCGGTCCACAGCCACGCCATCAACCTTTGGAATCTACTAGACACCATCTCTCCAGACGTCGCATTCCTAACAGAAACTTGGATGAACGCCTCCTCAGCCCCAGACATCACCATTGCCATCCCGGAAGGCTACAAGATCATCCGAAAAGACCGCAACAAGCAAACAGGAGGAGGCATCGCTATCGTCCACAAGAACTCCATCCGCAACTCAACCAGCTCAGACATCAACCTCGCTAGCGCCGAACACCTTCACTTCCAGATCCACACCGACCCCAAGACCACACTCAGAGGCACCCTCCTCTACAGGCCACCAGGACCCCGAGCACAATTCAGTGAAGACATCACTGACTTTATCACCCCACACGCCCTCCCCTCCAAGGACTACATTCTTTTGGGAGACCTCAATTTTCACCCCGAAAAAAGCAACGACAGCAACACCACCGCCCTTCTGGACAATCTCGCCAACCTCGGACTCAAACAACTTGTTAATACCCCCACTCACTACGCAGGTCACACACTAGACCCTATCTTCACCTCCAGCAAACATATCTCCTTCAGTCACACCACAGCTCTCCATTGGACGACCACAGCTGCGTTCACTTTATCTACAATAAGACCACAAACCACAACCTTCCTCAACCTACTCTGCGAAGAAACTGGAACAAAATCACCATCGACCAGATCTCCTCATCGCTCCTTCAAAACCCCCCTGCCCACTCTTCGAACCCCAACCAAGCAGCCATTAACCTCACTCAATGGCTAACCAACAGCGCCGATAACCTAGCACCCCTGAAAAAACGTCAAATCAAACAAGGCAACAAAAACGCCCCTGGTTCAACGATGATCTTAAGAAATCCAAGAAACTCTGTCGCTCCCTTGAGAAGGCCTAGAAAAAAGACCCAAACACCAGCACCAGAGACGCCTTCAAAACGCCACCCGCATGCACCACCAACTGATCCGAACTGCCAAGAAAGCCGCTTTCAAAGACCGACTTGACAACAACGCCCACAACAGCAAGGAATTATTCAACATCGTCAAAGAGTTCACCAACCCCACTGCCAACTCCAACGACATAACTCCCTCTCAAGACCTCTGCAACTCCCTAGCCTCGTTTTTCCACGACAAAATCGCAGACATCCACAACAGCTTCGACAACCAACCCGGAAACCAACCCACACAACCTTCTGCTGTACCTTCACCCCCCTTGAGCATCCTTAATGACTGGAACCCAATCTCCACTGATGACACCATCCGCCTGATGAACTCCATCCACTCAGGATCCCCCACAGACCCATGCCCTCACCACATCTTCAACAAAGCAGATTCCATCATCGCACCCCACCTCCGAGATGTCATCAACTGCTCCCTCAACACCGCCACATTCCCAGATAGCTGGAAACACGCCGAACTCAGCGCCCTTCTGAAAAAACCCACAGCTGACCCCACCGAACTCAAAAACTACCGCCCCATATCACTCCTTCCATTCCCGGCCAAAGTCATCGAGAAAGCTGTCAACAACCAGCTCGCCGCCTTCCTAGAAACCAACAAATCCTTCGACTCCTCACAGTCCGGCTTCCGAGCCAAACACAGCACTGAAACCGCACTCATCGCAGCAACAGACGACATTCGAACTCTACTGGACAATGGTGACACAGTCGCCCTCATCCTCCTCGACCTCTCCGCAGCCTTCGACACAGTCTGTCATATCACCCTATTACAACGCCTCAGAAACATCGGAATTCAAGGAAAAGCACTGGAGTGGATCACCTCGTTCCTTGCCGGAAGAACTCAGAGAGTCCGCCTCCCACCATTCAAATCAGAGGCCACTGAAGTCATTTGCGGCGTGCCACAAGGATCTTCACTCAGCCCCACCCTCTTCAACGTATACATGAGCCCCCTCGCGGCTATCGCACGTCAACACAACCTCAACATCATCTCCTACGCTGACGACACTCAACTGATCCTCTCACTCACCAAAGACCCAACACCGCCAAAACCAACCTACATAAAGAAATGAGAGAAGTAACCGAGTGGATGAAGCACAGCCGCCTGAAACTGAATTCCGACAAAACAGAAGTCCTTATCTTATGTACCTCCCCCTCCGCCTGGGACGACTCGTGGTGGCCAGAGTCCCTTGGACAAGCACCCATCCCAACAGACCACGCACGAAACCTGGGCGTCATTCTGGACTCCTCACTCTCGATGACCAGACAAGTCAACGCCGTTTCATCATCTTGCTTCAACATTCTTCGCATGCTCAAAAAAACATTTCGATGGATCCCCACTGAAACTAGAAAAACGGTCACCCACGCACTGGTTACAAGCCGCCTGGACTACGGAAACACCCTATACGCCGGTACCACCGCAAAACTTCAGAAAAAACTCCAACGCATCCAGAACACATCAGCCAGACTCATTCTAGACATTCCGCGTAAAGATCACATTTCGGGTCACCTGAAAAACCTCCACTGGCTCCCCATCAATAAGAGGATAACATTCCGCCTTCTAACCCACGCACACAAAGCACTTTACGAACTTGGACCCGAATGCCTCAACACACGACTTTCCTTCCACACCCCCTCCCGCCAGCTATGCTCCTCCCACCAAGCCCTAGCTGCTGTACCTCGCATCAACAAAACCACCATGGGAGGAAGATCCTTCTCCTACCTGGCGGCTAAAACCTGGAACTCACTCCCCATTCACCTTCACCTCACTCAGAACCACCTAGCATTCAGAAAGCAACTTAAAACCTGGATATTCGACAAGTAATTCCCCACCCTTCTCCAAGCGCCTTGAGACCCTCTGGGTATGTAGCGCACTATATAAATTACTGAATTGAATTGAATTGAATGCACACGTCAAATAACTATTCAAAAGAATTGTGGAGTGCCCGTAATCCTACATTACTGGAGGCTCTTGACATAGCGAGAGGAGAAGAGTTAACATCAAAGTGTGTGAAGATAGCGAATGAGAATAAGAAACCAGTGGAACATTGATAACGCGATTGTTATCTTCACAAAACGAGCCTAATCTAACAACATCAAACAGAAAATAATGATATAAGCAAGTTTACACTGTTAAATCTAAGTTGAATGTAGGAAAAGGTAACACTAGTAACCTTAATAAAGCTAACACTAAGGATAAGACTAAGTCCATGACATCATCTAAAAACTTTTGTATAAGATGTGACAGTGTGAATCATTGGGCTAATGATGATTCACGCCCAGCAAGAAGTGTAACTTGTATAAAATGCTTAAAACTCAGCCTTTATGCATGGATGTTTTCAACAACTGGCACGGGACAGTGGACCACTTATGCACCTTCAATGCACCAACCCATATATCACCAATAAGTAAATACGAATTTCTTGTAAGTAGCGTGCAATTTCAAATACTCCCTGTCCCAGGAGTATATCCCAGAGACACCCTAGGAAAAAAGACAATTTTCAAACAAGTTTTGAAATGCACCACCCAAATGAAGTAAATTGCCACTAGGCTTGATTGGTAAGGTTCATAAGCAAATAGTAGTTCCAGATGAAAAACGCTGAATCCGTGGTTGCAAAAGAGTTCTTTTAATATGCCAAGAAAAACCAGCCAACGCGTTTCGTTCTGTCAAGCAGAACTTCTTCAGGGCTGTAAATCATAAAGTGAAACATACAAAAACCCGTGTAAGTCATTTCTAGCCAACGGTTGTAAACCACAATAAAAGTGTGTGCACAGACATTACATTTAACAAAAGAAAAATACATACAAACCACAATTTCTAAAAACATGTCTCAATTTTAAAATAGCAGCATTCTCCTCACAGCAATACAGTTTATGTATATTTACCAAAGTACCTATGCTGCAAACGCATTGTCTAACACAGATTTCATTATGAACCCACCTACTGTTAGTTGTATACGGGTACATCATTCCTAGAGTATTGTATGTGCAATTACAAGCAGCAGAAACAGCGTAGTCCTTAATATTGGTCATAACACATTTTGAGATTTAAAATCATGCACATGATTCCGCACCAAAAACCTTTTCTGTTAAATACAAAAGCAAACATTCTACCCTCCATTGTCACAGCTTTTTGTGTGTGTCACCTCTTTTATCAAGATCGCAAATTCATGCCATACTATAGAACGACAGCAAACAATCTCCAGATTTGGATACAATAACATAACACGCAGCTACCCTTAGTAATGGATAAATAAATATAATTCCTACCGCAGTGGTGTAACAAGAAGACGGGGATATATTCCGATTCAAAGTATCTGTATTGAAACAAGGAGCCAAATCCTTCAATGTGGATATCTAATAGGCCGTGTTGAATTCCGACAGTATTTCAAACAAAATCTTCACCTAAGGTTGCCTGCAACAAGTGCATACATAAGAGAAACACAAATGCTGAGAATACCATAATATATTTATATACCGACTAAGTAGTTGCTTCTACACCTTAATTGGAAGAAAGTAATAAATATGTACCTTATATATTCAAGGGAAGTAATTCTAAAAGGGGACGCTCAATTTGCATCATATAAATTTTTCAGCGTATTACGCGCTCCACTGGGCCCAAGTATTGGCCTGCAACAATAGTGAAAATTGAAAAACAAACCATTAATCGTGGAGATACTTAAGATCTATATTGTTAAACTATTGTCACTCTTAGGGGGGAAAGTTAGGTCCATCGCTATATATAATGGCCTACCTTCAAGTGGTGTGACGTGCACTTTGTTTGCACCGTCAAGTTTTTCAATTCCTGCAGTCCATAGTTGGCTCCAAAATATGTAATCAAATGAAGGTAGTTGCCTGTAAATTAACGTGAAAATATATATATTTGTTTATACCGTGAGGGTTGCATGGTCCTTAGTGCTATACAAATGTCTTTAACCCTATTTCTACCCTTAAAGAGGTGGAATATCTGTTCCCCAAATATTGGCTTAAATGTCCCTTCGGCACATAATAATTAAGGCGGGAAATCGCATTGCACCACACTTCGGTAGCACCCGTTTCTGTTATTGTAGCCAGTTCTAATGGGCCCGATATGATGGTCACCTGGTCTTAGCGACATGGAATCATGACGCAAATACTTATTGCACTGTGTGTTAATCAATAATGACAATGCCTTGGCACTTGTCCCAAAGCGAACTATTTGGCTCCATAGTGAAAACGACCTCAACGCCGTTTTTAGTAAAAAATGCGTAAACAATGTTAAAGTACGGCTCTTTCGGAATATGGACCCCTATCGTACAGGGGTTCTATAATTTATACTGTAAGCCGAACGAAGAGGTCTGAAATTAATGAAAGAAAGAGTCTCCTGTATATCCTACCTTAAGGGGTCGTATTATTCCCCCAGTTGGCGTGTCCACGGTCCGCGCGCCAAACCCTTCCCGGCAAGTTGTGGGAAACGTCCACCTGCGCGCTGGCTGTGATATAACCACACCCTCCTCACGTGTGGACGGCGGAAATTCATGCACCTCGAACCACTACTTGCCGGTCCAAAGTAGCCGCCATATTAAGCTAGTCAAATATGAGCTTATCTCGATGTTAGATTCTGTCAGGTCAGGGCGTGAGACGGGAGTAAGCAAAACAGTAGTGGCTTGACATTTGTTTCGCTCAATTCCTGTACATACGAGGATTGTACTAATATATAATCCAAATCAATCATTAGTATATAGAAAAAACTATTATGTGCCATTACGTATGTAGACCAGTATTCAGACTTTTTAAGCATATGTATAAAGTTTGAGAGTATTATATAAAATACATTTATTAAAAAATGTTTTTCATTGTAGCATTAACAACAGTAGTTCATCTAATTCGGTAGGATACAGTGTATCAAATGAGAGGAGATTGTTACTGTCGCCCCACGTGCGGCTCGAAAATGACGTCAAGACAACAGGATACACATAACGTAATATGTTGTTATAATGTTGCTCACAACTCAATCGAGGGGGTAGGGGAGACAAAGTGTTTGTTTGCTGTTAAAAATTTGTTGTGAGACTAGGAGGATTGCATATGTATCAAGCAAAAAGAATAAATCAGTGGGATGTACAGTTCAACATAGTGATAGTTAATGAGGGGAGCACAGATCACACTTTTGGCAACACAAATAGGCAGTCAGGAGTAAATAAGGCGAAAAACCAATTTAATAGTGGTCCGTCCTAAATAAGCCAACACCAGTTTTTACAAAGTCCATTTTCAGAATGTCAATGATTTATAGATTCTTAGGAAACACACCAGCACTGTTATTTCAAACAAGGTGATAGTGCATTTCATCCTCGGTGTTGTGTCCCCATTCGACACACCTTAAGCGACATATCCAAGACGCTTCCCTTTTCCTGAGGGTGAGTTCGCGATTCCCCCCTCTGGGATGTGGCGGTATGTGATCAATACCATGAAACCATATTTTCCTGTCGTCTTTATGGTGTTCCTGCATGATAGGTCATGGGGTACTTCAGGTCATAGTTTTTCATGGCCCGAGTGTGTTCCTGAATCCTGATTTTTAAAGGACGCACAGTGCTCCCGACATATATCTTATTGCAACCACAGCCTATGACGTAAATCACATGGCTAGTGTTGCAATTGCAACACTAGCCATGTGATTTACGTCATAGGCTGTGGGCTGTGGTTGCAATAAGATATATGTCGGGAGCACTGTGCGTCCTTTAAAAATCAGGATTCAGGAACACACTCGGGCCATGAAAAACTATGACCTGAAGTACCCCATGACCTATCACATGCAGGAACACCATAAAGACGACAGGAAAATATGGTTTCATGGTATTGATCACATACCGCCACATCCCAGAGGGGGGAATCGCGAACTCACCCTCAGGAAAAGGGAAGCGTCTTGGATATGTCGCTTAAGGTGTGTCGAATGGGGACACAACACCGAGGATGAAAAGCACTATCACCTTGTTTGAAATAACAGTGCTGGTGTGTTTCCTAAGAATCTATAAATCATTGACATTCTGAAAATGGACTTTGTAAAAACTGGTGTTGGCTTATTTAGGACGGACCACTATTAAATTGGTTTTTCGCCTTATTTACTCCTGACTGCCTATTTGTGTTGCCAAAAGTGTGATCTGTGCTCCCCTCATTAACTATCACTATGTTGAACTGTACATCCCACTGATTTATTCTTTTTGCTTGATACATATGCAATCCTCCTAGTCTCACAACAAATTTTTAACAGCAAACAAACACTTTGTCTCCCCTACCCCCTCGATTGAGTTGTGAGCAACATTATAACAACATATTACGTTATGTGTATCCTGTTGTCTTGACGTCATTTTCGAGCCGCACGTGGGGCGACAGTAACAATCTCCTCTCATTTGATACACTGTATCCTACCGAATTAGATGAACTACTGTTGTTAATGCTACAATGAAAAACATTTTTTAATAAATGTATTTTATATAATACTCTCAAACTTTATACATATGCTTAAAAAGTCTGAATACTGGTCTACATACGTAATGGCACATAATAGTTTTTTCTATATACTAATGATTGATTTGGATTATATATTAGTACAATCCTCGTATGTACAGGAATTGAGCGAAACAAATGTCAAGCCACTACTGATTTGCTTACTCCCGTCTCACGCCCTGACCTGACAGAATCTAACATCGAGATAAGCTCATATTTGACTAGCTTAATATGGCGGCTACTTTGGACCGGCAAGTAGTGGTTCGAGGTGCATGAATTTCCGCCGTCCACACGTGAGGAGGGTGTGGTTATATCACAGCCAGCGCGCAGGTGGACGTTTCCCACAACTTGCCGGGAAGGGTTTGGCGCGCGGACCGTGGACACGCCAACTGGGGGAATAATACGACCCCTTAAGGTAGGATATACAGGAGACTGTTTCTTTCATTAACTTCAGACCTCTTCGTTCGGCTTACAGTATAAATTATAGAACCCCTGTACGATAGGGGTCCATATTCCGAAAGAGCCGTACTTTAACATTGTTTACGCATTTTTTACTAAAAACGGCGTTGAGGTCGTTTTCACTATGGAGCCAAATAGTTCGCTTTGGGACAAGTGCCAAGGCATTGTCATTATTGATTAACACACAGTGCAATAAGTATTTGCGTCATGATTCCATGTCGCTAAGACCAGGTGACCATCATATCGGGCCCATTAGAACTGGGTACAATAACAGAAACGGGTGCTACCGAAGTGTGGTGCAATGCGATTTCCCGCCTTAATTATTATGTGCCGAAGGGACATTTAAGCCAATATTTGGGGAACAGATATTCCGCCTCTTTAAGGGTAGAAATAGGGTTAAAGACATTTGTATAGCACTAAGGACCATGCAACCCTCACGGTATAAACAAATATATATATTTTCACGTTAATTTACAGGCAACTACCTTCATTTGATTACATATTTTGGAGCCAACTATGGACTGCAGGAATTGAAAAACTTGACGGTGCAAACAAAGTGCACGTCACACCACTTGAAGGTAGGCCATTATATATAGCGATGGACCTAACTTTCCCCCCTAAGAGTGACAATAGTTTAACAATATAGATCTTAAGTATCTCCACGATTAATGGTTTGTTTTTCAATTTTCACTATTGTTGCAGGCCAATACTTGGGCCCAGTGGAGCGCGTAATACGCTGAAAAATTTATATGATGCAAATTGAGCGTCCCCTTTTAGAATTACTTCCCTTGAATATATAAGGTACATATTTATTACTTTCTTCCAATTAAGGTGTAGAAGCAACTACTTAGTCGGTATATAAATATATTATGGTATTCTCAGCATTTGTGTTTCTCTTATGTATGCACTTGTTGCAGGCAACCTTAGGTGAAGATTTTGTTTGAAATACTGTCGGAATTCAACACGGCCTATTAGATATCCACATTGAAGGATTTGGCTCCTTGTTTCAATACAGATACTTTGAATCGGAATATATCCCCGTCTTCTTGTTACACCACTGCGGTAGGAATTATATTTATTTATCCATTACTAAGGGTAGCTGCGTGTTATGTTATTGTATCCAAATCTGGAGATTGTTTGCTGTCGTTCTATAGTATGGCATGAATTTGCGATCTTGATAAAAGAGGTGACACACACAAAAAGCTGTGACAATGGAGGGTAGAATGTTTGCTTTTGTATTTAACAGAAAAGGTTTTTGGTGCGGAATCATGTGCATGATTTTAAATCTCAAAATGTGTTATGACCAATATTAAGGACTACGCTGTTTCTGCTGCTTGTAATTGCACATACAATACTCTAGGAATGATGTACCCGTATACAACTAACAGTAGGTGGGTTCATAATGAAATCTGTGTTAGACAATGCGTTTGCAGCATAGGTACTTTGGTAAATATACATAAACTGTATTGCTGTGAGGAGAATGCTGCTATTTTAAAATTGAGACATGTTTTTAGAAATTGTGGTTTGTATGTATTTTTCTTTTGTTAAATGTAATGTCTGTGCACACACTTTTATTGTGGTTTACAACCGTTGGCTAGAAATGACTTACACGGGTTTTTGTATGTTTCACTTTATGATTTACAGCCCTGAAGAAGTTCTGCTTGACAGAACGAAACGCGTTGGCTGGTTTTTCTTGGCATATTAAAAGAACTCTTTTGCAACCACGGATTCAGCGTTTTTCATCTGGAACTACTATTTGCTTATGAACCTTACCAATCAAGCCTAGTGGCAATTTACTTCATTTGGGTGGTGCATTTCAAAACTTGTTTGGAAATTTATGCATGGATGTGTAAGATTCCAGTTCTAAGAATAGAGGTATCTGAAGGTAAAATACATTCAGAGGATTGTGATTATTCATATTTACTTAGGTTAGTTGATGAAGATATACAAGAAAAAAAATTAAGCTGAACATTTACACCATAATGGATTATGACATGGACAGATAGATGAAGATAAAGGACCCTAAAGGTCAAATTGATGGTAAAGGATTCCAGATGTTGGAAGATTTTAAAAGATTCTGGACATTAGAATCTAAGGGCCTCATTTGCTAGATTTTAATGCACAGCCGCACAGCCAGCCTGCCTGCTGCACTGCTGTGCGTCAAAATAAAAGGGCTGGAATGTGTTGTCGGCGCATTCCAGTATTTCTCCCCTGCTCCGGGAGCACAAACAGTATTGGCGCACAAACAGTAGCTGTGCGCCAATGCTGACACCCTTACGCCATGTAGCAAGGGTGCCTGCATTGCGCGGATGATTGTTTTTGTGCAAGAAGGGACACTTTCCTGCACAAAAACAACCATTAATGGCATTTTCCTCTTTCTGTGTGTGCTGCAGAATGCAGTACATATAGAAAGAGGCAAAAAGGAGGAGAATTAAAAGTATTTCTCCTCGTTGCACCACTCCCACGCCTCCTCTGGGGAGGCGCAGGACTCTGACGCATTCCCAGCTTTACAAAACGTTGTAAATCTGGGAATGTCTCAGGGTCCATGAATGTTCTGTGGGAACACTCACAGCAACCCCCATGGAACGCCCCTTTCACGCAGAGCAATGTGTGAAAGGGGCTGTATTTACAAAGCTGTAAATAGCCTTGGGGGGTGACTTTAGGTGGCCTTGTAAATATGGGCAAGCCCATTGCTCT
This sequence comes from Lissotriton vulgaris, assembly GCF_964263255.1. Taxonomy (NCBI): domain Eukaryota; kingdom Metazoa; phylum Chordata; class Amphibia; order Caudata; family Salamandridae; genus Lissotriton; species Lissotriton vulgaris. The sequence continues at coordinate 116,404,900 of NC_141699.1, forward strand.
GCTGGTGCGTCACAAAAAGGGAAGCACCGACGGAGTGATGGTCTTGTAAATGAGGCCCCATATGTTTAAATGAGCCAAATTAAGACATATGGGGGAGGTTATCTTTGATTTTTTTATTGCTGGTATTGCGTATATAAATAGAAAGATTATTAGTAGGGTGCATGAAGTGAAGAACGGTGCCCCTTTATTCGTTTTTATTCATCAAACTGCCATGGGCATCTGTCTCCTTATATGACATGCATATTCATTTGATCTTCTCAAACAAATGTTGAACCCCCTGCCAGCTTAATTTCCAGGTTTCATGCCCAATCTAGTATCAGGGTTAACATTGCAAGAAAGTGTATCTTTCCTCCACAACAGGAGGTAATTCCACGTCTGCTTGCACTGGTATCGGATCCCATTCAGTGGGCAACACCTCATTTGAATATCCAGGCATTAAAATCTTCAACACCCGAAACAAAATATTGGATTGTACTTAGGTACCGTGGCACGGGCGATCCGGGCCCAGGTCGACTTCTGGCGAGCCACTAAAGTTTTTGGGGAGTCAGGGCCGGACTGGCTATAGCGGGCACAGGGCAATCCCCCGGCGCGCTGCACGGGTGGGGGCCGGCTTTGGGCCCCTGGGGGCGTTTTCTGTTACAGGGCCGTTTTCGCAGCATCGGCCCGTACCAAAATCGGCTGAAAACGGGCCCCGGCAAAGAGCTCGGCGGCACCTCCAACCCCCGAGTGGGGAAGGGGAGGGGGGGCGAGCACTTTGCCAGGGCCGGTCGTGGTTCACAGTCCGGCCCTGTGGGGAGGGCACCCCGTTCTAAAACAGTGGTCCTGCCAAGCTTTTCCATTATTTTGTAAATCTTCCAATGACGATCCAAGGGGAGGTCTTTAGGGATCTCAACGTTACATTGCACAACATATATATGAGGCACTATGAAATGGCAGATCGTACTGACCAAACTCCACGCCACACTCGAAGTGTTCTATACTATTAGAGTTAGCGCGCACCTACCTGCACAGTGCCCTGAAATATACTAATATACACAACAAAAACAATGCCAATGCTGATAACTATTTGACTAATCACTTGCCTCAATCACACGTGCCACTCATAGTGATTGGAAAACAAATTGATTTTTAATTTGTAAATAGGAATTTTAGTTTCGAAATTTGGGCAGTTCATGGTATTAATTCAATGAACATAATCAATAATCATCGGACCACATGAAAAAATACAAACTTACAACAGATTAATTTTTTGATTACATTTCACATTTAAAGATAGTAGAGAAAGCTCAAGTTCCAAAGAAAAAATACAGAAAGAATATGAAGAAAGACTCGAAACAAAAAAAAGAGATGAAAAATAAGCCCAGGGTAGGGTTAAGAAATATTAGTGCTATTTTTATGAAATATACTAAGACTGCATCCATGTATTCAATTGGAAGGTAATCAAACTCGACTAGCACAGATTTCCTGGGGTGTCTTGTTGGGCTGGGAACCTGCAGTCCTGTGCACCATAGGAGACATATTCGAGGGTGGCTTCCTCCTCGATTTTGAGGCCCTGAACAGCCACAGGACGCTCCCAGCAGGGAACTTCCTTACAACAGAATTTGGCTTGCACTGCATTGGACATGGCAGGCGATTCGACAGGAACTGCCCACACACACAGCATTACAGCCATTATACACTATGGGGCACGGGCAGGTTGGTGTCTGGGCTGTAAAAGGGATTCAGACTCCCCCTACTCACACTCAGGTCAGCCGGGGAAGATGAGCTCCATATAGCCTTTAGTGATAAGGAATGGCAAGTCGTAATTCAATAACCCTCACATATTGCTCACAATGGGCCGGATTCACAGAACTTACTTAAGACAAAATCCTAAACTTACTACTTTAGTATTCACAGAAGTTAGGATTTTGTCTTAAGTTTGTCTTAAGACAGACTTAAGACAGAATCCTAACTTAAGTCTGTCTTAAGACAAAATCCTAACTTCTGTGAATACCAAAAGTAGTAAGTTTAGGATTTTGTCTTAAGTTAGTTCTGTGAATCGGGCCCAATATGCGTTTGAAATTTAGACAAACATATCCTCCACAGAACATATTTACCCTTCAAAAATTGTAGGTACACTTTCCCTCGACCTCCCCGAATTGTTCTCAATGTCAACAGGCGATAGCTCACTAGGGCCACATGTTGTGGGACTGTATTAAAGGACATCCATTTTGCTCCATGGTCCTCTCCTCTGTAACACAGCTCATGGACAGACCATTCCAACACTCTTCGATATCGACCCTCTAGAGGGGGCTAACTCCAGCCGGAGGGAGCTAAGCTTACCACCAGAATTCTGGATCTTGCTCTCCTTCTGGCACGCCGAGCCATTCCTCGGCGATGGAAAGCAACGATCCCTCCCACCTTGTCCTCCTGGCATCGGGACCTTTAACACCGGCCACAAGTGGAAGCCTTATCCTGATGTGTTTTATCTAGGACCCCGATCAATATTGTGACCTCATACCCCTATACGGCTATGATCAATACATATCCCTATAATGGAATAATAATCAGAGCCATATTTCAGTAACTCGCCTCTGCAGTCCATGACACAGCAGAAGCCACTTCCTTAGATTCCTAGATAGCACAACGAGTTCTTTCAACATACCAAACCCTCAGCAACGTAGGAAAGCCCCGCTTGCTTTGTTTTGATTAGTAATAGAACTCCTGCGAGCACTGTAAGAACGACCAGTTCTTAGTGACATCTTTATTGACGTCTTATGTCCAAAAACTTACGTCAAACTCGGCACCTTTCAGGTATAAATATACCAATGTTGCCTTAAGCAAGCACACAGTGATGGTGAATACAGGAGCAGAACAGTTGTCCCCTTGCAGAGAGCCCAGCAGATGCGAGAAGCCCACGGACGCTGCCCCTCCTCCTTGACGCGCTGAGAAAGACGCTGTCTTTTCTCCTGCCGAGAAAATCCAGCTCTGGCATTTCCAGCCTACCCTTGCGGGGGACTGGGATATTGGGTCCTGAGAGGGAGATACCAGACCTCCTACATTCTATTCCAGAGGTACGGTGCTGACTAAACCCTTAGAGAGAATTCTTGAATCAAACTCTTGGCAAAACCAACTTAACTTAAACTGCTACTTACTTACTCCCTCCCTCGTATTAGGCTTAGGTCAGGTACACCGGGGTAGGCGTAGTTAGAAGCACCAGTTGAGGTTGTTAGTCAATGTATACATGAATGTATATATTTTATTCATTTTAACTATCTTATGGCTAAGAAACCATATCAATGCTTTTACAGTATTATTTCGTAATACTCCTTTTACTGTTCGCACTTTTTATAATAACAAGTCTTGCAATTGTGGCAATTCATTTCTCTTGCATGAGAAAGAAGACTGCTCAATAAATAATATCTTTTATTGAAAACGCCCGTTTCTCTATTCTCTGCACCCTGGTGAAACTAAGAACGCACGTCTGACTGAGTGAAATAGCTGTCTACTGTTTCACACGACTCTAGAGATTGACTCTTATTCTGAGGAGCAAAGTTGTCATGTTTATGCGGTTGTCGGAAGCTGAATCCCTTCTTGTAGGAAAGACTCAGGGTCACAGGAAGCTTGTAGAAGGAAGAGTTTATTGAAGCACGTCTGGATTAAGTCCAGTCAAAGCAGTTATGATAACATCATTCTAAACCACATCTAACTCACACCTTCAAAAGATGCAGTGGCATGTGCACAGAACAATAAACGACTGACACGAGATAGACACGAGTCATACCTCATGCTATCTCGTGTTAGATACAGGATACAACACACCTCCCTTCCTGTAAAAAAAATTAAAAAAAATAAATAAAGTCAGATAGAGTGAAAAATAAAGAAAACAAATAATATAACAATATAACACATATGGGTGTTAATATCATGAACATTCTAACATGGAACAATCAAGCATGTAAAGTTCATAATGATGCTAATTCATGACAAAATCCTTGTACCTTCCAGGAAGGCGATGAATCCTAGAGCAATTTTTTGAAGACACAATAAGAGGAGTGGCATTCCTATGCGTGACGTTCTCACCCAGAGGACTCCCAGCAGAGAATCCTTCATTGCCAGAACCCTTATTGCCAGATTCAAAATCAAGAAATACATTGCTGTCATCATCTAACTTAACAGCATCCTTGCCTTTAAATATGGAAACCCTGTTCAAATTCCAAACACTGCCATCATCAATTCTAACAGCATGCTTGAAAACTTCAATGACTTCCTTGGGACGTGACCAGATCTGACCTCCTTTTAACACACCTTCCTTTCTCTTAATACGAACAAGATCACCAACAGAAATCACATGTTTACTCACTGACCCTTGTTTTTCCTCCATCCTTTTCTTCATCTCATCCTTATATGCACTAACTCTATTGCGGACCAAATCATAATCAACCTTTGAAAAACCACAATGGTCACTCAGATTTCTCTTCAACCACCACGGAGTCAATCGAGTACTGGGTTTCCGACCCCTTAGAAGTTCAAATGGGCTGACCAATGTAACAGAATTAGGTGATGTTCTGTAAGACAGTAACATAGACTGAAGAGCATTACGCCAGTTCAGGTTACCTTTAACAGAAAGTTGGATAGCCTCCTTGACAACTCTGTTGAATCTTTCAACCTGGCCATTGGCCTCGGGATGGAACACAGCAATTTTATTGTGTATTATTCCACATTTAGTGATAAAACATTCAAAATCCTTGCTAGTAAATTGTGGTCCATTGTCAGTCACTAACTCTTCTGGGATTCCTTCCCTACAAAAGGTCTCATCTAAAAACTCTATCACATTTTTAGTTGTTATATCTCTGACCATTTTGACTTCTGGCCATTTTGAGAAGTAGTCTATCAGAACCATGCCAAATCTTCCTTGCTCAGGTAAGACAGAAAATGGACCAATAAAATCAAGGCCTAACTTCCGCCAAGGACCAAAAGGATATTCCACAGGACAAGGTTCAGAACGCAAAGGAACAGCAGACTTGTCACTATTGGCACACTCTGAACATTTTTGGACATAGTGTTCCACACAACCATCTACACCTGGCCACCAAAAGAAATCTTTTATCCGTCTCCTAGTAAACGAAATTCCTAAATGTCCTTCATGAGCAATGCCAATAATAGTGTTCCTCAAGGAAAAAGGCGGAATAAATTTATCACCTCTCATGAGAACCCCATTTTCAATTGCTAATTCATCCTGAACCTTAGCATAACTCATCATCTCGCCTGAAAACTTCCTTTGTTCTGGCCACCCTTGTAAAATGTAATTCTTAACTTCAGTCAATTCAATGATCTTTTCCATTTCTCTCGCCCAAGATTCCTTACTTAAATCAAATTTCTCCCCATACACCAACATAACGTCTTGGGAAGTAAAAGCTACCTCACACTCATCATCATCACAAGGGACATCATACGAAGTGTGCAATCTGGACATGCAATCAGCATGAATATTAGTTTTCCCTTTTACATAAACCATTTCAAAATGGAATGATTGTAGTCTAGAGGCTAATCTGGCAAGACGAGCTGATAAGGTGCGACCTCCACCCGGTGCCATCATGTAAATAAGAGGCTTATGGTCAGTTTTAATGGTGAATTTTGTACCCCATAAGAAAGTTTTAAAATGTTCAGCTGCCCAAACCGAAGCTAATAACTCTCTTTCAATAACTGAATAATGTTTTTCAGCATCCCTTAATGCCTTTGAAGCATAAGCAATTATCCATTCCTTTCCACAATCATTTTGCATGAGGACAGCACCTAACCCCGTGCTACTTGCGTCAACCATGATGGTACACTTTTTCCCCACAACAAAAGGTTTCAAACAAGGTGCATTCACAACAAAAGCTTTGAGATTTTGAAATGCTTCCGTCATTACATCAGACCATAAGAACTTTGCATTTTTCTTTAAAAGTGGTCTAAAGTGATCTACTTTAGATGAAACATTTGGAATGAATTTGGCATAAAATTCCATTAGTCCTAAAAAAGCTACCAATTGTTCTTTTGAAACAGGTACAGGAGCCTTAATAATGCTTTCAATGTGTTTCTGCTTAGGTCTAATGCCGGCACCACTGATGGAGTGCCCTAGGTATTCCACTTCTTTTTCTCTAATCTGACACTTATCAAGGTGAAGGGTAAGACCCTTAGTAGACAATGCAGATATAACTTTTCTTAAATTATCATCATGCTCCTCAACATTTTTTCCAAATACTAGTATATCGTCTTGAAAAGCGATTGCCCCTGTCAACCCTTCAAGTGTCTCTTTCATTAGCCTTTGAAAGACGGAAGCGGCACTAGCCAATCCAAAAGGCATACGTTTATACCTGAAGAGACCTTCAGGCATAATGAAGGCTGTCAAATTTTTGGATTCATCATCTAAAACAACCTGAATAAGCACTTGCCAAATCAATGCACGAGAAGACCTCAGCACCTCCTAATGTCGAGACCATCTCATGAAGATTCGGCAAGGGATGAGCATCCACCCAGATTGAATTATTTAAGCTGCGAAGATCTACACAAAGCCTCAATTCGCCGTTGGATTTAACCGAAATCACAATCGGAGAAACCCAAGGCGATGACTCAATGGGCTCAATAATATCTTTGTCACACAAATCCTTGAGCAAAACTTTAAGCTTATCCCTATATGTAAGAGGAACATTCCTAACTCTATGCCGAACAGGAACAACACCATCATTGAGTTTAATAGTATGTTTAAAACCCTGGTACTGACCAAGTTTCCCGCTGAAAACATTTGAAAATTCAGATTTCAATTTACTAAGCATGAGATTTCCATCAGAATCATTTGTTTTTGCAATAGAATAGACTGGAGGATTGGCTCTAGGATCTATCTTAATGCCCAATTGATCTTGGTGTGGCCACCCTAACAACGATTGCCCAGATTTTGCAACATAGATCTTTCCATATGTAGATTCACTAGCAAATGTAATTTTCCCCCCAAAAAAACCTACCAATTCAATTTTATGTCCTGTGTAACCCCCTGGAGAGATATCAGATTCAAGTAAATTTTTGTTTGGCCAATTCTTTTCTACGACATCCAAACCTAGTAAAGTATACCATGCACAAGTGTCAACAAATACATTTATCGTCTTTCCATCTATAATCACATCGCAAGATGGAAATTTACTTACACCCTCACTACCACAAATATTGATAACAGTATTAATATCATTTTCATTTAGTGAATCATAATCATCAACATCTTGAACAATATTCACTTTCCTGGTAGTAGATTTGCAAAACTTAGTTAAATGCCCTTTCTTATTACATTTTAAACATATTTTATCAAGGGCAGGGCAAGCTTTAGAGTTTGCTAAGTGATTTGAACTTCCACATCTGAAGCAAATCCATTGAGTGTTGTTCTTCTTCTCATTTTTAGTATATTTAAATTTCGAATCACTCTTATTGTTAGAAAAATCATTTTTAAAAATAAAGGGTTTCTTAGATTTCTCTCCTTCTTTAGAAACACTAAAAACATCTCCTTTTTCACTTCCTCTTATTTCCTTCACAAACTTCTCAGAATGCTCAATTGACCTTGCAATATCAATAGCTGCATTTAAGGACATATCTGAAGGTGTCCAAAGTCTTTCCTGGACTTTTTTATTATTTGTTCTCATCAGTATTTGATCTCTTAATACTTGTTCATAAGTTATGTGTTCAAAATCACAAGTGACGGCAAGTGATCTGAGAGAAGATACAAAGTCATCAATTGGTTCATCTGCAGATTGTTTACGGGAATAAAAAATAAATCTCTCCATAACAATGTTCTTTTTTTTTCCAAATCTTATTTTTAATTGTTCCGCTGCACATTCATAAACATCCTTCTCACCGGGATTGGTTAAGGCTGGAAGGGTAAGGAATTCTTTTAATCCAATTCCGCCAAGACAATGTTTTAAAAGTGAAAATTTCCTCTCAGGTTCACATTCTGTACTTTCCATGACTTCAACATAAGCCAAGAAAACTGGTTCCCATATTTCCCAGTCCATGGGAGGATCACCTTTATTTGGCAAGAACGAAGGAGGAGGAACAATGCCACTCATTGTAGAATATAATAAGTTAGTATAGTTAGTTTTTTTTTTTTTTAACAATATGTTTTCTTTAACTAAAACAAAACAAGAATCCAAAATAGTACCTTAAGCCAGAGTTCAGTCGTGAAACGAATCATGTTCTGAGGATTCCACGATCATGAAATTGAAAAAAAAACTATGAAAATCACTAAGAAAATAAAGTTCAGCTATTTAAAATGGGCGCCGTAGAAATCACTTTCTTTCTGAAGGCATTGGACCTTGTAAATCACTGAGAAAACGAAGTTCACCTATTTAAAATAGCCGCCGTGGAAATTACTTTTCTTTCTGAAGGCATTGGACCTTGTTCCGAAAGCGTATGACGTCAAGCGTAGGCTGTGAGGAAACCTCGCGTTGCATTCATGTTCGCGCTGGAGCTCGCACTGGAGAAGACTCGCGCTGGTGAGGACTCGCGCTGAAGGCAACGCGCGCTAAGGAAATTTTCGAGGTAAAGCGATAATTTGAAATAAATACCTCAGAAGATGAAAGCAAGTCTCCTCTAGAGTCGAATCCACAAGAATACGCAGTCGAATCCGTTTCCAAACTCCGAATTCGGTATCTCTTTTTTTTTTATATTTCGATGAAATTAAAAATCGATGAAATCCTTTTTTATGGATAAAGTAGGAAATATGAAGTTCTTTTCCCCTCGTCGCCAGTGTAGGAAAGACTCAGGGTCACAGGAAGCTTGTAGAAGGAAGAGTTTATTGAAGCACGTCTGGATTAAGTCCAGTCAAAGCCGTTATGATAACATCATTCTAAACCACATCTAACTCACACCTTCAAAAGATGCAGTGGCATGTGCACAGAACAATAAACGACTGACACGAGATAGACACGAGTCATACCTCGTGCTATCTCGTGTTAGATACAGTATACAACACTTCTTATCTGAGCCAGGGAAGCTGATCACTTCCTATTCAGTCAAGAAAGTTTCCAGTGACCTCTGAGCTAGCTGGCGCAAACCTAAATTAAGTATAACATAGTCAGTAGAGACCTAGAAGACCACAGTCCTACGTCTACACTGCTGTTTATGTTATTCCAATGCGCAGGGCCTATAGGGAAAATAGGAACTACACTACATGGCGCCCAACGTTTGCTAAGGCGATAAAACATACGCAAGACGTTAGATTAACTCAGTCGTGCTTTTTCACACAGACCCTTTTGCGGTAAATACTCCAATAGACGTCTGGAGTGGGTGTAAGGTTAAAATCCGCCGGAACTTAGTAGGAAGAGATTCCTATGTAGAGTTTCTGGTTTAGTCAACGTTGAAGGATACAGTGTTCCAAAATATTGTGCACCTAATCTTTGTTTCCTTGAAAACCTTTCTGACAGTAAAATGCCAGATAATGATGAGGAAAGGGATGCTGCTATATTAGCAAATCAACTGCAGAATGACCAGAATGCAATCCTCATTCCGGCAAACATAAGAAAAACTATAACTTCAAAACTTATAGAAAACGGACTGACAGCACGAGGTGGTACAGTCATTTTCGTGATAGAGGCACACGAATATCGGCAGACAGAGGTATTCTATTCTTGGATAAACTTTCCAGCGGCAAACGCTACAACACACGAGTTTCACTATTACAAAATAGAGGAACCACCGGAAGAGTACGCTCCTTTCGAGGAGATTGAAATCCCATTAAAATACCAAGAGCACCTGCTCTGGTTTAAAGGCGCCCTAAAACATAATGATCACATTACCAAGCTCGGTCCACTAGGTAGACCAGGAGCAACGTGGCCGGTTCTAGCCAGCTACACACCACATCCAGACATTGAAAAAATGTCAAAAGAAGAACTTTTAGCACAGCTAAAACTATTAATTATAATACACAGACAGTTAGTCCAATATGTAATGTGGACTGCAACAGTCCAAACAGCTGTTAATATTCCACAGCTACCCCCTAATCAGGGGAACACAAATAAAATAACACCACAGAACATACAATCATGTCTTGGAAAAACTCCAGCAAAACGGGAACAAATCCCTTTCTGGTTAGCACAGAATATTACTCAAATAGAGGCAGTATTCCCGAATACTACCCCTATTGAGAAACACAGAATTCTGACTATCTGCCTTCCAATGGGGGTCGCACCACATGTGGAGGACTGTGACACTTGGGGTACAGTCTTTGCTTCCATTTACACAAAAACGCATGGTGGTCCATCCATGGCGGTAATACCAGATGTGCTAAAACAAATTCAGAATGAATACGGTCCAGAACCTGCTTTAACTCTTGGTATGAAATTACTGAAAGACTTCAAGCAGGTCTCGGCTATATTACCGGCCAACATAAAAGGAGAAGCAGCATCTGTGGTGATCCGCCAGAAATTGAAAGAAACAGATATAACAGATCAACCAATTGAGCTTGCCAGAATAATAGAAAAATGCTATGAAGAATTAGGTAGAGATAGTTTGGGTGGGAAACCAGTAAAACCCCAACTACTTGAAAATCCTGAAAAAATATTTATTAAAAATAATCTAAACACTCCTAAAAAGAGCTGGGATGGAAATAAACAATCCACTCCCAAAGAAAAAGTTTTCCAGTCCAGAGGAAGGTCTCCTCGGCGGAGAGAAAGAACTCCGAATCGAGAACACCAGTCTCCCCAGAGGGAGCACTCTGAGAAAAGATATAACCTATATCAGCGCTGGTTTACCGATCAACTGAAGGCTGGCAAACTCCTTCTTAGACAGGCTGAGCGCCGCTGGAGGCGTAACTATGATCCTCTATTAAAATCTATTTATATTGATTTACTAAAATCCTATAAAAAATCTATTATTTTGGCCAAATCTTCCCACTATTCTCAGAAAGTTATTAATTCTGCATCCAGAACAAAAGAAATTTTCTCAATTGTAGCTGAACTCTCCCTACCTGACCGTGTTACACCTCAGCCTCAACCCTCGCAAGCTCTGTGTGACTTCCTTAATGCTTTTTTTCTGATAAAATCTCCATGATTAAAAACAATATCCCGCCTACTACCATGTCTCAGGCCAGCGCCCTCCCTTCTCCGAATCCTCACTCCCTGCATGAATTCCCCCCTATCTCCCTGGATACTTTTCGCTCACTACTCCAGGCTGTTGGCTCCGGTTCCCCTAATGACTGTTGCCCTCCTCAAATCCTAAGAGATGCCTTTATGGCCTGTCCCGGCCCTCCCCTTGACCTTCTAAATCGCTCACTCTCCACAGGCTCTGTCCCCACCGCTTTCAAAAGCGCTGTGGTGGTACCTATTTTAAAAAAACCCGGTTCTGACCCTGCGGTCCTGGGCAACTACCGACCTATTTCCCTCCTCCCCTATTTGGGGAAGGTCTTGGAAACCTACGTCACCCGCTGCCTGAGTACTTTTATCGAGGAAACTCATTTCCTCGATGATCAACAGGCAGGTTTTAGACCGTTCCATTCTACGGAGGCAGTGGTGGTGGCGGTTATGGACACGCTGAGACAGGGGGCTGACAAGAACATGGCCCAGGCCCTAGTGTTACTTGATCTCTCGGCCGCTTTTGACACGGTCGACCATGACATCTTGGTCGACCGTGTCAGAAATGCTGGCATCTCCGGCCTGGCCCTGTCTTGGATTGTGTCCTTTCTCCAACTACGCTCCCAATCGGTACATCTGTCTTCCTTTTCTGCTCCCCGTATTTCACTTTCCTGTTGTGTTCCCCAGGGCTCTGCCTTGTCCCCTCTCTTGTTTAATCTTTATATGCAGCCCCTCCTTGTCTCTCTTCGTCATTCTTCTGTTACCACTTTTAACTATGCAGATGATCTGCAACTTATCTTTCCCATCGACCCCTCCCCTCTTTCCTGCTCTAATTTCCAAACCACAATGCTTACCATCTATGAGTGGATGAACTTCAGCCAGCTGAAGCTCAATCCGAGCAAGACAGAGCTGGTCCTGATTGGCGGGCACCCACATCCTTGGACTTCCAATTTTAGGCCCCCTGCTCTTGGTCCCCCTCCCTGCCCAGTTAACTCTGTGAAGAGCCTTGGTGTTACCATCTCTAGCGACCTTTCGATGCGGCCGCACATCAACGCTGTTACCTCGGCCTGCTTTTACCATCTCCGCAGAATCGGGAAGATCCGAAGGTTCCTATCATCAGAGGCTCTCACCCTTGTTATCATGGCCCTGGTCACCTCACGTTTAGACTATGCCAACTGTCTATACGTGGGGATTCCGGCATACCATCTCCAACGCCTCCAACTGGTGCAAAACCAGGCAGCCAGATTAATTTTTCAGCAGCCCAAACACCAACATGTCACCCCGTTGCTAAAAACCCTACACTGGCTCCCTGTTGCGCAACGTTGCATCTTCAAACTGGGATGTACTATTTTCAAATCTCTTTTTGCCTCTGCTCCTGTCTTTATCTCCCTCTGTTTGCACCCCTATGTTCCTTCTCGACACCTCAGATCCTCTGCTTACAATCTTTTGATCACTCCTAAGTTCAAACGCAAGAAGCACGGTGGTGCCTGTTTCTCTTTTCTTGCCCCGTCCACTTGGAATTCCCTCCCTCTCTCCATCCGGCTCAGCCCCGACTATTCTACCTTTCGCAAATCCCTGAAAACATATCTGTTCCCCCTTGCCCATGGCTAGCTGCAACCACCCCCTTGTGCCCTCATCCACTGGTCTTTGAGCGCCAAGAAACCAATTGGTGTATATGCGCGATACCAAATTTCTTTAACATAACATAACATAACATAACCTTAGAAATAGGGATAAAAAACCTGATAGATATCAAAGTATTGATACATGTCCCTCTTGATCTTTTTCGCAGAAATCAGAAAGAAGAGGACGGTCAGATCCAAGGGAAGAGCACACCAAGTCCAAAGACAAGGAACCTGCTCAAAGTAAAAAATTACAATTTCCAAAAAAGAAGGTAGCCAGTATTAGAGTAATCGAACATGCCGAGAATACTGAGGACACATCTGCAAAACGGAGAGTGGGCACAGACAATACTAGACAGTGCAGCAGAAATCAGCATAGCTCGCAAGCTTCTGATGAGTCATCTGGAGACAGTGGACACGAATGAATACATTCAAGTAGAAACTGCAGACACCAGAGTTAGCGAGCCTCATAAGATATACGAAATAACACTGCGTATAGATGGAGATAAGACTAGGAAAATAAGGGGTTTATTTTGGGATAACCTCTCAAAAGGCTATGACATCCTGTTAGCCGAGAAAGATTGGCCCCCAGAGTTTGTCAAGGAGTGCCCTCATGGCGAAGAAATGATTATGCCTGCCTTCTCAAATCACATTCCAATTCACACTAAATATATATATGCAAGGAAATGGGCAGTAGCCCAGGCACCTGCATTATATAAGAATCATGTAGGATGGGATGAGGACTCTCCTCCTCACAAAATCCAGTTAAAATGTCAACCAACTGCACAAAGGCAGTACCCAATTAAGCAAGAAGCTAAAAAACAGGTCAGGGAGATTTTAGATCAACTTGAATACCAAGGGGTAATTGAAACATGCACCTCTCAAATGAACAATCCTTTGTTTCCTGTCTCCAAACCGGACGATTCGTATCGTCTAGTCTTGGACTACAGACACCTTAACTCATGTTGCAAAACATTTGCGGTACAAAATTCGCACAGTGCGGCACTAATGAATAACATAGTTCGCAAAAAATACAAAACAACTTTAGACATATCTAATGGGTTCTTTTGCCAAAATATTGCACCAGAAAGCAGGCACTTGACCGCTTTCTCAATAATGGGGTCACAAAAAAAATTCTGTAGGCTCCCACAGGGATACAAGAACAGCCCAGGACTATTCTCAGCCAGAGTAACAGAGTTACTACAAATGTATGATGATGAGGCATTATCTTATGTCGATGACATCTATCTCACTGACGACGACTTGGATACTCACTTGAAAAGAGTGAACACCATAATACTTGGGTTCGCAGCAGAGGGTTACAAATTCAACTTTAAAAAGTCAAGAATTGCCCATCTAACAGTCTTATTCTTAGGATAACAATTATCAAGTGAAGGGAAAAGCCTAGCAGACAACTTCTTAGAGAAATGCGCTGTACTCCAAGCACCAAAAACGCTAAAGAACTTACAATCGATTCTAGGCTTCCTGAATTTCGGAAGAACTTACATTCTAAACTATGCAGAGAGGGTTAAACCTCTCTACGAATTAATAAAACCTGATTTTAAACCAATCAACTGGACTCAAAAACACACAGAAATTTTGAGATCACTACAAACAGACATGTTAGCTAAAACAAAATTAGAAACACGTGACAATACACGCAACCTTGTAATCCGGATCATCCCAGGATACCGTACCTGACCTCTAATGAGGGAGAAACTGTACCAATAGCTTACAAATCACATTTGTACACACAAGCAGAAAAAACATTCAGTCTCACAGAAAATACTGTAAAGGTAGTTCAAACTGCTATAGCAAGAGAACGAGCCCAAGCCCAAGGCAAAAGAACAACTGTTTACACAGCAGAATCAGCCTTCAAGGCGCTATTCAGCCCAGTAAATCTAAAAACAGTGGCACTAGATCCGAAATGGATACAGTGGGAAAATTCTCTTGCTGCAGAAGACGTGACATACTATTTTGTCCCGAACATGAAAAAATTGAATGATTTAAAATATGAAAAAGAATATCCTCTGCCAATCGAAATTCTGCCCCTTGAACAGTACTCTTGTATAATCTATACAGACAGATTTGTACAGCATTACAATGTAGATGATAAAACCTACAATGCAGCCTGCGCAATTGTTAAAGTTCGCTGGCTCTGAGGTAAATTCAGACCGAAAATAACAAAAACTGAATCACTGAGAAAATGTTCGGCTCAGCGAGCTGAAATCAGGTCTTTAAAGATGGCGCTTGAAAATGCCGAACGTGAATTCCCGACACTAATCGTGTGCGATTCGCATTTTTGCATCAATTCTTACAATAATGATTTGCAGAACTGGGTTCAAAATGATTACAAAGATGACACAGGTGCCACAATCAAGCATAAAATGCTTTGGAAACAAGTAGTTCTTTTACAGAAAGAACTACAAAAGACTCACGTGATACACACTCTGAGTCATCAACGTGATGGCGTTCACGTTGCAGGGAATTCATTGGCTAATTCAGCCACAGCGGAAGCAACTAAACCGGCTTTCGTAGCCACAAAAAAGCGTTCAGAAAAAAACATAGACAGGGAAACCATGCTGGCGGAAAAAAGTCTTCAAAAGACAACTGTGCAGCACTACCTGTGAACTATCCACTCAATTATACATACGTAATTGATGCAAGCTCCGTTCCTTTTGCTCGAATCCCTGGAGTAGGGGATAGGGTAATCCCAAACACGAACCGGAGAATCTTATTAATAGCAGACGCACACATGGGTGAAGGTCCGAGGCACAAACAGATGAAGGAATCTCTGACAGAATTACAATCAGAATATTGGTGGCCGGGGATGAGCCTGCACCTTTATAAATTTATAAAGAGCTGTCCAGACTGCGACAGAGACCGCAGTAACAAGTCAACCGGAGTAATGCCATGGCCATGAAATCCAGCGTCCTATTAATTTCTCTTTTAAGACTACATTCACTTAAAAATGTGGCCCCAGCGCTCGGCTGACGCCAGAACTGTTATAAAAGATTTGCGAGTCTTTATCGGCACATACGCAATTGCCATAATTCATTCTGACCAGGGTCCTGCTTTTAGCTCTCGAGCTTACAAGGAGGCCATGACCAGCATGGGCATTGGATTGCGGTTCTCTTGTCCCTTCCATCGTGAGGGAAACGGGGTAGTGGAAAGAAAAAACCGAGACATAAAGCAATCTATAATGGCAAAGGTATTAGGTTCGGGTGATGGGTGGGTCCAGCATTTAACAAGTGTCCAACGTAGTCTTAACAACTTGCCAAGAAATTCTTTAAAAGGTTTCAGCCCGTACGAACTATTGTTCGGAACTAGAATGTATGTTCAGGACTTAGATGGTCTTGCTTCAGTGGTAGAAGATAAGAAAAAAGACTTTGACATCAAAGATCGTTTGGCTGTTTTACAGGACTTAAATGAAACAAGAAAAGCCCTGAGCAACATAAAGTTAAAGCAACAGCCAAGCACCACTGAAGACACACCACCTGTCCCAGCAAGACCTGTCTGGATTCCAAAGATTGGGGATCTGGTTAGAGAGAAAATAGCGGTGAAGAAGGAATTTGGGCCTTCTTACAGAAAAGCAGTACCTGTCTTAGCAATCAACGGAACAAGATCAGTAGTACTACCGCCCCTTGCTGGTAAAAAGGAGAACAGAGTTCTATCCATCGACCTGGTAAAACCACAATCATGTGGCCTATAATAAATAGTAGGCCCAGTGGACTCCCAAGAAATAACAGAATACCCAAATTTGCTAGTATCCAAGAGGTTCAAACTGAAAGACTAATCACATTTGATAAACCTGCAGTGAATAAAAAAGGACTATGCAGAAATGCCATGGAACATGTGCCTCTTGAAACCCAAATTGAAACAGTTTGTCATGAAACACCAGTCTACAATGATGTAGCATCAGAATGTGCTAATGAAAGGCAAATTGAGAAAACAATTCCAACAATCAACAGAACTGCATCTGGCTACTTCATCAATTTCGGTAACTTTTCTGAAGATCAAAGCGAACCTGAAGTGATGCCAGCAACAAAGACTTTTAAAGAAAAAGCAACAGAACTCTTTCATCAACTCGAAGAAACCTATCTTATTTCTCCATGGTTAGAATTTTGGATTGGGCTAGGTGTATTTTTCCTCCTGCTTTGGCTCATCATGGTACTTTGCTTGGGAAAATTCATTGAGGGAAAATACAGTACAATGGACACAGCAAGTCAGATCATCAACTTAGTTCTGAAGCCTCACAAATCATCTCACATCGAGAAAAGAGAACTATCATCACTGAATGTCACAGCCATTCCAATACCCGGCGGGGTAGTTTGGGACAAAACTGACTACGAAATATATGGCCCGGTCGAGCTCTTGAAATATCCTCATCAGTTTAAGGTTTCATTAAGTGACTTTGTAAAACCAAGTACATTCTCTGATGATTGGGATTTTGAAAGTATAAATAATATGATGTCAGATTTAGTTTTGTCAGCAAAAATTTACAGAACATGATTATTTGCAAGGTTCATCTAATTATGAACAGATGTACTGTTTTACCCATTATGCAGACCACTATTTACATTAATCTGCTCAACCTAGAAATGTTTTAGATATAACCAATGGGAACATTGTGCTACTCCACCTAAAAGCAGTTCAAAAAAATGATATGAGAAATTCCAATACTTCTCAGGGTTTAACACAAGTAATGCAGAAACATTTTATTATAAACTGTTAGATAAAACAGGGACAAAAACCATGCTGACAAATACTACATTGATCTATTCAGAAGCATTTTATGAAAAAATGATTAAATTTGGCTTTGATTTCTGGAAGAATAACATTGAAACAAAAACCATCTGGGGTACAAAAGATTGGCAGGTACAAGGCCTAGAAGCATTATTTCGAGCCTGCATGATCCCAGAACAAATAATGTTCTTGAATGACACAATTCAACAAACAACCTGTCTTGGTCTAGCCAAGATTAAAGACCTTAACAAACCGTCTATTCCAAAGCCAATACCTGATAATGCAACCACAGATATTGAAGTAGACGTATCCCATATCTTAAAGGAAAACAGAACACATCCAGATTGGAAAAAGTGGTTAACCTGGCCTACAGACACGAATAACTGTCAAGACAGATTCCTGAACAAATTAAAGGGGTTAAAAATTACCAGACCAGACCCTAGATACTCCCAAAAACAACATCCAGGGATAGTAACATCATACAGTGTAGGGAAACTATGCCTTGAATGGCTACAAACATCCACACTGGCACAAATTAAGCAACACTTGTCTTTACTTAAAGATGGTGCTGACTTGCGAGATTTCATAATGGGACCACGCAAACAGCGTCAAAAACGTTTCATAGCGGCCAGTATATATGCTGCTTACAACGAGGCATGGAAAGAGACTCAAAATGAAACAGCAGAGAAAATACAAGAAATTGATCGTATTAATTTGGAAAAATCACTTTCTGTTGTGGACAATGGGTTAATGACTCTGTCCTCCAGAATATATTCACTGGACAGTATTGTATCATCTACTATTGATATAATAGACCAGGACATGCTAATGTTACAACATGGCCAGTCCCAATTACGTTATATTGTACAGCTAGGCTGGACGTTGCAAAACCTCCGTTCAGGCTATGTGCCATGGCGTTTAATCAACACAACGTCATTGTTCTCTATCTTTAACCTTACTGATAAACAAATCAGTTTGGCACAAAATGGAGCAGACTATACAATCCTGAGCATCGAAAAACTTGAGAGATTACCATTGACAATGTCAAAAAGACCTGTCATTGAATGGATAATACACGGGATTATCACAATTCCGATAACAACTTTCCAGTTTAAAAATTGCCTTGAGAATATACCGGCAGGCCAGTATGAAAGGTTGGGTAAAGGATACATTAAGTCATCATGGAAATTACCTTATACACATACATGTTATAGTGACAACAACAAAAATGTATTTCTTAGTGGTAATGAGTGTAAACAATCACTAAGCGGTATACTTTTGTGCCAAGGTATTAACTTGCATGGGGCCTGTGAGGGTACTTCGAATAACCTTTCATGCCACCAGCACGGCACACCTGCAACACAGATAGAGCCATTCTTTAGGCAACTTTCTAACGGGAGTTACGTTCTACTAACGGATCACAGCTGTTGTGGCTTGGTGCCAGGGAAAGCATATCTCTTAAGCGTCAGCTCCATGGTCACTTGCTGTATGCAGGCATTGTATCCAAATGGCCCTGGAGACTCAGTGGCTCCGATTTGGCCTCCTTTGAATATCTCTTCTATACGAATTGATACTTTAAGCAGAATGAAGTCTGTGCTTTTGCAGACAACAGTGCCCATCACGTCATCAAAAGAGACGTATGATCTCCAAGTTGCAAGGACTGCAGAGATACATACACTTTTATCAACAAATTGCCGGGTGCCTTTCACAGAAATGCTCAGCCAAATCCTAAATAGGTCGAATGCCAGTGGTATCTCGAATGTATTTAAGACAATTTTTTCAGGACTGTTAACACCATTCGAAGCAGTCCTGGGCATCTTTCCCAATTTTGTCCATTCGATCTTTGGCGGCCTACCACTACTTTTGGGACTCGTAGCAGGTATTTTATTTTTGACCCTCCTGCTCCGATATGGCAAACCAAAACGCAGACATAACTCCGGCAAGGATGGAAGAAACGATCCTAGCAATACGCTACCGGGACCGCATAACTAATGACCTTGGACTAGCCCGGCTAAGAGATCTGAATGTGACCTGGTTTCTTTCATTCAGACCTCTATGGCAGACCTGCATCTTACCTGTGCTTCGATGTATGCTATGTGGAGAGGAATGCGTGTTAGACACCTGTCTTGTACTACAATTAGCAGTACCAATGGATGTCGATACTTTGCTAAGTCCAGTAACGGCTCACGCATTGTGTTGTCCCCAGCGGTTACCAATCCTGATGACGGCATTCGTTGAGACTCCTGCACTACGATTAGGTGGTGGCAGTGAAGCAAGAAATGAAAGCAACATCACCCAGGTACGACCTTCTGTGAGCATTGCTGATCCTGAAATCGATGATAGCAATCATTCTCACAACTGCCAAGTTACAGCATTATTGAACTTGGTCGAACTGTCACCTGAATATGTAGACCAATTCTTTGCGAGCCTGTCTGAAATGATGTTCTCCCCTGAACAGAAACAATAACTTTTTGGCAAAAAATCCAGCACACAGCATTCTCATGAACTCTGAATTCGGCCTTCAGCTTTGATAAACAAAAGCTACTGAAAAGTGTTTGGAACTATTTTTGCCCCGCTCACCATGAATTTTTTTTTTCCAAAATATTTACCTTTTTTCTGGCACAGGTACTTTGCTTAAAGTAGAACTATTCATAAAGAACAGCGCTTCTATTTTTATTAGATCTAGAGACAAAATATTACCTCAGCCTCTAGCACATTTTACAGCAATTGTATTTATATGTGATGAAATAGTCTCGCCCTTCTTTTCTGTATTGAGAGACGTTTCATGTGTAATTTTTCGCAAAATCGTTCAACTGAATATATATGCAAAATGTTTTTTAATGATTACTCTGCTTAAAAACGTACAGTACCTATTATCATTTTCATGTATTTCATGTACACCATTTCAAATGCAAAATGTATTTTGGGGTGGGTAGGAATGCACGTGCATCTTATTGCTTAAGTTTTTAGTAATTGATGGACATAAATTCGTGGAGTGGGTGATGTGTTTTATCTAGGACCCCGATCAATATTGTGACCTCATGCCCCTATATGGCTATGATCAATACATATCCCTATAATGGCATAATAATCAGAGCCATATTTCAGTAACTCGCCTCTGCAGTCCATGACACAGCAGAAGCCACTTCCTTAGATTCCTAAATAGCACACCGAGTTCTTTCGACATACCAAACCCCCAGCAACCTGGGAAAGCCCCGCTTGCTTTGTTTTGATTGGTAATAGAACTCCTGCGAGCACTGTAAGAATGACCAGTTCTTAGTGACATCTTTATTGACGTTTTATGTCCAAAAACTTACGTCAAACTCGGCACCTTTCAGGTATAAATATACCAACGTTGCCTTAAGCAAGCACACGGTGGTCGTGAATACAGGAGCAGAACAGCTGTCCCCTTGCAGAGAGCCCAGCAGATGCGAGAAGCCCACGAACGGTGCCCCTCCTCCTTGACGCGCTGAGAAAGATGCTGTCTTTTCTCCTGCCGAGAAGATCCAGCTCCGGCGTTTCCAGCCTACCCTTGCGGGTGACTGAGATATTGGGTCCTGAGAGGGAGATACCAGACCTCCTACATTCTATTCCAGAGTACGGTGCTGACTAAACCCTTAAAGAGAATTCTTGAATCAAACTCTTGGCAAAACCAACTTAACTTAAACTGCTACTTACTTACTCGCTCCCACGTATTAGGCTTAGGTCAGGTACACCGGGGTAGGCGTAGTTAGAAGCACCAGTTGAGGTCGTTAGCCAATGTATATATGAATGTATATATTTTATTCATTTTAACTATCTTATGGCTAAGAAACCATATCAATGCTTTTACAGTATTATTTCGTAATACTCCTTTTACTGTACGCACTTTTTATAATAACAAGTCTTGCAATTGTGGCAATTCATTTCTCTTGCATGAGAAAGAAGACTGCTCAATAAATAATATCTTTTATTGAAAACGCCCGTCTCTCTATTCTCTGCACCCTGGTGAAACTAAGAACGCTTGTCTGACTGAGTGAAATAGCTGTCTATTGTTTCACACGACTCTAGAGATTGACTCTTATTCTGAGGAGCAAAGTTGTCATGTTTATGCGGTTGTCGGAAGCTGAATCCCTTCTTGTCTGAGCTAGGGAAGCTGATCACTTCCTATTCAGTCAAGAAAGTTTCCAGTGACCTCTGAGCTAGCTGGCGCAAACCTAAATTAAGTCTAACATCGTTAGTAGAGACCTAGAAGACCACAGTCCTACGTCTACACTACTGTTTATATTATTCCAATGCGCAGGGCCTATAGGGAAAATAGGAACTACACTACAATCCCTGATCAGAGAGGAAAAGCGAGGACTCTGTTGAATACCTAGCAGACCTTTGGGATGCCCTGGTCCATGCCCATGAAGCAAGGATCTCCAATGATGACCTACCACCGGCATTTTGCGAATTGACGCCCATGTGATTAAGTGTATAACTTCCATAGTGTATCACTCAATGAACCAAGCAGATTAGCAGAGTGCTGGTACTGGCAGGCGTCAGCAACAAGCCGCTGTTAAGAGAGATGTCCGGAGGGCGGTTTGGTGGACGGCAAAGCTGGAGCCTTAGTCTGAACTAAGCCTGGGCAGTGAACTCCACTTTGTTCACGTAGTTTGTGGAGTTTTAACTCCACAGAGTTCGCGGAGTTCCAAAAAACTCTGCTTCGCATAGCTGAGCGGGATTTTTTCCTCGCTTGCATTTGCCTACGGTAAGTTGGCAAGCGATGAAAATCCAACGCTAGACCACTAACCTGCGATATTTCTCAACACGGACGGTAGCGGATGGCAGCTACAGGTTGTGTTGAGAAATCTTCTGTACACGTTGAGGAAGCTACTGCTCGAGTATAACTTCTACTCGAGCACCAGAAAGAAGCAGCGACCTCTTGCACTGTGCGAGATGCAGTTCGCGCTGATTTTAAACCACAGGACAAACACCCGGCACCAAAATCAGTGTGAACAATGCAAGGTAACCCACTCCACCGCTCGCTGAACTCTGTGTAGCTTGGCGGGGTTTTTTGTCACTTTGCGGAGTTCCACATAACTCTGCGAACTCTGCCCAGGCTTCGTATGAACATGCCCCTATACTTTTGTTCCTGTCGGCACAACTTGCGGTTGCTTGGTTTGGCTTACTGCAGCAACGCTTAGCACCCAGCTCTTGCTATCTTGCAGAGGGCCGCAGGGGGATTGCGGCTGAGGAAGGCTGGGTAAGTCGCAGACACGAGAGGAGTACCACCAAGAGAAGCTCAAAGAGCAATCTGAGTGGGATGACTACAATATAAAAAGAAGAAAATCCTTCTTTTGAGTATAAACTCCTCACTCACCAACCTGGTTGGTGAGTGAGGGGTTTATAAACAAAAGAAGGATTTTCTTCTTTTTCTATTGTGGTCATCCCACTCAGATTGCTCTTTGAGCTTCTCTTGGTGGTACTCCTCTCATGTTTTTTGTAGATATTTAGTCCAGGGGACTAGGAGTACTCTCCATTCACTCTTGTGAATAGATTTCCTTACTCTCTCCTTTGTTTATACATAAGTTGCACACACCCCACGCCTCCTTGCTGCGATTTGGGACACCACATAACCACGTTGCTCCCTGCCATAGTAGCTCCCGAGAGGTAGAGACAGCGCAAACGTTCACTGACACCACCTTGAGGAAACCGACTGCCCATTACCCATTTGTACGGCAATGACAGCTGCTCTCTCACCCAGTTCCTCGAGTAATAGCTGACCTCGGGAGCAGATGGGGGTAGTAGGCTGCAATTAAGAGTCCAGATCGACCAGGGTGAAGGAGCAGAGGGGCGTGAACGAAGGCATGCCTCGGGGCTGCGGTCTGTCGGCAGGCATGGAGGCACGTGAGGGTGAGGGGAGAGCTGCGGATAGTGCTGCGGCATAGGTTGAGCCCAGAGAACCGCTGAAGCGGCACGACCTAAGATTGGGTGCAGCTTGCTGTCTCTGGTGGGCCCCCAACCCCTCCTTTCCACCTGGCTGAGACGGAAGTAAAGACAAAGCAAAGACAAATGAACTCAACTGTGTGTGACTTACCAGATACTGTGACTGGGAACAACTCTATAACAACTCTGTAAGTACCCCGCAGATTCCATAGGGGCTGCAAGTGATGCAAACCCAAGTGTCAGATTCGTGTTAGGCAGGTGGCAAGCAATGGCAGGTTGTGCTGTTGGCCTGAGTCTGATATAAGGTCGAGAAAGGCCTGGACCAGTCTACAATCTAGACACAAGACAAGAAAGCAGAGGGCTCCTGCTCTTGAGACGCCACAATCAAATAACATGAAGCGAAACATGCCAGCTAAGTCTCCGGGTGAGGTCAGTTTGCGGCAGAGGGTGAAGAATTGCGTGAGAATGCCTGGGGTAAGATGGGTGAAGAACTCTCTTGTCCAGCGACCTACACAGAGAAAGGGAGGTCATAGAAAGGCCATAAAAAACCAAAGTTATCAAGAAGTTCAGATCATTTTTTGCCTCTGAATGAGGAGGACGATCACAACCACCCCGTATCCCTGGTCGCGGGTTTGTCGTTTTAGAGGGTAGTGTCATAGATACGGGCCAGGAGCAATATACTCATCTATTGTCACCTCTACAGTCACCTACTCCAAGCCTGATCCCAGAGATTATAATTTCAAAACAGGTCAAACCTCACTCGAATTTAACTTCCAGACCCAATCCCAGTGCCAACTTCACCAGTTTGACATAGCACAAGTCCATTGCA
Source organism: Lissotriton vulgaris (assembly GCF_964263255.1). NCBI lineage: Eukaryota > Metazoa > Chordata > Amphibia > Caudata > Salamandridae > Lissotriton > Lissotriton vulgaris. Next base: position 116,429,079 of record NC_141699.1, read on the forward strand.
TGGGCTCTCGGTGACACAGCACATAGGGCTGGAGGACACTAACACAGATGTTACCCCTCAAACGTTTTAGAAAAAGAGATAGTGGGGGCTCTCAATCGAATTTATATTCAATTTTTAATCCATTCCCAGAGAGGTCATCAGCACTCCGCATGTTCCAGTGAAGGGGCTAGTAGAGAGGCAGTTTGAGGCCTTTCAGGCAAATTAGGGTGCTCATTTCAAGTGGAGTAGGCGAAGTAGAGCCGCCAGCTGATCCATGTGCAGCGGGTCCGAGAGCAGAGGGCACAGTGAGCCATGACTAGCCCGTTGGCGGACCGTGGCAGTCCCTGCGTTTGCGGCAGCCGCATTGAAGAGCGGGGTGAGGGGTTGCTGCCAGAGACAGCAGGTAAGAGTGGGAGGAGGCCGCCACCCCCCTTGTTACCCCACTGCAGAGAGCATAAAAGATACCTCAGAAGCCACTGACAGGTCTTGGGGGGCTGTATTAAATACAATGGCAAAAGCATTGAATGTCCATGCCAATAAGATGGACATACTAGTAGATTTGGTAAATACGCGTACAGTCTTTGTGTCAGGCATAGATGGAAAGTTAGATAATCTAAATGGCCTGATCAAAAGAGTCCAATCCAGGAAAGACGATGATTTTACAATGTGCTTGTGCAAGGAAGTAATCGCCAAACTGGTGCAACCACCTGCTCTCTTAGATGAAATGGTTGGAGAACTAAGGAATGTAGCAAACGCAGCAAAAATTAACAATGAGCAACCACCCAAGGAGGCGATTGGGGATACAAGGAAAGCATCCAGCATCTGGAAAGGAACATATATCCGAGATGGTGCAGAATTTGGCATCGACCATTCCAGCCGATCATGGGAAAATAAAAAATGAAAGGAGACTCTGTAGTTGAGGAATTTGGGTCCGGTGTTTTGGGGGGATTTGTAGTTACAGGGGCCGGTAGAGTTCAGGTAGGCCCACTGACGACCTCGCGGTTGGTGACACAACACTGGAATTACCAAGTGTCTTTACCTACCGGGAGTCGATGGTTTGAGTCACCAATCTAACTTGGGTTGGCCATCATACTCACAGGTACCACATTTAGGGTGTTGCTTGTAGTTTATCATGGTTATGTAACTAGAAAACCACAACTATTGCAGATAGACTGTTTTTAGGTCCTGATGAATTGTCATCAGATCTTAAGACACTAAGGCAAGATGCATGTCGACCACATTGTAGAGTGCCTGACCCATCTTATCAACAGTGCACCACATCTATATTTTTTAACCAGGTTGGAAGCCAGCAAAATTGTTTCGGTGGACTTCCATTTCCTGTTTTAACCCTTGCACGGTCCATTGACCCACACTTCACACATCTACACCTTTAGGTCCCTCACACCCGCGGCACCAAACGGCATGGAATAAAAGATCTCTGCCAAAGAGCCCCTCATAGGGTGCCCGTCAGATATTGCAGCGCCGACCTGACGAGGAGCAAGGCCTATGAGGAGGCATGACACCCAGCTGGCTGGGTGTGTGAGGGCCCTAATTCCGCAAGGAGGAATCCCCCTCTCCTCCTGCTGTTAAGTGAGGATATTTCCACACTTAGCTAACCTCATTCCCCTTGCCTTTCAGGAACTGCATACCTATTTTGTTTGAATACGTTTTATTCTTAACAACTGAGAATATGGAAGATGCCGCTTCAATGAATACTGCTGAAGTGTAACTAGTTGTTCTGATCCTTAGTTATATGTTGGTTTCCAAAATATGATCCTTCATGGTAACCTCCATGTCTAAGAATGTGATGTGGCTCTCACTGATCGTGTTATTATTATTATTATTATTATTATTGCATTTATTGAGCGCACAGCTACCCGGAGGTTTCCCGGCGCTTGCCTTGGGAACCCGTCCTGGCTTTTCCCTGTGAGATAGCCCCTACAGGGCATCCACAAGGTGAAAGCCAGGCATCCCGCCGCAGGGGGCCGTTGTGGAGATTAGGCAAGCTTAATGCCCAGAGTTGCAGAGTGTGAACCCATGATTAGAGCAGGCACTGAAGCGAGAATTATCGAGTCTGTGGACATTTGAGCTCAAGACCCTGCCGCGTCGGGAATTGAACCCTGGTCCCGGGTCTGACCTCAGCTTCCGGGTCTGCCTGCTCTACACCGTGAGCCACACTTCTCCACACACCGTGAGCCACACTTCTCCACTTCTCTGACACCTATTCAGCCTTCAATGGTGTTGAGCTTTTCTGTGACTGTGATGAATCCCAGTTTTGATCCCTTCCTTATTAAGAATATATTGTCTATATACCTCCCATATGTAAGTAAATTCTTCTGCCACTCCTCATCACTGAGGATGTTGTCAAGCTCAAATCTGTATATGGAAAGGTTAGCGTAACAAGGGGGGCACAATTCTCCATGAGTGTTCCTGCCTTTTGTAGGTAATATTGATTTTTCCAAGTAAAATAACTATGATACAGGATAGTGTAACAGAGCAAGTAAGAACATGTTAAGACCTTCATCCATGTGAGAGGTCAACAAAAATGACTCCACTGCCTATAACCCTAAGTTGTGCAGGATAGAAGTATAAAGAGATTTGACATCAATTGTGCATAGAATAGGGTTGCTGTTGATTTCAAGGTGGATGTTCTCAATCTTGTTCAGGAAGACAGTGGTATCTTTCAAATAGGTCCTCATATTTTGGGCCATTTGTTGAAAATGATGATCCATATAATTTCCAGCTGGCTCATGCGTGGAATTTCATGTGTATATGATAGGTCTGAATGCGGCTATGTGAGGTTCTTATGTATCTTAGGTAACATTCGTATGCTGGGAGTCCTCTGGTTACTTTGTGTGAGATATCTTCTATCTTCCTCTGTGATGGCACCAAGGGTGATGGCTCTGTTTCAGATGTTATATATAATTGTGGAAAACTCCTTGGTGGGATTGGACTCTAACTTCGTGTATGTGGAGTTGTCGAGAACGTGGTCATTGACATTTTTAATGTAAAATGAGGTATTCATGATGGCTAAAGGGCCACCTTTATATGCTTTGCAATATACTATTTTTGGCTTGTTGGCAATGTGTTAGATGATTTCTTTTTCTTTCATACTTACATTTGAAATCTTAGGATAGTGGTATCTTTCAAATAGGTCCTCATATTTTGGGCCATTTGTTGAAAATGATGATCCATATAATTTCCAGCTGGCTCATGCGTGGAATTTCATGTGTATATGATAGGTCTGAATGCGGCTATGTGAGGTTCTTATGTATCTTAGGTAACATTCGTATGCTGGGAGTCCTCTGGTTACTTTGTGTGAGATATCTTCTATCTTCCTCTGTGATGGCACCAAGGGTGATGGCTCTGTTTCAGATGTTATATATAATTGTGGAAAACTCCTTGGTGGGATTGGACTCTAACTTCGTGTATGTGGAGTTGTCGAGAACGTGGTCATTGACATTTTTAATGTAAAATGAGGTATTCATGATGGCTAAAGTGCCACCTTTATATGCTTTGCAATATACTATTTTTGGCTTGTTGGCAATGTGTTAGATGATTTCTTTTTCTTTCATACTTACATTTGAAATCTTAGGAGTCTTGGATTTAAAAGCATTCTTAAACGTTTATTTGAATAATCACTTCAAAAGAATCCAGTACTTTGTGACTAACAGGTGCTAGAAAGGTGCTTTTGTTTTTTAACCCATTAAAGTCCCCTCTTCTTTGCGATCTCATTCTTTAGCAACATTCTCAAAATAATTATGTAACCTTACATTTCTCATGAATTTAAAGAAGCTTATCTGTTGTTCAAATGTGGTAGAATGGTACGTAGGAACAAAAGATGTGCCCTTAAAAAATGAAATTGAGCCCCCTTCTAAAAAGCACTGCTGTTCTTCACCTCTTTTAACAAAGTCCATTGGTGCATGACAAATGAAATTTTTAATTGCATCAAGTGACCAGTTTTTCCATCTGTCATCTTTAATAGGCTCATAGCCCTATGGCCGTGCTCTTGGATCCCTTCATGTCACAAAACATTTCTCGTTTTGGAGCCTCTACAGCCCCTTTTTACAAATAATTAACACCAAAAACATTTTTGATATGCACTAATTTCTCTCTGACTGCAGGACTTGTTCTCCTTGAAGCGATTACTCTAAACCCTGCTGATAGCTTGGGGGTAGGTTACAAGGGTGAGGTGCTTGAAAACTGCAGATGGTAGGTGACCGAATATAGTGGGCCCCCACACAGTACATTGCAGGGGGCCCCCCAAAGGTTTTGTTACATCACTGTCACAAGGGTCGATTAATAAAATAAGTCCCTATAGGAGGCTGAGACTACCCGAAAAATCTCTGGCCTCGCTAGACTTCAGGCATCACCAGAAGCTCTCCAGTGGAATGTACAGCAGACAGGGGCACCTGGGCTCTGGAACTGACATTTATAGAACGTGTACTGAGCCCTCTAGCTGTCCTTAAGTAGTGTCCCTTGGGCCATGCAACTTACCTCTCTACAGTATCTGAGCGCTCTTGGGCTTCAAGCCACTGCTCTGCTGCCTACCTGCCTGCCGCTGCCTGGCGCCTGCTTACCGCTGTGACTGCTGAGTGACGCCACCTCCCTCCTCCACGACACTGCCTTCTGCCTACTGCCTGCTGCCTCGTAGGTACCGCCTGCCGCTCTTTGCCTGCCGCTGCTGCCCCTTCCTCGCCCGCTGACCGCCGCCGCTGTCCCGATCACTTCCCCCCCCCGTTCTCCCGCCGCCGCTGCCCCAGTCTCCTCCTTCCTGCTCCCGCCTCCGCCTGCAGTCCCGCCTCCCCCCCTGCCCATTGGCCACCCAGCTCCCGCCTCCCAGCTGACCCTCCCTCCCGGCTCCTTATTTATGACGCTGGGGGAGCGCCGTTTGTGCGCCGAAGGTGCGCCAAAGGTAAGCCCGTCTGCGCTCATCCGCGCCTGGACCGCGCCCAGCGCCAGACCCCCCGCAGGACCTACAACTTCGCCACGCTCATCGCACTCAACACCGCCCGAGCCCCCGGCTGCTACCGAGCATTCCCGCGACACACCCATGGACCCTTCGTCTGCCGATCCTGCAACTTCTCCTGCCTCCGAACCTGCAACGCACCTGCCAAGACTGGAAGCAACAACCACCTCATGTGCATCATGCTCAACACCCGCTCCATCCACCGCCACGTCATGGAACTCTGGAACCTCCTCGACACCGCATCTCCAGACGTCGCCTTCCTCACGGAAACCTGGATGAACGCCTCCTCAGCCCCCGACATCGCCATAGCCATCCCGGACGGCTACAAGATCATCAGGAGGGACCGCATCAACCAGACCGGAGGAGGCATCGCCATCGTACACAAGAGCACCATTCGCATCTCGACTGACTCCATCAACACATTCAGCGCCGCCGAATACCTCCACTTCCAGATCCACACCGACCCCAAGACGACCCTCAGAGGCACCCTCATCTACAGACCCCCGGGATCGTGTGCACAGTTCTGCGATGACATCACAGACTTCATCAGCCCACACTCCCTCCCCTCCACCGACTACATCCTCCTCGGGGACCTCAACTTCGACCCGGAGAACAACATCGACCGCAACACCACCACCCTGCTGGACAACCTCGCCAACCTCGGACTCAAGCAGCTGGTCAACACCCCCACCCACTACTCCGGCCACACGCTCGATCCTATCTTCTCCTCCAGCAAGCACGTCTCCTTCAGTCACTCCACCGGACTCAACTGGACCGACCACAGATGCGTCCATTTCAGCTTCGCAAAGAACACGGTCCACCACCACCCGAAGCAGGTTCCCCACAGGAACTGGAGCAAGATCACCGCCGACCAGCTCCCCACCTCCCTCAGCCAGAACCCACCCGTCAGGACAACGGACCCTAACACAGCAGCCAGCAACCTCACGCAGTGGCTGACCACAAGTGCTGACGACCTCGCCCCACTGAAGGACCCACTCACCAGGCCCAGAAGCAAGAAGGCTCCCTGGTTCAATGACGAACTCAAGGACTCCAAGAAGGCCTGCCGCACCCTCGAGAAGACCTGGCTCCTCGACAAGACCACCGACAACATGACCGCCCTCAAAATCGCCACCCGCAGACATCACCAGCTCATCCGCACCACAAAGAAAAAATCTCTGAAGGAACGACTGGACAAGAACGCCCATGACAGCAAGGAGCTCTTCAACATCGTCAAGGAATTCTCCAACCCCAGCACCGGCAACAACGACATCACCCCCTCACAGGACCTCTGCGACTCCCTCGCCTCGTACTTCCACCGCAAGATCTCCGACATCCACAACAGTTTCGGCGCTCAACCCCCGCACCCATCGATCGAACCTACGCACCCAGCCGCCATCCTCCAGACATGGACCGAGGTGACCCCCGAAGACACGACAAGCATGATGAACACCATCCACTCCAGATCGCCGACCGACCCGTGCCCCCACCACGTCTTCAACAAAGTGGCCCCCACCATCGCACCCTATCTCCGAGACATCATCAACACCTCCTTCAACACAGCCACCTTCCCTGAGAGCTGGAAGCACGCAGAGCTCAGCGCACTACTGAAGAAACCAACAGCGGACCCAACCAACCTCAAGAACTTCCGCCCCATCTCGCTCCTTCCCTTCCCGGCCAAAGTCATCGAAAAGGTCATCAACAAGCAACTGGCCGCCTTCCTCGAGACGAACGGATCCCTCGACCCATCGCAGTCCGGATTCAGAGCCAATCACAGCACCGAGACCGCCCTCATCGCAGCCACTGACGACATCCGAGCCCTGCTCGACAACTGTGAAACAGCGGCACTCATCCTCCTAGACCTCTCCGCTGCATTCGATACTGTTTGCCACCGCACCCTAGTCCAACGCCTCAACGACACCGGCATCCAGGGGAAGGCCCTGGACTGGATCACCTCATACCTCTCCGGAAGAACACAGAGAGTACGCCTCCCGCCGTTCCGCTCGGAGGGCACCGAAGTCATCTGCGGCGTCCCGCAAGGATCTTCGCTCAGCCCCACTCTCTTCAACATCTACATGAAACCACTAGCTGCCATCGCTCGCAATCACAACCTGAACATCATTTCCTACGCCGATGACACCCAGCTGATCCTCTCCCTCACCAAAGACCCCGACACCGCCAAAGCGAGCCTCCACGAAGGGATGAAAGACGTCGCCGAATGGATGAACAACAGCCGCCTAAAGTTGAACACGGACAAGACAGAAGTCCTCATCCTGGGACCATCGCCCTCCGCATTGGACGACTCCTGGTGGCCCCCAGCCCTAGGCGCCGCACCCAAGCCAACAGACCATGCACGCAACTTGGGCGTCATCCTGGACTCCTCCCTATCGATGACCAGACAAGTCAACGCCCTCTCCTCATCTTGCTTCCACACACTCCGCATGCTCCACAAGATCTTCCAATGGATTCCGACCGAGACAAGGAAGACGGTCACCCAGGCCCTCATCACCAGCAGACTGGACTATGGAAACACCCTTTACGCCGGAACAACAGCCAAGCTTCAGAAGAGACTCCAGCGCATCCAGAACGCCTCCGCCCGACTCATCCTGGACGTCCCCCGACGCAGCCACATCTCAGGCCACCTGAGAGACCTACACTGGCTCCCTGTCAACAAGAGGATCACGTTCAGACTCCTCACCCACGCACACAAATCCCTCCACGACCTGGGCCCTAGGTACCTCAACGACCGCCTGACCTTCTACACGCCCACCCGCCAGCTGCGATCGGCGAACCTCGCCCTCGCCGTCGTGCCTCGCATCCAGAGAGCCACCGCCGGAGGAAGATCCTTCTCCTACCTAGTGGCTAAGACATGGAACTCCCTTCCCGTCCACCTGCGGCTGACCCAGGACCACCTCGCCTTCAGGAAACAGCTCAAGACCTGGCTGTTCGAGCAGTAGCAGACCCCCCCTCCCCACGTGCCTTGAGACCCTTCCGGGTGAGTAGTGCGCGATATAAATGCCATGATTGATTGATTGATTGATTGAAAGAAAGGCAGGGTATGGGGCAATTGTGACAGCACCTATCATACAATTGGGTTGTAGTTAGTCTTGCTCTCAGGGTGCCAGGGATCTGAGGCTCAATACCCATAAGCCTCTTTGGAAACAACATCCTACAATTCTTAACAATACAATATGAACCAGCACTCCAATCAATGTCCATCAACTTAATATTAGATGAAACAAAATTTCATATCCATTCCAAATCACACACAACGAATGGACCACGCGTCGGGAGCACATGGACACCGATCACAAATTGCGATAGGTTAACACCTATAACCTCTCTACCCTGAATGACTATGCCCCCCCCCCCCCCCCCTTGTCCGCAGGTTTTATCACTATCTCATGGTTTGTGTTTAGGTTATGTAATGCCTGTCGTTCAGTTTTAGAGATGTTATATTTGACATACTTTCTGTCCGTAAGTAATTTAGTAATGTCTCCCATTACCATTTGTTCGTAAGCTAGAATCCTAGGTGGCATCATGTGTGTTGGAGGGGTGAAGGTCGAGGGTGGTCTTAGGCCTGTGTTACTGTTCAAGTTGGTGTTGGGTAACCTATTGAAATGGTATTTTAGGCGAACCTTGCGAAAGAACTGAAAAAGTTCTAATTTTAAGTTGAAGCTATTGGGTAAGCTAGTTGGAACAAAGGATAATCCTTTTTCCAACACTTGTTGTTCCTCGCATGTCAGATTGTAATTAGATAGATTGATCAAGGGGCTGTTTTGTTTGAGTACTGTGGTTGTGTCTACCATCTGTAGTGTTGCGAGCGTGTCCGTATGTCGCCATGGGATTCCTGTCTGAAGTGTACTTGTTTCCCGGGTTTGTCTCTCCCTTGATTCCAAGTCTGCTGTCCCCTGTTCTGTTTCCAAGACACTTGACCACGCCCCCTGGGTCATCCCCAGGGGCGTCCCCGCCCACGTTGGTCCACCCATGGGTCCTGTTCTAAAAAATTCTGGTCCCCTTCTTGTCCCGCAGTACTAGTGGACGGTTGGTCTGATTCTGAACCACTACTGACTGAGGAGTTGGAGAAAGTATTGTACCTACGGTATCCTCCCCTACCTCTGGTTGTGTATGTTCCTCTTGATTCTTGGTTATAGTATCCTTCAGCCAGATAGGGGTATACCTTCTTTTTATCAAAGCATTTTATGTCATTGGCTAGTTTGTCCAATTTGGAAGCTTGTGTGAAAATGTCAAATTCTTTTAATGTTTTCTCAAGTCTGTCTAAGGCTTCCTTAGCGTTCTTCAACGCTGCGTCATCTACAATCTCCCTTCTCAAATCTGCTATTTCTTTGGTTAAACAAGTGACTTCTTCCAAAGCTGTTTCAACCCCAAGCACCATCCAGTGCCTGGAGCAGTTGTTGGATATGAAGCTGAATTTGCCTTTGAATACTGGGTTATCTACAAATATGGCTGGTTCGTTGCGAACCTGCAGACCCACTGGGATCACGTTGGCTTGAAGATATTGAGCCACTGCGTGTCCGTGGAGTCTGGTTCTTATGAGCTTTTTTTCCAGTCGTTCTAACTTGTTGATTTTGTCACTTAGTGTGGGGTCTACTGTGCTGACTGTTCTTCCTAAAAAGCTGCCTCCTCCTTGTTCACCAATCAGGTTTTTAATATAGTCTTCACTATATGTTAAGATTTCATTGTCAACCATGTCTATGGATTTTGATGTGGGTTTATACACTCTCAAACACTCTATTACATATACTAGACATTAAAACATAAAACAATTAACAACAAACAATTACAACCCTCGCAGGAATCCCTGCGCAAGAGACCATTAAATCAATGGGGTTCACCCACAGAATCAAAGAACCTGGGTATGAATAGTATAAACAAGCATTGGAAATGCAATAGGTCTCGGATTTATTTGAGTTAGAGCTAATGGCATTGTAAATGGCAATGCCTTTTAGCCATGTGTTATGGAGTGTATGCATGTGGTGTGTAATGGAATTATGTGGTATGGATTGGAATTGTTCACCCTGCGCACTCACTGCTCTGGACTCACTGCTCTGGACTCACTGCTCTGCACTCACTGCTCTGCACTCACTGCTCTGCACTCACTGCTCTGCACTCACTACTCACTACTCTGCACTCACTACTCACTACTCTGCACTCACTACTCACTACTCTGCACTCACTACTCTATACTCACTACTGTGCACTCACTACTGTGCACTCACTACTCACTACTGTGCACTCACTACTCACTACTGTGCACTCACTACTCACTACTGTGCACTCACTACTGTGCACTCACTACTCACTACTGTGCACTCACTACTCACTGCACTCACTACTCTTCACTCACTACTCTGCACTCACTACTCTGCACTCACTACTCTGCACTCACTACTCTGCACTCACTACTCTGCACTCACTACTCTGCACTCACTACTCTGCACTCACTACTCTGCACTCACCACTCACTACTCTGCACTCACTACTCACTACTCTGTACTCACAACTCACTACTCTGCACTCACTACTCTGTACTCACAACTCACTACTCTGCACTCACTACTCTGCACTCACTACTCTGTACTCACTACTCTGCACTCACTACTCACTACTCTGCACTCACTACTCTGCACTCACTACTCTGCACTCACTACTCTGCACTCACTACTCTGCACTCACTACTGTGCACTCACTACTTTGCACTCACTAGTCTGCACTCACTACTCACTACTGTGCACTCACTACTCTGCACTCACTACTCACTACTCTGCACTCACTACTCTGCACTCACTACTCTGCACTCACTACTCTGCACTCACTACTCTGCACTCACTACTCTGCACTCACTACTCACTACTGTGCACTCGCTACTCTGCACTCACTAGTCTGCACTCACTACTCACTACTGTGCACTCACTACTCTGCACTCACTACTCACTACTCTGCACTCACTACTCTGCACTCACTACTCTGCACTCACTACTCTGCACTCACTACTGTGCACTCACTACTGTGCACTCACTAGTCTGCACTCACTAGTCTGCACTCACTACTCACTACTGTGCACTCACTACTCTGCACTCACTACTCACTACTCTGCACTCACTACTCTGCACTCACTACTCTGCACTCACTACTCTGCACTCACTACTCTGCACTCACTACTCTGCACTCACTACTCTGCACTCACTACTCTGCACTCACTACTCACTACTGTGCACTCACTACTCTGCACTCACTAGTCTGCACTCACTACTCACTACTGTGCACTCACTACTCTGCACTCACTACTCACTACTCTGCACTCACTACTCTGCACTCACTACTCTGCACTCACTACTCTGCACTCACTACTCTGCACTCACTACTCTGCACTCTGCACTCACTACTCTGCACTCACTACTCTGCACTCTGCACTCACTACTCTGCACTCACTACTCTGCACTCACTACTCTGCACTCACTACTCTGCACTCACTACTCACTACTCACTACTCTGCACTCACTACTCTGCACTCACTACTCACTACTCACTACTCTGCACTCACCACTCACTACTCTGCACTCACTACTCACTACTCTGCACTCACTACTCTGGACTCACTACTCACTACTCTGCACTCACTACTCTGCACTCACTACTCTGCACTCACTACTCTGGACTCACTACTCACTACTCTGCACTCACTACTCTGCACTCACTACTCTGCACTCACTACTCTGCACTCACTACTGTGCACTCACTACTCTGCACTCACTACTCTGCACTCACTACTCTGCACTCTGGAAACTCACTACTCACTACTGTGCACTCACTACTCTGCACTCACTACTCACTACTGTGCACTCACTACTGTGCACTCACTACTCACTACTCTGCACTCACTACTCACTAGTCTGCACTCACTACTCACTAGTCTGCACTCACTACTCACTACTGTGCACTCACTACTGTGCACTCACTACTCTGGACTCACTACTCTGGACTCACTACTCACTGCTCTGCACTCACTACTCACTGCTCTGCACTCACTACTCACTACTCTGCACTCACTACTCTACACTCACTACTCTGCACTCACTACTCTGCACTCACTACTCTGCACTCACTACTCTGCACTCACTACTCTGCACTCACTACTCTGCACTCACTACTCAGCACTCACTACTCACCACTCACTACTCTGCACTCACTACTCTGCACTCACTACTCTGCACTCATTACTCTGCACTCACTACTCACTACTCTGCACTCACTACTCTGCACTCACTACTCACTACTCTGTACTCACTACTCTGTACTCACTACTCTGCACTCACTACTCACTACTCTGTACTCACTACTCTGTACTCACTACTCTGCACTCACTACTCTGCACTCACTACTCACTACTCTGCACTCACTACTCACTACTCTGTACTCACTACTCTGCACTCACTACTCACTACTCTGTACTCACTACTCTGTACTCACTACTCTGTACTCACTACTCTGTACTCACTACTCTGCACTCACTACGCACTACTCTGCACTCACTACTCTGCACTCACTACTCTGCACTCACTACTCACTACTCTGCACTCACTACTCACTACTTTGCACTCACTACTCTATACTCACTACTGTGCACTCACTACTGTGCACTCACTACTGTGCACTCACTACTCACTACTGTGCACTCACTACTGTGCACTCACTACTCTGCACTCACTACTCTGCACTCACTACTCTGCACTCACTACTCACTAGTCTGCACTCACTACTCACTACTGTGCACTCACTACTCTGCACTCACTACTCACTACTCTGCACTCACTACTCTGCACTCACTACTCTGGACTCAGGACTCACTACTCACTACTCTGGACTCTGTACTCACTACTCTGTACTCACTACTCTGTACTCACTACTCTGCACTCACTACTCTGCACTCACTACTCACTACTCTGCACTCACTACTCTGCACTCACTACTCTGCACTCACTACTCTGCACTCACTACTCTGCACTCACTACTCACTACTCTGCACTCACTACTCTGCACTCACTACTCACTACTCTGCACTCACTACTCTGCACTCACTACTCTGCACTCACTACTCTGCACTCACTACTCTGCACTCACTACTCACTACTCTGCACTCACTACTCACTACTCTGCACTCACTACTCTGCACTCACTACTCTGCACTCACTACTCTGCACTCACCACTCACTACTCTGCACTCACTACTCACTACTCTGTACTCACAACTCACTACTCTGCACTCACTACTCTGCACTCACTACTCTGCACTCACTACTCACTACTCTGCACTCACTACTCTGCACTCACCACTCACTACTCTGCACTCACTACTCTGCACTCACTACTCTGCACTCTGCACTCACTACTCTGCACTCTGCACTCACTACTCTGCACTCACTACTGTGCACTCACTACTCTGCACTCACTACTCACTACTGTGCACTCACTACTGTGCACTCACTACTGTGCACTCACTACTCTGCACTCACTACTCACTACTGTGCACTCACTACTGTGCACTCACTACTCTGCACTCACTACTCTGCACTCACTACTCTGCACTCACTACTCTGCACTCACTACTCTGCACTCACCACTCACTACTCTGCACTCACCACTCACTACTCTGCACTCACCATTCACTACTCTGCACTCACCACTCACTACTCTGCACTCACTACTCTGCACTCACTACTCTGCACTCACTACTCTGCACTCACTACTCTGCACTCACCACTCACTACTCTGCACTCACCACTCACTACTCTGCACTCACTACTCACTACTCTGCACTCACTACTCTGCACTCACCACTCACTACTCTGCACTCACTACTCTGCACTCACCACTCACTACTCTGCACTCACTACTCTGCACTCACTACTCTGCACTCACTACTCTGCACTCACTACTCTGCACTCACTACTCACTACTCTGCACTCACTACTCTGGACTCACTACTCACTACTCTGCACTCACTACTCTGCACTCACTACTCACTACTCTGCACTCACTACTCTGCACTCACCACTCACTACTCTGCACTCACTACTCTGCACTCACTACTCTGCACTCACTACTCTGCACTCACTACTCTGCACTCACTACTCTGCACTCACTACTCTGCCCTCTGGAAACTCACTACTCACTACTGTGCACTCACTACTCTGCACTCACTACTCACTACTCTGCACTCACTACTCTGCACTCACTACTCACTACTCTGCACTCACTACTCACTACTCTGCACTCGCTACTCACTAGTCTGCACTCACTACTTACTAGTCTGCACTCACTACTCACTACTGTGCACTCACTACTGTGCACTCACTACTCTGGACTCACTACTCTGGACTCACTACTCACTACTCTGGACTCACTACTCACTACTCTGCACTCACTACTCTGCACTCACTACTCTGCACTCACTACTCTGCACTCACTACTCACCACTCACTACTCTGCACTCACCACTCTGCACTCACTACTCTGCACTCACCACTCTGCACTCACTACTCTGCACTCACTACTCACTACTCTGCACTCACTACTCTGCACTCACTACTCACTCCTCTGTACTCACTACTCTGCACTCACTACTCTGTACTCACTACTCTGTACTCACTACTCTGTACTCACTACGCACTACTCTGCACTCACTACTCTGCACTCACTACTCTGCACTCACTACTCTGCACTCACTACTCTGCACTCACTACTCTGCACTCACTACTCAGCACTCTGCACTCACCACTCTGCACTCACCACTCTGCACTCACTACTCTGCACTCACCACTCTGCACTCACTACTCTGCACTCACTACTCACTACTCTGCACTCACTACTGTGCACTCACTACTGTGCACTCACTACTCACTACTGTGCACTCACTACTCACTACTCTGCACCCACTACTCTGCACTCACTACTCACTACTGTGCACTCACTACTCTGCACTCACTACTGTGCACTCACTACTGTGCACTCACTACTGTGCACTCACTACTCACTACTCTGCACTCACTACTCTGCACTCACTACTGTGCACTCATTACTCACTACTCTGCACTCACTACTGTGCACTCACTACTCTGCACTCACTACTGTGCACTCACTAGTCACTACTCTGCACTCACTACTCACTACTCTGCACTCACTACTCTGCACTCACTACTCACTACTATGCACTCACTACTCTGCACTCACTACTCTGCACTCACTACTCTGCACTCACTACTGTGCACTCACTACTCACTACTTTGCACTCACTACTCACTACTCTGCACTCACTACTCTGCACTCACTACTCTGCACTCACTACTCTGCACTCACTACTCACTACTCTGCACTCACTACTGTGCACTCACTACTCTGCGCTCACTACTCTGCACTCACTACTCTGCACTCACTACTCACTACTCTGCACTCACTACTCTGCACTCACTACTCTGCACTCACTACTCTGCACTCACTACTCACTACTGTGCACTCACTACTCTGCACTCACTACTCTGCACTCACTACTCACTACTCTGCACTCACTACTCTGCACTCACTACTCTGCACTCTGCAAACTCACTACTCACTACTGTGCACTCACTACTCTGCACTCACTACTCTGCACTCACTACTCTGCACTCACTACTCTGCACTCTGGAAACTCACTACTCACTACTCAGCACTCTGCACTCAGCTGGTGGTGTCTGTGTGTGCATGGCAGTGGTGGTGTGCGTGTGTGCATGGCAGTGGTGGTGTGCGTGTGTGCATGGCAGTGGTGGTGTGCGTGTGTGCATGGCAGTGGTGGTGTCTGTGTGTGCATGGCAGTGGTGGTGTCCGTGTGTGCATGGCAGTTGTGGTGTGCGTGTGTGCATGGCAGTGGTGGTGTGCGTGTGTGCATGGCAGTGGTGGTGTGCGTGTGTGCATGGCAGTGGTGGTGTCTGTGTGTGCATGGCAGTGGTGGTGTCCGTGTGTGCATGGCAGTTGTGGTGTGCGTGTGTGCATGGCAGTGGTGGTGTGCGTGTGTGCATGGCAGTGGTGGTGTGCGTGTGTGCATGGCAGTGGTGGTGTCTGTGTGTGCATGGCAGTGGTGGTGTACGTGTGTGCATGGCAGTTGTGGTGTGCGTGTGTGCATGGCAGTGGTGGTGTCCGTGTGTGCATGGCAGTTGTGGTGTGCGTGTGTGCATGGCAGTGGTGGTGTGCGTGTGTGCATGGCAGTGGTGGTGTGCGTGTGTGCATGGCAGTGGTGGTGTCTGTGTGTGCATGGCAGTGGTGGTGTCCGTGTGTGCATGGCAGTTGTGGTGTGCGTGTGTGCATGGCAGTGGTGGTGTGCGTGTGTGCATGGCAGTGGTGGTGTCCGTGTGTGCATGGCAGTGGTGGTGTGCATGTGTGCATGGCAGTGGTGGTGTGCGTGTGTGCATGGCAGTGGTGGTGTGCGTGTGTGCATGGCAGTGGTGGTGTCTGTGTGTGCATGGCAGTGGTGGTGTCCGTGTGTGCATGGCAGTTGTGGTGTGCGTGTGTGCATGGCAGTGGTGGTGTGCGTGTGTGCATGGCAGTGGTGGTGTACGTGTGCATGGAACCTACTTGCAATCAGACGTGTTGGTTGTCACCAGAATGCTTCGTTACTGCTGCCGGTAATGCTGCTGGATGCTAGGACGTGAAGAGCACACCACTCACTTGAGTCGGGTCCAGCAACTTTTTGAATATCCGACCTCACTTCCTTCCAGAGGAGGATGCGAGGTCACAGCCACGACACACATAACCACTGCCCGGGTCTCCATACTATTGGGCAGAGAGTCAGTGTTCATCTTTCTTTTAAAGCTCGCCAGCAGTTAAGTCACCCGTGTTTCAGCTCAGTTTGATTCTGGTGGTTAAGTGACACCGCGGGAGCATTTCTTCATCGCTCCAGCGGTACTTAGTAATCGTCTCGGGCGGCATCAATGCTGTAGCGGCTGGGAGCCGACAGAGGGCGCACTAACAGCGACAGTCAGTGAGGTAATAAATAGCATGTGAATAAATGTGACATGCAGTAGACACGGCCCTGATAGGTAAGTGCCGGTGCTAAGCATCAGAAAGCACCGGCACAATTAGCAAAGCAACCCGCTTCTCCCTATGTACTGGCGACCTTAGGCCTGCTGCTTCAGCTGCGGCGGCTGCGCGCGAGCACTAGCACGCAATCTGAGAGGCAGGGACGGCACGCGACTGGGGCAAGCCGGTGTGTCCTGTTGAAAGAGGGTACCCCTCCTTAGGTGCTCGGTGACTTGTTGGGGGCCTGTTGACGACTGTGCACCTGCCCGTCCTTGTGCAAGACAGTCTGTCCAGTGCTCACCCTCATTTGGCGAACGTCACCATGGAGCGCAAAGACACGCCGAGACGAGGTAGGAAGGGGGGGGGGGGTGTCTCTGTGTGTGCTTGCGCATGCGCTGCGGCGAGTGGGGGATGTTCTGTATGTGTGTGTGTGAGTGTGTGTGGGTGAGTGTGTGTATGTGCGGCGAGGGGGGAGGGGGGATCTGTATGTGTGTGCGTGCGTGTGAGTCTGCTTCCAAGGAGCCATGGGAGACAGGAAGCGCGCGCGACCTGATCCCAGTTCCAAGGTAGCGCGTGCACCTCGCTTGTCTGTCTCCCTTGACTCCTCGAAAGCCAGAATGATTACAAAAGAGTCTCGGAACGACAGATTGCTTCGCAATCTGTTCGCAGTTCCGAGACCTAAAAAGGGGGGTGGTCCTTGACTATGAATTGGTACAAAACTTATATAGTTATCATTTGTTTCTTGGTGGTGCGATTAGATCTGCATATGTTGATTAAAGCAACATGGGGGAGATGTATTCAAGTGGTATTGGTTGTATGCACATTAACTGCAAGAATAGACAGTACCCAAAATATAGCAAAATCAATTTGTGAAAAGAAACATTGATTATAACCACACTCTAATTTCTCGTTATATCAAAATTCACGTATTTATTTACAATTTTATAAAACAATTTTAAACGGCGCAAAAGACTATCAATAAAATAAAATGCACAGGAATCCGACCTAGATCATTAGCATGGTGGCAATGACAACGCTGGTCTTCCCGGCAGAACTGACGTGAAAGCATGAAGCATTGTTGACAATCACCAATGCAACAGGAGACTGAGACATGCATACATTGGCGTGTGAATGCCCTTCGTGGTACGTGCGCATGCCCTGGTTCGATGCCCTCATGGTATGTACGCATGCAATGGCTCGTGAGTGCCCTCGTGGTACATGCGCATGCACAGGCTCGTGAAGAACACGGATGTATGACGTTACAAAGCATGCTTTTACCGCGCATGCTGTTACAACGCAGTTTTTACAACGCATGCTGTTACAACGCATAGCGCTTTGGGGTGCTGGATAGTGAATAGTTTAATTTACTATTCCAACTCCAGTCCCCGTGGATAGTAGGGAAGGTGTTGGATAGTAAATTAAAACTATTCCCTATCCTAGAGCGCCCCCCAGTGCAATGCGTTGTAATGGTTTTCGTTGTAAAACCTGCGTTGTAATAGCACTGCGTTGTAAAAGTTTCGTTGTAAAGGATGTTTCCCGAAGAACACTGCTAGTTTATGCCGGTGAAATGCACGCGAGGAGAGAAAAACCGTGAAAAGCAGCAAAAAATAAAGGAAACACACCCACCGGCAAGTTGAGACAGCTCAGGCTGGAACATGACTCACGCACATCTGAAAGTACAGAAGGCGGAGACAAGCCACTTGTCAGCGATGGCTCAGTGAGAAAGCAGCGATCACTTGAACAGCCCCCGCTTTGGAAACAAAGATGATTTTTGCAGCAGCGATCACCTTAACAACCTCCGCTTTACAAACGAAGATAATTTTTGGAGCAGAGCTGCTGGGAGAACAATTCTGACATGCTGGAGGCAACAGGTAATAAAGTATAAGTCTATAACAGCAAAAGTATTTACGTAGGTAGGCGAGTCGGTAGAAGGATGAGGATTGATAACTGCAGAAACTGTAGTTGTTGAGCGTCGAAAAGAAGATTTGGTTGAATTGAAACCTTGGTCGAAGTGCAGACAGATTACTTGATGAGCTGGATAGTTAGGATGAGAAGAAGCCGGGTTTAAAAGTTGAATACACTCAGTGGGTTCTGCTATGTAGTCATATCGTCGCCAGAAAATTGTAGAAATTCACTCCAAGGCAGTTTCTTTGAAGGATGAATTTATTGATGATGAAACTACACAGCTGAAGGTTGTCACCTGCCCACAGCGCACTGGGAGCAGCCAGAAAACAGTTACAGAAAGCAACCTTTGAATGACAACATTCTCAACATGCATCAGACACTATGACATCACTGCTTCAGCACAGCAGAGACCTAGAATACAACACCCATCCAGCCAGGATGTCAGGATCCATCATTGAGCCAGAATCTTTAACCTGGATCACCATTTCCATGATCTTGCAGAGGGGGCCTGTCAGGTCTAGAACTTTGTCTTGACAGGCATTCCATGATCTGTCTATCCCCTTTATTAGGTACTTTGTGGAGTGCTTGAGAAATCCAGATTTGATACCTGTATAATGAAATTGACAAATGTTTAACATGTAATAAGTGAGTTCCTTTGTATTAATTACAGACCTGAAGAGTCAGAGATCATTGTATCTCAGACGAAACACGTGTCGGCTGGCTGTTCTCTGTACCTACGCAATATTAAAGGAACAATAAAAGAAAAAGCAACACAAGATTTGTTTTGATAACAAATGTACATTGTTTATTATCTAGTGTATGTGTGCACTGGAGCTTTTTTCAATTGTTTCATGTGGTTGGCCTACAATCACATCTAAGGGGTTAGTAGGGTCACCCCTTTACTGTTAGCACCATCTATAAATAGAACGCTGTCCAACAGACCACCATAAATGTATGCAGAGCGCCTTAATCCTCTATACAAAAACCCTAGCATCTAGCAACAGTGTGGTGAGGTATTGGAGCTGGCCCAGGGCACGCGAGCCCGGCTCCTTTTATTGGCAAGCCCCTTTTATTGGCATGGTCACCTGACTGGTGACACCTGTGATGGGTGGGTGTGCAGTGTAGGTTAGCACTAGGCAAAACACTAGAACATGTCTAGCAGGACATTACAATGATGTCAAAACAAAGATTAATGGGAAATGTAGTTTATTTTATAAGTTTAATTTTAAGTATGAGCTTAAAATCCGTTCCGCTCGCGGATTTTGCGAATTTTCGGTAAATTCGCAATCCGCGAACTACCGCGAATTTACCGAGAATTCGCAAATCCGCGAGCGGCGGATCCGGGGGCAAAAGTTGAAGCCTGGCCTGTTGTAACTATTTTACGATGGCGCCGGCAAGCTGCCAGCGCCATCCTAAAATAGTTACTAAGTTAGCTTCAACAGGAAGCTCTAATAGATAAAATAAAGCAGGTGCTCGATTTTATCTATTAGAGCTTCCTGTTGAAGCTAATTTAGTAACTATTTTAGGATGGCGCTGGCAGCTTGCCGGCGCCATCGTAAAATAGTTACAACAGGCCAGGCTGGTGTGCTTTCTTTTCCCAAATGTACCGTGGAAAATCAGCTGTGATGCTGGATAGAGGCTTTTGCATCCTTGACTTTCACGAGCGCAATACCCGTGCTGTTCTTGTGACCAGGGGCTTCTTTCTCTTCATCTGCTGAACTGATCTTTCTCTGACCTTTTATGCACACAAGAGGCATGTGAACTCGCATGGAAGCCCCGCACGTTTGGCCCCGCCCACACACTCGCGGTTTGCACCGTCTTCCCGCCATTCACCCACTATGATGGACAGCTCACTCAAGGGACCCCTGCGCCCTTCGGGGCGATTGCATAGTAACACACACATGGTCGCTCGAACTAGTTGATACTCAAATTCAGTGACTCATTCATTAGCCCAAAAACAATCGTGAGCGTTGTCGAGGCTGGACAGGTGTGCCTTCTTCCCAACTCTACCGTGGAAAATCAGCTGTGATGCTGGATAGAGGCTTTTGCATCCTTGACTTTCACGAGCACAATACCCGTGCTGTTCTTGTGACCAGGGGCTTCTTTCTCTTCATCTGCTGAACTGATCTTTCTCTGACCTTTTATGCACACAAGAGGCATGTGAACTCGCATGGAAGCCCCGCACGTTTGGCCCCGCCCACACACTCGCGGTTTGCACCGTCTTCCCGCCATTCACCCACTATGATGGACAGCTCACTCAAGGGACCCCTGCGCCCTTCGGGGCGATTGCATAGTAACACACACATGGTCGCTCGAACTAGTTGATGCTCAAATTCAGTGACTCATTCATTAGCCCAAAAACAATCGTGAGCGTCGTCGAGGCTGGACAGGTGTGCCTTCTTCCCAACTCTACTGTGGAAAATCAGCTGTGATGCTGGATAGAGGCTTTTGCATCCTTGACTTTCACAAGCACAATACCCGTGCTGTTCCTGTGACCAGGGGCTTCTTTCTCTTCATATGCTGAACTGATCTTTCTCTGACCTTTTATGCACACAAGAGGCATGTGAACTTGCATGGAAGCCCCGCACGTTTGGCCCCGCCCACACACTCGCGGTTTGCACCGTCTTCCCGCCATTCACCCACTATGATGGACAGCTCACTCAAGGGACCCCTGCACCCTTCGGGCGATTGCATAGTAACACACACATGGTCGCTCGAACTAGTTGATGCTCAAATTCAGTGACTCATTCATTAGCCCAAAAACAATCGTGAGCGTCGTCGAGGCTGGACAGGTGTGCCTTCTTCCCAACTCTACCGTGGAAAATCAGCTGTGATGCTGTATAGAGGCCTTTGCATCCTTAACTTTCACGAGCACAATACCCGTGCTGTTCTTGTGACCAGGGGCTTCTTTCTCTTCATCTGCTGAACTGATCTTTCTCTGACCTTTTATGCACACAAGAGGCATGTGCACTCGCATGGAAGCCCCGCCCCAAATCCGCGGATCTGCAAATCCGCAAAATCCGCGGATCCACGATCCGCAAATCCGCAAAATCCGCGGATCGTGGATCCGCAAAATCCGCCCATGCTTATTTAATTTAATTTGATTGGCTGCTGTAAATATTTTCATGAAAACAAAGAAGAAAAGCATATTCCGAAGCCTCTGGTCCGGACCTAGACTCCAGGATTCTTTGCTTTGAACTTTGGGACTTGAAGTTTTTACAGTTAGATAACCAGGACTACCAATCCAAAGATACAAATAAAAAACCTAGCAGGGACCTAAGAAAATGCAAACCTCTGCTGCTCCATGTAATTATGGACACAGCTTCAGTCCTAAACGTTTCCCCTGCAATGCATTGCTATTAAGTGTGTTGGTATAAATAGTTCTACTGAATCAAACCAAGACAACAAAGTAAGGAATGCTTTACCCTGTCACAGTAAAGTCTGTCAAGTTTCTTTTTTCAATGTGTAATTAGCATCCACTCCAGATTTCTTTTCTTGGCATTCTGGGACTAGCAGTTGGGACTGTATATTGGACAGGACCGCATAATGGTAAGAAAAAGCCTGCACTGTGTGTCCTCGCACATGGAGGGATTCCCTCCATGTGAGAGAGCATTGAAATGTTTTACCTCCAGTAAGTAGAGTGATTGGTGTCAGGTGTTGTTATTACTACCCTTGAAAAAGGTTTGAGGTTCTTGTGACTTGTCCGCTTTAATTCTATGTCAGGAAGCGGAGGCGAGGATTATGCAGAATCCAACAAAACATCAGAGGAATTATCATCATCATCTTCAAAAACATCATCATCCTCTCCGCCATCGGGAAACCCTTCTTCAGGGTCAAAATCTGGGGTGGTATCGCCACCAGTATACCCGGGTAAGTCTTCCTCCCGGTAGGGTGCGCTTCTCAGCGTGCGCACACTCTTATGGAAGACTTCAGCTAGTTCACTGAAGCCCTCGAGGTGCCACGTGTCACACTTAACGGCCTTGCATGGCACCACAGAGTGAATGCCACTAGGCCCAGCCCCTCCGTCCCCCAGGATACCAGCACCAGTTTTAAAAACATGAGCAGACAATTTATTAACCCTATCCTGCAGAGGAGCAAGCGCCTGGGCAATTGCCGAAGAAAGGAGCTTGTCAACCTCTGCAGGAGAGCGTTTCTGGGAGGGCTGTTCCTCATTAGAGGGTAATGCCACATAGGCATGTTCATTACGTGACTGCATTGCCAAAGAGGGTCGGGCACCCATAAACTTCAAACACCCTAATGAAATATAAAGGGTACCCCCAACACCAGTGCCCTGTAAGAATAATATTCAGTAGGAAATACCGAAAAGTGTTGGCAGAAATTCTATAATTCCTGTAAAAATGGGCAAAGCCCATCAATCTTACCGCAAACGCGGTGTCCTGTGAAGGGCTAGAGGCCAAAACAGTGCTGAAGTGAAGCGCTAATGTCTCAGAGCGCTCCTGCCACACGGGCGCAAATGTCGCTGTGGAGGAGACAAGAAACGACTGCGACGTGAGCCAGCACTGCACAGCTCGCGCACGAAGCCTACCGCGCCACCACCAACGCGGGAGAGAGCCCACAAAAGCAAACACTCAATAACACTTTTTAAACAATATTGTCAACTAACTACCCCACGCAGAAAATCCCAAAGACAAAGATATGTGAAGGGACTTAACTGACGGGGCAGCAATGAAGAAAGAGGAAGGACTACGTCGAGGGAGTCTCTATATGGACTTGGCTGGACTATGATTGGTTGACCGGTTCCCATGGCTACCGCTGTGCCTCATGGGTTGTGTAGTTCATGGACTGTGTTTTTAGGTCTCCCCTGTCAATGCGCATGCGCATTGAGCTTGCGAGACTATGGGGGCTTAAACAGACTTTAACCAACTTGCGATTCCATGGCGATTCCTTGCAGTGCCCGTCAAATTGAAGCTCAATGCGCAAGCGCATTGACATTAAAAGCGCGTGCACATGAAAGCGACAAGGCTCCCTCCCACGGCAATCCCCACCCCCAGCCGCCAGCACCTCCCCTCTCTCTCCCCGCACACAGCCAGGCTCGCATTTCTCCTCCCCCTCCCCAGCCGCCAGCACCTCCCGTCTCTCTCCCAGCACACAGCCAGGCTCGCATTTCTCCACAGCCAGGCTGGCATTTCTCCTCCCCCTCCCCAGCCACCAGCTCCTCCCCTCTCTCTCCCTGCAGTTTCACGGCCGTGTCTCGTCTTAAACCCTTAAACATGCACAACTAATTTTTTACACACTGAAACAGACTATTTTTTAAACAAAATTCGGCAGCCTTCGACATCTGTTCCCCAGCCGCCAGCACCTCCCCTCTCTCTCCCGGGACACAGCCAGGCTCGCAATTCTCCTCCCCCTCCCCAGACGCCAGCACCTCCCCTCTCTCTCCCTGCAGGCTCGCATTTCTCCTCCCCCTCCCCATCCGCCAGCACCTCCCCTCTCTCTCCCTGCAGTATCACGGCCGTGTCTCGTCTTAAACCCGCATTTGACATCTTCGCATTGAATAATAAAACATGTTGGAAGCATCATGTTCTTAAAAGAATTTGTATTAACTAACACACATTAATTAGGCTTGTACCGAAAACAAAAAATACACTATCTAGATGTGTGGTAGTGAACGGCAGCGTTCAAATGCTGGTTGCAAGTTGCAGCCCGTTCCTTTCTGCTGCTACTCCGTTTGTATCGAGTGCCGAGGCTGCATACTTAAGACCAGGGCTTCAAACTGAGCCTGCAAAGGGAAGCCGCATTGAAAGCCCCCTCAGCCCCCACCCCATCAAGGCACACGAAACAGATAGAGGGCTGCCATTGTATTTTGATTTTATTGGGCTCACCAGCATTTGAACGCTGGCTATTGGCATTGTAATTATTTGTTAATTATCTAAATAGATATGTCACCCTCATCCCCTCACCCTCAATCACCCTCAGTCACCCTCACACACCCTAACTCTCATACTCACCCACTCACACACCCTCACACTCCCTAACTCACCTTCACAGACCCTCACCCTCACACCGTAACACACCCACACACACACACACTCCCTCACTCACCATCAAACACACTCACTCACGCTCACACACCCTCACACACCGTCACACACCCTCAGCTTCACACACCCTCACTCACCCTCACACACACACACACACACTCACACCCACTCACCCTCAAAACACCTCACACACCCTCGCTCCCCACACACCCTCACATCCCTGACAAGACTCTCACACGCAATATACCGCACACCCTCACCCTCACACACTCACCCCCCTCACCCTCTCTCACCATCAACACCGCTCAGCCTCACACACCCTTACCCTCATCCACTCACCCTCACACACCCACAGTCACCCTCACACACTCACCCTCAAACACTCTAACTCTCACCCTCACCCACTCACACGCCCTCACCCTCCCGCCCCCTCACCCTCACACACCCTCGCTCCACTCACACCCCTCACAACACTCTCACACTCACTACACCTCACACACTCTCAGCCGCACACCCCCTCACTCACCCTCACACACACTCACACATCATCACCCTCACACCCCTAACACTCACACACCCTCACTCCCCTCACACCCTCACAACACTCTAACACTCACTACACCTCACTCCCTCACCCTCAAACACCCTCAAACACACTCAGCCACACTCAGCCTCGCTACCTCTCACCATCAACACCCCTCACCCTCACACACCCTTAACCTCATCACCTCACCCTCATTCACCCTCACTCAGCCTCACACCCCCTAACTCTCAGACTCACCCACTCACACACCCTCACAATCCCTAACTCACCCTCACACATCCTCACCCTCACAACATCACACCCCCACACACTCACATGCCCTCACTCAACATCAAACACCCTCACTCACCCTCACACACCCTCACCATCACACACCATCACACACACTCAACTTCACAACACCTCACTCAACCTCACCATCACACACACTCAGACCCCATGACCCTCACATCCACTCACAATCACACCGTCCAACTCCACCCTCCAACTCCGCCCTCCAATATGACTGCGCATCACAACAACTCACACTCACACCCACTCACACCCTCACCCACCCTCACCCTCACACACCCTCACTCATCCTCACCCTCCCTCAAACACCATCACTCACCAACACACCCTCACCCACAACCTCAACACTCTCACCCTCACACACACTCAATCACCCTCATCCACTCACCATCACACACCATCACTCAACAACACCCCGTCACCCTCCCACTCCCTCACACACCCTCACCCTCACCCACAGTCACACACTCAACCTTCAAACTCGCACACCCTCACTCACCTTCACACCCTCACAACACTCACCCTCAAACTCTCACCTTCACTCACCCACACCTATCATCACACACTCTCACATCCCATTACCCTCACCCCCTCATCTTCACACACCCTCACACCATCACCCTCACACCCACACTCATACTCACACTGTCACCCTCACTCACCCTCACACACCATCACACACCCTGAACCTCACATCCAATCACCCTCACACCGTCCAAGTCCACCCTCACAACCCTCACTCACACTTACACCGACACCCTCACTCACCCTCACACACCATCACACACCCTCACACCCCCTGACCCTCACATCCACTCACCCTCACACTCACACCGTCCAAGTCCACCCTCCAAATCCACCCTACTACACCACCCTACAACTCCAACTCCACCCTCCAAAATGACTGCGCATCTATGTTAATGCAAGCAAAGCTTTTGCAGTGCGGCTTGATGTGGCTTGATGTGTACCTTACAAAAAAAATGAAAACATTTTACATGTATAATATAAAAAAAAAACTGATGTCTTTTGTAAGAAATGGGGGTTACCCAAATCTCCAAGGGGGTAGCATGGCATCAAGCGGGCAGGCCAAACTTCGAGGACATGTGAAGCATTCACGCAGCACCCACAGACGACACACCAGGCACACTACAAAAGAGACGCAACTCCACCTTTGGTTGGAAAAAGATTAAGTTTAGTTATGTCTCCAACCTGCAAGGTAAAAAGGAACAAAATAGTGGTAGTCACAACAAGGCGCCAACTGGCACCAGAGCCAAGTACTTCAGTGGGGGATTATTTACATGGGACAAAAAGGGTTGAGTCCAAAGTCCATGCTGAAAGGGAAAAGGATGGTTAATTAAACGCTAGACCTGGGCCAATCTGGCGGGGCCAACTCAGGCTCTCATCCTCGGGGGTAGGCTGTAATTGCAAACTCTAACATTATGCATAAATACACCTCATGCGTTATAACGCCAAACCCCACCCCTGTAAGGGAAGTACAACAGAGCATCACAGCACATATTAGACAGGAGCACCTGTAAGAAATCAGTACTGCAGCTCACACACTTGGGGCGTAGCCAGGGGCCTGGAATAACTCGTCAGGCCAGCATAGGGCACACCTGTAATAAAAGGGCACAACCCGGTTTACTCCATCATGCCTGTGGGTCTAACACATCAGCTTAACAGCATTTACCATTCGGCACACACCTTAACAGGGATCCGCAGGGCATTGAATGAGAATAAACATTTCAATACATGTAGATCACTTCCTTAAATGTAAGACATTTCATTAGCCGTTGGAACCTTTCCCTTAGGGGTAAACACTGCCTCAGCAACAAAAGATACTCCTAAGATTGATCAGGCCGATATCACCTTTAACCTGGGGCCTGAATATTTAGCAACCCAGCAGTAACCTCAGGGGGCAGAACACACCTGACTAGTCCCCTAGGCACAAAAGTTACGTCGCCCTCTAAGCCTCCATAGCTCCTAGGGTGACCCTATGGGCTAAATATGGGTCCCTCTACCACTGGCACAGTCTGTTGGGGCCCAACGTTGCAGGTGCCCACTGCCAGACGGGGCACCTGGAAAGTTAATCTGGTCCTTGGAGCGGGCACCGACCCTGTGCCCCGACTCCAGCCCCCCAACCACCACGCAGCCGAGGCCCCACTCACCGGGCTCCTTGGGAGCTCCAGGCTCTCACCCCACTGCAGTGCTTGCCCCTTTGAAAAAGGGGGGGGGGGGCGATCCAGAGGCTCCTCGCGGTCCAGTTCCGGGGGCTCTGACACACTTTTGCGGAGTCCTCGAGGATCTTCACGCTAGTTGGGGGGAGGGGCAGGCACCGACCCGTGCCTCGATGCCTCCTCCCTCTCAGTCCAAAGCGGTGGCACCGCAGGGCTTCCCTCTCCCTTGTGGGAGCCCGCCACAGCTTAGCTCCTCACTCTCTGGGGCACAGACCGGCGGGGTGGCCTCCCGCTCCGGTCGCTTCTCTCGGGGCTCCCTCCTTGTCACGGGGGCCCCGCAACGGAGCTTCACCCGGGTCCCCCCCTTCCTCACAGGGACCCGGGGCTTGGGAACAGCTCCTCTCCTCTGGCTCAGACCGGCGGGGTAGGCTCCCGCTCTGGTCGCTCTTGCTTCGGGGCTCCCTCTCGACCACGGGGGCCCCGCTCCAGTGATTCACCCGGGTCCCCCTCCTACCTCACGGGGACCCGGGGCTCCGATTCCGCTTCCTCTGGCCTTCCCGGCCGTCCACCAATCCCTGCGCGGCCTTCTCGGGGGCTCGGCCGCGCAGCCAATCCGTGCGCGGCGTGGCGGGGGCGTGGCCAATGACGCCACCAGGCGCCCCCGTCACATGACACGGGCCTGGACGGCTTCCAGGCCTAGCGCGGCCCTCACTCTACTTCGGCGGCCCCCTCCTGGCATCGGGGGCTGCCGCAACGATGCACACCCCAGCAGGGGGGTCTCCTCACGGCAGTGCCGGGCGGCGGCGGTAATTTTCGGCGCTGCCACACAGCGCGAGGACAGGACAAGGGGTAGGCTCCCTTTCTTGTTATAAAGTCCCTTCACAGTCTCCTCAGCACCTGGGCTGCGACGGTGATCTCCGGCTGTGATAAGGGGTAGGCTCCCTTTTATTATTTAATTATATGGCAGACAGCGTGCTGACACGAGGGTAGGCTCCTCCAGCGTGATTCTCCTCAGGAGAATGGCGCTATTCACAGCGCACTACTCCTCCCTCTGCCCACACAGTCCTCAGGGCCAACAGCACTTCGGGGGCCACACCAATCACAGGGCACAGTCCCTTGGGGGCACAATCCTCCCCAGGCAGCTCCACAGGCAGTATCAGTCTTTGGACTCCCAGCGCTTAGGGGGCGATACTGCAGTTTACACCAGTAAGCTGTCCACAGCCCTTCACCATAGGTACCTCACAGCCCAGAGCTTCCAAAGGGGCCACAGCTTCCTTGGGGGCATCAACCTCCCGAAAACAGCGCTATTGCAGCACAGCACCTGGCAGCACACCTCACAGGGGGGGGGGGGGGGAACAGTCCCACAGTCCTCCTCAGGGGCACACTCCTCACCTCCTGGGCGCTTCTTCACGCAGTGCTGGCGTGGTACCCGGTCCAAACAACGTCAGTGACCTGGGTAGGGGCCCTCCCTTGTCAGGGGCCCATGGGGACAGCAGCGGGGGGGTTTATAGGGGTGCAGGGCCCAGCTCACAGGCCCATGTGGCGGTAGCACCTCACAGCAGGTCCCCTCCCTTCTTTGTCCCAGCGCTGACTGACTTTCTGGTGACACTTCCCCCTTACTTATACCCTCCTCCCAGGCAGTGCCAGGACCTTCTAGAATGTTGGCAAATCTGGCCTAAACTGGCTCAAGGGGAGGGGGTGAGCACCCTGGGTGCCAGGCTTTCCCTCCAAAAGCTAGGGGTAGCTGGGTAATATTATCTAGACCGCTGACCTAACGCAGTCAGGTGGCACTACCCAGGGCCATGGCATCCATTTTAAGACTCAGTACATTTTAGTCAGGTACATTTTTAAAATGGGGGATATTTTCTGTACACCATTTAACAACATGTAATTTTACATTTTCAACAAAGTGTCTCACACCACTCATGGCCTATACAGGTTTAATCCCATGGGGGAGACATCCTAGGTAAGGGGGTCAAAAGCGAAAAATTTTGGGGGAAAAAGGCCAAGTCCAACACAACTCCCCCCCAGCCAAAAGCCAGGGTAGGCCAATCATTGCCTTGATGGACTTCCCTGCTTGGGGCGGAAAAAGGTGGACGCAGGCCTGCAACTACAGGAGCACCTGCAGTTTCTCCTCCACTCTGGAACCCAATGGTTCTCTCTCGCAACCCTCCCTTCACTAACAAAACCACCCCACTGGTGTTCCCTAGTGGGATGTTTCTCCTTCCTAGAGTGGGAGGCTCTAGCCTCAGGCTTGTAATACTCTTGAACCACTCTCCTCTCTCCAAATTTCCACTGGTCCACCCACCTGGGGTCTACACCCTCAAACTGACCAGCCCTTAGGGGCGAGGCTCCCCTCCCCCTACTTCTCCTCCTAGGGTTCCTCCATCTCCTACGCCTGGGGACACCCTCACACAACCACTCTCTCCCCAACCTGGAGTCGAAACCCTCAGGTTGACCTGGTGACAGGGGCGAGTCCTCCCTCCCCCTGCACCCCCTCCCAGAGTTCCGCACCCTCCTACCCGGAGAAGTACCCCTGGGAGTCACTTCCAGGGGGACTCTGGTTACAGAGGTCCCTCCCACCAGGGCAGGCAACTCCTGTCCCTGGCCACCCAACCCGGGGTCTGCGCCCTGTGGCTGAGCTGGTGACAGAGAGGAGACCTTCCTCCCTCTGCACCCCCTCCCAGAGTTCCGCACCCTCCCACTGGAAGTGGTACCCCTGGGAGTCAATTTGGTAGGAACCTGCTTTACAGGAACCCCACCCTCCAGGCCAGGCAACCCCTGAACCTGGAACCCCAGTCCAGGATCTAAACCCTGTGACTGGTCAGACCCCCGAACCACTGGAGCTCTGATTATTGATGCTCCGGGTTCTCCTGACATAAGGGGATCCCTCCCTCTGGATGACACATCGGGGTAGCCTAGCCTCCCAAGCTGGGGTTCTCTTAAAGAACACTCCAGGCCCGGTGGCCGCAGCTGGGGCACCTTGGGACACCTCCCCGTCTCACTCCCTTCAGGATCACTCCCCTCAGCCTTCCCAGACGCTCTGGCACTTACCCAGAGGTCTGCCTCCCGTGCAAGTTCCCTGGGGTCTGAGAACCCGCACTGCAACAGATGGTGACGCAGTCTTGGGAAACAACTCCTCAGCATGTGCTCCCGGATAACGGCATGGCACAGCCCTTCCCAATCCTCCACTGCTCGCCTCACCACCCAATCCTCCAGTACAGTCCAACACTCCTCCTCAAACTCTCCCCAGGACTGATGGGACAGCTTTCCCCTGCCCCTGAACACTAACCCGTCCTCCTCTTCCGGGGAATCAGGCACAGTCTCCTGGGCTTCGGGAGTGGGACTCCTTGCACTGGACCTACACTCGCTGCCACCACTGGATCCCACCCACCTCAGTGAATCCAGACTCCTAAAACCACTCTCAGGGGACAAACTACCCACCTGAGCTGATCTCTCCCTGGCGAAGGCCCTCTCCGCCTCCGCCATCCTCTCCAGCGCTAGGACTTTTTCAGTCTCTAGTCGCTGCTCTTCTACCCTCAGCTGCGCTAAGCCCTCGGCATGCCTGAGCTTTGCCAGCGCCAGCTGATACTCCCTCTCTTCTCTCCTATCTACCCACTCTTCTGGGGACAGGGAAAGGGATGGGGCAGTGCCCCCGGGACTGGACCCAGTGCGAGACTCCCTATCTTCGGTGTCCTCCACAGCTACTGGCATCTCCGCCCTCTCAAATTCTTCCTCCTCCTCATTGAAGTAATTACCTCCCAGGGTTCTGGATGGGGAGCCCTCTCTCTGGTCTCTAACCCACTGACCCTTTAAAACCTCGGGGGGGGGGGTAGTCAGACAAGTCCCCATCAATCTCTAAGGGCTCTCCCCTCTTGAGGGCCTCATAGAGAAACAAATTCCTCCTAATGTTCCCTACTGGGGGTATCCCTCTCTCCAGGAGGAAGTCTATCACCTCCTGTTCGGTGTACTCCATTAGTTCCACCTCCTCATAAACCAACCCCATCGTGGCGAGGACTCTCGGGACCCACCCACAGTGGACCAAGGGGACACAGTTGACAAACACTTTCAGGAGGAAGCAATTTAGCAAACAACAATAATCCCCACAACAAGGCTCGGATTACATCCAAACTCTATTTGCAGTGTAACCCGTGACCGCTGTGGTACTGCGCAAACACAAGTCCTATCCCACCACTTGCCACCAATGTAAGAAATGGGGGTTACCCAAATCTCCAAGGGGGTAGCATGGCATCAAGCGGGCCGGCCAAACTTCGAGGACATGTGAAGCATTCACGCAGCACCCACAGACGACACACCAGGCACACTACAAAAGAGACGCAACTCCACCTTTGGTTGGAAAAAGATTAAGTTTAGTTATGTCTCCAACCTGCAAGGTAAAAAGGAACAAAATAGTGGTAGTCACAACAAGGCGCCAACTGGCACCAGAGCCAAGTACTTCAGTGGGGGATTATTTACATGGGACAAAAAGGGTTGAGTCCAAAGTCCATGCTGAAAGGGAAAAGGATGGTTAATTAAACGCTAGACCTGGGGCCAATCTGGCGGGGCCAACTCAGGCTCTCATCCTCGGGGGTAGGCTGTAATTGCAAACTCTAACATTATGCATAAATACACCTCATGCGTTATAACGCCAAACCCCACCCCTGTAAGGGAAGTACAACAGAGCATCACAGCACACATTAGACAGGAGCACCTGTAAGAAATCAGTACTGCAGCTCACACACTTGGGGCGTAGCCAGGGGCCTGGAATAACTCGTCAGGCCAGCATAGGGCACACCTGTAATAAAAGGGCACAACCCGGTTTACTCCATCATGCCTGTGGGTCTAACACATCAGCTTAACAGTATTTACCATTCGGCACACACCTTAACAGGGATCCGCAGGGCATTGAATGAGAATAAACATTTCAATACATGTAGATCACTTCCTTAAATGTAAGACATTTCATTAGCTGTTGGAACCTTTCCCTTAGGGGTAAACACTGCCTCAGCAACAAAAGATACTCCTAAAATTGATCAGGCCGGTATCACCTTTAACCTGGGGCCTGAATATTTAGCAACCCAGCAGTAACCTCAGGGGGCAGAACACACCTGACTAGTCCCCTAGGCACAAAAGTTACGTCGCCCTCTAAGCCTCCATAGCTCATAGGGTGACCCTATGGGCTAAATATGGGTCCCTCTACCACTGGCACAGTCTGTTGGGCCCAACGTTGCAGGTGCCCACTGCCAGACGAGGCACCTGGAAAGTTAATCTGGTCCTTGGGGCGGGCACCGACCATGTGCCCCGACTCCAGCCCCCCAACCACCACGCAGCCGAGGCCCCACTCACCGGGCTCCTTGGGAGGTCCTGGCTCCAGGCTCTCACCCCACTGCAGTGCTTGCCCCTTTGAAAAAGGGGGGGCGATCCAGAGGCTCCTCGCAGTCCAGTTCCGGGGGCTCTGACACACTTTTGCGGAGTCCTCGAGGATCTTCACGCTAGTTGGGGGGAGGGGCAGGCACCGACCCGTGCCTCGATGCCTCCTCCCTCTCAGTCCAAAGCGGTGGCACCGCAGGGCTTCCCTCTCCCTTGTGGGAGCCCGCCACAGCTTAGCTCCTCACTCTCTGGGGCACAGACCTGCGGGGTGGCCTCCCGCTCCGGTCGCTTCTCTCGGGGCTCCCTCCTTGTCACGGGGGCCCCGCAACGGAGCTTCACCCGGGTCCCCCCCTTCCTCACAGGGACCCGGGGCATGGGAACGGCTCCTCTCCTCTGGCTCAGACCGGCGGGGTAGGCTCCCGCTCTGGTCGCTCTTGCTTCGGGGCTCCCTCTCGACCACGGGGGCCCCGCTCCAGTGATTCACCCGGGTCCCCCTCCTACCTCACGGGGACCCGGGGCTCCGATTCCGCTTCCTCTGGCCTTCCCGGCCGTCCACCAATCCCTGCGCGGCCTTCTCGGGGGCTCGGCCGCGCAGCCAATCCGTGCGCGGCGTGGCGGGGGCGTGGCTAATGACGCCACCAGGCGCCCCTGTCACATGACACGGGCCTGGACGGCTTCCAGGCCTAGCGCGGCCCTCACTCTACTTCGGCGGCCCCCTCCTGGCATCGGGGGCTGCCGCAACGATGCACACCCCAGCAGGGGGGTCTCCTCACGGCGGCGCCGGGCGGCGGCGGTGATTTTCGGCGCTGCCACACAGCGCGAGGACAGGACAAGGGGTAGGCTCCCTTTCTTGTTATAAAGTCCCTTCACAGTCTCCTCAGCACCCGGGCTGCGACGGTGATCTCCGGCTGTGATAAGGGGTAGGCTCCCTTTTATTATTTAATTATATGGCAGACAGCGCGCTGACACAAGGGTAGGCTCCTCCAGCGTGATTCTCCTCAGGAGAATGGCGCTATTCACAGCGCACTACTCCTCCCTCTGCCCACACAGTCCTCAGGGCCAACAGCACTTCGGGGGCCACACCAATCACAGGGCACAGTCCCTTGGGGGCACAATCCTCCCCAGGCAGCTCCACAGGCAGTATCAGTCTTTGGACTCCCAGCGCTTAGGGGGCGATACTGCAGTTTACGCCAGTCAGCTGTCCACAGCCCTTCACCATAGGTACCTCACAGCCCAGAGCTTCCAAAGGGGCCACAGCTTCCTTGGGGGCATCAACCTCCCCAAAACAGCGCTATTGCAGCACAGCACCTGGCAGCACACCTCACAGGGGGGGGGGGGTGAACAGTCCCACAGTCCTCCTCAGGGGCACACTCCTCACCTCCTGGGCGCTTCTTCACGCAGTGCTGGCGTGGTACCCGGTCCAAACAACGTCAGTGACCTGGGTAGGGGCCCTCCCTTGTCAGGGGCCCATGGGGACAGCAGCGGGGGGGTTTATAGGGGTGCAGGGCCCAGCTCACAGGCCCATGTGGCGGTAGCACCTCACAGCAGGTCCCCTCCCTTCTTTGTCCCAGCACTGACTGACTTTCTGGTGACACTTCCCCCTTACTTATACCCTCCTCCCAGGCAGTGCCAGGACTTTCTAGAATGTTGGCAAATCTGGCCTAAACTGGCTCAAGGGGAGGGGGTGAGCACCCTGGGTGCCAGGCTTTCCCTCCAAAAGCTAGGGGTAGCTGGGTAATATTATCTAGACCGCTGACCTAACGCAGTCAGGTGGCACTACCCAGGACCATGGCATCCATTTTAAGACTCAGTACATTTTAGTCAGGTACATTTTTAAAATGGGGGATATTTTCTGTACACCATTTAACAACATGTAATTTTACATTTTCAACAAAGTGTCTCACACCACTCATGGCCTATACAGGTTTAATCCCATGGGGGAGACATCCTAGGTAAGGGGGTCAAAAGCGAAAAAATTTTGGGGGAAAAAGGCCAAGTCCAACATCTTTGTTTTTGGATACAGCGCTAACAACAGCATCAATCAACATTACATAGGTCTCTTAGCTTCAGAAACAACGCTTCACAACATTAATACATTTGAAGTGTACAATATTCACGGAGAAAAAATAAACACTTATAGCCATCATCACAACAACTCTCACTCACACCCACTCATACTCTCACCCACCCTCACCCTCAGCCTCACACACCCTCACTCATCCTCAAACTCCCTCACACACAATCACTCACCAACACACCCTCACCCTCAACACCCTCACCCTCACACACCCTCACTCACCCTCACCCACTCACCCTCACACACCATCACTCAACATCACCCCCTCACCCTCACACCCCCTCACACACCCTCACCCACCCTCACCCACAGTCACACACTCAACCTTAAAACTCGCACACCCTCACTCACCTTCACACACTCACACCCTCACAACACTCGCCCTCACTCACCCACACCTAGCATCACACACACTCACACCCCATTACCCTCACCCCCTCATCTTCAGACACCCTCACCCCCTCACCCTCACAACCCTCACACCCTCACTCATACTCACACAGTCACCCTCACTCGCCCTTACACACCATCACACACCCACACCCCCCCTGACCCTCACATCCACTCACCCTCACACTCACACCGTCCAAGTCCACCCTCCAACTCAACCCTACAACACCACCCTACAACTCCACCCTACAACTACTACTCCACCCTCCAACTACTAATCCACCCTCCAACTACTAATCCGCCCTCCAACTCCAAACGTAAATAGCATTAGGCAACATTTAATTCAATAACAAAACATTGGATTACACACTTGTAGGTATTCAAAAATGAAAACTTAATGCATCGTGAGGACAGTGCACCAATTAATACATAAAAACGCAGAAAAGGATTGTTAAATATATTTTTTACGAAAAAAAATAAATCCAAAGAAAAAAGGGAAACATCTGAATACACAGCGAGTAATACACCAATTTAAAAGGGGACAAAGACATCTAAAGGACACAAATTCACAACATAAAGCAGTTACTAAAGTAAGGGGAAATAAATAAACCATTAAACAATGGTGGAAAGAATCCACAAAACAAAGAAAGTGCGTAATCACAAGAGCACGAGACCTCACATCCTAATTGCAATTCTTCCATAAGTACAATAAAGTATTCCACTCAAACTACACAACAAAAACAATACAATTTTTAAAGGTGGCTTCATACTTATACTTTGCCACAATTAATGCGCATCTGTAGTCGGAAATTTAAAAGGAGGTAAACATTGTCTCTAATGAGCAAACACAGACAAAATCAATGCGCATCTATGTTAATGCAAGCCAAGCTTTTGCAGTGCAAATTGATGTGTACCTTACAAAAAAATGATAACTTTTTACATGCATTATATAAAAAACGTTACTGATGTGTTTGTTTTTTGATTCAGCGTTAACAACAGCATCAATCAACATTACATAGGTCTTGATTAGCTTCTAAAACAACGCTTCACAACATTAATACATTTGATGTGTACAATATTCACGGAGAAAAAATGATCACTTATAGGCATCATCACAACCACTCACACCCTCACCCACCCTCACCCTCAGCCTCACACACCCTCACTCATCCTCACCCTACATCACACCCTCACACTCTCACAACCTCAATCACACTCATACCCTCACACACCATCACTCACCAACACACGCTCAGCCTCACTCACAACCTCAAACCCCTAGACACTCACATCCACTCCCCCTCACACTCACACCGTCCAAGTCCACCCTCCAACTACACCCTAAAACTACAATACCACACTACAACTCTACCCTCCAACTACAACTCCACCCTCCAACTCCACACATAAATAGAGTTAGGCAACATTTACCCTCACCCCCTCATCCTCACACACACACTCACAACACTCACACCCTCACTCATACTAAAACAGTCACCCTCAATCACTCTCACACACCATCACACACCCTCAAACACCCAAACACTCACATCCACTCACCCTCACACTCACACCGTCCAAGTCCACCCTCCAAGTACACCCTATAACTACTATACCACCCTACAACTCTACCCTCCAACTACAACTCCACCCTCCAACTCCACACATAAATAACGTTAGGCAACATTTATTTTAATAAGTAAAAATCGGATTACACACTTGTAGCTATTCAAAAATTAAAACTTAATGCAACGCAAGGACAGTGCAGCAATTAATACACAAAAAAGAATAAAGGGATTGTAAAATAAAACATTTCTTTCACAAAGATCATAAATGCACGCAAAATAGGCAAACATCTGAATACACAGCAAATAATACAACAATTTACAAGTGGACAAAGCGAGCTAAAGGAAACAAATTCACAACATAAAGCACTTACTAAAGTAAGGGAAAATAAACCATTAAACAATGCCAGAAAAAAATCAAAAACGCAAACAAAGTGCGTAATCACAAAAGCACGAGACTCTGGTGTTGCTCTGACTCATGCTGCTGTTGCACGAAGTGTTTTGGTGGTGCTAAGTGCACAACCACAGGAACACCGTACACCGAAACAGCATCAAACAGCATCAAAAGAGCACAACTCAACAACACAACAGCACTACTAACCACCACCCCAACACCACGAATCAACACAACATTATCACTCAGCAACAACACATTAACACAATGCACCAACACAACAACACTCAGCACATTAACATTGTCACACTGCAACACTACAACATCGCTCAGCAACACCAGAACAACACCCAATAACACCACAACATCACTCTCAAGGACCACATCATCACTGGCAAACACCACATTAACACTACACAGCACCACACCAACACTCCAAAATACAACAGTACTCAGCACCATCACAACACCACTCTGCATCACCACATGGACAAAACAACAACACCACAATGATACTATTGTTTAATAATTAATGCGGCTGTGTTGGTAAGTGTTGCTAGGCTGCTGGAAAGTGATGCTGCATGTGTTGTTAGCTATCGCCCTCAATATACCTATCTAACTATCTATATAGATCACAAATTAACAACAACATCTATACAATAGAGATTTCGTTCCCATATTCATGTATTGAGCATTAAAAAATAAACTTACCTGTCAAACGACGAGGCAACAAGACAAGGAGAACAATGCCCCTTGCCCACGCAGCTGTTCACAAACATCTAGGGAAGTACAGAAAATACAAAAACATCCAAAGACGTCTCCCCTTATGCCCATAAATTGGAAGCAACACCCTTATTCTCACTGTTGCATACATCAAAGATAGTTCACATACACATTCTGATCTAACACATAGAAAGCTAAAAAAACACAAAACATGTTTGGGAAAGAAAATAGACTGCATACACTACTACAAAGTCACACATACTGTGGCAAACTCCAAAACGCTCACATGCACTCACCCTCACACTCACACCGTCAAAGTCCAGCCTCCAACTACACCCTATAACTACAATACCACTCTACAACTCTACCCTCCAAATACAACTCCAGCCTCCAACTGTACACATAAATAGCGTTAAGCAACTATTTGATATATACGTAAAACGCGGATTACACACTTGCAGCTATTCCAAAATGCAAACTTAAAGCAACGCAAGGAGAGTGCAGCTATTAATACACAAATATGCAAACAGGGATTGGAAAATAAAACATTTCTTTCACAAAACGCATAAAATACACACATTACATCACTGTGCATCCTCTTAATACATTGATAGCGAAAATAAATTCAGCAAATACAAAAAGTTTCCTTTAATACATCGATTAGCTCAATAACATATAATCCGGCTACTTCAGCATCACAGGAAAAAAACAATGCAAACACAACATACATAAATATAATAGAAACTAAATAGCACTTCTTCAAAGTTCAAACAACAGCTCTTGTACGTCAAATAACAAACACCAGCTAAAAATACATTATATTACAGTTTTCGAAAACATATACCGTACATTACATATCGACGATTAAAAACAAGACTTTAATTTACATTACATAATAAACATTTACAAATAGTAGGAACGAAAACAAACAATGTCAACAGTTATAAAAATACACTCCTATTCATTCGTTAAGTTAAACATACTATAGATACTACATTACATTACATAAAAAAACACTTTGGAATAAATTCTTACCTGTCAAACGACGCAGCAACAGCACAGGAACAAGAACACGCCTTCCGCACACCAACATTCTCGATCTTCTGGGGAATTCCACCGTTGACGTAAGCAAATCGGAACGCAATGTCAAAAACGTCGCGCCCCGATTGGCTACAAATAAACGTCAAGGAAACGTAAACACTCACAACACAAAAAAAAACTAGAACGCTAACGTAGGGAACGTCAAGGTGACGCATTGCGTCTGCCATTTTAAAATTAATACAATTAATACGGGACTCCACAGACACCAAAAACACACATAACACCACACATTAATTAAAACACACACACAGTTACATTACATAAAAAAATACACATAAGGCAGGACAATTACAAAGGGAAGCTCTATCACGTTTTTTTTTACACGACACATATAATAAAAAAAAATAAAAAAAATTAACATACACACACTCATAACATCACCCTCACACCCCAAAACTCTCACACACCTTCACACACCCTCAATCACCCTCACACAACATCACCCTCACACACCATCACACACCTTCAGCCTCACACCCACTCACTCACCCTCACCCTCACACACACTCACACCCCCTCACACTCACACACCCTCACTCCCCTCAAAAACTCACACCCCTCACAACAATCTCACACTCACTAAACCGGACAGCCTCACCCTCACACACTCACCCCCTCACACTCTATCACCATCAACACCCCTCAGCCTCACACACCCTTACCCTCATCCCCTCACCCTCACACACCCTCAATCACCCTCACACCATCACCCTCACACACCCTAACTCTCACCC
Organism: Lissotriton vulgaris; assembly: GCF_964263255.1. Classification (NCBI taxonomy): domain Eukaryota; kingdom Metazoa; phylum Chordata; class Amphibia; order Caudata; family Salamandridae; genus Lissotriton; species Lissotriton vulgaris. The sequence continues at coordinate 116,469,366 of NC_141699.1, forward strand.
TCAACCACTCACACACACTCACACTCCCTCGCTCACCCTCACCCTCACACACACTCACACCCCCTCACCCTCACACCCCATCACCCTCACACACCCTTACTCCCCTCACAACCACACAACACTCTCACACTCACTACACCTCACACACTCACCCTCAAACACCCTCACACACACTCACCCACCCTCAGCCTTGCAAAATCTCAACATCAACACCCCTCGCCCTCACACACCCTTACCCTCATCCCCTCAACCACATTCACCCTCAGTCACCCTCAAACACCCTAACTCTCAAACTCACCCACACTCACACTCCGTAACTCACCCTCGCACACCCTCACCCTCACACACCCACACACTCACACTCAATCATTCACCATCAAACACACACACTCACCCTCACACACCGTCACACAACCTCATCCTCACACCACCTCACTCACCCTCACCCACACTCACACCCCCTCACCCTCACACCCCCTCACACCCCCTCGCTACACTCACAACCTCACACCCCTCACAACACTCTCACACTCACTACACCGCACACCCTCACCCTCACAGACTCACCCCACTCACCCTCTCTCAACATCAACCCCCTCAGACTCACACACCCTTACACTCATTCTCTCACCCTCACACACCCTCAGTCACCCTGACACCCTCACCCTCACACACCCTCACTCCCACCGTCACCCACTCACACAACCTCACACTCCCTCACTCACCCTCAGACACACTCACACGTCACACAACCACACCCTCTCACCCCCTCACTCACTCACAATGACTCACACTCACCCTCACACACCCTCACCCTCACACACCGTCACACACCCTCTGCCTAACAACACCTCTCTCACCCTCACTCACCCTCACAAACACTCACACACCGTCACACACCCGAAGCCTCACACCCCCTCACTCACCCTCACACACACACACCCTCACCCTCAAACACCTTACACTCACACACCCACGCTCCCCTCACACCCATCACAACACTCACTACACCTCACACACTCTCAGCCACAAACAACCTCACTCACCCTCACCCTCACACATACTCACACCCCCTCACCCTCACACCCCATCACCCTCACACACGCTCACTCCCCTCACACGCCTCACAACACTCTCACACTCAATACACCTCACACCCTCACCATCAAACACCCTCCCACACACTCACCCACCCTCAGCCTTGCAACTTGTCACAATCAACACGCCTCACCCTCACACACCCTTACCATCATCCCCTCACCCTCATTCACACTCAATCAACATCACAACACCTAACTCTCAGACTCACCCACAATCACACTCCCTAACTCACCCTCACACCGGCACACACCCACACACTCACACTCCCTCAATCAACATCAATCACCATCACTCACCCTCACACACCCTCACCAACACACACCGTCACACACACTCAGCCTCACAAACACTCACTCAACTTCACCATCACACACACTCACACCCCCTCACACTCACACTCCCTCACACTCACAACCCTCACGCTCACACCCCTCACCCTCACATCCCTCACTCTCACACCCCTCACCCTCACACCCCTCACCCTCACACCCCTCACCCTCACACCACTCAAGCCACAGATGGGTGTGCGATGGGAGGACGCTCAGCTTGCAGGGCTGTGCTTCTATCCCCTGCTGCACTCTCCTGCTCTCTAGAAATGTGGCATAACAACAAAAGCTGCCATCAAAGTCATGTCAATACAAAACATGTGGCATTCCAAATGCTATAGGTGTCACATTCACAAAAATGTAAACTATTGGCATTGTAAATGACAAATCTATCAATGTAGCTATTTGGAAAAACTACACACACAAAAAAAATTCATTTACAAGACCAATAGCTCCTACTTTTCTAATGCGAGACCTATTGCATTTCCAATGCTTGTTTCTGTTATCTTTTAACTTGCTGTCAATAAAATGAAGAAAGGATATGCATAATCCTCGCCTCTGCGTCCTTAATAGAATTAAAACTTTCCTTTGTGCTAACCAGGAAATTTCTCAGTAACACTGATAAATAATGTATGTACCTCAGTTGTAACTGTGTGAGTGAAACTTCATCCAAATAATAGAAAATTTACATTCAAGAAAAGTCACGATATTTGGGCTTGTTTCGAATTTTTTGTAGAGACTTGCAATGTCAACACAAATAATGAAGTGTGACTGGCTGTTTTTTCATATGTCACGCATACCCCAAAAAACAAAGCTCATTTCAGTGTAATTCCCTAGTTTTCTGGTACCAGCACAATCGAGCACACGTATTCATTTTATTTAGCAAGGGTTTTAAAAGTCTAAACTCAAAGGTTCCACATTGAAACGGTCTTACAGGTGCAACCGATTAACTCAGCTGTGAGTCAAAGAGTCAACGGAAGTTACGTATGATAGTCCTTCCGTTTTAAACGCACTATTCGGTTCCTGACTTCGTGTTTGTACACTCACGGTTTCAATATGGTGAAGTTTAAATCCAGGTAAATTTTCCGCGTTTAATTTCAGAAGGGAAGACTACGATGCTGTTATGGAAGCGACCATACTGGGCGTACGGAGAATTAAATAAGGGAACACGCTCGGGCTGTATATTCTCGTTTTACATAAACATAGAAGACATATTGGCGTGGGCATCGTGTGCCCATTTTGTCCGCCATGTTGGATTGGTAGCAATCTGGTGAAGTATAATGAGAAGTCGAGGAATCGCCGAGGAATGTTCGGGGAAAACAGCTTGGCGACTCCTATAATTTAAAGTCTATGTCAGGGAAACCCAAACTCAGATGGGATCTCTCGGCATCGAACCGTTTTCTGTGATAAAGTTCCGACTGGAAGCAGTTAATTTTAGATAAAACTGTTTTAAAATGTTTCGCATCGTCATCGTGCACGGGTCTTATTGAAATATATTATAATTTCACTGTTTATTAAACTTAGCATGTAGTGTTAAACAGTATTAATTTTGCATCTGCCACCGCAAATGATTTCTTTAGGAATACATATAAAATGGGACCCCCAGAAATGTTCTGACCAGTATTGCACATTATGTTTTAGATATGGCTTTATATATGGTCATTGGTCTGTTGAAGCGTGATTCACATTTTGCTACCACCCTCCTCCAGAGCATGATTCACTATGCCAGCCCTGTATATCCTTTGGCTGTTTTGCACTTACAATGGCAGAAATTGGTCTAATCGCATGTGCACATCCTGAAAAGGAGTGCACGTCACTGCCAGGGCTGGTGTGCACAGGCTGCGGAGACACTTCTTTATTTGTATTTCACATGTTTACAATAAAGTAAATATGAAAAACATTGCATGCTTGCCAAGAACAGACCTTTTGACTTTGCCAACGCTTGTTATTCAAAGAGGATACATCCGGTGCCTCTGGGCTCAAACAACTCCCTCCTTTCCGCGCTATTGCTGAATGAACAAAAGGCGGTTTAGCTGTAAGTAGAGCAAACGAGTGACTCACCTGGCCAAAGTGTTGTGGCTACCACCCTTTCCCAGTGGCTAACCTAAGCTCAGGTAATGGCAGGGGCGGAGCTTGACACAGGGCTGCCTCGTTTATTTAAATTATCAGCACCACACGTGAAATAGTGAGATGCCCACATATACAGGAGAATGCATCCAGCCATTTGTGCCAATTTTTACCCTGTAGCTGTTACAGTGGTCTTGCTTGTGAGCAGCATTGTGATGATATTATTACCCCACTCTACAGTACTTATTTCATCAAACGAAGAATGAAAAGCTGAGTTGGTGACAGCTATATTTTAGCCTGTGAACTTGGAAGTTGCCCTCACAGTTCCACAGGAGCATTAACCCACTGACTTTCCCTAAAGATTAGAACTGCTGGCCAAAAATATTTGCTGATCAGCAACATCAGCAGGGTAAAACAACCTCCGCAGAATTTTGTGTATACTGAGCAGGCCCTACCTTCCAATACTGATGAAATGTCTCTAGTGGTTAATATTCTGCCGACCACAGTTTTTGCAATCTGTAGGTCACATACACCGCTCGCTGTTATTGTATCAATCAATCACAGCATTTGTATAGCGCGCTACTCACCCGGAAGGGTCTCAAGGCGCTTGTGGAAAGGGGTCCGCTACTGCTCTAACAGCCAGGTCTTGAGTTGTCTCCTGAAGGCGAGGTGGTCCTGGGTCAGCCGGAGGTGGATGGGGAGGGAGTTCCATGTCTTGGCCGCCAGGTAGGAGAAGGATCTGCCTCCGGAGGTGGCTCTTCGGATGCGTGGTACGGTTGCGAGGGCGAGGCTGGTAGACCGTAGCTGGCGGGTGGGCGTGTAGAAGGTCAGGCGGTCGTTGAGGTACTTGGGGCCCAGGTCATGGAGAGACTTGTGTGCGTGGGTGAGGAGCCTGAACGTGATCCTCTTGTCAACGTGGAGCCAGTGCAGGTCCCTCAGGTGGCCGGAGATTTGTCTGCGTCGGGGGATGTCCAGAATGAGTCAGGCGGAGGTGTTCTGGATGCGTTGGAGTCTTTTCTGTAGCTTGGCTTTGGTTCCGGCGTAGAGGGTGTTTCCTTAGTCCAGTCGGCTGGTGACGAGGGCCTGGGTGACCGTCTTCCTGGTTTCGGTCGGAATCCATCGGAAGATCTTGCGAAGCATGCGAAGGGTGTGAAAGCATGATGAGGATATGGCGTTGACTTGTCTGGTCATCGAGAGGGAGGAGTCCAGGATGAAGCCCAGGTTGCATGCGTGGTCTGTTGGCTTGGGGGCGGTGCCCAGGGCTGGGGGCCACCAGGAGTCGTTCCAGGCGGAGGGTGATGGTCCCAGGATGAGAACTTCCGTCTTGTCTGAGTTCAGTTTTAGGCGGCTGTTCTTCATCCACTCAGCGACATCTTTCATCCCTTCGTGTAGGCTGGTTCTGGCGGTGTCGGGGTCTCTGGTGAGGGAGAGGATCAGCTGGGTGTCGTCGGCGTAGGAGATGATGTTGAGGTTGTGTTGGCGTGCGATGGCGGCTAGAGGTCTCATGTAGATGTTGAAGAGGGTGGGGCTGAGTGATGATCCTTGCGGGACGCCGCAGATGACTTCGGTGGCCTCGGATCGAAACGGGGGGAGGCGGACTCTCTGTGTTCTTCCGGCGAGGAATGAGATGATCCACTTCCGTGCCTTCTCTTGGATGCCGGTGTTGTCGAGTTGTTGGACTAGGGTGCGGTGGCAGACAGTGTCGATTGCTGCGGAGAGGTCCAGGAAGATGAGTGCCGCTGTTTCCCCGTTGTCGAGCAGGGCTCGGATGTCGTCGGTGGCTGCGATGAGGGCGGTCTCGGTGCTGTGGTTGGCTCTGAAACCGGACTGCGAGGGGTCGAGGGATCCGTTCGTCTCGAGGAAGGCGGCAAGCTGTTTGTTGACGATCTTCTCGATGACTTTGGCGGGAAAAGGGAGGAGCGAGATGGGTCGGAAGTTTTTGAGGTCTGTGGGGTCCGCTGTTGGTTTCTTTAGTAGGGCGCTGAGCTCGGCATGCTTCCAGCTCTCCGGGAAGGTGGCGGTGTTGAAGGAGGTGTTGATGATGTCCCGGAGTTGGGGTGCGATGGTGGAGTCGGGCCTGTTGAAGACGTGGTGGGGGCAGGGGTCGGTTGGGGAGCCGGAGTGGATGGTGTTCATCGTGCGGGCTGTGTCTTCGGTGGTCCAGGTGCGGAGTGGCGGTAACCTATAGGCCACACTTGACTCTCCTGCTTATAGTGATATGGGTGCATGTAGTGCTTGGGACACACATTTCAATGTGGCAGGCAGGATGGCACAGTGAGCTGATTGACACAGACAGTGGTCTTTAGTCTGTAAGTTCAAACCCCAGCAAGCAGCTGTCAGTCTTCGATCAGCTTGGAAATTAAAAATCATTAACTTGGATAATACCAACCCTGGTATTTACAGTGCTGCTGAAACGCAGCATTGAGCGCTATATCCAGATGAGATTGGTTGCCATTAACACCTTTTATAATAACCCAGAAAAAAATGTGTTATTTATATATTTAGTAGAAGCATCATTGACTTAAATGTTCAATACATGTGTATGTATGTGGGCACTCGAGAATCATTATTTTGTTTCTTTCCCTTGAGCATTGTTAGCTGTCTCTCATTGCTCTACACACATTTTGTTAACTTTAGTTGTTAAATAATTGGCGTTTTCAGACGACTTAAAAATGTCCTGTGCCTTCAAAACTGTCCATACAGTTATTCAGCTGTGAATTGGAGCAGCTTGTAATCTAGGACTGATGACAAAGGATATTAATGGACTGTTATGAAGTCAGCTGCTACAGAGGGGGACCGCTCTGTCTCTTTCTTTCACTGTTAACTCTCTGTGAAATCTAGACACCCTTACATGGAAGATAACGAGAACTTGATACTAATAGGATGAAGTGGAACTACACGCTCCAACATACTTTGGTGTTTGTTAAAAAAGCAGGACTGGCTGAAGTTGTTCCTTATGCTATGGTGCTAGTTATTATGTAGGTGATTTGAGCCAGGTGCAGGTCGATACTGCCTAGGTTTGCCCTTGCCTTGTAACCAGTCTTAGTAGCTGCCAGGATGAGCAGTGTGATTTGCTTTGAAACCACCAGTTGCTTAAGAGGGGTGGTCCAAAGAGTCTGCTTCAGATTTTTGCATTGACGTTGAGATCTTTATAGCTATCCAGTTAAATGAGCAAAATGTCAGCTTGGTAAGGTGTTGGTGTCTTTTTCATTGTTCTCACTCCTTCATTACAGGTATCTTCTTTGTGAGGTTGTTCTGGCAGATCCCTTGGAGCGGAAGAACATCACCCAGGAGCTGGTCCTGTACAACTTGAAAGACGCTTTAATTCGGCTGCATGGAGACTTTGGTTGGGCCGCTTGTACCATCTCTCTCTCAGGTACTGAGCCATGTCGTTAGAATAAGTGTTCTGTGGTAGCAAGAGTGGCTGTGATGAACAGTACTTGAGCGTTATTGGGGGAGGTGAAGATTAAGGAAGTGTCACATGAATTCCCTGTATGCTATCCTGCTATATGTTAGGGAAAATGAAAGTTTAGGCAAGTTGCCATTGTTATGTTAATATAACTTAAGAGCACGAATACCCAGTGGTGTCTTGGCGCTAAGTCTTAACGTCAGCCCGGGGATATGAAGGACCTAGTTTTGGAATACTAGATAAGCCAATGAGGGAAGGCAGCAGCTGACCCAAACCTCCTGGAACCTCAGAGACAGAGCTGGCTTCAGGTGTGTGTTTTCTTTTAAATTTATGTTTGGTGCATGCGTGTATGAATGTTTGGTAAAGAGTGTTGTGAATGGATGTGTTTGTGTGCGCAGAGGTGTGAATTCATGGCTGTGAGTGTTGTGTATGTGTGCCTGTGTCCCGTCCGTCTGCCCCCCTCCCCTCCCTCCAAAACTTACTGGCCGCCACTTCCAAGTCCAAAGGTAAGCAGAGACTGGGGCCCAATCCACCTTGTGTATTCAAACTATGCTCCATGGTGGTCGCCCATAACTTTTAACTTTGCCGTGGTTGATGCTTTGATCTTTTGATCTTTTAGGCACTATTTTTCACATAGAACTTTAAAAATGCATAACCACGGTTCTACTGATTGGGCATATTTCGTTTTGGTGTCCTTTATAACAATTTTCTCTATTTCTAAATTGGTGTGGGATTTTTCTCGTGCTGTATTTCCACTTTATTGCTATTCTTGTGCTGCATAAATACTTAACACTGTGCCTCTAAGTTAGGCCGTACTACTTTAGTATCCAAAAACAACAAAACCCCAGTGTCAATCACCCCAGTAGTCTTTCTAATAATCACATCTAACCAGAGCCTTAAGTGTGTAATCTTAAAGCAACACGGTATGGTGCCAGTGGGCCCTACATCAATGGATATGAATTAAAAAATATAGGAAGTGCCTCACGTAAGCGACCACCGTGAGCCTGATGGCTAATGTTGATCAACTGGCTCACTGCATCATCCCTTGCACTTTCCCATTTAGCAGGAGGAGAAAACACGGCGAGTGTTTCTACCTATGCTGGGTATATGTAAAGACTGATCAATTACTCAAAATTACGTTACACTACTTCATCCTTTTTTAGGTCTCGTAGCGAAAACACAGCGCGTCAGCGCTGTGTCTCGCCAGAGATCTTTTGTTGCTGACTGTGCTTCCCAGGAGACAGTGCCGGCCGCGCGCATCTCGCAAAAGGCGATCGGTGCAGGCCACGCGCGCGCGAACATGCTGGCCGTGGCTGTCTCCTGGGAAGCATACATACACAGGCACACCCCCCCTGCACGCATGCGCACACAGCACCACACACATACACAAGCGCACATACACGCACGGGGAGACGTCCCCCCCCCCACCCCTCCGCCGTCGCATACACACACGCACACATACAGGCATTCCCCCCTTCCCCTGAGGGGGTCACATAGCTCCCCACGCTGGAATAAATATGAAAAGTGCTCTGACGCCTGGCATGGTTCCTGCTTTACACAGTCATAAAATAAATACCTTAAATTATGGCCCCGCGCGCTGCCGCAGCTCACCCCGGCTGTCTCCCATCCCGGGGGGGAGGGGGGGGGGGGTCGCTCGCTGGTGCCGGGTGCCCCCCTCCCCGGTGTGAGCCGCTCCTTGCGGGCTACCGCCGGGTCCTCCGCAGTCCTTTCCACCTACTATCTCCCGGGCCCGCAGCCGCCCCCGCGATCCCAGCCTGCACCGCGCGCGGCCGGAGGGAGGACCTCCAGCGATCCCACCGACCAGCGTGCAGCGGGGACTCCGCCTATTACTTCCTGCTTTCCTCTATCATTCCCATACATAGCAGCCGGGCCGGCATGAACATAGAAAACGGAGCGGGGTTCTGCGTGTCCTGCGGAGGCAGCCGCCGTCTTTGAAAACTATGCGTTTGGTGTGTGCTCTGGTGGTATAAAAACTTCCAGTGGTGCAGCGAGTGCCCTCTCCGTGGGCACTCACAAGCCTGTATACTGTTTGGCAAAGTCAGGCGTCCCTCGGAAAATTGAGCCAGCAGACGTAGGCTCTCTCCCCTCAAGCCATGCTACCGGCTTGTCCCACCGTTCGGATGACCTCTCCTCAAAGATAAGGTATGTCACTCTTTCCCTTAAGGGCGAATTCGATCCTCTGGCTCCTGAACGGAGCCCAGCAAGGGTGCAACGTCTCAGGCAGACCCCTTCCCGATCCTGGTGGTTCAGTCAGGTGCCGCCAGCCCCTTCTGGCATATGGGGTTGATGCAATATTCTTTGCTGAAGCTCACACTTTTCTGTTGCAGTCGCCTTCAGCACGACAGCCGCTCCTGGCATATGGGGTAGCCTATTAAGGACATTACAAGTCTTGACACTCCTGGCAACAAATAACTCAGAGGTGGCACCGTCTGGTATACCGGGTGACGGCAACGCGGCGATGTGGACCTGGTGCTTCCCACATGGTACTCGCAATACAGTTCAAGTCACAACGGCCCTCTCGTTGCATATGGGGGAAGCCGTATTGCTTATGCACACCGGCAATGACCCAATCGGTACACAGCTGTTTCCTCACACGTTACTCAGGGAGTATCGGTAGGGCTCTCCACTAGACCTTGCTCCTTCCAACGCATTCCTCTTCCTCATAGGGTGGCACAGACTGAGTCTTTGGGCTCTGTGGTATCCTCAGCCTTATTAGGATTAGGTGCATCATCAGAGCTTTTTGTAAGTCTGTTAAAGGCGATTTGAAACGCGCACGCGATCACGTTTGCTGTACAGTACTTCGCGCCTCCTCCCCCAGGAAATGTTGGCGAGTACCCATGATTTAGTCCATGGTGTAATATTCCTTTTTTGTAAGTCTGTTAAACTCTCCAAACCCCTCTATCTGGCGTATTGTATGTAGACATTACTCCGCTTAGCATGCATTGCCCCTTTCTCGGCCCCTAGAGTTTTTGTTTCCCACACTTATGCTTGGTGTTGTCACGCACTTTCTGGAATCACTCGCTTCTCTCTCTCTCTCTGTGGCTGAAGTTGTGACCCCTCCCCCTGCAGTTGTTGTTACCCATGTTTCCTGCCTCCCAGAAGTTGTAGCACACTTCCCCTCCCCTCTCCCTCGTTCCCTCTCTCTCGGCACAGGATCCTCTGGGCTTTGCACATCCCATAGCAGGCGGGGCTGGCGCAGCAGCGCGGCCACCTGAAGAGAGCTGCTCTGCTGGGACTGTCACTCTTCGCGCCACTCTTGCAGAAGGGCCAGCCCGAGAGCGTCCCCTCTCCGCGTGACGAGAGCAGTGACCCCTCCGCGTCACTCTGTCATCAGGGCCCCCTCTGCCAGCACTGCCCCCCTCTTTCTCACTCCCTTGTCTGTGGCCCTCCTTCCCTCCTCAGCAGTGCCCCCCTCTCAGCCCCCCTCCACGGAGAGCTGCCGTTCATGGATCCGGACAATGCCCACATTTCTGGTGAACTTGTCTCTCCTGACTGAAGCTCTCGTCGCGGCAGGTAAGAGAGGACGTGTGTGGGCGTGGAATCGGAGAGGTGAAGGGGCCAGGAGCTGTGAAAAGATCTGAGGGGCTACCGGGGATGACGGAGTAGAGTTGAGGGAATGTGTGCAGGGCTTGAGCCGGGGTACCACGCGGGTGGACGGCGTCCCCCACTTATTTTACCAGGAGCTCGATTACTGGAGCAAAAGGAGCTACACATTCACTCTTGGCCTCTCTGGGGCGAGATCGAATCCCAGACAGAACGCTGCTCATGCACTGGCTTCTCTGAGGCAGTCGCATCTAAGGGGTGAGCGAGGGGAGGCAATGAGTCAGATGGTGCAAGCCACCTTTCATGAGGTCACGTCCTGTGACGTGTGCCATGGATGTGTGGATATTGTTGTAGGTCCAGCACTTTGATGGGCTGAGGGGTCCAGGGGATTTCCTACGTCAGCAGGAGGCTGGCGTGTCGAGGGGCTTCCAGAGGACAAGAGGGGGCGAGAAACTGCTGTGAATTCCCAAGTTCTGGGGCTGGTAGAATAGCGACAAATGAGTGTTAAAGAGCGTAGAGGCTTTGCAGGGATCCGCAAGAGTGTGGGTGCAGTTCGGGTCTTTAAGAGTCGAGGGTCTGTGGCCGCCATTTCTCAAGTGCTAGGAAAGATTTAGTCATTTTCCTTTCAAAGTCACACTGTGGACTGGCGGTACGAGAAGGGGGTTTGGAGGGGTGGGACATGTAGTGGTAAAAGAAGGACCCGGGAGGCGGGATGCTCTGCCTCCAGAGCCAGAGGTTTGTTGTCGGGTTTTGAAACACTGCAACAAGTGTTCCCTCAGCCCTTAATTTTCCTCACCGCGCCCCCTCCCCTTGCTGTGCAGCTCGGATCGATGTCTGCCAGCTTTGTCTGCTTCTCTCTCTGCTGCTACGAACCGGCCTGTGTTTCCAAGTGTTGGAAGTTGCCTTCGTCTTACTTTTCGATGAGTCTTAAGTTAGATATCATCGGCGAAAAGGATTTTTTTTACTCTGCCAAGGACAGCATGCCTGGCAGCATTGTAGATGAGTTAAGTGGGAGATTTGAAAAATAAAGAAAACATATTTGAGAGAAAGTATTTCCCCAATTTATTTCTACTGAAGAAGAGACAATTTCAGAAGGAAACAGCCAATCGACGTGTCTTCAGTTATGATAACATCTGTGAAAAGGAGAATTTTTAACTCTGCCAAGGAGACAGCAACATTTTTGAAGAGTAAAGTTGGAGATAAAAAAAATTGGGAGAATGTATTGCCCATATTGACTTCTACTGAAGAAGTGACAATTTCAATTTCAGGCATGAAACTGCCAAAATAAAGCCATTTTTGGCTTAAAAAAATCCGGAGTCTGCAGCCTGAATCGCGTCTATTAGCATGCATGGGACAGACTCAGGTTTTGGGATTGGTTATCGTCCACGAATACATATCTCTAAACTCACCCACATGTGGAGGTGTGTGTGGGTGGGAGGGTGTCACCTTCCTTGGACCCATCTAACCTGCAACCAATTGAAATGCATCCCATAGTCAGTGTTTAATTTGTAAAATAATGAGTGCCGGTGCTGAAGCACTGCTCAGAAGTCCGCGGTCAGTGCAATTCAGTGTTGGCGTGCCAGATACCAAGGCTTCATAGTCTTGAATTTACCACACGCCTCTTTGAGCCACTCTCTGCCCCTTTGTTTCACTCTTGCAGGTTCTTGCTTTCTTCCTTTTTTGCCGTTTTTTCAGTCTTTCCCATCCTTTTCTGTGTTTCCCCTCTCAGGCTCCTGGTCAGTACCTAATGAGGGAAGATAAGTTCTGGAGCCCATAAATGAGTGCTGGTGGGCTCCACTACCACTGGCTCAAATTAAGCACTGGGACTCCCAGACTTTAACACCATCATACCTTCCCAAAAAAAACCTGATCACCATTGATTTCAGTGGTCTCACCGGTCAAGCTACCTGACCTACATGCTGATGTGAATATAGTGACTATCCCTACCCTACCTTCTGACCCTACTGTTGACAATAGTATATATATACATTTGTGCAATACGCAGATAAAGACTAAAAGAATTTAATTATTTGGAGTGCTGTAATTAGAACCTCACCTATACAAAGCATTATTTTTGGCTGTACATTCTTGTACATCAATATAGCGCCTCTAGGTAGTAGGCGCCTTGAGTTTCTAGAGCACCCAGTATATACCATTTTAGAATTTGACTTTGTCTATTTATATAACGCGTTTCCATCTTTATGACTATCTAAAATATTCCAATGAATGTTGCGGACTTTTCCATTTTGGACACTACTACCTTTTCTTGTTTAACGGAAAAATTATTTAGGAGTACTACAATAGATTGTGAAAAACAATATCAAAAGCAATACCAAAAGCTCTAACTTACATACTGCGAGACCTATTGCATTGCAAATGCTTGTAATTAATATCCCTTAATGTAGGGTCCACTGGCACCACACCATGTTGCTTTAGGATTACACCCCGATATATGACGTGGCTTTTAGTTGCACCACTGTGTCCTAAAACGGACGTGTGTCTTAAGGATCATGTTAGAAGTAATTAACAGAAAGACTACTGAGGTGATTGACATTGGGGCATTGTTGTTTTTGATCCGGTTTTGAGTGGAGGGTGCCCTTTTGTCTGTCCCTCTCCAGCTCCTGTTTTTGTGTTTCTGACTGCTTTTGTGCCAACCTACCATAGGTTTAAGCACAGGTTAATTTAGTGACTTTTGTGGTTCACCCTTACAAGGATTGAGGATGTTTCTTAAGAAAGGTTTTCACCCCCCTCAATTTCTTAAAGTGTCTGTTAAATGAGAACGTACAAGTAACTCGATGTAATAACTATGGTACTTTCAGGCATTTAGCATTTGAAGTCATGTGCATGCGGTCCTAAAAGAAAATCATTGGCCTGTGTTTCAGCAAGTGCCTTAAACCTTAAAGAAAAAGTAGTAGTCACATACTCTCTTTGCCTCCTGCAAATTTGCCTTTTTGAAAACTATTTTACAAATAGTTCGAGTAGGTAAGAGAAAGATAAATGATTATTATGGCTGAAGAATGCGTGTAATATAGTTACTGTACAGTTATTACGTTTTTGTATAGAGTAGGCCTGCCCACAGGAGCAACAGTGCACTTCATAAGTAACAGAGAAAACATTAGTGCAGTAACAATATAGTTATGGGGAGAGAAGAACAATATTTACGTTTCTAGGCACATTAAGAACAATATTTACGTTTCTAGGCACATTTTGAAAAGGTGAGTTTGTAGTGGTACGAAAATGCCAGTAGATTTGGGTTGAGTCTGAGGCGACTTGGTTGTTGGTTCCTATTTCTCAGTACTTGGTGTACCTGACCTGTTTACATGTCTTGGTCATTTGGGAATCTGGAGTAAGAGGGTAGATTTGCCTATAGTGTCAATGTGTCTTTTTCTCTTCCTAGGATACACAGTATTTCTTCAAGGAGCTGGCAAAGCAACAATATATTGCACTGATGAATCCATCTGTTTACACTAGTGTTCCTGTCGTTTCAGCCCCATAGATAAAACTATCTCTAAAAATGCATTGTGGTGCACATGTCTAGTAGCAGTCTTGCTAAAGCTAGATTTTCAGCACAGTGTTCCCAAGTCACTTTCTATCCAGTACTGGCCCTGAATTTTCAGAATTTCCCCGCTAAGGTCAACACCCCAGTCAAGTCTTTTCTGCTCATTCGCACCCGAGTAGTTGGTGGGGACGAGAAGTCCTTCGTATTACGTTTTGGAGCTTTATAACACAGAAGGAGCCAGCAAATTATGCCAAATCTTTGAATGCATCTTGTGGAATTCAGAGCGTTTCAGTGCTTCATCCATTGACATCTCCCATATTTGGACAATACAGCTTATAATAAATAAATGTAAATTGCATTGCACTAGAACCAAGTTTTCCAAGAAAAATCAAGAAATTTACATGTTTTGGTCCCCAGACATAGCTGGATGGTTTAAGGTAGTTCCCCGCTTGCCACGCACAGCGATTGACATGTCAGGAGTGAGCTGGAAGACGGATAGATAAGTCCATACGACCTGTAAATATATTTTTTTAATCAAGGAACTGCAGGATTTAGTAAATTTCTTTTTTTAAATCATGGACATTGAAAAAATTCAAGTTAAACTATTTTCCTTACTTCTTTAATACTGAAGGAAAGAATGCTGTCCCTGATGGACACAATAGACGTTTGAGCAAGTAAGATTCTGTACTTGCAAACCCAGGCGCCACAGGCCTTTTCCAAGTTCATGCACTGGACTCCCTGGTAGGGCACAGGCCATTATTTGTCGACATTAGGCTAGGTACTGGTGTGTTGGGGCTGGTGCTGGAATCTGTGCTGTTGTCATGGTTAGAAAAAAAGCTACAAACATCTGTGTCATGGGTGAGAGTCCGGTATCAGTTATCTGGGATCCTGCAAGGTCTGAAGTGATGCAGTTTCAGAGGACTCGGAGATGTTGGGATTTCTGCAGACGTTTTCAGTGCTGGAAGTCCTGGAGTCAGTTCCAGTGCATGCCTCAGGATCCTGCTGTCTAAAACCTCTTGTGCTACAGTAGCTTGAACCTAAGATTGTTAAAGTGCAGCAAGAAAGGTCTCCCCTTCAGGGCTCCTGTTTAATGCGACTCGTCCCTACCTTTTCAGATTTTTACTGGTTGAAGAGGAACAAATCAAAGACCTAATTTTAATTTAACAATAATAAAATGTCTCAACATACACTTTCTCGCTTGACAGTTGTTTATATCAAACGCGGCCACTCATAATGATGAAGGCAGTCCAGCCCAAAATCCCCCTCATGGAAAGAAGGGCCCTAAGGTAGCCACTAAAAAACGGAGCTGTGTTGTCTATTTACAAATCACTCAAACAACACCCCTGTCTGACTGGGTGGCCTTGGCGACAAATGGGAAATGGATGTAGATCCACTCGAAGACCTAGATTGGGAAGTGGCATTGGTGCGCCCTAGCGAGGTGGCCATAAAACGTCGTCTGAGGTTTATCCTGTTGAAAATCCTGCAGATTACATTTTAAATATGTTGAATAGAAGAGTTTGTGGTCGACCCGAGTCTGAATGGGTGATAATGCTGAACGATTTTCAAATGGATTGTTGGGTGTCACCATGGAGTGTCTTTTAGGAGAGGCAGAGGGCCTTGTACCGCATTCTTTTCATTTTAACAGCACGTTATACAAGATGGTTGGCCGCTGTAGGAAACGTGGGAGGGGAACAAGCACTCTCATCCCCACCTTGTGGAACTGCAGTGCTGTGCATATATTCTGAGTGGAGGCCAGACACTCTGATGGCAGTGCTGGAAGTTGTGGTCTCTGCTTCAATTTATGGTGCTGGTCACTCCGAATGTGGTAAACGTGACGAAAAGTAAGTTGATCCTCTCCTCCATCGGATGAATGACCTAGCAGTGGTATGGGTGAGCGCTCACTGGCCCATTTGAGAAAGACATGCAAAGGAGTGGACCAACCCAGAGAGGAATACTTAAAAGCAAGGGTTGGCCCTGTAAATTCCAGAAAATATGCGGCTCACCGATGACATACTTTTAGCTTGAGTGAAGTGGACGATACACACCTGGTAACAGGTGCCAGCAGAGGAGGGACTACAGAGTTGGGGTGCAGATTAATGCAAGCATGAGTTTGACTAAATGATAAAATGTTGCTGCTCCTTTTCTCCCCCTCCCATTGATGAACTGACCAACAAACAAATACGTAAAACAATCTCGCTGAAATGTGCGGCGAAGGGAGCTAGAGACCCCGGCATGTTTTCTGCATGGTTTTATGGGACTGTAATTTTATCTCTGCTAAATTAATTTAATAAAAATAAATCCCTTATTAAACCTGTATCAATTTGATTTCACAGTGAAATACCTAAATGCCTACACAGGAGTTGTTCTAATTCGATGTCGGAAGGAGTTCTTTCAGTTGCTGTGGTCCACGTTACCCTTTATCACCTGCCTTGTAGGCAGAAACCGGCAGTACCCCTGTTTCTTCAATACCCTGCATGTCGGAGGTGAGTCGCTGCTTTTGATCTTCATTGACTCTAGGAAATGAGTGAGAGGCGGCCACTGAATTGATAACAAGGTTGTGTCATTGGTTCTGTAGATCTGATAGCAGGACAAGCTGCCATGACGCGGACATTTAAAACAAATAACGTTTCTTTGAAGCGCAGAGTTCTCACAGCCTGCTGGCAAGGCAGTGAATATTTCTGGAATTTTAGAACGTTGGCAGTATCCTCTTGTAAGGCGATTCTACTAAAGAACATTTTTTTGAAGGGGTGATCTTCTGATGACCGTATTACCCGAGGATAATTTCACTTGGCCGTTGTTCACAGGACAAGAGGCTTTATCTGTATGGTTAATGTGGTACTCTTCGTTCTTGGTCACCCTTCTTTCCAGCTAGTGAAGAATTAGTCAGGTATGTTTTGTGGACGGTTGTCAATCCAGGTGTGGGGGAAACCATATTTGGGTAGGACGTTGGGTCGTGGAGATTCTGCTAGAGGCACCCCACCTCTCCAACTCCCTCGGAGCAAGTCTTAGGGACCTAGTGACAAAATTGCATTTTGTAGTACATTTAGTAGTACAACAAAAAGTATTACTAATGAACGATAAAATGGCATTCGTAAACCTACATGGGGAGATCTATGCCTCTCCTATCTTTTGTGTATGAAGATCTCCGCATACATCAGCCTAAGTTTTAGTAGTGATGTGAGTGGTAGGCTTGAAAATGGGAAATACTTACCACTAAAGGGGAGGGGTTAAGTGAGAAGTAAGGAGGGGTTTAGGGATGGACATGCACCCACCTACAAAAGAGCAATCCCCATGCTATTCACAAACAGCACTTCTATAGTTACTGCAGCCAAAAAGAACCGAAAACAGTAGAAATGTACTCCAGCTCTGAACTGGAGTAAGTCCAGCACCGCGCCTGGCCCACCACTAGTATTGCGCCACCTTTAGAAAATAATAGAGGCCGGGACTCGAAATCAAATCCCATAGTAATGAATGTCAAATTACCTTATTTTAACTTTTAAAAATATGAATAATTTTTATTGAATAATTACATACACATAAAACAATTATACAATGCTAACACTTAATAAATATAAAAATAGAAGTAACTATTTTTTTTAAGTTATTTATGTTAAATTCATTCTAAACATAACTTAAATTTTTACAACATAATATGTATACTTTTTTACCTTGAGTGGAAATTTGTTTTTCATTTAATTCATAAGCGAAATAATTTTGCTTGAATGAATTCAAAATAATTACATATTTAAATCAAAAGTAAGTTAGCAATGTAGCATTTTGTGTAATCTACATTTATTTTAAATTTCATGTATATTTATCTTAAACGTATTTTCACTTAATTTTTATAAAACCTTAATAAACTTTTAAACCTTTATCCTATGCTTTGCCATAGGGAGATCTCTGCCCAGTGGCCGAGATCTCCACCTACAGGTGAGAAGTTACATAAATTACTTTATAATCTTAAATTAGGCTGCGCCCCCTGAATTACAGGGGGTGAGGTGAGGGGAGACATGTAAGACTACATTTTGTTAGAAATATTACACTCCTGAATGATGAATAACCTGAAGTAGTACACCAAGTGTAAGGTTGAAATGAAATGAAATGAAATGAAAAAGAAATTTCTAAAGCGCACTGCGGCCAAGCGGCTTCCTGGCGCTGAGGAACACAACAGATGCTACAGAGGGTCCCATGAGAGGTTAGTCGGGAAAAGCCTGAAGAAAAAGAAAAGTTTTAAGGGCTATGCGGAAGTGGGAAAAAATGGGGATAGAGCGGATGGAGAGAGGGAGATTGTTCCAGATCTGGGGGGCCAGGACAGAGAATCGGGTGCCCCCGGTTCGGGTTTTGCGGAAGCGGGGAACATGAAGAAGAGAAAGAGAAGAAGAACGGAGAGAGCGGCTGGGAGCATGGGAGGAGATAAGAGAGTTAATGAAAAGCGGGGCAGAACGAGCGTGCGCTCGGAAAGCCAGGCATGCTAATTTAAACCGGGACCTGAAAAGAACCGGGAGCCAATGAAGGGATTTGAGGGCTGGGGTGATGTGGGAGAATTTGGGAAGACAAAGGATAAGACGGGCCGCCTGGTTTTGGATGGCCTGGAGACGGTGAGTTTCGTAGGCAGGGATGCCTACGTACAGGCCGTTGCCATAATCCAGGCGGGATGTAATAAGGGCCGTGATGATGGTTTTGAGGGCATCAACAGAAAAAAACCGGGAAATCTTGCGAATGAGGCGGAGGGAAGAAAAACAGGAGGATACAACGGAACTGATTTGGGCGTGGATGGATAGATCATTGCTGATCTTGATGCCCAAAGTCCGGACTGAGGGGACAGGAGAGGGGGGGGACCAAAGGAAAGGGGCCAATGAGCAGAGGACCAGGGATTAGATGAACCGCCGGTAAGGACAAGCTCTGTTTTATCGGGATTGAGCTTCAAATGATTGAAGCTCATCCACTGGGAAATGAAAAGAAGAGTAGAACAGAACTTAGGAAGAGAGTCAGCTGGGGAAGAAAGATCGAAGACGAGCTGGAGGTCATCAGCGTAATTATACACAGAGACCCCCAGCTCGAGAAGAGAGGAGATGAGGGGACGGATGTAAAGATTGAAGAGGAGAGGGGAAAGGGAAGAACCTTGAGGGACCCCACAAGTGACCGGGAGTGGGGGAGCAGAGAAATCAGAAAGGTGGACTGCCTGTGACCTGCCTTGGAGGAAGGACGCGATCCAGGAGAAGGCGGTACCTTGGATGCCCGCTGCGCTGACACGGTCGAGAAGGATGGCATGATCGACAGTATCAAACGCAGCGGACAAGTCCAAAAGGACCAAGGCCTGGGGGAGGTTGCTATCGGCCTTGCCCTTAAGTTCATCGAGGACCGCGAGAACCACTCCCTCAGTGGAGTGGCCACGACGAAAACCCGCCTGGTGGGAGGCCAGAAGATGATTCTCCTCAATGTAGGCGGAAAGGCAGGATGTTACGTAGCTTTCAAGAATCTTCCCTAGGTAGGGGAGAAGAGAAATCGGCCTGAAGTTAGATGGAAGGGAGGGATCGAGGCCAGCCTTTTTCAAAATAGGAAAAACAATAGCAGATTTAAAGGAGGGGGGAACACAGCCCGAGACCAAAGAAGTGTTAAGAAAAGTGAGGGGGGGGCCGGACAGCTAGTGTAAAGAGTTCTAAGGATCCGTGCAGGGGCACAATCTGCAGGAGAACCCGACTTGACCTTGACAAGCAGGTCAAGGAAAAGCTCAGGAGAGATGGGTTCAAGATGATCCAAAACAGAAGAAGATAGATAAGAATGATCAGGCAGAGCAGGAGGGGACACGATGGGAATATTAGCTTTAATGGTGATAATTTTATTGATAAAATAATCGTTCAAAGAATGACAGAGGGATTGAGAAGGAGCAGGGGAGAGACAGGCACGATGGGAGGTAGCAAGACTGTGAACAAGTGAGAAAATCTCACGGGACTTGTTGGCTGACAGGGCCACGCGCTCATTAAAGTATTTGGATTTGGCCGCTAAAATGGCTTTTTTGTAGGTATTAAGGAGGGCTTTATATTTGAGACGGAGGGTAGGGCAGTAGTTGCGACGCCAATGACGCTCCGAGCGCCTGAGCTCTAATTTCAGGGATTTAAGGTCACTCGAAAACCACTTGTGAGCGTCATGGGGGCGGGCCGATTTAATTTTTTTGAGAGGAGCGACCTGGTCGCAAGCAGAAGAAAGCCAGGTGTTAATGGCGTGCGCCTGACTTTCCAGAGATAGGTGGGTCAGGGTGGGAGCGGATGAAGACAATAAAGATGAAAGATTATTAAGATCAGTCTTATTCCAGCTTCGGGCCAAGATGTTTTTAGGCAGGGGAGCTTTCTCCACATGACCTAGATGAATAGAAAAGGAGATCATGGAGTGGTCCGACCAAACACAAGGTAAAATAGAAGTGGGCGAGAGTTGACAGCGTAAGGACCAAATTTGGTCTAAAATGTGACCATGAATGTGGGTAGGGGCCAAAACATGAGGTAGGAAATTGAAGCACTGAAGTGTGGCAGAGAAATCTTTGGAAGAGGAATCTTCCCTCGGATCACCCGGCCAAAAATTGAAGTCACCGAGCAGGAGCAGCGAGGAATTATTTACCGCCAAAGTGGCCAGAAGATCCTGCAGGGTGGACACGAATGAAGGCATGCTTTGGGGTGGGCGGTACACGAGGACCACCGTGAGGGGTACCGGAAGATTGAGAGAACGTGCCACCAGGAAGTCAACACTGGATATGCGGGGTGCGGAAGCAGCTGAAACTTCATAGAAGAACGAATTATCATCGCCACACCCCCTCCAGTTTTTCCGTCAGGGCGGTCAGCACGAAGAGCATAGTGGGTACTAGGAAGAATAGCAAGAAGGTCGGGGAGTGAGTCGGAGGAAAACCAGGTTTCGGTGAGGAAAAGAAAATCCGGGGAATCAGTGTCCAAGAGATTGAAAAGGGCAGTTTGATTTTTGGTGGCGGAACGGGTATTAAGAAGGATAGCAGAGGCGGCTGGGGGACCAGAAATGATGCCAGTAGCAGAGGGCATAGAAGGGGTGAAGGGTGAGGAAATGGGAGAAGCCGGGGAAGGACAGGGAAAGTGGGGAGCATAAATACCATGCGAGGATAGGTGTTGAACTGCAGAAGGAGAGAGAGGAGCAGAGACAGAGAGGGACAGTAGCTGGGCAGAGGAGTACGACAAAGGAAGGGCAGGGTCTATGGCCCTTGGTCCCGGCCAGTCGCTGACGGGCGCAGACGGGCTTAACTTAGGCGCAACTTCGGCGCGCCTTCGTCGCGCCCGCTGCGCTCGTCCGCTGCGCTGCCGGGACTGGCCCGCCATTATGTAGGGACACATGAGAGGGAGTGGCTAGGGGGGAGGGGCCCAAACGCTGCAACGCTGACCCAGAGCCGCCCAAGATGGAAGCTCGCCCGTCTCAGGAGACGATCAGCGGGAGGCGCTCTGGGTGGCGTGCAGAAGGGAAAGAATGGAGGCTGCTAAGAAGGGTTTGCTGCCGTGCGCGGAAGTCCAGAGCGCAGCTGGTGGCAGAACAAGCGCTGACCAGGTCGGTAAGGGCTTTAAAAGAAACGTTGCTCCCGGCGAAGCCTCGGGAGTTCTGAAGGCTGATGTGTGTAAGGCGCGATGACCAGCGAGCGCCTGAAGTACTTGTCTTGGGGGGAGGGGCCCAAACGCTGCAACGCTGACCCAGAGCCGCCCAAGATGGAAGCTCGCCCGTCTCAGGAGACGATCAGCGGGAGGCGCTCTGGGTGGCGTGCAGAAGGGAAAGAATGGAGGCTGCTAAGAAGGGTTTGCTGCCGTGCGCGGAAGTCCAGAGCGCAGCTGGTGGCAGAACAAGCGCTGACCAGGTCGGTAAGGGCTTTAAAAGAAACGTTGCTCCCGGCGAAGCCTCGGGAGTTCTGAAGGCTGATGTGTGTAAGGCGCGATGACCAGCGAGCGCCTGAAGTACTTGTCTTGGGGGGAGGGGCCCAAACGCTGCAACGCTGACCCAGAGCCGCCCAAGATGGAAGCTCGCCCGTCTCAGGAGACGATCAGCGGGAGGCGCTCTGGGTGGCGTGCAGAAGGGAAAGAATGGAGGCTGCTAAGAAGGGTTTGCTGCCGTGCGCGGAAGTCCAGAGCGCAGCTGGTGGCAGAACAAGCGCTGACCAGGTCGGTAAGGGCTTTAAAAGAAACGTTGCTCCCGGCGAAGCCTCGGGAGTTCTGAAGGCTGATGTGTGTAAGGCGCGATGACCAGCGAGCGCCTGAAGTACTTGTCTTGGGGGGAGGGGCCCAAACGCTGCAACGCTGACCCAGAGCCGCCCAAGATGGAAGCTCGCCCGTCTCAGGAGACGATCAGCGGGAGGCGCTCTGGGTGGCGTGCAGAAGGGAAAGAATGGAGGCTGCTAAGAAGGGTTTGCTGCCGTGCGCGGAAGGCCAGAGCGCAGCTGGTGGCAGAACAAGCGCTGACCAGGTCGGTAAGGGCTTTAAAAGAAACGTTGCTCCCGGCGAAGCCTCGGGAGTTCTGAAGGCTGATGTGTGTAAGGCGCGATGACCAGCGAGCGCCTGAAGTACTTGTCTTGGGGGGAGGGGCCCAAACGCTGCAACGCTGACCCAGAGCCGCCCAAGATGGAAGCTCCCCGTCTCAGGAGATGATCAGCGGGAGGCGCTCTGGGTGGCGTGCAGAAGGGAAAGAATGGAGGCTGCTAAGAAGGGTTTGCTGCCGTGCGTGGAAGTCCAGAGCGCAGCTGGTGGCAGAACAAGCGCTGACCAGGTCGGTAAGGGCTTTAAAAGAAACGTTGCTCCCGGCGAAGCCTCGGGAGTTCTGAAGGCTGAAGGCTGATGTGTTAAGTTTACCTTTGTGACTATCCCTCCCTAGTATCTCCTTTCCTTATGCAACTAACTTACATCTCAAGCAAGCTGTAGTGAAACTCTACCAATGTGAATTGGAGGACCTAAGGAATCCCTTAAAATCTGATCAGCTGCAGGGATTGAGTAATTCGCTCCTCAGGTCAACTGCAGTGATGGTAAAGGCCCACAGATTTGCTCTTTTCTTATTACTACTGTGTGGCCTCTAGTGGTTGGGAATGCCTGACTTTGAGGCACTGTGTTATGCTCATGACAATCCTTAAAGAAATGGCTGATGGCCCCTGCCTTTGAGCTTGTTTAGGAGATGGCCTTTCTGTCCATCAAAATACCCTGTTGTGCGGCTAAAATCACTAACAAGGGACATAACCAGTGAAGGATGAAAGGAAACCCTATACAAGATCAAATTGAAAATATGCTTCGAACAGATACATTTCTCCCACACATTACTCCTCAATTGTAGACTGGCTATGGAGAACTTTGCATAGCCACCAGGGGCTATTCAAGTGGCTCCATATATATTTATTTCATTTTATTTTTAGCGCTGCATACACTACAAGTTGCATCAAAGCTGTTAATGTGGAAAGGGATGCTGGATGGAAATACAACTAAGGGAGCAGTGACTTTGACAATAATGAGGGTCCAGGTTTGCCACTGGAAGTAGGTAGAGTTACTTTGTATTGGCCTGAATCGCCAAAGTGGAGATCTGACCAGGTGGTCTGACTGGGCTAGGTAGAGTTCAGATTGAATCATCACGAGAACACCTGTAAAAGGGCAATATGATGGAAAAGTATTGGTGGAGAACATGGACAATTGAAGTGTTAGCATGATTCTGTCTTTGAGATGAATCTGTTAAGATGAGACTGCTGTGCCAGGAATCTGGATTCATCAGCACAGCATCGAGTCGACAAAAAAGGTAATCCAAGGAATCTATTTTGAGTCCCTTGGGGTATACCAGCACCTGCAGATAGCACCATGAAGATAGAGGCCCGCTGCATTTTAGGTTTAAAGTATTTTATTAAGGCATAAAAAAAAACACGGGGAGGGGAACAGGAGGTCAGGTAAGCATACAGTACAAGAAGCAAAACGTTGCAGCGAGGCAGGAGAAAAAGAGGGAGGCAGGATGCCCCAGAGGGTAACAAGGCAAAAACATAGGCAAGAAGGCACTGTGAACAACCCCCCTGTAGGCCCCCACTCCCTAGGCAAGGCCAAGCCGGAGTAGCACTCTGCGACACAGCAAAGGAGAAGCATACCGTTCCACCAGCCCCTCGACCCCAGAAAAGAAGGAGAAAGAAAAGCAAAGGAGGAAAGAAAAGGAAACAATACCCCAACATCCCCGTCCGAAAGTCAGCATTAGAAGCATATAACTCCACTTCCCACCCCCAACCCCCGGTCCCCAATCCGCACAATCATTCCGCCGCTGGCGCCGGCGGTGTCAGCCTAAGGAGGCGCAAGTACCGTGGACACATTAGCTCGCGAAATTCCGTGGACAGCAGTGCCAAAAAGGGATGCCAGAGCTCCTCAAACTGGTCACCATTCCCAGCCACCGTTAGCGATATCTTCTCCATGCCCAGTACCTGCCAGAGCCTATGCAACCAACCAGTGATAGAGGGGGCAGTGGGGGTGCGCCAAAGGACAAGTATGTTCTGAACGGCGGAGCCTAGCGCAATCGCAATCTGCCTGCCCCTGCGGGATTTCAGCGAGTACATCAAGTCATTGGGGAGGCCAAGCAAGACATACGCGGGGAAGCGCGGAAGCTCAATCTCAAAGTGCCTATCCACCTCATCTAAGACTTCCTTCCAGTAGGCCGACAGCACCGGGCACTCCCAGAGAATGTGCGTGAGGGTGCCCTCCTGTCCGCAGCCGCGCCAACAACCCTTATCGCCTAGTTTGCGCATCTCGTAGAGCCGCTCCGGGGTGTAGTACCAATAGGTGGACACTTTAGTGAAGGTTTCCGTCAGCCCAGTGTGGTACGCAGAGTGCCTCGCCCGATACGCAATTTTGTCCCATTCCTTGTGGCTCAGGGTCCTGCCCAGTTCCCTGTGCCAGCGCTCCCTCCCTGGGTTATGGTAGTGAAACGGCGGGGGTTGGAGAAATTTATACAAATCAGTGATGAGTTTGGCGTCCGAGGTCCGGGTCACCAACCATCGCTCATAGGGTGTGATCGTACGGGCGGCGACGTCACGCACTGGGGGTTGAAGAGCCCAGTGGCGGACTTGCATGTAGCGCAGTCTGTCCCCTTCCGTCAGGCCAAACTCCTGTCGGAGCTGCTGGAAGGGGAGCACGCCCTCCGGCCCGTAGATCTGAAAAAGCGCCCTGCATCCCGCACTCACCCAGTGGGAAAAGGTCCCCGGCTCCAGACCCGGAGTGAAATCCGGGTTGCCAGCAATGGGAGTGAACGGCGACGGAAAAGTGGTGAGCTCCCGAAGCTCACACACCGCGTCCCACACTCTTAGCGGGACCCGGGTGATAAAGGAGGCGTAGAGATTAGGCGGGCGATGAACGCGCCGTAGGAACGGGACCTCCTGGAGGGTACGGCCCGCAACTGCCTGGTCTTGAAAGAGCCAGTGTTTGTCCGATTCCCACCGGCTCCACTCCACCAGGTACCGGAGCTGAGCCGCCTGAAAGTACTTCCGGAGGTCCGGGACTCCGAGACCTCCCGCCTCCGGGGCAAGCATGGAGAGGACCCGCTTCATCCGAGGCTTACGGCCCTGCCACACAAAGCGGGAGATGTCTGCCTGTGTCTGCCGTATCCAACCCACGGGGGGCTGAAGAGGTAGAGCGCGAAAAAGATACAGGATCTGGGGCAGTATCGTCCTCTTCACCGCCGCAATACGGCCCAGCCACGAGAGTAGGCCCTTGTTCCATCGGCCAAGTTCCTCCTTTATCTTTTTGCCCAGTGAGGAATAGTTAGCCGCGACCATGGCAGGCAGGGTGGGAGCAAGTAAAATGCCCAGGTAAGGCACCGTGGAGGAGGACCACTGCAAAGGGAAGAGACTTTGAAGGTCCCGTCTGGTGTCGGCAGAGAGCGACACATCCAGTGCAGCCGACTTGGCCATGTTCATTTTGAAGCCCGCAACGCGAGCAAAAGCGTTCAGCTCCTGGACGCAGGCAGGGAGTGACCGCCTGGGGTCATCTAGGGTCAGCAAGACATCGTCAGCGTATAAGCTGACAGTGTGCGTGTATTGCCCCATCTTCACCCCAATAGCGTCCGGGTTGTCGCGGATCCTCTGCGCAAACGGCTCCATATAAAGGGCGAAGAGGAGCGGCGAGAGGGGGCAACCCTGTCTCGTGCCGCGCTCAATGGCGAAGTTGCTGGAGCTGTGTCCATTGACACGCACTGACGCCGACGGTCTCCTATAGCAGTTAAAGACCATAGTGCGGAACTTCTCGCCGATCCCCAGTTTCTCAAGGACCAGCTCGAGGTATGGCCAATGAACCCTATCAAAGGCCTTCTCCGCGTCGACCGATAGCAGCATCCGCTCCCCCGGGATGCGTGAGGCCTTTTCCAGCACGTGCGTCACCCTCTTCGTGTTGTCGATCGTCTGCCTACCGGGTACGAAACCGGCCTGATCCGCCTCCACCAAACCTGGTAAGTGTAGACCCAGTCTGGCCGCCAAGATCCCGGTGTAAAGCTTGAGGTCCACATTTAGGAGCGAAATGGGCCGGTACGAGCCGCACAAGGTCCGGTCCTTCCCCGGCTTGGGGATAACCGACACAGTCGCCGAGAGGAGGTCCGGTGGGATGGCACCCGGTTCGGAGAAGGAGTTGAACAAGCGAGCCAGGAGAGGGGCGACAGTGGGACAGAAGGTCTTGTAGAACAAGGCTGTGTAGCCATCCGGGCCCGGGGCTTTACCATGCTTCAGCCGTGCGATCGCGGAGATGACCTCCTCCACGTGAATGTCCCTCTCTAGGTGATCCGTCTGGGAGGGGTCCAAGGCCGGGAGGGTCACGGACTCCAGATAGGCCTCCGCCTCTCCCGGTGGGGAAGGTTCTGAAGCGTACAGTGCCTCATAAAAGGATCGAAAGGTATCTGCCACCTCCGCGTCACCGGAAACCGGGATCCCATCCACTCCCACCAGCTCCTTCACCACATTGCGTTGCTGCGCAGCCCTGAGCCTATGGGCCAGGAGCTTACCGCACCTGTCTCCGCCGGTGTAAAAGGCATGTTTCAGGCGCAGCGCTGCGTACTCCGCCCGATCTAGATCCAGCGCAGAGAGGAGTTTCCGTGCCGCCTTCAGTTGCTTCCAAACACGAGGAGCCCCCGTTCGGCGGTGGACCTGCTCAAGCTCCCTAACCTGCGCCGTCAGTTCCTCCCTCTTGCGCTGGCGTTCCTTGTTTTCCGCCGAGGAAATGGAGATAAATTCTCCCCTGACGACTGTTTTCAAAGCCGCCCACTGCGTAGCCAGGGACGTGTCAGAGTTGTTATTGTGGGACAGGTAGTCCTGGATGACCTCCTCCACTCGCTTCACTACCGATTTCTTATGGAGAAGCGTGTCCCGAAGCCGCCACATCCCTCTCGAGGGGG
Source organism: Lissotriton vulgaris (assembly GCF_964263255.1). NCBI lineage: Eukaryota > Metazoa > Chordata > Amphibia > Caudata > Salamandridae > Lissotriton > Lissotriton vulgaris. Next base: position 116,496,712 of record NC_141699.1, read on the forward strand.
GGGCCGCCGGCCACGCAAAGACTCCGGAAACCGGCGCATGATCGGACAGGGACAGGACCCCGATGTCCGCCGCCGTGGCGGCTGAGCAAAGCGGGCCGCTCACCAAGAGGTAGTCCAACCGCGAATAAGTGCGGTGTGCGTGGGAAAAGTAGGAGTAGTCCCTATCGGTGGGATGCATGGTGCGCCAGAGGTCATGCAGGTCCATCTCCGCAATCTGGTCCTGTACTGCCTTAGAAAGCTCCCCTGTCTGCGGAAAGCGCTGGGCAGACCTGTCTAGAGTGGAGTCGAAGACCATATTCAGGTCTCCCCCCAGGATGATATGGCGATCGGGCGAGGCAGTAACGTCCACCAACACCGAGTCCAGGAAACGATCCTGGTGGTCGTTTGGGCTGTAAACCGAACCAACCGTAAAGGCAACACCTCCTAAGCGCATGCGATATACTAAGAGCCTCCCCTTCTGCTCAGCATGTTTATACAGCACCTCCCCCCTAAAGGAGCTAGCCAGAAGAATGGCCACCCCAGCGGTCTTAGTCGCAGCAGAGGAAAAGAGTTGCGTGGGGAACTTGGCAGAGCGCAACCTATGGCAATCTCTGGAAAGTAAATGGGTCTCCTGCAGGAGGCAGATATCCGCCTGCGACCCCTCTAACAGGGAGAGGATCGCCCTACGCTTCACGGGGTTATTCAGACCCTTGACATTAAGGGTCACTACTTTCAGGGGTGGCATCGCCTCCAGGGAAACAACGCGCTATGCAGCAGGCGGGGGATCAGCGGAGGGGGCGCGCGGGGCAGGGGCGCAGGGAAGGCCGAAAGCGGCATCGCACGTGTTCGGACAGCTTCGGACGGGACCCCCCCCACAACAAACCAACAATGAAACCCCCCCAAAACCCACTTATGGCAACCGGCCAAAATAAAAAGCAGAAAACAACACCCCATAGTCTCAGTCTAGCCCAAATGGGCGAGTCTGCAGAAAACAGTCAAGTGGACGTCCAGCCACACACCACCCCCCCGCCCCCCCAGCCCCTAGCCCAGCATCGTTAAAGCTAAGAGCCTCTCCCCCCGGAGAAAAGTTAGGCCGTCAAGGCCACACCAGTAGATTCAGGCAAGTTCCTGGCCGCAGTCCTCAGGGCCTCCGCCATTTCAGCTCTGATGGTGGGCGAGTCTGGGCGACTCGCTGGCGCTGACGATGGGCGCCTTCTCGAACTCCGTCGGCCCCGCCGCTCGGGGCGCCTCCATGCGGGTGTAGCGCCTTCCTCCTCCGCAGCAGTAAGACCCAGCACTCCGCAGACATCTTGCAAGGAGCGCAGCTGATGCAGTACCCCATTCCATCGAAAGATAAGACGGAAGGGGTGACCCCAGGAATGGGCTGTCTCGTGCTCTCGCAGAAAGTCCGTAGCGATGCGGAAAGACCTGCGCTTTTGCAGTGTGATGGCGGACAGGTCCTGATAGAGCGCCACAGGTCTTTCGCGGAAGGTCAGTGGTTGCTTCCTACGGGCCTCCGTCATGATGCGCTCCTTTAGGGGGAAATCCGGCAAGAACGCCAGGATATCAGGCGGCGGTGCCGATGACTGGCGCTGGCGGCCCACCCTGTGTGCTCTGTCAATGCGGATGGGGAAATCCGCTCCTTCCTCCAAGATATCGCGGAACAGGTCCTGCAGATAAGCCACTAGGTCCGCACCTTCATCGGCGGATGAAACACCCCGCACCCGGATGTTATTCCGCCTGGACCTGTTCTCGAGGTCCTCCGAGTGGGCCTGGAGCTCGACACATTGCTCCCGGAGGCGGAGGACGTCCTGTTGGAGATGGGTTATCTCCTCATCGCGACGTTGAGCCGCCGTCACCACAGTATCGACCCGTTCGCCCAGGCCCTCGACTTCCCTGCGCACCTCCCGGACCTCTCCAGCCACCTCGGTCTTAAGAGTCTGAAATTCTTCCTTGAGGGAGCTGAATAAGTCCTCCATAAAGGACCGCGTGACCGGCGGCTCGCCCACAGTTGCATCCGTCGATGCCCGGGAGGCCCCCGGGGACGGCTGCGTCCTGTCGCGTAGTTGCTGGGACCTGCCGAGCATTTCCGGCAAGGTGCGATCTCCCCGTGCCGGGCCACGTCTTCCAGTCATCTTGGGGCCCGGCAAAGCCCAGGGTCAGTTGCTGTAGGCGAGCGCCGCCGCTCGTGGGCACCAGATGTGAGGCCCTCGCCGAGGACAAGGGTAGTGCGTCACAGGCGACAAAATGGCGGTCCGGGCATGGGCAAGACGGCCCCCGGGCCAGTAGGGCAGGCAGCAATGTCCGAAGTGTAGGCCTCCCGCCTCGCGCTCCCAGGGAGGGCAGCAGATGAGTCGGTGCCAAAACGAGTCGAGGCCTCCGTGTGAGAAGGGCGCGGGCAGGGGTCACCGGGCTCAGCCACACAAAGACAAGATGGCGGGAGGGTGAAACCCAAGAAGGCAGCCCGGGCCAGCAAGTCCGTGGGCAACTCTCAAATGATAACGGGTCCGGAAAGCATGAAACCGGTGCCTCCCTCCATCACCAGTTGATTGCCCGGCTCGGGCACTGCTCGAACTCCGCCATCCAGCGCCTCCAGGCGCGGAGTTCGCAAGGCGTCACCCTTCGAGACCCCGGGTAGGGGGGGGATCGCCGGTGCAGGGCTAAGGTCCTTCGCCCAGCAATGGTGTCTGCCACCAGGGCACCGGCCAGGAAGCCACCTCACTCCGCGGAGTCTGTCTAGTCCGCTCCCTCGGGATCTCCGGCGTTCCGCTTTTCAGCACTCGGGCCAGCCAAGGCGCGCGGACAGCGCCGCACTACGCTCCGCCTCCAGGCTCTTCTCCTCGGGGCGACCCGGGCTCTACTCCTCGGAGCGATCTCCGAATAAACTTTTCGGGAACTTCCCCCGGGGCCCCAGAAGTCAAAGTGGCACCAAAATGTGCCCCAGGAACTCCGGCACAGTTCTCGCGCCCGCAGTGCAGCCGCGGGGGGAGAGAAGCGCAGGAATCGGGGCTCGAGCTGAGCCGGGCCGGAGGAGCTACGGGAGGAAGCGTCCGCTCACCCCGCCATCTTGGCCACGCCCCCCCCGCTGCATTTTAAATAGAATTGAATAGACAAGTTTGTTTTCTGTGGTCAACTTGAGTGTGGATGGCTTATGCAGCCGAAAGATTTTCAAAAGGGATATTTGGGTGCCACCATGGAGTGTCTTGTAGGTGAGGCAGAGGGCCTTGTACCGCATTCTTTTAATGATATCATAAGTTCACAGTGAATGTTCTTCTAGGCTGCTGTGATGTGGCCCAGTGTCTGACTAAAGATGAAACTAGATGCCTTTGTTTGCACTTTTTGAGCCTAGATGAACCTGTTTGTCAGGAGACTCGTATAATCAATCAATCAATCAATCAATAGCATTTGTAAAGCGCCCTACTCACCCGCCTGGGTCTCAAGGCGCTGGGGTGGTCGGGTGGCTGCTACTGCTCGAAAAGCCAGGTCTTGTATTGCTTCCTGAAGGAGAGATGGTCCTGGGTGAGTCGTAGGTGGGTGGGGAGGGTGTTCCAGGTCTTGGCCGCCAGGTAGGTGAAGGATCTTCCTCTGGTGGTGGTTCTGCGGATCCGTGGGACGGTGGCAAGGGCGAGGCTGGCGGAGCGGAGCTGGCGGGTAGGTGTGTAGAACGTGAGGCGGTTGTTGAGGTATTCGAGGCCTAAGTCGTGGAGAGACTTGTGTGCGTGGGTGAGGAGTCTGAACGTGATCCTCTTGCTGACGGGGAGCCAGTGCAGGTCCCTCAGGTGGGAGGAGATGTGGCTGTGTCGGGGGATGTCCAGGACGAGTCGTGCTGAGGCGTTCTGGATGCACTGGAGTCTTTTCTGTAGTTTGGCAGTGGTCCCAGCGTAGAGGGCGTTCTCGTAGTCCAGACGGCTGGTGACTAGGGCCTGGGTGACCGTCTTCCTGGTTGCAGTGGGGATCCAGCGGAAGATCTTACGGAGCATGCGGAGGGTGTTAAAGCAAGGAGTAAGTAACGGCGTTAACTTGCCTGGTCATCGTGAGGGAGGAGTCGAGGATGAAGCCCTGGTTGCGTGTGTGGGCTTGGGAGGGGAGCCCAGAGCAGGGGGCCACCAGGAGTCGTCCCAGGCGGAGATGGATGGGCTGAGGATGAGGACTTCTGTCTTGTCTGAGTTTAGTTTCAGGCGGCTGAGCTTCATCCAGTTCGCGATGTCTTTCATTCCGTCCTGGAAGATGGCTTTGGCGGAGGCGGGGTCGTTGGTGAGGGAGAGGATCAGTTGGGTGTCGTCGGCGTAGGAGATGATGTTGAGGTTGTGCTTGCGTGCGATGGCTGCGAGGGGGCTCATGTAGACATTGAAGAGGGTGGGGTTGAGTGAGGAGCCTTGAAGTACGCCGCAGATGATCTTGGTGGCTTCTGCGAGGAAGGGCGGGAGACTGACTCTTTGGGTTCTGTCGGAGAGGAAGGAGGTGATCCATTCCAGGGGCCTTTCCTTGGATCCCAATGTGATGGAGGCGGGTTGGCAGGGTGCGATGGCAGACCGTGTCGAACGCAGCCGAGAGGTTGAGCAGGATGAGGGAGGCGGTTTCTCCGTTGTCAAGCAGGGTCCTGATGTCGTCGGTGGCTGCGATGAGGGCGGTCTTGGTACTGTGGTTTGCTCGGAATCCGGACTGCGATGGGTCGAGGGAGCCGTTCGTCTCGAGAAAGGCTGTCAGCTGTTTGTTGACGGTTTTCTCGATGACTTTTGCGGGGAAGGGGAGGAGCGAGATGGGGGGGAAGTTCTTGAGGTCTGAGGGGTCTGCGGTGGGTTTCTTCAGGAGGGCGCTGATCTCTGCTTGCTTCCAGCTCTCCGGGAAGGTGGCGGATGTGAAGGAGTTGTTGATGTCCCGAAGTTTGGGTGCGATGATGGAGTTGGCTTTGTTGAAGATGTGGTGTGGGCAGGGATCCGCTGGGGAGCCCGAGTGGATGGTGTTCATCGTGTGGGTGGTGTCTTCCGTGCTGACAGGGGTCCAGGCGCACAGGGTGGTGATGGGGGGTGTGGGTTCGGCGGTGGGGTACGAGTTCTGAGCGCCGATGCTGTCGTGTATGTCGACGATCTTACGTTGAAAAAAGGTGGCGAGAGAGTTGCAGAGGATAGAGGTATAGCTAACATTGCAAAAATCAAGTCTGGAATTTGGAAGTGTGATTATCAATAGGGTTACTGTTTATATGACAAAAGCACTGACCGTTGTCAGAAGATGCTCTCATCATATTTGACGAGCTACATATGCATTGATGCTTTTGTACCACAGATGCCACTTGTTCAAACTTGTCACTCGTTAGCTTTATTCTCTTTCTTGGCTTCTACTTCCAAAGCCTTGTAAAGCTCTAAAAAGCCCATGATAGCGACTGATGCAAACTGGTGATGCCTGGGGCATAGAGTACACATTATCTTGTCCCTACGCTCAAAGGCCTTCTGAATGAGTGGCCAAGGTCTTTACTGCCTTCAATAAGCAGCACCAGGAGGCCACAATTCATCCTCAGACTTGTGGCAGTCCAACCCCCAAGTATGCTAGTCTTTCTGAACGTTTGATAGGCAATGCTGGTAATTTTCAAAGGCTTACCCTCCTATGCACTATGTTGGTCCTGTGTGGGGCGGTCTATCAGGGTCCTTCTAAATTAAGTTCCACTGTTGTCCTCCACTGGATTCCTAATGATCCAGTATGTGAGCCTCTACCTCCTGCAGTAGCGAAGCTGCTACCTTGACTAAATTCACATCTAGTCTATACTACTCCAATGACATACCATGGCTGTATTTACTAAAGGCTCAGGTTTGACACACCATACCTCCCTTCAAATTTGGCAGTATTGCCATAGCTGTGTGAAGGATCAAGAAAAGACAAATGTGATGTTATGGTGTTATTCCAGTGTAACTGCCCCTTCTTCACAACTGATACTATCCTTTTGCTACAGGCATGACCTGAAAAAGAATGATGGTGCTTGCATCAAGATAACACACAGCCACGGACTTTATCCTTCAACCATGTATTGGAGCCACACTGAGGTAGTCCAAAAGAGAACCGATCTCCGCCTTTAACAGGTTTCTTCTCCACTAGAAGACACAACTTAAAAGGAACTTGAGCTGTGACGACCGACCTCCACTCCACCCTGAAAAGAGGTTTGGCCTGCCGAAAACAAGTTCCAGTATCTTTGAAAATAGTATTGGCATTATTAAGAACTTACTAAGTAAATAGAAATCACATCCACAAAATAACAAGCTGACGGCATATCAGCCAGTCTTGACTAGAAAGGGCATCATACAAAGGAATATGCATACAAACCCTGAGACCAGCCACGTTGTGATGCTCTTTCCACATAGATTTCTATAGCGTCCTACTGAGCAGCAAGAGAAAAATGTCAACTTACATTTCAGGTAATTTCCCGTCCCTGAAAATCCCAAGACAGTGGTGACAGTTCTGCCTGCCACAGTTTCATTGCCTTTGGCACCACCTCCAACAGACTGAGGGGGTGAGGAAGAAGAAATATGAATAACGGATGGATGCTCGGAATATTTATCACATCGATTCCACAGATGAGAAGTGTTTGAATTCTTATATCATTAAAGTAACACCAGAGAGAGACTTCTTTTTACCATGCCATTAGAGGACTGTATCCACCATGTTACTGCCATGCAGGCAGAGAAGAAAAAATATTTGTATCTAGATTCCAGCAAGAACGGAGAAGACTAATCGATCTTCCAATGTTGGAGACTGCATTAAAATCAACTCCAGGAAATTTCTTTGGGAATGTGATCACTTTCTCCTTGTGTAGAGAGCAATGCATGGATGCTCAACAGGACCTAATCTATTAAGGAGTATGTGCAAGCTGACTGTATGATTTTCAATATACTTCAAAACAGGGCTTTTACTCCTTGTACTGCATTTGGTCCTCCACGCGAAATGGAGAGCAAGAGATTGGATAAAGCGGGCCGGAGGGTAGCATCAGGCGCTACAAACTCTTACACACTGTTTAGAAGCTATACCGAACATCAGGTGGAGGATGATTAGCGGTTATACCAAACGGGTAGCTGTCCCCTTAGTCAAGACAGTCAACTGGGGTGGACGTAGTTTCACCTGGGGAGCTGCAAAGGCATGGAACAATCTGCCATTTCAGCTCAGAAACTCCTCTGATCTCCTCACCTTCAGAAGAGGATTGAAAACTTTACTGTTCTTGGATTAGGTGGGTTGCAGTTTTAGGATGACAGTTGCTTCAGCGCCAAGACACCCAAGGGTAACCGTGCGCTCTACAAACTCTATTAACATAACATAACATTATCTATCTAAAAACAGGCGTAGCCTTCCAGGCAAGGAAAACTTTTTCCAGTGGAGGAATTTACTTTCTTTAAAGCAGGCACAGCTTAAAGTCCGATTACATTTGGGGTGTGGGGGGGTTTAAATAGCCTGAACTTGACCCTTTACCTGAAGGTATCCTAGCACTTTATATGAGCACCAGGTGAGTTACTGACAAACACATCACATTCATTTTTTTTGTTCGGCAGGGGGAGATTGGGATATGCCCAAAATCACAGGATGTTGAGCATCCCTGCAGAGACTCTAACTTCCAAAGCTTTGAGTTCGACTGATCTAGCCGTTCGGCAACATTCTCTCCGCTACCCAATCAACCCAGTCTACTCCTTAGACATTAGCCCTGCCTTGGATCTCAGGATTCAGGCCAAAAGCTCAGCAGTATCTCCTAAATATACTATTTGATGGAGAGTGTGAGAAGTTGGCCTGATATATGATGTTTCCAATTCTGGAACCACCTTGTATCAGTCCTAACAATCCCTTATGGTGTCTGGTTGTAAGTCAACCTTGTTAGACAAGCTATCCTAGGGGTAGCATGGACTAAGCAGCCTAAAGGCTTAACTTGAGAGGTCGTGTTAAGCGAGCTGTTTTACCACATACAATCCTGTAATATCAAATGAAAGGACACCACACAAGTATATATTATAAAAATGTGTGTTTATTTCTAAAATAATCCCCAGTACTCTTTATGAGCAAAGGGGCACAAGCGTTAAATCAAAAGCACAGTATAACATACAAAGTTGCACAATTATGGATGAGGGCGGGTGGCCACTCAAACCATATATTAAAAAAGTGGTATAAGAGATACCAATCGAACAGTGGTTAGGCGTAGGGCCTAGGGAATCGCTGGGAGCAGTCTGGACTAGCAATGCTGAAGTCGGGAAAAGCCCGCGGGATTCGTGTGCAGCACGTAAAGTGCGGCTTGCACCAATGCAATGTCAATGGTGCGTAAAAGTTACACAAATAGAGTTTAAAGATACTTCCGCTGAACCTAGAGGAATAAAACTTAAGACACAGACCCTAGAGGTGTGTACCAGTGTGGGAACACCGGCGTTGCAATGTTACCTCACCCACAGGAAGCGGGTGCATAGGGTCGAAGTGGCGTCGGGTTTTGACACACAGGCTCTTGGTGCTTGGAGCTGAAGATGCTGCAGGCGATGGGAAGCAGAAGTGTCCGGTGTGATCCAAGGGTGGATCGGAGTCGAGAAGTATCTGAAAGCAGAGGGGACAGTCTGGGTCACTCCGCAGTGACCAGGGTGGAACCAGGACGGAACCAGGCAATGTCGGGCGCAATCAGATGGTTGTCGAGGAGCTTCTCTCCGCTGTCACGTGGGCTCTGGGGCATCTGCGACGTCCAGGAGCAGGTCACGATCTGTCCCACGCAGGCTCTCGCCGTCAGCGCCGTTGGCTTCAAGATTGGAGCAAACAACACTTGGCAAAAGCAATCCACGCGGAACTGGGAGATTGCTTCTCACTCGGACCAGGAGGGTCAGAGCGGGGGCTCCTTTTCACAGGAGCTGGTGCAAATCTGGAGCAACCAGAAAAGCAAGTCGGTTTAAGGTTTTCGTCGGCACAGGGGCCACAAGCCAGCTTGCAAGTGACCGGGCCAACGCGTCGAGCCAACACAAGCAGAAGGGCCCAACGCAGCACTCGTCGAGTGTGGAGGGGTGAGCTTCGGTGCAAGAGTAGCTCAGGGTTGGTGCTTCTCAAACCCCGGTGTACAGCTTAGAGGGTCACTCGTGGGCTGCACGGTCAGCGTCTCGTGGCCTTTTCAAGATGGCGTGCCCCACGCTTCCGGTCGCCTCCACGGGTCTCAGCTCTGCAGGGACTGTGGATCGGGCTGGAGGAAGGCAGGCAAGCTTGATCTTGTCGATCTCTGTCGTTCGAGTTCCGGCGGGAACTGCAACAAAGCTAGGGTCGAGGTGCTGGATGGGGCCTGTTTGCACAGGGTGGTCACTCCTTGACCACAAGGGAGATTCTTCAGTCTTCTACGTTGAGTAGGATGTCGAAGGATCTAGAGTTTCGTTTCTTATGTTTCTTCAGGATAATCTGAGTTGCATTGGCACTGCTCCCACTCTTATTCGAATCTGGTGGGCTGGATTACCTGCTAGGTCCCCTCCTATGGGTGGGACCCAGGAAGGGGGTGGACACACCCCTTTCCTTTGATCCAGGCTGCGCTGGGACTGGGGCTGGTGTGCCCCAGAACCGGTTTGGCCGGATTATGCAAGGGGCAGCCTTGTGCTCCCCAGGCAGTGTCTGGTTTCTTTCAAACCTCCTTGCTACAATCCACTATCTCCTGTCTGGGGTGGTGTAACACCGCCCTGTGACAGGAAACCCTTTGTCCAGGCCCCCATCTGCTGGGTTTCGGTCAGCAGCAGGAAGTCAGACCCGTGTCTGTGGCAGAGGCATCCATTTTGTGGATCTGAGGCTCTTTTAAAATCAACCGCGTTTCAGCAAAGTAACATGTCTTCTCCCTCTAGAGGGGTGGAATGCTACCCCCGTCGCCAGAACGAACTGGCGAGGGGGTAGTATTCCAATTCGTATGACACCTTACACGACATGTTTTGATAAAGCCAAACCAAAGTTGCTATATAACCGCGAGGATTATAAGGCACTTATTAGTATATGGTATGGCATTATCCCGGAACAGCTCAGGGAGTTGTTCCCGACAGCTGCAGACAGGCTCAGCCACTCACACATGCAACGCCACGCAACTACGCAACGCCACGCAACTACGCAACGCCACGCAACTACGCAACGCCACTCAACTACGCAACGCCACTCAACTACGCAACGCCACTCAACTACGCAACGCCACTCAACTACGCAACGCCACGCAACGCCACTCAGCCACGCAACGCCACTTTCACACAAACTGTGCAGTGCACAATAGGTCTCGCAGTAGGAAAGTTGGAGATATTGGTTTTTTAAATGACAAAGCCCTTTATGTTTTTAACATGCAAAATAAAAGGCATTGTTATTTGCAATTGTAATAGCTCCAACTTTCCTACTGCGAGACCTATTGGCAACGCCAGTGCTTGTTTTAAATAAGAGTTAGTGATATATAAACACGCCACATGCTTGTATCTTTGTGCGCGTTCGGCTGTTTGATGTCTGTGATCTTGGAAGAAATGTTTTTTTTTACATTTCATTAATCACCTCCACCCTCTTTCGGAAAGGCCCTGCAGTGGGGCTGTTTGTGAGAGGGTGTTACACATAAAGTGATTTATGGCCTCACGAAGTTTTGTTTACATGAATTAACTCCTAATTGCAAGTGCTCTTTTTTACTTGGAAAACACGATAAAATACAAAGCTCTTCCTGGGGCACTGGTGTGTTTCTTTCTTTCTTTCTTTCTTTCTTTCTTTCTTTCAGTTCATCTGGGTTCATAGCCCATTATAAATTTTCACTATGCACCCATCTCCTTTGTCAGCCATGCTTTTTTAGTTCAAAGAAAATGCTGGTTCCTTTTTAAATACTGACAACGCTTTAAAAGTGCATCCTCAATGGAAGAGTGGGGTAGAGGGGTGGGTGGGGGTGCTGGGGGGAGAGTCAGAACCAAATGATGCGTCTATGCCCAAATGTTGGCTGCACACAGAATTGAAAACGGTACCTTCACAGGGCCACACTTGAGACTGAAGTCTGCCTTTTCATGCCTCCTGATTTGGTTTCGATGCATTGCTTTATGTTATGAGTGGCAAAGGTGAACCGCAGACGCATTTTGTTTCTCAGGTCCTGGAACCCCCGCTCCTATGTTTCACTGTCCTGATGAACTCTCCTATGGACTCCACTTGGGACATATTTGCCACCCAGCGGTTTAGCATCCAATAATGTTTTTCACCAGGGAAAAATAGGAGCTCAGCATTTAACGGTAAAGATTAATGGCTCTTTTGTAGATGTATATTTTCCAAACCGAAGAGATCTTCCTAGACATGACACAAAGTGTACATTTAAAAGTGGATTTACTGCAGCAAGCTGAGATTTCGGATCAGAACCGTGTGTCTCTCCAAGTCAGGGGATGGGGCAGCCCTTTAATGAGGTAGGAGAGATGAACTTTTCCAATCACCAAAATAGAGAAAACGATAATAGCGGTTTCGTTTTTACACACACAACACACACTTATTTGCTAGTGTATTTATTTCCGTCCCTTTAGCAATTCATACCAAATCTATTTGTGAGACCGTGTCATGGGAATTACTCCCATGTGACAATGCGTCTTTGGTTTGTGGAATGGCAAGGCTTTGACCAATTGCATCTCATTTCCTGAGGCGAACAGCTATATATATTGCAAGAGAGTCTAGCGGGATGCGTCTGGATGCTGCCTGCGGCCCTGTCTCCCAGAGTGGGTCCTCTCTCCTCTCTCTTTCTTTTCGAGCTGCCTCCGAACTGTGAAACCAAAGCCGGCCCCTGCCTGCAGAGGGACTGCCCTCCACAGCAGCCAGGGCTCGGCCTTCATCCAAAAGCCCTTCTGCAGGAGATTAGACGGTGGTCGGACACGGTCCTGGCCCTCGCAGGGCAGTGGGCTCCTGTTTTATGCTCGAGGTGGACCAGAGGCCGGCGGAACACAACAGGGTCTCTTTGCTTCCAGATGGCCCCCCAAAATAATGCTTGTGATTATGCAAACACGTGACCGACCGATGTCAGGGTTTCTCTGGTTCACAGTGGATCTGTTCATCAGGAACTTATTTGGCCTCCAGCCATCCTACTTCTGGCTACGAAGATAAACTCTCAGATTTGGCCAACTCAACCCAAAAGGGAAAGAAATCATCCGGCTCGCCGTTCGGGTGCCCTCCAATGAGAAGGAGAGCTGTGTTTTGGCGCTTCCAGGCGGCGGAGGAGCAGGTGGCTGCCCTTGGCACAGAGGCGAGGTCTGGAGACCCCAAGCTAGGGGCAGCTCACATGCTGTTGCAAGTCCAGGGAGGAGCTGGGAGAAGCAGCAAGGCCTGCGAGGACCGTCTCCCCTCTCTCTGGGGCCGATAACCTGAGCTTGCACTTTGCTGGCGAGGGCGGTGTTTCTCTTTTAGCCCCGTCCCTTACAGACTTGGTGGCCCAGACTTACTGCTGTGGTAAAAGGTTCCTTATCTTCTTTATGGGGCCATCTGGACCCATAAAGAGGATGAGGAACCTTTTACTTCAGCAGTAAGTAAAGGAACCCAATCTGAAAAGGACAGGGCTAAAAGAGAGAAGAAAGTTACTAGGACCTCTTCTCCAATGGCTGGCCACAGTTTACGATGCCAGGCAATGGAGAAGAGGGGCGGGCTTAACCCTCACTAGTGAAGTTCTCCCTAAAACATAAAATCTCACAAGCTCGACTGTGCATGTTCGCAGTACGCCACACAAGACCTAACAATTTAACAATGGAGTAGAAGCCCATGCGCAATATTACTGAGAGGACTTGTAAGTCTTCTTCGAAGAAAAACAACTTGCACAACTCCAGACCCAACACTAGATGGCAGGAGTAAGCAGAGCATGTGTATCTATAGCCCCACATACCATCGAACACCTGCTTTCTGCTAATCAGCCATTCTTGACACGCCTTTGTCTGGCCGCTTTCTAACTCTTCAGCATTCACTTACACCTGGGCAGTACAGACATAACTGTCCAATTTACAAAGTCTAAAGGCAGTCAGAGAGCCAGAAAACCTGTTCATTTCTTGAACTCTTCAGATGTTCGTTGCATTTTTATCACCAGATCCCTGGTGATAGTTTTATCACGTGTCCTTTGTTTCCCATGAATCTCCCTGCACAGCCCAGGCCATTAATGTACTCACAAAATTGACTGTTCCTTGTTCACAGAACTGATACTTGTTTTTCAAAAAGGGTTTCGAAAAGATATTACATGAAAATATTGAATTGTTTAATGTGGCATTTTTGGGGGGGGATTTGCACTATAGAGGTATTTCAATGAAAAGGAGTGGTTGGAGTTGAATAAAATAGACTTTCGAATAGGCTTAGCAGCTGGAGATGTGCATCATTCTTCATCCTTACTGTGAGTGACCAACATCAACCAGTTTCCTATTCAACATAAGCAACTGCATCCGCTTTAAACTGAATTCCTGATAGATAAATCTGCCAGTGGATTCCTCACCTTGTGAATATCCCCCTGCGTCAGCAGCATTCGGAAATTCTTTTTGTAGCTTCGCGCCGACATGGACCGACGTCACAGAGGCACGGCATCTTGCGCGACTCTGCTGACGTCACCGACACCATATGAGGCCCGCGCCGGCGTGATGACATCAGCTCCCTTTTTTCCGCGTCATCGACGCTAACGGTTTTCTGGGATCGTACAGTAGCTTTGTAGTAACTTTGTTACTCAGTGATTATTTTCACTGTATCTTAGTCTTCTGTTAAAATGTCTTCGAAGAAGACTGGTTTTAAGGCTTGCGGGGAATGTGGCAAGACTATGTCCATAACTGACCCGCATGAGTGCTGTGTCTGGTGTCTAAGCTCCGACCATGACGTCGAGGATTGCCCATCATGCAAGAAAATGACTCTAAAGGCCCTTCGGGAGAGGGAGACAAAGCTCCTCGTTGCGAAGCTTAAAAATAAGAAAGAAAAGAAGACTTCGAAGTCTCGGTATCGGCGTTTGAGGTAGAGGTCTCGATCGAGGTCGCGATCGGAGTCGTCATCTGCTCATGCTTCAAAGTCTTCTAGGAAGAAGCATAAGAAGAGGAGTCATGAGTCACGTCATCACTCAGGAAAGGACTCCAGTTCGCCACCGAAGTCGCAAGTGAGGCTTCTTCGTAAGGAAGTGGAGGTTTCGGCGTCGGAAGCTCAGGACACTGATGGTAAAGCTTCTCGTCCGAATTCGTCAGGATCACCGAAGCAGCAAGCGAACCCTTCTCCGGATCCGTCTAATCCTCTGGTCGGGAGGATGAAGGTGAGGTGGAGGAGGTTGGTGATGATGAGGTTCAAGTGCCTGCGGGTTCGTCGACCCCGGTGCTACAGGCAGAGGAGGAGGTCGACGTTGTGACGACTCCACCACCTCGAGAGCAACCAGGGGGCCCTTATCCAGCCTTTCTGGCTCCAGGTCAGGATCCATCCCAGTTCCTGAATGCAATGTTCGGAGTTTACTCCAGGGCGATGTACCCCTCTGGTGCACCTGTTCGTCCCGCGGGTCCTATGGCATTTAACTTTGGCGTTCCCCAGGCTTATGCTCCTGAGCCCTTCATGCTTTTCATGCCGGCTCTAACACCACAATGGCATTTTCCGACGCCGGTGAAGCCTTCGAAGCCGTCGCCCCAATCGACGCCGAATCCATCGACGCCGGTGCCCACGACTCAGAAGCAGGATTCTGTTCGACATCGGGTGAAACTACATCGCACGACTTCGGGTTCGACGCCGGCTCCGGCCTCGACAGAGTCGGTTCTGGATCCTTCGGCTTCGTTTACTAAGGAAAGGTTAAGGCGTGAAGCCCAGAGACTTCTGGAGGAAGAAAGGTATCAGTTTGCAGATGTTGAGGAAGGGGAGTTACAGGATTCTGATGATCCTTTTGATGACCTGAGAGGGGCCAGTGGGCTTGAACTGTCTCCTGAGTGGGATTTGGCTCCTATGTCAGATGTGCCTTCCAAAGATGTGATGCCATATCACTTTGTTATTAAAAAGGCAGCAAGCGTGTTGAATATCACTCTGCCCACTGCTGAGTATAAGTCTAATCTTCTCACAGAGGTCCTTCACTCACCTTCTTCAGTCATTGAGCCAATGCTGCCGTTTAATGATGCTTTGGCTGAACCCATCTATGAAGTCTGGAAGAAGCCTTTGACAGCTCCAGCTGTTTCAAGGTCTGTGGCGAGGAGGTATAGGGTTGTACCTAATGGCCCGGACTTTTTATCAACACACCCTCTGCCTGAGAGTCTGGTTGTGCAGGCTGCCTGCTCAAAGAAATCTGTGGGGGCTTTTCCGCAGGTTCCTGGTGAAAAGGAGTCCAGAAAGCAAGATCAGGCGGCCAAGAAGGTCTTCTCTTCAGCCAGTATGGCGTTAAAATCTACCAACGCAACTTGTCTAATGGGACGGTACATCCATGCCTTAATGGATTCCGTAAAGCAGTTAGTGCCGAAAATTCCTGAGGTGGACAGAAAGGATTTTCAGGAAGTAATTTCGGACACTCAGGCTGCTGCGAGACAAGTGATAGAGTGGGCTGGACACTGCTGATTCGGTGGCAAGAGTCATTGGCTCTTCGGTGGCCACTAGAAGAGCTGCGTGGCTAAAAACATCGGAGTTTTCAGCAAATGTTCAATCTGCTTTGATGGACTTGCCATTTGATGGCTCAGGATTGT
The DNA here is from genome assembly GCF_964263255.1 of Lissotriton vulgaris. Taxonomy (NCBI): domain Eukaryota; kingdom Metazoa; phylum Chordata; class Amphibia; order Caudata; family Salamandridae; genus Lissotriton; species Lissotriton vulgaris. The sequence continues at coordinate 116,512,299 of NC_141699.1, forward strand.
TTGGCAAGAAGGCTGATGCTGCCTTGGACCGTTTCAAAGATAGTAGGGCCACAGCAAAATCTTTGGGACTTCAAACCAGGGGTACTACTGGAAGGCGCTTCAGAGGATTTGGCAGATCTTCCTTTCGTTCCTATAAAACATCGCAGCAGCAGGCACAACAACAGCAAAATACGCTGTATAAGTCCTATAGAGGAAGACAACGAGCTCGTCCTAGAGATCGTCAAGCCTCCTCCTCCTCCTCTTCCCCTTCCCAGCCCCCTGCCACCGAAGCAAAGCAGCCCTAGATCCGCCATTCCGGATCATGTGGGCCCAGTTGGGGGCCGTCTTACCCATTTTCTACGAGATTGGGAATTGATTACATCAAATCTTTGGGTTCTCAATCTCGTGGAGAATGGGTATGCTCTTCCCTTTCGGGAATTTCCCCCAAATTACCCTCCTTGCCAGGGTTATTGTTCGGAGGACCATCTGCTACTCCTGCAGGAAGAAGTCCTGGCTCTGTTCAGAAAGGGTGCGATAGAGGTGGTTTCAGAGCAGGAGAGGGGTCAGGGATGCTACTCCCGGTATTTTCTGATCCCCAAGAAGGATGGCAGACTTTTTCCAATCCTGGATCTCAGGATCTTGAACCTTTACCTGAAGCAGGAGAAGTTCAAGATGCTCACCCTTGCACAGGTTCTTCAAGCGCTGCTGGAAGAAGACTGGATGGTGTTGATCGACTTGCAGGATGCTTATTTTCATATCCCAATCCTGAAGTCGCACAGAAAGTATCTCCGTTTCACGGTGGTTCGCAACACTACCAGTTTGCGGTCCTTCCGTTTGGTCTTACTACTGCGCCTCGAGTCTTCACCAAGGTAATGGCAGTGGTGGCTGCGCATCTCAGAAGGTCGGGGATACCTGTATTCCCGTATCTGGACGATTGGCTGATCAAAGCAGAATCTCCAGAGATAGTGCTGCATCATCTGCAGGAGACAACTCAGTTGTTGCACAGGTTGGGTTTTTTGATAAATGTACTGGTGCCCTCCCAGCGCAACCTGTTCATAGGTGCGGTACTGGACACTACTGTCTGTCGTGCATGCCCTCCTCCTCAAAGGATTCGCGACATACAGGAAATGTAAATTGATACTTGTATTGCGCACTACTCACCCGCAAGGGTCTCAAGGCGCTTGTACGAATACCGCTGTGGAACCCATCCTGGCTATTCCTGTGAGGCGTCCACTCCTGGGCACCCCCAAGGTGGAGGCCAGGCATCCTTAGCGTTGTGGGGGCCGTTGTGGAGATTAAGCAAGCTATTGCCCAGAGTTGCAGAGTGGGACTCCATGATTGGAATAGGCACCGATGCGAGAATTATCAGGTCCGTGGAATTTTTTAGCCCAAGACCCGCCGAGGCAAGGAATTGAACCCTGGTCCCGGGCTAGACCTCTGCATCAGGGTCTGCCGCTCTAATCATTGAGCCACACTTCTCCACCAAGTCCATTTATTCTTATAGATGGTCTAGGTTTATTGCTTGGTGCGGGGAGAAGTCCGTTGACCCTTTAAGGTCTCGTTTGTCCAATATACTTGATTCCTTTGTTTTTCAATGGAGCGGTCGTTCCAGTCCTGAAGGTCCTTCGCTTGCTCGGTCTGATGGCTTCTTGCATTCTGTTGGTCAACCATGCACGCTGGCACATGAGGGCACTCCAGTGGTGCCTCCGCAGGCAGTGGTATCAACAGAACGGAGATCTCAGGGAGTCAGTGAAGATCTCCAGAGAAACTGCAGCGGATCGGACTTGGTGGAGCGTGGAAGGCAATCTGTCACAAGGAAAGCCTTTTCATCTACCTCCACCTGTGGCCACAGTGATAACGGATGCATCCACTCTAGGGTGGGGTGCTCATCTTGGGGACCTGGAGATAAAAGGTCTTTGGGCTCCAGAGGAAAGGTTGCTTCACATCAACCTTCTAGAGTTGCGGGAGATACGTCTGGCACTCAAGGCCTTCCTCCCTTCCCTTCGCGGTCAGTCAGTTCAAGTCCTGACGGACAACACGACCGCAATGTGGTATGTCAACAAGCAGGGAGGAGTGGAGTCGCGGTTTCTCTGCAGAGAGGCTCTGCGTCTCTGGTCCTGGGTTCAGGACCATCAGATTTGTCCGATGGCAAATCATCTGGCCGGAGTTCTGAACGTTCGTGCAGACAGTCTCAGTCGGCAGTTCTCCGCCGACCACGAGTGGAGGCACCATCCAGAGGTAGTTCATCAGGTCTTTCGGACTTGGGGGACTCCTCTGGTGGATCTGTTCGCCACTCACGAGAATGCTCACTGCCCTTCATTCTGCAGCCTCCAGTATCCAATGCAGGGAGCCTTGGGGGATGCGTTTCAGTTGAGTTGGGACTCGCAACTCCTTTACGCGTTTCCTCCCATACCCTTGATTCCTCAGGTTCTGAGGAAGATTCGCCAAGACCGGGCCCAAGTTATATTGATCGCCCCGGATTGGCCAAGAAGGGTGTGGTATACAGATCTTCTCCATCTCTCCTCGTGCCCTCCGCTCCGTCTCCCTCACAGGGCAGTTCTCCTCTCCCAGATGGAGGGGCAGGTTCTACACCCCCACCTCCAGACCTTACACCTTCCTGCCTGGAGATTGAACGGGGCAACCTGATTTCCTTTTCTGTTCCGCACGATGTGGTGGATGACATCATGTCAGCCAGGCGTGACTCCACTAAGTCCATTTATTCTTATAGATGGTCTAAGTTTGTTGCTTGGTGCGGGGAGAAGTCCGCTGACCCTTTAAGGGCTCCTTTGTCCAATATACTTCAATTCGCACTTTATTTGGCCCAGCAGGGTTTTGCGGTGGCAACTATCAAAGGGTATTTGTCGGCTTTCCTTTGCTTGCCAGACCAGCCCTCTTTGTTTAAATCTCCCATTGTTTTACGTTTCATTAAGGGCCTTACCAATAAATTTCCTCCTATACCTTTTATTGTACCTCAATGGGACTTGAACCTTGTTCTTACGTTTTTAATGGGTTCACCTTTTGAGCCTTTACACACATGTCCCTTAAGACTTTTGTCTTTCAAGACTGTTTTTCTGGTGGCAATTACCTCGGCAAGGAGGGTAAGTGAGCTTCAAGATCTTAGTTCTAAGCCCCCGTTTTTATCCATTCATGCTGAAAGAATGGTTCTAAGGACCAGGGCTGCTTTTCTGCCTAAGGTGGTTACTCCTTTCCATTTGGGGCAGTCCGTTACCCTCCCTACCTTTTATCCTCCCCCTCCCCTTCCAAGGAGGAGGAGAGACTTCACCGCTTGGACCCTAAGAGGGTGGTGAGCTTTTACCTGGACAGGACACAGGAGTTCAGGTTGGATGATCAGCTGTTCCTAGGCTTTGCTGGCTGCAAGACGGGGAAGGCGGTGCACAAGCGCACGCTCTCGAGGTGGATCATCCTCTGCATTAAGATTTGCTACGCCCTGGCGGGTAAGGACCCTCCAGAGGGTATAAGAGCTCACTCTACTAGAGCAAAGTCATCAACATCTGCTTTGTTTAGGGGTGTTCCAGTTGAGGACATTTGTAAAGCGGCGACTTGGGCCTCGCTCCATACTTTCGCGAAGCATTACTGCTTAGATGCCGAAGTGAGGAGGGAGGGCTACTTTGCGCGTGCTGTCCTCCAGGATTTTCTGATATAGGAGAGGGGACACCCTCCTCCGGGAGTGGGGACTGCTGTGGGACTCTTATTCACAAGGTGAGGAATCCAGATGTATCTATCAGAAGAACAAGTTACTTACCTTCGGTAACACATTTTCTGGTAGATACAGTATCTGCCTGTGGATTTCTCACTGACCCACTTGCCTCCCCGTTGTCCACTCTTCTATACCTGAGTAACTGTAATGTATTTACTTTATTGTCAAGAAATTGTTTATTTCAAATGTTTGATTGCATTTGTTTCACACTGTTTGTGTTACCTTAATATTTGTGTATATTTCTACTGTCATTGGTCAGTCCGTGTACCTCGAAGGCACGGAAAAAAGGGCGGAACTGATGTCATCACGCCGGCGTGGGCCTAATATGGTGTCAGTGGAGTCGCGTGCGATGCTGTGCCTCTGTGACGTCGGTCCACGTTGGCGCGAAGCTACAAAATGAATTTCCGAATGCTGCTGGCGAAGGGGGATATTCACAAGGTGAGGAATCCACAGGCAGATACTGTATCTACCAGAAAAAGCGTTACCGAAGGTAAGTAACTTGTTCTTTACTGACAATATGAGCTGCAGCTCGGGATCGAATTATATTTTTGAAGTATTATGCTATTTAAAAGATCCCCGAGTAGTCTTGTAAGTGGCATAACATGCCTCATGCAGTCTTCAACTGTATCGGTTTTTGTAAGTATTGTGCTGCATCAGAAGTAGTGCATGGAGCAAACACACCATTCTATGCTCACAATCCTATTTGTATCTTCTTAGGGTACAGTGTTTTAATGGCCTGCTCTGTAAAATCACAATGTAAAGGTGTTCAAAATACATAACGGGACTACAGCTTAATACAATTTCTAATTGCCTGATGGGAGGCCTGCATTAAAAGAGGAAAAACCACATGCCCTGGAACACTTTCCATCACAAGCCTGATTTACATTATTGCTGAAGCGGACTACATTAATCGCACATTAATACATGTTGTCTGCAACAGGTCGAACCATCAGAAGGTTAGGCACGTGATGGCGAAAACATATGAGGCTGCCACAGCTATTTAATCAGCCGTTTTACAAATAGCACAAGAGCAAAATAAAAATCCCACAATATGGTTGTAGGTCAATTTGGATAAGTACATCTAAGATGTATACTTTTTTGCCTTTTTGTGTCACGTATATACAACTCCTTTAAGAAATAAATAAATACTCCCATTTTAAATCAACTCTTATGAACACACATCGTTAGCATTCCTGTAACCCTGCCAAATGTGCTTAATTTTTTTTGGTTACGACATGTACGTTTTCTAAGACTGGGTATTACAAAATCTGGTTTATTTGTACTGCGTTTTTAAAAAATGAATTGCAGATGTGTTTTGTTGGCCCAAACAGACTTTCCCATTTTTGGGTCTGGCCTACATGTAAAGATATACAGAGTGGCTTTGGGGGCTGACCTCTGCTTTTTAAGTCGTCGGGTCCGTTTGCATTACTGCTGGTCAGGTGGTATAGAATAGTAGTGGAGTCTTGCGTGATCATTTAAAACTAGTCCTGGTTTTGTAAGCTTCAAGTGGTCAGATCTGCAGGGCGATAGTTTTCTTGATGTAGGATGCTAATCAGACAAGCTGCCTAATGAACTGTGAAGATTTTGATGGTTAGCAGCAGGAATGTCTTATTTTATTTTCAAAAGCAACATTGAAGCAGTGTAGTAGGCTCCATTCAGTTGGTATAGTTAGCAATTTACAAATCCTCATTTAACAGACACACTGGACAGGATCACGGTATGTGCACCTGACATGTAACAGTTCAGTTTAGGTGGTAATCGCAGGACTAACATGGTCAGGTGGTTACTACTCATTTATGATCCCACTCCATCATCATTCCTAAAAGCACCTCAAACGTCATGTTGGAGTTCCATGGATTTGACAAACAACCTGTCGAATTCCTCACGGATGCGTAATTCAGAACTCCCTACTCTGTACAATAAGCAAGTAAGTGATTTGCACACAGCAAACTGCACTGCTTTGCAGGGACTGTGTATAGGTTTTCACATCTGTTGGGGGTAATTTTCCCAGCTTTGACAATAAAATAAGTTTAGGCTTCTGATAGTTGACCCCTTTCTTACAAAATTCACCAGTGGAAGGAATTCCCACTGCAAATGCACACTTGGCTCACTAACTAGGGGATTTTTGTTTTTTAAATCCATCTGCTCCTTTTGGAGTTCAGTAAGCTTTGGAAAGATGAATGGCCTTCATCAGTTGGAGTTCCATATTTATGTATGCTTAACGGGTGTTTTTATGGGACATGTTTAAGGGCAAAAGTCCCATGCCCAATCACTTTGTGGCTTCCTGCTCTTCGTTACAACATGTCTGACTAACTGGATAGATTTTGATTTGCTGGAGGCATATCTGCTCTATATGATTTCTGGTACAAGTTGCTCCCTGAATGGCGTATTGGTCTCAGGTATGAATGGAGTCACCAACAGTGAATTACCTTTTATCATTAGTGGTAACTTAGTTTGTTAGTCATGGGGTACATGTTTGCCTTGCACTTTTGATTGAAAAGGATGCTTACCGGACATTTCTGGTAAAGTCTTTTATTCTTAGCAGGAGCCCTCTTTTTTTGGAGGAAAAGAGCTGTGTGGCATCTGCAGAGGCAGCAGAGGGAAAGGCACACAGGAGTCCTGTACTCCTCTCCAGCCAGAGTGAGTCTCCAAGAGATAGCCTTCTTGGGAACTCTAGCACACAAAAATTGACTCACTTCTCAGCGGTGGCCAATAAGTCTAGCCAACTGCTAACGTCAGTTGCTTTCTAGACTTTCTAAGCTTTCAGACATAGTGCCCATCAGCAGACTAGCAGGACCATTGTGCAAATCCCTAAATTGGCACTATATCAGAACAAGGAGGTGGGAGGATCAGTTAGGAATCTGCGGTTAGATAGTGCCAGTAGGTGGCTTTGTGGCTCGGCTCCATCATTTATCTCCGGATGTGACGAAAGGAACTGCATATACACACACCACCCATATATGCTGATGCCATTTGCTTTATAGACTTTTCGAGCCTTCACACTCCGTGGCAGCTGGCACAGAGTGGCAGAGGGGAGAGGGGGTTTAAAAAAAAGTCACTCCCGGCACGGGAACAAAGCACCCAGGCTCCCCTAAGGCAATCACAATGCTGCGTTGTGATTGGTCTGAGTGCTGTGATTCAGCACTCAGGCAGGGTGCAGCCTGGGTAGAGAACATACAAAGTGTGCATTACTGTTTGGCCCAAGAATGCTGGCCAAACATTCTTGCGCACTTACACAGTGCCTCCACTCCTCCTGCTGCTCTGAGAGCAGAGCAGCCTGCCCGCAAAGCTGCAGCAGCTGGAACAAATAGATTGATAAACCAGTTATTTTATTTTTCCTTTATTCACTCTGCTGCAAAGTAGTGGGGCGAAGCTCCCCTGCTTTAGTGGAGGAGCCATACTGCTCACATGGTGCTCATCAGCAGACTAGCAGAACCATTGTGCAGATCACTAAATTGGCACTTTCAAGTTCACAGAACAGGGAGGTTCAGTGAGGAATCTGCACTTAGATTATCCACCAGAAAGACAGTTACCAAAGGTAAGAGACTTGTTCTGTTGGATACTTCAAATCGCAGATTCCTCACCTTGGGCCCGATTCACAGAACTAACTTAAGACAAAATCCTAAACTTACTACCATTTTGGTATTCACAGAAGGCACTTACTCATTTCGGTATTCACAGAAGGCACTTACTCATTTCGGTATTCACAGAAGTTAGGAGTCCTAACTTTATGACTCCTAAATGCCTTCTGTGAATACCGAAAGTCTACAAATTGGATTTTTCTCAGTTTAGAAGTAGTAACGTTAGGACTCCTAACTTTAGGACTCCTAAACTGAGAAAAATACAATTTTTAAGACTTTCAGTATTCACAGAAGGCATTTAAGAATCCTAAGTTAGGAGTCCTAACTTTACTACTGCTAAACTGGGGAAAAATCAAATTTTTAAGACTTACCTTTGAGTCAAAGAGAGCCCCAAGACACCGCAGTAAGCGGCCTCTGACTCTGAAGCGGAGGTGCTCACTGACAATCCTCCCACCCTGGAATCTACATTGGTGGCTATGCAGCGCACATTACAGTCCATTGAGGGAGCGATGGCGGCGGTCAATCATCGACTCGATCACATGTCCTCTCAATTAGAGAAGCAGAATGCGCGTATCGGGAAGATGGAACAAAGGGTCTCTGCGACTGAAGATGGATTGACGAATGTATCAGACAGAACCGCAGGCATGGAGAAGGTCCTCTCAGTAATCCAAGCTAAAAATGAGGATTTAGAAGTGGTCCAGGCGCAATAATATACGCATTACCAGGCTGCCGGAGTCGACCAATGTGGGCCGAATGGAAACCTTTATTGAGCACCTGATCACAGATATTTTTGGAACAGAACACTTGTCCGGTTTATTAATCGTGGAGCGTGCCCATCGCTCCCTGGCTGCACAGCCGGTTCTGGGGCCCCACCCACGGCCCATCATTGCCAAAATTCTGTATTATAGGGACACTATCTTGCGCCTGGCTAGGGAGAAAGGCAGTATCATGCATCAGGGCAATGCTTTGGCCTTTTTTCCTGACTTTACGATTGCTGTACAAGCTGCGAGAAGGGAATTTGGTGCCGTGAAACAGTTCCTGAGGGCAGAGGGGGTCCCATATGCCATTATACCCAGCCCGGCTCAGAGTGGGCATGATGAATGGTGGCAAGGTTTTCAGCTCTCCTAAGGCCGCAATGGACCATGCTAAAGCACTGAAGCGTAGGAAGCGGGACTCTTTGGCAGGGTCTGAAGATGTTGAGTAGGGGGGACTCAGTTCTGTTATACCATTGTTGGCATTTTTACCCTCTCTTTTTTTGACTCCATACTTATAAAATGCTACCTGTAGGGTCACACTGTTAGTATGCTCTCTTAATGTTAGCATTATGATGCCCGAACTGAGGACATTAAATGTTCACCTGAGCACTTGTAGCCAAATCAGTTATGTAGCCTTTGAGGCTGTGGATTCTGCTCACTTTAAAGCACAGGGCTCGGTTCTCCTTCTGGATCTGAGTTTTACCTATCTTGCACTCCACTTAGTGCTATTGCCTATTCTTAAGGCAAGACAGCCACCATATTATTACTGTAAGTGGGACAATGGTTTTGCGATGTGTTGTTGTAAATAGTGCTTGGTCAACTCCTACTATGTGGGAGTGTCTTGGCTCTGCGCCCCCCACATATGGGTGTACCCCAAATATGTCTGGTTATGCTAGGGTGGGTGGGGGGGATGTTTGGATGGGTGTTGGGATGACTTTGGCATGGTTGGGGTGCTAAAGTGGGAGGGGCGGGATGGGGGTGTTTGAGGAGGGGAGGGGGACAGTTCTTGGGATTTGTTGAGGGGTACAATTGGACTGTCTGGCAGCAAAAAATGTCTGGTGCTACTCAGTATGCAACCTTTCGTGAGGTATTCTAGCATGTCCGGGTTGGGGGGAGGGGAGATCATGGAGGTCATTGGTAAGGTTGTGGGGAGGGGGTGGGAGAGGGGGGTATGTTGTGGTGGTGTTTTTATTTTACAGCAGTGTGAACTATGTTGGCATTACAAGGTTGCTTACATTTGACAGGAAAAATGTTGGTCAGCTGCATTGGGTGTTGCCTCAATCTGGCACATGATGGAGTGGGCAGGTAAACTTAAGTGTATCACATGGAACGTCAGGGGGTTAAATAACCCAAAGAAAAAAACTAGACAGGTGCTGGCGTACTTGGACTGCACAATGTTCAAGTTGCTGCCCTACAAGAGACGCATCTTATTGAACGTACTGCGTCAATCATAGCCAAAAAATTGGCTGGCATTCGCCTCATCCTATGTGAGGAGGGTGATGGTACTAATTAAAAAAGGTATCCCATTTGAGAGCACGCATGAAGAGGTTGATACAGACGGACGGTATATTATAGTGCAGGGAAGGCTCTGTGGTACCTTGATCATGGTGGTGAATGTCTATGGCCCGAACATAGATGATCCAGAGTTTTATAAACTGCTGTGGATAAAGTTTATAGGCTGCCAGTTTATGCTATAATCTGTGGAAGGGATTTCAACGTGGTGTTGGATCATGACAAGGACAGGCATTCGAACATGAGCCCTACAGTTGAAAGGCTGCACATGATGGAATGTCAGATTTGGGGCTTGATGATGTTTGGAGGCTACGACATCCTGGGTTGCGGGAGGGAACATGCTACTTGTACACACATAACACATGGTCATGGTTGGACTATTGGTTGGCGACGCACTATGTCAACGCTTGGGTGTCTCGGGTGTCATATCTTCCCCGCACGTTGTCAGATCATGCACCGGTACTGCTTGAGGTGCAACTGCCTACCTATACGCCAGCCCCGTTTACATGGAAGCTGCAGCCATCAGATTTATTGGACCCCGTTTTTAAGGAAGATCTAAGAGAGGCTATTTAAAATTATTTTGCGGACAATCTCGAATCGATGCAAAGTATGGGGACCATCTGGGAAGCATTTAAAGTGACTATTCGAAGGGCTTGTATTGGCCTCCAGGAAGGAGTGCTTAAATCTCTGCGCGACTCAATGGGAAAAATAGAGCGTGAATTGGTGCGGCTGGAATGGCAATATGAGGAAGCACCTGATGCGGCTACACTAGCTGCTATAAGAACACAGGTGACGGAGTAAAATGAGCTGGCAGATCAGGAAGTACAGCATCTGGTGCGTAGATGCAGGGCCTGATACTATGGTGAGGGTTAGAGGCCAGGGCGGGCGTTAGCTGAGAGAATTGCGGAACAGTAGGCTAAGTATTGTAATGTGCAGCACATTACGGAGGGGGGCAAGACTATTTCTGACACTGCTGGGATTCTGGAGCAATTTGTCAAGCATTATAAGGAGATGTATGGGAGTAGGCGGATGGCTAATGAGGAAGAAATAGCACAGTATTTGGATGATGTGGCCCTAGTGTGGTTGGCTAAGGGACAACAGGATTTTTTGATGCACTCGCTCACTGCTGAGATCAAGGATCCCATTGCTGCACTGCCTAACGGAAAAGCAGCGGGTTCAGACGGGCTTCCACCTGAATTTTATAAAGAATACGCTGATATGTTACTGCCTCATTTAACAGTCATGTATGTGGAGGCGTTTGAGCAGCAGCGTCTGCCTGACTCCCTTAGAGAAGTATTGATCGTCGCACTATTGTAACCGGGCAAGCCGCCGGATCGATGTGAATCGTATAGGCCGTTCTCAGTTATGAACACCGATGTTAAGATTTTGGCGCAAGTCATAGTGACACGATTACGCCTACTGTTAAATGTGATGGTACTCCCAGATCAATCGGGATTTATCCCTACTCGCTCCACGGCGCACAATCTGAGGACCTTGTTTGCAGTCCTGCATCTTTTAAAGCCAGAATTGCCAGCAGTTGCGGTTCTGTTAGACATCGCTAAGGCGTTCGATTCGATTGCATGGACTTATATGTTTACTGTACTCCATCGTATGGGGGTGCCGTTCTTTTTTTCACAAATTGGATCAAGTTGTTGTACACTGATCCGGTGGCTAGGGTGCGTGTGAATGGACACGTCTCACATCTGTTACCGATTAAGCAGGGTACACGACAAGGCGGTCCGCTGGAGCACCTGGCGTGTGTGCTGAGGCAGAGGCATGCTAGCTCAGCCTTGAGGTTCTATCAAAGGCCATTAGCAGTGTCCATATACGCCGATGACCTGGTCCTGTATGTGAGGGAACCAGTACAGTATCTAGAGCAGGTTATTCGGGAATACATCAGTTTCAAATGGTATTCGGGGTTAGCTATTAATTGGAGGAAATCTGTCATACTTACGCAGAACACAGAGCCATTTGAGTTAAACTACCCTTTGGAGTCGGCTACGGATCCTATAAAGTATCTTAGTATATGGATACATGGGGAACCGCAGGAGGTTATCAGGGCCAATTACGGAGTGGCAATCTTGAAGCTTGAAGACCAGGTGGCTTGGTGGATTCGGTTACCACTGACCTTTGCGGACAGGGTTGCGCTAATCAAAATGGTGGTGCTTCAGAAATTCTTGTATTTGCTTGTCAATGTGCCTGTCAAGCTGAGGCACAAGTTACTTACCTTCGGTAACGATATATCTGTAAGAAACAGTAGTTAGTGTTAGATTCCTTACCTTAGAATAGATACCTTAGAATATCCCCAGGCGTCAGACTTGATCCGGAAAGTTTTGCGTAGCAGTACCCCTGCACGTCGGTAGGCGTCGTCTGTGGCTCTGCGTCCGGCGTCGTGATCGCCGGGATGACGTTGTCGGAGTACTTAGACGCCGCCCTCGCGTGCTGACATCAGTTCTGGTACATAGCTTTCCACGCCAGGAACGCAGAGCCATGCCAGAGACCGACACTGGTGCCATAAAACTAGGGCCCTCAAAGGGAAATACCTTAACCCTAGATATCGGTTCACAGAACGGGAAGGATGGGTGGGGCGTAAGGAATATAACACTAACTACTGTTTCTTACAGATATATTGTTACCGAAGGTAAGTAACTAGTGCATCTGAAAGAAACAGGTTAGTGTTAGATTCTTTAACCTAGAATAGATACCCCAGCAATACCAACCCTGGTGGTGGGTCTGCGAACCAATATCACACCAGAAAGTTCGAGAAAATGTAAAGGCCGAAAAAGCCATCTCTCCGGGCTTGGCTTTCCAGGCAGTAGTGCCTTGCAAACTTGTGCAGCTAGGCCCACGTAGCTGCCTGACAGATGTCCTGCAAACGGGACTCCCCTGCTCAGGGCAGTAGTAGCCCGAGTAGAATGGGCTTTCAGCCCAACAAGAGGCTCCTTTCTAGCCAAAGAGTAGCAGACCTTAATGCACAACACGACCCACCGAGAGATGGTCCATTTGTGCACCGCCCGTCCCTTCTGAGCGCCCATGTAACCAACAAAGAGCTAGTCATCCACCCGGAACTGGCGTGTGCGGTCTAGATAGAAAGAGAGCGCACATTTTGGTCCAGACGGTGGAGCCTCTCTTCCTCTTTCGAGGGATGCAGAGGCGGAAAGAAGGTGGGCAAGGTGATGGACTGCCTTATATGAAAGGCTGTAACCACCTTGGGCAGGACAGAAGGACGAGTCCTCAAGACAACCTTGTCCGGATGGACAGAAAGGAAAGGAGGCTTAGAAGATAGAGCCTGGAGCTCACTCACTCTCCTGGCAGAGGTGATGGCAACCAGGAATGCAGTCTTAAGAGCCAGAAGACCAAGAGGGCAATTGTGAACTGCCTCGAAAGGAGCGCACATCAAATAGGTAAGAACAAGGTTCAAGTCCCACTGAGGCATCACGAAAGGAACAGGACGAAACATGTGAGTGATGCCTTTCAAGAATCTATTGACAACAGGGGATTTGAAAAGAGAAGGCTGATCAGGAAGCCTCAACAAGGCGGACATGAGAGGTAGCCTTTGAGAGTGCCCAGAGCAGAGCCCTGCTGGGCAAGAGAAAGAAGAAAGATGAGAACCTCTGAAAGGGGGGCAGAAAGCAGATCCACAGCCTTTGCTGTGCACCTTGCCCCAAATTTGTTCCACCAGCAGGCGTGTACCGATTTTTGTGGAGGGAAGCCTGGCTGCCAGAATCAAATTACAGATTTCAGGAGGCAAGTCAAATGGCCTCAACTGTCGCCACTCAATCTCCACGCATGGAGGTGGAGACTGGACAGGTTCGGGTGGAGTACTGTCCCCTGCTGCTGCGACAGAAGGTATCTTCGTGCCCAGTCCGGAGCCACAAGGATGACTTGGGCCGGGTCGCGTCTGATCTTCCTCAGCACTCTGGGCAGAAGTGGTATAGGCGGAAAGGCGTACAACAGACCGCAGCTCCACTTGCGGCGAAAAGCTTCTCCGAGCGAGTGTGCCTTGGAAATTCTAACGCGCAGAACTGATGACATTGCGCTTTCTCTTCTGTGGCGAATAGATCTAACCAAGGCTCTCCCCACTGCTGAAGAGGCCTTGCGCCACTTCCCGAGTTCAGACGCCATTCGTAATCCATCATGCACCAACGGCTGAGTTTGTCCGCCCTGGCGTTCAGTGAACATGCCAGGTGTTGAACCACCTGGTGTTCCAGCCATTGCCAGAGGCGCAGAGCCTCCTGACAAAGGGTCCACGACCCCACCCCGCCCCGCCCTGTTTGTTGCAGTACCACATGGCAGTGGTGTTGTCCGTGAACACCTGCACTACACTGCCCCGGACAGAGGGGAGGAATGCTTTCAGTGCAAGCCGGATCGCCCGCAGCTCCAGAAGGTTGATGTGGAGCCGGGACTCCGCCGGAGACCAGAGGCCTCTGATCTCCGCTTCTCCCATGTGGCCCCCCATCCCAGGAGGGACGCATCCGTCACTACATGCTCCGGTTGGGGTAGGGAGAGGGATCTGCCGCTGACCCAATCGTGGTCCGTGAGCCATCACTGCAACTGTCTCGCAGTGCCCTCTGAGATCAAGACGTGGTCAGACAGGTTGCCCTGATGCTGGGCCCACTGAAACTTCAGGTCCCACTGCAGAGCCCACATCCGCCATCTGGCGTGATGCACAAGAAAGATGCAGGAGGCCATCAGCCCCAGAAGCCGCAGCGTCAACCTGACCGAGACTCGGGATAAAGGCTGAAATATCGGAATCGGAGCCTGAATATCCAGAACCCGCTATAGGAGAGGATAAACCCGAAACTGTGCCGAGTCCAAAACTGCTCCGATGAAGAGGAGCTTCTGAGAGGGGCACAGGTGTGACTTCGGCACATTGATGGAGAACCCCAGCAGGTCGGCTGTAGTGTGGAGGTGGCGGACTACTGTCTGGGGTGAGCCCGCCTTCAACAACCAGTCGTCGAGATAGGGGAGGACTGACACCCCTGATCTGCGCAGATGAGCTGCGACGACCGTCCTCATTTTCGTGAACACCCGAGGAGTGCTGGTAAGGCCAATGGGGAGCACGGTAAACTAAAAGTGCTCGTGGTCTACCGTGAACCGCAGGTAACTCCGGTGGGTCGGCAGGACGGGGATATGGAAATATGCGTCCTGCAAGTCCAAGTCCAATGCTACCATCCAATCTCCAGGGTCCAGAGCAGCTAGGACCTAAGCTAAAGCATCTTGAACTTCTCCTTCCGGAGGAAGCCGTGGACCCTCCGGAGGTCCAAGATAGGGCGTAGGCCTCCTTTGCCCTTCTTGGGTACCAGAAAGTAGTGGGAGTAGCAACCATGTCCTACTTCTGGCCCAGGAACGTGCTATATGGCCCCCTTGGCCAAGAGGGCCGTAACTTCCTCCTGCAGAAGTTGCAAGTGATCCCCCGACATGCATTGGCACTGCAGTGGCAGGGCTGGCGGGGTTGCCTCGAAGGGGAGGGAGTAGCCACTTCGGACGATTTGCAGTACCCACCTGTCCGAAGTGATGGTACGCCAGTAGAGGAGGTGATTGCGAACCCTGCCCCCTACTGGCGTCGAATGGGCCTGAAAGCTCAGACTAGGAAGGCTTTGAGGCAGATGCTGCGGGGGCGGATGTGGACTGACCTTGCCGTTGTCCACCGGCACCGCCACGGCGGTTACCACGTCCGCATTGAGGTTGGTTCTGCGGCCAGCTGGACGTGTGGGGGCGCCCTTTCCTTGGCCACGAAAGGGGCGAAAAGCGGTAGTTTGCTGGTATTACCTGAGGCCCAAGGACTTGGCCGTAGCTCTGGAGTCCTTGAAACGCTCCAGCGCACTGTCCGCTTTGTCGCCAAAGAGGCGACGGCCATCAAAAGGCATGTCCATAAGGGTGGCCTGGACATCCCTAGAAAAGTTGGCGGACCTCAGCCAGGCATGGCGGCGAACCGCCACTGTCGTTGCAATCACACATACCCAGCGAGTCCGTGGTATCCAGTCCACACCGTAAGGAATAGCGTGCTGCATCCCGCCCTTCCGCTAGGGCTTGAGTAAGCTTTGCCTGGACCTCCACCGGGCACTGCTGCAGCACATCCGCAACCGTATCCCACAGAGTGGGTGTAACGGCCCAAAAGGCAGGCGGTGTTGACAGACCGCAGACCCACAATCCGTGAGAACAGTTTCTTTCCAAACTGATCGTACCTTTTGGATTCCCGATCCAGAGGAGCGGTCGGGAATGCGGCCTATGATGTAGAGCAGCGTTTCCCAAACTGTGGTCCGCGGACCCCCAGGGGTCCGTGACACATTCCCAGGGGGTCCGCAAGAGGCAGTTTTAAAAGCACTGCAAAGCTCCTCGTCTAATTACCAGTTTTAGAGCAACAATAAAAGTGTCAAAATAACGCCAGTGATTAATGCACCTGCTGGAGAGATGAGTTTTGTCCAGTTGCAGCTTTGAGATATCTAACGTAGCACAGAACAGAGGGTGCAAAGAACGTGTACCATGCATTTGAGAAAAAAAACAGTGTTTTATGTGCATTGGTCAGTGGGTTGCTGCTTTTGTCACAGATTTTTTTGTTAATCTACAGTTCATAAGTGACAATTGTAATCTAGCACACTGACCTATAAACTGTCATCAAAGAACTGCTTGCAAACTGCATGGTACAAGTTAGTAACTTATGTTTTTTCCAAGTCTTTCATTATCCTGATGCTGCTAAAAAGGTTTATATGGGCGGAAATATATATATTTTTTTTAAAGTCAATACTAACCACTAGCTGATGTTCTGAGTCCCAAGTTTGCGCTTCTCCGGATCAAGCACTCTTTAAAAATGCCTACTAGTATGAATGACATTTGAATCCTACACATTGTAGTACCCTTTGCCTTATGTAACATTTTCTATACACTGATTTACACATGTGATTCATTGTCTCTATATGTATGTGATGTAAAGTGCTCCGACTTCCTACAATGGTATGAGAGATACTATAAAACAAAGGAAATACATGTGACAGAGGCTATGGAGAGATGCAGCACACATTGAAAAAACAAAAACCAGGAGAAATAAAGGATTTCTCCTCGGTTTCCCAAGTTAAGACCTGATTTTCCCTGGCTTAATTTTGGCACTACCTCCTATTTATGCTGCCCTTGTAAATAGGGGGCAGCGTCAAAATGAATGGGTGTTGCGGTGGAACGCCCACCGCAACACCCACCCCCACCCCTTTCAGGCATTGTGTGATAGGGGACCTTATTAACAAGGCAGCGTTAAGTCATGTTAAGTGGCTTAACGCTGCCTTGTAAATAAGGCAAAGCCTCTATTGCCATGGGAACGTTGCAAAAAGTGATGTTCCCATGGAGATACGGGCTACTAAGTATGCCCCTAAAATCCTTAGTAATTTGAGTATTTGTTTTGTGTGCACGCGTGTTTATTTTTTCTGAATTACTGTTTTAATGTTTGAAATTTAAATCATAGAAATTGCTTGGGGGTCCCCGGCTTCCAGCAGTGACTCAGTGGGGGTCCTCACGAGTCAAAAGTTTGGGAACCACTGATGTAAGGCCTGGGTAACCAGACTCTCGGGGTGGGGTGGGTGGACAGAAAGCAGGGGTCGCCCGGAGCCGGGCGGTGGCGTCGGGCCACGTTCCGATCCACAGGAAGACCTGAGGAGGGCTTGGACCAGGTGCCCATCAGAACGTCATAGAGGGCTTCATTAAACGGCAGGAGAGGCTCAGAGGAGCTTGCCTGCGGTTTGAGCACCTCAGTGAGGAGGTTAGTTCTCTCGGCCACGACTGGGAGCTCAAGAGCCAAGGCCTTGGCTGCCCTAGTCAACACCACGCTGTAAGCAGCCCCCCGCTCCGTAGCCACGGTAGGAGGGGAGACAAATCCAGTGTTGGGCAAAGTGTCCAGACCACTGGCCTCCCCCAGCTCATCTGCCCAGTCCTGGCTCGACTGGCACTGCAGTGCCAGAGGGTCCTCAGACCCCTCCCAGTCGCCCTCGTCATCCATCTCCTGATAGGAAAAAATTATGGAGCCGAGTCGTTGGTGAAGGGTTCACCCATCGGCGTCGAAGCCGGTGCTGGTCAGATGCCGGATCCGGACCGGGGACAGCGTTGGGGGCGTCACCCTTTGGGACGGCGCCAGCTGAGGGGTCGTAAGGTCGACTGGCGACGGCCCAGACCCAAGCCTGGATCCTGTGGAACCCTGCGGCGTCGGGACCGAAGTAGTCGACGGCACCGGGGCCGAAGCACCAGACGGACCCGCGGTCCCAAGGCGCCTCGGCTGGGCCCGACTGAGGGAAGTGCGACCTCATGGCCGTGAGGAAAGCACTTTCATCTCCTCCGGCGTCACGTTCCACCCAGGGACCGGCGGGTATGGAGCTGGACGCGGCGCCTGCGGCACCGACGGAGCCGCAGGGGCAGTGTCGTGTGAACATCGGGAGGAGTCGGAAGAGCGATGACGCTTCTTCGACTTCTTCTTAGAGTGCCTCGACTTACCTGAGGACTTTGAGCCAGACGAGTGGTGGTGACTCGTCGAACGGCGATGACTGTGGCCGCACGACCGGTCCCTCGACCTCCTCCTCGACCGGGACCTCTAACAGCGCGGGCCGACTGCCGGAGCTCGAGGCGCTTACGGGACCGCTCCCGCCTAGGTTTTGAGGTCAAAGCCCGGCAGTCGGGGGGGCACGCTTGTCATAGTGGTCGGCTCAGAGACAGTAAAGACGCAGACTGTGCGGGTCGGTCACCGACATCAAGCGGTGACCGTCCTCACCGGGCTTAAACCCAGGCATCCCTTCCGGCACCGTGAGTTGAGTGGACTAGAGAAACTATCTAAAACAGATCAAAAAGTTAGTCAAAAATTGACTAGGAGTACTGCTCTTCCCGGATCTGCGCTTGCTGGCGTGGAAAAAAGAAGAACTGACGTCAGCGCGCGAGAGCGAGAGTACTCAGACTACGTCATCCCGGCGATCACGACGCAAATGACGGACGCGGAGCCGCAGACGACGCCTACCGACGCGCAGAGGTACTGCTACGCAAAACTCTCCGGATCCAGTCTGACGCCTGGGGATATTCTAAGGTATCTCTTCTAAGGTAAAGAATCTAAGATGCAGCACTTTTTTAATATGCTACGCTCCTTGTTAATCACACCTACTTGGGGGGAGGGCACGAAATACCTAATAGGTTGGGAGACTCTGACTAAGCCTTATGCGATGGGTGGATTTTCGTTACCCGACATGCACTTATACTATTTGTGCGCTCAGGCACCGTTTGCTTATTATTGGCAGAATGCGCCGGCGTTCACGCCACATGTGGCAGTTGAGGCTGGTGCATTTCACCCTTTGCCGCTGAAGGCGATGATTGTTAATCCATATTCGGTATACGAACGAGGAGAGGTAGATTCGGTCAGATGTAAGGCTCGAGCCTGGGAGGAACTGGGGAGGCGGGCGGGACGTCTCCACTGTATGCACCGGCCATGCTTTACTGCACCATACTGCGATATCTGTGACAAGGGAAACTGGGGCACTTAACGTTTTGCAGGCCGCTGGGGTCCACACAATGGGTGATGCTTATGTGGATGGGACATTTATCCCAGTGAAGGAGTTTGTGAAGGAGGGGTCGAACAGGGCGATGTCCACATTCATATTTACTAGACTCCGCTCGGCCATGCGCAGTTTGTTCTCGGTCTTTCCTGAGGATCCTCCCACATTGGGGGCTCTGCAGCTGCTATATACCGCACAGAATAAGGTCAAATTAGTTTTGCGACTGTATTATGCCTCACAACTGGATGAAGGTGCGGCGCCAAGCAGTTCTAGGGCCAAATGGGATGTATGTCTGATGCAACCACTCACAGACGAGGAGTGGGAGGAAAGCTGTTGCATGACTGGGAGCTTTGTGTTAAATGGCAATTTTAAACTTATTCATTATAAGTACATTCACCAAATGTATTATACCCCTGCCCAATTGCATAAATATGGCCTGCGGGACTCCCATTTTTGTAGGAGGTGTGGCGTCGACAACGCAGAGTTTATCCATTTGGCCTGGGCTTGTCCCAAAGTATCTGCCTTCCGGGCTGATGTGACTACAGCATTGACGGAAATGACAGATGTGCAAATCACGAGAGATTTAAGTATATGCATATTAAGTATTGTTTCTAAAGTTCCAGCTGGTGTTCGTAAACTGGTGGTGTTGGCTATGCAGTTGGCCAAACGCAGAGTCGCTTTATGTTTAGATGGCAGGCCAGCGCCATTTTTGAGGCAATGGCTACAAGATCTTGCTTACTGCAGGGATCAACTCACCGGTTACGCGGAGGAGTTACCGAGGGCATCTAGACCACAAGATATATGGGGCCCCTACACAGCATATATGTTAGCCCATTCAGTGGATGAATAAGCGCGTATTGATTGATCAAATTGTTAAGGAATTTTTGCTATGTTACCCGTAGCAATTTTCTTATGCACTGATATATGTATTGTGGCAATTTCACACTGGATGTATTATGTGGGATATTGATTGTATGCACCTATGACTGCTTTTCTTTGTTTCTGATTGCAAAATGATAAATAAAATAAATTTAAATACAACCTTGCCCTTCCTTGCTCTGGAAACCCCCCACAAAAAGCTGATAGTCCCCAAATTTTCTTTGGTGCAGTCAATATCAAAGTTTACTGCCCTCATGGGTGGCCAAACGATGGAGTCTATTCCTCCTTAGAGGAATGAGGTGGAGCAAGGAATGCTGCAAGGATATGAAAGAGTGACCCGTTTTAGTAGAAAGAAACCTTGGGTCCTCACCCCCAACTTTCCCTCAATGCGTCAATAAGGGCCTGCAGCTCGCTCACATGCATAACAGATGTTATGGCGATGAGAAAGATAATCTTCAACATCAGTCGTCTCAATGGACAACTGTGCTGCAATTCCAAAGGGGTGCACATTGAAAAAGTGAGGCCTAAGTATTGGTCTCACTGTGGCATCACAAATGGTTTTTGCAGAAATAATTTTGCAATCCAATTAACATTTTTTTTTTACAACAAGTGATTTAAGTAGCAAAGGCTGATCTGGCAACCACAAAAAACCTAAGAGGATAGGGACGTTATGGAGGCAGACCTATCAATGGAAGAAATAAGCAAGGCTCTGGGGCAACTTAAATCGGGGAAGGCGATGGGGCCCAATGGAGTCCCGGTGGAGTTTCTGAAGGTTACAGCCTCTTTGACTATGCCACATCTGAAAGCCATGTATGAGGAGAGCTTGGAAGAGGGTCGGCTACCCCTAGATCAGCGCAAAGCCACTATTGCAGTTAGCTATAAACAAGGTAAACCGAAGGACAATTGCAGCTCCTATAGGCAGATTTCACTGATAAATGGGGAGACTAAGATATTAGCAAAAGTCTTGGCGAATAGGTTGGCAACAGTTATTACCTCATTAGTCCACTAGGACAAGTCTGGCTTTATGCCAGGGCGAAACACTGCCCTTAACTTACGTCGTGTACACAACGTAATGGCTAGAAGGCAATACATAGAAGACGTGGCGATACTGTCCCTTGATGCCTCCATGGCGTTCGACTCCATAGAATGGCCATACCTATTCGAGGTCCTGCAAAGGGCAGGGCTAGGCCCCAAATATGTGGCCTGGGTGAGAGGGTTAACGGTTTTACCTCCCGGACGTTTGAACTCCGCAGGGATGCCTGCTGTCCCCGCTGATCTTTGCCCTTGTACTGGAGCCACTCGTGGCCTGGATACGAAGAGACGTGATGGTACGTGGCATGTGCTGGGCGAATGATTTAGAAGACCGCATATCGCTCTACGCAGATGATATCCTACTTTATTTGGCATCCCCATATAAATCGATTAGTGTTGTTTTAGACACTCACAAACTTTGGTAAATATTCAGGCTATGCAATTAATTGGCGCAAATCAGTCTTGTTCATGCTGAAAGGAGAGGTGCCACGTCTCCCGTCACAGTATGCGATAACGGTAGCAGCTGACTGTTTTCAATACTTGGGGATCTTTGTCACCTCGGACCCAGCCTGTTTTTTTACGACTCAAATTTGGCCCGCCTCTGGCCAGACTGCGTGCAGATGTGAAGCATTGGAGAGCCCTGCCCTTAACGCTGGTGGGAGGGCAGCGCTTTTCAAGATGCTGGCCCTTCCTTTCTTTCTCTATGTTCTGCATAACTGTCCCTTCAAAGTCCCAGATTCGTACTTCAGAGCGGTTGAGGGTGAGATTACAATGCTGCTATGGGACGGAAAGGGCCCTAGAATTGCTAGGCAGAAAGTGACAAAAAGTTGGTATGATGGAGGCATAGCCCTCCCAGACCTGCAACGATACTACTGGGCGGAGCAACTGTTAATCATTGGATATATTACCCTCCAGACGACCCAGCGTATACCCTCGATAGATACTGGACTGACTGCTCGGTTTATCTGGGGGCTCTATACACCACTGATAAGAAAAATAAGGGGAAGTTCTTCGGACCGACCAAACATACACTGGAGGGGAAGTTCTTGGGACCGACCAAACATACACTGGAAATTTGCCGTATAGTCACGTCTCGACTAGGTTGGACAGGCACTCTATCGCTGGACACACCATTGTGGTTCGCTCAGAAACTTGGAAGGCTAGGATATCAGCCTGGATTTGATAAATGGGACCGCATCGGGTTATCCATTGTGGGAGATCTGGTCAAAAAGGGGGAGATATTGACCTTTAGTGAGCTCAAAGAAAAATATCAGATGGCTCAGGGAGAAATATACAGATACTTACAAATCAGACACGCGTTACAGGCAGCTTTTCAGTCTCTTACAGACATACCGGGTCGTCACCTCTGGAAGATCGCCTGCTTTTTGGACCTCTCAGGTCAAAGGCGATATCCTTAACTTATAAGAAACTGAGCAACAACCTTCCAGATACCTTCCCGAAGCTCAGGGAGCGCTGGTAAAATGATATGGGCCGTATAGAGGACGAAGACTGGCAGTCGGCACTAATGTCCCCACGTGAAGCGGCTATCACTCAGAGGTTTCGCCTGATCCAACTTGGAATACTCCACCGCTCATCTCTAACAAAGACAGTTTGGGCCAAAATAGGGGCCAAATCTGATGTCAGGTGTGTAAGGGGGTGTGGCCAGTAGGCCACATTTTACCATACTTTACCATACTTTATGGACCTGCCCCAAGGTACGCCCCGCCCTCTCTGGGAGGGAGCCACAACTCACATGTCCACTGCCGTAGGAAAAGAAATAGCACTAACGCACAAGTTACTACTTGTGTAACGATATATCTGTAAGAGACATTAGTTAGTGATAGATTCCGTACCTTAGAATATCCCCAGGCGTCAGACTGGATCTGGAAAATTTTGCGTAGCAGTACCCTTGCGCGTCGGTAGGCGTCGTCTGCGGCTCCGCGTCCGTCGTGGGCGCCGTGATAACGTCATCGGAGTACTTAGACGCCGCCTCCGCGTGCTGACGTCAGTACTTAGCCACAGCTTTTCCGCGCCAGAAGCGCAGAGCCATGACAAAAACCGACACTGGTGCCAAGAAACTAGGGCCCTGAAAGGGGATGACCTTAACCCTAGATATCGGTTCGCAGAACGGGGAGGATGGGTGGGTCGGTAAGGAATCTATCACTAACTAATGTCTCTTACAGATATATCGTTACACAAGTAGTAACTTGTGCATCTGAAAGAGACACGTTAGTGATAGATCCCTTACCTTAGAATAGATACCCCAGCAATACCATCCCCGTGGTGGTGGGTCTGCGAACCAATATTCACACCAGAAAGTCCTGGAGAACGGAACGGCCGAAGTAACCATCCATCCGGACTTGACTGTCCAGGCAGTAGTGCCTCGCAAACGTGTGCAACGAAGCCCACGTAGCAGCCTGGCAAATGTCTTGCAAGGGCACACCTCGGCCCAAGGCAGTTGTAGTGGCCGTGGCTCGAGTGGAATGAGCCCGCAGCCCAACAGGTGGTTCCCTCTTAGCCAAGGAGTAACACGCCTGGATGCACATGATAATCCATCGAGAAATGGTCCTCTTGTGCACCGCTTTCCCTTTCTTAGCGCCCGCGTACCCAACAAAGAGTTGATCATCCACTCGGAACTGGCGTGTGCGATCCAGATAGAACGAGAGCACACGTTTTGGGTCCAGACGGTGGAGCCTCTCCTCCTCTCTCGAGGGGTGCGGAGGCGGAAAGAAGGTGGGCAATGTGATGGACTGCCCAATGTGGAAGGCCGTGACCACCTTTGGCAAGAAGGAGGGCCTAGTCCTCAAAACAACCTTGTCCGGATGGACTGAAAGGAAAGGAGGCTTACAAGAGAGGGCCTGGAGCTCACTCACTCTCCTGGCAGAGGTGATGGCTACCAGGAAGGCAGTCTTCAAAGAAAGAAGGCGAAGTGGACAGTTAAGAAGTGGCTCAAAGGGAGCGCACATCAGAAAGGTCAGAACCAGGTTCAAGTCCCACTGAGGCATCACGAAAGGAACAGGAGGAAAGGTATGAGTGATGCCCTTCAGAAATCTGTTAACTATAGGGGACTTGAACAAAGAAGATTGGTCAGGCAGCCTCAGAAAGGCTGAAAGAGCCGAAAGATAGCCCTTGATAGTGCCCAGAGCAGAGCCCTGCTGGCCAAGAGAAAGAAGGAAGAGAAGAATCTCAGAGAGAGGGGCATTGAGAGGATCCACAGCCTTTGCTGTGCACCATGCCACAAATCTGTTCCACCTGCAGGCGTATACCGTTTTTGTGGAGGGACGCCTGGCTGCCAGAATGATGTTGCAAACTTCAGGAGGCAAGTCAAATGGCCTCAACTGTCGCCGCTCAATCTCCATGCATGGAGGTGGAGACTGGACAGGTTCGGGTGGAGGACCGTCCCCTGCTGCTGCGACAGAAGGTCCTCCTGAAGAGGCAGACGAACCGGGGGATCGACTGACATACTGAGTAGCTCGGGATACCAGTACCTTCGTGCCCAGTCCGGAGCCACAAGGATGACTTGTGCTCGGTCGCGCTTGATCTTCTTCAGCACTCTGGGCAGAAGAGGTATAGGCGGAAAGGCGTACAACAGACCGCAGCTCCACTCGCGACGAAAAGCGTCTTCGAGCGAGTGCCGCCTTGGAAATTCCAACGCGCAGAACTGATGACATTGCGCGTTCTCTTCGGTGGCGAATAGATATAACCAAGGCTCTCCCCAACGTAGAAAGAGGCCTTGCGCCACGTCCGAGTTCAGACGCCATTCGTGATACATCGAGCACCGACGGCTGAGTTCGTCCGCCCTGGCGTTCAGAGAACCTGCCAGGTGTTGAACCACCAGAGTCACGCCCTGATGTTCCAGCCATTGCCAGAGGCGCAGAGCCTCCTGGCATAGGGTCCACGACCCCACCCCGCCCTGTTTGTTGCAGTACCACATGGCGGTGGTGTTGTCCGTGAACACCTGCACTGCACTCCCTCGGACAGACGGGAGGAATGCTTTCAGTGCCAGACGAATCGCCCGCAGCTCCAACAGATTGATATGGAGCCGGGACTCCGCCGGAGACCAGAGTCCTCTGATCTCCGCCTCTCCCAAGTGGCCACCCCAGCCCTGGAGGGACGCGTCCGTCACAACTACGTGCTCCGGGTGGGGAAGGGAGAGGGATCTGCCGTTGACCCAATCGCGGTCCGTGAGCCACCACTGCAGCTGTCTCGCAGTGCCCTCCGAGATCAGGACATGGTTGGAAAGGTTGCCCCTGTGCTGGGCCCACAAACTTCAGGTCCCACTGCAGAGCCCGCATCCGCCACCGTGCGTGATGCACCAGAAGGATGCAGGAGGCCATCAGCCCCAGAAGCCGCAGCGTCAGCCTGACCGAAACCCGGGATAACGGCCTGAAGATCGGAATCAGGGCCTGAATATCCCGGACTCGCTGTTCGGGCGGGTAAACCCGAAACTGCGCCGAGTCGAGAACCGCTCCGATGAAAAGGAGCTTCTGAGAGGGGCACAGGTGTGACTTCGGCACATTGATGGAAAATCCCAGCCTGTGCAGGAGATCCGCCGTAGTCTGGAGGTGGTTGACGACTGCCTGGGGCGAGCCCGCCTTCAACAACCAGTCGTCTAGGTAGGGAAGACTGAAACCCCTAACCTGCGCAGGTGAGCTGCGACCACCGCCATCACCTTCGTGAACACCCGTGGGGCGCTGGTAAGGCCGAAGGGGAGCACGGTAAAATGAAAGTGCTCGAGGCCTACCGTGAACCACAGGTAACGCCGGTGGGCCGGCAGGACGGGGATGTGGAAATACGCATCCTGCAAGTCCAACGCTACCATCCAGTCTCCTGGGTCTAGGGCAGCCAAGACCTGAGCCAGTGTCAGCATTTTGAACTTCTCCTTCCGGAGGAAGCCGTTGACGTTCCTCAGATCCAAGATAGGGCGTAGGCCCCCTTTGCCCTTCTTGGGTACCAGAAAGTAGTGGGAGTAGCAACCACAACCTACTTCTGGCCCAGGAACGCGCTCGATGGCCCCCTTGGCCAAGAGGGCCGAAACTTCCTCCTGCAGGAGCCGCAAATGATCCCCCGATACGCGGTGGTGTTGCGGTGGCATGGCTTGAGGGGTCGTCTCGAAGGGGAGGGAGTAGCCCCTTCGGACGATCTGCAGCACCCACCTGTCTGAAGTGATTGTGCGCCAGTGAGAGTGGTGATGGCGAACCCTGCCCCCCACTGGCGTCACATGGGCCGAAAAGCACGGACTAGGAGGGTTTAGAGGCGGATGCTGCGGGGGCAGGTGTGGACTGGCTCCGCTTGCCTCCCCGACCGCCTCCACGGCGGTTTCCACGGCCGCCGCCGCGCTGGACGACAGTTTGCGGCGAGTGGCTGGCGGCACGCGTGGGGACGCCCCTTCCTTGGCCACGAAAGGAGCGAAAGGCACCCACTTGCTGGCGCGGGGCCGAGAGGCCCAAGGACTTGGCCGTAGCCCTGGAGTCCTTAAAGCGCTCAAGCGCGTGGTCTGCCTTGTCGCCAAAGAGGCGACGGCCATCGAACGGCATGTCCATGAGGGTATTCTGGACATCAGCCGAGAAGTTGGCGGATCTGAGCCAGGCGTGGCGTCGAATCGCCACCGTCGTAGCCATCGCTCTGCCCAGCGAGTCAGTTGTATCCAGTCCGCACCTGATCGAGTACTTCGCTGCGTCCCGGCCCTCCACTAGGGCTTGGCCGAGTTTGGCCCGTACCTCCAACGGACACTCTGGCAGCACTTCCGCCACCGTTTCCCATATAGAATGGTTGTAACGGCCCAAGAGGCATGCGGTGTTGGAAGACCGCAGTCCTAAGCTAAGGGACGAGAATACCTTTTTGCCAAAGGCCTCGTACCTCTTGGATTCCCGGTCAGGGGGAGCCGACGGGAAGGCGGTCTGGGAGTTAGAGGCCTGGATAACCAGACTCTCGGGGGTGGGGTGGGTGGACAGGAAACATGGGTCGCCCGGAGCCGGGCCGTGGCGTCTGGCCACGTTCCTATCTACAGGCGAACCTGTAGCGGGCCTGGACCAAGTGCCCAAAAGAACGTCCGACAAGGCCTCATTAAACGGCAGCAGAGGCTCCATGGAGCATGACTGCGGCTTAAGGACCTCAGTGAGGAGGTTAGTCCTCACGGCCGCGACGGGGAGCTCAAGGCCCAATGCCTTAGCAGCCCTCATCAACACCACACTATATGTCGCGCCCTCCTCCGAAGCCACGGAAGGAGGAGAGACGAATCCAGTGTCTGGAGAGGTGTCCAGGCCACTGGCCTCCCCAAGGTCTCCTGACCAGTCCATTGTAGACTGACATTCCCTTGTCAGAGGGTCCTCGGACCCCTCCCAATCCTCCTCTTCCCCCATCTCCTGAGACTCAGGGTCGTAAGTGAATGAGGATGGTTCATAGGGATGGAAATCCCCGTACGGCGTCGAGATCGGCGCCAACAGGCGCCGTCCCGACGCCGGAACCCCTAGAGAGGAGGCATTGGGGACGGCCTCGGCCGACGCCGGAGGGGACACCACACGGACCGACCCCGGGGGGGGTCGTAAGGTCCACCGGGGACGTTCCAGCGCCCGACGAGGGCCGAACGGCACCCTGCGGCGCCGGGCCCGAAGGCACCGACGACGCTGGAACCGTCGAACCCTGCGGCGCCGAGCCCAAGGGCAGTGGCGGCGTCGGGATCGTGGAGCCCTGCGACGCCGGCGTCGGGGCCGAAGCACCCGACGGCGTCGGGGTCGCATCCCCCGACCCACTAGGGCCCCCAGACGGGTTCACTGGGCCCGAAGGCGCCGCGGAACCAGTCGGAGAAGACGGGGACCTCATGGCCATGAGGAAGCGCTCTATCTCCTCCGGCGTCGCGTTCAGCCCAGGGACCGGGGGGTATTGAGCCGGACGCGGCGCCCGCGACTCCTGAGGAGCCGCGTGGGCGGTGTCACCCGAACCCCCGGCCGCATCGCACGAGCGTCGGGGGGAGTCGGAAGAGCGATGATGTCTCTTCGACTTCTTATGCTTCTTACCTGACGACTTGGACCCGGAGGAGTGGCGCCGACTCCCGGAGCTGTGACGGTTCCGCCCCCGCGACCTGTCCCTTGACCTCCCGTGGGACCGGGACCTCACACGGCGCGGGGCCGACTGGCGGATCTCGAGTCGCCTGCGGGACCGCTCCTGCCTGGCCTTCCTCGAGAGGGCCCGACAGTCGGAGCAGGCCTCGTCGTCATGGTCGACGCCCAAACACGTCAGGCACAGGCGGTGCGGATCCGTAACCGACATGAGGCGTTCGCAACCGCCGCAGTGCTTGAAGCCAGGCATCCCTAATGGCACCGTCGGAGTCGTGAAGACTTCGAAATAGATCAAAAAGATCCAAAAAGTTAGTCAAAAAATGACTAGGGAACTGCTTCTTCCAGATCTGCGCTGGCTGGCGTGGAAAAAAGAAGAACTGACGTCAGCACGCGGAGGCGGCGTCTAAGTACTCCGACGTCATCACGGCGCCCACGACGCCGGACGCGGAGCCGCAGACGACGCCTACCGACGCGCAAGGGTACTGCTACGCAAAATTTTCCGGATCCAGTCTGACGCCTGGGGATATTCTAAGGTAAGGAATCTATCACTAACGTGTCTCTTTCAGATACCACAACTCGTACTATTGAACATTTGGGAGGCCAAAGACTTAACGAAAATCGAACAACAGTTCACAACACTGGTGAAAAGAGAAGTGGCTAGGGGTTGGGGGGGGTCAAAACGCACCTTGTGGGTCAAAGAAATGGACAGGTGTATGCTGGCAGAGACAGAGGTTTATAAGGCGAGAGGATGCCCTAAGAAATGGGACAAGAAGTGGTCACAGTGGAACAAACAGATGAGATCTAGGTGTATCGCCCACGATCGAAATGGAAATGCGCAGACAAGAGAGACTAGTAGGAGATCTGTCCTGAGTAATCTTGATTGATGTTGAACTGGAATATTTTGATGGTAACATGCAATATATCATTCAATCATGTAATGTACTACTGTGATTTCAATCAAACAAAGTTTTATAAAAACTAAGAGCCAAGATGTTGCCCTAAACACTGCCTAAAGCAAGTTCTTCCTGAGCCAGAAATCGAACAAAAATTCAGACAAGCTCATTTGAAATGGGTCAATTTCTCAAGTGCAAGCAAACATTGCAATTGACATGCACGGATTTTGTGGAAGGACACCTCGCTGCCACGATGATTCTAACAAACTGAGGGAAGGTAGTCGGAGATCAACTACGCTGCTCAATCTCCCAGCATGGAAATGCAAATTGTGCAGGCATGGGTGCAGTTCACTGATCTGCAACAGAAGATTCTTGCGAAACGGCAGCTTGAACGGAGGACAGATGCCCATGCCCAGGAGTTCCAGATAGTACACTCCTGGTGAATGTGATGCAACTGATATGACTAGGGCCTTTTGGTTCCTGATCTTCAGAACTTTGGGCAGAATAGGATGTGGCAGGAAGGTATACAGGAGCCCCAAGCTCCACTCTAGACAGAAAAAGGCATGAATGATGGGCAGGGAAGCAGGACAAATCAAACATTCACCCCCAGCCAAGAGATCTGAGTTAAAGTCATTGTCCTTTTGCGCACCAAGCCACCCCGGTTTAGACACAGCATTATGCAAATCTGTCTGGACTCTGCTCCTCATGGATCAGTCCAGCCCGAACTGCCAAGCCAGGTCCTCCCTAGGCGGGGAGTCCACAACCCATCTCCTCTTTAGCTATATGGTAGCCAGGCGCGGTACGTCCATTGGGGTGTGGGGGCGTAGCCCCCCCACCTGCCCGGCTCAGCGCTGGCGTCTTTGAACTTAAGTAAACTGAATCAGTTTACTTAAGTTCAAAGACGCCGGCCCGAGGGAGAACGAACTGACAATCATGTCAGTCAGCATGACGTCGGACCCCCACCGGTCCGACGTCATGTTGACTGACATGATGGTCACACCAGGAGTAACAGGCAGCAGCACAAGTGCGCATGAGTGGGGACGGAGGGCACCCTGCCCACTCATGCGCACTACTGTCTGCTCTGCTGGCGCATGCCCATTCGGAGAGCGAAGTTTGAGCAAAGGCTCAAACCTCGGTCTCCTAATGGGCAGGCGGGCGAGTAGTAACTGTGCCCGGCCCTCAGGTAGGTTTTGATTTGTGTTTGTTGTTTTATTTCCCCTCCCTCGAGCATGCAGGCCGCCGCTGGGAAGGAAAGCAGTGCTTCGAAAAGTAAGAATGTGTTCTGCATGAGTTTGTTTGAATTCTTGCCGTGCCTGCAGGTTGAGGAGGAAACTGTATAAATATATTTCTCCAAGCAGGGAATGCTTTCTGTTTGCAGAAAAAGGGTGCTTAGTAATGTTTAATGTAATAACTTCACTTTCACAATTGCTTTATTACCTTCTTGCTTTCTCAAATTTTCTTGAAAATGCACCCTTTGCCCACTCTTTTGTCAAAGTTTTCTCAGGGGGAAAGGTTGTTTGAGCTCGCTCGCTACGCTCGCTTGCCGCAGTCCACTCAGACACTAATTTCACGCCCCACCACTTTCAAATGTCACCAGCCACCACTGATGGTAGCTCCACCGGGAATCAGCCGAATCACTTGGTCTCTACAGTCTGGGGTAAGTTCAACAGTTTCCAAGTCCTGATGTGTAAGCAGGTTAGGGGATAGGTTCAAGGTCGGATCAATTTCCAATTGTTGTATATGGAATCACCATACGAGTGATAGAGGAACAACACGTATGAAGCACCCAAGAGCGAGTGGGGTGAGGACCGGAGACAGAATTTGGGACCAAGGTTCTTTCCAGGCACCAGCCCCAAACAGGGAAGATGCCATTGGAAGACTCCCTTAACCTCTCACTCTCTCTGCACAGGCTGGGCACCCATAGATTAACGGTTATAAAGAGTGAAGCCATGAAGAGGATGCACAACAAACGATGGTGCAGTGGAAGGAGGGAAGACAAGGGGTACATGGAGGGGAAGGAGAAGTAATGTTCAGATCACATATAGATGACAGATTGCTGTGGGAATTTAAACAGCGCCAAGCCTTCTGTTAAACTACAAACTGGCAAAAAACGCTCCAACATTACAAATACAGTCCATGGAGGGTCTTTAAGAAAAAAAAACAAAAGCCTGCCTGGAGCTTATAAGACAATGTCCACATTTCTTAAGGTGGCTTTATATGAGGCCAATATTAATCCGGATGGGTATGCACTGAAAAATTCAAACGTTGTTTTGAGTCCGAGACTGTATTCAATAGACAACGTTGCAAACAGTTAATATTCTTAGCAGATCGAGCCCAAAAGCAAGGTTTAAAGATTAGATTAGACGTAAACCATCCTAAACAGTTATTATGCACTATGAAACAAGAGGCGAGAGTCAATATCCAAAGATGTTGGTAATGTTAGTGGCATAAGATTGGGCTCAATGTGAACGCCCACACTAAGGTATGTAAGGTGCAAGGGTGTAGTGCTGCCATGATCAAATTCAAGAAAGAATTGGAATGTGTACGGACAGGATCATCGAGGGAACAGTCTTAAGAGAGGCTAATAGCAGTAGTTGTCAGGTAAACCCAATGACACCTTTAGAACATGTATGGACTTGAGGGACTTTAATACTAGCATGTGAGTGGATTGTCATGACACCCAGTATTCATGGATGTGTGCTGGGTTCAGCAAACGTGTTTACCACCATGGATGCATCATATCAGAGTGTATTGCATAACATGTACAATTAACATGTTTCACACAATAAGGAACATATGAATTCAGACAGATGCATTCTGGATTTTCATCAGCAGCGGCTGTCTTTCAAAGAGCAATGCACCAGCTGTTCAGTGGCAGTGCCAGACTGTTACTAGCAAAACACTATATAGATGTATAATGCAAGTGTGGAGAAGCATGTTCAACTGTTGCATGCTGCACTCACAATATTACAGAAAAGCATGTTGACCAAAAGTTTGACTATCAGAAGGGACAAGCGGCATACAAGTGGTGATTATATGTTATCACATATCTATGAAAGATGTGTTTTCTAAGGAGATTTTGGTAGAGGCTACAAGCATGGCTTCCAGTTCTAACAACAAAGAGCTACATTTGTTCTGGAGGATGGCACAGTACTATGCGAACTGTATTTCTGAGTTTGTTTTAAACAATGTGCAAAGAACATTGAGGGTATAACATGCGAAGACGCAAGAGCTTCAGGGATGAAATCATATGGTACATGAGACCGGTCCTTAACAGTAACAGTTGGCTTTAGTTATGTCCTAAAGTCGTACCAGAGCAACAAGGGGTTCTGTACATGTAATAAATGATGTGGGGGGGGGGGGGGGTCATACTAACCCATTCAGTAATTGGAAATAAAACTCTTGGATGTGGTGGATTGTGATGCAGTGTAGGTCACACACCAGATTTGTTTATTTCCCTTAATGTGGCACAGGATTTGATAGACGGCAACTGAGATTTGGGTGTGGATCCTTGGTGGTATATTAGGAAGCAACAGAACTCATTTCATGATTCACTCATGGGGACGTATTGTGTAAATAAGCGCAAAGAAAAAACGGTGGGTGGCCAAGACCCAATATACCAGAGGGGCATAGGGGGCGCAATGGTGTAGTGTGTTTCATATCAGTAACAGGTCCCAAAGAATGGCAAAATATGGTGTCTTGTCTATCGAGATGCCTGACAAACCCAGTGTGAAGGGGAGAGAAAGAATAAGTGGAACAGGACGAGGATGTACATAGAATGTAAGTAAGGCAAGGTGTGTATGGGGTAAGATCAGATAAATCTGGAAAAATAAAATGCAGCCTGACTTGGCTGTCATACTATGCACTATAATCAGCACTAAATGTTTGTTTTTATGGAAAAGGGTGAGAGTATGGAATTCTTGTTGTAGTGGGGAACTGTTATAAAGAGGGAGGATCTGGTGAGTTTCTAACCTTCTGGTCAGATAATATGGATATAGAAAGTGCACCCTGCATTGAGTAACCTGTTCTACTCAAACCGGTTTCTGTGATGTCTTCACTTAGCAATACTTTTCTAGATTGTCTGCCTCAGCTTGGTTAAAGAAGGATTATGTGCGTGCTTAGAATGACCATTTAGGCGCAAAGAAGGAGATCAGACCTATTCAGTAAACTCAAAACAAAATGATGGCGTCAAGGAAAAAGCAACTGGAGCTTAGCTGGACCAGTAAAAAGATTAGTACAGAACTGCAGGTGCGACCGATGCGCGCTGTAGGCTTTCTGGATTGTATATCATATGGCTGACCTTGGTTTCACATCAACGCTGGGAGTAGGTATGAAGACGTTGGTTGAATAGATAGGAGAGTATAGGGCCTCTGGGAAGCTTGTTTCCGGTCCAGGAAAGGCATGGCTTGGCAGTTCGGGCTGGACTGTTCCCATGAGGCACAGGGTCAGACTGATTTGCATCTGGCCATGTCTGAACTGGGGTGGCAGATTGGGATAACAAACTGTGATGGATTAAACCCAGATCTGTTGACTGGGTGCGAGTGTTTGATTGGTTCAGATGCTCCGTCAATCACCACCCCCTTTTGTACCGCATCCTGAACAGCAGCTGGCAGAACAAATCAAACATTCACCCTCGTTCAAAAAGAAATGGTGGATTTAGGCCCAGATCTCTGTACTGGGGTGAATGTTTGACATTGTTCAGCATTCTGTACATCAATTGTTCTTTTTCGCACCACTGCAGAGAGAAGGCATCTCATAGAGAACGGTTTCGGAAACTCCAATGCACAAGGGTGCTGAGATTGGGCATTCTCAGCAGTGCCAAAAAGACAGAACCAGGGTTTCCCCCCATTGCTGAAAGATGTCCTGACCCACCTCTGGGTACAAATGCCATGTGATTCACTAAGCATCAGTGGCTGCGTTACTCTGCCCTGGTTTTTAGAGATCCCACCAGTTTGTTTACCAACAGATTCCTTGGCTGTTTATGCACTTCCAGGGGTGCAGAGCATCCGGACAGGTCCCAACTTCTCGCTGTACTGCATAGATGTTGTTCATAAGCACCTGCACTAGCCTTCTACTGATAGTGTTGAAAGCCTTCCAGCCCACCAAGTGAATCTCCCTCGACTGCCATAACTGATGAAGTGGTCTCCACTGGAGAACAAAGGCCTCTGATCTCCACCACAGATAGCCTCCCTAACCCAGTAATGATGCATCCGTGTCAACTCTGGGCGAGGTAGTGAGAGAGGTCTGCCACAGATCAGTAACCATCACTGCAGATATTTTGCAGTCTGATCTGAAATCCGGATATAATCAAACTCCCCTGATGCTGAGCCTTCTGGATTTTAGGTCACCTGGTATGGTTGGCCAGCAGGATGCAGGAGGTTAGAAACACCAGGAGCCTCCGAGTCCTCACACTGAGATCAAGGACCAAGGCTGAAACATCAGGATCATAGCATAAATATTCTGAAATCTCCACTTAGGGGGAAGGCACAAAACTGTACCATATCCAGAATAGCTCAGATGAACGGTGGCATCTGCGGAGTCAGGCGAGATTCTGGCACATTAATCGTGAACCCCAAAGATGTTCTGAGGTTCGCTGTCTGGAGATGGACTTCTGCTTGGGGCAAGCCCACCTTCTACAGTCAGTTGTCAAGGTAAGGGAAGACTAGTGCAGCCTTGACATCAAAAGGTATGCTATAACCATCAGCACCATCTTCTTGAACACCAGAGGGACACTGGTGAGACCACAAGAAGGCACAGTAAACTGAAAATGCTCCTGGTCCACCCTGAACCGCAGGTAGCGCCTGCAGGACAGGGGATACAGAAGTAAGGGTCTTGCAGGCCAGTGCCAACATCCACAGGGTCCAGGGCCGATAGGACCAGGGCTAGTGTGAGAATCTTTAATTTGTCCTTTGACAGGAAAGCATTGAGAGGGCAAAGATCCAAAACAGGATGAAGGTCCCTGTCACAAGGAAGTAACCAGAGTAACAACCAATTCAGACTTCAAAGTCCAGAACCCTCTATGGCTGCTTTGGTCAAAAGAGCCTGCACTTCCTGCAAGATGGACATGTCCTCCATCGGCTACCCTTATGGTGGTGGAGGTGAGGTAGCAAAGAAAAGTGGGGGTGTAGCCTTGGTTGGCAATTTGGAGGACCCACTTATCTGAAGTGATGGCCTACCACCCCAGAGGAAATATCTTATCCTGCCTCCTACAGAATGCTGTGCCCGGCAGGGGCACACCAAAGTAGATTTACAGATACTGGGGATAAGCTGCACTTAGTCCCCACTGTCCCTGGTGTTATTCTTTGAACTGCAGCCTCGGCCAAGAAAGGGCTAAAAGACCTGCTGGGCAGGTCTGATGTTGGCAGAACTGAAAACCCCAACCTTGCTTTTTTACCAATCAGGCGAGAGCTGCCCAACGGCATGGCCATCAAAAGTGCTTAGACATCTCCAGAGAAGCCCATAGATCTCAACCAGGTGTGTTGCTGCAGTACCACACTGGTGCCTGTTGCTCAGCCCAAGGACTTGGTAATGTCCAAAATAGCACATGAATTTTGCAGCATTCCTACCATCCTGGAGGGCTCGAGTAAGGGTCACCCCTGAAGGTCATTCAGAAAAGCTGGTAAAATTGTGCCACTGTCTCCCAAAGGGCATGGGACTACCGGCTGAGAAACCGGCTCATATTTACTGACCTCAAAGCAAGGCTAATAGACACATTTGAAAAGCAGGTTCTATCATCAGTTTTGATTCACGATCAGGCGGAGTGGTAAGGAAGGCTTTACTTTGCTGGTGAACAACTGTTCAAAGGCATCTGATGTCTCTGACTTCAGATATCCGGGTGCGGGATGATGGCGACAAGCAACCTGCCTGTTAAAAAGTAAACCTGAACATTGTTTCGTGTTTATGAAGGAATTGTTAAGTGGTAGTAAGGGTTCTGTAATGGCCTGACACGGATGAAGTACCTCAGTTAAAACAGTCTTGACCTTCATAATGGGGAGTTGTGGATCTAAGACTTTTGCCACACACTGCATAGCCACAAAGGAGGTATTTTGCTTTGTAGCAGGACCAAGGAGGATACCAGGTTCTTCCATCAGTTTTGAATTCACGATCAGGTGGAGTGGTAAGGAAGGCTTTACTAAGTCTCACATCCAAAATGACACTTCTATTTCAGATTCCTCCCCCCTAGAAGACAGGGTCCTCGCTGAACCACTACCCAAAAAATGGTATCACTCATCTACAAAAAACAAACAACTCACCCAATACCCTCACCGCACTCAGGACTAAATGAGAGGGAGCTGTTGGAGACTGATAACAGGGAATGGGAAGAGGCGCTGAGAACTTTTCATGAAGTGGCCATACATACATGGTTTCAATTGCACTATGTACATATGCTGCACAACACTTTCTACTTATGCACTGCGATCCGAGCCATGTGCCGCTTTCAAACAGATCTTTGCTTCCTGGGCTGTGGGGAAAGAGGCACTTTCATTATATGGTCATGCCCAATTGTACAAACCTTTAGGACATAACTACAGAGAATCATGGGAGAAGTAAGTGCAAAACACGGCAAAAGGAAAATGCTACTTACCAGTATGCATCTGTTTTTGGCATGTAGAGCTGCAGATCCACACATGCATAGATCGCCATCTGGTGTTGGCCACGGATGTTTGCACTTGTTTTAGTCTTGGAAAATTCTTTGGAAGTCACAAGATAGGGGACTCCTCCATTGGATCATAGTGCACATGGCCATCAGCTCCATCTTCAGATGTTTTTTTGCCAGCAGGGAAATGGAGTTTTGTGAGGAACAAAAAAGATGCCCATGTATGCTGTATCTAAATAAGATAAGACTGGAACAGATGAACAAGTTACTTACCTTCGGTAACGATATATCTGTAAGAAACATTAGTTAGTGTTAGATTCCTTACCTTAGAATCTCCCCAGGCGTCAGTCTGGATCCAGAAACTTTTGCGTAGCAGTACCCCTGCGCGTCGGTAGGCGTCGTCTGCAGGCGTCCCCTGCGGCTCCGCGTCCGTCGTCGGCGTCGTGATGACGTCGCTGGAGTATATAGACGCCACCTCCGCGCGCTGACGTCAGTTCTTTGCACACAGCTTTTCCGCACCAGGAGACGCAGAGCCATGAGAGAACCAACACTGGTGCCATGTAAAACTAGGGCCCTGAAAGGGATAACCTTAACCCTAGGTATCAGTTCGCAGAACGGGGAGGATGGGTGGGTTCGGTAAGGAATCTAACACTAACTAATGTTTCTTACAGATATATCGTTACCGAAGGTAAGTAACTTGTTCATCTGAAAGAAACACGTTAGTGTTAGATTCCTTACCTTAGAATACATACCCCAGCAATACCAACCCCGGTGGTGGGTCTGCGAACCAATACAAAACTACACCAGAAAGTCCTGGAGGACAGAACGGCCAAAGAAGCCATCCCTCCGGACTTGACTGTCCAGGCAGTAGTGCCTCGCAAAGGTGTGCAGCGAGGCCCACGTAGCCGCTTGGCAAATGTCCTGCAAGGGGACTCCCCGGCCCAGGGCAGTAGTAGCCGCGGTGGCCCGAGTGGAATGGGCCCTCAGCCCAACAGGAGGCTCCTTCCGAGCCAAAGAGTAGCACGCTTTGATGCAGAGGACGACCCATCGAGAGATGGTTCGTTTACAAACCACCCGTCCCTTCTTCGCACCCACGTAGCCAACAAACAGTTGGTCATCCACCCGGAACTGGCGAGTGCGATCCATGTAAAATGAAAGCGCACGTTTTGGGTCCAGACGATGGAGCCGCTCTTCATCCTTTGAAGGATGCGGAGGCGGGAAGAAGGAAGGGAGGGTGATGGACTGCCCGATGTGAAAGGCCGAAACAACCTTGGGCAGGAAAGAAGGTCTAGTCCTCAGAACCACCTTGTCAGGATGAATGGACAGGAAAGGAGGTTGGACAGAAAGAGCCTGGAGCTCACTCACCCTCCTGGCAGAGGTGATGGCAACCAGGAAAGCCGTCTTTAAAGTCAGGAGACGGAGAGGGCAAGAATGAAGGGGCTCAAAGGGAGCACACATCAGGAAAGTTAGAACCAGGTTCAAATCCCACTGAGGCATCACAAACGGAACAGGTGGAAACATGTGAGTGATGCCTTTCAAGAATCGAGTTACAATCGGGGATTTGAACAAAGAAGGCTGATCAGGAAGCCTCAAAAAGGCTGAAAGGGCAGAAAGGTAGCCCTTGATAGTGCCCAGAGCAGAGCCCTGCTGGGCGAGAGAAAGAAGAAACAGAAGAACCTCGGAAAGAGGGGCAGAAAGAGGATCCACAGCCTTTGCTGTGCACCATGCCACAAATCTGTTCCACCGACAGGCGTATACCGACTTTGTGGAGGGACGCCTGGCTGCCAGAATAACATCACAGACTTCAGGAGGCAAGTCAAATGGCCTCAACTGCCGCCGCTCAATCTCCAAGCATGGAGGTGGAGACTGGACAGGTTCGGGTGGAGGACCGTCCCCTGTTGCTGCGACAGAAGGTCCTCCTGAAGGGGCAGGCGGATCGGGGGACCGACTGACATGCTGAGTAGCTCGGGATACCAGTATCTTCGAGCCCAGTCCGGAGCCACAAGGATAACTTGGGCCCGGTCGCGCCTGATCTTCTTCAGCACTCTGGGCAGAAGTGGTATAGGCGGAAAGGCGTATAACAGACCGCAACTCCACTCGCGCCGAAAGGCGTCGCCGTGCGAGTGCCGTCTTGGAAACTCCAACGCGCAGAACTGATGACATTGCGCGTTCTCTTCTGTGGCGAATAGATCTAACCAAGGCTCTCCCCATTGCAGAAAGATGCCTTGCGCCACGTCCAAATTCAGACGCCATTCGTGATCCATCGAGCACCGACGGCTGAGTTCGTCCGCCCTGGCGTTCAGGGAACCTGCCAGGTGTTGAACCGTCAGAGTCACGCCCTGACGTTCCAGCCATTGCCAGAGGCGCAGAGCCTCCTGGCAAAGGGTCCACGACCCCACTCCGCCCTGTTTGTTGCAGTACCACATGGCGGTGGTGTTGTCGGTGAACACCTGCCCTACACTCCCGTTGACAAAGGGGAGGAATGCCTTCAGTGCCAGACGAATCGCCCGCAGCTCCAACAGGTTGATATGGAGCCAGGACTCCGCCGGAGACCAGATGCCTCTGATCTCTGCCTCTCCCAAGTGGCCACCCCAGCCCTGGAGGGACGCGTCCGTCACGACAACGTGCTCCGGTTGGGGAAGGGAGAGGGACTTGCCCCTGACCCAATCGCGGTCCGTAAGCCACCACTGCAGTTGTCTCGCAGTGCCCTCCGAGATCAAGACGTGGTCGGACAAGTTGCCCTGATGCTGTGCCCACTGAAACTTCAGGTCCCACTGCAGAGCCCGCATCCGCCACCGGGCGTGATGCACCAGAAGGATGCAGGAAGCCATCAGTCCCAGCAGCCGCAGCGTCAACCTGACCGAAACTCGGGATAGCGGCTGAAAGATGGGAATCAAAGCCTGAATATCCCGAACCCGCCGTTCCGGAGGATAAACCCGAAACTGCGCCGAGTCCAGAACCGCTCCGATGAAAAGGAGCTTTTGAGAGGGACACAGGTGTGATTTCGGCACATTGATGGAGAACCCCAGGTCGTGCAAGAGGTCTGCCGTCATCTGAAGGTGGTGGACGACTGTCTGGGGCGAGCCCGCCTTCAACAACCAGTCGTCTAGGTAGGGGAAGACTGAAACCCCCAACCTGCGCAGATGGGCTGCGACCACCGCCATCACCTTTGTGAACACCCGTGGGGCGCTGGTAAGGCCGAAGGGGAGCACGATAAACTGAAAGTGCTCCAGGCCTACCGTGAACCGCAGGTAACGCCGGTGGGCCGGCAGGACGGGAATGTGAAAATAGGCGTCCTGCAAGTCCAACGCTACCATCCAGTCTTGTGGGTCTAGAGCAGCCAAGACCTGAGCTAACGTCAACATCTTGAACTTCTCCTTCCGGAGGAAGCCTTTGACGTTCCTTAGATCCAAGATAGGACGTAGGCCCCCCTTGTCCTTCTTGGGCACCAGAAAGTAGTGGGAATAGCAACCACGCCCTACTTCTGGCCCAGGAACGCGCTCGATGGCCCCCTTGGCCAAGAGGGCCGTAACTTCCTCCTGCAGAAGTGTCAAGTGGTCCCCCGACACACGGTGGTTCCGCGGTGGCATGGCTGGAGGAGAGGTCTCGAAGGGGAGGGAGTAGCCCCTTCGGACGATTTGCAGCACCCACCTGTCCGAAGTGATCGTGCGCCAGTGAGCGTGGTGATGGCGAACCCTGCCACCCACTGGCGTCACATGGGGCCGAAAGCAAGGACTAGGAGGATTTAGGGGTAGATGCTGCGGGGGGGAGGTGTGGTCTGACCCCGCCGTTGTCCCCGACCGCCACCACGGCGGTTTCCACGGCCGCCACCGCGTTGGAAGGATTGTTGCGGCGCGTGGCTGGCAGCACGTGTGGGGGCGCCCCTTCCTTGGCCACGAAAGGGACGAAACGAACCAGTTTGCTGACGCTGGGTCGAGAGACCCAAGGACTTGGCCGTGACCCTGGAGTCCTTGAAGCGTTCCAGCGCGTGGTCCGCCTTGTCACCGAACAGGTGACAGCCATCAAACGGCATGTCCATCAAAGTATTCTGGACATCAGCCGAAAAATTGGCGGATCTCAGCCAGGCGTGGCGACGAATCGCCACTGTCGTTGACATAGCCCTGCCCAGCGAGTCGGTCGTATCAAGACCACACCGTATCGAATATTTCGCTGCATCCCGGCCCTCAGCCACAGCTTGACCGAGTTTTGCCCGCACCTCCATGGGGCATTCTGGCAGCAGTTCCGCGACCGTATCCCACACAGAGTGGGTGTAGCGGCCCAAGAGGCAGGCGGTGTTGCAAGACCGCAGGCCCAAACTAATGGACGAGAAGACCTTCTTGCCAAATTGATCATACCTCTTGGATTCCCGGTCGGGCGGGGCCGACGGGAATGCGGACTGGGAGGTCGAGGCCTGGATCACCAGACTCTCAGGGGTGGGGTGGGTAGACAGGAACTTGGGGTCGTCCGGACAAGGACGGTGGCGCCTGGCCACGTTCCGATCAACAGGCGCACCTGAAGCGGGCCTGGACCACGTGCCCAACAGAACGTCTGACAAGGCTTCATTAAACGGCAGCAGTGGCTCCTGTGGGCATGACTGCGGTTTGAAGACCTCGGTGAGGATGTTAGGCCTCA
The DNA here is from genome assembly GCF_964263255.1 of Lissotriton vulgaris. Classification (NCBI taxonomy): domain Eukaryota; kingdom Metazoa; phylum Chordata; class Amphibia; order Caudata; family Salamandridae; genus Lissotriton; species Lissotriton vulgaris. Next base: position 116,553,450 of record NC_141699.1, read on the forward strand.
CGGCCGCGACGGGGAGCTCAAGGTGTAAGGCCTTGGCAGCCCTCATCAGCACCACAGAATAGGCAGCTCCCTCCACCGATGCCACGGAAGGAGGAGAGATCAAACCAGGGTTAGGAGAGTCGTCCAGACCACTGGCATCCCCCAAGTCACCTGTCCAGTCCGGGTCATACTGGCACTCGCGTGACAGAGGGTCCTCGGACCCCTCCCAACCTTCACCGAACTCTTCATCTTCTCCGTATTCGGAGTCAACGATGTAGACCGGCTCCTCGGGGTTCATGGGCCCCATCGGCGCCGGGACCGGCGTCGAGCGACGCCCGTCCGGCGCCGCGTCCGGCGTCGGTGAAGGTAAGGGGACGGCGCCGCCCGGAGCCGGCGCCGGAACCCTGCCGCCGGCCGGAGCCGGCACCGGAGAACCGGCGCCGCGCGGGGGCGGCGTCGGGGGTAACCCCGATGGCAACGGCGCCGGGGAGGCCGGAAGACCAGCCGGCGCCGATCCAGAAGGCCCTTGCGGCGCCGGGGTCGGAGCCGTCGGCGGCGCCGGGGCCGGAGCACCCGACGGCGCCGAGGCAGGGACACCCGAACCGCCAGGGCCCCCAGACGGTAGCACTGGGCCCGAAGGCGCCGTAGGCCCCGTCGGAGAAGCGAGCGCCCTCATGGCCATGAGGAACGCCTCGATCTCCTCAGGCGTCGCGCCATGCCCAGGGACCGGAGGGTATGAGGCAGGCCGCGCCGGCGACTCTCGCAGAGCCGCGGGGTTGGGGTCACCCGAGCCCCCGGCCGCATCGCGCGAGCGTCGGGGGGAGTCGGGGGTACGATGACGACGCCCCGACTTCTTGTGCTTCTTACCTGAGGAGCCTGACGAGTGGTGTCGACTTCCGGAACGCTCGGCGCGGCTCCGCGACCGCTCCCTCGAACGCTCTCTCGACCTCCGGCCGGACCGGGACCGCTCCCGGTCCCGACGTGGGGCCGACACCCGGAGCTCCAGCAGCTTGCGGGACCGCTCCCGCCTAGCCTTGTTGGTGAGGGCCCGGCAGTCGACACAGGAGTCCACGTCGTGGTCGGGGCCCAGACACCGGAGACAGAGGCGGTGATGGTCTGTGACCGACATTGTGCGCTCACAGTCATCACAGTGCTTGAACCAGGCATCCTATCAGGCACAATTAGAGATATAACAACGAAAAACTTGGTCAAAAGACCGGAGTACTGCTCTTCAGATCTGCGTCCACTGGCGCGGAAAAAAGAAGAACTGACGTCAGTGCGCGGAGGCGGCGTCTATATACTCCAGCGACGTCATCACGGCGCACGACGCCGACGACGGACGCGGAGCCGCAGGGGACGCCTGCAGACGACGCCTACCGACGCGCAGGGGTACTGCTACGCAAAAGTTTCCGGATCCAGACTGACGCCTGGGGAGATTCTAAGGTAAGGAATCTAACACTAACGTGTTTCTTTCAGATAAGGTAGCCGGGGAGGTGGGTTGGCGTGTGTGGATCTGCAGCTCTACATGCCAAGAACAGATGCATACTGGTAAGTAGCATTTTCCGTTTGAGGCATATGAGCTGCAGATCATACACTATATGCATGGATTGAATAGTAGTACCCCTCCTTAGCGGCAACCACCAGTATCTGTTGCAGTACTTTGAAATAGTGTTTGGAGTACAGCTTGGCCTACAGTAGCTTGTTTTGTTTGCACATCTACACAAAAGTGCTTTGTGAATGTGTGCGGTGTAGACCATGTAGCTGCTTTGCTGATGTCATCCAAGGGAATGTTCTCTAGAAATGCCATTGAAGCCCCTACCTTGCGGGTAGAGTGGGCTTTACGAGGAATAGATAGTGTACGTTTTGCTTTGTGATAGCAAATTTGTATGCATTTGACAATCCACCGTGCAATTCCAGATTTTGATATGAGGTTGCGTTTATGTGGTGTTAAGAAGGACACGAAAAGTTTTGTTTAGCGAAAAGGTTTTGTTCTTTCAATGGAATAAAGGAGTGCTCTTTTTAAGTCTAGCGTATGAAGAGCTCTTTCTGCGACTGTTTGTGGTTGCGAGAACACTGGCAACTCCACAGACTGATTGAGGTGAAACTGAGAAATAACCTTAGGGAGGAATTTTGGATTGGTTTTGAGATTCATTTTGTTATGATGGAGTTGTAAAAATGGTTCTTGAATAGTGAGTGTTTGTAGCTCACTGACTAAGGGAAGTAATGGACACAAGGAAAGAGACTTTGCATAATTGGTAGTTACAATTTCTTACATGGAGAGGTTCAAATGGAGGGCCCATTAGTCTTGTGAGAAGTGTTCAAATTCCACACAGGTGAGGGTGGTACCCTGGGAGAAATTATTCTTTTGAGACCTTCCATAAATGCTTTGATGACAGGTACTCTGAATAGTAATAAGTGTTGCCTTTTGTGTAAGTAGGCTGTTATGGCAGGGAGGTGTAACCTAATAGATGTGTATGCTAGATTACACCTTTGAAGATGTAGTAGATAACGTATAATGTGTTGAATAGACATCTAGAGGATTGATGTTGTTACAGTAAATCACAAATCTTTTCCACTTGGCTGCATAGCAGGCTCTAGTGGTGGGGCATCTAAGACTTCAGGATCCAGATCGCTAGGTAGAGTTGTTCTGGGTCCGGGTGTCTGATCTCGCCATGGTTCTGTGTGAAGAGTCGTGGGGAGAGGTGTCGTTTTTGGTGCGGGACAACGGATAGTTCCAGCAATGTTGTATACCATGGTTGTCTGGCCCATGTTGGAGCAACTAGGATGAGTGTCAGTGAGTGTTGCTGCAGTTTGCGCACCACCAGTGGAATGAATGGGAGAGGCGGAAAAGCGTACGCAAATCTGTCTGACTAATTCATGTATATCGCATTGCCTTTGGACAGTGGGTGTGGATATCTGGCGGCAAAGCTTGGGCATTTAGCGTTTTTGTGTGTGGCAAAGAGATCTCTCTGGTTGTCCCCAGATTTGGAAAAACGGTTAAAGAACTTGCGGATGAAGTTTCCACTTGTGAATCAGTTGCGTCTGACGATTTAACAGATCTGCTATGTTGTTCTGGACTCCTGGAACGTGTTGGGCTAGGAGAAAAATGTCCTGGGGAATAGCCCATCTCCATATGCTTTGTGCTAGTTGAGAGCTGTAGGGAGGGTGTCCCGCCTTGTTTCTACATGTAGCACATTGCTGTCATGTCAGTGCGGACTAGGACAGCTTTACATGATATTTGTTTCTGGAATGACTTTAACGCCAGAAATATGGCTAGTAACTCCAGGTGATTGATGGGGATTAACCTTTGTTGAGGCGTCCACTTGCCCTGTATGGGGTGATGTAATAGATGAGCTCCCCAGCCGGAGAGCAATGCGTGTGCTGTTCGTACATCGAGGCCGTTCCACAGATTGTGCTGTCGCCCCTTGGAAAGGTTTTGGGTGTTCCACCATTGCAGAGAACGATGTGTGCGGCCGTCCACCAACACCAGATCTGTAAAGCTGACCTTGAGCCAGGTCCCACTGATGTGCTAAGCATTCCTGTAGAGGACACATCTGGAGTCTTGCGTGAGGTACTATAAATATGCAAGAGGCCTATCAACTGCATGAATACTTGAGCTGGAAGAGTGTGTTGCGGTTGAAATTTTGTTATGAGGCTTTGTATGCTTGCTATCCTGGGAGGACTGGGCTATGCAAGTGCTTTTGAGGTGTTTATTGTGGCATCGATGTACTGCTGTATGTGGGACGGTTGTAGTTGGGACTTGACAAGGTTTATGGTAAACCCCAAGTCGTGGAGTAGTTAGATTGTAACGTATGTGTGATGTACACACTGGCTGTATGAGTTGGCTTTTATGAGCCAGTCGTCTAGGTATGGGAAGACGTGAATTTGCTGTCTTAGGTGAGTTGCAACCACGGCCAGACATTTGGTAAACACTCTGGGCGCTGAGGCAACTCTGAATGGGAGTACCTTGAATTGGTAATGCTGACCATCCACTACAAACCGGAGATATTTCCTGTGAGGTGTGAATGGGAATATGGAAGTAGGCGTCCTTGAGATCTAGAGTGGCAAGGAAATTGCCTTGTGTGAGAAGAGGAAGGACCTGTTGAAGTGTGACCATGTGAAAATGGTCTGATTGTATGTATAGGTTTAGGGGTCTGCGGCCCAAAATGGGTCTGAGAGAGCAGTTGTTTTTGGGGATGAGGAAGTACAGGGAGTAAACCCCTGTGTTTTGTTGCTGCAAGGGAACTGGTTCTATTGCATGTTTTTGTAGGGGGGAAAGTACCTCTTGCTTTAGCAACGTTAAATGTTCTGGTGACATTGGGCGCTGTTTGGGTGGTATGTTTGGTGGGGTAGAGGTGAGTTCTAGACAATAACCTGATTGAACGATTTGTCTCGCCCACCTGTCTGTAGTGATGTTGTTCCATACAGGTAGGAATTTTATCAATGTTCCCCCGACAGGAGTGGAATGGTCCGGGGGGGAGGGGAGGGAAGTCATTGGGTAGGGGTGGAGGCAGAGCGCGTATTGTTGGTTTTGACTACCTTTTATTATTGCCTCTGTAGCCTCCTCTTTGATAACCTTTGGTGCATGTGGTCTGGGTGGGATATTTATAGGACGTGGAGGGGTTGTCAGAGGAATAGCCTCTGGAGGTGCCCTTGTAGGTGGAGCGACGAAAAGAACACCTGGGAGCTTGCGATTGCAAGGTTCCATTGATTTAGCTGTGTCAGTGTCTTCATCTTTTCTAGAGATTAATCCACTGCAGGGCCAAATAGGTGTTGCTGATCAAATGGCAGGTTAAGTATTGTTTGCACTTTTGGTTTGAAACCAGAAATGCGCAGCCATGCATGTCTATGTAGAAGGACACTTGTGTTAATAGATCTGGGGAGAGTGTCTGCTACGTCTAGAGCGCAACGAATGGAGGTGTTTGTTATGAGTTTACCTTCATGTATGAGGTTTTTGGCCTTGGTTTTGTATTTGTCAGGAAGGTGTTGCAATAGGGTCTCTAGCTCGTCATAGTGGGCCCTATCATATCTAGCCAATAGCGCTTGTGTGTTGGAGATTCGCCATATATTGGCTGCTTTTGACGCTGTAAGTTTACCAGAAGCGTCCAAGAGCTTTGATTCTTTGTCGGGATGTAGAGCATCCCCCGACGTTTGTGAGTTGGCCCTCTTTCTGGCATTGGAGACTACTAAAGAATCCAATGGTATTTGTCCCTTAATGTAAACCGGGTGGGTCTCCTGGGGCAGATTTGTATTTCTTTTCCAATTCTAGGGATAATAACCCAAGCCCTAACATGATCTTTGAACACCTCAGGTGCACGTTTGATTACCCCTTTTTGAACATAGGGAGGACAGAAGTGGACCTTTGTGATGCATCAAATGTGTCCTTTAAGAAATCCTCCTCCACAGCGTCTGTATGTAAATCTACCCCGTGGTATCATGCAGCTCTATGAATGAGCTGGGTGAATCCCATGGTGTCCTCTGGAGGGGAAGGTCTAGAGGTATAGATGTCATCTTGTGGTATATTCGGGACATCTGGTGTATTATAATCATCCCATGGGTCTGGGGTGGAAGGCAGACTAGGATTCCCCTAGTGGTTCATGGTCTGTACCGTGGCCCCCGCCATTAGAGGTATTATCACCCATTGGTGGAGGGGAGATGGTGTGGGGGAGGTGGAGGAATTCTGAGAGGGGATATTGCAATGTCTCTTCTTTGGTAGAGGTGGAACCGGTACAGGCATGCCCATTGGTCTCTTTTTGGAGCAGAGTATCAGTTGACCTGTTTTGGGGTCTTTCACCAGAGTTTTTTGGGTTGGATCTGGTTTAAAAAGCTCTTCTGGTTGAGGCTGGCCTTTTGGCACCGATTGTTTTGGTTCCGAAGGCTTGTGTGGCACCGAATCTGGAGTGGTTTTATGCTCTTTTGTCTTGGTAGCGTGGGATTTATTAGTCTCTGAAGGAGCCTGCGGTACCGGGTGATTTTTAGGTTCCGAGGGTTTGCGGGTCAGACGGTTGAGCATCTTTTGGAAGTGGCTTTTTACTCTGTTCCGATGACTTTTTCTGAGTTGGTGCTAGTAGGGTTAGTGCCGAGTGTTGATGCGGAGGCAGTTCTCAGCACGGAAGAGGAGGATGGTTTCTTTTTTGGGTGACTGGGTTTGGCTCTCTGCACCGACGGCAGGCTGACTCGATCCAGAGTGGCCTGAAGGCTTGTTTGTGGACTTCTTTGCCGGGCCCGAAGGTGGGGCGTGAGAAGTTTCGTCTCAGTGTGTAACTAGGCCCGAAGGTGAAGGTGTTACTGAATTATAAATAAAAGGTGGAAGGCGCACCCAGTAAGGAATTACACAGATTCTTTTAGTCCGAGAGTTTTTTCTTCTTTATTTAGGTAATTTCACCCAAAACACACACAGCCAACTTGTTGTAACTTCGTCACGGCATGCGCTCTACTGTTTTGTTTCAAACTAAGAGCCAGTTATAGTTGAAAAACTGATGTGATATAAGAAATCGCAACCCCACAAATCTGGGAAATGCCTGTGCTCTCTTGCAGAAATTAATCCAGAGAACTGATCATCTAAGCGACATAGACCGATGGCTGAAAAAAACAATCTGAAGATGGAGCCGATGACCATGCGCAGTATGATCCAAAGGAGGAGTCCCCTATCACGTGACTGCCACAGACTTTTCCAAGACAAAAACAAGTGCAAACATCCGGGCCCAACACCAGATGGCGATCTGTGCATAGTGTGTGATCTGCAGCTCATATGCCTCGAACATATGTCTTTTACATTTTTGGGGAGATGACACCACCAAAATACACTAAGATATGGTTGTCATTGAGTCTTATGGTTGCCAAACAAAAAATTATACACCTATGGGGGGCTGTGGGGCCCTATAGTGGTGGAGTGGGAGCGGGACATTGGTGCACGAGGAATGAGAAATAGATATATTTGGGGCGAGGTTGTCCGTGCAAGTGGGAGAGAGTTTGAGCAGCATGGCTCTCATGTAGAGGTTTAAGCGCGGAATCAACTTTGATTCAGGAAGATCCAGAGCAGGGCTCCCCCCTGACTGAGAATTTTGCGAAGTGTGAACTACAACTTGTATAGCTATTTCTTATACTTGTATTACTTGGATGCCCCCCATTTTAAAAGGGGTGTACACAAATTACTATGATGCTCTGTTGCTAATTCTAAATGGTTTTCTTTGAAACAATCTTTATTTAGTTTCGAAAAGAACAAAGAAAAAAAGGCTGTACTTTGCTGGTGGGCAACTGTACTAAACTGGCATCTCTCTGGCGTCTGATGTCCCAGAGCAGGACTATGGCAACAAGCAACTTGCAAGGGTGGACCTGAACACTGTTTTGCCCAAAACAGTTTTTAAAGGCACTGTTAAGTGGTAGTAGGGGTTCTGTAGTGGCCCGGCATGGATGAAGTACCTCAGTTAAAACAGCCTTGACCTCCATAATGGGGAGATGTGGAACGAAGACTTCTGTCAGGCTCTGCATAACTTCAAAGGGGGCATTTTGCTTTGTAGCTGGACCAGGAGGATAACAAGCTAGTGTCTGGAGATGTATCCAGACCACTGACATCTTGAATTTCTTCATACCATTTATCCTCAGCTTATTGAAATAATCACCCCCATCACAACTGTCAGGGTGTGCCAAAAAGAGAGTGTAAAGTTTGATGCATACCTCATGGTAAGGTGTCAGAATCGGAGGGACTGCCTGTTGGCTGTGTGCCAGTTTGAAGAAGTCACACCTCAGTCGAGGTAGCGAAGTATTCTGCTCAGAGTTGTACAGCACAATAGGCTACGAATCGTCCTCTGCTATTAATAGGAAGGGACTGGGGCAGGGAGTGGCGTCTGAACCGAGGGCTACACCAGACCCAGTCCTAAAAAGGATTCAGGTTGAAGGGGCACCGAAAGTGCTTAGGGTGGACCCGCTGGTGGAAGTCTGACTGGACACCTGCAGCTCCTTGAAGCCTCAAGGCACACCACAGGGAGTAGCCCATAAAGCACCAAAAATATGCCGTATGTGCTCTCTTAAGGTGTCAACTTACAGTGAAGTAATCAACTGACCCAAAAACTCTGGGTGCACCAGAACTAAGTTCTGAATCAGCTCTCAAGGATATCAGAATCTAGTTCAGGAGACACATTGACACCTTTTCTCTCTCTCTGGAGTCCAAGAGTGGCAGGAGTAAACTCACATCTAATGCTTTTCTTGGACTTATCCAAGACTTAGACCTGTCATGAACTAAGATCTACCACAGGAATGACTTCCACGGTCATGTTGTGGAGTCTTGCATTTGGTGATTGAAAGCTTGACCCTAAAGTCCCATATGGCTTTCAGGTTCTTCTGGGAGCAGTTATCATAGGACCTGGAGTTGTGCTCCTACCCCAGGCTCTACGTGAGGGTCTATATTGTTCACGGTTTGAGACCGCCCAATACAGTTGGAACCCTTTTGTAAATAGCTGGTGACATTTTTCCTGGCACACTAGTAAATTCTGATGAAATGTGAGTTCTTGAAGACCAAGAGCAGCTCCAGAACTGCATCCAAGGGTGCCGAAAGAAAGGCACTCATCGCCCGAATGAGTGGCACTTATATGTGGCTCCATATGTCACTCCCAGAGCAGAATGTAGTCCGTGCTGAGCCACGCGACCCCACCCACAGGAATACTGTTTTGAAGTTTCCAGATTCAGACAGATGGCGGGGAATATTCACAGGGTGAGGAATCGGCAGTTTGTACTATCCATCGGAAGTTTCTCTTGATGAGTTTGTGCTCTATAGAACTAAAACAGCAGGACGAGGTCAAGTAATGCTTTGTCTTTTTAGGTCTCGCCTAGCGATGCAGCTCATGCGCTGCTCGCCTTGGCGAGACCTATTGTGGTCGGTTTCTAGGCCAAAAAGGTTCCAGACGTGTGCATGCGGCGAACAGGACAGGCCATGTGCACACGTTCGGCTCACACGTTCAGCACAAAGTGTCGGACAGGCCATGTGCATGCATGCGGCTCACGAGTTCAGAACAATCAAGACATTTGTATAGCGCGCTACTCACCTGGAAGGGTCTCAAGGCGCTTTCACTTTCCCTCCCTCGGCTCCAGATTCACAGGGCTCTCACATCCTCATTTGTACTAAGAGGGGAAATCTCATATTTCCCCTAACACGTGCTTGAGTGTGAGCGTTCTGGTGAACTTTCCACTGAAACCATATAGTCACTCAATCAATGAAGGCTGCATGATTAGATATCACGAGGACACCAGTTGCAATAAAGTTTAATGTTAAATGGAAGAGCCACCTTCACCTGGAACAATACCAGTACTCTGCAGGGGGGCATAACTAAGGGAGAATGAGAGTAGTGTTTGGCGCTAAAGTCCATACAAGCGGAGGGGAGAGGCAGCTTATCAGTGAATATGACAGCTTTCAAAGAAAGGTAGCCACGTCCAGCCTCTTCTTCATAACTGCTGTCACCCTGATCCAATCAGTTTCCTATGCTTATCACTAAAGACTATTCATGAGCGGCCATTGTGTTGCTGAGGGTGGAAGGGGTGCCAAAGCCTCTGTAACCCTGCTCTAAGCTACTTGGACGACTTTAGTCCTGGCTTTGGACTGGAGAGGACTGCAACGTTATCGGTCTTCGCAGTCAAGTTGGTACCAGCTAGACTGCGCTTTGCAGCAGTTGCCCAGACATAGCCATGGAGGAGGCAGACCTGAGCGCTGGCACTTCTGCATTCCACATGCCCGACTGGTTGGTGAGTGCTTGGGAAACACTTTCATGCAGCTTTGACTGCCATGGGGGATGCCTTATTGTTGGCTTGTGTGCTAAAAGCTCATGAATTAATCCCACAAACCATCCCTGGAGTTTACTGCAAACCCTCTCTGTGCTCTTATCAACTCTGATGATCTCACCTCTTCCTACTCTTACATGTCCACAAACTACATTTTGCAACTCGTCCCCCTCTGCACTTTTGGTTAAGCTGTTAAAAGCACTTCTGCATTTTAGGTGCCATTTTTACTCTATGAAATAAAAGGCTTGTATTGTAGTCTGCTCTTGCTCGTTCAGGTATAGTGTGCCAGGGTTAGTTCCCTTACAAGTTTACCTTTGTTGCATGAGGAGGTGCAAGTGATCATCCACTGAAATGGCACTGTGGTGGACGGTGTGTTCTAGAATTGCACATGTTTATTGCTGCTGGGTTAGTTCAGTATGTGCTTAAATTATGATTAGGGAAAGGCAGGTTGAGGTTCTCATGCTGCTGTAGAGGATGCGGGTCTTCAGTGACCTTCAAATACCAATCCCAAGAGACTAGAAGCGTTTCAAAATGTACTTCATTCTATATGAAATGCAAATGTAATTTGCACATTGTCTTTCTACCTTCATTATTATAAAGTGCATTGAATGAACTAGCTTGTGATGGCACAATATAAACAAGCATTTGCAATGCAATAGGTCTCGTATTTGCAGGAGTTTGAGCTATTGGCATTGTAAATGACTGTCTTTTATTTATGTGTTATGAAAACCTGCAAGTGGTGCGTAAATATGCATTTTGTACAGATAGTCCTTGCTTACGAGAAGCAAGGCTGGCAGTAAAAGAGGCGCAGTTATTGCCAGCCTTGCTTCTCATAAGCAAAGGCTATAAGTACAGAGTGCATGTTTACGCACCTCTTGCAAGTTTTCAAAACACAAATAAAAGGCAGTCATTTACAATGCGAATAGCTCAATCTCTCGCAGAAGCGAGACCTATTGCATTGCAAATGCTTGTTATATTTGCATTTGGACTTAAAGCAGGAGGTGGACTTTTTGCTGGAGCGACTTTGGAACAGAGACCAGGCCCACGAAAGAGCAGGACTTATGCTTCAACTGACTGTGTTCAGCGATGTAGAACTTTAACTCCTGGGCATTGATCACCTCCGGGTGAATAAGGATACACTTGTCACATAATAGTCTTGGCTGACACCCTGGCACCAGAGACCCCTTGTGTAAGTCCATGACTGACAACTGCTACCGGCAGTCGCAGCACAGTTTGAAGATCGTAGCTTTTTGTGGGGACATGGTCCCCTAGCACACTGAAGAATATTTACTGATCAGATAGTTTGGAGGGGAGCTTCAGATCCACAATGGAAGGTACGAAAAAAGATCTGACAGTGGGCAGGGGGTGGCACCTATATGCTGCCCAGCTTAGTCACTTCTACATGGATAAACCTGCTGGTGTGTGGGAGCTCTGCTGTGAAGTTTTTTGGACCAAATCTGGAAATTGGAGAATATTGAGAAGGTGAGGAATCTGTGGTAAAGGTAACCGTCAGAATACTTGTGCACTAAGCCATTGTTAATTTCTTACCATTCTATACTGTTGTCATCCTATAACATTTGTCAGGGTACAACATCTTTTCTTCACACCAGTAATCATTTTCCTGGGATGTGCATTGCAACTGACAAGGGTTTCTATGCCTGCTGTAAGTACAAACGTCCCCAAGGAAACACCTGTTCTGTTAAAATGTGTGTGCTGTCAACTGCTTTTAATTATTTTATCGCAAGCGTATGACCACCATGTTTAGATGCTAGCATGCTCTTTTTATATATTCCTTGTGAACCTTAACAATAAAATAAGGACAAATGTAAACATCGCAATAGCTTGCCAAGGTCTGACCCACTGACTTTGGAAATGCCTGTTGAAACAGGGGTACTGATCTGTTCGGTTATATAGTTTATTTTTTGAGGTGTTATTTTTGGGGCTAGGCATGGACAGATCCAGATTGCTCATTGCCGTAGTCTGCACTATGGCGAATGGACCCCAAGCACTAACGTTTCTGCCCTTTCGTATCTTACACCAGTATCAAAAAGCAGTGGGCACGGAGATCAGTGATTGGTGTTCTCTGCAGGAAGCAATGGTTCCTCAACTGCAAAGGTTTAGGGGCATTTGAACGATTCCCTACAGAGAGTCAACACTCAAAAACACGATCTTTGCTGACGAGAATTACGTTCCAAGCCCAATGTAGTGGGAATGAAGAGGGTGCACACCAAGTACTGATATCTTTGTACTCTCATAGCTGGAATGCCCGATGGAGCGGGCTTCACCAGAAGGAATGGTATCAGAGTGCTTGATTAATTAGCATGCCAAATATCGAAGCGTTAAGAACATCCAAGTAAAACACATTCATGACAAACATTACATTTTGGTCTACTTTACTATTTTCTTCTTTCTGGTCACCTTTCCTTATCCTCTACAGGTACAATACGGACCAGCCAGAAGTTCCTGATTCAGTATAACCAGCAGCAACTTTTGGTTCTACTACGAAATTGCACCAGTCAAGGTATTTTCCACATTGAAAAGATTGAAACAATGCCATATTAACCCCTTGCGTGCTTATGACGAGCCCAGCTAGTCATGAGGCACAGTGGAGCTGTGCTCATGACGAGCTGGGCTCGTCATAATGGTCGCGGTCCACCCACACAAAATTGATTCCCAGCCTGTGCTGGAGAATCAATGAGTGGGCGGAGTCATGACGAGCCCAGCTCGTCATGAGCACAGCTCCACTGTGCCTTATGACGAGCTGGGCTGGTCACGAGCACCGCGGGCCCCCCCACGGCGAAGGGGTTAACTTCTTCCCAGGGTAGTGTGCCTATTTTGGGGACAGGAAAAGGTCTTCATACAAAGTGACAGATGTGTTCTCATTTCAGAAGAAAGGGATGCTATTCAGAGATCAATCATGAGCTGTTCCCTCCTAGACGAAGAGGAGAAGGAATACCTGGAGAGTGAAGAGGAAGGTGTTGAAACAGAATAAAGATGAACCCATCACAGAGCTGGCCCTCTGGAAGTTGCTGCCCTAAAGACCCTCATGCATCTGGGACAATTCTCTTACTGTTCTTACTCAAAGTGGTCTAATAATTTGAAAAGTGCACAATGGTCAGTGAACACTTCTTGACATACCATGCTATACACAAAAGGTAATCTCTTCTGCAACAGTTTTTTTTATGTGAACTACAGCAGTTTGTAAGTGCAAAAATGTTTGTAAATATCTGACTGGTATCACAAGCGTATGATACTGGGAAAGTGAATAAAGCTTTTTATTTCTGTCACTCAACTTTATTAGGAACAAAATTCAGTGTTCAGTTTGACAAGAGTTCAGATGTTGCTTACTCTTTATTGCAACTCCAGTTACAACTACCTTTCATTTTCTTTCAACACATCAACTCTTCAAACTAGTAAGCATTACATATGTTTAAACAAAAGTTCAACTTGTATTTTGAAACTGATTCACCATCATAACATCAGTTTATTTAAAGCATTAAGCAACCCTATCTGGCCCCCAACGAAAGTTTCTGAAATCAGATGATCACAGGACTGGTTATCTATAGTGAAATTTGGTGTAGTTTATTGTAAGCCAACACATTCACCCGGAAACAGCTCATTGTACAGCGTACTCCCAAATGCCACTCAAACCTCAGTTTAAATGTGCACTATCTGGAAGAATCTCACCTATAATAATCATACCCTGAACAAACAAGCCAGCAATTCAAATTATTTCACCACATCCAATATACCATTTTCCTTGCTGGTCCATAACTGGAGGTTGCTGATATTCCTAATGTACCTTGAGTAGGTTCAGGAGGCCAATCAAATTCAGACTACACAGAGCTCTGTGGAGGACAACTAGAGTTCGTTGCTTGACAAAATTAACATTAGTCTGACAACCAAAAAGGAATCTAAATTGCTCAAACTGAATTAACAAGCTATAGCAGCAAAGAAAGCCATAAAAATAAAAGTAATTTGTGGAACATGAAGAGTAAATACTCTCTCCTTGCGATAGCTCAAAGTGGTTTCTCTTGTTATGGTGTTGCTCTCACTTAAGAACCATCCAAGTGGCTTCTGTTATAACAGGAATCTCAAAAGTCAGAGGTTTTTCTCATGGGATCGGGAAGTTCTTTCCTTGGCAAGTTGTAATGTGACTTCATTGGTAGTTAATGGGCGCATCAAAGTCAATGTTTTGTCATCACTTGGTGTGGACAATCGAAGTGCTGAAGAGAAGTTTCTTCTTTTGTTTCTTTTTCTTCCCTCCCTTTTCCTCTGTTAAGAAAAGAAACAATCTTGGATGAACCATTCTAGCAGGTTATAAAATGTTACTTCGCATTTGATGACTGCTCCAGCAGACTTTCTACAATATTCGTTACCACAGCCCAGTGTAAAGACGAGGCAAAGTTTTCATATTTCACTAAAAATAGATTTTCTGAAACGATAACGCATGTAAAATTAAACCTGCATATGTGATTTCAAGGTATACTAGACCAGCATAAGTGCATAATATTGGTGGTTAGAAACCAGAGTGGGCAAATCAGCCGCCATGAAGAATTTTGCCCCCAAACGAGCACACTTAGAAGTACCCTACAATTTAATTCAACTATTTGAAACTGAAAAGTTCCTAAAGACTAACTGGAGCAAAATTGCCTTGGAGGAACCCACATTCCGTGTAAAGTGTTAAGAAATAAATACCAAACATTACATTTAAAATCCTCCTCCAAGACCCAGTAACAACTCCTAAATGTTCACACTTTTTAATAGGATTACTTTTAACCGAAAACCTTAGGCATTCAATTTTCATCACTTGAACCATACAATCTTTGCACCCCTGAACTTTTCCAATCATTTTCCGTTGCAGTTCAAGTTTTTTTTTTATGTTGGCAAGAAACTCACCAGGAACTTGAACCCACAGAGTGGCAGTGTGGAACCACAGACCACCGACAGATGGGCCCACTCATATTGTAGTTCTATGTCAGAAATCTTTCATTCAACAAGTAGTTACTTACCCTTAACTACAGTTTGCGAACCTTGGTATCTTTGATAAACATGATAGAATCTTTTCATGTAGCGAAGCTGCACGATTTACACTACCAGTGCTTAACATAAATGACAAGCTAAATACAAGCATTTGCAATGCAATGGGTCTCGCATTTGCGAGAGCTTAAGCTATTGGCATTGTAAATGACTGCCTTTTATTTACCTGCTTTGATAATTAACACAAATAAAAGGCCGTCGTTTACAATTCCAATAGCTCAAACTCTTGAATGCGAGACCTAATTAATTTCAAAGAAGCGGCCGCCATTGTCATGGGCTGCTTGGAAAGTGAAAGCGTGCATGGCGCGCTGAATGTTGCAGGAAAACATGTTGTGCCTGCAGTAGGAGAAACTTGTTAAAGAAAATGGTGCTTACAGACTAAATAAGATAAGAGGTAAAAGGGCCAGTCCTCATGGAAGGTTACAAATGAAGGCAAGGCGGTACTAAGGAGGGATTAACAAACCTATTAACAAATCAGAAGACATCGTTTACAAAGGACAATGACAAGTCAATCACAAATATGGGAAGACAGTGGGCAGAGCTTCAAGTTCATACTCGAATACAGCAGGCACCAAGGACAGAGAAGGCGGACTTCCTGCAGGTGAATCATCAGCAATAAAGGGGAAGCTCTGAAGGGCAATCACAGGAACCCGGCTGCCGTTAAATAAGATCACTTGTTCTGACTGAAGAGACAGGGCCTTGGCATGAAATTCATCGTTACGCCTGAAGCTAGAAAGAGAACTATGCAGCCTCCTTGCTGAAACTCCACTACACAAAGTTTAGTTTGAATCTACATCACGAGACAAAGCTGGGTTGACAGCAGACAACTGGCTAAAAGTGACTTGACATGCATAGCACAAACTTTAATTTATAAGTAGAGATCGTTTCTTTCAATTCAACACTCTTGACAGACCGGCATACCATATATAGCGAGTACGCTCAGACAGTGGCAAGAGATACACAGTTAATAGAATGGGCTAAGGATACATATACCAGTATACACCCTCGTTTCAGGGAAGGAAGAGGTAGCCAGAGATAAGTGAGTTCGCCATGGCTTGAATGGGAAAGGACAACAGTAGAGGGTTGATTTCAAGACTATGTTCAGAGCTCAGGATGGCCAATTCTAGCCCAATTTAAATGAGATTCCTTGAAAATGAAGGTTGCACGGTCAGATTTCCAGACTACACCTAGTCAGTTCAGGCTTCTACGAACACATTCGTTGAAGGGAAGAGGACCTTGCATAGTAAGAAAATCTGAAACTCCATGGAGATTTAAGTGTAAAAAGGAAGTAACTTGATTATTGAATTAGACTGTAATAGAATTGCGCAATGTGAGACCAGAAAACCTGGATCAGCCCTGGCTTCCCTATTTGACCAAATTAGGTTTTCCTAGACAATTGTCTAATTTCACTTTGCCTCCTGTTTCTTCATTAGGACATGTAAGAGCACCTTGAAAACATAAGTTCAGAATGAGGGATCTATAAAACTCTCTGGTTTGATTGAATAAACTATAATGTTGTACATTTATAATACCAACCCAGGCTACCCAGAAGGTTCTGTGTGACAACTGACTTGCCTCTTAGTTCACTCTTGGCATCGTTGTCAGGGTGGGTGGTGGTATGAAGTTTTCTACATTCATTTTTGAAAACGTATCAGTTATAAAAGTACTTTGAATGTATGGATATAATCTGTTGTACTTGGGAGAAATTCATGTGCAGGTTAATGAGACATTTATTTTTTATTTTGAAGAGACAAATTTTTACATTTGTTGCAAATAACTTTATGAAAGCATTTTTTATTTTTAAGACAAGTGGTGCAGGACATCTTAGTTGTTTCTTCTCTTACTTCCGTTAGTGTAAATAAACGCTTGTCATTTATTTAACATCTTTCTGAATGTTACTGTTTCATCAAGTAAACAGCAGCCTAGTGCAATCGATCCGTTAGGGGCCGCATACCCCCAGCCCATACTTTCAGTATGACTGGTTCATGGTGTTTGGTAGGTTCCAAAAGAGGGTGATAAGACACTGATTGTAGTAGAGATACTAGTGAGGGTGGGAGTGACTGGATTTACACCGTTTACAGGTTAGATATTAAAGACAACCTGGGATCACAGACAGAATATCAGAAACAAATATCGTGTGGCCAGAATATTGTGTCAAAAATGTTGAGGACTAAAATATTGAGAAAGGTAAGTGCAAATAGGTAAGTACAGATTTACCATTCCGAACTCCACATCTATGTCCTTAGAAGATATATATACACTGTCATGGTACATATATGTGAAATTGTATATAATAAAAGGCAAATGCTACTTACCAGTATGCATCTGCTATTGGCATGTAGAGCGGTCGATTTGTATACTTGTGCATAGATCGCCATTGGGTGATCTATGCACAAGTATACGATCTACAACTCGTATGCCTCGAACGGAAAATGCTACTTACCGGTATGCATCTGTTCTTGGCATGTAGAGCTGTAGAATCGTATACTTGTGCATAGATAGCCCAACACCAGATGGTTTCTATGCATAAGTATACGATCCACAGCTCATATGCCTCTAACCTTTGCTTACCTATTGAAAATTACCTTCACAATATTTTTATTGTCTATATTCTTGACGCGATATTTTGTCCCACAATATTTTAGTTTCTAAACAATGACAACCTCACAGCTCAAAATACTCAAAA
This sequence comes from Lissotriton vulgaris, assembly GCF_964263255.1. Lineage (NCBI taxonomy): Eukaryota > Metazoa > Chordata > Amphibia > Caudata > Salamandridae > Lissotriton > Lissotriton vulgaris. The sequence goes on from NC_141699.1 coordinate 116,570,926, forward strand.
AAATGGAAAGGCTGGGCCAGTGCAGAATCTGCACACTGTAATGCATAATGTGAGCTTCAAGTGCTCATCAAAGCCAGGAAAGTGATCCCTTATTGAGAGATACAAAGGTGAATAGAGCTATGCTGCAGGAAAGTCACTTAAAGCAAGCATACCTGGAAAGAATGATGGCAGATACTCTACTCATTCATGAGGAGTGACAATAATGCATATCTCCGTTAACTATAGAATGGTGAAGGTGATTGTGTGTCCACTAGGCTGTTCTGTGATAGTACACAAGTATAGCAAATTATAAGGTCACAGTAATGACTACATGTTGTCCTTAACAGATGATGCATCCTCTGATGTGGCAGATAACTGGCGGTTATCAAATTTAAATTTAGCCCTTCAAACAACGGAGTATACTTTCCACCATCACCCTAGGGACTACCCATTGGAGGGCTGATATTGACCCACTGGTGGATCCAGATTTTGAGCACGTTTTATCAGGCCACCACATACCACGGAACGAGAGTAGAAGCTCTGTGTACCAGTGCCGACGTGTCCATGCAGGGGCTATCAGGATGATCTGACAGGGCTCTGCCTTGATCTTCCTTAGAATCTTCGGAAGGAGGGGAATTGGCAGAAAGGTGTAGGCAAATATGCTGTATCATGCAATTGAGAAGTCATTCCCCCACGACCCCTTATAGCATTGCCAACTTGCGTAGAACTGGAATTTGGTGTTGTTGGAAAGGGGGGCATTGAGATCCAGCTTTGGTCTGCCCAACTGGAGAAAGATTAAATCCAGAATGCGCTGGCCTATTTCTCACTTATGACAGGCAGTTTTGAGCCCGCTTAAGGTGTCTGCTGGTGGTGTTAAACGTCCCTGGTACATGCTCTGCTGTTAAAAGTACCTTGTGTTGGAAGCACCATAATTGCCAGATTAGATGTGCCTCTTGGGCCAGTAGATGAGATTTGGTGCTTTTTTGTGACTTTATGTAGTGCATAGTTGTTGTCTTGTCCATGCACACAAGCATTGGGGACTGCCGAATTCAGGGAAGGAAGGCTTGAAGAGCAATTTTCACTGCTCTTAGTTAGAGCACATTGATGTGCAGGCTGCAATGCGAAGGAGGCCACTTGCCACAGACCTGACAGTCATGGAGGTAAGCTCCCCACCTATCCAGAGAGGCATTTGTTGTAATTACCAGTGGAGATGGCTGGGGAAGAAAAGGGAGACCTGCAGAGATTTGCTGTATGGGTCCACCAGGGGAGCGACTTGATCATGATCGCATGACTTGAATGATGTCTTCGAATGCTCATGTGGTCTGGGAACATTGAGTGTCCAGTGCATCCTGAAGTGGTCGCATATGAAGACGGCAGTGCAGTACAAGGTAGATGCAAGAGGACATCATAACTAGGAGAGACTTTTAGAGGCAAACTGAAAGAGCCCTTTTCTATGGAGCGTGTCAGAGAGCAACTTTTGTTGCCTCATGACAGTTGGATATGTTTTCTTGAGATGTGTCCAATACCGCTCCTAGGAATATTATCCACTGTGAAGGTTGGAGGATTGAATTGTCTGGGTTGAGAGTGCTTCCGAGGTCGCTGAACAGGCGTAAGCAGGCTTTGGTGGATGCTTCTGCAGACTCGTGAGTGACTTGCCCAACCAGTCATCTAGATACGGGAAGACTTGATGGTGCTGTCTGAGGTAAGCTGCAATGGGTGACACGTGTTTTATGTAAAAATGCGGGGGCCGATTTGAGACCAAATGGTCAACACCTGGAATTGAAAGTGGCTGCCAGCTACTAGGAACCTGAGTAACTGTTTGGAACGGATGGGTACATGAAAGTAGGCATCTTGGCCTTCCAGGGAGGACATGTCATCTCTGTCGTGAAGGAGCTGTAGAGCGTCTTGGAGCGTGATCATATGAAAGGATTGCTTCTTGAGATGCTGGGTTAGCTCCCTTAAATCAAGAATTGGTCACCACTGCTTTGACTTCTTACGTATCAAGAAAAAACTGTAGTAGATGGGAGAAGGTGTGGGCACCATGGCGTGCCTATACGGGGACAGTAGGTGGCGGCGGCAAGTCCGGATGACCATAGTGCAGTGATCCCCTAATTTAAAAATGTTTCTTCTCCAACAGGGGCGGGCAATTAATCGGATGTGGTCTGGATATACCTCTGTACATAATGTCTCTTACCCTAGTTGATTCCATGTTCCTCAAAATCACAATGTGTGAATGTCATAATGAGTCAGATGTGCATGCTTTATACAAGAATTGTATTGTCAATAGAGCTTGTGTAATAAAAAAATATTTAAAAAAAGAAGAAACTGGAGTAGAATCCTTTTTCTTTCTGGGAGCGGGGAACTCTATTGCTTCTATAGCATCATTTTTACCTCTGATCTGAGAATGTGTAAATGCTTCTGAATGTGTAGTTGGGGTGGTGTTGGAGGAGGAATGTGAATAAATTCTAATAGGTGTCCAAATTGGATGAGGTCCAAGACCCATTGATCTGTAATACTTTGTTTCCAACGATGTATGTTTGGTAATTCCCGTTGGCACAGTGGGCGGGATGGAAAGGGAAGTAGCTGGCTGTTGGCAGAAGTCATTGCTTACAGTTAGTGTCTTTATTCTGTTGTCCTGATTTTCCTCGGAGGGGAGGGTGGTTATATGCCGCTGCTGATAGTCAGAGCGGAATTGCTGTGTGTTAGAGTATGCTGGATAATGGTATTGCCGATATCCAGTGCGAAAGGAAGGCTAACCTAGTCCTCTGGCACCCCGAAAGGGTACTTTTTTAAAACTCGAACATGCTTTAAGGATTTACACATGTCAATCAGTACTGATTGTTTTTAGGGCCTCATCAACATGGCTTCCGAACAAAGCCTCCCTGTTGTATGGTAGATCGAATATTTTTCTTTGGACTTTGGGGAGAAATTAGTGGCCTACAGCCATCCATGTTGGCATAGGCCTGCTGCACCTGCAAGAGGTCTAAAGCTTGTAGAGTCAATATCTATGGTGCATTTGATTATCTCGGAGGAGGAACATTGACCTTCTAGTAACACCTTTGCCTCTCCCCAAACCCTCTCTTGAAGTTGGTCGATAAAAGAGGTTATATCTGACCACATTTGGCGGTCATAGCGTCCAGGGACGGCCAAAATATTGGTAGCTCGTACTGCGAGGGCTGATGGAGGAAAAACATTTGCCGATGTTATCTAAATGCTCACCATCTTTGTCTGGAGATGTTGTAAGGAGTGTAGAAAGATTTGTGATCTTCGCTGTGCCATCTGGGCAATGACAGAGGCCAGATTGGGTTGACCAGTGAGACAATTGGGTGCCTCCACCAGAGGCTTATATTTCTTATCCATTTTGGGCAATACTGCTGGTACTGTTGCCGGATTGAGAATAATCTTAAGGCCCTGACTCCATACAAAGTCAATGATGGGTATGGCTAACGGTCTTGCAATAGGGCTCCATAAAACAGTACAGGAAACAATCCTATTGCGTGGTAGGCATGGGCATGTCAAAACAAGTGGTAGCCTGCTCTAGCAGGCAAAGGAAACCTATATCCTCAGGAGGAGAGTCAAAAACTTGACAACAGAGATGCTGGCGTCAACAAGACAGTCATCCCACTCATTGTGGCCGGGAAGCTATCACTCTTCTGTCAGAGTTGCGTCGTGGAATAGTAACAGATGGAGATCAGTGTACTGGGAGAAGGCAGAGTGATAGCTGGCTGTGGAGTGACAGGCTAAGAAGGTACAGATCGTACCATAACAGGAGCTTGTTGACTTGGCATAGAGACTGGAGGGAAGCGATCTTTATAATCGCTTAACATGACCTGTAAATCTGTCAGGAGAGTGGATGGCAACCATAACATATCTTGTTACTGCTGCTGATAGTCCTGCAAGTAGTCTTGCTCATATTCCCCCTCATCTGAATAATCTTTGCATTTAACATGGAGCTCAGAGGGACTCTGACCCTTCCTGATCGAGGAGGAGTGAAGAAAGCAATTAGGACACCTTACTGGGGGGAGGCAAGTGAAGGTGTAATTAGTTTAACTTTTTTATTCTGGGTCGTCAACGATGTAGATGAGAGCCAATGTAGACTTCTGGCGATCGCGGGCAGTGAGGTAGTTGACTGGTTAGGCTACGTTGACGAAAAGGGAGCTGTGATGGATGGGTCCGCCGACAGTGTCTCGTCGACAAGTGCTCCATTAATGGATGGACTGCCATAGACTATGGTGTCGAAGAAATCTGCAAGTTTATCGACAGCACTGGAGCGGAGGCCACCAAAAAAAAAAATATTTGTAATGCAATAGGTCTCACATTAGTAAAAGTTTGAGCTTTTGTCTTTGTAAATAATAATGCAACACCAAAAGCTGTCATTTTCAGTAATGCAAGACCTATTGCAAAGCAAGGCGGATGGTAGTCAGCACCTTAACAAACGCTAGTCACTGCAGCAGCCGGGCACCGAAGATTAGGTTTCCTTGCAGTGCACAGAAAAACTGTTTTGTTTGTCAAAGCTGTGGAAAGTTATCTATAATGTCCATAAAGCACGCTTTTTTCTATCGAAAACTCAGGACAGACATTTCTTTTGTGCTGCCAAAGCCTGGAGCAGCTGGTGAGATCGTTCGGTGGGTTAAGCACCAGCTGCAAATATCTGTGTGAACATGCAGGTCACTCACACGCTCAGTCTGTAGCAGGGCTGACTCAGCCCATCGTTTTCCTAAGTCGATGCAACGAGGAGCATTCAGCTGGTTAGTAAAAACTTACTGGTCAAGGATTTGGACAGCTTGTGATCCGCGATAGGAACACACGAGTGTAGATATGAGTTTGAAATTAGAGTGCCACTACTGTTTAATCAAGCCAGTACCCACTTAAAAGTTTTAAAGCCCTGCTCAGAATATCCACATTTACAACAAAGAATAGTAGATCCGCTGAAGAGTGCAGCAATTACATCAGGGCTTCCTGTTACAAAGTGCCAGTACCGTTCAATCAAAAGTATAATAACCCTGCAGCGAAGTGACCTCTATCTGTAGCCACTGATCCATTAAAATGAGAGCAGTCTTGTTGAAAAGTCATGGTACATGTAAGAACAGGGTCCCCGCAAGGGAAGCGTGTTGTATCCTACACACACTGACACTATTAGAAACTAACAAACAAGGATACAAAAGAATTCACAGGTGTTGTATTTTATTTTGCAACACCAGGTTTTAACCACAATTGGATTACTTCATATTCAATAAATAGCCCCAAACATGGAAAGGAAAAGAAGGAGGGGAAGGGGTAGTGCTCAGAGGAGTGTAACGTCAAAAAGAATAGACAGTCAAGAAATCATGTGATAAATGCAAGTATTCAAAAGAATTTTGTAACAGTTCAGATACACAAGCCAAAAATCAAGGCATCCATTAATAAACTATTAACTAATGACATTCAACGGTCACATGGTAAGATTAAAAGTGGTTGAGGGCATGTGCCGGAAGTCCAAAGAGAAAGCCGTCGACGTTTCGACCCCTATCTGTAGGCTACGTTAAGTCCTTTGGCGGGGTCTTCATCAGGACGGGAGGGAGGTGAAATGGGGCAGTCCTATCATGGAGTCATGGCCTAGCTAGGCTCTAGACGTAGGAATTGAGTCAACCACGCAGAAAGTCGTAGTCGGTCTCAGCGATTTTATTTCGCGAAAAGAAACTTCACCAATTCAGCCGAATGGTGAGTTTAGTGTTGCCCCCCAGGGGTCATTGGCCCTATAAAGTTGTCTGGACAAAGGTGCAACTAATGTTCATGGAATAACTTGGTGACCCGTGGGGTCTAAAGCACCAGGTCCTTAAATGCTGGCGATCGCTCAGAGTTAAAAGCGGGGAGGAGAACCGTCCTTCGTTATGGCAAGTCAGTGCTTAGTGGTGGAGGCAGGCTGAAGACGTCCGATACCCAATAGTCCCAGGGAACAATTAAAGCGAGACGAGCAGCCGCTCCGTTGAACTCAGTAAGAGTCAATCCGAAACCCTAGAGAAGCCGCTGTGATCGATGCCGGTCTACGAAAACTCCGCAGCCTCGCTACTGGAGTTTTCGCTTGTGTATCTGAACTGTTACAAAATTCTTTTGAATACTTGTATTTATCACATGATTTCTTGACTGTGTCCATTCTTTTTGACTTTACACTCCTGAGCACTACCCCTTCCCCTCCTTTTCCTTTCCCTGTTTGGGGCTATTTATTGAATATGAAGTAATCCAATTGTGGTTAAAACCTGGTGTTGCAAAATAAAATACAACACCTGTGAATTCTTTTGTATCCTTGTTTGTTTCTAATAGTGTCAGTGTGTGTAGGATACAACACGCTTCCCTTGCGGGGATCCTGTTCTTACATGTACCATATACCGCCAAGGTCCCCGCGACTGCATGGGTTCAACCCCCCCTTTCTGTAACATTATGAAAAGTCAAGCATTGGCACATTAGAGCACAAGTTACTACTTGTGTAACGATATATCTGTAAGAGACATTAGTTAGTGATAGATTCCTTACCTTAGAATATCCCCAGGCGTCAGACTGGATCCGGAAATTTTTGCGTAGCAATACCCCCGAGCGTCGGTAGGCGTCGTCTGCGGCTCCGCGTCAGTCGTCGGCGTCGTTAGCGCCGGAATGATAGGCCCAGAAGTAAAGAGAAAAGGATGTCCATGCGTGTGCATCTAAGTAAGATGAGTACTGGGACGGATACAAGTCCCGGGGAGGCGGGAGGGCATGTAGGATTCTGCAGCTCTACATGCCAAGAACAGATGCATACTGGTAAGTAGCATTTTCTGTTCGAGGCATATGAGCTGCAGATCCTACATTTAGCAACAATTGTGCAGCAGTGTCTCCCCTAGCGGTGGTCGCTTGTATCCGTTGCAGCATACTGAAAGAGTGGTGTAAGGACAGCTTGGCCTAATGCAGCTTGCTGCTTGGCTTGCACATCAACACAATAGTGTTTAGTGAAGGTGTGTATTGTAGACCATGTTGCTGCCTTGCATATATCCTCTAATGGTATGTTTCCTAAGAAAGCAATAGAGGCTCCTAGTTTGCGAGTGGAGTGTGCTCTAGGAGGAACTGTTAGTGTACGTTTAGCCTTGTGATAGCATATTTGAATACACTTAACAATCCATCTAGCAATACCTCCTTTAGAGATCGGATTGCCTTTGTGTGGGGGAGAGAAGGATACAAATAGTTTTGTTTTTCTGAATGATTTAGTCCTGTCTGTGTAATATAGTAGAGCTCTTCTAACATCTAGGTTGTGCAAAGCTCTTTCTGCAACAGAGTCCGTTTTTTGAAAAAACACTGGTAACTACTGATTGGTTTAGGTGAAAAGGAGTAATCACTTTTGGTAGGAACTTTGGATTGGGTCTTATAACCACTTTGTTGGATGTATTTGAAAAAATGGTTCTTCTGTTGTGAATGCTTGTATTTCACTAACTCTTCTGAGAGGTAATGGCAACAAGGAAAGCAGTTTTCCATGTTAGAAATTGTAGTTCACATTTATGTAACGGTTCAAAAAGGGGTCCCATGAGTCTTGTAAGGACCACATTTAGGTTCCATACTGGAGCAGGTGGTAACTTGGGTGGGATTATTCTTTGTAATCCCTCCATAAATGCTTTTATTGCAGGTACTCTAAATAGAGATAGATGATGTCCATTTTGTAAATACGCTGCAATAGCTGCTAGATGCAGGCGTATGGAAGAGTAAGCCAAATTGGACCTTTGTAAATGTAGAAGGTAGCAAATGATATTTTGGATGGAAACGTCCAAAGGATCAATGTGATTGTTGTTACAGTATATTGCAAATCGTTCCCACTTAGCAGCATAGCATGCTCTGGTAGTGGGTCTTCTAGCTTCTTTATTTATTTCCATACAGTCTGGTGGTAGGTTTAAGTAACCAAACTATAGGACTTCAGGAGCCAGATCGCCAAATTTAGTTGGCTTGATTCTGGGTGTCTTATTTCTCCATGGTTCTGTGTTAACAGGGATGGCGTGAGCTGTAATTTCTGATGTGGAACCATTGAGAGATCTAGTAGCGTGGTGAACCACGTTTGACGTGCCCATGTAGGGGCCACTAGTATCAGTTTGAGGGACTGTTGTCTGAGCTTACTACTAGTGGGAGAGGCGGAAAAGCGTACGCAAATCTGCCTGACCAATTCATACATATTGCATTCCCCTCTGACCGTGGGTGTGGAAACCTGGAGGCGAAGGTTGGGCATTTTAAGTTCTCGTGGGTAGCAAACAGGGCTATTTGTGGATGCCCCCACATTTGAAAGAATGGTTGAAGTACTTGTGGGTGCAACACCCATTTGTGAATCTGTTGTGATTGACGACTTAACAGATCTGCCATCTGGTTGTGGATCCCTGGAAGGTGTTCTGTCAGATGTATGTTTTGAGGAATGGCCCATCTCCAAATGTTCTGTGCAAGTTGGGACAGTTGCAGAGAGTGTGTGTGTTTCCCCCCCCCCCCTTGTTTTTGTATGTAGTACATGGCTGTCATATTGTCCGTTCGGACTAAGACAGCTTTGTTTTGGATTTGTACTTGAAAAGTTTTGAGTGCTAGGAAAATAGAAAAAGCCCCTATAGACTTAGCTGTATCTGAGTCTTTCTTCATCTTTTCTAATGTATTATCTACCTCCGGCCCAAAAAATTGATTCTGATTAAAGGGCTGATTCAGAATGGTAGTTTGTACCTCTGGTTTAAAACCTGAGATGTATAACCATGCGTGACGCCTGAGAATAACACTAGTGTTCACTGCTCTGGATGCTGTGTCAGCTACATCTAGTGCACATTTAATTGAGGCATTTGAAATTAATTTGCCTTCCTGTAAAAGTTCTGCTGCTAGATCCTTGTGTTGATCTGGTAGGTGTTCCATTAACTTTTCTAATTGATCGTAATGGGCCCTGTTGTAGCGTGAGAGTAAAGCCTGTGTGTTTGCTATGCGCCATATGTTTGTTGCTTGTGCAGTAATTCATTTACCTGACGCATCAATGATCTTGGACTCTGTCAGGCGGGGGTATGTCTCCAGAAGTTGGAGAATTGGCCCTTTTACGCGCATTAGACACTACCAAGGAGTCTAGTGGCAGATGACCCTTAATGTATACTGGATCAGCTGGTGCTGGCCTATACTTTTTCTCTATTCTAGGATTTAACACCCTACACCTTACTGGATCTTTAAAAATCTCTGGAGCATGTTTTATGACTCCCTTAATCATTGGTAATATTTGAGTAGACCTTTGTGACTGTTCGAAAGTGTCTAACAAGAAGTCCTCCTCAATGGCATCAGAGTGCATGGGAACCCCATGGTAAAGTGCAGCTCTGTTTAACAAATGATTAAAACCAATACTGTCCTCTGTAGGGGAAAGTTTTGTTGGGTAGTACTGAGGATCAGGGATGTCTGGTGCATTATTTGGTGAAAAATTATATGCATCCTCATCATCCTTAGGGTATTCTGTGTTAACATCCTCATCTAAAGGGTATGTATGTGTTTCTGGAACATCATCCCCCCCACCCAAATCATACTCGCCATCATTGTGGTGTGATGATGCAGGTGAGTGAATACGAGAAGTTATAGGTTCTACATATGGAGTAACAGGAGACGAAGAAGGTGAAGGAGAGGAAGGGTGCATTGGAGAAGTTGCAGTCCTTTTTGGCAAGGACCACAGGTGTAAGTGGTGTGTCTGCTGGTCTCTTCTTACAAGGGATTGCTTCCACATGTCCAGTTTTTGGATTAATATGGACTTTTTTTCTGTCTAGGATCTGGTTTAAACAGTTCTTCCTCTTCTATAACCTTCGGCGTTGATCTTTTCGGAGCCGATAAGAGGTTGTTTAGTACTTTTTGCCTTATGAGGAGTTGTTGAGTCTTTTGGCAATGTTTTCAGTGCCGAATGTTGTTTAGCCTTATCTGGGCTTCTGTGACTATTAGCACCCTCAGAAGCCTTTTTTGGTGGCTCTGTTGAGGTATAAGGAAATGTCTCATCTCCAGGTCTTTTAACCAGCGTTTTAGAAGATAACAGAGATGGTGTTGCTTTCTGTGGAGAGTTCTCTGGATTTGAGTTTTTGCAGCCCAAGTAGACGTCCTTCTGTATCCTTCAATGTTTTATTAGAAAACATTACAGATACCTTGCATTCTCTAGTTTTGTGCTCTGGTAGAAAAAGTAATTACAATCTTTGAGTGTCATCAATGTGGAGCCTTCTACAGGTGCCACAGGATCTGAAGAGCCTCTTCTTTGGTGTCTTTGGCATGGTGGCAGCCAGTCTGAAGCACCAGCAGAAGGAGAAAACCACTGAAGCAGAGTAGAAAACACTGAAAATCTCTTTAGAGAGTTGAGACTGAAGAAAACGAAGCAGAGCTCAGTGGAGACTACCTAGCATGAAGTGCGGTAGAACATCTGAAGCACTGCAGCTTCTCAGGATTGTTCCAAAGTGTGGTATCATCCGATTGGTTGACTTAGAGTTGGTCTTTTTAAGGTTGAGCCGGGGAAGCGCATTCGCGCTGCTCTGCAAGCCATGCTGTATTAGAGTATGTACTTAATGCCCCACCCACTCCACCCATATTGCTCATCGCCTTGTGTCATTATCCTTTGTAAATGCTGGTTTCCGATTAGTTATTATTTGGCTTGTTAGTACCACCTTGTCTTAATTTGTAACCTCCTAGGAGGACTGGCCTTTTTACTTTTGTTATTACACGGTAAGTCTTACTTAGTGTGTAAGCATAATTTATTTTATGAGTTATAGGAAGCACTCAACTAAACGCAAATTTAAACTATGGAAAGCAGCCGGTTTAAAGTGAATGTGTTACAGCACTGCTCAAAGGTCTTGTTAATTTGCACTTCTTATGGGTGGTTAAAGGCTGTGCGCTTTAACAGTGAGTTTGCAGTTTATTTTTGTTGCGTAACCTTTTAATAAACTGCATGAAAGTGAAAGATCCGGTAAACTACTGAACCAGTATTGAGTGACCTCCTTGGGCGATTAGGTTCCAGGTAGCCATTCATTTTCTTTTTACAAGCGTGTGTTGATTCAGGTCTTTCCCTGTTGCCAATGTGCCACATTGCTGTTCAACAGGCTACAAGCATCATGCTACCGGGAAGACAAGCTCGCAAGCAGTGGCATGCGCTGTGATTGCAAAACTCAAACACAGGCCACATACGGAAACGGACACAAACATACAGTCCGTCACTAGGTCACTTCTTATGCTACGACAGACGCGAGTCGCATTGGTACTAAGAATTCCATGAGAAACTATTTGGTTTTCTTGCCAAGAAACTGATTTACGTTTCTCAGTACCCCAGGCTTAAAATCACAATAGAGCTGTTTTTACAGCTAGCACATTCTGATAAAGACAGTAGCAGGAACATGCAGAAGTGTGCTTAGATAAAAGTGCTTTTAAGAAATAAAACTGCTAGTCTGTTACTAATTGGCACTTCTCAGGTCTAATGTAAAAAAAAAATATATAACTGCGCCAAGAAACACTTTCACCAGGACTAAGGGAGAACTCAAACCACCCACCAACAAACAAGAGGGTTACGAGCAAAGAGCCTTCCAGGCCGGACAGACACTGCCAGAATGTATTTTTTCTTCAGTGACTTATGATATGAGGAAAGCAACTAGGCTTTTAAGGCTAAGAAGGCTACAAGACAACCCTGTGCCACCAGTACACAACAGGACCCTCAATTTAACAAATAATTTAAGCCAATAATTAATCACTCAGATTGCATTGTGTCCTATCTAAATGATTGTGATCAGATTAGACACATTGTAAGAAGCTGGCTCTGTATATACTACACTATACCAAAATGTGAGGTATAGTGTGCAGGGAATCCAGTGGAACCCCCAATGGTAGGCAAAGGTAAAATTAGATAGCACCTTATTCTCTATTTGCGGTAGAATGGTCGAGCAGTAAGGCTTCATCAGAGGGTAGTGTTAAGCATTTGTTGTACACACTCAATCAGCAAATTATATCACACACTCACAGACTGAACTTCAGACCAATTGTTTTTTATTAAAAATATTCTATTGGTTATTTTATTTTCTAGAACCAAGCAATGCTGGCACAGGTAAGCAATAAATACTTTACAGTAGTAATGCAGTTTGTAAATAGTCCGAACTGCAATTGTATGTGCACTTTGATTTGACTACAGTAGAGTTACTGATAATGCAATAATTTCCAGAATACAGTACATATATTTTGTATAGGATTTTTAGTAGACTGTCAAGTAGATTACTTTACAGATTACTTTTCTTACACAGTGCAGTATACATGGATACTGCACTGGGACATTTCCTGTAAACAGGTAAGTAAAAGCCTTGTTATTTTATTTAGTTACAGTTTTAAAGGGTTTCATAGATTTTCCAACTCTACAATTGGAAACTTTTCATAGAAAAAGAGTCAATGTTATCCTGTGGAAGTAAATAGTGTTATCAGTTAACAGGTAAGTACTTTGTTGAGGGAGTTGGTATTTTGGGGTTAGACTCCGGGGTCCCCCAGGGTCAAGGATGCAGTCTTATTACACCCTCAGCAGCACTAGGGCGGCCGGGTGCAGATTGTTGAGGCCCAATTTTATCCAATGGGGGATAGGAGGCCTCCGGTTAGTGGCTGCTTAAGAGCGGCCACTGGGTTGTGGGATCAAAGCTCCTGGACTTAAGCTCAGGGGAAATGGGGGTTCAAGCCAGCACAAAAGGTGCACCCTCAGCGGCACTGAGGCAGCCGGGTGCAGAGTGCGGTTTTGGATTCGGGCGCCCTCTAGCTTTCAATGGGGGTTATCTGGTTTGCAAACGCGCTGCAGGCTAGGGGACGAAGGTGTTCTGGGTGCGACCACCACTTGGAGAGGTAAGTTGGGATTCTGGGGGTTTGTTAGGCACTGTCTGTTGGGCCACCCAAGGCTGTGGGGTGTCGGGTGCAGGGGTGGCTTTTACCGTTGGATCTTCTTACCAGTTCCTGGTCGCGGTTGGAGGGACATTACAGTTTGAGGCTGCAGGTGTCTGCTGGAGGCCTGAGGCAGGTCAGGGATCACCGATCTCGGGTCCCGATCGCCATGGAGATCTCTTGGTGTTTGGCCACTCAGGCCATGAGAGTCCGGTGCAGACTCAAGGATCCTTGCGGAGCTTGAGTCTATTGGTGAACAAATCTGGTGTTCACGGGAAACAGTCTTTGGGATGGAAGGCAGGCAGGTTGTCTGAGTTTCTCGAGGTTGCTGGCAGTGGGACACCAGGATTTAGCTGGAGCAGGTTCGAGGAGGGGACAGGCCGGTAGGGCTGGGGCCAAGTCAGTGGGATTCCTCCTGTTCGCTTCGGCAATGCTGATCGGTCCTTTTTTTTTCTTCTTCCAGTTTCTTGTCTTCGGAAGCAAGGTTCAGGGGTGCCCCTAAATACTAGATTTAGGGGTGGTACAGGTAGGTAAAAGGTTGGGACCAATCTGTTCCTTCCCTGGGGTGGGTACACCCCCTATTATGCCACCCTCCAGTGGGAGAGGGGCATATGCCTCTCACTGGTTGGCTGCCTCCCCCCCCCTATCTGCAAGATGGCAGGGACAGAGTTGTGCTTCACCTCACCTCCCTCACCTGAGGGGAGGAGTTGGCAGAGGTGGGCACACCTCTTCCTCACGTGTTTTTCCCGCCGGTTCTCCGTCCCAAAGTATGGTCAGAACCAGTTTTAAAAAAAAATTTTTTTTTTTTTGTCCTCATTTGCCACTTTGGTTTTGCTTTTATGATGAAATCCAATGGTATACAAGCGGAGTGTTTTCTCAGATTAAAATATCTGGCAGGGCTTAGCTTGTCCAACTGTTCTCTACCCTCAGCTCATCCAACTTGAACCATATGTAGGCATCAAACAAAAACCAGTGAAAGGTGGAGAATCTTGCTACAATCGTGTCAGGCCCCGGATTTAGTTTTAGTGGCTTAATCATAGGACCCGGGAAAAAAACAAAAAAAAACAAAACCCGGATGCTCAATGTGCCCAGACCAATAAGTGCCAAAACGCTCTTTTATTCGAAATGCCGGCCCTTTCCAGATCTAGCTTGGAGACAGCCAATATGGAAGTGAACCAATCTTCTATTGTAGGGGGTAGAGAGTCTTTCCATGTCTTACATATCTCCCTTCTGGCCAGCAAAATTAAATAGAAAACCAGCTTCTTCTCCAGACTCTGAACACCATCCAGAATACCAAAGACGACAAGTGGGAGATCAATACCAATGTTCAAGTTCAAGGACAATGACAGAGTTTTACTTATTGCTTCCCAGAATGCGGTCAGGGAGGAACACTCAAAAAACATATGGCAGTCCGAAGCGGCCGCTAAACCACACTTAGGGCATGCCACCACGCTACCCGAAGAGAACTTTGAGAGCCTTAGAGGGGAATAGTAGGCTCTATGCATGGAAAAGTTATGATTTCTTCGAAGCCAAGATGGTTTCACAACCTCCCACAACATTTCACAAGATGAGGTCCAGAGTTCTTATAAATTGCTGTCTCCCATAGAGGAAGACCAAAGCTCATCAGGAAGTGAAAAGACCGCCTCTCTTTCTTCTATGATCATGTATACCATGTTGAGATTTCTTTTTTGGCAGGAGATTTATCAACCAAAAGGGATATTAACTGGCTATGCCCACCTAGGGGAAGTTTGTTTCCACAGGTTGGCCTGGAGCTATGTGCATGGGACCAGCTAGATATTTGTATGAACTTAAACCTAGCAAAGTTAGGGCCTATAATGTTTCTCAGGTATTCCCATGAAAATAATTCACCCTCCAAAAATAAATCGCCCCATACAGCCAACCCAGCTTCCTTAATCGGGGCCACCAGACCATCATTCAACCAATCTGGGCTTTCTGGGAGATCCCAGAGCGGGGTCAGACTGCCGTAATACCCTATTTTAATGGCATTGGTTAGCTGGGCCCACATTTTAGCCATTCCCTGTAGGATCTTCAGCTTAATCTTTTTAAAAAATGTCGGGTCTCCGAATTTAAACATGAACCCCGATTGGCTGACAGCTTCTCCTGTAAGGAGGGCGGAATACAAAGACCCCACCCCATGCACAGATGTTTTTTTTTTAAGAGCATTCTGGCATGG
Organism: Lissotriton vulgaris; assembly: GCF_964263255.1. Lineage (NCBI taxonomy): Eukaryota > Metazoa > Chordata > Amphibia > Caudata > Salamandridae > Lissotriton > Lissotriton vulgaris. The sequence goes on from NC_141699.1 coordinate 116,585,960, forward strand.
GACAGTTGGAATGCCCAGGCATAGGTCTGAAAATCTGGGGCTGCGATTCCCCCCTTATCTCTGTGCCTCCTAAGCTTCTTCCAAGATATCCTTGCAAGACGCTTACTCTAAATAAAAGAATTAATGTCAGACTGCAATTTATTAATTAATACAGGATCAAAGTATATCGGGATAGTGTTAAAAAGAAAAGAAACCTTAGGTAAAATGGACATCTTAATTAAGTTGGACCTACCTAAAAAAGATAAAGGAAGATGTGCCCATGACTAAATTTACGGCACTCCTTCGCCACAGCATCAAAGTTTATCTTGGTGATCTGACTAATATCCTTGACGATGTTAACCCCCAGATACCTCATCTTATTGCTGGGGGATATTAAGGTATTTGTTGGAATCTGATCTACATTCCACATCATCATCTCCGTCTTTGACGCATTAATCTCATACCCGGAGATTTCTCCAAACTCAGAGGCTGCTTTAAGGACAGCTGGGAGTGCAGTTTGTACCTCTGATGTATATACCAAGATGTCATCGGCGTACAGGGCCACCTTCCTCTCCCACCCCTTATACTCCAATGATAAGATGTTCTTATTATCTCTTAAACTCTGGGCAAATGGTTCGATATAAAGATCGAACAAAAGCGGGGAGAGAGGGCAGCCCTGCCTTGTACCCCTCGAGATGTTTAATGGTTCAGTCAAGGCACCGTTTACCAGGACACGTGCGCTAGGATTCTGATATATAAGATCAATTGCCCGCCTCATTCCCCCTCCCACATTGAACTTGGCCAAGGCCTCCGACAGGTAGACCCAGTTCACCCTGTCAAAGGCCTTGGTTGCGTCCAATGTGAGGATCGCCAGAGGAAGGGATCCCAGCCATATCAATCGCCCCCACTAAATCATAAGTTAGTTCGTAAAGGTGACGCCCCTTCACAAAGCCCTTCTGATCGAAATGAAGGATTTCAGGGGCCACCAATGCTAATATTTTAGCTAGTATTATGGTAAAGATTTTATAATCCACATTCAGGATCGATATGGGTCTATATGAACCGCATGACGTAGGGGGTTTTCCGGGTTTTAGTATCAATGTTATAGACGCACTGTTCCAGGATGCCGGCGGGCTAATACCATCCAATAAGATTTGATTAAATAAAATTGTCAAAAAAGAAATCAATTCTTGTCTAGTGCTCTATAGATCTCGGCTGGTAGACCATCGGGCCCAGCCGCCTTTCCCTTTTTGGCAGTTTGGATGGCCATGTTGACTTCCCCCTCTGAGATCTTACTATCCAGGGATTCACTGTTCTCTTGATAGAGCTGGAAGGGTGATTTGATTCAGCCACTCCCTGATAAGACCAGGTTCTACCGTTTTATCCTTCTGATATATATCCTGGAAGAAATCTCTGAATGCATGCCTTATGTCCAAGTCTGAAGATATTGGAACATCATTGATCTTAATCAAGTCTATGTTGTTACGTGTTTGATCCGATTTGGCTTTCCATGCCAATAACTTCCCTGCGCCTTCACCATATTCAAAATGAGCCATCTTGCTGGCATCCCATCTTTTTTGAACCCGCTGATTTAAAACGGAGCTTAATTTAGCCTTTAAAGAGAGTAACTCATTGTTGAGGCATGTCAAAACGTCTGCCTGGGACGTTGGAGAAGCCAAGTTGGTATCGATTTCGCTCTGAGTTCTAACTATATCAGCCTCTATAGAGGCCACAGCTTCTCTGTACTCCTTCCGTCTGCAAGATACCTTTGATGTAATTAGGCCTCGTAAAAGGGAATCCCAGACCACACCATTATTGGCTGACCCAACATTCTCTCTAAGGAAGTGCTGAACTTCCGTTTTGAGAGCCTGAACATCATCTGTATGGGAGAGCAAGGTACGATCAAAAGTCCAGGTCCTAGATTAAATTTTAAGAGCCACTGAGAGCTCCAGTATTACAGCCGCATGGTCATACAAGTGTATTGGAAGATATTGAATATCCCTTACTCCTTCCACCAGAGTGTGACTAATCAAAACAAAATCTATCCGCGATTTGTGATGGTACTTGTAATTCCTAAATGAAACTCCCTGCGGCATTCCTGACCTATGTCTCCAGATGTCGACGTACCAGAATTGCTTCATGGCATTAAGTAAAAAGGACCTAGATTTTGAAGGGACACAGGAACGATTATGTGACTTGTCTAAGGCTGGGTCTAGAACTATATTAAAGTCTCCCGCAAATATAACGGGATCGGGAAAGGACAAAAGGTGATAGAAAATCGTTTCCAATACCGAGGGGTCATCTTGATTCGGGCCGTAATAACCTACAAATGTGAATTGGACCCCTGATATATTTACTAAGGCTATAACCCATCTGCCACCTGGGTCTACCATAGCAGTGATCAATCTTGCTTTTAATTGTTTTTTAACAATCAAAGAGACACCCCTAGTATTAGTAGGTTGATAGGAGGAGACTGCAAAGTCAATCCACCTATTCTTCACCATTGCCTCCATTTCAGACTGAGGTAGATGAGTTTCCTGAATCAAAATAACCTGCGCATCTACATCCCGAAGATACTGGAACAATTTTCTAGCCCTGGGTTTAGTGCGCAGGCCATTAATGTTCCATGAAAATATTTTTAAGTTAGCCATCGTCATATTCTAAACCACTTAGAAAGAAGTAGACCTGCCATAGAATAAGACAGAAACGCTCATAACAAGGAATACCGTCACACTGTTCTACCAAAGGTGAACTCAACGTCATAGAACACTAAGTACACATTATAATAATAAAAAAACCTGCTACGGTGACACTTGAGGATTTTTTTTATTTTTAGTCCCACCCCACCCCACCCACTCCCTACTCGCCCTCCCCCCCACCCATGGAGAACCCCTGGTGTGTCTAACCGGATGGAATCCAGTTAATGGCGCCCCACTACGGACTCCCATCAGCCCACCAGGACCCGACCCATACCAGAGACCTAATGTGACCTAAGAAGTGCCCCCCTGTGAATGTAAAATGTGCAACTTAAAATACAGCTAGATGCTAAAAGCTAAGTGCTGAAAGCTAATTTTTTATGATACATTTTTAGTGATTAGTTTTTATTTTTATATATATTTTTTTATACATTATCTTTTTTTTTCCGTGTAATTAATTTGATTCGGTGTTGAAAGCAGCAAGTGGCCTGGGCAAGCTCACAAAAACGGCAAGCCTTTGAAGCTTCCCCTTCTTGGAGCCTGCCCATCCTGGGGGAGGAAGCTGAGCACCTCGTCCCAGGGTGCACTTTGTTTCAGGCCCCCGGGAGCAGCAGACTCTTGACCCAGGGGTCTAGACACATGTCTGGTGGTGGCAGCTGAAAGCAGCCACTCAGCCTGGACATTAGTTGTAGGTCGTTTCAGGGCGCATCTCTAAGATGCCCTTGTGTGCATTTTGTTTAAAAACTTTTTTTATTTTCATTAAGAACTTCGGCAGAAAAGTCAGGTTGTACATAAGGAATATGCTACTTACCAGTATGCATCAGGAGAAGTGTGGCTCAGGGGTTAGAGGCGGCAGACCTGGAGCTTGAGTTCAGCCCGGGACCAGGGTTCAATTCCCCGCCTCGGCGGGTCTTGGGCTCAAAATTCCACGGACTCGTTAATTCTCGCTCCGGTGCCTCCTCGACTCACGGGTTCACACTCTGCGACTCTGGGCAATAGCTTGCTTAATCTCCACAACGGCCCCTCGCGGCGGGATGCCTGGCTTGCACCTTGTGGATACCCTGCCAGGGTTATCTCACAGGGGAATACCAGGACGGGTTCCCTAAGCAAGCGCTGAGATGCCCCAGGGTAAGTTGTGCGCTATATAAGTTACATTCATTTCATTCATTCATTTCATCTGTTCTTGGCATGTAGGGTTGCTGACATTCATATCTGTGCATAGATTGCCGCCTAGTGTTGGGTCCGGATGATTGCACTTTGTTGTCCTCGAAGAGTCTTCGAAGTATCACGAGATAGAAGACTCTTCCCTTGGACTACAGTGCGCATGGGCATCTTCTCCATCCTCAGATTGTTTTTCGCCATTGTGGCAGAGATGGAGATAGTAAAGTAAGAGATGGCCATGCAAAAGATAATGCTGCAGCTGCGACAGGCACCGGGGAGGTGGGCAGGCGATCTGAATGTCAGCAGCCCTACATGCCAAGAACAGATGCATACTGGTAAGTAGCATATTCCGTTCGAGGCATGTGGGCTGCTGAATTCATATCTGTGCATAGACTGTATAGCAGTATCTCCTCTAGCGGTAGTTACCTGTGCCAGCTGCAGCAGTTTGAAAAATAGTTTTGAGGACAGCCTGGCCTACAGCAGCTTGCTGCTTTGCTTGCACGTCTACACAGTAGTGTTTTGTGAAAGTGTGTATGGTAGACCATGTGGCTGCTTTACATATGTCTTCAAGAGGAATATTCCCTAGGATAGCCATGGATGCCCCCATTTTTCTTGTAGTGTGTGCTCTTGGGGGGACGGTTAAAGTGCGTTTTCCTTTTTGACAGCATATTTGAATGTATTTAACGATCCATCTGGCTATTCCTGACTTTGATATTGGATTTCCTTTATGTTGTGGTGAAAAAAGCAACAAATAATTGCTTTGTCTTTCTAAATGATTTCGTTCTGTCCACATAGTAAAGCAGAGCTCTCTTTACATCTAGTGTGTGTAGGGCTCTTTCAGCTACTGACTGGATTTTGAAAGAACACTGGCAGTTCTATCGATTGATTAATATGGAAATTGGATAAGACTTTTGGCATGAACTTAGGTTTGTTCTAAGAACCACCCTGTTAGCAAGTACTTGCATGAAAGGTTCTTGAATTGTTAGTGCTTGTAATTCGCTAACTCCCCTGAGTGAGGTAATGGCAATCAAGAAAACCACCTTCCACGTTAAGAATTGCAGTTCGCATGAGTGTAGAGGTTCGAAAGGAGGTCCCATAAGTCTGGTAAGTACTATATTTAGATTCCAGACTGGGGAAGGAGGGTGTCTTGGCGGGATCACCCTTTTAAGACCCTTCATAAAAGCCTTGATTGCTGGCACTGTAAACAGTGAAAGGTATTGCCTGTTTTGAAGGTATGCTGCTATAGCAGCGAGGTGTAGTCTTATCGAAGAGTATGCTAGGTTGCATCTTTGAAGATGCAGCAGGTAACATATAATGTTTTGTATGGAAGCATCTAATGGGTTGATTTGGTTATTGTTGCAGTTAATAACATCTTTTCCATTTAGCTACATAGCCTGCTCTAGTAGTTGGCCGTCTTGCCTCCTTGATAATGTTCATGCAATCAGGAGGCAAGTTAAGGTATCCAAACTCTAAGACTTCAGGAGCCAGATCGCTAGGTTCGTCTGATTGGGATCTGGGTGCCCGATTTCTCCATGGTCCTGAGTTAGAAGATGGGGTGCGAGGCACAGCCTTTGATGAGGAACTACTGAAAGCTCCAGGAACGTTGTGTACCATGGTTGTCTCTCCCATGTGGGAGCAACTAGGATCAGTGTGAGTGACTGTTGCCGCAGTTTGCCTGCCACCAGCGGAATTAGCGGTGCTGGGGGAAAAGCGTACGCAAATCTGCCTGACTAGTTCATCCAAATCGCATTGCCCTGAGACAACCGATGTGGGAACCTGGCGGCAAAGTACTGCAATTTCAAGTTTTCTTTTGTGGCAAACAGGTCTATCTGAGTGACACCACTATTTGAAGAATGGCTGGATGCCTGGCTTTCACCTTGGGGATGCCCTGTAGGGGCTATCTCACAGGGAAAAACCAGGACGGGTTCCCAAGGCAAGCGCGGAGATACCCCTTCGGGGGTCGATTCAGGCGCTATATAAGAATATAATAATAATAATAATAATAACTTGGGGATGAATCTCCCATTTGTGTAGTTGTTGGCTGTGCCTGCTGAGCAGGTCTGCTATCTGATTGTCTTTCCCTGGAAGGTGTTCTGCTAGGAGAAAGATGTCTTTTGGAATTGCCCACTTCCAAATGCTCTGTGCCAAGTGGGACAGCTGTGGCGAGTGTGTTCCTCCCTGTTTCTGGATATAGTACATTGCGGTTATGTTGTCCGTCCGGATCAACACAGTCTTGCTGTACAAGTATTATTGGAATGCTTTCAGGGCTAGGAATATCGCTAGCAACTCTAGTTGGTTGATATGCAGTTTCTTTTGTTTGCTTGTACTGTGTAGTGAAGGAGGTGGGCTCCCCGGCCTGTCAGTGATGCGTCCGCTGTTAATACTAGTTGTGGAACCGGCTCTTGGAACAGTCGCCCCTTGGAAAGGTTTTGTGGGTTCCACCACTGCAGAGAGTTGTGAGCGCGACTGCACCAACACTAGGTCTTTTAGTTGTTCTTGAGCCTGGTTCCATTGCCGTGCTAGGCATTCTTGCAATGGACGCATTTGAAGTCTGGCATGGGGGACAATGAATATGCATGGGGCCATCATGCCTATGAGCTGCATGAAGACTCGAGCTGGCAGAGAGTGTTGTGGCAGAAATTTGCGAATGAGCATCTGCATGCTTGCTAGCCTCGCTGAGTTTGGGTATGCCTTTGCCACGGAGGGGTCTATAGTGGCTCCCAGATATTTTTGTGTGTGGGACGGTTGCAGATGTGATTTTGGGTAGTTTATCAAAAAACCTAGGCTGTGTAGTAGCTGACGTGTTTGGGACGTGTCTTTGGCTAATACAAGCAAAATCGTACCAACAGTGTGCAAATCGTCTTGATACGGGAACACATGAATGTGTTGTCTCCTGAGATGTGCAGCTACTGTCGCTAAGCGTTTTGTAAACACTCTTGGAGCCGTGGTTACCCCAAAGGGCAGAACCTTGAATTGGTAGTGTTGACCTATTGTGAACCGGAGAAATTTTCTGTGAGATGGATGGATGGGTATGTGAAAATACACATCCTTGAGGTCCAATGTTGCTAGGAAGTCTCCTTGCTGTAGTAACAGGAGCACTTGCTGTAGGGTGATCATATGGAAGTGCTCCGACAGTATGTATTGATTTAGGGGTCTGAGGTCCAATATTGGTCTGAGGGAACAGTCCTTCTTGGGAATAAGAAAGTATAGAGAGTATACTCCTGTTCCTTGGTGTTGGAAAGGGACTGGCTCAGTTCCTTGGACATAGAACGGTGTCTGGGGGGTATGTTTGGTGGGGTAGAAGTGAGTTCCAGGCAATAACCATACTGGAAAATTTGTCTCACCCACCTGTCTGTGGTAATTGCGTTCCAGACAGGTAGGAATTGTTGGAGTCTGCCTCCGACCGGTGTTAGGTGGTCTGGAGGTAGCGTGATGAAGTCACTGTTTTGTGGCAGTGGAGGCTCTGGTGTTATTGTCTCCACGTCCTCTTCCCTTATTATTGTTGCCCCTATAACCTTCTCTGTTGGAGTTTTTGGTAAAGGAACCTTGTGTGTTGCCTTTGTATGAAGATGACGTTTGCGAGGTATTGCCTCGTGTAGCTGCCCTGTATGAGGAGAGTTGAAAGGAACTTCTATGTTGCTGAAACCGCAATGCACCCATTGACTGCGGTTTCTGTGTCCTTCATTTTATCTAAAATGGTGTCGACAGCAGGGCCAAAAAGGAAGTCTTGATTGACTGGCTGGTTAAGAATGGAGGACTGCACCTCGTTCTTAAAGCCCGAAATACGCAGCCATGCATGTCGCCGTAGTAAAACGCTAGTGTTAATAGACCTGGCTGCGGCATCAAGCGCACATTTGATGGAGGCGTTTGTAATGAATTTTCCCTCCTGTATGAGGTCATCGGCTTGTGCTTTAAAAGGCTCAGGTAGGTGTTGCATTAAGCTTTCAAGCTGGTCATAGTGTGCCCTGTCGTAACGAGCTAGCAGAGCTTGTGTATTCGCAATCCTCCATGAATTGGAGGCCTGTGCTGCTACCCTTTCACCTGCGGCTTCTAGTATCTTTGATTCCTTATCGGGGGGGGGGTGGGGAGGGGCTTTCTCCCGTTGTCTGTGAGTTGGCCCTTTTGCGTGCATTAGCCACCACCAGTGAGTAATGGTAACTGCCCTCTGATGTAGGTAGGGTCTGTAGGGGCTGCTCTACACTTCTTAATCCTGGAATTGATTACCCGTGCCCTGGCTGTATCTTTAAATATGTCAGGTGCGTGTTTTAACACTCCCTTTAGCATAGGAAGTGTTCTGACACTTTTTTCTGAAGTAGGGAAGGTGTCAAATAAGAAGTCTTCCTCTACAGTGTAATTATGCATGTCTACATTGTGGTACTGCACTGCCCCGTCTATTAGTTGGTTGAAGACAATGGTGTCATCAGTAGGTGAAGGCTTAGTTGGATACGAGGAGACATCAGGGATGGGATGGGTGTTATAAGGGTCAGTTGGCTCCTCCCATGGTTCATTTTGTGGGTCAGGATCCTGTGGATAATCATAATCAGGCTGTGGATCCTCCTCTGTGTTCCCCTCATTGTCCCCATAGTGAGAAGGAGAGTAAGGAGCAAAAGGAGTAGTAGGCATAATGGGATAGAAGGGAATTAAGGGTCTAGAGGGGGAAGTCCCAAAGTCGTCCTTTGGTGGAATAGGGGAATGAGAGTCACTGTCCAGTGGCCTCTTCTTCCTGTGCAGGATTGTGACTTTACCAGTCACAGGATTAATATATATTTTTGCCTGGTCGTCTGCTGGATCTGGATGGAAGATTTCTTCCTCTACTGTCCTTGGTTGTCTCTGACTTTTTTGGGTCGATAACACCTTCTGTTTCGACGACTTTTGGTTCCTTAGTGCTTTTCTTCGGCTCTGGCCCTTTCTTCGGGTCGACAAGTGTTTTTGGGTCAACCGGGTCTTTCGGTTCGACAGGCTTTTTTGATTGACTGTCCTTTGCAGAGTCTATGGTCTTTTTAGGATCGACTGGTGTTTTGGGAGCACTTGTCTTTGGGTCGATAGCCTTCTCCGGCCGGATTACAGGCTTCGATACTGCACCCTTTCCGTCGGCGACCTTCTTCAATTCGGCGACTTTTGGCACAGCCAGCTTTTTTGGTTTGACGTCTGTGTCGGCGCCCTTTGGCTTGGTATCCTTTGGCTCGACGGCCTCTTTGGGTCGGCGCCCTTCGGCTCGACAGCCTTTTTCGGGTCGACGGTTTTCTTTGGGTCGACGCCTTTAGGCTGTACGGTCTTCTTCGGGTCGCGCCCTTCCGGTCGACGACATTTTTGGGCTCTGGAACCTTCTTTGGGATCACGGTACTTGGCCCTGGGGTCTCTGAAAGCTTAGGTTTCGGAGCCGAGCCGGACGGCGGGGTTGGCGAATGTTTTTTTTGGATCTTGGCTAAGGCCTTTTGGCGCTGCTTCGACCGGAGCCTTCGGTAACGGGGTAATTTGTGTCGGGGCAGGGTACTCACGATTTGCCCCGGTGGGATCTCATCGGAGTCAGAGTAGTCCTCGACGGTGACGATCCCTAGGTCTGAATCTGGAGCTTCTGGAAGTTCTTGGTCATCATCGAAGTTGTTGTCCGGTTCCGGAGCCTGTCGCTGCATCTCTTGCCTAACGGCCCGTCAAATCCGTATGGTTTTCTTCGACTGAAACTGGGCTCAGGCTGGGCAGGTTTCTTCCTTATGGCCTGGAGAAAGGCACTTGTTGCATACTGAGTGCTTGTCAGTATGCGGGAACTTGGAGTGGCATTGTGGGCATCTTTTGAACGGGCTCCTTTCCATTGACAGCAGGCCCACGTGGCGTCGAAAAGGCCCAACGGCCCGCGTCGATGACCGCTTCGAGATGGAAAGCTTGATCGAGTCAAGAGGTACCGAGCGAGAACAATACCGTCTAAGTCCAAGGCCTTTAGAAAAGTTTTGTTTCGATTCCGAAGTTGGAGTATAGGAGTAACATCTGAACCCTATGGCGGAAAAAAACAATCTGAGGATGGAGAAGATGCCCATGCGCACTGTAGTCCAGGGGAGGAGTCACCTATCTCGTGATACTTCGAAGACTCTTCCAGGACAACAAAGTGCAATCATCCGGACCCAAGACTAGGCGGCGATCTATGCATAGATATGAATTCAGCAGCCCACATGCCTCAAACTTACATTTTACAGTTAGCATACATAACCACAATAGCAAATCACATTTAATGTCTGAACATCTGTCTGTCGGTGTGCATTTTTAATTAAATCCCACACTGGTATCAGTGTGGGTTTAATGTGCTGAGAAGTTTGATACCAAAAATCTGTTTTCAGTGTAGCCATTATGGTGCTGTGGAGTTCGTAATGACATACTCAAGCACCATTTATACTCTTAATGCCAGCACTGCACTTACGTAAGAATGGACTTATCCACTGTAAGGGGACAGGGCTCATGCACCTGTACCCTCACCACTGGCATACTGCACCCAGCTAGAGGGGTGACTTATCTATGCCAGGACAGTGGGTTGGAGGCATGGCACAGGGATGTGTGCCATGTCGACCCTTCACCTTGTTCTGCACCAAGACTCGCAGCCTGCAAAGGTAGTGTGCGAGTGTAAAGGTACAGGACCCCTGAGAGTGGCACAATAAGTGCTGCAGCCCTTCAAGGCCGTCCTGGGTCACAGTGCCAGGGTACCTGTGGTACCATTTACCAGGGGCTGACCTGTGGCCAGGGATGCCAATTGGGTTTTTGGTTTCAATGCAGTTTTACGGAAATAACCTGGGCACCTGATTAGCAGGAGCCGAGGGCACACTCAAAGCACACTAGCAGTTCAGAAAAAAGTGGGGGAAACCATACAGAAAGTGGGCACTCACACACATCGACCTAAATAGCATACATGTACATAAAAGTCAAAAAATAACCATTTCACATTTTAAGTTATTAAATATAAGTGATACAGTCAACTGTATTTTTGTGTCTCCTGATGGGCAGTTGAGCCTGGAGACAAGCTGTGACAAACAATTTTGATCCCCTTTGACTTCCGACACCTGTTCCCATCAAACCACAACTTAGGCAAAAGAAACTCTTGCAATGACCCGTGGAAGACTCACTCTGGCAGGGAGGCGGGAGTGGCCCCACCCTGCTTTGCAGGGCAGGCTGCAGCTTTCCATGATACAGCAATGCACTGAATGTGTGGTTCCTGCATTCGCTGGGTGTCTGCACCCTGTATTCTGAAAGTTCCAGAAGTACCCCTAGGAGGCTGCCACTGTCGGGAGTACGTACTCGCATGTGCATCCAATAAATCATACAAAAAATGTGAATATGTACATTTTGGCATGAGGATATGTCATGCTAATGTGGCTGTGCGTCTGCCAATATTTTTCCTGTTTCATTATGGTTAAACTAGTTCCCACTTGGAGAAACCCCATACCAACACAAATGTTGAGGACCCCCATGCCCCAAAACCCCAATATGTAACTCCATGTACTGCTTATCTTGACAACGGGAATGAGCTGGAAATTTTCACCATTCTGCAATGTCCAGAAAGCCACTCCAGAGGGCAGATCTTGAACAAATTCTGTTGTACGGTTAAATATTTAAGTGTGACAAATCCAATATGCCAGTGAAAAGCAACACTATTCTCGATTTTCTGACTCAGGAATGTTAATATGTACTTATTAATGAAGATATCTGCGTGCAATAGTTAGTTGCTCAAAAATGTTTGTGATTCGAGCCCTACATTACGTTCATACATTGATTTTTCCAGCACTTTTCTATGTCAGATGGGTGGAGAGATAATACTGCACCTATCTATAAAGTCTTGTGCACAGACAATTCACAAATGAATTTGTGAAAACATTCACAGCACGTGTGCAAAGGTCTTCCACCATTTCTTTGGCATGACCCTTTTAAGGTCGAGTCTAGGCAGCACATGCATTGCTCTGCGAGCCATGCTGTATTAGAGTATGTACTTGAAGCCCTGCCCACTCTCCGCCCATATATGGCATTGTCCTTCGTAAATGCTGGATTCTGATTCGTTTTTAGGCTTGTTAGTCCCTCCTCAGTACTGCCTTGTCTTTATTTGTAACTTCCCATGAGGATAGGCTCTTACTTCGGTTAAACGGTATGTCTTATTTAGTGTATAAGCACTATTTTCTTCAATGAGTTTCTCTTACTGCAGGAGTGCAGGAGGGTCTCTCGCCCAGTTGTGACCACCGGCTTGTTTAACTCGTAGCAAACTAGGAGCTCTTCAGGGGATATGGGAGACGGAAGGGGGCAACTCAAATGCCTTTAGGAGGTCAAAGGTGTGTGATGTAAATTTCACTAGATCGGGCGTGTATATTTTCTGAACGAACATCTATGTTAAACACTAGTATGCTCCGCCACTCACTTGCTAAAAACTAAAGAGCTCTTACCATCTTTCCTCAATTTGTTCCTCTGTTAAATGGATCTAAAAAAAATGTCTTTGGCTGCAAATGTCTCTTTGGACACTCTCCCGCAACTACAAACCCAACGGGAAGGTAGTGGACCGCCTTACTGAGAAGTTCTCCAGTTCCAAAGTGGCAGCTCGTTGCTCTTTGGTCCTCCGCTTAGATAGCCTGTGAAGGATGTACTTTCCCCCCCAGCTTAACACTGCGCTCACTCATTTGTCAGTCATAAGCTTTTATTCGATATGCAAGATATCTTGTAAGCACATTTAGAATACAAACATTATAGTTACAAAAAACCAATAATAAAAAAAAAAAAAAAAAAAAAAAATCATTTGCTTTTCCCCCCCTGCCCGCCACATTGCTCTATCGTTTGCTTCCCTATGCCCTCCTTGCCCCTTCACCCACAGTGCCATAACATTTTGCTTCCCAACACCCTCCCAGTCTGTTCCTTCTGCTACCTTCTGTTTGCAACCCCCAACCCTCCTCCCCCACACACACACTTTTAAACAAGCCTTTGGATTGCAAAAGATCTTGCATTTCTGAGAGTTTAAGCTATTGGCATTCTAAGTGACAATGCCTTTTATTTAGGTTTTAAAAACCAAAACATAAATAAAAAGCTCTGTCATTTACAATAACTCAAACTCGCTTAAATGTGAGACCTATTGCATTGCAGATGCTTGTTTATTAAAGATGCGGATATGCTGCTAAACAAAAAGGCCTCTGGGAGCCGAGAGCGCCCTGGGTTCAGTCTCCCGGCCTGCCTCTCCACCAAAGGCCCGGGGAGGCTCCTCCCAGTTTTGCTGGGCTTAGGCCTCTATGCTCTGTCTATTGTGACATTACTTTTATGAGGTCTGGAGGCTTAGTGGTCTAATGCTTCCACTGCCGGGGCCTGTGTTCAACCTCATGGTCACAGGTTCAAATCTTGGCGGGTCCACTCAGCCTTTCATCCATCTGTGGTCGATAAAATTAGTATCATTGAGCTGGGTAACAGTAAACATGTGTTATTCAGCGCCAAGATACCTACGGGTGAACGGGCGCTTTACAAATACTTATGTTATTTTATGTTAAGGTTCCGGGGACACCCATATAGGCAATGGGGAATAATTCAATCACATGAATTTATGAAAGTTCCAATGCTGGTGTAGCAGTGAGAACTCAAAGCACAAATGCTGTTACATCAAACAGGGGCGTCCCTATTACCCGAACCTGGGACCAATTAATATAACTACAGTGCTTCAAGAAAAAGTTACAAAAAAGGCAACAGTAAACTGTTGACGTTTTACATAAATAAAACAATTACATTTGATGACAAAACACATGGAAAAAAACAAAGATCATGAAAAAGTACCCAACATAATTTATCAGAAAAAAATGAATGCAAAATCATCATTTTACTTCAAAAAGCGAAACAGTTCTACAACAATACAAATATACAGTATACAAAAGTTGTTCATAGAATTACACAGTAAACGGGGAACCAATGGCAGAGGAAAGAAAGCAAGTCCAACAGATAACAGGAACAGAAAATGTGCCAAGGAAATTCTGCAACTGCGTTTTGACCTATTCAGTTTAGAAGGCCATAGGGAGGAGAATTTTCTGAGCAACCACTAAATGTAGTTTGTATGGTCTGAATCGGTCCACAGTGACGGAGAGAGAAGCGAGCGCTTTGATTCATTGGGCAGCGCTCATAATTCATGCATTGAATCTCGAGTGGGTCGTTTTAAAGTTGCACCGGTACCTATGACGGCACAGTGAATTGGCATGTGTGCACCACAATTTTCTTGGCAGGATTCCCAGTCTCACAATCATTCATACGGGATCCTTGGTTTGATTACGCCTGATTCAGACCATACAAACTACATCGATTGGTTGCTCTAAAGCAAAAGGTTAAAGACTTGGTGGGGGATAGAGGTCCTTGGGCAGCCCCAGAGTGCATGGAGTTCATAATGGCGATTGAGGCTTGGGTTGTGGGAGGGTCCCAGTGGGTTAGCTGGTGCTCCGGTTTGGTGTTTGTGGGAGCAGGCGGATTCGGTCGGTGTCAGGGGTACCAAGTTTTTGTAGATGACAGATCTCATCATGGAAGAAGTTTGCCAGGGTGTCAGTTCTTGGGAGGGGGTGATGTCGGTTTAGGCAGCTGCGGTGTTGGGAAACCCCTTCACGATGGTGAAGAGCTCTGTGGTGCGGTTTGTGCTGGCTTCTAGGAGGTCGGAGTGAGTTCTTGGTTTCTTCCGGTAAGCAGTACTACTGGTCGAGTGCTGTCTTGAAGGAGGTGAAGTCTATTTTCGCTGGTGCGCCACTTCCTTTCAAGTTGCCAGCAGTAGAGTTTGGTGGATTTCAATTCCACTGTGAACCAGCTGACTCTTCTGCTGAGTCCTTTAGATTTGGCTGGCTTAGCAGGGGCGACTCTGCATTCTGAGATCGACCTGGAGAAGTTCTTTGCAGCCTAATCTGGACCGAATGTTATGTCTCAGTGACGAGTTAACGTTGTTCCACTGGTCTTCTGTAACCCTTTTCAGTCTGTGCGTTGAGCTGGGGGGCACAGTTCCTGTCTTGGTAGGCCCTGAGATGAAGTGGGCATTGTAGTGGTTAGTCCAGGTGAGCCGTGTGACGTGGCTGGACTTGACTGTTTCTGGAAGTGAAAATGTGTTGAGCATGTGTCCTGTGATGCAGATGAGGTTGGTGACCAGTTGCTTTAGGCAGATGTTGTTCGCGCTTTCCAAGAGGTTGGTTGTGTGGTGTCGCTGTGGTCGTTGAGGTGGGAGCGGGGATCCTCTAGGAGGATGTAGTGCACGGAGTTGATTGCGATAAGGTCTGGGATGACGTTGCAAAAGCGGGGGCATGGTCCTGGTTGTCTCTACGTGAGGGCACCTCTGCTGGTGTTTATCTGTATCTTTACAATCCGCTAATAAAAGCACAGCCCTGACATAGTGCTGTACTAGATTTATAAATACATCTTCAAATATCAACTCCTGTTCAACTGCTATCCTACCTAGAAACTACAATGGACAATTTAAGATAAGGGTTTTCCTTTGAAGGAGTGTCATCAACTCAGGAGAAATGTCAAGGTCTCCCAAAGACTGCCAAAACTGCTAGTCAACTCTCCATGCATTTCCTTTGTCACAAATACAAGACTCCACATGAGGTTGCTCGAGCAATCTCTAGAGGATCAACGGTCTCAAAAGCTTAATAGTTTGGAGTGACAACCTTCAAATCACTATATCAGCAAGACAATCCATCTCATGATGCAGCAGACCAGGTTCAAGGGTTCCTGTTCCAGCAATATTCCCAAATGGAGGATAGTTGCAGACATCTCCATCAGGATAGGGAGCACATCTTGGAATGCACTCCGTATAAGGCCAATCTTCAGGAGAGCTTTTGTCACATCAACTGCTTAGAAGTGGGCGCAGCAACTCAAGGCCTTCGTACCTCCTCAGACAACAAAGAGGATTCTTATTCAAAAGTACCAAAAAACGAACCCGGGCTACTGGAACAAACGTGGGGACACAAACCTGAGATTGCTCCTGCAAGGAAATTTTAAGTGAACTGACTATACAGATTCTACAAAGAGAATCTTTATGGGTTCTGGACAGCCTTGTTCTATGCGTTCTAGATTATATCCTTGTAGTTTGTGGTTTTCCAAAGATAATGTGTCACTCTGCTGCATCAACTCCAGGGCAAAACAAAGCCAACACTGAGCCACAAGGTACCACCTAGCGCCGAACGGGAGCACTGCTGAGGACATTTCTTGATCCAATCTAGCAACTTGGGCTATTTTAGAGGTGAGGAACCTGTGGTTGGCAGTATCCATCAGAATGCAACAGTATGCCGGATACTCAGTTTTTGAAACACGGTCATTAATGTAGAGTACTGTATATGAAAAGTTTAAAGGGGCTATCTGGTGAATGATGTCCCAAATTATCTCAAAACCCCTGGTGGCAAAGCAACATTCTAGAATGTTCATTTGTGGTAATTGTTAGCAGATTTATCTACACAAGACTGCCCTTTAAAAATAATTTTACCAAGTATGAATGCGCCAAATATGAATTAGCAGGCCTTTGCTTCATCCAGATCATGACAGTTTGAAAAGGTACAAGAACTAAACACCTACAGGCTTCCCCATGGCACTGGGACAGTGCTTCTAGCATTGCAAAACCATCTTTTCAGAGGGCCAGGCACCGCCCACAGCACTACCAATGTCTGAAAGCAGCAGGACCAATGCTTTTCTGCAGGATCCCGGAATGAGATATGTAGGAATACATACTTGGTAGCAAAAAAGAGGAACTAAAGATTAATTGAGGAGCTAGACAAGAGGGTTGAAGTAGACTAAGAGGATGGATTAAATGGAAGCATGGAGTGCAATAGACTCCTGTCCCTGTGCTACATTCCAGTGGCACATTCACAGAACGGAAGATGGGAAGAAAACTATTGAAGCATATTTAAACTTATTTTCGATTCGTCTCCTACGCCTCCCAAATACAATTAGCACATTAATTCAGACCAGCTTTGTTCGTTTTGTCCACTTTACAGCGTATCTGGTATCACCCCACATCATGAAATACTCGTTTCTTTGCAGTCTTCATTATTGCCTGAAGTTCAAAACACTCATAGGCAAGAAGTTTTTCAAGCTATTAAGTATTAAATCATTTTGGCCAGCGCCATCAATATTTTAAGATCGTAAACAGCTGTATAGTTTTTTTGTTCCTCTTCATCTGGTTGCTCTTTGCAGCTCTGAATTGTGAGCGAACCATGTTCTCACCCTACATGCTCAAATTGCCAGCACAAACATCAAAACGACATTGCCATCCAGCCATATATCTTACCAGAGATGGATGAAGCTTTTGAGCAGGGTGGTGCATCCAGCTTTTCGAAGGCTGCCTCAATGGCTTGGCTGAAGGAGTTCTGAAAACTGGGAACAGGTACCCTGTCTGAACTGTCGCTTTCACCTTCACTGTCAGCAGGTGCAGGCGGTGCCAAGGTGTTCTCCTCTGGAAAGCAAGAGTCATTCCTTTTAACAAAAGTCTACCCTAAACATACACTGCCACATTGGGCAGCGGTGCTATGTTAAGACTTCAAAGTCTATTCATTTCAGCAATAAAATGTCACAGGTTTAAGTGCAGTGAAATGCTAAGAACATCTCTAGAAATAGGACCCAAGATGCCCACATTCCCATATGTGGCGTCAGTACTTACTCTACCTCACTTCAACCATGACTGACCAGACAACTGCAAAATGAAATTAAGTGACAGTCAAGCTGCATGCCACTTACAAAAACAGAAAGTATGCAACACTGGTGGGCCTCTTGTCAGGTCTCCGGAGCAACATTGTACATTAGCACACATTCTCATAAGACTTAACACAAGCACAACTAAAAGCTTGCCTATCAAGGAGATTGATGTATTAGTGAAGTTCAAATTCTAGAAAAATCTTGCAAAATATACATAAATATGAAAAGCTGCACTGGTAGATACCCGAGATGTGCCTACTGATCCACCAGTGAGGTGCATGGATTCTGGTGAAGACTTCTGTGAGAAAGTGAAATCTTTCTTGCATTGGTATGACTGCTGATGTGCTTTGACTGAGTGTGCTCTGGGCTCCTGCCAACCAGGTACCCGGGGCCTGTGTTCCTTCCCTAAAACTGTATTACAACTAAACCCCAATTGGCATCTCTGGCCACCTGTCCATTCCTAGTAAATGGTACCCTAGGTACCCAAGGCATGGTGACCAGGGAAGACTCCTAAGGGCTGCAGCACTTATTGTGCCACCCTCAGGGGCCCTGTACCCTGACACCCACACACTTCCTTTGCAGGCTGAGTGTCTAAGTCCACACCCAAACAAAGTCGACATGGCACACATCCCTGTGTGCCATGCCCACAGAACCCAGTGCCCTGGCATACTTTAGTCACCCCTCTAGCTAGGTGCCCTATGCCAGTGGTGTGGGCGCAGGTGTATGAGCCCTGTGCCCCTACAGTACCCAGGGCCATTCCTGGGCACTGTAAGTGCAGTGATGCCATTAAGAGTATATGGTGCTGGGGGCGTGGCTAGCCAGCCACGATGGCGGTCGGCTGCTGCTAGTGCTTCGGGTCCGACTGGGGGCTAATCCTGAAAAGAAGCGGCTGCAGGAACCCTGCCCAAAGTGGAAGTTGGCGGATCAACGTCTGAACCCTGCAGCGACACGTTGACCAGCCGGTGTGCAGAAATTAGCCCAGAATGTGAGCCGGAAGAGGATCGGGCCTGCCGCCACACAGACGGGAAGAAGCCGGGAGCTGCAGTAGAGGCGAGCCCGGAGCGACTGGGGAGAGCGGGACCGGAAGTGACCGGTCCAGCGCCCGGAGCGCTCTGTGACCGGACCGGACCCGGCCGCCAGGTGCCTCCCTGTGATACCGGAAGACCTCGAGGGGAGAGTGATCCGGACCCACGGGGCGGCGGCGGGCGCCGACCCCAGCTCTGAGTCTGCTGAGGCCTGCCGCATGACTGGGCCGGCCCGTGATCGCGGAGGTCCGGTGGCGGACTGACAAATCTGCGAAGGAGCGGGGTCGGGTGACTGAGGAGAGGCCCCCTCAAAACGCCCAGGCAACCGAAGGGGACAGCGCCGGTGAGGTGGCGCAGTAAAGAGAACGACGTTGGGTCAGCACTGATCCTGGAAACAACCCCCCCTCCCGCCACACAAGACTACCGGTGAGAGGGAGCTGCCCCATTCTCTTCTGGGCTGTGTCCTGAGGGGGAGACCTGCGGTGCGACGCCCGCTGAGGTGCGGGACTGCGGGCCTGGGAGACGCCGTGGGTGGGGAACGGGAGTTCGCTGGCACCCTACTAGACTTTGAAGTACTAATACTTGGAGACCCCTTCCTCACCTCCCCCGCCGTTGTGAATATTGGCACTGGAGACCCGGTGTGGAGCCCGAGGGAGGGGCGAATTGACCGGGACGAAGACACTCACAGAGGAACTGGTGAGGACGGAAGAGACAGCAGACTTACTCCACTGTAGAGGGGGGGCTCGCTCTCTTCCTACGGCGCATATCCCACAGAGTACGGCCTCGGCGCACTTAAGGCACATCATGGTGCGAAAGGGGGCAAAGTTGTCGGAGGGGCCCAGAGGTCAAGAACCCACGCACAACGCGGGGGCACGGGAGACTGAAGGATTCCACCGAGCGCCTCTGGGTCGGATCACGCCGGCGATCAGCAGGAGAACAAACTGGACCTAATCCTGAAAAGAAATTAGGGACTTCAAGTCGGCAATGGAACTTTAGTTGGGGGCCCTAACCACAAATCTATCGCTGTTAAAGGCAGACCATGGCAAATTGGTGGACAAAGTGAAAGACCAGGGACTTGCCCTTTCTGACCTCACGCCGACTGTGGCAGATCATTCCACCTCTATTCAAAAATTACAGCAGCAGGTCGCCTCCCTCATGGACCGCGTGGAGGATGCGGAAGGCCGAAATCACCGCAACATCCGCGTCATAGGCCTTCCGGAACGCTGTGAGGGGGCCAATGCAGAGAATTTCATGGAGCAGTGGTTTCGGGACAACATCACTATGGAGGGTCTATCTCCGCACTTGTGTAGAACTGGCACACAAGAACCCTACCGGTAGGCCCATACCGGGCCGCCCCTCCCGCGCTCTCATAGTGCGAATACTTACCTACCGAGATCGGGATGCTGCAGAAAGCCCATGAGAAGTCCATAATCCAATATGAAAACCGTAGGGTGTCCCTCTGCCCGGACTATACCAACATGGTCCAGAAACAACGCTCCTCGTATGTGGAAGTAAAGAAGAAACTACAAAGGGCCAAGTTGAAATATGGGCTGCTTTTCCCCGCACGACTAAAGATCATCCACGGCAGGAAAACACATTTCTTCGAGAGCCCATCCGATGTCAAGGAATGGCTAGAGGTGATGGGCATCGATGGGAGTGAGGAGGCTACTCAGGATACAGCTGCCGGTAGTTTGGGGAGAGACTCTGGTCGGGAAAGAGGTTCTTGGACTTATTTGTTTACTGTTCTTATGTTTGGCCCGGCAGTGTTGTATAGCTGCGCCTTGTTTGTTCAGTTTTGGGAGGGAAGTTTCGAATATGTAGTCTCCTGGTCGTTAGTTATATGGACTTGCGCTGTGAGCCCACTGATACTCTTCTGCTTGGCAATAGATTATTTTGGCTGATGTTGTAGGATCTTATCGATTCACTACATGGAATGTGTGGGGGCTTGGGGCAATACAGAAAAGACACCGGATCCACTCCTTCCTGCTTAGACATCACACACAGGTTGCCTTCCTCCAGGAGTCCTACCTTACGGTGTCAGCGGCCCAGAAACTGCGGAAAAAGTGGAGAGGTACTATTTACTCCACGACATATTCGGCCTTCTCCAGGGGGGCAACTATCTGGGTCAGACATGGGACGCCGTTTGAGGAGATAGAGAGTAAAGCAGATGAGCAGGGTAGATTTATCCTGGTGGGAAAAAAAAAAAAAGAGTATATGGTGCTGGGAGGTAGTCATTACGAACTCCGCAGCACCATAATGGCTACACTGAAGACTGACAAGTTTGGTACCAAACCTCTAAGCACATTAAACCCGCAATGATGCCAGTGTGGGATTGAGTGTAAAATGCACCTGAGGGCATGTTAGAGATGCCCCCTGAAAACCTAACCTACAATCCACATATGGGCTGAGTGGCTGCAGAAGCTGCCACATAACAGATATGTTGCTTGACCCCTGGGTAGGAGAGCCCCCACTCTCCTGGGCCTTCAACAATGCACATCCTGGGCGAGGTGCTAGGTCTACTCCCCCAGGATGGGCAGGGGGAAGCTTCAAAGACATGCTGCCTCTGTGAGCTTCCCCTGAACATTTGCTTCAACCAGCCCCCACCAGTCCTAACCCCCACTCTGGCGGGAAAAACTACGTCATGAAGGAGGTTGTGCCAGCCTGTGCCAACCCCACCCCTCAGGTGGGGGAGAAGAGGTGAAGCACAACCCCAGGCTCCGGCCATCTTTAAGATGGGGAGCCCTGCCCAATCACAGCACAACTCTACCATAAGATAAAAACCCATGCTGACATTATCCACCTCAACAACACCCTCATCAAAATTCAAGCCTGGTTCCACTCGAACCTTCTCAAACTTAACCCAAAAAAACCTGAAATTATTCTTTTCTCCCCAAAAAACCACCAGCTCCCTATCCAAAAGTGGATCACAGACCTCAACGCCCTCAACTGCTCTTTGTCCCTAGCCACCTCAGTCAAATCCTTGGGCATCTCCCTTGACAACCGCCTAACTCTCAACGTACACATCAACAACTCTGCCAAAGGAGCCCTCTTTACCCTCCGTAAACTTAAGAAAATTAAGCCCTTCATCCCAATTGATGACTTTAAACTGGCAGTCCAATCGCTTGTTCTTTCGCGCATTGATTACGGCAATGCCACCCTCACCGGAATTCCCAAAACCCACCTGGCACCTCTTAAATCTGTGCTCAACCATGCGGCTAGGCTCATCACAGACTGCAAACGATTTGAACACATCTCTCCCACCCTTAAATCCCTTAAATGGCTCCCCATTGAAGGTAGATCCACTTATAAAACAGCCTGCATTACACACAAAATCCTCCACCAAAACACACCGACATACCTCTCCAACAACTGACCAAAGCAGGCTGCACGCGATCGCTGAGAAGCTCCAACACCCTCCTACTTATCCCCCCCCTTCAGAAAAAGAATTCCACTCAGTCACGCTCCTTTTCAGGCAATGCCCCACTTATTTGGAATGCCCTCCCAAAAGACCTCCGCTGTAACCAGTCCTACCCCATCTTCAAAAAAAAACTCAAACTTCTTCTCCTCAATAAATACTGGGGTTTATAATCACTCCCTGGTAGCCTCGCCCTTCTGCATCACCCCGACTAGCTGCTCCGCATATGACTTGTGACCTCCCGCCTGGCCAACTCCCTTTCCTTCTATATGATCACCTACCTCCCCTCCTCCTCATGACCCTCAGTTCTCTTGCATGTTTTCTTTTGTATACTTAAGTGAGGCTTCCTGCCAAACTGTGACCGCTATTTTGTATTATTCAAAATGTCTAGCAATTTTGTTTTTACTCGCTTATCTGAATGTCATGTATCCTATGTGGACTTGCTCTTTTATTATTCCATTGTCTATGCTTATACACACTGTACCTGTATTGAAACACCTTGTAAAGCGCTCTGATACTCCTGGGTCCAGCCAGCACTATATAAAACTTCTTAAATAAATAAATAAAATACCCAATCCAGGACAGGGACCTATTGGTCCTTGTCCTTGCCCTACCTGTAACACCCCTAAATTCAGTATTTAGGGGCTCCCTGAACCTTCCTTCCTCAGATCCCAATCAGAAAAGAAAGAAAGAAGATCAAGAAGAAGAAGACGACGACCTGTCGCCTTTGTTCCCTTTTGACCTTTCCCATTGGATAACATTGAAACCCCAACGGCTCAAAAGCACTCAGCCACCCTAGTGCCGCTGGCTGCCCCACCTTGGTCCTATCCTACTTCCACCCTTTACCCTGAGCAAGTGACCAGGAGCCCAGCTCCCACAGCTGCGTGGCCTGCTAGCCAGCAGCCACCAACCGGAGGCCCCCTTTCCCTCATTGGATAACATTGGGCCTAACTACCTCTGCACCCGGCCGCCCCTGTGCCGCTGAGGGTGATCCAACTGTACTTACCGGACACTGGGGGACACTGGGGGACCCCTGAGTCTATACCTAGAACCCTGACTTCACTAGCCAAGTACTCACCTGGAAACCGGTAACTCACTTACCTGCCATTGGATAACATGGACTGGTTTAACTCGAAAAATCTTTTAAGTGTGAAGTTTTGGAAACTAAAAATATTCAAAATCACCCAAATTCCGAAGTACTCACCTGTGATCAGGGGAGAAGCCAGTACTGTACCTTGTAGCCCAGTACTGAACCGCAAAAGTAATCCTTACCGGGTCCATTGTCTGCTTTTCCATGAAATTTATTCTAAGTGCCTACTTTTGAAAACTTGAAATATTCTTTAAAAATCATGCGAAATACTGAAACGCAATTACTTACCTGTTTTAAGTTGAGACCCCAGTACTGGACCCAGGAGCCTAGTACTGAATTACCAAAGTAACGAGATCATACTTTACATGCAACCTGAATTTTCTCCCATTGGATAACATGGTCAGATTTCCATTGAAAAGTGGGAACTTTTAAAACTGCTTTATATTCCTGAAAATTCACTACAGTAACTAAAACTTTTTTACTAAATTGGTTTCAGCTTAGACACCTGGACTGAATTTAGGATCTAGTCCTGGAACTACTAAAGTAATCTACAAAGTAATCAACTGTACTTATAAGATGAAAACCCATTGAATTCAATGCTATTGTGTGTTTAGAATTGGGTTGCCTACTGCAACCCCTGTATCTATTGTGTTCACAAAGTTTATTGGCTCTTTGCAAAGTAATTACATGAGAGTACTCCTATTGAGAAAAATATATTTTGATAACTGTTGGTTCTAAAAATAAAACTATATCTTTTGATATAAAAACAATTGACCTGGAGTTCAGTCCTTGCGTGTGTGTGAAACCTTTTGCTGACTGATTGTGTACAACAAATGCTTTACACTGTCCTCTGGTACTGCCTTACTGCTCGACCAAGCTAATACTTTTGAGAGTAAGGTCAGTCCGGACTTTAACCTCTGTTATACCTCTGGGGTTGGTGGACTCTATACACACTGTACCAGATTCTGGTCTAGTATATATAGAGACACTTTCTCACAACTTCCCACCTATCAGATTTCCAATTTAGTGCGAGAATTCAATGGCTGGAGCATGGTTTGGTCAAGATGGCAGCGGTCTGAGATGACAGACACCAAAGAGACTGGCTACTGAAAATACTAAGTAAAATGGATGGGAAAATACAGCATGGTACTCTATCCCTTTAAGACCCCATGCTCATACACTTTCAGCTCACATTCGAGGTCAGAGGGACAGTATGTCCTCTACAAGGACCACTGAGAACACCCCACACAGCTGGTAGAAGCTCAGAGGGACAATGAAGAGATTGGGCTAGGAGCTTGCACTGTTCTGGTCATGGCTGACAGTTCTTCGCAGCAGGAAGCATGCAATGAAATCATGCTTGTTGGGAGAGGCAAGGTTGCCATGGTTTCCATGCAGAGGTAGAGTGGTAATGGATCTGTGTGCGTACATGAACAAAAACATAACCGGGTAGCTTGGGAAGTACATTTTTGGAGGCAATTCGGACAGCCTCATCTCCTGAGATAATTTCATAGGTGAGCTTATGTTTTTTCTGATTGCGTGACTAAGTGTGTAGAGCCTGTGCCACACTGTACAGTGTCAGGATCAATACAGATTGTTGTGCAAGAAAGAAGCAGAGGTAGGGACACCTTCAAGTGGTCTTCATAGGATGAGTTGAGATCTGAAAGATTTCTCTGGCAGAGGCCTTCCCGAAGTCAAGATGATTATTGTTGAATATTTTTGAGGTATTCTAGAAGACAATCAAAGGAAAACGTTCCCATCCTACTGTTCAGTCAACAGAATTGCTTTAACCATGAATAAACTCAAGTCCCATGTTCTTCGTGCAATATCTAAAGCACGCAGAAGGATTTAATGATAATTAACCTTACTATCCACATATAGTCCCCAGTGTCCTGGTCTCCCATCGGGTAACAACCCTAGCTCAGACAGTGCATGAAAAAGTATATATCTATACAAAAGGAGTATGCAATTCCTTAACCCCTCCCTTGCTGGTGACGGAACCACTCCGTCATCAGCCGCGGGCGCGCTGTGCTGATGACGGAGCGGTTCCGTCACGGCCCGCTCAGCACGCCTGTGTGGCGCGGATTTCGCGCCTGCGCTGAGCGTTCTATTGAGCGGGCGGGGCCGTGACGAAACCGCTCCGTCATAAGCACAGCGCAACCGGCACTGGTGACGGAGCGGTTCCGTCACCAGCATGCGCCCGCCGCTCGGCCGCCCTCCCCCTTAGCACTGTGGCGGAATAGCCGCCGCAGTGAAGGGGTTAAAGGAATGAGAGCAGATAAAGCAAAAAGTTGGGAGATGGCTAGGCATGCAAATCGAGGGATCTGATTGCTCAGAAGCAACAGCCCTCACACAACCAGTTGGGAGTCATACTTCTAGTGGTAATTAATGTACCTAGAATCTGACCCAACTTAAGTAAGGGTGGCAGAGAGGGGTACGATGCAGATTGCCTAGCATGCTGGGCACCTTTCACTCTGCAGCCAAGTGTGGTATCTGCCATCACCTAAGGGGCCCCTTACTCAAATTGGGTCGGATTAGAGGTATTTTAAGGTATACCCTACACACCTTGAGGGTGATTTCTTGAGATTGGGTATTACTGTTAATAACCACTACTATAACCCCAATCATTTGGTAGATTAGGTTACATGGTCTTGATGAATTGCCCAGATCTGCAGGGACTTTATATGGTAAGAAACAGGTTGATTGACTTGTACTGATAAGTGTGTATGATATAAGCAGAAAGTTAGAATGTAATACAGTACAAGTGGGTGTGCGGTGCGAAATTTTTAAGGGCAAGAAAACGTTAATTCACTTTCTTGTGAGCTGTGCCGGATCATTGTCTCCAAAACAGCCACCCCTTGTTTTTAATTATAACGAGATGCCACATATTAAACCCTTAAGGTCTCTAATTTTTACACCACACTCACACCAAACTAAACACATTGCACTTCCACTCATACTTCATAACAGCATCTCGATTAAAAAGAGCTCTGGCAAAAGGGTCCACTTGAGAAGCCTGTTTGGTATAGCAGCACCGGCCCAAAAGGAGTTGCCCGATGAAGCATGACACCCAACTGGGTGTGGACGGTCTCTTGCTTTTAAGCAACCAGATCCCATCTGCTTGCCCAGTCTTCTCCTGAGCTCCTGCTGTATCTGCGCTGATAACTTTAAGGAACTACTCACTCCTTCTGTATACACAATATGCAAGCATTTTTTTTTACTCCAAACTACAACACCCATATTTCCTAGGAAGAGAGGGTGGATCTAGAAATGATATTTTAATACTAATTACGCTAGATAATACATTACCCACACTCAAGCACTGAAGGGGGCACAAGTAGAAATACATAATCGACTGTAGAAATCGAAGCAGTAGCATCAGCACTGGGTAGATGCTGGCAGACGAACCACTCTGAAGGAGAGGACATTTCACTATGGTAACAGACAAATCACTTGTTCACTAAGTAACTAATAACTGGAGAAACTGAATGGTCTTTCCAAGACTCTTTCCAAGACTGCCTTGACAGACCATTGACCGGATGAAGAATTTGGCTGCATACACCAGAGCTAAACAATATCAATCATACTTAAACCATTAATTATGAAAGCAATGTGATCTTCAACTTGCTTGTAGCGGCTGACTTTTCCAAACACGGCCCACTCATAGCAGCCCCCTTCAAAAGACTGGCTTGTGTACCGGCTTAATAGTGCAAAATGTTGCACACACTTTAGTTCAACAGTACCATTCCTATGCATGCAATTAGTTAATGTGAGCGCAGGGGTCCTGAATGAGCCTTTAGAGGCTGACATAGCCAGCTACTCAGGTTCCTTGCTCAGTGCAATACGCTACCTAAAAGACCGGTTTGAGTATGAGCCTCCCACTGCAATTCATTTCTTGTGTATACTGTGCGAGCAGGAGGGTTCCACCAAATTGTTTCCTACCACAGAGAAACCGAATAAAGGGTGCGTATGTCAACTTATCCATGCACAATCTGACTACATGTATATTATGGCGTAAGGAAAATGCTACTTACCAGCATGCATCTGTTCTGGATATGTAGAGCTGTAGATTCTTATACTTCTGCATAGAACGCCATTTGGTGTTGGACTCGGATGTTTGCACTTTGTTTTTGTCTTGGAAGAAGTCTTTGTAGCACGGAGGTAGGTTTAAGTCGTCTTTGTAGTACTGAGGTAGGTGACTCCTCCTTAGGACGATAGTCCGCATTGACTCCATCTCCAGATTGTTTTGCCATGGAGGGTTATGATGGAGTTAGTAATAAATAGAAACTATGTTCATGTGTAATACATCTAACTAAGATAGTACTGGAACAGAGAGGTATCCAGGAAGGCGGGTGGGCGTAAACGAATTTATAGCTCTACATGCCAAGAACGAACAATAGTTACTTACCTGTAATCTGTGGTTCCCCAGTATTGGTGTCTTTCATAGATTCACATGCCTGAATCATTCCCCGTCGGAGTGCGAGTCCCACAGTACATAAAAAAGCAATAATTATGCACATAATAACCAAAAACCTTGGTAACAAAACCAGGACATACAGTAGCCCAAAGCTACAAGGAAAAAAGTTCCACATCTATTACTATCAGTCATTATACATAGTCCAAACTGCAGCCAATCAGGCTACAGCACCCACCAGAATGTTCTCCTCAGAGGCTCATGCTCTCAGATTTTCCTCGCACAAGAGTGTAACCAAGAAATAAGAGCATAAACCAGCCTCTGAGGGGAGGTGGGCGGGTTGCATGTGAATCTATGAAAGACACCAATACTGGAGAACCACAGATTACAGGTAAGTAACTATTGTTCTTCTCCAGTATTTGGGTGTCTTTCATAGATTCACATGCCTGAATCAGAGTAGATAGCGTCTTCCAAGCATTATTTGGGTACTACTATTTGTAACAAACAGGTGTATAGAAAACAGATGCAATAACATACTAAGAATGCTATAATTATGCATAAAGACATGTAAGCTTGCAACTACAGGACAATGATAATTATATAATATATAATATAGGCATGACAGTAAGCGTCTGAGAAGCAGTACAGAGGAGGAGAGAAGAAGAAAGGCTCACCTTAAGATTGCGGAGAACCGCTTGTCCCACTGACTTATCTGCATTACTGGCAGCCTCCAAACAGTAATGCTTGGTAAAAGTGCGTCTGCTGGACCAAGTCGCCGCTCTGCAGATTTGTTGAAGAGGAACACCAGCAAAGAGCAGTAGAGGATGAGACCGCTCTTGTAGAGTGTGCTCTTGAAGTCGTTTGCAAAGGTCTTCCTGCTTGGTGATGGCAGAAGCCAATAGCAGCAGAAATCCAACGAGCTATGGTCTGTTTTGATACTGAGTGTCCTTTCCGTATTCTTCCGTAGGCAACAAACAATTGGTCAGTTTTACGAATCGTAGAGGTCTGTTGTAAATAGAACTTGAGACATCTCCTGATGTCAAGGGTATGCAAAGTCCTTTCCGCAGGAGATTGCGGATTAGGAAAGAAAATCTTTAAAATCACTGGCTTGTTGAAAAGTCCGAAGGCACTTCTGGCATAAAGCTGGGATTAGTGCGTAGCACTACAGAGTTCGAAGTGAACTGAAGAAAAGGTGGATTTATGGTGAAATCTTGAATGTCACTGACTCTTCTAGCTGAAGTTAAAGCCAATAGTGGAGACCACCTTCCAGGATAGAAACTTCAAATCCACTCTATGAAAAGGCTCAAAGGGGCGTCGCATGAGTTGTGCTAGTACCACATTGAGGTGCCAGGATGGAGGTGGACGCCGGATAGGAGGAAACATTTGAAACAGCCCTTTAAAGAATATTTGTATGATCTTAGCTGAGTAGAGAGAATAGGAATAGTCTTGCCGAAACCTTGAAATGGCTGCTAAAAATACCTTCAAAGTAGAATGAGAAAGGCCCGACCTTGCCAAATGTGAATGAATGAATGAATGAAGGGTTATTTATAATGCACGAAATTAGCCCAGAGGGCATCAAGGCGCAGACTAAAAACATAAAGTATATATATACAATTACAAAAAACAAATCGCAAATTTAAAAATTCTGTGATATGCCTGGGAGAAGAGCCAAGTCTTCAAGAGCTTCCGAAACATGATCAGGGAAGGTTGGTTGGAAAGCTCGGGGGGGAGGTTATTCCACAATTTAGGGGCCCAGAGTGGAAAAGGCTCTTCCTCCCCATTTCGCCTTTTTGAATCTGGGGACCGCCAGCAGATTTCTTGAGGATGATCGGTGGGTTCTCTTGGTGGAGTAGGGGCTGACCAGAGCCTTTATGCCATCGGAGCCAGAGCCGAACACGGTTCTATGTGCCAGACATATAATTTTAAAGGAAATCCTGGCATGTATGGGCAGCCAGTGGAGATCCTTTCTGGCCTGAGTAGCGGATGATAGCTTTGGGAGGTTTAGGACCATCCTAGCAGCAGAGATTTGGACCATCTGAAGACTATGGAGGGCTTTCTTGTTTATGCCCCCATACAGCGCGTTGCAATAGTCAAGCCTGGAAGATACCAGGGCAACAGTTGACTGCTTGCAAGCGTCAGATGACAAATGGGGAGCAATCTTTTTCAGCATGCGGATGGTATTGCAGCAGGGGGATACAGTTCTGTTTACCAGAAGTTCAAAGGTGAGGGCCGAGTCAAAGAGAACACCAAGGTTCCTGGCCGAATTAGTGGGTTGGGGACAGTCTCCTAGAGAGGGAGGCCACCAGTCCTTGGACCAGATGTCGGGATTTCCTCCAAAGACTAGGACCTCCGCCTTCTCACTGTTGAGCTTCAGGTAATTGCGCACCATCCACTTGGAGACCGCTTCCATACAGGTTTGGAATTTGAAAGAGGCCTCAGTGGTCGGTGAGGTAGTAGAGATGATAATTTGGGTATCGTCTGCATAAGACAATATTTGGTACCCAAAAGATTGTATTACCTCGGCAAGTGGGGTTACATAGATGTTGAATAACAGAGGACTCAGGGCAGAGCCCTGAGGAACCCCACAATGCACATCTTGGGAGGAGGACAGAAAGCCACCAAGCTGGACCCTTTGCTGTCTCTGCAAGAGAAAAGAAGACAGAAGATTCAGGGCACTTCCCCTCACCCCTATCCCCTTCAACCGGTCGACCAGGAAAGGAGGGGATAGGGTATCAAAAGCTGCTGTGAGATCTAGGAGCACCAGCATAGTTGTCCAACCTCTGTCCACCTCAGTGCGGATGTTATTAGCCACGACCGTGAGGGCGGACTCGGTGCTGTGAGCAGCACGGAACCCATGCTGGGAGATGTCAAGATGACCTGTTTTTTCTAGATATGAGGTCAGATGAGAGTTAAGGTGTGCCTCAAGCATCTTTGCAGGGGCTGGGAGCAGAGATATTGGCCGGAAGTTTTTAGGACTTCTGAGTTGAGCGAAGGTTTCTTTAAAAGGGGCTTCACTACTGCCGCTTTCCAAGGAATTGGAAACGATCCCTCATCAATGGCCATATTCATAACTTTCAGGAGAGGAGGGAGGACAGACTCTTTACAGGCCTTCAAGATTTTTATGGGGCAGGGATCAAGAGGAGAGCAAGATTTGGTGGCATCGAGAAGGTGGTTTAGTTCCTCAAGTGATATGAGAAATTTTGAGAAATTAGGCATGGAATCAAAATCAGTGGTTTCCGTATATACGGAGGAGGGTGAGGGCAGAAGTGTATTGTTAACATCTAGTGAAGTATTAAAGTATTTGAGAGAGCTGTAAATGTCCGAGATTTTGGAATGGAAGAATCCTGCGATATTGTCGCATAGTTCTTGAGAATCGTTCACTGATTTAATTCTTGTGAGAGTGGCCAAAGTATCAATAATTTTAAAGCGTTCCCTGGAGGATTTCAATGAGGTAGTGATTTTGTTAAAGTAGTTTTTTTTTCTTAGTCAATAGCTTTTTTGTATTCTCTCAGGGCGGACTTATGTAGGTTTTTCCTCAAATGGTCCGGGTGGGCATACCAGGCTCTTTCTTTATGTCTGCATTTCTGCCGCAAAGATCTAAGTTGTTCCGAGAACTAGGGTGACGAGGGACTCTCCCTGGCTGTGTAGTTTTTAAGGGGTGCTAGTGAATTCAGGGCATACGTAAGAGCGGCAGACAGAGCCACAGCGGCCTCGTTAGCATCAGTCCGAGAGAGGGGATGAATATCAGTCAGGAAGGGAGCGAGTGTAATATTGGATATGTTATTATAGTTCCTCCTAGTCTCCCATCCTTTTTTATTAGTTAGATCGGAACCGGAAGGGGTAATGGTAAAGTGGAAGGGAATAGCAGAGTGGTCAGACCAAGACCGGGGAATCTGAGTACCGATCCCCAGTCTGGAATCGTTAGAGAAAATGCAGTCTAGAGTATGTCCAGCAGCGTGAGTAGGACCAACGACTAATTGGTTAAGTCCACAAGAAGTTAGAGCCTCTGTTAAAACTTTGGTGTTGTTGTCCTCTAATAGTTCCAGATGGAAATTAAAGTCACCTAGAAGGGTGAGCTTGGGCTTGCTAATAAAAAGGTTCTAGTAAGTTATGGCAAAAATTGGTCCTTGGGCAAGCGGGCCTATAGCAAAGGATACCAGTGAAGGAAACAGAGGGAGCTAATTGAATTGTGAAATGTAGCGCCTCATAGTTCTCCTTGGGAGATGAGAGGGGATCGATACGGCAGGTAAACTGGTCTTTACACAATATTCCAAGACCTTCACCCCTACGGTCAATACGGTCCATTCTAGTTAGGGCATAGCCATCAGGAATAGCCTCCACTAGATCAGGGCCGGCCGAGGTAGATCCCCAGGTCTCTGTAATAAAGACCCAGGAAGGTTTCCTTTGTACCACAAAATCATTGAAAGCGATTTTGTTTTTAATCAGAGATCTGGCATTGATAAGAAAGCCAGTTAGGTTTTCCAGATATTCAGAAGATTTAGCCTTGGCCCGACGTTTTCTAGATGGTTTAGGGCGAGCGCGTGAGGAGGAGTTGGTGAGAGAAATACCCTCTGGAAGTAGAGTGTGATGACATGGCAGTGGTGTCGGTCTTAATGAGAGCAGAGTGGTAAGAAAACCTAAGTTTTGAATGGTGGAGGAGGAAAGACCGTCCAGCCCATCCTGCAGTGCGTCCTCAGCGCAGACGGGCATGACTCTGGCACGAGTCCGGTACGAGTCCGGTACGAGTCCGGTACGAGTCCGGTACGAGTCCGGCTCGGCCGCTGATCGCGTCCGCGGAAGCATGGCCGGCCCTTTTTATGTGCAACTAGAGCGCGAGAAATCACAACCACACTCAATATGGCCGCCGTACGTCTGTACCCGGGACCAACTCCACAGCGTCAATACTCGGCTGAGAGTGGCCCTGGCCAGCAAAGGGGGGGGGGGGGGGGGGGGGTGCTCAGGTTTTGCGTGAATCGGATGAATATTGGCAGATTGACGCCACATGCAGAATCTTTTCCATTTAAGCCTGTATGTTTTTATAGTGGCAGGCGCTTGAGCGTTAGCTAAAACTTCCTTACAATCCGCAGGAATGTT
This sequence comes from Lissotriton vulgaris, assembly GCF_964263255.1. Lineage (NCBI taxonomy): Eukaryota > Metazoa > Chordata > Amphibia > Caudata > Salamandridae > Lissotriton > Lissotriton vulgaris. The sequence continues at coordinate 116,618,481 of NC_141699.1, forward strand.
TAAATGAGCAAATTTAATGTGTTCAGGTGCCAGGCTGCTAATCTCAGAGATGCAGGGTCTGGGTAGCAGGTCTGTCCGTTCTGGATAGACAGGAGGTTCGGTATTGGTCGAAACTGAATGGGATCGCATTCTCATAGGAGAAGTTTGGTGAACCAGAACTGGCGAGGCCATCTGGGAGCAATGGGAACCAGGAGACTAGGTTCTTTCTTTATTTTCCGGAGAACTCTGTGAAGCAACGGTATCGGAGGAAAGGCGTAAGCATATATTCGCGACCAATTCATCGAAAACGCGTTCTACTGCGACTCCTTGCGGGGAAGCAAACTTGCAAAGAATAGGCATTTACTGTTCTGATTGGTCGCAAATAGGTCTAGAACGGGGTGACCGCACTCCTGAAAGACTCGATCTACCATTGGTTGATGCAGTTTCCACTCGTGAGTGGATACTGTGGATCTGCTTAGGGAATCCGCTACGGCATTGGAAACTCCCGGTACATGTATCGCTGATAGGCTGATTCTGTGTTGTATCGTCCAGTCCCAGATTTCTTGGACTTATTGAGAGAGAGAGAGAGAGAGAGAGAGAGAGAAGGGCAGATCTTGTTCCTCCTTGTTTGTTCAAGTAGTGCATACTTGTTGTATTGTCTGTCCGAATTAGCACTGAAGCTCCTAGAATGACGTTTCGAAAGGCTTTTAGGGCCAAGAAGATGGCTCGCAATTCCAGAAGGTTGACATGCCAAGTCCGCTGTTGGATGTTCCATTTGCTGCTGACAGTCAGCCCTTGAAGATGTGCCCCCCATTCCTCGAGGGACGCATCTGTGGTGATGGTAAAATTTGACGCTTCTTCTAGGAATGCACATCTTTCCTCAACATTCTTTTTTCGAGTCCACCAGAGGAAAGTTTCTCGCATTAGATGAGTGATATGAATGAGATCGTCGAACGATCCCGAAACCTGCAACCATTGGTGGTTGAGTTCTTGCAGGGGCCTCATCCTGAGACAGCAGTGCAGGGGCCTCATCCTGAGACTGCAGTTGGGTATCAAGGGAATGCAAGAAGAGATCATCCCTAAAAAGGACTTGAACTGCCGGACTGAAATGCACCCTTTTGATCTTAATAGGCGGACCAGTTTGCAGATCTTTTGTTGTCTTTACGATTGGTATGATCTTTGATTGTTGTAGCCCCCTCGATTAGAGAATGAGCCACGTCCTTTAGCACCCTGAAAGGGTGATTTACGGAATTGCAGAGTACCAAGAGATATAGCGGTCTCTGTGTCTTTTTTGATGGTCTGTAGGGCCTCTTCCACGTGCTGGCCGAATGATTACTCCATTAAATGGCATGTCAATTATCTTTGCATGAACCTCCTGGCGAAAAGATGTGGACTTCAACCAGCCTTGCCTACGTAGAATTGTGGCACCCGCTAGCTGCCTAAATCCTGTGGATACGACATCCACGGCCGAATCTATGATCTGCGCAGAGATACGCTCCCCTTCTTGTAGGATCTTTAAAGCTTCAGCTTTTGATGGTTCCGGCAACATGTTGATATATGGCGAAATGTCCGACTACATTTGCCTGTCGTACTGACCTAAGACGGCTAGTGAAAAAGCAGCACGGACTGTCGTTGCTGCCATGGAGACCCTTTTGCCAAGTCTAATCGTCTGCCATCCCTGTCAGGAGGAGCTGTGATAGGAGAAGAAGGATTCCTAGCCCGTCTTTGTGCAAGCTGCACAATTACAGAGTCAGCTTTTGGTTGACCTATGAGGCATGCCGGTGAATTGTCTGGCGCTTTATATTTTGTCGAGCCGAGGCAAAACTGGAGGGATAGAAGCAGGAGTTGTCATGACCTTCAATTCTTCCTTCCAGATGAAATCAATAACGGGGATAGTCCTTACCGGTTTCCTTGGTTGATCCTTGAAATCGTATAAGGAAGCATACATCCTTCTTAGTTTCCATGGGTAGAAGGAACCTTTGCGTTGCCCTTTCCATGAGGAGGTGGAAGCCACCGATGTCCACTGGAGGAGAATAAATGGGAGCTGGAGTTGAAGGAGATGGAGTTTGAATTTGGTATTCGTCCCACTCAGACATAAGAGATCTATCATCCACTTCTCCTTCCTCCCTATCGTTATCAGATGAATTTGCATCAGGAGAATGATGCGAAGGCACCGGAGAAAGAGGTCTAGGAGACCTGAATGCAGAGGTGGAAGCTTGAGGTACAGGTGTCGATGGAACGGACTCTGCCGATTCAGATGGAGGAAACCGGCGATAATAGTCGTCTAACATATTGAAGATTGTTCAGCAGAGTTAGAGGCATCTGAGCTGTAGCTATGGTATCAGGAGGTGGGGCCACAGACTCTGCCGAAGGCTGTTCATCCTGGTCATCCTCCTGAAATTTAATTAACAATTCTGAAGGGCAGTGCGAAACCTGTCATCTACTTCAGAGTCCTCCTTACTCTCTTCCGAAACCAATAATTGCTCAGGAACCTGAATAGGTACCTTGGTTGGAGAAATATGCAATGGAGAAAGGGCCTCCAGTGAAGAACCACATCTCTGTAATGAAGATGCTGTCGTAAACTGTGTAGATGTTGCCGTAGACACTGACCAGACCTGCAATTCAGTGCAAGATGATAAATGCAGCGTTGACGGAGTAGTCGTCGGTTGCACTGCAGTCAAAGGTGAGACCGTCAACGAGGCAGTCTTCGTCAACGAGGCCGTCAACGAGGCCGTCTTCGTCAACGAGGCCGTCTTCGTCAACGAGGCCGTCTTCGTCAACGAGGCCGTCTTCGTCAACGAGGCAGTCTGGATTGTGTAAAATGGTATGTGTGTCATAATCTTCATCTGGATCTCCATCCCCACCTTCCTCACTATAATAATCTTCATCCTCCTGTGGTTGAGGTGAAAATGTATGTTGTGGGGAGTGTGCTGGAGACATTAGAAGATTTGGATCAGCTGGAGGAGAGCGAGGTGGAGTAGGATAAGTTACTTAGCTGTAATCCTAGTTCTCTTCCAGGGGTATACTCAAAGTCATAAGCACTGAATAATCCCCGCCCATGTGCGGGACCCCGGAGCATATACAACTATACATATATATGTATGTTTATAACCCCAAGTACACAGTACTTTCAGAAAAAACATACATGTATACATACACAGATATGCAGCCTATAACATGTCCAATAGACTGAACAGCCAAAATTACATGGATTTCTGGTGTAAGAAAATAATATCACATGTAAATCGTAAATAAATAAATCGTAAATCATGCGTTCTTATATAGCGCCTTTCACCGTAAGGTCTCAACGCGCTTGCTTTAAGAACCCGTCCTGGCTTTTCCCTGCGAGATAACCCCTACTGGGCATCCCCAAGGTGAAAGCCAGGCATCCCATCGCGGTGGGGCAGTAGTGGAGATTAAGCAAGCTATTGCCCAGAGTTGATGAGTGTGAACCCATGATTGTAGTAGGCACCGAGGCGAGAATTATCGAGTCTGTGGACATTTTGAGCTCAAGACCCTGCCGCGTCGGGGATTGAACCCTGGTCTGACCTCTGCGTCCGGGTCTGCCTCCTCTAACCGGTGAGCCACACTTCTCCACGTAAAGTAGCAACGAACATATACTGTAGTAGTGTTCAACAGCAACCCTTTCTTTTCATAAAGAAAAAACAGGTAATTGCAGGCAATTTGTTCTTAGGCTGCGTAGATGAATAATTATCCCTGTATTACAAAAACTTGGCACCTTGCCTTTAAGGCTCCAGAGAACCTGGACACCGTGCCTTTAAGACCTCCAGGAGCCCCCCTCTCCCATCCTGCACCACAAGTGACAGTTAGGTCAGTTCTTTTTGTAGGGCGTACTAACATGTAGGAACCAAGAAATCAGATGCAAATAACATTATCATACTGCTGATGCTCATCCGGGGAGGCGGGAGGGTTGCTTATGACTGATGAGTATATCCCTGGAAGAGATCTAAGATTACAGGTAAGTAACTTATCCTTCTCTTCCAGGGGATACTCATCAATAGTCATAAGCACTGAATAGAGTAGCAAGCCCATACCCACTTCCTCGCGGATGAGCAGACAGTTACAATAATTTAAAAAACATAGAATCTAAGTAATTATCCAAACAGATTTTTGAGTGAGGCTTGCCCGAATTGAGCATCCGCCTGTGTATCAGAGTCTAAATAGTACGTGTGAAAGTATGCACTGAGTGCCATGTGGCTGCTTTACAAATCTCTAGCATATGATTGTTTCTGAGGAGAGCTGTGATAGAAGCCTTCCCCCTGGTAGAATGGGCGTTAGGCTTGCCAGGAAGGACTCTATTGGCCAATTGGTAAGACAAAGAAATATAAGACAATGCACCTAGAAATAGACCTCTTCGAATCAGCAGAACCAGTATAAATGGACCCATAGTTTATAAAACAGACGGTCCGTCTTTCTCAAGCTTTTTGTTTTGTCCAAGTAAAACTTCAAACCCCTCTTAAGATCCAACGAGTGGAGGGACCTTTCCTGAGGGTTTGAAGAGTTCGGAAAGAAAGTGGGCTGAGTGATTGTTTGGTTAATATGAAAATCCGAAACTACCTTTGGTAGAAAACTCTGATGCTTTCTAAGAACCACTGTTTGCATGAAAAACAATAAAGGGTTCTTGGCAGCATAACGCCTGGATTTCACTTACTCTGCGAGCAGAGGCGATTGCCAATAAAAAAAAGCAGCTTTCCACGTCAAATGTTGCAAAGAAGCTCTATGAATAGGCTCAAAAGGACCACTCACAAGTCTTTCTAATACAATGTTGAGCTCCCAAGGTGGCGATGGAGCTCTAACTGGAGGATAAACCTTTTTTAATCCCTCGAGAAAGTCCTTGATCACAGGGATTTTAAAGAAAGAAATTTGATTTGGAGATTTTCTATACTCTGTAATAGTTGCAAGATGCACCTTAATTGAAGAAAATTTCAAACCAGATTTGGCTAAATACAGTAAATATGGTAAAAGCACCTGTTCCCGACCCTGGATGGGATCATGACCACTGTTCGTACACCATAAGTACAACCTCTTCCACTTAAAAGCATAGGATTGCCTTGTGGAGGGCTTCTTAGTTTCTTTTAAAATGTTCATACATACTAAGGCAATTAGACAAAAACAAGAGGGGGGGAGAATTAGCATTGCGACAAAAAATTATTATAAAGCAGAAATAAGTAGGTATTGTATTAGAAAGGGGGCAGCCTGCTATCAGACACATAAAAATGAAAGATAAGAATACGGCGAGACTATTGGTAAGATACTTGCTTTACGGACCAAGCAAAGAACAGCCAGAAACAACATCACTGATATAAGGTTCCAAGATGGCAAACGTTACACTAAATGAAAGGATATCATTAAGGTTTTCGAAAAATTCTATCAAGATCTGTATCAACAAGATAACCTTGACATCATGCTCTTTAATGAAACTGAGCTAATTTTAGGAAACCATAGTAGGCTCAGTGAAGTACACCGACAAGTGCTTGAAAAAGAAATTACGATGGAGGAGGTTCTAGTAGCTTTGAAATCAATGGCCTCGGTGAAAGCGGCAGGGCCCAATAGATTTCCACTCGAGTTATACAAATTAATTCAAGCGTAAATAACTCCGATACTCCTAGATTGGTTTCTTTGAATACAATATAGTGCCCCCCCCCCCCCATCTCCTCCCCCTGGAGTGTTGGCAGGGAGCAGATTTTTTTTTTTAAAAAGGGGAAACCAGCTGACAACCCCGCATCATAGAGGCCCATATCCCTTATGAATGTAGATGCCAAACTTTATTCAAAAATCCTTCTGTTGTGACTGGGGGGTGTGGGGGGGGGGGATCATAGCCAACCTGGTTTCACCGTGTCAGCACGGCTTCATACCAACAAGAAGCACTACGGACCATATTAGATGTGCTAGTGCCTTGTTTGACATAACTGGGACCACGATTGAAGGGATGGCTATGATCCTCCTGGATGCCGAGAAGACATTTGATTGCGTTTCATGGCAATATCTATGGGGAACCATGGTACAGAGAGGATTTGGGTCTGGCTTCATGACAGCAATTAAAGCAATGTACCACAGGCCATATGCCAGGTTAAACATAATGGGGCAGAAATCTAAATCTATAGACATCGCAAGAGGGGCAAGGCTGTCCCTGTTCCCCAATTTTATTTGCTCTTTATATTGACATTTTCATAGAGCAAATACTTAGCTGCAATCAATGCAATCAGCCGAATTCATAATCTAGCTTATGAATATGGCCGTAAATCTGGCTATCTACTAAACGCAGGGAAAACCCAGATTCTATGCAATTCTAATACCTTGTGTAATGACTGTCGAAGATTCGATGAGGTAATTTATCTGGGTATTAAAATTAGTAGTAAAATAGAAGCAATCTGGAACATAAACATGATCCCTATGATTGGTAAGATTGCGTAACCTAGATAGATTACACCTAACTCTTATAGGTAGATGTAACATACTCAAGATGGTTATGCTTCCTAAGGTTCTTTATATGTTTAGATCGATCCCATTAGCAATTGAAGATTCACTTTTAAAGAAAGACTTCATATTTAGTAATTTTGTATGGAAGTACTCAAAAATTCAGCGCTCCCTAAATTCCTAGCACTACCACAAGATCGAGGTGGATGTTCCTAATCTTAGATTTTATCATGCAACTTTTTAACAAAAAATGGCTCTAGTGATTTTACCTGGTGTGGGTATTAGCACATATGTTATAAACAGGGACCTCCCTTCGATCTATGAATTGGTAATAGAAAGAAACGCACAAGGAGTACTTCTACGCCAACTAGAGCCCAGCTACTATAAGAAAATTAAATGTATTATAATTGCAATCTGGAGTATATGTAAAAGAATGGTATATGCCACTGTGGCGATCCCCCCCGTTTTTCCTGCATTTATTTACGATAATCTGGCCAAGCAATGGGAAGAAAAAGGTATAATTAAGCCTCGAGATATGTATTTTAATGAACAGCTGTTGTTCTTTAAGGTGCAGCAAAGGTTTGGCATTGCGGCTGGAACATACTTTAAATATGGACAGATTACCTGCTTCTTGAATCAACTCAACGCAGAAAGAATTTCTCTAGGCAGGAATCTGCTAATAGAAGCTATGTTCCTACCGCAAGCAACAATCAAAAAATTCTATAAGATCTTGATAAATACCCTTTCAGACGACCGAAGCAGTAGAAACCAAATGGGCTACTAAAATAGGCGATCCTGACGTTGATGTGTATAACTCATTAGCCTTAGCCAAAGGGATGTTCCTCGCAGCTAATTTGAAAGCTCAACACTACTATAGGGTATATGACCTCTTTCACCCCTGCAAAATCACATCGGTGGGGGTAAAGAGAGGTCGATAAATGCCTGCGATGTGATCAAGGGCCAGTAGATATAGTGCATATGTTCTATGGCTGTGAGAAACCGGGTCTATTGATTAAGCAGATAGGGGAATTGTTGTCATCTGCAATCGATAAGAGTGCTAATATTTCTTTTTATTTTTTATAACTTTGACAGCTGCAAAACAGTTGGTACATTATAGCATAGGTTCTCAGCATTATTGCAGCCCTTTTTCCGTTTTTCTCCCCTATACATAACTTCCCACCTTAACAGGATAATCCCTAAGAGAAATCAGAGGTAAATCAAATCATACTTTAACGGCATGTAATGATTGCTAATTTCGAGTTTCCACTCGGCTACTCGCCTGCTTCCACAACCAACTGTTCTGTGGGATTAAACAAAAAACACATTTCCGCCTCCCTTCCCCTGCCCCCCTCCAGTATTCCAGTCCCTCCCTCCAGTCTCCTGGTGGGTATGGAGTCCCTTACGACCAAGCTAAAGCTGCACTGTCTCATATGGAACCTAGCTTGCGGGTACTCGGGAACTAACAGATTCCTACCGAGCAGCTCCTGCCTTGACCCTCTCAACCCTGTGGACCACTCTCGGCCGCCATGGCGACGTCCACGTCCTCCAGTGCCAGTAGCATGACCTCCCAGTCTTGGGATATGGGTAATTTCCGATGGCCCCACGCTTCTTCCCTCCTGAGAGCTGATCCCTTCGCTCTACCCCATTTCAACACCTCCGTCTGCCATAAATGTGAGATTTCCACCTCATCGTTATCGCCCTGATTGCCAAAAGGAATGCAAGATCGAGGAAACTCAACTGAGCCTTCAGCAACTTAGGTCGCCTGCGCAACCCCATCAGACAGGGCATTGCCTCTTCCGGTACTGGCAAGGTTGTAACAGTCTGCAACGTCCGGCACACATCCGACCAGTACTCTCGGAGTCGTGTGCAAGACCAGACCATATGGATAAATCCAGCCTCGTCCTCTCCACAGCGTGGGCAGCTGTGGGGGGTGGGGGGGGGAGTCCGGAAACATTTTATGCAATCGTTTGGGTGTTAGGTATGCCCTGTGAAGAACCATCACTTGAATAAAGCGAAACTTAACATTTCGTGAAACCCGTCGAGGGTGTTCCAGGATCAATTGCCATTCCTGCCCGTAACCTGAACCCAAGTGTGCATAAGTGTTGTAAGCGAGATCGCAGCATGCGTTCTGATACCGGAGTACAACCAAAGAACTAGATGTCCCCCTGCGCCCATGTAGTACAGTAAGTAAACTGGCTCGTGTTGTGGTGTTTGGAGTCGTTGTGGTGCCCAACTGTGTTTGATGTAATGTGTGACAGTGGCATGTAGCAAATACAGTCAGGGGGGGGGGGGGGGGGGGGGGGGGGGAGCGCCCGTAATCTGCAAGGTGTCATGGTCAAGTAGATTGTCATCACCGAAAAAGGCACCCACACCAGTTACCCCGGCCGCCTGCCAGGGCCGCAAAACTATCCGTGAGCCTACCTTGTGGTGATACGAGTGTTAATATAACCCCAACCCTAATGTTGTTGGGATGTGATGAAAAGGTGCAAAGTGATCACCACAAAGAGAAGATTTTCTGTCTGAATAGCGGTAATCCGGCTCCTTATTGCGACACATTGGAAAGATGCAGATCTCCCTCAATTTCAGGGTTGGCAGGGTCGCTTGCTGGCAATTTACTATCTGGGGGAAGTCCTATACAAGTGCAAAGGCTATAGCGCAAAAAGGCGGGGTAGGGCAATTTAGGCCCCTTTGAACAACTGGATTATAAAGCAAAATGTTTTTTAAAGAGAAAGGGCGAATTATGATGCATGTTTCTCCTGTGGTTAAATACCTTTGAAATGATTACCTATGCATCTACTCATTTCTTCTCAGTTCTTGGCTCTCTTCTTAGGATTCCTCTTTTCCTGTTCTGATTGATCTGTTGTGTTAATGTATATACATTTGCTCTTGTGCTACATGTTTTTAGCTAAATGTATTTTAAGGTTTATCAAGTGTAAATGATTTTTTTCTATTGAAATACTCTGCAAATAAAAATAAGCATTTGCAATGCAATAGGTCTCGCATTTGCAAATGTTTGAGCTATGGGCATTGTAAATGGCAATGCCTTTCGTATATGCATTTGAAAACCTGCAAGCTATGCATAAACAAGCACTTTGTACTTATAGTCCTTGCTAATGAGAAGCAAGGCTGGCAGTCTTTTACTGCAAGCTTTGCTTCTTGTAAGCAAGGGCTATACGTACAAAGTGCGTGTGCAAAGCATTTAGGTTTTCAAAACAAATTATTAAAAGGCATTGACATTTACAATGCCAATAGCACAAACGTAAATGCAAGACCTATTATTGCATTGCAAATGCTGGTTTTAAGTGCTTTACTCTTAGTGATCTGCCCCAATTATACGTCCACTTGATCTTGGGGCCTAGTACTTATTTTTCACCGTCGGGCTTTAACCTAGAGCACGAGAGATAGAAAGTTGGAAAAGGACAACCATCTATAAAGAACATAACCTGTTCAGAAGTGTTCTAGAAAAAAAACTTAGATCTTCAGCAGAAAGAGAATATGCAGGAAGAGAGCCAGCTGAACCCATGCAACACCTGGCCAGAGCCTTTTATAGTCTGAATAATGGTGATCAATTGTTTTTGTGTGAACAGTTAAACCCGGCTGAAGACCTCAAAATGTTTGTAGGTATGTCGAAAAGCTGCGGACCCCTGAACATGAAATAACCAGTACAAGCCTTTGTTGTCACAATGTTACCTCTATGAATTCAATGCAGATTTGAATTACGTTCGGGACACCTCCTGCATGTAGTAGTCTGAGTTGGCAACGTGACCAAGTGTGTAAAGTTCCAACTGATGGCATCATGTATCTCCTGCCGGCAATTCAATATCACATCATAGCAGAGCTGCGTCAGTCTTTCATCCTTCTGAGGATGATAAATGGAGTTCCGCAAAAACAAAGGTATAAAGTGCAAAAGATCTCAGATAAAAGATGCTTACAAATGGGTTCAAAAATAGGAAAAATATGGAGGACAGTAAATGAAGAGGGCTACTCGTATGGTAGATAAAAAAAGAGGGTGAACAGCCGCTGCGTTTATCACCATGGATGTAGGCATGAATAGTTTGCCAGATAATAGAAAAACAGTGTAATGACAGTTGAATTAATTGTCAGTAATGCGCCAATTGATAAAGAAAAGTGACGTCAGAAGGTACAATTTAATTGTCTTGCATGACAAAAGAGCAGAGGCCAGCATGTTAAAACAAGCATTTACAATGCAATGGTTTTGCCTTTGGAAAGGTTTTGCCTTTGGAAAGGTTAGAGCTATTGCCATTGTAAATGACAATTTGTATTTATGTGTTGGTTTTAAAAACAGATAAATAAATGGCATTGTCATTTACATTGCCATTAGCCTCTGCAGTCGCTCTGCCCTCCCTAGCCCCTCTGCCCTCCCTAGCCCCTCTGCACTCCCTAGCCCCTCTGCACTCCCTTGCACTCCCTAGCCCCTCTGCACTCCCTGGCACTCCCTTGCACTCCCTGGCACTCCCTGGCACTCCCTGGCACTCCCTGGCACTCCCTGGCACTCCCTGGCACTCTCTGCAGTCACTCTGCGCTCTCTGCAGTCACTCTGCGCTCTCTGCAGTCACTCTGCGCTCTCTGCAGTCACTCTGCGCTCTCTGCAGTCACTCTGCGCTCTCTGCAGTCACTCTGCGCTCTCTGCAGTCACTCTGCGCTCTCTGCAGTCACTCTGCGCTCTCTGCAGTCACTCTGCGCACTCTGCAGTCACTCTGCGCACTCTGCAGTCACTCTGCACTCTGCAGTCACTCTGCACTCTGCAGTCACTCTGCACTCTGCAGTCACTCTGCACTCTGCAGTCACTCTGCACTCTGCAGTCACTCTGCACTCTGCAGTCACTCTGCACTCTGCAGTCACTCTGCACTCTGCAGTCACTCTGCACTCTGCAGTCACTCTGCACTCTGCAGTCACTCTGCACTCTGCAGTCACTCTGCACTCTGCAGTCACTCTGCACTCTGCAGTCACTCTGCACTCTGCAGTCACTCTGCACTCTGCAGTCACTCTGCACTCTGCAGTCACTCTGCACTCTGCAGTCACTCTGCACTCTGCAGTCACTCTGCACTCTGCAGTCACTCTGCACTCTGCAGTCACTCTGCACTCTGCAGTCACTCTGCACTCTGCAGTCACTCTGCACTCTGCAGTCACTCTGCACTCTGCAGTCACTCTGCACTCTGCAGTCACTCTGCACTCTGCAGTCACTCTGCACTCTGCAGTCACTCTGCACTCTGCAGTCACTCTGCACTCTGCAGTCACTCTGCACTCTGCAGTCACTCTGCACTCTGCAGTCACTCTGCACTCTGCAGTCACTCTGCACTCTGCAGTCACTCTGCACTCTGCAGTCACTCTGCACTCTGCAGTCACTCTGCACTCTGCAGTCACTCTGCACTCTGCAGTCACTCTGCACTCTGCAGTCACTCTGCACTCTGCAGTCACTCTGCACTCTGCAGTCACTCTGCACTCTGCAGTCACTCTGCACTCTGCAGTCACTCTGCACTCTGCAGTCACTCTGCACTCTGCAGTCACTCTGCACTCTGCAGTCACTCTGCACTCTGCAGTCACTCTGCACTCTGCAGTCACTCTGCACTCTGCAGTCACTCTGCACTCTGCAGTCACTCTGCACTCTGCAGTCACTCTGCACTCTGCAGTCACTCTGCACTCTGCAGTCACTCTGCACTCTGCAGTCACTCTGCACTCTGCAGTCACTCTGCACTCTGCAGTCACTCTGCACTCTGCAGTCACTCTGCACTCTGCAGTCACTCTGCACTCTGCAGTCACTCTGCACTCTGCAGTCACTCTGCACTCTGCAGTCACTCTGCACTCTGCAGTCACTCTGCACTCTGCAGTCACTCTGCACTCTGCAGTCACTCTGCACTCTGCAGTCACTCTGCACTCTGCACTCTGCACTCTGCAGTCACTCTGCACTCTGCACTCTGCACTCTGCAGTCACTCTGCAGTCACTCTGCACTCTGCAGTCACTCTGCACTCTGCAGTCACTCTGCACTCTGCAGTCACTCTGCACTCTGCAGTCACTCTGCACTCTGCAGTCACTCTGCACTCTGCAGTCACTCTGCACTCTGCAGTCACTCTGCACTCTGCAGTCACTCTGCACTCTGCAGTCACTCTGCACTCTGCAGTCACTCTGCACTCTGCAGTCACTCTGCACTCTGCAGTCACTCTGCACTCTGCAGTCACTCTGCACTCTGCAGTCACTCTGCACTCTGCAGTCACTCTGCACTCTGCAGTCACTCTGCACTCTGCAGTCACTCTGCACTCTGCAGTCACTCTGCACTCTGCAGTCACTCTGCACTCTGCAGTCACTCTGCACTCTGCAGTCACTCTGCACTCTGCAGTCACTCTGCACTCTGCAGTCACTCTGCACTCTGCAGTCACTCTGCACTCTGCAGTCACTCTGCACTCTGCAGTCACTCTGCACTCTGCAGTCACTCTGCACTCTGCAGTCACTCTGCACTCCATAGCACTCTGCACTCACTCTGCACTCCCTAGCATTCTGCAGTCACTCTGAACTCCCTAGCAGTCACTCTGCACTCCCTAGCAGACCCTAGCAGACCCTAGCACTACCTAGTCACTCTGCAGTCCATAGCACTCCCTAGAACTCTGCAGTCACTCTACACTCCCTAGAACACCCTAGCACTCTGCACTCCCTAGTCACTCTGCACTCCCTAGCTCTCCCTAGCACTCTGCACTCCCTAGTCACTCTGCACTCCCTAGCACGGCCTAGTCACTCTGCACTCACTAGCACGGCCTAGTCACTCTGCACTCCCTAGTCACTCTGCACTCCCTAGCACTCCCTAGTCACTCTGCACTCCCTAGCACTCACTACTCTGCGGGTGACTGTTTTACTATGCTCAGGTTTGTAGAGAGAACACCTTAGTGTTCTGTTGCGATACTTTGAACCGCAAGAAGTTTCAGTGAACATTACGTTATGTTCCGCTACCATACCATGAAAATCTTTGGAAACATATGCCTCAATTAAGTACTTTTATGGATAGCTGGTTCAGTTAAATACCTCGATTGACTCCTTGTTCAGGTAAATTGTGGTGTGTCAATCTAGTACAGTTCCTTTGGTTTGCAGAGATCTGGCTCAGGTAAGAACCTGAATAGATGCATGGATCAAATAAATACCCCTATGTATACCTGACTTAAATGCATTCCTTTTGTACCTATTAAGTTACGTGTTGTATGGATACCAGGCTCAGGCAAATTCCCGTGTCAAAACTCTGTTCAGGTGAATCCCCACATGGACACCTGCCTCAGGTAAAATTGATCTGTGGGAAACTGGCTCATTTTAATCTGTTTCTACACATGTTTTCAGGAAAAACCTGTGGGCCTATCTAGGTAGGGTAACTGTGTGCATACTAGGAGTGGGCAGAACTAGCGGAGTAACATAAAAACGGTGAGATTCTACAGAGAAATATGCAGCTTGCGCTTCTCGCACTGCAATTTAGTACTGGTAGTGCGAGTAACGCGAAAATAAGCGTGAATGGCACCATGGATTGTGATAGAGATCGCTGCCATTTGAGTTGATTTTGCTGCAGCTCAAATAGAAAACCTACTCTAGTGGCAGCAAATCTACATGAATGGCAGCCCTTTGAACGCTTGCGACTGCCTGTGACCGCCCGCGTTAGAAAACCACGCTAGGGGATGCTCAAGCTTGCTTGTATCTTCTGGAGCCTCACTGGAGAAAAAATCTGCCACATGGCGAATGATAGAATTTGGCCAGAACTCCCCATTAAAGAGTAAGGCAGAGTGACCTGAATTCTGTTTACTCTGCGTGCGGTACAAAACATTCCCCCCCACCTCTACTGCATAACTGACTGACCTAAACCCATGTGTACAAGTCTGGCTCATTTAAATACTGTCAGGGGTATCTCATTCAGATAAATAATGCTCTGTACACTTGGGTCAGGTAAATACCTGCGTGTATACAGTGCCTGGGAATAAACATGTGGTAGTGTGGATCAATAGATAACTGATTACGTACTGCACACAATTAGATAGCTGTGTATGCATCTGCACTTAACTACACAGTACATTTTCAACTGGGGAGTATGTTTCACTTGTGTGGCCATGTGGCTCAATTAAACAGTTGGGTGCACACATGATTCATAAATACCTATGTCATCACCCAACTGGAAGAATGCGTGTGTGTGTGTGGTGTGAGCGCACACATAGGTGTGTTTACCTATACATTCTATATTGTAGTACTTTTCAAGTATAAGATTGAGTACATACTTGTTTGGACATAAAGCTCAGACAAATATATTTGCGGACACATCTGTAGTCACTTGTAACAATCTATTTTTTGTGTGGACTTCTATCTTAGATAAAAGCCTATGTCAACTCCTGGATCAGCTAAAAACGTGTGAACACCTGGTTCATGTAAATACATGTAAACACACGGCTTGTGTAAATGCTGCAGACAATTAGCTTCGTTAAATACCCCTATTAATATCTAGCTCGGTTAAATACATATGTGGACCTCTACTGCAACAGAATACTTGGCTGCACAGTTGGTTGATTTAGCTACCCAAGTGGATTCCTGTTATTGAGAACTTGTCGATTGCTTCTTTTGGTGTGGTACATAAGTGGACGCCTCGCTTATCTAAGTACTTATGTGAGACTCAAAGCTGGGTTAAGTCAATATGTGGACACTATACACTTGACTTAAGGCTATTTGGCTGACCGCAAGCTGCCATCCGCTTCTTCAAGTTCCCCTGAGTACCAGCTATGTCCATCCAATTTGTTTTAGGTTTGAACCAACATGGCAGCAACCAAGCCAGCACCACTGCTCATGTAATGAAGGCCATCCAATAATCTCCCTCCAACTTATGCCTGCTCAGGATCATATATGTATACAAAGCTTAGTGAACTATGATCCTGAGATATACCACAAAGAGACCCTCAGAGCTGACCAAAGATGGCAGCATACTAAAAACCATAAACTGTACTCCTGTCTCTCACACTTCTTAAGCCATCATACTGTAAGCACTGCTTCCCATAGCACAATAACAGCGCCTCAGTGGTCATCCTGTACGACCTGAAAACACTTTCCACATGAGATCGAAAAACAAACGTACCACCTTTCCTTCCAAACCCCGTACACGGTGTACTACCTATGTAGGCAAGCACATCAGTCCTCGACACAAGGTTAGTGATCACTATATAGATGCTACAATACAATGCAACAACACATTTCCCCTTCTGTGGTATAGGGAAACACCTTTGCCAAAGTCTCACCATTCAAGGAATTCGCGTGGACATTTTGCCAGTAGAGAAAGTACCCCCCTTTTGAAGTCGCACAAGCAAGTGAAGGAAGGTGGGACGGGCACACGGACAGCGGGAGGGGGGACGGGCACACAGACAGCGGGAGAGGGGACGGGCACACAGACAGCGGGAGGGGGGACGGGCACACAGACAGCGGGAGGGGGGACGGGCACACAGACAGCGGGAGGGGGGACGGGCACACAGACAGCGGGAGGGGGGACGGGCACACAGACAGCGGGAGGGGGGACGGGCACACAGACAGCGGGAGGGGGGACAGGCACACAGACAGCGGGAGGGGGGACAGGCACACGGACAGCGGGGGGGACGGGCACACGGACAGCGGGGGGGGACGGGCACACGGGCAGCGAGAGGGGGGGCGGGGACGGGCACACGGACAGCAGGAGGGGGGCGGGGACGGGCACACGGACAGCAGGAGGGGGGCGGGGACGGGCACACGGACATCGGGAGGGGGGGCGGGGACGGACACACGGACAGCGGGAGGGGGGCGGGGACGAGCACACGGACAGCGGGAGGGGGGGGAACGGACAGCGGGACATCGCGCAACCCAGCTCTGCCCTGTACGACCTGAAAACACTTTTCACATGAGATCGAAAAACAAACGTACCACCTTTCCTTCCAAACCCCGTACATGGTGTACTACCTATGTAGGCAAGCACATCAGCCCTCGACACAGGGTTAGTAATCACTATATAGATGCTACAATACAATGCAACACAACACATTTCCCCTTCTGTGGTGTAGGGAAACACCTCTGCCAAAGTCTCACCATTCAAGGAATTCACGTGGACATTTTGCCAGTAGAGAAAGTACCCCCCTTTTGAAGTCTCAAGCAAGTGAAGGGAGGGGGGGACGGGCACACGGACAGCTGGAGGGGGGACGGGCACATGGACAGCGGGAGAGGGGGGGCAGGAAAGGCACGGACAGCGAGAGGGGGGGCGGGAAAGGCACGGACAGCGGGAGGGGGGGCGGGAAAGGCACGGAAAGCGGGAGGGGGGGGCGGGAAAGGCACGGACAGCGGGAGGGGGGGCAGGAAAGGCACAGACATCACGAGGGGGGGCAGGAAAGGCACGGACAGCGGGAGGGGGGGCGGGAAAGGCACGGACAGCGGGAGGGGGGGCGGGAAAGGCACGGACAGCGGGAGGGGGGGGGAAAGGCACGGACAATGGATTTAACAGGTGGCCATTGGATGATGGTCATACCTTCAAAATACCAATCTGTGCTTAAAAGGTGGTAAAGTGCGTCCGCCAAAACAGTACCGGATAACTGTTTACATAAGCCCATCATGAGAGAGCAAGCAGGCAGTGCGTGTTCCAGACTCGGTGCCAACAACTGCAGCAACCGGGGGTATGGAGCGAACTGACGAATGCGTCTGACAGAAGACACATCGCATTATAGACTCACAGTCTTTGGAAACAACATACTGCGGTTCACACCGTGGGGATCAGGACGGCTGGTAGAAACGGCACTTCGGGCAGGTAGAGTCGGTGGATGAACGATACACTAATGAGTGTATCATTCTCTCTCTCTCTCTCAAGTGGAAGGATAGTGCTCGGCGCACAAGGGTGGATGGAACGGGTTCCGCTGCGGACTGGGAGGTGATGGGAATGTTGGTGCCTACAAACTAGTGCTACAACTTTATCTGTCAGCGCACAGTGTGGGGAGCTATGCTAGTTCGCAGTCACTCTCCCTAGACTCAGTAACATGTTGACTGCTTTACCTCCCTATGACAGCTCCACACACCCTCCCCCCCCCCTCACATACCATGGCAACCTCACGCGCAGAACACTGTTGCAGGGCAGTGTCCACATCGGGTACATCCACCTCCGCTTCAGACGCCATTTCTGCTGAGCAACAACTGATGCAGGAAGCGGAAACAGCGGCGACACCAGCTGGAAACTGAGACAGGTAGACCAGTACTAAACAGCGAAGAAGGACTGCCGAGGGACCCGACGACGTTCCCACAGAGATCTAATAAAGAAATAGAGTGCTAACTCGCTCCTTTCTCTCTGTATAAAGAGAAGGAGAACAACCCACAAGTTCAGGTAGAGTTAATATAAAGAATTGAAAGCTTGTTTAAACAGTCCAAGTTTTCAGATAGCACCTGAACAATGTGAGCGAACGTCCAAGTGAAGGGAGGGGGGTCGGGCACACGGACAATGGGAGGGGGGGCGGGAAAGGCATATACAGCTGGAGGGGGGGCAGGAAAGGCACGGACAGCGGGAGGGGGGGCAGGAACGATCAAAGCACTCACCTGGACCTGGACTTCCTCCGGCGGCGGACGCTAAAGTGCATGGGTTACTAAAATGGTTTCAGATGGTGTGCATGAGATTGTGGAAGGGCAGGGGGTAATAACTTAAGACAGGTTGCTTTCACGTGTATGAAAACAATTACCGTCCTATTACCAACATTCCCACTCTCGCCAAACTGTTGGAAAAATGCGTTCAACTACAATTGACAAAACACAGAGCAGTTTGATCTCCTCAACCCTCATTAATCAGGCTTCCGAGCAGGGCACAGTACCGAAACTGCTATGACTCACATAATTGACGACGCCCTCCAAATTTTAGATCAAAACGATACCTGCCTCCTCATCCTTCTTGATCTCTCTTCAGCATTCCACACCGTTAAACATGAGAACTTACTCGAACTTTTAAACACAAGAATGGGTCTATCTGGGACTGTTTTCCAGTGGTTCACTTCCTTTCTACACAACCGGTCTCTCAAATTCAATAGCAACAACATGATGTCCTCTCCAGTACCTGTATCGTTCGGTGTCCCCCAAGGATCCTCCCTATCCCCAACATTGTTCAACCTAGTTATGGAACCTCTCACCACCTTGCTACAAGCATCCAATGTACACTTTCACATGTACGCCGATGACACCGAACTATATCTCAAATTACAATCCCCCAAAGACATTATGCTTCTGAACTCAACGATCAGAAGCACCCAATCCTGGCTTGCCGATAACCACCTCAAACTCAATGCTCTGAAAACTGAGTTCCTTCTGATCTCACCTCCCGCAAAAATCTCTACCACTCAAACTTGGCTTAAGCACCTCACTGCACTCAATGTCCAACCGACCATCATGGATTCAGCAAAATCTTTAGGCATAACACTTGACGCAAATTGCAAATGCTACTTACCAGTATGCATCTGTTCTTGGCATGTAGGGCTGCTGACATTCATATCTGTGCATAGATCGCCGCCTAGTGTTGGGTCCGGATGATTGCACATTGTTGTCCTGGAAGAGTCTTTGAAGTATCACGAGATAGGTGGCTCCTCCCCTGGACTACAGTGCGCATGGGCATCGACTACATCCCCAGATTGTTTTTAGCCATTGTGGCCAAGATGGAGTGAAACTCCGTGAAAGATGACCATGCCATGAAATGTAATGTGAACACTGCAGCTGCTACAGGCGCCGGGGAGGAGGGCGGGCGATATGAATGTCAGCAGCCCTACATGCCAAGAACAGATGCATACTGGTAAGTAGCATTTACAGTTCGAGGCATGTGGGCTGCTGAATTCATATCTGTGCATAGAATACATAGCAGTCCCTCCCTTAGCGGCGGCCGCCCGTGCCAGCTGCAGCAGTTTCGAAAAGTGTTTTGAGAACAGCCTGCCCTACAGCTGCCTGCTGTTTGGAGTGCACGTCTACACAGTAATGTTTAGTAAATGTATGTGTGGTAGACCATGTGGCTGCTCTACACATGTCCTCTAAGGGAATGTTTCCAAGGAAAGCCATAGAGGCCCCCAACTTTCTGGTGGAGTGGGCTCTTGGTGGAATGCTAAGAGTGCGCTTTGCCTTTGCATAGCAGATTTGAATACATTTCACGATCCACCTAGCAATACCAGCCTTGGAAATAGGGTTACCTTTGTGGTGTGGCGCAAAGGCGACAAAGAGTTGCTTAGTCTTTCTAAAATCCTTGGTCCTATCAATGTAATACATTAGGGCCCGTTTAACGTCAAGGGTGTGGAGCATCCGCTCCGCCAGTGACTCTGGATTCTGAAAGAAAACCGGCAACTCAATGGTTTGGTTGATGTGGAACTGAGACACAACCTTGGGTAAAAATTTAGGGTTTGTGCGGAGCACCACCCTATTAGCATGAACTTGGAAGAAAGGCTCTTGGATTGTGAGGGCTTGCAGTTCACTAACCCTCCGTAGTGATGTAATTGCTACATGGAAAGTGGCTTTCCTTGTTAAGAATTGAACCTCGCAGGAATGTAGAGGCTCTAAGGGAGGACCCATCAGTCTTGTAAGAACCACATTGAGGTTCCATTCAGGAGCTGGTGGAGTCCGTGGCGGAATGACTCTTTTGAGGCCTTCCAGAAATGCTTTGATGGCAGGTACCTTGGAAAGGGAAAGGTGCTGTCTATTTTGGAGGTATGCGGCCATCGCAGACAGGTGAATGCGAATGGAAGTATATGCCAGATTACACTTGTATTGATGGAACAGGTAACAGATGTTCTGAATAGAAGCATCTAGTGGATCAATGTTGTGGTTTGTGCAGTAGATGACAAACCGCTTCCATTTCGCCGCATAACAGGCTCTAGTAGTGGGCTTCCTAGCCTCCCGAATGATGTCCATGCAATTGGGAGGAAGGTTGAGGTAGCCAAACTCTAGGACTTCAGGAGCCAGATCGCCAGGTTGAGCTGTTGCGGATCTGGGTGCTGAATGTCGCCATGGCTCTGCGTCAGAAGGCTGGGTGTGAGATGAAGCCTTTGATGCGGTACCACGGAAAGTTCCAGAAACGTGGTGTACCATGGTTGGCGAGCCCACGTTGGTGCAACTAGGATGAGAGTCATTGAGTGCTGCCTGAGCTTGCGTGCCACCAGCGGTATCAGGGGTGCTGGGGGAAAAGCGTACGCAAATCTGCCTGACCAGTTCATCCATATCGCATTGCCCTGCGATTGCGGGTGTGGGAACCTGGCGGCGAAGCTTTGGCATTTTGCGTTCTCCCTTGTGGCGAACAGGTCGATCTCTGGATGACCCCATCTTTGGAAGTACGGTTGGAGTACTGATGGATGTATCTCCCACTCGTGCATTTGATGGCTGTGCCTGCTGAGCAGGTCCGCCATCTGATTGTTCTTGCCTGGGAGATGTTCTGCCATGAGGAAAATGTTCCTCTGAATGGCCCACTTCCACATGCTCCGAGCCAGATGAGACAGCTGCGGAGAGTGTGTGCCCCCCTGTTTCTGAATGTAGTACATGGCTGTCATGTTGTCCGTTCGGATCAACACGACCTTGTTGCACAGATGTACTTTGAACGCCTTTAAGGGCATGAAGATTGCCATCAGTTCCAGTACATTGATGTGCATCTTCCTTTGCTGTAGTGTCCATAGTCCCTGCACCGTGTATTGGAGTACATGCGCGCCCCAACCCTGTAGAGAAGCGTCCATTGTCAGGATGATCTGCGGCACAGGCTCTTGAAACTGTCGGCCCTTGCAAAGGTTTTGTGGATTCCACCAATGCAGAGAGGTGTATGCCCGACCGCTCACCAACACTAGGTCTTTTAATTGCCCGTGAGCCTGAGTCCACTGACGTGCTAAGCACTCCTGAAGCGGACGCATATGTAGTCTCGCATGCGGGACTATGGAGATGCAGGAGGCCATCATGCCTATCAACTGCATGAACATTCTGGCTGGAAGCGAGTGTTGAGGTCTGAATCTTTGGATCAGCGACTGAATGCTGTTGACTCACTGAATTCGGCTGCGCAGTGGCCGCCAGAGTGTTTATAGTCGCACCCAGATACTGCCGTATGTGGGCGGGCTGGAGATGTGATTTTGGATAGTTCAGTGAGAAACCCAGATCGTGCAGAAGGTGAATGGTATGGGACACGTGGTCGGCGCACTGCTGGGCCGACTTCGCTTGAATGAGCCAGTCGTCCAGATAGGGGTAGACGTGGATGTTTTGACGTCTCAGATGCGCCGCCACCGTCGCTAGGCACTTTGTGAAGACCCTGGGCGCTGTGGTGACCCCAAAAGGCAAAACCTTGAACTGGTAGTGCTGGTTTTGAATGGTGAACCTGAGGTACTTTCTGTGTGAAGGATGCAGTGGAATGTGAAAGTACGCATCCTTGAGGTCCAGAGTTGCCAGGAAGTCCCCTTGCCGAAGCAGTGGGAGAACCTGCTGCAGCGTGAGCATATGGAAATGTTCCGACAATGTAAAAGTTTAGAGGTCTGAGGTCTAAGATGGGCCTGAGGGATCCGTCCTTTTTTGGAATTAGAAAGTACAGGGAGTAAACTCCCGTACCTTGTTCTTGCAGGGGCACGAGCTCTATTACTCCTTTTTGCAGCATGACGTTGACTTCCTGCTGCAACAAGTGCAAGTGCTCGCCGGACATAGGACGGCTTTTTGGGGGTATGTTGGGTGGAGTGGATGTGAGCTCCAGACAATAACCATACTGGATAAGAGATCTGACCCACCTGTCCGTGGTGATGGACCTCCACACGGGCAGGAACTGCTGGAGTCTCCCCCCGACCGGTGTTGCGTGGTCGGGGGGCAGTGACAAGGCGTCACTGTTTGTTGGCGGCGGAGGACCTGGAGCTGTTATTACCACGTCCTCTGCCTTTGACGTTGTTGCCACGGTATCCACCACAACCCTTGTTGGTATAAGAGGTTTGGGTGTTACTCTTATAGAACTGCGTTGACTGAGACGCTTGACCCCTTGAGGTGCCTCTGTTATTGGAGCGGCGAAAGGAACCACCCCGAAACTGCTGTGATTGCAAGGCACCCATAGACTAAGCAGTGTCGGTGTCCTTCATTTTTTCGAGGGTGGTATCGACTTCTGAGCCAAACAGGTGGTCTGGGTTGACAGTTTGGTTGAGGATGGTAGTCTGATTGTCTGGCTTAAAACCTGATATTCTGAGCCATGCATGCCTACGCAGTAGAACGCTAGTGTTTATTGCTCTTGAGGCGGTGTCAGCCACATCCAGAGCGCACTTAATTGAAGCATTGGTGATAAGCTTCCCCTCCTGTATCAGCCTCTCAGCTGCTTCCTTATACTGCTCTGGCAGGTGTTGTAGAAGGGTCTCTAGAGTGTCGTAGTGAGCCCTGTCGTAACGCGCAAGCAGCGCCTGTGTATTAGATATACGCCATATGTTTGCAGCCTGCGCAGCAACACGCTTCCCCGAAGCCTCAAAGACCTTTGATTCCTTGTCTGGGGGAGGAGCATCACCCGTAGTCTGTGAGTTGGCTCTTTTGCGAGCATTGGAGACGACCAAGGAATCCAGAGGCAACTGCCCTTTGATGTACGTTGGATCAGTGGGCGCTGCCTTGTACTTTTTGTCAATACGTTGGTTTACAACTCTCGCTCGGGTGGGCTCTTTGAAGACCTCCGGCGCATGTTTCAACACCCCTTTTAGCATTGGCAAAGTCTTTACAGTTTTTTCAGCGACTGAAAAGGTGTCAAAAAGAAAATCGACGTCTACTGGGTCCGCATGGAGATCGACGTCATGGTTGGCTGCCGCCCTTTCAATAAGAGCATTGAAAGCTGCAGAGTCCTCAGTTGGAGAAGTTTTTGCTGAAAAGAGCTGAGGCTCCTGTCCGGAATGCGAGTCCCCAGGGTCGCCCCCAGCAGACCAAGGCTCAGTCACATCCTCTGGGTCTGAGTAGACCGGGTAGGCATACTCATCCTCGTCGTCACCATCACCCTCCTCAACATTAGAATGAGTGGGTGAAAGTTCATGCCCTTGAGGTGATGCCGGCTCTAAAGGGGCAGAGGCACCAGCAGGGTTTGTCTTCTTTTTTAGTGGGATTTGGAAATGCTCCAAAGCTGGTTCAGGGGTGATCTTCCTTTTAAGGAGAGAGAGCTTGCCTGTGTTGGCGTCGATGATTACTTCTCGACGCTCTTCTTCTGCCAGTGGTTGGTGGCGCGGGCCTGGAACCACCAACGATGTCTTCGGCGTCGAGGATAACTTCGGCGTCGAGGATAACTTCGGCGTCGAGGATAACTTCGGCGTCGAGGATAACTTCGGCGTCGAGGATAACTTCGGCGTCGAGGATAACTTCGGCGTCGAGGATAACTTCGGCGTCGAGGATAACTTCGGCGTCGAGGATAACTTCGGGGGCGCCCCGGGCTTTGGTGCGAAAGCCTTCGGTGCAGTTTTCGGCGGTAACGTGAAGAGGATCGGCGTCGCCAATTTAGCCGGTTTTTGAAGAGGCTTGGGCACAGTGTCCTGCGGCTCGACTGCCGCGGTCCCCTCCCTAATACGCTGAAGGGACTCGTTGACCTTTTTTGTGAGCGAGGCGGAGGGATGAACCGACTCGAGAGAGTCTTCTGAAGTAGTTTTCGGCCCGGCGACCAAGGCCGCAGTCTTCGGAGCCGACGCAGCAGCCCCCTTGGCCTTCGAGTGGAAGCGGGCCAGCGATAGACTTGGGGTCGTCCTGCCGCTTCTTTGTGGTCTTATTATGTTCGTCGACCTTCTTGGCATCGATGCGACTTTTAAGTGCGTCGACCAACTTCGGCGCCGACGCCCCTGCGTCGCCCGTTTTCACCTTCGGCTTCGACACCGTAGTCTTCGGGCGTGCCCCTTGAGCTCGACGGCCATCTTGGATTTCTTCGGCGCCGAGGCCTCCGAAGCCTTCGATCCGACCAGTGCGACTTGCGCTTTCGGTTTCGAGACGTCTAGCGTCGAGACCGATGGTTTCACTTTCGGTTTTGGTACCGTAAGTGGCGTTGCATCCATGTCCGTGGCCGGGCCAGAAGGCGGAGCCGTGGGACGGGAATCAAGACTTTGGGTAAGGCCCGAAGGCGATCCCTCAGCCTGGGCCTTATAATGTTGGCCGGCCCCGGAGTCAGTGTGAGGAAGCTCCTCCTCCGAGCTATCCTCTACGGTGGCAATGGCCCTGTCGTCGTCCCCTACCTCCTCGACGACTTCATCGAAATCCTCGTCTTCCGCGTCGTAGTCTTCCTCGACCTCCGACGCTGGGTTAGATTCCGTGATATCTTGGATAGTGTCGTCGCCGACATCCTCCTCGTCGAAGATGTCCGTCGGAGGGGGCGCCGATCGCTGGGCCTGCAGTCTCGCAGCTCGGCGGAGCTTGAGCGTCTTCTTCGACCGGAACTTGGAGCAGGCCATACACTTGGCCTCGTCGTGGTCCGGCGACAAGCACTTATTGCACACCGGGTGCACATCGATATGTGGGTACTTCGAGGCACACACCGGGCACCTCTTAAATGGACTTCGTTCCATGATGAAGTAGAGTGGAGCGCCGTGTAGGCCTGTCCGCGCCGAAAGCACGCGGAAGGGCGGAGTCGGCTCGGAGTCGATGAAACAAACAAACCCGAACGATAGACAATACCGACGCGAGTCCTAAAGACCTTTTGGTCTCGAGTAAAAGAAATTAAACAACTATCGATTCCGACAGAGGGAACCGAAACACATCCGAACCCAATGGCGGAAAAAAACAAGCTGGGGATGGAGTCGATGCCCATGCGCACTGTAGTCCAGGGGAGGAGCCACCTATCTCGTGATACTTCAAAGACTCTTCAAGGACAACAATGTGCAATCATCCGGACCCAACACTAGGCGGCGATCTATGCACAGATATGAATTCAGCAGCCCACATGCCTCGAACCTCAACATGCAGCAGCATATCAGCAAGGCAACTAAGGGAGCGAACTTCCAAATAAATACCTTGAGTTAACAAACCCTTCCTCCCAACCAAAGACTTCCAAACTGCAGTACAAGCACTAGTCATCCCTCGCATAGACTACGGCAGTGTCGCCCTCTGCGGACTTCCCCTAACTACAACTGCACCCCTAAGAGCTTCGCTAAACGCATCAGCGAGACTCATCACTGGATCTAAAAAACTCACATATTTCCCCTGACTTTAAATCCCTGAACCGTCTGCCTTTTGAAGCCAGAATACATCTGAAAATTGCCTGCATGACGCACAAGGCTGTACACCTGAACTCACCCGGCTACCTCACTCAGAAGCTGACAATTTATGGCGGCTCCAGAACCACTAGAAGCACAAACAATCTTCTGCTGAAGCCTCGAAGATTCCGGAAGGAAAAAACTTACAAATGCTCCTTCTCAGGAATGGCGCCCAGGATCTGGAACTCACCCCCTCCTGAAACCAGGCTCATCTCCTCCACTCCTCTTTTTAATAAAGAAGTAAAAGCTATCCTCATGGCTAAATACACTTGAACTATTACTTTTGACTTTAAGACTCTGCGCCGATCTGTACTACTTGTTTGATCTCTTTGCTTATTTGATTTACTTGTATTATCGACTTACCCGATTGCCTATGCTGCCTCTTATTTGATGTACCTACCCTACCACTCACTTATACCTACAATTACGCTATGCCCAAATGCCTGTTCTTACCCCTTGTCTTTGTAAAGCGCTCTGATATCTGCAAAGATCTTGTTCGCGCTATATAAAACTTTCAAAATAAATAAATGGGAATGTGAATTACAGGTAAATTTCACGTCCAGTTAAACAGCTGTGCATAATAAAATCACCAAGGGCTGGAAATCGAACACTCTTCCTCCAGCTAAATCTTTATAAAGATTCAGTGGACTCGCCGTAGCGGGGCTAAAATTAGCAGGAGTACACACACCCATGGGCTCTGCCTGAGGAAACAATGGGAAGGAGCTCTCCTCAGACCAGTATCTCTTCCCTCTCACTGCCAGAGAGTGTTACCGAACTAATTTTAGTGTGGAACTTCAGCCCGATCACTGGAATCTGCTTTAAGGAGATAAGGTGCACCTTCAGCCAAGAAAGACTGCAACCCTGCGTGGGTAGAAAATGTTACCTAGAGACAGTGCACAGGAAATCACACTTTGAAACGTGCACCACGTCCATAAAAACACAAACCCTGCACCCTTACCACCTCTTCCAAGGGTACAACCTCTGCTCAATGCACCTTACTACGCAGTACCGCACATGTAACCACCCGAGACACACAAGGGCAGTCTCGGGATATCAAGCCCATCACGATTACAGTCCACCGCTCCTAGGTGCAACTTCGGAAAAGTGCAGACAAATACACCCAGGCAAGCCACTGTTGCAAAGTACAGGCGGCCGAAGTTAGACAGGCAGCATTCAGGTAGGAGAATGCAGAGGGTGGGTGTGTGCAGGACGGATGCACATCGCCAGCCAGTGGCTTTGTTGTGAGAAAAAGGGAAACAATTGGTCATTAACTGCAGGAATGTGGCCCGAGGCTCCAGCCTTGTGCCGCAGTATTACAATACATCCCGCCTTGTACATCTAAGAACACCAGAATACACTGCCCATCTCTCGGGAATCTAGCGAGGGACGGAGCTGAGAGCCGGGTGTGCATCCCACGAGCACTCGGAGTCAGACGCCTCACAGCCGCACGGGCTCATGACAACCAGCTACTCGCGGGCACCTCTTGCAACCCTAGAGCGGCCGGTGTACAAACCTCCCTCCCCCACGCCCCATCCTTCTCAGTACCTGGTACTTTAGTCTCAGCGCAAAAGTGCGCGTCATGGACAGTCTGCTGACAAGAGACCCGGGATGCCGTTCTCACTCACTTTTCTCTCTGGAAAGTAGACTGATTTTATCAAGTTCATCTGCTAGTTGCCGGTAATATATTTAAGTAATAACCCATTAATTACATTTTTTGTGGTAGTAGTTGTGTAGGCTTGCTTGGACAGCTGACAATGCAGAGGTGACGTTTTGCACCAGCTTTTCTGCACTTGAACACAATTTTTTTTTACAGTATTACCACCAGGGCACCAGTCCTGAACAAGCGCTCGCCAGACAGACTTCTCTTTTTGAGACGGCCCACTTGGAGGGACTCGTCTGACTTACTTTTTGCGTAAAAGGTTTATCTTTAAAAGGTAAGAAACCTTTTACACCAAAAGTAAGTCAGACGAGCCCATCCAAGTGGGCTGTCTCAAAAAGTGATAAAATCTCGCAAGCTCGACTGCGCTCCACACCACAAGACCTAAAAAAATAAAATTGAATGTTCATACACTCTGGGGGTAAGTCTAAATGTCCGTATTGAAGGACTTCAGGATACATGCCGTCAACCGCAGGGATGGTAGATTGGGGTGGAATACCTTCCCTTCGTTCTTGGTTAGTAGATCTGGCCTGCATGGCAACCTGTGTGGAACTTCTGATAGTTGTAGGAGAGCCGGATACCACCACTGACGCGGCCATTCCGAAGCTATCAAAATCATTCTGGAATTGGTCCTGTAAAATTTGTTGATTACTGTGAGAATGAACGGAATTGGTGGAAAGGAGTACTGTAATGTCTGATGCCAGTTTATCAAAAGGGCATTGCCCTGAGATCCTGGTTGGAGAAACCTGGATGGGAAGACTGGGCATTTTGCATTTACCGGGTCCGCAAACAGTTCTATGTCTGGTGTTCCCCATTTTTGGAAGATGCTTTGAATGACTTAGTCGTTGAGACCAGTTGTGCGCTTCGACGTATTCTCTGCTCAGAGCATCCGCTTGGAAGTTGAGTCCCCGGAAGATGCACTGCTAGAATGCTCAAACCTCTTGCGAGAAGCCACTTCCAGATGCTTTGTCACTTTAGGGAGAGAGGTCTTGATAGAGTACCCGTCTGCTTGTTTAAGTAATGCATTGTGGTTGTGTTGTCAGTTTGAATCAGCAGGTACGGAGACTGAAGTGATGGGTATAGGGATTTGAGAGCTAGATGTACTGCTCTTAACACCCCATGTGAGCACCCCATCCCTGGAGTGACGCATCTGTGACTCTTGTTTGTGTAGGAGGGTCCAGGTGAAAAGGAACTCCTTTCATGAGGATCGATCTCTTCATCCACCATTTGATGGAATCCTTGGCTGACAGAGAAGCACCTGATTGTCCCAGAGACCTGACACTTGCTTCCATTGATCTTCCAGAGATTGCTGCTACGGACGCATGTTCAGCCTGGCATTCGGAACAATGAAGATGCATGATGCCATCGATCCCAGCAGAGATGACACCTGCCTATCTGTGGGATTCTGAGTAAGAAGGAGGTTGCTGCATTTTATCTGAATGGAGGACAACCTCTCCTCCGAAGGATACACGCTTGCTTCTGCGGTATCCAGTAAGGCACCCAGATAATGGATCTTCTGAGATGGATTGAAGATGTTTTTTTTTTAGTTTACATGGAGGCCCAACCTGTTTAGCAATTGCAGACAGTACAAGAGAGGACTGAAGCAGAGCAGGTGACAAGCTCTTCAGAAGCTAGTTGTGCAGATAGGGGTATATGAATATCCTTTGTTTGCAAAGAAAAGCTGCCACCACTGCCATGCACTTGGAAAAAGTTCAGGGGGGCTGATTTGAGCCTGAACGAGAGAACTTTGAACTGAAAAGGCTGAGCAGACAATCTGAATCGTACACATTTGCGATGCTTTACGGATACTGGAATGTGAAAGTATGCATCCTGTAGGTCTATTACACACATCCAGTCTCCCTGTTGAAGCGGAGGGAATTTTGATGTAAAGCCAGCATGCCAAATTTCTCTTTGCAAATGTACATGTTCAGCAGCCTTAAATAGACTATTGGTCTGTATTCTCTGGTGGGACCTTTTGTTCTGAACCAGAAAATAACGCAAGTAGATCCCTTGATCTCGTTGTGGAATAGGGACTCTTTCTATGGCATGTTTTTGTGGAGGCACTCTTACTTCTGCTTGTAAAAGGTGGTGTCTTTGAAGAAGCTTTTGCTGTGGAGGAATTTATGGTGGTGGGGATTTGAACTTTTAGATATCCATTCTGCACAATATTCAAAACCCACTTGTTTGTTAATTCCTTCCACTCCTCCAGGTGTAACATAATACTTCCTCCCACCGGAGTGGTCAACAGCATGGAGGAATCCATCCCTCATTGCTTAGCTGATGGTTTAGGGGCGTTGGGCTGCTGCTTCGTAGATCCTCTGCCTCGTCCAGGTCTTCTCTGTTGATAATTGGTTCTGGTTTGACCTTGGCCCTGAATTTGTGTGTTCCAGTGAGGGGTTTGAACCCTCTGCTGAGAGGCTCGACGATCATAAGGACGGAATCTACGCCTAAATTCTTTTCTCTTCTCTAAGCCAACCGCTTTTAGAGTCCAATTCGCTCTTCATTTTGGACATTTCATCGTCCGCATGTGCACCGAACAGAGGATCCGTTAAATGGGAGGTTTGTGATCCTTTTTTGTGCATCAGATCTAAGCCCCGTGAGGCAAAGCCATGCCAATCTCCTTGAGCGGATGGCATGCAAATATCCATGAGCTGCCAAGTCCGATGCATCTGCCGCTGCACTTATAACGTGGTTAGCTACTAGTCCTCCTTCCTGCAATATTTCTTGGAAGTCTTGCTGATCTGAAGTTTGCTTGAAAATCTCGCCTAGGAATCCCAGAGGGATCTATCAGAACGACAAAGCAAGGTGGAAGCACTAGTCACCTTCTTCATTGATGCTGAAGTATTGCACATTCATATACCAAGAGAGTCCATGTTCTTATTGTCCTTCTCTGGTGGTGCCGTTGAAGTTGTAGAATGTGCTTTCCTGGCTGCGGCTACAATCACGGAGTCTGGAGGTCGTACAGAACGAAGAAACAAGGGGTCCTCGTTAGGGGCCTTGTATTTTTTGGCAATCCTGGTGGGCACTGAGCCCAAAGTGGCAGGTGTAAGGAAGGTCTGCATTGCAGGTTCCAACAGTCCTGGGATCAAAGGTAGAAGAGGCTTTGCAGAATATTTGTGATGTAAAGTTTCAAAAATCACTGATGTACAAACTGGCGGAGTGTACATAGTGATATTCAATTTGTGGGCACCCCTACAAAGAACTTCACTAAAAGTCCCAAGATCATCTATGGGGGAACACCCTTGATGGAGGTGTAGTGGACAGTGTGAGTAATCTTTATTCGAAGACCTCGTTGACGTAGTTGTTGGAGATCTAGGTCTTCCTTTAGGAGTAGGAGAGAGGCGATAACTTGAATGCCCTCTTGACCTCGAGCGCCTTCTCACAAGTGATCGAGACCTTGGAGACCTGTGTGGAAAGGATCTCCCTGAGGTTCTAGGTGGTGACAGATTGAGAATCCTGCTCCAGAAAGTCTAGTCGGCGCTTTCCAGTGCCAAATACTCTCCAGCCATCGTGGCGATAAGTTAGTAGGAGACTGTCTTGGAGCCGGCGATTTTTCAGGTGTAACTTGAAAAATGTGAAGCAAAGGAGAAGATGACACTTCTCTCAACGTCGACCGCTGTGTCCTCGACGTCGATCTTGGCTTTTCAGGTACGTCCCTATCAGTGGCAACAATCCTTTCTCTCAACGGCAACCTTCGACGGCGATCCTGATAACGCCACCACCGACGTCGAACGCTGTGGAGACACTGGAGGTGAGGATTCATGTCTCAGCATTGATGTTAGACATCAAATGCCTTTGACGGCAAAAGGCGATGGTATGCGATACCTTTGACCTAGATTATCTAGTCGCCGATCGTGCCCTCAACGTCGACCGTCTATGGATCGGAGAGGGAGTTGTCGAACGGTGTCTTGATTTAGACTGTTTCGACATCGACCTAGACCGGTCTTCGTTCACATGCTTCAAGCCCGAAGCATGCCTAGACGCCAACTTACTTTGTCGACGTCTGTTCTTGTCTTCGACGGCGATCTGTCCCTCGACATTCTAGAGTGACCTACCCGCTTTTCTGACGCAGATTTTGACGCCACGACGAGCACTCTGGAATCTGCTTTCTTCTGGAAGCAGGTGAAGGAGATCTGGTCTTCTGATGCTGTCCGTGAGAGGAGGGCCTCTTAGAATGAGAATCAAGGCCACTGCTGGTTCTTCCTCTCTCCATCGACAAGTGTAGTCTGATCTTTTCAGTCACGCAGAGTTCTTTTAGAAAGTTGCTGACAGTAGTAACACTTCTGTGGATTGTGCGAGGATGATAAACACACAATACACACAGAGTGTCGGACTTCGCCATCTTCTTCCCACAGGAAGGACATTTGTTAAACAAAGCTGGCATTTCTGACATAAAAAGATAGTAAAAATGTCAGAAAAGTTACTATTACCAGCTAAGAAAAATGTCGAATGAAGTAGTTTAGAATCACTTTCTGACTGAAAAAGTCTGAAAAAGACCGAGCTCAAGCTCCAGGATCCTCACAGAAGGAGCCGGAAAAAAGAACAGACCTGTTACCTGTGGTGCATGATGGGAGCAGGGGGCTCCTGGAGGTCTTAAAGGCACAGTGTCCAGGTTCACTGGAGCCTTAAAGGCAAGGTGCCACGTTTTTTGTAATACAGGGATAATTATGTGTGAGAAAGTGCCATCTTTCTTACATTGGTATGCTCCCACTTTTTTCTGAACTGCTGATATACTTTGAGTGTGCCCTGGGTCCCTGCCAACCAGGTACCCAGGGCCTGTGTTCCTTCCCTAAAGCTGTGTTGAAACTAAAACCCAATTGGCATCTCTGGCCACCTGGCAGCCCCTAGTAAATGGTACCCTAGGTACCCAGGGCATGGTGACCAGTGAAGACCCCTGAGGGCTGCAGCACTTATTGTGCCACCCTCAGGGGCCCTATACCCTGGCACCCACACACTGCCTTTGCAGGCTGAGTGCCTAAGTACAGAACTAAACGAAGTCGACATGGCACATCCCTGTGTGCCATGCACACAGAACCCCCTGGCATACTTTAGTCACCCCTCTAGCTGGGTGCCCTATGCCAGAGGTGTAGGCACAGGTGCATGAGCCCTGTGCCCCTACAGTACCCAGGGCCATTCCTGGGCACTAAGTACAGTGATGCCATTAAGAGTATATGGTGCTGGGAGGTTGTCATTACGAGCTCCACAGCACCATAATGGGTACACTGAAGACTGACAAGTTTGCTACCAAACTTCTCAGCACATTAAACCCGCACTGATGCCAGTGTGGGATTTAATGCAAAATGCACCAGAGGGCATCTTAGAGATGCCCCCTGAAAACCCTAACCTACAATCCACGTCTGGGCTGAGTGGCTGCAGAGGTTGCCACACAGCAGGCATGTTGCTGGACCCCTGGGTGGAGAGCCCCCCGCTCTCCTGGGCCTGTAACAATGCACATCCTCGGCGAGGTGCTAGGTCTCCTCCCCCAGGATGGGCTGGGGGAAGCTTCAAAGGCCTGCCGCCTCTGTGGGCTTCTCCAGACCATTTGCTGTACCCAGCAACTGGCCCCCACCAGTCCTAACCCCCCCCCCCCCCTCTGGCGGGAAGACTGGCGGGAAAAACTATGTCAGGAAGGGGGGTTTGCCAGGCTGTGCCAACCCCACCCCTCAGGTGGGGGAGACTAGGTTAAGCACGACCCCGAGCTGCGGCCATCTTGTAGATGGGGAACCCTACTTAATCACAGCTAGGCTCCTGCCCCCCTTCCACAGGAGAGGAGCAGGCTAGGGGGTGTACCCACCCCAGGACAGGGACCTATGGTCCCTGTCCTTGCCCTACCTGTAACACCCCTAAATTCAGTATTATGGGGCTCCCTGAACCTTCCTTCCTGAGATACCGAAAGAATCAAGAAGAAAGAAGATCAAGAGGAAGAAGACCCGCCGTGCAGCTGCTAACAGGACGACAACAACTGACTTGGCCCCAGCCCTACTGGCCTGTCGATCCTGGAATCTGCTCCTGCCTAAATTCCTGGTGACTCCTGCGGACAGCAACCTTGGGACACCCAGAGGACCTGCCTGCCTTGACCCTCCTAAAGACTGGGACTCTCATCAGCAGAGGCTCTGCTGCAACAACCCCCCTGGTGCCAGCCAGGAAGCTCCAGACCAGCCCACTCTGCACCCGCCGAGCCCGGGCCATGCTCAACCGAACCAAGACGACTAGGACGACCCCCCCCCGGCCACTGGGATCCGAATTCCAGTGCCCAAAGACCTTCCTCAACAAACCAGACGACACCTGCAGACTCCGAACCAAGGGGGCCACCCCAACCGCGACCAGCTGAGGGCAAGCTTTTCCAACACCCAAAGACACCCCTGCACCCGGCGCCCTACGGCCCCCTGTGCCTCCCTTTGGGGTGCCTACCTGTGCTCCAAGATCCCAACTTACCTCTCGAAGTGCTGGTCACCCCTGGAGAGTATCCGTTCCCAAGCCTGCAGCCTTTGTTCCTTTTTAACCTCCGTTATACCTTTGGGGTTGGTGGACTCTATACACACTACATTATAGTCCAGTATAAATAGAGCCACTTTCTCACATTATTCATCTTTGCCGCCTAAGAACATATTGCCTGCAGTTACCTGTTTTTTCTTTATGAAAATAAAGGGTTGCTTTTGAACACTATTACAGTATATGTTATTTGCTACTTTATTTAC
This sequence comes from Lissotriton vulgaris, assembly GCF_964263255.1. NCBI lineage: Eukaryota > Metazoa > Chordata > Amphibia > Caudata > Salamandridae > Lissotriton > Lissotriton vulgaris. Next base: position 116,652,447 of record NC_141699.1, read on the forward strand.
ATGCAATATTTTCTTACACCAGACATCCATGTAATTTTGGCTGTTCAGTCTATTGGACATATTATAGGCTGCATATCTGTGTGTGTGTGTATATATATATATATATATATATATATATATATATATATATATATATATATATATATATATATATATATATATATATATATATATATATTTAAACTGTGTTAGTCCCCAGGACCTCCCGGGTCCAAAACAAAAGAAGCCGCCACTGCAGTCAGATGCGTTTTACAGAAACTCAGATTTATTTTTCGAACCTCTACAGCATGTAGTCACAGCGAAAACCAACGCGTTTCGTGAGCTCCCAACTCACTTGATCACGGTTGTTACAAACACTGTTTGCTGAGAATAATTTAAAAGGGAGTCCCTCCCCCCATCGGTCACATGATTTCGACCACGTGTCTCCTTGACACTATGGCCTTCTGGGATTCGTAGTTTTTGGCAAAGTGTTATTTCATGTTATTTTTACAGAGAAAACAGTTAAACACCCATTCCCATATTGATTGATATTTTTCAACACATGAATTCCTTTCATGATATTTGCATTAAAGATTTCTTGTGACCTGGGAAACTTTGAGATGAGAATTAACTTTTTAGTAAATAATAAAAGCCCTCAAGTGGGCTGACTCAGTCATCTAATAACTAATACATTCATTACTTGCTTCAGGTCTCTCATGCCTTACACATTTTGGTGTTTCCAGTCCTTGGAATTCAATAATTTTCAACTTCTGGTTATTCAAAATTAAACAAACAAACAATACGGTGTTTATGTTCAAGTCTTGATTCTTAGACTTATTTAGAGCCCTCTAGTGGGCTGACATTGAATGGGGTGTTCAATTGTGGCCCAAAATCACTCGGAGTTTGGTTCTCATATATCTTGTGCCGTGGTTTTGTGGAGGGAAAAAGTTAGTTATGGAGTTCGTTCAGAGAGGCGTTCCTTGTTTTTAAATATGTTCATAAAGTTCTTCGGACTGGTTCAGACCATAAGGGGTCATTGTTCGAAAGTTCAAGATGTGGCGTGATTCCTTTTGGCGCAATAATTTTTCTCGATGTCCCCCCCGGTCAGTTGGGGCCAAAGTTTCTAATCCTAGAAATTTCAAAAGTCGCCAATTGCCATCATGATTTGTCTCCATGTGTTTGGCCACTGCATTTCCTCTGTCTTTGTTAGTTGTGGCCCTGGTGTGTTCCAAGATACGCTTCTTAAGTTCACAGATAGTGCTTCCAATATAGCGCATCTTGCACGGACATTCAATTAAATAGACTGTATACTGACTTTTGCAGGTGATTAGTCCTTTGATCTTCCAAACTTTTCCATTAGCCATTTCAATTTGTTTCGTTGGTTTGGCTATCTCGCAAACCTTGCAATTGTGGCATTTGTTAAATCCAACTGTTTTCAGCCAAGATGTTTTTTTGCGGTTCATAAAATGGCTATGGATCAATTGGTCCTTCAAATTTTTGGTTCTGCGGTATGTGACCACAGGGTGATCGCCCATTTTTTTACCAATTGTCGGATCCAGTTTCAATAATTTCCAGTTTTTTCTTAGAATCTGGATTACTTCTTTTGCTTCTTTACTATAATCCAGTATTAGTCTTATGGGTTCTTCCAACTCTTTTTCTTTGATCTGGGATTTCAAACAGTCAGCCCTCGATTTTTCATTAGCTCTTTCCCAACATTTTTTCGTCAGGTTTTTTCCATATTTTCTCTTGCGGAATCTCTCCATCGTTGTTACACTGTGCTTCTCCCATTCTGTTTCTTCGCTACAGATTCGTTTCACACGGAGAAATTCACCATATGGTATGCTTGATATTAGGGCCGGTTGATGAAAGCTTGTGGCTTCCAATGTTGAGTTTGTGGCCGTTTCCTTCCTGTGTAAAGTTGTTTCCACTTTATTTTTTTGGATATATACTTCTGTATCCAGAAATGTTATCGATTGCCTGCTTTTCGTGTAGGTGAATTTCAAGCCTTTTGTGCTGTTCAAAAGTTCAAAATATTCTTCGAATTCACTCTCACTGCCCCCCCACACTATGAATAGGTCGTCAATGAATCTTTTCCATTGTACGATGTGTTGGGTATATTTGACATTTCTTTGATTCCAGGCTATCTCTTCCTCCCACCACCCCATTGCTATGCAAGCATAGCTTGGACTGAATGAGAACCCCATTGCCGCGCCATTTCGCTGACGATAGAGTTGTTCTCCAAAGAAGAAGATGTTGTTTGAGAGTAACATTTTGATCATTTCATACAACATATCATTATGTTCCTTATAATGTATGTTGCGTTTTTCCAGGAAGTATTTGCAAGCCATCAATCCCAAATCATTGTCAATATTTGTGTACAGTCCAATCACATCCAATAAAATTTCCCATTGGTTCCATTGGGAAATTTTATTGATTTCTTTCTAAGACCTTATGTGGAAAATTTAAAATCATACTTGAAAGACACCACAGACTTTGTGTGCTCAATATCTGATTTGGTCTGGCAGGATAACTATTTTCTAATATCCATGGATGTGACTACAAAGACTTCTTCCAAGACAAAAACAAAGTGCAAACATCCGAGCCCAACACCAGATGGCGATCTATGCACAAGTATACGATCTACAGCTCCAATGGCTCGAACACATAATTACAAACAATGGTGGAGTGTGATTGAAGATTTCCTTAACTCACAGTAGGGTATTTTACAAACATCACGCCTCACATCTAACCCAATTAGGCTATAGTTGGATTCCCTTTTAGGATGTACACAAATTATATATTAGAAGGATGATCGATTCCATGACATTACAACGCATAAACTAACATCTAGAACTGTGAAGCAGACCATGTACTGACAAAACACTTAACAAATTGATCTTGTTTCTGTCACAGATGACCCTTACTCGGTCCCACAAGCATAGCTCAAGATAGGACCCTGTGGGTAAGAAGGATATCAGTCACACTGTGTGATAACTCACCGCCACTGTTTTCACAATGCTTGTACAATTCACTTAAAGTGTAGTGATTTTGAATATTTGAATTGATTTTACTTTTCTTCACAGATTTATACGTTGGCAGGCAGCTATATGGTGCCAAATAAATTATATGGAAACGTATTAGGCCGCATCTTCATTTTTAACTCACAGCTAAGAAATGGCTTTTTATACAGAGAATAAAACCTTTAGGTCCTGAAGAAAGCCCGTAGTACCCCCTGTGAGGACCAGATTAGAGCCAAGATATGTCCACCAGTAAGAAACGTTGAAGTAGTCTCCTTTTATTTTTCAACCACATCTAAAAAGAGTGCAAATAAAGGTTTTTTCCTAAGATATCTTTAATAGCCTTTATTTGTATTGATAGATGGTACTAGAGGAACCCATTCTACACAAGTAAAAAACCCACCACTTCACCCCATACTCAATACCCCAGAAAAATATCAATACGTGCTCTGGTGTTTCAATGAGTTGCACCCAACGCTGCTAATATTTGTCGCCAGAATGTACCCTATGATGAAGCATGCCACCAGCAGGTGGGTGAAGGTTGCAGTCCTTAAAAGGAAGGATTCCACTGTAGATTAACACATCAACACAACTTTATGTTATATGTATTGTATAACACACAAGTCACCCTGGTGTGTATCCTGGCGCTGAATTCAATGCTTCTCCCAAACAGAGCCAATCACATGACCTGGGGCAAAACCGTTCTACTCAATCCAGTCCCGGCCAGTGTGCTCAATGACATGGTGTAATTCATGTATTGTCCACAGTCCTCTGGCACTGAAAATGCTTTCAGTGCACAGATCTTCACTAAGCACCAACATGCCTGAGACCAGAGGTGGAATAAAACAATCCATTGTAGAGTGTCTAGGTGCATTCCATTGTGTGTTCTAAGGGAGATATCTAGAGTCACATTGAAGGGAGGGGGGTGGAACAGGACCATAGGAATGTAAGGCCAGTTCAAACGAATTCCTCACCTTTTCAAAATGTTCTCAGGTGCCAGATTGGATCACGAAATTAACACTGCAGTAGCTCCCAAGAAATGCTAGTGGTGCCATACAGCTTCAGGACATGATTGCACATGCTCAACTAAGCCAAGCTTATATTACTTTCTCTAAACTTTCTGTAGTCTAGCAGGGAAGGAGGCAAGAACAAAACAGGCAGGGTACAAAGCCCCCAGCAACGAGAGTGTACCATGTAAACCATGTAAACCTTTTAAAAGCATATACTTATACTATACAGCTTTCGAATGAAGCCACAAAGAATGCCTGGGTCGGAGGAGTGAGTGTCAGCCTTACACCAAAAAAATACACTCGGAGGACCAACCTACCAAAATGACCATCCCTTCACTCATGGGCATCAAAGCATTAATACCTGGCAAATATTGGAGAAGACCGCATACCAGCACAAAGAAAAATCAGCCACTGGATCACCCCTGAAGAGTCGTGGATGCCTCCCTAGTGTAATGGCCCAATGCTTTCATACAATCCTTTGCTGGAACGTAGCAAGTTCCTATATAAAGAACAAACCTACATGTAAGTTCAGGTGTGGCAACTGCTCTGCCCTGGGTCTGTAAAATCCCACAAAAAGCTTGCTTTCCTGGATTCTGTTTAACCTTTGGAATATTTCCACTACTGTAGAGGGATGAGGAGTAAACAAACATGAAAGGCAGGCTAAAAAAAAATGGCCAATATTGGGCAGAAATTGCACTGAGTGAAACTCCTTGTCCAAAAAGAACACTGTAAAAGGAAGGTAAATAGAAAGGGCCTGAAGCTCGTTGAGCCTCCAAAGAGGTGTAGGCAATAAAAAAATCATCTTTAGGTTAAAAATTCATCAGGCAGCTAAACATTGGCTTAAACACTGATGACAACCAAAAAAGGCAACACAAGGTTGAGGACCCACTGCTACAATGCAACCATGAAAAGAGGACATATTCAAAAATATCAAGCCCACACCAGTGAACTTGATTGGAAGCATCCAACCATCTGGAAAAAAGTTGAATATGCTACTTACCAGTATGCATCTGTTCTTGGCATGTAGGGCTGCTAACATTCATATCTTAGCATTAGATCGCCACCTAGTGTTGGGTCCGGATGATCGCACATTGTTGTCCTGGAAGAGTCTTCGAAGTATCCTGAGATGGGTGGCTCCTCCCCTGGACTACAGTGCGCATGGGCATCGGCTCCATCCCCAGATTGTTTTTCGCCATTGTGGCAGAGGATGGAGTGAAAAGTGTAAAGGATGTCCATGCTAATGATTGAATACAATAGTATATCTGCAGCTGCGACAGGCACCGGGGAGGAGGGTGGGCGATATGAATGTTAGCAGCCCTACATGCCAAGAACAGATGCATACTGGTAAGTAGCATATTCAGTTCGAGGCATGTGGGCTGCTAAATTCATATCTTAGCATAGAATACATAGCAGTCCCTCCATCAGCGGCGGTTGCCCGTGCCAGCTGTAGAAACCTGAAAAAGTGTCTTGAGAACAGCCTGTCCTACAGCCGCTTGCTGTTTGGAATGTACATCAACACAGTAGTGTTTTGTAAAGGTATGTGGTGTAATCCACGTGGCTGCTCTGCAAATGTCCTCTAAAGGAATGTTTCCTAGGAAAGCCATGGATGCCCCCAATTTGCGTGTGGAGTGCGCCCTTGGGGGTATTGTTAAAGTGCGCTTTGCTTTTTGATAACAGATTTGAATGCACTTAACAATCCATCTGGCTATTCCTGCTTTGGAAATCGGGTTGCCTTTGTGTTGTGGTGAGAAGGCAACAAAAAGTTGTTTTGTTTTCCTAAAGTGTTGTGTCCTGTCTATGTAGTACATCAACGCCCTCCGTACGTCTAATGTATGGAGCATTCTTTCCGCCACTGTTTGTGGGTTCTGGAAGAATGCCGGCAAGTCGATAGTTTGGTTGAGATGAAAATGTGACACCACCTTTGGAAGGAATTTGGGGTTAGTACGTAGCACTACCCTATTTGGATGAATCTGAATGAATGGCTCTTGGATTGTGAGCGCTTGTAGCTCACTAACACGCCTCAGTGACGTAATAGCAATTAGGAAAGCTACTTTCCACGTCAGGAATTGCAGTTCACACGAGTGCAGTGGCTCAAATGGCGGTCCCATCAGTCTGGTGAGGACCACATTGAGGTTCCACACCGGAGCTGGCGGTGTTCTTGGGGGAATGACTCGTTTCAGACCTTCAAGAAACGCTTTAATGGCAGGCACCCTGAAGACTGAGAGGTGCTGCCTATTTTGAAGGTAAGCTGCGATGGCGGATAGATGTATCCGAATAGAAGTGAACGCTAGCTTGCACTTATAAAGGTGTAACAGATAGCAAATGATGTTAGGGATAGATGCATCTAGCGGGTTTATGTCATTGTCTGCACAGTAAATGACAAAACGTTTCCATTTTGCGGCATAGCATGCCCTCGTTGACGGCTTCCTCGCCTCCTTGATGATGTTCATGCATTCAGGAGGTAGGTTGAGGTATCCAAACTCTAAGACTTCAGGAGCCAGATCGCTAGGTTGAGCTGTTGCGGATCTGGATGCTGAATTTCTCCATGGTTCTGCGTCAGAAGTCTGGGCGTGAGGCGCAGTCTTTGATGCGGCACCACTGAGAGTTCGAGGAACGTGGTGTACCAGGCTTGGCGCGCCCACGTTGGAGCAACTAGGATGAGTGTCATCGAGTGTTGCCTTAGTTTTCTCGCCACCAGTGGTATCAGAGGTGTCGGGGGGAAAAGCGTAAGCAAATTTGCCTGACCAGTTCATCCATATCGCATTGCCCTGCGATTGGGGGTGTGGGAACCTGGCGGCGAAGCTTTGGCATTTTGCGTTCTCCCTTGTGGCGAACAGGTCTATGTCTGGACGACCCCACCTTTGGAAGTACGGCTGGAGTACCGATGGATGTATCTCCCACTCGTGCATTTGATGACTGTATCTGCTGAGCAGATCCGCCATCTGATTGTCCTTCCCTGGGAGGTGTTCTGCCATGAGGAAGATGTTCCTCTGAATGGCCCACTTCCACATGCTCTGAGCCAGGTGAGACAGCTGTGGTGAGTGGGTGCCTCCCTGCTTCTGGATGTAGTACATCGCGGTCATGTTGTCCGTCCGGACTAACACCACCTTGTTGCACAGATGTACAATGAAGGACTTGAGTGCCATGAAGATCGCCATCAGTTCTAGATAGTTGATGTGCATCTTCTGCTGCTGCGTCGTCCATAGTCCCTGCACCGTGTAAGTGAGCAGATGAGCTCCCCATCCCTGGAGAGATGCGTCCGTTGTCAGGATAACCTGTGGCACTGGCTCCTGGAACAGTCGGCCCTTGCAAAGGTTGTGTGGAGTCCACCAATGCAGAGAGTTGTATGCCCGACTGGTAACCAACACTAGGTCTGTTAATTGACCCTGAGCCTGTGTCCACTGATTTGCTAAGCACTCCTGGAGCGGGCGCATATGCAACCGTGCGTGAGGGACTATGAAGATGCAGGAGGCCATCATGCCTATCAACTGCATGAACACTCTTGCTGGAAGTGAGTGTCCCGGTCTGAACTTCTGGATTAAAGACTGTATGCCGTCTATCCTGACCTGGTTTGGTTGCGCCTTGGCCGTCAGGGTATTGATTGTCGCACCCAGAAACTGCCGGACATGTGCCGGCTGAAGGTGTGACTTTGGGTAATTCAACGAGAAACCCAGGTCGTGAAGGAGGTGAATGGTAGTCGACATGTCCGCGGCGCACTGCCGTTCCGACCTGGCTTGAATGAGCCAGTCGTCGAGGTAGGGGTAGACATGGATGTTCTGCCTCCTGAGGTGCGCTGCTACTGTCGCCAGACACTTGGTAAACACCCTTGGGGCAGTTGTGACTCCGAAGGGTAGGACTTTGAACTGATAATGCGTGCCCTGGATAGTGAACCTGAGGTACTTTCTGTGGGACGGATGTAGCGGAATGTGGAAGTAAGCATCCTTGAGATCTAAGGTTGCTAAGAAGTCTCCTTTGTTTAACATAGGAAGGATCTGTTGCAGTGTAAGCATGTGGAAATGCTCTGACAGTATGTACAGATTGAGGGGACGGAGATCCAGAATTGGTCTGAGAGATCCGTCCTTCTTTGGAATGAGGAAGTACAGGGAATAAACCCCTGTTCCTTCCTCCCCCACTGGCACGAGCTCTATTGCCCCTTTTTGCAGCATCACCAACACTTCCTGCTGCAATAAGTGCAAGTGCTCTGCGGACATAGGTCTTTGCCTTGGTGGAATGTTGGGTGGAGTGGACTTTAACTCTAGACAATAACCGTACTGGATAAGCTGTCGCACCCACCTGTCTGTGGTGATGTTGATCCAGACGGGCAGGAACTGCTGTATTCTCCCCCCGACAGGTGTTAAATGGTCGGGGGGCAGTGACAAAGAGTCACTGGTTGCTTGGGGCAGAGGAGCGTGAATTGTTGCCTCCTTTGCCACGTCCTTTGTTGCTGTTTCCCCTGTAGCCCCTCTTGTTTTGTTTGGGGTACGAGGACTGTGCTCCACCTCTAGGGAACTGTGATTGTTGACCCAACTGTCCTCTGGTGACTCCACGGGCACCTGAGCGACGAAAATTATTGCCACGAAACTGCTGTGATTGTAGGGCCCCCATAGATTTAGCAGTTTCAGTGTCCTTTGTAATTTTTTCCAGGGTGGTGTCAACATCTGGACCAAACAGTCTATCCGGATTGACTGGTTGATTAAGTATGGTTGTTTGAATGTCAGGTTTGAACCCCGATATGCGGAGCCAAGCCTGTCTTCTGAGCATGACACTGGTGTTAATGGCCCTAGCGGCTGTGTCCGCGGCATCAAGTGCACACTTTATGGCCGCGTTGGAGATCAGTTGTCCTTCTTGTATAATCATTTTGGTGCCCTCTTGAAACTGCGGAGGCAGGTGTTCCACAATCTGCTCTAGTGTGTCGTAATGTGATCTATCATAACGTGCCAGTAGTGCCTGTGTATTTGCAATACGCCAGAAATTGGCAGCCTGTGCAGCCACTCTCTTGCCTCCTGCCTCTAGCACTTTGGACTCCTTATCCGGGGGAGGAGCTTCACCCGTTGTTTGGGAGTTGGCCCTCTTGCGTGCGTTTGCTACCACCAGGGAGTCAAGCGGCAACTGTCCTCGAATGTATGCAGGGTCTGCAGGCGCTGGTCTGTACTTCTTTTCAATACGTGGGTTGACCACCCTCGCCCTGGTAGGCTCTTTAAAGATGTCCGCAGCATGCTTGAGGACCCCTTTGAGCATAGGCAGGGTCTTTACGGTTCTTTCCGAAACTGAAAAGGTGTCGAATAGAAAGTCTTCCTCAACTGGGTCAGCATGCATGTCCACATCATGATTAGCAGCTGCCCTCTCAATGAGTGCATGAAAACCTGCAGAATCCTCTGTAGGGGATGCACGTGTACTGAAAGTCTGTGGGTCTTGTCCCACATCTTGGGTGCCTTGGTCCCCCATGACATAATAAGAATCTGGCTGTGCATCAGGTTCATTTACTGGGAACGTGTATTGTTCATCATCACCATAGCCCTCACTGTCCGAGTGGCCTGGAGACGGTGTTGGGCTCCTTCCCAGAGGAGGATGGATAGGTTCCATGAGGCCTGAGGCGTCCTGTGGAAACTTCTTCTTCTTTAGGGGGATGACATAGGATTCCACCGGCTGCGAAGTTATTTTCCTTTTGTAAAGGGTTAACTTCCCCGTGTCCGCGTCTATGAAACACTCCGAATCCTCTTCTGGGTCGAGCACTTGACCCGAAGATGCCCCTGCCGTAGAAGATTCCGACTTCTTTGGCGTCGATTTTGATGAGAAGGCCTTCGGCGCCACTTTTGGCGGTAGAAGGAAGAGGAGTTTACTTGCGGGCTTGACCGGGACGTCTGCCGCCTTCTGCGTCGATGGCGTTGGCGTCGACGAAGAGAAAGCTTTCTCCCTAATTCTTTGCAGTGAAGCAGCCACGAGAGATGCGTCGGTGACCGATGTCCTTGGCACCGACGAGGTGGCCTTGCCTTCGGATGCGACGCTCCGTTGGTCTTTTGGAGGGATGGACGGCGCCGACCCCGAGTCCTTGGCGCGATGCGCAGATGCCCCCGTTGGAGCCGGGGCTGTGTCTGTTGGCTTGGCTGGCTTTGCTTGCGCCGGCGCGCTTGTCTTGTGCGTGCCGCCCTTCTTAGAGGATCTCTCCTCCGGCGCCGATTTCGACCCTGCGGAATCGCCGTGTTTCTTCGGCTTCTGCGGACCGGAGGTCGACGGAGTCGATGCGGCCGCCGGTTTATTCGTCTTTGCCGTTGCGACCGCCATCTTAGGGACGATTGAGTCCTTTACTTTCGGTTTCGGTTTCGGGTCGGCCATTTTAGGTGCAGTCGAGACCGTTGCTTTCAGTTTCGGTTTCGAAACCCTCGGCGCAGCAAGTATGTCCGTGGCCGGGCCAACAGGCGGGGCCGTGGCTTGCGCTGCAGGATCTTGGGTAAGGCCGACAGGCGATCCCGCGACCCTCTCCAGATGTCCGCCAACTTCGGGGCATAGCTCGTCCCCTGAGCTATCTTCCGCGGCCCCATAAACCATATCGTCGTCCCCTACCTCGTCGACGTATTCAAGGCCTTGACCCACGACTCCGTCGTCGTCATATTCCGGATCAGCCTCGACCTCCGTCTCAGGCGGGGAGATTTGAAGATGATGGCTCCGGTCCTCCTCTTCTTGGTCGTCGAATATGTTCTCTGGATCCGGGGCCGCCTGTTTGGCCACAAGGCGCACCGCGCGCCGAATCGTGAGAGTTTTCTTCGACCTGAAACTCGCACAGGCCCTGCAACTTCCTTCGTCATGGTCTGGCGAAAGGCATTTATTACAGACCGGGTGCACGTCTATATGTGGGTACTTGGACCCACAGAGCGGACAGAGTTTAAACGGGCTCCGCTCCATGTTGGGAACTTAGTGTCGAGTCGCGATGAGAAGGCCTCGATGTCCGAAGAGTAGTAAAAACTCCGCTGATTCCGGCTCCGAGAGACGGAAGAACTCGAGACCGTACGCAAACAATACCGACGTAAAGAACCCAAAGCCTTTTGGCCGTTAAATTAGATGTTTATTCGGTTCCGACGGAGAGACGTCGAGACCGCATCCGAACCCAATGGCGGAAAAAAACAATCTGGGGATGGAGCCGATGCCCATGCGCACTGTAGTCCAGGGGAGGAGCCACCCATCTCAGGATACTTCGAAGACTCTTCCAGGACAACAATGTGCGATCATCCGGACCCAACACTAGGTGGCGATCTAATGCTAAGATATGAATTTAGCAGCCCACATGCCTCGAACACTTATGTTATCAGATTGTGGCTGCATGTCTTGGACTATCAAAATGAAGAGTGGTGTCAAAACCTCAGAGATATTTCTTACCCTTTAGAGCCTGCTTCATAGATGAGATCTTTTGATTCTGTCGGACAGAAGGTTGATTACATTTTGGCGTTACCTCTGCTTGCTTAAGAGGTCAACTCAAATCTGCTGACAGATCTTGCAAGCTTGCCCTGAACTTGCACCACTGCCCTGGAAATGGAAAAACCTAAGGGGATTGGGAGCACACTGCCTCACATACCAGAACACAATTCACCCACATGCATGTGGTAAATGCAGTGCATAATATCACAACCATTAGTTGAAAATCTTTAAGTATTTATCATTGTTGGTGCAGCCAGGGCTGGGTATCTCTAGACACTTATTTCAGGATTTGTCCTTCAGGAGAGAATACCACATTTCATTTGGGGGTACTGGCAAGAATGCTGAAGCTGCTCAGGTTTCTGTACCACTCCTAGAGCATAAATGCACCTGAGAAGACTGAGCAGCAGACAAATCTTGAAACGCATATCCAAAGATGCACAGCAATGACTGTACCAACAATGGTGAACACCAACTAATGAGTGTTATTATGCACAACATTTACCACAATGCATCAGGTAGAACTGTGTACTTTAATGCCAAGCAGTGTGCTACTCCACCCTGTTACAAATGAGACACCTGAAAGTCATGGTCCATGAGATCCTGGCTTTCGGTTGCCCCTTAGACTGAACGCAACTTGCTTGCTACATGATCGCGCTTTGTGAAAGAATGCAAGAAGGGTATTAACAAGCATTTGAAATGCAATAGGTCTCGCTTTAGCGAGAGTTAGAGCTATTGACGTAGTAAATGTACATGTTTCTTGCTTGTTTTTTTGGATTGAAGTGGATGTGGGTGGTGTGCAGTAGAATTATGTGGTATGTGTGCAGTCGAATTATGTGGATAGTAATTAGTGTATAGGAATTGTGTGTAGTGGGATTGTGGGTTATGGGGAGTAATTATGTGGTATGGAATTTTGTGTTGTGTTTTGTAGTGGAATTTAATTATGTAGTGTGCGGTTGAATTTCTGTGGTATGAATAGTCAGTAGTGTGAATTTTTGGAGGGTGCATTTTCCACGGATGAATCAAATTTGTTATTTACTCCAGCAAGCGGTTTAAAAATCTTTTAGTTCGGACTAAAAACGCAAGACAGATTTATTGATTTTGCCAATTCTTGTTCAAAGTTAATTTGAACTTTCTGGATGCCCAAAAAATTAGTTTTTAACTGACCAGATAGGTAGTGGCAGCATGTGATGCCGGAACCCTGATAGAAAGGTAAATGTGATGGCAAGACCAATCTGAGTGCAACTTATATGTCATTCTCCGTTATGCCGCCCCGGTAATATATTACTAATCATCAATTGAGGATCTCAAGGAAAAGTAAATTGTCAGAGTGGTCCTAGTAGGAGCCAGCAGCTTTAGCCTTGAAATCGCTGTACTTATATACAATAGTGAGACTGTTCCCTCTGTCTTGGAAGAAATTAAAACTGGTGGTGAAGCTTAATCCCTTTCCACTATTCTTTAGGTGTAAATCTGGTGGTCCTGAAGGGGACTTCAAAGTGATAATGTGCCACTGAAATGTAGGTTGACTTGGATGTCTGATACCAAACTGACAACACAGCCATGGTCACTATTTTCGATCTGTCCTTACAGTGACTTTTTTGGTGTATGTGAGCAGGTTGGGTATTGAATATGCCTGGTGAGAGAATTAGAGTGCATGATAGTATGTTAGGTTAGTACGGAAGTGGGGTCACAAGTCAATGGATATGTGTTCATAATGAAATGGTTTGTGATGAGACAATGTATATGTGGATTTGTCACAACTGATTGTTGCAAATAAAAGTAATGTAAAAGTGTTTAACAACAAAACATGTTTATCTTTTGTATGTGAACAAATGAAAAAAATATGAAATAATTTAATTGAAAAATAACAAAAAGACCTAGAAATTGTAGTTTGTATTGTGGATAGCCCCATAAAGCTGTTAGCCTACACGAAAGTAATTCACGCTCTAGCGCCGGATGGGTCTTGGGAATCTAGACCTATACACAGATGTCAGAAGTGATCTTCCAAGAGGAAGGGGGGGGAAGGGGGGGGGGGGCTCGATACGTAGCATGATGTAGGAAAACAGGTAATCGTTGCAGGGCTCATCATTAACCCCTCTCATGCTTGTGACGGAACGGTTCCGTCACAAGCACAGCTCACCCCCGTGCCGTGACGGAGCGGTCCGTCACGAGCACGGGACCGCCGCTCGGCCCCGCCCCCCCCCTTAGCACTGCAGCTGAATAGCCGCCGCAGTGAAGGGGTTAACAGTTATTTTAGCGTGTCTGTGGAATGTAAATGATCAACCTCAAAAGGATGAATGGGTAAGTCTGCCACGCCAGGCATGAATGAATTATATTGTGCGTTAGCCAGGCACTCGCCCGCCTAATTAGCATATCACTAGGCTATCCTGTTTTAGGTTTGAACCTATATTAAATGATAAAACCCCACCGAAAGGGAAATAATTTTTACCAGAATAAATATATAAACACTGAAAAAACACGTGCACAACCACAAACTACATGTCATTCAAGGAAAGGAAGAGGAGAGTGAAAGGGTCGTTTTCATTTCTTCCTGAAGGGGCGAATACTATATACTCCTTGTAACACAAGGTAGCAGCAATAAACATTGAGCTAACATTCTGCTTGAGTTCTGTTTAGGGATGTCACAAAAATATAGTTTTTTCTTCCTTTTGCTTTTTTCAGGTTTGTGGTCTTTGGTCTAAAGATGCAGGGTTTGGAAGCATGTTTTAGGTCTTGTTTAATTATTTTAGAAACTGTAGAGAATATGGAGGTATCAAAATCATATCTGATACTTTGGCTAGGTTTGATTCTTCCACTGATAGGTAAAATGGCTGGTTTCATATGTACCATCACATTTACCCACAGAAAATGGGTAAAACCCCTTGATACATCAGCCCCCTTTTCTAGTGAGTCAGTATTGATAGTAGGTGAATTGCCAAACACCCCAGGTTTAAACATTCAATGCAAAGTGTAGTGACAGGTGTATGTGAAAATAGAGCTGTCACCAAGCATCATGGATAGCGGTGCAAACAAAACACCAGACTTTTGGAAAAAATGGAACGCAGTGTGACTTGAAATGCTGCTGCAAAAAGTACTTACCAAGTTCAAAAAAGATTGGAGTGATATGGTTTGTATTTGCAGTGATTCAGCTACGTATATGAAAAAGTTATGTGATGGCCTTTCAAAATCGATACTGGAGCTGAAGTACTTCACTGTAAAAGATCCTTGCCACTTGCTAGATGGTATGCTGAAAGCATCTTTACAATCTTTAGAGTTAATGAAGAAAGCTATTGACTTTTAAGTCCTTTCTGGTGGGCTGTTTGGTTATGCACGAGACTTAAATCGCAAATATTTTTCATTTTGTACTTTGTGTGGCATCAAAGAAAGTCACCCCAACTGTGCCATTTAGCTGGTGGTTCTTAGTCCTAGAGGCTGTGAATGATTTTGTATCCATGTGGCAACCGTTTACAGAATTTTTGCTGAGTGACGCTGCCAAGGGCATGAAATGTAAGGATCTTCGGTCGCATACCTGATAGTGATGTGAAAAAAGTACTCTACGGCATTCTTAGATTTTTAGGAAAAACGACTACTGTAGTTGACAAAAAAAACTAGTCTGAAAACACCCTTGTCTACCAAGTGTTCAGCATAATTTGTGTAGATGTGACTGGGTGACACTTTTAGTGACTTTGGCAAAGCAACATGTTCCATGTTAGAGTGCTTGTCACCTGGTAAGCAAAGAAATGTAGAGGTGCAATTCAGGAAATTATATTTTACAATGAATAAGAAATGGATTGCAATCATGCATACACATGTCCCTTCACCAACCATAGCATTTAAAGTCAATGAAGCATCACTGTGGTACTCTGTACAAGTTCTATATTCCTTCTTTAACCCTTTCGCTGCTGATGACGAGCTCAGCTCGTCATCACCCACGGGTGTCGTGTGCTGATGACGAGCTGAGCTCGTCATGAATAATGGTATTCAAGGATCTGCAGCACAGGGCAAAAATCCCTGCAGCAGCCATGTGGTTAGAGGGGAATTTTCTCCCGTCTTTCAAAGGTGCTGCTTCATTTCAACCACTTCATGTAACTGAGGGCATATGTGCCCAGTTCAATGCATTTGTTTTCAGAATCTCTCCTAGAGTGTCGCAATTTTCAGGTGCACCAGTATTGGCATGGAAAGCTATGTCAGTAGCCAGAGTTTCATAGATAAAAGGCTGCATTTGTAAGAAAGAGCAAGTGCACATGAACAAAGACTCACTGAAGTCATGTATGGTGTACTACAATAAGTTTGGTTTGACCTCTTATACACTGTACGTATGCTATCTCTATACCATGTGACAGAACTGATCCCAACGAAAAACGGTTTGTGGACCAGTTAAATAAAACAAACCTTTTCTTAAATTCAGCTAAACACAAAAGTAAATTGTATCAACCCACATCTGTAAGTACTACCATACATGAAATTGCTGCCATACCTTTTCTATTGGTAATTGCCTTTGGCCACACTTCAGACTTTGCCTTCCCAGCTCTCAGCATCTGAAAAGAAAATTAATAAAATCTCTTCTTCCAGCACAGTGTGATATGAACCCTTATCCAAAGTACAACACATTAAATGGACTCACTGTTTCACATGCACCATCAGCAAAATGACTATGCTGCTATCCCAATCAACTTCAGGTTCTACAAGTTTGATATATCTAATGCGAATAGACTGCTCAAATATATGTAGACAATAGGCAAAATGGTCTATAAATTCACCATTACCAATTTACGATTATCTTGACGTCTAAATTCATATAAACAAATCAGTGTTTATGAATTGGTGTCGGATTTCTTTGATTGTGGGGCTTGACTGACCGTGGGCCATAAATGCTTAAGACTATCCTCTGATAAGCCTTATCGGCTTGCCCACACAACCACAAAAAAGTATTTGGGATTATTATAGCACATGTAAAAAAGTAATGGTTACCTGGACTCTTCAGTGTACTTCATTGCAGTGCTCTATATAGAGTGCGTCTTCCTACACTGCCTTACAGACATTAGGCACCAAGGAAACTTAAGACAATCTCTGCCTAGCGAAACACGCTGATTGCCTAAAATGGTTTAAGTTCCAAGTATTCTCAACCAGGACATTCGGGGGGGGGGGGGGGGGGGGGGGGGGGGGGTGGAGCAGGGGGGGGGGGGGGGTTAGCAGCATATTTTCTCTATTCTTAATATCTAGACTCATTTTGAACTGTAAAATATTAATGCTTCTCGTCTGTTGTGATAATCAATCTTTCCCTCCGCAGTTTCCACCTATGGCCAGGTGGTAAAATACAGAATTAAAATGGTGAAGTACAGTAAATATCTGATTTTCTTAAATCAATTACTTGTATACTTGATCAAGTTAATGGATTTCTTTAACTTGTAAATAGAGGTCTACCAATCTAGGTATTTGCAAAATCAAAGGTAATCTGACATACATTGTAAAGAGTCTAGGGCTTCCCTCATGAGTGGACATGGGCCTGCTATGCTCGGTTAGGAAGCAGTGTGGTCAAGGAGCCTTAGGCTGAACACAGGAGTGCAAGACATTTGCAAATACAAACAATGATTAATAAGTGAAATAACTCAAGGAGATCAACACCAATTTATAAAAAATAGCAAGTATCGTTATATATGTTCAGACAGAGAAAATTCGTTCAGGTAAGTACATTTTTAAATATAAAAACGTTTTACTTTAAAAATAAACAGACAGTGCAGTTAGAGTTCTGCTGTGTTATCATATGGAAGGAAGAGGTATAGTACAGCAACTTACAAGACCAAGCTTCAGGAGTTAAGGTGAGCGGTAGGCAACATCCAAGGCAGCCCCAGCAGTACACCACCAACAGTATGAGGGTGGCCAGGTGCAGGGTGCAAAACCACCAGAAGGTCTGTAGGGCTGAACTAGTAAGAGGATTCAGGCCGTGTGATACTTGGGGACAGGGGGAGCAACACCATTGGTCCTCTTCTCCAATGACAAGGGGCGATGGGTGCAGAGGTGTCCTTAGTTGGGTTTTTCCTTACCGAAGCAGTCGCGGCTGAACAGGCCAGCGTGCAGAGGCTGCAGAAGTCAGGGAGTCCAGGAGGGGTGATACCATGATGGACTGGAGCTCTAGAGGGCTGGGGGACCTGGTTGACACCGTTGGCCCACTTCAACTTGGGCCAGAGGCAACAGATGCAGTGGTTGCTTCAGGCGTCTGGTTTTAGCGGTTCCGGGGGCCTCAGTCTTTGCTTTTGAAGTTCTAAGGATGCAGGGAACACTACCACTGTTATTCGCGAGTCTTGGTCTTTATTGAAGGCAGGCACTCCTCCCAGGTTTTGGAGGCACACAGCTGCAGGTTGAGTCTTTGGCACAGGCTCGACAGAGGGCGGCAAACATGACAGTAGTGCGGGGGCTAAGTAAAGTTCTCTTTCCAGTCCATGGCTCTTCGTGTCCTTCGTAGACAGTCAGGATCCGCTTCTCTGGTGCCAGGGCTCCCTAAATACTGACTTTAGGGGAGTTAATGGAATGTAGGGTAGTAGCGAATGGGCTGACCTCTGGGGTCACTACAGCCCCCTATATGACCACTTCCTGTGAAAAGTGGGCATAACCCTGTACCAGAATTACTAAGTATGCATCAAAAAGATGGCTGCTTCAGAAAAATCGTGTCCAGCTCACTTTAGCCCACCTTAGGGTTGGAACTAGCCTGGAGGTGGCACACCTATCCGACTAGCTAATTTGTTAGTCTATCATGGTGCCAAGGGGACTCTGGGCAGGGATGGGGGTGTCTTCCTCCCCTGTGAGGGAAGCCAGATTTGCCTTCCAAAGGCGGCAGCTCTTTGAAGCTTGACAGCCCAGGAAGGCTAATCAGCCGGTCATCCTGTGGGAGGGGGTGTTGCATCCTCTTCCCGGATAGGCTGTTCTGGATCTCTGATATTAAAGGCTCTCACCCTAGGGATCTGAAAAGTGTCTCAGGTGGCAGGCTGGCAGAAAACAGTCAAGCACACAAGAGGCTGGTAGTAGTAAGGGGGCACACCTAAGTGCCCTCTGCATACATGTATTGGTAAATCTAACACTGGCATCAGTGTGGGGTTACCAGTGCTAGATGTTTGATACCAAACATCCCTATTTTCAGTGAACTTTTTTCACCAGCGTCCAGCACGTCTAAAAATGGCTTAGTGGTCACTTGAACTGGCTGTAATAGGACTGACCAGCACAGGAGCATATCTGCTCATGCAGATATGGCCTCACATGAATTATTCAGCACCCTGCCTTAGGGCTGTCAGGTCAGCTGAAGGGGTGACTTACAAATATTACATGAAGTGTTAGGGACATGGCACACAAGGACTTGTGGCATGTCGTGTTTTCACTGTGGTCTCCACCAAGACAAAGCCTTCAATGAAGTATAGAGGGGAATGGCTTGGACAGACAGAGGGGGAGAGACAGACAGAGGGGGAGAGACAGACAGAGGGGGAGAGACAGACAGAGGGGGAGAGACAGACAGAGGGGGAGAGACAGACAGAGGGGGAGAGACAGACAGAGGGGGAGAGACAGACAGAGGGGGAGACAGACAGAGGGGGAGAGACAGACAGAGGGGGAGAGACAGACAGAGGGGGAGAGACAGACAGAGGGGGAGAGACAGGCAGAGGGGGAGAGACAGGCAGAGGGGGAGAGACAGGCAGAGGGGGAGAGACAGGCAGAGGGGGAGACCCAGGCAGAGGGGGAGACCCAGGCAGAGGGGGGGGCAGACCCAGGCAGAGGGGGGGGGGGGGGGGGGGGGAGAGAGACCCAGGCAGGGGGGGGGGGGGGGGGGGGGAGACCCAGGCAGAGGGGGGGGGGAGACCCAGGCAGAGGGGCGGGGAGACCCAGGCAGAGGGGCGGGGAGACCCAGGCAGAGGGGCGGGGAGACCCAGGCAGAGGGGGGGGGGGGGGGGGGGGGGGGGAGACCCAGGCAGAGGGGGGGGGAGACCCAGGCAGAGGGGGGGGGGGGAGACCCAGGCAGAGGGGGGGGGGGGGGGGGAGACCCAGACAGAGGGGGGGGGGGGGGAGACCCAGACAGAGGGGGGGGGGGGGGGGAGACCCAGACAGAGGGGGGGGGGGGGGGGAGACCCAGGCAGAGGGGGGGGACCCAGGCAGAGGGGGGGGGGGGGGGAGAGACCCAGACAGAGGGGGGGGGAGGAGACCCAGACAGAGGGGGGGGAGGAGACCCAAACAGAGGGGGGGGAGGAGACCCAGACAGAGGGGGGGGGAGACCCAGGCAGAGGGGGGGGGAGACCCAGGCAGAGGGGGGGGGGGGGAGACCCAGGCAGAGGGGGGGGGGGGGGAGACCCAGGCAGAGGGGGGGGGGGGGGGAGACCCAGGCAGAGGGGGGGAGACCCAGGCAGAGGGGGGGAGACCCAGGCAGAGGGGGGGGGGTAGACCCAGGCAGAGGGGGGGGGGAGACCCAGGCAGAGGGGGGAGACCCAGACAGAGGGGGGGAGACCCAGACAGAGGGGTGGGGGGGAGACCCAGACAGAGTGGGGGGGGGGGGGGGAGACCCAGACAGAGTGGGGGGGGGGGGGAGACCCAGACAGAGTGGGGGGGGGGGGGGAGACCCAGACAGAGTGGGGGGGGGGGGGAGACCCAGACAGAGGGGGGGGGAGACCCAGACAGAGGGGGGGGGAGACCCAGACAGAGAGAGGGGGGGGGGAGACCCAGACAGAGGGGGGGGGAGACCCAGGCAGAGGGGGGGGGACCCAGGCAGAGAGGGGGGGGGGAGAGACCCAGACAGAGGGGGGGGGGGAGACCCAGGCAGAGGGGGGGAGACCCAGGCAGAGGGGGGGGAGACCCAGGCAGAGGGGGGGGAGACCCAGGCAGAGGGGGGGGAGACCCAGGCAGAGGGGGGAGACCCAGACAGAGGGGGGAGACCCAGACAGAGTGGGGGGGGGGGGGGAGACCCAGACAGAGTGGGGGGGGGGGACCCAGACAGAGTGGGGGGGGGGAGACCCAGACAGAGTGGGGGGGGAGACCCAGACAGAGTGGGGGGGGGGGAGACCCAGACAGAGGGGGGGGGGGAGACCCAGACAGAGGGGGGGGAGACCCAGACAGAGGGGGGGGGGGAGAGACCCAGACAGAGGGGGGGGGGGAGAGACCCAGGCAGAGGGGGGGGGGGGGAGGAGACCCAGACAGAGGGGGGGGGGGGAGGAGACCCAGACAGAGGGGGGGGAGACCCAGACAGAGGGGGGGGGGAGACCCAGACAGAGGGGGGGGAGACCCAGACAGAGGGGGGGGGGGGGAGACCCAGACAGAGGGGGGGGGGGGGAGACCCAGACAGAGGGGGGGGGGGGGAGACCCAGACAGAGGGGGGGGGAGACCCAGATAGAGGGGGGGGGAGACCCAGACAGAGGGGGGGGGACCCAGGCAGAGGGGGGGGGAGAGACCCAGACAGAGGGGGGGGAGAGACCCAGACAGAGGGGGGGGGGGGGAGACCCAGACAGAGGGGGGGGGGAGGAGACCCAGACAGAGGGGGGGGGGGGAGACCCAGACAGAGGGGGGGGGGGAGACCCAGACAGAGGGGGGGGGGGAGACCCAGACAGAGGGGGGGGGGGGAGACCCAGACAGAGGGGGGGGGGAGACCCAGACAGAGGGGGGGGGGAGACCCAGGCAGAGGGGGGGGGGAGACCCAGACAGAGGGGGGGGGGGAGACCCAGGCAGAGGGGGGGGGGGGAGACCCAGGCAGAGGGGGGGGGGAGACCCAGGCAGAGGGGGGGGGGGGGAGACCCAGGCAGAGGGGGGGGGGGGAGACCCAGGCAGGGGGGGGGGGGGGAGACCCAGGCAGGGGGGGGGGGGGAGACCCAGACAGAGGGGTGGGGGGGAGACCCAGACAGAGGGGTGGGGGGGAGACCCAGACAGAGGGGTGGGGGGGAGACCCAGACAGAGGGGTGGGGGGGAGACCCAGACAGAGGGGGGGAGACCCAGACAGAGGGGGGGAGACCCAGACAGAGGGGTGGGGGGGAGACCCAGACAGAGTGGGGGGGGGGAGACCCAGACAGAGTGGGGGGGGGGGGAAGATCCAGACAGAGGGGGGGGGGGAAGATCCAGACAGAGGGGGGGGGGGAAGATCCAGACAGAGGGGGGGGGGGAGACCCAGACAGAGTGGGGGGGGGGGAGACCCAGACAGAGGGGGGGGGGGGGGGGGGAGACCCAGACAGAGGGGGGGGGGGGGAGACCCAGACAGAGGGGGGGAGACCCAGACAGAGAGAGGGGGGGGGGGGAGACCCAGACAGAGGGGGGGGGGAGACCCAGGCAGAGGGGGGGGCCCAGGCAGAGAGGGGGGGGGGGGAGGAGACCCAGACAGAGGGGGGGGGAGGAGACCCAGACAGAGGGGGGGGGAGAGGAGACCCAGACAGAGGGGGGGGGGGGGGGAGACCCAGACAGAGGGGGGGGAGACCCAGACAGAGGGGGGGTGTTAGACCCGGGACCCTGGCCGGCCAAGACTCGCGTCGAGGTCAGTCAGGGATCGCCAGTTCTAAGTGTCAGGGCAAGGGAGTTACACGCCAAGATAACCCCTCACTCGCCCTCTAGGTAACGTGGCGCGAGCAGACAAGGCTAAACTTGGAGGCGATGTAAGTTAAGTATTTGCGCACGCACCCCAGCAACAACACCCAAGGCCCACCACAAAGAAACACTCCACACAAGGTTATGTAAAAATAGCCTTTGTATTATAAAAATATACATCAGATAAAACACACATCTTATTACACGGTGCCAACAGGCACGGGCGCAATTTACAAGGGATATTTGTACAGGACAGGGCCACCTGGACCACTGTCAAGGGTATCAGCACTTTTTAGAAATAATTACTGTAGCACAAAAATATAATAGTAGAGCATACAACCAGTAATCACTGGTAACAGGACCTCTCTAGCACCACCTGTACTAGGGAGAAAACAACCACCTACATGTCACAATACCTATAGGGGTGCAAGGATAAAACACAGGATGTATCCACATTCAGAGGTGTAAGGGCACATGACGCATAAGCAATACATTCAGCGGTGCAGTATCAATAACAATTCCCCCATACTCACAAGTCACCACCTGTGACTGTCCCGGTGTCCCAATGTCCGGGCCTAAACGTGGCAGTTGTCCACTAAGTGCTGGACAACTGGAGCAGGGAAAGTTAACACAAAGTTGGAGCCTCTCTGGGCTCGAAGAACCACCACTGTGGCACTGGTGAGCCTCGCTTAGGCTCTTAAACAGGAAAGGGTGCTGCTGAGCCTCTCAGGGCTCCAGCAACACAAGGTGCAGCCTCGCTGGGCTGTGGGGTCCCTCTCTCTGGGGACCCAAGGCAAAGACAAGGCACTTGCGAGCCTCTCTGGCTCTCCAAAAGGGCGCCCTGAGCCTCTCTCAGGCTCTAGGCACAAGTGCGGCGCTTCTCTTTAGGGGAGTCCCCCCTCTGGGGACTCGCAGGGAAGGTGGGGCGCTCAGAGCCTCTCAGGGCTCGTGAAATAATTGCCCCCGATGAGCCTCTCGGGCTCCAACAACAAAATGCTGCCTCTGAGCCTCTCTGGGCTCCCAACGCGCGAGCGCGAGGTCGCGCTACAGAGAGGGGGCGGGGCGGACACCGGCAATGTGTCCCGACGCTCCCCCCCTCCTCTGCAGGCACCTGCACTCACCGGCTGGTCTTTCACGGAGGCGGGTCTTTCCCGCTGGTCCCGGGGCGCTCCTCGGCCGGTTGCTTCTCGTCCTGCCCCCGGCCTGCCTGACTTCCGGGTCGCGGCAGCGGGGCGGGACTTCCGGTCGGCCTCTCCGGGGCCGCACAGTGATTGGTCGGCCGCCTCACCACTTCCGGGTCGCCGCGGGCAGCGCGGCGGCTCGCTTTAGGCAGGCAGGCGGCTTCCCAGGATCCGAGGAGTGGGCTCCCTCGTGAATCCAATAAATCGGCACCTGGGCAAAACAATACGGCAATGAGCGGGGTGGCACCCGCGCCGTCGAATCCTCCTACAAAGCGGGCAGGATACAGCGCTCACAGCGCTCAAGCAAAAGTACAGCGTTTCCAGCGCTTAGGCAGGCGATCTCGGCGCTCCTAGCGCTGAAGGGCAGAGAGCAGCGCTCTCAGGCTGTAGGCAGGCGTCCTCAGTGCTCCCCAGCACTGGAGGACAGGACAGGGCTCCAGCAGGGCTGGAGGCAGGCAGGGGGGGCAAGGCTGGGCCAGAGCCAGCACACTGGGTCTCCAGGCAGGGAGACTCCCCAAGTGGCGGTCCTTCTGGCCCCAGCAGCAGCAGCAGCCCCCTCTGGCAGGATTCCAAAAGAAGAACAAATTCAGTGGGGACACAGCCCCTTCTTATACTGTAAATTCCTTTGTTACAATGTGCAGGGTGGGGGGAAAACCAGTCGCAGCTGGTTCTGGAGCACTCTTGATGGCCCAACCACCCATTCCTTTCACTGGGGAGGCTAGGGTCATTAGACACACCACAGGGGGGCGGAGCCAGCATTGTGTGGGGAAAACCCAGCCCATCCAGGACCCAGGTACACTCCTCCCACACATCACTCATGCTAATCTCCCACTCACCACCGGGCAGACCCATCCAGACTTCCTGGAGCCTGGCATGCCAGCCAGCTCCAGCCAATCACGCTCCAACACCCTCACTGCACACATATCTCAATGTCCAGAAGTAGCACTTCCCAACTAGACACATACATGCCGCAGACACCATCTTGCAGCATTCACTCTCACGAGTTCAGGCATACCAAACTCGAGCCTGCACTCCCCACGCATCAGGAACTACCAGGGACACACACATTCCCCATGCATTCCTATGGGAGGGCAGGCCAGCCATACTACACGCACGCACTTTCACTCTGGGACTCAGGGGAAAGTGCGCAGAGACCCAAAAATCACTAGCACAGGGTCACAAATAAGGCAAAAAGTCTAGGGGTGAACCTGCCCTGCGGGCCAAGTCCAACACAACCCCCTTCCAGCCAAAACGCAGGGGAGAACAATCACCACCGTGATGTACTTCCCTGCTTGGGGCGATAGAACACGGACGCAGGCCCGCCACTGCCGGGACACTCTCCTGTTCTATGCCACAGTGAACCCCTAGGGTTCCTTCTGAAACTACTGTAAGGATCAACTGGGCTACCCCACTGGTACTCCTCAGCTGTCCGCGGCCAGGACCCGGCCCTGGGCCACCCAGGTGCCACCGGTCCTTGCCAATTCGCAGAGCGGGGGGTAGTAACCCCTGGCACATAGTGTCCATTCTCCACTCTCCCTGTCTGCAAGACAGGACTAGACTGCCACTGGTTCACCAACCTTTGGCCTACAACCTCAGGCGGACCAGGAGTCTCAGAGAAGGCTTTCCTCCCCTTACCTCTTCTTCCAGGGTTCCTCCTCCTCCTGCGAGGGGGACACCCAGGACGCCATTCCAACCCAGGGTTTAACCCCTCAGGTTGCGCCGGGGTCAGAGGTGGGCTTTCCCACCCTCTGCACCCCCTTCCAGAGGTCTGCCCTCTCCCAACTGGAGAAGTTCCCCTGGAAGAACCGGTCAGGACACTACTTACAGTTGTCCTACCCTTCAGGTCAGGCCGAACCTGCACCTGGCCTCCCAACCTCCGGTCTAAAACCTTTGGTGGAATGATTGCCTGGCACTCCAGGACTTCTGGGGACTCACACGCAATCCCCCTGAGGCTGACACATGACCCATGTGTCGTGTGACGGTCTGTCTGGCGCAGATCTCCCGCCTCCTGTCCACCTGACAGTGCGCAAAGATCCCCCAGACCAGAAGTGGCGCCACCCGGGTCCACCCAAGACCTAGCCCAACTGGCTAGTCTCTGGTCCACTGGTGCATCCACTGGGAAACTCGTCCCCCAATCACTCCTCGCTTCGGACTTCTGTGCCCTCCCAACTGGAGCGACACTGCCGGACACTGGAACCCCTGGAGTTCTGGTTACAGACACTCCAGGTTCCCTAGACACTAGGAGATCCTCCTCAAGTGTACTAACAGGACAGCCTAGGTTCCCAACCTGGTGTTCCCTCAAGAAACCACCCAAGTTCTGAGACAGGGCTTCGGGCCTCTGGGTGCTCTCAGCCACCCCCTGACTCCTGCTCCACTGAGCCAGGCAGTCAGCCCCTTCACCCTTCCCACTATACTGGGACCTAGCTGGGCTACACTGAGCCTCTTCCACCACGCTGGGCTGGAAGCTCCCTGTACCACTGCTGTTGGACTCACTCTCTAGTGACTCTGCAGAACCTCTGGCCCTCTCCCAGCGGTCTGCTTCAACTGCAAGCTCACACGGGTCAGACAATCCACACCCCAACAGGTGTTGTCGCAACCCTGGGGGACAACAACTGAGCATCTGCTCTCTGAGAAACACATCGAACAATATGTCCCAATCACATTTCGTGGGCTCCTGTACCCAATCGCACAGGGCTTCACAACAACCCTCCTCAAAGTCTACCCAAGACTGGTGAGGCAGCCTCCTACTGCCCCTGAATTTCAACCTTAACTCCTCCTCTGGAGAAACAGGGACCATACTCTGGGAACTGGGAGTGGGACTGTCAATACCAACACTTAAAAAGCTGCCACCACTGGACTCCACCCTCCCTGGGGGATCCAGAAAATTCGGACTGCGGGCAGGGGATAACCTACTCTCTAGGGCTATCTTCTCCCTGGCCCAGGCCCTCTCAGCCTCTGCAATCCGCTCATTCACACCCAGCTGCGCCATCCTCCAGGCATACTCTAACCTGAGCTTCTCCATGGCCAGCTGGTGCTCCCTCTCTTCTCTCCTATCCACCCACTCTTCTGGGGACAGGGAAAGGGATGGGGGGCTACATCTGACACGGGACCCAGCAAGGGACTCCCTATCTAGGGGGTACTCGCTCTCTGCTGGCGCCCATCCACTGTCAAACTCACTCTCCACATCAGACTCTACAGGGTTCCCCTCAGACCCACCACCCTCATGGTGTGCGGTCCGGGCCCTCTCCCTCTCACTGTGCTCACGCTCCCAGTCACTCTTCTGCCACAGGATCATGTTATCCCTAAGCTTGGACTGGGTGTCTGACTCACTCACTGGGATGTCTCTCTCCTTACATAACCGTACCAACTCATGCACACTGTACTTAGACAGGCCACACAGGTTAAAAGGAGATTCCATCTTGACAGGATGCTCACAGACATGTGCAACACAAGGGAACTAGCAATCTGAAGTAGAAGTACACAATTCCAAAACTTCCACTCTCCTTAAAAAAAAAGAACTCACTCATGCGTCCAGGAAAACACACCATTCATCCACACACACCCTCCCCTCGGATCGGTAAGGCAGTTTCTACCACCCCTGACTTCTCAACCTGACCACATGTGACACAGGTACCAAACTCTGGAAGCAGGGCGGGGGACAAATGTACTGAACACAATTATCAAGTTACACTCTTCAGGAGAAGCAATAATGGAACTTTACCAAAACACAATAATCCCCAACAATGTGGTCATCTAAAATGCAGAGCTTTGTAGTGGCCAGTTGCTACTGTGGTACAACGCAAACCCAAATCCTTATCCTCACCGCTTGCCGCCAATGTTAGACCCGGGACCCTGGCCGGCCAAGACTCGCGTCGAGGTCAGTCAGGGATCGCCAGTTCTAAGTGTCAGGGCAAGGGAGTTACACGCCAAGATAACCCCTCACTCGCCCTCTAGGTAACGTGGCGCGAGCAGACAAGGCTAAACTTGGAGGCGATGTAAGTTAAGTATTTGCGCACGCACCCCAGCAACAACACCCAAGGCCCACCACAAAGAAACACTCCACACAAGGTTATGTAAAAATAGCCTTTGTATTATAAAAATATACATCAGATAAAACACACATCTTATTACACGGTGCCAACAGGCACGGGCGCAATTTACAAGGGATATTTGTACAGGACAGGGCCACCTGGACCACTGTCAAGGGTATCAGCACTTTTTAGAAATAATTACTGTAGCACAAAAATATAATAGTAGAGCATACAACCAGTAATCACTGGTAACAGGACCTCTCTAGCACCACCTGTACTAGGGAGAAAACAACCACCTACATGTCACAATACCTATAGGGGTGCAAGGATAAAACACAGGATGTATCCACATTCAGAGGTGTAAGGGCACATGACGCATAAGCAATACATTCAGCGGTGCAGTATCAATAACAATTCCCCCATACTCACAAGTCACCACCTGTGACTGTCCCGGTGTCCCAATGTCCGGGCCTAAACGTGGCAGTTGTCCACTAAGTGCTGGACAACTGGAGCAGGGAAAGTTAACACAAAGTTGGAGCCTCTCTGGGCTCGAAGAACCACCACTGTGGCACTGGTGAGCCTCGCTTAGGCTCTTAAACAGGAAAGGGTGCTGCTGAGCCTCTCAGGGCTCCAGCAACACAAGGTGCAGCCTCGCTGGGCTGTGGGGTCCCTCTCTCTGGGGACCCAAGGCAAAGACAAGGCACTTGCGAGCCTCTCTGGCTCTCCAAAAGGGCGCCCTGAGCCTCTCTCAGGCTCTAGGCACAAGTGCGGCGCTTCTCTTTAGGGGAGTCCCCCCTCTGGGGACTCGCAGGGAAGGTGGGGCGCTCAGAGCCTCTCAGGGCTCGTGAAATAATTGCCCCCGATGAGCCTCTCGGGCTCCAACAACAAAATGCTGCCTCTGAGCCTCTCTGGGCTCCCAACGCGCGAGCGCGAGGTCGCGCTACAGAGAGGGGGCGGGGCGGACACCGGCAATGTGTCCCGACGCTCCCCCCCTCCTCTGCAGGCACCTGCACTCACCGGCTGGTCTTTCACGGAGGCGGGTCTTTCCCGCTGGTCCCGGGGCGCTCCTCGGCCGGTTGCTTCTCGTCCTGCCCCCGGCCTGCCTGACTTCCGGGTCGCGGCAGCGGGGCGGGACTTCCGGTCGGCCTCTCCGGGGCCGCACAGTGATTGGTCGGCCGCCTCACCACTTCCGGGTCGCCGCGGGCAGCGCGGCGGCTCGCTTTAGGCAGGCAGGCGGCTTCCCAGGATCCGAGGAGTGGGCTCCCTCGTGAATCCAATAAATCGGCACCTGGGCAAAACAATACGGCAATGAGCGGGGTGGCACCCGCGCCGTCGAATCCTCCTACAAAGCGGGCAGGATACAGCGCTCACAGCGCTCGAGCAAAAGTACAGCGTTTCCAGCGCTTAGGCAGGCGATCTCGGCGCTCCTAGCGCTGAAGGGCAGAGAGCAGCGCTCTCAGGCTGTAGGCAGGCGTCCTCAGTGCTCCCCAGCACTGGAGGACAGGACAGGGCTCCAGCAGGGCTGGAGGCAGGCAGGGGGGGCAAGGCTGGGCCAGAGCCAGCACACTGGGTCTCCAGGCAGGGAGACTCCCCAAGTGGCGGTCCTTCTGGCCCCAGCAGCAGCAGCAGCCCCCTCTGGCAGGATTCCAAAAGAAGAACAAATTCAGTGGGGACACAGCCCCTTCTTATACTGTAAATTCCTTTGTTACAATGTGCAGGGTGGGGGGAAAACCAGTCGCAGCTGGTTCTGGAGCACTCTTGATGGCCCAACCACCCATTCCTTTCACTGGGGAGGCTAGGGTCATTAGACACACCACAGGGGGGCGGAGCCAGCATTGTGTGGGGAAAACCCAGCCCATCCAGGACCCAGGTACACTCCTCCCACACATCACTCATGCTAATCTCCCACTCACCACCGGGCAGACCCATCCAGACTTCCTGGAGCCTGGCATGCCAGCCAGCTCCAGCCAATCACGCTCCAACACCCTCACTGCACACATATCTCAATGTCCAGAAGTAGCACTTCCCAACTAGACACATACATGCCGCAGACACCATCTTGCAGCATTCACTCTCACGAGTTCAGGCATACCAAACTCGAGCCTGCACTCCCCACGCATCAGGAACTACCAGGGACACACACATTCCCCATGCATTCCTATGGGAGGGCAGGCCAGCCATACTACACGCACGCACTTTCACTCTGGGACTCAGGGGAAAGTGCGCAGAGACCCAAAAATCACTAGCACAGGGTCACAAATAAGGCAAAAAGTCTAGGGGTGAACCTGCCCTGCGGGCCAAGTCCAACAGGGGGGGAGACCCAGACAGAGGGGGGGGGGGGGGAGACCCAGACAGAGGGGGGGGGGAGACCCAGACAGAGGGGGGGGGGGGGAGACCCAGACAGAGGGGGGGGGGAGACCCAGACAGAGGGGGGGGGGAGACCCAGACAGAGGGGGGGGAGACCCAGACAGAGGGGGGGGACCCAGGCAGAGGGGGGGGGGGGAAGAGACCCAGACAGAGGGGGGGGGAGGAGACCCAGACAGAGGGGGGGGGGGGGAGGAGACCCAGACAGAGGGGGGGGGGGGAGACCCAGACAGAGGGGGGGGGAGACCCAGACAGAGGGGGGGGGGGAGACCCAGACAGAGGGGGGGGGGGGGAGACCCAGACAGAGGGGAGGGGGGGAGACCCAGACAGAGGGGGGGGGGGGGAGACCCAGACAGAGGGGGGGGGGGAGACCCAGACAGAGGGGGGGGGGGGGAGACCCAGACAGAGGGGGGGGGGGGAGACCCAGACAGAGGGGGGGGGAGACCCAGACAGAGGGGGGGGGGGAGACCCAGACAGAGGGGGGGGGGGAAGAGACCCAGACAGAGGGGGGGGGGGGAGAGACCCAGACAGAGGGGGGGGGGGGAGAGACCCAGACAGAGGGGAGGGGGGGAGACCCAGACAGAGGGGAGGGGGGGAGACCCAGACAGAGGGGAGGGGGGGAGACCCAGACAGAGGGGGGGGGGAGACCCAGACAGAGGGGGGAGGGGGAGACCCAGACAGAGGGGGGAGGGGGAGACATAGACAGAGGGGGGGGGGGACCCAGACAGAGGGGGGGGGGCCCAGGCAGAGGGGGGGGGGGGGGAGAGACCCAGACAGAGGGGGGGGGGGGGGGGAGGAGACCCAGGGGGGGGGGGGGAGGAGACCCAGACAGAGGGGGGGGGGGGGAGACCCAGACAGAGGGGGGGGGGAGACCCAGACAGAGGGGAGGGGGGGGGGCCCAGGCAGAGGGGAGGGGGGGGACCCAGGCAGAGGGGGGGGGGGGGAGAGACCCAGACAGAGGGGGGGGGGAGGAGACCCAGACAGAGGGGGGGGAGGAGACCCAGACAGAGGGGGGGGGGAGGAGACCCAGACAGAGGGGGGGGAGACCCAGACAGAGGGGGGGGAGACCCAGACAGAGGGGGGGGAGACCCAGACAGAGGGGGGGGGGGGAGACCCAGACAGAGGGGGGGGGGGGGAGACCCAGACAGAGGGGGGGGGGGGGGGAGACCCAGACAGAGGGGGGGGGGGACCCAGACAGAGGGGGGGGAGACCCAGACAGAGGGGGGGGGGGGGGAGACCCAGACAGAGGGGGGGGGAGACCCAGACAGAGGGGGGGGGAGACCCAGACAGAGGGGGGGGGGGAGACCCAGACAGAGGGGGGGGGGAGGAGACCCAGACAGAGGGGGGGGGAGAAGACCCAGACAGAGGGGGGGGGGAGGAGACCCAGACAGAGGGGGGGGGGAGGAGACCCAGACAGAGGGGGGGGAGACCCAGACAGAGGGGGGGGGGAGACCCAGACAGAGGGGGGGGGGAGACCCAGACAGAGGGGGGGGGGGGGGGAGACCCAGACAGAGGGGGGGGGGACCCAGACAGAGGGGGGGGGAGACCCAGACAGAGGGGGGGGGGGGGGAGACCCAGACAGAGGGGGGGGGAGACCCAGACAGAGGGGGGGGGAGACCCAGACAGAGGGGGGGGGGGAGACCCAGACAGAGGGGGGGGGAGACCCAGACAGAGGGGGGGGGAGACCCAGACAGAGGGGGGGGGGAGACCCAGACAGAGGGGGGGGGGAAGACCCAGACAGAGGGGGGGGGGAAGACCCAGACAAAGGGGGGGGGGAGACCCAGACAGAGAGGGGGGGGGGAGACCCAGACAGAGAGGGGGGGGAGACCCAGACAGAGAGGGGGGGGAGACCCAGACAGAGAGGGGGGGGAGACCCAGACAGAGAGGGGGGGGAGACCCAGACAGAGAGGGGGGGGAGACCCAGACAGAGGGGGGGGGGAGACCCAGACAGAGGGGGGGGGGAGACCCAGGCAGAGGGTGGGGGGGAGACCCAGACAGAGGGGGGGGGAGACCCAGGCAGAGGGGGGAGACCCAGGCAGAGGGGGGGGGACCCAGGCAGAGGGGGGGGGGGAGAGACCCAGACAGAGGGGGGGGGACCCAGACAGAGGGGGGGGGGAGGAGACCCAGACAGAGGGGGGGGGGAGGAGACCCAGACAGAGGGGGGGGGGGAGGAGACCCAGACAGAGGGGGGGAGACCCAGACAGAGGGGGGGGAGACCCAGACAGAGGGGGGGGGGGGGAGACCCAGACAGAGGGGGGGGGGGGAGACCCAGACAGAGGGGGGGGGAGACTTAGACAGAGGGGGGGGGAGACCCAGACAGAGGGGGGGGGGGGGGAGACCCAGACAGAGGGGGGGGGGGGGGGGAGACCCAGACAGAGGGGGGGGGGGGAGACCCAGACAGAGGGGGGGGGAGACCCAGACAGAGAGGGGGGGAGGGGGGAGACCCAGACAGAGGGGGGGGGGGGGGGAGACCCAGACAGAGAGGGGGGGGGGAGACCCAGACAGAGAGGGGGGGGGGGAGACCCAGACAGAGAGGGGGGGGGGAGACCCAGACAGAGGGGGGGGGGGAGACCCAGACAGAGGGGGGGGGGAGACCCAGACAGAGGGGGGGGGGAGACCCAGACAGAGGGGGGGGGGAGACCCAGACAGAGGGGGGGGGAGACCCAGACAGAGTGGGGGGGGGGAGACCCAGACAGAGGGGGGGGGGGAGACCCAGACAGAGGGGGGGGGGGGAGACCCAGACAGGGGGGGGGAGACCCAGACAGAGGGGGGTGGAGACCCAGACAGAGGGGGGTAGAGACCCAGACAGAGGGGGGTGGAGACCCAGACAGAGGGGGGGGAGACCCAGACAGAGGGGGGGGGGAGACCCAGACAGAGGGGGGGGGGGAGACCCAGACAGAGGGGGGGGAGACCCAGACAGAGGGGGGGGAGACCCAGACAGAGGGGGGGGGAGACCCAGACAGAGGGGGGGGGAGACCCAGACAGAGGGGGGGGGGGAGACCCAGACAGAGGGGGGGGGGAGACCCAGACAGAGGGGGGGGGGGACACCCAGGCAGAGGGGGGGGGGAGACCCAGACAGAGGGGGGGGGAGACCCAGGCAGAGGGGGGGGGGGAGACCCAGGCAGAGGGGGGGGGGGAGACCCAGGCAGAGGGGGGGGGGGGGAGACCCAGGCAGAGGGGGGGGTGGGGGGGAGACCCAGACAGAGGGGGGGGAGACCCAGACAGAGGGGGGGAGACCCAGACAGAGGGGGGGAGACCCAGACAGAGGGGGGGAGACCCAGACAGAGGGGGGGGGGGGGGGGAGACCCAGACAGAGGGGGGGGGGGGAGACCCAGACAGAGTGGGGGGAGGAGACCCAGACAGAGTGGGGGGGGGGGGGGAGACCCAGACAGAGTGGGGGGGGGGGAGACCCAGACAGGGAGGGGGGGGGGAGACCCAGACAGGGGGGGGGGGGAGACCCAGACAGAGGGGGGGGGGGAGACCCAGACAGAGGGGGGGGGGGGGGAGACCCAGACAGAGGGGGGGGGGGGAGACCCAGACAGAGGGGGGGGGGAGACCCAGACAGAGGGGGGGGGGAGACCCAGACAGAGGGGGGGGAGACCCAGACAGAGGGGGGGGGAGACCCAGACAGGGGGGGGGGGGGGAGACCCAGACAGGGGGGGGGGGGGGAGACCCAGACAGAGGGGGGGGAGACCCAGACAGAGGGGGGGGGGAGACCCAGACAGAGGGGGGGGGAGACCCAGACAGAGGGGGGGGAGACCCAGACAGAGGGGGGGGAGACCCAGACAGAGGGGGGGGGAGACCCAGACAGAGGGGGGGGGGAGACCCAGACAGAGAGAGGGGGGGAGACCCAGACAGAGAGAGGGGGGGGGAGACCCAGACAGAGGGGGGGGGGGGGAGACCCAGACAGAGGGGGGGGAGACCCAGACAGAGGGGGGGGGGGGGGAGACCCAGACAGAGGGGGGGGAGAGACCCAGACAGAGGGGGGGGGGGGAGAGACCCAGACAGAGGGGGGGGGGGAGAGACCCAGACAGAGGGGGGGGGGGGGGGAGACCCAGACAGAGGGGGGGGGGGGAAGAGACCCAGACAGAGGGGGGGGGGGAGAGACCCAGACAGAGGGGGGGGGGAGACCCAGACAGAGGGGGGGGAGACCCAGACAGGGGGGGGGGGGGGGAGACCCAGACAGGGGGGGGGGGAGACCCAGACAGAGGGGGGCGGAGACCCAGACAGAGGGGGGGGGAGACCCAGACAGAGGGGGGGGGGGGGGGAGACCCAGACAGAGGGGGGGGGGGGAGACCCAGACAGAGGAGGGGGGGGGGGAGACCCAGACCGAGGGGGGGGGGGGAGACCCAGACAGAGGGGGGGGGGGGGAGACCCAGACAGAGGGGGGGGGGGGGAGACCCAGACAGAGGGGGGGGGGGGGAGACCCAGACAGAGGGGGGGGGGGGGGAGACCCAGACAGAGGAGGGGGGAGACCCAGACAGAGGAGG
Organism: Lissotriton vulgaris; assembly: GCF_964263255.1. Classification (NCBI taxonomy): domain Eukaryota; kingdom Metazoa; phylum Chordata; class Amphibia; order Caudata; family Salamandridae; genus Lissotriton; species Lissotriton vulgaris. The sequence goes on from NC_141699.1 coordinate 116,686,462, forward strand.
GGGAGACCCAGACAGAGGAGGGGGAGACCCAGACAGAGGGGGAGACCCAGACAGAGGCCGCCTTCCTCGAAACCAACAAATCCCTCGACTCCTCACAGTCCGGCTTCCGAGCCAAACACAGCACTGAGACCGCACTCATCGCAGCAACAGACGACATTCGAACTCTACTGGACAATGGAGACCCAGTCGCCCTCATCCTCCTCGACCTCTCCGCAGCCTTCGACACAGTCTGTCATAGTACCCTATTACAACGCCTCAGAAACATCGGTATCCAAGGAATAGCACTGGATTGGATCACCTCGTTTCTTACAGGAAGAACTCAGAGAGTCCGCCTCCCACCATTCAAGTCAGAGGCCACTGAAGTCATTTGTGGCGTGCCACAAGGATCTTCACTCAGCCCCACCCTCTTCAACGTATACATGAGCCCCCTTGTGGCCATCGCTCGCCAACACAACCTCAACATCATCTCCTACGCTGATGACACCCAACTGATCCTCTCACTCACCTAAGACCCTAACATCGCCAAAACCAATCTACAGGAAGGAATGAAAGAAGTAGCCGAGTGGATGAAGCACAGCCGTCTGAAACTGAATTCAGACAAAATAGAAGTCCTTATCTTAGGTACCTCCCCCTCTGCCTGGGACGATTCTTGGTGGCCAGAGGCCCTTGGGAAAGCACCCATCCCGACGGACCACGCACGGAACCTGGGAGTCATCCTGGACTCCTCACTCTCGATGACCAGACAAGTCGACGCCGTCTCATCTTGCTTCAACATTCTTCGCATGCTCAAAAAAACATTTTGCTGGATCCCCACCGAAACTAGAAAAACGGTCACCCACGCACTGGTTACAAGCCGCCTGGACTACGGAAACACCCTTTACGCCGGTACCACCACAAAACTTCAGAAAAAACTCCAACGCATCCAGAACGCATCAGCCAGACTCATACTTGATATCCCGCGTAAAGACCACATTTCTGGTCACCTGAAAGACCTCCACTGGCTCCCCATCAATAAGAGGATAACATTCCGCCTCCTAACCCACGCACACAAAGCACTTTACGAACTTGGACCAGAATGCCTCAACACACGACTCTCCTTCTACACCCCCTCCCGCCAACTTCGCTCTTCCAACCAAGCCCTTGCTGCTGTACCTCGCATCAACAAAACCACCATGGGGGAAGATCCTTCTCCTACCTAGCGGCTAAAACCTGGAACACACTTCCCACTCACCTTCGCCTAACTCAGAACCACCTAGCATTCAGAAAGCAACTTAAAACCTGGATATTTGACAAGTAATTCCCCACCCTCTCCAAGCGCCTTGAGACCCTCTGGGTATGTAGCGCGCTATACAAATTATTTGACTTGACTTGACTACAAGGGGTAGAAAGGTGTGTGTAGGGAGGGAGAGGGAGGTAGAGAGGAGGGAGGTAGAGAGGAGGGAGGTAGAGAGGAGGGAGGTAGAGAGGAGGGAGGTAGAGACGAGGGAGGTAGAGACGAGGGAGGTAGAGACGAGGGAGAGGAAGAGATAGAGGTAGAGGAAGAGAGAGAGGTAGAGGAAGAGAGAGAGGTAGAGGAAGAGAGAGGTAGAGGAAGAGAGAGAGGTAGAGGAAGAGGTAGAGGTAGAGGTAGAGGAAGAGTTAGAGGAAGAGAGGTAGAGGAAGAGAGGTAGAGGAAGAGAGGTAGAGGAAGAGAGGTAGAGGAAGAGAGGTAGAGGAAGAGAGGTAGAGGAAGAGGTAGAGGAAGAGAGGTAGAGGAAGAGAGGTAGAGGAAGAGAGGTTGAGGAAGAGAGGTTGAGGAAGAGAGGTTGAGGAAGAGAGGTTGAGGAAGAGAGGTTGAGGAAGAGAGGTTGAGGAAGAGAGGTTGAGGAAGAGAGGTTGAGGAAGAGAGGTTGAGGAAGAGAGGTTGAGGAAGAGAGGTTGAGGAAGAGAGGTTGAGGAAGAGAGGTTGAGGAAGAGAGGTTGAGGAAGAGAGGTTGAGGAAGAGAGGTTGAGGAAGAGAGGTTGAGGAAGAGGTTGAGGAAGAGAGGTTGAGGAAGAGAGGTTGAGGAAGAGCGGTAGAGAGGTTGAGGAAGAGAGGTAGAGAGGTAGAGGTAGAGAGCGGTATCCCTGCCAAAATGCATTAACTGAAGTTCCGGTGACATTTCAGAAACAATGACGGTAATATCAGTTTTAAGCTTTTATTGTTTTGTCGGGAGTGGATTTTACACTTACAGATCACGTTCCCAAGCAAGGCAATTAGTTTAAGTAGATTTACGATTTTTGTTGTCATCCACTCCGTGCAGGATGACCAATTCTCTCACTAACCGAATTCCTGTTTTATGACAAGGTCGAGGGCCAGCGCTAATGTTTCCCACATGCTGCCAGGTTTTATTCTGTCAATAAAAAGTCTTTTAAGGTACTGTAGTTTATCGCAGATCATGCTTATAATTGTTTTTGAATCCACAACTACAGAGGAACATATGAAAAGTGATTTTTCTGAGTAAGGTAACACCAGATTTACTTAACCACATCCGTGCGGCAGGAATTTTAGCACTGTGCTGAACATTCCTTAACTGGGTGTGGTCGTGACGGAACCATTCCGTAATCAGCACAGCTCAACCGTGACTGATGACGGAATGGTTCCGTCACCCGCATCGAAAGGGTTAAAATTAAAGGCTTTGACTTGCCCTGTGGTACACTGAGAGGTTAACCCCGCTTCTCCTTAATTAGGGGCCTTTGCTGAGATTCCACAGCTGCAGAAGAACAGTAAATAGCTATTGCTTGCTGCCTTACTGCAAAATGCATATCCTGATTGCAGGGTGCAAAGCAGAGAATGTTCCAGAAATGATTCCGTGCTCAACCATCGTGCTTTGATGTAATAATTCCATTACGTCTTTCTGAAGGCTTGATTGTGCGGTGCTCTTTCAAGTTGTGAAGATAAAAAAAATTTTTAAAGACTGCCACACTCTTGGGATTACTCTGTAGTATTTTAAACACGAACTCAGAGAGAAAAGGGAATGTAACTGTCCCTTAATGGTAATGGGAATTTTTTTTTAGCTGTTCATCGATGTGCATACACAAAGCGAGGGCATGTTAAAAACTAGTGTTGCCCATGCCATCATAGGCCTGCGACATCTGTGTAAACGTGAGGGTCATAAGTTCAAAGTCTGGCAGCACTGAGGTAGCCTTTCATCCCTTTGGAGACGTTAAAATGGATTAGTTACTTACCTGTAATCCTAGTCCTCATCAAAGTCATAAGCATTACAATATTCCCGCCCATGCGCGGGACCCCGGAAACAATATATTATATGTGCCCCACATATATATAGACATATATATATATAAATATATATATATATATATATATATAAAAATAAGCAATTGCAGCCAAATAAAACAATAGAGCTGGAATATGCTGTGAAGAATTTCCACCATACAGTGTATTTTGCATTAGAAACATGAGAAACAACACCAATGCTTAGAAAACAGTAGAAATTCTTATAACACACTGTAAGCATATACAGCTCCCAGGCTGCATTGCAAATACCCAGTCTAAAAAGACTGAAAAGCTAACTTGTAGCTGAATGTACTAAAACTGACGCCGTGCCTTTAAGGCACCTCTGCCCCTAGCTTCCCATCATGCCTCAGGGGTTACAGTTAGGTCAGTTCTTTTCGGAGACTGAAAACCAAACCATGGTAATAACAGGTTAAACACATCTCCTATTTAATAAACAAAGTCCTTTGCCGCGGGAGGGTTGCTTATGACTTTGATGAGGATACCCCTGGAAGAGAACTAGGATTACAGGTAAGTAACTAATCCTTCTCTTCCAGGGGATCCTCATCAATAGTCATAAGCATTAGAATAGAGTAGCGAGCCTCACCTCATCCCTGCGGGCAAAGGAATCAACAGATAACATTCATAGTCGTAGGCCCAAAAGTAGGCCATATTCTACCCTAATAGGTTTCTCAAGGAGGCTTGCCCTACTTGAGAATCCGCTCTGGAATCAGACTCTAGGCAATAATGCCTTGTAAAGGTATGGACTGATTTCCATGTAGCAGCCTTGCATATTTCTGACATAGGAATGTCATGCAAAAACGCTATTGTGGCTGCTTTCCCTCTAGTGGATTGAGCTTTGGGTGCTTGTAACAAAGGTTTGCCAGCCAGCTGGTATGCTAGTTTGATACATGAGACAATCCATCTGGAGATGGATCTTTTGGCTGCTGCAAACCCGGTCCTCATTGAACCATAATTGACAAAGAGTTGGTCTGTCTTTCTGGTGTCCTTCGTTCTTTCTAGGTAAAACTTGAGCACCCGTTTAAGATCCAACGAGTGCAACGACCTCTCAGCTGGGGTCGATGGGTTAGGAAAGAACGAAGGAAGGGTAATCGTTTGATTTATATGAAAATCCGATACCACTTTTGGAAGGAAAGATGGGTGAGCCCTCATTACCACTCTGTTGTGGTGAAACACAGCGTAAGGTTCCTTGGTGCAGAGTGCTTGTATCTCGCTAACCCTGCGCGCAGATGTTATTGCCACCAAGAAGGCCGCCTTCCAAGTGAGATGCTGCAAGGAGGCCTTGTGTATAGGCTCAAACGGTGTAGACATCAGCCTGGAGAGAACCAGGTTCAACTCCCAGGGAGGAGAAGGATCTCTCACAGGGGGATAGACCTTCTTTAATCCCTGAAGGAAATCCTTAACCACTGGGACCTGAAAAAACGATGTTTGTGTAGGTGATTTTCTGTACGATACTATGGCGGATAGGTGAACCCTAATAGAAGCGTATTTCAACCCTGATGTAGCTAAGTAAAGGAGGTATGGGAGGACTACCTCTTCTTGTCCTTTGGTGGGATCAAAGCCATGGTCCTTACACCAAATGAAAAATCTTTTCCACTTGAACGCATAAGACGCCCTTGTGGTAGGTCTCTTTGCCTCTCTTAAAATATTCATACATTCTGGAGGCAGATTTAAGTGTCCATATTGCAAGACCTCAGGAGCCATGCAGTCAGGTTCAGCGACGGGAGGTTGGGATGCAGGATCCTCCCGTTCATTTTGCTCAACAGGTCTGGCCTGCACGGCAGGCGTCTGTGTGGACACAGCGACAGATGTAACAGGTCTGGATACCACCATTGTCGCGGCCAATCCGGAGCAATTAGGATCATGTCCATGCTCGATCTGATGAGCTTGGCCACCACCTTCGGAATCAGTGCCAGAGGAGGAAACGCATAGGCGAACATTCCTGTCCACTCCAGCAGGAGAGCGTTCCCTTGCGTCCCTGGCCGGTGGAACCTGGACGCGAAGGCGTGGCATTTGGCGTTTTCGTCGTCCGCAAATAAGTCTATGTCTGGACGACCCCAGCAACGGAAGAGTTCTTCGACTACTTCGTCGTTTAGCACCCAGTCTGGCTGATCTTCGAAGTGCCTGCTGAGTGCGTCCGCTTTTGTGTTTAGCTCGCCTGGAAGGTGTACTGCCACCACCGACAGTCCCCGAGCCAGAAGCCAGTGCCAGATTGTCTGGGCCTCCAGAGACAGAGGGCGAGATCGAGTTCCTCCCTGCTTGTTCAGATAGAACATAGTTGTAGTGTTGTCCGTCTGAACCAGGATTTTGTCCGTTGTTATTGCTGGAAGGAACGCTTTGAGCGCCAGATGAACTGCTCGAAGTTCCAGCATGTTGATGAGGTATGTCTGAAGGTTGGTCGACCAGCGACCCTGAATCTGAAGATGACCCATGTGAGCACCCCAGCCTTCTAGAGATGCGTCCGTTACCACAGACAGCGAAGGAAGAGGTTGCTGAAAAGGGACTCCCTGCAAGACATTCCGAGGGCGAGTCCACCACTGTATTGAGCTCAGTGCTGCTTGAGATAGGATGATTCGATCCTCCCAATCTCCAGTCGCTTGGTTCCACTGATCTTCCACAGACTCTTGTAGAGGTCGCATCCTCAACCTGGCGTTCGGTATTAGGAAGATGCAGGACGCCATGGAGCCCAATAGAGACGCTACTTCTCGCACCTTTGGACGAGGAAACTGAAGCAACTTTCTGCATTTCTGCCCCATGGAAGATTGTCTCTCCTGCGAAGGAAACGCTCTTCCTAACTTTGTGTCTAGAACTGCTCCCAGATAGTGGATAGCTTGCGTGGGCTGCAGGACCGATTTTTCTGTGTTCACGTGGAGGCCGAGCCTGTGTAGTTGTTGAAGACACAGGTGACAGTCTTTGGTGGCTTGACGAGGGGACGGACTCTTCAGGAGCCAGTCGTCTAGATATGGGTACACAGAGACCTTTTTTGTGCAGACATGCCGCTACCACTGCCATGCACTTGGTGAATACCCTTGGTGCGGATTTTAGTCCGAAGGGAAGCACTTTGTATTGGTAATGCTTGTTCCCTACCAGAAATCTCAAGTACTTCCGATGACCTGGTGTTATAGGAATGTGGAAGTACGCGTCCTGTAAATCCACCGAACACATCCAATCTCCAATTTGTAGATGAGGACATATCTGATGAAGTGCCAGCATGCGAAACTTCTCTTTGACCACCACCTTGTTGAGGGTTCGAAGATCCAAAATTAGTCTGAACTTGTCCTCTTGGTCTCTTTTGGGGACTAGAAAATACCTTGAGTACACTCCTCTCCCCCTTTGAGATGGGGGTACCTCTTAGATTGCGTTTTTCTTTAAGAGGACGCTCACCTCCCTTTTGAGGAGTTTTAGATGGTACGAGCGAGTCTTTTTTGGAGGAATCGGTTGTGGTCTCTTCCGGAAACGTAGCGCATATCCATTGCGCAGTATATTCAGCACCCATTGATCTTTTGTGATGCTGACCCACTCTGCCAGGTGTTGCGAAGCACTTCCTCCCACTGGAGTGGGTAACGGCGCCAGAGGAAGCCACTGCTCAGGCCTTGCCTCCTGTAGGCGTGGTAGAGGACTGATGATGTCCGCCTCTGCCCGATTTTCCTCCTCTGTATTGCGCCTTCCCTTGTGGCTTGTTTTGAGACCATTGAGGGGTTTGAACCCTCTGTTGGCCTCCCCGGTTCTTGTTGGTCTTGAAGCGTCGCTTGAACGGCTCTTTTTCTCCAGACCAACCGCCTTCACTGTGTCCAATTCTGTTTTCATGCGGGTCATTTCCTGATCGGCATGCTCCCCGAAGAGTGAAGATCCTGAGAAGGGCAGATTGAGGATGCGCTGCTGGGCATCTGGTTTGAGACCAGTTAAACGCAGCCAAGAAGATCTCCTCGCACATACCCCATGTGAGTAGGCATGTCCTGCTAGAAGGGCGTTATCTGCAGATGAACTAATCATTTGGTTCGCCACCAAACAGCCCTCCGTCACCGTTTCCTCAAAGTCCTTCTGGTCCTCCTTGGGCAATTTCTCTTTGAATCGTTCCATGGAGTCCCATAGAGCTCTATCGTACCTTCCGAGAAGTGCTGATGCACTAGAGACTTTCAGGGATGAAGCTGCTGTGCTGCATACCCTGCGTCCCCAAGAATCTTGCGTCTTGCTGTCTTTGTCAGGAGGAACTGAAGAAGGAGCGACTGTGATTCTTCTTAGCTGAGGCTACTATAACTGAGTCCGCCGCAGGTTCTCCCTTCACAAAGATAGGATCCGAGTCGGCCGGCCTATATTTCTTTTGGATACGTGCCGGTACCGCCCTGATCGTTGCTGGCGTGAGGAAAACTTCTTTGATTGGGTCCATTATCCCTGTAACCAATGGGAGCAAAGGCCGTGTATATGATTTGTGACGAAGGGTCTCAAAAATCACAGTAGTGGACACCTCTGGAACAGCCATCTCTATATTAAGTTTGTGAGCACCCCTTTGTAAGACGTCCAGATAGGTGTGGACGTCGTCAAGCGGGGAAGCTCTGGAGCGAGGGCTGTCTGCCAGCGTTGGAGAGTAATCCCCTTTAGAAGATCTAGAAGAAGATGAAGAGGAGGATGATGGAGTTCTCCTCCTCCTGTGATGAGATTTCTCCTCTCTCACAGGTGATCTTCTAGGTAGTTCTTCCCTTCGAGGAGAACGCGATTCCCTCTGATGCTCCCTTCGTGGAGATCTCGATCTCTCAGTCCGTACCTCCCTTCTCGGTGTTCGAGATCTGGGTTGCTCCCTCCTTGGTGATCGGGAGACCCTGGTGGTATGCGACCTGTCCGCTCTCCTCTCTCGTGAGCGTGATCTGTGACTGGTAGGACTCTGTCTGTCTGCCTCTTCTGCCAGCTGCTGAAGAGGGGACCTGTGTTCTGGACTCAAGTACCTTCGAAGTCTCTCCGTCGCTCCAGAATCCTTCCATTTACTCAACGGACCATACCATCTTGGCGAGAGTCTTGCCTGTGTGATATACCGCCGTTGGGGTGTCTTTTGCACCGGACTCCTACTCCTAGAAGAGGACCTCGATGAACCAGAGGTACTTAAGGAGGAATGGTGAGAAGCAGATTGTGTCACTAGGACTGTCGAAGGTACTGAACGAGATCTCCGTCTCACCGGTGTTGGAGGACGTCTCAAAAGTCTTTCCCTCGACGTCGAACGGCTCTGCGGCGTCAACGGAGTGATAACCTTCGACGTCGAATGCTTTGACGTTGACCTGTGGTCCCTCGACGTCGATCGGCGATGATGAGCCGACGACGGAGTCTTCTCCCTTGACGTCGAACGGAGCCGCCCTGCCTTCGACGGAGGTTTCGACGTCGAACGACCTTGGTCTGTCGGCGACGGAGATGCCCTCGACGTCGACCTGACATGTGGCGACGGCAGAGGATCGGACATCCTCGACGACGAGCGCCGACGCGCCGTCGATGAAGATCCCTTCCTCGACGGCGAGCGTTCGAGGGGGCTCTTGCTCCTCGACGCCGAGCGCCTCCGTGGAGACGTCGGCGGAGGTGTCACACTCTTAGAAGCCTGTCGACGTTGAGACGACGGCGGGTGTGATCTGTGCCTCGACGCCGATCGTCGCCTGGTTGACGACGGCGGAGCTTTCTTCGTCGTCGGTGAACTTCTTTTCGACGACGACTTCCTCATCGATGCCGGTCCCGACGTCGACGGAGTTTTTTCTCTCGAACTGTCCATCAGATGTTGTTTTTTCAGCGCCGAGCCCGGTGCTGAGGTTGATGGACGCTCTGACTTGCCTTTGGAGGGAGTTCTGGGTCTCTTTGAACTCTTCCTCTCTGTAGATCTTCCTCTCATGGATCTCTGAGCCAGGCCATAGAGCCTGTTCCTCTCTCTGTCTTTAAGAGTCCTGTCAGACAGATTTTTACAATGTGAACAGTCTTTAGGATCATGATCCTCTGGCAAGCATAAAATACAGACCTCATGAGTCTGTTTTTGCCTTCTTGTGGCCACAAGAAGGGCAATCATCAAATAATGAGGGCATCCTGACAGGAAAACCTCACAAAAAATCGACTGCTAAGCAGTTATTTACTTGACCCTGATGTTAAAAGTCAAAGTAAATCAAATAATTGTTCTTTAGAAGATTTTCTGACTGAAAAAGGCAGAAAAGTGTGGAGCTGTGAATCCAGGGTCCTTCCTGAAGGAGCCGGAAAGAACAACTGACCTAACTGTAACCCCTGAGGCATGATGGGAAGCTAGGGGCAGAGGTGCCTTAAAGGCACGGCGTCAGTTTTAGTACATTCAGCTACAAGTTAGCTTTTCAGTCTTTTTAGACTGGGTATTTGCAATGCAGCCTGGGAGCTGTATATGCTTACAGTGTGTTATAAGAATTTCTACTGTTTTCTAAGCATTAAAACAGTTTCTAAACAAGCATTGGTGTTATTTCTCATGTTTCTAATGCAAAATACACTGTATGGTGGAAATTCTTCACAGCATATTCCAGCTCTATTGTTTTTTTTGGCTGCAATTGCTTATTTATATATATATATATTTATATATATAGGTCTATATATATGTGGGGCACATATAATATATTGTTTCCGGGGTCCCGCGCATGGGCGGGAATATTCTAATGCTTATGACTATTGATGAGGATCCCCTGGAAGAGAACTGTATTCGTGCAAACAGGGCACTGTATTATCAAGCAGCCGAGCAATATGATGTCTTCAGGCACAAGACACTCAGAAAGAAGACTGGGAAAGCGGATGTAGTGTGGGCCGCATGTGGATTGATTTTAGTGATAGGATTGTCCTCATGACAGGGTTGTGCGAGTGATATCAAGTTACAAAAGGCCACCGTATTAAAGTGGGGAGGGCACACACAGGAGGCAACTGTTTTAGCTGGGTGGGCTTGTAGTAAACAAGTGGGAGGGGTAGGGGAGAGCATGCACGCGCTAAGCAGCAAACGGAAATTTGAAAAAAGCATGCGAGTGGTGCGCGTGCAGCAGCAGCAAAAGTGAAAGTGATCACGCTCCAGATGGCGCCTCGGGCACTGAAAGCTGGCATCTGCGCACGCGTAACCGCAAGCGCTAGGCCAGCAAAAGCGTGTGTTAGCACTTTTAAAAGCCCACTAAATGTCTTAGAGCATGTGCTGGCTCAGGCGAGGCCTAAAAAACGACACTACTAAGGAGAAAGATCAGCATGAAAAATTCCACTATTTCCTAGCAAATTTCATGGACACATTCTCACTTACCTGTGCAAACGAGGGAATATGTCCATCCTCCTCCACACTTCCAACAGAGGGCAGGGAACTGCCAGGGCTGGAAGTTACAGATGGGGGCAACAGCTCATAGTCTGAAAGAAATCCAAGTATTATTCACATGATAGTCATTGGGCATTACATAACCTGAAGGAATTACGGAGATTCTTTTTCAGTTTATATTTGGAAATTCTAGTGGGGTTACCATGTTTTCTAAAGTTTTCATAAACAAAATGAGTGCTTATCCGTGCTTTTATTTTTTGCTTCTTATTACATTATTTAAAAAAGGATTGTTTTTCCCCATTGGTTTTTTTTTTGTTTCCCTGCCTCATTCATTCCCTTTGTCAATTACTCCATTTTGTTTCCGCTCCTAACCTAATCCTTCAAATCCTTTCCTTGAATATTCTGTTTCATTAACTTATTATATTGTGGACCTAATTTCTCAGTTCTCAAATCACTTTCCAGCAGTCAAGTCTCACCCCTATGTGAAGAATGTGCATGGATTGTTGCTTCCATCTCGTTAGGATTTGATTGCAGCAGATACTAAAGGTTATTGGTGTGGAATTAACACATTTGCATTGCTCTACTCTTCAGGCTAATGGCAAAGGTCTGCTGAATGGGCTTCTACTGACTATTGAGCTATTGTGGTGTGCTCAGTTACTAAAAGCCAGTGTGTCTTATGCTTTGTCTCAAAAGAACACAGCTAATAAATAGACTTGCTATCTGGTCCTATTTCTGCTCTCCATAGTGAGGGGAAACGTCTGCTAAAGAAAAGTATAAATAGCCACACCAAGTGTCTGATGACAGCAAACTGCTACATGAACAAGCATTGGAAATGCAATAGGTCTCGCACCATTAGAGTTAGTGCTTTTAGAATTGTTTATGGGTTTTTTTTGTAAATGTTTAGCATTTTTGTTTCCTGTAGCCAATGCTAAAGAATTACAAATAAAAAAAGCCATAAACATTTCTTAAAGCTCTAACTGAAATGGTCTGAGACCTATTGCACTGTGTGAGGGTGAGGGGTTGAGGGTGGGTGAGGGTGGGTGAGGGTGAGTGAGGGTGAGGGGTTGAGGGTGAGTGAGGGTGAGTGAGGGTGAGGGGTTGAGGGTGAGAGAGTAGTTGAGGCTGAGTGAGGGTGAGTGAGAGTGAGGGTGAGTGAGGGGTTGAGGGTGAAGGTTTGAGGGTGAGGGTGAGGGGTTGAGGGTGAAGGTGAGGTGTTGAGGGTGAGTGAGGGTGAGGGTGAGTGAGGTGTTGAGGGTGAGTGAGGGTGAGGGTGAGTTAGGGTGAGGGGTTGAGGGTGAGGGGTTGAGGGTGAGTGAGGGTGAGTGAGGGTGAGGGGTTGAGGGTGAGAGAGTAGTTGAGGCTGAGTGAGGGTGAGTGAGAGTGAGGGTGAGTGAGGGGTTGAGGGTGAAGGTTTGAGGGTGAGGGTGAGGGGTTGAGGGTGAAGGTGAGGTGTTGAGGGTGAGTGAGGGTGAGGGTGAGTGAGGTGTTGAGGGTGAGTGAGGGTGAGGGTGAGTTAGGGTGAGGGGTTGAGGGTGAGAGAGTAGTTGAGGCTGAGTGAGGGTGAGAGAGTGAGGGTGAGTGAGGGGTTGAGGGTGAAGGTTTGAGGGTGAGTGAGGGGTTGAGGGTGAAGGTTTGGGGTTGAGGGTGAGGGGTTGAGGGTGAGTGAGGGTGAGGGGTTGAGGGTGAGTGTGGGTGAGGGTGAGGAGTTGAGGGTGGTTGAGGGTGGGTGAGGGTGAGTGAGTGTGAGGGGTTGAGGGTGAGTGAGGGTGAGGGTGAGTGAGGGTGAGGCTGAGGTGTTGAGGGTGAGTGAGGGTGAGTGAGGGTGAGTGAGGGTGAGTGAGGGTGAGTGAGGGTGAGTGAGGTTGAGGGCGAAGGGTTGAGGGTGTGAGGGTGAGGGGTTGAGGGTGAGTGAGGGTGGAGGGTGAGGGGGTGAGGGTGGAGGGCTGAGGGGGTGGGGGTGAGGGGGTGAGGGGTGAGGGGTGAGGGTGTGGGGTGTGGGGTGAGGGGGTGATTGTTAGGGGTGTGAGCGTTAGGGGGTGTGCGGGTTAGGGGGTGTGCGGGTTAGGGGGTGTGCGGGTTAGGGGGTGTGCGGGTTAGGGGGTGTGCGGGTTAGGGGGTGTGCGGGTGAGTGTGAGTGAGGGGGTGTGAGGCTTCGGGTGTGTGACGATGCGTGAGTGTGAGTGTGTGTGAGGGTGAGTGAGGGTGTGAGAGGTGTTGCTATGCAGAGGGTGTGTGACGGTGTGTGAGGGTGTGTGAGGGTGAGTGTGAGTCATTGTGAGGTGTTGAGGGTGAGTGAGGGGTTGAGGGTGAGTGAGGGTGGGTGAGTTTTATAGCATAGTAGCTCCTTTGTGACTCCTTGTCACCCGAACACTTTTTCCACTCTTGGGATTTGATACTAGTAAGCCGGTTGCACTAATACATCTGAACGTTAGTACTGGTAAAAAAAAGCCCATAACTGGGAAAACAGAGTCTTGATGACATGTTCAGCCTAAGATTTAAGTATGTGACCTAAGTCCTGCCAACACTGATTTTTGGCTGCACACAGCTAATGTTTTTCCTAATTGGAACGTGACTTTATTTTACCTTTCTGTCACATTTGTTTACAGGTAGTGGTGTATAATGTAAAATATCCTACCTATTGAGAGTAAAATGCCCGCCAGTATTAGGTCAATCATGCATTTTTTTTTACCATTCACTCACTATAACTAGAGTTTCTACCCCCATTAGGCAATAAATATGCAAATAGTGCGATTTGGGCAGGATTTGAAGTAGATTTTATATAATTTACAACTGAATTGGATTAATTAAAGGCGCATTAGTGTTGCAAACGTTTTAGATCCTAAAAAGGTGAAAGAACATGAGACTGCCCTCTTTGTGGCAATATAAAAAGTACACTTGCAATTAAATACAAGGCAGCCGTCAGTGGACAAAGTCCGTGAAACACTGAGGGAACAAAACCTGTTTATCTTCGGTGGAAAAAATGTTCCTGTATTCTTCGGAATGGAAGGGTGGTGGAATGGGGCAGTGAGATTATTCCTTCATTTTACACTTTTATTACCAAACAACATTATCAAAGGTGTCATAAGAGCATTTCTCTCAACAAGAAACAACAACAAATGTGTAGATCTTACACCAAGGTTTATTTAGCGACGGGAGAAGTTTAGTGACTTTGTCAACGCAAACTTCCACATTTTTTAAAAACTATCTGCTTCTTTCTTGTAGATTACAAACTTAGAAATGTTTAAGAAAAAAGCAAGATGAAAACATTGCCAACATGTGTTTCAGCATGACAATTCTCTTAGAACAATATTTTAGCAAGAAATCTGGGCCTAGGCAAAATTAGGTTTAAGGACACAACTTTGTTAATGTTTTGATTGGCAACAGCTGTGCACTTAGCTAATTTCCACCAACTGAATAACAACATCCCCCACTACTACGTTTGTTCCCAATATACAAAAATTGCAAATCAAAGGAACCTCTTTGATGACATGCATATTAACTAGAGCAGGTTAGACGTACCACACACAAGATGCACAGAGCCCTGTTTATTATCATTTGCACACTTTATGTCACAGACACTAAGCATGACATTTCACATGGCCTGGACACTACTTCAGATCTAGCCCCTAATTGTGTGATTCAGCAGAAATCTATCCAGAGTAAATACCTCTTCAGCAGAGCTCCAAGGAAGTTATTCCATAAAAAGAGGGTAAATGTATTTTCACACAAACTCGAGGACTTGTGTTTGTAGAAGAAAGCACTGCCTGCACTTCAATAGAACATAATTCCAGTTAACCTGGCACTACAGATCACACAATCACCCTGAGAGGTCAACCTAATCCTTCTTCAACTTATCGTGAAAGTGTATTCTGTAACCTTGGTTGCGTACACCAAGGAAGATATTCTATTCGGCAACAGAGTAAAGTTTCTTCAAAGAGTCTGGTCAAATCCAAGCACTTAACTTAAAGTGTAAAGCGCACGTTCACGCAGGCGTGTATTCTGGCACTGAATAACATATGTTTATTGATACCCAGTCCAATGGTACTCACTTTATCAACATCAGAAGGATGAAAGGCTGAGTGGCCCTGCTGGGATTTGAACCTGTGACCCCGAGGTCGAACCCAGGCCCCGGCTTACCCAAAAGGGAATACTGGGCACAGTGAATGTGCTGTGTATCCAAGTTCAGATCTTCAGTCCATTTAGTTAAAAGATCCTGTTAAAGGGGCAGCCCTGAAAGGGGATCACACAACTGATGGGCGCTGCCATTGCCGTGCTAAATACAAACCCCCAACACCAGCTGGATACTGGTCAATGCAAACTGAACCAAGGATATGCTCCGAAACCCCAAACCAGCCCATGTAAAAACGGACTGAGGTGGCATTGCCTCATTGACCCACATATTCAATCTGTGGGTACCGACCTGTATTTGGGCGAGTGTGTGTGGCTGAAAAGTTAAGTATAACTCTTGAAGCACGTCGGAGGAGGTGTAATCCACGAGTGCCTTGTGGAAAGAACGGGGCTTGGTCTGGGTGAATCCCTGATTCATGATTCTGGAGGTAAAGAAGGCAAGTACAAGCACAGCCTTTGCCTTGAAGCGAGAGACAACCAAACACAGGTCTGCGACAGACGGTGATGTCACAGCACATTCCACGACTTCAAAGAAATAATGGTCTGTTCCTTGATCCACAGCGCCAAGAAGCTGCTGCCCGTACGGATAAACACTGGTGTGAGCCGCAGGGAACTCCTTCTCTGTGCAGAAGGAGCGGCTCAGCACATCCACTCAGGTCTTGGCCTTGTGCTTCTAGGCACTACAATTCCGCACACTAAGTAAACAAGCAGCTTTACATGCACAATTGCATAAGTTGCCACAACTGTTGAGTGCCAGTGCGCCCTGAAGCCGTTTATCCGTCAGTAGCTCCACTAAAAGCAGTGAAGTCTGCATCAAAGCATCTGGTTTCATGATTGTCTCGAACAGACGGCGGGCAGGGGAGGGGGCGGAGCGGGGAGAGGGAACAGACGGAGGGAAGGCCAGATAAGGGGAGGGGGGAGGAGAGTAGGAGGAGAGTAGGGGAGGCACGGCCTAGCGGCCGTGCAATCAAGAAGTGAGGGGGCGGGAGAGTAGGCAAGGCAGGCGGCTGGGGGGAGGGGGGAGGAGAAATGCGACGCGACATGGCAGGCAGGGGAGGGGGCGGAGCGGGGGTGTGGGAGGAGTGCGGGAACAGACGGCGAGGGGAGGAGAGTAGGAGGAGGAGAGTAGGGGAGGCACGGCCTAGCGGCCGTGCAATCAAGAAGTGAGGGGGCGGGAGAGTAGGCAAGGCAGGCGGCTGGGGGCATGTGCGCGCGCTTTTAAGCTCAATGCGCATGCGCATTGAGCTTAAAAGTCACGGGCACTGCAAGGAATCGCCACGATTCCTTGCAAGTTGGACAAAGAGTGGATAAGCCCCCATAGTCTCGCTTGCTCGATGCGCATGCGCATCGACAGGCGAGACCTAAAAAGCAGCTACGGTAGTAAAGAAAATTCATGACCTGCAGAATGCCTTGTCATTTTCCTGTGCAGTACACACTTAACTAAGTTTATTTTACACAGTTAGGCCATGTATTTGGAATCTATTTAACTAAAAGCCAGCACAAGGTCATATGCATCCCTTATCAAGCATATAGATGGCCTTTGCATATTTTAAAGCAGTGCGGAGACTGACTTCCAGCAGGAATGGTGTAACAATTGCACAAGACCCTACCTTTGTGTTTTTGGGTGAGTGCACTGTTTTATGCATTTCACATCATGGAAGAACGAACGATCCGAGCTCAACACATTTCCATTAAATGTCACAGTGGTTTGAATGGCTTATTTCGGAAGTGTCAAGCCTTATTTCAGCACAGTAAGTTACAACTGTCATTCTGACATGGAGGCATTAGTAATGAAAGTTGATCTAGGTGATCCTGGGGCTGCATCATGAACACATCCCATGAAAGTGCACAGACTCCAAGTCAGTCTAAGCGCCTGTTTTTGCTGAAACTAAAAGCTGGCTTTAGCACATACTAAGAAACAGGCCAATGATTGTATAATTTCATTTCTGTGCTGTACCATGTAAACCTCATACACTAACTCATGCTCTTAAACAGCCCAGTTTCACCAAATCCAGTACACTGGCTCCTTCTGGGCCTGCACGTGGGTACTGAAGATGTTCATGATATGGCCTCTCACCATTTTTACGAGTGGATGCAGCTCCTATAGAAATTCTTTTCAGACAATTACGATGTAAACTTATTAGAAATATTTAGTAAACTGTTTTATGAGGGTATTAATTCTGAAGGCATCCATATGCACGGTGATAATTGTTGCCACAATCCTGATACTAGTTTATTCAAAAAGGAAAAGTGTCCTTCTCAAGGAATTAGGATGACCTTCTAAAAGGGACACTTGACTGACACGGCTCTGTTTAGCTACGGACGTACAGGCCACTACAAAGCAACACGCAGTAAACCATAAACTGAAGCAAATCAAGGTGAATCATGCTGCCAAAACTAGAGTGGATGTAGGTCTTGAGATCTTGTCAATCGTCCAAGAGCATGTTATGTGCTAAATCATTACCTTAGTGTGCCCATCACAAAAAACGGCGTACTGCTTGACAGATGGCACAATAGCAAAAAAAGTGAGAAAATCTAGTGGTTTCTATTGAAAACCCTTCCCCTGTGGTGGACTTGAACAAGTTACTTACCTTTCGAACACTGGTAGCAACTATCTAGCATCAGATTACTCACCTTTTGAATATTCTCCAGGCATCACACTGGATCCAGAAACTTTTAGGCAGTACCTCAGGACACCATCAGGTGGTATTGTGCCGACTCACACTGAAGCTGATCCACTCTCGAAAGGACATGTAGAGGCTATATAGGTGCACCCCCTGCGCATTGCAGTTGTTTGAAGCTGTCCACGTCCCCAGAAGCAGAGCCCAAGAGCAATTTGGTTGTGACCAGTGTGCAGATTCCTAGACTTGGGATTATTTTTTATGGATAAAGTCCAATCAGAGGACCGGGAGGATATGCGAGTTGAAAGAGTTGGATCTCTTCTGCACGGCTTTGCCTTTTCACTTCAGAGAAATTCGCAAAGAGTTGATGGTCTACCCGGTTGTGCTTAGTATGATCAATGTAAAAGCGTAGCTCTTTTGGAAGTCAAAAAATGGAGCCTCTCCTGGGAGGGTTCACATAGAACATAGAAAGCCGGCAAGGTGATAGTTTGACAGACTTTGAGCAGGTGTCACTTCTTTTAGTAGAAAGGATACTCATCTGCGGAACCAGCTTGTCCAGGAAGAAGGGAGTGTATGGTGGATTGAAGCTCACTCAAACACTCTGAAGAGGTGATGGCGACATGAAACCCAGACTTGATAGGAAGGAGCCATAAGGGACAGTTGTGAAACTGCTCAAACAGAGCATATCAAATATATGAAGATCACATTAAGGTCCCATTGGGGAATTACAAAGAGAAAAGGGGGGGAGGGAGGGGGGACATGGAGCCCTTTCAAAATCACATCACAACTGGTAACTTACACAATTAGGACTGATCTGGCAAAGGTAAGACAGCTGAAAGGGCCAAAAGAACTGGTGTGTGACACAAACGATAAATCTGTCCCAATTTCAGGCATGTACAGTTTTTTTCAAGGGAACCCAGGCTTCCTAGATTACATCAACCATCTCCAGAGGAAGGACAAAGGTATTCAGCTTTCACAAACTAAATCGCCAAGAATGAAGGTGGACATTGTGAAGGCCTGGGTGCTGAACTCTGCCCTATTGCTGAACCAGAAGCTTCTCTCAATAGGCCACGCTGTTTGAGGGACAGATGCTCAAGCCCCGGAGGTCTGGATACCATATGCTCTTTGCCCAATCAGAAGCCACTCAGATGACTTTGGCCTGGTCACTACAGATCTTGAGAAAACGGGGCAGGAGTGGTATTGGCAGAAAGGTATACAGGAGTCCCAAGTTCCACTCCAGGACGACCAAGAGATGGAGTAGAAACCAACACAAAAGTATTGACATTGCGCTTTGACAGTGGTGAAAAGACAGCCAAGGTTCTTCCCATGAGTTTAAGACGCCTTGTGCCTGCACCAGATGCATTTACTACTCGTGATCTGCTAGGCATCAACATGGAGTTCCTCTGCCCTGATATATGAAGATCCTGCAAAGTCGTTCACCACCAGAAAGATCCCTTAGCGATTCAGCCATGTCCAGAGGTACAATCAACCAGGAATCTTAAAGCGCAAACTACTCACCCGTATGAGTCTCAAGGCTCTGAGGTGGAAGGGTGTGCGGTATGTCGAAAGAACAAGGTCTTGAGGAACTTCCTGTATGTGCCAGTGATAGGTGATTGCCTAAGGTGCAGAGCGAGTTCCTTGGGTCTTCGCAGCGTGGTAGGAGAAAAATCTTCTACAAGCCGTGGTATGGTGGCCAGGGCCAGTTGGGCAGAGCGGGGATGTCTGGTGGGAGTGCAGAAGGAGAGGCTGGTGCAGGTGCAGAGTTGTGGAGGACTTTGAATTGTGTGCGAGAAGTTTGAATATGATTCTTTTATTGACAGGTAGCCAGTGAAGGTCTCATGTGGCGGATGTATGACGTTACAACGCATACCATTACAACTACCTACCATTACAACGCGACCATTACAACGCATACCATTACAACATATAGCGCTTAGAGGTGCTGGATAGTGGTAAGTATAATTTACTATTCCAACTCCAGTCCCCGTGGACACTAGGGAAGGTGTTGGATAGTAAATTAAACGTATTCCCTATCCTAGAGCCCCCCCCAGCGCAATGCGTTGTAATGGTATGTGTTGTAAAAGTTGCGTTGTAATAGTAGGTAGTTGTAAAAGTTGCGTTGTAACAGCTGTATACCCATGTGGCCAGTGATGTGGTTGCGTCAGGAGGAGGAGTCTGGCAGAGGCATGCTGGACGATCTGTAGTTTTTTTTGTGCGAGTTTCTGGGCGGTACCAGCGTAGAGTGCGTTGCCGTAGTAGAGTCAGATGCTGACGTGCGAATGGGTGACCATATTCCTGGATTTGGTGGAGATCCATTTAAAGATCTTACAAAGGAGGCAGAGCATGTGAAAGCAGGAAGACAAGGCTGCGTTGATTTGGCGGGTCATTGAGTGCGAGGAGTCCAGGATGGTGCAGAGGTTTCACGAGTAGTCTGTGGGAGGGTAGGCCAAGCACTGCAGGCCACCAAGAGTAGTCCCAGGCGCGAATCAGCTGAGTGTTGTCGTCGTAAGAGACCATGTTCAGTCCATGGTTTCTGATAATGGCTGCAAGCAGGGCCATGTAGTTGTTGAAGAAGGTGGAGCTCAGAGAATCCTTGTGGCACTCCACAGTTGATCTCTGGGTTCGGAGTAGAACAGTGGAAGTCTGACTCTCTGCGTTCAGCCGGTGAGGAAGGAACAGATCCACTCTAGGGCTTTGTGGATGCTGGCGTCATGGAGTCTTGCGCAAAAGGTGTGGTGGGAGACTGTCAAAGGGGGCTGAGAGGTCCAGGAGGATGGGGCTGAGAGGTCCAAGAGGATGAGGGCTGCGGTCTTACCTCTGTCGAGGAAAATGTAGATTTAGTCTGTGGCAGCGAAGAGAGCGGTCTATGTGCTGTAGTTGCTTTTGAATCCAGCTTGGGAGTGGTATAGGATGTTCGTTTCCATGAACTGAGTTGGGCGTTGATAGCATTCGATGACTTTAGCTGGGAGCAGAAATGGGTCTGTAGTTCTTGAGGTCAGCAGGGAGTTATCTTTGCATGCTTCCAGTCTCCAGGGAAGGTTGGGGACTCAATGGAGCATTTGATGGCGCGGCAGAGTTTGGGTGCGATGGTGATGCCGGCTCTGTTGAAGATGCAGTGAGGGCAGAGATACAAGGGGGCTCCGGAGTGGATGCTTTCCAGGAAGCGGAAGGTGTAGTCAAAGGTGAGGGTAGTCCAGTTGTTCAAGGTCTGCTGGGGGCTTGAGCTATTGGATGCAGTAGTTGCGAGTCGGATGGGTGAGTGTCTTGGGTTGCAAAGCGGTCGTAAACCTCCTTGATCTTGCGGTGGAAGAAGGTGGCGATGTCCGTAATGGGTTTAGCGCATTTTGACCACGGTGAAAAGTTCTTTGCTGTTGTGTGCATTAGCATTGATGTGTTCGATGGCTGCTTTCTTTGTTCTGATGAAGTGGTGGTGTGGGGTGACAGCGGACGTGAGGGCTGCCTGGTCTGCTGCAATCTTGCTGCTCCTCCATCTTTTCTTGAGCTGCCTGCAGGTGCGCCTGTACTCTTGGAGGGCAGGGGAGAATCAGCTGTATTTCTTGGAGGGTTGCTTGCCTGAGGGGGGCCACGGTTTTGGTGCAGTCAGAGATCCAGCGATGGAGGTTGTATGCAGAGGTGTTTGCGTCCATGGATGTCCGAGGTGGGATTTTGCTGAGGGAGGTGGTGAGCTGGTCTTTGTGACTTTGTTACAGCTTCTGTGAGGATTGCGGTGGTCGTGGAGGCATACGGTGGGTTTGGTGAAGGAGAAGTGGAAGCAGCGGTCGTCTGCCCAATGTGGCTCGGTAGTATGGCCGACAGGCGGAGTAGGGCCAGAAGGGGGGAGGGGGGGGGGGGAGAGAGAATGTATGGCTGAGTGAGTTGGTGTGACAAGTTGTCTGAGTACAATGGTGGCGAAGTTCTGCAGCAGGGATGAGGAGTTGTGGTCTTCGAGGTTGTCCAGGTGGAAATTGAGGTCGCAGAGGAGGATGTAGTCCGTTGAGGTGAGAACATGAGAGGTACGTTATGGCTGCACTGAAAGGTGGCGGGATCCGGGTGGTCTGTAGAAGAGGGTGCCGTGGAGGGTGGTGCTCGCATTGGTCTGGATTTTGAAGTGGAGGTGCTCATGTCGGGTGATTGGTCGTCTGAGCTGGTTGTTAGGCTAAGGGTGTCTGTGTATGATGGCAATGCCTCATCCTAGTCAGTTGACACGGTCCTTGTGGATGATTTTGGAGCCATCCGGGATGGCAATTACAATGTCCAGGCAGAGCTGGAGCTCATTCAGGTTTCTGTGAATGCGATGTCGGGGGAGATGGGCTCGCAGGTCCCAGATCTCCACGGCGTGTTTTTGAGAGAACAGGTGTTGAATACAATGCATCTGAGGTGCTCTGGTCCAGTTCTTGAGATCAGAGGTCTGGTGTGCAGAAGCTGGTTAAGGTGCGATTGCAGATGCAACACATGAAGGGGCCTTGGGTGTTCTTTGGTGATTCAAGGTGGCAGGCAGAGTGGTGTCCGGTGTTGAGGGCATGGAGAGTGCTGGCGTAGCGGTGAAAGGTCTGAGGACCAGGGTCCGTGGTGCTGGGCGGGGTCCAGGCGCAGACTGGTGTACCTTCGGTGCGGAGGCCATTAAGTAGTGAGAGGGGAGGGCTTGACAGCTGGGAGGCGGGAAAGCGGCGCTGGAGGGGGTGGGGCACGAGCAGCGTCGGAGACGTGGTGAGAAAAAGGCACAAAAGTAAAAACATGCAGAAAGTGAAGAGCAGAAAAGATGAAAGGAGGATCAAAGATTAGAGGAGAAAAGACAGACAGCAGAGGACAGGGCAGCAGCAGGATGGAGTAGCAGCAGGGCAGAGATGCTCCCCAATTAACCACCAGGGATGAAGCGCAGACAGATGCCTGCAGGTGGAGGAGGGCCTTTAACTTGCAGATCTGCAAGGGTCCGGGGCAGGAGCTACCAGACAGAGCAGTGTAGGAAGAGAAGCAGTTCACTGACAGTCAGTGAAATTGCCCTTGAGGAACAGATTCTTGGAAAATGAATGGTGACACCCCTTCTGACCTCCAAAGATATGCTGCCACCACTGCTATCACTTTTCTGAACACCAGAGGGAACTGGTGAGAGCGAATGCATGCACTGCAATTTGAAAAAGCTCCTGTCCCACCACTAATCGCAGGTAGCGCTGGTGGGCCAGCAGGATGGGTATATGGAAATCTGTCATTTGGGTCTAATGCCATTATCCAGCTGCCAGGATCAAGGGCAGATAAGACCTGGGCGAGGGTGAGCATTCTGAACTTCTTCCAGAGTAAGGACTTGAGGTACATGTCTAATCTTTGAGCACCAAAAAAGTAGTGGAATCTACTTCTATCGCAGGCACCCTCTTGATAGCCCTTTGGCCAAAATGACGTGCACTTTCGCCAGCATGATGTAGAGATAGTCCTGCAACAGTCACTGGGAGCGGTATAAGGTGCAGCGTGGAAGAAAGGAAGGGGAAGGCATAGAGCTTGCAAAAGATTTGCAAGACCGAACTGTCCGAAGTTATCTTTCAACTAGAGTAAGATGGTGGATTATGCCCCCCATCATTTGGCTGTGCTCCGGTAAGGGTACTCTTAGGAGGCTTTTGAGGAGGGGTGGGGATGTTGGGAAGCAGCATACTGGGTGGCTGACATGGTAACTGCTGGGTTCCTTGGGACTGGACATCGCCTAAGAACACAGTTGATCGAAGCCACGAATGGCAACACTAGTACCTAAAACCAGTCCTATGAAATCCGCAGTGTCCAAACCAGAACAAATTGTGAACTTGGCCGCATCACGACCACCTTAAATTGACAAAGTAGTGACAAGGCGAAGATCTTTGGGTACCCCAGGGAAGACTTGAGCCACCAAATCAGTATGGTAATAGCATCCCAACAAACTGCTCGCATCAACAGTTAGGAGGGTCAGCAGGGGTGGGGGCATTCGCCAAACATTTCAACCCACTTTTAGATTTTCTGTCAGGAGGAAGTGGTAAGAAACGTGTTGGGATTAGAGGGGCTTGTGAACACCTGTACCATTAGACTTAGGTAAAGGGTGTTACAAAAGAAAAGCGGAATTGCCTGGAGTAGAGAGATGCTGCCTAGGAATCTGCCAATCGACTGGGGGACCAGAACATAGTTTGGCCTACGCAGCCCAAAAAGGTTTCAGTCTGTTTTGTTAAACTGAAAAAGGTGCTCCGAAAAGATTAGCACCAGTTGAAGGAGCGCTGTCAAAATACTGGTTATACTTTGGCAATCCTACACATGATCCTGGCATAGGAAGCAGATTCCAGAGACAAAATGGGTTTGAAGGGCCCAATTGGTGCCAAAGGCTGGCTGTACTCCAAGAAGGAGGCCTCTTGGATCCGTGTAGCTCAGGATGTCAGAAGGGATCCTAAGAGCATGAGAATGGGAGCGCGAAATTCGTGTATGCTGTGGCATGGCTGTTGGTCCCAGAAAATGAATGTGCTTGAACCAGTTCCACGGTTGACTTAAATCTGCTAAATTCGGGAGTGAAATCGAGAAGTGTGGCACCACCCCAGCACCTGCTCCCCTGAAAGAGTGGGAGGATCGAGCAAAATCCCACTCAGATTTCTTGTTTTTTTTTTACTTCCATGATGATTTAATAGCGATGAGCAGCTCTGTGAATAAAGCTTGGATGCAGACAGTGACTTGGAACACTCCCAACGAGGAGTGGTCTTATGCTCGGCGATGTAAAGTTTCACCTCAGGGTCCCCAATGGCCTTCTGGTTCATGGATTTGCAGTTGCTGCAGGCCTTACTGTTATGGCTCAACCACAGCCATACCTTGTGAGGTCCTTCATAGACATCTGTGACAGCCCCTACAAGGCTTAACCGAGTCTTTGTGGTTGGCATCCCTTGCACACTGAAGAAAATGGAGGCAATTGTCTCAGAAAGACATGAAGGGAGCTCTGGAGGCACGTCTGGTGGTGTGGAAAAAAGGAGCAGACATTGCGCACATGTCATTTCCAGAGCATAATGAGTCTGTGCGAAGACACAGCGCCACCTGATGGCATAGTAAGTGTACTTATGAAAAGGTTTCTAGATCCAGTCTGACACCTGGGAAATACTCAAAAGGTTAGAATTCAGCAGCTAGAAGTCTATAAGTATTGGTTATAAAAGCCTCCAACTGAAAAACGAAAACCCTTGTTTGTGAGAAGACCTTGTCACCACCCTCTTCCATACCCCCGATCGCAATATGGACATCAGTCTCAAGCACACAAGTTCCAGTATGTCAGTGAATAGCTCACCTGTCTCAGTTGTGGGGCTGCAGCCAAGATATGAGCTACTGCCTTCCATAATGTTCGGGAGATTTGGTAAGAGAGCATCATCAGGGCCTTGCATGAATGCTGGAAACTGCTGCAGGTTCTCAAGCGCAATCCGTGCCTCTGGATCTAAAAAAAAACAGAGGTCAAACTAGTCACAAGACCCAGAAACAAAGAATGGAAAACAAATAAAACGCAAACCAACTAGACTCACAACCAAATGAAAACTCAAGCCTGAGGGACCCTGACAAATCCACCCATTTTAAGACTTCAAACAGTGTAAATGAAATCTATAACAAGCAATGAAATGTGAATTCTGCTACAGAGCGGATTCCCTCTGCTATGAGTAACATTAGCAGTCACGAACACACTACCCCTGAAAAGCAGAGTCTATTGTCAAACTCCGCTCTCTGATAAAGCAATTTAAAGTCAAGTTGCTGATCAACACTGAAACAAGGCTATCCCCTATCAAGTCACAGTACTTTTCAAAAACATTATTTTCACAACAAACTATCAGTTCATATGTCAAGAAAATATGATAGTAATGGTATGATATCTACTTAGTCCGATTGTATATCCCGGTGTTAAATAGATGCACTCAATGGGGAGGGAGAGGATGTAGCCTTACGGCTAGAGAGGTCGACCTCGGAGCTGGGGAACCGGGTTAGAGTCTCGGCAACGAAGCTCAACATCCTGTGATTCTGGGAAAATCACTTAATCTCCCCATGTCGAACAAAAATTAATGTGTCCTCGTGTAAAGAAACTAGTGCTCATGTAAAGCTCTGATACCGGATGTCCCGGGTCTAGTTCCGCTATATAAAACTATGGAAAAAAATGCAGCCACAATAAGCAAGAGTACATTGGTAAGTGATAAACTATTCTTACACAAATGCAGTGGCAGCTATGCTATACTGCTCAACTTTACAGATAGTGCTGTAAGCCCCAAATCAAGCTATTGCTATTCCTCGCTTTTACATCCAACAAGAGGCTACTAAGACCTTACTCCACATAGTAAAATCTACACAATACTGGCCCAGGACAGATACTGTCAAATGGCCCATTTGTACAATCAGTGCATCACTCAGAGAGGAGGAGGATTTCCAAATATGAAGAGAACATCCCTTCCAGTAATGACTGACAATATAACAGTTGATCTCCTTTACACAGACTACTGTTAGAAGTTGTTGGCCAACAAAAAACAGTTCTAGTACCATTTACATTGACATGGCAATGCATCAATCCTGGCTCTAAGAGCAGCTGGAAAGACTGTAGGAAATAGATCCTGGACAGATGGAAGAACCTGTCCACGTGGTGAGAAATAGTCAATACTACCCTACTGATCACAGACAAAATGTGGCTCAGGCGGGGAGGGTGGGGTTAGGGGGGGGTCTGACTAGTACAAGGCTCATAACTAGTTGGGAAAAAAAAATATTATACAAAGAGGTCTGTTTTATGAACCCCCAAATCAATGGATGTGTGGCATTACGAAGCCTTTATTCCTGCCCTTCAATGTCTCTGTGAAGGCAATTTCATATGGGAGTTCTTCCCCATCAGCAAAATGCAGACCAATTTGGCTATTGAAGACACCAAGTACATAAAAGCTGAATGCTCAACAGCAGGTTTCAATAAAGTAAAAACATTCTGACAAAGTTATCAATATAGATACAATCGATTTATGAGGGGGCTAGAAACAATAACAAATCGTTAGACGCACAGGAAAAGAAAGCAATATCATTTTAATAGACTAAAACAGCAAGTAAATCTTCTGGCAATTAATTATAGAATATCAAACTAGATTAAAAATTTTGGGTATCCACCTGACCCCACTTTTCCTAGGACATTTTCATGTGAAGGACACGTTTCAAATGGTGTTCTCCACTGTAGGCAACTGTGTCCTTCCAAATACAAAGAAAGGTCTTTCAGTGACCTTTAATGTTCATGATAAACAAAATGTTTTGAACCCAAGTTTTTACATCACCTGTGGAATGGCAAAGTGCCAGTTCAGATGAATATTGGACCCAAATGTTAAATTCGGATGTTCAAAAACCTAATTAGAAATCTGTTAACTTTTCCTTCTGCAAGACAACATAAGGTGAGAGAAACTGCCTACTGGATATTTGTAGGGCCAAAATTGTTTTCTGACAGCAGACCAAGACAAAACTCCTGAGTGGGCCTCAAATTTTACACAGCAAATATTGATCGTTAGACAATATTGAAGTGTTGGCTTATAATTAAAGTATATTTTTAGGCTATTTTATCTAACTACATCAATTTCTGGAAACTCATGACTAGGCTGCAAGGATCTTTGAATCTTAACGTTCATTAATTGTATGTAAAACTGATACAGATCACTGCTTACAATAACATGCCAAGAAATAAAAGGTAATTCTCAGTTGTGTTTTATCCATGAATACTACAACTTAGCACCTTTAAGTGAATATTGCAACCTTTCACCTGATGCAAATTTATATCTGCATTCTATGAAGCCAAAATTCCGTACCTCACCATTTGTCCACATGCAATTTAAATGATATTGTCAAAGGAGCACACTTTCAGACTCCTCCGGGGACTCAAATCATTCATCCCCTACCATTTAGAGGCATTCCACTTGACCACATTCATTTTGTAGAAAGATGCAGTGATGACTTGCTTCATCCAGACAAAATACTTTTTTCACAGTTAATGAAGCTCCAGTACTACAGTGCCACTTTACTGAATGTATGCGGATTGTAAACCTTAAGACCGCAGAGCACATTACTTACAGGTTGAAACATACTATAGCTTTTTTTCCACCCACAATTAGACTGTGTGCTCTAATGGACTTACAGTCCTTTCAAAGCTAGTGGAAGCACGGAGATTGAGGCGGAGGTTTAAACTTATTGCTTAACTTTGCATTAGTTCATCATGGTAAGGTTTCCTCAGGGTCTATACTTTTTCCTTACAAACATTTTCTGATTCAGACTGTTTCCCTTTCAGTCTCTTAAGAACCCATCCAAATTCTTAATTATTCAGCCATTCATATAGGGACAGCCTCTAATCAATTTATTGCTGGGTGGTTAGATCAGTCATCTTAAAATGCTAAAAAAAAAGGGCAATAAAACTTTATCAAGTAAATCAACAGCTTGCTTCACAAAGGGAAAGCAGTCACAGCTTCTCTTACAAAAATATCCATATTCCAGACAGTCGCAGAGATCAGTCCATGCCTCTAAGCACTACTACCCTAAAAGATAAACGTAATCATTCTTTATTCTTCAGTAATGTGCCCGAGGTTGGGCTTGTTACTAGGTTTATGAATGCTAGAGAAACCTGTGAGGCATAAGGGCACGTTACTTGTAATCCTTCTTGCCCATAAGTGTTTTCTTTGAATTCAAAACATGCTGGCCTCCCTATGGATTGGGGCCATAGAAGACAGGAAGGTCTTGAAAGACTCGGGCTTACATTGAGGTACAACTGAGTAGCTGTGCTGAATATGAGACAAGGCTGCTTGTGGACTTTAAATTGAAAGCTTAACACTGTGGTAACAGCCTAACCAGAGCGCAGGATTTCCTTCTTTATTGTACCACTTTAAGATACATTTACAAAGTGGTGTTTTCAGTGAAATGTACCTATGAAAAATGTGCATAAATAGGCTGCTTCCAGGTCACAATCAGTTTCCTTCAACTGGCTTTTTTTAGTTACATTTATGAAGGGGGGCACGTTTTCTCAAAGATGGAGTATTCTGCACCCTTGGACAACACTTAGGGGTGCAGGGAAAATGTGTGGCTGGCTCCCACTAAAGGTGGTGTACTGAATGAACGGAGTTTTGCAAAGGGCTGATTATGAGGCTGCAAAAACTACTTTAGACTTGAAGGGTGGCACTGCTGGAAGACTGAGCGCTGCACTTTGTTAGAGAAGTGGACTGCCCTGATGGTGGATCAAGGGTGGATGCTAGGAGAGGGTTTGGACGCAGTTGTGGCTTCTAAGCTGGTGTGGTTTTTGACTCTGATGATTTTGGAGGCCACAGGTCTCCCTCTGTACATGGACTGATGTGTTGATGTGTGTAAGAACTGGGACTACCAGTTCCCCGGGGGGGGGGGGGGGGGAGGGGGAGGAGGGGGGGGGGGGGTTGCTTGGCTCCAGCAGGAAGGCAACCAGGGGCTTACGTGTAAAGTAGCTACACAACACACTCATCCACTGAGACCATAAGTGGGCGCAATAATGGAGACCATACCAGCACTTTTGATTAAAATGAATAGCTTTTATATAGGATTCAGATCAGGGTAGTCAATTCATCAACATTTCCAAGAACACTTCAATAAAGCATTTTCATCATGTGAGCAACAGTAGCAAATCAATAAGTAACACAGCCTGTCGCAATAACCTTTTCAGCATTTGTCTAAGGCAGAGGTCTTCAAACTTTTGTAGGCTGAGCCCCCCCCAGCTGCTTTTATTTTAAATGTCGGACCCCCCCACCACCTGACAGAAATTTCTGGAATCTCGTACACCACATAACCAACGGCCACTTTCATATCCCGGCCTTATCTGGTAAATAATGTCCAACACAATAAGTGGGTTTACTTAACTGCAGGTTTGTGAGTGGGTGTAGTTAGATAACAGAGGCTTATTACACAGCTCAAAACTCAATCTTCCAGCAGGTACATTAGTCACCAGACCCTGGTGAACCACACCTGAATATAAGTAATGCCGCTTTTATTGTTGCCTACAAAATGCTGGATATACAAGGAACTTTGCAATGTCAGCCACAGTAACAAACCCGCCCCCACCTTTCCAGCCTCTCAGGATAACGCCTGATACTCGATGCGGCCAGTCAGCCTTGCTACCTGCAATCCTGAGGTCACTGTAAACAATTGCCTGAAAGTACTTAACTGCCATAAAAGTAGTCATGACACAGAGTATCCCTTTGGAAACACAGTGTCCCCTTGTTCCAGCCCTTCAACTACACCTGCTGAGTGAACCAGAACAAGGCAAAGGTGGAATGTATGCTGCACTTGGCCGTTTCAGCAGCAGCAGCGTCAGCTTCACTGCATCCCCACTACCCGAGGCAGGTTTATGTATTTCACTGTTCAGTTTTGCTGGCAGATGTGCTCATTCATTCATTGAGTGATTGTGCTTCAGGCCAAGATAGGGTGTCAGTCAGCCTGTATGGACACTTTCTTCTTTTGACCGCCACCTTAAGGGGCGAAATGAATAACCCACTCACCAAGCAGACATCAAAATGTCCTTCAGCAGACCTTTAGGCATTTCCTTCCTCATTTTCTTTCTAACTGTATCTTGCAAATCCTTTGACCAGCTCAGCTTTCATGAACGCACTTTGGAAGTTAGCTAAACTCCAATGCTTCCCATTCCTACCCAGCAAATGGAACAGTCCCTACCGCACAAGTTACTACTTGTGTAACGATATATCTGTAAGAGACATTAGTTAGTGATAGATTCCTTACCTTAGAATATCCACAGGCGTCAGACTGGATCCGGAAAGTTCTGCGTAGCAGTACCCTTGCGCGTTGGTAGGCGTCGTCTGCGGCTCCGCGTCCGTCGTCGGCCCCATGATGATGTCAACGGAGTACTTAGACGCCGCCTCCACGTGCTGACGTCAGTTCTTAGCCACAGCTTTTCCGCGCCAGAAGCGCAGGGCCATGACAAAAACCGACACTGGTGCCAAGAAACTAGGGCCCTGAAAGGGGATGACCTTAACCCTAGATATCGGTTGGCAAGATGGGTGGGTCGGTAAGGAATCTATCACTAACTAATGTCTCTTACAGATATATCGTTACACAAGTAGTAACTTGTGCATCTGAAAGAGACACGTTAGTGATAGATTCCTTACCTTAGAATAGATACCCCAGCAATACCATCCCCGTGGTGGTGGGTCTGCGAACCAATATTTACACCAGAAAGTCCTGGAGAACAGAACGGCCGAAGTAGCCATCCCTCCGGACTTGACTGTCCAGGCAGTAGTGCCGTGCAAAGAGGCCCACGTAGCTGCCTGGCAAATGTCCTGCAAGGGCACACCTCGGCCCAAGGCAGTTGTAGTGGCCGTGGCTCGAGTGGAATGAGCCCTCAGCCCAACAGGGGGTTCCTTCTTAGCCAAGGAGTAACACGCCTGGATGCACATGATAATCCATCGAGAAATGGTCCTCTTGTGCACCGCTTTCCCTTTCTTAGCGCCCGCGTACCCAACAAAGAGTTGATCATCCACCCGGAACTGGCGTGTGCGATCCAGATACAACGAGAGCGCACGTTTTGGGTCCAGACGGTGGAGCCTCTCCTCCTCTCTCGAGGGTTGCGGAGGCGGAAAGAAGGTGGGCAATGTGATGGACTGCCCTATGTGGAAGGCCGTGACCACCTTAGGCAAGAAGGAGGGCCTAGTCCTCAAAACAACCTTGTCCGGATGGACGGAAAGGAAAGGAGGCTTACAAGAGAGAGCCTGGAGCTCACTCACTCTCCTGGCAGAGGTGATGGCTACCAGGAAGGCAGTCTTCAAAGAAAGAAGGCGAAGAGGACAGTTGTGAAGTGGCTCAAAGGGAGCTCACATCAAAAATGTTAGAACCAGGTTCAAGTCCCACTGAGGCATCACGAAGGGAACAGGAGGAAAGGTATGAGTGATGCCCTTCAGGAATCTGTTTACGATAGGGGACTTGAACAAAGAAGGCTGGTCAGGCAGCCTCAGAAAGATTGAAAGAGCCGAAGATAGCCCTTGATAGTGCCCCGAGCAGAGCCCTGCTGGGCAAGAGAAAGAAGGAAGAGAAGAACCTCAGAGAGAGGGGCATTGAGGGGATCCACAGCGTTTGCTGTGCACCATGCCACAAATCTGTTCCACCTGCAGGCGTATACCGTCTTTGTGGAGGGACGCCTGGCTGCCAGAATGATGTTGCAATCCTCAGGAGGCAAGTCAAATGGCCTCAACTGTCGCCGCTCAATCTCCAAGCATGGAGGTGGAGA
This sequence comes from Lissotriton vulgaris, assembly GCF_964263255.1. NCBI lineage: Eukaryota > Metazoa > Chordata > Amphibia > Caudata > Salamandridae > Lissotriton > Lissotriton vulgaris. The sequence continues at coordinate 116,717,976 of NC_141699.1, forward strand.
CTGGACAGGTTCGGGTGGAGGACCATCCCCTGCTGCTGCGACAGAAGGTCCTCCTGATGAGGCAGACGAACCGGGGGATCGACTGACATACTGAGTAGCTCAGGATACCAGTACCTTCGTGCCAAGTCCGGAGCCACAAGGATGACTTGTGCCCGGTCGCGCTTGATCTTCAGCACTCTGGGCAGAAGAGGTGTAGGCGGAAAGGCGTACAACAGACCGCAGCTCCACTCGCGACGAAAAGCATCTCCGAGTGAGTGCCGCCTTGGAAATTCCAATGCGCAGAACTGATGACATTGCGCGTTCTCTTCGGTGGCGAATAGATCTAACCAAGGCTCTCCCCATCGCAGAAAGAGGCCTTGCGCCACGTCCGAGTTCAGACGCCATTCGTGATCCATCGAGCACCGACGGCTGAGTTTGTCCGCCCTGGCGTTCAGAGAACCTGCCAGGTGTTGAACCACCAGAGTCACGCCCTGATGTTCCAGCCAGTGCCAGAGACGCAGAGCCTCCTGGCAAAGGGTCCACGACCCCACTCCGCCCTGTTTGTTGTAGTACCACATGGCGGTGGTGTTGTCCGTGAACACCTGCACTGCACTCCCTCGGACAGACTGGAGGAATGCTTTCAGTGCCAGACGAATCGCCCGCAGCTCCAACAGATTGATATGGAGCCGGGACTCCGCCGGAGACCAGAGTCCTCTGATCTCCGCCTCTCCCAAGTGGCCTCCCCAGCCCTGGAGGGACGCGTCCGTCACAACTACGTGCTCCGGTTGGGGAAGGGAAGAGGGATCTGCCGTTGACCCAATCGCGGTCCGTGAGCCACCACTGCAGCTGTCTCGCAGTGCCCTCCGAGATCAGGACATGGTCGGACAGGTCGCCCCGGTGCTGGGCCCACTGAAACTTCAGGTCCCACTGCAGAGCCCGCATCCGCCACCGTGCGTGATGCACCAGAAGGATGCAGGAGGCCATCAGCCCCAGAAGCCGCAGCGTCAATTTGACCGAAACCCGGGATAACGGCCGGAAGATCGGAATCGGAGCCTGTATATCCCGGACCCGCTGTTCGGGCGGGTAAACCCGAAACTGCGCCGAGTCGAGAACCGCTCCGATGAAAAGGAGCTTCTGAGAGGGGCACAGGTGTGACTTCGGCACATTGATGGAAAATCCCAGCAGGTGCAGGAGATCCGCCGTAGTCTGTAGGTGGCTGACGACTGCCTGGGGCGAGCCCGCCTTCAACAACCAGTCGTCTAGGTAGGGGAAGACAGACCCCTAACCTGCGCAGGTGAGCTGCGACCACCGCCATCACCTTCGTGAACACCCGTGGGGCGCTGATAAGGCCAAAGGGGAGCACGGTAAACTGAAAGTGCTCGAGGCATACCGTGAACAGCAGGTAACGCCGGTGGGCCGGCAGGACGGGGATGTGGAAATACGCGTCCTGCAAGTCCAACGCTACCATCCAGTCTCCTGGGTCTAGGGCAGCCAAGACCTGAGCCAGTGTCAGCATTTTGAACTTCTCCTTCCGGAGGAAGCAGTTGACGTTCCTCAGATCCAAGATAGGGCGTAGGCCCCCTTTGCCCTTCTTGGGTACCAGGAAGTAGTGGGAGTAGCAACCACGACCTACTTCTGGCCCATGAACGCGCTCGATGGCCCCCTTGGCCAAGAGGGCCGAAACTTCCTCCTGCAGGAGCCGCAAGTGATCCCCCGATACGCGGTGGTGTTGGGGTGGCATGGCTTGAGGGGTCGTCTCGAAGGGGAGGGAGTAACCCCTTCGGACAATCTGCAGCACCCACCTGTCCGAAGTGACTGTGCGCCAGTGAGAGTGGTGATGGCGAACCCTGCCTCCCACTGGCGTCACATGGGCCGAAAAGCACGGACTAGGAGGGTTTAGAGGCGGATGCTGCGGGGGCAGGTGTGGACTGGCTCCGCTTGTTTCCCCGACCGCCTCCACGGCGGTTTCCACGGCCGCCGCCGCGCTGGACGACAGTTTGCGGCGAGTGGCTGGCGGCACGTGTGGGGGCGCCCCTTCCTTGCCACGAAAGGAGCGAAAGGCACCCATTTGCTGGCGCGGGGCCGAGAGGCCCAAGGACTTGGCCGTAGCCCTGGAGTCCTTAAAGCGCTCAAGCGCGTGGTCTGCCTTGTCGCCAAAGAGGCGACGGCCATCGAACGGCATGTCCATGAGTGTATTTTGGACGTCTGCCGAGAAGTTGGCGGATCTCAGCCAGGCGTGGCGTCGTATCGCCACCGTCGTAGCCATCGCTCTGCCCAGCGAGTCAGTAGTATCCAGTCCGCACCTGATTGTATACTTTGATGCGTCCCGGCCCTCCACTAGGGCTTGGTCGAGTTTGGCCCGTACCTCCAACGGACACTCTGGCAGCACTTCCGCCACCGTTTCCCACAGAGAGTGGGTGTAACGGCCCAAGAGGCATGCAGTGTTGGAAGACCGCAGTCCCAAGCTAAGGGACGAGAACACCTTCTTGCCATAGGCCTCGTACCTCTTGGATTCCCGATCGGGGGGAGCCGTCGGGAACGCGGTCTGGGAGTTAGAGGCCTGGATAACCAGACTCTCTGGGTGGGGGGGGTGGACAGGAAACATGGGTCGCCCGGGGCCGAGCGGTGTCTGGCCACGTTCCTATCTACAGGCGAACCTGTAGCGGGCCTGGACCAAGTGCCCAAAAGAACGTCCGTCAAGGCCTCATTAAACAGCAGCAGAGGCTCCATGGAGCATGACTGCGGCTTAAGGACCTCAGTGAGGTTAGTCCTCACGGCCGCGACGGGGAGCTCAAGGCCCAAGGCCTTAGCAGCCCTCATCCACACCACACTATAAGTAGCGCCCTCCTCCGAAGCCACAGTAGGAGGAGAGACAAATCCAGTGTCTGGAGAGGTGTCCAGGCCACTGGCCTCCCCAAGGTCTCCTGTCCAGTCCATGTTAGACTGACACTCCCTGGTCAGAGGGTCCTCAGACCCCTCCCAATTTTCCTCTTCCCCCATCTCCTGAAATTCAGGGTCATAAGTGAATGAGGTCGGTTCATAGAAAGTAAAATCTCCGAACGGCGTCGAGAGCAGCGCCGATAGGAGTCGTCCCGACGTCGGAACCGATTGAGAGGAGGCATCGGGGACGGCACCGCCCGAGGACGACGCCGGAGGGGACACCACACGGACCGACGCCGGGGGGGTCGTAAGGTTCACCGGTGACGATCCATCGCCCGAGGAGGGTCCAGCGGCGCTGGGCCCGAAGGCGCCGACGACGCCGGGGCCGCTGTACCCTGCGGCGCCGGGCCCGAGGGCACCGGCGGTGTCGGGATCGTGGAGCCCTGCGGCGCCGGGCCCGAAGGCGCCGGCAGCGTCGAGGCCGAAGCACCCGACGGCGTCTGGGTCGTAGCCCCCGACCCACTAGGGCCCCCAGACGGGTTCACTGGGCCCGAAGGCGCCGCGGAACCGGTCGGAGGAGAAAGGGACCTCATGGCCATGAGGAAACGCTCGATCTCCTCCGTCGTCGCATTCAGCCCAGGGACCGGGGGGTATGGGGCCGAACGCGGCGCCCGCGACTCTCGAGGAGCCGCGAGGGCGGTGTCACCCGAACCCCCGGTCTCATCGCGCGAGCGTCGGGGGGGGAGAGATTGGGGGGGGAGTCAGAAGAGCGACGATGTCTCTTCCACTTCTTATGTTTCTTACCTGACGACTTGGACCCGGAGGAGTGGCGCCGACTCCCGGAGCTGTGACGGCTCCGTCCCCGCGACCTGTCCCTCGACCTCCCGTGGGACCGGGACATCACACGGCGCGGGCCCGACTGGCGGATCTCGAGTCGCCTGCGGGATCGCTCCCGCCTGGCCTTCCTCGAAAGGGCCCGACAGTCGGAGCAGGCCTCGCCGGCATGGTCGACGCCCAAACACATCAGGCACAGGCGGTGGGGATCCGTGACCGACATGGTACGGTCGCACTCGTCGCAATGCTTGAATCCGGGCATCCCTAACGGCACCGTCGGAGTCGTAAAGACTTCGAAATGGATCAAAAGATCACAAAAGTTTAGTCAAAAAGTGACTAGGGAACTGCTCTTTCCAGATCTGCGCTGGCTGGCGTGGAAAAAAGAACTGACGTCAGCACGCGGAGGCGGCGTCTAAGTACTCCGACGACGTCATCACGGCGCCCACGACGCCGACGACTGACGCGGAGCCGCAGACGACGCCTACCGACGCGCAAGGGTACTGCTACGCAAAACTTTCTGGATCCAGTCTGACGCCTGGGGATATTCTAAGGTAAGGAATCTATCACTAACGTGTCTCTTTCAGATTACATTATACACCCAGGCTAAGCAGCGTAACTTTGTACTACATAGTACTATAGCAGCCTAACTTCACCAAGCCTGGGGCGCAAAACAGGTCCCTGTAACTCCTGCGGCGCAAGGGGCCCCTCATCCATTCAGGTGGCGTCCCATTCTGCCTAAGACCAATAGGTATATGTGAAACTCTGGGGCCTCCACACATTCTGCAGGGCGGGGAGGGCAACTTTTTGTGTTATGCCACATCACCAAGAACTTAGAAACTGGGACAGACAGTCATTTCAACTGCAGTGGGAGGCGGAGTCTTCTCTGCCATGAAACAACACACAAAGTAATAGTCCACTGTAGACTGCTCGTTTGCTCTCGGTTTCATAGCAGAGGAGACTCCCTGCCTCCCACTGCAGCTCTATCAATTAACCCATTACCGGTACGGTTCCCAGAAAGGAGGCAAAATTTCCCTTGAAATCAAAAAGCATGGGCTTGTCGTGACCCATACATTTCCCCTCCAACCCTCCGTGACCGCTGAACCCCCTCCATGTCGCCCCACTCCCCTTCCCCCACGGACTTCGAAAACTGGGCAGCACTAAATGGCCCAGCACTATATTAGTGCGAAATTCCATTACAAAAGCCCATTCCACGTACCTGTTGGAGATCTTCGAAGATGTCAAGAGACCAGCAAACTAAGTCACTGCACTGCGCTAAAATCAGGAAAGCCCCCACATCACACAAAGAAGAATCAAGGCAGAAAAGGCAGCAGGCACGAAACAAACAGCAGGAATGAAGAAACAATTTGATTTATGCAGCAGTTAATTGCAAGCAAATTTCGCGGCACTTCCTGGCATCTATGCTGCTGCCGCCTCATTGGTGGAACGTCAGTGGTGACGTTCCTATGTGTTGATTGGGCTGCTGTTCCGGAGCTGGCCAATCTAAAATCCCGATTTGAAATGGGTAAAGAAATACCAGAAAGAAAACGCCTTGCGATGTGGGAAACAATGGTATGAATAGAGGGTGGAGTGCGCGCCCCCCCTGGGATGGCGTTGTGCCCCCCCCTGGGGGGCGCGCCCCACAGATTGAAGAACACTGCGGTTTCAGTTAATACAAGCAACCAAACATTTCATTAAGTAGAAGTAAAGGTCATCAATCCCTTTGGCAAGAGCTAAACACTGATCATTTCATGAAGCTCTAATTAGCAAGTATTCACATTTCATTAAGGCTAACAAGTCCCTGGGGCAGGGCTTGTCACTTCAGGATGGACCAACAAGACATCAAGCATAAACAGTTGATTAGGTGTAAGCCTGAGACAGTTAATTCAGTATAAGCCTGTTCCCCAAGCATGCACAGTTACTTGGCTCATTGGGGCCAATGGGGCCCAGTCCAGTTTTACCCGGGGGAGGGGCGAACTCGGGGCCTAGACCGGCCTTCCGCCCTCCTCCCCTAGGGTTACCTGCTATCTTTGGCCAGCTCAGGGCCCTTACCTAGGTTCGCTGCAAGGGGGAGGGCTTCGTCACTCTGGCAGGCCTCACGCAGCCCTCCGGTCTGATTCATAGCTCTCCGGGGTGCCTGTGCAGGCAATGGGGCTCTCGCTGGCACAAGGGAGGGCTCCCACGATCCACGGAGCCCTCCGGCGGTGTTCCTTCCTGTTCCCGGGCCAACGAGGGCTTCAGGGGCCCAGGAAACAATCAGGGGGCAGGCGCAAGGTGGGTGCGGCCTCCGCGGCCATCACCGGACAGGCAATTCGGGCGGATGACTTGCCGCCAATGACAGCGCGGCTGAGGGCGGGGTGCGGCCTAGGAGTGCTGCGTCCCAGTCACGTGACACGGGTGAGTGTGGCTTCAGGCCCAGCTCGGGCCTTTCCTCACGACGGCGGCCCTCCCTTGGCTCCGGGGGCCGCCGAGGGGACGGCACACCACTGGCCCGGGCGCGGCGGCGACTCTCTCCTGGCACCGAGGGTCGCCGGAGCAAATGACAGCGCTTCCCTGGGCCGCGGCGGTGATCCTGCGCGCTGAGAGAAAGCACCTGAGGAGCAGACTCGGCTGTGATGAGGGGGGGGATTGCTGGCGCTTCCAGGCACAGCGCGACGGCGGCAGACAGCGCCTGGCAATCACAGCACCTCGGGGACACTGGGGCGCTCGGAAGCACCACACAGGACGTAGATGTCAGCGCTTCACAGGTGACAGCAGGTGAGCGCTTGGGGCAAACTGCAGCGCCTCGCAGGGCAGGATGGTGCTTGAGAAGAGCGCCTCAGGATTCCAGCGCTCCACAGGGGACTACAGCGCTTGAGTCACGGGTAGCACAGTTAGCTCAGGGGGCTAGCGCTGGGTAACCAGATCAGGTCAGGCAGGACAGCCAGCTTAGCAGTCCAGTCAGTTTTAACAGAGGAGATGAGGTAGGACAGCACAGGGGCCTCAGTGGATTGCAGAGGGGCGCAGAAGCAGCCCAGCCCGGTACCTGGTAGATCCCCAGTCATCTTTGTATGAAGGGCAAGTAGTCTTCTCGGCGCTTGAATGGTTCTGCGCCCTTATGAGGGTTTCTTGAAGAGGGGGGGGGGCCTTGAGTTGGAGGCTGGATAAGTTTCCTCAGGTCACTGAAAATGGGCCCTGGGGTCCTCTACCGCTGGGCCAGATCAGGGGGCTAGTCTAGGATACCTCACTCAACTTAAGAGACAGCACCTAAATCCTGTCCCTCCCAGTGGCATAAGTCCCCGACTAGGCCCTCCCGCCTAAATCTCCTGCGTGGGTCCCCCAGGTCAGTGATGCCACAACTGACTAGAAAAAGTTCCCTTCCTTGCTTATATATGCCCAGGTCAGGTGACCACTCTCTAAGGCGGCAAAAATAGGCTCCGCCTTTCTTCTGGAAGGTTCCAGGAGCTTCCCCACTCTACCTATGGGCAGGCGGGCAGGCTGGCATTGCAACAATGTATGGGGTCCCAGCCAGCTCCTGGCAACTAGGGTGCTACACTAAAAGACCACGCTGCAGTAGCAGGGGCCAGTGCACCTGCACCCTAACATGGATTAGCCATGAAAAGGTGCCCGAAGGGCCAACAAAAAGAAGGTGGGAAAAATGAGGCAAGGGTGAAAAAAATAGGGTAAGACCACCCTAGGGCTGACAGGTCTAACAATGTGTACATTAAAGAGGTGTGATCACAATGTGAACAGTGGCCAAAACGTTGAATCGTGGAGTTATTCCGGAGCTATGATGCACAGAAAGGAAAAAAGGGTAAAGTTTACCAGGGCCAAAAAGGTACTAACGAAGTTGCTTCAAGCACAACATGATGACAAGAAAACCACTTCGTTTAGATGACATATCCAGTATGGTGTTTGTTGGGTCCAGAAGGCCTAAGGATGGGGTGAAGTCAGGTTTGGAGGGGCAGGGAAAATTTAGGAACCCTAGTTCTACCATAAACCAGACAAGTTCAAGACTTCAAAGCCTAACTGGCTCCATCCTTCATTTGGAGAGTAGAGTTGAATCTCTATATAACTCAAGCTAGTGTTCTGGGAATTCCTTCCTTGCTGACAGTGACTCAGTTCGACTTTGCAATGGCTTCTCAGTGAGCAAGGGGAAGACAAAGTATGAGATACTCTGGTAAAAGCATATCCTCTTTCCACAAAAGGCCACAAAAAATGAGTGAACCTGGATAGGGCACCAGTGCTGAGGAAGCATGAGACTAGACTAATGCTGCAGACAGCTATGCAAAACATTAGTGAGGTGTGATGGCAGCAAACCTTTATGGACTAAAGCGCAGGAGGCAGCCAGAACCTTATTAAGACTAAACATTTCTTTCTAGTATCCTACGGGAAAAAGCACTGTTGGAGCTGTGGAATTTATTTTCAGAGGGAAGAGGATACAGCAGTGGCAGTCTCATATGGGAGATGTGTGGAATCTGTATGGCCTATGTATGAACACTGGATGTAGAGTTAAAGTGTTGTAAATGAAGAGATAAGATAAGTTACTTACCTGCAACTGCAGTTATACAGTATTGGCATCTTTCATAGATTTACATGCTTTAATCTTTCCTCTTTGAAGGGGGCGTCCCACGGAAATCTAAATCAAGCAATAGATAAAATATTCCATAGACCATCATGGTGAGAAGAAAGTTACTTAACTTTGGTAACGATGTATCTGGTAGAGATAGTCTAACCGCAGATTCCTAAACTTAAAATATCAGGCGTCAAACTGGATCCGGAAAACTCTTTCCCCAGCAGTACCTCTGCACGCCGGAGGGCGGCGTCGCCCGGCTCCGTCAGGACGTCGTCCACAGAAGTGACGTCAATGGAACCGGAACCACAAAGACCCCTCCAGGATGCTGATGTTAGAGAAACATTTCAGCACCACAACGTGGAGCCATGACAAAACGCTAGAATACAGGAACAGTGTGTCAAAAAAGAGCAAAAATCTTTGAAACAACAATGGTAAGAAACTATTAGAATGAGAAAGAATATGTTGAAAGAGTACCCAACACATGAAGGGACTTAAGGGAGAGAACAGAGCACCCACCCCCGCCAAAGTCCCATGAAAGCAAAAAACTGTTTGTAACCACAGGATGGCACTATAAAGGACCACAAGCCTAGAACAGACCAACAACAAGTGACCAGAAGTGAACCACCACATAGAGCGTTCACCACACCCCCCACAGTGACCCATGAACCATAGCATAGTCAAATAGAATCTCAACCCAGTCGACTGCAACATAGACCAGGAGACCCAAAAGAAATGGGGAGAAACAGACTAGGGCGGAGGGCGGGTAGGAAAACATGCTGGAGGAACCCAGGTGGAGCAGCATTGAAAAACTGCACCTAGCCTCTCAAAAAAAAATGAGAACGGGTGGAGGGCCAATGTGCCCAAAACAGAATGACACCCTGCCTCCAGGTGTAGCTGGCGAGAGCACCCCCTCAGGAAGACCAAGGCCACCTGTAAGGAGGCGAGGTGGTAGAACCCCACCTTGAAAGGTCCTTGCAGAGCGGGGAGGATGGGTGGGAGTTAAGGAATCTGCGGCTAGACACTCTACCAGATACATCATCACTGTAGGTAACTTGTTCATCTGATAGAGACAACTAGCCCCAGGTTCCTTAACTTAGAATAGATACCAAAGCCATACCCCATTGGAGGAGGGTCTGCGACTGAAACCCACCAAGTCCCAAGAGAACTTACCTGTCAACAACAGCGTGAATCACGGTGGGAACAGCAGTGCCAGCGAGGCGGACACCAGACCCATGAAGCCAGGTAAGGGAGCATAAACAAAGGGAGGCAAAGGCACCACATCAGGGGACGTTACGAGACCTTCCTCGTCCAGACAGGGACGAAAGGAGACCAGAACCAAAAAAGACAGTGCAGAATGGCAAAAAATGTTGAAACCCCCACAAAAAGACGATAAACTGAGCACCGAATCCCCCAGAGACAGAAGTACTAGAAAAAGGGACAAGATAGTATGCCATCGTCAGAGCATACCCACTGACATGCACCACAAGGGATGCCAACAAGTGAAACTTGATATACAGAGTCATGACTACCAGGAGATACAGGCATGTGGATGATAGGATACACACAAGGAGACAGTGTACAGTGAGAACCACACCACAGCTAAACAAAAGCTTTAGGAATGGGATTACCAACAGCACGCATGCGGAGGCAAAGATGCAGGTGCATCACCAGGTAGTCAACCAGCCAACTGTACCCAGAGGCACAAACGGGAAAGGGTAAAACGGCAAAGCCGGGGACACACAGAGTGCTCTTTTCCATATATGAATGCCTGGGATCGAAAACCCCATGTACTAGGGCAAGGAAAACCTAGCATGCATACTCTCACTGTGTATAAATCATGATATAAATACACACACAAGTCTTTGTCTTCGATATATATATATATATATATATATATATATATATATATGTATCACTGAAAAAAACATAGGTTTTAGGGGTGTTCTAGTTAGCTGGACATTTCACTCGTAAAAAACCATTGAAATTCCTCTGTTATAGTTGTACTAAGTATAACTCGCGTGCCCGCAATCCACTGCTGAGGTCACATTACATCATTCATGACATGGTCAGTGACATCACTGATGAAATCTCAAATAACATCACTGATATCACTAATGAGATCATCCAGTGAATGTAGTTTGGTTCGATATTTAAATATGTATTATATATATAGCAATCTGCATTGAAGAATGAGTGGCTGTATAAGCGTCTGGATGGAGGATTTAGGAGCACTGTGATTGACTGTCTAAGTGACTAATTTAAAGTGTCTCACTAAATATATGGGATAGTGATTAAACTGTGTGAATATCTATCACTTTCTCTTGTGTAAGCTACTACATAAGTTGGTTACTAGCTATGTGAAAGTCTATATTAGTTAGTTACGGGAGTATCTGTATTAGACAGTGAATGGGTGTGTGGTTGGGTGGGAGGTGTGTGACTGTTCAAAGATGTGTAAATAGTTGATTTAGCAGGCCTATGAGGTTAAGACTGTGTGGAAACAGTTGTTTGGGTGAGTGAATCTCTTTATGGGTGTGGTGATGAGTAAATATATTTCTCAATGATACATGTCCGACAAAGTAGAAATATAAAAGGCAGTGTATGTGACAGTTGCTGTATATAAATAAGTATACATAAGACTCAGTGATTGTATAAGCGACTATATCCAAAACTTAACTTGTAATAGTGATTTTATAACACTATGTATGACTAAATAAAGTGGTGATTGTATAAGTGTGTAGCTTAGTAAATGTAAGTATGATCAATTGTTTGCACAAGTGAGTGGGATGTGTGCTGGTGTGTAATGTTGATGTAGGTGTATAAGTATATTTAATAGTGAGCTATTGATCTTTGTTCGCATGTATGAGTGAATCTATAGGTAAGTGTTTAGATGTGTGTGTGTGTGTGTAGATGTAGGAATCACCAAGCGGGTTTTTTAGAAACTTCTATTGGTGGGTCAATGGTTTCAAATATGGTACTCCATAATGAGTTGAAAGGTTATACTAGTGTATGATGAGATGTATCAGATTGTCACGTGGATGATGTCATCAGTGATGTTATTTGAGATGTCATGAATGATGTAATATGTAACATCATCAGCAGTGGATTGCAGGCGCGCAAGTTATACTTATTACAACTAACTATAACGGAGGAATTTCAATGGATTTGTACGAGTGAAATGTCCAGCTAACTATAACGCCCCTAAAACCTATGGTTTTTTCAGTGAATTTCAAAGGTTTTTTTAAATGACAATTTTTAAATGAATTGTTATATTTATTTTTTATACTGATTTTCTACATTTTTTTAAAACTATTTTTAGATATTTTATTTTTTAAATTACATTATAATTACATTATACTTACAGTACAAAATATACTTTCTCAGAATGAATTTAGTTTAAATACTTTGGAAATAGGCAATAGACTTAAGTACAGTAGTTACAGTTGTTGCAATAGGCAACACAATTTCCAACAATGCAACATTGAGCTCAATAGGAATTTCTAGTTAAATGCAATTAGTTATTTTATGGATTACTTTTCTAACCACAGTACTGGATCCTACATTCAGTCCTGGGACATCTCATGTAAACAGTTGAGTAAAAGCTTTGGTTACAGTAGTGATTTTTAAGGAATATTATTGTATTTTAAAAGTTGACAAATGTTTTCACATAGAATCAACAAAGTTATCCTATGGGAGGAAATTCACTTAGCAGGGTAGTAGTGTTATCTTTACTTTTTCTTGCACCAGTACTGGATCCAGGATCCACCACTGAGTATCTCCTGTAAACAATTGAAAAAATGGGTTTAAGTCATACAGGCGATTTTTAAGGAATATTTGTAGTTTGTGAAAATAGACACTTGGAAACTTTTCTGGTGAAAACCAGACAATGGATTCCTATGGAAGGAAATACAAGTTACTGGTAAGTATGGTTAGAATTACTTTTTAGGGTTGGTGCTGGGCTAAAAGATGCAGCACTGGGTTCTCTCCTGATAACAGGTGAGTAAATCGCAAATCGTTGTTCGGATGATTTTAGGTGAATATTTTAAAGTTCCAAAACTCCACACTTAGAAGAATTTCCAAGTGAAACCAGTCTGTTAGCCTATGGAAGGAAATTCAAGTTACTGGTAAGTATGGTTAGAATTACTTTTCAGGATCAGTACTGAGCTCAAAGATGCAGCACTGAGGTCTCTTCTGATAACAGGTGAGTAAATCTGAATTCGTAGTTCGGCTGATTTTAGAGGAATATTTGTAAGTTTCAAAAAATCGACACTTAGAAACTTTTTCAGCAAAAAGCAAGCAATGATATCCAATGGAAGTAAATTCAAGCTACTGGTAAGTATGGTTAGAATTACTTTTCAGGATCATACTGTGCTCAAAGATACAGCACTATGGTCTCTCCTGATAACAGGTGAGTAAATTGGAATTCATACTTCATCTGATTTTACTTCGGTCCAGTATATATAGAGCCACTTTCCTACACCATCCCCTCCCTTCATCACTGTGCAAACACGCCCTGTGGCGCGTTTAAAGTTGGGGAAATAATTCCCCTTCAATCCTAAGGGTCCATAGAGTCCAATTAGTCCACTAGGTACATCCAGTAAGTGCCACAGAGCTGCATAGCAGAAAGATGTAAAAAGGGGCACGGCCTGCACCACCCCTCTGCAGCGCAGTGGCGCTTCCTGGAAGCACCTGGTGGGCTACTTGGCTCCCTGGGTCCCTCAGGATTGAAGAGGATTTTTTTCCCCCTCAACGTAAAACACGCCACAGGGCGTGTTTGCACATGTCACCTCAGGCCCTGTCCCTTCCCTTCACCAGTGTGTAAACGCGCCCCATGGCATGTTTTAAGTTGGGAGATTAAGCCTCCTTGAATCCTGAGGGTCCCTAGGGTCAAACTAGCCCACTAGGTACTTCCAGTAAGCGCCACAGATCTGCGTTGCAGACAGGTGTAAAAAGGGGCGTGGCCTCTGAACAACTCTCTGCAACGGCGCACACTGGAGGTACCTGGTGGGCTAGTTGGCCCCCAGGGACCCTCAAGATTGAATAGCAATTCATTCCTCAATTTAAAACTCACCACAGGGCATGTTTGCACAATGGTGAAGGAAGGGGGCAGGGCCTGAGGTGACATGTCTGCAAACACTCCCTGTGGCGCGTTTTATGTTGGGAAATTAATTCCTCTTCAATCCTGAGGTCCCCTGAGGGCCAACTAGCCCATCAGGTACCTCCAGTATGCGCCAGGGAGCAGCATTGCAGAGAGGTGTTCAGAGGCCACGCCCCTTTTTACAACACTCTGCAAAGCAGCTCTGTGACACTTACTGTAGGTACCTGGTGGGCTAGTTGCCCCCAGAAGGCCTCAGGATTGAAGAGGACTTAATTTCCCAACTTAAAACGCGCCACAGGGAGTGTTTGCATAGTGATGAAGGTAGTTGGGGGGGGGGCAAAGGTGATGTGTGCAAACGCTCCCTGTGGCGCGTTTTAAGTTGGGGGATTAAGTCCCCTTGAATCCTGAGGTTCCCTGGGGTCAAACTAGCCCACGAGGTACTCCAGTAAGCGCCACAAGGTTGCATTGCAGAGGTGTAAAAAGGGGCGTGGCCTGATCCACCTCTGCAACGCAGCCATGTGGCGCTTACTGGAGGTACCTAGTGGGCTAGTTGGCCCCCAGGGACCCCCAGTATTGAAGGGGAATTAATTCCCCAATTTAAAACGCGCCACAGGACGTGTGTGCAGAGTGTTTTTGTGGGGGGGCGGGGCCTAGGGATGATCGTGTGTTTTTCTATAAAGGGGGCTGTGTGGCCCCACTTCCTTTTACTTTTTTGGGTCCCTGGGGACCCCATCCCCCAGGGCCTGACCCGAAAATTTAAATATAAATATTTTCTTTACGGGAAGGGGGCCGCATGGCCCCTCTCGCGTGGCAAATTCCGGGCGCCTGGGACCTCATCCTAAGGGGCATGACCAATTTTTTAAATATTTCTATGGAGGAGGCTGCGTAGCCCCCCTAAGGCCACTTAAGGCCCCGGGGACCCGATCCCCCCCGGGGCCGGCCATTGTTTTATTTATTTATTTTTAATGGGGGAGGGGGGCCGCGTGGGACCCCCCCTCCCGGGTCACTTTTAGTTCCTGGGACCCGATCCCCCGGGGCCTGGCCTCTCGTTGGGGACCGTGGGAGGGTCCCCAATCCCCCCATGGTCCCAGCCAGTTCCCCGCCTCCTCCGGGAGCTGGCATTGCTTTTCCACATGGGGAGCAGCTAACATGCTGCTCGCCATATGGAAAAGCAATCAGCTTTTCTTCTTTGAAGCATGAGCAGGTTTCCCTGCTCTCGCTTCAAAGAAGCAAAGCAGTTTGCAATGACAGGGTGGGAGCCACGAGGCTCCCGCCCTGCCATTGCAAGCATCAGTGTCCCGGGGGTAGGCACCCCCGGACACTGCAGGAGCCGACCCTAAGTGGTGGTGTGCAGGGGGGGGCTCAATCCCCCCACACAGGTTTATTTATTTAAGACAGCCCGGGGGGGTGGCTGTCCACGGGGCTGTGGGGGGGTGAGCACCCCACGTATATCGAAAAGCCCTGGCGGTGGCGGTCCCCAGGGCTTGGGGGGCCTTTTAGCCCCTCACCCTCTTATTTTCAAAGCCCGGGGGGGGGGGTGGCGGTCCCCGGGGCTGGGGGGCTATGAGCCACCCCGCACAATTTATAATAAAGCCCCCGGGGATGACGGTCCCCGGGGCTGGGGGGCCCCTTTGGGCCCACGCCTATACTAAGTCATTGCCCACAGGATTTAAACCCCCCCTCCCCCCAGGGGCTAATATCTAATATTGCGCGGGAGCATGCTTTTCTTTTTTTTTTTTTTTATTGGCAAGATCCGCGCAGCAGATTTTTAAAAAAAATATATAAGTACATTTTGGGCCCCTGGGGTCCTTGTGGGACCACCTGAGCAGGCCTAGAGGGACAGGGTGTTTCTACCCTGCCCCCTTTTTGCGTTTTCTGCATTTTTTTAATAGGTTTCTTGTGCTTCAGTTCTAACAAGGCACAAAATGGCTGCCAACACTTACTGAATTGGAGTGTTGACAGCCAATTAGAATACAGCTAGTGCACGGCAGGGTGCGCGGATCCACTGCGACCATAGATATATATGTAGTTTTAAATGTCATTTTCTTAAGAACTACTGAACAGATTTACACCATTTAGGCAAAAGGCACGAGTCTGAACTGAGGACTACCTCTTTGCCAAATTTGGTGTAATTCGTTCAGCAGTTCGGGCTGTAGCTGCGGCTAAAGGTCCCTATGGAAAATTGCACTGGGAAAGCACGTTTTGGGACCCCCCCCCCTTTTTTTTTTCTCACCCCCCCTCTACACGAATCATCCCGAGACTTTCAGGTTAGAAGTGGACCGGAGCTGGCCATTAGTTTTGAAAATTTCCCGAAGATTCATCAATCGGCATCAATGTTATTCCAAGTATAATGTTGCGGATTTCGAATGGAAAATAGGTCCTAACTATAACTACCTACTGGCAACCGCCAGTAGGTGTTATATTACCTACTGGCAATAGCCAGTAGGTATATATAGTTAGGATTTTTTGTCTATGGGACTTTTGAAAATTCTATGTCTAATAACTTTGGCGTTTGTGGACGGAATCGGCTGAAATTTTCAGGAAAATGGCACATTTTGTTTCTGAGAAGCCCCTGAAAATTTGGGGGGGTTTCGTCAAGGGGGGGCCGAGAAAAAAGGGGGTCCCAAAACGCGTTTTTCCCATTCATTTTTACATAGGGCGTTTGGCCTCACTTTTAGCTCGAACGGCTGAATGGATTTGCACGAAACTTGGCAAAATTGTAGGGACTGTTAGCCCGATGTGCCTTTGCTGGGTCTCAATATATGTGCTCCAGTGGATTTTGAGAAATTAACGTTTTAAAAAACAGATATATCTGTGACAGCGTCCCGGGTAGCGCTCCGGTTCGCGTACTTTTCGCGTAACGGAACTTTGCGAAGCAAAGCTGATTGGCTCTCCGGCGTCTGTCAACATTCCAAACAGTCCGGAGCGGCCGCCATCTTGTCTCTCGGTAGGATCGAGAGACAAGAGGTGGTGAAAAACGAAGGGGGAAATGAAGGAAAGGGGGCAAGGTAGACCCCTCCTGACCCCCTAGGATTGATGAGGGGGCTATTAAAGTTCCCCGCGGGGCAAAAGAAAAAAAATTTGCAATTTTTCGCCGTAGAGGCGCGTTCCGGTACGCAAACCGGGCAGCTAACCGGCAGCGTAACGGGAGTCTGAGGAGAAGCTGATTGGCTGTCAACATTGTAAACAGTCCGGAGCGGCCGCCATCTTGTCTCTCGGTAGGATCGAAAGACAAGAGGTGGAAAAAAAAAAGGTGTAAATGAAGGAAAGGGGTAAGGTAGACCCCTCCTGACCCCCTAGGATTGATGAGGGGGCTATTAAAGTTCCCCGCGGGGCAAAAGAAAAAAAAATTGTGATTTTTCGCGGTAGAGGCGCTTCCCGGTCAGCTAACCGCCAGCGTAACGGGAGTCCGCCATCTTGTGTTTTTGGAGCGTCCGGTTTGCGTACCGGGTAGCGTTCCGGTAAGCGGAACAAGGGGAAAACCAAGAGAAACAGTAAAATAAAATTTAAAGGAATAGATTTCCATCAAACTTGGCAAAATTGTAGGGACTGTGTTTGATAAGATATGTGCACGTGTGGATTTTGTCTAATTAAGGTTAAAAAAAATATATATCTGTAAGCGTGCTCCGGCGCGCTTACGTTACGGGTTTTGTTTGCGCTGCAGAGCTGATACGTCACGGTTATGCGACGCGTCATGAGACGTGGCTACGTGATACGTCACGTAATAAAGAATATATTTTACAGCTATAGATTAGCTTTTAAAAAACCAATGAAATTCACTGAAAAAACCATAGGTTATAGACCATATATAGTTAGGAATTAGCATTTACAAAACCTTGAAAATTCACTGAAAAAACCATAGGTTATAGACCATATATAGTTAGGGATTAGCATTCACAAAACATTATTTTACTTGCACAAAACCATTGAAATTCGCATATATAGTTAGTTTCACTAACTATATATCGCCACCCCCAATCCACTGCTGATGATGTCACATATTACATCATTCATGACATGGTCAGTGACATCACTGATGACATCTCAAATGGTTTTGTAAATGCTAATTCCTAACTATATATGGTCTATAACCTATGGTTTTTTCAGTGAATTTATATATATATATATATATATACATATATATATACATATATATATACATACATATACACACACATACACTACATACATATATATAACAAATTAAGGTAAAATGAAGGAACAAGCATTTGCAATGCAATAGGTCTTGCATTAGGAAAGTTTGAGCTATTGGTCTTGTAAATGACATGTTTTATTTATGTGTTTTTGAAAATTGCGAATTTAATAGCTTTGTCATTTACAATGTCAATACTTATCTTTTGCAAATGTGACACCTATAGCATTTGTAATGCAACATGTTTTGTATTTACGTGACTTAGTTGTATTGATAATACAAACAATGGCTTTACATTTTTTAAATAATTACTTAAATAAAAGTTACTGTAATTTATAATGGAAATAGCTTAAACTTTTGTAAATAACTTTTGTGAAGATTATGTTCAGTGTATTTTATTGTGACGAAAATCCAAGAACAGAAGTTGAAATATTAACATTTTTTTGTGACATTTGTCATAAAGCTTGAATCATTGTGAGAACATATTTGAACCAGTTGTTGAATGGTGGCGACGAGTGATGTGGTGGTGGCGACGAGTGATGTGGTGGTGGCGACGAGTGATGTGGTGGTGGCGACGAGTGATGTGGTGGTGGCGACGAGTGATGTGGTGGTGGCGACGAGTGATGCTGTGGTGGCGCAGAGTGATGCTGTGGTGGCGCAGAGTGATGCTGTGGTGGCGCAGAGTGATGCTGTGGTGGCGCAGAGTGATGCTGTGGTGGCGCAGAGTGATGCTGTGGTGGCGCAGAGTGATGCTGTGGTGGCGCAGAGTGATGCTGTGGTGGCGCAGAGTGATGCTGTGGTGGCGCAGAGCGATGCTGTGGTGGCGCAGAGCGATGCTGTGGTGGCGCAGAGCGATGCTGTGGTGGCGCAGAGCGATGCTGTGGTAGCCCAGAGCGATGCGGCGGTGTCCCAGAGCGATGTGTGTGGTGGTGTCCCAGAGCGATGTGTGTGGTGGTGTCCCAGAGCGATGTGTGTGGTGGTGTCCCAGAGCGATGTGTGTGGTGGTGTCCCAGAGCGATGTGTGTGGTGGTGTCCCAGAGCGATGTGTGTGGTGGTGTCCCAGAGCGATGTGTGTGGTGGTGTCCCAGAGCGATGTGTGTGGTGGTGTCCCAGAGCGATGTGTGTGGTGGTGTCCCAGAGCGATGTGTGTGGTGGTGTCCCAGAGCGATGTGTGTGGTGGTGTCCCAGAGCGATGTGTGTGGTGGTGTCCCAGAGCGATGTGTGTGGTGGTGTCCCAGAGCGATGTGTGTGGTGGTGTCCCAGAGCGATGTGTGTGGTGGTGTCTCAGAGTGATATGGTGGTGTCCCAGAGTGATATGGTGGTGTCCCAGAGTGATATGGTGGTGTCCCCGAGTGCTGTATGGTGGTGTCCCCGAGTGCTGTATGGTGGTGTCCCCGAGTGCTGTATGGTGGTGTCCCCGAGTGCTGTATGGTGGTGTCCCCGAGTGCTGTGTGGTGGTGTCCCAGAGTGATATGGTGGTGTCCCAGAGTGATATGGTGGTGGCGCAGAGTGATATGGTGGTGGCGCAGAGTGATATGGTGGTGGCGCAGAGTGATATGGTGGTGGCGCAGAGTGATATGGTGGTGGCGCAGAGTGATATGGTGGTGGCGCAGAGTGATATGGTGGTGGCGCAGAGTGATATGGTGGTGGCGCAGAGTGATATGGTGGTGGCGCAGAGTGATATGGTGGTGGCGCAGAGTGATATGGTGGTGGCGCAGAGTGATATGGTGGTGGCGCAGAGTGATATGGTGGTGGCGCAGAGTGATATGGTGGTGGCGCAGAGTGATATGGTGGTGGCGCAGAGTGATATGGTGGTGGCGCAGAGTGATATGGTGGTGGCGCAGAGTGATATGGTGGTGGCGCAGAGTGATATGGTGGTGGCGCAGAGTGATAGGGTGGTGGCGCAGAGTGATATGGTGGTGGCGCAGAGTGATATGGTGGTGGCGCAGAGTGATATGGTGGTGGCGCAGAGTGATATGGTGGTGGCGCAGAGTGATATGGTGGTGGCGCAGAGTGATATGGTGGTGGCGCAGAGTGATGTTGTGGTGGCGCAGAGTGATGTGGCGGTGTCCCTGAGTGATGTGGCGGTGTCCCTGAGTGATGTGGTGGTGTCCCGGAGTGATGTGTGGTGAAGGTCCCCGAGTGCTGTGTGGATGTCCCTGAGTGCTGTGTGGATGTCCCTGAGTGCTGTGTGGATGTCCCTGAGTGCTGTGTGTGACCCTTCACCTGCCACTCCTGCAAGTTCAACTGCATCAGGACCCACACCAAATCCACAAACTCCAAACAGAGCTCCGACACTAACCACCTAAAGTGCATCCTGCTCAACACCCGCTCGGTCCACAGACATGCCATTGACCTTTGGAACCTACTCGACACCACATCGCCGGACGTCGCCTTTCTTACAGAAACCTGGATGAACGCCTCATCAGCACCCGACATCGCCATAGCCATCCCGGACGGCTATAAGATCATCCGAAAGGACCACATCAACCAAACTGGAGGAGGCATCGCCATCGACCATAACACCATCCGCATCACGACCAGTTCCGACGACAACCTCGCAGCCGCCAAACACCTTCACTTCCAGATCCACACCGACCCCAAGACCACACTCCGAGGCACTCTCATCTACAGGCCACCAGGACCCCGCCCACAATTCAGCGAAAACATCACTGACTTCATCAGCCCACACGCCCTCCCCTCCGAGGACTATATTCTACTGGGAGACCTTAACTTCCACCTGGAAAAGAACAACAACAGCAATACCACCACCCTTCTGGACAACCTCGCCAATCTTGGACTCAAACAACTTGTTAACACCCCCACCCACTATGCCGGACACACGCTCGATCCAATCTTCACCTCCAGCAAGCACATCTCCTTCAATCACACCACAGCTCTCCATTGGACAGACCACAGCTGCGTTCACTTCAACTACAAAAAGACTACGGCCCACAACCACCCACAACCAATTCCCCGCAGAAACTGGAACAAAATTACCACCGACCAACTCTTCACATCGCTTCACCAAAACCCTCCTGCAAAATCATTGGACCCAAACCTTGCAGCCACCAACCTCACACAATGGATCACCCACAACGCTGACAAATTAGCACCCCTCAAAAAACATCTAATCAAGCAAGGTAGCAAAAAAGCCCCCTGGTTCAACGATGACCTTAAGAAATCCAAGAAGTTCTGTTGCACCCTCGAGAAAGCCAGGAGAGAAAACCCATCCACTGACAACCTGGCCACCTTCAAGAACGCCCCCGCAAACACCACCAACTGATCCGATCCACCAAAACATCAGCATTCAAGGATTGACTCGACAACAACGCCCACAACAGCAAGGAACTATTCAACATAGTCAAAGAATTTACCAACCCCACCGCCGGCACCAACGACATCACTCCCTCCCAAGACCTCTGCGACTCCCTAGCCTCATTCTTCCACAACAAAATCGCTGAAATACACAACAGCTTTGAAAACCAGTCCGGAGACCATTCCACCCCACCCACCTTTGAACTTAAACCCCCTCCAACAACCTTTGCGCCTGGAACCCTATCACCACTGAAGACACCATAACCTAGGCTTCATCCTGGACTCCTCCCTCTCGATTACCAGACAAGCAAACGCCGTCTCATCATCATGCTTCAACATCCTACTTATGCTAAAAAAAAAATCTTCCGTTGGATCCCCACCGAAACAAGAAAGACGGTCACCCACGCACTGGTCATAAGCCGACTGGACTACGGAAACACCCTCTACGCCGGAACCACAGCCAAACTACAGAAAAAACTCCAACGCATCCAAAACACCTCAGCCAGACTCATACTAGACATCCCCCGCCAAACTCTTATTTCCGATCACCTGAAAGACCTCCACTGGCTCCCGTCAACAAGAGAATAACGTTCTGTCTCCTCACCCACGCACAAAAAGCCCTCTACGACCTAGGACCCGAATGCCTCAACTCGCGCCTATCCTTTTACACCCCCACCCGCCAACTACGATCGTCCAATCAAGCCTTCGCCGCAATTCCAAGCATCCATAGATCCACCATGGGGGGGGGATCCTTCTCCTTAGCGGCCAAAACCTGGAATTCTCTCCCCACCCACCTCCGCCTCACACAGAACCACCTCTCCTTCAGAAAGCAACTAAAAACTTGGATATTCAATAAATAAGTACCCCCCTCCCTCAAGCGCCTTGAGACCCTCTGGGTGAGTAGTGCGCTATACAAATTTTAAACTCGAACTTGATGTCCCAGAGTGCTGTGTGGGGATGTCCCCGTGTGCTGTGTGGGGATATACCCGAGTGATGTGTGTGGTTGTCCATGAGAGATGTGTTGGTGTCCCTGCGTGATGTGTTGGTGTCCCTCAGTGATGCGTGGGGGTGTCCCTAAGTAGTGTGCCGGTGTCCATGAGTAAGGTTAGGGTGTGCCTAAGTAATGTGGTGTTGGCCATGAGTGTTGCCCCAGAGTGATGTTAGTTGAGAAAGTGATTTGTAAAAGGTGACAATGTGAGCATGTTTACATAAAAAAGTAGAAACTATTCTTGTTGCGTAATTACAACTTTTTAAAAAACGTATTGTAAGTAAACAAATGGAAAGCACCTGCAAAATACTAGCATAGCAAAACATAAGAGACTATTTGTCCGTAAATTAAGGGCTATGGAAGTAAATGTAAAAGGCGGAATACGTGGTCAGATAGGAGCCAGTGAGAACGCCCAGCGAAGCTAAAAGTAAAGTCGAGCGACCATATGGACAGGGAGGGAGTGGGCTGCCTGCAACTCGAGCGAGCATAGGGAGGAGGGTGTGGTCTGCCTACTAAGTGTCATGCGTGTGGCAACAGAGCGTGTCGCGCGCCCCGCTGAAAGGATGCAGGATTAAAGGAGGAGTAATGTTTAGTTATTGCTCTCCTGGCTCCGCTGGTCTGTTTACTTGTAACACTTGTTAATTGGCCCATTGTAAGGGAACAGCGTGGAAGTGACACTCTCGGCATGCCTGCACCATAAAGCCCACTTTGTGTTTTGTTTACTTATAAGAAAAAACTAGACTTAAAAAGAAGCTAGATCTTCGGTTTGAGTCCCAGAAAATGTGAAATTACAAACTGGTTACACAGATTACTGAAACTGGAAGGATAAATATAGCTGATGTGTGAAATCTTCAGTCGGTCTTGGGCTTTAAACCAACTATGCTTGGCATGATAGATTTTTCGGCGTATAAGTAGTGTTAAAAACGAAACTACAAGTCCCAGAATGAAAAGTATTGGTCGCTAAAAACTAGGACTGGAGAAATGGATAACCCTAGCGGTTGTGTGCTTATGCTCCTCTGCTTCTCCCATCTCTATAGGGAGGGCTTATAGTGGCCTCTTGTGCCCATGTTCCTATGTGGCCAACCGACCCTCTGCTATTGATGGTGCACTCGCTTCTAGTGCTTAGCTTCGCTCATTCTGAATAGAAACCTACAAGTCCCAGCATGCTTCGCGTTGGTGAAAAATATAGCAGATATCACTGGAGGTGCCCCAGTGACATGGGGCTGTCAAAAGCTTGGCACACCGTCTTCATAGATTTCTATAGCGTTTACATATGAAACGCCCTCATGCACTGAAGTCCAACACGTGATTGTGAACGACACTGGGTTTTCATTTGATTTCTACACGAAAACCCCTCTAGCACAGGAAAGACCAGATCACTTGTGTGCACAAGAAATCACTTGGTTGTAAAAGGAGTTTGCGAGGCAAGAGTTGTGTAGAAGGGGGCTGAGGAGGAAGAAGGAATTAAGAGGGTGGACAGAAGAAAGATGAAAGGAGAGAAGATATAACGCCTACCGGAATGAAATGAGACTGGGAGTTAGGTTTAGGGAAGTGTGGATGTAAAGAGAAAAAAAATGAAAGGAAAAGATGCAAAACGAGGGGCGACTAGAGAAAAGGTCATGGAAATAAAACAGAGGAAAAGGAACAGAGAAGAGGGGAACCAAATGGAACGCAGATACACTAAAGAAAGGAATTAAAGAGAAGAGGCAATACGTGAAAGACTAATAGGAAGAACGCTTGATGAGGTGTGGTGAGAAGAGAAAACGTAAGAGAAAGAAACCAGCCCTCGGCATTGCTGTGATGGGGGGGCGGGGAGAGACAAGAAGGGAAGAATAGGGGAGAGTAAGGGTGTCGAGACGCACAGGGAGCAGTAGCCTTTGATGTGCCGGCCGTGGGCAGAGAATAATTAGGGGAGAAGAAATGCCAGAGCGCACGCTGGGGGAAGCTTGTGGGAAGGAGCCTGGTGGCTTTGATGCGTGCATGTGCTTTTCTCATGGGCACAGCATCAAATCGCCTGTTTGGTTAAGCTCTTGTTAAGCCCCAATTTGTCTTGACATCTGCAATGCGCAAGCGCATTGGCAGAGGTCGAGCCCTAAACATGAAAAACAGGGAGGGGGGTTTGGGGGGGGATTTGGAATCGAAGTGCACACCATTGATAAAAGAAAGTCGCACAATATATACCAACGGCCCGGTGTGAAACATAGCAGGACACAATTGTGTCAAAAACACCGAAAAGCAACATCCCCCTGACTGGGACGGAACAGTGACCCCTTCACGAGACAGGCAGGGACACAAGAGAAGGAGTGAGAAATACCTAGACAAAGGCCTGGCAGAAAAAGGGGTAGATACAGTCCCATACAGACACTGAATAATGACGAGTATCCTGAAGAAGAATACCTGCACCGGAACATACACAAAAGCAACAGTGCCTTTAGGTAGGATTGGTAATTCACAGCCAGTGAAACACCTGGAGCAGAACACAGAACCGTGGATTAAGAGGGACAGCCCTGAACTACTAGAGTAAACCAGAAAACCTCAGCGGAGGCCAGAAACGGAAGGATCTGAACCCCTGCACGCAATAAGCAAAGGGACTGATGTCCCTGCCAGGGAAGTGCATAGGTCACAAGGTAACAGCAGAAATGTAGCTAGTGGAAACACCACCGCCCATAGGCTAAAAGCCCCACAGGACCGGAGCCATGAGAAAAGACTTAAGCACTTCCCCCACACCAAGAAGTGAGAGTAGAACACAGTCAAGACAGGGGCCGAAGGTACACTACCGGCGCCCTGTGACAGCAAACATATCCTGTGTGTACAAACATAGCGTGTCTCCACAGACAGGAAAGAGCTACGGACCAACCATAGACTAGAACACAAAACACCCAGAAGAGAATCGCACCAGCCCCGTGGGTCTCACTAGCAAAGTTAGGGCCTATAATGTTTCTCAGGTATTCCCATGAAAATAATTCACCCTCCAAAAATAAATCGCCCCATACAGCCCCTCGTTACTAAGATAAGGAATCATAATAGTTACGATTTCCTTTTAGCCAAAATTACTTAGTAACATCCGAGCTGTTAAGTCAGACCAAGCCACCATTATTGGCTATTGGTAAGCATGAGCCCTTCATTGATGGGCTAAAAAATTATTTTGAACATCCACGGTACTGAATAGCGTATTTTCTAAATATTTTCTGGAAATGAGTGCAAGGGAAAACGAGTCCCAAATCCTAATGATATCCCGTTCTAATTCTTAAAGTGTGAGCCGGTTGTCTAATATTCATCCCGATAAGTTTACAAAGTATTGCATATAATTAACCTTTTTATCGGTCTTTAATCAACCATGATAATATTTAGAAAATACGCTATTCAGTATTCAGAAATCGTAACTATTATGATTCCTTATCTTAGTAACGAGGGGCTTATATGTGTAAACAGTCGATAAGGAGAGTTTTCTCATTTTCGTGGCAGATATCATTATGTATTTTAACGCTAAAAGGAAACTATACAAGCTACGATGACAAAGCCTCTCAACGAGGGGCTTACATATGTGATTAGCCAATAAGGAGTGTTGTTACTTAACCCCTTCACTGCTGGCCGGTTTCCGCCGCTGTGCGGTAAACAAAAGAACAGGGGCGGGCCATGACGCACCCCAGCCGTCATCAGCACACGAGCACCGTAGTGCATGACGGCTGGGGTTCGTCATCAGCATACAAGGGGTTAATACACAGGTCCCACCATGATAACGTACGCATAGCTGAACAAAAAGTAAACAAAGGATCACATGACCGGATATCTTTCAATGGTTGGACCGCAATGGAAACACCATTGCAAGTCGTGAATGGAAGCGGATGTTATAATACACGGAAACCGGATATAATAGGGATGTCGGACCAGAGAGGAAACAGTTTAAAATAAACACACAGGTGCATTGTATTGAATTTTTGCCCGGGATTTTGTTTGCGGGCGATGATTGGACAAAGGGCTCTTTAAATTTCACAAGCATTATGGGGAAACCTCTATCGGGATTTATCGTACCCGGCGGTCGTGGAGAAGCAAAGCTCCCATCAATTATCGGTGAGTTATTGAGGAAAATTGGAAGGGTTTTTTAATTAAAAAGAATTAGGATGTTAGATAACTAATACGGTGTTGTACGTGTCTCTTGTTTTAATCTCTTTAGATGGTGAATATGGCACGAATAATATGAGTTTTTACAACAGGCATTTTTCCATGATAAGAGATTTGGGGTGAGTAATGCCATTCGCGGAATGTAGATAAATAATTCAGTTATCAGTTAGAACACAATGGAACAAATTAGAGGCTTATATTTTGTACTCTTTATATCAGAAGTATTGGAGAAATTCGTCTGAAGATTAGAACAGTTAAAATAAGAGGTCGATACGAAGTGAAGTATAACAAGTTTAGTGTTCTACAGGTAAACCCCTTTATTTCTTCTTGTCCTGGAGGAAAGTTGTCAAAATTAGAATCGTTTAGGAATACAAGATATATATATGAAAATATGTAGGGGTTTGGCATACCCAGCACTTTTCAGGACTCTCCAAATTTGATGGTACTGTTAGCAAACAAATAGTAAAATTTATGAGACTCTAGAAATGCAGAGGAATGGAATAATAGATATTGGAATATACATGGTCCAGTCAGATTTGGTATTCCACTAACTAATATAATATGTGGCTGTAGATATCTTGAGCGAGGAATGGGTCACATGCCCCGCGATAATATTAAGTTATGGTATTACACCCTTTCAGATTAATGAAAACACATGATCAACATTCGGAGCAATTGATATTCGAAACGTTGAAGTACGCAGAGACTGGGAACATTACGTTAACAATAGTTGAAGGTGAGCCCATAATTTGATTTCGAAATAACTTCCTTATGGCGTCATATGTGCCATATTAATTGAATTTGGAACTGGTTGCCTATATCATCCCGATCTGTCCAACACTTGCAATTAAAGCAGGTTATTAACAATGTAGTATCTAACATTTACCGCCCAACCCATAGGTTTGCGAGAGAGAAAAAATCAGTAATAGTCAATATTGTTACCATATTGGCACCAAATGGTTGAATTTTGTAATTCACAAATGTATAAACATCCTTGTTTACTTTCAGTCCTAAGTATAGGAGAATGTTACTTACACATATTTATTTTATGTTCATGTTCACAGCCCTGATGGCTGTTGGAATCTTAAAGAACATATCAAGAACATACTTAATATTTTTTGTCCTTTCTTTGATTAATTATTGTTTGATAATAACCAAGCTTGTGGTGACAAAATTGTAATTAAAAATTACCACTGCTCTATCTAAATTTCTGTACTCCCAGCTGATTTTTTGATTATATGTTGGCTAGTATAGGGTTAGACGGTGCCCTAGTAGCTGGTTGTAGTACAACTAGACTAACTTAACTATCCCTTAGAGTGCTCCAAAGCATACCCTACGTCGTCCGTATCTTTTGAAAAAAGTAACTAGAAAGGTATACCTACAGGTACGATTGATCCTTTTTGGACGGTTTGTATGTGGCTGCGTGAATGAAAATGGCAGATGAACAAATAGTTGACGTGGGGAATGCTGTGCCACACTCGAGTGGTTCCTCCCTTAGAATACTTTCATGGAATGTGAGGGGACTAGGGGATAAGGTGAAACGCGGCCTGGTACTAAACGAGCTGAAAAGGCACAGACCCCAATTGGCGCTCTTGCAGGAGACACACTTGACAGGAGGGGCCACTAAGGCCTTAGATAAGAAAGGGTACAAGATGATGGTGCATTCGGAGTTTATCGGGCTCCCGGGGAACGGGTATTTTGATTAAAAAATCCTCACACTTCATTCCAATAAGCACAAAAACTGATAGTCAAGGCTGCTTCGCAGCATTGCAGGGGCAATGGGGTGGTCGCCCTCTAACAGTGGTTTCAGTATATATCCCGCCATCCCTCCACTCAATAATGCTTCCAGCCCTTGGTGATTTTTTGTTGTCTCTCCCCGAGAGTGATGTCATTTTGGGTGGGGATTTTAATGCAGCGGTAGATTTACAGCTTGATAGGTTCCCTGCGACAGCTTCACCCGGGGGACCCTCTCGGTTTCAGCGATTCCTAGCAGCAATGGGGTTAGTAGATATTTGGCGTCATGTCCATCCTCAGGACAAACAGTACACATTCCACTCCACAGTCCATAACAGTCTCTCCCGGATAGATTACTTTCTGGCATTAGGAGAAGGACTGCAGCGCGTGGATACTGCAGACATACACCCTCGAGGCATCTCAGACCACTCTGAGATAACTCTAACCATTTCCACCCAAGCAAAATCGCGTATCCGCATATACCCCATTCAAGCATCATATTTCAAAGTCCCAAACATCAGGAAAGCTCTCCAGAAGGCTACAACGCAATATTTTGATTAAAATGTTGCACTGTGGCCTCCTCCGAGGTGCTATGGGAGGCCTACAAGACAGTACTAAGGGGGCAAGCTATAAGCTCAATCGCGGTCCATAAAAAGGAACAGGCGGCTGAACAGTCTACACTTGAGCTAAAACTACGTGAAGTCACAACTTTACACAAGGCTAACCCTACAGATGACACGGCACATACCCTTGCACTCCATCAGCGATTATACACAGAACATGCTCGTCTCACGGTGCAGGGGCACATTACTGATACACAGAATCGGATATATGATGTAGGCGATAAGGCGGGAAAGATGTTGGCCTGGCTCGATAAAAGGGGGGGTAGCTCCAGAGGGATTCAACAGGTGAAAGATAGAAATGGCGTGACGCAAACCAACCCTTGAACAGATAGTAGAAGCACTGGCGGCACATTTCGAACAGGTGTATACTCCAGAGAGGGAGGTGACCGCGGTCATGGCCCACGATGCACAGAGTAGAATAGACATCCCAGTATTACAACCAGAAGCGATAGCCGACCTGGATGTGGCCATAACCAGCGATGAAATGCAGCTGGCCATACGAGCGCTCAAACCTGGAAAAGCTCTCGGTCCAAACGGCATTCCAATGGAATGGTACCAGTCCCAGTCTGAAGACCTTAGTCCGTACTTGCTCGATATGTATGAAGAATGCCGAGAGAAGGGTGCGCTTCCACTAGACCAGAGAACTGCCACTATAGTAGCAATACCCAAGCCCGGTAAACCACAGGAAGAGTGTTCCTCATACCGCCCCATCTCCTTATTAAACGCAGAAAGCAAAATCCTGGCTAAACTCCTGGCTAACCGGTTGATGACTCATCTGCCTGATCTTATCCATCCGGATCAATCGGGATTTATGCCTCATAGGAACATGGCACTAAATCTCCGCAGGGTTCAGGGGGTGCTGGCGAGGGCGGACCAGATTCACGACAACGCAGTTATACTGGCCCTGGATGCGAAAATGGCTTTTGACCTGGTGGAATGGAACTACCTTTTTGAGGTGTTGTCCTGCATGGGCTTCGGCCCGAACTTTATATCGTGGATTAGGCTGTTATATGCGGAACCGATGGCACACGTGGTGACGAATGGCCACATTTCCCGTACATTTTTGCTAGGGAGAGGCACCCGACAAGGCTGCCCCCTATCTCCTTTGCTTTTCGCGCTAGCCCTAGAACCACTGGCTAACCTAATAAGACAAACACCCTTGCTTAAAGGGATACAATGGAAGGAGGGGTGGGAAGACCGGCTGTCCCTCTATGCAGATGACATGCTGGTGTACTTAACAGATCCCGAACAAGGCGTGCCGGCTCTTTTGAATCTGTGTGACGAGCACAGCAGAATTTCGGGATACACAATTAATTGGAACAAATCTGAGTTATATGTACCGAGAGGCCAGGTCCCGACGCTCGGGCCGGACTGTCCCCTGAGATTAGCTGGTTCCTCTTTCAAGTATTTAGGGATCCATGTCACGCGGGATCCACTGGAATATATGAAATTAAATCTGGCGCCACCATTGGAACGCCTTAAGCAAGACGTCAAATTCTGGGCGGGGTTACCATTGACCATGCTGGGAAAAGCAGCATTCTATAAAATGATGTTGTTGCCCCGCTTTCTGTATATTCTAGACAACACGCCCTTTTCGGTGGCGCCGGGATACTTTAAAAAGGTAGCCTCAGTTGTTTCTGGGCTGCTGTGGGGCAATCGTCCGGCACGCATAGCG
Organism: Lissotriton vulgaris; assembly: GCF_964263255.1. Taxonomy (NCBI): domain Eukaryota; kingdom Metazoa; phylum Chordata; class Amphibia; order Caudata; family Salamandridae; genus Lissotriton; species Lissotriton vulgaris. The sequence goes on from NC_141699.1 coordinate 116,747,929, forward strand.
CAGGCCAAACTACACAGAGGCTGGTACGATGGAGGCATTGCATTGCCGAATCTGCACCTATATTACTGGGCAGCACAGCTTAAGCCCATTAATCAATGGATACATGCCTCGCAATCTGATCCAGCTTTACAAACAGATAGGGCGCAGCTGGGTACCAACAACATGCTCGCCCCACTCAATGACCGCCGTAAAATAAGACTCTTAACAGGGCCTACCAAACTCTCTGTGGAACTATGGCATGTGGCGACGGCCGCGTTGGGCTGGAAGGGGAAAATTACCAAACTCGCCCCGCTCTGGGACACACGTGCCTTGGGAAACCTGAGATACAGCAAAGGCTTCTCTCACTGGGATTCCATTGGAATATCCACAGTGGGCGACATGTGGGAGCGGGGCGAAGTCATTTCATTCTCCCGCCTGAGGGAATTGTATGACCTAGGGCCACACAAGTCATATCGCTACGTACAAATACGCCATGCTTTGCTTGCAGCCATCCCCTCCGGGTCGACTCTACCAGAGTCCTCCCCGCTGGAGGATCGCCTCCTAACTGACTTCATGATAGAAAGAGCGACATCACTGACTTATCGTAAACTCCTGAACAACTTGCCTGACCCGCTGGTTCAATAAATAGCGACATATACTGCCATATGAATCTTTCGTACAGCTAAACTGCACTATTTCTTTTATTTGACCGCATTGTGATTTCCTGATTGTTCTTTTTGTTATTTTCATAAAAAACAAAACAAAACCTTACTTAACTTGCAACGGGATATTGGCCAAATACCTTTCACTCGATTTCGTGATGTGCCTTTTTACAGTAACAGCGTGACCACTGTGTGGATTTTTTTTTTTATGCATGGCTATCAATGTTCTTTATTAGCGGCCGGCCCCTTGGGGTTGTAGGCGATCTGATGTTTCACTATGTGAAGGTAAAATAAAGGTTTAAAAAAAATATATAATAATAATAATAATATGGGAAATGTATGTAAATGTAAATGTGGGATACTTGTATAGCGCACAGTTACTCTACCCGAGTGTCCCGGCGCTGTAGACTGCTGGGGAACCCGTCCTGGCTTTCCCTGTGAGATGGTCCCTTTTTTTGGGTATCTCCAGGGTGAAACCAGGCATCCCTGGCGTCTGTGGGGGCCGTTGTAGAGATGAGGCAAGCTAATGCCCAGAGTTGCCGAGTGTGCTCCCCGGTCGGAGTGGGCACCGATGCGAGAATTATCAGTCCGCTGACCCTGGTCCAAGACCCTGCCGCGTCGGGAATCGAACCCTGGTCCCGGGCCGTTCTCTGCACTCGGGTCTGCCGCCTCTAACCAGTGAGCCACACCTCTCTATAAAGCGCTTGGTTACGCTCAGAAGTGTGTCCCCGCGCTGAAACTGAAAAACTCAGAAACAGAAGTAAGGCGTGAGCCCGGTTATCTTGAAAATAGATGTGTTTTTAGTTTCTTCCGGAAGCTAGATTCAGATGGATGCAGGCGGAGATTAGGAGGCAGAGCATTCCAGCTCTTCGCCACCAGGTAGCAATGGGAAAAGTGACTTGGGCCATTTTTCCAGCACCAGGGCTTATAAAAATATTTTATAAGTAGGCTACATATATCTACAAGATCCCTACCCCAGGTACACCTAGGTGAGACTTCAGGGGTCCTGAATTTGTAAAAATATTGCAGATCCTCCCTCCACAGTGCTCCTACCACCAAAGTCGATTTTGGGCTGCACTATCACACAATGTGGGGAGTGAAATGTGCAATTTCACTTTACCCAGGGAATATAAAACTCATTTCATAAGGGTCTACCTTACAGATACCCGACCCCCCACCCCTGGGACACCTAGGGGAGAGCCTGGGTGTACCTAATGTGTCGAAACATTGTAGGTTAACCATTTTAAATACCCCAAACACAAGTCGAGATTGGGCACAATTTGCTATTTATGGTATAAATCTTTAATTGAAACTTTTCAAAGATATATTCAGCAGTTCAAGGGCAATATCAAAGCTGTACATCACGACCAGGGGATGCCCTAGCCAGGAAATCTGTGCAATATCATACTTAAGGCAGGTCTGCTGGTCTCTAAACTCCCATGCCCTTTTAAATACATGGAGTTGATAGGTAGTTCAATCCCCCTACCCTAATATGTACTAGGGCCCTATGGGGTAGGTCATGCCAATCACAAGGGTACCCCAACCCTTAGTGTACCCTAGTGTATGTAGGTGTTTACACTGTATTCTAAGTGTTGTCAGCATAGCAAGGGTCCTGGGCCTGGTTAGGCAGAACCCAGGGTCAGTCAGAGTCGGTTACCACCAGTATCAGTCAGCAAAATGTTGGGGGATGCCCCGCGCACAGGATTACTTTGCAACACCTATGGAACTTATCAGAGCACTAAACTGTACTTGTAACTAGTAGCAAGATCTATTAAAATAAAGTCACTTCAAATAAATCGAGCTTAGTAGGTAGTGAGCTGGGCACTGCATCAGTCAATATAACAAGATGACTTCTGTGACAATATTTGTAACTAGAGCGGTAGATAGGTGTAAGTAACATAATGCAGATGCATTCACTGGGTAATTTTTATGACCTTGCACATGTACCATATTAAAATTAAAAGAAAGAAAACAGCTATGATAAAATGGAATACCAGGAGATTCATAAAAGATTTAGAAGACATCATGCATTCAAAATTATATTTGTTCAATTTTATATTTAAGGTAATGTTTCAGTGCACACCAAAAACAAGAGCAGATAGATAAGGTAGCTGGAATATAGGTTCCAGAACCATGATTGTTACTCATACCACGTCAACAAGCAACAAACTCCTTTCTGAGCAAAAAAACTGACCATCTTGGAAATGGTCTGTCAAGACAGACACTTACACTTCCCCTGCTTCCTGTTCTCTTCCATTTCAATCCTGCGCTCTCTGCGTCGTTCTTCTCTAGCTTTCTTCTGCCGCAGCCTTTTCCTCTTCTCAATGTCCTCTGCAAAAAATCAACACTTAGTAAACTGACAACCCAGGTGTTGATTCAATATTCTCTGATGCCTCTGCACAAAGTTTGAAGCTCAATTATCAACACACCATGAGTGTACTACCTGAACAAGGCATACAGTCCAAAGTAGAGCAGTTTTCAATCAAATGTTAAACTCGTTGAATGCCAAGAATGCTTTGACAACATACCCTGAAATAACTCTGGCATGGTGTTCCTAATTAAGGTGTTGCTCATCTCCAGCCAGAGGCGGAGAATGCACCCTACATGGGCAAATGTCAACAAAGTAACAAGACCAATTACATTCCCCTTCCATGGTAGGAAAAGTTACTTTACCAAAAAGGTCTGTACTGCTGCAAACCAGCAGTTTGTGCAAGCTCTTTCACCTTCTACTTACTTTTCAAATCCAGTTCAGGTCTTTAAAAGGTACAAATCAAAGCGAAACTGCCATTTTGCCTGTGTGCTTACAACGCAGCCTGTATACATAGAATCACAGTTACTGAAAGTCTCACTCACATAGAATTCATAATTCCTTATTTGTGACGAATAAGTTACATATCTTTGGTAACTCCTTATCTGATGGAGACAGGATTTAGCCGCAGATTCCTTACCTTTAAATTCTCCTAGGTGCCAGACTGGACATGGAAAATGTTCTACAGCAGGACCTCTGCACGTCAGTAAGGGGCGTCTATAGACTCCATAGTCCATCGGATGTGACGTTGACAGTCCAAATAAGCCCTCCGCTGACGTCAGTTTCTTCCGTGACTAATTCCCATGCTAAAAACATGGCACCACTTATAGAAACTGCTTTTGGAAACAGTGTGCCCCAAAAAAACTTTGTAAAACTTTTTTTTTTTTAAACTTAATGAAAGCAAGGGCGCAGCAAGGGATCTGGCATACAAAAGTTAAACCAGTTAGCAGAGCGGAAGTATGGGTGGGTTGGTAAGGAATCTGCAGCTTGAGCTGGTCTCTACCAGTTAAGTAAGGCGTTACTGAAGGGAAGTAACTTATTTATCAGACAGACATCTAGGCACATACCCCTTACCTTTGAATTAGATACCCAAACAATACCATCTCTGGAGGAGGGTCTAAATATCCTGAGTATTGACTAGCCCGCCTACTAGAAGAGTGGCTGGCGGTCAGGAAGGTAGGTGAGGAAAGATGTCTCATCAGAAATAGTGGAAAATCTGTATGGAACAGGTGTCAGGAGAAAAGAACAAGGAGGCATTGTTAAGTACACTTTATAATCATACTACATAGCTCCTCCAATGGTATCCAGACCATAGTGGACAAGACTGAAGGCCAAGGACAATAGCGAATACCACTGGATCAAAGCTCTGTGCTACAGAACCAAGTTATATAAATTGCACCAATAAATGCTTTAGGAAAAGCATTGGGAACAATATGATCATTCGAGGTGAGTAAATACTTTGAGAAAGAAGTGAGCCCTCTGGGTCTATTAAACACTGAAACCAGAGGATGAAGGCTTAGCAATTGCAAAGTAACGAAGTTTAAGTCTCTCCGGGACATGAGGAGAAACACAGCAACTAAAGCAAAAGGCACTACATCCTAAGAAAGGGAGCATAACCTGATCATGGGGGGGAGAGAAGGATATACATATATAGATACACAGTAGAATGAAAAATTCCCAGAAATGCATATAAACGTTTAGAACGGTCATGGGCCGAAGATGTGACAATGGCAAACTGGAAACAGCCACATGGTACTGTTTAAAAGAATAGAGGGAGCGGAGGATATCACACTCCCCCGAAAATCTAAAAGCAATTGGACATAAAACACTATTGACTGAATGGTTACAATCCAGCGGTTGAGAGAACTGAATGAAAACAGCAGGTGAAAAACAACCCAGCAGAATAGAGAAATGAAGACAACTATCAAAGATTGGAAAGATGAAGTTGAACAACTTAGGCTGAAGTTGGAGACAGGAGTCGCACTCCTTGGAGCCCTGGTGTTAAATATTAGGAGGGTCTGTGGTCGACCTCTGCGATCCACAGGATTCAAGGTTTGAACCCAGAGGACATGCAGAAAAAAGAACTGTCAACATAAAATGGAGATATATGCCAAAAACGGCCCAATCCGTATTGGAAGCAGAGAAAGGAAGAAACTGACAAGTTGTCTGGGGAGGGCTTATATGGACTGCCATCACATCCAGTGGACCACATCACTATGTAGTAGCTCAACACCCTCTACCGTTATGCGGAGGTACTGCTGTAGAACGTTTTCTGGATCAAGTCTGGCACCAGGAAATAACTCAAAGGTAAGGAATCTGCACCTACATGTCTATCAGATGTCTAGGACTTTTAGTACACTAGAGGAAGCTAACATCCCATGGTACATTGCAACAGGCAATCATGAAACACAAGAGGCTGGAAAGCAAGTTAATATGTCTTCGCAACTAGGTCTGATGAGTAAACTTGAATTCATGACTAGGATATTAGTGTAGCCTAGATGCATACTTTCAACATATTTAAGAAGGCTTCAAACATTTAAATTAGGAGCTTTGAGGCACACACCCTATAAATATTCAGATAATCTCATGTGGTTGGGGATGTGGAAGATGGCTCGAGGATTTCACCTAAGAGAAATGGTGAAATCATCCAGGTTGGACTAAGCCTACTGGCCACTCGAATCAATGACCTCTAAAGAAGTCCTATGAAGCACTACATTAGAAAATCTTGCGCAACTTAACTCACCCAAAATTGCTCCACCTGAGCTCTATCACGGTGCACATTTCTATCATCCATACAGGTCACATTTGATGGGGACTCACAGGTGAGGATCAGATTAACACATTCAACTGCAGAAATTCTTGCCACAACTTGGTGCGAAGACCACGTAGTGGCTCTCAGCCAGATGGTCTCCTGGCTCAGGCACAGAAGAGGCAGTCTACACCACCCCACCAGTAGGACATCCTAGGAAACTGGAAATGGCTGCATCCAGGACAAAGGAGGACTGCAGTATAAAGCATATGCTCACTTGCTCGACAGTCACGAGACCCGAGGACCAGTCCTTTCAAAGATGCCAACCCCCAACCCCCATGAAGCAGAGGAGACTATGCACCCCTGACTAGAGCATTTATGAGTCACTTTTTGATTCCCTGAAGAGCTCCAAGAGGTGAAACGTGAGCTATCGCAGGATCTGTGTGAGATGAAAGAAGACCTGGGGCAGTTGGGGACATTGCCTCTAACCTGGAAGACAACGAAACTGAAGGATAATGGCCTGGAACACCTACAAGTCTCGCCTCGAAGTACAGCAGTCTGTCCTACAGGCCAGGCATAGGATCTGGAGAATCGCTTGCGCAGAAATATCCGCGAGGGGCACAGGGAGGTGCAGAAGGGTTAGACATAGCGGACTTTGTGGCGGCCCTCTTCCACCACTTCATGGACCCCAACACAAAACACTGTTCAGCTGGACCGAGTGCATAGAGTGGGCCAACCAAAGACTAGCAGCGTGCACTCCCTGGACATTGAAGTGTACTACTTTCAACTTGTAGGAAGCTGGCTCTGTATATACTATACCAAAGTAAGGTATAGTGGGCACACAATCCAGTGGAAACCCAAAGGTAAGCAGAGGTAAAAGCATAATACCTTGCTCTACTTGTGGTAGTGTGGAAGGCTTTATCAGAGGGTAGTGTTAAGCATTTATTGTACACTGAGGCAAGAAATTGTGTCACATTCAGACTGAACTCAGACCAATTTGTTTGCATGCAAATATTGAGTTAATTTATTTCTAGAATCAAGCCACGCCTGGTGCAAGAACAGATGCATACTGGTAATTAGCATATTCCGTTCGAGGCATGTGGGCTGCTGAATTCATATCAGTGCATAGACTGTATAGCAGTATCTCCTCTAGCGGTGGCTACCTGTGCCAGCTGCAGCAGTTTGAAAAAGTTTTGGGGACAGCCTGGCCTACAGCAGCTTGCTGTTTTGCTTGCACGTCTACACAGTAGTGTTTTGTGAAAGTGTGTATGGTGGTCCATGTGGCTGCCTTACAAATGTCTTCAAGAGGAATATTTCCTAGGAAAGCCATTGATGCCCCCATTTTCCTTGTAGAGTGTGCTCTTGTGGGGACGGTTAAAGTGCATTTTGCCTTTTGATGACATATTTGAATGCATTTAACTATCCATCTGGCTATTCCTGACATTGAAATAGGATTTCCTTTGTGTTGTGGTGCAAAAGCAACAAATTGTTTTGTTTTCCTAAATGATTTAGTCCTGTCCACATAATAAAGTAGAGCTCTTTTTACATCTAATGTGTGTAGGGCTCTTTCAGCTACTGACTGTGGGTTTTGAAAGAAAACCAGCAGTTCTTTTGATTGATATGGAAATTGGATGGTTAGTTCTAAGAACCACCCTGTTGGCAGGTACCTGCATGAAAGGTTCTTGAATTGTTAGTGTTTGTAATTCGCTCACTCTTCTGAGTGAGGTAATGGCAACCAAGAATGCAACCTTCCAAGTTAAGAATTGTAGTTCGCATGAGTGTAGAGGTTCGAAAGGAGGGCCCATAAGTCTGGTTAGTACTATATTTAGATTCCAGACTGGGGAAGGGGGGTGTCTTGGAGGGATCATCCTTTTCAAACTCTCCATGAAGGCTTTGATTGCTGGTACCCTAAACAGTGAAAGGTGTTGCCTGTTTTGAAGATATGCTGCTAGGAGCGAGGTGTAGTCTTATAGAAGAGTATGCCAAGTTACATCTTTCTTGATGCAGCAGGTAACATAATGTTTTGTATGGAAGCGTCTAAAGGGTTGATTTGGTTGTTGTTGCAGTAAATAACAAATCTCTTCCATTTAGCTGCATAGCACGCTCGTGTGGTTGGTCGTCTTGCCTCCCTAATGATGTTCATGCAATCTGGGGGCAAGTTAAGGTATCCAAACTCTAAGTCCTCAGGAGCCAGATCGCTAGGTTCATCTGATTGGGATCTGGGTGTCCGATTTCTCCATGGTTCTGAGTTAGAAGATGGGGTGCAAGGCACAGTCTTTGATGAGGAACTACTGAAAGTTCTAGGAACGTGGTGTACCACGGTTGTCTCGCCCATGTGGGAGCAGCTAGGATCAGCGTGAGTGTTTCCGCAGTTTGCGTGCCACCAGCGGGATAAGCAGTGCTGGGGGAAAAGTGTACGCAAATTTGCCTGACCAGTTAATCCATATCGCATTGCCCTGTGACAACGGATGTGGGAATCTGGCGGCAAAGTACTGGCATTTGGAGTTTTCTTTTGTGGCAAACAGGTCTATTTCTGGGTGACCCCACTCTTTGAAGAATGGCTGGAGAACTTGGGGGTGAATCTCCCATTCGTGTAGTTGTTGGCTGTGCCTGCTGAGCAGGTCGGCAATCTGATTGTCCTTCCCTTGGAGGTGTTCTGCTAGGAGAAAAATGTTTTTGGGAATCGCCCACTTCCATATGCTTTGTGCCAGATGGGACAGCTGTGGAGAGTGTGTTCCTCCCTGTTTCTGGATATAGTACATTGCGGTCATTTTGTCCGTCCGGATCAACACCGTCTTGTTGTACAAGTATTTTGAAATGCTTTTAGGGCTAGAAATATCGCTAGCAATTCTAGTTGGTTGATATGCAGCTTTTTCTGTTTGGTTGTCCAGAGCCCTTGTACTGTGTAGTGAAGGAAGTGGGCTCCCCAGCCTGTCAGTGATGCGTCCGCTGTTAGTACTAGTTGTGGAACCGGCTCCTGGAACAGTCGCCCCTTGGAAAGGTTTTGTGGGTTCCACCACTGCAGAGAGTTTTAGTTGTCCTTGAGCCTGGTTCAATTGCCGTGCTAGGCATTCCTGTAATGGGCGCATTTGAAGTCTGGCATGAGGGACAATGAATATGCAGGATGCCATCATGCCTATGAGCTGCATAAAGACTCGAGCTGGCAGAGTGTGTTGCGGCAGGAATTTGCAAATGAGTATCTGCATACTGGCTATTCTTGCTGAGTTTGGATATGCCTTCGCCACTGAGGTGTTTATAGTGGCTCCCAGGTATTGCTGTACGTGGGATGGTTGCAGATGCGATTTTGTGTAGTTGATTGAAAAGCCTAGGCTGTGTAGCAACGGAATTGTTTGAGACGTGTGTGCTGCGCACTCTTGGTACGATTTTGCTTGTATTAGCCAATCGTCCAGGTAAGGGTACACATGGACGTGTTGCCTCCTGAGATGTGCTGCCACTGTCGCTAAGCATTTTGTAAACACTCTTTGAGCCGTGGTAACCCCGAAGAGCAAAACATTGAATTGGTAGTGTTGACGTTCTATTGTGAACCTGAGGTATTTTCTGTGGGCTGGATGGATGGGTATTGATTTTACCATCGCGGAACCAGTAACAGGTCTTATCAATGCATCCTTTGCGCAGGGGTTGGTTCCACCTAGTTGGAAAAAAGCGGTCGTAAAAGCCCTTTTGAAAAAGCCTGGTCTAGATCCATCAGACCTGGCTAATTTCAGACCGATCTCCTTGTTGCCTGGGTTCGGTAAGATTGCGGAGAAACTGGTGAACAGGCAACTGTCACTTCCTGGAGTCTAATGGCTTGTTGCGGAATTCCCAAACGGGATTCAGGCCGGGCCAAGGCACTGATACCGCCCTTCTGGCAGTCGTGGAAGAAGCCAGGAGCATTTTGGATTCAGGAGGATCAGTGGCAGTGATCCTCCTGGACCTTAGTGCGGCTTTTGACAACGTAAACCATCAGGTGCTACTCCAACGACTGTCAGAAGTGGGCCTGACTGGAATGGCCTTGAAGTGGCTCGCGTCGTTTCTTCACCAACGAACCTACCAAGTCTGGGAAGGTAGTGCTCAATCTGCCCCCATCCCCCTTCAATGTGGTGTGCCTCAGGGCTCCTCCCTGAGGCCCCACATTGTTTAATGTCTATATGGCACCATTAGAGGATGTGGTGGCACCACTGGGTATCAAAATAATCAGCTATGCTGATGATACCCAGTTGGTGGTGGCCCTCTCCCAATTGGGGGACCATCCTGACCTCTTGCACTCCTGCTTGTCCAAGGTGTATACTTGGATGGGCAACTCAGCATTAAAATTGAACGGCTCTAAAACAGAGCTGATGTTGTTGGGACATGCGGGGCCTTCGTTACCGCCAGGTAGCTGGCCGACTTGCCTTGGCGATTCTCCAACCCCCAAAAAAGAGATTAAAAGTTTGGGCGTGTGACTTGAACAAAATTTGTCTTTCAAGACCCATGCAAAGAAAACTGCCGGAGTCTGTTTTGCTTTGCTTCGATCGGCCCGCAAGATTCTACCCCTTCTCCCTCCGACCTCCAGGAAACTCCTTATCCAGGGGCTGATTGTCTCGAGGTTGGACTACAGCAATGCGCTTTTCTTGGGCGCTCCGGAGGCAACGCTCACTAAACTTCAACAAGTGCAAAACGCGGCAGCAAGGCTGCTGTTGAATATTCCTAGGAGACAATCAGCATAACCAGCATTAAGAGCACTGCATTGGCTCCCAGTACGGGAGAGGATAAAATTTAAATCTCTGTACGGCTCATAAAATCCTGAGAGGGAAAGGCCCTCCCATTGTAGTGTAGTTCCTAGTTTCCCACTAGGCCCTGCGCATTGGAATAACAAACAGTAGTATCGACGTGGAACTGCGGATATTCCAGGCCTCCACTGACTATGCTAAACTTAATTGGGTTGTGTTACCAACTAGCTCAGAGGTCACTGGAAACTTTCTTCTCTGCATAGGAAGTGATCAGCTTCCTTGGCACAGACAAGAAGGGATTCAGTTTTCCAACAACCGTGCAACATGACAACTTTGCTCCTCAGATCAAGAGTCGATCTCTAGGGTCGTGTGAAACAATAGACATAGATTTCACTCAGTCAGTCTAGTGCAGTTTACTTTCACAGTATGTAGAGAATAGAGAGACGGGCGTTTATCAATAAAGGGTTAACATTTATTGAACAGTCTTTCTTCTCGTACAAGAGAAATGTATTGCCACAATTGCAATAACTGTTATTATAAAAAGTACGTACAGTAAGATAAGTATTGCGAAATAGAACTGTAAAAGCATTGATATGGTTTCTTAGCCATACAATGGTTTAAAAGTAATAAAACATATATACAGTCATATATACATTAGGCTAACATACTCAACTGGTGCTTCTAACTAAGCCTACCCCAGTGTGCCTGACCTAAGCCTAACACGTGAGAAGGGGAGTAAGTAAGTAGCTTAAGTTAAGTTGGTTTTGCCAAGGTTTGTTTCAAGAATTCTCGTCTAAGGGTTTAGTCAACACCATACCTCTGAATAGAATGATGGAGGATTGGTATCTCCTTCAGGGGTCTCTCTCGATATCCCAGTCACCCGCGAGGGTAAACCGGAAGCGCCGGGACTGGATTTCTCTGCACGAGAAATGCAGCGGCTTCTCTCAGCGCGTCGGGAGGAAGGAGGGGTGACAGCGTCTGCGGGCAGCTGGGCTGGATGTCTTCGCAGAGGACGGCTGCACGGCTCCTCAAGCGTACTGAACCATAGTTCGCGCTGTAGCGGCGATAATGGTAATCAGCAGCTTCACCACCACAGGATAGCAGGCTGCAGCGACAGATTCGCTCACAGCTAACAGCTCACAGCTTCGCATTGCTTAAGGCAACGTTGGTAATATTTATACCTGACAGGTGCCGGGTTTGACGCAAGTTTGCTGGACATAAGACGTCAATTAAAGATGTCACTAGGAAGTGACAGTTATCAGTTGCTCATTAGAGTTCCATTACTAATCAAAACATAGCAAGCGGGGATTTCCAGGTTTGCTAAGTTTTTATCTTGTTGAAGAACTCGGAGTGTTATCTAGGAATATCAGATAGTGACTGCTGCTCTGTCATTGCACTAATTGGTCGCAAAGGAAGTAGCAGAGAGTCATGCTGGAATGTGGCTCTGTTCGTGTGAGGCCAGAGATGACGTTTCAGAAAATCGCACTTGAACGGTTATGCCAATATAGGGAATAAATGGATTTATAGCCGAATAGGGGCATAAGGTCACAGTATCGATCAGGAACCTAGATAAGCACGCAACACCATCCTGCATAATATGGTGCTCCCCTATAAGGCTACCAGAGCACTTAGCTCAGACCACAAATCCCTGGTACAAGTGGCCAGAGTCAAAAGAGCCCGGACGGGCGGGAGAAGATTCTCGGTGAATGTGACCAAGTTATGGAATGCGTTGCCCTTGAATTTACGAACAGAGACCGGTATTATTCGGTTCCGAAAGTTGCTTAAGACCCACCTATTTCCCGCTTAATGGTGTCTTCTCAGCCCCATTCCTCTGAGTTATGAACGAGCGCTGAGATGCCCGAGGGTAACCACGCGCTATATAAGATTCCAAATAATAATAATAATAAAATACACATCTTTGAGGTCCAGTGTTGCTAGGAAATCTCCTTGTTGTAGCAACGGGAGCACTTGTTGTAGTGTGATCATATGGAAGTGCTCCGATAGTATATATTGATTTAGGGGTCTGAGGGAACCGTCCTTTGGAATAAGGAAGTATAGGGAGTATACTCCTGTCCCTTGTTGGTGGAAAGGGACTTGCTCTATGGCCCCCTTTTCCAGCATGCATTTCACCTCTTGTTGGAACAGGGTGATGTGTTCCATGGACATAGGACGATGTCTGGGTGGTATGTTTGGTGGTGTAGAAGTCAGTTCAGGCAATAACCAGACTGGATAATTTCTCTCACCCACCTGTCCGTGGTAATTGCGTGCCAGACAGGGAGGAACTGTTGGAGTCTGCCTCCGACCGGTGTTAAGGGGTCTGGAGGTAGCGTAATGAAGTCACTGTTTAGTGGCAGTGGAGGCTCTGGTGTTATTTCCTCCACGTCCTCTTCCCTTGTTACCTCTGTAACCTCCTCTGGTTGTGTTCTTGTTGAAGGAACCTTGTGTGTTACTTTTGTATGAGGCAGATGTTTGCAAGATATCTCCTCGTGTATTTGCTCTGTATGAGGATTGTCAAAAGGAGCCCCTATGTTGCACAAATTGCAATGCACCCATTGATTTTGCGGTTTCTGTGCCTTTTTTCATTTTATCCAAAATGGTGTCGACAGCAGGGCCAAATAGAAAGTCCTGATTGACAAGTTGGTTAAGAATGGTGGACTGTACCTCATTCTTAAAACCGGAAATAAACAGCCATACATGTCTGCGTAGTAAGACGCTGGTGTTAATTGACCTAGCTGCGGTGTCTGCTGCGTCAAACGCACATTTGATGGAGGCGTTTGATATGAATTTTCCCTCCTGTATGAGATCATCAGCTTGTGCTTTAAAAGGCTCAGGTAGGTGTTGCATTAGGCTTTCGAGCTGATCATAGTGCGCCCTGTCGTAACGAGCCAGTAGGGCTTGTGTATTAGCAATCCTCCATGAGTTGGAGGCTTGTGCTGCTACCCTTTTGCCTGATGCCTCCAGTATTTTTGACTGTCAGGGGGCGGTACTTCCCCTGTTGTCTGGGAGTTGGCTCTTTTACGTGCATTAGCCACTACCAGCGAGTCTAGTGGCAACTGCCCTTTGATGTAAGTGGGGTCTGTAGGAGCTGCCACATACTTTTTTTCTATTCTGGGATTGATAACCCGTGCCCTTGCTGTATCCTTAAATATGTCAGGTGCGTGTTTTAGAACTCCCTTTAACATGGGAAGTGTTCTGACACTTTTTTCTGCAGTAGGGAATGTGTCAAATAAGAAGTCTTCCTCCACAGGGTCATTATGCATGTCCACATTGTGGAATTGTGCTGCCCTGTCTATGAGTTGATTGAAGAATACAGTGTCATCAGTAGGTGACTGTTTAGTAGTGTAAGTGGGTACATCAGGGATGGGATGGGTGTTGTAAGGGTCTGTTGGCTCCTCCCAAGGTTCCTCTTGTGGTTCAGGATCCTGTGGGAAATCATATAGAGGCTGTGGCTCATCCCCTGTGTTCCCTTCATTGTCCCGGTGGTGAGGAGGATAGTAAGGAGAGTAAGGAACAAAAGGTGTAGTAGGCATGATAGGTTGAAAAGGGATGAAGGGTCTAGAGGGAGAAGTCCCAAAGTCCTTTTTAGGTCGAGGTAATATCAGGTCTGCCGAAGGCAGACCGGAAGTCTGAGATTTAATGTTTCTTAGTGGAACTATTTGTCCCGCCTCAGTTTTTGCCTCTCCCATTGGCTGGCTTCCTAAACGGAGGCCAGCCATTGGAGGAGAGAGCCGTCCATCCGAATAGGCTTCGTCTTTTTCGGATTTGGGGGCGTAAGTTTTGCTGTTCTTTAGACAGTGACGTTGTCTGTCACTCAAAACAGCAAAACACGTCCCCAATCCGAAATTTTTCAGAATTGCCGGCCGCCATTTTATTTTTTGTTGTTGTCAGCTAGCCCGTCTAGGACCGTGCGTCCGCGTTACACACGGTCTGTCTTTCTTTTATTTTACCTCTCCCCTTTTGTCCTCCCCTCCCCAATGTGCCGTGTCTTTTTCCCGCCCCCTCCCGCTGCCTGCCCCGGGCGCCCCACTGCCACTGGAGACGGTGTCTGGAGCCTCTCCCGCCGCCGCTGAGCCCCCGCTCAAGCCGATCCTGGCTGTGAGTGACCCTCGCGCTGTCTGAGCCGCTCCCGCGCACCAGCCCCGCACCCCCGATCTCCCCCGCCGAGCCGTCGCCTGCTATGCTGCTGATGCCCCCGGGGAGCAAGGGCGCCCAGCCCCCGGCCTCTGCCCTGAAGAGGAGCGAGCACCCGCACCGGCCCCACCGGCAGTCCGAGGATACGAGGCTGAGCGCCGAGGGTGGCATCTCTGAGGCCCCGCGCACCATCAAGAAGGTGAGAGATGGCAGTGTAAGGATAACCCGTGCTGATCATAATGCTGTATATCTCAACTTTCACCAGAATATTTCGTCCCTGAAATTTTTTAGAACCTTCCACCCCCCCTCCCTCCTACCCCCATTGACACACACGCCCAGGTGGATGGACCGACTGGCGACACAAAAATAAAGCCGAAAAGGGACATGTATGTAGCATGCCTCAAAGATTCTAATCAAGGACGAGGCGTTCCACGTTCCGGTATTATACACCGACTCTACGATGTCTAACGAGATAGACAACCACTTTAGGAGGTCAATAAAAGCATTGACAAGAGTTCCAATTGCGTCACGGCTATGCCAAATCACATTGCGTGCCTCCTTGCGCATGTTTGCACGCATTCAACCGGTACTGGACTTTTGAGCCTTGTCGCATTTTCGATCGCCTCTTTGCATCGTTATTGCGTTTATGTGGCGAGTCGTGTTATAGTGAATGTCGTTAAAGTGTCCACTGTTGCACATATTGTTGAGCTGTTTTTCTGTTCAAAATGGTTGTTTTGATGAACTGTGATCCGGATTTCAGCACTTCAAATCCCAGTCCGGGCCTCAGTTTCCCCTTAAAGCCCCATTAACTAGCTTGGGCCTTGCCTGTTCGCTGTGGTGCCCTGGTCCTTCCTCACCTCCTGTTTGGGGTTTTGGGAATGTTTGGAGATCACTTTACAAAAGGCACTGCAGCCTCTGAGGGATCCCTTTAACCCAAAGCCTGCTCCCAAGTGACAGCAGGCTCTCTCGATAGACAGGCCAAAACGGGCCCTCCAACTCCCAGGGGTGTTCCCCTCCCGCTGTCCGTGTCTTTTTCCCGCCCACTCCCGCTGATGAGGTCGCCGCTCTCGTTTCTCTTGTGCCTGGAGAGTTTGGCGGTTTATCAGGAAACTGTTGTCTTTTATGCCAGGTCCATGATGGGCAGTGGAACGAGCGCTAATGAGCCTGGGATAGATTGTTCTTTCGGCATGAGAGGTAAGTGCCGGTCTTGGGGTGGGAGGTATTTGTAGCATGTTCGTTTGTTGCTTATTGTTAGCATGCATTCCACATCACTCTCAAACACTACCTCACAACTTTACTCTCTCTCTATCTCACTACCTCACTCTATCTATTTCTATCTCACTCCCTCACTATATCACGACTCACTCCCTCAAAAATTCACGACATCACTCACTACCTCACTCTCTCTTTCTATCTCACTAAGTCACTTTCACTCTTTCACTACCTCACAAACACTCACTGTTTCTATCTCACTACCTCAGAACATCCCTCTCCCTCACTACCTCACTCTCTCTTTCTATCTCACTAAGTCACTTTCACTCTTTCACTACCTCACTACCTCACAAACACTCACTGTTTCTATCTCACTACCTCAGAACATCCCTCTCCCTCACTACCTCACTCTCTCTTTCTATCTCACTAAGTCACTTTCACTCTTTCACTACCTCACAAACACTCACTGTTTCTATCTCACTACCTCAGAACATCCCTCTCCCTCACTACCTCACTCTTTCACTACCTCACTGTCTCTTACTACCTCACTCTCTATCTACCTCTCTCACTACATAACTCTCTCTACCTCACCATCTCAACTTCTCTCTCTCAAAACATCACTACCTCACTCTCTCACTTCCTCACTCTCTAGCTCACAACTTCTCTCTCTCTAACTCACTACCTCACTCTTTCTATCTCACTATCTCGCCATGAAACCCCTGGATGTCCGTGCGCTTAAAAAGTTTAGAATAACATAACTCACTTTCACTCTTTCACTACCTCTCTCTTTATCTCACTACCTCACAACATCCCTCTCCCTCACTACCTCACTTTCACTACCTCACTCTATCTACCTCACTCTCTCACTACCTCACTCTCTCTCTGCTATACAAAAAAAAGCTAATGCCAATAGAAATGACAATGCCATTTACTTAGGGATACAAAAAAGATAAAAAAATAATAAGCAATACCAATAGCTCTACCTATAATATTGCCGAGACCATTGCATTGTAAATGCTTGTTCTTCAATGGAATAGGGGAATGAGTTCAAAGTCCAAAGACCTCTTTTTCCTATGCAGGATGGTAACTTTACCAGTCTCTGGATTAATATATATCTTTGCCTGGTCGCCTGATGGATCTGGGTAGAATAGTTCTTCCTCTATAGTCCTGGGTTGAGTGTTAGACTTCTTTGGGTCGGTAACACCTGGTTTTTCGACGACTTTTGGTGTTTTGTTGGATTTTTTCGGGTCGACTAGTGTCTTCGGTTCGACCGGAACTTTCGGTTCAACGCGTTTTTTGTGCTCCGTAGGCTTCTTTGGATGAGTGTCCTTTTCCGAGTCGATGTTCTTTTTTGGATCAACTGGTGTCTTTGGAGCAGTTATCTTTGGGTCAACAGGTTTGTCTGGCCTTGCTACGGGCTTCAGTACGGCAACATTTGCCGGGTCGACGGATTTTGGAACAGTAGGCTTGTTCTGGTCAGCGACCTTTTTTGGTTCGGCGCCCTTCGGCTGTGTGCCTTTGTTCGGGTCTACTACTTTTTTGGGGTCGACAGTTTTTGGCTGTACGGCCTTTTTGGGGTCGACAGTCTTCTTTGGCTCGACGCTCTTTGGCTGTACGGCCTTTTTCGAATTGACGCACTTCGGGTCGACTACCTTCTTTGGCTCTGGAACCTTCTTCGGGATGATGGTACTGGGCCCTGGGGTCTCTGAAGGTTTCGGTTCCGAGCCGGATGGCAGGGCTGGCGAAACTTTATGATCTTGGCTAAGGCCTTTTGGCGATGCCTCGACCGGAGCCTTTGGTAACGGGCTAATTGGTGTCGGGGGCAGGGTACTCACGATTTGCCCCGGTGGGATCTCGTCATTGGAGTCAGAGTAGTCCTCGACGGTGACGATTTCTATGTCCGAGTCTGGAGCTTCCGGTAGATCCTGGTCATCATTGAAGATGTTGTCCGGTTCCGGTGCCTGTCGCTGCATTTCTTGCCTAGCGGCCCGTCTGTTTCTTATAGTTTTCTTAGATTGAAACTGGGTGCAGGCTGGGCAGGTTTCTTCCCTATGGTCTGGGGAAAGGCACTTGTTGCATACTGAGTGTTTATCAGTATGTGGGAACTTGGAGTGGCATTGTGGGCACCTTTTAAACTGGCTTCTTTCCATCGACAGTCTGCACACGTGGCGTCGAAAAGGCCCAACGGCCCGCGTCGACGACCGATTCGAGTTGGAAGGCTGGATCGAGTAGAGAGGTACCGAATGAGAACAATACCGTGGAAGTCGAAGGCCTTTTGGCTTTTAGAAAAGTTTTGTTTTCGAATCCGAAGTTGGAGTATAGGAGTTAGCATCCGAAACCAATGGCGGAAAAAAACAATCTGAGGATGGAGAAAATGCCCATGCGCACTGTAGTCCAGGGGAGAAGTCACCTATCTCGTGATACTTCGAAGACTCTTCCAAGACAACAAAGTGCAATCATCCGGACCCAACACTAGGCTGCGATCTATGCAGAGATATGAATTCAGCAGCCCACGTGCCTCGAACATGATGTTATCGATTTACTGGTAATCACTTGGTTGTGGGAGCTGGGTTTCTGGGGTTAGAATCAGGGTTTCACCAGGGTCAAGTATGCACTCTCAAAGCACCACAAGGGCGGCCAGGTGCTTCGGCCCAATGTTGGGGATAGGAGGCCTCCCGTTAGTGGCTGGTCACGACCAGGCCACAGGGTTGTGGGAGCAAAGCTCCTGGTGTTAAATTCAGGGCAAAGGGGGATCCGGTTCACACAAGGTGCACCCACAGCGGCGCAGGGTGCTGTTTTGGTGTCAGGTTTTCAATGGGAGTTGCCAGTTTCGGATTTTGGCTGCAGGCTCGGTCCAGATAGACTTCGGGGAAGAACCAACAGCTGGGCAGGGAAGTTGAAGGGCTCAGGGACGTAGGTTCACCTCGGGTTCTCTTCTCCAGGGCGCCTGGATGCAGGGGTGTCTTGAGGTGGGATTTCATCTTAACGGGCCACACACGGTTGGGGGGTCCCTGTGCAGAGGCTGCAGGTGACATTGTGGAGTCCTGGAGGAGTCAACCGACAGTGTACAGACTCTGGAGCACTAGGGGACCTCGCTGGGACTGGTGGGCCACCCAGATTCGGCCAGTAGGAGTCGGGTGCAGTGGGGGTTCCAGGCGTATGTTTTCTTTGTCCTCAGCAGGCTCAGAGTAGGTCTTGGGAGTTTCTTTTGAACAGAGCTGCGGTTCACAGGAGATCCGGAGATTTCCCGACGCCAAAAGACAACCCTGAATCCCGGTGCCCCCCGGACCCTTGTGCCCAACTCCAGGGTGCCTACCTACCCTCCAAGATCCCAACTTACTCCTTGAACTGTTGGTTGCTCCAGAAGATCCTCCGTCCCCGAGCCTGCAGCATTTGTCCCCTTTTCAAGATCTCCATTGAATAACATTGAGCGCCCGACGGCTCAAATGCAACCTGCACCCAGCCGCCGAGTGCCCCTGGCAGTGCAACCTTTGTCCTATCCTACTTCCCCATTTGCCCTGAGCAAGTGACCAGGAGCCCTGCTTCCCCCAGCCTTGTGGCCTGCTAGCCAGCAGCCACCAACCGAAGGCCCCCTGCCTCTCATTGGATAACATTGGGCCTAACTACCTCTGCACCCGGCTGCCCCTTTGCTGCTGAGGGTGTACTAACTGTACCTACCTGACACTGGGAGACCCCAGAGTCTATGCCCAGAACCTCAACTCTGCCAGTCGAGTACTTACCTAAAAGCCGATAACCCACTTTTCTTCCATAGGCTAACATGGACTAGTTTCACTCGGAAATTCTTCTAAGTGTGGAGTTTTGGAACTTTAAAATATTCACCTAAAATCAGCCGAACTACGAATTCCGATTTACTCACCTATCAGGAGAGACCTCAGTGATGCATCTTTGAGCCAAGTACTGACCCTGAAAAGTAATTCTAACCGTACTTACCAGTAACCCGAATTTCCTTCCATAGGATATCATTGCCTGCTTTTTGCTGAAAAAGTTTCTAACTGTCGATTTTTGAAACTTACAAATATTCTCTGAAAATCGTGCCAACGATAAAAATGTAATTACTTGCCTGTTTTAGATAAAGGTCCCAGTGCTGAACCTAGGAGTCTAGCACTGGATTACAAAAGTAACGTGAACATACTTTACCTGAAATTTGAATTTCCTTCCATAGGGTAACATTGGTAATTTCAACAAAAAAAAGGTTTGAAGTGTCAACTTTTAAAATAAAATATTCCTTACAAATCACTACTTTAACCAAAACGCTTTTATTTAACTGTTTACAGCTCATGTCCCGGGGCTGAATCTAGGATCCAGTCCTGTGGTTAGAAAAGTAATCTACAAAGTAACTAATTGCATTCAACTGAAAATTCCCATTGAGCTCAATGTTGCATTGTGTTTGAAATGGTGTTGCCTATTGCAACAAACTGCAACTATTGTATTCAAAGAGTCTACTGCCGATTTGAAAAGTATTTAACTAAAGTAATCCATTCTGAGAAAGTATATATTGATACCTTGTTGGTTCTAAAATAAAACCACTATATCGTGATAAAAAACAATTGGCCTAGAGTTCAGTTCTTGAGTGTGTGAGACCATTTGCTGACTAAGTGTACAACAAATGCTTTACACTGTCACCTGATACTGCCTTACTGCTCGTTCAAGCTTCCACTTTAGAGTGTAAGGTTATATCAAACGTTAGCCTCTGCCAAACCTCTGGGGACTGGGCACCCTATACACACTGTACCTTACTTTGGTCCTGTATATATATAGAGCCACTCTTACACCAGCAAATAACCACTACAAAGGGAAAAAAAGACAAAGTTGTTGGTATACATTTCTCCTATATAAAAATCAGACCGGCAGTGAGTGGATACCGAGTTCTGACTCTGAACTGCAGTGCGAACTGTCTACACATCCCCTGCCCCCTCCCATACGAGTCCTCAGCAGCTGACATCTCACCAAGCAGCTGGATCTTGGTAAATACGGTCAAAGGAATGCAAGCACTCCATGAACAGAAACCAGGAGCTGGAGCTCTTTTGGCTGGACGTAGACATGCCTTTGGCCTTCACACAAGCAATCCGATACCCTTTACCTGCATTTCGCTCGAACTGGTCGGCACAGCAACATACTTAAGACTTGGTAGCACACTGTCAACCATTTGCGTTTATCGACTGCTCCATGCACCATCATTACAAGGAAGTTTTCATTTAACTCTTCAACGTAATCAAAGCGCACAGCAGAGCTCTTGGAAGATGCGTGCTAAAACTTACCAGCTGGACCCACACACTACTTTGGAACAAAGCTTTTCGCGACTCTCAAGCAGCTAATCTAAAACCAGTGGGGTCTAGATTTAATACATATGAAGGGCACGCCGTATAAAAGAGCAATGTGATGTGCGAACAGTCGATAGTGAACAGCATTCAACATAAACTTCCTGAAACACTAACCGAAAGCAATGTGTACATTGGAAGTACTGTGAGACACACATTGTCCATAATCAATGTGTACTGCAACTGTCCAAAGTGGAATGTGAACAAATACTAGGGCAGGGGTATTCAATCTGTGGGGCGCGACCCCCAGGGGGGGCGTGGAGTCCTAGAAAGGGGGGTCGCACATTTCTATCGTACATTTGCCTGGAGCTGCCTGAAGCTGAAATCCAAAACGTTTGCTCTTAGTTTTAGATTCCTATTAGTGCCATCTTCAGGCACTAATAGGAATCAGGAAATCAGGATGAGGGTGTTCATCCATCTTTCCCTGCATCAGGCCAGGACCCGACCATCAGCGTTCCTGAACGCTATGTATGGCGTATTCACGAGGTCATGGTACCCCTCTGGTGCACCTTCGGGTCCCATGGGTCCACTGGCATTTAATTTGGGTGTTCCACACTCTTATGCCCCGGCTCCATTCATGCCGTTTATGACAGCCCCGACGTAGCCGTGGCAGTACCCGGCTCCGCCGAGGTCGACACTGGCACGGCCGAAGTAGACGACTCAGATACCGGCGTCGCCCGCTCCAAGACCTTTGAAGCATCCATCTGGGCCATCAGGTTCGGTACCGACGTCGGCTCCGTCTGAGTCGATGGTGGATCCGGCTGCGAGGCGTGTAAAAGAGGTACAGGAGGGAAGCACAACGGCTCTTGGAGGAACGAAGGTACATCAAGTCTCATCCAGACTTGGAGGAAGGTGAGCTGGATGAGGATTGCTTCGAAGAGCTGGCTGATGCTAGTGGCCTAGATTTTTCCCTAGAGCGGGAATTACCATCCGGTCAGGATGCACCTTCAAAGGATGTCCAGCAATATCATGTGGTAATGAGGAAGGCAGCAGGACTTTTAGATTTGACATTACCAACTGTTGAATTTAAGTCAAATCTGCTTACGGAAGTACTCCATTCACCAAGCTCATCAGTGGAGCCGTTACTCCCATTTAATGAGGCTTTAACTGAACCCATTATGGAGGTGTGGAAAAAGCCTCTTTCTGCACCTGCTGTTTCAAAAAGTGTGGCGAGGAGATATAGGGTGGCACCGGAAAACCCTGCCTTTTTAACATCTCACCCTTCTCCTGAAAGCCTGGTAATTCAGGCTGCGTGCTCTAAGAAGTCAGTTGGTGCTTTTCCCCAGGTGCCTGGTGACAAGGAGGCCAAGAAGCAAGATCAAGTGGCCAAGACATTCTCTTCCGCAAGTATGGCGTTAAAGTCAACAAATGCCACTTGTCTCATGGGAAGGTATGTTCACGCACTTATAGACTCAATGCGCACGTTGATTCCTAAGATTCCGGATGACAGCAGGGGTGACTTGGAGGAGGTGTTGTCTGATACTCAAGCAGCAGCACGTCCAGTTATCCAAAGCGGTGTAGATACTGCTGATTCTGCGGTAGCCACAAGAAGATCAGCTTGGCTAAAATCCTCGGATTTTTCAGCAGACTTTCAGGCAGCACTGTTGGATCTGCCATTTGATGGAGTTGGACTCTTTGGCAAGAAGGCAGATACAGCCTTAGAGAGTTTTAAAGACAGCAGAGCAACTGCTAAATCTCTTGGTCGTCAAGTAAGAGGTTCAACGACCAGAAAGTTCAGAGGTTTTGGACGCTCTTCATTTCGGACCTATAGACAAGGTCAGCAGCAGCAACAACAGCAGCAGCAGCAGCAAAATACCTTGTATAGGTCATACAGGGGAAAGCAAAGGTCTCGTCCTCGAGGACGTCAAGCCTCCTCCTCCCTCTCCTCCAACCCCCCAGCCAAAGAAAAGCAGCTCTAGATCCGCCATTCAGGATCATGTGGCTCCGGTGGGGGGTCGGCTTACCTACTTTCTACGGGATTGGGAATCGGTTACATCAGATCTTTGGGTTCTCAATCTCGTAGAAAATGGGTATGCCCTTCCCTTTGGGGAATTCCCTCCCAATTACCTTGCCAAGGTCATTGCACAGAGGAACATCTGTTACTTCTACAGGAGGAAGTAAAGACTCTGTTAAGAAAGGGTGCGATAGAGGTGGTCCCAGAGCAGGAAAGGGGTCAGGGATGCTACGCCCGGTATTTCCTGATCCCCAAGAAGGATGGCAGACTTTGTCCAATCCTGGATCTCAGGATCTTGAATCTCTATCTGAAACAGGAGAAATTCAAGATGCTCACCCTTGCACAGGTTCTTCAAGTGCTGCTGGAAGAAGACTGGATGGTGTCGCTTGACTTGCAGGATGCGTATTTTCACATACAATCCTGAAGTCGCACAGGAAGTATCTCCGTTTTACGGTGGGGTCGCAACACTACCAGTTTGCGGTCCTTCCTTTTGGGATTACTACTGCGCTTCGAGTTTTCACCAAGGTGATGGCGGTGGTGGCAGCACATCTCAGAAGTTCGGGGATCCCGGTATTCCCTTATTTGGACGACTGGCTGATCAAAGCAGTCGTCTAAGAAAGTGCTCCAACATCTGCAAGAGGCAACCCAGTTGTTGTACAGGTTGGGTTTTTCAATAAATGTACCCAAGTCTCACCTGGTGCCCTCCCAGCGCAACCTGTTCATAGGTGCGGTGCTGGATAAAACTGTGTCGTGCATTCCCTCCTCCTCAAAGGATTCGCGACATACAGGAAATGATTCCTTTATTTTACAGTGGAGCGGTTGTTCAAGTCCTGAAGGTCCTTCACCTGCTCTGTCTGATGGCTTCATGCATTCTGTTGGTCAACCATGCACGCTAGCACATGAGGGCGCTCCAGTGGTGTCTCCACAGGCAGTGGTATCAGCACAACGGAGATCTCAGGGAGTCAGTGAGGATCTCCAGAGAAGCTGCAGCGGATGTGTCTTGGGGGGGCGTGGAAGGCAACCTGTCTCAAGGGAAGCCTTTTCATCTGTCTCATCCGGTGGCCACAGTTATAACGGATGCATCCACTCTAGGGTGGGGTGCTCATCTATGGGATCTGGAGGTCAAGGGTCTTTGGTCTCCAGAGGAATGGTTGCTATCAACCTTCTGGAATTGCCGGCGATACGTTTGACACTCAAGGCCTTCCTTCCTTCCCTTCTTGGTCGGTCGGTTCAAGTCCTGACGGACAACACGACCGCAAAGTGGTACATCAACAAACAGGGAGGAGTGGGGTCGCAGTGTCTCAGCAGGGAGGCACTGTGGCTCTGGTCCTGGGTTCAGGACCATCAGATTTGTCTGATGGCAAATCATCTGGCCGGGGTTCTGAACGTTCGTGCAGACAATCTGTCGGCAGTTCTCAGCCGACCACGAGTGGAGGCTCCATCCAGAGGTAGTTCGCGACATCTTTCAGATGTGGGGGAACTCCTTGGGTGGACCTGTTTGCCACTCACGAGAATGCTCACTGCCTGTCATTCTGCAGTCTCCAATATCCCATGCAAGGAGCCTTGGGGGGACGCGTTTCAGTTGAGTTGGGGAAGTCAACTCCTTTACGCGTTTCCTCCCAAACCCTTGATTCCTCGGGTTCTGAGGAAGATTTGCCAAGACCGGGCCCAAGTTATATTGGTCGCCCCGGATTGGCCGAGAAGAGTGTGGTATTCAGATCTTCTCCACCTCTCCTCTCACCCGCCGCTCAGTCTCCCTCTCAGGGCAGACCTCTCTCAGATGGAGGGGCAGGTTCTACACCCCCACCTCCAGACATTACATCTTCATGCCTGGAGATTGAACGGGGCAACCTGAATTCCTTTTCTCTCCCGCCTGATGTGATGGATGTCATCTTATCAGCCAGGCGTGACTCCACTAAGTCCATATATTCTTACAGATGGTCAAGATTTGTCGCATGGTGCGGAGAGAAAACAATTGACCCTTTGAAAGCCAATTTATCTGATGTTCTCCAGTTTGCTCTTTCTGGCGCGGCAAGGGCTTGCTGTTGCCACAGTTAAGGGCTATCTTTCAGCGCTGTCTGCATTTCTCTGCTTGCCAGACCAGCCATCTCTTTTTAAGTCTCCTGTAGTGCTGAGGTTTTTGAAGGGCCTCACAAATAAGTTCCCTCCTATTCTTTTATTGTGCCTCAGTGGGACTTAAATCTTGTCTTGACCTTTTTGATGGGTGCTCCCTTTGAGCCCCTTCACAAATGTCCTATGAGGCTCTTAACTCTAAAGACAGTCTTCCTTGTTGCAATAACCTCAGCAAGGAGGGTAAGTGAGCTTCAAGCTTTTAGTTCCAAGCCCCCATTCTTGACCATTCATGCTGATCGAATGGTTCTTAGGACCAGGGCTGCTTTTCTCCCTAGGTGGTGACTCATTTCCACCTTGGTCAATCCATTACCCTTCCTACCTTTTATCCTCCCCCTCACCCTTCCAAGGAGGAGAAGAGACTGCATCGTCTAGACCCTAGGAGGGCTGTAAGCTTCTACATGGACAGAACAAAAGACTGTCGTATGGATGACCAGCTCTTCATTGGTTTTGCTGGTTGTAAAAAAGGAAGAGCGGTCCATAAAAGAACATTATCAAGATGGATCGTCCTCTGCATTAAGATCTGCTACTCTTTGGCCGGTAAAGAACCACCAGAGGGTATACGGGCTCATTCTACAAGGGCTAAGTCGTCAACCTCCGCATTGGCTAGAGGTGTGCCTGTAGAGGATATTTGCAGAGCCGCGAATTGGACCTCCCTCCACACATTCGCGAAGCATTACTGCTTAGATACCGAAGTGTGGAGGGAGGGTCACTTTGCGCGCTCAGTTCTCCAGGACTTCCTGGTTTAGAAGAGTGGACACCCTACTCCGGGAGTGGGGACTGCTGTGGGACTCTATTCACAAGGTGAGGAATCCACTGGCAGATGTATCTATCAGAAGAACAAGTTAATTACCTTCGGTAATGCTTTTTCTGGAAGATACAGTATCTGCCTGTGGATTCCTCACTGACCCGCCCGCCTCCCCGTTGTCCACTCTTCTACACCAGAATTACCGTAATGTTTTTACTTCATGGTCAAGAAAATGTTATTTCAAATGTTTTCTGCATTTGCTTCACACTGTGTTACCTTGACTATTGTGTACTGTGTATACTGTGTATATATCTACTGTCATTGGTCCGTCCGTGTGCCTCGAAGGCACGGAAAAAAGGGCGGAACAGATGTCATCACGCCGGCGTGGGCCTATTGTAGGCGTCGGTGACGTCAGCGGAGTCGCGAGCGATGCCGTGTCTCTATGACGTCCAAGTCCACGTCGGCGCGAAGCTACAAAAAGAATTTCCGAATGTTGCTGACCCAAGGGGGATATTCACAAGGTGAGGAATCCACTGGCAGATGCATCTATCAGAAAGAGAGACTGAAGGTGAGAGGAAACAGGGAGATCAATCAGGACCAAGAAAGACAAAACCAGGGATGGAGAGAGAATACAGGAGGCGTGATAAGGACATGGAAAGAGAGTGATAGCGGAAGAGAAAAGTGAGCAGTGGGAGAAGGTGCAGAGTGCCTGAGGTGGAGGATAGGTGGCAGTCAAGTTTTCAGAATGGCATGGAAGGACGCAGTGTGGGAGAGAATGTGGGAGAAGGCCAAGATCGAGAATAATGGGGTACATTTGGAGGGAAGATTGGGACAAAGAGGAGGAAATGGGCAGAAAAGTCAAATAAGGAATTGCAATTTTCCGGCACACACTGGAAGCTCTGAAAACCTATTCTCTTCTGTATTTGGTCCTGTACAAAATGTATTTCAAAGGCCACCCTCCAAGTGTAACAAAGAAAGCCATTATCTTCTCTTTCACAAAATTAATCCATGTGCTGATTCTCAAATAATGAAAAAGTGGAGAGTATGTAGATGATTTCACACAGGTATCCCTCAATTATTTATTTGAGTACCTCTAGAGCAGGAGTCTTCAATCTGTGGGGCGCGACCCCCAGGTGGGGGTGGAGTCCTAGATAGGGGGTCGCACATTCCCATAGCACTTTTGTCTGGAACTGCTTGAAGTTGCAATGTGGTGTCCTTTTCGTGTTTCTTCGTGGCTGCCTTTGAAATACAATCCCGTGGCGGTTTCCAGGTTTCAGCAGCAACTGGAACTTCGTGGAACTTGTAAGTAGGCTGCCTCTGCCTCACCTCCTCCATAATTCCCTGGCTTTTTAAATCTTTTGACCCCCACACAAGCATGCATGCGCGCGCGCGCACACACACACACACATTCTTAACTCCAAAAATTCACGTCCACCCTTTCCCAACTGCTGTCTTTGGGATTCCTCTGCTAAAGTAAGTCACACAACAATAACACAAGGTTGGAATAGTGAACGCAGGCTGGAGAGCATTTCTCATAGGTTCCGCCAGGCACCGGCCGACATGCCTTGGCTGGGCTTTCAGATCTTTTATACTTTGCTTGATATCACCAAAAACTCTGCACTGTGTTTTATGACTATTTAAACATTCTCTAAATAGGTTAGTACATGAGCAGATACTGTGTTGGTGTTAAAGTACAATTTTCACACATTCCCATTCTCTTCCACCGTCTGCTTGAAACCTCGTCTCTCCTTCCACACATCTGTCTTATTTCATTTCTTTCCCTTTTGTCCTGCTGCTGACGTCACCCATATAATGTTGTCAAATGTGCAGCTTCACCATAGAAAGCCCAGGTGGTCTTTTCACTGTATTTCTGTTTGGAAGATTGTCCATGGCTGCGGCGTGGGGGGTGTACTACCCCTTCACCACCTTGTCTAATTTCCTGTCTCTCTTCCTATCTCCTCTCCCTTAAAATCTTTCAGGTGGCTTCTTCACATCTGGTTTCGTTTTCTCTACACCGGTCCTCCCACTCCCCCCGCTGCCATCATGTCCAGGGCAAAAATATTTACAACAAGGGGTGGTGAGGGCCAGAGTCTCTGAATTAAGCAGAAAGCTCTCACCCAGTCAAGAGATCAGGGCTAGATCCAACACCGTTTTTTAGCTCACTGCACCATCCCAGTTTCAGAACCTGGCTGTATGCAAATTAGTCTGTTCCTGTCCCAGTGCATGATGGGAACAGGGCAAACCAAACTACAAAAGCCAATTCTTACACTGGGAAGGAAACAAGCTCCCGGGGACCGGTTTCTGGCATTACAGCCGTCTTCGGCCCGGTTTGCTTGAATCCTGATGGTGCAATGAGCAAGGGTCTCACATCTGAGAATACCCTTCCGCGCTTAGGGTGGACAAAAATATTTACAACAAGGGGTGGTGAGGGACAGAGTCTCTGAATCAAGCAAGCCGGGCCGAAGACGGCTGAAATGCCAGAAACCGGTCCCCGGTAGCTTGTCTCCTTTCTGGTGAAGAATTGGCTTGGTAGTTTAGTCTGCCCTGTTCCCATGATGCACTGGGCCAGGGACAGACTGATTTGCATATAGCCAGGTTCTGAGCTGGGATGGGGCAGTGAGATAAATAACGGTGATGGATCAAGCCCTGATCTTTGGACTGGGTAAGAGTGGTCTGCTTAATTCAGACACTCTGTTCATCACCACCCCCTTTTTTGAATCATCATGTCCAGGGCAGGCATGGCTCTGTTTCGCTATATAAGTGCATTTCCCACTATCAGGATCATGTGGGTCCTGTCCCCTCATAACTTCAGTGGTCAAGACCCAATTCGGTCTTAGACAAGGTCATTCCTTCTGTTCTGAGTAAGGAGTGTCTCTCCCACACTGGGGCTCTCAGGTGGGTCCTGTCCTCTCATCCCTCCAGTGGGTCTGCCAGGGCCTAACTATTCCACAAGGTCTCCATCTGGTGTCTTCCACAGTTGGGTCTCTCGGTGGGCCCTGACCTCTCACCCTCCATCTGGCATGGCAAGGCCTTGCGCTCAGTGCCACAAGGTCACCCTCTGTTGTGAATAAGGAGCGTCTCTCCCACACTGGGGCTCTCTTGGGTGAGTGCTGCCCTCTCACCCCTCCAGTGGGACTGCCATGCCCTGTTCTACAAGATCTCCCTTCCATTATTATCCAACATATTAACCAGGGAAACTATGTTTTGACATTAATGGTTTTCTGGAGAACAGGTGGAATGAACTCTTAATTTGCCTCAAACTTCCTGTATAACCTGGTCTCTCTGTAGAGAGGAATACTGTTTCATGTTCTGCCTGTTTATTTGAACAAAGTATTGCTTTCTGGCAATTTTAGTCCTTCAATGTTTAAGATCAGTTGGATTGCTGCACCTGAATCATTTGGTAAAAATGCAAACCTGAGCATAGATGCATGGACCCTCTTTTACTAATGTTTTGTAAGGGCGCTTGCACTCTGAAAGGCTACACAAAAGTTAGTGTCAATCTACTTACTTTTTAAAGGCCTGTATGCTTTATTGCATTGTGCTATGCACCCTCCAATATATACTTTAGTAAATAAATGCCACGGTGTTTGGCCTTCATTCTGAGATCTAGATCCATAGTGGCCAGGTAGCATAGTGTCATTTAAAGTCCCTATGCAAACCAGGGTTCTTTGCGGAGCTCTAAGACTGGCTTCAGAGCCTGGCCCCTCAGTAAGGAGGGATGCAATGTGGTTCCCTGAAAAAGGTAGGTAAGGTGTGACCCTTAAGAGGCAGGACTGGGTGGTCTGCTCCATAGCACCCCTGGTAATATGGAGATTGTCCATTAGGAGTAAGCAGGTGGTGGTTTGCACCCAATTTTTATTGATGGGGCAGAATGAAACCTGGGGGAGGGCAAGAAGCAGTGGCAGTTGGCATGGACCCTGAGAAACAGATGGGTAGGTGAGTCTATCCTAGATACTGCATTGTCTATGGTTGCCTTGTGGGCTGTGGCCCAGGTCCTGATCTCTGAGGGTAGCAACCCTGAGACAGAGAAAGTAAGGACTAGTAGGCAGGTTTCACCTGCAGCAGTGAGGCTAAAGGAGGGTAGGAGAGTGGGCCATGCTTAAAAAGAATTGCTGAGAAACGTTTTCTACTCAAACCAGTCTCTTGCTGTCTGTATTTATCCATATTTATCCAAATGTATTTTGCGAATAGATGTGATAACTCGTATATGTCCACATTTACTTAACAGATAGAGGTGCACTCATACTTTGATGCCGGTCGGGTTTTAGCAAATTACACTGCCAAAATATAATACGCACATCAAACAAATGGCATAATAGCACAAATACCTGTCGAGAAATGCAACAATTAATGTATGCAAATCTCAGTGAGCTTTATAACTCCCTATGATGGCAATATGTACAGCTACTGGCCTGAAAGTCAAACTCAGCAT
Organism: Lissotriton vulgaris; assembly: GCF_964263255.1. Classification (NCBI taxonomy): domain Eukaryota; kingdom Metazoa; phylum Chordata; class Amphibia; order Caudata; family Salamandridae; genus Lissotriton; species Lissotriton vulgaris. Next base: position 116,778,282 of record NC_141699.1, read on the forward strand.
AGAGTCACCCAAAAGAAGCCAATTATCTGCATTTTTCCACTTTTAAAAGTAGATACAATGTTTTCTGTCTAATCTGTAAAAACGGAAAACAGGAGCACCAATTATGAGGAGTACTAAGTTCTAGAAATTTTTGTAAAGAGGGGGTCCTCATGCCTGAGATTTTGTGACAGGGGGGTCTCGGCATCCAAAAGTTTGAAGACCTCTGTACAAGGGGAACATCGGGAGACAATGTGCTAGCTGGTCCCTGGGCCAGCTCCCCACTGCGCTGCCAGCTTGAGCACCAGTGACAGAACCACCTATCCAGTTCATCCACAACACTATCCACATTGTGTTACATTGTATATTTTGCCTCTACTTCAGCATCTCGTTTCTCTCTCCACTCCCCTGCATTTTTCTCCCCCCTTAAACGGAGTTTCTTCCCACTCATTAATCCAGTTACGAACTCCACAGTTCCATACTGGATTTACTGAAATCTGGGAAGTTTGGTATCAAACTTCTCAGCACATTAAACCCACACCTATGCCAGTGGGAGATTTCATGAAAAATGCACTCAAGAGGGCATCTTAGAGATGCCCCCTGAAAAGCGACCCAACACTAGTGTCCAGACTCAGTGGCTGCTCACAAGCTGCCACCACCAGGTATGTTTCTGGACCCGTGGGTGGAGAGCCTGCTGCTCTTTGGTCTGAAACAATGCACATTCTGGGACGAGGTGCCAAGCGTCCTACCCCAGGATGGGCAGTGTCCACAAAGGGGAACCTTCAAAGGATTGACGCCTTGGTTAGCTTCCCTAGGCCCTTTGCTGCTTCCAGCAACTGCCTCCCACCAGTTCTGCCATCCACTTTGGGCAGGAGAATCAATGGGAAAACTAAGTGTGAAAGGGCGGTGTGAATGCTTCTTAAATAGTTTTTTTTTTTTTTTTTTAAAGGAGTTTTACATGGCGCGAACTTGACCAGGTGTCTGGTATCAGAGTTCTTTACATAACACGTTACGTTACATGAAGACGCATTCATTTTTGTTAGGCACAGGGAGAATAACCCCTTCGCTGCTGATGACGAGCTCAGCTCGTCATCAGCCACAGTGGTCGTGTGCGGATGACGAGCTGAGCTCGTCATGTAACGCAGCTTTTTAAAAATTGCCGCACACAGCGGGAAAAGCCGCCGCAGCGATGCGGTTAAGTGATTTGCCCAGAATCACAGGATATTCAGCATCATTGCCAAGACTTGAACCTGGTTCCCCAGATTAGAGGTTGACTGCCCTAGCCGTTAGGCCATCTCCTCTCCCCCTCACCCCTCAGGTGGGGGAAGCGAGGTGAAGCACAACTCAGTCCCCGCCTTCTTGCAGATGGGGGACCCAGCCAACCCAAGTGAGTCATATGTCACCCTCCCACTGGAGGGTAGCATAATAGGGGGTGCACCCATCCCGAGGAAGGGACCCATTGGTCCCAGACTTTACCTACCTGTAACACTCCTAAATCTAGACCAGAAACGACCAAGAAGACAAGAAGGACCGAACAGCCGTGCTCAAGCTAAGAAGGAGGACGCCCACTGACGTGGCCCCAGACCTACCGGCCTGTCCCCACCTCGAACTGCAGAAGCGAAACTCCTGTGTGTCCTGCAGCCAGTGTCACGTGGCAGACAGGGACATTGCTAAGTTAGAATGAACCACAGCCATGATGCAGCTTTTGCACACGTTACTACATGGCTTTCTTTTTGCAAGACTCAGTTTATGCCTTTCACATGAAAAACTTCTGCTTTGTTCGTTCTCTGCCTGTTCCTGGAGTTTAGTCTTAACACTAAGCAAGGTCGATAAACAATGCCCCTATTCTGTTCTGGTCAGACCCTAGCACCTAGACAGAACATGCTAATGCAGCTGTTGCTGGAAACTCTTACTTTGATATTCTAGGGAAGCATGTTTAGGTACAGGTTTAGGTTGGAGAGGAGGCATTCCAAGGAGAAGAGCAATGCTGTCCCTAAGATGTAGATATACCATCTAGGCACTAAGGTATGGGCTCTGCTGACAAAGCCCATTGATCTATTCTATAATAATTCTTCGTACCAAGGGGAGGGTGGTTAGGCTTTTTAGTCCTTTCTCATCTGTCTTCATAGGACAACATCTCCCTTTATAATATATATTGTCTAGCTGCAATGCTAACTGTAATCGTTTTATGCATTATTTTGCTGGTTGTGGATTGTATACTGCATTTTAAAGCACAAGTTAAAATAAATATTTTAAACTATATTCGTGTCAGTCAGTTCTTTTTGTGGACATGTACGAGTATTTGAGCAAAAAGGTGTCTTGTTACCACAAATTGAGAGATCCGGGAGCGTTGTGTTCTGGGGTGTCTAATAATTTCCTTCTTCATGAGTGGGTTAGAGAGAAAGTGAGATACTATAGTCGGTCCTGGGCATTAAGGTGTTAGGAAGGCTTAGCCCAGAGATCCCACATTCCTACGCATAGTTCTGTGTATGTGCAGAATCCCTGCAACACCAGCAATCTTCAGAACCCAGAGGACCTGCCCTGCCTTCCAACGAAAAGACTGTCTCCTGTGAACACGATTTGTTCACCCACAGACTCCGGCCACATCCACGAGTCTGCACCAGTCGCCCACGGCCTGAGTTCGAGTGGGCCAACACCACGAGGTGGTCTCCCCGGTGATCCTGACCTGAGATCTGGTGATCTCTGAGCTGCCTCGAATCTACCAGTGATACCTGCAGCCTCTTTCTGGAGACTCCCCTCAACCGCGACCAGAGCTGATAAGAGAAACCAAACGCCTAGACACACCCCTGCACCCGAAGCCCCACGGCTTTGGGTGGCCCAACTGACTGTCCCAGCATTCCCAGGCATCCCAACTTTCCTCTCCAACCGGTGGTCACCTCCAGAAGATCTTCATCCCAGAGCCTGCAGTCTTTGTTGAAACCGGAGAATCACCATTGAACCAGGGCACCAGAGGCCAAAACAGCACCCTACACCCAGCCGCCCCTGCAGGTGTACTTTGGGTGCTAAAGCACAAGTTACCACTTGTGTAACGATATATCTGTAAGAGACATTAGTTAGTGATAGATTCCTTACCTTAGAATATCCCCAGGCGTCAGACTGGATCCGGAATTTTTTTGCATAGCAATACCCCTGCGCGTCGGTAGGAGTCGTCCGCGGCTCCGCGTCCGTCGTCGGCATCGTTAGCGCCGGAATGACGTCGGAGAACTTAAACGCCGCCCATGCGCGCTAACGTCAGTTCTGATACACAGCTTTCCCGCCCCAGATACGCAGAGCCATGATAGAACCAACACTGGTGCCATGAAACTAGGGCCCTGAAAGGGGATGACCTTAACCCTAGATATCGGTTCGCAGAACGGGGAGGATGGGTGGGTCGGTAAGGAATCTATCACTAACTAATGTCTCTTACAGATATATCGTTGCACAAGTAGTAACTTGTGCATCTGAAAGAGACACGTTAGTGATAGATTCCTTACCTTAGAATAGATACCCCAGCAATACCAACCCCGGTGGTGGGTCTGCGAACCAATAATCACACCAGAAAGTCCTGGAGGACGAAACGGCCAAAGAAGCCATCCCTCCGGACTTGGCTGTCCAGGCAGTAGTGTCTTGCAAACGTGTGCAGCGAGGCCTACGTAGCTCCCTGGCAAATGTCCTGCAAGGGCACTCCTAGGCCCAAGGCAGTTGTAGTCGCCGTGGCCCTGGTAGAATGAGCCCGCAATCCAGCAGGGGGCTCCTTTTTGGCCATGGAGTAACATGCCTGGATACACAAGATGATCCACCGCAAGATGGTCCTCTTGTGCACCGCCTTTCCCTTCTTAGCGCCCACGTAACTAACAGAGTTGGTCATCCACCCGGAACTGGCGTGTGCGATCCAGATAGTAAGAGCGCACGTTTTGGGTCCAGACGGTGGAGCCTCTCTTCCTCTTTCGAGGGAGGCGAAAAGAAGGTGGGCTAGGTAATGGACTGCCCGATGTGGAAGGCCGTGACAACCTTGGGCAGGAAAGAGGGTCTCGTCCGCAACACAACCTTGTCCAGATGGACGGAAAGGAGGTGTAGAAGAAAGAGCCTGAAGCTCACTCACTCTCCTCGCAGAGGTGATGGCAACCAGGAAAGCAGTCTTCAAGGTAAGAAGACGGAGAGGACAGTTATGGAGCGGCTCAAAGAGAGCACACATTAGATAAGTACAAGATTCAAATCCCACTGGGGCATCACGAATGGAACAGGAGGGAACATATGTGTGATGCCCTTTAAGAATATGTTGACAGGGGGAGGAGCCAAGATGGCGACCGGGACGGAAGCGTAGGCTCCCGGCTCTACAAACCTCCGAGCCCCGCACGGATATCCTGCATATAATCCTGAACTGCGCTATAGTTTTATGCTGATGAATGCGAACTGATACCGATCGTGCGATCCCGAGGTCTCTGCCAGCCCCACAGCCGGAGAAACGTGCGCCGGTAATTTGTGGCCCTAGTGACCCTGGAACCGGGACCTCGAGTGAGCTACATAGCCGGGCGCTGAATCAACAACAGCGGCCATCTTTGCCTGGGTGGAGTCGGTCTGCCGGAGCGCAGTGGCTGACAGCCTGAATTTCGCTGCAAACGCTCTCCGCGCTAAATGATGCGGTCGGAGTGCGTCCCTGATGTGATGGCCCAAAGGCAAGCCTGAAAACAGTCGGCTTATCGAGGGTGAGCTGCTCCGACGCTCCCGAATTTCCCTTGAACGCCGAGTCGGAGCGAGGATGGCCATAACCAGAGATCGCTTCTTGGGTGACGGCCCCTACTGTCACCGTGCATCGGATGGTGGTCCGACCGGATTGCGATCCTCCATGGCTGACTCCCAATCTCCCCTCACGGTGGGAACGCCCGATGGCCGCCAGGAAGGGATGGAATGTGCCGTCCCGACTATCACGGTACAGCGAGGTGGGGAGTGTGCGATATCAAGCAGAGCGGTGGCACAGGAGACGGGGGCTACGCTATCGTATGGTGATATTCTCGCCGCTCTTGGTGACTTTCGGTCTGTCTGGGAGCATGGTTCCCTAGTGTTGGGGAGAAAGCTTGATGAGGTTGTGCTTACGCTGGAGACATCACGATCGGATGAGTCCCGGGTGCACGCAGACCTGCCCCACACTATCTTCGTGGGTAGTGTTGTGGCCGCTAATGTGTACAGAGGGGAGCTGATGTTCCCGGATTCTGCCGTGGCCCGTGGACAGACTTCCGTGTGTTTGGACTACTCTGACGGATCCCTTTCTCAGCAACTGACGGCGGCTTGGTCTCTTGCACTGTCACGGACTCCTCAGGCAGTGTTTAACCAACAGCTGGCTCATGTACCTGCCCTCTCCTTTCTCGTCCTTGCCTTCCTGATGTGGAGTACGAGTCCCGGGACTGTTTTTGGAAAGATGGTCGCAAGTGGTGATTACTCTGTTGGTGGCCGGCGACGTCCATTTTGTCTTTGTCTGCTGATCTGTTATTGCTTGGGCACGTTGCGTTACTACCTCAGGTGCTGAGCGAATAAATAGACTGGCATGCCCAGGGGGACTTGCAAGGACAGGTCAGGGATCATATGTTTCCCCAAATGTTGATACTAATATGGCTGGCGGAGGTGAGGGTTGCGCGTTCTTCTGCTATAGCTATTTGCGCGGTACGTGGAAGATTCTACCCAATTCTTACTGTATTGACTGACCTCAATTGTGCATTGTATTCTGGGGAGGGATCTGGGTTTGTTGCGGGTGGGGGTGGCCGGGAGCCAGTATGGATGGCCCTCCTTCAGTTTTATAAATGGTTTTTTCTTTTTCTTTTCTGTAACTATATTTCGGGTACTCTTTTTACGGGCGACAGGCACGCTGCCATGGGGGGGTAAGCCATAGCCTCTGCAGGGGTGCAGGGTGGGGGGTAGGGGGAGGGGTCCTCTTGTTTTCTTGTCCTTCCTTAGTTTCTATGGGTCCTTTTTTTCTCTCACTTATCTTCTTCTTTGTTTCCTTTATCCTTTGTTTCCTTTCTTGGGTCAGTATGGAGGTTAGGTATTGCGCCTCTTGTCGTATCTGTACTCTGGGATATTGCTAACTTTGTTAAGGTGGTCTTGCGTTCATGGGGTGGGCGATGACTGGTGCGAAATGTGATTAGAAATTCCTTCATCCTGATATGTGTAATGTAGCACCGGCACTCCGATAATGATTAGCAGCTCTGTGGCCATCCCGACGCGTGCATTGCCCACTCTGTGCCCTTAGGTTGATTGTATGACAACTGATCCTTCTTATTATATATTTTAAAATGAACCTTCTCTGATCCTTTACCTCAGTGGTCACGTCTATTCGAAGTGCTCTTTGTGATATATGCAGTTTGTTGTAATGGTGAACTACTGAGGTGCTTTCTGGTTGACGAACGTGCTACAAATTGATTTCGAGGCCGGCCAAGATGGTTGTAGGCCCGTAACTGTATTCATGTGATGCACAATAAAGGTTTTCAAAAATAAAAATAAATAAATAAATAAATAAAAAAAAAAAAGAATATGTTGACAATGGGGGACTTGAATAAAGAAGGCTGATCAGGTAGCCGTAAGAAGGCAGAAAGGGCAGAAAGGTAGCCCTTGAGAGTGCCCAGAGCAGAGCCCTGCCGGGCAAGAGAAAGAAGGAAGGGAAGAACCTCAGAGAGAGGGGCAGAGAGGATCCACAGCCTTTGCTGTGCACCATGCCACAAATCTGTTCCACCTGCAGGCGTACACCGACTTTGTGGAGGGACGCCTGGCTGCCAGAATGATATCACAGACTTCAGGAGGCAAGTCAAATGGCATCAACTGCCGCCGCTTAATCTCCAAGCTTGTAGGTGGATACTGGACAGGTTCGGGTGGAGGACCGTCACCTGCTGCTGCGACAGAAGGTCCTCCCGAAAAGGCAGACGAATCGGGGGATCGACTGACATGCTGAGTAGCTTGGGATACCAGTATCTTCGTGCCCAGTCCGGAGCCACCAGAATAACCTGGGCCCGGTCGCACCTGATCTTCAGCACTCTGGGCAAAAGTGGTATAGGCGGAAAGACGTACAACAGACCGCAACTCCACTCGCGACGAAAGGCGACTCCGAGCGAGTGCCGCCTTGGAAATTCCAACGCACAGAACTGATGACATTGCGCGTTCTCTTCTGTGGTGAATAGATCTAACCAAGGCTCTCCCCATTGCTGAAAGAGGCCTTGCGCCACGTCCGAGCTCATACGCCATTCGTTATCCATCATGCACCGACGACTGAGTTCGTCCGCCCTGGCATTCAGAGAGCCTGCCAGGTGTTGAATCACCAGGGTCACACCCTGATGTTCCAGCAACTGCCAGAGGCGCAGAGCCTCCTGGCACAGGGTCCACGACTCCACCCAGTTTGTTGCAGTACCACAAGACGGGGGTGTTGTCTGTGAACACCTGCACTACACTCCCCCGGACAGAGGGGAGGAATGCCTTCAGTGCAAGTCGGATCGCCCGCAGCTCCAGAAGGTTGATGTGGAGCCGGGACTCTGCCGGAGACCAGAGGCCTCTGATCTCCGCCTCTCCCATGTGGCCTCCCCAGCCCTGGAGGGACATGTCCGTCACAACCACGTGCTCCGGGTGGGGTAGGGAGAGGGATCTGCCCCTGACCCAATCGCGGTCTTGAGCCACCACTGCAGTTCTTTTGGAGTGCCCTCCGAGATCAAGACATGATCGGACAAGTTGCCCTGATGCTGGGTCCACTGAAACTTCAGGTCCCACTGCAGAGCCCGCATCCGCCACCGGCCGTGATGCACCAGAAGGATGCAGGAGGCCATCAGCCCCAGAAGCCGCAGCGTCAGCCTGACCGAAACTCGGGAAAAGGGCTGAAAGATCGGAATCAGAGCCCGAATATCCCGAACCCGCCGCTCGGGTGGATAAACCCGAAACTGTACCGAGTCTAGAACCGCTCCGATGAAGAGGAGCTTCTGAGAGGGACACAGGTGCGACTTCAGCATTTTGATGGAGAACCCCAGCAAGTGCAGGAGGTCTGCCGTAGTCTGGAGGTGGCTGACGACTGTCTAGGGCGAGCCCTCCTTCAACAACCGGTCGTCAAGGTAGGGGAAGACTGAAACCCCTAACCTGCGCAGATGAGCTGCGACCACCGCCATCACCTTCGTGAAACCCGTGGGGCGCTGGTAAAGCCGAAGGGGAGCACGGTACACTGAAAGTGCTCGTGGCCTACCGTGTACCGCAGGTAGCGCCGGTAGGACTGGGATGTGAAAATAAGCGTCCTGCAAGTCCAACGCTACCATCCAGTCTCCAGGGTCCAGGGCAGCTAAGACCTGAGCCAAAGTCAGCATCTTGAACTTCTCCTTCCGGAGGAAGCCGTTAACGTTCCGTAGGTCCCAATATAGGGCATAGGCCCCCTTTGCCCTTCTTGGGTACCAGAAAGAAGTGGGAGTAACAACCACACCCTACTTCTGGCCCAGGAACAAGCTTGATGGCCCCCTTGGCCAACAGGGCCGTGACTTCCTCTTGCAGAAGTTGCAAGTGGTCCCCCGACACGCGGTGGATTTGCGGTGGCATGGCTGGAGGGGTCGCCTCGAAGGGGAGGGAATAGCCCCTTCGGACGATCTGCACCACCCACCTGTCCGACGTGACAGTGCGCCAGTGGGAGAGGTGATGGCGAACCCTGCCTCCTACTGGCGTCGCATGGGCCTGAAAATTCGGACTAGGAAGGTTGAGGCAAGTGCTGCGGAGGGAGGTGTGGACTGGCCTCGCCGCTGTCCCCGACCGCCGCCACGGCGGTTTCCACTGCCACCACCGCGCTGTTGAATATTCTGTGGCGCGTGGCTGGCAGCACATGTGGGGGCGCCCCATCCGTGGCCACGAATGGAGCAAAAGGCACCCGATTGCTGGCGTGTGGCCGAGAGGCCCAAGGACTTGGCCGTAGCCCTGGAGTCCTTAAAACGCTCAAGCGCATGGTCTGCCTTGTCGCCAAAGAGGCGACGGCCATCAAACGGCATGTCCAGAAGTGTTGACTGGACATCGGCCGAAAAGTTGGCGGATCTCAACCAGGCGTGGCGTCGAACCGCCACCGTCGTTGCCATCGCTCTGCCCAGTGAGTCCGTGGTATCCAGCCCACACCGGATGGAATATCGCGCTGCATCTCGGCCCTCCACAAGGGTTTGGGCGACGTTTGCCCGGACCTCCTCCGGACATTGTGGCAGCACGTCCGCTACCACGTCCCACAGAGTGTGGGTATAGCGGCCCAAGAGACAGGCGGTATTGACAGACCGCAGCCCTAAGCTTAGGGACGAGAACACTTTCTTCCCAAACTGTTCATATCTCTTGGATTCCCGATCGGGCGGAGCCGACGGGAATGCGGTCTGGGAGGTGGAGGCCTGGATAACCAGGCTCTCTGGAGTGGGATGGGTGGACAAAAAGCAAGGGTCGCCCGGGGCCGGGCGGTAGCGTCTGGCCACGTTCCTATCCACAGGCAGACCTGTGGCGGGCTTGGACCAAGTGCCCACAAGACCGTCACACAAGGCCTCATTGAACAGCAGCAGAGGCTCGCTGGAGCTTGACTGCGGTTTGAGGACCTCAGTGAGGAGGTTAGTCCTCACGGCCGCAATGGGGAGCTCTAGGTTTAAGGCACTGGCTGCCCTCGTCAACACTACAGTAGAAGTAGACCCCTCCTCCGAAGCCACGGTCGGAGGAGACACAAATCCAGTGCCTGGCGAAGTGTCAATACCACTGGCCTCCCCAAGCTAATAGCTCTAGGTGATTGAGGTGGAACACTTTGTTGAGTGGTCCATCTGCCCTGAGTTGTATGTCCGAGGAGATGGGCCCCCCCATCCTGTGAGTGATGCGTCTGTTGCAAGTACTATCTGTGGAACAGGTTCGAGGAACGGCAACCCTTTGGATAAGTTTTTTGTGTTCCACTACTGCAGAGAGCGATGTGTGCGGCTGTCCACCAACACCAGATCTGTAAGTTGTCCTTGAGCCTGATTCCACTGTTGTGCTAGACATTCCTGTAATGGAAGCATTTGAAGTCTTGCATATGGTACAATAAAAATGCAAGATATCATCATGCCTATTAGTTTCATGAACACTCTGGCTGGGAGAGAGTGTTGGTCTTGAAATTTTGTGACTAAGGCTTGTATGCTCGCTATCCTGGCTGGACTGGGATATGCTAGAGCTGTAGGTGTTTATTGTGGCCCCCAGATATTGGTGTATGTGAGAGGGCTGGAGATGCGTCCTGGTCTAGTTGATCATGAACCCCAAGTTGTGTAATGTCTGAATGGTTTGAGGAGTGTGTTGAACACACTGATTGAATGACTTTGCTTTTATTAGCCAGTCGTCTAGATATGGGAAGACCTGGATTTGTCGTCATCTGAGATGTGCTGCTACTACTGCGAGGCACTTTGTGAACACTCTGGGTGCAGTTGTGACTCTGAATGGAAGGACTTTGAATTGATAGTGTTGTCCGTCCACTACAAACCTTAGATACCTTCTGTGAGAAGGATTTATGGGAATGTGGAAGTAGACGTCCTTGAGATCTAGTGTGGCAAGGAAGTCGCCTTGTTGCAGCAGCGGGAGCACTTGTAGAGTGATCATGTGAATAGGATCAGAGTGTATATATAGGTTGAAGGGCCTGAGATCGAGTATTGGTCTTCGAGTACTTCCTTTTTTGGGTATTAGGAAGTACAGCGAGTAAACCCCTGTATCTTGATGTTGTAAGGGAGCCATCTCTATTGCGTTCTTTTGAAGCAATGAGAGAACCTCTTGTTTTAGTAGCGCAAGATGTTCTGCGGACAAGGGACGCTGCCTGGGTGGTATATGTGGAAGGGTAGCTGTATGTTCAAGGCAGTAACCATACTGGATAATTTGTCTCACCCACCTGTCTGTTGTGATGGAGTTCCAGGCAGGTAGGAACTGTGATATTCTCCCCTGACTGGAGTGGAATGTTGTGGGGGGAGCAGAAGTCCGTCCCTGTTTTATGGTGGGGAAGGTACGATTGGTATTACCTCGACCTCTTCCTTTATTGCCGTTTCCTCTGTACCCGCCTCTAAAATACCCTATTGGGGGATGTTTGTGTAGTGGCTTTAAAGGAAGATGAGTTGTCTGCTCCCATCTGTTTGGAGGCTCCTCTATAGAAGGAGCAACAAAAGGAGCCCCGTGGTTGTGGGGACTGTAAAGCTCCCATGGACTTAGCAGTCTCAGAGTCTTTCTTCATTTTATCTAGTGCAGTGTCCACAGCCGGGCCAAAAAGAAGTTGTTGGTTGAATGGCTGGTTGAGGTTAGTAGTCTAGACTTCCTGCTTAAAGCCTGAGACGCGGAGCCAGGCAGGTTGCTTAAGGAGCACTCTGATATTTATGACCTAGAGGAAGTCTGCTGCATCAAGTGTACATTTTATTGACACATTTGAAATTAGCTTACCATCTTGGATGAGATCATTTGCTTGTGTTTTATATTGGTCAGGCAAATGCTGTAGTAGAGTTTCTAACTGGTCATGGTGAGCCCTATCATATCTTGTGAGCAGTGCCTGTGTGTTAGCTATGCGCCAGTGATTGGCTGCCTGGGCAGCTATTCTTTTGCCAAAAGCGTCTAGCAATTTGGATTCTTTATCATGGGGTGGCGCTTCCCCTGAGGTTTGGGAATTCACCGCTTCCTAGCGTTGGAAACTACTAGAGAATCCAAAGGCAACTGTCCCTTAATGTAAGCAGGATCTGCAGGGGCAGGTCTATACTTTTTTTTCTATTCTAGGGTTAAGATTCCTGACATACAGGATCTTTAAACACTTCGGGGGCATGTTTAAAATCATTGGTAATATTTGTACTGACTTTTGGGAATGTTCAAATGCATCTAACAGAAAGTCCTCTTATGCCTCGTCTGAGTGCATTGTGACATCATGATAGATGGCAGCCCTATTTATTAACTGTCCAAAACCAATGTTCTCGTCAGGGGGAGATGGTTTTGAGGGGTATATGTGTGGACTTGGGACGTCTGGTATGTCTGGTGTGATTTGGATACATGAAAGGGTCATCTGGGTCACCCCTAACCCCATATCCACATCATCATCTGAGGGTGTATGAGGTGGAGAAGTTTCAATTGGAGGTGTAACAGATTTAGGGAGAGGAAGTGGGTTAGGAGGAAGTATAGGAGAAGGATGCATAGGCGATGTGGCAGAGTCCTTTACAGGCATTGGTGTGGTGTCCAACTTCCTCTTCCTATATGGCCCAGTGGTGACATGTCCTGTTTCTGGATCAATATAAATCTTTCTGTTTAGGATCGACATGATCTGGATGAAAAAGTTCCTCTTCTTCAGGAACTGCTTTTGGCGCCGATTTTTTTGGTTCCGAGCTGGGTTGGTGTTGAATTTTGTCTTTGGCCTTAGGAGGCGTGATAAAGTCCTTCGGCTTAGATTTTGGTTCCGAGGCTTTTGGTTTCAGAGCCGAAACAGGATCTTTGGACTTGGAAACATTCGAAGCCGGTTTATCCACAGACTTGGAGTTTTTCTGGACCAATTTTTCCTTAGAGGTGGAAGGTGTCTGTACCGATTTCGGAGCCGGGACTTCTTTTGGTTTCGGTGCCAAAAGGTGGGGGTGGGATTGGTACGTGCAATTTGCTCGGTGCCGAACTACCGGAAGTCCTTTTGTTTTTCTTCGGAGCCGGGCTCGAAGGCAGGGCTTCTGAAGTGTTTTCGGTCACGACTGGGCCCAGCAGGCGGAGTCTTGACCAATGCAAAAAACACAGTTGATGGACAGAATGCAGAACAATGTCTTGCATTCACCCCAGTACAAAGATCTGGGCCTAAATCCATCGTTTTTTTGCATTCCACACCACCCTAGGTCAGACACTGGCTATATGCAAATCAGCCTTGAACCTGTGCCTCATGGGGAAAAGTCCAGCCCGAACTGCCAAGCCATGTCTTTCCTAGACCGGAATCGAGCATCCAAGGACCGGTTTCTGGCTATCAGCCTTCTTCAGCCTGGATAGCTTGAGTCCAGTGATGTGGAGAGCCTGGGACTCACGTCTGAGCATACCCAGCTCACTCGGGGTAAAAATTGCAAAAAACATAGTTGGACAGAATGCAGAACAATGTCTTACATTCACCCCAGTACAAAGATCTGGGCCTAAATCCATTGTTTTTTTGCACTCCACACCACCCTAGGTCAGACACTGGCTATATGCAAATCAGCCTTGACCCGGTGCCTCATGGGAACAGTCCAGCCCAAACTACTCTTGATCATTGCCTTCGATTTTGGTGGTGAGGTTGAGGTATGCCTCGAACATTACTTTTTAAGTTACTTTTCAGATTACTTTTGAAGTAAGTTTCTATTCAGTGCGATATGCCTAGATAGCACACTGGGGCATTTATTAGATAAAAGGTGAGTAAATCAGTTTTTGTACGCATACAGTTTAAGGTTTCATACAATTTTCCAACTCTACATTTTTCACAGAAAAGCAGTCCATGAAATCCTATGGGACGAAATTAACGCATCCGTTTACCATTAAGTACTTAGTTTTGGCAGTTGGTTTTCTGAGGTTAGAATAAGGGTTCCCCCAGGGTCAAGCATGCACTCTCAAAGCACCCTCAGTGGCACTAGGGCGGCTGGGTGCAGAGTGCTGACCCAATGTTTTCCAAGGAGGAATAGGGGATCTCGGGTTAGTGGCTGCTCATGAGCAGGCCACAAGGTTGTGGGAGAAAAGAAGCTCGAATTAAGCTCAGGGCGAAGGGGGTTCAAGTTAGCACCCAAAGTGAACCCACAGTGCAATAGGGGAAGCAGGGTGCTGTTTTGGCATTGAGTGCCCTGTTGCCTTCAATGGGGACTCTCCAGTTGCAACAAACACTGCAGGCTAGAGGACAAAGCATCTAGTGCAGGGGTGTTTTGGCGGATTCTTCTTACCGGCTTAGGTTGCGGTCGGGGGGGATACTTCAGAAAGGGGACTGCAGGTGTCGTCAAGAGACTACAGGCAGGTCAGGGATGACCAGATCCCAGGTCAGGATGACCAGGGAGACCTTGTGGTGTTGGCCCACTCAAACATGGGCCGTGGGCGTCGGGTGTAGAGTGGTGCAGACTCGCAGATTTAGACGAAGTCAGAGTGTTGGTGAGCAAATACAATGCTCATGGGAGACTATCTGGTTTGGGAAGGCAGGTCCTCCGGGTTCTGGTGGGCTGCTGGCTGCAGTACACACCAGGATTTTGCTGGAGCAGTCTGAGGTCGAGACAAGCTGGCAGGGCGGGGGCAAAGTCAGTTGGTGTCCATCTTCAGGACAGCTCTTCGCTCCTTCGGGTTTCTTGTAAAAGGCTAGGTTCAGGGTTGCCACTAAATCCTACAATTAGGGGTGTTTCAGGTAGATAAAGGGTGGGACCAATGGGTCTCTTCCTTGGGGTGGGTACACCCCCTATTATGCCACCCTCCAGTATGAGGGGGGCATAAGCCTCACTCTGGTTGGCCAGGTCCCCCCATCTTCAAGGGACTGAGTTGTGTCTCGCCTCCCCCACCTGAGGTGGGGTTGGCTAAGGTGGATACACCTATCCTATCTTGGTTTTCCCGCCGATTCTCCAGCCCAAAGTGGGGGTAAGAACCAGTGGGGGCTAGTTGCTGGGAGCATCAAATTTATTTATTTATTTGCGGGTTTGTATAGCGCTAGGATCATCTCCCGGAGGAGTATCTCCGCGCCTTTGAGAACCTTTTCAGCTTGTAACAATAGGTAGGCAGATGTCATTAATTAATTAGGAAATAAGAAGGTTTTTAACTGTTTCCTAAATGGGAGATACTCCTGACAAAGTCTCAAGGAGAGAGGAAGGCTGTTCCACAATCTTGGTCCGGCAATGGACAGAGCTCTTCCACCTTGTCTGGTCTTTCTAGCTCTTGGAACTTGTAAAAGACCTTGTTCACTGGATCTCAAGGATCGAGCAGGCCTATAGAGAGAGAATCTATTATTTAGATACTCTGGGCCTTTGTTCTGGAGACTTCTATGTATAGTGCACCCTATCTGGCTGGCTGGGGCAGCTCACAAAGGCAGCAAGCCTTTCAAGCTTCCCTTTCATGGATCCTGCCCATCCTGGGGAAGGAGGATAGACACCTCTTCCCAGGATGGGCTTTGTTTTAGGCCCCCCGAGAGCAAGAGGTTCTCGACCCAGGGGTCCAGAAACATGTCTGGTGGTGGCAGCTGGCGAGCAGGAAACTAGTCAGGTCGTTTTTCAGAGCTCATATCTAAGATGCCCTCTGGGTGGATTTTTCATTAAATCCCATACTGGCAGTGTGGGTTTAATGTGCTGAAAAGTTTGATAATCAAACTTCACAGTTTTCAGTAAAGCCTTTATGGAGCTGTGTAGATCATAATGCCAAACTCCTAGACCATATACTCTTTATGGCTGTACTGTACTTAGAATGCCAAAGAATAGACTTCGGCACTATAGGGGTCATGCCCCTGTACCCTCACCAACCATATAGTGCACCCTGCTAGAGGGGTGGCTTACCAATACCATAGGCAGTGTGTTGCAGGCATTGTATTGTATCAATATTTATAAAGCGCATTGTAACCCTAAGGGCATCCTGGCGCTTAGATACAGCAAAGTGCTAAGGGGAAAAAACTGACCCGTTAATTATGCTCTGGGAAAAAGCCAGGTCTTCACTTCCTTCCAAAACAATAGGTCCTGTATTTGCCTCAGTTCCAGAGGGAGACTATTCCATAGGCGGGCAGCGGGGACTCCAGTAGCAAGGCACTACAATAATCCAGGCGGCGAAGGATAACACTCCTAACCACTGCACCTCTGGCCTGAGAGGGTAGAAGCGGTAACACCTTCCGGAGGCCTCTAAGGGTGTAGCAGTTCCCAACCAGCTTATTAACATGCGATTCAAAGTTAAGCTGATCATTAAAGCACATCATGCAGGTATGTGCGCCATGTAGACCACTTTTCTCTGCACCAAATCACGCAGCCTGCAATGGCAGGGTGTGTGTTAGGGTACAGGGCCTCTAAGGGTGGCACAATATGTGCTGCAGCACCTAACCCTACTAAACTGTTGGTCTCTAACCAAACAAATAGGAGATCCACAACCTGCTTAGGGAACAGTCGCTGGATGCTCTCTTCCTGGCAGACGTGGCTTAACGAGAGCTCCACTCAAGATGTTCTGGATGCAATCCCTTATGAATATAAGCTAGTAAACAGGACCGTATTTGGAAAATAGGTGGCGGTATAGCCATAATCTACAAATCAACACTGAAGTGTGAGATAAAAGAAGCAGACCTTGAAAACTGCAAAGCGCTTCTATTCACACTAGCAGCAGCCGATAACACTATAGCAGGCTTACTAATATATCGCCCGCCAGGTCCATCATCGCAATTTATCAGAAGCCTAAAAGAGAAGATAATACACCCAGCTCTACGATAAACATTTTTTGGCACTAGGAGACCTTAATATCCATTTCGATAATAAACAGAACCCAGAAGCGAATACAATATGCAAGGACTTATTGACACTTAACCCAATACAAAAAGTAGAAATTCAAACCCACCAGGGAGGTCACACCCTGGACCCCATTTTTTTAAAAACATTACGGAGATAAAGGTAGCTACTCCATGGCCAATACCCTAGTCAGACCACTATCTAATCCAATTTACAGTACCTTATCACAGAAAGACCAGAACAGACCAAGGAATTCACGAGCAGGAAGTGGAACAATTTTAACCCCACCACCTTCACCAGAGCACTGATGGAAGAAGAACGTACGCTAGATAAGGACACTA
This sequence comes from Lissotriton vulgaris, assembly GCF_964263255.1. Lineage (NCBI taxonomy): Eukaryota > Metazoa > Chordata > Amphibia > Caudata > Salamandridae > Lissotriton > Lissotriton vulgaris. The sequence continues at coordinate 116,794,987 of NC_141699.1, forward strand.
AACTAGTAAATAGCAATCTTGAATCATAGATTACAGAGTCACTAGACAAGGTAGCACCGCTGAGCACCAGGATTCCTATGAGACAAAAGGAAACGGCACCTTGGTTCAACGATGAACTAAAGATGGCCAAAAAAAAAATGTAAGTGAATTGAGCGACTATGGAGGAAGGAGTACTGCAGTACATCTAAAGGGGAATTAAAACATTACCATGCGTTAATCAAGAAAACCAGGTGCACTTTCTACACAGAAATAATCGATAAGGCGAAAAACTCCTCCAAAGAAACGCTCAATATGCTTACAACCCTTAGAACACAGGAAACCAGAGGGGACTATCGCCTCTACTGAGAGTTGTAATAAGGTGGTAGAGTTCTTCGTGAATAAAGTCACTAACATATATGACACCTTTCCGAAGGAAGCACAACAAGTAATAGGCCTATCCTGCGATAGTCAGAATAAGTCTGCAGGGCAGACAATGGAGGAATTTAAGATCTTGGAAATAAAAGAACTTACAGCCATTGCAAAAGGAATTAAATCTGGTTCCCCGCTGGACCAAGAAAATAATGATGGAGGGAACTATGGTAATCATGCCATACGTCTCGAACTTCCTCCTACGCTCCTTCCAAACTGGTATTGTTCCCACCAAATTTAAACAGGCCATCGTCAAGCCACTCAAAAAAACTGTTATTAGATCAAACAGTATTAGAAAATGTACACCCTATCTCTCTGCTACCGTTTGTTTCGAAAATAGAGAAAGTAACAAACAGCAAGCAGACCATATAAGCAGGAATATTATACTGCATCCATCCCAATCAGGATTCAGGAGGAGCTCAATCCACGGAGTCAGCGCTACTTCTGGCCTCAGAAACCCTGAGAAAATATGCAGACGAAGGACAAACTGCAGCACTGATCCTATTGGACCTCAGTGTGGCGTTAGATACGGTCTCCCACAAATTACTGCTCCACAGGTTAGTAACGTGTGGCGTAAAAAAGTGGGCATTAAGCTGGCTGACCTCTTTCCTTTCAGCACAAAGCTTCCAAGTCGCACAAACTTTTGTATCTGAAAGCATTCCCTTGCCTCAGGGGGTTCCACAGGGCTCTATTCTGAGCCCTACCTTATTTAACATTTATGTGGGACCACTGGCAGAAAGAGTGGAGAAACACAATGTGTCAATTGTCTCCTATGCTGACACGCAGCTTATCGTGCTGCTCTTTCAGAATAATGACCAAGCAGCTTCACAATTCTCAGAGTGCCTAAAAGAATTAGGTGACTGGATGTCTAATCATTCCGTTAAAGTTAAATGGGACTAATACGGAGGTAATGATAGTAGGTAAAACACCTTCCATATGGTCTACCGCATGGTGGCCCTACACATTAGGCCTACTACCCATCCCGAAAACAGTAGGGAAAAACCTCAGAGTCTGGTTTGACTCATAGTTGACATTTGAGAATCAAATACAAAAGGTAGCGGGAAAATGTTTTGGGGCCATGAAAACACTGCGGAAAGTGCTAGATCTTTTACCACCTGCCAGGAAAACCATTGTACACTTGGTAACATCTCAATTGGACTACGGGAATTTTCTATAACTTGGAGCCACAAAAAAGGGTCTGTCCAAACTACGCGTCTGGTACTTGGCCTCACGAAAAGATCTAACATGAAGAAAGCCTTGAAAGCCCTCCACTGGCTTCCAGTGGAGAAGAGGGTCGTGTTTAAGGCAATGTGCCACTAGCACAAAATTTTACAAAAGAAAGGACCCACATACCTCAACCACTAAACACCAAATATTCTCCAGGACGGAGCTTAAGATCTTCAGAAAAGGCTCTGGTCACTGTACCAAGGATTTTCAGAGCGAGAATGGGGGAACTCTCATACCGCGCAGCAAGAATTTGGAACAGCCTTTCGATGAACCTAAGAATTGAATCATGTGAAAACAGTTTTCGTAGACCGCTAAAGATCTGGCTGTTTACACAACCGATTCAAGGATAGGACCTGATCGGGCCACACTTCTTTGCAGACCTGGCATGTTGTAACATATTCTCTCAGAGCTATCTCTTAGCGCGCGGACACACCGGTGGTGTAACCATGCACTCTATAAATGAAATAAATACCTTATACAAGGGACTTGCATGTACCCAGGGAGGTACCAATTTAGGAGTACAAAGTACAGTTTTAGTGAAACATAGGCTCTGGGTACCTGGTTAGCAGGAAGCCAGGGCACACTTGGCCAAAGAGCATCAACATCAGGTAAAAAGTGGGGGCAAAGATGCAAAAAAAAAAAAAACAGGCACTATCCTACAGCCATGTTTTACCTTTACAGACTCAGTGAGGCACAACTAGTGCTGTAGCCTTCCTTTTAGGGGGCACTAACTTGCCGGCCCTGGATAGCCCTGATATACTAGGGAGTTACAAGTTCAACTATGCCAATTGGGTATAAGTCAATCAACCACGTACCTTTTTAAGTGTCAGCACAGGAAGCGAATCCTGATAGGCAGGACTCAAGGAATTTAAGAGCCATTATACCAGTGCCTAGCAGTCAAAATGGAAAGTGGGGGGTGAAACCTGCAAAAGTCCTGATCCCTGGGCCCACAGATTTCAGAAGCTCCTGCAGAGCCAGATTGTGCCAAGTGGCCTGGTCCACCAGCAGGATGCAATAGACCAAGAAGTCTTAGAGCCACTCTCACTGAGACCCAAGGGCCTAGGGTTAAGTCTGGATAGGTCCTATGATCAGTCAAGGCCATTTTGGACAGGTTCACCGCCTCTGCTGCCACTGCCGCTCTCGCTCTCTCTCCTCTGTCATCTTACTCTCCTGGGACACCCCTCTCTCAATCTTTGCCTCATATCCTTTGGCATCTTTATGCCACTTGTTCTCCTTTGTCCTGCTTTTGAGCCACTTTCTCAAGTTTGATGCCTCTGTGCCGCATACTCCTTTGCCCCACTATTTTGTGCCTCTGTGCCTTTACTCCCCCATTTTGAGCCTCTTGTGTCTTTTTACTCCTTTATGACTGCTTTTCTCTTCCCAGTCTTTAACCTCCTTCTGCTGCTCTGCTTGTTGCCACTGCCACGTGCTTCCCTCACAACCCCCCCCCCCCGACCCCCCACTTCCCTCCTGTGCCTCTTCCGGCCTCCACCACTCCTCACCTGCAAGTAACATTCCAACACCTGCCAGCCCTGCGCTCCACCCCTCTCTCCCAGGACCTACTTGATGGCCACTGAGCGGCAGGCTAAAGGAAATCCCGTATGAGACCATCCCCGCCTGAACCGCGAACAGCACCACAGCCCTGGTCCAATCGGCCCACACTGATACACTGCTGCATTCCTTTGCTAACAACCTAGGTTGCCGATTCACACATTGCTGCATCACCCCACACTACACAAGGAGCCATCACATGCACCCATTGCCAACTCACCTGCAGCAGCACACACACCACAACCATGCTCCAACAACCTACACCCACCCGGACTGATGCCACACAACACACTAAACCAGTATCCCAACAACCACTCAAATGCACTCTTACAGCACTGCTCGTTCAGCAAACACACCGCCAAGATCTAGGCCCTACTCCACAACAACGTGCCGTACCTACTCTTCCTCAGGGTAATCGGCCTCAACCCCGCTTCAGGACCAGACATCGCAATGGCTATACCTTCGGGCTACAAGATAGTATGGTAGGATTGCCTTCACAAGCCAGAAAGAGGACTCTCAATCATCCACAAGGACACTGTCAAATGCACCACATGAACAGACATCAAAACTCCGTCATGAAATACACACTTCAAACATACAGCTTTAACCTGGAAGGCGCACTTGCATACTGACCGCGAACAAACTTAAACAACCTCATCACAGACTTCATCGTTCCCCTAACCATCAATTCCAAGGACTTTGTGCTACTCCGCGACCTCTACTTCCACCATGAGGACACAGACCCCCCCCCCCCGACCCACAGCCCTCTTTGAATACCTGGTCAACACTGAACTCAACCAGTTCCTCACTGACCCAACATACTCTGGAAGGAATCTTCGCCACCAGCGACAGGATCGCATACAACTTTACCTCACTGCTCACATGGACGACCACTCCAGCAAACTGGAAGTCAACACCAGCATCAACCTACCCAACCGGATCTGGAGCAAATGAACAGGCAAACTGGCTCAACGCCCTGAAACCAGACCAACCAAACACCACCAAGTAGCTTGAAAAGGCCATCAATTACTTCAACAAATGGATCAAGAACTGTGCAGACTCTCGTACCCATCAAAAACACAGAAATAACCAAAGAAACTACCAGGTATACAAATTACATCTGGGAAGCCAAACTACTGAAATCAGCTGCAAAGAAAGGAAAATGCTACTTACCAGTATGCATCTGTTCTTGGCATGTAGGGCTGTAGAGCCACACACTATTGCATAGATCACCATCTGGTGGTGGGCCCGGATGATTACACTTTGTCTTGGAAGAGTCTTTGTCTGTTGGATGACTCCTCCCATAGATCGTAGTGCGTATGGGCATCGACTCAATCTTCAGATTGTTTTCGCCATTGGAGAAATGGAGTGGTAGGAGTACATAAAAGGATGTCCATGTCTTGAGTATCTAATTAAGATATTACTGGAACAGATAGAAGTAGCCGGGGAGGCGGGTGGGCGTGTGTGGCTATGCAGCCCTACATGCTAAGAACAGAAGCATGCTGGTAAGTAGCATTTTCCGTTCAAGGCATATGGGTGCAGACCACACTATTGCATTGATTGCATAGCCGTTCTCTCCCTTAGCGGCGGCTACCCGCATCTGTTGCAGTAGTTTGTTGCAGTAGTTTGAAATAATGTTTTAAGTACAGCCTGGCGCACACTAGCTGCTTCTTTTGCCTGCACATCTACACAGTAGTGTTTTGTAAATGTGTGAGGTGTAGACCATGTCGCTGCTTTACAGCTATCTAGGGCAGTGGTTCCCAAACTTTTGACCCCTGAGGACCCCCACTGAATCACTACTAGAAGCAGGGGACCCCCCAAGCAATTTGTACAATGTAATTTTTTTTTAAACGCCTTTTGAAGCAGAGGCAATTTCAAGAGGGAGCCAGCTTGAATTGGGTCTATTGGCATGGACATGTATGCATACAGCAGTGTATTATTTAGTGGTACCCAAGGGCTTGTGGAAAGTGAGCAATCCGACAGCAGCACAAAAATACTACTGCTGATCCTGGCTGCATCTATTTTTACCTGCCTGCCAAGTAACGGTAACCTATACACATGTGCCTTTCAACATTTTATTCCTTTTATTGCATTCCCTGTATTCTCATTGTTGCGTGACTGCTGTTCTCGGTCTTCCCCCGCTGCCTGTACGGGGTCCGTGCCCCTTTTTCTTCCCTCTGTTCCCCTCGCTGTCCCCGTGCTCTCTACTCAGTCTTTCCTTCTGTACCCCTCGCTGCCCCATGTCTCTGCCCGGATTTCCCTTCCGTTCCCCTCGCTGCCCCCGTGCCTCTGCCCGTTCGGCCTTCTGTTCTTAGCTGCCCCTATATTTCTGTATTCTGTATTTTGCTTCTGTGCCATTCGTTTTTTGTGCCAGTCTGCCTTCTGTTCCACTCGTTTTCCCCTCGTTTTTTGTGCCCTTCTCCCCTCTGTTCCACTCGTTTTTTGTGCCCTTCTGCGCCACTCGTTTTTTCCTTGTTTTGTGCCCCTTTTGCTTTGTTCCGCTCGTTTTCCCAGCCGCTGTGCCCCCTGCAGCCCCACCCCCCTTACTGCCGACTGCCAATTGGCTGCCCCACCTCCCGATTGTATTGTGAACATTCACAGCTCTTGTGTGCTGTAAGGACGCATGGGCGGTTCATTTTTAACTACGACGACAGGCACTCTAGTCCTGCGAACCCCCTGGGAATGTCTGACCCCTGGGGGTCTGCGGACCACAGCTTGGGAAACGCTGATCTAGGGGTATATTTCCTAGGAATGCTATAGATGCCCCTAATTTACGGGTGGATTGAGCTTTAGGGAGAATGGATATAGTGTTTTGCTTTTTGGTAAAAGATTTGAATGCACTAAACAATCCACCTTGCAATGCCCGATTTTGAAATGAGATTACCTTTGCGAGTAGGAGAAAAGGACACAAAATTGTTTTGTTTTACGAAACGGTTTTGTCCTATCAATGTAGTAGAGGAGCGCTCTTTTTACATCTAATGTATGTAGAGCTCTTTCCGCAACTGTGGTTGAGAAAAGAATACTGGCAACTCAATGGATTGGTTGAGATGGAACAGTAAAATTACTTTTGGAAGGGTTTGTTTTAAGAACCACTTTGTTGTGATGGAGTTGTATATATGGTTCTTGAATTGTTAATGCCTGGATCTCACTTACTCTTCTGAGTGAGGTAATAGCAACTAAAAAAGCAACTTTCCATATAAGGAACTGTAACTCACACTTATGTAATGGTTCAAATGGAGGACCCATAAGTTGAGTGAGAATATTTAAATTCCATACCGGAGAGGGTGGTATTCTCGGAGGAATTGTTCTTTTGAGTCCTTCCATAAACGCTTTGATGGCAGGTACTCTAAATAAATGTTGTCTGTTTTGAAGGTAGGCTGCTATAGCAGCAAGATGTAACCTGATTGAGGAGTACGCTAAATTACATCTTTGTAGATGGAGCAGGTAACATGTTTTGTATGGAAACATCTAATGGGTTAATGTTATTTGTGCAATACACAAAAAAACTTTTCCACTTGGCTGCATAGCATGCTCTAGTGGTGGGGTGTCTCACTTCTTTTATGACATTCATGCAATCAGGCGGAAGATTAAGGTATCCAAATTCTAAGACCCCAGGAGCCAAATCGCTAGATTGAGCTACATTGGGTCTGGATGCATGATCTCTCCATGTTTCTGTGTCAGTAGATGTGGAGAGAGTTTTACTGTTTGATGTGGTACTAATGAGAGTTCTAGTAGTGTGGTGTACCACGGTAGTCTTGCCCACGTTGGTGCTATGAGAATCAATGTGAGGGAAGCTTGCGTACCACTAACGGAATTAGTGGGAGAGGTGGAAACGCGTACGCAAATTTGTTTGACCAACTCATCTATACCTCATTGCCTTTGGACAATGGGTGTGGGTATCTGGCAGCGAAGCTTGGGCATTTGGAGTTGCGGTGTGTGGTGAACAGAACTATCTCTTGTTGGCCCCTCTTGTGAAAGAAAGGTTGAAGAACTTTAGGACGAAGTTCCCACTCGTGTATCTGTTGTCTAACGACTTAACAGATCTGCAACTTGATTGTAAACTCCTGTTAGATGTCCTGCTAACAAAGATTTTTTGAGGAATGGCCACCCTTCATATGCTCTGCGCCAGCCAGGAGAGCTGTAAGGAGTGTGTCTCCCCCTGTTTCTGGATGTAATACATGGCTGCCCTTGTCGGTAAGGACTAGTACAGCCTTGCTTGATAGGTAATGTTGAAATGATTTTAGAGCTAGAAAAAGTAGCTTTTGTTGCGGTGTCCATGTACCCTGTACTGTGTGTTCTTCCTAATGCGCTCCCCAACCTGTGAGATGCATCTGTGGTTAGCACCACTTGTGGAACTGGCTCTATGAACAGCCGGCCCGTGGAAAGGTTTTTGGTGTTCCACCACTGCAGAGAGCGATATGTACGGTTGTCCACCATCACCAGATCGGTTATTTGTTGCTCAGCAGGATTCCACTGACTTGCTAAGCACTCTTGTATGGGGCGCATTTGTAGTCTTGCGTATGGTACTATGAAAATGCAAGATGACATTCCGATTAATTGAATGAACACTCGAGCTGGTAGTGAGTGCTGTGGCTGTACGTTTTGTATAAGAGTTTGCATACTTTGTATCCTTGTTGGATTGGGGTATGCAATTGCTTTGGAGGTATCTATTGTGGCGCCTAGATACTGTTTAGACAGGGATGGTTGGAGATGTGACTTCATTTGATTTACTGTGAATCCTAGCTTGTGTAACCGGCAGATGGTCTGATGCGTGTGCTGTACACATTGTTGGTGTGACTTAGATTTTATTAACCTGTCGCCTAGGTATGAAAAGACATGAATTTTGTCCCTTCTTAAGTGTGCTGCTTCTACTGCTAGACACTATACACTCGAGGAACTGTGGTTACTCCGAAAGGGAGTACTTTGAATTGGTAATGTTGACCCTCTAGTACAAATTGAAGGTACTTTCTGTGAGATTGGTGGATAGGAATGTGGAAGTAGGCGTCCTTGAGATCTAATGTGAATGTGGCAAGGAAGTCGCCTTGTTTTAACAGCGGCAGAACCTGTTGAAGTGTGACCATATGGAAATGGTCGGATTGTATGTAAAGGTTTAGGGGCCTTAGATCTAGTATAGGTCTGAGGGACCCATCCTTTTTGGGTATGAGAAAGTATAGGGAGTAAACCCCTGTGTTTTGATGGTGTTTTGGGACTGGTTCTATTGCATTCTTTTGCAGTAGAGATGCAACCTCCTGTTTTAGGAGTGCGAGATGCTCCTGTGACATGGGACGCTGTCTGGGTGGTATTGTTGGAGGAGTGGAAGTGAGCTCCAGGCAACAACCTAAAAACTATTTGTCTTATCCACCTGTCTGTGGTGATGGAGCTCCTGACAGGTAGGAACTGTTGTAATCTCCCGACAGGAGTGGAATGGTCTGGGGGATGGCAGGGAAGTCACTGTTTGGGAGTAGAGGCATTGCGCTTGTTGTTGCCTCTGCCTCTACCGTTATCTCTATATCCTCCTCTGTAATACCCTCTACTGGGCGAGGTTTGGGTGGGCGCTTTAAAGAGGAGGTGTCAGATTGAAAACCTTTAGAGGCGCCCCTGTGGGATGAGCGACGAAAGGACGCTCAATGGGTCTGAGTTTGTAAGGCTCCCATTGATTTTGCCGCATCTGTATCTTTTTTCATTTTCTCTAATGCATTATCAACTGTTGGACCAAAAAGATGTTGATGGTCAAAGGGTCGATTTAAGACACTGGCCTATACTTCTAGCTTGAACCCAGAGATGCGTAACAATGCATGTCTACCCAACAGTACTCCTGTATTTATTGCTCTAGAGGCTGTGTCAGCAGAGTCTAATGCACAGCGGATTGAGGTATTCGTAATAACCTTGCCTTCTTGTATTAAGTCAGAAGCCCTGGTCTTATATTGTTCTGGTAAATGTTGCAGGAGTGATTCTAACTCATTATGATGAGCCCGATTATATCTGGCTAACAAAGCTGGAGTGTTTGCAATTCTCTAGATATTGGCTGCTTGTGAGATGGTGCGTTTTCCTGAAGCATCTAAGAGCTTGGACTCTTTATCAGGGGGTGTTGTCTGCGAGTTAGCTTTTTTTCTCGCATTTGATACTACTAATGAGTCCAATGGCAGCTGGCCCTTGATGTATGCTGGGTCAGTTGGAGCCGCTTTATATTTTTTTTCTAGACTGGCGTTAATTAACCTGGCTCTGACTAGGTCTTTGAATATCTCTGGTGTATGTTTCACTACTCCACTAAGTATTGGTAATGTGGTTGTGGTTTTATGTGGCGAAAGTAGTGTATCCAGAAGGAAGTCCTCTTCCACTGGATGTAAGTCCACTCCATGAAAATTGGCTGCTCTATGAATGAGCTGTGTAAACCCAATAGTGTCATCTGGGGAAGATGGTCTAGAAGGGTATGCGTCATCTTGTGGCAGATCTGGTGCATCTGGCGCATTATAATCTTCCCAGGGATCATCTGATGGCCCAGGAATATTGTCTGGGTCATCTGTGTCATCTATGTGTTGCTCACTTTCTACCCCATGTGAATAATTATCTTCATCATCATCCTGGGGTATAGAGCTATGTGTGCTGGATGGTGAGTGTACCGGAGAAATATCTATTGGTATCTCTAGCAATGGTGAAGTGATTCTTATGGGGGGAAGTTTGACCATGCATTTTGAGAGGAACTGGAGGTGGGTTGGGAGAGTCCATTTTCCTCTTTTCAGGCACTAATGACATGTCCAGTCTTTGGATTAATAAGAGTCTTTTGCTTTGGATCTGGGTGGAAAAGCTCTTCTGCTGAAATATCCTTTCGGTGCTGATTTATCCTGCTTGGGACCGAAATGCTTAGGTTTTACAGTGTCTATGGTCTTGAGCGGATTTTGGCTTCGGTTTCGAAGGCTTGATATCATGTTTCTTTCTCGGATCTGAGCTTTTTGGATCCGTAATTGTTTTTCCTGAAGTACGTTTAGAATGATCGACCTTCGGAGCCAAAGTGTGTTTCGGGGCCGAAGCAGGCTTCGGGTCGACTTTTTACGGAACCGGAATGTTCTTCGGTTCGGTAGACTTGGGAACGTCTTTCGGTGCTGAGATTGATTTCGGAGCGACCGTTTTCGGTACTGAGGGCTGCTAGGTGGCAGAGTTAATTTTTGTTTGAGGACCTTCTGCTTGTCGGGACCGACAGACTGACTCGAGCCAGAGTCGACTGGAGGCTTTTTTGTATTCTTCGTTGCCGAGCCGGAAGGCGGGGCGTCGGAAGGTTTTGGTCGGTGTGCATCTGGACCCGGAGGTGAAGGTGGAACCGAAGCCTGTCCCGGTATGGGGGGTGAACAGGTTCGACGCTTGTACTCATGAGCTGTTGACCAGCTGGAAGAAGATAGTCTTCTGATTGATCCTCAGCTCCGGAAACTATGTCGCTTGCTGTTGTTCTTCGGACTCTACCTCGATGGGAGCCTGGTCTATGATGAGGTCTGGTGTCTAAGATTACTGCGCCATGACTCTTCGAGCTAGACGGTCCCGGATGGTCTTCTTGGACCGGAACGAAGCGCAGGCCTCACAATCTCGACTCTCGTGCTCTGGAGACAAGCACAGATTACAAGCCTCATGAAGATCAGTGTGAGGAAATCTGTGTCTACACTGAGGGCACTTCTTGAAGGGTGTTCTTTCCATGAGCCAAAGGCCCAATGGCGCAGTTCGGCCAGACGGCCCCGACGAACGCTGAAATCGAGAAGCGCAAGCCTTTCTTCGACGCGGGTAACTGGAATTGCTGTCGAAGAAGATACCGATGGTATGATGTAGGACTGGAAGTCGAAAAGAGATCAGTAACTGGGCCAAACGATAAACACACAGAGCCTGATGGCGGAAAAAAGATGATGCCCATGCGTACTACGATCTACGGGAGGAGTCATCCAACAGACAAAGACTCTTCCAAGACAACAAAGGGTAATCATACGGGCCCACCACCAGATGGTAATCTATGCAATAGTGTGTTGTCTTCAGCACATATGCCTCGAACATAGAGATACAACCACAATGCAGATGCCAGAACTACCTATACGGCTGCATTCCAACACTACCACCAACTCCTGTGAGACACCAAAAGGGCACTTATAAAACACAAAGAGGTGACCTCAAAAAGCTGAATGGAGATCTCAATAGTGAAAGAATTTACCCGCTCTGTTGCCTCAGCCAACACCTTCATCCCATCACAAGAATTCTGCAACAACGTTTCTATTTGGCAGTGGAAGTTAGATTAGATCTACAGCATCTTTGACCAAAAATCATAACCCAAAGTTCTCCTCGCCAACCTGGTCATGCCTACCAGGATGGAACCGGACAATGGAAAACTTACTGAAGACAAGGTAGCTATCATGAAAACAATACACTCCGGGGCCCCAAAGGACCCATGCCCTCCCACATCTTCAGCACGGGAGGACCACTAATAAGCAATACTCACCCACAATCAATTCCATCAAATCCAACACCTTCCCAGTTATCACAGCCTTAGTCTACTCAGAAGAGTCTTCCCTTTACCACTCTCCACACAGAAAATCTTGATTCAGGCATTGGTACTAAGCAGTCTGGATTATTGCAACACTTTGCTGATTTTAGCTAATGAAAGCTCCATAAGCAAATTGCAGGTAGACTAGAACACTGCGGCCCGACTGGTGACCATTGCCCATCCCCCCCAGAACCACATCTTTTCCTCTTCTTCAAAAGCTGCACTGGTTATCTGCACACTACTACGCCTATATGCTCGATGCTTAATGGTTATGCTGGTCATTATTATTTTGAGTGAATATGTGGAAGTGAACCATGCTCATTGTGCACTCTGTGTTGCAATGGGCAAATCTGTACTGTGGATCCAATTATTGCTTTATCCATTCTCCATTTAAGAAGTCTTTATTCGATTATTTCATCTTAAAAGACGTACATACATAATATACACAATGAAATAAGTTCATATAAAACAGTTGTAACTGACATACATATAATGGGTACAAAACATTATTTCATTATGGCATTAAAAAGATATTAAATCAGTTGATAAAGACATTCTTATAATGGGTACATAATAGATTAAAATACAATATAAAAACCAGGAAGATCAAGATCAGCAGTTAAAAGTTACTATTTAAATGTACAAAGGCAATCCTAGCACTGGTTGTTTTTTATATAACTAGTTCTAATCACCCACGCCCATCCGAGGAATTTAGCCACACCAGTAACAATAAGAGGGGTTAGATTGGTTCTTAAGAGTCTGCTAGCCTCAATAGCTGAGCAAGTACCCAGGGATCTACAGACTGGGCCGAGCCATTTGGACCTTGGAGCTGCATAAAGTGGGCAGACAAACAAGAAGTGATCAACACTTTCGCTCAAAACTTGACAAAGAGGACAACATTCTGACCCCCTTGAACACCATTTGTTGGTAAATACCCTTAAAGGCAGCGTACCACATCTTAGTTGATGGAACAGCTTACGGTCCATTGGTTTAGTAATTAAGTCCCAATATTTTTCAAACTTAGAGGCATCTTTGTATTCAATTAACTTACTAGAAAGGTTGTTAGCAGGCAATCTCTGATGACGGTTTGTGGTCACCCAGTCCCAATACAATGCTTTTAATGTTTTCTTTGTGGGAAAGACCGCCGAATCAGGGGCCACCCAAAGATTACTTAACCCTAGAGCAAAAAGTGACAATTTAAGATCTCTAAACCAACTTATATTCGATGAACCAGGGATGTTTCTAACATCAAGACAGGCCTTTGCATACATGTTAAGCTCCGGCGTCGTCCATAGGCGCCTCCAGAATGCCAGTGGGCGAAATCTAGCCTGCTCTTCAACCGGAAGACACCCTAGATCGTACATAAGTGGGATCCTTGGGGTGGACTGTGGCAACTCTGTGGCTACCCTGAGAAATTTGTTTTGGGCTAATCTCAGAGGGTCCAAGTTGCTATACCCCCAAAGTTCCGCCCCATAAAGAACAGAGGGAAGAACCTTGGATCCGTAGATTTTAATAAGTGGCTAGATGGGCCGAGTATAGGATCTTTTGTGCTCTTTAATCAGCGCACCTCCAATCTGGAGATGTTTCAAAGCCATAAGCTTAATCTGTGGGGTCCAGCTTAGGGAGTCGCTGAATGTAACTCCTAAATAAGTGAACAACTACAATTGTTCAAGGGGCAAACCCCCCATTGTGACCCTCGCGGAGGTTTGATTGTGGCATCTTAAGACCATAAATTTGGTCTTAGAAACGTTTACCTCTAACTCATGTTCGTGACAGAATAACTCAAACCTAGAGAGGGCCCGCTGGAGACCCTGTCTGGTTTTAGATATTAAAAGGGTATCGTCAGCGAACATGAGTAGAGGTATTTTCATCCCTGCTAATGAAGGAGCATCTGTGGGGTGATTAGTAAAGTAATTTACAACCCTATTAATATATAGGGAAAAAAGGGTAGGGGCTAAAACACAGCCTTGCCTAACGCCTTTTACCACGGAGAACCTGTCTGTCACTTCCCCGGGTTTGCCCCAACGCACCTGGGCATAGGTATTCCTATGTAAACTAATTAACAAATTGACAATAGGAGTTGGCATGCCCATATCTAAGAGGCTCTTCCATAAACCAGCCCTAGGTACGAGGTCAAAAGCAGACCTAAAGTCTACAAATGCAGCATAAAGGGTGCCTTTGCCTAAAAAGACCGTCTTCCAAAAGAGTAACATAAAACGATAGGCCTGGTCTAAAGTGCTAACATGAGACCTAAATCCAGCCTGTAATGGAGTCAGAATATTTTCAGAATCTATCCAATCTTGAATCCTAACAAGGACAAGGCGGGCTATAATTTTTTGTACTGCATCTATTAGGCTGATAGGCCGATGGTTAGAAGGAATCGACCTATCACCTTTCTTATATATAGGCAGTATTTCCGCCCCAGCCCAAGAATCAGGAACTCTGGCACCTGATGCCAGAGCGTTAACCAACTGTACCAGATATGGAACCCATAGATCTTGATCCTGGTGGAAAAGGTCGGCTGGGATGCAATCTGGTCCAGGAGCCTTCCCTCTCGGGATAGAGTTCAAGACAGATTTCATTTCTATAGAGGTAAACACTAGAGGGACTGCTGGTAATGGCCAGCAGATGTTACCCAGAGAACAATCCGGACCCTTGAATTGGTTCCCAAAATAACTAACCCACTGTTGTTCACCCACCGAAGAAGGGCTCGGCCGATCATCCTGAGACAAGCCCCATCTAAGTAGATGCCAAAACTGCTGGAAATTCTTGGAGCTACCTGCATCCGCCAGTGCGGACCACCTCTCTTCATCCCATTTCACCCTGGCTCTATGCTTCGCTGCTTTAAAAGCCTTCCTACAATCCCTTATACGGCTCAAATCCTTCAGTTTGAGAGCCTTAAACAATTCAGCATGGGTTCGACGACACTCATCATCGAACCAATTTAACCTTTTTGTATACCCCCTTCCCCCTCCTAGTGAGGGATTTAATGAAAAGTTTCTTTAGGGACCCAAACATAAGAGTATGTGTATCAGTGATCATAGTGTTTATAGCCTCCTGAGATTCACATTTGGAAATGTTATCCAGGGAATCGGAAACTACAGCTCTTATAGTTTTACAGGCTTCAGGATCCGCACTATTCTAGTGTCATTAGTGAGAGTAACGTTGTCCTGAACGACATTGGGAGCATGATTATCTTGGCCTGAGAAACTGGTGTCCCTTAATACTACCACTAGGGGATCGTGATCACTTTCAGGGCGAGATGTTACCTCCATGTCCACCAACATGTGCCACAATTTAACATCCAGTAAGACATAGTCTATTCTACTACTATGTCTACCATTACTAAAAGTATCCTTGCCTAACCTATCAGAGGTTGTTCTACCGTTGAGGGCACGCAGGACATGATCCAAACACATACCTTTAATAAAAATAGCCACCTGAGACCACCTTTTGATCGGGACTAGATCCAATTGTGGGATCCCCCAGGCCTGGTCTTCAGGCTCCACAAAAGAACAGTCATCCTGGCTCAGAAGTTCAAAGCATGAGTTAAGATCACCCATTACCACCTTTAGCCCTGAATCTGAGGCTGTACTTAAGTAATCGTCAAGGATGATGAGGGATGGAGAGCTTACCTCCCTGAATACCCCTGGCATAAATATTAACCACCAAAATATCCAAGCCACTTGTGGATTTGATGCTAACAAGTAGTATGTCCGGACTGTCAATATAGACTTCTTCAACTATGATGCCCGCTTTCTGCCTAACCCACACCGTCAGGCCCCCCATAGCACGACCTTTTTGTCCCTTAACAGCCAATTTGCTAAAGGACAAGTAGCCAGTGAGAAACAGTGGTTGAAGTGACCAGGTCTCTTGGAATGACCAAACATCCCCTTTGCGAATGAAGCTAACCCAATCCGGTATAGACAATCTAGACTCCAGACCTGCAATGTTCCAGCTACCTAGAATAGTACCATGGGCACTTGTTAGAGCATTAGATATCCCCTTATCGAGAGAACACTCAACATTTTCAATTGGGATAGCAACTGTCTGCATACTAGCAGCTCCCATTATAACAGCACTGTCACCTAGTTCGTCAGATATACCAGAGCCAGAAAGCTCACCCAAAGTGCCTACTGCTGGGGTTCCAAACTCTAAGTTTGCAGTTACTGGTTCTACGGGTTCTTGCACCACTGATGAATCCCTAGACCCATACAATTCGATAGAAGTTATAGTTACATTTTGAGCAGGATGGCCCCTGGGGTCTAAAGCTTTGCACAAATCATTCAGTTTAGATTTAGAATCTTCATTCCATGGGAATTCCAGACTGCCCACATCAGCCCTTGTAAAGGTAGTTTGTCAATCAATAAGATTCAGGTCTGAAAGGGGCTCGTACAAATTCCTCAGAGGGATGTTCCAAAACTCGTTCTGCTGAATGAATTTGCCAGGGTTGTTGAAATTTGAAGGGTGGCTAAACTGTTGCCGGGGGTTAGGAAAAACATGTGGTGCGGGATAACCCAAGAACTGGGGTATACATTATAGTTAGCCCTGGATGGTGTATAAGTAGAACTATTGTATGCTGACTGTGAATAAGCTTGATACATGGCTTCAGGGTTGATCTGGGGCCCATTAAATCTATGGTTGAAGTTGGTCCATTTGAGGGGGTATGGTTTACTTATCAGGCGTGAATGTCCTTGTGATTGACCTTGTGGATTAACCTGTGACTCAGGGTAGAAATAACTTAGATTCCTCGTGGAAATACCACCATCGTAGTTTCCCACAAACCAGTCGGTGAGATGGGACACTACCCTGTGATCCCTGAAGTTAATAATCACAATATCTCCCTCAATATCTTTTGGGCGGGGACCTACCCACTTACATCTACCAACAGAAATAATATCACCATTAAGATGGGCCGGAAGTGGTCTGTTAGTCTTCAACCAAAAGATGACCTTATTTTTTAGATTGTCATTGCTTTCCCTATTACCATTAAGAAGAGGAGGCACACCCGTCATAATGATAACAAAATTAGCTGAGTCAGGTGGAAGATCTACCGTGTTCCTACGATTTAGAATGGGTCTAGAGGTGGGATTGACCGACTTGGCTACTCCTGTGTTGTGGGTTGCCTTACTTCCCACAGCCGGTGGCTTGGAATTTGGTACGCTCGGCTTATCTTTAACAGTGTTGGAAGCCTTACTTCCCACAGCCTGTGACTTGGTACTTGGTACACTCGGCTTATCTTTAACAGTGTTGGAAGCACTTTTAGGAGCGGTTGGCCCTTGCTGTGTTTTAGGTTTACTAAGTGTCGTATTGTTACTGGAGACTCCAGGTTGTGTTTGAGGGAGCAGCAGTAACACTGGGCTTTGGTTGAGGGGCCGGCTGGCCTACCAAACTCGTTGGTAAAGGTGGAAACCCAGTGAGTAATAGTTGATCCATCTTTTCACCTAATAACCTTACACGTTCCAGGATGGGTAGCATGTAGGATTTCAGGAGTTTCTCAAAGATCAAAACACTCCTTGTTAAACCCAGTAGCGGTATCCACTGAGGGCGTAGGTGGATGGGGAGACCCAACGGGAACCTCAATTACAGGAAGTACCGAAAAATCTGTTAGCTGCGTGGTTTGGGTGGGGGGACAAGTTTGTTGAACTATACTTTTTCTTTTAAGCCCCCCTTTTTCCTTTGCTTCCTGGGTGGAGGGCAGACAGCTCGTACATTACTAGAGGATTTAGATTCAGAAACATGAGAATGGGTCAGTGAATTCCTTCCCTGAGATTCACTTAAACACGAGTGATTAGTAAGGGTTGAATGTAACTCTGGGGCTGCGATCTGCTCAACATGATCGGTAAAGTCAATATAGCTACTCTGAACAAGATTAGGGCTATTATGACGACCCTCGCTATTCGTAGGGGAGCAGACAGGAGAACTATTAGGAACACGAAAAATACTTGGAATTTGGTCAGTGCTTGTTACGTCCAAATCAATAATCATTTTCCCTTGTACTGCCAAATCTTGGGAATTGTTAAATGCAGGCTGAGAGGTCAACAAAGTTTGTTTTAGGAGTTCAATGGAACGACGACGATCAGCCCGTTTGTCAGCTAGAAGAAGTTCTTTGTCAATCTCCTTAGTGACCTTGTCGAAATATTTATCAAGGGGCCCCTGAAAAGAGGAACGCACACTAGGAGGGTTAGAACAAGACATTCACCATAGGACAAAAGATGGCCACAGGAGACTAGTCCCTCGGACAGCATGCACAAAGGATATGTAACAGAGGAAGGATAACACACTGTTACTGTATAAGAGTTAGAGACCAGGCCCAGCCCGGCCTCCTTCGGCCCCTGACGGCCACAGACGGTCCCGCCCTTGTCCCGGGCTTCTCCCGGCACGCTCCCGCAAAGCGGAGGCAGTGGACGCCTTTAAAGACAGATGCTACTAGCTAATAGGTTGATGGACAGGGGGGGGTGTGGCCAGCGGGGAGAGCAGCCCAGGTGTGGTGAAATGGGCACGCAGGGGCTCCTGGACACTGGAGTCCCTGCCTGTGTGCTCACAGCCCCGCCGACGCTCTCACCTGCCCGCGCCTCCTCTGAAACACTCCCAAACAACCAGCCGCCTCTAGCTGACAAAGCGCTGCGGGACCCGCGAAGCGGGTCCGGCGAGGTATTGCACGCTTTCCGCTGCGGCGTCCTCTGATGCAGGGAATCCACTTAGATGAGGTCTGAGCTCCAAGGGTAGTTCTGCTCGCTTAAAGTCCCAAAGAACAGTTGAAGAAGGCTACTCCGTTAGGCGGGGGCGTGGCAAGCGGGGAGAGCAGCCCAGGTGTGGTGAAATGGGCGCGCAGGGGCTCCTGGACACTGGAGTCCCTGCCTGTGTGCTCGCAGCCCCGCCGACGCTCTCACCTGCCCGCGCCTCCTCTGAAACACTCCCAAACAACCAGCCGCCTCTGGCTGACAAAGCGATGCGGGACCCGCGAAGCGGGTCCAGCGAGGTATTGCACGCTTTCCGCTGCGGCGTCCTCTGATGCAGGGAATCCACTTAGATGAGGTCTGAGCTCCAAGGGTAGTTCTGCTCGCAAAAAGTATTGCTTTATCATTGCCTTGTACCTTTTATTTTCTCAATAAAAATGGTTTACATTTTTTTTTTAATGCACTTGTTGCCAGTGTGGAAGAGTATCAAATTTAAGATCTGTTGTATTGCTTATAAATAGATTAACTTCGGCATCAGCTACCTAAACGACAAATTCAGTTATATGCCTTCTATGCCCCTTCATTCTGGAGCTGAAGCCCTGCTCCAAATCCCACGCTTCAAAAAAAAACCAAAAAAACATTTAGGCGGCAAAGCCTTTTACCATCTTGCTCCACGCTACTGGAATCAACTCCCCATCCACTTGCTTCAATGTATGGACTACCTGGCGTTCAGAAAGTTGCTGAAAACTACACTGTTTTGATTGACCCTCCTTGGTTGATTATGGCAGTCTTAGCGCGGAGATACCCTGATAGGGTGATTCGGGGAGCTTTATAAACTTAAAATATATAAAAAATATAAATATTCTACAGTCAACGCCCTCCTCAAAAAACAGATCCCAGTGAGCAGAGTAACTTCTGACCAATCTCTGCTCTCACAGCCTACCAAAGCAACCACCGCACAGAAACAGCACTCATTGCAGACAGACGACATCTGCACAATACTGGACAGTCGAGAAACTTTAGCTCTTATCCTTCCCGACCACTACCCTGAATACAGTCTCCAACCATACTCTTGTCAGTCGACTGCAAAACAGGCATCCAAGGTCAGGCCTCCTGCTTACAGGTAGAACACAGCTAGCCAGACTACCACCCTACACATCTGAATCCAAGGATCCAATCTGCAGCATCCCCCAGGGTGCACGCAGCCCAACCCTGTTTAAAATTTACATGACACTGCTCACCATCAGCAGATCCCATGGTATTATGGCATCTCACGCCGATGACACCCAACTCATACTTTCTCTGGCAGACAAGTTCACCACCACCATAACCAACTTCTGCAACTGCATGATAAAAGTAGCAGACTAGATGAGATCTGGCTGAAACTAAACTCAGACAAGACCGAATTGCTGATCTTCAGAAGCAAGAACTCTACATGGGTGGCCAGCAGAATTTGGACCCACATTAACCAACCATATCAGATATCTGGGACTCATCCTGGGTGTATAGTTAAACATAACAGTACAGGTCAACTCAGTCAGCTGCTCCAGTTTTCACATTCTCCATATGTGCAATATTTTCAAATAGCTACTCCTGGGCACCACACGCACCATCACACAAGCCTCATCACAAGCAGAAAAGAGTACAGCAATGCACTGTCAATATTTCAAACAGCAAACTCCGAATCAAAGTCAGAAGGTGTTGAAAGAAAGGAAGCAATGGCAAATCACAGAGGTGGTTATAAGAGGCCCTAAGAATTTCAGGGTTGGTAAAGTGCAGAACACGACCACCTACAGGCATGCAAGGGATTTGCTGAGAAAAATCTGAATCCAGTCTGGCACCTGGAGGATATTCACAATGTAAGGAATCAGCAGTTAGCAGTACCCATCAGAAATACATCAAGTTCGCACAAATACATACATTGTTATGAGGGGGGCCACAGCTAGAGGCCATTACTAATTATCTCATAGAAGCTTTTTTAAGTAATATTAGCTGTACCCGGCCACGTGTTGCTGTGGCTCAGTCTGGTTAAATGGAAGAGAAAGAAAAGAGTAAGCGCATTTTTCTAATAGGTTTAATTTCACAATGCTTGTGGGTATACAATGTTTTTGTGACTATTGTCTGTATGCATCCCTTGTAGTTGTTGCGCGGCAATCAAATAGTCTGTTCAGCCTTTCGTTTAAAAACATGCGCGTATTTGTACACGGGCTTATTCGAATTTAGCGCTGTGTATATATATATATAAACACGCGCTAATGTTGCAAAGTGAACCAACTCCTCCCCCCTCCCTCCACCCACTTCCCGGTCTGCCATCCTAACACTAACTTTCCATCCGAATATATGTAGACTATTACCTCTATGCGTCCATTGTAGTTGTTGCGCAGCAACCCAATCAATAGGGTCTGTTCGGCCTTTTGATTAAAAACATGCGCGTATTGGACATGCGCATATTCGAATCCAACGTTGTGTATACATAAACACGCGCTCAATCGAATACAACGTTGTGTCAAAATTTCAAAGCAATTGGTGAAGAACTTTCGGAGATTTAAGATTTTGAACAAACTAACACGGACATTTTTATGTCTGTTCGGGCTTTCGATTAAAAACACGTGCCTATTTGACGCGCGTATTCGAATCCAACGTTGCGTATATAAAAACACGCGCGTATGCGAATCCAACATTGTGTCAACGCAATCGGTGAAGAACTTTCGGAGATTTACGATTTTGAACAAACCAATATTTACATTTTTATTTATATAGATAAGTTAAACCATACTGTTGGATAAATATACATCCATGCAACTTTAAACATTTCAATGACCAATATATGATGAATTTGATTGGATGCAGAATAATGCCAGGCAAACATTACTGAATTTTAATAAAGTAAATACTAACCTGAGAAGAGTGCAAGAGTCTCTTTGGACACAGAGGGTGGCTTTAAGTCTAGCTCGCAGATGCTAAACTCGCATGTTAGAGGCAAGTGACAGAGGTACCTGTGACGCCGTCTTACTTCCTGTGGGAGAGTAGAAAAACACATTCCTGATTAATCTGGTTCCTACTGAAAGTGCTCACATTTCTTCAATTAAGGCATGCTGGAACCCAGCATCTAAACCCTACACCTTCCAAACCCAATTTGAAAGATTCTGTATTCAAGTATGAAATTATTGTAAAGCCCTTCATGCAGACCAAGTATTTTCCAGTGTTCAGCAAAGAAGGAAGTTACTTATAATCCTAGTTTCCCATTATGGGAACATTTACTACATTTAACATTGAAAAAATCGTTATCACAAGCAAAATCCTGTTACTCAAAAAACCTACCATACATGGAGGCCCAATCGAATGGCAGGAATGAAATAGAAATTTGAAAAAACCTTTGAACTTTAATTGACCAGCATGTAGCCATTTAGATGGAAAGCATGGCCAGGCATTTGGATTTATACACACAGAAACTGCTATTGTTCCAGGCCAGCCCGTGCTGTTCCAGAGGTTACACCTCAAACAGCTTTAGAACTTATATCAGCAATTTAATATAGTCTGAGAAACCATTCCTACTCAGCTTCAAGTGGACCACACTATATCCAGAACAGCTCTGATGAAAGGGATCATCTAGGAGGGACTCAGGTGTGACTTCAGCACATTGATCATGAACCCCAGTAAGTGCAGGTGGTTCGCTGAAGTCTGGAGGTGGGAGACAACTGCCAGGAACAAGCTGAGGCAGGAAGAGAATGGAACCCTTAAACTCTGCAAATGAGCTCCAACCACTCCCATCACTTTGTGAACGCCTGAGGGAATACTGGTAAGGCTAAAGGGGAGCACTGCACACTAAAAGTGTGCTTGCCCAAGGTGAGCAGGACAGTGATGTGAAAATGAGTATATTTCAATTCAAATAATTTCTTCGGCGCCCAGTGCAGACAGGACTTGTTTAAGCGTGAGCATTTTGAATTTCAGTGCATGACTGTCTGCTGATGGATCACATTGTAAAGATTTTTATCTTAGCAGCCTCAATGATATTTGCTAAGTAGCTGCTGCTGTTTGAATAATGCCCATCTTGCACAACATGAATGTGAAGGCAGTAACTCCCTGTAGGCTTCTCTTTGGTCAAAGCCCCATCTATCATCAAACGAAGCAGCTTTTAACTGTTCAGTCTGATGTACTGTTTTTACAAGATATCAGAGGTCTTAAGGCAGAAGGGACTCCTATGGCAATGGAATAAGACAAGCTAGCATGGAAGAGCCCCTGGAAAAAAGATGTATTGCTACTTAATGGAACTTCACAAAAGCTATTGTGGGTTAGACAAAAAAAAGAAATTAAAGTGCAATACAATTCAAACAATAGACAAAAGTTACACTCGACAAGTTTGAATGGTAGTTATTTGACAAAAGGGAGCTTTTTATAGAGGAATAGATGGGCAGAGAAGTGTTCACGAATCCAATCTAAGGTGGAGAAACAGACTGCCTAGCTGTGACCCCCGGGACTGCAGAGGTTAAAGTTTAATGCCTTAAAGTGTATAGAGCGTATCCGCCTATTCCCTTTCAAGCTTGCTTTTTCAAACTATGGAGCACTGTAAGAGGCTAATACCTTGTGAAAACTCAATATGGCCATCTTAAAGAATGGGTAAAGCTATTTTAAAGCCAAAAAAAACATTTCTAGCACAGTGTTCTAGGATCCCATTTGAGATTATAGATCATGATTAACAGTAAATGCACTATGAGAACATTTACCATCCCATCCATAAGGCTGCAATGAGCTAACTGCACAAAGCATACCTTTTGCCCTCCAACTACAAACCAATGTTTTTTTAAAGCATCAAACACTGTTGAATACATGACAAAGCATCAAATGGCAGAACAGAAAGCCCACTTATAAACAGTGGAATATTCAAGATTATTCTTGACATTACTAACCTCCGACATAGAAAATCCATCTATTTCCACCACTGCAGCAGTGATCTTCTCTGGACATTTTTCCAAGCTTCCATACTCACGGACCAAGCAACGAACATTTACTGGATGAAGGTACATGTGCTGCCCATCCTCCGCTGTAAAAATGTATTATGTAAACATCACAAGACCAAACTGAATTTGTCCATTCACAATACACCCAATGCAGAATCAAAACCCTCCATGTCATAATAGTGATAACACTTTCTCCTACCATACCTAAAAAAATTACATTAACCAGAGACCTTCAGCCTTAATCAAATGTGTTGGGTTTGGGAGCCGTTGCTTAAACTCATTGGAATATCAGGCAAACTTGAAAAACAAGACACTTTTCAGTAACACCTTATCTGGTAAAGACACTATCTAGCTGCAGATTCCTTACCTTTCAATTTCCCCAGGTGTCACTGGTTCTACAAGATTTTTCATGTGAAGTACCCCTGCATTCTGGTAGGTGGCGTTGACTGGCTCTGCATGGCAGCATCAGCCATGTCCGAACTGATGTCTGCTTCACCTGCATAGGCACCACCTTGGTGCGTTGACGCCAGTTACTTTACACGACTTTCCATGCCAGAAATGCAGAGCCATGACGTGCATCGACACTGGTGTGCCCAAACTAGAGCTTCAAAAGGGATCATCCTTGACCCTAGAAATCTGTCCAAAGAGCGGGGAGGGTGGGTGGGTTGGTGAGGAATCTGCAGCTAGATATTGTGCCCACCAGATAAGGTGTTACCAAAGGTAAGTAACCTTTATCTGGGAGACTTCTAGCCGCAGCTTCCTTACCTTTGAATAGACACCCAAAGATACTTTGGTGGGTCTCCGGACAAATTTAAACAACGTAGTCCTGTAGGACCTAAGAGGCAAAATGCCCATCCCAGCTGACCAGACTGTCCAGGCAGTAATGCTTGATATACCTATGCAGGGAAGCCCACATTGCTGCATGGCCGATGTCAAGGACTGGGACTCCACGAGCTAACGCAGTGGCTGCAGCTTTGGCTCTGGTGGAATGAGCCCGTAAGCCTTCAGGAAGCTTCTTTGCCAATAAATAGCAGATCTTGATGCAGAAAATGACCAAAGGTGGTCCATTTCTGCACACTGCCCCGACCTTTCTTTGCCCCAACCATACCACACGAAGAGATTTTAGCCCACCCGGAACGCTCGTGTGCAGGCAAGATAGAATGACAATGCTCTTTTAGGGTCCAGTAGAGTTGCTCCTTTTCCTTAGAGAGGTTGAAAAGTGTAGAAGGTGGGCAATTTGACAGATTATCCCACACAAAATAGTGTTACCACTTTAGTCAGGAAAGCGGCCCTAGTGTTGGGCAACAGTTTGCCGGGATACACTGAAAAGAATGGGGGCTTGGAAGATATAGCCTGCAGCTCACTCACCCTCGGGCAGATGTTATTGCCACGAGGAAGGCCTTTTTAATCATGAGCAGCCAGAGGGAGCAATTGTTAAGAGGCTCCAAAGGAGCACACATCAAGAATGTGAGGACCAAATTAAGGTCCCACTGAGGCATAATAAAATGGGGAAACAAATGTAGAAGGCCTTTCAAAAATCTATTTATGATAGTGTACTGCAGGAAGCTGGCTCTGTATATGCCAAATTTTAGAGTCCAGTGGAACCCCAAAGGTAGCAGAGGTAAAAATAGATAGCACCTTACTCTTTGTGGTAGTTTGGGCAAGCAGTAAGGCTTTACAGGGTAGAGTTAAGCATTTGCTGTACACACAGGCAAGAAATGATGTCACACTCAGACCAATTTGTTTCTAGAACTTTTTTCATTTCCAGAACCAAGCCAAGCCTGGTGCAGGCAAGTGAAATACTTTGCAAAATCGCATGCAGTGATTTACAGTTGAATGAAGGTTCTAATGCAGTTGGTTTAATTACAGTGAAGTTGACAGTTCGAAATTACTTTAGTTACTTTACAGATTACTGTGCATGTTATTTTAGATTACCTTTAAAGTTACTTTTGCTAATAAGTGTGATATGCCTAGACATCACACCAACATTTCCTACACAAAAGTTAATTCACTTCGTACATTTGCAGCTTTCAATGTTTCAAACAAACCAACTCCACACTTAAATATTTTAAGGAAAAGCAGTCAATGCAATCCTAGGGAAGGAAATTAAGTTAACGGTTTAGCAGGTAAGTACTTATTTGTGGGAGTTATTTTTCTCAGTTTTGAACCAAGGTTTCCCCAGGGTCGAGGTTGCAGTCTCCGAACATCCTCAGCGGCACTAAGGCAGAAGGGTGCAGAGTGCTGAGGCCCAAAGTTACCCAATTGGGAATAGGGGGCTCACGAGCAGGCCACAAGGTTGTGGGAGGAAAGCTCCTGGTGGGCGCAGAGCAAAGGGGGATCAGAGTTAGCACCCAAAGTACCCCCGCAGAGGCACCGGGGCAGCTGGGTGCAGGGTGCTGTTTCAGCGTTGGGTGCCCTTTTGATTTCTATCGAGAATCTCCAGTTGCAACATACACTGAAGGCTCAGGGACGAAAATATTCTGGAGGTGACCACCAGTTGAGGAGGTAATTTGGGATGCAGGGACACAGTCGGTTGGGCCACAATGGGACCCTAGCTTGGGGTGGGTAGGAAGGAATATGCCTCTGGTTGGGTGGGTTCCCCCATCTGCAAGATGGCGGAACAGAGTTGTGTTTCACCTCGCCTCCCCACTGGAGGGGTGGGGTAGGAAACGGTGGGCACACCTCCCTGCCTCACCTCACTGATTCTCCAGCCCAAAGTGTGGGTTAGAACCGGTGGAGGACAGTTACTGGAAGCAGCAAATGGCTGAGGTAGCACACAAAGGCGGCAAGCCTTTGAGGCTTGTCCTTCATGAACCCTGCCTGTGAGAAGTTGGCCTGATATATGATGTTCTGGAACCACCTTGTATCAGTCCAAACAACCCTTATGGTGTCTGGTTGTAAGTCAACCTTATTAGACAAGCTATCCTAATGGTAGCATGGACTAAGCAGCCTTAAAGGCTTAACTCAAGAGGTCGTGTTAAGCGAGCTGTTTTACCAATCACAATCCTGTAATATCAAATGAAAGTACCCCACACAAGTATATATTATAAAAACATATGTATTTATTACTCAAAATAATCCCCAGTACTCTTTATGAGCAAAGGGGCACAAGCGTTAAATCAAAAGCACAGTATAACATATGAATGTTGCACAATTATGGATGAGGGCGGGTGGCCACTCAAACCATATATTAAGAAAGTAGTATAAGAGATACCAATCGAACAGTGGTTAGGCCTAGGGCCTAGGGAATCGCTGGGAACAGTCGGGACTAGCAATGCTGAAGTCGGGAATAGCCCGCGGGATTCGGGTGCAGCGTTTAAAGCGTGGCTTGCACCAATGCAATGTCAATGGTGCGTAAAAGTTATAAAGTTAGTGTTTAAGGAACCTTCCGAGTGATCTAGAAAGATGAAACTTTAGACATACACTAGAGGTGTGTGCCAGTGTGGGAACACTGGCGTTGCTGAGTTACCTCACCCACAGAAAGCGGGTGCACAGGTGCGAAGTAGTGTTGGGTTTCGTCACGCAGGTCAATGGTGCTTGGAGCTGAAGATGCTGCAGGCAGCTCGATCAAGAGTTCCGGTGGATCCAAGGGTGGATCTGAAGTGGTGAAGACCTGAAAGCAGAGGGGACAATGTTCAAAGTCACTGACCAGTGACCACAGTGGAACCAGATTGGCACCAGGCAAAGTCGGGTGCAAACAGGTGATGAGGTGTTGCTTCTCTCTGCAGCCACGAGGACACGAAGAGGTCCAGGAGTCGATCACGAGCTGTCCCACGAAGGCTCTAGCTGATGGCGGTGTCGGCAACTTGATTGAAGCAAACAGGCCTTGGCTAATGCAAGCCACGCAGAAGGAGAAAAAGGGGAGAAAAAGAGAGGAAAAAGGGGAGAAAAAGAGGGGATAAAGAGGGGATAAAGAGGGGATAAAGAGGGGAAAAAGAGGGGAAAAAGAGGGGATAAAGAGGGGATAAAGAGGGGATAAAGAGGGGATAAAGAGGGGATAAAGAAGAGCCCGAAGCCCCACCAGGAACCTTTGGATGGCCAAGTCTGCCGGCGCGTGGAACAGAAGAGTGCCATCGAAGGGAAGATTCATCAGCCGTTCCCGAACATTCTACGGAAACACACTGTCTTGGAGCCAAGCATGGCAGCGAAGGGCAACCGAAGACGCCATGGCACGACCAAGCACCTCTGAGATGTCCAGGGTAGAACGAAGTATAAACGCCGCCAGCTCCCGGCCATCCCACGCATGGTGCCGTAAGTCCACACTAGCACCCTCCTGAGAAGCTGCAGATCCAAGGGACTCCGCCGAGTCCCACAAGCAAGAGGTGGCCCTTGCCAACACAAAGTGTTTAGGGCCCGCAGAGCCGCACTGGTCGAGGCAAACACATTGCGCCCCAAGAATCCAGCCAACGGGCCTCCCAAGATGGTGGAGACAAGAGCAATGGCAGGGAGGGAAAGGCGGTCCGCAAAAGTAGCCCACTGGCAGAGGGATGGAGGAAAAGGCACACTGTGTCATGCGGACCTGGTAGGTGCCGGTGCAGAAGGTGTTGGGGCACCGGATCCCCCGTGGCGGGGCACCCCCAAGCTCCCATCAGAGAAGAACAGAGCGAACCTTCAAAAGAAAACAGCAGCTCCTTCCCACCAGAGCCCTGGTGAAGAACCTCCAAAAGAGGATAGACTGAGAAATGAGCAGCCAGATCACGCATGAGCTGAATTCCCACAACCGTGGAAACAGCGCAAGCGAAGGCCGCACCTGCCTCCGTGGAGCCCAGTGGAGGAGCAAGCAGATCCTCTGTCGGCGACGGCTGCAAGCTAAGGCGGCCATCCCCTAAGCCAATCGGAGTGGGGAAAGGCCAGGTCCGGAAGGGGGAAAAAGGCACAGATAAATGAGGGATCTGTGGGTCCTCTGGCGAAAACCACAGCCGCAGTGAGGAGCTGGCCTAGGATGACACTGGTAAAAAGCCACGACACAGCAGCCCGTCTCTGGCAAGGATGACGGGGAAGAAGGAACATCTGAAGGCAAATCCAACACCTGGCACCTGTCCGGTGCCGTAGAATCCACAACCTGGAGCAGGGCGCAGTCACCGTCCAGCGGCACCGGAGACTCCGTACAGGCCTCCGCCACATCACACTGTGCCAGAGACTGGGGCAGAAACGGACCCGAGGCGGCTGAGGGGCGGCGCCAGAACAGCTCCGGCTCGACCTCTGAGGCAGCCGCCTGCGTGGAGGAACGAGGAGCACCCGGGGGGTGGACCCACCAGCCTTGACCCATAGGTGGGCGAGGAGGCTCCGCCGACCACCATGGCGGCGCCAGGGCAGACTACCTCCGGCGAGGCAGCCGCCTGCGGGAGGGATGAGAAGGGCCTGGGAAGTGACAGGGAGACCCTGCCAGCCTCGACCCATGACAGGACGCGGGGGGTCCACCAACCCCCGTGGCGCCGCCAGGGCCAGCAGCTGCCGGCGCGGCGTCGCCTTAGACAGGACCACCTTGTTAAAGTGCTGAGAGGGGCTCGGGGATGCAACCCGACCTACGACACCACAGGGACTCCCGTAGGAGTTTGCGGGGAAGCCAGGGCGCAGTGGTCCAAAGGAGGGACCCCCGAAGGGCCGCACCACATCCTCCAAACCTGGAGCCGAACCAGTCGGCGCCGGCGATGCTGCGGAAGACCCCGCACCGCGCAAGGGATCCACTGACGTCCCAGGATGGGAAGGAGGAGCCAGCGAGGCCTGCAAAGCCACCGCATATGCCTCCATCTGGGATTTCAACGCCCCATCACAGGGAAACAGTGGATAGGGGGATGACACGTGCCGCAAAACCCTCAGAGAGCCCACGCCCCCAACAGGCCGGAAACCAGCCCTCCGGGACAAATTGCAACACTTACCAACCGGGGAGCGACGCTCTTGCTGGACAGGAGAGGGATGAGGGCAACTGCGATGACTACCACTTCAAAAACCTTCTGCAGAAGCTGATCGAGGTGATGACGCCGATCTGGAGAGGCGGGCCGTGAGAAGCTTCATCTGGCGTTCCCGCTGCGACTTCGGCTTCAACTGTTGGCATGCCTCGCAGTCAGTGGAGCCGTGATCTTCCCCCAAACAGCACATGCAAATGAGGTGAGGGTCCGTCGCTGACATCAGGCGTGCACAAAACTAACACGTTTTAAAGCTCGAAGGCATCCGCACACTGGTCCTCAAGTCACTACGCAGTAGCGAAAGGAAAGGCTAAAACAGGCTGACGTCACGCCCGTGGATGACGTTAGGGCGGAGTCACGCCGTACCGCCCCCCTGGTGCGCAGAAATGCTGGGAAAAGAAAAGTTTTCCGGATCCAGTCTCGCGCCTGGGGATGATTCTACGTTAAGGAATCTGCAGCTAGTAGTCTATCAGATACTAGATATTGCAGGTGAATTGACCTTAATGGAGGTGTGAGCTAATCCAGATTTCACGATAAGGTTGTAAAAACTGTTTCATGAGGTGAGGAAGAGTAAGGATGCACGTTCGATATCTCTATATGTTTGTTAGTTCTCTGTGAACAGCATTGGAGGGAATCTCCTTGCATTTGGATGGGAGGTTTAGATGGTCAAACTCAAGGTGTTAAGGAGCCATGCTGCTAATCAAAGCAATATGGGATCCGGATGTAGTACTTGTCCCTGGGACATAGTCAAAAGAGATTGAATGGGATCCAAGAGGATGGGCTGTCTCTGAAAGTAGGATATCCATGTACCAATGCAGACGCGGCCATGATGGGGTTATGAGGATGATCCTGCATGGTTCAGTCTTCTATATCTGTAAACTTGGCAGGACGGGAATCAGCAGAAACGCGTAGGCAAGTGTGCCTGACCATGCAGTCAAAAACACAGATCACCCCCAAAGATCCCGGATGGTGATGCCAACTTCTGCAGTACCAGCATTTCTTGTTCTCTGGAGCCACAAACAGATCAAGGTTTTGTTTGCCACAATGGAGAAAGATGTTGGCTGGTATCCCCTGATGCAATTTTCATTTGTGGCATGATGTCTTAAGCCTGTGTGCAGTCATGTTATGATTTCCAGGAAGGTGCACTGCTCTTAAAGAGAATGTTCAGGATAGCCCATTCCAAGATGCACTGTGCCTCCTGAGAGACGGTGAGATCTGGTGCCTCCTTGCTTCTTGAGATAATGCATCATGGATATGTTCTGTTCACACAACTGCATACTTCATTTTCAGTAGGAATGCTTGCAAAGCTAAACATACCGCTCTGAGCTCCAGTAAATTGATGTAGAGATGCAGATGTTTCTGCTGCCAAAAGCCACTGACCTGGAGATCCGGCAGAAAAGCTCCCCATCCGTCTAGGGTGGCATCAGTAGTAATTGTGAGAGGAGAGGCGAGAAAAGAATTGAAATTCTTTTGCTCTGTCAACCAAGAGATGGCCTGGACAAATGCTGGTGTATTAGTAATCACATCCTCAAAAGTACCTTCCGCTTGACACCGTTGTAAATCTAGCTCTTCCTGAATAGGACGCATTCTTAGACAAAAATGGAATAAAAGGGATGCAAGATAACATTGCTCCCAGGAGAGACTTGTAATGGCAAACTGAAAGTTACTTTTTTCTAAGGATCTGCTGAGCTAGCGATATCAATTTTGTCTGTCTTTTAAGTGATGGAAATGCTTTGTTGAAAGATGGGCCCAAGATCGCCCCCAAAAAGGTGAGGTTCATTGAGGGGTCTTACACCGACGTTTCTTTGTTCACGGTAAGGCCTAAACTGGCAAACAGCCTAGTGCAAGTGTCAGTGGATGACAGCTTCTGATATTGATGGAGCTTTGATCAGCCAGTCGTCCAGGAAGGGACAGACTTAATGTTGCCTCCTCAGAGAGGCTGCAAAAGGAACCTAACACTTGGTGAAAATTCTTGGCGCGGACTTCAGACCGAATGGCAGGACCTTGAATTGATAGTGGATCCTGCCTATAGTAAATCGCAGATACTTGTAGGTAGAGAGTGGCCATGCAATCTTTTAAGTTCAGAGGTCCTGCAATATGACCATGCGATGGACTGTTTAAGGTAGGTGTTGCGTTCTAAAGTCCATCTTCTGAAATCTTTCCGTACAAAAACGATACTGGAGTAGAACCCTTTCCCCCTTTGGGTGCAGGAACTGGTTCTACTGCCCCTCTTTGGAGCATCAAAAGGACGTAAAAACATAAGAGATGTAGATATTTCACCGCTTGTAAGCGGAGTGAATGGCTGAATCTGAAGAAATGCCAGAGTATGGCCAAACCAAATTAGGTTGAGTACCCACTAGTCTGTTTTCCGCCATGTTGGAGTGGTCTGGAGATTTTTTCCCCCTAGGTTAACTTGTTTACGGGGACATATTGGGGAGGGGGTAGCCAGAATGAAAATTGTCATTAAGAGGAATCCTTCCCCTGTTGCCCTGCTCTTCCTCTAGGGGCAGATCTATGCTGCAGTGTGAGGTTAATGATGGGTCTACTGTGGTCAATAATACTGAGGAGGTGTAAGAGGGATACAGAAACTGTTGGTATCCACCTCTATACTATTGAAGACTTCTCCCTCACACTCTTGAAAGGTTACCTTACAGTACTAAAGCGTCCACAACAACCTGGCAGAGTCAACACCTGTTGTTAAGGGCCTCATATGGAAAATGCTACTTACCAGTATGCATCTGTTCTTGGCATGTAGAGCTGCAAAGTCTCACACTGTGCATTAGATCGCCACCTGGTGTTGGGCTTGGATGATTGTATGTTGTCTTGGAAGAAGTCTTTGTAGTCACGAGATAGGTGACTCCTCCCTTGGACGATAGTGCGCATGGGCATCGACTCCATCCTTAGATTGTTTTTCGCCATGATGGGAAATTATGGAGTTAGGAGAGAGAGAAAAAAGGATGTCCATGCGTGTATATCTAATTAAGATAGAACTGGAACAGAAACAGGTCCCAGGGAGGCAGGTGGGCGTCAGACTCTGCAGCTCTACACGTCAAGAACAGATGCATACTGGTAAGGATTAGTTACTTACCTGTAATCCTAGTTCTCTTCCAGGGGTATACTCATTAATAGTCATAAGCACTGAATTATCTCCGCCCATGAGCGGGAACCCGGAACACAAACAATATACATATATATGTGTAAATATATCCAAAAGTGCATAGTACTAACTAATACACATATACATGTATAATACCATAATATGCAGCCTAACATATATACATAGGCTAATAAAACCAAACCTTACACACGTTCTGAAGCATGAAAATATGCTGTATATAAATGCAATAAACAGGCATGAGCCTAAAATGCATTTCATAACCATGAAAAACCTTTTATTTTCATCAAAGAACCTGTTGTAAACAGTTATTAGCCTAAAAGGCTGCATATGAAAAAATGTCTGTACAGAAAATCAGACTGGCACCCTGCCTTTAAGGCCCCAGAGAATCTGCACACTTTGCCTTTAAGGCCTCCAGGAGAACTCTGTTCCCATCATGCACCACAGGTGACAGTTAGGTCAGTTCTTTTGAACGGTACAGTAAACTGTAGCAGGAATCTGCACTTAAAAACCTTTATAATACATATTGGAACGATAAACCTCAATGCTACTGCTCGCCCGGGGAGGCGGGAGGATGCTTATGACTTAATGAGTATACCCCTGGAAGAGAACTAGGATTACAGGTAAATGACTAATCCTTCTCTTCCAGGGGATACTCATTAATAGTCATAAGCACTGAATAGAGTAGCAAGCTCATACCCACCAGGAGCGGCCGAACAGATAAATGCATAGCCACACTTTATAACCACAGTGTTTAACTAGAAGTAGCAAACAAATTTGAGTGATGCTTGTCCCACTTGCGCATCAGTCTGCGCATCAGAATCCAAACAGTAATGGCGTGTAAACGTATGCACTGAACGCCAAGTAGCTGCTTTACATATCTCTGACATAGCCACATTCCTAAGGAGAGCTGTGGTAGAAGCTTTCCCCCTCGTAGAATGAGCCCTAGGTCTACCTGATAACGACTTGTGGGCTAGCTGATAAGCCAGTAAGATACATGACACTATCCATCTAGAAATGGATCTCTTGGATGCTGCCAAACAAGTATTCGTAGGACCATAGTTCACAAACAGACGGTCCGTGTGCCTCAAAGACTTTTATCTAAATAAAATTTCAAAACCCTTTTCAGATCTAATGAATGTAGAGCCCGTTCAGCCGGACTCGAAGGGTTTGGAAAGAAAGTAGGCAATGTTATGGATTGGTTGATATGAAAATCCGACACCACCTTAGGCAGGGAAGCAGGATGAGTCCTGAGTACCACTCTGTTTCCATGAAAAACTGTGTATGGTTCATTACAACACGGAGCCTGGATTTCGCTCACCCTACGAGCAGAAGAGATGGCCACCAGGAACGCTACTTTCCAAGATAAGTGTTGTAAAGACGCTTTATGTATGGGCTCAAAGGGGGGACCCATTAACTTAGTCAACACCACATTAAGCTCCCAAGGTGGCGAAGGAGACCTGACTGGAGGAAACACCTTCCGTAATCCTTCCAGAAAATCCTTCACCACAGGCATCTGAAAGAAAGATATCTGTTTTGGCGATTTCCTATAAGCAGTTATTGCAGCAAGATGGACTTTGATGGAACTAAACTGCAAACCAGATTCAGCAAGGTAAAGTAGATAAGGCAAGATCACCTGTTCTTGACCATGAATAGGATCAAGACCCTTACTCTGACACCAAAGGTAAAAGCGCTTCCACTTAAATCCGTAGGATTGTCTGGTAGAAGGCCGCTTTGCCTCCTTAAGGATGTTCATACACTCCGGATTCAGCTGTAAATGCCCGTACTGGATGACTTCAGGAGCCATGCTGCCAAGCGCAGGGAGGGTAGATTGGGATGGAACACTCGCCCCTCCTGTTTGGACAGAAGATCCGGGCGACAAGGTAATCTCCTGTGTGGCATTCTTGGCAACTGGAGGAGATCTGGGAACCACCACTGGCGTGGCCATTCTGGGCAAATCAGTATAATTCTGGAGTGGGTCTTGTACAGCCGATTGATCACTGCTGGTATCAACGGTGTCGGTGGAAAGGCGTACAGCAAGTTTTGACACCAGTCTATCAAAAAGGCATTCCCTTGAGACCCTTTCTGGTAGAACCTGGACGCGAAGACGGGGCATTTTGCGTTTGCTGCGTCTGCGAACAGATCGATGTCTGGTGTTCGCCAATCCTGAAAAATGCTGTGCGCGAAGTCTTCGTTGAGAACCCAGTCTCTGCTGAGGTCGTCCGCCTGCGAGTTGAGACTCCCTGGTAGGTGAACTGCTCTTATGGACAGGTCTCGTGCAAGTAACCAATGCCAGATGGTCTGGGCTTCTATGGACAGAGTCCTGGATCGGGTACCCCCCTGCTTGTTTAAGTAATACATTGTAGTTGTATTGTCTGTTTGCACCAGGAGGGACCGAGTCTGTAGCGACGGCGCCAGGGACTTGAGCAAGATGGACCGGTCTGAGTTCGAGTAGATTGATGTGATATCCTTTCTCGAAGTCTGACCATAGCCCTTGTACCTGCAGAGGGCCCATATGTGCCCCCCAACCTTGGAGAGAAGCATCTGTGATCAGAGTCTGCGTTGGTGGGTCCTGATGAAAAGGAACTCCCTTCATCAAGTGTGCCTTCTTCTTCCACCACCGGATGGAATCTCTTGCAGACTGTTGGAGATGAATTCGATCCTCCCAGCATCCCGTCCTCTGTTTCCACTGATCTTCCAGACACTGTTGTAGAGGACGCATCTGCAAACGTGCGTTTGGCACGATGAAAATGCACTATGCCATGGACCCAAGAAGAGAGGACACTCGCCGAACTGTTGGACGTGCAGACTGAAGGAGAAGCAAACACTTCGCCTTGATGGATGACCACATCTCCTCCGAAGGACACACGTTTTTTTCTTCCGTGTCCAATTGAGCACCCAGGTAGTGGATCTTCTGGGTGGGGTTCATTATGGACTTCTTGTAGTTGACTTGCAGACCCAACTTGAACATGAGTTGGAGGCATATCGACAGATGTTCTTCTAGTAGCGATGGGGATGAACTCTTCAGAAGCCAGTCGTCTAAGTACGGATATATGAAAATCCGTCTCTTTCGAAGACAAGCCGCCACTACCGCCATACATTTTGAAAATGTTCTGGGAGCTGATCTCAGGCCAAAAGGAAGCACTGCGTACTGATAATGATGAGCCGCTACTTGAAACCTGAGAAACTTGCGATGTTTTCTGGATACCGGAATATGAAAATAAGCATCTTTCAGATCGATGGAACACATCCAATCCCCCTGGTGTAATTGAGGGAAGATCTGGTTTAGAGCCAGCATTCGAAACCTCTCCTTCCGAATGAATTTGTTCAACCGTCTCAAATCCAGAATGGGTCTGAACTCCGTAACTGGACCTTTTTTCTTTACGAGAAAGAATCGAGAGTACAGGCCTTGACCTCTCTGCTGAGATGGAACTAGTTCTATGGCCTTCTTCAGAAGGACGTTCGCTTCCTGTTGTAAGCGCTTTATATTCCACTGTACCATCTTTAGAGGACGCATGACAGGGGGTGGCTTCTTGAATCTCAAAAGGTACCCGCTCTGAATGATACCCAGCACCCATCTGTCCTTTGTGATCTGTTTCCACTCGTCCAGATAACACACAATACTTCCTCCAACCGGAGTGGCACACGGTTGTAGAGGAAGCCTCCGTTCATTGTTTTTGAGGCTGCTTGGTAGCAAATGATTGCTGCCTATTTCCATTGCCTCTGCCTCGTCCAGGCCGTCGCTGTTGGAATTGCGACCTCTGTTGATTCTGGCCTTGATTTTGCGAAGACCAATTAGTCTGTTGGCTCCTCTGCTGAAAAGCTCTCTTGTCATAGGGACGAAAATTACCCCGACGTTTAAATTCTTTCTTCTTTTCAAGACCTACGGCCTTAAGAGTGTCCAACTCCACTTTCATTTTAGACATCTCGTCGTCAGCGTGAGATCCAAACAGAGTCGAACCATTAAACGGTAAATTTACCATTTTCCTCTGAGCCTCCGGCTTTAGCCCTGTAAGGCGAAGCCAAGCTGTATGTCTAGCACAAGCACCGTGTGCATAACCATGAGCCGACAGATCCGCCGCATCAGCAGCCACACTAATGCTCTGGTTAGCCACCAATCCTCCTCCTTCCACTATTTCCAGGAAGTCTTTCTGATCCTCCTTAGGGAGTTTATCTGCAAAACTAGCCACTGAGTCCCAAAGCAGACAGTCATAGCGGCCCAATAAGGCTGCTGCACTGGCCACTCGCATAATCGACCCTGAGGTGTTGCACATTCTTCGCCCCAAGGAATCCATACTCTTACTATCCTTTTCAGGTGGATCAGAAGAGGTAGATGCTGCAGAATGCGCTTTTCTGACTGCCGCCACAATAAGTGAGTCTGGAGGTGGGTCAAAACGCAAAAATATTGGATCTTCTGGAGCCTTGTACTTCTTTGCAATCCTACAAGGACCTGAACCCACCGTGGCAAGGAATTTTCTCATTGCTGATTCTATCAACCCGGGCACTAACGGCAGAAGAGGCCTGCCAGTCGTCTTGTGATGCAGGGTTTCAAAGATGACTGACGTTGCTACTTGGGGAACTGCCATCTTGATGTTGAACTTATTCGCTCCACGACATAACATCATTAAATGTGCTCAAATCATCCACGGGAGACACTCTGGAAGGAGGAGTAGATGATATAGTGGGAGAATAGTCTCTATAAGAAGATCTTGAAGAAGACGAAGATGACGTAGAAGATGGAGAAGCGGTTCTACACCGTCTGAGGAGTTGCCGATCGCCGCCTCCTACGCTCCCTTAAACGTGATTTCTCTCTCATTAAGGATTTCGAGCGTGATCTATGCAGCTCCATCCGAGGGACCGGAGCTCTCCCCCATCACCGGACGCATCTTCCAATGTCTAAGACTTTCCAGCCACCATGGTGACAAATTAACAGGCCGCTCTGTATGCTCAGGTGACACCTGCACAATGTTCAACCCTGCTGAAGACTTGGAAGCTCTGGAAGCTGCACTGTGCTCAGAGACCAATGAGCCAGAAGGAGTCCGTTGTCTGGGCACCAATTGTCTGTCATCTGACACCTGCCCTGAGGTTGAGTCCGAATGAGCCACCATAGAAGAGTCCTGGTGCACTGTCTCTTGCCCCACCGCACATCTGTCGTCCTGCTGATCATGCGGTGAAGACTCCACTATAGGTTCTGGACTTATTTCTGACCTCGACAAAGACCTAAGTGAGGTCCGAGAGGCTGGTCTTGATAGTCTCGACGCCGACCTGTGTTCAGGTGGGGGAGACCTAGACACTCCATGCTTCGAGCCCGAAGCAAGCTTCGACGTCGACCTACGTCGCGATGGAGACCATGACCTTCTCTTTTTAGGTCTCGACGTCGAATCCTTCGACGCCGTTCATCTTGACGTCGACCTTTTCCTCGACGACAACGTAAGTCTCTCTCTCGACCTCGGTCTATCCTTCGACGTCGATCGATGACTCCCTCTCGACGTCTACACTTTACCCTTCGACGTCGACATACGATCCTTCGACGTCTGACGTCTCTTCCCTCGACGTCGATCTCTCACAATCCTTCGACGTCGAACGTTGCGCTCCCGACGTCGTCCTTACTGCAATCGACACCTAATGTCTCGACGTCGAAAAGGATTTCGACGGCGACTGTCGAGACGCTGAACCTTGCCTCACCGGCAAAGTCCTCGACGTCGACGGAGCCCTCTTCGACGCAGACACTGCTGACGGCGATCTGGATCTCGACGTCGAGCGCACCTTTTTTGACGGCGACGCTCCCTGGAGTCGATGTTTTTTAGTTCTACCTTCTGGAGACGTTGATCTTCGACGTTTAGGCTGAGAAGATGGCTTAGGAGATGATAACAAGCCATTGGAACTCTTCTCACCACGGTTTTCTCTCTCCAGAAGGCCCAGCAACCTCATTTTCTCCCTTTCTCTTAAAGTCCTATTAGAAAGGTTGAGGCAGTGATAACAATCTTCCACCTTATGAGAAGCTGGAAGACACCACACAAACAGAGTCTGGGTCAGTTTTTGACATCTTCCCACAGGAAGGACATTTGTAAAATAAAGGTGGCATTCTGACTAAAATACACCAACAGTCTAGTCAGAAAAAGATAGTAAAACCACCACAAAGCAATATATTGCCAGAAAATGACAAGAAAAAACTACAAATGAGCAGAGCTCAAGTTCCAGGTTCCTCACAGAACAAGCCGGAAAAAAGAACTGACCTAACTGTCACCCGTGGTGCATGATGGGAACAGAGTTCTCCTGGAGGCCTTAAAGGCAAAGTGTGCAGATTCTCTGGGGCCTTAAAGGCAGGGTGCCAGTCTGATTTTCTGTACACAGACATTTTTTCATATTCAGCCTTTTAGGCTAATAACTGTTTACAACAGGTTCTTTGATGACAATAAAAGGTTTTTCATGGTTATGAAATGCATTTTAGGCTCATGCCTGTTTATTGCATTTATATCCAGCATATTTTCATGCTTCAGAACGTGTGTAAGGTTTGGTTTTATTAGCCTATGTATATATGTTAGGCTGCATATTATGGTATTATACATGTATATGTGTATTAGTTAGTACTATGCACTTTTGGATATATTTACACATATATGTATATTGTTTATGTGTTCCGGGTTCCCGCTCATGGGCGGAGATAATTCAGTGCTTATGACTATTAAGGAGTAACCCCCTGGAAGAGAAGTAGCATTTTCCATTTGAGGCATACGAGCTGCAGATCGCACACTGTGCATTGATTGTACAGCAGTGTCTCCCCTAGCGGTGGTCACCTGTATCTGTTGCAGTAGTTTGAAAAAGTTTTGAGGACAGCTTGGCCTACAGCAGCTTGCTGCTTGGCTTGCACATCAACACAATAGTGTTTAGTGAAGGTTTGTGTTGTAGACCATGTTTCTGCTTTGCATATGTCTTCTAGGGAAATGTTCCCTAAGAAAGCCATAGATGCTCCTAGTTTGCGTGTGGAGTGTGCCCTAGGAGGAATTGTTAATGTACGTTTAGCTTTTTTGATAGCCTATTTGTATGCATTTTACAATCCACCTTGCAATTCCAGCTTTAGAAATGGGGTTGCCTTTATGTGGTGGTGAGAAAGATACAAACAATTGTTTTGTTTTTCGAAAGGATTTGGTTCTGTCAATGTAATAGAGAATGGCTCTTTTTACGTCTAGGGTGTGTAGAGCTCTTTCTGCTACAGAGTCATGGTTTTGAAAAAAACACTGGCAATTTTGATTGGTTTAGATGAAATGGAGAAATGTCTTTAGGAAGGAATTTGGGATTTGTTCTTAGGACCACTGTTACGGTATAATTGTAAAAATGGTTCTTGTATAGTGAAAGCTTGAATCTCACACTCTCCTGAGAGGTAATCACAAGAAAAGCTGTTTTCCATGTGAGGCATTGTAGTTCACATGTGTAAAGGTTCAAAAAGGGGTCCCATGAACCTGGTAAGAACAATGTTTAGGTTCCACACCGGAGAGGGTGGTAACCTAGGAGGAATGATTCCTTTTAATCCTTCCATAAATGCTTCAATTGCAGGCACTCTAAATAATAACAGATGTTGTCTATTTTGTAAGTACGCAGCAATGGCTGCAAGATGTAGTCTTATGGATGAGTACGCTAGATGACATATTTGTAAGTGTAGAAGGTAGCAGGATATTCTGGATGGAAGCATCAAGGGGATCATTTTGATTATTGTTGCAGTAAATGGCAAATCTCTTCCATTTTGCTGCATAGCAAGCTCTAGTAGTAGGTCTTCTGGCTCCTTTAATGATATTCATACAGTCTGGTGTAGGTTAAGGTAACCAAACTAAGACTTCAGGAGCCAGATCGCTAGATTAAATTTACTTGGATCTGAATGCCTGGTTCTGCATTAGCATGGATGGTGTCAGACAATCTTTGGTGTGGAACTAGAGAGTTTTAGGAGCGTTGTGAACCACGGTTGGCGTGCCCATGTGGGAGCTACTAGTATCATTTTGAAAGACTGTTTTAGCTTGCGCACTACTAGTGGTATTAGTGGGAGTGGCGGAAAAGCGTACGCAAATCTGCTAGACATTCCAGCAGTGGGCGCATTTGCAGTATTGCATATGGTACAATACAAATACAAGATGCCATCATGCCTATTAGTTTCATGAACACCTGGCTGGGAGAGACTGTTGGTCCTGAAACCTTGTGAATAAGGCTTGAATGCTCTGTATCCTGGCTGGACTGGGATAAGCTAGAGCTGTAGAAGTGTTTGTGGCCCCTAGGTATTGATGTACGTGAGGGCTGGAGATGTGACTAGGTGTAGTTGATTGTAAACCCTAAGTTGTGCAATGTTTGAATTGTTTGAGATGTGAGTTGGACACTGGTTGAATTACTTGGCTTTTATGAGCCAATCGTCTAGGCAGACCCCCCAGGATATAGCGGCATGGATTAGCAAATTTAGCGGCACAAAAAAGGAAATTTAGCGGCACAAATATGGAAATTTAGCGGCAATTTTGCGGCATTTTTTTTGGCCATTTTTCCTACAACAAACAGATATCTTTGTTTTGGAGTTATTTAGCAACATGAATCTATTAGACTCTATTGCTGCTGCTTTCTGTCCCGAAGGGAGACAAGAGAAGGCACGAGCGTACAGGAGATGTGCACGCGTACGGACAGGAGATGTGCATACCATTATGCATGTACATCTCCTGTCCCCGGAGCCTGGCAGCGCCTTCAAACACATTTATGCAACAAGACTTCATTTTACTACACAAAATGAACCCCTTCTTCTCAGGTTGGATTTCAAGGCTATTTGTGAGTCCCAATTAAGGAATTTTAAGAAATGGCAAATTTTTTAGTGATTTCTTCATACATAGCATTTTGCTATTCCTTATTAGCGAATCCTTATTTTGCGCTAATAAGGAATAGCAAAATGGGTGTTTGATGCATCTGGGGCTTAGTTCTTCCTACCCTTAGATGTCCCTCAAATATGGTGGCAATAATGGATGGTTTTGTGATGCAACAAAGTTGTATTTAAAAGGCGTACAAACCCTCAGCCACATCAGGAGGCATGCTTTACCAATGGGTTTGCTGTTGTGTGAGAAAATGTATTGACCTTAGCCATCTCATACTTTTTTATTTATATAAAGTTTTATATAGCGCGGATATGACCGAGGCGGGTATCAAAGCGCTTTACAGATCATCATTAACAGCAACAGTGATCAGCAAGATACTGGAGAAAAAGAGGAACAAAGTATAGTGACATTGTGTAAGCAAGTTCCTTTCACAAACTTCACCTAACAATTAATCCTATTGGCTAAAGTTCTTTAAGGATGGGTAAAATACACTTTATTCAGAACCTTCCCTTCTCCGAATTAAAAAGGGTAGGGGGTCATGTATTAGCCCATTTTATGTCATGATGTCAGCGTATTTCTGCACCTTATATTGCAAGTGCCAATTGCATTCTTCAGAGAAAAACAAAAAAAAGAGTTATGGTGATTGTTATTCCATTAATCAATCGGGACAACATAACTTTAGTAACCAAAATATTTCTCCCATGACTACTCTTCCCTTGTGACTCAGATTGGGTCTGTAGCACCTGTGGAAGGTAGGAAAGAAGCCCAATCCTTTTGCTGCATGCCCTTAAACCTTAAAGTACACATTTCCTTTTTTTAGGTTTTGCCTGGCGAAAGCTGCGCTCTGCGCAGCTTTTTCGCGCAGGCGAAAACCTAATGAGAACTGTAGTGTGGTTTGGAACGGCCCTCGTCATTTATTGGCTAGCTCCATAAATGGAGCATAGCCATTGGACGATGGGCCTGTCCGTCAATGCCGGACCAGATTCGGGGGCGTTCCCGAGATTCTTTGGCTTTTGCCGACGTCACGCGACGTCAGCCAAAAGCCGGGAACGCCCCCGAATCTGGTCCGGCATTGAAGGCACCCGGAAGAAGTCCAGGTGAGTGCTTGCTTTAATTTTCCGCTGTTCCCACCCCCTCTCCTGCTCGCAGCGTCTCCGGCCCCCGTTCCCGCCCCCTCCCGCTCTCCGTGTCTCCGGCCCCCGTTCCCGCTCTACAATGCCCGTTCCCGTACCCCTCCCGCTCTCCGTGTCTCCGGCCCCCGTTCCCGCCCCCGCCCCCCCTCCCGCTGGTGTGTTTGTTGGTCTTGCCCAGCGGTTGTCTGCTCTGATGGAAGGTAGTCTTTACTTGTAAGTGGTGATGTGAGCCTCACGACTGGGAGGGAACGGGGGTGGGGGGCTCTGTACTGGGGAAAGCAACAGGAGGTGAGGACCGGCAGACGGTGCTGGGACACTGGGTTTTGCGAGCAGTAATTTAACACTGAAAGGGACACCAGGTACTGGATAGACAGTGGTGGCCGTCTGTGGTTTCTGTACGTGTGGTGGCACTGATGTGAAGGCAGGGAAATTCTCCTTAGTGTGGATAAGACTTTGGGGGCATCTTTATTGGGTGGGAGGGGAGGGAGCGGCTCTGAGAAGAAAAGACCTCGGAGAGTGAAAGACGGTTTCAAAGGCCAGCGGCAGCAGGGCTCTGGAGAGGGGCAGGAGGCGGGCTTACGGACTGCGCAGCTACTACTTGTTAAAAGCTGGAGGAGTCTCTGGAGAGAACAAGGACACCATTCAGAGCGTGGCAGGCAGGGACCCGAGCGAGGGAGGAGACCCGAGGGCGGAGCATCGCAGGAGCTGAGGGAGGGAGCGCAGGCACAGAGCAAGGTGCAGGATCCCGACCGGCGCTGACTGAACGACCCCCAGCCATGGCTGCCGCTAGCAGGGCGATGCTCTTCCACCTGACCCTGCACCTCCTGTCCCTGTGCGCCTGGGTGTGCGCTTTCAACCTGGACACGGACGACGCCATCCGCAAGACAGGCGACCCCGGCAGCTACTTCGGATTTTCTCTGGCCATGCACCGGCAGTTGAAGCCGCAGGACCGACGAATGTAAGTCCGCCGGCGTGGTCTATTATGCTGCTAAGTTGCTTGCATTTTTTGCTAAGTTTTAAGGACAGCTGGTGCTGAATATTCTTTTCCGGAGGCGCCGTGTGTGCCAACACGGGGCGAACCTTTCTGGTAGTTTGTGCTAGTTTTCAAAAGTCCCTTGCCCCGTTGCCCCCCTTGCAGGGCTCCCGCAGAGGGGCGAATGAGCGCAGATGTTGGTGATGCCAGCGCACAGGTTGTAAAAGAAATGGACCCTGATTTGAGTTTTGTATTCCTTCTTCTAGAGCGGGTTGAGTGAGGGTAGCGAGAAGTCAGCTGTCTGCTTCTTAAGTGCATTCCGATTAATACTTGGTTGCGGACGGTGTATCTGCGCCCCCCATAGTTGTAAGCGCTATATAAATGTTACAGTGCGCAGGCATGCCGGCTGCTGTAGATGGCACGGGTCCTCGTTGTACAGGTTGTTGTTGTGGGGGGTCGGATTGGGGTATGCGAAACCCTGCACAAGGCGGGGCGGGCGATGGCAGCCAACAGACCCCCACCAGGCGAGATATGCATGACAACAAAAGGCCGCGGGCTCCCTTCACCCCCGAGCAAGGCTGCATTGTCTTCGCACCAGGAAAGGCCCAGCCTTTCCGAAACCAAACTCCATGCAAGGCCCTTCCACAGGGAGTTCATCGTGAGCAAAAGAGAAGCGTCTGAGAGGCTCCGAGCATGTGCCACCGGTGAGCCCTGCTCACAGTGCGTGAAAGCATCCACGGCTTAAAGTGTCTCTTCCGGGTGAGGGCAAGTTTACTAGCACACCAAACCTCCAATCATCATGTGCAGGCTGTAGTACAAATGTCCTAACTGTTGGAGGCAGCGTGCACAACCCCAACCAGTGAAAAGCAAAATGATGTTGAGTCTTTTCCGAAATTCTTGTCAACAACTTAACCTTAAGCGTGCCAAAACCTCCTCTCGTACTGTTTAGTTGTCAGTCAGCAACTTCTGTCCAACTGCAGGCTCCTCTGTTCTGACGGAGTCGC
Organism: Lissotriton vulgaris; assembly: GCF_964263255.1. Classification (NCBI taxonomy): domain Eukaryota; kingdom Metazoa; phylum Chordata; class Amphibia; order Caudata; family Salamandridae; genus Lissotriton; species Lissotriton vulgaris. The sequence continues at coordinate 116,839,294 of NC_141699.1, forward strand.
TCACTCACCCCGGTTGCCTGCTTGTGCCTCCGTTTTCGTGCCCCTGTTGCCTGCTTGTGCCTCTGTTTTCGTGCCCCTGTTGCCTGCTTGTGCCTCTGTGTGCCCCTGTTGCCTGCTTGTGCCTCCGTGTGCCTCCGTGTGCCCCTGTTGCCTGCTTGTGCCTCCGTGTGCCTCCGTGTGCCCCTGTTGCCTGCTTGTGCCTCCGTGTGCCCCTGTTGCCTGCTTGTGCCTCCGTGTGCCCCTGTTGTACACATTTCCTTTTTTTAGGTTTTGCCTGGCGAAAGCTGCGCTCTGCGCAGCTTTTTCGCGCAGGCGAAAACCTAATGAGAACTGTAGTGTGGTTTGGAACGGCCCTCGTCATTTATTGGCTAGCTCCATAAATGGAGCATAGCCATTGGACGATGGGCCTGTCCGTCAATGCCGGACCAGATTCGGGGGCGTTCCCGAGATTCTTTGGCTTTTGCCGACGTCACGCGACGTCAGCCAAAAGCCGGGAACGCCCCCGAATCTGGTCCGGCATTGAAGGCACCCGGAAGAAGTCCAGGTGAGTGCTTGCTTTAATTTTCCGCTGTTCCCACCCCCTCTCCTGCTCGCAGCGTCTCCGGCCCCCGTTCCCGCCCCCTCCCGCTCTCCGTGTCTCCGGCCCCCGTTCCCGCTCTACAATGCCCGTTCCCGCACCCCTCCCGCTCTCCGTGTCTCCGGCCCCCGTTCCCGCCCCCGCCCCCCCTCCCGCTGGTGTGTTTGTTGGTCTTGCCCAGCGGTTGTCTGCTCTGATGGAAGGTAGTCTTTACTTGTAAGTGGTGATGTGAGCCTCACGACTGGGAGGGAACGGGGGTGGGGGGCTCTGTACTGGGGAAAGCAACAGGAGGTGAGGACCGGCAGACGGTGCTGGGACACTGGGTTTTGCGAGCAGTAATTTAACACTGAAAGGGACACCAGGTACTGGATAGACAGTGGTGGCCGTCTGTGGTTTCTGTACGTGTGGTGGCACTGATGTGAAGGCAGGGAAATTCTCCTTAGTGTGGATAAGACTTTGGGGGCATCTTTATTGGGTGGGAGGGGAGGGAGCGGCTCTGAGAAGAAAAGACCTCGGAGAGTGAAAGACGGTTTCAAAGGCCAGCGGCAGCAGGGCTCTGGAGAGGGGCAGGAGGCGGGCTTACGGACTGCGCAGCTACTACTTGTTAAAAGCTGGAGGAGTCTCTGGAGAGAACAAGGACACCATTCAGAGCGTGGCAGGCAGGGACCCGAGCGAGGGAGGAGACCCGAGGGCGGAGCATCGCGGGAGCTGAGGGAGGGAGCGCAGGCACAGAGCAAGGTGCAGGATCCCGACCGGCGCTGACTGAACGACCCCCAGCCATGGCTGCCGCTAGCAGGGCGATGCTCTTCCCCCTGACCCTGCACCTCCTGTCCCTGTGCGCCTGGGTGTGCGCTTTCAACCTGGACACGGACGACGCCATCCGCAAGACAGGCGACCCCGGCAGCTACTTCGGATTTTCTCTGGCCATGCACCGGCAGTTGAAGCCGCAGGACCGACGAATGTAAGTCCGCCGGCGTGGTCTATTATGCTGCTAAGTTGCTTGCATTTTTTGCTAAGTTTTGCTTTTGCTTGTGCCTCCGTGTGCCCCTGTTGCCTGCTTGTGCCTCCGTGTGCCTCCGTGTGCCCCTGTTGCCTGCTTGTGCCTCCGTGTGCCCCTGTTGCCCGCTTGTGCTGTGTGGGTGTGTGTGGAGGGCTCTGTGTGGCTGTGTGTGTAGGAAGCTTTGCGTGGCTGTGTGTGGGGGGCTTTGTGTGGCTGTGTGTGTGGGGGGCTTTGTGTGGCTGTGTGTGTGGGGGGCTCTGTGTGGCTGTGTGTGTGGGGGGCTCTGTGTGGCTGTGTGTGTGGGGGGCTCTGTGTGGGTGTGTGTGTGGGGGGGCTCTGTGTGTGTTTGTGTGTGTCATTTGCGAGAGAAAGCTAGTGGCATTGTAAATGACAATGCCATTTATTTATGTTAAAAAAAACAAATAAAAATAATGTCAAGAGCAATGCCAATAGCTCTAACTTTAACAAAGGCAAAACCATTGCATTGTAAATGCTTGTTTTCTATGTCATTGGACAATATCTTTTAAAAAAGCAGAGCATGTATGTCCCTTTTGCCTTTTTCCATCTACACTTTTCATCCGTCACGGGGAAGTAATGCTCGGTTTTACCTTTAGGAAATAGTACACGTTGCGGTATTATGCATTCTTCATTATCTCCTGTAGCATTGCACTTCTGCTTTGAAAGACTGGGAGTGACTATAATGTGTTGGTGTCCTCTGGTATAAGCAAAAAGGAAATAGAAAACACGGCAATATTGTGTGCATTCAGTTATTGTTGTTTTCATTTTTCTTCTATTTCAAGGTATATCCACACACTAAATTGCAAGGGAGAATGCTCGGGCTGGCATCTTGTCTTAAGGCAGGGGGGGGGGGGGGGGGGGGGGAAGAAAGTGAGAGGGAGGGAAGCTTGCCACTGTGGGTAAAACATGCATGCCTTCAGTGTTTTGGGCGCATTTTCTAAATTTCGGGGACAGTTTTGTAAAAAAATCGCTGCATTTTTACAAAACTGCCGATTTTGCGATTTTTTTGCAAATCGCGAAATCCTGGAGGGTCTGTCTAGGTATGGGAAGACATGGATGTGTGGTCTTCTGAGATGTGCTGCTACTACTGCTAGGCACTTTGCAAACACTCTTGGTGCGGTTGTGACCCCAAATGGAAGGACTTTGAACTGATAGTGTTGTCCTAGCACAAACCTTAGATACTTCCTGTGAGAAGGATGTATGGGAATGTGGAAGTAGGCGTCCTTGAGATCTAGTGCAGTAAGGAAATCGCCATGTTGCAGCAGTGGGAGCACTTGTTGTAAAGTGATCAAATGAAAATTATCTGAGTGTATATACAGATTGAGGGGCCTGAGATCGAGATTGGTCTTCATGTCCCGTCCTTGGGTATTAGAAAATACAGCGAGTATACCCCTGTCCCTTGGTGTTGTAATGAAACTATTTCTATTGCGTCTTTTTGAAGCAATGATAGAACCTCTTGCTTGAGCAGCGCAAGATGTTCTGTAGACATTGGACTCTGTCTGGGTGGTATATGTGGAGGGGTAGCTGTGAGTTCTAGGCAGTAGCCATATTGGATAATCGGTCTTACCCACTTGTCTGTTGTGATGGAATCCCAGACAGATAGGAAATGTGCTCTTCTCCCCCTTACAGGAGTGGAATGCTGTTGGAGGAGCAGAAGGAAGTCACTGCTTTGTGTTGGGAGAGGTGTGATTGCTGTTATTACCTCTCCCTTTGTTGTTATTGCCTCTATAGCCTCCTCTAAAATATCCTCTATTGGAGGATGATTGTGTATTGTTTTTAAAGGAAGCTGAATTGTCTGCTCCAGCTTGTTTTGAGCCTCCTCTATAAAAGGAGCAACGAAAGGAGCCTCTTGTTTGTGTGGACTGCAAAGCTCCCACAGATTTGGCAGTCTCAGTATCTTTTTTCATTTTTTCAAGGGCTGTCTACAGCTGGGCCAAAAAGCTGCTGTTGATTAAATGGTTGATTTAATATGGTAGTTTGCACCTCTTGCTTAAATCTGAGATGCATAGCCATGCATGTCGTCTGAGGAGGACGCAATTATTTATTGCTCTAGACGCAGTGTATGCTGCATCAAGTGCACACTTGATGGAAGCATTATAAATTAGCTTACCTAAGGTCATTAGCCTGTGCTTTATATGGGTCAGGTAGATGCTGTAGGAGTGTTTCTAGCGGATCATAATGAGCCCTGTCGTATCTTGCGAGGACGGCTTGTGTATTAGCCATGCGCCATGTGTTACCTGCTTGGCTCTATCAGGAGGTGGTGCATCACCTGATGTTTGGGAGTTTGCTCTTTTTCAAGCGTTGGAAACTACTAGTGAGTCTAAGGTAACTGTCCTTTAATGTATGCAGGATCCCCAGGAGCAGGCCTACGTTTCTTTTCTATTCTGGGGTTTATGATCCTAGCCCGTACAGGGTCTCTTAACACTTCTGGTGCGTGATTAATTACTCCTTTGATCATAGGTAGAATTTGCACTGACCTCTGGGCTTGCTCAAAAGTGTGAAGTACAAAATCCTCTTCTGCCTCATCTGAGTGCATTGTGACCCCATGATCGATGGCATCCCTGTTGAGTAAGTGTCCAAACCAAATATCTTCAGGAGGAGAAGGTTTGGATGGGTATGCATATGTATCAGGAATATCTGGTACATCCTGTGGAACATCTGGTGGGATTGGGTACTCCCAGTCAGGTGGATCTGTTGGGTAGTTAAAAGGGTCATTTGGGTAATTCCCTCTCCCTGTAATATCATCGTCATTCTGAGAAGGTGTATGTTGGGGTGAGAAATGAGTTGGAGAATTTTGAGATGGTGAAGGAAGAGGAGGCAGATAAATTGAGGTATAGGAGAAGAAGGGTGCATAGGTGATGTAGCAGAGTCCTTTACAGGCACTGGATGTGGAGGTGCAGTATCTAATTTACTGGGTGGCCCAGTAGACATGTCCTGTGTCTGGGTAAATATAGATCTTTCTGTCGAGGATTAGGGTGAAAAAGCTCCTCTTCTTCAGGAACTGCTTTCGGTGCAGATTCTTTCGGTTCCGAGAGTGGTTGTGTCCTTTGTGTGTCTTTAGCCTTAGGAGTTGTGGCAGAGTCCTTTGGCGTAGAACTTGGCACTGAAGATTTTGGCTTTGAAGCCGAAGCTGGTTTCGTCAGCATGGAAGAGTCATAAGCAGTCTTTTACATTCGGAGCTGATTTGTCTTTCGGAGTCGACGGTTTCGGAGTTATTTTCGGAACCGGGACTTCTTTCGGTGCATATAGAGCTGGTGGTAGCTTACGCTGGTGGTGGCTCGGGAATTCCGGGGACCTGAGGGACCCTGTGGCAGAGTGATCCCCAGTCACGTCTTTTGTTTCATAGTTCTCCGACAAAAAGATCGAACTTAGACAGCTCACTCTTGAGGAGCGCACTCTCCGCATGTGCTGGAATCGGAGTCAGAAACGAGTCGGTTGATCCTCCCTGTATGCCCCGGAGATACTGTTGGGTTTGTGAACGGCCCTCCCCAAGGGGGTAATTGGACTGCGTTGGCAGTTTGGGAGGAGCTGGGCCTCCATATGGTGGGAGATTTGTATAGAGATGGTGTATTGCTGTCCTTTCAGGATCTACAAGACATGTTTGGATTGCCACAAGAAGACTATTTATTGCATGCTGCGTTGGTGGTGGGACTGCAGCGCCGCTGGAAGACTGGGCTGCAGGAACCTCCGACCTCGCTGGGCTGCCAGTATGTCACCATGGCGGCGGGCACTTTTAAGGCCGTCACTTGCCTCTACAGACGCCTGTCGACTGAACACTTATCCCCACTAGATACCTTAAAAGGTAAGTGGGAGACTGACATCGGCAGACCCATACCGGAGGCGATATGCCCCACCTATTGCGGTGAGCCTGGAAGGGTACGCGCAATGCCCGGTTCCAGTTGGTACAGTTTCACGCTTCATAGGGCGTACCTGACTCCGGCCAAGATTCTGACGTACTTTGGGGTATCCCACTCAATGTGCCCAAGATGCGCAGCAGACAGTGCAGACTTCGGACACATGTTCTGGACCTGTGCAGGATTAGGGTCCTATTGGGAGGAGGTGGTGACGTGCCTGAATCGTGTGACGGGGCGGGCATTTGAGGCTGAGATGGCTACGTGTTTGCTGCCTTGGTTTCCACATACCTCCCGTACCAAGGTTACTGGCAAATTCTACGACTTGGGGCTGATCATGGCAAAACAGGAACTCACCATGCATTGGAAGTCTAGGACGGCCCACGCTATCCGAGATGGCGGACGAGCTTCTTGAACTGGGCGAACAGCGAGGGCACCCTCTGCCTGCAATTGACTAGGCGCTCGAATAATGAGAAGGCGTTCGATACAGCGAGAGCGTGGGAGGCACTGGTGACCGCACTGCAGACCCCATCTGCAGACTCCGAGGAGGAGGATGGAGGGGAGAATACAGAGGCTAATCGGGGGGCAATGCCGGCGCCGGACAGGCGGAGAGTGCGTTGAGTGAGACTGAGGGGTGCGGGTGAAATGGTGGGGTGCCCGACGACTATCCAGATTTGATTGAGTTTGCGATTTTGGATGGGGCTACAGGGCTCCGATTATCTTGTGAAGGCACTTGATCATGTTGGCACATTTAATTTTAGGTGGTTACATGGCTGTATAGATGGGTAGTTCGCTGCTATACTTATGATCGACCTAAATGGGGCACACTGGCCGGGGGGGGGGGGGGATAAGGGTGTTTGGGGGGAGGGATGAGTATTGGATGTTTGCTTTTATCCTGTGGCGGCACGAGCCATCTGCGGAATGGCGGCCTTTCATTGTGGCTTAAATGTTTTTTCTGCAAAACTAATAAACTGTTTAAAAAAAAATGGAGGGGGAGGAGCCAAGATGGCGACCGGGACGGACGTGTGAGCTACAGGCTCCGCGAACCGTTCGATCCTGCACTGAAATCCTGCCACACATCCTGACTATCCCGTGCCTAACTACAGACACGAGAACGCTGACGCCACCGGTGCTCTTTTGAGACCTCCGCCGTTCGCCTACGTGGCGAACTCATGCTGTTTCCCGGCCTCTGAAGCTGACCCGGGACCTGGAGCCGACCGCGGATTGAAATGGCCGGGCGCCGCCAGCCGATCACGCTCCCGGGACACCACCTGGGTCGAGAGTACTTCTGACCGCGGAGACGAGACATCGGCCCTTTCGAACTGGTAAGGCTCTCGGCCAGATCGCCCTGCTCACGCGATCCATGGGACTCCGACCCACACTACCTTCTCCCCGGTGAGCCTGGGGACTGCACGGAGTCCATCTTGGGGTGCCTGCCCTGATTCAACTCGTCCACGTCGCTAGCTATATGGACAGCGCCCGCTCCGCCTCGGCCCTGACCTGTGTGCTGCCTGTTTGTCGGGGACTCCCACTTTCCTATCTCCCGCCTGTGTGATCGCCCCCCTGTCGTTACCGTGGGCCTGCTGCGGAGGTGACCAAGACGTCCCCTCCCGTGTGGAGGGAAGATGGCGGACTCCTCGTCCTCCACTGGAAGGATCCTGTCTATGCCTAATCAGGTGCTCAACGGGGGGGAGCGCTTATCCTGCATGAGTCAGCCAGCAATGGGACGGGAACCGACTCGCGGTGATGTCCTGACTGCCTTGCTGGATGCGCAGGCGACATGGCGGAGGCAAACCTACATTTTGGAACAGCGGATAGTGGGAGCTGCGGAAGGTCTGATACAACTGCGATTGCTTTGCCCCCTGTTGCCGGTGATTAACCCTGATCAGGAGACAGTGTTACACTGTGGGGCTGTGAAGAGTCGATCGGACCTTGAAGATACAGTTGCTTGTTTCACTTCTGGCGAGGCTACTGTTGCGAAGCCGCCCCTCGATTCTTTGCCTGCTACTGTTGCCACCGGCTTAACACTGTTGCACCTCTCAGAGATTCTCCGGGCGATGACTTCCCTCCCTGCCCGCATCGTGACTTTTCCTCCGCGCCGGCAGTGTGTGAGTCATCTAACAAAGGGGGGGGCGTCCCATCATTTGTATACTGCTAGTGATGTCGACTGGGGGCGCTCGTACCTTCCTCCTCTTCGCCTTCTCTGCTGGAGGAGGCCATTTTGTTCCTTTGTCTGGCTGGTGAGGAGTGGACGACGGTGGACATGTTTGGAGATATTTCGGCGCTTTGGCCAGGGCTGAGGATGCTAACACGCTGGCTTGCTTACTGACTGGTGACGACTTGGCCTATCATGGTATTTGTTGTGCACTGCACACCGGGGAAGGGATGTTTTCTTTCTTTCACGACCGCAGTTCTAAAATCCTCTTGCTAGTCTTCGTGGTTAAGATCTTGGTCCTGGGCGACACGGGGGCCTGGAGGTGGGCTACTTGCTTATACCTGTTGTGAGGTCTTTTAATTTTGAAGCTCCGTTTGGGATATTAACCATTGCCTTGCTCGCGAGCCTAGAGAGCTTGATAATTGTTGGCTCCTCCCCACCATCTTCATTTTTGGGGGGTCATAGACTAGTTTGCACACTTGTCTTCCTCCCTATATGTCAAATGTGACGCTTTTTCTTTTATGCCTTTCTACCGATCTTGGACTTTACTTTCTCTTCCTTTTCTCTCCCCTTTTCTCTTTCTTGCTACATTTCGGGTTTATGGGGCGACAGACACTCTGCTGGGGGGGGGCAGGCCATAGCCTCTGCATGTGTGTAGGGTGGGGGGGTATGTTTAAGTTTCGTTACTTTCTATGGTACCTATTTATGATCTCTTTATAATTTTCTCTTTCCTTTTGTTCTGGGTCTGTAATGGGGGTTTGTAAGGAGTGGGTGGCGCTGTGAGTGGTATGCAAATGCGGACTGATGCTCCTGTTGTTTAGAACTGTACCGCCATATTGTTGGGTGTTATCACTACTGTAGGAGAGTAGGGTCTGCAATCCTATGATCACCCAGATTTTTTGCTTTTGTTTCACTGGTTTACGACTTTCTCTGGCTGTGGGCCTGCCAATCAGACCCACAGCCTGGCTGTTCTCTTTCTAAATTACCTCATGTACCCTAGGTGCATCTACCAATTGGTACTGGGCCACCTTATCAGACCCTGTAACTCAGGGCATAGGTGTACCCAGGGCTGCCAGGGGCTGCAGCATGTATTATGCCACCCCTGGCTGGCCTCCTAAATTTGACACAACTGGCTGCATGACAGCTGGGGCAAAGTCGTGTAATCACCCTTTGCTGTAGGTGTAGTATACCTATACCTAACCCTAAAATGGACACACAGATTCCTATCAGTCACTCCTATGGCAGGCCTTGACAACCCTGAAGGCAGAGTGCTTGGAATCGTGTGAGATGGTGCTCTGGCACGAGCTGAGCCTGTCTGCAGCTTGCGGAATCAAGTCCTAATAGCTGTTCCATGATATCGCATACCATATGCTCTTAAGTGCATTATAATCCTCGCGGTTAAATGCTATCTTTGGTATTGCTTTATCAAAACATGTCGAGTAAGGTGTCATACGAATTGGAATACTAACCCCTCGCCAATTCTGGCGACGGGGTTAGCATTCCACCCTTCTAGAGGGACACGACATGTATGTAACTGTGAACCCCGGTTAAAGTTAACTGAAGCCTCAGCTCCACAAAATGGATGCTGCCACCACAGACACGAGTCTGACCCCCTGCAGCTGGGAGTCCTTCCAGTGAGGGGAGCCTGGACAAAGGGTTTCCTGTCAGGGGCGGTGCTAGCACCGTCCCAGACATGGTTTTGTGTATCCTGGGTAGGCAGGGCTTTACAGGAAGGTGACTGCTGAGTGGCACCCCGGTGCTCACTACGCATAGGCCGGTCTGAACCAGTTCCAGGGGCACACCAGCCCCTGGCCTGGGGAAGTCCGGCATGGCTGAGGGGTGTAACCACCCCCCACCTAGTCCCACCCATAGGCAGGACCTAGTCACCGGGTCAGCCCCCTTTTTTAGTATAAAGATGGGAGCGGGCCCCCTGTTAAAATTAGATCATCTTTGGAATCAAGATACCACTTTCTTCGAAAGGACTTCACGATTTCTTCTTCAAGATTCTCCCTTGTGGCTAAGGAGTAGTCACCCTGCATCAAGCGGGCACCATCCTAAAGAACACTGCGGTCTGCTGCAAGTCCTTCATCACGAATCCGACGACCCAGCTCGACGAGACCCGGCTTCCCTGGCACCTCTGACCTCTACTCACCTCTACAGCCCAGCTGAGAACCGTGAGTGCGACGAGACCTCAAGGGACCGACGATCGCCAAGACTGCACGACATCTTTACTGCAAGCCCACCGTGTCCTCCACTGGTGAGTGCTTTGGGGTCCGAGAAGCCCCGACCCTGCGCAGCTCCAGCACCCAAGATCAGCCCCCCTGCATCTCCACGATCTGCGTGGGGCCCTTCTGCTGTTTGCTGTGCACCGCGTTGTGTGGCTACTAGCCGGCTGGCTTGTGGCCCTCTGAACGACGCCCAACGACTTCACGACTGCTGGTCTGGTTGCTCCAGGCTGGCCTTTGCTTCCTTCTTCAAGAGAGGCACCCCGGACCCTCCTGGTCCACTCCAGACGCCATTTTAGGTCCACCGCGTGGGCTTGAATTTGCCAAGGCTTTGTTGCCCAATCCTGGGTCCAGCGACGCCGACAGCTTCTATCTTCGTGGGACAGCTCGATCCTCCATCCTGGTCGCCGACAACGCCTCCTGGTCCGTGAGACCTTCGAGTCAAGCGTCACCCACTCACCTAGTCGAGGTGGCTACCATCCGGTGCCCTCCTGGTGCCCACTGACTACTGGCTAGTAGTCTCGAACTTGGTCCCCTCTGCTTTCAGGTGTCATCTATCTTCAAGATCCAGGCTTGGATCCGACTGAACTTTCTTCACTGGTCACCGGCCAGCATCTTTTCTTCCGGCTCCTGGTCCGTCTACGAGGATTCCCGACGTCTTTTCAGACCTATGCAGCTGCAGCCCCTGGGCTAGGTAACTTCGGCATTTCGGTGCCCCAGCATAGCCTCACTATCCAAGGGTCAGAATCTACTTTCGTTTTCTCCCTACCAGGTCGGGTTCGCCCGAGAACACTAACTTTCTAATTCCTAGCTACCATAGACTTTTGTCCCGCATCTCGCGTGAGAGTGCACACACTGCACCCGAGTCCCCTAGGCCTCCTAGAAGTAATCTAACGATTCCCTAGTCAAGTCCTAGCGATTCCAAAAGCTATTAGTACTGTACTTACCTGCTAGGAATTTCGCATTCCACTTTCAGAGTATATGGTTTTCCGTGCCCCTCGGGCATTTGTATATACTGTGCTAACTTAAGTATTTTTGTAAGAGTTTTGGTTTGTGCTTAGTACCCTGTCCTCATAAAGAGTACAGGGCTGTTGTGATCTTTAAATAAATAACTGTTTATTTTCATAACACTTGTGTGGTGTCCTTTCACTTGGTATTCAAGGGGTATATGTGTGGTAAACAGCTGGCTTAACGCGCCCTCTCGAGTCTTTAGCCTTAGACTGCTCGTATCCACGCTACTAGGATAGCTGGTCTATAAGGTTGACTTACAACCAATCATCAATAAGGGTTGCTGGACTGATACATAGTGTTCACTAGAATAGTGAGCACTGCATATCAGGCCACCTGCTCACATTGGTGAGCAGCGGTTGGGATTTGAGCTTGCTGTTGTTTTACCACACGTATCCTAAGAATATCTTGTTGAAAGATCACATAAGTACTGTTAGGTACACATAACTAAAGCTTAGAATACTCTGAGTTCTACTGAACCAGCTGTTGTAGCTCCTCAAGGCTTAGCACACCTTGGCTGCAACTCTTAGCAAGGGATCAGTAGGTAAACACATAGTGTAGGTAGGTGCATCACTTACACCACACTAGAAACAGTATGTCGGACAAAGGAGGAAACACTGAGGTTCCCCTTGTGTCAGTTGACCCTCCACAGGTCATCCCTTCAAGATATACTGCGCTTAGCTTCCATGAGTTACGACAAGTGTGTACCTCTAGGAAGATTAAGCAGGGGTCTAACCCCACAACTGCCTTTCTGATTGGTCTCTTAGAGACTCATGATGCAAGGAGGGCTGGTAACCCAGACCCTTCTAATTCAGATGGCAACATGCCCTCCTTACAGGGTCCCTTTGATGCCCAGGACCATCCTCTTCAGGAAGCAGATGATGCTGATGATGAGGATGATGATTTGGTATCAGGGGATGAGGCAGAAAAGGAACAGGTAGAAGTCAGCAGACTAACCAGGTCCAACTTAAGCAGACATGAGATGGGCACTAGGGGACCCTTGGGGCCACTCTCAGGTCAGCTTAACATTGGGAATGGACGAGATAGATCTCTATCAAGAGGCTCTATCAGATCCCTTCATACCAATGGCTCTCAACGTTCCTCTCAAAGGGGAATGACATCTCCCCAGAGGAGAATGTATGAAGCTAAGGAAAAGGCAGCCAATCTGAGGATTGAAAGGGAAGAACTTGCCCTGGCCAAAGAGAGGCTTGCCTTTGCTAGAGAGCAACAATTGAGTGGGACAGTCCCCACTGGTGGCAGCATTGTACCTAGCAATAGGGAAAGGAGTTTTGATACAAAACACCTTGGTAAGATAGTGCCCCCCTTTAAACAAGGGGATGACATCCACAAATGGATTACTGCTTTGGAGAGGGCCTGCACTGTGCAAGGTGTTCCCCCAAGTCAGTGGGCAGCTATCTTGTGGCTCTCCTTTGAGGGTAAAGGAAGAGACAAGCTCCTCACCACAAGGGTGGAGGATGCTAATGATTACCAAGTCTTGAAAAATGCACTGGTTGATGGGTTTGGCCTAACCACTGAGCAGTACAGGGTGCTGTTCAGGGATACCCAGAAAACTCAGTCTCAAGATTGGGCTGACTTTGTAGATTGTGCCACTAAGGCTTTTGAGGGCTGGTTGCTGGGCAGTAAGGTTACTGATTATAAAGGATTGTACAATTTGATGATGAGAGAGCAAATTTTAAACAATTGTCAGAACCAGTTGTTGCATCAGCATCTTGTTGACTCAGATCTGACCTCTCCCCAAGAATTGGGAAAGAAGGCAGACAGATGGGTTAGAACAAGAGTTAAACAGAACCAGGGCCAGAATCAAGGTGGTCAGAAGAAAGCAGACCAGAAGGGTAAAGATTCTAAGGGGGAACAAAATGACCAGAAGTCTTCGACAGGTCCCCAACAACCCAAAGAGGGTGGGGGTCAGGCTCCCCAAAAGAAGAAAGAAGGCCAATCTAAAAGGTGGTGCCAATACTGCAAAAGTAAAACTCACTGGTTTAGTGAGTGCACCAAGAAAGGAGGAGGGCAGACTCCTGCCACTGCAGCCCCTAAGGCACCTGTGCCCCCTAGTACAGCCAGCAGTGGTAGTGCACCTCCCAAGGGTTTAGTAGGGTTAACCCTGGGTTCTGAGGGGTGTGACAACTTAGTTGGTACACTCACTCAGGCTGTCCTTGTTTGTACAGGGGATGTGGATATGTCCCCTGACATAAGTCCCAATACTTTGGGCAAATACAGACAGACACCTTTTATTAATGGAAAAATGGCTCAGGCCTATAGGGACACTTGTGCCAGTGTCACAATGGTGACACCTAGCTTTGTGGACCCTGGACAGATCATGCCAGGTACAGAATTCCTGGTGACCAATGCAAGCAATGTCACTACCAATCATAGTATGGCAATTGTAGCTTTCTCCTGGGGAGGGGTAACTGGCCAAAAGAAGGTTGTAGTTAGTTCAGACCTCCCAGTGGATTGTTTGTTGGGCAATGATTTGGAGTCATCACAATGGTCAGAAGTGGAGCAGAGGACTCATCTGGAAATGTTAGGTTTGCCAGCACATGTGTTTGCTGTGACTAGGTCACAGGCCAGAAGATGCCCCACTGAACAGGTGCTGGATCCTGGAACAATGGACCAGACACCTTCCAAGAAAAAGAGCAGTAGGGTTAAGGCTGTGCCTTCCCCCTTGCCCCAGGTTGTGGATCAAGTCTCAGAGGAGGCTGACCTGCAGGAATTGAGGGAAACTGAGCCTAGAGAGTTTGAACTTGATCAAGTTGAATTCTTGGGTTCAGGGGGACCCTCAAGGGAAGACCTGGGGAAGGACCAGTTAGGCTGCCCTTCTCTTGAACCCCTCAGACAGCAGGCTGCTGCTGAGGCTGCTGGGAACGCCACAGGTACCCACAAGGTATACTGGGAAGATGGACTCCTGTACACTGAGTCAAGAGACCCCAAGCCTGGCATGACCAGGAGGCTGGTTGTACCCTTGTCTCAGAGAGGTTTCCTACTTACCTTGGCCCATGAGATTCCCTTAGCAGGACACTTAGGCCAGACAAAGACTTGGGACAGGCTTGTCTCACACTTTCACTGGCCTCACATGAATGAGGATACCAAGGAGTTTTGTCGCTCCTGTGTCACTTGCCAAGCCAGTGGTAAGTCAGGTGGCACAACAAAGGCCCCCCTTATACCAATGCCTGTGGTGGGGGTGCCCTTTGAAAGAGTGGGGATTGACATTGTTGGTCCAATGGAACCCCAGACAGCATCAGGGCACAAGTTTATACTGGTGGTAGTGGATCATGCCACCAGGTATCCTGAAGCTATTCCACTTAGGACCACCACAGCCCCTGTGGTGGCAAGGGCCCTAGTTGGAGTGTTCTCCAGAGTGGGCTTCCCTAAGGAGGTTGTCTCTGACAGAGGTGCAAACTTCATGTCAAGCTATTTAACTGCTATGTGGAAGGAGTGTGGTGTCAATTACAAATTCACTACACCCTATCACCCACAATGCAATGGGCTTGTTGAAAGGTTCAACAGGACCCTAAAAGGGATGATTCATGGACTACCTGAAACACTCAGGCGTAGATGGGATGTCCTGATGCCCTGCCTTCTGTTTGCTTACAGAGAGGTCCCACAAAAGGGGGTTGGCTACAGCCCTTTTGAACTTTTGTATGGGCATCCTGTGAGAGGCCCCTTGTGTTTGGTGAAGGAAGGATGGGAGAGACCTCTCAAAAAGCCTGCAACCAACATAATGGACTATGTACTTGGTCTCCGCTCCAGGATGGCTGAGTATATGGAGAAGGCATCAGAAAACCTTAAGGCCAGTCAAGAACTTCAAAAAGCTTGGCATGACCAAAAGGCTGTCCTGACTGTTTATCAGCCTGGACAGAAGGTGTGGGTGTTGGAGCCAGTGGCCCCAGCAGCACTCAAAGACAAATGGTCTGGGCCCCACACAATTCTTGAGCAAAAGGGAGAGGTCACCTACCTGGTGGACCTTGGAACTCCCAGGAGTCCCCACAGGGTACTCCATGTCAACAGGCTCAAAGCATATGTCGACAGGAAGGACATGAGCTTGCTCATGGCCATAGATGAGGGACAGGAGGAAGAGAGTGACCCTCTCCCAGACCTGCTCACTCAGAATCCTGATGATGGGTCAGTAGATGGTGTTGTCTTTTGTGGCAGCCTCTCTGAACATCAGCAGAAAGACTGTAAACAGGTTCTTCAGTCTTTCAGACATATGTTCTCTCTGACACCCAGTCAGACCAATTGGTGTACCCATGAGGTTGACACTGGTGACAGCCTGCCAGTCAAGAGTAAAATCTACAGGCAGCCTGATCATGTTAGAGACTGCATAAAAACTGAAGTGCAGAAAATGTTGGAATTGGGAGTCATTGAACCCTCAGATAGCCCTTGGGCTAGTCCAGTAGTTCTAGTGCCAAAGCCTCACACCCAAGATGGTAAGAGAGAGATGAGGTTTTGCGTAGACTACAGGGGTCTCAATGCAGTCACTAAGACTGATGCCCATCCAATACCAAGGGCAGATGAACTTATAGATAGATTGGCTTCTGCCAACTACTTAAGTACATTTGACTTAACAGCTGGGTATTGGCAAATCAGGTTAGCTGAGGATGCCAAACCCAAAACAGCATTTTCAACCCCTGGTGGGCATTATCAATTTGTGGTAATGCCCTTTGGTCTGAAAAATGCACCTGCCACCTTCCAAAGGTTGGTGAATCAAGTCCTTACTGGGCTGGATGACTACTGTGCAGCATATCTAGATGATATTGCTGTCTTTAGCTCCACCTGGGAGGATCACCTGGTCCACCTGAGGAAAGTGTTAGAGGCTCTGCAAGCAGCAGGCCTCACTATCAAGGCCACCAAGTGCCAGATAGGGCAGACACAGGTTGTATACCTGGGCCACCTTGTAGGTGGAGGCCAGGTTCAGCCACTGGAGAGCAAAATACAGTCAATCAGGGACTGGGCTCCTCCAACCACCCAGACTCAGGTTCGAGCTTTCTTGGGCCTGACTGGATACTACAGAAAATTTGTCAGGAACTATGGTTCCATTGTGACACCATTAAATGAACTGACAAGTAAAAAAATGCCAAAAAAGGTTCAGTGGACAGCAGGCTGTCAAAAAGCATTCGATGACCTAAAGCAGGCCATGTGCACAGCACCTATCCTTAAGAGTCCAGACTACTCCAAACCATTCATTGTCCAAACAGATGCTTCTGAGTTGGGTGTGGGAGCTGTTCTTTCTCAACTGAATTTTGATGGTCAGGATCAGCCCATTGCTTTTATAAGCAGAAGGCTGACCCCCAGAGAGAAGAATTGGTCAGCTATTGAGAGGGAGGCCTTTGCTGTGGTTTGGGCCCTGAAGAAGCTGAGGCCATACTTGTTTGGCACTCACTTCAAGATTCAGACCGACCATAAGCCCCTCTTGTGGCTAAATCAGATGAAGGGTGAAAACCCCAAACTGCTTAGGTGGTCCATTTCCCTACAGGGGATGGACTTTACAGTGGAACATAGACCTGGTACTGATCATGGCAATGCCGATGGGCTCTCCAGATATTTCCACTTAGAACAAGAAGACTCACCTGGTCAAGGTTAGCTTATTGTCCCAAAGTTTGGGGGGGGGTCATGTAGGAGAGTAGGGTCTGCAATCCTATGATCACCCAGATTTTTTGCTTTTGTTTCACTGGTTTACGACTTTCTCTGGCTGTGGGCCTGCCAATCAGACCCACAGCCTGGCTGTTCTCTTTCTAAATTACCTCATGTACCCTAGGTGCATCTACCAATTGGTACTGGGCCACCTTATCAGACCCTGTAACTCAGGGCATAGGTGTACCCAGGGCTGCCAGGGGCTGCAGCATGTATTATGCCACCCCTGGCTGGCCTCCTAAATTTGACACAACTGGCTGCATGACAGCTGGGGCAAAGTCGTGTAATCACCCTTTGCTGTAGGTGTAGTATACCTATACCTAACCCTAAAATGGACACACAGATTCCTATCAGTCACTCCTATGGCAGGCCTTGACAACCCTGAAGGCAGAGTGCTTGGAATCGTGTGAGATGGTGCTCTGGCACGAGCTGAGCCTGTCTGCAGCTTGCGGAATCAAGTCCTAATAGCTGTTCCATGATATCGCATACCATATGCTCTTAAGTGCATTATAATCCTCGCGGTTAAATGCTATCTTTGGTATTGCTTTATCAAAACATGTCGAGTAAGGTGTCATACGAATTGGAATACTAACCCCTCGCCAATTCTGGCGACGGGGTTAGCATTCCACCCTTCTAGAGGGACACGACATGTATGTAACTGTGAACCCCGGTTAAAGTTAACTGAAGCCTCAGCTCCACAAAATGGATGCTGCCACCACAGACACGAGTCTGACCCCCTGCAGCTGGGAGTCCTTCCAGTGAGGGGAGCCTGGACAAAGGGTTTCCTGTCAGGGGCGGTGCTAGCACCGTCCCAGACATGGTTTTGTGTATCCTGGGTAGGCAGGGCTTTACAGGAAGGTGACTGCTGAGTGGCACCCCGGTGCTCACTACGCATAGGCCGGTCTGAACCAGTTCCAGGGGCACACCAGCCCCTGGCCTGGGGAAGTCCGGCATGGCTGAGGGGTGTAACCACCCCCCACCTAGTCCCACCCATAGGCAGGACCTAGTCACCGGGTCAGCCCCCTTTTTTAGTATAAAGATGGGAGCGGGCCCCCTGTTAAAATTAGATCATCTTTGGAATCAAGATACCACTTTCTTCGAAAGGACTTCACGATTTCTTCTTCAAGATTCTCCCTTGTGGCTAAGGAGTAGTCACCCTGCATCAAGCGGGCACCATCCTAAAGAACACTGCGGTCTGCTGCAAGTCCTTCATCACGAATCCGACGACCCAGCTCGACGAGACCCGGCTTCCCTGGCACCTCTGACCTCTACTCACCTCTACAGCCCAGCTGAGAACCGTGAGTGCGACGAGACCTCAAGGGACCGACGATCGCCAAGACTGCACGACATCTTTACTGCAAGCCCACCGTGTCCTCCACTGGTGAGTGCTTTGGGGTCCGAGAAGCCCCGACCCTGCGCAGCTCCAGCACCCAAGATCAGCCCCCCTGCATCTCCACGATCTGCGTGGGGCCCTTCTGCTGTTTGCTGTGCACCGCGTTGTGTGGCTACTAGCCGGCTGGCTTGTGGCCCTCTGAACGACGCCCAACGACTTCACGACTGCTGGTCTGGTTGCTCCAGGCTGGCCTTTGCTTCCTTCTTCAAGAGAGGCACCCCGGACCCTCCTGGTCCACTCCAGACGCCATTTTAGGTCCACCGCGTGGGCTTGAATTTGCCAAGGCTTTGTTGCCCAATCCTGGGTCCAGCGACGCCGACAGCTTCTATCTTCGTGGGACAGCTCGATCCTCCATCCTGGTCGCCGACAACGCCTCCTGGTCCGTGAGACCTTCGAGTCAAGCGTCACCCACTCACCTAGTCGAGGTGGCTACCATCCGGTGCCCTCCTGGTGCCCACTGACTACTGGCTAGTAGTCTCGAACTTGGTCCCCTCTGCTTTCAGGTGTCATCTATCTTCAAGATCCAGGCTTGGATCCGACTGAACTTTCTTCACTGGTCACCGGCCAGCATCTTTTCTTCCGGCTCCTGGTCCGTCTACGAGGATTCCCGACGTCTTTTCAGACCTATGCAGCTGCAGCCCCTGGGCTAGGTAACTTCGGCATTTCGGTGCCCCAGCATAGCCTCACTATCCAAGGGTCAGAATCTACTTTCGTTTTCTCCCTACCAGGTCGGGTTCGCCCGAGAACACTAACTTTCTAATTCCTAGCTACCATAGACTTTTGTCCCGCATCTCGCGTGAGAGTGCACACACTGCACCCGAGTCCCCTAGGCCTCCTAGAAGTAATCTAACGATTCCCTAGTCAAGTCCTAGCGATTCCAAAAGCTATTAGTACTGTACTTACCTGCTAGGAATTTCGCATTCCACTTTCAGAGTATATGGTTTTCCGTGCCCCTCGGGCATTTGTATATACTGTGCTAACTTAAGTATTTTTGTAAGAGTTTTGGTTTGTGCTTAGTACCCTGTCCTCATAAAGAGTACAGGGCTGTTGTGATCTTTAAATAAATAACTGTTTATTTTCATAACACTTGTGTGGTGTCCTTTCACTTGGTATTCAAGGGGTATATGTGTGGTAAACAGCTGGCTTAACGCGCCCTCTCGAGTCTTTAGCCTTAGACTGCTCGTATCCACGCTACTAGGATAGCTGGTCTATAAGGTTGACTTACAACCAATCATCAATAAGGGTTGCTGGACTGATACATAGTGTTCACTAGAATAGTGAGCACTGCATATCAGGCCACCTTCTCACAACTACTGCCATGTTTATTGCTGCCTGCATGTGCTGTAAGCGGACTGTATGGACTCAGTTCTCCTTGACTTAATTTTTACCGATTTATGTTTCCAAGAAAAAAAATTTAAAATTAACCTTCACTGCTCCTTCTCCTTGGCGGCATGACTCAATTTTGTGTAACTGCTATTACTTGTTGCTATACTGCCTGATACCGCTGGGGGGTCTGAATTGTTTGCTCTCGTGCTCAACTGTTTCGTGGCCGGCCTGACGGTTGTAGGCCCGTATTTGTCCTCCTTTTTCATGCACAATAAAGGTTTTCAAAAATTTTAAAAATAAAAATAAAAATAAAATGGAGCTGGTGGTATCGGCACATACAGTTTGATCGATTCAGGGCTACCGGAAGGCTTTTGTATTTTCTTCGGAGCCAAGCTCGAAGGCTGGGATTCTGAAGTATTATTTCGGTCGCTACTGGGCCCTGGAGGCAGTGTTGACCTTTGCCTTCGATTGGGGGTTGGGGCAAGGGCAGTAGTACTCATGCGTTGACCCGAAGGCATCGGAGTTGTCTGCCCCAGATACGATTGAGATCTTCGAAATCTTCCTCGGGGACATCTGGACCTTTATCGAATATGTCTTCTGGTTCCAGAGTGGATCTCTGCATGATTTGTCGACGGGCCCTTCGATCTCGAATAGTCTTCTTAGATCGAAAGGATGTGCAGGCCAAACAGCTGGACTTGTCATGTTCTGGGGATAAGCACAGGTTACAGACCTTGTGATGGTCCCTGTACGGGAATTTTGCTCCTCACTGGGGGGCATTTCTTGAACGGCGTCCTTTCCATGAGCTGTAGGCCTCATGGCATGGATAGGCCCAACGGCCCGCGTCGACGACCGGAATGGAGCTGATTAGATCAAGTCGATGTTTCTTGATGTCGAAAGTCGTTTAGAAGAGTTTGAAGTAAGTTTTCTGACGCGTTGAACAACTTAGAAGTAGTTTCGAACCGGAGCGGAAAAGTTGCACCGAACCCAGTGGTGGAAAAAAAACAATCTAAGGATGGAGTCGATGCCCATGCGCACTATCGTCCAAGGGAGGAGTCAGCTATCTCGTGACTACAAAGACTTCTTACAAGACAACAAAATGCAATCATCCGAGCCCAACACCAGGTAGCGATCTAACCTCTCCATCAAAGTGAATAAGGAATATGCTACTTACCAGTATGCATCTGTTCTTGGTATGTAGGGCTGCTGACATTCATATCTGTGCATAGATCGCCGCCTAGTGTTGGGTCCGGATGATTGCACCTTGTTGTCCTGGAAGAGACTTCGAAGTATCACGAGATAGGGGACTACTCCCCTGGACTACAGTGCGCATGGGCATCTTCTCCATCCTCAGATTGTTTTTCGCCATTGTGGCAGAGATGGAGATAGTAAAGTAAGAGATGGCCATGCAAAAGAAAATGCTGCAGCTGCTACAGGCACCGGGGAGGAGGGTGGGTGATATGAATGTCAGCAGCCCTACATGCCAAGAACAGATGCATACTGGTAATTAGCATATTCCGTTCGAGGCATGTGGGGTGCTGAATTCATATCTGAATAGCCTGAATAGCAGTATCTCCTCTAGCGGTGGTTACCTGTGCCAGCTGCAGCAATTTGAAAAAGTTTTGAGGACAGCCTGGCCTACAGCAGCTTGCTGCTTTGCTTGCACGTCTACACAGTAGTGTTTTGTGAAGGTGTGTATGATAGTCCATGTGGCTGCTCTACATAGGTCTTCAAGAGGAATATTCCCTAGGAAAGCCATGGATGCCCCCATTTTTCGCGTAGTGTGCTCTCGGGGGGACAGTTAAAGTGAGTTTAGCTTTTTGATAGCATATTTGAATGCATTTAACGATCCATCTGGCTATTCCCGACTTTGATATTGGATTTCCTTTATGTTGAGGTGAAAAAGCAACAAATAATTGCTTTGTTTTCCTAAATGATTTCGTTCTGTACACATAATAAAGCAGAGCTCTCTTTACATCCAGTGTGTGTAGGGCTCTTTCAGCTACTGACTGGATTTTGGAAGAACACTGGCAGTTCTATTGATTGATTAATATGGAAGTTCGATATGACCTTTGGCATAAACTTAGGGTTTGTTCTAAGAACCACCCTGTTAGCATGTAGTTGCATGAAGGGTTCCTGAATGGTTAGTGCTTGTAACTCGTTAACTCGCCTGAGTGAGGTAATGGCAATTAAGAATGCCACCTTCCACGTTAAGAATTGCAGTTCGAATGAGTGTAGAGGTTCGAAAGGAGGTCCCATAAGTCTGGTAAGTACTATATTTAGATTCCAGACTGGGGAAGGTGGGTGTCTTGGAGGGATCACTCTTAAGACCCTCCATAAAAGCTTTTATTGCTGGTACTCTAAACAGTGAAAGGTGTTGCCTGTTTTGAGGGTATGCTGCTATAGCTGCTAGGTGTAGTCTTATGGAAGAATACGCTAGGTTGCATCTTTGAAGATGCAGCAGGTAACAATGTTCTGTATGGAAGGTTCTAAAGGGTTGATTTGGTTATTGTTGTAGTAAATAACATCTCTTCCATTTAGCTGCATAGCATGCTCTCGTAGTTGGTCGCCTTGCCTCTTTAATGATATTCATACAGTCTGGAGGCAAGTTAAGGTATCCAAATTCTAAGACTTCAGGAGCCAGATCACTAGGTTCATCTGATTGGGATCTGGGTGTCGGATTTCTCCATGGTTCTGAGTTAGAAAATGGGGTGCGAGGCGCAGCCTTTGATGAGGAACTACTAAAGGCTCCAGGAACGTTGTGTACCATGGCTGTCTCGCCCATGTGGGAGCAACTAGGATCAGTGTGAGTGGCTGTTGCCGCAGTTTGCGTGCCAACAGCGGAATCAGTGGTGCTGGGGGAAAAGCGTACGCAAATCTGCCTGACCAGTTCATCCATATCGCATTGCCTTGTGACAACGGATGAGGGAACCTGGCGGTAAAGTACTGGCATTTTGAGTTAGGTTTGTGGCAAACAGGTCTATCTCTGGCTGCCCCCACTGCCTGAAGAATGGTTGGAGAACGTGGGGGTGAATCTCCCATTTGTGTAGTTGCTGGCTGTGCCTGCTGAGCAGGTCTGTAATCTGATGGTCTTTCTCTGGGAGGTGTTCTGCCATGAGAAAGATCTCTTTTGGAATTTCCCACTTCCATATGCTCTGTGCTAAGAGGGACAGTTGTGGAGATTGTGTTCCTCCCTGTTTCTGGATATAGTACATTGCGGTCATGTTATCCGTCCGGATCAACACAGTCTTGCTGTACAAGTATTTTTGGAATGCTTTCAGGGATAGGAATATCGCTAGCAACTCTAGTTGGTTGATATGCAGTTTCTTTTGTTTGTCCAGAGCCCTTGTACTGTGTACTGAAGGAAGTGGGCTCCCCAGCCCGTCAGTGATGCGTCCGCTGTTAGTACTAATTGTGGAACCGGCTCTTGGAACAGTCGCCCCTTGGAAAGGTTTTGTGGGTTCCACCACTGCAGAGAATTGTGAGCGCGACGGTCTACCAACACTAGGTCTTTTAGTTGTCCTTGAGCCTGGTTCCACTGCCGTGCTAGGCATTCTTGCAATGGACACATTTGAAGTCTGGCATGGGGGACAATGAATATGCAGGAGGCCATCATGCATATGAGCTGCATGAAGACTCGAGCTGGAAGAGTGTTGTGGCAGAAATTTGCGAATGAGCATCTGCATGCTGGCTATCCTCGCTGAGTTTGGGTGTGCCTTTGCCACTGAGGTATCTATAGTCGCTCCCAGATATTGTATGTGGGATGGTTGTAGATGCGATTTTGGGTAGTTTATGGAAAACCCTAGGCTGTGTAGCAGCTGAAGTGTTTGAGATGTGTCTGTTGCACATTGTTGGTACAATTTTACTTGTTGCACATTGTTGGTACAATTTTACTTGTATTAGCCAATCGTCCAGGTACGGTAAGACATGGATGTGTTGCCTCTTGACATGTGCAGCTACTGTCGCTAAGCATTTTGTAAACACTCTTGGAGCCGTTGTAACCCCGAAGGGCAAAACCTTGAATTGGTAGTGTTGACCTATTGTGAACCCGAGGTATTTTCTGCTGGATGGATGGGTATGTGGAACTACGCATCTTTGAGGTCCAGTGTTGCTAGAAAAAAACCCTTGTTGTAGCAATGGGAGCACTTATTGTAATGTTATCATATGAAAGTGCTCCAACAGTATGTTTTGATTTAGGGGTCTGAGGTCCAATATGGGTCTGAGAGAGCCATCCTTCTTGGGAATAAGGAAATATAGGGAGTATACTCATGTCCGTTGCTGTTGGAAAGGGACTTGCTCTATGGCCCCCTTTTCTAGCATGCAGTTCACCTCTTGTTGTAACAGGGTGATGTGTTCTCTGGACATTAGACTATGTCTGGGTGGAATGTTTGGTGGTGTACAAGTCAGTTCTAGGCAGTAGCCAGACTGGATAATTTCTCTCACCCACCTGTCTGTGGTTATTGCGTTCCAGACAGGTAGGAACTGTTGGAGTCTGCCTCCGACCGGTGTTAAGTGGTCTGGAGGCCGTGTAATAGAGTCACTGTTTCGAGGCAGTGGAGGCTCTGGTGTTATTGCCTCCACGTCCTCTTCCCTTGGTATTGTTACCTCTGTAGCCTCCTCTGGTAGTGTTTTTGGTAAAGGAACTTTGTGTGTCACCTTTATCTGAGGCCGTTGTTTGTGAGGCATGTAATCGTGTATATGCCCTGTACGAGTAGCGACGACAGGAGCCCCTATGTTGCTGAAATTGCAATGCCCCCATTGATTTTGCCATCTGTGTCCTTTCATTTTATCTAAAATTGTGTTGACAGCAGGGCCAAATAGAAAATCCTGATTAACAGGTTGGTTAAGGATAGTGGACTGCACCTCATTTTTAAAGCCAGAAATGCGCAGCCATGCGTGTCTGCGGAGTAGAACGCTAGTGTTGATTGACCTAGCTGCAGTGTCTGCTGCGTCAAGTGCTCATTTTAGGGAGGAGTTTGTTATGAATTTTCCTTCCTGTATGAGATCTAGGGCTTGTGCTTTGAAAGGGTCAGGTAGGTGTTGCATGAGGGTCTCTAGCTGGTCGTAATGCGCCCTGTTCTAACGAGCCAGTAGGGCTTGTGTATTAGCGATCCTCCACGAGTTGGAGGCTTGTGCTGCTACTCTTTTCCCTGAAGCCTCTAGTATCTTTGACTCCTTGTCTGGGGAAGGTGCCTCCCCAGTGGTTTGGGAGTTGGCTCTTTTACGTGCGTTGGCCACTACCAGGGAATCAAGTGTTAACGGTCCTTTGATGTAAGAAGGGTCTGTAGGAGCTGCCCTATACTTTTTTTTATTCTGGGGTTGATTACCTGTGCCCTGGCTGTATCGTTAAATATGTCAGGTGCATGTTTCAGAACTCCCTTTAACATAGGGAGTGTTTTGACACTTTTCTGATGTAGGGAAGGTGTCAAACAAGAAGTCTTCCTCAATAGGGTCATTATGCATATCCACGTTGTGGAACTGTGCAGCCCCGTCTATAAGTTGATTAAAAAATACGGTGTCATCAGTAGGTGATGGCTTAGTAGGTAGGATAGGAGGACATATCGGGATGGGATGGGTGTTGTAAGGGTCAGTGGGCTCTTCCCATGGTTCCTCTTGTGGTTCAGGGTCCTTTGGGAAGTCATATTGAGGCTGTGGCTCATCCCCTGTGTTACCTTCATCGTCCCCGTGATAAGGAGAATAAGGAGTGTATGGATTAAAAGGAGTAGTAGGCATGATAGGTTAAAAAGGAATGAAGGGTCTAGAAGGAGAAATCCCAAAGTCCTTTTTCTTCAGGTGAATAGGGGACTGAGGTTCAAAGTCCAAAGGCCTCTTTTTCACATGCAGGATGGTAACTACCAGTCTCTGGGTTAATATAAATTTTTGCTTGGTCGTCAGAGGGATCTGGGTGGAAGAGTTCTTCAACAGTCCTGGGTTGAATGTTCGACCTTGGTTTTTCGACTACTTTTGGTTTAGTGGTCGATTTTTTTCAGCTCTGGGCCTTTTTCGGGTCGACCGTGACTTTCGGGTCGACACGTTTTTTTGTGCTCCGTAGGCTTCTTTGGAGGAGTGTCCTCTTCCGAGTCGATGTTCCTGTTCGGATCGACTGGAGTTGGTTTCTTTGGATGAGTTTCCTTTTCCGAGTCGGTTGTCTTTTTTGGATCGACTGGTGTTTTTGGAGCCGGTGTCTTCGGGCCGATAGGTCGTTCCGGCTTAGACGTGAGCTTAGGTATGGCGCCTTTTGCCGGGTCGACGGATTTTGGTGCCGAAGGCTTGTTCGGGTCGGCGACCTTTAGTTCAGCGCCCTTTGGTTGCGTGGCCTTGTTTGGCTCGACAAGTTTGGGCTGCACGGCCTTCTTGGGGTCGACAGTCTTTTTCGGCTCAACGCTCTTTGGCGGTGCGGCCGTTTTCGGATCGACACCCTTCGGGTCGACGACCTTCTTTGGTTCTGGAACCTTCTTTGGGACGATGTTACTGGGCCCTGGTGTTTCGGAAGGTTTCGGAGAGGAGCCGGATGGCGGGACAAGCGAAACTTTATGATCTTGGCTAAGGCCCTTTGGCGATGCCTTGACCGGAGCCGTTAACGGGGTAGATGGTGTCGGGGGCAGGGTACTCACGATTTGCCCCGGCGGGATGTCATCGGAGTCAGAGTAGTCCTCTACGTCTGGCGCTTCTTGTAGGTCTTGGTCATCATCGAAGATGTTGTCGTGGTGGGGTGCCTGTCGCTGCATTTCTTGCCTGGCGGCACGTCTGTTCCGAATTTCTTGGATCGAAACTGTGCGCAGGCCGGACAGCTTTCCTCCTTATGGACTGGGGAAAGGCACTTGTTGCATACTGAGTGTTTTTCAGTATGTGGGAACTTGGAGTGGCATTGTGGGCACCTTTTAAACGGGCTTCTTTCCATCGACGGTCGGCTCACGTGGCATTGAAAAAGCCCAACAGCCTGTGTGGACGACTGCTTGGAGATGGAAGGCTCGATCGAGTAGAGAGGTACCGAGCAAGAACAATACCGTTGAATCGAAGGCCTTTTGGCCTTTAGAAAAGTTTTGTTTTTGATTCCAAAGTTGGAGTATAGGAGTTTGCATCCGAACCCAATGGCGGAAAAAAACAATCTTAGGATGGAGAGGATGCCGATTCGCACTGTAGTCCAGGGGAGGAGTCACCTATCTAGTGATACTTCCAAGACTCTTCCAAGACAACAAGTGCAATCATCCGGACCCAACACTAGGCAGCGATCTATGCACAAGATATGAATTCAGCCGCCCACATACCTTGAACAGGAATTATATCCTGAATAAGATGGTACAATCCATACTAAATTAAAGAATAAAGAAACTGTTTATAAAAAAACCCTGATGTAGTATAATTGCAAGAAAAACTGAGCAGAACCCAGTGGAGACGACCTGGCACGATCTGCAGTAGAAAACTGAAGGTTTAAGGTTCTCTCCTGAGTGTTCTAGAGGGTATGGTATTCTGATTGGCTGAAGCCTATGTTTGGTCTCAATTGGGTTATGTTACAAAACTGAAATGGGCCCAGGCCTATTTTCTAGTTTGTTAACTTTGTATTGCTATTATGATATACCAGGGACTCCCATCTAGACTACGGAGAATGATTCAAGCATGTGACTATAAACGTTCCAATACTGGAGTAAAGACATTAGTATATGCTTTTAGTCGGTTTGTAATCTAAGAAGAGCACGCAACATAAGATATCAAGGTGAAAATCAGTTGTTGAAAAGGATGGCAAAAAAATGGTGAACCCAAGATAATTAGAAGTAGATTGTTTTATTCAATATTTTTAGACCATCTTAATACAATTTTAAGAAAATGTTATCACTCAGAGGTGAAATAAATCTGTTTAACCAGTAAACATGAGAAAAAACAACGAAGAGCTATTTTGACATTAAGTGAAACTACTTTGCACCAATAAAAACCACCGCTAGTAAAAAGGATGAAGAAAAACGGAAGAGAACTGACAATACAATGCATTTCGAAATTTATGAACTGGATATGTGATGTTGGGAGGTCTACAAAGATCTTCATAGCTGCAGGGAAAAAACACATGGGCTGCTCCTTCAGTCTTGTTAACTTAGCTCAGTTCTGGTATACCCTGCATTAAGGCAGCATGTGAAACATTATGGTATTCTTTGAACAGACACCAATGTTGTGTACACTAGCTATTACTTTAAATTGTGTAGTGACTGATGTGTATTGTATGCGTTGCTAGGGATAAACAGAAATACAAAACATGGTTCTGATTCCAAGATCTTTTCTGCAACAGCAAATTATATTCTACCAACTATGTGAATCTATAAAATGCTGTGCTAGAGACCTTATCAACAGAGCAGGTAGCCCCACAAACGTTTACTGCATACAGATTTCCCAATCAGATTTCTTCTGACGAGAATAGTAATTTGAAACTGGTAGTATTTCAGCTCATGTGGTACCCACCTTGGTAAAAGTAGTAAAAGGGAGAGTTACTCCATGGCCTAGCACTACTTGTTGCAACAGGCTGCTGGTGCCTGGAATCAGCACAGCTTGCTTCTCCAGTAAAATCAATTCCTGCTTCTCCAGTAAGATCTACTGCTGCTTCTACAGCAAGGTATTTTTCAGCAGCAAGGTCCGCTCCAGTCTCCTCCAAACTGACTGGGTTAAAAAGCTGGATTTTCTCAGCAAGAAGCTGGGGTGGCTCCATGGGATGAAGTTCTGCTGTCTCTTCAACAGCCTCTATAGTTTCTTCATCAAAGGCAGATAAATACTGTACAACAAGCTAAGAATGGAAAAGGAAACCAACTATTACACACAAAGCTAACCGTGATCAATGCTTCTAAGAAAGCCACAACGCACAAGTTACTACTTGTGTAACGATATATCTGTAAGAGACATTAGTGATAGATTCCTTACCTTAGAATATCCCCAGGCGTCAGACTGGATCCGGAAATTTTTGTGTAGCAATACCCCTGCGCGTCGGTAGGAGTGGTCCGCAGCTCCGCGTCCGTCGTCGGCGTTAGCGCCGGAATGACGTCGGAGTACTTAGACGCCGCCCATGCGCGCTGACGTCAGTTCTGATACACAGCTTTTCCGCGCCAGATACGCAGAGCCATGATAGAACCAACACTGGTGCCATGAAACTAGGGCCCTGAAAGGGGATGACCTTAACCCTAGATATCGGATCGCAGAACGGGGAGGATGGGTGGGTCGGTAAGGAATCTATCACTAACTAATGTCTCTTACAGATATATCGTTGCACAAGTAGTAACTTGTGCATCTGAAAGAGACACGTTAGTGATAGATTCCTTACCTTAGAAAAGATACCCCAGCAATACCAACCCCGGTGGTGGATCTGCGAACTAATAATCACACCAGAAAGTCCTGGAGGACGGAACGGCCAAAGAAACCATCCCTCGGACTTGGCTTTCCAGGCAGTAGTGTCTTGCAAACGTGTGCAGCGAGGCCCACGTAGCTGCCTGGCAAATGTCCTGCAAGGGCTTTCCTCGGCCCAGGGCAGTTGTAGTCGCTGTGGCCCAGGTAGAATGAGCCCGCAATCCAGCAGGGGGCTCCTTTTTGGCCATGGAGTAACATGCCTGGATACACAAGATGATCCACCTCGAGATGGTCCTCTTGTGCACCGCCTTTCCCTTCTTAGCGCCCACGTAACCAACAAAGAGTTTGTCATCCACCTGGAACTGGCGTGTGCGATTTAGATAAGAGTGCGCATGTTTTGGGTCCAGACGGTGGAGCCTCTCTTCCTCTTTCGAAGGATGCAGAGGCGGAAAGAAGGTGGGCAAGGTAATGGACTGCCCAATGTGGAAGGCCGTGACAACCTTGGGCAGGAAAGAGGGTCCCGTCCGCAACACAACCTTGTCCGGATGGACAGAGAGGAAAGGAGGTGTAGAAGAAAGAGCCTGGAGCTCACTCACTCTACTGGCAGAGGTGATGGCCACCAGGAAAGCAGTCTTCAAAGTAAGAAGATGGAGAGGACAGTTATGGACCAGCTCAAAGGGAGCACACACTAGGTAAGTGCAAGATTCAAGTCCCACTGGGGCATCACGAAGGGAACAGGAGGGAACATGTGTGTGATGCCCTTCAAAAACCTATTTACAATGGGGGACTTGAATAAGGAAGGCTGATCAGGTAGCCGTAAGAAGGCGGAAAGGGCAGAAAGGTACCCCTTGAGAGTGCCCAGAGCAGAGCCCTGCTGGGCAAGAGAAAGAAGAAAGAGGAGAACCTCGGAAAGGGGTGCAGAGAGTGGGTCCACAGCCTTTGCTGTGTACCATGCCACAAATCTGTTCCACCTGCAGGCGTATACCGACTGTGGAGGGACGCCTGGCTGCCAGAATGATATCACAGACTTCGGGAGGTAAGTCAAATGGCCTGACCTGCCGCCGCTCAATCTCAAATCTTGTAGGTGGAGACTGGACAGGTTCGGGTGCAGAACTGTCCCCTGCTGCTGCGACAGAAGGTCCTCCAGAAGAGACAGACGAATCGGGGGATCGACTGAGAGGCTGAGTAGCTTGGGATACCAGTATCTTTGTGCCCAGTGGGGACCCACAAGAATAACCTGGGCCCGGTCACGCCTGATCTTCAGCACACTGAGCAGAAGTGGTATTGGCGGAAAGGCGTACAATAGACCGCAACTCCACTCGCGACGAAAATCGTCTCCGAGCGAGTGGCGCCTTGGAAATTCCAACGCGCAGAACTGATGACATTGCGCGTTCTCTTCTGTGGCGAATAGATCTAACCAAGGCTCTCCCCATTGCTGAAAGAGGCCTTGCGCCACGTCCGAGCTCATACGCCATTCGTGATCCATCATGCACCGACGGCTGAGCTCGTCCGCCCTTGCATTCAGAGAGCCTGCCAGGTGTTGAACCTTTAGAGTCAGTGCCTGATGTTCCAGCCACTGCCAGAGGCGCAGAGCCTCCTGGCACAGGGTCCACGACCCCACCCCGCCCTGTTTGTTGCAGTACCACATGGCGGTGGTGTTGTCCGTGAACACCTGCACTACACTCCCCCGGACAGAGGGGAGGAATGCCTTCAGTGCTAGTCGGATTGCCCGCAGCTCCAAAAGGTTGATATGAAGCCGGGACTCCGCCGGAGACCATAGGCCTCTGATCTCCGCCTCTCCCATGTGGCCTCCCCAGCCCTGGAGGGACGCGTCCGTCACAACCACGTGCTCCGGGTAGGGATCTGCCATTGACCCATTCGCGGTCCGTGAGCCACCACTGCAGCTTTTTCGCAGTGCCCTCCTAGATCAGGACATGATCGGACAAGTTGCCCTGATGCTGGGCCCACTGAAACTTCAGGTCCCACTGCAGAGCCCGCATCCACCACCGGGCGTGATGCACCAGAAGGATGCAGGAGGACATCAACCCCAGAAGCCGCAGCGTCAACCTGACCGAGACTCTGGATAAAGGCTGAAAGATTGGAATCAGAGCCTGTATATCCCGAACCCGCTGTTGGGGGGGTAGACCCGAAACTGCACCTAGACGAGAACCGCTCCGATTAAGAGGAGCATCTGAGACTGACAGGTGCGACTTCGGCACGTTCATGGAAAACCCCAGCAAGTGCAGGAGGTCGGCCGTAGTCTGGAGGTGGCTGACGACTGTCTGGGGCGAGCCCGCCTTCAACAACCAGTCGTCGAGGTAGGGGAAGACCAACACCCCTAACCTGCGCAGATGAGCTGCGACCACTGCCATCCCCTTCGTGAACACTGTGGGGCGCTGGTAAGGCCGAAGGGGAGCACGGTAAACTGAAAGTGCACGTGGCCTACCGTGAACCGCAGGTAACGCCGGTGGGCCGGCAGGACGGGGATGTGAAAATAAGCGTCCTGCAAGTCCAACGCTACCAGCCAGTCTCCAGGGTCCAGGGCAGCTAAGACCTGAGCCAAAGTCAGCATCTTGAACTTCTCCTTCCGGAGGAAGCCGTTGACGTTCCGTAGGTCCAAGATAGGGCATAGGCCCCTTTTGCCCTTCTTGGGTAACAGAAAGTAGTGGGAGTAACAACCAGACCCTACTTCTGACCCAGAACGCGCTCGATGGCCCCCTTGGCCAAGAGGGCCGTGACTTCCTCTTGCAGAAGTTGCAAGTGATCCCCGACACGCGGTGGAATTGCGGTGGCATGGCTGGAGGGGTCGCCTCGAAGGGGAGAGAGTAGCCCCTTCGGACGATCTGCAGCACCCACCTGTCCGACATGACAGTGCGCTAGTGGGAGAGGTGATGGCGAACCCTGCCGCCCACTGGCGTCACATGGGCCTGAAAACTCGGAAGGTTTTGAGGCAGGTGCTGCGGAGTGGTGTGGACTGGCCTCGCCGTTGTCCCCGACCGCCGCCACGGCTGTTTCCAAGGCCGCCACCGCGCTGTTGAACATTCTGCAGTGCGTGGCTAGCAGCACATGTGGGGGCACCCCTTCTTTGGCCACGAAAGGCACGAAAGGCACCAGATTGCTGGCGTGTGGCCGAGAGGCCCAAGGACTTGGCCGTAGCCCTGGAGTCCTTAAAACGCTCAAGTGCATGGTCTGCCTGGTCTTCAAAGAGGCGACGGCCATCGAACGGCATGTCCAGAAGTGTGGCCTGGACATCGGCCGAAAAGTTGGCGGACCTCAACCAGGCGTGGCGTCAAACCGCCACTGTCGTTGCCATCACCCTGCCCAGTGAGTCTGTGGTATCGAGCCCACAACGGATGGAATATCGTGCTGCATCTCGGCCCTCCACAAGGGTTTGGGCGAGTTTAGCACGGACCTCCTCCGGACAATGTGGCAGCACATCTGCGACCGCGTCCCACAGGGTGTGGGTGTAGCGGCCCAAGAGACAGGCGGTATTGACAGACCGCACTCTTAAGCTTAGGGACGAGAACACTTTCTTCCCGAACTGTTCAGATCTCTTGGAGCGACGGGAATGCGGTCTGAGAAGTGGAGGCCTGGATAACAAGGCTCTCGGGGGTGGGATAGGTGGACAAAAAGCAAGGGTCGCCCGGGGCCGGGCGGTAGCGTCTGGCCACGTTCCTATCCACTGGCGGACCTGTGGCAGGCTTGGACCAATTGCCCACAAGAACGTCACACAAGGCCTCATTGAACGGCAGCAGAGGCTCGCTGGAGCTTGTCTGCGGTTTGAGGACTTCAGTGAGGTTAGTCCTCACGGCCGCGACGGGGAGCTCAAGGTTTAAGGCCTTGGCCGCCCTCGTCAACACTACACTGTAAGTAGACTCCTCCTCCGAAGCCACGGTTGGAGGGGAGACAAATCCAGTGGCTGGCAAAGTGTCAACACCACTGGCCTCCCCAAGCTCATATGTCCAGTCCTGTTGAGACTGGCACTCCAGTGCCAGAGGGTCCTCAGACCCCTCCCAATATCCCTCGTCACCCGTCTCCTGTAAACAGGATTAACAGACGGGGCCTCCTCATGGAAATAAAATTCTATAAAGGCCGTCGGAAGCGGCGCCGTTCCGGCGCCAGAGTCGGACCGAAAGGAACATTGGGGACGGCGTCCTCAGTGGGCGCCGGGGGATACACCGGTGGGGCCGGTGAGGTCGTGAGGTCGACAGGAGACGACCCGGATCCGGAAGCGGATCTGGTGAGGTCCTGCGGCGCCGGGACCGAAGTCGCCGGCGGCGTCGGGGCGGAAGCACCCGACCAGCTAGGGCCTCCAGCCGGGACCGTTGGGCCCGGAGGCGCCTCGTACCAGACTGAAGAGGGAGGTACCGCTCGATCTCCTCCGGCGTCGCGCCGTGCCCAGGGACCCGAAGGTGTGGGGCAGGCGGCGACGCTTGCGACTCCCTTGGAACCGCGTGGGCGGTATCGCCCGAACCCCCGGCCGCATCGTGCGAGCGTCGGGGTGGGTCGGAGGAATGATGACGTCTCTCCGACTTCTCATGCCTCTTACCTGAGGACTTGGATCCTGACGACCAATGTCCACTCCCGGAGCTGCGAAGACTCAGACCCTGCGACCGGTCCCTCGACCTCCCGTGGGGCCGGGACCTGGAACGGCGCGGGCCGACTGCCGGAGCTAGAGTTGCTTGCGGGACCGCTCCCGCCTAGCTTTAGACGTCAGGGCCCGGCAGTCGGAGCAGGTGCGGTCGTCGTGGTCGAGGCCTAAACACTTCAGGCACCAGCGATGGGGGTCCGTAACCGACATCAGTCGGTCGCACTTCGAACAGAGTTTGAACCCGGGCATCCCTACCGGCACCGACCGAGTCGAAGACTCGAGGAAAGAAATGATCAAAAAGATCAAAAAGTCTCGTCAAAAAATGACATGGGGTAGAGCTTCTCCGGATCTGCGCTAGCTGGCGCGGAAAAAAGAAGAACGGACGTCAGCGCGCATGGGCGGCGTCTAAGTACTCAGACGACGTCATTCCGGCGCTAACGACGCCGACGACGGACGCGGAGCCACAGACGCCTACCGACGCGCAGGGGTATTGCTACGCAAAAATTTCCGGATCCAGTCTGACGCCTGGGGATATTCTAAGGTAAGGAATCTATCACTAACGTGTCTCTTTCAGATAGTAAGATACCATAGCAATCTGCTCCAGAAGATGTACTGCACGGGACTGCAAAAATGATAAGCAAGCTACTGTAAGTAATAATACTTTTTGTATAGTTAATAAAAACCATTACAAAATATAGATATGACAATATACTAAAACACAGAAAATTAACACTGCTGTGTGAATGTTAAAAAAGTGATTAAAATGAGAATGTCTTTCAAGTTTAAAAATATACATGTTACTGATTCAAGTCTTTGCCAGTGTTCTTTGCTTTTTCTCAAAATTGTCAATGAAATTGACTGCCCTGCAGATGAGTTGTGGATCTACTGAGCATAAAATTTGTATGATCACAGACCGGCAGGTGCGTATTCCATGTTCCTTAAACTTGGTTTTTAACCGACTCAGACGTTCCTGGATCATAGCCCGGCAAATACAAATCAGATGGATGAAGTCTGGTCTTCCTGCAGCACATAGACCACATCCGTCACATTCTTGCAGTATTTAATTATTGAAGCTCACTTAAATACAAAGTTGATTAACAGTGATTTGGTTATTTCCAGAAAAGTGTTTTACTATTTGCTCTCCAACCTGTTTTGGCTCATGCCATCTCAACTTTGCCACCTCCTTAAATTCCACTATTTTCTTATGCTACCTGTGTCATGACTTGCCTTCTTTCTAGCTTGCTGTACTGAGCTGCCACCCCACACTTTCCCAAAGCACAACCTACATTGTCCCTCTATTCAAGGACTCTGAAGCACATGGACAGCATGTGACCATTCCATGCCCATTATCCTCCATGTTCTCCACTTTAAACATAGGTTGCCTACTTTTCACTATTGGTCTACTTGTCTTTCTTATTTAACTGGCACATGTAGCACTCTGGTCAAGATAAATGCAACACATTTAAAGTACTTTTGTTAATTGTGGTTTATTAGGTCATTTAAAGTTACTAGATGCATTTAAAGTTTGAACTGCCAAAACAATCTATTCACAGGCACTCAAATTCTATTTACCATTGGAGTGGCGTGAACACAAAAAACGTAGAATGTTTATTCACGGAGCAACACCCTCTATCCTTCTAACGAGAACTTAACTTTTTCGCTCTGAAAAGAAAACTGAGACTAAAAAAATAGATGACTAAAAAAATAGATTCCATTAAAAGTAGCAATCATTTAGTTAATCGCAGAGTAAAAATGTCTTATTTCAAACACTGAGCAGTTCACTGAACACTATCCTAGTGCCCTAATCATAGGAAACTAGTTACTTAACGTACAAGTTACTAACCTTCGGTAACGATGTATCTGGTAGAGACGATTCTAGCCGCAGATTCCTTAACGTAGAATTATCCCCAGGTAATAGTCTGGACCCGCAAAACGTTCTTTGCCCCCAGCATCTATGCGTGCCGGGGGGGCGGTACCACCTGACTCCGCCTTGACGTCGTCCGCAGGCGTGACGTCAGTGAGGCCACATAAGTCCCACCCTGGCATGCCGACGTCAGCTTTTTCCGGAGAACTTTTCTGCGCCAACGCGGAGCCATGATAAACAAAACTGTGGAGAGTATGAGAACAGTGTGCGAAAAATCAGTGAAACAGAAGAGAGAAACGAAAGGTGAGGAACAGCACTAGTTGGAAAAGTGCCCAGCACTGGGGTACCAAAAAACCATAGCAGTGAAGCCATAGCTTTGAAAGAGCAGAGCACCTCGCGGAGGAACAACCTTGCAAGCTAAGGCAACATCTTCCCTGGCATCAGAAAGCATGTGAACGCCATAACAGAAGAGAGAGAGTGTCTGCAATCACAATCCACAATTGTGAAGGGCAACAAGCCCGAAACAGGAGTAACAGCAATCTACCCCTACTACACCATCAAGGAGGGCCGTATCCCAGGAAAGGAGCGAAAAGGCAGAGGGACAGGCAAAAGAACCCTCAACGCAGAGGACTGCAAAGGGACCAGAAACCCCAAGGAAGTAAAAGAAGGAAGAGTAAGAGTAGGCCCCTACACTGGAGAGAAACCAACTGGAGAGCAACCAATTGGAGGGATGCAGAGGCACACAGAAACCAACCAACCCAGCATCAAAAAATGGAGGGGTGGAATAAACCAGTTTAACAAAGCATCCTGTCCGGGAGGAAGGGAAGAGGACACCCACAGAAGACACGCCACCCGGAGGGAGGAGAGTGCAGAAAACCACGCTGACGGTCCTCGCAGAAAAGGGAGGAAGGGCGGGGCGTGAAGGAATCTGCGGCTAGAATCGTCTACCAGATACATCATTACCGAAGGTAAGTAACTTGTACGTCTGATAGACTACTAGCTGCAGATTCCTGAACGTAGAATAGATACCCATGCCATACCAAGAAGGGAGGAGGGCCTGCGAGAGAGCCTCTCCAGTAGGGAGACACATCAGGTCCCTGCAGGGGACATGTCACAGGAACAAAAGGGAAGGCCAGGAGATCCCAAACCCAACCGAGGGAGAACTGCCCTAACACCGCGCCGATTCAGACCGCGCTCATAGTGTCACAGGGAACAAAGAACCACCTCCAACACCAGGGAGAAGGGGTAGAACCGGAGGCAGGGCCCGCCGTAAAAAAAAACTGCGGGATACTAACAGTTGAGCAGATAGCAGCCGCAAGGCAGCGGACAAGGCAGGACCTGCCCTACCGCCAATAGTGCAGGCGTAAGAAGACAGACAAGTGCATGAAGCCCCAGCAAGACAAGAGGCAGGGACACCAGGGAACCTACAAGGGCCACAACGGTGGACCACAGCAAGAAGGCATGCGCAGCCAGCAGGAGGCAGCACCAAGGAACAGGGCACCCAGACAAGCCAGGCGCAAGGCAGAGGCCAGTTAAGGCCAGGACACACCCCAAAGGGGGACCAGACCACAGACACTAACCCACAAGAATTGGGACAAGGTAGAAGAGAAAGCAAGAGAGACGGAGGAAGGCCAAGCCGTCAACCAGAACACAGAAGCCAAGAAAGCTAGTCCCCCTGGAACACCAGGCAGAGGACCAGGCCAAAACACTGGACAAAAAGGTGGAAGCGCTACAACACGATGCCGAAGACAGCATGCCAGGCTGGTCTAGCGGCAAAACTAACATGGAAAAGGACGATCTGCAAGATGAACCAAGACAATTGTTAAAGAGACCGCACCTGCAGTATACCGTGACACCATGGAAGGCACAAAACCCGAAAAAGGGGACCGCATCTTCCCAGTCCATAACAGAGCTATACAACAGCTACAAGTACCCCACATAGGGTAGGCTACATCCCAAGAAAACATGGGAATACCTCTTAGGAAAACATTTCCACAGCAGAGGACAAAAACAGAAAGACCTGCGGGTAGAACCGCAAACTGCTTACCAGTCAGCCAATAAAAAGACACAGAAGGCCCAAACACAGGATCGACACAGCTTTTACCAACAACCATAGCCACAAGTCAACAAGCATTTGCAATGCAATAGGTTTCGCATTATTAAAGTTGGAGCTATTGGTGTTGCATTATTTAGCAATGCCAATAGCTCAAACTTTAATAATGCGAGACCTATTGCATTGCAAATGCTTGTTTGCATTGGTCACCCCGAGTGGGACAGGTATGCCTAGACGTGGGTCCTGTGCTTACCATGCCAGTGGCGTCAAGCTAGCCTGGCTAATGAGGGGTGATACCCTGAATACAGTCCCAGGAGGCTTGCTTCCTGTCCCTGGAGGACCAGGCCTGGCATTTCAGGCTGGACTGCTCCCATGGGGAGCAGGGTCAAGACTTATTTGCATAAGTCTTGCTCCAAAGTGGAATGACGTGGTGAGCAACAAAAGAATGGATTTAAGCCCAGATCTCGGTACTGGGGGTGAATGTTTGACATTGTTAAGCATTCTGTCCATCTATTGTTCTTTTTGCAGTAATCTAGAGATGGTATTAAAAGTCAGTAGAAAGCTCTTAAAAGATATATAACCATTATAGTTTAATATTAGCCAGTTTCATTTCTATTCATATGCTGGGGTCACTAGTGTTCTAAAGTAGTAAGCTCAATGGGTCCTTATTTTAATGTGCATCGAGTAGCTACATAGAAGAAAAATAGGGTAAAATATCCACAGTTGCATCAAAGAGGTGGAGGTGTGTACATTATTACAAGTAAATGTTATTCTCTACAACAATAAATATGCATAGTCACAAACACAAATGCGGGGGGAGTTGAAGGTAGCGCTTCCTAATGTACGTGAGCTGTCATCACTGTGGCAGGCAATCGGCGGGAGGCGAGGGTGTCATCGCGCCGACTGGGGGCACGTGAGTCACCGTCTACTGCCGATGCGTCCCTAGAAACCAAACCCAAGCCCATGTCACTTTCTGTAATGAAAAACAAATAGAGACTGCACACACCTCATAGATTGAAATTATTTCGAAAAAAAGGGGACAAGTGTAGATGAATGACACATGTATAGGTACTTTTATTTATACCCACTACTCGCATTATTTTATATCTCTAAATATTTTAAGAACAAGAAAAAGATATACCGAAACAATCAACACAATAGTTGTACAATTATAGACAATTATAAAGAACAACAATTCATGAAAAACGTGGATACACAGGACAAAAAAATATTAGCACATTTAGTCATATGTAGTTACAAATGAATTCCGATTTTGAGACAACCAAAGCTAAGTGAAAGGCAAGAGCTCATACAACGTTCAATCATTAACATGGACACATTTAATGTTTTGATTGGCTCTTGCAGAATGCCGACGCGTTTCAGGTTCGAATCACACTTTTTCGAACCCTCATCAGGGCTTTGTGAGTTGTCTGTGTAAGGAAAAGAATAGAATATTGTAAGCCAAAACTCACATGAATTCGTCAAATCCATGAGGTTGTGAAAAAAGGGGTACCTGTAAGTATCAGGCTCCTAAGGACTGATGGGTGGACAGGGGGCCGCGCCTCAATGATTTGTTTCTAAAATGGATAAGGCATGTGTTGCTTAAGGAGGTTCAAAAATACATTCTTATGTTAAAAAGGGGGGAGGCAAATTGTCATTGAAAGCCTACCTCTCTCTGCACCGTCCGGCGCCTCTTAGAGGGAGGAGGTTGAGGTTGCAAATCTTTAAATCCTGTTTAAAAAAAGAGAAGCTAGTATTGTGTAATCATGTGTGCCTTTACAAAAAATCTGCATGATTTTGAAAAGGCCCCGTACCTTGCGTCTTGCTTTTGCAGAAGAGAAAGGGATCCCGTCTGTAGTAATTTGCGGAGAAAATCTCGGACCTATAAAGTTAAGGTAAGTGTCACAGAAGCTTTGAATTGCAGCGAATTATGTGAATAATTTAATTCAGACGGACAAGAGCCTACCTGGGTTGGCGGCGTGTGTCGTGGCAGCCCAGGTGTCGTTAAGGGAGTGCTTGAATTCGACTCTGTATGCGTGGCGCACTGTATTGAAGAACGGAAAGGCAGAATAAATGCCGGGACCGGGAACGGGTAGTTTTTAGTGCGTGCGGACAAAATAAAGGAGCTGCTTCTTACCTGTCAACAGACAGTTGATGTCCACAATGCAAGGCTTCTGGGCGAATGCCTGGCGTTACGTGGGGCCATCTTGGAAAGGTTTTTAAATCAAAGGAGATCGGCGTCCCAATGCATTATGGGATGCGTAGGTCCATGTCTAATGGTAGATGCGCCAAATTTTGATCCGGTGACTGCATACCTATTTCAATTGCAGTCAAGTATTCAGCTAAGACAGGTAAGAAGCAGCTCCTTTATTTTGTCCGCACGCACTAAAAACTACCCGTTCCCGGTCCCGGCATTTATTCTGCCTTTCCGTTCTTCAATACAGTGCGCCATGCATACGGAGTCGAATTCAAGCACTCCCTTAACGACGCCTGGGCTGCCACGACACACGCCGCCAACCCAGGTAGGCTCTTGTCCGCCTGAATTAAATTATTCACATAATTTGCTGCAATTCAAAGCTTCTGTGACACTTACCTTAACTTTATAGGTCCGAGATTTTCTCCGCAAATTACTACAGACGGGATCCCTTTCTCTTCTGCAAAAGCAAGACGCAAGGTACGGGGCCTTTTCAAAATCATGCAGATTTTTTGTAAAGGCACACATGATTACACAATACTAGCTTCTCTTTTTTTAAACAGGATTTAAAGATTTGCAACCTCAACCTCCTCCTTCTAAGAGGCGCCGGACGGTGCAGAGAGAGGTAGGCTTTCAATGACAATTTGCCTCCCCCTTTTTAACATAAGAATGTATTTTTGAACCTCCTTAAACACATGCCTTATCCATTTTAGAAACAAATCATTGAGGCGCGGCCCCCTGTCCACCCATCAGTCCTTGGGAGCCTGATACTTACAGGTACCCCTTTTTTCACAAACTCATGGATTTGACGAATTCATGTGAGTTTTGGCTTTCAATATTTTTCTATTCTTTTCCTTACACAGACAACTCTCAAAGCCCTGATGAGGGTTCGAAAAAGTGTGATTCGAACCTGAAACGCGTCGGCATTCTGCAAGAGCCAATCAAAACATTAAATGTGTCCATGTTAATGATTGAACGTTGTATGAGCTCTTGCCTTTCACTTAGCTTTGGTTGTCTCAAAATCGGAATTAATTTGTAACTACATATAACTAAATGTGCTAATATTTTTTTGTCCTGTGTATCCACGTTTTTCATGAATTGTTGTTCTTTATAATTGTCTATAATTGTACAACTATTGTGTTGATTGTTTCGGTATATCTTTTTCTTGTTCTTAAAATTCAGAGATATAAAATAATACGAGTAGTGGGTATAAATAAAAGTACCTATACATGTGTCATGGATTTACACTTGTCCCCTTTTTTCTAAATAATTTCAATCAATGAGGTGTGGGCAGTCTATTTGTTTTACATTATATTACGGTCCAGCCCCCCTCAGTCCCGCCCCGGACCTGACTCCTTCTGTTCTGTCACTTTCTGTAATGAGGCAACTCACTCATCACCTGCTCGTCCCAGAGGACTCTGCCCTGCACGCCCCCCGTCGTCTGCGCATGCCTTTTTAATTACCGGTTCCTTCGCGGAGAGGAAGTGCATAGAGGATGCAAAGCTGGCCCCAAAGCCTGGCATGGATCATCCTTCACAAATACATCTGAAAGACAGTTCCGTGGGTTATCCGCCTGCTGCTATCTACGACCGCTCTGCAATCAGACTTTCGTTAAATGTGTACCATAGGAATGAGGTATTAGAAAGGGTTTTTACAGTGCATCCGAGATAAGGTTTGTGGCTGTAAGCGCTATATAGATAGCGCAATATTATATATTCTCGTTGTCCACTTCCCAGGGTTTGTTTACGACAGAGTCATTTGGATCTGAGAACAAGTGCCGGTTGGCGGCAGTACAGCCAATGGCAACGTTATGCCGCAAAACCGAAACCACGGTTGTAGCTCAGGAGACGCCTTCGCCGTGCATGTGCACGTTGGCTGTCCCTGCGCAAGCTGTGATGAGAAGACACGCCGAGCCGAGGGAGGGGGTGTGTGTGTGTGTGTAAACGCCGGGGGTGTGTGTGTGTGTAACCGCCGGGGGTTCTGTATGTCTGTGTGTGTGTGTGTGTGTGTGTGTGTGTGTGTGTGTGTGTGTGTGTATGTGCGGGTGTGGGGGGGGTTCTCTGTGTGTGTGTGTGTATGCGCGGCGGCGGGGGAGGGGGTCTGTAGGTGTGTGTGTGCTTCCAAGGAGCCATGGGAAACAGGAAGCGCGTGACCTGATCAGTTTACGCGTGCGTGCACATCACTTGTCTCCTGTCTCCCTTGACTCCTTGAAAGCAGACACAATTGCAATAGAGTTTCGCAGCGACGATCGCTTCGCGATCGGTTCGTAGTGCAAAACCTAAAAAGGGGGGCTG
The DNA here is from genome assembly GCF_964263255.1 of Lissotriton vulgaris. Classification (NCBI taxonomy): domain Eukaryota; kingdom Metazoa; phylum Chordata; class Amphibia; order Caudata; family Salamandridae; genus Lissotriton; species Lissotriton vulgaris. The sequence goes on from NC_141699.1 coordinate 116,880,810, forward strand.
GACCAGCAGCCAACATCACTGAAGGGCCAAACGAAGTACCCTGAAGGCACACCAACCACACAACCGGGGTCACAAAACACCAGGCCCCAGAAAGGCAGTGGGAGAACACCTCCCAGAATTCACCAGCTGACATCCAGGTTTACTGAGGGGGAGGTGGAGGAAGAGGACGAAGCCCCGCAAGAAACCACTGAATGTCAGAATCCGCAGGGGCGTGAAACAAAAGAGTGCCTTTGAAAGGGAGGTCAACCAGACGCTCCCTCACATTCTCAGGGAATACACTATCCCTCAACCAAGCATGGCGATGGAGAGCCACCGAACTAGCCATAGTGCGACCAAGAGCCTCACAGACATCAAAAGCTGAGCAAAGAATAACACGGCCAGCTCCCGGCCATCCAACACATGGTGCCGCAAATCAGTGCAGATCTGAGAAGCACAAGCCAGAAGGGACTTCGCGGAATCCCACAAGCTGGAAGTGGCTCTTGCCAACACACAAAGCGGGTTGAGCGCCCGCAAGGCAGCACTGGAAGTAGTAAAGATGTTACACCCCAGGAATCTAACCACTGGGCCTCCTATGACAGAGGAGAAAACACTGAATGCAGGGAAGGAAAGGCAGTCTGCAGAAGAGGGCCCCGGGTAGAAGGGTGGAAGGAAAGGCAGACATGATCATGCAGAGCAGGACGGTGGCGGTGCAAGAGTGACTGGGGCACCGGGTCCCCCGTGGCAAGACGCCCCCAGGTCCCCAAGAGAGAATTATGGAGTGAAGCTTCGAAGGGAAGAAGCAGCTCCCGTCCACCAGAGCCCTGATTGAGAACCTCAAGCAAATTGTCCATGGGGAAATGGACTGCTGGGTCGCACATGCGCAAAATCCCAGGGGCCGTGGAGACAGCCCGGGGAAAGGCAGCACTTGCCTCCGTAGGACAACGCAGCGGGGAGAGCAATTCCTCCATGGGTGACTGATGTAAACTAAGCCAGCCTTCCCCCAGCCCAAAAGGAGGAAGAAACGGCCAAGCTCAGAATGGTGGAGGGTTGACAGATGAGTGGGGAACCCGAGGCGTCTCTGGTAAAGAGTGTGGGCGTGGGGACGGCGAAGAGCCATCCTTGGAAGACACCGGGGAATAAGCCACGACGCGGCGTCCCGTGACCGAGGAAGGTTGGTCTGCAGTGTTAGTGAGGTTCCAGATTATTTCCATCAAGAGAAATTGAAGTTAGAAGCAGATCAAACTGGGTTAGGTTTGTTTCCTGTAAAATGAAAGTTTTTATTCATGTTTTCTGGTTTTGACCATTTAGAGTTACTACACATCAGAGAAGAGAAAGTAATAACTTAGTGGTGTTCATTGTGGGATAAGTTAATTTAAAAAAACCTTTTAGCAACAGGGTAAGAATGTTTTGCTGCAGTTTTAACAGCCTGTGTTTGTAAGCTCAAATTTTTCATAATCTACCGTGAATATCCCAGACTTAGTCAGTCACAAAAAAGTACAGGAGCATGAACAGCAGTGAGCTAAGGCCTATTTATGATTGTTAAAGTATTTGGACAGCATAAAGTTTGAAATCATGGAAGAATATAATTTAGTACAGGAAGAATAACCATCTTTTGTAAATGAAACAATTTTACAGAATGAAGACTGCAGAGTTCTGTACAGTGATTTTCTTTGTTATTCAGTACAGTTACATAGTATTACTTTAACTACTTCTGAATAACAATCATGGAACTTTTTTACCTTTGGTGCTAAAATGAGCTCTTTCAAAGCCATGTATCAGTTGTTTTCATGCCCTTTAGTTACTTACATTATTATCCCCTTAATATTACATCGATGGGTGCTTGGTGGCGTGTGTGCAATAGTCATCAGAATAAAGAAACAGATACTTTAATCAGGCTACAACATTTATCCATAAGCATTTGGGACCAACCATCACTTCGCCAGGCAGGCTCCTAATTAAATGACTTTTAAACTCCATGAAACTGAACAGGGATGGGGCATGGCTTAGGGCTGATTGAGTAAGACGCTGGGTGCAGAGCACTCCTGCCCAGTGACCCCCAATTACCTATTACCCTGACCATCTCTGTCTCCGCACGACATTATAGGGGGCGAGAACATTAATACACCTGGGGGGGGCGGGTTGTTGGGGGACGAGAACGAACTCAAGTCCAGCCCAGACACATTGCTGAGCGGAGAAACGGGAGGAGCAGCTCAGAATGCACAAAATGGCAGCTGCCAGAACCAGCGAGCAGCCCAGTCCTAGATAGGCCTACCTCAGTTCCACAAGCATAAAGGCTCTGCACTGCCCGGAGGAAAGGAATGCTGCCCTGAGGTGCTGGGGCCCGCTGGAGACCTGCTGCGAGCTGGGTGGCGAAGTTGCAGTGATAGAAGCCCAGTATGTAAAGATGGCGGCCTAAAATCCCCGGAGGATGCCTGGGCATTCGCCTGCATTGGCAGGGAGGCCATGCTTGGTCAAGAGAGGACGAGTGGCTTAGTGCGGTGGTGCCGTCCCCCACCCTATCCAGGCCAGTACAACCATGAGACCCCAAGTGGAGAGCAAGTGCTGCTGATGCCCAATCACAAGCCCCAAGAAACAACGGGGACGAGTGGACAGCGGTGAGTCCTGGATGGAATGTAGCTGCCACCTGACCCAGAGATCGGTGGCCTAACCCTGTTGGTAGCTGGGAGGAGCGCAGAGGGTCATTGGTAATATCCCCTGCCCTGTCCATCTAGTCCAGCAGAGAATCGGGGCAGCAGGGCTGCAGTGCTCTGTTATGTAGAGAGGAGCCCAATCAAAATCGAGGCAAGATGGCCTACGCCTTCTGCATAAAGCGCTGGGCAGCAAGAAGGTCTCCGGAGTCCATTTAAGACCCGGCCCTTGAGTTGACCCCAACTGGTGACCTCAAGATGGTCAGAGGGAAGAACTCTACCTAATAAGGCGGTATCGATTGGTGGATAAGCGGCCAGGCGGGTTGAGAACAATGTTCTGGTAAATGAGAACCAGAACGTTTCAGAGCACGGCCTACGGGGTTTTTCACCTAAATGCAGCGAGAATACAGTGAGTGCCCCAATTGAGAACAGCAACCCCCCCAGGGCCGATCGAATCCCCTCATTTATGAGACTGAGCTGGGTGTGAGTGGTGTCCTGCCTTTTGAGAGCTGCTCCCCGGCGAGGAGCACAAGTAGAAGGAATTGTAGGAGACGCATCCCAGAAGATATGGGGAAAACAGTCAAGAAATGAGGCCCTGAAAACCTTAATGTAGGGCCCATATCCAGCCAGGTAGAGGACACAGGAGTTATGGAGCCGACCTAGCAAGAAGAGCCTACAACTGACCCAACACTGGGCGACATAATGCAAGCAATAACTGCATCCCATGAAGCTCTCAAGACACAAATATACAATATAGTGACAGAGGTCACCTTGCAAAAGGACGATCACCAGAAGTTGGCTGACCGTCACTACTACAGAACAAACGTTAATGGATATAACACCGGAACTGGCCTCATTAAAGAAAACAGTATCGCTGATTGAGAGCAAAGTCAAGATTCTGGAAAGGCGTGCACAAGGTGGTGAAAATAGATCCCACAGGAATAACATAGGATTCCTGGGGGGGTCCCGGAATTGTCGGAAGGAACAGACATGCTGCCCTACATGGAGGAATGGCTCCACCAAGAAGTAGCACCAGAGGCCCTCTCCCAATTTTATGCCTGGGAGAGAGCACACAGGGTTCCTACCCGCCGCCCCCTCGTCCTAGAATAGCCATACTCCTTCACTAGAGAGACCGTGACCATATCCTGGAGAAAGCTAGAGCGTGAAGGGACCTCCAAATAAATAATAGCAAAGTGATGATATTCCCAGACTGCTCCAGATATGTGCAGAAGCCACGTGCAACCTTTCTAGGGGTGAAGAACAGTCTCCGGCAGTTGAAAGTACTTTACGCACTGTAATTACTGGCATGACTATGGGTGGTCACCCCCACCAGTACACACTTTTATGACCCAGCAAGATGCCTGGTACTGGATTGGAGACCAGATGCCAGACCGGATGGTAGCCTCGAGCACCCTCATGTAAAGAACATTTTTCCATGTTAGCGGGAATCCAAAGTGAATGAGGAAAGGTGATCCAGGGGCTCGCTGAACTCAGCAACACAGACAGGAGCCAACGATCATTGGTCAGTGACCATGGGGACCAGCATTCGGAGGTGTCCAGGGACAATAACTCTGCGGAAGCCTCAGATATAGAACTACCGAAGATTACACCAAGAAAGTCAGATGAGTATTTAGCGTTGATAGGGACTAGCTGAGGAAGCGCATCTGCCAGTGGCAAGAACCAGATGTCTATAAAGGTTGTAGCCTCCATGCACTTTATGGAGACAGTCACCTGAGGTTTGTGTTCTTTGTGACCTGCTCCGAGACGGATACCAGCCCACCCTATTTGGTGATATGCGGGTGCACCCCCAATTGGAAACTTATTGGTGTCTAGTTTGTATGGTGTTTGTTCTTATGCCTGTCCTGGGGTATGGGAGTTTATTTCTGTTGGGGTTTAGGGTTCACATTGGGGAGGGGGCATACATGGTGGGTCACATGGGATACAGCACTACCAGAGAGGATACAAATAGAACCATCCCTGGTGGGAAGGGGAGACTTCTCTAAGAACATGGCATCCCCAGTATAATGTAAAATACTTACCTGGAACGTGATAGGGATGCATTACATGTTCAAACATCACTACTCAGCGGGTAGGATTGCAGATAGACCTACTTACAGGAGACATCAATCCAATGGAAGAGGCAGCTCTTCAACGTAGGTGGCAGGAACAGGCCTATTACACAGATTACTCCGCATTTGATAGAGTAGTATTTGTATGGATTAAGCCAGGGGTACCATTCAAGTGTTCCGGGGGGGGGTATGGGGACGGGGACTAATAGACTGGGAGGAAAGGTATGCAGCCGCTGCAGGTAAGAGCAGTGGGCCCCTGGGGGGATGATTGAGAAACCACAAGAGAAAATTAAATAATTTCCCCTCCAGCCGGCCCCACCGCTCTTACTTGCGGCAGCCGCAACTGAAGGCATGTGGTGGTACATGGGAAGTCAGATAGGCAAGATCACTATAGAGAGTATATATGGCCCCAATACGGACCCGGCCATTTTTGTCGGACCTCTCCAGAACATTAGCCTCCTACCGAATAAGCTCAGGCATAATGGCGAGATTATAGCTGCAGGGACACCCCAATAGACAGATCAGCAAACGTGCTGAAGAAATGGCAAACCCAGCACGGAATGGTAGACTCCTGAAGGGTACATCACCCGGGGGAGAAGAACAATTGTTACTTACCTGTAAACAGGTGGTTCTCCAGTATTGGTGTCTTTCATAGATTCACATGCTTGAATATTCCCCGTCGTCGGAGTGGGAGTCCCACGGTAAATAAAATAGCAATAAATACTAAATATACAAAAATATATAATAAATATATATATATATACATAATAAGGAAAAACCCAAAAAATGCATACAAGAAGCATCTGGTACCCAACCAAAAATTTCCACATAGGAATGCATGGGGAAAAAGAAGTTCCAATGCAGCCTATCCTTGTCATTATGTTAGTCCAAACTGCAGCCAATCAGGCGTCAGCAGCCCTCTAGAACCTTCTCCTCAGAGCTCAAGCCCTCAGATTTTCGTAGCACAAGAGTGACCACAGAGTCTATGAGGAGAAGCGAGCCTCTGAGGGGAGGATGGGAGGGTCGCATGTGAATCTATGAAAGACACCAATACTGGAGAACCACCTGTTTACAGGTAAGTAACAATTGTTCTTCTCCAGTATTGGGGTGTCTTTCATAGATTCACATGCTTGAATATAGAATAGTAAGCAGTCCGTATCCGAACACAAAGTTTCCAGGATGCAATGTATACACAAAAGGTTGGAATCAACAGGTGTAAACCCATGCCATAGAAGTTATACAACTATATGTATACATAGAGAAGACATGCATAAGACTGGAAACCATAGGAGGAGGGTAGAACAGAGGCTCACCTTATTGAAAAAGATTACGGAGCACAGCTTGTCCCACTGCGGTATCTCCTTCAGCCATGGCACCCAGATTGTAGTGCTTTGTGAACGTGTGCCTGCTGGACCACGTGGCTGCTCTGCAAATCTGATGCAATGGAACTCCGGCAAAGAGTGCAGTCGAAGAGGCCACAGACCTGGTAGAGTGGGCTCTTACTGTAGACTGTAAAGGCTTTCCCGCTTTCTGATGGCAGAAAGCAAGCGCCGAAGCCACCCAGCGGGCTACTGTAGGTTTGGTGACTGGTCTCCCTTTTTGAAAACGGCCATAGGCCACGAAGAGTTGATCCGATTTTCGGAACTGGGCTGTTCTGCTGATGTAGAACTTTAAACATCTTTTAATGTCCAAAGAGTGCAAGCGTTGTTCCGCAGGTGATTGCGGGTTGGCAAAGAAAGACTTCAGTATGACAGGCTCATTAATATGGAAGTCTGACGGCACTTTTGGAAGGAAAGTAGGGTTAGTGCGTAAAAGCACAGAATCCGGTTTGAACTGCAGAAATGGTTGTTTAATCGTGAAAGCATGTATATCACTCACTCGACGTGAGGACGTCAAAGCAAGTAAAAGCGCAACCTTCCAGGTGACATACTTGAGGTCTGCTTTATGGATTGGTTCAAACGGAGCAGTCATTAATTGTGATAGGACAATGTTGAGGCGCCACTCTGGAGGAGGACGCCGAACTGGAGGAAAAGTCCGAAGAAGTCCTTTGAAGAATTGACGTATCAATCTGGATGAGCATAAGGAGGCGGAGCCATCATGGCGGAAGCGTGATATTGCCGCCAGAAAAACTCTTAAAGTAGCATGTGACAAACCCGACTGAGCCATTTGGAGAAAGAAAGGGAGGAGCTCAGCGGGCGTGGCACGCAAAGGATGTACTCCGGCGTCTGCACACCAGTGGCAAAAACGTTTCCATTTCAACTTATAAGTCTTTATAGTTGATGGAGCCCTGGCCTGAGCGAGGATGTTACGACACTCCTGAGGGATGCTTAGATGCGCAAATTCACAGTGCTCAGGTTCCAGGCTGACAAGCTCAGGGAAGAGGGGTCCGGATGGTAGATTTGACCCCTGTTCATGGAGAGAAGATCCATTCGAGGATGAAGAAGAATGGGTTTGCATTGAGACAGGAGTAGCAGCTCTGAGAACCACGCCTGTCGTGGCCACCTGGGAGCAATCAGAAGGATGTGGCAGGGTTCTCTCCGCATCTTCCAAAGTACTCGAGGCACTAGAGGGATCGGAGGAAAAGCGTAGGCGAAGAGATTCGACCAATCCATCAAAAGGGCATTGCCTTGGGATCCTTTGTGGGGATGCCAGCTTGCGTAAGCGGGGCATTTGCGGTTCTCTGGAGTCGCAAAGAGGTCGATTGCCTGGAATCCCCAACGGTGAAAGACCATATCGAGTGTTGGCTGGTGGAGTTCCCACTCGTGGTTGGATGATCGGGACCTGCTTAGGGAATCCGCCAGGAGGTTGGACAACCCCGGAAGATGAACTGCGGTGATTTGGATTTGATGATTGATGGACCAGTCCCAAATCGCCTCTGCCAGGCGGGATAACACCGGAGACTTCGTTCCGCCCTGCTTGTTTATATAATGCATGCAGGTCGTGTTGTCCGTCTGTATGAGAACTGACTCTCCCTGCAGCACTGGTTGAAATGATTTCAGGGCCAAAAAGATAGCCATAAGCTCCAACTTGTTGATGTGCCAGGTCTTTTGATGCAAAGTCCATTTCCCTTTCATGGACAGGTCTTGGAGGTGAGCTCCCCAGCCCTCCAGGGAGGCATCCGTCGTTAGTGTCAGATCTGGGGTGTTGGACAGAAAAGACGTGCCTGCCGCTAGCTGGTGTGGTTGTGCCCACCATTTGAGCGCCTTCTTCATGGGAATGGTGATGGAAACTTGATCGTTGAAGGAACCGGTGACTTGACGCCACTGCTTGTCCAGAGCCTGTTGGATAGGTCGTGCTCGTAGTCGGCAATGAGGGACAAGAGCGATGCACGACGAAGCCATCCCTAGAAAGGACTTCAACAAACGGACTGAAACGCACTTCTTTGCGAGAAGTAGCGAAACTAGTCGGAGAATCCTTTGCTGACGTTCCCGGGAGACAAATGCCTTGGCTAGCTTGGTATCCAGCGTTGCTCCTAGGAAATCCTTGCAAGTTGTTGGCTGCAATTGAGATTTCTCTAGATTGATGGACAGACCCAAGGAACGGAATACTGTTTGACAGACTGCAGTATGGTGTAGAAGTTGTGCGCGGGATAGTGATTTCAGAAGGCAGTCGTCGAGATATGGGAATATCTGTATGCCTTGGAGACGAAGAAAAGCCATGACCGGAGCCAACATTTTTGTAAAGACTCGGGGGGCCGAACGGAGGCCAAATGGAAGGACCCTGATTTGGAAATGAAGGTGTCCCACCTTGAAGCGCAGGAACTTGCGATGAGCCGCTAGAATCGGGACATGGAAGTAGGCGTCTCGGAGATCGATGGTAGTCATGAAATCTCCGACTGAAAGCAGACGCAAGATCTCTGCAAGCGTGAGCATACGGAAGGTCTGATCCTTGAGAAAATGATTGAGTGCTCTCAAGTCCAGTATTGGTCTCCATTCTCCGTTCTTTTTGATGACAAGGAAAAAACGGGAATAAAACCCCTTCCCTCTCTGCGACTTTGGCACAACTTCCACCGCACCTTTTTGAATGAGAAGGCGAACCTGATGAAATAGTTCTTTGAGGTGCGGAGGTGGCGGTCCGGAAGGTGGCGTTGGAGGAGGTACCTCGACAAATTCCAATGCATGGCCTCTCTTCACAATGTCGAGTGCCCAACGGTCCGTAGTAATGGAGGACCATTGAGAACCAAACAGAGATTTGACCTCCAATTCTCCGTTCGATAGACAAGTCATTGACGTTTGTTGGATTGTCCTCTGAAATTAGACTTCCCTCTGTAAGTTCTGGCAGGTTGCTGACGGGAAGACTGCTGGCGGTTTCCGGTGAAACGCTGGTTACCTTGGTTGAAGGACCGATATTGACTGCTTCCTCCACGAAAAGTGGATGTAGTGCCACGTCCTTGAGCACCCCGAAAGGGCTGCTTCTTAAACTGAAGGGTACCCAAAGCACGTGCAGTGTCCGTGTCCTTTTTAATGGATTGTAGCGCCTCATCAATATGCGCTCCAAATAATGACTCGCCGTCATATGGCATATCTAGGATTCTTGCCTGAACTTCCTGACGAAACGAAGTTGAGCGTAACCAACCCTGGCGACGCAGGACGGCCGCTCCAGCGAGCTGGCGAAAACCAGTGCAGGCTACATCCACTGCGCAATCTATTAGTTCTTCTGCCGTCCTTTCTCCTTCTTGCAGAATTTTCTGTGCTTCTGCCTTGGAAGCATCTGGGATTAACGCTACATAAGCGGACATGTCGGCCCAAGCCTGACAGTCATAACGACCTAATATGGCCATTGCGTTAGCTACTCGAACCGTTGTAGAGGACATGGAGGAAAATTTTCGCCCAATAGCATCTAGGCGACGGCCCTCACGGTCCGGAGGAGCAGTGATTGTAGACGCCGGATTCTTTGAACCTCGTTGAGCTGCCTGCGTGACGACAGAGTCGGGCTTAGGTTGACCTGTAAGGCATGCTGGAGATCCTACAGGAGCTTTGTATTTCTTCTCTAACCTCGGCAGTTGTGCTGGTAGAGAGTTTAACGTCTTCATTATTTTCTCCCCTTCAGACCAGATGAAGTCTATAATCGGGACTGTGTGGATCTGTTTCAAGGGCTGATTCTTGAAATCGTATAGGAAGCAATCTTCCTCACTGTGTGCTCGTGGCAATTTGAATCGCTGCGCCGCCCTGTCCATTAACTGGTGGAAGCCCGCGATGTCTACTGGAGGAGAATCCGCTGTTGGCACCTGAGAAGGAGATGGTGTTTGAGCACGATAGTCATCCCACTCCGCCAAATGTTCTTCACCATCCTCATCTACTTCAGAAACTTCACCATCCTCACGCTCTGGAGGATTCTCGTCATCATCATCCGCCGGATAAATGGTAGTGTGGACACGAACTGATGTAGTTCGGTGAACAGTTACAGGCGACGCCGGTTGAGGAGGAGCCAGAACCGGGTCAGAAACTGGATTTAGCACCGATGGAACAGTTGTAACTTGTGGCGTTGGTGGGAAACGCCGATTGTAATCTTCCAACATACTTTGGAGGTTCGATATCATTGATATAGGCAACATCGCAGTTGGAACTTGAGGGTGAGTTGTTTGATGTTGGCCATACTGATCTTCCTCGTCGTTACTGAATTCTTGGCATTTAATATTCAGATCTGAAAGACTGTGCGCTTGGTCATCAGACTCTTGATCAGAATCAGTAGCAAACAGCGGAGATGGAGGATTAATCATCTCTCGCTCTGTAAGAGTCTCAAACTGAGGTTTGCTGGACTGTAAAGGCAATAGAGGCATTGTAGCAAATGAAGAGGCCGGCGTCGAAATTGTGTCCTGCGTGCGCGTCGACGGCATGACATCAATTGACTTCTGCAATGGAATCGACTTGGATGCCATCGTCGACAAGGAGACCGTCGACGGAACATTCTTCGTTGGTATCGTCGGAGCCATCGTCGACGGAGCCTTCACTTTCAATGTCTTCGTCGACGGAGCGGTCGTCGACGGAGTCGTCGTCCACGGAGCGGTCGTCGACGGGGCAGATGGCACAGGCCCCCTCGTCGACGGGACAGACGTCGACGGTGCGCTCATCGACGAGGGCGTCGACGGAGTCAAAGTCTTCAAACTTCTAGTCGACGACGACCGGGTCGTCGACGAGTGAACTTTCTTTGTCGTCGAAGACGAAATAGGAATCACAGAAGACACGGTCTTAGAACTGAGAACCACTCTCATCGACGACGAAGACGTCGACGCTAAAGCTGACGACGATCCAGAGGCCAGCGTCGTCGTGACTGTCGTCGTCGATTTTGATCCAGAGACAGCCATTCTCGTTGACGGAGCTGAAACTACCGTCGTCGACGGAAAATCCGTTTTCTTCACAGAAAAACTGGACTTTGAAGCAGAAGGAGCCTGAGAGCTTTGTCTCGTGGGCCCAGACGTGGTAGGTAAAGGTGAAGACACCGCAGGGGTCAAAGCGAGGGAAACTTTCCTCTTTTTAAGAAATGGTGAAGGCACCTCCTGCACACTACCACGTTTAGAAGCTGCTTTAGAACGGCCTGACCTAAGACTTTCAGCGTCAGAAAGTACATTGTCTTTGTCCTTAAGCCTCTGAAGCCAGACAAGTAAGCGGCCTTCTCTGTCCTTTTGAGTTTTCTCTGAGAATTTTCTACAGAGTTTACAGGTGCCCACTTCATGGTCCGGGTAAAGGCAGTAAATACACTTACTGTGTGGGTCATCATGAAATAATCTCAGCTTTCCACAGGAGGAACAAGCTCTGAAGAGAGACTTCTTACTTGAAGAGGAAAAACTGAGCAGAGCTCAGGGAGACTCCCTTACACACGACGTGCGGTAGAAAATCTGAGGGCTTGAGCTCTGAGGAGAAGGTTCTAGAGGGCTGCTGACGCCTGATTGGCTGCAGTTTGGACTAACATAATGACAAGGATAGGCTGCATTGGAACTTCTTTTTCCCCATGCATTCCTATGTGGAAATTTTTGGTTAGGTACCAGATGCTTCTTGTATGCATTTTTTGGGTTTTTCCTTATTATGTATATATATATTTATTATATATTTTTGTATATTTAGTATTTATTGCTATTTTATTTACCGTGGGACTCCCACTCCGACGACGGGGAATATTCAAGCATGTGAATCTATGAAAGACACCCCAATACTGGAGAAAGATTATTCAGTTTTAACCCATCTACATGACATACCAGATAGCGTGGACAAGATACTATAATCAGACGTGCAGGATCTGGTAATAACCAGTGAATACCTGGCCAGGACAATCTCTGATCATAACCCTTTACTAGTGGGAATGAAACAGGGTGGACCCCGGACATGTATTCCTATGTGGAGGCTGAAACCGCAATCCCTTGAAGACCCTGTCTTCCAAGCAACTATTGAAAATGCCATTACCCAATATTTTGAGGAGAATGAGGGAAGGGGTACAAACCCCCTAATAGTGTGGGACGCTTTTAAGGCAGTTATCAGAGGTAGATGAATATCGGAGTGGTGGGGATAAGAGTAACCGTTTTACGTGAGACTGACTGGGGAACATCGACTAACTGGCCTGAGAACAGAGGTCCATGATCAGCTGCTTGAAGCTAAGGGGAGGGTTGGGGAGCAAGTTGAAAGATTGAGGTGCTTTGACTATAGAAACTATAGGCTAAGAGCACATGAAGAGAGGGATCGCTCCGGGACACTCTTAGCGTGGCTAGCTAAACCAGCAAAAAGGAGCTCAACAATTCTTAAACTAAGGGAACAGGCACCCCTATTTGCACTCAACTGGGCATAAACCGTGTATTCCAGACTTATTACATACTTATAACAGAGTAAGTCTGCGCAGGGGTTGACATCAACACATTTTTAAACCCGATGGAGCTCCCGACAGTTTCATGGAAGAGGCAGACACACTAGGAGGGGACATTGAGCTTGCAGAGATCAGGGCAGCAGTTAAGGCAATGGCCAGTAATAGGACCCTTGACATAGATGACTTGCCAGTAGAGTTTTGACGAACATCGAGCAATTGGGCCCTAAATTGGTGAGTCTTTACAAAGGAACACAAGAAGAGGGCAGACTCACTGCACCAACGCGAGAGGCCCTAGTGATACTGCTCTTGAAGCCAGGCAAATCCCTAGTCCATAAAACAGCTTATAGGCCACTGTCAATGCTCAACCTCAATTACAATGTCCTAAGCAAAATACTCGCCATGCGTCAACTCCGGCATATGAGTGCCCTTATAGAGACCAGGTGGGCACAACAATGCTACCAATATCCAGAGAACTTACAGAATACTTGAGGCACGCATATATGATAAGGAAGAGGCGGCTACTTTTGCGGTAGATATCGAAAAGGCATTTGATTACCTGAAATGGTACTATCTTTACCGAGTACTGGAAAAATGTGGCCACGGGCAGGGTTTTGTGGCATGGACCAAATTATACTATACTACATCAATGGCTCGGGTGAAGACGGGGAGAATATCAGACAGCTATCAGGGGACCAGGGGCACCAGACAGGGTTGCCTCTTGTCACCACTTCTTTTCGCCTTGGAGCCTTTAGCCTGCCAAGCCATATTTGGGAGACCCTACAGGGGTCTTGCGATACTAGGTCAGCAACATCATACAGCATTGTATGCCGATGACCTTTTGCTTTTCATCCAGAATATGAGGGAAGACCCGCTGGGTGCTAGGGAGCCTCTCACATCTGGGAAGGGTTTCAGGGCTCAGCGTAAAATGGAAGAAGTCATGCTTGTTCTCAACCACTGCGGGTAGAGGCAGACCAGATATAGGATATAGATATGGGAATCTCGTTGCTTATCATACCTAGGGACAAAAATAGATCATGATACCTCGGGTTCCCTGGAGGGCAACGTAGGGAAGGCCATGCAGGGACTAAGAACAGATATGGAATTCTGGGCCTCCCTGCCACTTTCTGTAATGGGCAGAATAGCCCTTCTAAAAATGGTGTATATTTTTGGGGCCCTTTCGCTATGGATCCTGGTGAGTGTCTTTCGAGACCTCAGGTCCTTGATCATAGGAAATGTATGGGGGACTGGAAGACGCAGGGAGACGCTCACAATAATGCAAAGGCCCACAGCAGAAGGGGGGTTCGCACTCCTAGATATTGAATATTACTATCTAGCAGCCCAGATCCAATGGTTCACACAGTGGCAGGCGGGCATGAACGCAGGCATAGAGCGTTTGGACTGCTATGTTCTGGACAGCCAACTGCTGTCTAGAGGTATTGAGGCTGGCGGTTTCAAAAATAAATTTCAACCCAAGTTCCAGGTGCTGTATAAGTGCTGGGGTCGCTGCTTGCAAAAGTCCAAAAGCTCCGGACATCCCATTGGAATGCCTCAGGGAACCTCCACATGGAAGGGGGTGGCATGGGCCAAGACTAGGTGGCAGCAGGAGTAAACACAGTAGGGGCCTTGTACAAAGACTGATCGTATTGCCATTTGAAGACTTCAGTGAATGATATGAGCTCCTGACGGAACCACTGCTGTCAGCAGGTTGCCAATATATTGTGCTATCCTCTGGAACATTCAAAGCAGTCTCATGCTTATACTGCCAACTCAGAGCTGAGGGTATGACTTCACTGGATAGCCTAAGGAAGCCTAAGGACGCGGTGGGAGGAAGATCTGGTGATACCCATAGAGGAGAAGGCATGGGAAGGACTGGAGAGCTGCTTCCCTAAGGTTGCCAAAAATGCACGATTCAAACTCATTAACTTATGTGCTACACAGAGAATACCTTAGTCTGGATCGAATAAAGCTGTACTTTGCGACGACATAATAAAAGCCTACGCTGTTTAGAGACAGGTGCAAAGTTCCTTCACATGTTTTGGAGTTGCCCATTCCTGTGGGAATTTTGGAAAGAAATCACTGACACGCTGACTAAGGTGATACAGAGGTTCATTATACACCACAACACTGCCTCCTCCACTGATTCCCACATACCTCCAAAACTAAAGTAACTAGTGGTTTTCAAGACTTGCCCCTTCTCCTGGCTAGGAGAGAAATAGCCCGGAATTGGAAGGGACAGAGGAGGGCCTAGTCTGGAAAGCTGGAAAAGGGAGGTGCTACGCTGGTCTGACTATGAAGGAGCAATCAGGACTAGGAATGCCAAGCGAGGGAAGGGCTCAGAGGAGGCGGACAGAGCTTGGACGACACTAGTGGAGAATTTGAAGAATAGTACTAGCCCCCAAACAGAAGACAGGCATCAATGGTTGATTAAGCTCAATATGAGGGGGTGCTAAGGTGAGGCTCATGCAAATGAGCTGAGACGGAATAACCCTCCTATAGCTGAAATTGGGATACTTAGCAATTTACTTTGAGCTAAGGGACTGAATGTATAAGATGTACTGTTGGTTTCAGACTATGAGGAGGGGAACCAAACCTTAGTTAGTTAATGATGGGACCAACCATGCATGGGAGGGGAAGCAGGGGAGAAGTTATTGATTACAATAGGTAGTATGGCAACTGTTGACTGAAAGCTATTTGCCTGAGCATAGATTTGATAGCTACAGGCTGTATTTCTTTACATCTTGCTTACTTTATTTTGAAAGGGTCCGACTGTTAGATTTTGCAGCAATAAGGGAATCTAATGAAGAATAACCTGAATACGGATACTGTCATTGCAGAAAAATTAGTAGAAAGTATAGTATAGATGTTTAGAAAAATCGATAAAAATGTGTTTAAGTGGCCAAGATGGCGACTGAGTAAGACGTGCCTGCGAGCTCCTCCGGCACCCCGAGCCATTCATAGCCTTGTGTAGCTGAATTGGGGCGATTTTGGCTCCGGAATTGACTTCCATGGGGCCACTAAGGTGCCCTGAATGTGTTTGAGCCTTCTCCCGTCGAGCTACGACCTGGAACGGCGGACTTAGCCGAGGTGTCGAGGTGGTGACGCACGAGCACTGGTGCGGCCTACAGACCCTCGCCTGGATTGCATCGGCTCTTAGCACGGGGGGACTCTGGACTCCAGCACGTTGTGTAGTGTAGCGCTTGCGCTACAGGACCCCCCCGACTGGGATCGTCGCGAGCCCACTCGGCGCCCCTGTGATCCATCTGGCTAACGTCGCCCGAGCGGAGGTGACGAGGAGGCGCCGACCTGTCTGGCGGCTGCTGGACAGCGCAACAGACTGTGAGAAGAGGTGCTGACTCGCCCCTAACCCCTTGTACCTTGGGGGCGATTCAACGGGCGTTGAGACACGGCGAGTGCTGCCTTCCGATTGCCCCGGCCCCCCAGTGCCGACGACGCTGAGAACGCAGAAGGTGTGAGGGAGAGCGGCTTGATCTCTCGGGACGCTCCGGGAGGTCACGAAGAGCCCAGATGCTGACTGAGGCGCATCATCATGGCTACGAGGAACCGCATGAATAGGCCTGGGAAGGACGGTCCTGAGAAAGGCCCATCTGGATCACCCCACGGCCCTAGCAAGTCCCCGGCCAAGGATGACGGGGAGGGCCCAGTCACGAAGGCCTTTTTGATTGAACTTTTTGCATCTATCAAGGACGACATCACGGAACTGAGGTCACAGCTGGCCTCCGATCTGCGTGAGGTCCGCCGAGATGTGGGCGGCATCGGAGAACGGGTGGCGACCCTGGAGGACCATGATCTGGGCCTCACTGGTGACGTCCATCAACTACAGCAGGACATGCTCTGGCTACGTGAGCAGAACTTAGATCTTCAGGCCCACTGCGAAGATTTGGAAAACCGGTCCCGCCGTAACATTTGGATCCGAGCGGTACCCTGGGAAGGAGAAGGTGAGAACTTGCGGGAGTACATGGAGGCCCTGTTTCTGCAAGTACTGGCGGAGGACGATCTTTCGGAGGTTCGCATGGACAGAGTACATCGGGTTGGGCTGCCGAGCGGCACGCGCTCGCAGCCACCGGACATTCTGGTTTGTGTCCACGATTTCCAACTGAAAGAAGATCCTACGGAAAAGCAAGGGACACCAACAACTTGCAATTTCGAGGGCACAACCCTCAGCTTTTTCAGGACCTGGCGGCCTCCACACTGCAGAAGCGGCGGGACTTCCGCCCGGTCACGGCTTTCCTGCGGGAGCACAGGGTGTCCTACTCTTGGGGTCACCCCTTTCGGCTCATCTTCAGATGGCAGAACAGACTAGTGCAAGTGCGATCTCTGGCAGCCGCCAAGGAACTTCTAGGCATGGAGGAAGCGGCCGCGTCGGCGAGAAGACGTCGCCGTTCCCGCTCCCCAGCGTGGCAGAGAGTGGCCGGCATGGTGTGGTGGAGGGTCCGGCTCCATCGGCGAGCCAAAGTGAGAGGGGAGATGTTTTGGCTTCAGTGGCCCTGGTGACTGAGTCGAGCCGGGTGGACAGCTCTTCTGCAGCCTAGGCTCCCCCAACAGCGGCCCGTGGGGCCGGGGGGGCTCTACCTTCTCAGGTACATTGGAGGACGGTGCTCCATTGGAGGGTTACCCCGACCCTGAACTCGAGTGGGGCATTACCCGGGTCTTCTATCCCCGACCCTTATGGTCATGTCCGACTTTCTTTGTTCTTTTTCTGGTTCTGAATATCTCTTTTTTGTATAATGTTTTGAGGCTCCCTTGGATTGGGGAAGGGTTGTTCTGGAATGGGCTCAGTGGTGGCGGCAGGGGGTTTGGTATGAATGAGAGGGTGTTTGGTTTGCTTTCAACACTACAGGGGGCACTAGGTGGAGCGGAGGGGGGGAGGGTACCGACTAAATGATGCCAGTTACGATAGGCTCATGGAATGTTAAAGGCCTTAATTCTCCTCAAAAGCGTCAGAAAGTGTGGAAATACATTATAGACCATAATTTGGATGTGGTGGGACTACAGGAAACCCATTTAGCTCGTAAAGACGAATCCACGCTTTAGCATAGGCAATACCCACTGATTTACAAATCCTCTGCCCCCACTAAGCACCGGGGGGTGGCACTCTTGTTCCGTTCTACACTTCAGTTTCAACCCATGGGGGTGCGGGGTGACAAGGAGGGAAGATGGCTGATGGTGAAGGGGATGCTCCTTGGTAAGCTTTGCACATGGGTGGTTCTCTATGCTCCGAACACGGGCAAGAATGGGTACCTTGAGGCCTTCATGAGGGAGGTGGGGGATTTTGGGGAGGGAGCTTTGATAGTGATGGGGGATTTCAATTTGGTCTGGGACAAAGGTCTTGATTGCTCACACCAACAAAGGACGGAGGCGGGCCTCTTCTCCCCTGAGTTGCGCGACGCCATGGACAGTCTGGGTCTTATTGATGGCTGGCGCGCCCTCCACCCCCACACTAGGGATTTCACGTTCTATTCCCATGTTCACCACACGTATTCACGTCTCGACCATATTTTTCTAAACCAGTCACTACAGGGGGACTTGCGGGACAGTAGAATATTTCCGCTCTCTGTATCAGATCACAGTCTTTTGGCAGCGTGTTTGACTTGGGCCCCGGAGACGTCCCCACACCGCAAATGGTACTTCCCTATCTCCCTTACACGTGATGAGGAATCTTGCAAAAAACTTAGGGCAGCCATTGGCGAATTTTTTGAGTTCAACAAAGCTGGGGACACCTCGGTTTTCACCCAATGGGACGCCTTCAAGGCGACGACACGGGGCACGTGCATTGCGTTGAACTCCGCCCTGAACAAGCTTAGGCGCGAGGAAAGGGAGGCGCTGGAGGCGGAGCTGGCGACACTTGAAACTGCGCATGAACAGAATCCTTCTCGAAAGACTCTTCGCCCTCTTGCTGCGGTGCGGGGTAAACTCAGGGCCCACTATAGTAACCGGGCGGAGTATACCCTCTTGCGCTTGCGGCGACTTTCCTATGCTCAAGGCAAAAAAGTAGGAAAACATCTGGCTCGGCAGCTCCGCGAAAAGCGTGAGAGGGAATACGTGGGTGGCATCTGGGCGCCCTGGAACATAGGGACGCGGCAAAGGCGGAGCTTTTCGGCGACTTTTATGCCGCCCTATATTCGGCAGATAACCTGGCGCCTGAAGAGCAGCAGGAATATTTAGGAGCTTATCCACTTCCGCAGGTTTCCAAGGAGTGGAATGACCTTCTGGAGGCCCCCTTCACTAGGGAGGAGGTGTTGACCGCCATTAAGTCCCTTAAACCGCTCAAGGCGCCTGGCCCAGACGGTTTTACGGCACCCTTCTATCAAACATTTGCCTCTGAGCTGGGGGATTTTTTGGTGGCACTCTTCAATGGCATGAGGGAGGCGGGCCAAACTACGGGCACCATGGCAGAAGCAATGATTTCGATTATCCCCAAAGCCGGGAAGGACCCCTCTAAATGTGAGTCGTACCGGCCCATAGCCCTGTTAAACGTAGATGCTAAACTGTACTCCTCTATCTTGGCAGCCCGGCTCCAGGACCTTATGCCTGCTCTTATTCATCCCGATCAATCGGGATTCATAAAAGGTCGCCAGACCCACGACAACACCAGAAGGCTGATTCACCTGATCGAGAAGGCCAGTCGCTTTAAGATCCCGGCTGTCTTGGTGGGCCTTGACGCTGAAAAGGCGTTCGACCGGGTGGACTGGAACTTCCTCTTTAGTACCTTGAAGTACTTTGGTTTTACACCCCAATTTAACGATATGCTTCGGGCCAACTACCATGGTCCTCGCTCGAGGGTTATGGTAAATGGCCATGTTTCACCCTTATTTGCACACTCCCGGGGTACGAGGCAGGGCTGCCCCCTATCTCCCCTACTCTTTGCGCTCAGCATCGAGCCTCTGGCCCTTAGGGTACGGGAGGACCCGGACATTGTTGGTCTCCCCTTTTCGGGGGAGCAGCATAAAATATCCCTCTTCGCTGACGTTCTATTGTCACTAGCGGATCCGGGAATCTCCCTCCCACGGGTGCAGGAAGTGCTCTCTCAGTTCGAAGCGGTGGCAGGTTTTCGGGTCAACCCCGGCAAGTCGTACATCCTCAATCTCACGCCGCCGCTCGCTGAGGTGAAACGCATCCGACTGCTCACGCCCCTGTCATGGTCCAGCTCCTCCATACAGTATCTTGGGGTCAGGTTGACCTCCTCTGTTGCTACCTTGTATGCGGCCAACTTCCCTCCCCTGCTGACTCCCATACAGTCCGAGCTTAATCGATGGAAGCCCATGTTCATCTCTTGGATGGGTTGCGTCCATGCCATTAAAATGACGCTGCTCCCCAAGCTCTTGTACTTGTTCCAAGCACTCCCTATCACCCTGGAGGGGGATTTTTTTAGGCGCATTAAATCTATGACTCTGCGCTATATCTGGCAGGGGGGCCGCGCTAGACTTTCCTTTCTTACGCTGCGTCGGCCCCTGAAGAGGGGTGGGGTCGGCCTCCCAGACATGCACCTCTATTATAAGGCGGCGCAACTCCGAGTGCTGGCCGAGTGGACCCAAATGGAGTCGGAGAAGCACTGGCTGCATATGGACAGGAGTGTGGCAGGAAGATCGATATGGGACCTAGTGTGGAAGGCAAAGGGTGATCGGCCTCGTAACGCCTACATTAGCACTCCTACGAGTACCACTCTGAAGGTCTGGGACTCGGTCTCCGGCGATGAGAGGTGGACCTCCTTCCCGTCCCCCTTCACACCTATCCACTTTAACCCAGCCTTTCCACCGGCTCTCGTTGAGGGCCCCTTTGATGGGTGGAGAGCGGGGGGTTGCCACGCACACACACTTCTTCCATGGTTATGAGCCGCTCACCTTCCATAATTGCATGCGTGACTACGCGGTGCTACCTTCCGAGCGTTACCGGCATGCCCAACTGCTTCATTGGGCGTGGTCACCAGAGGTGCGAGATGCAGCGACGAGGCCTCCCACAGATTTCGAATCATATATCACCCGCGCAACGTCTATGAAGGGGGTGATCTCATTCCTCTATGATCTTCTATTGACTACTGCTATCTCGCCTCGCCCTAGGTACATGAGTCTGTGGGAAGAGCACTTAGAGCGAGATATCTCCGACGAGGAGTGGACTCACCTCTGGCGCGATTTACACAAATTCAATCATTCTATTGATCTCAGGGAGGCCCATATGAAAACAATGCTGGATTGGTATCTTTACCCGACCAGATTGAACAAGATCTTTCCCGCAGCGTCGGATAGGTGTTGGCGAGGCTGTGGTCTCCTTGGGGATTTTCGCCATATCTGGTGGGACTGCCCTATCATACGCCCTTACTGGGAGGAGATACTGTCTCACATCAAGGATATGTTGGGTTATCCGATTCCGGACTCCATAGGCTTCGTGCTCCTGGGTCTTCGTGACCCGCTTCTGGAACATCAGAGCAAGGCAGATAAACAAATCCTTTGGCTCTGCATAGGTGCGGCCAAGTTGACCTTGGCTGCGGCTTGGAAGAAGGAGGCTCCTGCACTTTCCCTTTGGTTTGCTAAGTTGTGGAAGCTGTTGAGTATGGAACGTATGGCTGATGTTTTCAGAGGTGACTTTAAGAACTTCACCTTCAGGTGGGGCCCGCTGGTCCGCTTTCTTTCTCGCGGCTTGCCATCGGCAGTCTGTCCACCCACCCTACGTGCACTACATTTGTTTCAGGTGTGAAAGAATGTTTGAATGAATGCCTGCTGTTGGACTGCCACCACTGGGGGGAGGGGGGTTGGAGGGTGGCTGGAGTCTTTGGGGGGGTGATTTGGTTTGTTTGTTTCAAGGGGGGGTGGGATTTTACGTTATACCTCGCTGCTGCGTCTTTTCACGTGGCCAGGACACAAGGAGGCGCAACTTGAACTGGTCGAATACGCCTCTGACTCGGATAGCTTTTGCCTGGTGTCAATGTGGATTGACGCCCTTCCAAGATTTCCTCGTTGGGCACAACGCTGTTGACTGGCGGACTTTGAGAGTTATCCTGACTAGGGCTGCAGCGTTGTACAAATTTTCAACATTGATACTGCTTCTTGGCCATGTGGAGTTAGCTCCTGCGAGGGCTCTCATTGCATTTCGTATGTTTCTATCTTTTCTCTCCTATTCTTCCTTCCTTTCTGTATTCTCAATAAAAATATCTTTAAAAAAAAAAATGTGTTTAAAAAAATGACTTAAGAGGGACATTACACCTTTTCAAAATAATGCTGGCATACAACTAATTAGTAGGGGCTTTTATTGCTCTGAGCACAGTTTCAGGTTTTTGTTCATAAAACCAATTTTTACTGTAACACTTGTGGCCCAACCAAACAAAGCAGAATTACGGTCCATTCTTTTGGAAGAATGTAGAAATATATTCCCCTGCATCACTGTACTCCATGGACCTAAAACTATCAGTCACACTTTGGTTACAATGGTAATAAGCATTGGCCAAGTCCAGAGGTCCGGCCCTGGCAGACTGCAATGGTTTACATTTTTTTTAAAGCAAATGCAAGAACGGTCAATGTAATAAACATGGCACAATCGCCCAGGCCCTGGCTAAGAAATGTAGTCCTCGTCAGAAAGTTGTGTGCATGTGAGCAGGCCAAATGTAAGATAGAGTTGGTGGAACTACCCCAGGCAAAATGTGAAGGACAATTTAAAAGATCGATGGTTAGGGCTGATCAAAAGTCATATTACATACAGATGCATGCATGTTTGTATTGATAAGCATTACGAACAGATGTAGGTTTGTTTTGGTAAGCATAGCACTGGCATGCCAGCTGAAAGCTATCTTTCAGCCAAACAAAAATGACTGCTAATGGGAACTAGACCTAGTTCTCAAAGGCATGTAGGCCAGTGAACTTCAACATTAGGCAGCAGACAGGCCCACCATATCCAAACGGAAGGCTGGTACAGATGATGCAAATGCTAAAACATTTGCACAACACATTGTACAGTACACCATCTCATATCGCAGGTCTGAAAAGGCATGCAAGCTCTAGAACAAATGTTTTGGCTCCGTAAAGTTAAAAAATAAACTTGCAAAGCCTTCCAGAGGTGAGCACAGACTGTTCTCAAACAGCTGTCCGCACCTAGTGACCAATTAATAGGGAAGAGTTTAAAAAGAATTAATTGGGGCGGATGGTAGTCCACAACAAGTAATAAAGTCATTAACCTGTTCGGTCCAAGGAAAGTGTAGTGTAGTGTAGTTCCTATATTCCCAATATGCTCTGCGCATTGGAATAATATATCCTATAGATTTGACGTAGGACTTAGGTCGACTAGGTCTCTATCAAATATATTAGACTTAATTGTGAGTGCCAGCTCTCTCAGAAGTCACTAGAAACTTTCTCGGGATTAGTTTCTGACAACCGCATAAACATGACAACTTTGTTTCCCCAAGATATAACTGATCTTCAGAGTCGTGGAAACAATAGATAGAAATTTTACTCAGTCAATCGTGCATGCTTCGTTTCAGAGGTGAAGAGAAATAGATAGACTGGCGTTTTCAATAAAAAGTATTTATTGAACAGTCTTTTCTCTTTCAAGTAAAGTGAACTGCTACAATCGTAATACTAGTTGCAAAGTATAATGCGTACAGCAAGAAGAGTATTATAAAATAATACTGTAAAAGCATGGTATGGTTTCTAAGCCATAAAATACATACATTAACCCCTTCGCTGCTGATGACTAGCTCAGCTAGTCATCAGCCACAGGTGGCGTGTGCTGATGACGAGCTGAGCTCGTCATGTAACGCGGTATTTTTTAAAATGCCGCACAGCGCAAAAATCACTGCAGCAGCGATGCGGTTAATAAAGACTAAAAGTACTCAACTGGTGCTTCTAAAATACGCCTACCCCAATGTACCTAAACTAAGTCTAGTACGAGGGAAGAAGTAAGTGAGGTGTAGCATAGGTTTAGTATTCTTTGCCAAGAATCTTAGGGTCTAATCAGCTCCGTACCTTGGTTTAGAATGAAGGAGGTCTGGTATCTGTCTCAGGAATCTATTTCCCAACACCCTGCAAGGCGAGTTTGGAAATGCTGGATTTCTCGGCAAGAGAAAAGACAGTGCGTCTGCTGGAGGATCGGCTTCCTTCGTCAATTGCTGTAGCTAGATGCGTCGGGCAAATAGATAGTCTAACTGCTCCAAACCACTGTGTTTGCTAGGGCAAGTGTGGGCATATTTATACCTTGAAAGAGCAGAGTTTGACGTACAATTGGACATAACGTCAAAGAGTCTCAGTTCTTTGAAAACTCCATGAGTTCTTGGACAAATCAATATTCAAGCAAGGGGAAGTCCCCAACTGCTGAAGCAGAGTTTTCCAAGAAATCGTTGTGGATTTTAGGAACTAGTGGAAGTAGCCATGCCGTATTTGGCCTTCATGAGCTATGTCTAAATATGGTTATGTTTTCTATACCTATATAAGGATAAGGTGATTTATACCTATATAAGGGCATGAATCAGGAAAATTACACTAGGGTCCTAAAATGCTACACAACAAAAGGAATCAGCAATTTATACCAGAATTTAAGTTGGGCTACAGGATTGCATGGGGGAAATGCCAGCACTCTTAACAAAGAGTCTGCCTGATATTCAACAGGTAAGGCAGGGGGAGCAGTATCAAATAGACATGTACTATTGGGTGGTGTAGACCATATATTGTAATACAACAGCCACCCATTAAGCGAGTGTGCAATGTAACATAGTAGCCTGTGCTCATCTGAGGTTTTATTTCACGATTTATTTTTAAAAACTGCAAAACTAAAAGCTATAACAAGTGTACATGACCAACATGAATCCAATCTTCAAACGCCAGGACAAAAGCCTTACAGTGCCAATATTTCTTACCAACTGTTTGAGAAATAATTTTATATGGTAGGTTATTATTCACAATGAACTTTGCCCCGAGAAGGTCATTTCAAAGGTCAGATGTGGGTTTAAATGTCAAACAAAAGATTACAGATGAAATTCAGTGACTTCTTGAGGCAAAGCCATTTCATCCGTTTACCATTTCGACTTGGAGCAGCGGAAGAAAATAAAATCGTTTAGATGATGCCTCGGTGTGAAGGTGCATTCTATGCTAAAAGCAATTAATTTCCATCTTCAACACATGCAAGAATAAATACTGGAGAATTAGAATGGGCAGACATCATTCAGTGATATTGTACTTGAGCGGTCACTGAAGGGGGGCAACTCGCAAGTCATCGCGTTTTACAATGCACAGAGTCTCGCCTAGTGAGTACACCCTCAAACACTATAGCAAGCGTTTTAACTATAAAAATATGAACGTAACATTAACAGATGTAATTGCTGCTAAAGTTCAATTATGATTTTAGAAAATAACTTATTTATCAGAAAATGTAGGACTATAAATCGAATGAGAGTTATGGACATTGGTAAAAATAAGTTAAGTCTGCTCAACCAGAACAAGAAGTCAGAGACAATCTACTTACTAGCCCCCAGTTTAACCAGATAGCAAATGAAAAAGAAATAGATAACATGGGCATATGTGGGCTCATCCTAACTTCAATTCCAAGTACAGATGTCAGCCTGGGCATGCCAGTGCTTGGATACCTACAATTTCACGCTAGACTACAGTTTCAGCTTGACTTGCAAAAAGGAAACATTTTAACTAAATTTTAAATGTAAAAATCAGTGATTAGAACAAAGATCTACATGTGACTATTCCTAAAACAAAGATGGTAGTCCACTTGTCTGAAGTTTTGCCATTAAGCACAAGTTACTTACCTTCGGTAACGATAAATCTGTAAGAAACAGTAGTTAGTGTTAGATTCCTTACCTTAGAATATCCCCAGGAGTCAGACTGGATCCGGAAAGTTTTGCGTAGCAGTAACCCTGCGTGTCGGTAGGAGTCTGCGGCTACGCATCAGTCATCGGCGTAGTCGTGATCGCCGGGATGACGTCAGAGCACTTAAGACGCCATCCTAGCGCGCTGACGTCAGTTCTTGTACATAGCTTTCCGTGCCAGGAACGCAGAGCCATGCCAGAGACCGACACTGGTGCCATGAAACTAGGCCCCTCAAAGGGAGATACCTTAACCCTAGATATCGGTTCGCAGACTGGGGAGGATGGGTGGGGCGGTAAGGAATCTAACACTAACTACTATTTCTTACAGATATATTGTTACCGAAGGTAAGTAACTTGTGCATCTGAAAGAAACAGGTTAGTGTTCAATTCCTTACCTTAGAATAGTACCCCAGAAATACCAACCCCGGTGGTGGGTCTGCGAACCAAGATCACACCAGAAAGTCCTGGAGAACAGAACGGCCGAAAAAGCAATCTCTCCGGACTTGACTGTGTAGGCAGTAGTGTCTAGCAAACGCGTGCAGTGAAGCCCACGTAGCTGCCAGACAGATGTCCTGCAAGGGGAATACCCAACCCCGGGCAGTCGTAGCCGCTGTGGCCAGAGTGGAATGGGCACTCAGCCCAACAGGAGGCTCCTTTTTGGCCAAGGAGTAACAGACCTTGATTCCCAACACAACCCACCAAGAGTTGGTCCGCTTGTGCACCGCCCATCCCTTCTTAGCGCCCACGTAACCACCAAAGAGCTGGTCGTCCATCCGGAACTGGTGTGTGCGGTCTAGATGGAAGGAGAGCGCACGTTTTGGGTCCAGACTCTTTTGAGGGATGCGGAGGCGGAAAGAAGGTGGGCAAGGTGATGGACTGCCAGATATGAAAGGCTGTAACCACCTTGGGCAGGAGAGAAGGACGAGTTCTCAAGACAACTTTGTCCGGATGGACAGAGGAAAGAAGGTTTAGAAGAGAGCCTGGAGCTCACTCACTCTCCTGGCAGAGGTGACAGCAACCAGGAATGCAGTCTTAAGAGTCAGAAGACAAAGAGGGCAATTGTGGAGTGGCTCGAAAGGAGCGCACAAATAGGTTAGAACAAGATTTAAGTCCTACTGAGGCATCACGAAGGTAACAGGAGGAAACATGTGAGTGATGCCTTTCAAGAACCTATTTACAACAGGGGACTTGAAAAGAGAAGGTTGATCAGGAAGCCTCAAAAAGGCTGAAATGGCAGAGAGGTAGCCTTTGATAGTGTCCACAGCAGAGCCCTGCTGGGCAAGAGAAAGAAGAGAAGAACCTCTTAAAGGGGGACAGAAAGTGGATCCACAGCCTTTGTTGTGCACCATGCCACAAATTTGTTCCACCTGCAGGCATATACCGATTTTGTGGAGGGACACCTGGCTGCTAGAATCACATCACAGACTGCAGGAGTAAAGTCAAATGGCCTCAACTGTCGCCGCTTAATCTCCACGAATGTAGGTTGAGACTGGACAGGTTCGGGTGGAGGACCGTCCCCTGTTGCTGCGACATAAGGTCCTCCTGAAGAGGCAGACGAATCGGGGGATCGACTGACATGCTGAGTAGCTCGGGATACCAGTATCTTCGTGCCCAGTCCGGAGCCACAAGGATGACTTGGGCCCGGTCGCCCCGGATCTTCAGCACTCTGGGCAGACGTGGTATAGGCGGAAAGGCGTACAACAGACCGCAACTCCACTCTCGACAAAAAGCGTTTTTGAGCGAGTGCCGCCTTGGAAATTCCAACACGCAGAACTGACTACATTGCACGTTCTCTTCTGTGGCGAATAGATCTAACCAAGGCTCTCCCCACTGCTGAAAGAGGCCTTGCGCCACATCAGAGTTCAGACGCCATTCGTAATCCATCATGCAACGGCGGCCGAGTTCGTCCACCCTGGCGTTCAGGGAACCTGCCAGGTGTTGAACCACCAAAACCACCAGGGTGACACCCTGGTGTTCCAGCCATTGCCAGAGGCGCAGAGCCTCCTGACACAGGGTCCATGCCCCCACCCTGCCCTGTTTGTTGCAGTACCACATGGCGGTGGTGTTGTCCGTGAACACCTGCACTACACTTCCCTGGACAGAAGGAAGGAATGCCTTCAGTGCTAGCCGGATCGCCCGCAGCTCCAGAAGGTTGATGTGGAGCCGGGACTGCGCCGTAGACCAGAGGCCTCTGATCTCCACCTCTCCCATGTGGCACCCCATTCCAGGAGGGACACATCTGTCACTTCTACGTGCTCCGGTTGGGGTAGGGAGAGGGATCTGCCACTTACCCAATCGCGGTCTGTGAGCCACCACTGCAACTGTCTCTCAGTGCCCTCCGAGATCCGGACGTGGTCGGATAGGTTGCCCTGATGCCGTGCCCACTGAAATTCAGGTCCCACTGCAGAGCCCGCATCCACTACCTGGTGTAATGCACCAGAAGGATGCAGGAGGCCATCAGCCCCAGAAGCCGCAGCGTCAACCTGACCGACTCGGGATAAAGGCTGAAAGATCGGAATCAGAGCCTGAATATACCGAACCCGCTGTTCGGGAGGATAAACCCGAAACGTCACCAAGTCCAGAACTGCTCCGATGAAAAGGAGCTTCTGATAGGAGCACAGGTGTGACTTCGGCACATTGATGGAGAACCCCAGCAGGTGCAGGAGGTCTGCTGTAGTATGCAGGTGGCTGACGACTGTCTAGGGCGAGCCCGCCTTCAATAACCAGTCATCGAGATAGGGGAAGACTGAGACCCTTGATCTGCGCAGATGAGCTGCGACCACGGCCATCCTTTTTGTGAAAACACGAGGGGCGCTGGTAAGGCCAAAGGGGAGCATGGTAAACTGAAAGATCAAAAAAGTTAGTCAAAAAATGACTAAGCGTACTGCTCTTCCCGGATCTGCGCTTGCTGGGGCGGAAAAAAGAAGAACTGATATAGGGCGGCGTCTAAGTGCTCCGACGTCATCCCGGCGATCACGACGCCTACGACGGACAAGGAGCCGCAGACGATGCCGACCGACACACAGGTGTACTGCTACGCAAAACTTTCCGGATCCAGTCTGACGCCTGGGGATATTCTAAGGTAAGGAATATAACACTAATCTGTTTCTTTCAGATAAATATATTTCCTTCACCTACTTTATATCCCTTTAGTTGCCTACCATAACCAAGAAATGTGTCAGTTGTTCAAGCCAAGTGTTTGGGAGCTAAGATGACGCAGGATGGATTTTCCCAGCTACCAGACAGGTATACTTATGTTTGTCAAGCTAAATGGAGACAAATGAGAATCATGGTGCAAGCACATTCAGCTAACAGGATCATTGGCACTTGACTTGGAATAATTGCTATGATTTTCAGGGGAGTTAAATGTACAACACAGCCAGTATTCCTTAATGCTGGACAATTAAATATCTACCACTAAACGTAATGTGCTGTCTGAAGCTTTAGTCTGTATCATGCTATAAACTTATGAAAACCTACATAAAGTCAGATTTTTTGCTTTCAGGTCCCAATAGTTGCATCAAGAGTATAAACTACTTAAGATGTCAAGTAGGGGGTCAAAAGGCTTCTAACATTACTTAGTCCAAAACTCTAAGGAATACAATTGTAATGCTACTTTGGAAATGTATGGAAAACTTGGAGGGGGTTACCATGTTCAGAAGCGATTAGAGTTTATTATGATCTTCATACGCATGTGACTTCTATTCACAGACCAATTGTACTTCTTCAGCAACAATGCCAGTCCCACCTTCAAGCTCATTATCACATGGAACTAGTCTGCCTTACCTTGCTCTCTGGTGCAATATGGTGGTCCCTCATAACCTGGTGCTCCTCCAGTGCCAAATCCTCCAGAGCTGCAGCTGTGGTACACTGGTCACTATCCCGGAGTATGGACAAACCCTTCTCTCGATCCTAAACCAAGGAGTCAAGTAAAATACTCCAGTTCAACTGAATGTAATTTACAAGCATCAAACACAGAAACGACATTCCACAGGCATTACACCAAATATGATTTAAGGGGAGGGTCCAATCAGGGAAATCAGTTTAGTAGCTTGTAAGATCATACTCTACAAACATAACCTCCCCAAATCCATCCGATTATCACAATAAGCAATCCAAAGGGCCATTTACAATTATACCAAATTTAAACATTTCCCACCAAGACCAGCACACCTGAAGTTCTTCCATAGCAGCCTCGATAAAGCAGGATTCTGGGCAGCTTTTCTCTTCTTCATACCGTCTCTGTAATGCCTGCTTCTCTTCTAGGATCACCTGCTTCAGAATCTGTTCCTTGGATGCCACAAGTAATTTTGAGTATTGCATGTTCTGTTCATCTAATGGAAAAGAATTTGAACCACTGACGATGTAATTTACCCAAGAATTCATAATTATGCATAAAAATAGATTCCACAAAAGTAACCCAAAAGCAGTTTATCACACCAAAAAATCCATTTAAACCAGTTTGTAGATTATGGTATAATTTGTCCTTGCCTAGACTTAACTCCAAAATCAATCTTTCCAGGTTCACATCCTACCAAAACCATTCAAATTACTGGAGCAAGACTTGTCGCACACTTGTCAACACTTCACTTATGCAGGCATTTTTGTGTTATTCACGTAACCTTGTTATAGACCACTGCAGGATGCAATATCCTCACCTCCAAGGAGAATAGGATGCTCCACCTTCATCCATTTGGACTTCGGCAGAGCTAGGAGGACACCTTTCTCCCTTCTCATCAGCTGCATCGTGATGGTGTCCCCAACAGAATAAAGTGGAGTCTCTGTAGCAACAACACTAAAATAAAGCATATCAATAATGCAAGACTTGCATGAAAGAACTTCCATAGAGGGCTTACCATTTAAGAACATAATCGGGAGAAGGTAGAATTTATAACGCATGTTTGCACATACTAAATCAGGTGAGGCAGTGGTGTCAATTCACAAAGGTAAGCACAGAAAGGGTAAAATATGTCCTACATTACCTCTTTAGGTCTTTCTTTAGAACACTCCCATAGCATATAGGGCACTTGCTCCAATCCCTTTCACTTAGAGATAGGTAGTGCAGGATACACGGCCAACAGAAAATATGCCCACAGCGGGTGATCTTGGCTGCAGTTGGTGGATATAAGCAAATTGGACAGGACGGGACTTCATGGCTGCAAATGCGCTAGGAAGCAAAACATAAATGTTACTTCATGCACTTCAAATAAAGAACCTGAGTGTGCCATGACATTTAGAGCCCTTATCTCCATGACACCAGGGGATGACCAATAGGTGGAGAAAACAAATGATTATCAATGACCAATTAGGTTCTGTAGCAGCAAATTTGATGAAGTTGTATGGAAAAAGGGTTGTAAAGGATAACATCTCCCCATACTAGTCATCCTACCTCTCACCACCACATTCTAAATTTGTAATTTCAACTCTTCTCCAGAGTTTTAGTGGCTGATGCCAGTGCAGGAATTTCTCCTTTTGGCCATTGACTTTGTGCCAGGTCCACTCTATTTAAGGGATGAAGTAGAAAGTGGACTTAAGGGCTCTATTATGCACAGGTGGAAATGGCAGCACTCAAACATTAAAGTCACTTGTACGCACATCAGCAAGACCCCAACAGAGAAACTGCCAATTTATTTACTCTGCTGGTGTAGTACAGCCTAATATTCTATACTGCACCCAAAATGTTTTCGTAAACATTTTTTCTTTTGATACTTTGATTCCAGCAATTTTGTTAAAGACTAAGCAGTGCCATTTATTAGATGCAATAAAGCTCCATACTCTTTCTGCAAACGAATGAATTGGGATTTCTAAAATAGTTTTCTAACTCATAGAAAAGTATAAAATAAAAGTTAAGCTCCACCATTACATTATTTATAGCCACTGAAAAGCTAAGGTGCCATGAGCTAAGGCTGAGAACCTAACAGTAATCGGTTGAGTTTTCTTTCAAAGGGTTCTTGTTGACAGCCAGGAAAATGCATCCCAATAAAACTCACCTTCACACACAGGAAACTTAAGCCAGTCGTCCCCTTTCAAACACTACAGGTAAAAATTTACATTTGATAAGTTGTACCTGGAATCCCCTACACAAGTTAAAAATCCATGTTGGGAAAGTAAATATTTTTCCAAATGCATGCTTTGGAAATTTAAGTGGCAGCTTGTTCCATTTATAAACATTCCAATGCTTTATCATTCCTTTTGCTATCATAAAAGGGACAATGGTACATGGCTTTCAACAGGCTTTAGACTGTTCTGCTATGTAAAAACAGCGAGAAAACAATGCTAATGTTAATCAAAACAATCTGAGAGCAAAAGTTCTTCTGCCGTCTCACCACCATGCTGCTAAATGCATGTTAGCGCAGATGCACTGTACCACCAAAAGAAAGCTCATGTGGTACTATTACCTAAGATGTTCTATTACGATGAGTCACAGGGCGGCTCCATTAAACAAAAGGTACATCTAATCATCTAACAAAACCAAATACACATCATATTGCACACAAGACAAGTAACAGACTCCTATCCCTCAAGCCATTCAGCATACCCCAGTCTCATGAATTCCAAATATTTTATATTACCACTTGTTCGACAAAATCCCAGTTCACCAATGTATCAGGGTCAGTGAAATGCACAGTGTAATCTTGGTCTTCGGACACCACAAATTGGCAGCTAAAATGGAGATATAAACAAGAAATTACATAACAGCATTTTTCTTGGACTATTTATGAAATCACTTCTCAAAAACAATCCAAGCAGAAAATTCCATCTTTTCCAAACAGCAGCACCTAACACTTCAAAATTTTAACACCCCGCCCTTCGGATCAGGGACACTTCCAGATCATTTAAGTCAAAACCCAATTCTCTCCTTGTAATGCCAAGTTTTTTTTTATAAATGAGCTGTTTCTGCTACAGAGGGACCTGGTTGCAAATTTAGAGAAGCAAGGTAATACCCAAGATTTTATGGCAAACCAAGAGGAACAGAATTTTAGTGTGGAATAACGTTTCAACTTAAAAATATTCATGCATTCTTGTTGAAGTTTGAACTAAGCCTACAGTATAAACTCTGAAGGTAGGCAGTGAAGTTCAAGAATGGTAGGCTGTGGGAATACATCCAAACCATAGAGACTGAAGGAGACACAGTATTCTTGAAAGCATCTGGTGCAGTCTCCCAGACATGTGAATATCTTGAACCACACTGATATGGCCACTGACATTACAATTGTCCAGCTGCGTAGTATGCCAGTTTAATTACTGCTGCTTGTTAGCAACAGAATGCGACTGAAAGCAGAAATAGCATTCGTGACCAGTTGATCAAAACAAAAATTCCATTTCTATTGGTAAAACTGGAGGCAAAGCAAGAGTCCGTATCAGGTAAACGATTAAGCAACATTGTGGTGAAAAATCTAAGAAAAAGCAGCAAATCATGTCTGGGAAACTATAAGACAAAAGCATATTCACCAAAACATTTGAAATTACTGGATTCCAGCAACTTTACCCTCAAAAGATCCTAAATACATGAAGGAACTTTTAAGAGCTCCAATAACCACAAAGAGATCCTGGTTCTGCCATTTGAACTAAGGTTCATTTTCATGGAATAAATCATTTTATATTAAGGCAACTGAAAGACTTGCTTAAATGAAATCCGAGCAGAACTATTTAAAACGTCTACACTCCAGCACAGAAAGGAGACAAGTGAGAAAGTAACAGATTAATGAAACCTTTGTAAATTGATTTTGAAATGTATGGACTCTACAATAGTCTTTAATCAGAGGCTGTAAAGAATCTCAACGTGTCTCTGGATAGTGAAGTTTTCACAGTGAAAGATCTAAACCCTTAATATAGCCATTCCCCTACCAGCAAAGCAAGTGGCATTTGGACTACCGTGGCATTTAGAAAATACTACGTGGAGTACTGAGCTACCCATCCAGTGAATGTAACTGCTGCAATACCAGCATATACTCTGAATGTTTTGTATTAATCTACATTGGATTGTTTTTCATGTTTGAATGAGTTAAACTCTCAAATTCAGGTGATGAGGGTATCTTTCCTGTGCTATAGTTCATATTTGACACATCTGAAAACCCCCAGTCGCTTCTCAGAATTCCTAGCAGCAATGGGACTCTGGTGGACATATGGCAGGTCCACCACCCATAGGAGAAACAGGACACGTTCCACTCTGGTGACCATGACAGCCTCTCTAGGATAGATTATATCCTAACCCCGGCAGACCACGCAGTTTTTTTTAAAGAGACTCACCACCTGAAGAGGGGCATATCAGGCCAGTTTCCAGTGTGGGCCTTTTACGCACAAGGGACAAGGCAAGCTGGGAGGATACCACCCAATACACCTTGGTGTCTTAAAACCAGACGTATACAGAATGGAGTATAAGCCAGAGATCTCCATTTTCAAGAAAATGGAAACTCAGTGGGATCAGCCCTGACCCTCTGGGAGGAATTCAAGACTGTGGTTAGGGGACAGGCCCTTTCCCCGACTGCAGGAATTCGGAAAGACAAAGAGGGAGCATAGAAAAGACTAGAGGGTGAATTGACACAACTAGACGGGGAATTAAACAGGATCGAGTCAGATGGTGTCAAACAGCCGAAAGAGTATAAAGACTTGGAGACAGAGGCTACAAAGACAGCATATAGAGCTGCCCAGAAAATAATCTATGGGGGGGGGGGGGGGGGGGGGGGACAATGCTAGAATATTTCTGGCCTGGCTCGACAGGCAAGTAGGTTGATGATGGAATTGGTAACGGAGAGCAGTGAAATAATAAGACCTCTACAATGGATCTCGGCTGAGTTTGCCATATACTACGAGCTGCAGAGCTAAGAGTAAGCTCATCCCAGGAAATACCGGTTTGGGGATTACCTTATCTGTAGCTATCTCCTTGATAACAGTCGTCCTTACATTTGATAAGTCTACTCCAGTTCTACACTGCTCTAGGCTGGAACCTGATTTTTTTACGCCACTTACCTGCTGCGTCGTTCTCCTCTGGTCCGGCGAGCCTCACCACTTCTGCGTCAACGTTCTCAACAGGATTACTCTTCCCAGTACCAGCAAGCTTCGCCTCCACTTCTATGCTGAACTTGTGGGGACGATTTCACTTGCAACAGGAGGGCCTCGCCTCGTCCAGTGAACTGTATATCCTGCTTCGGATCATCCTGAAGCCGCTGCTGTGAGGAGGCTCTCAGCCGGGACTTACAGCCTTGATCCAGGCCCTGCTGTGAATTAGAGGTTGGCCCTCTAACCTGACTCTGTGGCTTCCAGCAGGGTTCTGCTCCCCTCCCAAGGGAGCCGGGCGGTGTGCCCTATATCCGCTCTTCCCAAAACCGTTGTTGCTCTGAGACTGCCTCCAGCCGGGTCTTACAGCCTCTTTCCGGGGCCTGTTGTGGGTGGAGCTTGCGCCCTCTAGCCTGGCTTGGTGGCTGCTGGACGGGCTCCCCTGTTGGTGAGCCCGCTGCCAGCTCCCCCGATTCTGTAGGGCTACTGAGGTCAACAGCGGCTCATGGACCCCCCAGTGACGAACCGGCTATGCTGGCTGGGAGCCCGCTGCCTTGATCGGTCTACCTGCGAGGACTGTGGACCACGGCCTCTCGCAACACTCCGGCTCTTGCTGAGCCCGCTGCCTCTATCTGCCCTCGCCTGCCCTGCCTGATCGGACTCAGCACAGTGCCCACAGGTGAGCACCTTAGCGGCCTTGTGCCTGGGATGCTCTCGCCCTGGATCTGGCCTAATTAAACCAGGCCTCCTTACCCATCCTGCCCAAGTGCCCACAGCTTCAACATTTCTGCTCGCCTCTCGACCAGAAATCACCCAATAGAGCTAGGAAAAGCGAGAGGGAATAATTCAGAGTTTTCTTCTCTGCCTAATCGCTGCATTGTTGATTGAGCCGGGGGGGTGAGAGGTTGGATAAAAAACCTTGTGAAGTGGTGTTGACACGATAAGGTCCCCATATACAACTGTGCACTCAGGGGGTGGGGAGTTGCCTGAATTGTGTGGGGAGTTTTATTGCACAGCAGCTAATTTTGATTGGCAAATTTTGCGCTAGTGTGTACTTCATCCTTAAACAAAGGCTTCCTCTACAAGATTGTGGCCAGAGCAGCTTAATGGAAACGACTTGCTCTCCTGCCCATGCACAGAAAGTAAAGTCCATTGCATGAACAGAAAGGTAAGACTATCTTCTGTACCCTAAGAGCGGCCATCATGCAATGGTGCATTTTCATCTCCACCGTATCTTTATCCCTAATAAAAGATTGCCTCTACAAGATAGCGGCCTGAGCAGCGCTTTGAAAACGGATATAGGACTTGCACGCTAACAACTGCACAGAAAGTAAAGTAGGGATCTGCACGATTTTTACCTTTACTTGAACAGAAAGGTAAGAACCATCCTCTGTGTATCCAAAAGGAGCGACCATCTTGCAACTGGTGCCTCTGCAATTATAGTCCCGGCTCTCAGGTGAACCGTCTTAATATCCTTGTTGCTTGAATCTAAAATTAGCCCAAAGCAAATATGACTGATATGTTTGAACAATAATCACAATACGAACCATGTTGAATAATTCCACAAAGCTCAGTCAAGGAACTCCAATAGCAATGTACCTACACAAGCCTTTGCTCTCTCCTCTGGCCAGATATGGCCCAAAGTCATGGAGCATCACATATTCCAAAAATATCTCCAAGTACGCAAAAAAAGAACCTACACAATAAGCTCCTAAAGCTGCACCCTGAAACACTAATAGCCAGTACCTACCATAGCATGCTCTACAGCTCCAAGAAAACTATTTTATTTTCAACTCCAAACGCCCAGCTGAATGGATAAACATCTTCCTCCTCCTACAAGTCACCAAAACAGTCAAAGTACCATATGGAATAAAATGGACTACGTCCATCTCCCCATCTTTTCAGGAGAAACTAACCTATCCATCTTCAGAACGTGGAATATACTCATTCAAGCCACTTACTCACCTTACCATCTTTGACACTTTCTTTCTTTTCTCAATGCACTCACAATAGGGCCAGATACCCTGAACAACTCCCTCCCCAGTTCCTCAATACTCTAACCCTGAACAAGCCGGCCTTCTCCCTTAACTTGACTAACACGTGCGTCCTCGCCCCCTGAAGCTACCCCCTGCCGGAAGACAGGGTCGACCGATAAAAGTCACTGGGACCTGGGTAAGTGAACGTTCTAGACAGTGGTCCCAGACTAGGAGAGGGGAAAAAGAAATTTACAACGAATACTGGCACACTTATAAGTACATACATGAGACGAAAAATGATGTACAAGGTTTTAATTCACCATGTACTGAAGACCATATTAAATGGTTATACATTAGGAAAAATACATTGTGAAAAAATTATCATAAATAAGTGCCCATATGTAAAGGAGGGGGAGGTAAGGCGGGGAAAGGGGGGTGATATATAAGTAAAGATATACACACAATCTTATATTCTTAGATGAAAAAAGGGAAAAACAATATATACAATTATTTTAAATTTCCCAACAAATATTTTCTTTCTAAATGATCTCCTGATCCCAGGGTCATACACAATGTATAAATCAGTACAATAGACTTTATGAACACCATACTCCTGAAACAGCTGTATGCATCATGCTAGTGGTAGAAGTTAATTGTATACATTGTTTTTCCCTTTTTTCAATGATTATAAGATTGTGTGTATATCTTCACTTATATATCCCCCCTTTGCCCGCCTTACCTCCCCTTCCTTTACATATGGGCACTTATTTGTATTTTTCCTAATGTATAACCATTTAATATGGTCTTCAGTACATGGTGAATTAAAACTTTGTGCATCATTTTTTGTCTCATGTATGTACTTATAAGTGTGCCAGTATTCGTTGTAAATTTTTTTCCCTCTACCAGTCTGGGACCACTACCTCCAACCATGGCAGTCCCTCGAACACTCATCCCGATCTATGTCCTCAATAATCACATCTGCAGTGCCCACCCAAACTAGCGAGTCTGCAATTACCCAGAAGAAGCGAACAACTCTAGGGTAGTGGGTAATTTCATTAGCCCGTCTTCCTCCAATCTGACTAAAGTTGACCCCCGTCCTCCTAAGCCATACCCGGACTTCACTGTCAATGCCAGTCCTAAGGACATTGTCCTCCCACATAGCCTAGAGATCTCCATCCTATACACAGGCCTGACACTTCCCTCACAGTACTCACATATCCAACACTGGATCAACCCCAGACTCAACTTCGAAGTCAGCCCGCCCCCCCCCAAACTCTCATAACGAATAGTTTCTTACCTGTCGATGTAGTTTTGCAGCTTGATCTTTCTGGATTCACTATGCTGTGCATATTCCGCGGTCTTGTGGTTGGGTCCGGGTTCGTAGTCTTTTCTTTGTTTTTTTTTTTTTCCGTCGCCCAGGTGGGCGTCAGCGTCACCCCTCCTTGGGTGTATTTCTGGTGACGTCGGCATGCTTCCTGCGGAAGCTCCCACCCTTGGGTGCCATCTTCGGATTCTTTTTTCCGTGTTTTACGTCTCCGAAGTGATGGCAATGTTCTATGTAAGTGAAACTTCTTTTAACCGCTTTGTATATAAAGTCATTTCTGTTTTTTTTTTTTTTTTGACTACCTCTTTTCTCTCCAGCCTCATCTTTCTGGCGGAGGTGGGTGGGTTCGCTAGTGAATCCAGAAAGATCAAGCTGCAAAACTACACCGACAGGTAAGAAACTATTCGTTTTGCAGCGTGATTCTTTCTGGATTCACTATGCTGTGCATAGATTTTGTAGCGGTTTCTCATTTCCGTGGCGGCTGGGTGGAAGATGAGCTTTGGTTTTTAAATATGTGCTGGAGCACCTTTTGTCCGACTTGTGCTTCTCTGTTCATCTGAATATCCACGCAGTAGTGCTTCGTGAATGTGTGCACCGAAGCCCATGTTGCCGCCAGGCATATGTCTTGTATGGGTGTATTAGCCAGGAAGGCTATTGTAGCACCTTTTTTCCTAGTGGAGTGGGCACGTGGCCCCTCTGCTAGTTCTTGCCCTGCCCGTTTGTGGCAGAGTTGGATTGTTTGCGCGATCCATCGTGCAATAGTGTTCTTGGTTACAGCCTTTCCCATGAAACTGTTGGCGAATGACACGAAGAACTGCTTTGTCTTCCTGTGTCCCTTTGTCCTCTCGATATAGTGCATGACCGCCCTTCTGGCGTCTAAGGTGTGTAGGGCTCGCTCTGCGCTATTTGTTGGTTTTTGGAAAAAACTCGGTATCTGTATGGACTGGTTCATGTGGAATTTGGACACCACCTTTGGCAAGAAGTGTGGGTTGGTCCTCATCACAACCCTGTCATTGTGTATTTGTATGTATGGTTCCTGCAGCGTTAGCGCTTGAAGTTTGCTTACTCTGCGTAAGGACGTTATTGCAACCAAGAAAGCCGTCTTCATGGTCAGCATTTCTAGTGAGGCCTTGTGGAGTGGTTCAAAGGGCTCCTTCATGAGTTCCGTCAGGACTATGTTCAAGTTCCATGCCGGTGGCGGGACACGCTTGGGTGGTGCGATCCTCTTCACTCCTTCCAAGAATATCTTCACAACCTGTGACGTGAAGAAACTTCCACCCCTTCTTACCCCTTTTGTAGGCGACTATCGCTGCCAAGTGGACTCTTAAGGAGGACGAGCTGAATTTTTTCTCCAGTAAGTGCGTGAGGTATTTTAGCACTGTGGAGTCCTTCATTTTATTGTGAAGTCTTTCCTTCCTGCACCATATTGTGAATCTCTTCCACTTTGCCACGTAGCACTTCCGTGTGCTGGGCCTTCGTGCCTCCCGAAGGACCCTGAGGGTGCTCTCTGGCAGCCTCAAGTGTGCGAATTCTATGTCCTCAGGAGCCACGCCACTAGGCTCAGGCTCTCTGGCTCTGGGTGCAGTACCTCTCCGTTGTGCATGGAGAGCAGGTCTTTTCTTCTGCCGAATCTGTGGGGTGCACTCTGTGCCATCTCCATGATCTGCGAGTACCATGTCTGTCTGGCCCACTGTGGTGCGACCAGTATCAGGGTCATGTTGCTCGCTCTGCACTTGCTCAGTACTCTGTATCAGTGGTATCGGGGGAAAATCGTAAGCAAATGTCCCGCACCAATCTATCCATAGGGCATTCCCAAGGGACCCCTCTTCGGGTTGTCTGGATGCGAAGCTTTAGCATTTGGCATTCTGGCGTGTTGCAAACAGGTCCACTGATGGTGTTCCCCACTTGTTGAACAACCACTTCGTCTCCTGAGCATTGAGCTCCCACTCGTGGGATGCCGATGTCTGTCTGCTGAGCCAGTCTGCCTGAATGTTCTCCTTCCCCGGTAGGTGTATGGCCAGTAGGTCTATCCTGAGGGGGATGGCCCATCTCCACATCTCCTGCGCCAGTGTCGGAAGCATTGTTGACTGTGTTCCACCCTACTTGTTGATGTAGAACATCACGGTGGTGTTGTCTGTCTGCAGCAACACCCTGTGCTTGTACAGTCTTGTTTGGAAGGCTTTCAGTGCAAGGAAGATGGTTTTCAATTCTAGGTAATTGATGAGCTTTGTCGCATCTGTTGGTGTCCACAGACCCCTCACTTTGAGCTCCTCCATGTGAGCGCCCCATCCCTTCAGGGATGCGTCTGTGGTGATGGTCACTGTTGGTGTTGGGGGTGTTAGAGGCTTTCCCTTTGTTATGTTCTCCGTGGTCCACCATGCCATTTCCTTCTGCACTGCGTGCGTCACAACCACTAGATCCTCCCAACTTCCTGAAGCTTGTGACCATTGTTCCTGGAGCCATTCTTGGATGGGTCTCATGTGAAGTCGTACATTTGGTACCAGGTGGATGCATGATGCCATCATCCCCAAGATCTTGCTCGCAGTCCTCACTGTCCGAGCTTGTCCCTTCCGGTAGAGGCGAGTTTCCCTCACCAGGGCCCTTGCTCTCTTGTCGCTGGGGAACACCCTGCCCTGTAAGGTGTTGATCTGTGCCCCCAGGAAGATCTTTACTTGTTCCGGCTCCATTGACTATTTTTTCCAATGGATGGAGAACCCTAGGTTTATCAGCGTGCTCGTCACTGTATGTGCGTCTTTCCTGCATTTCTGGTACGAGTTTGCTTTCACTAACCAGTCGTCCAGGTAAGGGTATACGTGTATTCCCTGCCTTCGTAGGTGCGCTGCGACTGCCGCGAGGCACTTTGTGAAGACCCTCGGTGCTGATTTTAGGCCGAAGGCTAGTGTTGTGAACTGGTAGTGGCTTTCTCAGACCGTGAACCTGAGCATATGTTTGTGCTTTACGTTCATTGGTATGTGCAGGTAGGCGTCCTTGAGGTCTATCGTGACCATGAAGTCTCCAATCTGCAATCGCGGTAGCACCTCCTGCAGGGAGGTCATTTTGAATTTTTGTGTTATGAATGTGTTCAGGAACCTAAGGTCCAGAATGGGTCTCATTGTCTCGAAGACCTTTGGCACGAGGAAATACGTTGAGTATATTCGCTTGTTTCTTTCTTTGAAGGGAACCCGTTCTATGGCCTTTTGTAGGAGCTCTTTTGCTTCTTCCTGAAGCCGCTGTAGCTGTTCGCTTGCTAGTGGCTTTCTCTGGTCTCCTGCTTGCTGGCCTCCCTTCCAATTCTATGCAGTACCCGAATTGGATGATGTTTAGTATCCATTTGTCTGATGTGATCTCTCTCCATTCCTGGAGGTAGAATCTTAATCTTCCACCCACTGGTGTTATGTGGTGGTAGTTGTCCATTTTGTCCTGAGCCCTTTGTACGTGCTGCCCCCGGGATCTTTTCTGTGGGCGGGCACACTGATGTCTTTGAAGTCATTTAGAGGCGGGCTGCTGGCCCCCTCTTTTATGCTGTCCTCGTCCATTTCCTCTCCCTCGAAAGGACTGGCCCCTTGACTGGTACTGCCAGGACTGCTTCTGCTGACTTGGTTG
The DNA here is from genome assembly GCF_964263255.1 of Lissotriton vulgaris. Taxonomy (NCBI): domain Eukaryota; kingdom Metazoa; phylum Chordata; class Amphibia; order Caudata; family Salamandridae; genus Lissotriton; species Lissotriton vulgaris. Next base: position 116,922,011 of record NC_141699.1, read on the forward strand.
CGCCTGCGAGTCCGCCTGGTGCGTCTGTTGGAAAGCCTGGTGTGAAGTACCTGGCTGGTTTCCACCTCTTCCGCCGGGCCTCCGTGACTGGGTGCCCCTCTTATTGCCTCTGACCTGCAAAGCCCCCATGGATCGTGCAGTTTCATTGTCTTTCTTTAGTTGACTGAGTTTTTCGTCAACTGTTGACCCGAACAGCGTCTCGCCGTTGAACGGAGTGTTCAAGATGCTGTGTTGCACCTCTGGCTTGAAGCCCGAGATTCTGAGCCATGCGTGTCTTCTTTCCGTGACACCCATCATCATGAGCCTGCTGGAGGTGTCTGCTCCATCTAGGGCCGTCTTGAGGCAACAATTTGCCGCATTCTTCCAGTCTTCCACCAGTTTCTCGGCCTTCTGCCTGGCCTCCTGGGGCAGGTCTTTCACCAGTTTTCCTAGCTCCTCCATGATCTGGTACATGTGCCTGTTTATGAGGGCATTGGAATTAGCCATGCGCCATTGGGTCGCGGCATTCCGTTCGATCCTTCTGCCCACTAAGTCCATCCTTTTGCTCTCCTTATCAGGAGGTGGTCCAGAAGTAGTGGCCACGTTAGCCCTCTTCCTTGCTGTGGCCGTGATGGAGTCAGCCGAGACCACGCCTCAAAGGTAGGCTGGGTCCTTTGAAGAATGCTTGTACTTCTTTTCCGTTCTGGGAGTGACTGCCTTGCATGTTGCGGGCTCCCTGAATGCTTCCATCCCCTGCGCCAAGACGCTGTCGAGCATAGGTAGATACTGGCTCCTTGTTTGCGTGGGGAGTAATGTCTCGAGAAGAAAGTCCGCTTTCTGCTTCTCCTCGTCGAGCTTGAGTTTGAAAGCTGCTGCCGCAGACCTTATCACCGAGTTGTAGGCCCCGATGTCCTCCGGCGGCGATGGCCTCGAGGGGTATGTGTCGACCGCCTCTTCCGGGCTCTCGGTGTCGACATCCAGGTAATCCTCCTCCTGCGGGTCAGAGGTGGCCGACTCTGCGTTCAACCTGCTGTCCTCTTCCTCCTCATAGCTGTAAGTCTCGTAGGGATTCTCGTCCTCTTCCTGGTCGTCGACCATTTCGGCGCCAGGCTCATGTTCCTCGACGTGTTAGTCTTCCTCCTCGACCAGTTCTAGCACGGGTGGCTTGGTCTTGTGGGGAATCGTGAAGGATCTCATCTTGGCGTCGAAATCTTTTTTCCGTTGCAAGATGTTTTCCATTTCGGCTTCTGGTCGCCGTCTTTTCTTTTCCATCTCGGCCGCGTGGTCCGCGCCGGATTGTTCGGCCCCTCTTCGTCGCCTGGCTCGGCTGCGAGATTTTCGGTGTCGAGGACTTGGACGTCTAACTGGGTTTCGGGTCCCTGGACGGCGTCAGGGCTTTAGGGTCTTTCTCCCTCGACGTCGATCGGTCCTTTTCGGGGACGATCTTCGACGATTTCTGCTGTTCAACAGCTCTCGGTGCCAGGGACTCCTCAGAGGATCCGCTGGGTCTGTGGGTAGCCGCGGACGCCAGGTGTCTCTGCGTCTGCGCTTTCGGGGTCTTGCCCTCGTTTTTTCAAGACTCAGAGTCTCTCGTGTTCTTGGGGAACGACGAGTCTCCTACCTTATCAGATGTCTTCGTGTAATCGGTCTCTACGACCGTGTTGCTGTCGTCTTCGGCTGCAGTGTTGTCCTCTTCCTCCGAGGACATCCCCAGCTCGTAGAGCGATGGCGTTGGGGCTTTTCCTTGGAGGGTGGCGTGCGCTACCCTCTGGCTCTTCCTCACACGAAGGGTCTTCGGGGCGAAGGCGGAGCAGGCGTTGCAGTCCTCGCTTCTGTGGTCTACCGGTAGGCAAAGGTTGCAAACCGGGTGTTGGTCTTTCTGCGCGTACTTGTGGTGGCAGTTAGGGCAGAACTTGAACGGCGTGTTGTCCATCATAGAGTGTTCAGGCCTCCCTGGCCGCGTGGACGTCGACTATCGTGCAAGTTCTCGATGATTTCTCCTTCCTTTCGCTAGTCAGTGGTCGGCGAAGTCTTCTGTAGTCTTCTTCTTTCGATATCTTCTCCAATTTCAATCTTTTCCAACGGGAACGATCCAGACCCGACCGCGGAAAAAAGAATCTGAAGATGGCGCCCAAGGGTGGGAGCTTCCGCAGGAAGCATGCCGACGTCACCGGAAATACACCCAAGGAGGGGTGACGCCGACGCCCACCTGGGCGACGAAAAAAAAAAAAACAAAGAAAAGACTACGAATCCGGACCCAACCACAAGACCGCGGAATATGCACAGCATAGTGAATCCAGAAAGATTCACGCTGCAAAACAGTAATTTGCGCACCGTCAAGTCTTCCCCTCTGTCTACACCTACACACAACCACATTACGGCAGATCTGGGAATGCTTCACCCAACGGCATTCATCACACTAATTGTTTAACTACCTTGGCACCCACAGGCACAGAATTTGCCATATCTCCCCCCCCATCAACTACTTGGATCACATCAATCACTCACTCAGATTCACCAACTTATTGAACAAAAAATACTCTTGAGCAGCTGAACTAGCACACCTGAGACAGGACCTTGCAATTCAGACCTTCCCTACTTGCCCTCCCTCCAAAGAGTCGACAACGGCATCCTCACGTAGGCACACTGTCGGCCTTACAAGGCCCCCCCTGGCCCTCCACTCCACTGTGCAGACTGGCCCAAAGGCCCAGTCGTCCTCTCTGCCCTATATACGAGAAGCTGTGGATCTTAACAAATCCTACCCATCTAAATAACAGACCAATGTTCTAACCTCTTCCTCCTCAATTCCAGTAATAATGGGCATAAATACAACTCCTGTTATTTCTAACCCACCCAGACTCCCTGCCCAACTCATCACGATCAAGCCCTTACAATTTACAATAGACTATCCCTGCTACCTCGCATGTTTGCAAATTGCAGATAGGCAGCCACAGCACAGACCAGGTCACATAATCTCCCCCACACCATCCCTGTACTAGTAGGCATAAATAGATCCCATGTAACCTCTGACTCGCCCTTGACTCCTACGCAACTCACCACCATTCCGACTTCAACTTGCCAAAGACATTCCTGCCCCTTTACCCTGCATGCCTGTTAACTGCAGATCGGCAGCCCAACACGCTAGAGATATCGCTGAAACCGTACTCAGTGAGGGAATTGATACTGCATTCCTTACGGAGACCTGGCTCGATCACTCAAATGCCATACTTGATCTGCTAAGCCCTCCAGGCTACTCCATCATAAGACAAGACAGACTAGAAAGAACAGGTGGAGGCCTAGCCATTATCCACAAAGCGGACATCCCTCTAACCTTACTAAATAAGGCTGAGTACTCAACATTAGAGTACCTCTGCGTCTAAGTTAAAGGAAATGGTTCCCCACCTATCAAACTACACACCATCCATCACCCTCCTGGTAACTGCACCCTTTTCGCTGAAATGTCATTGGACCTTTTAATTCTGTTCTCCTTAACAGACAGAAGGATGTGTGTCTGGGAGATTTTAACTTCCACTGGAACAACCTCGTCAACCACACAATCAAGTGCCAAATGAACCTTCTAGAAATGGACCTAAAGCAACTCTGCAATAAACAAGCACATAGCAAAGGCGCTACGCTGGACGTGATTATCACAAACAGTGAATCAGTCTCCCTAACGCCATCCTACCCATAGACTATTCAGACCATCTCATACTGTTCAACATCTAGACCTCCATCAAACCACACTTAGACTCCATCAAACCCAAACACTGAACCAGAAACCTCAAACAAATCCCTCTCACAAACCTTGAATCCAAGATCTGCAAACTACAATGTCCCCCTTCCTCGCATAACGTTAATGACCTGACCACCCACTTCAACACTGCGATTACGGAAGCCCTCAACCTAATTGCACCTCTCAAACTAAAACAACAAAGATAGACTCAATCAAAATCTTGGTTTACCTCGGATCTTAACGACAGAAGACTTCTGAGGCAAGCTGAAAGAGCCTGGAGGCGAAACCCATCCTCAGTACAACTTAATCTACTCAAAATAGCAAGGTTGAAATACAAAGAAAAAGCCTCCTTCCGCAATCAACTGGACCATGCAAAGAATAGGCCCAGAGAACTCTTTAGCATAGTCAAACAAACCACTCTCCCCCCCCCTCCACACATGAAATCATAGCCTCTTATAAACGATGTGAAGAAATTGCCAGTTTCTTCACTGACAAATAAAAATTGATCAATCTTTCCTGAAAGTTTCAACGCCACCCTCCATAACACCTATCTGCTCCGACACACCGGACACTAACTCAATCACTCCTTTGGACCGCGTCAAAGACAAAATTGATCCTAGTGGAACAGCAACCATTTCTGCATCCAATTGAAAAACAACCCCAAATTGTCGATTTTCAAACCAATGACAGATCTTGAGGTTGTTTTCAATATTATTGCAAAACTAAAGCCCTCCTCCCACACCAAAGATCCCCCTCCCTACCAAAATGGTAACAACCTTAACCACATTATTGCTCCATATTGGACAAAAATCATCAACTCCTCTCTTGCCTCGGGTTGTGTTCCAGAGTCCCTTCAACTAGGATAAAATCACACCCATTCCCAAGAATCCCAAGGCTGGCCCAAATGATCTAAGCAACTTCAGACCCATCTCCAAGCTCCCGCTCCTATCCAAAGCTATGGAAAAATGTGTATTACTACAACTCAGACATATTGAGGACTCCAACTTACTTGCCTCCTTCCAATTAGTGTTCAGAAAAGGCTCTAGCACAGAAACGGCCATGCTTAATATCACAGATGACATCCATAGATCCTTAGATGATGGTGATGCATGCTTACTTATCCTACTTGACCTATCAGCAGCCTTCGACACTGTAAACCACACAGCATTGCTGGAATCCTTGAAGTTCCGTTCCAGTATAAATGCCACTGTTTTAAAATGGTTCACTTCTTACCTTCAACACCGAGCACAAGTCAAAATCAAGTCTTGCCTCTAAAAACCCACACTGGTCTCTTGGTGTACCACAGGGCTCAATCTCCTCCCAGTCACTGTTCAATCTCTTCATGGAACCCCTTTCTATCTTCTTGAAGCAAGCTGGAATCAAATTCCACCTCTATGCAGATGACCCAGAACTATACTACATAATTAAATCGCCTAGCGACATTCTACATCTCAATGTTACATTGTGTAATATTCAATCGTGGTTTCAACGCTAACCATCTAAAATTAAAGCCCACCAAAATTGAAATTATCTTGTTCACCCCCAAAAATAACCACCTCCCTATCAAAGACTGGATCACTGACCTGAAGGCTCTAAACTGTACTCTCAAATTCAGCTAAATCCCTAGGATTCACCCTGGATAATGACCTGTCAATGAAGGAGCAAATCAAAAACTCAGCCACAGGAACAATTTACACACAAACACTTTCAAATTTTTAAAAAAAAATTTTTTTAAACAAACCATTAATTTCCCCGTATGTTTTCCAAAGGGTCGTTCAATCTCTGGTCCTCTCCAAAGTGGACAACGGGAATGCCATCCTCAGAGACCCCGAAATCACACCTCACTCCCCTCAGATCAGTTCTAAACATGAGCCAGGCTCATTACAGATATCAACCAGTATGATCACCTCACGCCTACACTCTAGATCCTTCAACAGCTTCCTATAGAAGGAAGATGCAATTTCAAGACTGCCTGTATCACCCACAAAGCCATTCACACCCACACCATGGAATATTTAGATAAACTCAAGGCAGGAAGTACAAGATCACTGAGAAGCTCCAGCACACTTCTCGTCCCTCCTGAACTAAAAAAAAATCTATCCAGTCTTGCTCGTTCTCGTGTAACGCCACCAGCATATGGAACTCTCCAGAGAGACTTACAATGCAACTCATCCTTCACTTGCTGAAAAAGAGACTTAAAACGCCATCTCCTCAACAAATACTGGAACACCTGAACAATCTCTGGACCTCAGTCACATTGGTCTCCTTTTTAACCTGTTAATCTGCTGACTGTTTTTATTTCTGATGCTGCCTATCTACCTTGAAGGTATTCCTCTCCCTGGACCCAAACGAGTGACTTGCCCTTTAAACAGTTACCGCCCTCAGGCCCAAACTGCAGTCAGTATTAATATAGTATTCCATCTGCTTTGCCTAATATTTCCTTGTGTATTTACTGTTTGTTGGTACTTGATCCTAGTTTGCTGTGGGTCATTTACGAAGTAACTGGATTATACCCTGGCTCTTGACTCTGTAAAGCACTGATACCCCCGGGTCTAGCTAGCGCTATATAAAACGTACATATATTTATTTTTTAAATGGTACCCCAACGGAAGCAGACTCAAAAGAATTTCTACAAGAAATGTTTCTCCCATCCCTAACCACTGAAGACCAAGTCATTAGAGGGGGACATACACAGGAGGAGGTAGCACAGGCAATTCGAGGACTTAGGTCAGGTAAGGCAAATGGACCAAACGGCCTTCCCTTAGAAATTTAAGTTGGCAACTAATACGATAGCCGCACACTTAAGGGACATGTATGTGGAGAGTCGGATGAGGTAAACTTCCTATTGACCAGCTATTGGCCACGATTGTGGTCATCCATAAAGAAGGCAAACCACGAAGCAATTGTTCCTCATATCTCCTTATTAAAGGCGTAGGCAAAAATCCTTGCCACTGTACTTAACATGCATCTTTTGCAGGTCGTTACGAAGCTGGTGCATCCGAATTAATATGGCTCCATGCCATGGGACTTATCTTGCGCCGTTTCCGTACAGTTCTGAGGCAAAAACAAATGATGGGAAGACGTAGTAGTAATTTCCCTAGATGCCAAAATGGCATTCAACACCATTGAATGGCGGTATTTATTTGCAGTTCTGAAGAGATTGGGTTTTGGTCCCTGTGAGAAGTTGGCCTGGTATATGATGATCACTATTCTAGTGAGCACCTTGCACCAGTCCAAACTACTTATGGTGATTGGTTGTAAGTCAACCTTATAGACCAGCTATCCTAGGGGTAGCATGGACAAAAGCAGTCTGAGGATAAACTCAAGAGGGCATGTGAAGCCAGCTGTTTTACCATATGCAATCCTTTCAAATACCAAATGAAAGGACACTACAAAAGTTATAAATTACAAAATATATGTATTTATTTCTAGAATAATCCCCTATACTCTTTATGAGCACAGAAGCACAAGCGTTAAACAAAGAACACAGTATAACATACAATAAGCTGCACAATTATGGATAGGCCAGGTGGCCACTCAAACCATATATTAAGAAAGTGGTATAAGTACCACGTCACGAAAAATGAACAGGTCTAGGGCCTTGGGAATCGCTGGGCCTACACTGGGCTAACGAAGGTTAGGACATAGGAGGTCCACAGGATGTGGAGAAGTGTGGCTCACTGGTTAGAGCAGGCAGACCCTGAAGCAGAGGTCAGACCCAGGACCAGGGTTCAATTCCCGACGCGGCAGGGTCTTGAGCTCAAAATGTCCATGGACTCGATAATTCTCGCTTCGGTGCCTGACCTAATCATGGGTTCACACTCTGCAACTCTGGGCATTAAGCTTGCTTAATCTCCACAACGGCCCCCCCGCGGCGGGATGCCTGGCTTTCACATTGGGGATGCCCTGTAGGGGCTATCTCACAGGGAAAAACCAGGACGGGTTCCCGAGGCAAGCGCGGAGATACCCCTTCGGGGGTCGATTCTGGCGCTACATAAGAAATATAATAATAATAATAATGCGGGTGGAGTGTCTATAGGCAACCGCGTTTACCATACAAGTCAATGATGCGTAAAAATCTGAAAGTTATGTTTAGGAGACTTCAGACTGGACTAGAACTTAGCCACTTGAAACTAGGACAATAGGGATGTAAATCACTACAGGGGCACCGGAGTACCCTCGTTACCTCACCCACAGGAAGCGGGTGCATAGGTGCCAAAGTGAGTTTGGTTTCTTCGTGAAGTTCTATGGAGCCTGGAGGAAAAGATGCTGCAGGCGCCAGGAGAGAAGAGTCCGGTTGGATCCAAGGGTGGATCGAAGATGTAGAGTACCTGAAAGCAGAGGGGACAGAGTCTGGGTCACTAGCCAGTGACCAGGACGGAACCAAGTAATGTCGGGATGCGATCAGGAGCTGTCGAGTAGTTTGTCTCCGCTGCCACGTGGACCAGGAAGGATCGAGGATGACCAGCTGGTGAACACGAGCTGTCCCATGAAGGCTCTTTCTGTCGGCGGTGTCTGTTCTCGAATCGGAGTCACCAAGCCTTGGCAAATGCAACCCACGCAGGACTGTCTTCTGGATCGGGAAGGTCAGATCGGTGGCTCCTTTTCAGGGGAGCTGGGGCCAGTCTGGAGCAACCAGACCAGCAGTGTAGTTTCGATGGATCGTCGTCACAGAGGCCACTAGCCAACGGGCAAGTGACCGGACAACGCGTCGAGCAGGAAAAGTGCAAAAGGGCCCCACGCAGCACTCTGAGTGTGGAGGGGTTATCTTTGGAGCACAGGCTGCTCAGGGCTGGGGCTTCTCAAACCCCAAAGCACAGCGTCGAGGGAGCCTCGGGAGCTGCACAGGAAGCACTTCGCCGACTTTTCAAGGTGGCCGGTCCCATGTCTCACGTCGCCTCCACGGGTCTAAGCTTTGCTAGGACTGTGGATAAGGCTGTTGGAAGTCTGGGAGTACAGGTCTCGTCGGTCTGTCGTTCGAGATCCGGCGGGAGCAACCACAAAGGAAGTCTCGATGCGCTGATGGTGCCTGCTTGCACAGAGTGGCCACTCCTTGACCACAAGGGAGATTCTTCAGTCTTCTACGTTGAGTAGGATGTCGAAGGGTCCAGAGTTTAGTTTCAAAGTTTCAGTCAGGATGATCTTGTTTGCATTGGCACAGCTCCTACCTTTATTCCAAATCAAGGAGCTGGATCACCTGCTAGGTCCCTCCTATGGGTGGGACCCAGGAAGGGGGTGGTTACACCCCTTTCCCTTTGTCCAGTTTCGCGCCAGAGCAGGGGCTGGAGAGCCCCAGCACCGGTTTGAACTGGACTTTGCATGGGACACCTTGTGTGCCCCAGGCAGTGTCTAGTTTCATTCAGCCCACCCTGCCCCAATCCACTATCTCCTGTCTGGGGAGGTGTAGCACCTCCCTGTGACAGGATACAATTTGTCCAGGCCTTCCCTGCCGGAGTTTCGGTCAGCAGCAGGAGGCCAGACTTGTGTCTGTGGCAGCAGCATCCATTTTGGGATGCTCTGGTTAGATTTAACCGCGTTTAAGCAAAGTAACATGTCCTCCCCCTCTAGAAGGGTGGAATGCTACCCCCGCCGCCAGAACTGGCGAGGGGGTAGTATTCCAAAGCGTATGACACCTTACACGACATGTTTTGATAAAGCCAAACCAAAGTTAGCAAGTAACAGCGAGGATTATAATGCACTTAAGAGTATATGGTATGGCAATATCCCAGAACGGCTAAGGGACATGGTTCCGAAAGCTGCAGACAGGCTCAGCTCATGCTAGAGCACCATCTCACATAAAACCAAGCACTCTGCCTCCAGGATTGTTAAGGCCTGCCATAGGAGTGACTTATAGGTGTATATGTGTCCAGATATAGGTTTAGATGTAGGTATACTATATCTAAGAAAGGGGTGATTACACCACCTTGCCCCAGCTGAGTGATCAGCCAGTTGTGTCAGTTTGGATAGCCAGCCAGGGGTGGCAAAAGATGCTGCAGCCCCTGGTAGGCCTTGGATGCACCTATGCCCTGGGTACCTATAGTACACTGTACAGTGGCTAAGGTGACCCAATATCCAATTGGAGGTGTACCTAAGGTACATGGAGTCCATTTTACAGAGAGCAGATAGCCTGGGGCCCTGATTAGCAGGATCTCAGGCCAACAGTCGAAAACCAGCTAAACACTAGGCAAAAAATCTGGGGTAACCATAGTCAGGTATCCACCTTCCTACAGTCCCAACTTTGTTGCTTGGCTTAAACTCCTCTATAGTGAACCCCTAGCGCAGGTGTTGAACTGGAAATTCTCCTAATCCTTTCCCTTTCAAAGGGGAACGCGACAGGGTTGCCCCCTGTCACCTTTGATTTTTGCTTTAGTGTGGGAACCCCTTGCAACATGGATTCGCAGAGACCCCCTGATAAGGGGGCTTCAATGGACAGAAGATCGGGAAGACCGGATATCTCTCCATGCGGATGACATACTTCTGTACCTCGCCTCACCAAAATCCTCGATACAAAGAGTAATAAATATATTCAACAATTTTGGGAAGTACTCCAACTAGACAATTGAACCAAGTCCATAGTCTTTGTACTAAGAGGTGAAACACCCCTCTTCCTAGAGACTAAGGCGATAATTGCCACAGACTGATTCAGATACCAGGGAATCAGTATCACCACAGACTGCGCAATTTTACGGCCGAAATAGACTACCCCCATTTCAGCGCCTGAGAAGGGGTACAGCACTGGAAAACCCTCCTGCTAACCTTACTGGGGCGCACAGTTACTTAAAATTATTGGCGCTCCCACGTTTCCTTTATGTGTTACATAACACTCGATTCCCGATGCCAACCTATTTTATATCTATTGAAAGTGAACAGAGGGAGCTTCTATGGGTAGGGAAACCACCCCGAATTACTATGCAGAAATTGGTGAGGGGGTGGCACAACAAGGGGGGGGGGCTTGGACTTCAAAATGCGCAGATACTATACCCCCTCCTCTCCCCTAGAGACTTTTGGTCTCGAGATGTGGGAGGGTATGCACCTGTTACAACGCATTTTTTACAACGCACTACTATTACAACGCATCTATTACAACGCAGATACTGTTACAACTCATGTTTTTACAACGCATTTTTTTACAACGCAGGTACCTTTACAACGCATACCATTACAACGTAAGTATTGGTAAGTATATAGTTATATTTTAAATGTTATATGTTTGGGGTAAAGGGGTATTTTTAGGGTTTAGGGTCAGTTTTGGGTTTTAGGGTAAAGGGGTATTTTTAGTGTTCAGGGTCAGTTTTTAGTTTTTGGGAAAAGGGGTATTTTTAGGGTTTAGGGTCCGTTTTCAGTTTTTGGGTAAAGGGGTATTTTTAGGGTTCAGGGTCAGTTTTCAGTTTTTGGGTAAAGGGGTATTTTTAGGGTTCAGGGTCAGTTTTCAGTTTTTGGGTAAAGGGGTATTTTTAGGGTTCAGGGTCAGTTTTCAGTTTTTGGGTAAAGGGGTATTTTTAGGGTTCAGGGTCAGTTTTCAGTTTTTGGGTAAAGGGGTATTTTTAGGGTTCAGGGTCAGTTTTCAGTTTTTGGGTAAAGGGGTATTTTTAGGGTTCAGGGTCAGTTTTCAGTTTTTAGGTAAAGGGGTATTTTTAGGGTTCAGGGTCAGTTTTCAGTTTTTGGGTAAAGGGGTATTTTTAGGATTCAGGGTCAGTTTTCAGTTTTTGGGTAAAGGGGTATTTTTAGGGTTCAGGGTCAGTTTTCAGTTTTTGGGTAAAGGGGTATTTTTAGGGTTCAGGGTCAGTTTTCAGTTTTTGGGTAAAGGGGTATTTTTAGGGTTTAGGGTCAGTTTTCAGTTTTTGGGTAAAGGGGTATTTTTAGGGTTCAGGGTCAGTTTTCAGTTTTTGGGTAAAGGGGTATTTTTAGGGTTCAGGGTCAGTTTTCAGTTTTTGGGTAAAGGGGTATTTTTAGGGTTCACGGTCAGTTTTCAGTTTTTGGGGTACAGGGTAAAAATAAATTAAAATTAATTTTAAATTAAATTATTTAATAGAAAATAAATTAAATTACATTATTTTTGGGGTTGAGGGTCAGTTTTGAGTTTTTGGGGTACAGGGTAAAAATAAAGGTAAATTCTTTTTAATTTACAATAATTAATTTAAATTAAATTTAATAAAATTACTTTAATTTATTTTTGGGGTTGAGGGTCAGTGATGAGTTTCTGGGGTACAGGGGTACAGGGTAAAAATAAAGTAATATTAATTTTAATTTAAATTAATTAACTGAAATTAAATTAATTAAAATTACATTAAATTATATTTTTAAAAATTAATTTACTATTATAATATTAATATTAATATATACTTACCAATACTTACGTTGTAATGGTCTGCGTTGTAAAGGTACCTGCGTTGTAAAAAAATGCGTTGTAAATACATGCGTTGTTACAGTATCCGCGTTGTAAAATCCGCGTTGTAACGGTATGCGTTGTAACAGTCCGCGTTGTAACATCATATATCCTGTGGGAGAGTTGGATGAAGAGGACTGGCAAGAGGCGATGACATCCCCGCGGGAGGAGGCGAGCTCATCCAGGATTAGACTAATACAGCTTAAAATTTTACATTGAATGTATTCGTCAGATGCTGGCCAAAATGAACCTTAGGGAAGACTCATTTTTTCACACAATATGGGAATGTGTCTCCATTAAAAAATACTGGGAAAGGGTCAATTGCTTGGGGGAGGTACTGGAGAAAAGGTTTGAGCCGGATACAAAGTGCTGCCTCTTAAAAATATGAGGAGACGGGTTTAAAGAGTTAACAAAAGATATGGGTAGCACTTTGATTGGTGCATGCTGGCTGAAAATCGGGGCTGCCGTAGGAAGTGTGAGCATGTGTGAGGGAGGTGGAATTCGTAAAGGGGACACATGTACCACACTGCTAACTGATAGACCTTATATGAACAGGAAGCAATCAGTCAATGCAACAGAATAACTATGCATGTACGTGTTGTGCAAAAGTAACAATTGAGATGTCCACCTAATTTTTTCAGTGGTTTATATTACAATAATAGGATGTAGAGATGTAGGACTTGGTCATCAATAAAAATAGTTAAAAAATATATATTTGACAAATTAAATTTTGTAAAGCAAGAAGTAGAAGCTCTGTGGTAAAAGTGAGAGACGGGAGTGCAGGTGGCAGGGCCACTGAGCAGGAAGCCATACACCAGGCTATGGTTAATTATTTGCGGTTATTAAAAGTGGAATTGGGCTCCAAGATGTTGTGGTATAGCTGCAGGTCACATTAGATCTGAATTTAGAAACTAAGTTACTGGTGCACTAAAGACAGATTTGACTAGCCTAATAGGGTGTGTCTCTAGATTTTCCCAAAAACTCAGAAGTTTTGCCCTTTACCCAATAATGCCTTGTGGTCCACAGCAAGTCCAAAACAAGCCTTCACCATCCATATAGGTTTTTAGTAATCAAGACTTCTCTTGATGTAACCGATCCAACTTAGAGGTTTTTTTTGGGGGGGGGGAGAAAAAGTAAGACTACCAACCTAAAGTCATTTATACAACAAAGTTCCTCCTTTTAGGGAAAGCAAGATAGTTTACACTACCTGAACTCAACAGGTAAAAATAGAGGTAACCTCTAGCCTACTGTTCTAAGCTGCAGATGTCAATAGAACAGTTTTATGTACTGACTGCTATCAGGCACTGAGGCTCCCATTTGTACAGAAGGCTAGCACACAGACTCAGAATACAAACTGTGGCGAATGAGAAGAAAAAATGACACTGCATCAAACTAGCTAAGGGAACACCAATATCTGCATAGCACAATTTGAGTCCAGGAAAAGTCAACTGAAATGCTATTGTTTTGAGTTCAGTAAACTGAGTACCAACTAACAAGAACTAGTTAGTAGTAACCGTAGTTATTTACAGGAATTAGAAACACATGCTATATAAAAAACAAAGTATAAACAGATTTTTAAAATTAGCAAAGTGATTTGATATCTAGCAGCAAAGGAATCAATAGATCACAAAGAAAAGTCGACTTGTAGATAGTGTGATCCATTACAGAGTAATCACAGTTTGACAGATTGATACTTGAAGGGATGTAATCAAAATCGAGACTCTCCATAATCTTATGCTGTCTAAAGGCAGAGAGCTTTCGAAAGATTAATAATCTCAATAAAGCAATTACGGAACAGACAGCCCCTAGATCTGCCAAGTAACAGTGGAGTGAAAATTAGCATTGACATAAGGTGCTCCATATTAGGTCTGACCTTTCAAGTCAAGTCAAATTAATCTTTATTCGATTTCAAAATCATGAGACATTTATATTTAAAACAACCATAAAACATTAAATTCATCCTTAAAATTGCAAGATACAAGATCCCCATGATATGATTTAATGTTGCATATTCAGTACATAAATAGTACAATAAATTAATATAAAATCCATATTAAAACAATAACATCCATGATAAAACCACCGTGCAAATAACAGGTTCAATAAAACAATTGATATAATCACATCTCAAATTCATTAGTTATTCAAACCATAAGCACGAAGTATCCACATTCCATGTAATAATTGAGAGATAGCGATTATACTTAGATAGTTCCCATCCGTTTTTAAAATCCTTAAGGCTTCAGTACCTGAGGTGATTCCCAACAGTTGACAAGTTGGCTTTAGCCATTTATGCCTCAAATTCCTGTAGACTGGGCAGATAAAAAAAACATGGCCTATAGATTCCACCTGTGAAGGACAAAACGGGCATTCCATGCTTGAGCCAGTACCCCATTTACTTGTAAATGATTTCATAGGAAGTGTGCCTATCCTAAATTGGTGGTACCATTTCCTATCACAGGGAACTGTTATAAGGTCCCAATACTTTTCATAAACGGGTACAGGTTTAGTCTCTAAAAAGGCCCTGGACAGCGAGTTACTCGTCAGACGAAAATCGCTTAACCATATTCTAATATAGCCCCTTTAGTTCTTTGCGGGTCTGAAATGGGGCACTGGTTGGATTTTGCCAAACAGTTTCAGCCCCAGGTGACACAATATTGACCTAATCTGCTTCAACCACAGAATTTTCCCCGCACCATCTGCATCCCTGACCTCCAAAAGAGCATGGGCGTACTCTGTAAGCTCCTCGGTAACCCAAAGCCTCCTCCAGTACCCCACTGGTCTAAAACTGGCCACATCCTCCAAAAACTGGCTTTCCAGATCGTAATAAAGGGGTAATTGAGGAGTAGACTGGGGTTAGCTCATAATAGACCGCAAAAATTTATTTCGCGAGGACGAGAGTGCAGATAGATTGTTAAAAGCCACATAATTCCGCCCCGTAAAATACCGATGCTGAAATTTTAGCATTATATATTTTCAGTATAGGGGCAATCTGCTTGGTGTAAGAGCGCCGATGTTCTTTGAGCAGAGCCCCAGACAGTTGAGCGTGTCTGAGTACAGCATGTCCAAATGCGGGGTCCACTTGAGTTTAGAACTCCGTGTGATACCAAGGTACGTGAATGCATTTGCCTGTTCAAGTAAAGCATCATTCATACTAACTTTCCCTTTTACTATTTTCTGTTTATGGAGAACCTTTCTCTAAAGTTCGAATCAATTGCAACGTGTTTTGCTGCTCTTTTTTTTAATCCGTTTTCATACAATAGTCCCATATTTAAAGAACGGAAATTATATCTTAAACCGTGCCTCAAAAAACTGAACTTTGCACAGATTAAACCTGCACTCTATTATCTCTAACTGCTGAATTGTGATTGCACTTTATTTGTCTGTAACTTTCTAAAATCAGCTATCACCTTCAGGAAAAGTATGGATGGATAACTATGCTGCTAATGCCTTGGGCACTTTTATCTTTTATAATGAAATTATTTATGTATTTATTGTATTTTAAATAATGCTCATGCTCATGTTGCCCGCTGCTTTTTTTCTCTTATATTGTTTATTGGATCCCTTAATTGTCAAATTAATTATCCGGATTGTTTTTAACTGTTTGTTGATTAAATGTACTTTTATGATTGTAATGTCTACAATCGAATAAAGTTATTTGAATTGAATAAAGAACGTAGTAGTAATTTTTAAAGTTTTTTTACCAGGTGTATTTTTTTGTGTGAAACAAAGTACATAATGCAAGCCAGGGATGCTGGAGCAATAAGCATTCTATATTAGTGGCTTCTTGTACCTTGTCCGCACCCAACCACCAATAACTTCACTCCCCCAATTTTCATTACTGGCTGTATAAATACTCACTTGGCTTGCAAAAACAATTCCTTGTTAAAGGGTTTGTGACCCCACTTATTTCTTCTACCCCAGTTGCTGTGACCTCCATCGTAGTGGATTCCCATTTGACCACGGGGTTCAAATGTGAAATTCAGCAAGTGGTTCAGGTTAATCTTCTTTGGACCAGAGAACTGGGCAGGGCTGAACTCTGCCCGCTGAACCTCCGCTACCTGCAATAAAAAAGTGACATCTTTTGATAAGCCACACAAATATGAAATTGATGCTTCGAGGTAATGATCCATATTTCACTCCAGAAGAATCAAAATTAACCAAATTTAACGGATAGCCTAGTATAGAGCTCAAAACAGTGCTAATTCAGCTTGTCGCCATATACCAGCAGACCTTACCACTACAGAGCTGGATACAGTGCTATGCACAGTTGTGGTTTAGTAATGTTTATTTATTATTTGGAAAAGGAGTTAAGTGGCAGCACTGGTACAAGTGTAGAAAGATTGGGTTCTTGCCAATATCCAGTAAGCAGGTTTTAACTACCTGGGAATCAGATTGCAGTATATGAAGACATTGAAAGAAGTGTTGCGATGTGGTGGGTGTTCGTTTCAAGATCGGGGAGATCCATCTTCCATAAAGTGGTTAGATATTTCAGTCATCAGGAAATGTCACCAAGTAGTACACCAGACCGACAGAAAGCACTCGCCAACATGCAAAACCTATTTAAACATGCAGCCACTTTTGCAGATCTTAAATAAAAGCTGGACATTTTCCCAGAGCACATGCAGTCTAAAGACTAAATGACAGAATGAGAATTATCTCTGTAGTTCAAAACCAGAGTTTGGAATAGGTGCTTTATAACTTAATCAGCTTTACTCACTACATAATTAAAAACATGAACTGAAGGAAATAAAAACTGCTTTCTTCATGTTCAACAATTCTATGTCCGGACCGGAGGCGAGGATTATGCTCAATTCTCTCTTCGCTTTAATTTCAATTTCATGCACAGCCGCTTTTCATATAACCAATAAACTGCATTTCCCACAACACTAGGGAAAGGAAAAACTACAGTCTCTAAGTCCTTCAACAGTTTCCATGCAGGTCTTCCATAAAACGTCATGTAACTTCCTGCACTTCCTCTTTCTTCGCTGCTCAGCAGCTAGAGATAAGTGCTTTTTTTCTCTGTTCATTCTGTTAATGTTGATGGTTGGGGATCGTTTTGGGACAACCACTTTTACCTTTTCAGATTCCCTCAGCACCGCGGGAGCGCTCGTGCGCACCTTACACGGTGTCCCATTGTTACTGTTGTAGACCGCGGTGCGGTCCTCCGGCCGCTAGAGGCCGCTGTGGGGGTGTTGCGACCTGGGTCCCGGAGCGCGTTCTCAGGGCAGACTACTTTAGACGCGCTTCGGTCCCTGTGGAGTGTCCTCACCCGGCAGCCTAAAATCGCCCAGCGAATCTGGGTCTGTACAATACACTTCCCCTTACTCTTGTTCGCCCGCTCTGCGGGTAGGTAGCGGTGCGGTGCACGGAGGACTCTGGTCCAGTCACGCCCAGTTGTGATCGGGTAGGTACCATAGTGGGGGCATTTGGCAGGAAAGAGGCTGCAGGCCCCCCGAGGACACCTTGTCAGGCGGCAGATTTTTCCCCTGTGAAGTTGTGGGAGCGTGGTGTCCCAAGGCTGTGAAGCCGTAAATTGTGTGCCTCTGGGCACCCTTTCACTGCTGGGAGACCCTCAGCCCACAAAGTTTACCGCTTTAGCGTGAGAATCACAGTATATATTGGCTGAGGTTTTGTCGGCTTGGGCGCAGCGGGCGATTTGTTTTATCGGCAACGCCAACTGCGCTCTCTCGACGGAGAGACGGAGTTCTCTGCTGATAAAGGTTGAGACCAAACAAGGGGACTTGGCAGGCTCCGAAGCAGGGGCCTTGGTTCAAGGAGGGCTCTTCGGTGAGCCGTTTATAAAAGAATTGGGGAAGTTTGTGGCCACGTTCACGTCCCTCGACAAAGCTCAAGCAAACAAAAAGGGTTTTTACTCCACGGGTTTTCCACCGGGGTTTGAGCCGCCCGCCCGGCCGTGGCCAAAACCAGCAGCCCCAAGGTAGGGGGCAAGGCTCCGGGTGCGGACAATACCAATCCGACCAGCGCTTCACTAACTTTTACCCAACCAGAGGCCAGCGGTTCCGGGGACGCGGCTACAAAGGAAATGACGGCAATGCCGATGGTGTGCGTCTTGCCTGCTGCGCGACTGCAAGTTGGGGCACGCTGGCGCAGTTCTTCCCCGCTTGGGAAGCTCTGACAGGGGATGCTTGGGTGCTTCAGACAGTCAGAGGGTATTGGATAGAGTTTTATGGGTCCCCTCGACAGGCGCAACCCCCTCGGCCAATTGTGTTCAGTGCATCAGAAGCAGCGTTTATAGACTAGGTAGTACAGGAGTTGCTCTGCAAGGGAGCTGTGTGTCCCACAGATGTTCACCCGAACTGGTTCCTCAGCAATATTTTTCTGGTGGACAAGACCGTCAGAGGTCGGAGACCCGTGATCAACCTTCGGGAGTTCAACGAGTGGTTGGTGCACAGACATTTCAAAATGGAAGGCATTCATTTGCTAAGGGATGCTATCCAACCACTCGATTGGATGGTACGTTTGGATCTGAAGGACGCGTACTTGGTTGTGCCGATCATTCCTCCTCACAGGCGGTTCCTCCAGTTTCTCTGGAGGGGGCAGGCTTATGAGTTCCGTGGTCTTCCTTTCGGGCTCTCATCGGACCTGTGGTGTTTCACCAAGGTTCTCACACCAGTGGTGGAATACTTGAGGACTCGGAGGGGGGGGGGGGTCCGCTTGATCGTCTACTTGGACGACTTGCTTCTCCTAGGCCAGTGTCCCTTGCAGTTGCGAATCCATCTGCAGATGGCGGTGTCGCTGCTACAGTCGCTAGGGTTTGTTATCAACGACAAAAAGTCCCTACTGGTTCAGACTCCGAAAATCACCTTCCTGGGGTTCGTGGTGGACTCCATAGCCACCACCCTCAGTTGACCCTTCAGGAAAGTAGCCAAGATTCAACACGAGATCCGTCAGACCATGGCCAAGCAGAGGAAGTCTCTGCGGCAGATTGCTCGTTTAATAGGTCTCTTTTCGGCTTCTATTCAGGCAATCTTCCCGGGGCAGTTACATTATCGCGGCTTGCAAAGGCTGAAAGCTCATCACATTCGGAAAGGTCTCACGTACTCGCAAGGGGTTCCCCTGACAGAAGAGGTACGCGAGGAACTGGAGTGGTGGCTCTCACATGGAAGCATGGAACGGGAGAGCGATTTTCGGCTCAGCACCAGACTTGGGTCGGACGCCAGTCGAGCCGGTTGGGGTGCACGGTGTGGAGAATTTTCCACCGGCGGCACTTGGTCTTCACAAGAGCAGCTGCTTCACATCAATTGTCTGGAGCTCCTCTGCTGTTCAGTGTTGGACCAAAGATCGAGTCCAGGCTTCGGTACTCCTGAAGATGGACAATGTGTCAGCGGTCCGCTACATAAATCACCTGGGAGGTACTCGATCCAAAGCATTGGCGAACATGGCGAAGCAGTTTTGGGAGTTCTGTCTCGCACACGAAATCTCGGTGACTGCGAAATACCTTTCGGGGAAGGAGAACCTTGTGGCAGATTGGCACTTTCGTTACCTACGGGACGCCAGTGTTTGGAAACTGGACCCGGTGATCTTCCAATACCTTCAGGAGAGGTGGGGTCCGTTCTCCGCCGACCTCTTTGCATGTCGTCTGGACCGACAGCTTCCCCGGTTCTTCAGCTGGAGACCGGACCCCCTGGCGGTGGCATGCGATGCGTTCAGGCAGGATTGGACTCGGGAGAGGGGTTATGCCTTCCCTCAGTTTTCCATGATAACACAGGTGACTGCTCAGGTTCCCAGGCAGGGGGCTGCCGTGGTTTTGATAACCCCGTGTTGGAGGTCTCAAGTCTGGTTTCCGGTTCTTCTGGGACTTTCTTGGGATTTTCCAATCCGACTCCTCCCAACTCCACATCTCCTGCTGAGTCTGGAGTGGTATCCCCACCGTCTGGTGGAGGACGGATCCCTGCAGCTTGTAGCATGGCAGATTACAGGCAACGTTGGAGATTGCCAGGCCTTTCGGGTCACGCTGAGTTCTTGTTGTCCAAAGCCTGGGCAGACAGCACTTCGAAACGATATAAATCGGCTTGGACACGATGGGTATGCTGGTGTTTAAGACGGGAAGTGGATCCCGTGGTCGCAGATCTGACCCACGTTCTGAATTATTTGGCAGAGCTAGCTCAAAAGGCTTTAGCCTATAGGTCAGATAACGCTGTTCGGTCTGCGATTTCGGCAGGGCATGCGCCAGTGGATGGAACTCCCTTGGGGGAACATCCTTTGTGTGTAAGCTCCCGCGCAGCATTCGGTTATCCCTTCCACCAGGGCCCCGTTATTCAGTCCTCGGGGATGTCAACCTGGTTCTGAATCTTTTGTTGTCTTGGCAACCTAACAGGTTTCTTTCACGCAAGGAATTATCGGCCAAATTGGCCATGTTATTGTGTCTGGTGTCGTGTAGATGGGTATCTGATGTTCGTGCCTTAGATATCGCTGCTAGAGTTTTCTCCCCGGATGGGGTGACTTTTACGGTAAGTAGACGTACCAAGTCAAACACACGCACTATTTCTTATCCTGCCTTTGTTGAGTCTCCTAAGCTGTGTGTGGTGCAATGCTTGAAGGCTTATGAGGAGGCTACAGAGGAAGTTCGTTCCCCAGGCGAACGACAACTCCATATAGCTCTTAAGAAACCTTTTAAGGTGGTGTCCTATCCCACTATCGCCCGTTGGGTACGGTGGGTGATGCAAGAGGCAGGTATTAATACACAAGCTTTTGGTGCGCATTCCACTAGGGGTGCGATGGCTTCCAAGGCGTTCAACCTTGGCGTGCGTTTGAAAGATCTTATGAGAGCAGCGGATTGGTCATCGGATTCGACCTTTAAACGCTTTTATTTTAAACCGCTGCGGAGTGTGGCGCAGGTGGTGGTGAGTAAACTTTAAAGGAGCATAATCCTCGCCTCCGGTCCCGACATAGAATAGAAATTTGCCTAGCCTACGAGAAGGTGAGTTTCAATTCTACTAAGGACGCGGAGGCGAGGATTATCCCACCTAGCAAGCACATGGGTTGCTATCCCTCACCGTACTTGGTGTAAGTAATCTTCTTTCCTCTGGATTAGTGTTCAAAGTACTCTGGTTGATGTTCATGCTTGCGTTTGCACAATAATGCTTGTATTGCCATGTTGACTGTGCAGATAGTTACTGGCGTCATCATTAATTGGTGTGGTTTTTTTCAGGGACTGATCATACGAAACAGAGTGCCTAACCATGGGGGGATCTCCTCCAGCGAAGAAAGAGGAAGTGCAGGAAGTTACATGACGTTTTATGGAAGACCTGCATGGAAACTGTTGAAGGACTTAAGAGAGACTGTAGTTTTTCCTTTCCCTAGTGTTGTGGGAAATGCAGTTTATTGTTGGTTGTATGAAAAGCTGCTGTGCATGAAATTAAAGCGAAGAGAGAATTGAGCATAATCCTCGCCTCCGCGTCCTTAATAGAATTGAAACTTACCTTCTCGTAGGCTAGGCAAATTTCTATTAAATTCCAATCAAAATCAATTGTGTGTGATAGATGCCAATGCACACAAAAACTGGGCAACAGTCCTTCCTGTGAGTTGCACACAATAGTCTTAAAATGGAGACCCCGTAAAACTCCTAAGCAAGAGCGATAAGCAGGCTGCGATGCTCTTCAGTTTACATCTAAATGTTTCTGGTGCTCTCAAAAGCCATTTTAAGTGCTATAAGACATTATTTTGAGAAATTGCCACCATTTAGACATTTGCAAAATGGCATTTTTCTCTGCAGCCAAATTACACATTTCAAGCAAAAAAGATCCTCATATGAAAATGAAACTCAAAATTCAATGTTTTGACACCAGGTGCGACCGCTGCAGGTAAGAGCGGTGGTGCTGGCGGGGGAATATAGAGACTACCACAAGGTATAATTAATTTAATTTTACCTTATGGTCCTCTCTCAAAATCCCCCTCCAGCCAGCTCCACCGCCCACTGCTCTTACCTGCAGTTGTTTGACACCTCTTTTCCACAATTTCCGTTACTACAAAAACCTTCTGGATTTAAAGGTCGTGAACTTTGGGTAATGATTTTACCAGTAGTTCCCTTACCTCTTCTCGTCTACCATAGTTATTGAAAAACTTGAAGCTTCCATCAATGCCCCGCTGAGGGGGGACCTTGTTAATAGTTTTGCTTTTCTGTGTGTTGGGGCGGCGTGGCTGGCTGGAAATGCTTTCATTTTTAGGATAAGCGTTATCTCTCCTGCGATTGCAACGTTGTTTCGATCCAATTCCATTTTTTCCATCTAAAAAAAAAAAAAGCCCATGAGTCACTCAAATGTACGTCAGTCTGAAATTCTCAAAGCAGAGGACTGAGTACATATATCATTCTAGACAGTCAATCATGCACTTGCAACAATGTATTCAAGCCAAATATCTGGTGCCCATATAGAAACGACTGTTCGGACGAGAAGCTACCAGCTTGTAATAAGGCCTGCTGGAAAATAAGCACCACTTTCAGCAGAACTTTATTTTTTGTATTTCAACTCTATTGAGACAAATCAATAGTCAAATACCATCACAGAAACAAAGCACTGATTCTTTAAAGTATAAGTAGAACAATGAAAGAACAGAAGCAAACATTTTCCAAGTACTGCATGTACATATATAAAAGATAAGTCGTCCCAACAGTATATAGATGTATGCCAAAGAACAAGAGATTACGTAAACAAACCTTTCAATAGATATAAGCCAATCAATAACGAATGGATAATAAAAGATTGGATCATGTGCCTAAAAAAGGGTCTCAAATGTGATCAAAATGATGTAAGTTGTCATTTAACTTATAAATACTTTTCAAATCTAGGCACTTCCCTTCCCAACATCCTCAATGCTAAGAATGAGTTGTTTATACAACTTTTACCCTCCAAAAACGTAATATATTAACTTTAGCTAAACAGAGCTGTTGAAAGCCATTGAAAGAAGTGGACATAGGAGGCAATTCAGAGGTATTGTATAAAAGGCAAGAAACGCTTTGGGAAAAAGAAAGTAACAGGAATGTTCCTTCAAGTAATCTTCAATCTGGGGGGCGCCAGCAAGATCGCCGCAAAGAAGTGAGGCTCTAGCTGCCCGGACCAACCATTGAGTAACATTCCAGATTAATCGCTGGAATACAAGGAATTAAATTTATGGGTCCTGAAGGCGTTATCGCTGAAGAGCAGATGGAGGCTTGTTCGGGCTCAGCAGACCTCTGCTGCGGCAGAGTCAGACAGCGCCACAGGAACAGCTACAAATCGAGGCAGGCGATGCGCGCGAGGAATAGGCCACACACCCACGGGTTCGGGCCTGGGGGATACACCAGAGGGCACTGGCAGTCTGATACTGAACAACAGCAACTGAACACAACTGGCGACGGGGGTGAGGAACCACTACAGTGCCAGGAGGAATAACAGCCGGGTGAGCACCTATTCCCGTGACGGCTGAGTATTGGAAAGCAGGACCGGAGTGTGAAGCATAGCACTTGAGGACAGTCTGCAAGGAGAGAGATCAGTTCCTTGGAACCCTGCTACCGGTCATTGCACATACTACTGAGTAGTAGCGCTGCTATAGAAGCTAAAGAAAGTCACCCCCAGATTTTACACACTGCTGAGGGGATGAGCTATTGGGTCTGACTGCCTGTGTATGCAAGCACTGCCCACTGCGAGGCAAAGTTATTCCCTGCAAGGCCCCTTGGATGCAAAATAGTGCTTTAACTGAGGCTATAGAGCATACTTTTGGAAGATAGCAGGAGCGGCAACTTAAGGACTGAACTTTGGGGCCTTAACCGCATCGCTGCTGCGGTGATTTTTGCGCTGTGCTGCAAATTACCATTTTGCTGTTGTCATGACGAGCTCAGCTCGTCATCAGCACACGACACCCGTGGGTGATGACGAGCTGAGCTCGTCATCAGCATCGAAAGGGTTAAATAGGGCATAGACGCCCAGAATGAAGGAAAATTGTCCCTTACTCTATTCATAAAAGCTTGGGGCACCACAGATATTCCTACTAAAAAAAGACGATTCTGTGGTGATCATGAATCTCAGGGCCATCTCGCCACCGCCCCAGTGAATTATAAAGCTTTACAGGGATCCAAGCTAGCCACAAAAATAGCGACTGAGGAATGGTCTAGAAGATTAAGCACTAGCCCTTGTATCAGGACCCAAGCCTGGCTCCTGCTGCAAGACCCCTTGAATCTACACGCCTACAATAATCGCAAGACAAGTGCAAACAGACCACCACAGACTGAGGGTCTGGAACAGTTTCTCTTGGCAACTCCTGACAGAATGCTGTGCATCTACCTCGTGCTAGCCTGCTATCCTACAAAACAACAAGAGTGAGCACAATGGGTGGAACTGACCACAGGGCCGGATCAGACTGGATAAGATGGGAAGAACTTACTGAAAGCAGTCAAAACTACCATTTGAGGCGCGAAAAACAACCTGCATGCAGTTGGAACAAACTGGTGCTGAAGCCCCTTTGGACAGCGGGAAGACTATTGGAGATCCTTGCTTCTCACCATCAAAAACAGACTTGTGTCCATTGAGTCCAAAATGGACACCAGGTCTGCCTGTATGGACACCATTGTCCACAAGATTGAAAAACACTACCATAGTATGACAGAGTACTAAAATAGAATTTCTGATCTGGAAGATACCACAGTGAGTAATAAAGCACCCTCCCAGATGGATCGCCTGCTGAAGGTGATCACAGTAAAAAATGAAGACTTAGAAGCACGCTCGTGCCGAAATAATGCATGCATACTTGGACTACCTGAAACAACGAACACAGACTGCATGGAGGATTTCATTGAACGTCTGCTATGCGAGGTGTTCGGCACCGAAGCCTTTTCACAGCACTTGTTGATCGAAAGAGCACAAATCACAGGGAGTGCGACCCTCCCCCTGGGGCACCACCAAGAACAGTCAGAATTTTCAACTACCATGATAGTGACGTGGTGCTACGCCTAGCACAAGAGAAAAAAATAGAATATGAGAACACTACCCTCACCAATTATCCAGATTTCACACTGAGTGCAAGAAGAAAGTTCATTCTGATTAAAAGGAAACTTCAGCAAGCCCAAATAGACCATGCTATGTTGTACCCTGCGCAACATCGTGTGACCAACCAGGGGAAACCGCACTTCTTCCAGTACCCATCCCAGGTGGAGGATTTTTTTTTGTTTTTTTAAAGGAACCATTGTGCAGCATCCAAGGTAAACTCCAACAGGTCCAGATCCAGATGCTCCCCGCCGTTGTCAAAATTGGACTGAAAGCCCCAAAGAGAGCGCACTAGTGACTGGGCGAAACGAGAATGCTGAGAAGAATCCGCAACATTGCCCCTGTTCAAAAATGACTCAGAACTTTTGATGGCCAACAAGGTGCCCTTTCTTTTACTTGTGTATATACCTCTATATATGATGGCGAGCTAGAGATACAGGTCCGGGCACCCTCCCAATATCCCTCCTTTTGTTGGCAGTCCCCAGCTAACGGGACACAGTAGGGAGGAGGGACAGCATAGGCCTCCTAGTAGCACCTCCACGGGAGAACCCCCAATCTACTTTTCTTCTAAGCAATGATATCCAGGATGTTTACAAGCAAGAGATGCTATCTGCTGCATTTTCATTCAAAGTAAATGGTGGGAAGGAAATGAATACCCGACAACTTGGGGATGTCTGGGTGGGAAGGGGTATCAGTCAGCATCATTTTGTTTGAGCAGATTTGTAGATTAGTGCATATCAGCAGCTCTGAGCGTCGTTGCAATATTGGTAAACTTAAATCCATCAGGATCATTAGATAATGGCAGGCTCGAGGCCACTAGCTAAACTTCACTGTATGTCCTGGAATGTCAGAGGGTTAAATAACCCAAATTAAAGACTACATCTTGGAATATTGTGATAGACTTAACATTTAAATTGTTCTGTTACAGGAGACACACCTAGATCCTTCCGAATCACCGGGCTTCGCTGCTCGTTGGGCAATGCTATTTCTCGTCTTGCTCCATATACGCTAGGGGGTACCGATCATTATTAAAAAGAACATGCCATTTGTACCAGAGGCTCCCACCTCATCCCGCAAGGGCAATATTGCATTGTGTGGGGCCACCTGTGGTCCCATACGGTCACAATTGCCAACTGTAATGGCCACAACACGAATGATACCCACTTCTTTGCTACATGTGGTAGAAAACTCACTGTGGGGTCGACATTTGTCCTCTGGGAAGGAGGGGGGAATTTTAACAGTTGTGATGCCCTCACTAGACATCTCAACCATCAACACTACACCGCAGCACAAGGACAGCTGGCACAGATTAATGCAGATAAATATCTTCTAGATGCATGGTGACAATTGCACCCTACTACCAGAGAAGGCATGAACTATTCTGCAGTGCATTCAACATGGTCCAGGCTTGACTACTGGATAATCTCTAGGGGAATGGGACACTGGGTTGACCAGGCTGAACACCTAGCAAGGACATTTTGATTATTCCCTTGTGAAAATGGTTATCCATACAGGGATGCGAGTCGCCGTATAACAAATGGAAACTAAATCCAATAGCTCTGCTGGACGCTGTATTTAAGGCTGAACTAGAACAGGAAAAACAGGACTTCGAGTGTAACAGATTCAGTGCCAAAAGTCACCACTGTATGGGAAGCATTTATGGTCACCATGAGGGGATTATGCATTGTTAAAGGTGGGGGTATACTAAGGGATATTTGTGCGCAGCTTAGCAAAATGGATACCCTGATGATAGCCCTAGAACAGGAAATAAGTAAGCCAACTGCAGAGGGAATCACAAAAGTTACCCTATGGGACAAACTAACCGAGTACAAAGACACAGCGGAACGAGAATGCAAATTCAAAAGTAAATATCAAAGCACAGACTTATGGAGAGGGAGATAGCCCAGCGAAAGCCATAGCAGATTACATTAGACAACCCAGGTTCTCCAACTATGTAACCGAAATGTAAGACTGAAGGAGCTATCCACAGAAATACTACCAACCTTTTACATATTTTCATGACATTACTCAAGCCTATACACTTCAGAGGAGACCACCCCTAAACCTCCCATTATACTTAGACATCACTCTGGACTGCCTGGGGGATAGACTCCCAAAGAGTTTCTAGCAGCAGACCCTTGAAGAGGATGAAATCACTGCAGCCATCATGCAAATGAAATCTGGACAAGCTACGGGTTCTGATGGGCTGCCAGTGGAGTTTTATAAAACCTATGCAGAACAGTTAGTTCCCATTTAAAAAAAAATTGTTTGATGAGGCAAGCGAAGATGGTATACTCCCATTAACCAGGAGAGGCCATGATAACCTCATTGCTTAAGCCCGGGAAGCCGGCCAAGTACTACCAATCTTACAGACCACTTTCGTTTATTGGGACACTAAAATCCTTGTCAAGGCCCACTAATAGGCTAAATATATCGAGTAAATTGGCATTGCCCAGTCAGGCCAGGTTTATACCTGGACAAGCAACATCACAACCACTGAACACTGTTCTCGGTCCTTCAAGACATTGACCCAGACATAACTGGGGTGGCAGTGTTTCTTGATGCCACTAAGGTGTTTGATTCTGTAGAATGTAATCTCACCGGAATCCTTCGGCATATGGGAATGCCCCCAGGCTTTCTTAAATGGCTAGAACTCCTATATCGACAGCCTCTAGCTGCTGCCCTCCTTAATGGTTCCCGCGCCTCACCCTTTTGTATTCACAAAGGAAATGAGGCAAGGCTTCCCATTATTTGCTCTAGCAATAGAGCCGCTAGCAGCAAAACAGACAAGACCATTAAGAGCAGGCATTAGCGTATCCCACCAGACATCTCTTTTTTTTTTTTTTTAATTTTTTAAAACCTTTATTGTAATAAAGCACACAGCTATTCAGCCTAACATCCCGGAGGCAAGGCAGCATGGTAACAGAAGAAGTAGTGTGCAAAGCGATTCACAGCAGGACAATGCAGGTTTGTTTTTTATTTTATATACAAAGAAGAACCTAAACAGAGGCGCCCTAGGGCGCAAGAGAAAGGCAATGGAGAAAAAGGAAGGTCGATGAGTCAGTAGGAGGCGTCGGAGGTCAGGTAAGATTTAGAAAAGAACGTAAGTAGGATGTATGAAGGGGGAAGGAGGAAGGAACAGGAGAATTACAACACGAGTAGCGTAGCTGGTGTCATCGGCTATGGCGACAAGTGTTCGTCACGGGGAATCGGTTCCGGTGGCAGGCACAGATCACCTCTGTATGCATTCCATTCTCCCCACACCTTACCAGACATCTCTTTATATCAATATGAGGATGATATAACCCTATATCTTAAAGACCCACAAGACAATTTAAGTCCAATGCGACAGGAATTTACCAAGTTTGGGGAATATCCTGGAATAGATATTAACTGGAGTAAATCGAACATATTCCCTCAATGACAAGATTACACCTTACGCAATGGACTATCCCCTGGAGTGGAGATTAAATATAAAGGGATTAAGATTACTAGAGACAAAGGTGAATTTATGCGTACAAACTATGGTAGAACGCTAGATACCATAACAGATTCCATTACTCACTGTGCTGATGTCCATGGCAGAAAGGAAGTCGCTAATAAAAATGGTAATATTGCCCAGAATGCTCCATCTGTTCACGAATATCCTATATAACCCAAGGAAATCATACTTTAAGGCTTTGAGAACACAAATGATGGGGAGGTACACAGCTACGGCTAAAGTGGGAAGTATGGACTCATTTTCGCAAGGGGGATTTGAGGTGCCTGATTTTGAACTATATCACTGCGCACAAGCACACTATGCAACGTATTGGTTCCATCCACCCCGATTCATGCCACATCGATCAGTTGAAATGGGGTATATGGATAGTACCCCCTTATCAGGGCTCACTTCAATGCAACTGAAAAAGCGAGATGCTGATCCCACGACTATTATGCACCAACACCGCATGGAGGAAAATAGCCACCAGACTGGATAAGCAGATGCTGTATTCTCCCCGCTTGCCTCTGGTGTACCATCCAGACCTACAGGTCACTTATGAAGGATTATGTAGGCAAGTCTTCGATAGGGTCCAGATAAAGCCATGGGGTGCGGGGGGATCTATACTTTGATGGGCTGTTCCTGACAAAAGAACAGTTCTTTCCTGATCATATACCCACAGCAATGGAGTTATTCATGTTCATGAGACTCAGGCAAAGTGTTCAGGCTGCCACTCCAGAGTTCCCACACGAACCACAGGCTCTCCCACCATTACACAATACTGCAATCAGTACCAACTCAACATGTGACCTCGCTTATCTACCACAGTACACAAAAAGCAATCAAAATATCTCAGGCTTCATCGCACATAGACTGGGAGGAGGAACTGGGCACAACATTATCAGATAAGCAATCTGAATATTTCTCGGAACAGATAGGGAATATAACAGCCAACAGCAGGCTAAGAATGATTAATTATATGTTCTTACATCTCTTGTACTATACCCTGGTCAAACTATACAAGTTTCACCACTATCATTACAGATTTATGTGGTGTAGGCACGTCGGGCGAGTTTTCTACACCTGGCATGGGAGTGCCCAGCAATCCCGGAGTATTGGCAACATGTATTTGCAGCAATGTCACAAATGGTGGGTTCCCCACTCCAGATATCCCCGATCATTGCCCTACTGGGTTATACTGAAGTCTAAACTGTACACAAGAAATACATGGCGTGGGGATTTCTGATAGCAAAACGCAAAGTTGGTTGTAAATGTGGAAGAAGGGCCCCCCAAATTCAAAGATTGGCTTCAGGAACTCATATTATGGCAAGAACAATCACTCACATATGCAGAACTATTTCTGCCTACCTCTAGGCCAAGGGATATATGGGACCCCTAAAAACTTACCTCCTGTCCAAATCAGATGCTACATCAGCCATTACAGATGGGCAAGATGTTATGGGATGAGGGCACAGGGGTGAGGTTAGATATACAGATCAATTGGAAAGCTAAATGTGCCCCATAGGGAAGTATACACTGGCGAATGAGGTATTAATGTACTCAGTTAGCAATTGCCATGTATATAATCAACATGTCGTCACATACTCTAATAAGAACCAATGTATATGCAAACCAGGATAGAACTGTAATGCCTACCGCTAATACACAATGTCATATGAAGATGCATGCATGCGCTGACTGCACTATACAATATTGTGAATGACATGTTTTTGAAAAATGCTTAACAAAAACAACAAAGTAATCTTCAATTTGAAGCCAAAACGAGTGACTGTTTGGGCAATTCTACAATATGAATTATATCAGTCTGGTGCGCTACATCTCCAACAGAGTGAATCGGGACCATGATTTGTGGAGTATAACTTGGCAGTCGACCAGTGCCAGTGTGCAGTATCTTGAAATAACTAAGGCAGGAATCTCTTGGAAGGGAAGGGAAAGTCAAAAGAACAGTCTGCATAATAAGAGGCTTTGATTTCCCCAGCGAATTAGTCAATGCCCTTAATATCTGTGTTAGACCATATTGAAATGGCTAGTAGGTCTAATGCTAAGAAATAATATTGGTGAAAGCGGACAACCTTGCCTATTACCACGATAAATGTTGAAATATGGGGACGTGAATCCACCACAGGTAATCGCTACCATGGGTGAACGATACATGATGCTACTTAACAAAATCATTACCAAATCCCATTCCCTCCATAGTGCGGAACAAATAGCCCCATTCTACTCTAGCAAGCGTGTTTTCCTGCATCTAAGAGAAGGACTTTCGCTGCCTTATCGTTTTGCAATTGCTGCAGTAGGTGCCAAATAGCACGAAGATGATTAGTGGAGGATCGGCCTGGAACAAATCCAACTTGAGTCGGCTGTATTAAGGCGTTAATAACAGTTACGGTGAATGGCTAAAACCTTGGCTAAAAGTTTAACTTCTGAGTTTATTAATAAAACTGGTGAATAAACTAGAACATTCTAAAAGATCTTTGCTTTGGTTAGGAATAACAGTAGTACGGGCCCTTAAGTCAATCGGTAGAGGTCTCAAACGTAATGCCTCATGGACTAAGATCGGGACAGTATAATTTTGGGTAATTTTGTAAAAGTCAGGGGGAACCAGTCTTCCCCAGGGGCTTTACAAGTGGCCAAGCAGTCAATCGCTTTTATTATCTCATCACTTGTGATTTCTCCTTCAAGCTTTTATTTGTCTGTTAATTTAATAAAGTTAAGTTTGGAAAAGCAAGCATCTTCGGACTGATCTAAGCAATTTACAGATGTGTAGAGTATTACATAATAGTTTTGAAACTGATAAAATTTGAGGTATGTGCAAGTAATTCACCTTTAGGATTTCTAATAGTGGGATCTATTTTGGCAGTTTCCTGTTGACATAATTGGTAAGCTAATAGCTTCCCTGCTTTTTTCCCCAGCCTTCAGTGTCGTTGGCAGATATGAAATAGACATTTCTCTGCATGAGAAGTGTAAAGGTTATTTATTAAGGGCGAATTTTGCAGATAATTTCGTGAGTATATCCAGTGATTGTGTTTGAGTAAATGTGGCTGAAAAAGTTGAGATTTCCTTTTCAAGATTAATTTGAGCAATAGTTGCTTGTTTTTAGTGCTGTGTCCCTCATTATTAGACCTCTCAATATTGCTTGTTTGGCACCCCATAATGTTTGTGCTTTGGAGATAGAGTGTTCAGTATCCTTCAGAAATTGTTCTATATATGTGCACAACTGAATTGTTTTAGGGGTTTTGTGAGGAAAGATGAAGTCTCCAAGGAGGTTCTGAGGAACAGGAAAGCCCTTAATCTAAGCAGATGTTGAGATCATGATCTGATATACTGCAGGGAAGTATGTTTGCATGTTTTATTAGTTGCAAAATAGATGAAGCTATCGGGAAATACTCTTGTTCATATTGAGGGAGGATAGGTGGTAAAGGTATAGTCTCATTTGGTTGTAGCAGTCTCCAGGGTTTTTGTAAAGTACAATAGTTTATAAAATCCAGAGCATGTGTATCTCTTATGGTGGATGTCTGGTTGTAAAACCTTATATGTTAAGTGTTTATTAAAGAGAATGGCAACACCGCCTTTCTTTTGTGGTGTGGAGTAGCTAATATACTGCTTAGGAGTGATACTATCTTTTAAGACTTGGCCAACCCAATCTCGTTTTAATTTTACACTTACTGGAGAAGCAAGATGTTTCTTGTATTAATGGTATATCTGGTTCGTTGTGACCAAAATAAATAAGTAGTTTTTTTTTTAGAAAGTAATTCAATACACATTCAAAGAGACAATTTTTAACGGTTTCATGTGAATCAACTGCAGAGATCCGATTGATACTTCAAAAGTAGATGTTAATGTGGGTTGCAAATGTGTATAGAATGTTTAATACCATAATTCATCAATCGGTACTTTGAGGAACATTTGATTGGATAGATTACAAAAATACGAATACAGATTAGTAATGTGTCAAACAAATGTTCAGACAGCGAAGAACAAGGTTTAAAACTTGGGGAGGTGGGTAATAGACGACGTGGAGTAGAGGCAGGTCCGTACTGGCCGTACCGGGCAATCCTCCGGTGCGCCGCACGGGTGGGGGACAAATTTGGGCCCCTGGGGGCCGATTTTCTTACTGGGCCGTTTCTGCAGCATAGCTGCAAAATCGTCCCTGTAACAAAATCGGCCGAAACCCGGCTGGCAAAGAGCTCCGAGGCACCCCCAACCACCCCCACCTGGCCGAGCACTTTACCAGGGCCGGTTTTGATTCCCAGTCCAGCCCTGTGTAGAGGTAAGCAAGGCCAACAGCCGTATGAAGATCAAATCAATAACCCAGATTTAAACTGGGTTAAAGAAATATATCTGTTAGAAATAAAGTATAAGCAATACATGAAGTAGTCATTTCACAGTAAACAAAAAAGGTAAAGGTCCGTGAAACAGAACTACAAAGTATGACCTAGGGGTAACCGAACATATGATCTAAGATCAAAGAGAAAAATCATTTGAAAAGTGGAGAAAAAAGGGAAAGAACAATAAATTCCAAAAATACATTGTAGAGTTTTGGAAAAGAGCAATGAGAAAAATATAGAAGGTGACCATGTTGATGATTTCAGCAGTGATCTGGATTTGTCCCTCGGTTGGATACCCTTTTCTGACTTAACTTTACCACCATAAGACCATTAAGAGCAAGTTTACCCATCTGCCATGTTCATGAGAGTCTGAAGAGATTACTGGTGGGGTTTTATGTAGTTGAAGGTGTAGACTTGTGCTCCATCTCTGAATAGTTTTCTTCCACCTCGTTTGAGAATGATTCCAGGCCATGAGTGTCAAAGTACTTCAAAGTACACCTTAGTCTGTCCCCGATACGTTATGATCATAGTTCCCGGTTCAGAAAGACCATATTTGATATACCTTTTCCTTAACCTAGGACATAGTGCTAGGAATGGGTTCCTCTTGAGGTTAGGAGCGAAAAAGTCAACTGTGATTATAATCTGAGAAGCATTGTAGGTATATGGTCCATGTTTTCTTGCTTCTGTTATGATTTGTCAAGCCTGCTGAGGACAATGGCAACAGGCCAGAATATGACAGGGTGGAGATGTGAGTAGTTTTTGGAGTGAACTCGATGGGCACCTTAAAATTAAAGTTAGAGAAAAAGTTTGATTCGTTAGGGCTGGAATTAGTAAGAAATTGCAAAATATCCTCCTTCTCCAGCTCTGGAAGACCAATCATTCTGATGTCACTTCTACTGCAATCTTCCAGGTCAATTGGTTTTTGTTGACTGTACCATATGTCATGCCTGTGGTCAGGAAGTTTGTAAATTTGTGATTCAACCTCAGTGAGAGGAGTATCCACTAGTTGCATACTTTGAATTTGGATAACCTCCCACTATAAGACTATTTCTAGGGCATTTGCGGCTACCGCATTGTCAACTGAAGCAATTGATTTTAAAGTCCAGAAGTTCTTCGAGCAAAGTATCTATTACGGTTGCAGGAATGCACAGTTAGTGCCAAGTTAAGAGGAGAATTTCTATTGGTTGAGGTATTTGATAGAGCTTCAGTGTTTAATGTGCTTACATTTCAACATAGAAATAAAAATAGCCAGGAGAAAGAAAGTTCTCACTGATGTGAAGTAAAACCAGAAGGAAAGGAATATGCTACTTACCAGTATGCATCTGTTCTTGGCATAGAGAGCTGCAGAGTGGTGCATTATGAATAGATCGCCATCTGGTGTCGAGCTCGGATGATTGCACTTGTTTTTCTCTTGGAGAAGTCTTTTGTAGTCACGAGGCTGGTGACTTCTCCCTTGGGTGATAGTGCGCATGGGCATCGGCTCCATCCTTAGATTGTTTTGCCATAGTAGGGTTAGATGGAGTAGTATGATAGAATACAGAAAGAGATGCCCATGTAAGAGATGCCCATGTAAGTGTATCTAAATAAGATAATGTTGGAACAGACAGGTTTCCGGGGAGGCAGGGAGGGCATGTACCACTCTGCAGTCCTCTATGCCAAGAAATGATGCATACTGGTAAGTAGCATATTTCGTTCAAAGCATATGGGCTGCAGATGGTACATTATGAATAGATTACACAGCAGTTTCCTCCCTAGTGGTGGTCACTAGTGTCTGTTGCAACAGTTTGAAATAAAGCTTTTAATACAGCCTGGCCCACATTTGCTTGTCCTCTTGCCTGCACGTCAACACAGTAGTGCTTTGTGAAGGTATGCGGTGTAGACCAAGTTGCTGCTTTGCATATGTCATCTAGGGGAATGTTCCCTAAGAATGCCATAGATGCCCCTAGTTTGCGTGTAGAATGAGCTCTAGGGGGAACAGTTAGTGTTCTTTTTGCCTTTATGTAACATATCTGTATGCATTTTACAATCCACCTGGCAATACCTGCTTTAGAGATAGGGTTGCATTTATGTGTTTGGTTTTTCTGAAAGTTTGTGTTCTTTCTATGTAATATAATATTGCCCTTTTGAAATCTAGTGTATGTAGGACCCTCTCTGCTACTGTCGGTGGCTTTGGAGAACAAGCATTTGCAATGCAATAGGTCTCGCATTAGGAAAGTTTGAGCTATTGGTATGGTAAATGACAATTTTTTTTATCTATGTGTTGGTTTTGAAAATAGCGAAATGAATAGTTTGTCATTTACAATGCCAATAGTTTTAACTTTTGCAAATGTGACACCTATAACATTTGTACTGCAATATGTGTTGTATTTACGTGACTTAGATGTATTGATATTACAAATAACAATGGCTTAATTTTTTTAAATAATTAATTAATACTTAAATTAAAGTTATTGTAATTTATAATGGCAATAGCTTAAACTTTTGTAAATTACTTTTGTGAAGATTATGTTCAGTGTATTTTATTGTGACCAAAGTCCAAGACCAGAAGTGAAATATTAACATCTTTTTGTGACATTTGTAATAAAGCTTGAAACATTGAGAGCATATTTGAACCAGTTGTTGTTGAATGGTTGCACAGATTGAAGCTGTGGTGGTGCTGAGTGATGCTGTGGTGATGCGATGGCTAGATAGAGGGGGGCGATAGATAGAGTGAGTGCGATAGATAGATAGATATACAGACACAGACAAGACAGATAAGACTGATAGAGTGAGGGCGATAGATGGATAGAGTGAGGGCCATAGATAAGATAGATAGATGGTTGTGTGTGGGGGGGGGGCTGTGTGTGTGTGGGGGTTGTGGGTGTGTGTGAGGGTGTTGTGGGTGTGTGGGGGGAGGTGTGTGTGTGTGGTGTGTGTGTGGGGGGGGATTGTGTGTGTAGGGGGTTGTGTGTGTGGGGGGGGGGGGTATGTGTGCCAGATGAAAAAACAAACCTGCACTACCAGCGACTATGGGTGTTACAAGACAACCAGAGATCAGATGACCATACCAAACATCTACAGACATTGGGCAGAACACGGGTTTTGTCGTTTCAATGTGCTAGAAAAACTGCTATGATTATTACCCAATGTAATCGTCCCTAACACCTTAGCTGCTTCGCAAATATCCCTCCCCAGTGCTGCGCTGTCCATTGGAACTAGTGCTGAATGGACGTCAATGGTCGTGCGCAGCACTGGGGAGGTAGCGCTCGTGACGACCGTTGGCCGTCAGCAGCGCTTAAGAGGTTAAAGTGTCGACCTGGGAAGCAGAAAAGACTCAAGTGGCCCTATCGAGATTCGAACTTCTGACCTTTAGTTCACAAGCAGGTGTCAGCCCTCACTGCTTAAACTACTGATCCACCGTGCTAAAAAAAAACAACAAACAAAACCGAATGCTTTAAATGGTAAAACAAATAAAAAATAGCAAGCAAATAGGAGAGGTGCAGAGACAGAAGAAGACAAAAACCATAACACAAGAAACATCGGGAAAGGAGTAAAGAAACTTAAGGGAGAGCGGCTTAAGAAAAGAACGGAGAGACTAGAACAGACATTTGTTTTTCACAGTTTTATATTGCGTATTGGTGGACTTTAAAGGTGCACAAGTTACATTCAACACAGGGATATTGAGTCATTTGCCCAGAATCAAAGGATGCTGCGCCGTCGTCGGGACTTGGAGATGGTTTCCCCAGTTGCAAATTCGGCAGCTCTGTCTGTAACTCACACCCTCTACTCCCGGGATAACAAATGCCGATGTAAGTCAAGGGTGGTGGATGCATGCACAGAGCAGGCGAAAGGGGCTACGGTGGCGATAGAGAACATATGGGCAGAAAGGAGCTACAGAGGGGGTAAAACGAGGGAGAGGAAAGAGTTGCTATGGGTAACTGGGAGAGAAGAGGAGGTGATGCATAAGGAGCGAAAGGGAGATTTTAAATGAAGGGCTCGGTGGAGAGAAGAAAAAAGGAGGAAGAGAAAAATCTGGAGATTAGTAAAGAGTACAGAGAGGAGAGAGTAGTAGACCTGAAAAGAAGAGCGTTGTGGAAGGAAAGAGGACACAGAAGGTGGCGAGAGATGCAATTTAGAGAGAGAGGGAGAAGCAAGGAAAGAAAACAGGAGTCAGGAAGATGGACAACAGAACGTAGAGACGAAGAGAAGAAAAGAGCAGAGAAATGTGTATGAGTGCAAGGCACGATGGAGTGAGACGAAGAAAGAGCATGCCGGGCAGAAAATAGAAAGTTTACTAAAGCTGGAGACTGCGGAGCTGGGGAAGCCCCCCAACTACGTCATGCATTACCTGGCTATGCGGACAGAGGTCACAGCGCCCCCTATCCCACATCTGTATGCTGAGGAAGCCTCACTTGAGTCCACCACTCCTGCCTTCGTGAAACGTATACGGTGTCCATAGAAGACAGGCGTCTGATAGTGCTGATTAAGAGCAGAAACAGACTAAAGAAGAGAAAACAATCACGCAAAGCCGTAGCATAGAGGCGCTCCATAAACGAACAAGGAAACGTGACGAACCCAATTGCTTTCAACAGGCATTTCGAAAAAATCCTTGCTCGACCATGACATAAAAAAACAAGGCGGAAGAGACGCGAGACGCCAGCGGCCACTCGCGTGCACATCTCCTGTCCTAGTAGTGATCGGGAGGGTGCCGCCGCGCTGCCCGCTGCGACCCGGAAGCTCTTGGCCGGCCGGCCAATCCGCTCGCGGCCGACCGGAAGTCCCACCTCCTGAGGTCCGTGAGAAGAAGGCCTGCCGGCGCATGGAGCGCCCTGCCGGTCCTGGGTAGCCCGGGTCCCCAGGAGGGGGCCGGGGAGAAGGAGGAGTGTGGCGCCTGTTGCGGGGCTCCTCTGACCTGAGGGAGCCCCGATCCAGAAGAGACGCGCCGTGAGGAGCGGAGCGCGAGAGGAGCCCCGCCGGAAGAGCGCAGCCGGTGAGTGGGGCCCAGGGCTGATGTGAAGTTAGAGTCCGTGCCTGCCTGTGTGTATGCCGGGGGGGGGGGGGGGGGGTGTGGGGAGGACTTTGAACAACTTTGGGTTTGTTCTAAGAACCACTTTATTCTGGTGTAACTGTAGAAATGGTTCTTGTAATGTTAATGCCTGTAACTCACTCACTCTCCTGAGGGAGGGAATGGCTATAAGGAAGGCCACCTTCCATGTAAGAAATTGTATTTTACACCTATGCATAGGTTCAAAGGGTGGCCCCATTAGTCTGGTGAGTACTATGTTGAGGTTCCAGACTGGAGAAGGTGGTAGTCTTGGTGGAATTACTCTTTTAAGGCTTTCCATGAAAGCGTTAATTGCGGGTACCCTAAACAGGGATAGATGTTGCCTGTTTTGCAGGTATGCTGCTATAGCTGCAAGATGTACTCTAATGGAGGTGTAAGCAAGGTTACATTGCTGTAAGTGTACTAAGTAGCAAATAATATTTTGTGTAGATGCGTCCAGAGGGTTGATGTTACTGTTACAGTATACAGCAAACCTTTTCCACTTTGATGCATAGCAGGCTCTGGTGGTGGGACGACTTGCTTGCTTAATAATTTCCATACAGTTTGGAGGTAAATTTAAGTATCTAAATTCTAAGACCTCAAGAGCCAGATCGCTAGGTTCAGTTGTTTGGGATCGGGGTGCATTATTTCTCCATGGTTCTGTGTAAGGTGCATGGGTGAGATTCTTAGTTTTTGGTGTGGAACCTGTGAGAGTTGTAGGACCGTGGTGAACCACTACTGCCGTGCCCACGTGGGTGCTACCAGTATCATGGTCATTGAATGTTGGAGTTTTCAAACCACTAATGGAATTAGTGGGAGAGGGGGAAAAGCGTATGCAAATTTGTTGGACCAATTTATCCATAATGCATTGCCCTGCGACAGGTGGTGTGGGTACCTGGATGCGAAGCTTTGGCATTTTGCGTTCTGATGAGTGGCAAAGAGATCTATCTCCGGTTGTCCCCATCTTTGGAAGAATGGCTGCAGTATTTGGTTGTGCAGTTCCCATTCGTGTATTTGTTCTGACTCTCTGCTTAAGATGTCTGCTATCTGATTTTGAACTCCTGGAAGGTGTTCGGCTAACAGATAGATGTTTTAAGGAATGGCCCATCTCCAAATTTCCTGTGCTAGTCTGGATAGTTGGAGAGAGTGTGTGTCCCCCCCCCCTGTGTTTGAATATAATACATCGCTGTCATGTCTGTTCTGACCAGGACTGCTTTGTTGAGAATATGTGTTTGAAAAGCTTTTAATGCTAGAAACACTGCTAGTAGTTCTAGATGGTTTATGTGCAGTCGTTTGTGCTGTACACTCCATCTCCCTTGTACTGTGTATCTCTCCATATGAGCTCCCCATCCGGTGAGCGATGCACCCGTTGTTAGTACCACTTGTGGAATTGGTTCTAGGAACGACCGCCCTTTGGAAAGTTTGTTGTATTCCACCACTTCAGAGAGCGATGCGTGCGGTCGTCTACCAACACCAGATCTGTAATCTGACCGTGAGCCTGAATCCACTGTGTTGCTAGACATTCTTGAAGCGAACGCATTTGTAGTCTGGCATATGGGATTAAAAGTATGCAAGGACATCATCCCTAATAAGTGCATGAACACTCGAGCTGTTAATGAGTGTTGCGGTTGAAATCTTTGAATTAGAGTGAGCATTGTCTGAATCCGGACTGGATTTGGGTATACTGTGTCTTTTTCTGTATTTATAATAGCCCCTAGATATTGTTGAATCTTGTTTGGTTGCAGGTGGGATTTTGTGTAGTTCACCGTAAACCCTAGCTGGTGCAGCAGTTGAATTGTCTTAAGACATTCCTCTTGTGACATGGCGTTTATTAGCCAGTCGTCCAAGTAAGGGAAGACATGTATTTGCTGTCTTTTTAGGTGTGCTGCAACCACTGCTAGGCATTTTGTGAACACCCTTGGTGCTGTTGGGACTCCAAACGGAAGGACCTTGAACT
This sequence comes from Lissotriton vulgaris, assembly GCF_964263255.1. Classification (NCBI taxonomy): domain Eukaryota; kingdom Metazoa; phylum Chordata; class Amphibia; order Caudata; family Salamandridae; genus Lissotriton; species Lissotriton vulgaris. Next base: position 116,961,899 of record NC_141699.1, read on the forward strand.
GATGTCGTCCTATTACAAACCGGAGGTATTTTCTGTGAGCTTTGTGAATTGCGATATGATAGTAGGAGTCTTTTAGATCCAGTGTAGAAAGAAAGTCCCCTTTCTTCAGTAAAGGAAGTACCTGTTGGAGAGTGACCATGTGGAAATGTTCCGCATTTATGTATGCATTGAGAGGTCTGAGGTCTAGTATAGGCCTTCGAGATCAGTCTTTTTCGGGAATTAGAAAGTATAGAGAGTATACTCCTGTTCCTTGTTGATGTTCGGGAACCTCCTCCATCGCATGCTTTTGTAGCAGTGATAGTACTTTCGGTTTTAATAATGTCTGGTCTCATTGGAAACTGTCTGGGGGGCATGTTTGGTGGGGTAGCAGTGAGTTCTAGGCAATAACCATGTTGGATAATTTGTCTCACCCACCTGTCTGATGTGATGTTTTCCCAGACAGGTAGGAACTGTGATAGGCGTCCCCCGACTGGTGTTGCACGGTCTGGGGGGAGCTGTATGGAGTCACTGTTTTGGGGTAGGAGAGTTGCGGTTGTTTCCGCGACATCTACCCTTGTTGTTACCTCTGTAACTGCCTCTAGAATTACCTTTAGGTGATGGTGGTGTAAAAGAGGTTGATTGCTGGCTTGTGCCTGTATTCTTTAATCCGCCTCTATATGTGGACCTACGAAAGAAACCCCTCTTGAGATGGCTGTTGCAATGCTCCCATTGACTTAGCCTTTTGTGTCCTTTTTCATTTTCTCCAACGCCTCATCTGTGCTTGAGCCGAAGAGTGTTTTCCCATCAAAAGGCTGGTTCAATAAAGAAGTTTGTACCTCCTGTTTGAACCCCGAGATCCTGAGCCATGCATGTCTTCTTAACATGATACTGATGTTTATAGATCTTGCTGCAGTGTCTGCTGTGCCTAAAGCACTCTTAATGGAAGTGTTGGTTATTATCTTCCCTTCTTGTATCAGCTGACCTGCCCTTTGTTGATGTTCCTTAGGGAGATGTGTAATGAGTTTCTCTAACTCATCATAATGAGCTCCATCATAGAGTGCAAGTAGCGCTTGAGTATTTGCTATGCGCCAGCTGTTTGCTGGTTGGGATGCTACTCTCTTGCCAGAGGCATCTATTAACTTGGACTCCTTGTCAGGAGGACGAGCTTCTCCTGTTAGTGAGTTTGCCCTCTTACGAGCATTTAAGACTACTAACAAGTCCAGAGGTATTTGGCCCTTACTAAATACTGGGTCTTTTGGGCCTGCCTTATACTTTGTCAATTCTTGGGTTTAACACCCTCGCCCTCACAGATTCTTTAAATATGTCTGATGTGTGAGTGAGGAGACCCTTAAGCATTGGTAGGGTCCCTGAAGATTTTGGTGCAGCAGGTAGTGTTTCTAAAAGGAAATCTATCTGAGGTTCTGCATGTAAATCTACCTTGTGGTATTTTGCTGCCCTATTAATCAATTGTGCTAAACCCGAATTATCATCAGGGGTAGAGGGTTTTGAGGGATACAGGTCAGTGTCATTATCTGCACTGCATCATAATCTTCCCATGGGTCTGTGTCTTCTGGGATAGTATTGTTATCATCCCCAGGAAGGTCCCCATCCCATGTCACTTTCTACATCTGTTGGAGGTGTAGATGGGCGTGGTGTAAAAGGTCGAGGGATAGCTGGCAGAGTATGAGGAAGAGGAGAAGAGGGTGTGTCCATAGGCTGTGGATAAAGGGGAAGAGTTGTATTTGTCCCCATTGTCCTCTTCTTAGGAGTAGAAGCTTTCCCCTCCAACGGTCGAGTCTTCCTCTTTTTAGGTGGTTTTGTCCTCACCGTGCCAGTTTGTGGATCAATGAACAGTCTTGTTTTGGATCTGTCTCTTGCTCCTGTATCGGTACCGAAGCCTTTGGGACCGATAGGTGCTTTTGCTTCTGTGTCTCGGTGTTGTGTTTTCGGCACCGAGAGTTTGCTCGAGTCAGATTTTTTCGGTATCGAGGGAGTCTTCGACGTCGAAGCATGTTTTGGTTTCGACATGGAATGTTTCGACTTCAAGCTCTTTTTGGTATGGAGCTTCGGTGTCTATGTCGACCGTTTATGGGATCCCACATGGTGGGAGACCGAGTATTTTGGTTTCGTTGCCGAGCCAGAAGGCAGGGCGCCGGAAACTTTTTTCGGTTGTCTGACCGGGCTCGAAGGCGGGGTCGACACCAATCGGGGTTGGTTTTTTGGCAAAGGGACGTCGTCACTCACGGTTTGATGAACGTCGACTTAAGACATCTGACTCGTCCGCTTCGGACCCTGACCAGTCCTCATCTTCTTCCTCCTCGGAGTGTTCGACCTTGAACAGTTCTGGGATTGCATCTTACTCCATCCTCGACATCTCGTGTCTTCGGGCTCGACTGTTTCTAATAGTCGACTTGGAGGAGAAAGCCACGCAGGCTTCACAATCCCTGGATTCGTGGTCAGGTGACAAAGGTTGCACACCTCGTGTAGGTCCTTGTGTGGGAATTTAGCACCACACGTTGGACATTTCTTGAATGGAGTCCTTTCCATGGACTCCGGGCGGACTACGTCGAAATAGACCTCCCGGTCCCGTCGACGTAGAGTTGTAAATCTTCGGTGTTGACGTTGAAACGCTTCGAAATGGGAATGAACTCGCGTTCAATAAACAATACCGTCAAATTGGAAAGGGAATACGCGCCAGATAACTTTTTGTCGAAGTCGATCCGGAGCGCTTCGATCCTCATCCGAACCCGATGGCGGAAAAAAACAATCTAAGGATGGAGCCGATGCCCATGCACACTATCACCCAAGGGAGGAGTTCCAGCAACGTGACTACAAAAGACTTCTCCAAGAGAAAAACAAGTGCAATCATCCGAGCCAAACACCAGATGGCGATCTATTCATAATGTACCATCTGCAGCCCATATGCCTCGAACATATGTTTCCCCTATTTTTCCGCTTTACCTCCCTTTTCCTTTTTAAAAGGAATGATGTAGACAAATGCAGCGAGGAAGCTTACCACGGCAACAGAGCCATCGATGAGACCAACAGAAAGTGAAGCAAAGGTAGGATGAACACTCGCAGGGCCAGGCAATCTATGTGTGTGAGTTCTGAAGAGTTATAGCGTTTTCTCCAACCTTTCCGCTGTAATGCTCTATTCAGTTATTCTCCTTCACTTTAACTAGACAAAAGGCATTCTACTCATACCCCAAACCTCTCAAATGGCTCCTCTGCTACTCCATGCCTCCACTCAATCATTCCAAAGCAACAGTAATGCAGCATTCAGTGTTAAAAGGCATTGTAAATGTAGGAGGACAAAGGAGTTGCATTTAGCTGCTTTGTGAGTTAGGAGTAGGAGATTTGCACCAAGCTGGCTTCTTATAAGTCTGGACAAAGTAATTTAAGTGCCATAGAGGTGCAGTGAAAAGCAAAGTGGAAAGAAATACAAGCTCTGCTTCTAGTGCACTTTTATTTGCATGCCAGGATAAAGTAAGGAGGAGGGAGTGACAAAGAACAGTAACAATGGAGCAGGACTCTGGTGCGACTGGTCCAATAGGCTGAGCATTCACTTGTCAGTAATTCCCTTTAATTACTTCAGTAGTCCAGACTATCAATGTCTTCCTGCTGGCAGTCACGTGTGTGCCAATCACTCGGAGCCCTGCTCTTTAGCTCTCCAGAACGTGGCATACACAAGTAGTCCGGTGACAGAAAAAGTGCCCCCACTGAAGAAAAAAGGTTTGCTGTGGACGGGTCATTCGGTTGATTAATCCTGCACCATACAGTAACCGTAGGACGCTGGCTCTGTACATACTATACCAAAGTAAGATATAGTGTGCACAGAGTCCAGTAATACCCCAAAGGTAGGCAGATGTGAAAATAGATAATACCTTACTCTCTATTTGTGGTAGTGTGGGCGAGCAGTAAGGCTTTATCACAGGGTAGTGTTAAGCATTTATTGTACACACTCAGGCTAGGAATGATGTAGCGCTCAAGGCTGAACTCGGACCAATTTGTTTGTATAAAACTATTAATTTTATTTCTAGAACCAAGCCAGACCTGGTGCAGGTGAGTATAATAATTTGCAAGATATATGCAGTGAAATACAAGTTGAATGCAGTTTTGCATGCAGTGGGTTGGTTTACAGGCAAGTCAGTCAAAATTACTTTAGTTACTTTTGAGATTACTTTTTAAGTTACTTTTTCTACTCCGTGTGATACGCCTAGATATCACATTGGGATATTTCCTAGAGAAAAAGTAATTCAGTTTATGTACATTTGCAGTGTAAGGTTTCATACAAACCAACTCAACACTTGAAAGATTTTTCACAGAGAAGCAGTCAATGCACTCCTATGGAAGAAAACAGTCTGGTTGGTTTATCAGTAAGTACTTAGGTTTTGGAGTTGGTATTCTGGGGTTAGAACCAGGGTTCCCCAGAGTCTATGCACTTTCAAAGAACCCTCCGCACTAGTGCGACCGGGTGCTGAGGCCCAATGTCAACGAATGGGGGGTTAAGGGGACTCCGGTTGGTGGCTGCTCATGAGCAGGCCACAAGATTGTGGGAGCAAAGCTCCAGGACTTAAGCTCAGTGCAAAGGAAGGTCTGTGTTAGCATACAAGGTGTACGCACAGGGGGCGGCCAGTTGCAGGGTGTTAGTTGGTATCTGGTACCCTGTTGGTTTCAATGGGAGTTGTCAGTCTTGGATTTTGGCTGCAGGCTCTGTTCAGTAAGTCTTTTGGGGGGAACCAACAGCTGGGCAGGTAAGTTAGAGGGCTTGGGATGTAGGTGCACCTCTGGTTCTCTTCACAAGGGCGCAGAGCTGCTGGATGCAGAAGTGTCTTTTGGGGTCGGATTTCATCTTACCGGGTCACTCACAGTTGGGAGGGTGAGGGGGTCTCCGTGCAGGTGACACCAGGGAGTCAACCGATGGTGGACTCAGACTCTGGAGCGCTGGGGGACCTCGCTGGGCTAACCTGGATTCGGGCAGTAGACTGTGTGCAGTGGTGGGCACACCTTCTGGGCTGTGCTAATATTTCCCACCTGTCTTCCTGCTGAAAAGGAGGGGAGACCGGAAGGGGGCCTGCTCCTGATAGCAGAAGGCAGGGGGTCTTGTTACAAAGACATCAAGGCCTTTGGAAGCTCCCCTGCCCCAATGGCTCTTGGTCTGGGGAGGTGACCACCTCCACCCACAAAAGGCTTTGTTTCTGGGCTCTGGGAGCAAAGGCTCCTAACCCAGGGGGTCCAGAAACGTGTCCCGTGGTGGCAGCCTGGTGTTTACCAGTCAGGGCATCCACCAGAGGCTGGTCGTTTTCCGGTGGGCATCTCTAAGATGCCCTCTGAGTGCATTGTATAATTAATCCCACACTGGCATCAGTGTGGGAGTATTATGCTGAGAAATTTGATACCAAAATTCCCAATATTGAGTAAAGTCATTATGGTGCTGTGGAGATTGTAATGAAACACACAGACCATATACTTATATGGCTGTACTGCACTTACAATGTCTAAGAATGGACTTGAACACTAAGGGTACAGTGCTCATGCAACTGTACCCTCACCAGTGGTATATGCACCCAGCTAGAGGGCTGTCTTACCTATACCATAGGCAGTGGGTTGCAGGCATGGCACACAGGTATTTGTGCCATGTCCACTCTTAACTTTTCTCTGCACCACAATACGCAGCCTGCAATTGCAGTGTGTGTGTGTGTGTTAAGGTACAGGACCTCCAAGGGTGGCACAATATGTGCTGCAGCCCTTAGAGGCCTTACCTGGTCACAGTGCCCTTGCTACCCATTGTATCTTTTACCAGGGGCTTACATGTGGTCAGAGGTGCCAATTGGGGGTACAAGATACAGTTTTGGGAAAGTACACAGGCCCTGGGAACCAGATTGGCAGGGGCCCAGGGCACATCAAGTCAAAGTGCATCAGGAATCTGGCAAAATGTTTGGGGTGGTTACGGCAACAGAAATCCCGCTTCATACAGTACCCAGGTGTGCAGGGCAGTGCGAAGAATGGCTCAGGCCTCACTTCGCCAGTCAGACCCTCAGGTAGAAGCCACCATCACCAACTGCATCAAGCTCCGTCCCCTTCAGCAGAACAGTAAACTGAATCACGCCTGGCCAAGAATGCACAAACATTACAGAAGCTCGTCTTCATATCTGCTCATGCAAATGTAAAAATCATGTTTAATATGCTCAAACGTGAGACCTCACAATCTAGGTTTTAAACAGTACACTAAATAACCACCTTGTCTGCTGCTTGTTACTCATTCATGCATTACAAAGGAGAGGTGCAGTACTACAGAAGTAGTATTACCAGTGTACAGGTGTCGGGCCTTTTAGTTAGGAATTCTATGTCAGGAGGCTCCTATTATGCTTCTCTTTAATGCAACATCAAACAGTAGACAATCAGAACACTTTAAACATTCAAAAAAACACAATTCCCATGACCATTATCCAGATCATCCTAGTCCAACCACCAATCAGAGCCCCAGCCTCCTTAATGATACTGTATACTATGACCATTCCTCTTTGATGCTCAGCAGCCAAGACTAGTCCTCTAGTTTTATATGTATGTCACTATGTATGTGCACAGCAAGGATGTGCCTTAAGTGCAGTGCTCAATTTGAGCTGGTGCTTGGCACCGGCACTTATAACAGTCTGCCACATGGTGGTGCTGTTGGTCTAATTTAGTGTCGAGCACAACAGCTGTTTATTAGCTCATCCTACATTTAGAATGACTAATTCCTGCCTCCCATGCCATTCTTAAAGCTCTGGGGACCTCTATTAGTCTGCATTGTCATGCTTGGAGTTTGATGGTAAGTAGTGGTGTTGGTACGGCCACTGGCAGTGCTGGGAAGGGCAATTGGTAGTGCAAGCTGTAGTGGCCTCCTAACAGGACCCCTGGCACTTTATTTTTTTATTACAAATTAAGCACTACTTTAGGGTTGTGTTCGAGAGTCAATCACACGGTCTTAAACGCCATCCTAAGGAGAAGAATTCTCTCAATTGCCCTATGGTTAATGGCAGTTTGTTGAAGACACTTCTATTGACAGCCTATTTCACATTTGACAGCAGTTCATGAACAATCCTTTTCCCTGTGCAAAGCAGAGGGGGAGTTTGGAACAAGGACTGCACCCACCGGGCCCTTCCAACAGTGGCAGTTCTCTGTCTGTAGGCCCGCCCACCATCCACAAATGCTTCTTCTGAGCTCCATTTGGGTGACACCGCCCACAGTTTCAGCTACTTTTCCCTAGGCTTGACTTCACAAGTTTTTCACTCGACTCCCTCGAGTTTTTCACAGCTCCCTTCTGATGCCCTGAGAGCTTTGAGCTTGACCCGGGTTGTAAAATAGAAAAGGGCTGAGCTCTAGGACAAGCAGACTACTTACTCCACAATCAAACCATCCTTACACAGAACTGTCACTCTTTTGGAGCATGCTTGGAGCCCTCTTTCCCCATTACGATCCTCAGACCTTTCACTATACCACTAAAACAGTATGGAGACTGCCTTTGGGCCGAAGACCTGAATGCCTCCTTCCAGGTTGGGAGGTCTGAAGAGGACTTGCCTTCCAAGGCTAAAGCATCCAACTGGCCACATGCAGAGGCCTTCGAACTCCTTTAGACTGGATCAAGAATATGCTACTGAGGCCAGTTCAAAATCCCCATCTAAGGAAGTTATTAATGTCTATTCCAACGATTCCAAACATTGGGATTCATCCTAAGAAAAAGTCAAGCCAGTGTCAAAACCAACAGGAAACAGTAATGCAGCGGGCTCTGGGGTCCAGTTACCTGGTCATCCTTTTAGCTTTTCAATCAGACAAGATCATTCACCTTCACATCTCTGATAGGGTCCACTTCCCAAGGGTTGCAGATTATGTCCATGCTTGCTTCAGAGGGGGTTTGAGAAATGTGCGAGAAACCACCCGAGGGTTCTCCAGCACCTTTCTCCCAGGTAAGGTGGCAGACACCCAATAGGTGGACCCAAACATGGTCACTTTTACTGAAAGTTCTCCAAAGACCAAGAAAGGTATTGATCATGCATTCTAATCATACCAGAACAAATTGTTGAACAATGCTGTTACCCAGAACAATATCCTCGAATTAGCATATCAGGCCAAAGAGAAGTCCTCTATTTATCTAGAAGATCTAAAATAATTGACCCAGCGTGGCATTTACAAACAATAACTGCACAATCTTACAATATCACAGTTGAACCATTTTGTTGAACATGGATCCCAAACTCTCCGATCTAGCCTCAGCAGATATAAGACTAAAGAAAATGGGGTGCTATTCAGCACAAATGTAGTCAAAGATTGGGCAAATATGTCAACAGTTTCACAGCCCTAGACAAGGCGCAGTCATTCCCTACGAGTATCATACCCCTTTTGAGTGGGCTGGGTGATTCAGAGGCTACATGCCCACCTGTGGATTCAAACAAAGCCCTCATAGGGGGGTTAGAATCCAAGGCAGAGAATACTGTCAGACAGGACCAAAGTGAACACATTCTTCCCTTCAAGAGCATGAGTGAGCAGAGGGCATTTATATGCATGCAGGTGCATCTACCACTAGCTTTACAGGTGAGCCGTATTCCAATATCCAAAGTCAAGTTGAAGGAAGAATTCACTCATTCTTTCACAATCTGCGAGCCATTACCCAAAACCAGTGGATTTTAAATATGGTACAAGGTTAGAAGCTGAAGTTCTATGAGACTTTCGCACATTCATACTCCCTCTCAGTTACATTTTTCCCCAACAAGAACAACAGTTTATAAAGTATGGGGTTCATGAACTTTTAAACAAAGAAGCCATCTGTCTTTCATAGACAGATAACAGACGAACTGTCAGCCATATTTTCTTGTGAGCAAGGATGGTGAGTTTTACAGACTGGTGCTAAACCTTCGAGATTTCAATGCATGGATAGACTACAAACATTTCAAGATGGAGGGAATTCATCTTTTGAGAGATCTGCTCCAGGAGTAAGATTGGATGGTTGTCGAGTTGAGACTCCTTCCTTTCAAAGCCCATCTTTTCCCCTAACAGGTGATTTCTCCAATTGCAGTGGCATACCGACTGTTTTGAGTTTATAGTCCTTCCAGCTGGTCTAAGTTCAGCCCCCGTGGGCTTCACCAAACTGATGTGCCCTGGAGTAGAAACTAAGCACAAAATGAGGTTACCTGATAGTTTACTTAGATTTTTAAATTATGGCATAGGATCACGCCACTGTGACTCTGCACATTTCATACGCATCCCAGCTCCTCCAGGAGTTGGGGTTTATCAACAAGGCAATGTTAATTTTTATGCTGACCCAGTGTGTAGCATTTGAGCTTACAGGTGGAAGCAATACAAGTGCAGCTTTGCCTACTGGGACAGAAGGTGAGGTATCGCAACAAGGAATCAAGGTTAGTGTTACCCAGACAGACTGTCCGTGAGATCTCACCAGAACTGTTGATCTGTTAGCCTCCTGCATTCAAGCAATATTCCCAGGACCCTGTATTACAGGGTCCTTCAGAGATTGAGGAACTTGCATTACCAAATGGGAGTGTCTTATGCAAAGCAGATATGTCAATGGAAGCCAGTACAGAGATGAACTGGTGGTTGGATCATATGGAGGATTTTATTGACCAAGCTATTTTCAGTCACCTTATAGAGTCTGTGATCGAATCTGATGGCAAACGTGGGGTTAGGTTACACACAGCAAACTATCCACGATAGGTAGGTGGCCACAGCAAGAGCTTTGCCTCCCATACATTAACTGGAACTGTTGGCAGGATCACTATCACCAGAGGGCCAACTGTATTCTGTTGTGGGTGGACAATATTTCCTGGGTTCAGTATATTAACATGTTGGGAGGGGGGGAAAGTCTGGTTTGTTGGCAGAGATATCCAAGGACTTGGCATTACTGCCGCCAACAGTCTCCTTTTGTTTGCCTTGTTCGCCAACAGTCTCATCAATTGTAAAATACCCGCTAGGCCGGAAGGATATGCCAGTGATACGAACTCCAAAAACCTTACTAAGCAGCAATTGGATACTGTTCACTTTAATTTCGGATTCTCACTCACTTTGGGGCTGTGTTCCATGGATCGGTATGCACTCAGGCTGAAAAGCACAGCCATGGCTCAAAGCTCTTCTATAGATACCTTGAAATCCCAAAATGAGACTTCCAGTCTTCCTGAAATTGCTGTAGGACCTGGTGAAGAAGCCACATCCCTTCTCTGTGTTGTTTACTGTCCCAGATGCCAGGCAGGGTTTCAGGGAACGTGTGAATTGGTCGGGCCTTCTGCAGCAAGCTCATTTCTAGGTCAGTCTTGGTCTGCCAATACTCCTAAACTATATTTTTCGGCAAGGAGAGGAGTTAGTTGGTGCAATGTACGGGGTGGGGGTCCTGTGGAGGCTGAATTGCATTTAATTTTGAACATCTATCAGCGTGTATTAGCTTAGACGTCAGTAAACTATGTTAGATATGCTATTTCAGCTGGTCACAGCCCGCTGGAGGGGAACCAGTGGACAAATCTCCCTTTGTAAGGTATTGAGGGGTACTAGTATGTTTCACCCTCCTACACCCAGGTTTTGGGTGCTTTGGGATGTGAATATGGTTGTATAGTTCTTGGAACAATGGCCTGATAATGGCAATTTGTGTAGGAAACTGCTATCTGCCAAATTGACTTATGCCTTATTTCATTCAGGAGTGTCAGATATACAAACCCTGGACTTAACAGGTAGTGTTCTCTCTGCAGAGTGTCTCATTTCCATGACTGACAAAAACAAATTTGATTCAAGTTAGATAACTTATCCAGCTTTTCCTTCCAACCCGATGAGTCTAGAGCGTGGTTTGAAAGCATGCTTGAGATTTGTATAAGATATGTGAGACCGGAACCTATGGATCAATTACTGATTGCGCTTCAAAAGCCTTTCAATCCAGTGACAGCAACTACCTTGGCCTAATCGGCACAATAGCTGTTAGCTTAGGCTGGTGTGAATGTCAAGCAATTTGGTGCTCATTCTACTAGAAGGGCTATGGCATCAAACGTTTGGGTTCTAGAATAGAAGAATGAATGACTGGTCATCAGAATCTACATTTTGCTTGTTTTATCATAAACCAATTGTTGATGGTGCTTCTGTGGTAGTGGTAAGATAGAACAGGAGTCAAACCCATAGACCTGGTCGGGATCAGGGTAAGGAAGTAGAACAAGGAACAATATCCCTACAGGTAATATTCAATAGGCAGTTACATATGTATGTGAAAGCATTACACAAACAGAAAAGGAGACAAAAATTCAATTGGTCTTGTGTAGTTACTCAAATTGTAGTTTGAAAGGAAAAATATGCAGGGTCATATTCATACAGTTGGAGCAGCACTGTATTAGACAAATCATATGACAACCGGAAATATACTTGTTGCTCAAAAGGTGTACAAGTGAACAGTGGCAACTCAAGTGTTGAAAAGGACAGCGAAAGCGGCGCAGTGTAAGCAAGGTGGAGGTATCATACAGTGGGTGGCTGGGTGAAGGGAACTAATCAAGTGACTTAGGTGTTCAATTCACGATTAGGAAACAGCCACAGTAGAGAATGTGCCAGTTAATATGCTGTAGAGTCGACGGCGTTTCGATACTCGATTGTTTGGGATCGTCATCAGGACATGGTTGTCTTAAGTAGAAGTGCTGGCGGCAGGAGGGTGTGCAGCAATGGGTCCCTGGAGGGAGGCAAGCGAGCAAAGCGTCTTGCTGAACAATTTTGAGTGGGCCTTGAGAGAGGATCCGCGAGGTGGGGGTGAGTCTTCCTGTACAGGATTTACTCCGAATGTGACCCCGATTAATGCAGGTCTTTCCACGCGGACGATCATCACGATCGCCGAGACAATCTTGACGACAGATCCCGGCACTCACGTCTGCCCAAAACAATTTAATCTACCAAGGAAGACTCACCCCCACCTCGCGGATCCTCACAAGGTCCCCTACAAGTAGAAAATGAGCACGTCATGATCTTCCCCGACTACGCCAAAGTGGTGCAGAAGCTTCGAACATCCTTCCTAGAGGTGAAACGTTGCATGCGAGCTAAACGTACAGTATTTGTTGTTATTCCCAGCCCGCCTGAAAGTCATTCATGCCGGTACTACGCACTTCTCCACTGCCGCAGATGCGTGCAAATGGACGGACCACCACGACACAAGAGACCCCCCTATGGATGTACCACGAGGGCACACAGAGCACCGCGCAATAGGAAGCGCGCCCCACAACCGAAGCAAACGCAAGGACGACAGGGATGGAGGGAATCCACAGAGCGCCTTGTGATGGACTCCCCGGACTTGGAGCAAATTATACAAGAAGGTCGCAAGGCCCTCCAGGCTGTTACTGTGTTCGGGGCGCCGCCCTCTGAGGTGGACATTGAGGGAGTCCCCCATCTCTTCTCTTCGGGAGGTGAAGAAGACCGCAGGACCAGCTTCATAGTGGCAGTCTAAATGATTAGGCTTAAAACTTGGCTAAACAATGGTGTGGATAAAATTGTAACTTCTATAACAGCACAAATGCAACTGTCACGGCTTGAACAGAATATGCAAAGAGCCAATGCTCGCTGATTAAATAAACCATGGTAATTCTCCCAGAATTACATGACCCACAACACCTGGCACGAGGCATCTCCAATCATTCCCCAGTGTGTGTACATTATAACCTAGGTTCCACTAACCGCACTTACCAATGGAAACTAAACCTGTGGTTTCTTAAAATACCCCATATCCATGCTAAACTCCACAAAACCACTGATAATTACATAGTATAAAATTAGGGCACAGTAGACTGCCAATATCTTGTGGGAAGCCTATAAGAGTGATTAGAGGACAAGTATCTCCCTAATAGCAAGTCACAAATAGGAAAACAAGCATTTGCAATGCAATAGGTCTCGCATTATGAAAGTTTGAGCTATTGGTCTTGTAAATGACAATTTTTTTTTATATATGTGTGTGTTTTGAAAGAAGCTAAATTAATAGCTTTGTCATTTACAATGCCAATAGTTATAACTTTCGCAAATGTGACACCTAAAGCATTTGTAATGCACCATGTTTTGTATTTACGTGACTTAGATGTATTGATATTACAAATAACCACTGCTTTTAATTTTTTAAATAATTAATACTTAAATTAAAGTGATTGTAATTTATAATGGCAATAGCTTAAACTTTTGTAAATAACTTTAGTGAAGATTATGTTTAGTGTATTTTATTGTGACGAAAATCCAAGAACAGAAGTGAAATATTAAGATCTTTTTGTGACATTTGTAATAAAGCTTAAAACATTGAGAGAACATATTTGACCAAGTTGTTGTTGAATGGTGGCGTTCAGTGATGCTGTGGTGGCGTTCAGTGATGCGGTGGTGGCGTTCAGTGATGCGGTGGTGGCGTTCAGTGATGCGGTGGTGGCGTTCAGTGATGCGGTGGTGGCGTTCAGTGATGCGGTGGTGGCGTTCAGTGATGCGGTGGTGGCGTTCAGTGATGCGGTGGTGGCGTTCAGTGATGCGGTGGTGGCGTTCAGTGATGCGGTGGTGGCGTTCAGTGATGCGGTGGTGGCGTTCAGTGATGCGGTGGTGGCGTTCAGTGATGCGGTGGTGGCGTTCAGTGATGCGGTGGTGGCGTTCAGTGATGCGGTGGTGGCGTTCAGTGATGCTGTGGTGATGCTGTGGTGGCGTTCAGTGATGCTGTGGTGATGCTGTGGTGGCGTTCAGTGATGCTGTGGTGATGCTGTGGTGGCGTTCAGTGATGCTGTGGTGATGCTGTGGTGGCGTTCAGTGATGCTGTGATGCTGTGGTGGCGTTCAGTGATGCTGTGGTGGCGTTCAGTGATGCTGTGGTGGCGTTCAGTGATGCTGTGGTGGCGTTCAGTGATGCTGTGGTGGCGTTCAGTGATGCTGTGGTGGCGTTCAGTGATGCTGTGGTGGCGTTCAGTGATGCTGTGGTGGCGTTCAGTGATGCTGTGGTGGCGTTCAGTGATGCTGTGGTGGCGTTCAGTGATGCTGAATGATGCTGTGGCGTTCAGTGGTGCTGAGGGGTGGTGCTGAGGGGTGGTGCTGAGGGGTGGTGCTGAGGGGTGGTGCTGAGGGGTGGTGCTGAGGGGTGGTGCTGAGGGGTGGTGCTGAGTGATACTGGGGTGGTGCTGAGTGATACTGGGGTGGTGCTGAGTGATACTGGGGTGGTGCTGAGTGATACTGGGGTGGTGCTGAGTGATACTGGGGTGGTGCTGAGTGATACTGGGGTGGTGCTGAGTGATACTGGGGTGGTGCTGAGTGATACTGGGGTGGTGCTGAGTGATACTGGGGAGGTACTGAGTGATGAGGGTGAGGGGGGTGTGGGGGTGTGAGTGTGGGGGTGTGAGTGTGGGGGTGTGAGAGTGTGGGGGTGTGAGAGTGTGGGGGTGTGAGAGTGTGGGGGTGTGAGAGTGTGGGGGTGTGAGAGTGTGGGGTGTGAGAGTGTGGGGGTGTGAGAGTGTGGGGGTGTGAGAGTGTGGGGGTGTGAGAGTGTGGGGGTGTGAGAGTGTGGGGGTGTGAGAGTGTGGGGGTGTGAGAGTGTGGGGGTGTGAGAGTGTGGGGGTGTGAGAGTGTGGGGGTGTGAGGGTGAGGGGTGTGAGAGTGGGGGTGTGAGGGTGAGGGTGAGGGGTGTGAGGGTGAGGGGTGTGAGGAAGGGTGAGGGGATGTGATGATGAGGGTGTGAGGGTAAGGGGGGTGAGGGGGTGTGAGGGTGAAGATGAGGGGGTGAGGGTGAAGATGAGGGTGAGAGGGTGAAGATGAGGGTGAGAGGGTGAAGATGAGGGTGAGAGGGTGAAGATGAGGGTGAGAGGGTGAAGATGAGGGTGAGAGGGTGAAGATGAGGGTGAGAGGGTGAAGATGAGGGTGAGAGGGTGAAGATGAGGGTGAGAGGGTGAGAGGGTGAGAGGGTGAGAGGGTGAGAGGGTGAGAGGGTGAGAGGGTGAGAGGGTGAGAGGGTGGGGGTGTGTGAGGGTGTGTGAGGGTGTGTGAGAGGGTGTGTGAGAGGGTGTGAGAGGGTGTGAGAGGGTGTGAGAGGGTGTGAGAGGGTGTGAGAGGGTGTGAGAGGGTGTGAGAGGTTGGGTGAGGGTGAGAGGTTGGGTGAGGGTGAGAGGTTGGGTGAGGGTGAGAGGTTGGGTGAGGGTGAGAGGTTGGGTGAGGGTGAGAGGTTGGGTGAGGGTGAGAGGTTGGGTGAGGGTGAGAGGTTGGGTGAGGGTGAGAGGGAGGGTCAGAGGTTGGGTGAGGGTGAGAGGTTGGGTGAGAGGTTGGTGAGGGTGAGAGGTTGGGTGAGAGGTTGGTGAGGGTGAGAGGTTGGGTGAGGGTGAGAGGTTGGGTGAGGGTGAGAGGTTGGGTGAGGGTGAGAGGTTGGGTGAGGGTGAGAGGTTGGGTGAGGGTGAGAGGTTGGGTGAGGGTGAGAGGTTGGGTGAGGGTGAGAGGTTGGGTGAGGGTGAGAGGTTGGGTGAGGGTGAGAGGTTGGGTGAGGGTGAGAGGTTGGGTGAGGGTGAGAGGTAGGGTGAGGGTGAGAGGTTGGGTGAGGGTGAGAGGTTGGGTGAGGGTGAGAGGTTGGGTGAGGGTGAGAGGTTGGGTGAGGGTGAGAGGTTGGGTGAGGGTGAGAGGTTGGGTGAGGATGTGTGAGGGTGAGAGGTTGTGTGAGGGTGAGAGGTTGTGTGAGGATGAGGGCGTGTGTGAGGATGAGGGCGTGGGTGAGGGTGAGGGTGTGGGTGAGGGTGAGGGTGTGGGTGAAGGTGTGGGTGTGGGTGAAGGTGTGGGTGAGGGTGTGGGTGAAGGTGTGGGTGAGGGTGTGTGTGAGGGTGAGGGTGTGTGTGAGGGTGAGGGGGTATGAGGGTGAGGGGTTATGAGGGTGAGGGGGTATGAGGGTGAGGGGGTATGAGGGTGAGGGGGTATGAGGGTGAGGGGGTATGAGGGTGAGGGGGTATGAGGGTAAGGGGGTATGAGGGTGAGGGGGTATGAGGGTGAGGGGGTATGAGGGTGAGGGGGTGTGAGGGTGAGGGGGTGTGAGGGTGAGGGGGTGTGAGGGTGAGGGGGTGTGAGGGTGAGGGGGTGTGAGGGGGTATGAGGGTGAGGGGGTATGAGGGTGAGGGGGTATGAGGGTGAGGGGGTATGAGGGTGAGGGGGTTTGAGGGTGAGAGATGTAGGGGGTAAGGGTGATAGCGTTCTGAGGGTGTGGGTGTGAGGGTGGGGAGGTGTGTGAGGGTGAGGGGATGAGGTTGAGGGGGTGTGAGGGTGAGGGGGGTGAGGGTGTGTGAGGGGGCGAGAGTGAGAGGGTTGTGAGGGTGAGGGGGGAAGGTGAGGGTGTGAGGGTGAGTGAGTGTCTAGAGGCAAAGCATAGTGGATGTAGCATTGCAGCTAGCAAGTCAAGTGTTTTCAAGCTGAGTGCCCTGTGCAGGAGCATCGCTGGAGTACAATGTCTTGCAACTTAGTTAACATGGTACGTCCTGGGTACTAGGGGACTCCTTGAGCCATTTCTGTGTGAGGTTGGACCCCCCCTCTCTGTAATGCGTGCTGGGATTACCTGCAGGTTCTAACAATACAAGAATGACCTCGCCATCTGTAAGCCTAAACACTGAAGTCCCTACAGGAGTCACTCACCTCTGTGATCATACACACCGAGAGTCCCCATAGGACCTTGCAATGCAGGGGTCATTCCCACCTCTGTGATAATTCACACTGAGAGTCCCCATAGATAGGGTGGACAGAATTTTAAAGCAAAAAAAAACGGGACATTTTAAGGAAATAGAAGGAGGACTACAATTTTACTTCAGGGATGTCAGCGCTCCTCAGCAGAGAATTACAGATTAGGCAGTAAGAATATACATAAAGGCCATTTAAACCCAGTAGCGTGCCCGATAATTGAATTGTTTTCTTTAAATAACTGATAACATTCCCTGCTTTGTAAACATTAACCACGCAGCTTTTTAAGTCACAATCACAGTACACAAAATATCACATACGATATACCTACACAACGCGCGAGTAGTGACATGAAGGACAAGAAAGACAGCAGAACCTAAAACACAAACAACATCAAAGCCAAAACATAAAACCGCAGAACTCGACTCAAAACAAAAACCAGTATAAAACACAATATATAACTAATTATACAGATTGCAATCTATAAAACTATAACATTCTGAGCAATTACAGACTATGGTGAAATTGCGCAGGATTTCTCAAAATGCTTTTGAGTTGTAACAAATCGTAGAGGGCTGTCAAGGTGCACAAGCTAAACTCGCAGGGCCAAAGTGGGCTGTCATTGCCATCTTTAGAGCGAAGGATTCGGCGCACGGGGAAGGGGCAGAGAGCAGTGAGACATGCTCCTGGGTGAAAATGCCCTTTTAAGGACATGCATTTTAGCCGCGCTCTTACAAGGTGCTTTTGAATAACAAGTAGCCTTATAGTGTGAAATATCTGCTACTGCTCCTAAGTTTGTGGTTCAGACCCTGCTAATACAATGCCTACACCTTCCTTGGCTGCTTCACGGGCACGTGCATTATGCACGGTGCATCCTCAACTCTGCTTATGTATCGATATTCACGCGGCTCCAGTTCCTCCAAACCCACCTAATAAATACGGATATTGTTTCTCTACACTTTCTGCGTCGTTGGCTTCAAAAACAGTCGCAAATTGCAGTGTACGCGGCGGAGATAAGTGCGCGTGAACTGCACGCGATCGAATCCCAACGTGGCTCGGTCTGCTGTTTATCCTTCACCCTGGGTAAAATGTAGACCGTTTCTTAGGTGGCAGACTTGTAAAATTACAGCACTTGAATGTCGGATGGAGGCACTATCTGAGTGTTACATTAAAATACATGTCCCATCAGCAAGCATCACTCCAACCCCGCGCACACCTTATGCCACTAAAATTCAGTGTCAGGCAGACGCAGAGTTTCGTCCGTCCATCTTCGAATTGAGCACCCCTGAAATCCATAAGAACACGCATATTGTCAAGAATGCGCAGAACTGGATGTGTGTCTGCGGGCCTGGGTACTATCAGATGATCCGATGTCGTTTAACTCATCAGATGTCAATGAGCTCGTCCGATGGGACAGTAAATGTCAATATAATTTTCAAATGTAATACTGTCAGATATCAAGTTTTCTGAAGCCAAATTATCGAGTGCTATTGTTTGCGGTGACACTTTGTAACGTCAGGTTACACTCTGCGCCATCATTAGATGTCAAACAAGTTTAAATAGCAAAAGCTCAAGCAGCAATATCGAGAGGTGGTGGGGGCAGGGTTAAGTGGTAGGGAGAGACGGCTGGGCAGGCTGCGATGGGCTGGTGGGAGGAGAAATGCGAAGAAGTCACAGCCTGGCAGCCAAAGTGAAGTGAATAATTAGGGGAGGAGAAATACCAGAGGCCGGCCAAGTGCACGCTGGGGAAGCCTTTAATGTGGCCTGGCGGCCGTGGAGAAATGCTGCTGGCAGTGGGAGGGCTGGCATGCTCGACCACAATGAGTCACGTGACTCTCGTGCACTGTCCAAAATCCTCTAGAAAGGAATTTTTGGGGTTGACATTAGGTTCGAGTAAACTCGACCTAAAAAGGGCCAAATTATAAAATTTAGAACTTTAGTTACAAGACTTCGAAGCAAAGTTATTCCAGGAAAATAACGATTCACTGGAACATTGCCTTCGGCTTAACCTCTTAGCTGCTATGGAACGTCCAGCTCCAGTGCTGGACGTTCCATTGCGCAGGTGCAGTTCGAACATTCAACGGCTGACGGGAGCACTACAGAGGTAGTGGTGCCGTTGGCCAGCGAACGTGCACAGCACTTAAGGGGTTCAGCGGAAGGAATTTAGAGATACCGAAGCAGCAGCTAAGGCTAGACACTGTGCAATGCAATCTAATTTATACAATGGAGGTGATCAGGCTGGAAAATTGCTAGTCTGGTTAGATAGAGAAGAGAGATGGGTCTGCGAGGTTAAACGGGGAGATGGTACAATGGCAAAGCAAGGAAATCGCAGAGGAATTTGCATCGTACTATAGTCCTGACTATAATGCCTCACATTCGGTCACAATGGAGGAAACTCTTGAGCTATTAGTTCATTTACCCGTGCAAAAGCTTGTATAGGAAGACAGAAGCCCTAGAGGTAGAAATAATGTGAAATCACTCAAGCAATTAGGGTGCTGAAGTCAGGAAAAACGGGAGGCCCTAATGGTATATCGAATGAACGGTATAAACAGACTGCGCTAAAGATAGCCCCATTGCTCTTCCAAATGTTTCAGGAAAGATGTGGTCTGGGCACACCAGCCAGAGATCAGAGAATAGCCAATATTGTGGTTATATACAAAGCAGGTAAACCCAAGGTAGAGTGTTCCTCCTATTGACTGATATCACTTTTGAATAGAGAAATGAAAATACTGGCCACGTTATAGGCGACCCGTTTCACTAAGTTAATGCACACCCTCATTCATCCGGACCAGTTCAGTTTTCTGACAGGGAGAAACACTACATTGAATCTGAGAAAACTCCATGGAGTCCTCAGTAGAGCGGCCACCATAGAAGACGCAGTAGTGCTCTCATTAGACTCGTGAATAGCCTTTGATACCATTGGTTGTCCCTTCATGTATGCGGTGATAGAGAAACAAGTCTTTGGCCCGCAATTCCTGTCCTGGCTGCTGCTATTATACTCCTACCCACATGCCCAGGTGACCGTAAAAAATAATACATCAAGACTCTGAATTGCATCAGGGAACTAGACAGGGATGCCCCATTGTCCCCATCTATATTTGCTTTGGTGTTGGAACCTTTGGTGGTCTGGATTATGGGAGACACCGTAATCAGAGGGCAAAAATGGACACCAGATTGGGAAGACCAATATTGTTTCATGCAGATGATATCCGCCTATATATAGCAAATCCAATGACAACCCTTCATAGAATTAGACTTATATTTGAACTCTATGGAAAGTACTTTGGATATACGATTAATTAGGAAAAATCAGTACCATCTGTCCTCTCTGGAGTCCCATCGTCCAAACCTAGAGGATGCGAGATACCCACAAGCACTCTAGGGATTTAAATAACTGGGCATTTACGTTACTAGAGATCCAAGAGCCTTTTATGAACACAACCTAGAGCCCCCGCTGCGGAACCTACATTATGTACAGCACAGGAGGTCTCTTTCACCATCGTTTTTGGGTAGAGCCGCACTGTTTAATATAGCACTGCTACAATTCCTTTACGATCTGCATACCACCCCCTATATGATCCACCAACACATTTTCAGACATTTGAAATGTCAGAGCGACTGCATTTATGGGACAGCGGCTGCACAAGAATTTCTCTACAAAAGTTGATGAGATGATGGTCTGATGGAGGAGCGACAGTCCCAGCTCTGCGCAAGTACTACTGGGTGGCCCAACTAACGGGGGTCAATCAAGGGGTACACTACCCTCAGGAGGATCCTGCATATAAAATCGACACCATAATATGCAACCAGGTGGATACTTGAGGGATATTTACGGAGGCGATCGGGTAGAATCCTTTCATGAGCCAACCGCCACTACACTGAGGATTTGGAAAGAGGCACTTACAGCTCTTAGGTGGAAGGGTAGACTCAAGCGGATGACAACATTGTGGGATTCGGCATATCAGGTACTATTGGGAAAACTTAGGATTTAGGAAATGTGACTTGATTGGCCTCTAAAGGCTGGGTGACCTATGGGCTAAGGGGGATGTAAATCGTTCGCAACACTGCTGCAAGAATATCAGTTAGCACCATCAGAAATCTTTGGATACCTACTAGTGAGACATGGATTAAAGGCTAAACTCCCATGGGGAGAGGAACGTCTGGATTCCTCACCACTGGAAGATAAGGTGCTTGACAAACTTCTTGAGAAGGCGACATCTTTGATATATCGCAAAATTATTAATTCAACAGAACCCTTGCTGATCCTTCAGGCCTGCTGGGAAACTGATCTAGAGAAGATAGAAGAAAAGGACTAGATAGAAACTCTAGCCTCACCTGAGGTAGCCATTAGGTCAAGGTTTAGGCTGGTACAATTAAAAGTACTCCACAGATCATACATTGGGTAAACTCGATTTCCCAAGCTGTGTTAGGGGGTGTGGAGAGGAAGGCTCCTTTCACAGAATATGACTATACAGCTATACTGGGAAAAGATGATCTTTCATTCAACAGGTACACAGTGCAGTGATGCAGAAATCCATGCAGTGGTGTCTCCTAAATATCTGGAGATACACAGACCTTACCAGTAAGGAACGCATTTGGGTATCATTGGGCTGTATGGTGGCTAAACTGAATGTCCAAGATTATGGGGTGCCCAAGCGACCCCAGAGTTGACTGAATGGGAAAAGGATTGGTGCATGATAGCTGAAAAAACTCTATATGAAAGTTGGGGCTGCACAGATAAATGGACTTCAGTTTGGGAGAATTGGAATGAATACCGGGACATGGTTTGTACACCTAGGTCCTACCAATACCACCATCAAGGCAAAGAAACCAGATAAAGGACTGAGGTGTGCATGTGGGGGGGTGGGTATTGTGATCATTGATACCCTGGAAATGTACATTTCTGCAGATGAGACTTCCTCAGCTTAGTGCTGCCTTCATGACATGTAACAATACTGAAAGTATACTGACTCATTGATAGTGTTTTTATAAATAAAGACTCTTTAATAATTACCATGGTAAGAGTTCACCTCGGATATAATAGACTTCATGGAATGCCTAGTACATCCAGGAATTGACAAAAATAAGATCCCTTGCTTTGATGACTGGTGGAACATGTACACTTTGAAAAGGAAAGCCTAAACATGATACCATGCCAGCTGGTTCCATCACCAACTGGCCAATTGGACAAATTATCAAGATCAAGCTTCATTACTAGGTTAACTCTGCAACAAATCTTCCCCTAACTGGCATTTCCACACAAGCTCAGGCTACTATCCCTCTTGTACTGTCTACACTAGATTACGCCAGTGACCTCTACCATGGATCTTTATCAACTATGAAAAAAGACAACAGATTCAGAACTCTGCTACCAGATTATTCCAATATGTAAAGCCACAAGCCCACAGTTACTCTGCCTTGAGGGCCATACACTGGATACCAGTTGCCAGAGGATCCACATTCAAGTTGCTATTTTTCACCCACAAAGCAATACAATGGACAGAACCTCTTCATCAGGAATAAAATAACCAAATAAATTCAACAAAGGAACCTCCACTCCAGATTGGCACATCGCCTCAAATTCCCACTATTCAAGAAGGTGGAACATCCTTCTCTGTTCAAACAGCCAAACTATGGAACTCATTATCCCCAAACAAGATCCATGGATAACTCTTCTCTTCAGAAGACTACTCAAGAGTTGTCTCTTTCCTACATAACCACCATACTGAAAATGTCCAGCATTTCCCCATGTATATAAACATCTAGTTTGATTATATGCAAGTATCTATATGTTTATTTCTTAGTACAAATATGCATAATGTTGTCAAATATATATTCTTTAGGTCTGCTAAGCAAATGTACATATTACTTATGGTTAAATATACATATATTATATGCTTAATATGTGTATAGGTCACTGCATAGTTATTTAAGTTATTTATTAGATGCTTATGGTTCTCCAGCTATCATATTATGTCATAATAACTATCTATAATTGCTTCACTATTAAAATATTGAAAAAATATTTAATTAAATAAGTCAAAAAACAATCATTAGCTCAAACTACAGCAGCACTTGAAAGTGAGTATATTAAATACAACTTAAATCTGGATATATTACCTTCCTTATACATGTATACCTTTCATGTACTTATCTATACTACTATTATAAAGAGAGAACTGTGTCCTTTGAGCCAGGTAAACTCGAAAAGTACAATCGCAACACCCAATACAGCGTTGGAAAGGGCAGTTGCAGCAGAAGGACATTACATTTAAAAAGTAAAAGAACTGTGCCAGCAAAGTAGTCCCTTGTGGGCGTGTCTGTGTTGTGTTGTGGGCTTGTGCAGGGGGGGCGTGACAAATGCTGGGGGCGTGTGGTACGTTCCGCCCTTCGGGCGGGACTGTTCCCATGAGGCACAGGGTCAAGGCTGATTTGCATATGGCCATGTCTGAACTGGGGTGGTGTGGAGTGCAAAAAAACGATGGATTTAGGCCCAGATCTCTGTACTGGGGTGAATGTATGACATTGTTCTTCATTCTGTCCATCAATTGTTGTTTTTGCATGTGTCACCCCGAGTGGGATGGGTATGCTGAGACGTGAGTCCCATGCTCTCGACACCACTGGATTCAAGCTATCCTGGTTGAAGACGGCTGATAGCCAGAAATTGGTGAAAGATATGGCTTGGCAGTTTATGATGGATTAGGCCAAGATCTCTCTATTGGGGTGAATTTATGGCAGTGTTCTGCATTCTGTCCATCAACTGTTGATTTTACATTCTGCCCTTTATGCCATGTCTCATATTGTGTGCTGGGGTGTGGGCGTGTGCGGGGCGCACGCGGGGCGCACGCGGGGCGCGCGTTGTGTCAAATATTTCATTGTTTTTTCTTCCCAGGTTCTGTACATTCCAGCTCCGCATCTCCACCCTGCTCCCTTTAAATACCCCTGCACCCCATAATCAAAACCCACCCTTACTCCTTAAAATACCTTAACACCCTTAATTACTATCCCATCTTAACCCTATAAATATACCCTGTACCCCAAAACCCAAACCTATACCTAAATCCTAAAAATAGCCCAAAAACCAAACCTACCCCTGAACCCTAAAATACCCCTGTACCCCATAACCCAAACCTAGCCCTGAACCCTTAAAATACCCCTGAACCCTTAAAATACCCCTGTACCACAAAACCCAAACCTACCCCTGAACCCTAAAAATGCCCCTGCACCCCAAAACCCAAACCTAGCCCTGAACCATAAAAATAACCCTGTACCCCAAAACCCAAACCTACCCCTAAACCCTAAAATACCCCTGTACCCCAAAACCCAAACCTAGCCCTGAACCCTAAATATACCCCTGTACCCCAAAACCCAAACCTACCCCTGAACCCCTAAAATACTCTTGTACCCCAAAACCACCCCTGAACCCTAAAAATACCCCTATACCCCAAAACCCAAACCTAGCCCTAAACCCTAAAAATACGCTTGTACCCCCAAAACCCATACCTATCCATAAGCTAAAACTACCCCTGTACCCCATAACCCAAAACTATATCTGAACCCTTAAAATACCCAAACACCCCAAAACATATACCTCAGTACCCCAAAAACATACACCCCTATACCCATACTTACCTTATCCAAACATTAAAAATAAAACATGCTTTTACCATTCATGCATTTACAACGAATTTCGTTGTAAATGTATGCGTGGTTAAAGCATATAAAATGTAATGCCATGCGTTATAATGGCAGTGCGGAGTCATGGTACTTTCATAATGAAAGTATGCAGAGTGATGGTCTGCGAAAAGAAAGTTGCGGAATAATGGGTGTTTACCCTCCTCCGGTAAGTACATTGGTGGCACGGCGGCCCACATCTCCAGCAACATACTCATATTTTTTCACCACCGATTTGAAAAATGCACAGTTTCTGTCATTGATGGCCAGCACAGACATACACTTTTAGACACACCTTCCGCCACAAATTCTAGAATTGCGAACTTTAGAGCTGGGGAGCTACGTTCGAATCTCGGCATCAGGTCAACATCCTGTGATTCAAGGCAAATTGCTTTGTCTCCCGTGCCTACCACAAATTAATGTGTTCTTCTGTAATGTAAATTGTGCTCGTGCCATGTTGTCGAGTTCGCACTATAGAATATTGCAAGGAAAAATAAAGTAGGGAAACTCTAGTTCACACACTACTGAATGCGCACTCTTAAGTGCATCAGCAGTGCACTGTGAATCGGAGCGTTTCACAGGCCTGTCACAGATAAGAAATGCTATCAAAACGAAATCCTACAAAACAATATACACCTGGCCGGCAGCAATTCATACCCGGACAACGTCGGGACGGGCTGCTAGTGTATCTATATATTCATTACTTTACTCCTACAGCAAAATAAAGTTATATATTTATAAAATTAAGACTCTCCAATGCACTACCCTATGTTTCACGCTATACCTCAATATATCTTCTACCTCCATTCTGGCTCATCCCAAACCTCCTCCTTCTAGTACTGTGATTCCTGAATAAACACTTTCTAGACTCTTTACCGCTTCTATTCCTCGAATATCCTTTTCAATCCAACAGACTTGGATGTTCACCACTCAAATTAACTAATTTCCCTATACTAATTCACCACTAATACTTTCTGGGTTCTGGAGTAGTGTGCTACTTGCGGAAAAAAACATGCAAGGTAATGCTTGGAGATTTCATAACATACAGGGAAAGGGGGGTCGTAGAGACAAACATTATTTAAAGACCTCCCCTGGTTCAGGTCCCCAGCTACAACACAATACACACAAGAGAACACAGGGGGTCTAAACGCCAACTTGTATGGCTAGCTATCCTTAACTCCAAAAAAGTATGAGAGTTAGTGCCCTAGACACAAAAATGTGTATAACACAAATGTTTAAGGTTGGAACTAATAAAACCTGTGACATGCTAATCCTCCATATCAGTGGAGGCCTCCCCCCAAAGACTCCGGTTTGAGCTTTGGGGCACCGACAGAGCAGGGCCTCGAATACCCAAGCACGGTCCAGGTGAGGTGAAGTCCAGTCGCATGTCAAGCTGGATGTTCTTTTGCATCCACTGATATGGAGAATTAGCATGTCACAGGTTGTATTTGTTCCAACCTTAAACATTTGTGTTATACACATTTGTGTTATAATTTGTACATCACTTCTAAAGCAGTAGCAATATTTTGAGAGCAGAGGCCCTGACGAAAGCCGAGGGACTTGCAGCCCATTAGGCAGAAACATGTTGGCCTTTTTTCCGACAGATATTTGTTTCCACTGTAGTTTGCACTATTCTGGTTTTAATTAGGGGGTGTGCCCTTACATGAATAAAAAAAATCTAGGACGCATTACTCTATTTCAAATTCACCACTTTTTTGTTGCACTGTGTATTTACCACTTTCATAGCCATCAATGATTAGCTGTTATATGGTTGTCCATAAGTGCCCGTGGACTTGATCCTGCTCTGCCACTAAGTTGTTGAACTGTCTCGATCAAGGGACATACCACGTGATACTGGTGAACCATATGATATGACTGATCACAAAGTTCATTTGATGGTAATCCATATATGAGTGACTTGGATCTTGTCGATCGATACTGTATGTGCTTGATCCCACGCACGCAGGCCCATCACTACACTGTATCCCCTTTTTTAGGCTATCTAGGGTGACTAGGGCACTAACTCACATACTTTTTTGGAGTTAAGGATAGCTAGCCATACAAGTTGGCGTTTAGACCCCCTGTGTCCTCTTGTGTGTATAATGCTTGGAGATTCCCAGAAGTAATTGATAGCTGCTGCTTTGGTTTAACTTCATTTCTGCACAAGAATGTACTATGCATGGTAAAGTCTGATAGCCTTTTACGCACAAACATTAAGACCGCACCCATTTTAAACGATAAACACTGAAAAGAGTAGCTACCCATCAGCCAGTGTGGGTCGAAGATTAAATGCATTACATTATGACAAAAAATAATTGCATATGCATTAGGCGGCAAAGGTCTCTTTGCCCAAGCTTTTGCCACATACTGTACTAGTGTGCCGCTCTGCATTACTGTAAACGTAGTGGCTAATCTAGCATATTAGTATGAGTATATTCAGCGCAGTAAATACACCTTCAACGCCCGTCTTATCATGATCCTACAGCTCTCAAAATATAATCCTGCTCCGACCACAGCTCATCAGTAGTCTCAGATATTCAGCCCCATCAGCAGTCCCACAACATCCAATCAACGCAGCCCAACAGTAGTCGCAGAGATATCCAGCTCCAACAGCAGTCCCACGACATGCTACTGTTACTAGAAAACAGCTGTTTGTCACAAGTGGACCCTTGGCACTAGCAACACCATAACAACCAGAGACACTTTTTACCTAAGCAAAAAGTACAAAAAAGTATCCTTAGGCCAACCTCTGACCTCTACAAAAGCACTTAACTCCCCAAACGAACTGGCCACACGCACTCCCCTCCACGCCCTGGGCAACACTGATCTGGTGCAGTCTCTTTGGAGGCGGAAGGCTACAAGGAAGACTGGTTTCCAAAATGGCCCCTTTGTGTACACATGCCTAGTGTATATGTTCAGTGTGTGGAGAGGGCCAGGTTATGCTGGTCCTCCACCTGGTGTGTACCGTTTAGTGACAGATGGGATAATGTTACAGTGTTTACAGCGTAGGTTCAGGGAGTGTTCAACAGCTGTCGGTGTAAAAAGTGATGCTGTGGAGTTTGAGGTAACTTCATATAAGACTAAAATGGATGACTACCCCTCAAACCCTGGTACTACTTGAATCTTCTCCCTCCCTATTGCAATTTGAGACTACTACACCTGATCAGATCTCAAACTTAATCTATCATTAAGTCAGGCTCCGCCATCAACCCCTGCCCTCCAGCAGTACTTAAACCAGTTGCTGACCTGGTTGCACCGACCCTATCTAACATCTGTAATGCAATGTTTACCATCAGGCATATACCCCAGGATTTAGAAAAAAAAACATCAAACCTGTGTTAAAAAAAAAAACCTGGATCCGAATGAAAAACTATAGACCTATAGCTAGTTGCCTTTTTTCCGGCCAAAATTTTTGAAAAAGTGATAAAGATCCAGCTATCTAAGTATATTGAACACAAACTCTTGGATGACACTCAATTTGGCTTCCGTAAGGGCCATGGACCAGAAATGGCGTTTATTAAAGCATCGGAACACATCAGGATTATTCTGTACCAGGGAGGGACGGCTGTCCTCATACTGCTGGATCCTTCAGCAGCTTTTGACACGGTCGATCATGCCATCTTGATCGACCGCGTCTGAAAAATAGGTATTCAACACACAGCTAGAGCCTTGATGACTTCTCACCAACCGTACACAATCGATTAATCTCGGCACTTTTAACTCCCCCCAATTGGCCCTTCCGTGTGGTGTTCCGCAAGGATCATCCTTAAGTCCGACGCTAATATCTATGTGTCGGACTTGGGTAGAGTCATCAAAGCACACGGGATGGGCCTTACATCTTATGCCGATGATACACAACTGGTGCTCACTATACATAATGATGCTGATAAGGTAGCAGCCAACTTTCAGAAGGGCATGTTGGCCATCAGTAGCTGGATGGCCAACAATTGCCTTAAGTTGAACTCTGGCAAATTGTCACCCATCTGGTCCTCCTCCTGGTGGCCTTGCTTACTGGGTTCCCTACCACTCCCAGTCACCAAGGTCAGGAATCTGGGAGTCGTATTTAACAATAGGCTGTCCTTTGTACCCCACGCAAACGCTGGTCTCATCATTCCATAAGTTGGAAATGTAAAAAATATAGTGCCGTTTCTACCCCTGAATGCGGGAAAAACACTAGTAAGTACCCTAATCATGTCCACCATTGACTATTGTAATGGGCTTCTTATGAATGGCTAAATTAAGGTCATTCACAAACTTCAATTGGTCCAGAACTCAGCAGCCAGAATGCTATCAGGAACTCCTAAATACAAACCTATTTCCCATGTCATTCAACAGTACCACTGGCTCCCTGTGAGAAACCGCATAAAGTTTAAAGCCCTGAGCATTGCTTACAAAGCCTCTTGCAACTCTGGACCTTTGTTTCGCAATAAGGCTTTAGAAGCCTACACCCCTAACCTGTATGTATGTATGTGTGTTCTTATATATAACCTGGCCTTACACTCATCTACAGCAAATCTGCTTAAAGTCCCACTAAAACCGCATCATGGGGTGACAAGCACTTCATCGTTGCCACAGCTAAACTTTGGAATTCCCTCCCAATTGAGATTAGATTCAGCCAGTCCTTGCTAGTTATTAGAAAATTGAGGGGAAAAAAACCCAAAAAACCTGGTTGTTCAATCAATAAGTTCTTCTAGTGTCTGGTTTATGCCCGCTGTCCTCCGCACCGAGACACCCACAGGTATATGTGCGCTCTACAAATCTCAAATAAATAAATGTGCCAGGCCACTGCTGGCAGTGGATAGCTGAAGCAGAGAATGCACTGCAGCCAGCACCTGCTGAGACTCGTGTGCTGTGGTAGGACTGGTGAATACCTATATGTCCTTTGGTGCTCCCTGTGAAGGACAACTGTCCTTGGTAAGAAAGAAAGGCCTAGCTAAAGCATAGGACTGCGAGCAGCTACGTTTAGGACTTTGAGGAATACTAAAAGAATCCCTGCTGGGAATCCATTAATGCGGAATTTTACTATGGTAAAGGAGGGCATTGCGGCGTCAAGTAGGTTACAACTCTGCTACTATACAGTTTGTTTCCGTTTAACGGTACATAGTTTCTTTGTATTCAGTTGGGTGGCAGTGAAAAAAACAGCCCTACTATGAAAGTGCGTTGTTCCATACTTAATTGTTTAGACTATCTCATGCATGAGCTTGTATGCAATAAACACGATTGTTTACTCTATTATGTATCAAAACTGCAGAGCATTTTAAATAGAGTGTTTAAGTCATAGGACACTGAAAGAACTAGAAGGTGGGTGTGACACTTTCCTGTGTTCTCGGTTTAAGTTTTACATCTACAGGAGAGTAATGGGCATTTTTGTTTAGAGACGCTTTTAAATTATTTAATGTGATTAAAAGTGTAGTGAGGATTGATCTCTGAAGTGATTGGTAAACGTCATAGAAGGGTCAAAGTCTAACCTTTCGTTTACCTTTAGTTTAAGCTATTGGCATTGTAAATGGCTGCCTTATTTAGGTTTTAAAAAACAGGATATAAATAAAAGGCATTGTCATTTACAATGCCAATAGCTCAAACTCGCGTAAATGCGAGACCTATTACATTGCAGATGCTGGTTTCAAATGGAATGATTTATTTGTCAAACAGGGAGTGACCCCACAACCCAAGAGAAAGGGTACCACAATTGAATGAAAACATGTTACATTCAACTGCCCTGTGTTAAAGTGTATGAGAGGATAATGCTGTGGAGTGTGAAGGTTGTGTGCTCAACTGGTGTTGGTAATTGGTGAGTGGAGATGGGTGTAAAGTAAAGTCAGCATCAGATATGTCTGAATACTGAAAATTATTTTTATTTTAACATTTTTATTTTCGATTTAACAAACAACCATACAATGCATTTAATTTCTAAAACAGCAATAACTTCATAATATCTCAAACTATTTTAAAATGTAATTGTCAATATATATATGCAAAATTGGATTTCCCACAACACTTCCATAGTATTGTCCGAGTGGTCTAAAAATATATATTTTAATTTTCAAGTTAAATGAAAACAAATGTTTAAGGGACACAAATTGTGTCACATAATCCAGAAGTTAAAAGGCAAGCGCCCCATACTCCCACTGCCTCAAATACAGGGAAGAGGGTGAACCTTATCCGAAAAAATAGTTTACAACTTCAGCAGACATCTTGGTTTCAGGGTGTTTGGTGTGATCAATGCTCAGATAATTGTATGTATAACGTGTAGCTATAAAGTTACTGTGCATCCAGAGCCCTACACGCCTCATGCACCCTTCTTGATAGCGTTCAGCAGCCTAAACTACACCCGATCACTGCGGGGCTTCATACCCTATACTCTGCGGTGCACAGCCCCCATTATCTGCGATCCACTGACCCGCAGCCCCCATTATCTGCGATCCACTGACTCGCAGCCCCCATTATCTGCGATCCAAACACACCCACCAGTGCCTAGGTCCTGCGAGTGTCCCACGTGAAAGTTTATGCACTAATAATCCCATATCCCAGAGGAATTCTCCGATACCCCCCTCCCCCCTACACACACACACACGCACACAACACACCCGCCCAAGTATTTCCTTACCGCTCTTGGGTTTAGTTTCCCCCGCGGGCCCGGTCGAGCCGGCCCTGGGCTGGGCTTTGCTGATGGTGCTGCTGTCCATGTCGGCTGCGCCGGCTGGGCTCAGCGGCATGGACGGGGGCGCCGGAGGGGGGAGCGGAACACGGGAGGTGCTGGAGGACACCGAGGCTCATGGCGTTCGGGCACTGCGGGAGGGACCAAACCTCAGGCATCATGGAGACATCCTCGGGGGCTGCCGAAGCCAAAAAAGAGAAAAGGGTCCGAGCAGGCACTCGGGAGAAAGGAGCCGAGGTGGTGGGCTTGAAGCCCGGGTGAGGGCCGCCGGCCCGTGGGACGGACGCAGAGTCCGAGAGGGCCCCTTATGAGGTGTGCGCCGGTGACAGGTGAGGCCGACACAGGGGGTCAGAGGCAAGGAGAGGAGGCGAGGTGCCAGGTGGCTCTCGCCGAAGGCAGTGTAGACAGGCCCTTAGGGGCTTCGCTGGTCTTTGCAGAAGTCAGGAGGCTCTGTAGGTGCAGACCGGTCTCAGGACGGCTGGAGAAAATGGAGGGTAGAGCAGGGGACAGGCTAAAGCACAGTTCCTCGGTCCGTTGAAGGTGTCTGTCAGTGATCGGCCTGTAGCCGGTGGGTGTCTTGGACTGTCTGCCGGTGATAGGCGCTCAGAACCCGGGTGTCAGTCGGCCAGGCCTGGCGCTGTGTACGGTAGAGGAGGCCTGACTGCGCTGTCAGTGAGGGCTCGCCTGAGAGGCGCGCCGAGGTACACAGCTAGGGATACCGGACAGGTATCCCGCTCCGTGGTGCGGTGGAAGGCACTGACGGACGGCGCAGGCCGGGATCATGCGCTTGAGGCGGACCTCGAAGGCCGCTCGCTACAGTAATGGCGACAAGTCGCCAGAGCACCAGCGAGAGGCCCGGATGACGGGCTATATATAACTTCTTACTGACCGATAGCATTCTGGGGGTTGTGGTCCAGTTAGGCGATTGTTGTGATCGGCGAGTGACGTCATGTCTGCTCAGAAGGGCATGGAAATAGAAACAGGATAATCACTTGCAAGACTGAATGTCAACAAGGAAAGTTTGACCTCTCTATTTAGGATATACGGGTGATGCTTATGCATTAACTTTCTTCACTTTATTGAATAGCAGTTATTTCTACGTTTCTTACTTTTACCATTATTAAACTATCTTCCCTAGTTAACATCGAGAAAAAAGAAGAAACACATGATCAATAAATCTACCGATCACATAATTTATTTATTTATTTATTTATTTATGCATAAAGCGCGGAATTTACCCGTAGGGGTCAGAGCGCTGTACATTGGAACCAGTTGTTACATGAGAGAAATGTTACAAAATAGAACGTACAAAAATAGCAGGACACATAGTAAAACACAGCAGGCAAGAGGAGGTAGGGAAAAACATAGAAGACAAGAACACAATATCAAACCCAGCAAGCAAGGAATTTACAAAAAATAAATAAATAAAAGATTACAAATTTACAATGACTCACAAACTTCCTGGCGGGGTCTGAGAATTAAGGAATTAGTTCTGAAAGTGTCTTTGGAATAGAGATTTGAGGTCCGCTTTGAAGATCCGGATGGAGGTGGTGGCACCAATGGAGGAAGCGATTTCCAGATTCTCACCGCATTACCTGAGAACGAATGAGCCATCAACTTTTTCCCCTTTGAACGGAGGGGGGCACGAGCAGAAACTTTTCCGCATTCCGAGAAGGTCTCAAGCCTCCAGACAATTTCAGTTTATTCGCCAGATAGCGAGGGGAGGAAGAG
The DNA here is from genome assembly GCF_964263255.1 of Lissotriton vulgaris. NCBI lineage: Eukaryota > Metazoa > Chordata > Amphibia > Caudata > Salamandridae > Lissotriton > Lissotriton vulgaris. The sequence continues at coordinate 116,994,593 of NC_141699.1, forward strand.
TGCAAGGCTTTGGTGGGTGATGCAAACCTTTTTGTAAATAGCTCTAGCCTCGATGGAAAGCCATTGGACAGAAGACAGGATAGGAGCAAGCATGTGGGTGTACTTGTAAAGCGCACTGCGACTCCATGGAGTATCCTGGCGCTGTAGACCGCTGGGGAACCCGTCCTGGTTTTCCCTGTGAGATTGTCCCTTTCTGGGTATCTCCAAGGTGAAACCAGGCATCCCCGGCGTCTGTGGGGGGCCGTTGTAGAGATGAGGCAAGCTTAATGCCCAGAGTTGCCGAGTGTGTTCCCTGGTTAGAGTAGGCACCGAGGCGAGAATTATCAAGTCCGTTTTGACCCTGGTCCACGACCCTGCCGCGTCGGGAATTGAACCCTGGTCCCGGGCCGTTCTCTGCTTACGGGTCTGCCGCCTCTAACCAGTGAGCCACACCACTCCACGATTGGAGTGATGTGGTCACTTCGTTTGGACCCTGAAATGAAGCGAGCTGCTGTATGGAGGACGGATTTGAGGGGGGAGAGGTGAGATTTGTGAAGGCTAGTCAGAAGAGAATTAAAATAATACAGTCTAGAGAGAACTAGCGATTGGACCAAGGTTTTTAGGTCTTTCTCCAGGAAGAACTGACGAATCACCCACAGAAGGCGCAGCTGATAACGTTCGTTCTTGGCAATGGATTTGATGTGTGAGATTAGGTTGAGTCTTTTGTCAAGTATGACTCCTAGGGATTTAGCGCAGTCGACAATGATGGGTTTATTGTTGAGTAAATTCAGCTGATCCATCCAGGATTGAACAGAAGGCGGGGAGAGAGAGGTAGATAGGAGGAGGAATTCAGTTTTGGAGGGATTGAGAATGAGTTGGTGAACTAACATTCAGTTGTGAATAGAGTTGAGAGTAGAGTTGAGTAGTGAGAGATCTTGTGAGGAAGACACCTTGAAGTAGATTTGGTTGTCATCCGCATAGAGATGGTAGAGGATTCCAGATTAGCTTAGGAGGTTTGTTAATGGTTCCAGATAGAGATTAAACAGAGTGGGTGAAGGATAGAACCTTGAGGGACGCCTTGACACCAGTGGAGACGAGAGACTATTCACAATCTTGATCATTTGGGATCTGTCCGAGAGGAATGAGGCAAACCATTTAAGCACTGTGCCTTCTACGCCCATTCCTTCTTAACAGACTCCGCGAGCTGGGGATCTGTGATACCCCTCTAGCCTGGATCACTTCCTTTTTATCGGACCGTACACAACAGGTATGGTGCCGGCCTTTTTGGTCCAAAGACAAAAAACCACTGGGCTGTGGGGTACCCCAAGGATCCACTCTTAGTCCCCTCTTTTTTAACGTGTATATCGCACCCCTAGCAAAGGTGATTGAGACATCTGGGGTTAGAGTGATCTCATATGCTGATGATACTCAGCTCATCTTTTCCATCAGAGACCACTCACCCCTTGGTTTTATAAATCTTAAAACCTGTCTCTCGAACATTGTAGCGTGGATGACTTTGAACACGCTAAAACTCAACACGGATAAAACAGAGGTCCTGTTTTTTTTTTTTTTTTAATCAAGCAAACCCCATGCCACCCACCTCATGGTGGCCAGTAGAACTCAATCCACCACCCTCCCCAGTAAAGACAGCTCGCAATCTTGGAGTTCAATTCGACAATGAATTATCTTTCAAACCCAAATCCAGAAAGTCACCTCTTCATGCTTTGGTAAATTACACATGCTAAAAAAGATCTCCCCCTTTCTCCCCGCTGAGGCTATGAAGACAGTGACCCACGCCTTGATCACTTCACATCTGGACTATGCGAACAGTCTATATCTCGGACTCCCTGCCTACTTACTACACAGGCTGCAGATGGTGCAGAACGCCGCAGCTAGGCTGATCTGTAAAGTCCCTTACCGCCACTCCATTGCACCCCATCTTAGGAAGTTGCATTGGCTTCCAATCTCTGCTCGCGTCAGATTCAAGGCCCTCATACTAGTCTTTAGGGCCCTGAATGGCAAATGCCCTTTATATCTGAGACAGCGACTAAAACTGGTTCATTCGTCCCTCAACCTGAGATCAAACCATCTCCGGCTCCTACACCCCCCCAGATTCCGCCTTGCTAGGAGGGGTGGCAGAGCATTTACAGTAGTTGTATCAAAAATATGGAACTCCCTACCCATCAGTCTCCGTCTTGTTGACACTGAATCCCAATTCAGGGGCAAACTAAAGACCTTTCTATTCTCTGGCTGCTAATTCCTCCCTCCTGTTCATTCGCAATCCTTAGCGCGGGGACACCCCCGTTGGGGGTAGCCGTGCGCTCAACAAATGTCAATAATAATAATAATAATAATTCTCTGTTGAAGAGTGTTAAGGAGAGTGTTGTGATTAACAGTGTCAAAGGCTGCAGAGAGGTCAAGAATAATCAGAAGGCACAATTCCCCCGAATCGAGAATATGAAGCGCATCATCGATCATTTGCAGCAGGGCTGTTTCAGTGCTGCAATTTTGAATAAAGCCAGACTGGAACACGTCAAGGAGATTATTGTCCATAATGTGTTGGGAAAGTTGTTTTGCAACACATTTTTCTGTGATTTTTTAAGAAAAGGTAGATTGGTGATGGGGCGGAAGTTATTGAGGTTGTTCGCCTCTGCAGAGGTTTTTTTTAGAAGGGGGGTAACCTGTCCTCTTTTGAAGACAGCTGGGAGGGATCCTTGACTGTGGAAGAGATTAACTAGCCTGGTCCAATAAGATAGAGTATTGGTATAGAAATCAATGGCAATGACACTAGGTATGGGGTCAGAAGGATGGTTTGATGGTTTGGTTTCGAGGATGCATTTGAGGAGTCATCTTCTGAGATGGCGACAAAGTTCTGCCAAGTGACTAAGGATTATCGCTCCTCAATGGGGGTGGGGTGGGTGAGCTGATCCACCAGTGATTTTACCTTTTCATCAAAGAATATAGCGAATTCAGTTGCTTTCTTTGAAGAATCCTCAGGTTTGATGGTTTGGGAAGAACAGTTAGGGTTTTTGATGAGGTCAAAAAGTTTTTTGGGTCGGTTTTTAGCTGAGTCGAGGAGGGATCTGAAATGGAATGCTTTTTCATGGAAGATCTGCTTGTGGTATTTGGATCTTGCCGAACATAAAAGAGAGATTGGATGTGGATGGAGATTGTCTCCAATGTTTCTCCAAGATTCTAAGGTTTTTCCTTTCGTCATAGAGAGCTTTATTGAACCAAGGAGCTGAGGGGGTAGGTATTTTTTCTTTTCCTTTGGAGTGGAGCGACATTGTCGATTTTCAACTGCAAGGATTGAGAGGCAATGGGGGGTGAGATCGTTGACATCTGCATTAGGGTCTAGACTAGGAAGTGAACGCAGAGCAGAATACACAGAGTCTCAAGGTCAATGTTTTTAGTGTTGCGGAACCAGGTAGAAGCCCTTTTAGGTTGGCCGAGAGTTATAACGTGCGAAAGGTGAAAACGGAAGGGAATGAGGAAATGGTCTGACCAGTCTACATGGATAGGGGAAGCAAAGGTAAGCTGGTCTGATTTAGAAATAACAAGGTCCAGAATTGAGCCCGTGGCATGTGTAATTTCAGAGCAGTGTTGGACAAGATCGTTAGCTGAGAGAAAGGTTGCAAGCTTGTTGGGAGCCGAGTCTTCCACGGAGCCCCAATGGAGATTGAAGTCACCTAGGAAGATCTGCCTGTCGCTTTGAGAATATTGGTCACTAATGAAGTGGGTGAGTTCCTCCATGAAGGAAGAGCAATTGCCAGGCAGGTGGTAGATGGCATGGAACCTGAAGGGTGAGCCGTGATGAACTTGAAGTTCTAGGGATAGGTATTCGAATGTGCGGAAGAAGATGGTAGGAGAGGCTTTAATTTGAAGGGAGTGTCTGAAGATAATCGCAACACCTCCCCCGATCTTCGGTAGGTATCAGACGATCAAACAAAGTGTGAGAGGAGTCACTAAACCAGGTCTCAGTGAGAAAGAGCATGTCGAGATTGTGGTGGGTGATAGTGTCAGAGATTTCCAGTTGTGTTTGGTAGCAGATCTGCAGTTGTGGAGCATACGATGTAGCTCTGACGCAACTGTTTTAGTGATGGAAGTGTTTGGGCTGTTAAGGGAGATAGGGATTAGATTCTTGAATGAGGGTGCCCCTTGAGAAGGAGGCTGGTAAGTTCTGGTGGAAGAGATGGTCTGAATGGTGAATTGAGTAGAATTGGTAGGAGAGGAGAGTGGAGGGTGTGAGAAGTTGGCCCGATATGCAGCGTTCGCTATTCTAGCGACCACTATGTATCGTTCCAAACGACCCTTATGGTGATTGGTTGTAAGTCAACCTTAGACCAGCTATCCTAGTAGCGTGGATACGAGCAGTCTTCGGGCTAAACTATAGAGGGCGTGTTAAGCCAGCTGTAATACCATCACATACCCCTTGAACACCAAGTGAAAGGACACCACACAAGTGTTATGAAAATAAACAGTATATTTATTAGAATCACAACAGCCCTGTACTCTTTATGAGGACAGGATACTAAGCACAGAACAAAAGCTCTTAGAAAATACTTCAAGTGCACAATTCAAAACAAGTGCCCGAGGGCACGGAAAGTTTAGTGGTCTCGGGCGGACCCGATAAGGCAAGTCGGAAGCGAGGGACTCGGGACCCTAGAGTAAGGAGGCTATGCAGGCACCGAAATGCCGAAGTTACCTAGCCACGAGGGCTGCGGCTGCACAAGTCTTACAGGCGTCGAGGGTCTTTGCTGACGAGCCAGGAGCCGGAAGAAAAGGAGTTGCTGGCCGGCGACCAGTGATGAATAGTTCGTAGAGATCCAAGCCTGGATCAGTGATCGTTGATACCTGAAAGCAGAGGGGACCAAGTTCGTACTACTAGCCAGTAGTCAGAGGGTACCAGGAAGGCACCGGATGGCCGTCACCTCGACTAGGTGAGTGGGCGACGCTAGGCTCTGCAGTCTCACGGACCAGGAGGCGTTGTCGGCGACCAGGATGGAGGTGCGAGCTGTCCCACGAAGGTTGATGCTGTCGGCGTCGCTGGGCCCAGGATTGGGGCAACAAGCCTTGGCAGATTTCAGGGCCACGTGGTGGGCCTAAAATGGCGTCTTGAGTGGACCAGGTGGGTCCGGGGTGCTCCTCTCGAAAAAGGGAGCAGGGCCTGTAGGAAGGTACATCCTAACTATGGTTGCCCCCAACTTTTTGCCCTGTGTTTTAGCTGGTTTTGGACATAGTCGACCTGGGACCCTGCCAATCAGGACCCCAGGCCTACTGCTCTCTCTTTAAAATGGATTCCATGTACCCTAGGTACATTTCCAATTGGTACTGGGCCACCTTATCAGACCCTGTAACTCAGGGCATAGGTGTACCCAGGGCTGCCAGGGGCTGCAGCATGTATTATGCCACCCCTGGCTGGCCTCCTAAATTTGACACAACTGGCTGCATGACAGCTGGGGCAAAGTCGTGTAATCACCCTTTGCTGTAGGTGTAGTATACCTATACCTAACCCTAAAATGGACACACAGATTCCTATCAGTCACTCCTATGGCAGGCCTTAACAATCCTGAAGGCAGAGTGCTTGGAATCGTGTGAGATGGTGCTCTGGCATGAGCTGAGCCCGTCTGCAGCTTGCGGAACCAAGTCCCAATAGCTGTTCCATGATATCGCATACCATATACTCTTAAGTGCATTATAATCCTCGCGGTTAAATGCTAACTTTGGTATTGCTTTATCAAAACATGTCGAGTAAGGTGTCATACGAATTGGAATACTAACCCCTCGCCAATCCTGGCGACGGGGTTAGCATTCCACCCTTCTAGAGGGATACGACATGTATGTAACTGTGAACCCCGGTTAAAGTTAAACAAAGCCTCAGCTCCACAAAATGGATGCTGCCACCACAGACACGAGTCTGACCTCCTGCTGCTGGGAGTCCTTCCAGCGAGGGAGGCCTGGACAAAGGGTTTCCTGTCCGGGGCGGTGCTAGCACCGTCCCAGACATGGTTTTGTGTATCCTGGGTAGGCAGGGCTTTTCAGGAAGGTAACTGCTGAGTGGCACCCCGGTGCTCACTACGCATAGGCCGGTCTGAACCAGTTCCAGGGGCACACCAGCCCCTGGCCTGGGGAAGTCCGGCATGGCAGAGGGGTGTAACCACCCCCCTCCTAGTCCCACCCATAGGCAGGACCTAGTCACCGGGTCAGCCCCCCTTTTTTGTATAAAGATGGGAGCGGGCCCCCTGTTCAAATTAGATCATCTTTGGAATCAAGACACGACTTTCTGCGAAAGGACTTCAAGATTTCTTCCTCAAGATTCTCCCTTGTGGCTAAGGAGTAGTCACCCTGCATCCGCAGGCACCATCCTAAAGAACACTGCGGTCTGCTGCAAGTCCTTCATCACGAATCCGACGACCCAGCTCGACGAGACCCGGCTTCCCTGGCACCTCTGACCTCTACTCACCTCTACAGCCAAGCTGAGAACCGTGAGTGCGACGAGACCTCGAGGGACCGACGATCGCCAAGACTGCACGACATCTTTACTGCAAGCCCACCGTGTCCTCCACGGGTGAGTGCTTTGGGGTCCGAGAAGCCCCGACCCTGCGCAGCTCCAGCACCCAAGATCAGCCTCCCTGCATCTCCACGATCTGCGTGGGGCCCTTCTGCTGTTTGCTGTGCACCGCGTTGTTTGGCTACTAGCCGGCTGGCTTGTGGCCTTCTGAACGACGCCCGACGACATCACTGCTGCTGGTCTGGTTGCTCCAGACTGGCCCTTGCTTCCTTCTTGAAGAGAGGCACCCCGGACCCTCCTGGTCCACTCCAGACGCCATTTTAGGTCCACCGCGTGGGCTTGAATTTGCCAAGGCTTTGTTGCCCAATCCTGGGTCCAGCGACGCCGACAGCTTCTATCTTCGTGGGACAGCTCGATCCTCCTTCCTGGTCGCCGACAACGCCTCCTGGTCCGTGAGATCTTCGAGCACAGCGTCACCCACTCGCCTTGTCGAGGTGGCTACCATCCGGTGCCCTCCTGGTGCCCACTGACTACTGGCTAGTAGTCTCGAACTTGGTCCCCTCTGCTTTCAGGTGTCATCTTCCATCGATCCAGGCTTGGATCCACCGAACTTTCTTCACTGGTCGCCTGCCAGCAACTTCTTTCTTCCAGGCTCCTGGTCCGTCAACGAGGATTCCCGACGTCTTTTGAGTCCTATGCAGCTGCAGCCCCTGGGCTAGGTAACTTCGGCATTTCGGTGCCCCAGCATAGCCTCACTATCCAAGGGTCAGAATCTACTTTCGTTTTCTCCCTACCAGGTCGGGTTCGCCCGAGAACACTAACTTTGCAAATACTAGCTACCATAGACTTTGTCCCGCATCTCGCGTGAGAGTGCACACACTGCACCCGAGTCCCCTGGGTCTCCTAGAAGTAATCTAACGATTCTATAGTCAAGTCCTAGCGATTCCAAAGCCTATTAGTACTGTACTTACCTGCTAGTAATTTCGCATTCCACTTTTCAAGTATATGGTTTTCCGTGCCCCTCGGGCATTTGTATATACTGTGCTAACTTAAGTATTTTTGTAAGAGTTTTGGTTTGTGCTTAGTACCCTGTCCTCATAAAGAGTACAGGGCTGTTGTGATCTTTAATAAATAACTGTTTATTTTCATAACACTTGTGTGGTGTCCTTTCACTTGGTGTTCAAGGGGTATATGTGGTATAACAGCTGGCTTAACACGCCCTCTCGAGTCTTTAGCCTTAGACTGCTCGTATCCACGCTACTAGGATAGCTGGTCTATAAGGTTGACTTACAACCAATCATCAATAAGGGTTGCTGGACTGATACATAGTGTTCACTAGAATAGTGAGCACTGCATATCAGGCCACCTTCTCACATTGGTGAGCAGCGGTTGGGATTTGAGCTTGCTGTTGTTTTACCACACGTATCCTAAGAATATCTTGTTGAAAGATCACATAAGTACTGTTAGTACATATAACCAAGCTTAGAATACTCTGAGTTCTACTGAACCAGCTGTTGCAGCTCCTCAAGGCCTAGCACACCTTGGCTGCAACTCTTAGCAAGGGATCAGTAGGTAAACACATAGTGTAGGTAGGTGCATCACTTACACCACACTAGAATCAGCATGTCAGACAAAGGAGGAAACTCTGAGTATCCCCTTGTGTCAGTGGACCCTCCACAGGTCCTTACTTCAAAATATGCTGCTCTTAGCTTCCATGACATGAGACAAGTGTGTACTCTCAGGACGCTAAAACAGGGGTCTAACCCCACAACTTCCTTTCTGATTGGTCTCTTAGAGGCTTATGATTCCAGTAGGGCTGGTAACCCAGACCCTTCTAATCCAGATGGAAGTTTGCCCTCCTTACAGGGACCCTTTGATAGCCAGGAACATCCCCTCCAAGAAGCAGATGATGCTGAGGATGAGGATGAGGACCAGTTGTCAGGGGATGAGGCAGATAAGGGACAGGTAGAAGTCAGTAGACTAACCAGGTCCAACTTAAGCAGACATGAGATTGGTACTGGGGGACCCCTGGGCCCACTCTCAGGTCAGCTTAACATTGGGAATGGACGAGTTAGGTCTCTATCAAGAGGCTCTAACAGATCCCTTCGAACCAATGGCTCTCTCAGCTCTTCTCACAGAGGGATGTCTTCCCCTAAGAGGAGAGTGTATGAAGCTGAAGAAAGGGCAGTCAAACTGAGGATTGAAAGGGAAGTTCTTGCCCTGGCCAAAGAGAGACTTGCCCTTGCTAGAGAGCAAGAATTATGTGGGCTACAGCCCACTGGTGGCAGCAATAAACCTAGCAATAGGGAAAGGAGTTTTGATACAAAGCACCTGAATAAGATAGTGCCCCCCTTTAAAGAAGGGGATGACATCCACAAATGGATTACTGCTTTGGAGAGAGCCTGCACTGTGCAGGGTGTTCCCCAAAGTCAGTGGGCAGCTATCTTGTGGCTCTCCTTTGATGGTAAAGGTAGAGATAAGCTCCTCACTACTAGAGTTGAGGATGCTAACAATTATCAAATCTTGAAGAATACACTGGTTGATGGGTTTGGTTTAACCACTGAAAAATACAGGATGCTGTTCAGAGACACCCAGAAAACTCAGTCTCAAGATTGGACTGACTTTGTTGATTGTGCCACTAAGGCTTTTGAAGGCTGGCTACTGGGTAGTAAGGTTACTGATTTTAAAGGATTGTATAATCTAATTATGAGGGAGCAAATCTTAAATAATTGTCAGAACCAGCTATTGCATCAGCACCTGGTAGACTCTGATCTGACCTCTCCACAGGAATTGGGTAAGAGGGCAGACAAATGGGTCAGAACCAGGGTCAGGCCTAAAAACCAGGGTGGTGACCAGAAAAAGGAATCAACCAAGCCTCAAGAGAAGGGTGGGGATAAATCCACAGAGAAGACTTCCCAAGGGCCCCAAAACTCCAACAAGGGTGGTGGGTCCCAGAACACTCCTTCAGAACAGAAGAAACCTTATTGCCATACCTGTAAACAGGTGGGTCATTACAAAAGTGATGCCAGTTGCCCTAAAAATGGTAATAAGGGAAATATACCCCCAGGTAATACTCCTAAACCTCCTGTTACCACTAGTGGTAATCCCCCAGGTGGTGGGAGTGCTAGAGCGCGCAGTTTTCCCCAGGTCACCCGGGTTACCAATTCTCTAACACGCACTGGGCCCTTGGCGTGAAGAACACACTAATTTTGTTTGGGTGAAACTGGGTGAGGATTTCTCCTCCTGCACGCTGCTAAGAGTAATCAGGTTTGGTTTTACCTCTGCTTACCATGCACCCGACTTACCACGGGCGCAACTCCTTGACGGACCTGGAGCTATTTAAGGAAAAAGTAGACAGGCCTAACATTCAATATACTTAAAACCAGTAAAATACTTTCCACAGTTTTCGTGTAATGACCACAGACACCTGAGTAAGTTCAAAATTTTATATAAGAATTCAAAGTGAAGAAGCCAAGATAATAAGCGATACACAGAGTAATATATCAAACATCAAAATCAGTACCAATAGGTAACTTTGCACAAAAAATATGACCATTTAGAATATATGGGAAACTACAGGGAGAAGTTTTAGCACATACTACTCACTGCAACTTTATACTAGAACATAGGAATGGGATGGGACCTAGAACATGTACTTAACCTAAGTGATTGAGCTATTCTTGCTACTTACACTGCAATCCACTAAAGGAAAGGGAAAAACGGGAACATACTATTGAAATATGACAGTTGGCAATCTTCTAAAGGTGGGGAGAGAAGTGGAACAATCTAATAAACAATTGCATATAACTCGCTTTTCAAGGTGATAGAGCAATATCACAGGCAAGAGTGCTTTATTAAGGAAAAGGAAGAGAGAGAGAGAGAGAGAGAGATAGACGTAAACCCACAATCTATATTTACCTAGATCAGATTGAAGACCAACCCTGGCCACGGGTCAGTGGGAAGACGGGGACAGGGACCCTCAGAAAAGGAATGCCCGAATGCGAGCAGGTACAGCTCACGGACAGTATGGACAGGATACCCCTCAGGTTCAGGTCAAGGACTGGGCCTCCCAGGGTACGACCATCACCCACAGCTTCGGACAGCAACGCCTGCGTTACCCCTTCCTGCAAGTAATCCGCCAGAAACCCCGATTGGATTTTCGATTTCCCCAGCAAAGTGCTTCGCCAGCACTTAGGATTTTCCACCCCTTAGGGAATTGTGGAAAGTATGGACAAAGTGCTCCGCAGCACTTTCAGAATGAGCACCTATTGAGATCGTAGGGTCAGTGACAGGTCTGCTACTCGGACAAGTCGGACAATTTTCCTAAGCTAAACTAGGGTAATTATACAGTTTTGGGGACCCTTAGACCACCCATTAATGTTGCAAGTGACAGTTTCCCACATTGTGATTGGTCAGGAGAGGTGGTGCGGTCTTTACCACCTCCTAGAATTCAGTTTTCACATGTTTAATATTCAAATTTGAACACCCGCCCCCCAGGTTCACGTTCCCATGCATAGAATACAGCAGTACAGGATAGTTCACAATATGTAGCAACAGTATTGCTTTTTCCAAGGTAAGACTCCGTATTCCCAGCGAGGTTCCCAGGCGCTTTGTGCTTCAGGAGCCAGCTGGCTAGGTTTAGCTTCTGCGCAGTTGGAACTTTCTCCGGTCATGTGACGGTGCCCAGCAGAGCTTCAAGTATGGCTCCGCTCATGATTACCCCAGCCCACAAAGACGCGGTACATGAAAAGTAAGCGAAGACAAATTAGAATCATACATAAAATGATCGCACTGTATACCATGATAAGAGATAACCAACCCTTACTTTTATAATAACTATAGCATTAAGGATTAATGCGAAAGAATAGATAGGCTAAAAGCTGCTGCAGTAAGCAGAGAGCGTGGTGAGAGACAAGCGGCCATATTTAGCATCAATGCGCATGAGCACAGAATCCCTCCAGAATGCGAGTGCGTCACATCACATGGGTATGACCGACGCATGCGCAGACTGAATTGCGGCAAAGCAGCCATTTTCAGTGCAAGCTTCGTTAGTACGTGAAAAGACAAACAAGCAAGCATCCTAAGGACACCCGCGTGTAGGGGAAAACACTTTACAAATGACGAACAATGGTGTTAATATTATTATGCAATTTAGACAAGGGTTTTGCATACGAGCAAGGCGCTATACGTGCGAATCCTTGCTCCATCAATCCCCTCTTTGATGATATTTACTATCATCACTACATGAAGGAAACAGATGCCAACTTTTCTCATTCATTCATATCGTCCATTTCAATTTCAATAAACTTATTGTTTAGTTTTCTTTCAGCTTCCCTATGAGAGTGGTGATTTTTCGCCTTTTTATAAATTGCACTCTTCAGCTCCTCTAATTCTAATTCATCAATGTTTCTTTTCACCCCCCTCGGATTGACTGTATATTTCTTTTTACACTTTTGACATTTGCAGCAGATAAAAATGATCAATACAATCACACCTATTATGACTATTGGCATCAGTATTTTCCACAAAATATTTCTACCTAGATTAGTAAACCAACTACCTATAGAGGAGAGACCTCCCGTCAGTCTCGTCCAGGCACTGTCAACCTCCAATGGTTTGAGTTCCTTTTCCAAATTAGTTATGTTCCTCACATATTGTTTTAATTCGATACTCTTATCAGGAATGTAGGTGCAACAATGTTGCGCTCTCAGCATTCTACAGACCCCGCCCTCTTTTGCTAATAGGGTGTCAAGGGCAAGACGGTTTTGTAAAACCATTGATCTGATCGCAACCATTTCAGTATTGACCAGCAGGAAACCAGCAGCAGTGTCCGTTGATAACCGGTCCACTACTGTAGACAATTTGCAGATTCTATGGGTGTTCAGAACTACCCCCATTCCAGGTATCAGTGCACTAAAAATATCACCTACAATTTCGCCTACACTTTCGCGTCTACTACGCACTAAGCCATTAGTTTCGTCATCGCTTCCAGCTGCATTGTTCACATGGTATATTTTCGGGAAAACAATGCCAAAGTAGCAGCTTCCATACCAGTGATCCGGCAATTTGAAATAAGCCTTGTTCCCACATATATAATATATTCCGGGAAACACAGGTTCTGACCCATTTTTGAAACCCCAACCTCCAATTACCTTATAATTATGTTCACACTCGCTGGAACCGATGAATACATTGTTATAGTACTCTGTCCTTTCCCTATGGATACAAAGTTTCCCCTTTCCTTCAGAATCCAGCAACAAGGCAGGACTGGCTTCGCCTTCTGAGGTGTTATCCATGTGCTCAGCCCACCTAGGAACTCTTTCCTTCTCGTCATTTGCCTTCTTCTGAAACTTTTCTCTCCTTCTGTCTGCCATCTTTATAAACATCTTTTCCTGCTCTTGCAGTGAACAGGTCAGATTGTCTTCTTTTGCTTGATCTAAGTCTATGTTACCTATAGTCAGGAAATATTCTCCCATATAGCGGGTCACGTCACTTGTAGTATGTACACGGTTCAAATGTCTTCTAACAGGAAGTTCAGAAAATACTACGTCATCATTTGAATAATAGTACTGCAAGGTGCTTCTATAGAACAAGCTAGCTAATATACTACAGGATATTCCATAGGTCAAAGGTAGATGGTGGTATGTCACGCCTTCAGCCACTGAGGTTGGTAGCTTCATGCAGACATAACAGTCCTCTATTTCCATAGCCTCTACGTAATGCACTAACAAGTTAGCAAAAACATTTAAATGCGTCCTGTTCTTCATTTTGTGAAAATGTAGTCCATCCTCATCTGGTGCTTCTAAATCAGGTCGTGTGTGTGTCAGTCCTACTCTTTTGTCGCGTCTTTCTAGTCTTCGTGGTGTTTCTGCAGTCGGTACAACCCCTACATCTACTGCTTCGGGTTCAGTAGGGGACAAGTTAGGATTCTTACTTATCATAAAAGGTAGAAAAACTGTTAGTCCTATCCACATTACTATTAGCATAGCTACACTACACAAGCATATCTTACAACAGGTTTTGAGACACCCCCAGCGGGATCTCCCAGAGACACTCGGATCAGACATTTTTAGCTTACAGGTGGCTTTTGCTACCCCTCTTCGTTTCTTTGCACCAAAGGCTCACTTCAGGGCTCGCTTAAGGAGGGTCTTCGTCCGAACTCCGATCAGCAATGGACTCGTTGTCACTGTTGCCACTGTGGTGAGGCTCGTCAATCTCTTCCAACACAAAGTACGTCCACTCAGGGCTCCGATACAGTCGGTTCTGTTTCTTTATTCTGTCGCTCTTTCTCAGCGATTTGCCTTGGGCTGCATTCCTTTCACTTAAAGCCCTTTTTCGGTCTTTATCGTTTTCTTCGACTGTCTTTAGTCTGAGCCTTAGTCTCTTGACGTATCGAGGTGTACTTCTTCCTCCGTGCCTCCCAGTGGTTGAGGAGACTTCTCCTTCTTCGTGCACTCTTTTCACTTTTTGTTGTGGCACTTCTGATTCCCTGCCTGTCTGACTAGTTCCAGGTCTTTCGTCTATCTCTTCTGCCTGGTCGCTAATCTGTCCCTGCTCAGATTCAAATCGCACTTTCTTTTTACTTCTTGTTACTGTTGTTTCCGTTGTCTGAGCACTTTGATCTAGTTCTATCTGTTCCTGTTCATGCTCTTCGACCTCTTCGCTTTCTTCTGCATGAACGTCAGCCCTAATTTCTAACTGTCCCTCTCCACTCTCGGGAGTTTCAGGAAGAGTGTCGATGTCCTGATCTGACCCTACTTGGCCTATTTCCTGATCAGGTATGTTACGGCTTTCATTGACCTGACCTTCTTCTTCTACTCCTGACTCACCTGTACTATCCCACTCACTGTCTAAGTAGGAATATTTCCTTGTTCGTATTGGATCATGAACTGGTTCGTCGGCGGGATACCATTCAACGTCTCGACTTGTGCTCGGCAGTTCGATGTCAGCTAGCTCCGGACTCTCTTCCTCGGAGGTCTCTTCAGCTGTGCTGCCTTCAGCTCCAGTCGCGTTTTCTCCAGATACCCGCTTTGTGTGGCTGGCGTGGATCCACTTCGGTACACCAGCGCACTTCACAGCAGTGGTAGTGACGAGGATCACTTGTCGTCGCTTTCCCCACCTTGGCTTCAAGCAGCTGCTCCGGGTGTGTTTCTTTAACACCACCCAGTCTCCTGGCTGCAGGTTGTGTGCTGGAGTCTTTGGCCACTCGTCTTCAGTCTCTCCAATCTGCTGAGAGAGAGAACGCACTTGGTCACCCAGCTGCTTGCAGTATTCTAGCACCATATCATCAGAAATGCTTAGCAGTTTGTTTCCGGGTACCCATGCCTGGCGCATCACTCTTCCCATCAACACTTCATGGGGACTCAGGCCAGTCTTTCGATTCGGGATACTTCTCAAACTCATCAGCACCAGGGGTAAAGCTTCTATCCAGTTCATTTTTGTGGAATCACACATTTTTCCCAGTCTGGACTTCAGAGTGCCATTTATTTGTTCCACTACCCCAGAAGCTTCTGGGTGGTAGGCGCAGTGCAATCTTTGCTTCATTTTGAATGCTCTACAGAGTTCCAATAGGACATCGTTGGCAAAATGCCCACCTTGGTCCGTTTCGATTGTCTCTGGGATCCCATACCTAGGTATCAACTCCCTGAGCAATAGTTTGGCTGTGGTAATAGCGTCATTTTTCTTAGCTGGATATGCTTCCACCCACCTAGAGAATAGACAAACTATGACTAAAACATATCTATATCCGTTGCATCTGGGCATGGTTATGAAGTCTGCCTGGATTCTTACGAAGGGACCTACTGCCTTTCCAATAGTACTCTGTTTCACTACAGTCTTCTTTCCTGCATTGAATTGCTGACACACTAGGCACCTCTGGCAAAGCCTGTCCGCCTGGTCCCTGAACTTTGAATTGCAGAACACTTGTTCAAACACCCGACACATCGCATCTCTCCCCATATGTGTTGGCTCATGTATCATTCTGACCATGGGGTCGATCAAGCTATCAGGCAGTACAGGCACCCCATCCGGATTTACCACCACACCATCTTCTCGCAACTCGCATTCCTTTGCGGCCCACCTGCCTTTTTCTTGCCTGTCTGTGGCTTGTTGTATCTCTCTTAATTCTTCCCACGTTGACACATTATCAAACAACATAAGTTGGCAGCTGGTTCCATCCCACCGGGCAATTTGTAGGGACATCTGGTGTCGGGCACAAAACTGTGCAATTTGGTCAGCGTACCTATTACCGGCAGTCACATCATCATTTCCAGATCTGTGAGCCGCACACTTGACCACAGCCAATTCTTTGGGTAATTGGATGGCTTCCAGTAAGTTATGCACTACTTTCCCATTTCGGATAGGTGTGCCAGAGGAAGTCATGAATTCTCTTTGCAACCACAATTGGCCGAAGTCATGAACAACCCCGAAACAGTACTGACTGTCTGTGTAAACAGTAATTCTTTTGTTTTTTCCCCTCTTGCATGCTCGAGTTAACGCTATAAGCTCCGCCACTTGTGCAGATTTCACCTCGCGCATGTAAGATGCCTCGACGACTCCTGTCAGAGTAACCACAGCATAGGCAGCACTCAGACTCCCACTCTCATGTCTCAAACACGAGCCATCCACAAACATTGTTTTATCCCCGTCCCGTAGTGCTATTTCCCGAATGTCAGGACGGGGCTTGGTGCTATATTCAGTCAGATCGATGCAATTATGTTCCCCACCCTCATCCGATTCTGCATCCAGAGGGACAGGTAACAGTGTCGCAGGATTTAGGACATTGCACCGGGAGATAGTTACATTTTCAGCACCAATCAAAATTCTCTCATACTTAGTCAGCCGACTAGGTGTGAGGTACTGGGTCTTAGTTCTAGTCAGTAGGATGACAACAGAGTGAGGAACATAGACAGTGACGGGATGTCCCATGACAATGCTCTCACTCTGTTCTAGACTGACGCAAGTAGCAGCAACGGCTTTTAAGCAGCCAGGCAGTCCAGCCGCCACTGGATCTAGGGTGGCCGAAAAGTAGGCGACTGGTCTCCTGACTGATCCGTGCTCCTGGGTCAGGACTGAAAGAGCACAATTTTCTCTGGTGTCACAGAACAGTTCAAAGGGTTTATTGTACTCAGGCATACCCAATGCAGGTGCGGTACATAGACAGTTTCTCAGAGTTACCCAAGCATTCATGCTCTCACTGTCCCAGTGGATGGGATCTTCCACTCCTTTCTTTGTCATATTTATCAGGGGTCGGGCTAGAGCCGCAAATCCTGCAATCCATTGCCTGCAGTAACCCACAACTCCCAAGAACATTCTCACCTCTTTCTGGGTTGTGGGCAGTTCCATGGCTTTAATTATTTTGATCCTTTCGGTAGTGACCTTCCTGATTCCCTTTTCTATCTGGTGCCCCAGATATTTTACTGAGTTTTTACAGAATTGTAATTTGTCAGGCGACACTTTATGTCCTCCTTTTCCTAGGTGATTCAGCAAGGCAATCGTGTCAGTGACACAGTCAGACTGGGTTTTAGATGCCACTAACAGGTCATCTATGTACTGCACCAAAACAGACTCTCTCGGCAGCACTAGGGATTCAAGGCACTTTTTCAGTATCTGGTTGAAAATCGATGGACTTTCGGTGTACCCTTGAGGGACACGATTCCAGACATAGATATGGCTGTCGAATTCAAAACTGAAAAGGAATTTGCTTTCTGGGTGTAATGGGATGGAAAAGAATGCGTGGCACAGATCGATGACAGTGAACCATTCTGCATTCCAAGGAATCTGGTAGAGTATTACTGCAGGGTTGGGTACAATAGGACAGCAAGGCACAACAATTTGGTTTACCTTGCGCAAATCTTGCACCACCCGGTACTTCCCACTAGGCTTTTTGATCCCAATGATAGGCGAATTACAAGGGCTGCTCAACACTTCTTCTATTATTTCTGCTTCTAGCAGCCTCGTGATTTCAGTCGCTACTCCTGCCTTCACTTCTGCACTCATTTTGTACTGTCTGGTTTTGGGGTATACAGCATTTGCTTTTATTGCTATTTTAACCGGGTCCACATTTGCCATCAGGCCTACATCTTTTCCCGTGAAATCCCACACTTCAGGTACTACTCTTAGCTGGAGTTCCTCAGGTAAATCCTCAATTGTCAAAGGCTTGATATCAGCATCTTGTCTGACTAACATCAGTTTGTACAGGCCATCTTCATCGGGGGTCTGAATTTCAACGCCATTTGGTGTGCAGAAAATGGTACAACGCATCTTGCACAACAAATCACGTCCCAGTAGGTTTACAGGACTGGAATCACAGACCACAAATCTGTGCATTTCCTTGAAATTTCCTATGGAAATCTCCATTGGTTCAGTTACAGGGGTACTTATTATCTGATTTGAGACTCCCACTACTTGGATTGCTTCTCCCGAGAGGGGTAGGTTAGGAACATCCACTGTTCTTACAGTAGATCTGGTAGCGCCAGTGTCCAACAGAAAGGTGACATCTCTTCCTTCAACCTTTCCTTCAATGTATGGTCCAGTCTGGTCTACCGGCAAGGAGGCGCCAAGCACGCACTCCTCATCCTCCCCTCTCAGGCCCCGTCAATCTTGATCTTCACAAAGGAAGGTATCACTTAGCAAGTACTGTGGGATGACTGCATTTCTTTCACTCTCAACCTCCCATACTTCCGCCCTCTCATTCTGCTGACCCTGACTCTTAAAATTCTGTCTAGGAGCGCGAGGTACTGGAGGTAATTTTACCTGTTGCTGGGTTTTCCTTGTCCCCTCTTTCGGCACCTGTGGATTTAAACCATTTACAGGGGCATTACCAGCCTGTAGGTGTGGACACTCGTCTCTCCAATGCCCCATCTGGCCGCACCCATGGCACGGAAACTTTTTCATGGCCTCCTCACGACTCATTTTAGGTCTGGGCTTTCCTCCCCCCCCAGAATTGGTATTCGGAACATTATTATCAGAAGTCATTTTACTTAACTGTTTTTCTTGCTGTTCGGCTAATTTCACCTGTGCCCACATCACTTTCTCCTTGAGGGCTTTCTTTTTATTTTCAATTTCATCTTCGCAGTATTTCGCATATTTCAGGACATCATCTATGGGCTTTCCTTGCCAACTGATTTTGTTATCTCGAATCCATTGCGATATTTCAGGCCTTAATCCTAGCACAAATCTGTAACTGAAATGGGTCATGTCTTTCATGTCCACATTATCAATACCACTGTAAGTTTTGAATACCTGTAGTAATCTTTCGTAAAATGAATGCACTGTCTCATCACGTTCTTGGGTTGTTCTATCTATTCGGGTCCAATCTGTCTCTTTGGCTGGCACCTTTTTCTTAAGATACTGTATGACCTGGTCATATTTCCTCATTACATCCGGTGAAGGGGCTCCCGTTCTCTCATCTCTGGGATATTCATCATTAGGCCAATCAATCTCTATTTTACATTCCGTCCACAGATCTACAGGGACCACAATATCGAAAAACCCATCCAGGTCTTTCAGCAGGCATTTCTGAACTTTTATGAAACGCTCTACCTGTCGGTACCAGTCAACTGGTTTCTCGCGTAATTTCGGGAAGTCATTTGTAAATGACACAATGTCTTGCCTGGACCAAGGGACATGGACGTACTTTCCTCCCGGGACCTCTCTCATGGGACACAATTTTTCTGTTGGGGTTACTTCCTTTAATACGAATTCTGAAGTTATCGACCCAGCCCTACTGCCTTCCTTTTTCTTTGCCCACCTAGTTCTCCATTTCCCCACTTCGCCCCATTTCTGCAGGAGTTTCAATAATTCCTTTACTTGGATCTGCTTCCCCATCACATTCAGACTTTCTAAATCCTTGTCTGAAAAGTCCACTCTGTAGGGTTTCTGAAGAATTTTGGAGCGACTAACATCAACTCCCATTTCTGCGGCGGCATCCATTATCTTTTCGTGGAGCACCCTAGCATTCCGGGTAAGATTTTTACTGATGAATAGTAACTCTTCCTCATTATACGAGCTCAGGCGCTCAACTCCCACGTTCCCAGCCATCATTTCTTCTATTTCTATTCTTAATTTATATATTTCCAATGTTTTAGGTTGAGAAGTGGTCTCCTTCTCTATCTCCTTTGTCCATCTGTCTAATTCTTCAGGGGAAACTAAAGAGGCGTTCCTAATTCCAGATGCACTTTCAATCACCACTTCCTTTTGTCTAGGCTGACTTCTTGCCCCTACTATACTGGCCCTCGACTCCCTTATGGGCAAATCCATTAAACTTCCAGATTCACACTCACTTTCTTGATCCTCATCTACGAATACTTCTTTCCTCGGGGTCTGGAAGCTAGGAGTAGGCAGTATTGGGGTGATGACAGGAGGAAGGGGACTAATCAAGTCATTTTTATACATTGGGATAGCAGGACCAATAGTTACCGGAATGGTCAAGGCCTCAGGATGGGGATGCATCTGTGCAATGGTTCTGGCTAAGTCCTCTCGCTGTCTAGTCAGGACTTCTCTCTCTTTTTCCTGCAACCCCCTTTCAGCAGAATTGCCATGCAATACCTGGGGTACTAAGGATGGATAAATACTCGGGGCAGTCGGGGCAACCAATCGAGGGGGACTTTCCCCGAATGGTTGATAATTCGGGACTGTGGACTTAGGTCTGCAAAACTCATCCCTTCCACTATGTTTACTGCTTGTAGCTGTCCTGTCTGTATCACTTTCCCTCCCACTCCGGGGGTAATTGGTAACAGAACTTTGAGAATGCACCGAATCTGATTCCGCTACATAGGGAGGTGGATCCTTCATTAACAAGTCTTCCAGGTGTTCATCTTCTACATCCCCCATAGGTGCTAGGTGATGGGTTTTTGCTTTACATTTTCCTCTTTTCTCCTCTAATACTCCCATCATGGGGAATAGCCCTTCAGTTAACATAGACTGCCTCCACTGTTTCAATTTCTGCTCTTTGGTTGGCGTTGGAAGTCTGGGATACCACTTACTCACTCCTTTATCCATTTGGGGTTTATCTCGCTCTGCAGCCTCAATCTCCCACTCCTCCAAAGCTTCGTACTGGGTCAACCTAGGTCTGGGGTGTAATTCATTCATGCGGGTCCTTAAGTTAAACAGGATCCGACCATTAAATGTACCTTCAACAGGGAATGCCAGGACTCCGTCATCTACAGTATACTTTGCCCAATTTTCTAGCCAGATACAAGTGTGATACCCTTTATCAAACATCATAAAAGAGGCAGGGGTATTTGGCGGGGGAATGAGTACGCCTTCTCTCGTTCTAATGGGCTTGTCAGTTCTGAAAAAGTTCTTCACTCTATCCGAGAATGACAATTTTCTCTTTATTCCATACATCATGTGCGGTCTACCTCGTATAAGCTGATCCTTATGAAATCCTAGGTACTTTGGATTCGGTATGAAGTCTGGA
Source organism: Lissotriton vulgaris (assembly GCF_964263255.1). Taxonomy (NCBI): domain Eukaryota; kingdom Metazoa; phylum Chordata; class Amphibia; order Caudata; family Salamandridae; genus Lissotriton; species Lissotriton vulgaris. The sequence goes on from NC_141699.1 coordinate 117,015,505, forward strand.
TACCACATACAACTCTCCAGACTCGCTTCTAACTCGGCTTGATTAATTTTGTTTACTTTCGTGCTTCCAATGCTAGCGCGACTTTTATTTCGCGCCACCCAATCCGGTCAGAGAATACAACTACGGTCAACCAATGGGTGCGCGGCCTTTTCGCAAGACAGAGTCTCCCGTTTCGGCACTCACCCCTCCTTCACAAATTCAGCTCCGCTACACGCCCGCTGTCCTGACCAATACCAGCGCGGCACGGAGTGACGTCAGAGCAGCTCTCCGACTGACTCCCGCCTTCACAAGGTAACGGAAACTTTTTACTCTCTCTAAAGTGCGAGTGCAAGTTTTAGTTAACAACACACAACGTTTGCCACTATGTCTGAGTGTTCTAAAGAGAGAAAAGACTTTTCTTTCGCTACTAGTAAACCACTTCTGTCTACTTTTCATTCACTCTGGATAGACTTCTTTGCCTGTCCCTACACACTAGTAATATAGAACCCGTTATTCTTCTGACTCATCCACCTTGATCGGGGATATGTACTGAGCCAGGATTTCACCAGCGAACTATTTTACTTACCAGACAAGCCTCGGAGACCCTATTACTCCTTCCGTATGCGACCCTTACTAGGTGATATCGCAATGAAAGTTTTATAATGGACTCGTAGCTATCATTCACTCCAGAAACAAAGGTCCTAATTAGTGCTTCCAGTTATCCTTAACCCTGCACTAATACCTCAAACCTAGTGACTTCAACAGCTAACCGGATTCTACTCACCGTTAGCTAAAATACTTCCCCGGGGATTCAGACTACACTGAACATTTACAAACAATTCTGGGTTAATTCAACATGCAGTATTTATAACAGCAATGCAAATTCATGAACATTTACATATAAAAACACATTTCAAAAATATTGTAAAAATATAATAACAATCAGCAGCACGTTTTTGTATTCACGGCTTGTTTTATGACTATCCTGTCTACCTAATCTAACTAGTCCAAACCATCCTCTGCTAGCCAGAAATTACTGCTAGAGCGCGCAGTTTTCCCCAGGTCACCCGGGTTACCAATTCTCTAACACGCACTGGGCCCTTGGCGTGAAGAACACACTAATTTTGTTTGGGTGAAACTGGGTGAGGATTTCTCCTCCTGCACGCTGCTAAGAGTAATCAGGTTTGGTTTTACCTCTGCTTACCATGCACCCGACTTACCACGGGCGCAACTCCTTGACGGACCTGGAGCTATTTAAGGAAAAAGTAGACAGGCCTAACATTCAATATACTTAAAACCAGTAAAATACTTTCCACAGTTTTCGTGTAATGACCACAGACACCTGAGTAAGTTCAAAATTTTATATAAGAATTCAAAGTGAAGAAGCCAAGATAATAAGCGATACACAGAGTAATATATCAAACATCAAAATCAGTACCAATAGGTAACTTTGCACAAAAAATATGACCATTTAGAATATATGGGAAACTACAGGGAGAAGTTTTAGCACATACTACTCACTGCAACTTTATACTAGAACATAGGAATGGGATGGGACCTAGAACATGTACTTAACCTAAGTGATTGAGCTATTCTTGCTACTTACACTGCAATCCACTAAAGGAAAGGGAAAAACGGGAACATACTATTGAAATATGACAGTTGGCAATCTTCTAAAGGTGGGGAGAGAAGTGGAACAATCTAATAAACAATTGCATATAACTCGCTTTTCAAGGTGATAGAGCAATATCACAGGCAAGAGTGCTTTATTAAGGAAAAGGAAGAGAGAGAGAGAGAGAGAGAGATAGACGTAAACCCACAATCTATATTTACCTAGATCAGATTGAAGACCAACCCTGGCCACGGGTCAGTGGGAAGACGGGGACAGGGACCCTCAGAAAAGGAATGCCCGAATGCGAGCAGGTACAGCTCACGGACAGTATGGACAGGATACCCCTCAGGTTCAGGTCAAGGACTGGGCCTCCCAGGGTACGACCAACACCCACAGCTTCGGACAGCAACGCCTGCGTTACCCCTTCCTGCAAGTAATCCGCCAGAAACCCCGATTGGATTTTCGATTTCCCCAGCAAAGTGCTTCGCCAGCACTTAGGATTTTCCACCCCTTAGGGAATTGTGGAAAGTATGGACAAAGTGCTCCGCAGCACTTTCAGAATGAGCACCTATTGAGATCGTAGGGTCAGTGACAGGTCTGCTACTCGGACAAGTCGGACAATTTTCCTAAGCTAAACTAGGGTAATTATACAGTTTTGGGGACCCTTAGACCACCCATTAATGTTGCAAGTGACAGTTTCCCACATTGTGATTGGTCAGGAGAGGTGGTGCGGTCTTTACCACCTCCTAGAATTCAGTTTTCACATGTTTAATATTCAAATTTGAACACCCGCCCCCCAGGTTCACGTTCCCATGCATAGAATACAGCAGTACAGGATAGTTCACAATATGTAGCAACAGTATTGCTTTTTCCAAGGTAAGACTCCGTATTCCCAGCGAGGTTCCCAGGCGCTTTGTGCTTCAGGAGCCAGCTGGCTAGGTTTAGCTTCTGCGCAGTTGGAACTTTCTCCGGTCATGTGACGGTGCCCAGCAGAGCTTCAAGTATGGCTCCGCTCATGATTACCCCAGCCCACAAAGACGCGGTACATGAAAAGTAAGCGAAGACAAATTAGAATCATACATAAAATGATCGCACTGTATACCATGATAAGAGATAACCAACCCTTACTTTTATAATAACTATAGCATTAAGGATTAATGCGAAAGAACAGATAGGCTAAAAGCTGCTGCAGTAAGCAGAGAGCGTGGTGAGAGACAAGCGGCCATATTTAGCATCAATGCGCATGAGCACAGAATCCCTCCAGAATGCGAGTGCGTCACATCACATGGGTATGACCGACGCATGCGCAGACTGAATTGCGGCAAAGCAGCCATTTTCAGTGCAAGCTTCGTTAGTACGTGAAAAGACAAACAAGCAAGCATCCTAAGGACACCCGCGTGTAGGGGAAAACACTTTACAAATGACGAACAATGGTGTTAATATTATTATGCAATTTAGACAAGGGTTTTGCATACGAGCAAGGCGCTATACGTGCGAATCCTTGCTCCATCAGGAGTGCCCCCAAGAACGTGGTGGGCATTACTTTGGGCAATCAGGAGGACTATGGCCTAGCCAGGTTCCCTGACCACACTCTTGTCTGTGAGACTGGCATGGGGTTTGCCAACTTCACTACTGGACCCCACATTTTGGGAAAGTATAGACAAGAAGTTTTAGTGAATGGTCAGAAAGTTGAGGCATTCAGAGACACAGGGGCCAGCCTCACCATGGTGAGTGACCATCTGGTCCCCTCTGCTCAACTGACCCCTGGTTTTACTTATCAGGTGACAGACATTCATGGAATGAAGAGAAGGCATCTCATGGCAGTAGTCAAGCTCAGCTGGGGTAATGTCACAGGGCCCATGAGAGTGGCAGTGACAGATAACCTACCTGTAGATTGCTTACTGGGGAATGACCTGGAACTCTCAGCATGGGCTGAGGTGGAACAAGAAACTCATTCCAGAATGATAGGCCTATCCAGACAGGTTAGTGGGGCAGTAATAGCTACAGCCCCAGTCCAAGCACCATTCCTCCCTGAAAAGGTTGGAAGGGCAGTGGTAGCCACTGCCCAGGCTCAGACAGACTTTTCAGAACAGGATAGGAGGGCTGTGACAGTCACAGCCCAAACACAAACTGAGTGCCCTCCTGAAAAGGTTGACAAGGTTGAAATGGTCTCAGCCTCTACTCAAACAGATAGTGAGGTTGTGAAGCCTGAAACAATGGATCACTCCACTCAAACAGAGAGCATTGAGGAGGAGGAAGAGTCTTCCCCCTCCCAGACACTAGGTGAGAGCCAGCCTCCTCAGGGAACTGACTCTACCCCTGTTGAAGGAACTGCCCCAGAGGTAGTCAGGCCTAGCCTGGCAGAGCCCCTGATTGCAGTGGACCCTTCCCAGGTGGGACCCAGTCTGGAGCAGGTAACCTGCACCTCTCTACCCTGCCTCAGTCAGCCCAGGGCTGAAGAGATCAGGGAGGCCAGTGGTGGACCCCAAAGGGCCCCCTGTCCAAAAGAACCCCTTAATCAGCAGATTAGGATCACTGAAGCTGGTAAACCTAGCCAAGTGAAAATAGAACAGACTCCTGAGGGATCCCCCTTAAAAGTAGTTAGGGAACTCCCCCAGCTGGACACTGTTGGGCACAGCCAAACATGGGGCCTAAAAACCCCAGACCTGACCTGTCCCTCCAGTAAGCCAAACAGAGGGACTCAGCCTCCAGCTTTAGGTAGCCAGAGGCTGACCCTGAGAGCTCAGTGCATCTCAGCTAAAGAAAGAAAGGCACACATGATGGATGGTGATTGGAGGAAGTTGAGCCCAAAGGTAGAGGAGCCTCACTTCAGTACTCCATCCCAGCATCAGCCTTCTTCTTTCCCAAGACACACCAAAGGCAGAGATTCCCTATGGTGGAGACCCTCAGATACCCTTAGGGTGAGGGGTTGCCTAGTGGACCATGACACAGGGGGAAACCAAGCCAGAGCTGGCCCTTCCTTATATGGCCACTTAGGTAATAGAGGCTTACCTGGACAAGGATAGCCTTATCTCCTTTCGTTTGGGGGGGGGGGGGGTTGTGTAGGAAGGTACATCCTAACTATGGTTGCCCCCAACTTTTGGCCCTGTGTTTTAGCTGGTTTTGGACATAGTCGACCTGGGACCCTGCCAATCAGGACCCCAGGCCTACTGCTCTCTCTTTAAAATGGATTTCATGTACCCTAGGTACATTTCCAATTGGTACTGGGCCACCTTATCAGACCCTGTAACTCAGGGCATAGGTGTACCCAGGGCTGCCAGGGGCTGCAGCATGTATTATGCCACCCCTGGCTGGCCTCCTAAATTTGACACAACTGGCTGCATGACAGCTGGGGCAAAGTCGTGTAATCACCCTTTGCTGTAGGTGTAGTATACCTATACCTAACCCTAAAATGGACACACAGATTCCTATCAGCCACTCCTATGGCAGGCCTTAACAATCCTGAAGGCAGAGTGCTTGGAATCGTGTGAGATGGTGCTCTGGCATGAGCTGAGCCCGTCTGCAGCTTGCGGAACCAAGTCCCAATAGCTGTTCCATGATATCGCATACCATATACTCTTAAGTGCATTATAATCCTCGCGGTTAAATGCTAACTTTGGTATTGCTTTATCAAAACATGTCGAGTAAGGTGTCGTACGAATTGGAATACTAACCCCTCGCCAATCCTGGCGACGGGGTTAGCATTTCACCCTTCTAGAGGGACACGACATGTATGTAACTGTGAACCCCGGTTAAAGTTAAACGAAGCCTCAGCTCCACAAAATGGATGCTGCCACCACAGACACGAGTCTGACCTCCTGCTGCTGGGAGTCCTTCCAGCGAGGGAGGCCTGGACAAAGGGTTTCCTGTCCGGGGCAGTGCTAGCACCGTCCCAGACATGGTTTTGTGTATCCTGGGTAGGCAGGGCTTTTCAGGAAGGTGACTGCTGAGTGGCACCCCGGTGCTCACTACGCATAGGCCGGTCTGAACCAGTTCCAGGGGCACACCAGCCCCTGGCCTGGGGAAGTCCGGCATGGCAGAGGGGTGTAACCACCCCCCTCCTAGTCCCACCCATAGGCAGGACCTAGTCACCGGGTCAGCCCCCTTTTTTAGTATAAAGATGGGAGCGGGCCCCCTGTTCAAATTAGATCATCTTTGGAATCAAGACACGACTTTCTGCGAAAGGACTTCAAGATTTCTTCCTCAAGATTCTCCCTTGTGGCTAAGGAGTAGTCACCCTGCATCCGCAGGCACCATCCTAAAGAACACTGCGGTCTGCTGCAAGTCCTTCATCACGAATCCGACGACCCAGCTCGACGAGACCCGGCTTCCCTGGCACCTCTGACCTCTACTCACCTCTACAGCCAAGCTGAGAACCGTGAGTGCGACGAGACCTCGAGGGACCGACGATCGCCAAGACTGCACGACATCTTTACTGCAAGCCCACCGTGTCCTCCACGGGTGAGTGCTTTGGGGTCCGAGAAGCCCCGACCCTGCGCAGCTCCAGCACCCAAGATCAGCCTCCCTGCATCTCCACGATCTGCGTGGGGCCCTTCTGCTGTTTGCTGTGCACCGCGTTGTTTGGCTACTAGCCGGCTGGCTTGTGGCCTTCTGAACGACGCCCGACGACATCACTGCTGCTGGTCTGGTTGCTCCAGACTGGCCCTTGCTTCCTTCTTGAAGAGAGGCACCCCGGACCCTCCTGGTCCACTCCAGACGCCATTTTAGGTCCACCGCGTGGGCTTGAATTTGCCAAGGCTTTGTTGCCCAATCCTGGGTCCAGCGACGCCGACAGCTTCTATCTTCGTGGGACAGCTCGATCCTCCTTCCTGGTCACCGACAACGCCTCCTGGTCCGTGAGATCTTCGAGCACAGCGTCACCCACTCGCCTTGTCGAGGTGGCTACCATCCGGTGCCCTCCTGGTGCCCACTGACTACTGGCTAGTAGTCTCGAACTTGGTCCCCTCTGCTTTCAGGTGTCATCTTCCATCGATCCAGGCTTGGATCCACCGAACTTTCTTCGAGGGTCGCCTGCCAGCAACTTCTTTCTTCCAGGCTCCTGGTCCGTCAACGAGGATTCCCGACGTCTTTTGAGTCCTATGCAGCTGCAGCCCCTGGGCTAGGTAACTTCGGCATTTCGGTGCCCCAGCATAGCGTCACTATCCAAGGGTCAGAATCTACTTTCGTTTTCTCCCTACCAGGTCGGGTTCGCCCGAGAACACTAACTTTGCAAATACTAGCTACCATAGACTTTGTCCCGCATCTCGCGTGAGAGTGCACACACTGCACCCGAGTCCCCTGGGTCTCCCAGAAGTAATCTGACGATTCTATAGTCAAGTCCTAGCGATTCCAATGCCTATTAGTACTGTACTTACCTGCTAGTAATTTCGCATTCCACTTTTCAAGTATATGGTTTTCCGTGCCCCTCGGGCATTTGTATATACTGTGCTAACTTAAGTATTTTTGTAAGAGTTTTGGTTTGTGCTTAGTACCCTGTCCTCATAAAGAGTACAGGGCTGTTGTGATCTTTAATAAATAACTGTTTATTTTCATAACACTTGTGTGGTGTCCTTTCACTTGGTGTTCAAGGGGTATATGTGGTATAACAGCTGGCTTAACACGCCCTCTCGAGTCTTTAGCCTTAGACTGCTCGTATCCATGCTACTAGGATAGCTGGTCTATAAGGTTGACTTACAACCAATCATCAATAAGGGTTGCTGGACTGATACATAGTGTTCACTAGAATAGTGAGCACTGCATATCAGGCCACCTTCTCACAGGGCCGATCTGGAGCAACCAGACCAGCAGCGTTGGTTGTCGGATGTCGTCAAAGAAGGGCACAAGCCAGCGGCTAGTGACCAGACAACGTGCTGAGCAGCGAGCAGAAGGGCCCCACGCAGATCGTGGAGATGCTGGGAGACTGCACTTCGGTGCTGGAGCTACTCAGGGTCGGGGCTTCTCGGACCCCAGAGCACTCACCAGAGAATTGCTTCGATGGTCGTGCTGATTAAGAAAGCGTGCAGGTTTTGATGATGGCCGGTCCCTCGAGGTCTCGTCACACCCACAGATCTCAGCTGAGCTGACGACGTGGGTAGAGGTCAGAGGTGCCAGGGAAGCCGGTTCTCGTCGAGCTGGGTCGTCGGATCCTTGAGGAAGGACTTGCAGCAAACCCCAGAGTACTTAGATGGTGCCTGCGGATGCAGGGTGACTACTCCTTAGCCACAAGGGAGAAATCTTGAGAAGAGTCTCGAAGTCCTTTCGTAGAAAGTATTCTTGATTCAAAGATGATCTAGTTTGGAAGGGTCCCCGCTCCGGCCTTTATCCTAAAGAAAGGGGTGGGTACATGACTAGGTCCTGCCCTAAGGGTGGGACCAGGAAGGGGGGTAGTTACACCCCTCTCCCCCTGCTGGACTTTCCCCAGGTCAGGGGCTGCGCGCCCCTGGAACTGGTTCTAGCCGGCAGATGCGTAGTGAGCACCGGGGTGCCACTCCGCAGTCACCTTCTTGCAAAGCCCTACCTACCCAGAATACACAAACCCTGTCTGGGACGGTGCGAACACCGCCCTTGACAGGAAACCCTTTGTCCAAGCTCTCTTCGCTTGAAGGACTCCCAGCAGCAGGAGGTCAGACTCGTGTCTGTGGTGGCAGCGTCCATTTTGTGGAGCTGAGGCTTCAGTTAACTTTAACCGGGGTTCACAGTTACGTACATGTCGTGTCCCTCTAGAAGGGCGGAATGCTAACCTCGTCGCCAGAATTGGTGAGGGGGCAGCATCCCGATTCGTATGACACCTTACTCGACATGTCTTGATAACGCGATACCGAAGTTACCGATATGATACGCGTTATCATGGAACAGCCATTGGGTCTTGGTTCCGCAAGCTGCAACCGGGCTTGGCTCGTGCCAGAGCCCAATTCACACGGTTCCATGCACTCTGCCTTCAGGACTGTCAAGGCCTGCCATAGGAGTGACTGAGAGGAACTCGGGTGTCCATTTTAAGGTTAGGTATAGGGATACTACACCTACAGCAACGGGCGAGTACGCCACGTGGCCCCAGCTGTCGTGCAGCCAGTTGTGTCAGATTTAGGTGGCCATCCAGGGGTGGCATAATACATGCTTCAGCCCCTGGTAGGCCCTGGGTACACCGATGCCCTGAGTTACAGGGTCTGACAGGGTGGCCCAGTTCCAATTGGGTAATGCACCTAAGGTACACATCAATTTAGCGAGAGAACAGCTAGGCTGTGGGTCTGATTGGCAGGCCCACAGCCCGAGAAAGTCGTAAACCAGTGAAACAAAAGCAAAAAGTCCGGGTGATCATAGGATTGCAGACCCTACTCTCCTACAGAGGGGGATTGAGGTTGGTAGTCTTGTAGCTAGCCAGTAAGTTGGTGATGTCTGTGGAGGACAAACTATGGTTGGCTTTATTGGGGCGCGGGAGCAAGGAACTCCTCTGGAGGATATTATGGGAGGGGGATATCTTAGCACTTAAAAGAGAAATGGACGCTTCAAGCTGGGAAATGGAAGAGATGAGAGAATCAAGTATATTTTCCAAGGAGAGGTGGGCTGAGCACAGAGTGATCAGTGGCTCAATGGTTATGGGAGGGAGGGAGTGGAGTAGGCGAAGGAGGACAGGGGCATGAGGGTGACCGGGGAGAGTGTTGAGGTGCAAGGGTCGAAGGTGGGGAAAGATAGTGGTAGAAAGGAGTGGGTGAAGTTACAGTGATATTTTTACTGGTGTTGAGCAGAGGTGAAGAATAGAGATCATAAGTAGGAGGAGAAAATTGAGAAGTAGAAAGGGAGGGCAAGAGGTGGAAGGGGGAGGAGGGGGTTCAAGGGAAGGCCAGGGATACAGTAAGATGAGGGGAGAAGGGGCTGTACAGGGAGGGGAGAGAGGTCAATGGAAGGCCAGATGAATGGGGAGAAGAGAGAGGGTGCAGGCCAGGTACCATAGGCTATGAAAGGTGAATGTAAGGGGACCTGCACCTGGCAGAGTGGGGGGGGGGGTGGTCTAAATGGTAGTTGTGGGAGGAGTGAGGGACTGTAAGGTCAAAGGGAGGGAAGAGTACGGAATTACCAAGAGGGGAGACTGGGTTGTGAAGCATAGGAGGAGCACTGGGCAAACAGCCTTGTATGTATGGCAACTGATTATTCCTTGGTTTAAGCAGCTCAACCTTATTTAAAGTGCGAGTGCGATTGGAAGGCCTTTTTACATGAATATTGGAATGGGTTAAGTCAAACAGGTGGAATCACATGAAATGTTTAATCAAATTGATTGCTTTTGAATATTCTGAGCCATATGCTATGGAGGGGATGACGTTTGCTCATTTGACCTGCATAAGATGATTTGTTAAACAACATCTTAACTTTTGTTGCAAGGTTTTGAATGCAAACAATTTGTTTGATTTTATTTGCCTGGATAGTGCTTGCTGTTTGTAATTCAAATCAAGTGTATTTTACTTTTTTTAATTGTATTTTAACTCGTATTTTAAATCATATTTTATTCTTATTTTTATGTATTCTTAGATCTGTATTTTTAAATGCTTGTAAATCTCAATGCTTTTATGAGTGAATCTCGAATAAAGCAAAATGACTTGACTTGTAATTCAAGTCACCGTCTAGATGCACTTCAAGATATTTATATGGTCTGACCTGTTCCATAACGTTAATATTTGCCCTCCAGGTAAATCTAGCTTGTCTGTTGTGCACGATCGAGAAACAAAAGACCTTTGTTTTGGTGTAATTCAGGTCTAAACACACATTTGTGATGTATAACTAGATCCTGTGCACACATACATAATAAAACAAGTAAATACAAGTGTCAGCGTAAGCAATATGTACAGATTTCTTGAGTATTGCTGAATATTCTTTATTGTGGAGATAAACGCAACCGGCCGACACGTGTTTCGTCAGGGAAAAATAGTCCCACGACTCTTCAGGGCTGTAGAGAGTTGCAAGAACTCGATGAAGTCCCAAGGCCGGTGACAATTCCAACCCGGCTGGGTACCCTTAAAATAAAGTAGGAATTGAAAGCAGCAAAAATTGAAGCGTCTGTGAGGATTCTTAGTGATGCATCATATTCGGAAAGCCGGCTATAATTCCAACCTGGCCGACCTCATGCGTCATCAGTGATGAAATGAGAGTAATGTGGTAATCTTTGTTAAAATGTCACAATCAAAGGTGCCGCGAGTAGGGGATATATCGGGGATTCATTTTCATCCAACGTGTGGAGTACGTGTCAGAATGAAGTTGTAGTTGGGACAGAACACGTGTGTGTGTCACCCATGTCCTTGGGTAGAAGACAATTTGCGCGTCCTGGCGGCATTGATTTCGTCGTTTGTGATGTAGACTAGTAGTTGGGTGATCAACCGTTGCTGGCCTAACTGAGTTTTAATGAGCAAGACAATGTTGTCTGCATATTGCAAGCTTCCTATCGGTTCATTGCCCAACCTGGGGGGGGGGTCACAGAGTACTTGGCGTAGATTATTCTCTAGGTCGGCTGTGTAGATGTTAAACAAGCAGGGTGCCAAGAAGCACCCCTACTTTAAACCATTATTTGTGGAGATTATTTTGGTTATGCTGCAGCTGTCTACTAGCTTTATTTGGACCCATGTATTTAAGTAGAGGTTTATGATTGCTTCCAATTGTTTCGTAAACACTCTCTTTTGAACTATCTTATAACATGGTCTTTGGGACCTTTTTGAAGGCTTCTTGGAGGTCAATGAAGCAAGCATAAAGTTTGCTGGTTTTGATGTTGGCTTGCTCAATCAAAAGAGTGAATGCTGATAGGTTGATCAAGGTGCTCATTCCTGTTCAGAAGCTTGTTTGCATTTTGGGAACAAGGTTTGTACTGGTCACCCAGTCCTCTAATTCGGTCAGCAGATTTGAGGCACATATCTTGGCCTCCACATCTATCTAGTTGCCTGAATGGCTTCTGAAGAGTCGGAATTGTTATACACTGCCTGCCTTTGTTCTGCCTGTGAGTGGTCAGCCTTGTGTGTTTTCTTAGGTGGGCTCTTTGCGGCTCTGCGTATTTTGATGATACACTGTCCTGTGCCGATTGGTTGTATACTGTGGTTATGTGGTTTGTCCAGTCGCCCTCTGTGATGTCTGAACTGGGATACCGGTTGCGGCCATTTTCTATGCTGTTTATTTCAGCCCAAAAGTGTTGCTGGCTTGCCTGTAGCAGTTTCATCCAGATTCCCTCATTGTGTTTCTTTTTTTGAAAACAAATGTTATTTGTCACAGGTCACATATACTGCATAGCTCCGCAACCCGGAGACTACTGCACTCATCAATAAATCAACAATAGTGCCATAGACTTTTTATAACACAAACTAACCCCCCACCCAACCACCCCCGATTTCAAATATGCCTCCACAGCCAAAGGATTACACTTCCAAATCAGCACACTGAGTCCATCCAGCACCCTGCAGATCCCCATCTCCCTCCCCCAATCAAACAGGCACGAGGGTGACCTCCTCCTGCGGCGGGTCAAGCTCCAGCCCCCGGTAGTCCACCCACCTTTTCCAAATCTTAAAATGTTTACAGGGGCATCCCCTGGCAATAAAAATCCGTAGCTCGAGCCCCATGCAAAAGTCCATTCCAGACCGCCATGCAGTCAGCGGCGGAGCCCGGGGCGCCTTCCGAGCCCTGGCTATATCCCTCTTTGCCAGCGTGAGACCTAGCAGCAACAAATGACGTTCATATCTATTGTCCCCGATACCCTCCATCACATGCAGCAAGGCCAATCTCGGCGTGCGCGGAAGCTCCAATGCCAACACCTCTAACAGACAGGAGAACACCACCCTTCAAAATCTATGCAGCGCAAGACAGCCCAGACTGTATGTATCAGTGTGCCCTCATTTGTCCCACATCGGAGACACTCGGGGGAGCCGATCATTCCTGCCCTCCACAGTCGCACTCTAGTGAAATATACACGATGTAGGTATTTGAATTGTACCAGCCGTAAGCGTGTGGATATAGCTGCCCCTCACGGGCTTATCAGAGCCTCTGCCCAGTCCTCTTCCTCCAGGTCACCCACGTCCCCTACCCATGCCGTCTGGAGCCGCTGGAGATCAGTGGAACAATGGTGAACTAGCATCTGGTATATGCGAGAGATCTTGCGATCTGGTAGTTCCCCCATAAACGCCTTCACCTCTATCGGGCTAAAATCGGCAAGGGACTCCAGACCCTCCAGATTAAGGGACAGAGCGTGTCTAAACTGCAAGTATTTGAAGAACTGGGACCACGGCATCCCATACTCATTTCGAAGATCTTCAAAGGATTTGAGTGTCAGGTCTGCCATCACGTCTCCTAGGGATGAGATTCCTATAGGGTCGCAACCATGGAAACCCTGTAGCGCCGCCAGCTGAGGCAACCGCCCGTTACCCTAAAGAGGAGTCTCCCGGGTCAGAACATTTCACCACCTCATCCTACTCTGGATCTGCCGCCAGACATGGAACACTACCTGAGTGGCCGAGGGAAGGCACCTTCGCAATGGCGCGGAGTACAGCAGCATGTGTAGGGACCTAGTGCCCATCAGGTGTCGCTCGACCGCATATGCCGGATCTCCTCTATCTCCGTACCACCACTCGTTAAGTACTAGCAAGCGTGCCGCTTGATAATAGGAAAGGACATCCGACGTAGCAAGCCTCCCAGTGTATGTGGATAAAAAATACGTGCGCAGGGCTACCCGGACTGCACCCCCCTCCCAAAGATACCCACCCAGTGACAAATTAACCCATTGTGTTTCTGATTTGCTTCACTGATCGCTTTTTTGTAAGTTTGTTTCATTTTTGCAATTTTAGCGATTAAATCTTGACTTGGTTGATGTCTGTGTGAGTGAGTATTTCTTTGTTAAGTTGTTTTTTCATGATCCTTAAGTTTGGGGTGGACCATTCTGTCCTGGTATTTCCTGTTGATTTTTTGGTGTGAGGCTTGATCGAGAATTTTGAGGTGAGTGTTTTGACAAATACCTCCCAGGCCTGTGTCAGAGTCAACTTGTCATCTGGGCTTATCGGATCTAATGAGAGGCAGATGATGCCGGGTGCTGGTCTCCATTATTTCATTTATCACTCTCTTCCCTCCATTTGAGATGCCTTAGATTGAATGGCTGTGCAATTGACACGAGGCCCATTACTTTTTGAGCCATGGAGGGAGTGTTATCTAGTACAAAGTTGTGGGCAAAATGGTCGCTGTCCGATCTTTCTTTAAAGGTAAATTTCGAGATGCTCTTGAATACATCCAGATCCACCAGAGTAAAGTCTATGCTTGAACAAGTCCTGTCGGTCACTCTAGTAAAGGCTGCTTGTTGATCCAATGGACAGCATCCATTGAGTGTGAACAAGCCCAGATCCTCAAGCGCAGGGATGCGTTTTTGGCCAGACGAATCACGTCTTGTTTGATTGCCCAGTGTTTCCTGTGTTTGGCCTGGTAATTTGCTTTCAGAGCCTTGTAATAATTTCCTATTGAAGTCTCCTGACAATATTATGCTTGCTTTTGGGTATGTGGACTTTGGGGCTATAAGCGTCCCTATCAAGGTCTACATTTTTTCCACTCTGTGTTTGAAAGCTGGGTGTCTGTATAAATTCTGAATTATTAGTGTGAGATAAGGTGCTGCTTCGAGCTTGATGCACTGCATCCATGTTATATCTAGATCCACCTCTTCGTGGGCCCAAAGAATGTCGGTGGAATGTAGATTGATAGGCCTCCCATTGTTCTACCAGACCTTGCTTCTTTGATGGCCGTGTTGTGGTATTCATTGAATCCCACTATTGGTGTGTTAGTAAACTTCCAGGTTTCCTATGGTCTAATTATTGCAATTCATGATTATATATCTACAATTAAGGATTTTGAGCATGATGACATAAGATTCCATCTCAGTGTAATAAGAATTGACATGCTGCCAGGTTGTATGCAAATGATTCAGTTTTGAGAATTGCTTTAAACAACTGCCATAAAACCTTTTATCTGAAAGACGGGCAGCTGTCTTCACTTTAATTCTAGGCATTCCTGGATAGCCAAAGGACAACTTAATTTTGTTAGGGCGTAAGTAGTGGCTTACCTCTATAGTAAATAGTGTCTGAGCTAAAAGCTCTACTTTCTACAACCATTGCACTAACTGCTTCTTGTGAGATCATATGCATATGTTTCAATCTAAACTGAAACACTGCCAATGATACAGTAACGTAATTAAAATCAGATATTAGATCAAACATCTCACGGTCCACTCCATGCACATAATTTCTACAGGTGTCAGTTTCTACTCCTTGGAAATCAGTCCAAATTCCAAACAGTAGCGTGACCAAAGCTGACCTACTCATCTTAGAAAATCCACCACAGCAGAGCTACTGAAGCAAAAACACATAAAAACCTAAGATTGTGCTCTAAATTTCAATTTGGATATTCAATCCTTTGTTAATAATACCCTCCAAGTCTTGGCTTCCAACAACTGGAGGAACATCAGGACCCATAGTTTAGATCCATAAGTCAGCATAAAAATGAACTTGGCCTCGTAGGCTTTTACCAAAATGGACAACTGCAGACCACCAAAATTACTGTTAACATTTGCCAAGGTATTTCTTTGAGGTGCCAAAGGTTCCCTCTGCCAGTCATATATTGCCCCTACTACATGTCTGAGTTAAATTGGGCCTCAATATATTTCGAAAATGTCACCTCTGTTAAATTCAGACTTCCCACCTTGTTTTTCCAATCCTCAAAAGATTTTTTTTTCTACATTGATTTTTAGACAATCGACCAAAGTCTGATGCCCCAAAGGCAGTAGAAATCCGTTACGTTCCAATTTGGGTGTTACAAAATATAGTCAGCAACATATAACAAAGCAAAGAATTTAGTTAGACCAAGTTTTGGGAGAAAGTAGCTAAAACTGAGATGATTTCACCTTCAAAGATTCTAACAAGCATTTACAATGCAATGGTTTTGCCTTTGTTAAAGTTAGAGCTATTGGCATTGCTCTTGACATTGTTTTTATTTATGTTTTTTTTAACATAAATGGCATTGTCATTTACAATAGCAAATTCAACCACTCATCTAACCCATCTGAACACCCAGCCACTGATCCACCCGCTCATCTATCTACGCATGCGCTTGCCAATCTCTTCATTCACCCACCCAGCTGCCCACTTGTCCGTTCCGGTACCCACTCATCTATCAAAGCAGGCGCCCGCCGACCTCATCATACATCCGCTCCCTCGTCCCTCCCTCCAGCTGCCCACCTACTCATCCATCCACTCATCCTTCCACCTATTCATCCATCCGCTCACATATCCATCCGCCCACTCATCAATCTGCTCATCCTTCCACCCGCTCATCCATCCTCTCACTCATCCTTCCACCCGCTCATCCATCCTCTCACTCATCCATCCACCCACCCATCCGCCCGCTCATCCTTCCACCTACTCATCCATCCACTCATCCTTCCACCTACTCATCCATCCACTCATCCTTCCACCTACTCATCCATCCTTCCACCTACTCATCCGCCCACTCATCCATCCGCCCACTCATCCATCCGCCCATTCATCCATCCGCCCACTCATCCATCCGACCACTCATCCATCCGCCCACTTCTAGGATGGTCAAACAGTTTGGAAAATGTTTGCAAAAACTCACACACTCCCGAGCTTGTATTTTCTCACTGCATGTTGCACGGACGGCCCTCGCAATGCTCCTTCCCTGCGGTGGTAAATGCGCCATTTTGGCAGATTTTCCACTATTGTAAGAGCAATTTATGATCGAGTTTTCTATTGCAATTGCATTTTTTGGGTGCCCACGGTCTGCTTGTTTGACTCTGGCCTTCTAGGTGCCTTCAAAACCTGGTCACAACAGCATCTCTGGGTCTCAGCAGCCCTTTAATACCCTGCCTCCCTTGCACCTCCTTGGCTGCGGCTCCCACGATCCTTTGTGCGGTTCAAGAGATGCACTTTGAGTAAACAGAACAGCTGCAAAGCAACACGTCCTATTTTAAAGCGCTCTGTGGGGAAAAGTGAAACGGAATATAAAACTGCGGTCTAAACATGACAAGCAAACGGGAATTATGCGGCAGACTCCGGACCCGTTGTACATGTCACACCCCTGCTTACCGCACACAAGTAAACCCTGCTGAACACACCCTGCCCCTGCTTACTCAGCAACAGTGAAACTGTAGGCTGCACCCCCACCCAGCTTTCTTTCACAGACCGCCTCTGCCCGCACCCCCTGCTCGCATCCTGCCTGGCTTCCTGTACAGGAATAACCCTGTAATGCACACGCCTTTTCCGTGCTTCCTCCGTGGAAGTAAGCCCATCCGCCCTGCCTCCCTTACACCTCCTTGGCTGCGGCTCCCACGATCCTTTGTGCGGTTCAAGAGATGCACTTTGAGTAAACAGAACAGCTGCAAAGCAACACGTCCTATTTTAAAGCGCTCTGTGGGGAAAAGTGAAACGGAATATAAAACTGTGGTCTAAACATGACAAGCAAACGGGAATTATGCGGCAGACTCCGGGCCCGTTCGGGTCGGCAGGGGAGGGTCGGCCCGGACACTTAGATCCTCACCAGTTGTGAGCGCAAACGGACAGTTAAAAACAATGAAAGACATAAGTGTCAGAGGAGCGCCCACAGCCTTGATTTCGGAAGGATTCTAGGCGCTAAAGTCTTCGTGCAGCGCTTCGGTTATCCATCCCACCCTCCACCCAGCGCTTCAACACAGCCCCGTCTTGCTTTCTTTATCTTTATTTTTGGCAGCTGCGAGGAATCCCCATATCAGCAGCACACAGACGCGCAGAGTGAGCGTCGTTTGCTCATTTTTGTGGTTATACAGCTGAGTGCGTGTTGTGTTACAGAACACGAGGGCATGCTGCACAACCACGCTGTGTGTGTGTGGGGGGGGAGGGGGGGAGACCACGGCAGGGAAAGTAATGGGGAAAAGTGAAACGGAATATAAAACTGCGGTCTAAACATGACAAGCAAACGGGAATTATGCGGCAGACTCCGGGCCCGTTGTACGTGTCACACCCCTGCTTACCGCACACAAGTAAATCCTGCTGAACACACCCTGCCCCTGCTTACTCAGCAACAGTGAAACTGTAGGCTGCACCCCCACCCAGCTTTCTTTCACAGACCGCCTCTGCCCGCACCCCCTGCTCGCATCCTGCCCGGCTTCCTGTACAGGAATAACCCTGTGATGCACACGCCTTTTCCGTGCTTCCTCCGTGGAAGTAAGCCCATCCGCCCTGCCTCCCTTACACCTCCTTGGCTGCGGCTCCCACGATCCTTTGTGCGGTTCAAGAGATGCACTTTGAGTAAACAGAACAGCTGCAAAGCAACACGTCCTATTTTAAAGCGCTCTGTGGGGAAAAGTGAAACGGAATATAAAACTGCGGTCTAAACATGACAAGCAAACGGGAATTATGCGGCAGACTCCGGGCCCGTTCGGGTCGGCAGGGGAGGGTCGGCCCGGACACTTAGATCCTCACCAGTTGTGAGCGCAAACGGACAGTTAAAAACAATGAAAGACATAAGTGTCAGAGGAGCGCCCACAGCCTTGATTTCGGAAGGATTCTAGGCGCTAAAGTCTTCGTGCAGCGCTTCGGTTATCCATCCCACCCTCCACCCAGCGCTTCAACACAGCCCCGTCTTGCTTTCTTTATCTTTATTTTTGGCAGCTGCGAGGAATCCTCATATCAGCAGCACACAGACGCGCCGAGTGAGCGTCGTTTGCTCATTTTTGTGGTTATACAGCTGAGTGCGTGTTGTGTTACAGAACACGAGGGCATGCTGCACAACCACGCTGTGTGGGAGGGGGGGGGGGGACCACGGCAGGGAAAGTAAACAACGGCCGACCTAATCAGCGGGAGGAGGGCGGGAACAAACACGGACAGTGGGAGGGGGGCGGGAAAAAGACCACTGCAGGGAAAGAAAACAACGACCGACCTAATCCTAACCAAATGACGTGGCGGAGGCTCGGCCGGCTGGGCCAATCCCAGCGCGGCCCTGGCTGGAGACACACGGCTGCTTCATTGGGGCCGGATCTCGCATGGAGCTGGGGGGCCAGGGTCGAGTCTCGGCGGCAAACTGCACCAATCTAAATTACTGCCCATAAGCCCCCCTTGGATAGTCCTCTGCCAAGCCCCCTATTTACATTGCTGGAATCAAAGTGCAAGCGGGAGGGGGGACGGCGGGAGGAGGGACACGGAGAACTTTAAAACTCACCGACTGCTTAGGCTTTCATTACCAGGCTCCGGGACCACACGGAGAGCGGGAGGGGGACGGCGGGAGGAGGGACACGGAGAACTTTAAAACTCGGGACTTCCGGCTTGCTTGCGGCCCGGCCGGACCAGATTCGGGGGCGTTCCCGGCTTTTGGCTGACGTCGCGTGACGTCGGCAAAAGCCAAAGAATCTCGGGAACGCCCCCGAATCTGGTCCGGCATTGACGGACAGGCCCCTCGTCCAATGGCTAGCCTCCATTTATGGAGCTAGCCAATCGGAGGAGGGGGCTTATCCCGACCCACACACACAACTCAAGAGGTTTTTTGGCACATGCGCAAAGCGCATGGCCAGTCAAAACCTAAAAAGGGTGGGTACCAATACACCCATGCCTCACTACGATCTAATGGGACTTTGGCTCTGTGATAGACAAGCTCCACGTCTTGACATCATGGCCCAGTCATTTATATGGAGGTTGTGTAGTTTAAAATTGAAAGAGACTGGACACTCACATTTTAACAATTTGTCCCACAGCAGAGATCTGTTGGTGGTATCCAATATCTGTGAAGTAACACTGCAGCCTGCTCAAAGATTTCCTAGCAAGTAGTTAAATTGATGCTGCACTGTTAAGCATAGTCATTCCATTTTCAAATTCCATCTACATTTGGTGCAGGATTGAGGTAAATTCAAGCCAGTTATCAAGAAATCTTAGCTGGTAGTCTCAGGATTGCCAGGATTGATAAGCATCAGGATTTACCAGCCTTCTTTTTTTAAATAAGGTTATGCGCAACCCTCTCATTTTAAATGGTAGTTTACCAGTAGGACAGACACGACAGAGCTTTAAGTACTGTTGCACTCTCTGATGAATGTGTTTTTAAGATGTCTGTTTTAATTCACCAGGAGCCTTTGCTTGTGATCTCTTACTTTTTCTGATAATTGAGCCCACATGTTCGATTGTTACAGGTCTAGATGATTCATCCTTCTCCACACTGGGAACAAGACTTCCTGTACACTAGGGCATGATTACAACTGGATCAGAAAATTCTGATCCCTGTGCAAACCCCAGTTTGTGCAGGGTTGAGGTTATGAGTTTACTACATCCAGTAATTACCTCCTTTAGGAAGCGTTCAGGTGAAGATGATCCAGAAGAATTCAATTTGTAGGCGTTTCTGCTCTGAGAGCCCAATTCGGTGGGTTTCGAAGCGTGGGACCCTGTTCTCCTTGTGATCTACCTTCATGTTTCATCCTTTTAAACAATCGAGGGGTTTGCTGTAGATGAGCATAGATTTCTGTATGATGTGCAGTGAGGCGCACGTTTTGGGTGGTGATCTTGTTCTGGCTCTTTGATCAAACAGGCCTGGTGAACTGGACAGAGAAAGTCCAGCATACTCCTTAAGTCCAATGAGAGCAAATGTAGACATTTTAATGCAGGTTCAATATGTTCATGATTTTGCAAGTATAGGAATAATATCTCTCCATGATTTTAGAGTTTTTTCAGCCTATCAATTAACCCCTTTCGTCGCCCAGTGTAGAGTATGTTGCAGTAATCCACTGAGAGAAACTGTAGAAATTTTAATTCAGGTTCAATATGTTCATGATTTTCCAAGTATAGGAATAATATCTATCACTGATTTTAAAGTTTTTGCAGGATATCAATAAACCCCTTTCGTTGCACAGTGAAGAAATGTTGCAGTAATCATGTGATGCCATCACTCGGGCTTTTCTTAACTCCACTCCATTGTTAGTTCTGAGTAATGGGATGATTAAAGTGTTATTAAAGAGATTAGAAGAGTGGGCATGTGAATATTCGATAATCTCCCCAGCACAGTACGGTTTTAGACAAGGTGTGGGGACAATAGAGAAATGCGTGAATCTAGATCTGCTAATAGGTAAATACACCTGTGCTAAAGGAGGTAGATTGTATCTTTGCTTTGCATATCTGAGCAGTGCTTTTGATCTAGTTAATCACTCAATTCTCTGGCCAACCTTGCTTACTCTTGGTGTACTTAAATCGACCATTTGTTTTCTCGCTAGGCTGTATGAGAAATGATCGAGCAAGGTTCGCTTTGGCTCCCAGGGTGAATCCACCATGAATTTTAACGTCAAGAAAGGCATTAGGCAAGGCTGTGTCCTTGCCCCCCTGTTGTTCTCCTTGTTTATTAAAGGGATGGAGAAGGCTCTACAAGTGGTTCAAGCAGATACCCCACGAGTTGCCGGGATTCCTATACCTGTGTTATCATATGCAGATGACTCTGCTTTACTGGTAAGGACCCCAGTGGGCTTACAGCGACTAATGAATACCTTTTGCAATTTTACTCCTGCAAGAAAATTGGTGGTTAATAAACCAAAACCTATACAATGATCTGTGAGGCTAAGTCAAAGAAATGTAGAACTTTTTATACTGATAATATCCCGGTAGCCACTGTTGACACCTTTTGTTACTTTGGTATTACTTTTGCAGGTAATTGGTCACGGTCCCTCAAAACCACAAATGTCAGACCCAAGATGAACAGGAATGCCCACGGGATTTTCAGGTTTTCAGCGAAGTTTGGCATCCGACCCATACAAGATATGTTAGCTATATACAAGGCTAGAGAAGTTGCTATTGCTCCCTATGGGGCCGGTGTGTGGGGTTTTTGTAATAGCAAGGTTCTGTAGATTGAGGAAAATTGTTTTCACAAGCACCTATTATGTTTATCTACCTCTGTTTCCACAGAGTAATGCATGTAATGCATAGGGAGGCAGGGATACAGTATTTAGCGGACCTAATTACACTACGCCCCCTGCCACCCTGGCACTCTATGTGGGTCAAAGATGAGACTAGTTTCACCAAGTCAATCGTCTTAGGCTGCTTGTCCTTGGATATAGCATTGTGTATTCCCTTGCTAAGCTATATTAATTCTATCTACAGAAGCCTGTTTTAGATGCCAATTCGGTCTAACCCCCCGCAGGCAACCACACTTACTAAACTGTCTAATAAAGATAATTTCATGAACTATAGAAAGGAAGGGTAGTTCGCATGAGATCCGAGTGGGAGAAACCAACTGTCACATTTTACCAATCACTTGTGTTGGAGGAGGGCTGCCACAGCTATTTAACCAGGGTCACAAACCCACTGCATCATTTTGTATTAATTAGATTTAGACTAGGTATTAGCCATCATTTAGTTGCTTTCCCCTCTTTGAACTCTTGTCCTCCAGATACGACCCCCTATCCTTGTGATGGTCAGAGCCAGCAAAGCACAATTCACTTCATGCTATTTTGTGATTTGTATTCCAACTTTAGGCGCCACTATGTAAAACCCCTCTTATTAGCGCAAAATATCAGTTCGCCCATTGCAGCCCTGAAATTTATGCTTGACCTAGATGATAGCGGGTCTGTATTAATGTTTCACTTTTTATTTTTAAAAGTAATTAAGGTACGCAGAAAGAAATGATGTTACAATGAAGCCCCTGTTGAGTAATAACAGTTTTTATGGAATATGGCGGAAAGCCTTTAGGTAATTTTAGGAGCACACTTTTTATATTATTATTATAGATTATAATTGTGTGCAATTGTCTTACTACCGTAATCGCGATTATGGTTGTTTATACAAACCGAATAAAGTCTTTTGAACTGAACTGAGTAATGGGATTAATATTCATAGGAAGGAGAGCTGTAGATAGATGCTCTTAATCTTGACTGCTAACAACTCTGAATTGCATATGATTCCCAGATTCTGTACCTTCAGTGTTCAGCATGGTGGTTGCTGCACCTAGACTGGCCGGCCATTCACAGCGCATTGAGGTAAATTCTGTTCAGCCCAGCAAATGAACTGATTTTGCTCCATTCGTGCTAAGGAAACTCTCACGTTGAGTGCAAAATATGATACAGAAGGAAATTATGCTAGTCTGGTTCAGAAACTTGTTTTGCAACTGGAAATTCATTTGGGAAAACATATGAAATATGTAGATACACTTGCCACAACTCAATTAACTGTGCTACGAAGTGCACATGGAATTCAAGAACAAGCATGGCAAAGGGGATCTCTCCAGTACTCCATACGCGATGGCATGTGATGATTCTGTTGACCCAATGCAGGTCAGTTGTTTTTAGTTTGAGACAAAGTATTAAATAACATTTTTTGCAGACCCATCCGCTCCAGCCCAGCCTGCAAGTCTGCTTAGAAGGAGCACATGGTCTCGTTTGTTATATGCTACTGAAAATTCAAGGAGTATGTAGGAAAGTAGGATCTGCTTTCATGGTCACCCGCACTTTTTGCTGGTGTCATTATGCCTTACTGACTAGCCTTTCTTGGATCCTGCTAATCAGGACCCCAGTCTCTGTGCTTCTTCCCTAAATTGAACATGGTGAGTACTTAGGTGCCCCCCGGAATGGCTACTGATGTACCCCTTGTAAGTCCCTAGTATATGGTACTAAGGTACCCAGGGCATAGGTGCACCAGGCGTCCCCCATGGGCTGAAGCATATGTTATGCCATCCATGAGAGACCACTCAGATTGTGACTACAGGCCTGTCATTGCAGCTTGTGTAAGCTGGTGCTTGCACTATTTATGTCAGATATAATTTCCTTATATCTGAGGTCACTGCACTTAAAACTTATAAGTCCCTCCAAAGGCAGGCCTTTCAATCCTGAAGGCAGGGTTCTCAGTAATAAGTGTGAAGGTGCCCCTGCATGAGCAGGGCACCCCTACAATCTAATGAGTCCATTCTCCCGGGTTGTAAGTGCATCAGTCATTACGATACATAGAGTAGCCATGCGTCATTACGCAATGGCTATCTCTAAAGTGGCTCGAACGAACCCTATCGTGTTTGGTATCAAACATGTTGGAATTCATACCTCAACACCGTAAACGGTGTTGGAGGTATGGTTCCATGCACTGTAAAGCTCCTCGAGGAGGCCCTCAGTCTTCTAGAACCGGACAGCAAATTATGGCCACTCCCAACCAGGGACACGATTCTGCCCTCCTGCTGCTGAGCTAAGATGGAGATGGGGAAGGCAGGACAATAGGTTTCCTGTCACAGGGAGGTGTGGCCACATCCCAGACAGGACTTAGTGTATTGGAACAGGGTGGGGGCGCTTGCAAGCACCACTAGACAGCTTTCAAGGGCACATTTGGGGCCCTCCTTGCATACTCCAGTTGAAACCAGTTCAGGAGCCATTGGCTCCTTGCTCTGGTATGAAACTGGACAAAGGACATGGGAGTATCCTCCCCACTGTCCAGTCCCTCCTCTGGGAGGAAATCCCTGAATAGTCCCAACTCTTTCCTTAGTGTACTTAAGGGCTTACCTGTGGGTGGGTCCCTATATTAGTCGTGAGACAAGATTCAGATCCGAAACCACTTCATCTTTATCCGTCTGGGTACTTTGGACTTCACTTTGGGAACCAATATTGCAACTGGGAAGACTGCTGCTGCTCCTGGTCTCATCGTCCTGCCAGTCTTCTGCGTCATCTGTGCCTATGCTCCATATAGGTTCTTCTACAGGCCTGTGGACATCCAAGACACTCGAAGGAATCTACCTTGAAGTGAAGGAATTACTTCCCTACATCTGCAGGCACCGCAACAAAGCTGACCGGTCTGTTATTCCTGAGCTCCTACGGACTCTGAAAGATTCAGCAACACAGGTGGTGGTTCTGCAACTCCGTCGAGGCCTGCACTGTCTTCACACCAAGTTTGAAGCCAGTATCCCTAGTTGGAACAGCCTGAGTAGTACCCCCGGGCACCACGTCAACTTGCCGTTGTAAAGGCTTGTTAACTGTCTTCACCAGAGATCTTCTTGCTCCAAGAAGCTCCAGCCTCAAGAATCTCCTGCAGCCAAGCTCTATGCCTGCACAGCATCCTCTGCACCATGGGCTTCATCTTTTGTTGAGCTGCTAGAGGTCCACTTGCGACTGCTGTGCCTTCAGCCTGTGGGTCCTCTTGAGGGTCTACTTTGGCTCCAGTGGGATCCCCTGCTTGCTCACAGCCTGCTCTGACTTACCTGCTCGTGGTGAGTCACTTGGACCTTGTTGGTCCTGACACTGTACCTTTTTGACAACTACGTTGGTTGCCGTTGCCACGGCTTGTTGGTGCCCCTGCTAGACACTGACCTCCTGGCTCTTGACATCTGATATGAGACAGCTCGTGAGCCGCTCCTGGTCTTCCACGGCATCGCTTGGTCTGCACAGCTACAATTTCAATGGCACCGTCAACTCTCCTGCATCCCAGACATCGGAGGGCATTAGTCTTCCGTGCCTCCTAGTCACTCCTAAGTGGCATAGACTCTGTCCCCTCTGCTTGCAGGTACCTCGTATCTTGAAACCACCTTTGGGTTCCACCGGACTCTTTCACCTTCTTCGCCAGCAGCATCTTCACTGAAGTCATCCATTGTGGTCTACAGTGGTTTCCGACATCACTTTGCACCTATGCACCCGGCTTCCCTGGTGTAGGTATCCTGGGGTATCCATGGGTGGGGTGGCTCTCCAAACTTCCATCAACCACTGGGAAGTGTCCTTCTTCTTTAAAACTGCAACCACAACTTACCCATTGACTTGTATTAAGCATGAGGTTGTGTTCCCACTCTGTACACAGCTTCTTTGGGGTTCCTGGGTACTTATCTTGGGTGGTTCCTGGGGTCCCCGACTCTTCTAGATCTTCTGGGTCCAGTCCTGACTTAAGTCATGGTTCGCATTCCACTATTTTAGTATATGGTTTGGTCTCTCCCTGGAGACCACTGTGTATTTGTGCTACTTACGTGTTCTATTATCAAAGTATTGTGTGTATTGTGATTATGTCTCCGGGTTGGAGGTATTGCAATGTGTTAGTGAGTGTTTATAATAAAGATATTTTTTTTATAACTATACTATGTGGTTCTTTTTCATTTAATCTAGACCATAAGATTAAGTACTGGTAAAACAAGCTGCTTTACACTCCTTCTGAGCTAAGCCTGAAGGCTGCTTTGCATAGCTACCACTTAGAGAGCTTTCTAAGGTTTGTCTAAGACCACTCGTATCACCACAAGGGTTGTCTGGATTACTGTAGGGTGCACCTTATACAAAGCCAGCCTCCTACAGAGTAGGAGGCTGGTTTTCTATTGCTATCTAAGGACAGCAGGACTTCTTCTTTGAGGTTGGCTAGGGCAGTTTTGCTATCCCCTGCTGGCCTGAACTCAGATTGGTGGTCGTGTAAGAGGTTTGGGCAGGGAATGGAATTCCAACGTTTTGTGGTAATTATCCACACACCTTCCAAAATGTAGCAAGAAAATGTCAGAAAAATGTCAAACATGCAAAATGTGGTGCATTAAGGACCTTTTCTGCATGGTAAACTCTATTTCCAAATCAAAGTGTGAAATATGGATAAGTACCACACCACGTAAATACTTCACTCCAAGGTACTGGTATTTACAGAGTATGGTAAATAGTTTACTTTTTCCAAACAGATGCCTTGATCATGAGTGCTGCGGAATTGGCTGAGGTATTTACTGCACCCCATAAACATCATTACCCCCGGTGAGGTATTTCCAAGGTGCCGTAAATACCTCCTATAAATGTGGGGGACAACATGAGGAATTAGTGATATTCGCTCCTAATTCCAAATGCATCAGAAATTACCAGGCATTTGAACTATGGTAAACTTAGGCAGGTTTGATCAGATGAAATGAACCTGAGCAAAAATACGGACTGTGGTAATGGCCATATTATTTCTAATTTCAATGTGTGCAGTAACAAAAATTACTGCACATATCATAATTAAATGATGCAGTAGTAATAGTGGAATTATTCGAAATTGGGGCCTCAGTAGGGTGAGGTCCCTTGACTGGTCTCGATTAAAAGTGCTCTGAGTTTTTACAATTCCCTCACCAACACATTTGCACAGGAATCACAATTAGAAGTATTGAGGGGTTTATCACACCTGTTACCTATGCACCGCTCTGTACATTTCGTCAGGTCAACTCTTCAGAACAGGACATAAGGTGTTTGGTGTGGAAAGCGACAAAATCCAAGTTATACCCCATTTTTAGGAAGAATCTCAGGATAGGTTGCTATTTTCATCCACTAAAGTTCAGCCCCGGTGTATCATATTTCACCTGGTGCAATAAATATCATAACTCTATTCAGGGCACTCATAATCATGTGCATTGCTGCCCTGATTACATCAGAGCTGGGGTGTTAGAAATGGGGGTCTCTAGTTGGCAATGGCTGGCCACTGTCCAAGTAGGGACCATTCTACCTAAGTCAGAGTAAGGGGGCTGCACCCTTTGATAACCCCGGCTCAACCCTGTGGTAACGTAGCACGAGCAGCTAGGCTTATCTCAGAGGCAGTGTGTAAAGCATTTATGATCATACACAGTAACACAATGAGGAACACTACAAAGGGACACCATACAAGTAGTTATAAAAAAGAAGTATCTTTATATATAGACTTAACACTAGACCAATAACGGTAAAAAGCCACAATACTGTAAAGTAGGATTATTCTTGAAATGCTGTAAAAATAGTTCAGAGTGTGCAAATAGGTGTTCAGTTCAAGGCAGTCGTCTCTGCGACCCTTTTACTTACAAAGTACCTGGATTTCGAAGCAAAACCAACAAAATGTCGCAAACGAGTTGTAGTGATGATTTTCCTCACGCGAGGCCGGCAATGCGTTGAATCCTTGCCGCAAGGGGGGATGATGCGCTGAGCCTGTTGAGTGTGCGATCTTGTTACGATGAAAGAAAATGGTGCACCGCGAGGGAGCGACGCTCCGGGCGTGATGCGAGGAAAATGGGGGACACACGGCGCCGCTCTGCGATGCGATGATCTCGATGCAATGATCCGGGGTTAGTGAGCACTCGAAAAGCCCGCAAACGTGCGATGCAATGATCTTCGGGTGTAGCAAGCACTTTGTGGCCCGCAAGTGTGCGGTGCGATGGTTTCAGGTTTGCGAGCGCTCAGCGGCAGCAGCGCAGTGAATTTTCTGACGCACTTCAACTGACGCACTCTCTTCTCTGGAGTAGAACTAGAGGCCCTGAAACTCACAGGGGCCTCGCCTTCAGATAGAAATCCTTGCAGGGAGGAATCAGGAGGCTGGTGGGGGAGTCAGATGTGCCTGTGACTCCAGCAGGAGGCTAGCTCTCTTCTAGCCCTTGGGTGATTGCTATAGCAAAATAAAAGTCTCTCAAAAGTCCTTTTCCTTCTTCTTCCAAGACCAGGGGGAACTACTGCAGGCCAATCCAAGAAATAGCACACAAGCACAAGGACAGTCCTCTCCTGCAGAGTCCTTCAGTGAAATGGACAGAGGTTCTTCTTGACACCCAGGAGCAATACAAAACTCAGGGGTTTGGGCACAGATATTTATACCCCAAAAGTCTTTGTTGTCAAAAGTCTCTAGTCACTGAACCCAGCCAGAACCAGTTCTGCTCAGACCTGGAGCACTTTGTTTACCAGGCTGCATCCTTCCTTTCAGAAAGAGGGGGTATGCCATCAGACGCGCAGTAGGAGGGGGAGCCTCCTACTTCAGGTCAAGGAGCTACCCCTCCTCAGTACTCAATGCAGATCTCTCTATTCAACCCAGGTCTGACTCAACCTACCTTGCCCCTCTAAACCCAGACAGTCAATACACATAACGGCAGAGCACACTGGAAGGCTTAGGCAAGAAAACCTACTTTCTAAAAGTGGTATTTTCAAACACAGAATATTAAAACCGACTTTGCTAAAAGATGTATTTTATTATTCTGAGCTCAGGCATACTAAACTCGAATTTCTACCATGTTCCCTGTGTCAGTTAGGACTATAGCCTAAGGAGAACGATTAGGCTTGCAGCAGTGAAAAACAAAATGGAGGGTAATTCACTACCAGTACATGCTACACATATCAAGCCATGTCCTACCTTAGACACACAATGCACCTACCATAGGGGTGACTGACATGATGCCAAGGGAAGGTTCAGGGGCTGGGAAAGTGTGGGCACTTCACAGCCAAGATGACAGTTCTGGACTGCACACAGACACTGCAGTGGCAGGTCTGAGGTACCATTTACAAGCTGCTTCTGTGGGTGGCGCAAACTAGCACTGCAGGCCCACCAGCAGCATTTGGGTTACCAGCCCTGGTCACACACAGGCCACACTACTAGGGACTAACAGGTAACTCAAATAAGCCAATCAGGGATATACCAATTCACAGTTACATTTACACAGGGAGCATTCGTGCTGTGGCACTGAATGGCAGTGGCACAGCACCCAGAGCATCTAATACCAGCAAAAACAGAGGAGACAACAGCGAAACATGGAAGGGAAACCCGCGCCAAAGGTGCCAAGTCTAACATGGGGAAGTTATGACCCCTGCACAAACACAGTTTCCGCAGGGGTCAGAATTGAATAGAGCTTACCATATTAAGTGCTTGATTACGAGTTTGGCGGGTGGGAGCGGGCCGTCATGTCACCGCCTCGCTCCCACACTGCCAAACTCGACCATCAACTGCCCGCCAGATTAGGAGTTTCTGCTGTTCTGGTGGGCGGTGCTCTGATGGCCCAGGTGGTGAGCCTTAGAAAGGCTCTGCAATGGGAACACCAAAGCCTGTTCCTGCACAGCATGGACTGGTGCAGGAACAGGGGTTAATGCACACAGAGGTGCACTTCATGTGCCCCCCTGCATGCACCTCCTGGCCCTGAGGCAACAGGGGGCCCTGCAGGACCCCTTAATTTTCTCAGTGCCACAGTTTTCATGGCAGGCTCACTGCCATGAACTCTGTGGCAGTGAGGAAACTCATATTATGCTTGGTGGTGCCGCAGCAGCACCCCCTGCATATTGCGGGACTCAGACTGCCTTGGATAATGGATCCCTGGCAGTAGCAGCGTTCCCATGGTGGAGCTGGATTACTCCAATGCTTTATATCTAGGCATTTCTAAAAAACTTACTGAATGATTGCAAATTGCTCAAAATGCTTCAGCCAGGTTGCCACTCAACATTCCTAGGCATAGTTCAGTTTTTCTGAAACTTAAGGACCTTCACTGGATACCAATCTCTAAACACATTCAGTTTGAAATGCAATCACATATTCATAGAGTGCTGAACAGGGTTGGCCCTTTAGGTCTACAGAACATTATCTCCTTCTACATTCCATCTAGACCTTTGAGGCCAATGAATGTGTTTATTTTGCAAACACCCAGATTCCGTTCTGTTAGAAGAGGGGTCAGTTCTGCTATCTCCCTTGGAGCTAGATTATGGAAGTGCCTACTGTTGGCCCTTTATTCGATCATGGGCCATTCTCTTTTTCATAAAAGGTTTAAAACCTGGCTCTTCCAGCAAGCTTTAAATTAATTGTTTTATTTTTCCTTCATCTTTCCCCATGAGGCTCTCTGTCTTTGACATTAAATGGATTTTTAATCAAGTAACAGCGCCTAGAAGCCTCTCTTATGATAATTATGGAGCTTTATTATTTTATTTTCATTTCAATAAATATCAAACATTTGTTAATTGCTAAGAGAGAGATTTATAGAAAATAATCAGGAAACTAAGAAGGAGATTTAGAAAAAAAATTCGGGGAACTTTTTATTTCCAATTGACTTACATATAAGTGAATAGAATTTTAAGAGGAGACATCTAAAATAACATAATGTTCTGCTAGAAAATTCAGGAGTCTTCTACCTAAATTGGGAACAATAACATGTATGAAAACACAGTGGCATCTGTTTTTTTTCAGCGGTGATAAAATTCACATCATAAGCACAACACTCATAACTAGGGCCTCTGTCTGGAAATTCAAGGTCAAAAGATTTCTAAATCACTCTAAAAGAGACAAAGATCATCACAAAAGTTTAAAAAGTAAGAGAGACCATGCAATGACAATTCTCTCTTCCCCCTATTTTACCTTTTGTGATGAATAGGTTTGCACATTTTAGATTACTTCAGGGATCTGTTGACCCTGAATCCTTGTTGTATGCATTGGTTAGTAGACATGTATGTCACTACTTTTGAGCATATGATCATATATTTTTGAAGTTCTATGATATGACGAAAAAATAATTATAGCCATTTAGGGAAACGTTTGGTCCCTTTTGTCAACTAATGTTTGGGTGAGTATGTGATTAGTTCTATATTTCACTAAATGTCAGTCATGTGAGGTTACATCCCACCCTAATGGCTCTTAGAACCATAGGAGCATTTTGGCATCTGAGCTGAACCTTTATGCGCTGGAAGGTGCCCCTCTTCCCCTTTAGAGACTTCTCTTTTGAAAGTTGCAAGGGCCCAATATAATTTAAGGGCTACATTTAACATACATATTTGGTGACTGGGGGCAGAGTTGATACTGATGATGCTGGTAGTATGCCAGAAAAAAATGTTGCAGGGTAACCATCTTCGATGCAAGTTGATCTCACTGTAGATAATAAAGCCAACTTTGTTCTGGGGTCGATAGGTTTGCCTTTGATCAAGCTATCCAAAACTATGTTCAAAAGCCAGATTTAGCTCTATTTGGCCCTGTAGTACAACAGATTAAAAACTCTGTTTTAATTCCTCCCTGAATCCCCACTTAATCACCCCATGGGATCAGAAGATGCTTCTTTTTATGGGAGACAAACCTCAACCCAAGATGGATGACTTGGAAAGGTTAGAAACAGCATGCTTAGATAACCTTTCTAAAGTCCCCCATGTAAAGAAAGAAGCTCTCACTGACACAGACCATGGTAGAGATGAGACGAGGGTGAAACAAAAGCCTCAGATGAGGACAATGAAAGATATTGATGCACCGTGCCCAAACAGAAAAGACATGAAGACTTTGGTGCTGGCAAAGGTCCATCTCATGACCCAGTCCCTTTATCCTCCCTTCGATGGGAAATCTTTGACCACAAGGAGATAGTCCATCCTCGTTCTTCTGAATGGACTCTGTCCTCCAATGTGGCTCTTTATGTTCAGAACAGCCTCACACAGCCCTTTACAAAAGAGGTCTTATCAGCTCCGGTTAGAATGTCCCAGACCATCTATGCAGGAAGACGGAGCTCATACACTGGACATTAATTCAAAACCAATGACATTACAGGGTAAATATATGAAGGGCCATAAGAAGAGAATTAACAGACTTCTCAAGGCATTCAGGTCAAGTTCATGGACTTGTCTAGTCCCCTCTCCAAGATTGTAGATCTGGCTTACACCGACCAAGATCAGGGACCCCCATTGATCCTGATGTGTTAGCCAGTTGGGCCCAGAAGGCAATTCACCATCTGTTCAATGTAATGGTGCAATACCTGTTGAGAGGTGTAGATCTAGCCTCCTCAGAATTTACCCCAAACTTTGTGATTTGGCTACAAATTGAGTAGGTCAATTAGCAGCAGGTTTCCTTTTCAGAGGCTTTCATCAAGGAGGCTTCAAAGTCTGTCAATACATTCACTTCCCTAGACAAAGTAAAGGTGGCGCTTGAAAAAGCTTTTCCGACCCACCTTTTTTTCCACAGCGGGCATAGAGAGGGGGTGCTCTGCTGACTGTCAACCCAAAGGAGCCTCCTCCTGAAAAAATCCTCTACAAGCAACTTCTTTTCAGGTAAGCTACCAACTTTCTTACCCTGTAGAGCTTGAGCTTGGAGACAGGAAACGACATTTGAAACTTAACTGGATTCAAAGTACACACAATGCATGGGCCCTGAAGATGGTCAGAGGATTTCTTCTAGAATTCCATGGAACCCCCTCAACAAATTTTCTTATACAGGTAGCTTATTTTCTCCCAACAAAATAAGGCTTCATAGATCAGGCAATATGTGCATTTAATCAAACATAAGAAATCAGCATAGGTTTCCCTCATCCCTTCATATCCTTATTGGACAAGAATGGTGGGGGCTATCATCTTTTAACCCAGTTCAAAGAAGTATTTTCTTGGATACTTTATCGACATTTCAAGATTGAGGATATTCTTCTGATAGACCTACCAAGAGAAAGAGTTCATGGTACTTCTCGATTTCAAAGACGCCTATCTATCAATCTTATTTATTCCACCAAATATGCTACTACCTCTATTTTCAGTGAAGGGACTTATGCGTTTTTAGCATTACCTTTTCATCTATCCTCTTCCTTCTTAGTGTTTCTCAAGGCTAATGAATCCATTAATCAAATTGCTGATATAATGGGGAGGGTATCTAATAATTTATCTAAACAACATTCTACTCATGGCCAAAGACCCAGACCTCCTAGCAAAACCGTTAGGGTTGACTTTTTGTCTTTTGCAAAATTTACGGTCATCAACTAGACAAAATCGTACCTGATTCCTTCCAATCAAATGGCATTCCTAGGCTTCGGAATAAACCTAATGTCGGCCTCTTTATCTCTGCCCTTTCGGAAGATCATATCTACAAACAAAGAGAATTACAAGATGCTCGCAGGGAAAAAGTGACCATCACTGGGTTGCTAGGTTAGTGGATCTATTAACGCCCTCCTTTTAGGTGCTCTTTACCAGACCTCTCCACTACAGTTCTTTCCAGTGCCTTTGTATCTCCTATGCCAAAATGTAAAATGGTAAGACAGGTAGGAAATGGTCCAAAGAAGAGCTGGCTTTACACATCACCTGTCTCAACCTTCGTGTTAGCGCTTTTGCGATTCGTGCCTTTAAACTACAACATCACATCTCTGTGATGCAGTACAGCAACTGCTTAGAAGGGAGGAGATCTCAATTGTTGGAAGAGAATGCCAAGAACTTTTGGCAGTACTGCCTGTTTAGCAGCATCGCAGTCTTAGCAGTACCTCTGGTGGGCAAAGAGAACAGGGCGACGGACTGGAATTACAGACTTTTGAGTGAACCCAGTGAATGCAAGCTGAATACATCTTTATTTTCCAGAATCATGGAGATGTGTGGTCTGTGCAAGAAAGATATTTTGGCATCCTTTCTGACCTTTCAGCTACCATTATTTAACAGTTGAAGACTGAACCTTATGGCTTTGGTGATGTATACCTTCCTTTCTCTCCTATTTCTATGATCCTGAAGATGACTCTGCAAGTTTGGAAAAAGAAAACAGACATAGTACTGATTACTCCCTTATGGAAAACTCCGAGCTGGTTTCCGGTGGTGTTGGAGTTGGTTTACCAACCTCCAATGAATCTTCGATTTTTTCCAACTATTCTCCAGGAACAAGCAGGAAAACAGCATAATCTGGTGTTCAGCCATCACCTTCAACTTTTAGTGCAGAGACTTTCTGGAAATGCTGGCAAGTGGCAAGACTTTCAGGTCAAGCCTTCAGCTTCATTGACAATGACCAGCCGGTCAGAGTCAACTCACAAACAATACTGTTGAGCTTCGGACAGATGGTCCTGCTAGTGCTTGGACAAGATTTGGATTCCATGACAGCAAATATCACCTTTGTGTTAAATATTATGCTTTCTTTGAAGCAGAGGGCCTTTTCTATAAAACAGTAAACTCTTATTGATCTGATATTTCAGAGGGTCATCTACCCATAGCAAATCACCAATTGGAGAGCACCCATTAGTATTTCCTTTGTGATATTCAGAAGGACAAAAGCTGCTTTCAGTCAAGTATCTTATCTGGATTTTTCAATAGAGCTCAAGTTATGCACAGGTAGTCGCTTGCACAAAACGAAGAGAGCTACTTCCGATCTGAGAACCTCTCATTCTGATCAAATCCTCATTTTAACTGTCTGCCCTTTTGGCCCTGTTTCATTTCCCATACTGGCCAGATGAATTAAACAGAGTCTCTCAGAAGCAGGAATAAATGTGTCTCTTTTTGGTGCTCATTCACTAAAAGACTCTATGTCGTCCAAATCTTACACCCTGCGAACACGTCTTGATGATATAATACACACAATAGGCTTGTCTTCAGTTGTCATGTTAAAGAAACTCTTTTTTAAACCAGGAAATATTTTTTTCCTTTGGCTGTGGAAAGCATTGAACTTGCATAATTGGAACCTGCGGACCTGGCATAGAATAGAAAAATCCATAACAACTGTTAACCAACATTTTTCAATTAAATAAATGACACAGAGATGAGGATAATCCCACCCTGTGCTCTTGTTTAATATTATGTCAAATGTGCAGCCCTGCCAAGTTTCACAAGTCCATGCATGACTAACTGCTCAGGGCCAGTCTTTTTTCTTTGAATTCTGGGACTTGTAGTCTTGTTTATGCCATTATAAACCCATAACTACAAGCAGGGAATTCAAAGAAAAACAACCTTGACTGAACCAGCTCAATATGCATAGACCTGGGAAACCTAGCTGCTATGAATGTTGTCATGTTTATTCTTTATTGATATTCCCACCCAAATTGAATTGATAGATTATGTATTATGTTTATTTTATTTGGTTTGAAATCTGAAGCAGTAGTAAATCATGGAGACATGATAGCTTATATGTTCCTTGCTGCAGGAAGAGGCAGTCTTATCGAAGTCCATACATGTCATCAAACCTGTTCCAGGCGAGAGACTGCTGATTTTTAAACCTAAAATTGTATTTAATTTAGCATTATTCCACCAGAAATTGTCCTCATTTCACATATATGCCATTAGACCTGATTCAGTTAGGAGGCTCCCATTTTTTAAGCCAAAAATGCTTTATTTTGGTTGTCTCCTGTCTGAAATTGCCTCTGCTTTATTAGAAGTTAATGGGGGAAATACATTACCCAGATTGTTTTTTTTTTAAATCTCCCACTTTCCTCTTCTAAAATGTTGGCGTGCATGATTTTAATAGAAATCAATGGGCAAAATAAATCCCCCTGATTCTTTTTTTTTAAACTCCCTGTTATTTTATGTTGATTTGTATAGCACACTAATCACCCAAGAGGGTATTGAGGCTCTTGGGTAGGTGTGTGGTCCCCAAGGTGCTTATATGAAGAGCGAGGTCTTAAAGTTCTTGCAGAACTCAAGAAGTGAGAAGGAGGCTCTGTTGTGTTGAGGGAGGTCGTTCCATGTCTGGAGTGCAATGTAGGAAAATGACGACCTCCAGTTTTGCTTTTGTAGGTGTCTGGTGGGTTCATGAAAGTGTATGCTGATGTTCAGGTATTTTGGTCCACTGTTGTATTTTGACTTTGTAAGTGTGTGTGAGAAGTTTGAATTGGCTGCGCTTGAGAATGGGGAGCCAGTGAAACTTCCTAAGGTGCAGTGTGATTTGGGTGCAGTGTGGGAGTCGAGTATGAGTCTTGCGCCAGTGTTCTGAATTGTCTGGAGACTGTTCAGGAGTTGTTTGGAAATTCTGTCATAGCGAGTTTTGCCATAGTCCAACTTGCTGGTAATCAGTGCTTATGTGACAGTCCGACTGGTGTACTGAGGCAACCACTTGAAGATCTTTTGCAGCATGCGTAATATATGGAAGCAGGAGGTGCACACTGCGTTGACTTGAGCCATCATGTTGAGCTCGTTGTGTACGATGATCCCTAGATTTCTTGCATGGTCTGTGACTGTTGGTCCTAGCTCTGGCAACCACCAGGAGGGGAGGTCTTGTTGCTGAAGACAGTACTTCCGTCTTGTTGGAGTTCAGCTTCAGGTAGTGGTTGGCATCCAGTCTGCTACCATGGTCATTCAGTTGGTGAAGTTGGTTCTAGAGGTGGTTGTCGTGTCTGTCAGGGAGAGGATGAGTTGGGTGCAAGCACCGTAGGATATGATTGTGATGTCTTGTGATTGGATGATGTTGGCAAGCAATGTCATGTATATGTTGAAATGGTTGGGGCTGAGGGACAATCCCTGTGGAGCTACGCATATCAGTTTCTTGGTCTTTGATGTGAAGGTTGGGCTCTTCCTGTGAGGAAGGAACAGATCCATTTAAAAGTGGATCCCCGTATGCCGATCTCGTGGAGTTTTCTAATAAGGGTGTTGTGAGAGACAGTGCCAAAGGCCACGGAGAGGTCGAGCAGAATGAGGGCCACTGTTTCTCCTCAGTCTCTCTTTTCTGTTTTCCAAATGTTGGCATATAGTATATACGGCTGTCATAGATGCTTACATGACCTACTGAATTGTAATTTGTTACTAGACTGTGAGGTGTTCTTGGGATTTGTAATGTTTTTACTTTGCATTATTTGAATGGTAGTCTTTCCTGTTCTATTTCAATATGTTGTTATAAGTTTATATATGAGTGCTGGAAATAGAGTTTAGCATAGCTGCAAACTTCTCAGTGTGTACATGCGTGGCATTTTTATGTTTGTGGAGTGCCTATGCATGACATTTGTATCTGTCAGGGGTGGCATATCGATTGGCACTCTATTACAAACATTTATTTTGTGCATTGCAGTAAATGAAGTGTGCATTTGTGGGCATGGTAAAACTAAAAGTACCTTGATTGAATGGGAAAAAACATCATTAGATTAACTATTCACAGGTGTTTTGAACGATACAGCTTCACATTTTTAAGTTGTCTTGCGTCAGATTGCAGCATACTGTCCTCGGCTGGGATGGAGGTTTTCTCTATGCCATTGTCTGCTGTAAGTGCACAGCTCTCCTCTGTCAGCTGTGTCTAGTTGGATGGGGCTGTAATGCACTTCGCCTGGTTGGCTGGCGGCCAGGAGTAGAGAGCTGGGAGAGCTGTCCCGATGACCGGTGGTAATTAACTTCGGCACCCACACTAAGCACTCCAACCTCCTTGCGGCTATTAAGAGGATGCAGGCAGGCCCAGACTGGCCGTAGTGGGCACCGGGTGTTTCCCAGGTGGGCCGCCAGGGTTGGGCCAGATTTGGACCCCTGGGGCGCCATTTTTGTTATGGGGGCAATTTTGCAGCATAGCTGCTATATCGGGCCCCCTGTAACAAAAGCAGCTGCAGTGTTTTCCACAAGCACACTCCCCTATCCCCCGCGGCCAGTCTGACACAATTGCCAGGGCTGGTTTGCATTCCAAATCGGCTCTGGATGCAGGCGTGCGTGGTGCATGGCACTACCACTAGTGGTCTGGGCGGGTGCCGTGGCAGTACAGGGGTCAGGATGGAAAAATTATCTGGTCCTGCCTGCTGCTGCCTGTAAGAAAGAATGGAATAAGACTCAACTTTCCTGCCCCGCCTGCGCCTGAACATCCTGCAGCCTGCTAAGTCCGGGTCGGGCTGCCTAAGAGACTAAAATGTATTTTTGCCGTGCAGCATGGTGACTGAGACAATATATCTCACAGCACCATAGCAATGAGTTAACTGGGGCTGCTTTTGGAGCCTCACTTGATCCCTGTGTGTCAGGAATCAGCATGCGTGTCTAATGCATTTTAGTGCAGTGGTGCATTAGTCTAACCCTGATGTGTGCTACTTGGCAGGGCTGTTTTAGCAAACAGAGAACATTCTTGTTCATTACTGCTGTGTAACTGGGCAAATCACTTAATCTCTCTGCGACTAAACAAATAAATAGTCTAATTAGGATCGATACTGCACCCTTTTACTTCAAAGGCGTTATTAATATAAACAAAATAACACGTTTTCTATCCATTTCAGGGCATATTCCGTTTATAAAGGTTTAAAAATTACAATAATTCTGAAAAAAAACACCTTAAACTGTGCAGCGACATGGGACAGTCGCCGTCATAAATATCAGTTGCAGATATGAAGTTTCTGCACACTATTAGTCTGACAAAATAAATAAATAATCACTCGTTCAAAAATTACCAATACTCGTTCAAGAATAGCACTGGTTCGCTAATGGTGGTTGTGTGTACTGACTGGAGAGTCAGTTGTGTAGAACAGTTAGCAGCGCGTGCAGTTTTTACAGTAGCCGTAACTGTGCGCGATCCAGATATGATCCCGTTCCAAAATGGCCGCCAACACTCATCTGTCACAGGCTTAAGAGTAAAGGGCAACGGAGAGCAACATGGCGACTTGCATGAATGGCACTCTCTGGAGGCGTCTAGCTTGTCTTTGCCGATTCCGGAGAGTGGTTCAGATCTCCGTGTGCGATGTCCACAGCAGCCAAGCGGAGGATGAAACCTATTTCGGCTTTGAGAAAGTGTCAGCGGCTGAAAAGAGTGAACAAGGTGAATGCTGTATTATAGAGTGCATGGGTGGCTTTTTAACACAATGGCAGTAATTTAGTGACAGCGTGTAGTAAGTATAAGTAGTGATGGAAATGGAAATTTCCCCTAAAATGGCGGTGAAACGGTGGCAGTAGAAAGGCGGAGGTCTAACGAGAGAAGGAATCAACGAATAAATTTGTTTTTAGTAAACTCTGCCCACCCAAGTACGGGCCTCAAGTACTCTTATTCCATTTTCGAAAAGTGCTGTTTCAAATTGCGTAGTATGTTTTGAGTGCATAGACTGGTATTTTGGCAATGTATAAATATAGGCCTCGTTCAATAAATACTATCTCACAAGGGGTCGCAGAATTACCTGCCTAAATATTATTCATAGGCATGTCACAGATTGCAAATGTGTGTGATTGGCCGCAATCCCAGGGAGGGTGGCCTGCAAGAGTCCGCAGATCTTCATGTCTGTGATAGTGTTTAAATAAAGAAAACTTTTTTTAATGCATGCCATTTTCCTTAAAGGAAACAAGACTGCATTTTTAAAACACTTTCTATGTTCTAAAAGTTTCAGTAACACTTGGCACCACTGTCATCTCTACTTGAAATGTTTTTCAAGATTAACAAAGGGTCCAAAGGGAACTCCCCTTATCTCTTTTGGATTATATAGTTGTTTACATTCTGCATTTTAAACCATGGGGTTAAGGTTTCTCCTGCAGAGATCTTTGTGTACCCAGCAAGTTCCAGGATATAGTCGCAGTAAGGTAACTGTAGTTGTTAATGAATTGCTGAAGAGGTCTGGTCTGCGTGCAGTTTAGTGACAGTTTTGATTAGCAGAAAACAGCTTATAAGATGTGTATTTGTATGTAAATAGTTCAGTAGATTACTGATCCAGTTGCAGAGATCCTTGTGTTGCCTCTCAGTAAGAAGTTATAATCAAAACTGTGATTCTTACAGTGCATGCATATCTCTTTCATACAGATAATTGTAGTGAAGAAGTAAAAAAAACAGGCATTTGCAATGCAATAGGTCTCGCATTAGGAAAGTGTGATCTATTGGTATTGTAAATGACACATTTGATTAATATGTGTTGGCTTTGAAAATATATAAATTAATAGCATTGTTATTCACAAAGCCAATAGCTTACACTTTCCTAATGCGAGTCCTATTGGCTATGGCAATACTTATTCGTAGCAAGCAAGAAGAGTGCTGTTGTGGTGCTGAGTGATGTGGTGCTGTATTAGAGTGATGTGGTGC
Organism: Lissotriton vulgaris; assembly: GCF_964263255.1. Taxonomy (NCBI): domain Eukaryota; kingdom Metazoa; phylum Chordata; class Amphibia; order Caudata; family Salamandridae; genus Lissotriton; species Lissotriton vulgaris. Next base: position 117,055,417 of record NC_141699.1, read on the forward strand.
TGTATTGGAGTGATCTGGTGGTGTATCAGAGTGATGTGGTGGTGTATCAGAGTGATGTGGTGGTGTCCCTGAGTGATGTGGTGGTGTCCCCGAGTGATGTTGTGGTGTCCCCGAGTGATGTGGTGGTGTCCCAGAGTGATGTGGTGGTGTCCCAGAGTGATGTGGTGGTGTCCCCGAGTGATGTGGTGGTGTCCCCGAGTGATGTGGTGGTGCCCCCGAGTGATGTGGTGGTGTCGCCGAGTGATGTGGTGGTGTCGCCGAGTGATGTGGTGGTGTCCCCGAGTGATGTGGTGGTGTCCCCGAGTGATGTGGTGGTGTCCCCGAGTGATGTGGTGGTGTCCCCGAGTGATGTGGTGGTGCCCCGAGTGATGTGGTGGTGCCCCTGAGTGATGTGGTGGTGCCCCTGGGTGATGTGGTCGTTCCTCTGAGTGATGATGTGGTGTGGTTCCTGAGTCATGTGGTGGTGTTCCTGAGTCTTGTGGTGGTGCCCGTGAGTGGTGCCCCTGAGTGATGTGGTGGTATCTCTGTGTGATGTGGTGGTATCTCTGTGTGATGTGGTGGTGTCCCTGAGTGATGTGGTGGTGTCCCTGAGTGATGTGGTGGTGTCCCTGAGTGATGTGGTGGTGTCCCTGAGTGATGTAGTGGTGTCCCTGAGTGATGTGGTGGTGTCCCTGGGTGATGTGGTCGTTCCTCTGAGTGATGTGGAGGTGTTCATGAGTGATGTGGTGTGGTTCCTGAGTCATGTGGTGGTGTTCCTGAGTCTTGTGGTGGTGCCCGTGAGTGGTGCCCCTGAGTGATGTGGTGGTGCCCCTGAGTAATGTGGTGGTGTTCCTGAGTGATGTGGTGCAGCAGCACAGAGACTGAAGCTAAGAACACCCAGGATTGAGTGCTACAAAGCGCGTTCAGTTTCAAAGCACAGAATGATGGAGACGGGAAAAAGCAAGGGGAAACAGGAAAACACAGGGAGAGTGTATAATGATAGAGGCAGCGGGGGTTGGTGCTTGGACAGCAATCAAGTACGGAGTCGAGAAGGCACTGAATGGGAGAACATGGAAAACACCCAGAGACAAGGAAAGAAGATGCAAGCACACAAGCAAAACAAGCTCTCGGCATTGCTGTGGCGGGGGGGAGTGGGAGCGCATTCCTGAATTCTGATGCAGGGGCCGGGGGAGCGGCAGCCTTTGAAGTCTGATTTGGGGGGAGCAGCAGCCTTTGAAGTCTGATGCGAGGCACAGACAAATGGTGGTGTGTGATGTGGCTGGTTTGTGCACACGCATAGGTCACATGAACTGTGTCTAATCTGCCGTTTTGGTAGACTGCTCTTTTCCCCTTACTATATTCTCGCCGAAGCAATGTGCAAGCGCATTGGCTCAGTCGAGACCAATAAAACGACCTCAGTATCGTAGTTTCTCTTAACAGACCCTTCAGGATTTTGCGGTTTGCTGCGAAATCGGCACTTTTGAAAAAATGCAGCGATTTGTACAAAAGTACCGGCGAAATCAGAACTTTTGTAAAAATGTCGCAATTTTAACAAAAGTGCCTGTGAAATCCAGACATGCCCAGTCAGACTGACTGATATTTGCAGGCTCTGCTCGAGATTCAGGCTCAGCCCGGCTCGTCGCACATTTCTCGGTGGACTATCATCACAAATGCGAGTTGTGCTCGGTTTCATGATCACTACGATAGGCCTGTTTCAGTGCAGTCACAAACCAGACCCCCCAGGATATAGCGGCATGGATTAGCAAATTTAGCGTCACAAAAATGGAAATTTAGCGGCACAAATATGGAAATTTAGCGGCAATTTAGCAGCATTTTATTTGGCGGTTTTTCCTACAACAAACACAGATATCTTCGTTTTTTTAGTTGTTTAACAACATGAAACTATGTATTTTTGGTTTATTTACAATGTAGACACTTTGTTTGGCTTCAAGGCTGCATATAGGACATAAACTAATGAATAAATGCCCCAAAGCAATCCCCCCAGGGCCCGCCGCTGAAAAGGGCCCTCTCTCAGTATAATTTTAGGTTTGTGAATAGGGGAAAAACCATCCATACATCCATCCTTTACCCATCCTCCCTTACTTCCATCCACCCATCATTCATCCACCCACCTTTTCACACATCCATCATTCATCCATGCAACCTTTTATCCATTCATCCATCCATCTACCCTTTCATCTTCCCATCCTTCATCCACCCACCCTTTCATCCTCCCAGCCATACATCCATCCTTCACCTATCCACCCTTTCATCCATCCATCCACCCACCCTTTCATCCATCCATCTACCCATCATTCATCCCCCCCACCTTTTCACACATTCATTCATCCATCCACCCTTTCATCCATCCATCCTTCATCTGTCCACCCTTTCATTCTTCCATCCATCCATCTATCCTTCACCAATCTATCCTTCATCCATCCACCCTTTCATCCTTCCATCCATCATTTATCCATCCACCCTTTCATCCATCCATCCATCCACCCTTTCATCCATCCATCCATTCACCCTTCATTCATTCACCCATCTTTTTACACATCCATCCATCATTCATCCACCCTTTCATCCACCCATTCTTCCGTCCACCCTTTCATTCTTCCACCCACACATCTATCCTTCACCAATCTATCCTTCATCCATCCACCCTTTCATCCTTCCATCCATACATCCATCCATCATTCATCCATCCACCCTTTCATTCATCCATCCACTCATCATTCATCCACCCACCTTTTCACACATCTATCCATCCTTCAGCCTTTCATCCATCCATCCACCCATCATTCATCCACCCACCTTTTCTGTGCCTCTCTCAATGGGGGGGGGGGGGAGGAATCAGTATCTCTCTGCGTCGTCTTCCTTCTTCTTTCCCACTCATGGGAGGGCATCTCTGTGCCTCCCTGCTGGGGGCGGGGGACGTGTCATGGGACCCACAGCTCCAGGTGTGCAACATCCATTGAGCTCAAAAGGCTACACTACAGCCACTCCCCCCCCCCCCCCCCCAGCTCCCCTCGGCTCGTGTATGTGAGATGCATTTCTAATTATACAAAAAGCAGACAAACAATACATATGAATGAAGAATATAACATAACTCTATTATCATAGCCATCTTTCTGATGCCCATGCTGTGAGGCAGCATTCTTGGAAAACGTAGCATCTCCCGTTGAAGATTTCTATCGTTTTCCGTTAGTCTTCTAAGACATGCATTTTGTCTCTAATCTTGTCTCAATAATGGAAATGCATATAATACAATTTTTTTTTGTTAAAGGCATTTTTTATACTGCGGAGAAGTTACCCGCGCACTTCGCCTTAAATGGCGACCGTGCGAACGCGCAGCGGTCACGCGCAGCGGGCGCGCCGATTGTGCGCCGAAGGCGCGCCAAAGGTAAGCCCGTCTACGCCCGTCCGCGCCTGGACCGCGCCCAGTGCCAGGACCCCTGGCCCACGAAGACCCCGACCGACCCGCCTGACGTACTCAGCCGCCACCCTCAGCACTCTCAACACCGGCCGACACCCAGAATGCCATCAAGCCACTCCTAGACGTACCAACGGACCTTTCAGCTGCCACGCCTGCAAGTTCTCATGCATCCGGTCCTGCCCCGCACCCACCAAGCCGAACACCAGCAGCACCCACCTCAAGTGCATCCTGCTCAACACCCGCTCCGTCCACAGACACGCCATCGAACTCTGGAACCTCCTAGACGCCACAGCCCCTGACGTTGCCTTCCTCACGGAGACCTGGATGAACGCCTCTTCAGCTCCCGACATCGCCATCGCTATCCCAGAGGGCTACAAGATCGTCCGGAGGGACCGCAACGCCAACCAGATGGGAGGAGGCATCGCCATCATCCACAAGAACACCATCCGTCTCACGACCAGCACCGACAACACCCTGACCAGCGCCGAACACCTGCATTTCCAGATCCACACCAACCCAAACACCACCCTCAGAGGCACCCTGATCTACCGACCCCCGGGACCACGCACACAATTCAGCGAGGACATCGCCGACTTCGTCAGCCCGCTTGCCCTCCCCTCCGCTGACTACATCCTCCTGGGAGACCTCAACTTCCACCTGGAGAACAACAACGACCACAACACCAGCACCCTGCTCGACAACCTCGCCAACCTGGGACTCAAGCAACTGGTGTCCACCCCCACCCACCTTGCCGGACACACACTCGACGCCGTCTTCTCATCCAGCACAGACATCGACTTCAGCCACGCCACAGAGCTTCAATGGACGGACCACAGCTGCGTCCACTTCACCTTCAAGAGAACGACGACCCACCATCACCAGCAACAGGCCGCCCGCAGAGGCTGGAACAAGATCACAGCAGACCAGCTCGCCACCTCCCTGAGCCAGCACCCTCCTGCCAGCTCAGCGAACCCCAGCCAGGCCGCCGACAACCTCACGAAGTGGATCAGCAACTGCGCGGACGAACTCGCCCCACTGAGGACCCCGCCCAGCAGACCCGGCAGCAAGAAGGCCCCATGGTTCAACGACGAACTCAAGAGCTCCAAGAAGAACTGCCGAGCCCTCGAGAAAGTCTGGAAAAGGGAACCGACACCGGACAACAGGACCTCCCTCAAGCTTGCCACCCGGAAGCACCACCAGCTGATCCGCGCCGCCAAGAAAACAGCATTCAAGGACCGGTTGGACAACAACGCACACAACTGCAAGGAACTCTTCAACATCGTGAAAGAGCTTTCCAACCCCAGCGCAGGAAACAACGACATCACCCCATCGCAAGACCTCTGCAACTCCCTCGCTTCATACTTCCACAACAAGATCACAGACATACACAGCAGCTTCGACAACCAACCAACGCACACCATGACCGAACAACCACCCCTCACCACCACCCTCCACGCCTGGACCCCGATCAGCACCGAAGACACCATCCGCACGATGAACTCCATCCACTCCGGATCACCGACCGACCCCTGCCCTCACCACGTCTTCAACAAGGCCGACGCTGTCATCGCACCCCACCTGCGAGACATCATCAACACATCCTTCAACACCGCCACCTTCCCGGAGAGCTGGAAGCACGCCGAACTCAGCGCTCTACTCAAGAAACCAACAGCGGACCCCACCGACCTCAAGAATTACCGCCCCATCTCGCTTCTCCCGTTTCCAGCCAAAGTCATCGAGAAGACGGTCAACAAGCAGATGGCCGCCTTCCTCGAGACGAACGGATCCCTCGACCCCTCACAGTCCGGCTTCCGAGCCAATCACAGCACCGAGACCGCCCTCATCGCCGCCACCGATGACATCCGGGCCCTGATGGACAATGGAGAAACAGCGGCCCTCATCCTCCTAGACCTCTCCGCGGCATTCGACACGGTCTGCCACCGCACCCTAGTACGGCGCCTCAGCAACGTCGGAATCCAGGACAAGGCGCTGGAATGGATCATCTCCTTCCTCGACGGAAGAACACAGAGAGTCCGCCTACCACCATACAAGTCAGAGGCCTCCGAAGTCATCTGCGGCGTCCCCCAAGGATCTTCTCTGAGCCCCACCCTCTTCAACGTCTACATGAGCCCCCTCGCGGCCATCGTACGCAAACACAACCTCAGCATAATCTCCTACGCCGACGACACCCAGCTGATCCTCTCCCTGACCAACGACCCCGCCGCCGCCAGAGCCAACCTACACGAAGGGATGAAAGAGGTAGCCGAGTGGATGACGACCAGCCACCTGAAGCTGAACTCGGACAAGACGGAGGTCCTCATCCTGGGCTCCTCACCCTCCGCCTGGGACGACTCCTGGTGGCCTCCCGCCCTGGGCACCGCACCCAAACCGACAGACCATGCACGCAACCTGGGCTTCATCCTGGACTCCTCCCTCTCCATGTCCAGGCAAGTCAACGCCGTCTCCTCGTCATGCTTCAACATCCTACGCATGCTACGGAAGATCTTCTGGTGGATCCCCACAGAGACCAGGAAGACCGTCACCCAGGCCCTCGTCACCAGCCGACTGGACTACGGCAACGCCCTCTACGCCGGCACCACCGCCAAGCTCCAGAAGAGACTCCAGCGGATCCAAAACGCCTCAGCCAGACTCATCCTCGACATCCCACGAACCAGCCACATCTCCGGACATCTGAGAGACCTCCACTGGCTCCCCGTCAGCAAGAGAGTCACCTTCCGCCTCCTCACCCACGCACACAAAGCCCTACACGACCAAGGCCCGAGCTACCTCAACAGCCGAGTCAACTTCTACGCTCCCAAACGCCACCTCCGATCAGCCAACCACGCCCTCGCCGCCGTCCCCCGCATCCGAAGAGCGACTACAGGAGGAAGGTCCCTCTCCTACCTGGCCGCCAAGACCTGGAACTCCCTCCCGACCGACCTGCGCCTGACCCAAGACCACCTCTCCTTCAGGAAGAAGCTGAAGACCTGGCTGTTCGAGCAGTAGCGGCACCCCCCCCCCCCCCCCCCCCAGCGCCTTGAGACCCTACGGGTAGGTAGCGCGCTCTATAAATGTCACTGATTGATTGATTGATTACTAATACCTTGTTCGCGCATTTGTTGTCTTGGCGAGGCTCGGTTGTAAAAAGAGACCTGGTGTCAACCCTCATTAACTGAGATCTGATTTTATTTGCATGGTTTGTTCGATAGAAGATTTCGTAAATTTAATCTGTATAGTTTGTGCTCTGTAGTGCAGTTGTAGTGTTGGTTAACAGTCCGTTTCCCTCTTTTCAGAGTCGGGGAAGATAAGGCTCCAAGAGTTGTGGCTTACATCGACTGTCCTGATCGCCCGAGGTTAATTATTCCAGCCCTAGGCAGAGAGGTCAAAGAAAGGGTGAAACACAAAGACTCATTAACAAGTGAAAGGTCTTTTAAAAGACCTATTAAGTACTCGGCTGCGGGTGGCAGCTAAAAAACAGACTGTCTCTGTGTCCCCGGGAAGCTGCTGACACACAGGAGTGGGGAGGGGCGCACAGCCAATTAAAGGCATTGTTTGTTTTGCAGTCTCCCGCCGGTAGAGACACTTTTTTCTAAATTTCGCGGCCAATATGGTTATTATCGCGGCCATCGCGGTAGTCTGCCGATTTCGCGATTTTTTCGTGAATCGCGAAATCGCGATAAACTGGAGGGTCTGACAAACAGTATATAAATTGGTTAACAAACTAAGGTCAATTTAAAGAGGAGACAGGGTGACGTAGGACACCTAGAGGACGAAGACTGGCTAACGGTGCTGATGTCCCCCAGGAAAACAGCGATAAATCATCGCTTCCGCCTTATACAGCTGAAAATGTTATACAGGACGTATATGTCTGGTCCTCTATTGGCTAAGATAGGCCGACGCCCGGATGACCTGTGTCTAAGAGGATGTGGCCTGACTGGCTCCTTTTATCATACCCTATGGGAGTGTCCTGTAATTCAACTGCCATGGAGGGGGGCGACCAAGAAACTGACGGAGGCTCGGGGGAAACCAATCCCATTGTCACCCAAGAGGGGGGATCCTCAATGTCTGGGGGGCAACAGATCTGACGGAGATAGAGCATCAATGGCTTGCCCTGGGATGTCTTCTCATTAAACACTCGATAGCAATGCACTGGGGCGCTCCTGAACGTCCGCTGATAGTGGGATGGGTTTATCCAAAGAACAGTGGTTCCTGTGGCATAATTACTTGTACAATTTACATTCAGTACAAAAGCTAAATAGCAATTTAGTTTATCAGAGAGGGGTTGGCAAAGAGAAAAACACACTCGTACCAATTTGTAGAAACTTCTTTTGTATTTCAAGTAAGACCGATAATACTATAGTTATATCAGCAACATATATACAACATAGAAAGTGCAATGTGTCCCCAATGATATTGTGAGCGAAAAACACAGAACATAAAACAATAAGTGGTCTATACAAATTTCAGCTATAGATATTTACAAGAAAGGAAAATGACCAAACGCGATGATAAAGACAATTTGTAATCAGTGACTATCTACAATCATAGACACTGTGTTTATAAGGTTCATTTCCTATGGCGTCAATGGCGTTTCGACCCGTTGGATGAGGGTCTTGTCAGGACTGGGCAGTGAGGGACATCTATAGGGAAAGAGTAATCAGTGGAGTGTGTGGGAATATATATGTGTGGTCGCATTAAATAGTGATTATACGTGGACTTAAATTAAGGAATGTACCTTATGGTGAGTTTCATTTCATTGCGCAACCCATGCGTGAAGAAGTAATTTAAATTGACTTACAGTGAACCCAGCCTCGTATTTTCAGGCGAGGAAGGCTTTATAGCTCAATACTGAAATTATATCACAGAGTTGACTTTATACACAAAATAGGATCCATCCCCAGCCTTTAATCCACAACATAAAATATTCAAACATACACAAAATGATGAAGAGGTGAATGAAGACAGGAAGGCTGTAATTGAGCAATTGAGCAAAGCTGCATAAGTGTTCCTTGCCTGGCTATCTGAAGAGCCAATAACTCTGTCATAAAATGATTCACTGTATTAATCTGAGGTTGCAATTGGTCCACGTCGTACAGAGAACAATGCAAGATGAAAGTCTTAGAAGCTTAGTTCTGATCAATGGGTGAGCGAAATAAAATGCCACAAAATTGCAGCTAAATTTCCATTTTTGTGCCGCTAAATTTGCTAATCCTTGCCGCTACATCCTGGGGGGGTCTGATTTTCTTTCTTGCATCAAGGTGTTAGGCTTCAGCTAGCTCCCAAGCAGGGTGAAAGTTGAACAAAAGGAATGCCTATGGTCCTTTACAGGAATTATTTCTGTTTGGCCCATCTGAAACTGAAAATAAGAGACCTCCTCATCCAGGTTGCTGCTCTGGATGTAAAGCAAACAAAGTGCAGGTCATGCTGAATGTGTCCCGGTGTTGGCAAATTGCTCTGGGATACATTCAGCAAGTTTCAGTAGGGCAGACCTGAATCTCTGATCCAGATCAATAATATCTGTCACATCCAGCTGGATCCTTTTTATTTTAGACAGGTTTTCAGTTTTCCTGTGTATGATGATCCATGTTTTTGTTGTGCTCAGGTGTTACATTCTAGTGCATTATGCATGACACTTTGTGTATTTTATTATAACATTTATATAAGTCTTACAACCCTTATGGTTGGACACTGTAGTGCTTGACTAAATGGGTAGACTGCAATATCATGTAGGGTGTGTGGTTTGAAGGGGGATGTCTTTTTTTTGTTCTTATGTGGTAAGTGTTTTTATGTCATTCATAATAACCACCAAGGCGGGACTATCACATTCTGGGAGGCAGTGCTTAGCAGCATGATGGATGAAGAAGTGTGAGACACAGGGGTACACTTAATGGTTTTCAGTAAGCTTATGATCAGAGTCCACTAAACGGGTTACCACACAGGGATGTCAATTCTGAGATTTTTTGTTTGTGTTTATGGTCCTGAGCAGGCACTGAGCAAGAGATCTGCTGATGGACTTTGTTACAGTCATCCCCTATATGATTATGAAATGTTAAACAAGCATTTGCAAGGCAATAGGTCTCGCATTTACTCATGTTTGAGCTATTGGTAGTGTAAATGACAATCCCTTTTATTTATGTTTTGGTTTTTAAAACATAAGTAAAATCTTTCTTAAACTCGCGTAAATGCAAGACCGATTGTTTTGCAAATGCTTGTTTAATATTCGTAGTCACGTAATCAGTCTGTACCTAGTGCAAACCTTTTTATATTGGGTTCCATTAAAAGGACGCATTCCAGAAATGGTAACACCCTTATGGGACCTCTAAAAAAGAATGTGTGTCTCCATGAAGCTTGAAAGGATTTTGTCAGATCAGCGCTGCACTGTCTCCAGGCGCCTACTACATTTACTGATTATCCAGTTGCCCGTGTTTACATTTCCCTCATGTGGGAGACATCCTGGAGAAAGACTTGTTTCTTCTTTACATGTCTGTCACTTTACACAACAGCAGACCCACCTCCTTCTCTCAGTTTGAGGCGATTCAAGGTCGGCGATAACTGCTGAGGGTAAGATTGTTTTTCACAAAAAGTATGGGAATTGTTTTGGTAAAATAAAAAAAATAAAAGCTTGAGAATATCCTTTCTAGTAGCTCACGCAAACTTTTACCTACTTATACAGTCTCATGGACGCTGACAAGGTGACACTGATACATTGACACAGTGACCGTGACATGGACTAGAAAACACTAACATTGTATTCAGAACATTTGCACAGAGATATTGACACTAGGACATGGTGATACTAACAAAGGTCCTGGGTCATCAAAACACTCCGCTCATCCTCTCGCTCACGAAGAATCCCGAATACACCAGACTCTGCTTCCAAGAAGGAATGAAGAATGTGGCAGCTTGGATGAAAGACAGCTGCTTGAAGCTCAACTCAGAGAAGACCGAGGTCCTCATCCTCAGGCCCTGCACCACTGCCTGGGACAACAACTGGTGGCCCTTCGCCATCGGGAGCCCACCCACCCCTACAGACCACGCCCGGAACCTCAGCATCATCCTCGACTCCTCCCTCTCCATGACCCGCCAGATCAACGCCGTGGACTCCACCAGTTTCAACTGCCTTCACATCCTCGATAAGATCTTCAAATGGATCCCCTCCGACTGCAGAAGGACCGTCACCCACTTACTCATAACCAGCAGAATTGACTAGGGCTACACCCTCTACGCCGGAATCAACAGAACTCTTCTACACAAACTCCAAACCATCCAGAAAGCCGCAGGTAGACTCTTCATCGGGACTCCGCGTCATGAGCACATGACTCAACACCTACGCGACCTCCACTGGCTCTCCATCGAGAAGAGGGTCACCTTCAAACTCCTCACCCATGCCTACAAAGCCCTCAACAACATCGGACCCAAATACCTCAACGAGAGAGTATCCTTCCACGTACCCGAGAGGATCCTTCGCTCCGCCGACCTCGCTCTGGCAGAGGTCCCCCGCATCCGCAGAAACAAAGCCGGAGGGAAAGCCTTCTCCGACATCGCAGCAAAGACCTGGAGCAAGCTCCCTGTGAACATCAGACGCTCCCTGACACTGCACACGTTCAGGAAGGACCTCAAGACCTGGCTTTTCGACTGATCAGGAGCCGCTCCCCTCCCACAGCGCCTTAAGACCCTCACGGATTGATTGAAATGTAGTGTTGTGGTCAGTTTTGTAGAACAGATCAGTTGTGAAGTTATATGGTGTCTAGATTATGAGGTCTCGTCTAGAATACTGTGCCCAATTCTAGAGCAACAATCTGGCAAGTTGTGGCCATTTTTGAAGGCTATATCAAAAGCATCGTGTCCTATTATGAACACTGCATCTGGGGTGATGTCATTTTGTTGAGGCCACGTCTGTTGTATTGTGTCCAGTGTGGAAGCCACATGTGGAGAACTGTGCTCGAAGCCACCTCCACAAAAGTGTGTCCAATTCTTGATGCCTGATCTGCAGTAATGCACCCAACTTTAGAAGCAACGTATTTCATATTCTGTTGAATACTGGGGCCACATCTGAAATGTTGCAGCATAGTTCACCCTGAAATGCGGCCAATGCCTTTCAGAAAAGAATGTGATTTGTGGTCTGTTGGATTTTTACCTACCAGATGTCACTCATCCTCAATGAGGTGGACCAACCAGGGAGTGGAGTCGGCCATGCAGAGTTCTAGAACCTCTTGTTTCAGCCGATGGCCCATCACTGGATTAAAGTCCCCCCGACAATTAACATTTCAGTGACGGCCACCAAAACAAGTTCAGTCAGGGCTTGTAGCATGCTCTTGGTTAGTGTAGGTGGGACATATATACTTGTAATTGCCCTGGGGCAGCCTACTTGTAGTCCGGAAACCATCCAGTGTATTCAAACCTCAGTCACAACCACAGGGAATTATCTTTTTATTGAAACGATGCTGCTCTAAAACCCCTTGTGAAACCAGAGTTATTTACTCTGGTACAATCATATCAGATCATATGATGCCAGCTTTGTGTGTGTGTGTTCCTGTCATGTCTATCATATCCCCGATGTGTTAAAGCAAAAACCAACCATCTCCAACTCCCCTTACCACCATGAAGCATCTGAAACCCCTTGAAAATCAACACGTTGACCTCCAACTTGGGTTAGCCGCCTACCCAGCTGCTTGGTTCCAGCAACGGCTCCTCCGCTAAGGCACTGCTTCAACTGCTAGCTCAACACAAAAATTACAAGGATAATAACGTTCTGTTATTATCATTTTATTTTTATTATTGAGCTTGCAGTTGAAGCCAGGTTAGGTTAGGTCTGGGCGGCGCCGAGCTCCCTGACTCTGAGTGAGGAGGAGTGATGGCTACCCCTTAAGTGCGCCTGACGGTTTTGCTGGCCGTTTTAGGCTGGCCAAACCATAATGCGCACTTTGCAAGTTCTCCACAGTCTGTATTGTACAGCCTGGGAGAACATGCAAGGCCTCCCAGTTTCTTTCTGAGCGCCGAACCACGGCACTCAGACCAATCACAACGCTGCTGTAAGGCAGCGTTGTGATTGGCTAGGGGATTCTGGGAGGCTGTGTGCTTCCTGCTGCAAAGGAGAGGTGGAAGCTCGCGGCACCTAGGTAAGCGCTCACTTGATTTCCACTTGATCTGTTTGTTCTTCCACCCAGTCCCACGCAAAGAAATATGACTTTCCTTGGTGCAGTACTGTGAGTTTACCTAGGTATAATACATATATTGAAGCCTGTAAATATTTAAAAATCCAATAAAATTATATCAAAAATATTAGTGCTTGCTTCTAGTGTGTGTGTGTGTGTGAGAGAGAAAGAGAGAGTTTGTAGCCAATTATCCACCTGTTATCCTCACTGTTTCATGCACCTGTTGCTGATCTCTAACTAATTTTCTGTGTGTTCCTTTCACCTTGTATTGATTGGTTTCATGATACGTACTGTCCTTTCACTTCTCTCTCCTATGTACTCACTCCACTGTCTTTCTCTCTTGCCCAAGCTATAGAGCACTCTTTGCCAAAGCTTGTATGGCCAATGGAATGCTGTTGAACTCAGTATAGTTCTTGTTCATTTTCCTTATACACATCACATATCTGTATTATATGTGCTTACCAGTTGTGCTATTCATTTTTTTGTTGAATTTTTAAAATTAACTTTTGCAGTAGAACATAATCCGTGGGTGCTTATCCCAGTTCTATAAATTACTGTAAAAGTTGTACATACACATTGCTACCACAGTCAATATATGGTTAACCTTCTGTTTATAAGTATGACTTTTAACCACACTTGGAAGCCTGGGTGGGTGGAGTTGTGCTATATAATAGGGCAGGGCTTAAATAAACATTTGAGGAAGATGGAGGTGTCCCAGAGGTCTGGATGAAGTGTTAAAGAGTGCTGCTGGTAACCAAAGTGTGGAATCTTTAATTCAGCAATGTATTTGGATCTTAGTTCCCACACCGGTTGACCTGGTTGATTCTTGGCTGGCCAATGCTCAGGATGGTTACATGGCATTAAGAAAGTCAGGATTATGGAGTGAATCACGTTGCAGCCAGCATTCCAGATAAGCTACAGATATTAGAGTGTTTAATTCCCTACTTTGGTAAGTTGAGAATAAATTTATGTTATAGAAGGTATAAATGCATTGCTCATTTCAGATTGAAAGTATTTTTTTCTGTCCTACATGTTTCTTTGTAGCTGTTAATTCATGTGAACAAAAAGGTGTTTTAAAAAAAATGGTTTTAATAATAGTTTTTCAATCACATTAAACAACATATGTTTAAGCTGCATAAACATTGAAAAACTGCAGTCCTAGACATTTCAATCATTAGCAATCTATAGAGGCATCTGCAGACCATACAGAGAGCTGCTGAACTTGGCCCTACCTCCGCCCGACAGACCACACGCGCAACCTCCGCATCATCTTGGAAAGCAAACTCTCAATGAAGAAACAGATAGACACACTCATCCGCCTGCTTCTTCACCCTACAAATGCTCCCCAAGATCTACAGGTGGGTCCCAGTCAACACCAGAAGGATTGCCATGCTGACCCTTATCACCAGCATGCTGGACTATGGGAACACACTCTATGTAGGAATCACAACACGTCTCCTGAAGAGACTACAGACAATACAAAATTGTGCTGCAAGACTCCTACTCAACCTTCCCAAATGGACCCATATCACAACCCTCCTCCGGAGGATGCACTGGCTTCCGATCCAGAGGAGGTGTCAGCTCAAGATACTGACCCAAGCATTCAAAGCCCTGCACAACGAAGGACCAGCATACATCAACAAATGCATGACCTTCCACCAACCAACTGGACGCCTTTGATCTGCCTCCCTCTTCCTCGCAAACACCCTCCGGATCTGCCGTGCCAACAGCAGAGGACGCTCCATCTCACACCTGGCGGCCAAAGCTTAGAACAACCTCCCGTCTACACCTCAGGACCTCCCCATCTCTCTCCAATTCAGGAATTGCCTCAAGAGCTGGCTGTTGGAATGAACAAATCACCATGAAGCGGCTAGCAACTTCAGAACCTTGAGACCCTCACGAGTGATTTGCCTCGCTTTATAAATCATTGATTGATTGCCAGAGAATCTTGAAATGGCATGTTGCTGCTGATGTCAATGATCTTGACAAATCAGAAAGCCAGTACGGTCAAAGTTTTATTTCTCTGTTATTCCTTATATTTTTGATTTTAGGGCTTATTGCCTGATGACTTGGGATAGAATGGGCAGGCCAGTAAGCTGCTTGTATGGTGGGCTGGCCACTCAGTACAGAAGAGGTGCAAGGTGCCCATACCTAGTGGTATGTTCCAAGGTGGTATTAAAAGGGCCATAAAGCAATTAAAGCTTATTATATCGAGAGATTTCATAGAGCACTGACATGGCAGGACTAAAGGGTTAATAAAAGCAAAATTACAGCACAGGAAACTGAGGTAGGACTTCCAAGAGGCCAGAGGGGACTGATGGAGTCTATGAGTTGAGGCGTAGGACACTGGGTGTGTTAAAAGTCACAAACCACTCAGATGTTTAAGTATGTGCTTTTATTCTGTGCTAAATCATCAATGATTTTGTTATTTTGTGAAAAGCAGCCTTTAGAATGGAATGATCATTTAAGAATTCTAGAGCAACGTTTGTTGTGATAGCCAAAAACAATAAAAAGATATTTAAAAAAAAGAATTCTAGAACAAACAGCTGGAGCCTAAGAGTCTGATTCATCTGGATTGTTACAGACTGACTGTTGGAGCCTAAGAGTCTCATTCTTCAGATTGTTACAGACTGACTCCTGAAGCCTGAGTCTCATTCATCCAGATTGTTACAGACTGACTGCTGGAGCCTAAGAGTCTCATTCATCCAGATATTTACAGACTGACTGCTGGAGCCTAAGAGTTTCATTCATCCAGATTGTTACAGACTGACTCCTGAAGCCTAAGAGTCTCATTCATCCAGATTTTTACAGACTGACTCCTGGAACCTGAGAGTCTTATTCATCAGATTTTTACAGACCGACTGCTGGAGCCTAAGAGTCTCATTTACCAGATTGTTAAAGACTGACTGCTGGAGCCTAAGAGTATTATTCACCAGATTGTTACAGACTGACTGCTGGAGCCTAAGATTATTATTCACCAGATTATTACAGACCGACTCCTGAAGCCTAAGAGTCTCATTCATCCAGATTTTTACAGACTGCCTCCTGGAACCTGAGAGTCTTATTCATCAGATTTTTACAGACCGACTGCTGGAGCCTAAGAGTCTCATTCATCCAGATATTTACAGACTGACTGCTGGAGCCTAAGAGTATTATTTACCAGATTGTTACAGACCGACTGCTGGAGCCTAAGAGTCTCATTTACCAGATTGTTACAGACCGACTGCTGGAGCCTAAGAGTCTCATTTACCAGATTGTTACAGACCGACTGCTGGAGCCTAAGAGTCTCATTTACCAGATTGTTAAAGACTGACTGCTGGAGCCTAAGACTATTATTCACCAGATTGTTACAGACTGACTGCTGGAGCCTAAGAGTATTATTCACCAGATTGTTACAGACTGACTGCTGGAGCCTAAGAGTCTCATTCACCAGATTGTTACAGACCGACTGCTGGAGCCTAAGAGTCTCATTCTCCAGATTGTTACAGACCGACTGCTGGAGCCTAAGAGTTTCATTCACCAGATTGTTACAGACTGACTGCTGAAGCCTAAGAGTTTCATTCACCAGATTGTTACAGACTGACTGCTGGAGCCTAAGAGTATTATTCACCAGATTGTTACTGACCGACTGCTGGAGCCTAAGAGTCTCATTCTCCAGATTGTTACAGACAGACAGATTTCGATGAATTGTTCTTTCCATAGTTGAAGGCCTTTCAGTGCAGATTGGTTGGGTCCTGAAGGTGATGCTGAAGTAGTGTGGTCTCTCGATCTTAGAGTGGATTAGGATGGGTTGTGTTATCATGGGGTCTTTGTGGCTCCCTCCTCCTGCCATCCCCCCCACTGGTGCAGTCTTTGTCCCGCAGCATCCTCTCACTGTTACACCTAGGCAGGATATTGACCATTGGTCATTCTATTCTTTTTCACCACTGGACCGCGTTGTCATTATGAAAATGCTCTCCCTCCCTAGCATGCTTTACTTCCTCCCAAACTTTTGTTATTTTGTGAAAAGCAGCCTTTAGAATGGAATGATCATTTAAGTATTCTAGAGCAACGTTTGTTGTGATAGCCAAAACCAATAAAAAGATATTTTGAAAAAAGAATTCTAGAACAACAAACTGCTGGAGCCTAATGGCCACATGCATCAAGTGATTTAGGAATCGCAAATGGTGCGAATCGCAAAATTCGGCCGTTTGCGATTCCTAAATCACTATTTGGGATGCATTAACAAAAACTACAAGAAATCGCTATATTTTGCGATTTCTAAAAATGCGATTGCATTTAAGGAATCGCAATTTGCGATTAAGGAATCCAGGACAAGGCGCTGGAATGGATCATCTCCTTCCTCGACGGAAGAACACAGAGAGTCCGCCTACCACCGTACAAGTCAGAGGCCTCCGAAGTCATCTGCGGCGTCCCCCAAGGATCATCCCTGAGCCCCACCCTCTTCAACGTCTACATGAGCCCCCTCGCGGCCATCGTACGCAAACACCACCTCCGCATAATCTCCTACGCCGACGACACCCAGCTGATCCTCTCCCTGACCAACGACCCCGCCGCCGCCAGAGCCAACCTGCACGAAGGGATGAAAGAGGTAGCCGAGTGGATGACGACCAGCCGCCTGAAACTGAACTCGGACAAGACGGAGGTCCTCATCCTGGGCTCCTCACCCTCCGCCTGGGACGACTCCTGGTGGCCTCCCGCCCTGGGCACCGCACCCAAACCGACAGACCATGCACGAAACCTGGGCTTCATCCTGGACTCCTCCCTCTCCATGACCAGGCAAGTCAACAGCGTCTCCTCGGCGTGCTTCAACATCCTACGCATGCTACGGAAGATCTTCTGGTGGATCCCCACAGAGACCAGGAAGACCGTCACCCAGGCCCTCGTCACCAGCCGACTGGACTACGGCAACGCCCTCTACGCCGGGACCACCGTCAAGCTCCAGAAGAGACTCCAGCGGATCCAAAACGCCTCAGCCAGACTCATCCTCGACATCCCACGATCCAGCCACATCTCCGGACATCTGAGAGACCTTCACTGGCTCCCCGTCAACAAGAGAATCACCTTCCGCCTCCTCACCCACGCACACAAAGCCCTACACGACCAAGGCCCGAGCTACCTCAACAGCCGAGTCAACTTCTACGCTCCCAAACGCCTCCTCCGATCAGCCAACCACGCCCTCGCCGCCGTCCCCCGCATCCGAAGAGCGACTACAGGAGGAAGGTCCTTCTCCTACCTGGCCGCCAAGACCTGGAACTCCCTCCCGTCCGACCTGCGCCTGACCCAAGACCACCTCTCCTTCAGGAAGAAGCTGAAGACCTGGCTGTTCGAGCAGTAGCGGCACCCCCCCCCCCCCCCAGCGCCTTGAGACCCTACGGGTATGTAGCGCGCTTTATAAGTGTCACTGATTGATTGATTGATTGATTTGCGATTCCTTAAATGCAATGCATGACTTAAAAAAATTGCGAATTCGCAAATAGGAGGGAAAAATTACCATGAGGTTGGACCTCCATGGTAATTTGCGAAAAATTAGAAAAATGCAATTTTATGCATTTTTCAAACTGTCATGTTGTGCACACACATGCCCTTAGGGCATGTGTGTGCACAACATATGTGCTTAGATTGATTTCAGGGGTGCAACAGTGTGTCCTTTGGACACACCTGCACCCTTGAAATCGCAATCTCAATTTGCGATTAGCTAATTGCGAATCGCAAATTGAGATTGTCTTCCCATTCATTCCTATGGGCCTTTTGGCCCATAGGAATCAATGGGAAGGGATTCCTTAATTGCGATTCGCAAATTGTGAATCGCAATTAAGGAAAATTAAGAAATCGCAAATGGACACTTTGATGCATGTAGCCGCAAGAGTCTGATTCATCTGGATTGTTACAGACTGACTGTTGGAGCCTAAGAGTCTCATTCTTCAGATTGTTACAGACTGACTGCTGGAGCCTAAGAGTCTGATTCATCTGGATTGTTACAGACTGACTCCTGAAGCCTAAGAGTCTCATTCTCCAGATTGTTACAGACCGACTGCTGGAGCCTAAGAGTCTCATTTACCAGATTGTTACAGACCGACTGCTGGAGCCTAAGAGTATTATTCACCAGATTATTACAGACTGACTGCTGGAGCCTAAGAGTCTCATTCACCAGATTGTTACAGACTGACTGCTGGAGCCTAAGAGTCTCATTCACCAGATTGTTACAGACCGACTGCTGGAGCCTAAGAGTCTCATTCACCAGATTGTTACAGACTGACTGCTGGAGCCTAAGAGTCTCATTCACCAGATTGTTACAGACCGACTGCTGGAGCCTAAGAGTCTCGTATTATTCACCAGATTGTTACAGACCGACTGCTGGAGCCTAAGAGTATTATTCACCAGATTATTACAGACCGACTGCTGGAGCCTAAGAGTCTCATTCACCAGATTGTTACAGACCGACTGCTGGAGCCTAAGAGTCTCATTTACCAGATTGTTACAGACCGACTGCTGGAGCCTAAGAGTCTCATTTACCAGATTGTTACAGACCGACTGCTGGAGCCTAAGAGTCTCATTCATTCAGATTGTTACAGACTGACTGCTGGAGCCTAAGAGTCTCATTCACCAGATTGTTACAGACCGACTGCTGGAGCCTAAGAGTCTCATTCATTCAGATTGTTACAGACTGACTGCTGGAGCCTAAGAGTCTCATTCACCAGATTGTTACAGACCGACTGCTGGAGCCTAAGAGTCTCATTTACCAGATTGTTACAGACTGACTGCTGGAGCCTAAGAGTCTCATTCACCAGATTGTTACAGACTGACTGCTGGAGCCTAAGAGTCTCATTTACCAGATTGTTACAGACTGACTGCTGGAGCCTAAGAGTCTCATTTACCAGATTGTTAAAGACTGACTACTGGAGCCTAAGAGTTTCATTCATTCAGATTGTTACAGACTGACTGCTGGAGCCTAAGAGTCTCATTCACCAGATTGTTACAGACCGACTGCTGGAGCCTAAGAGTCTCATTTACCAGATTGTTACAGACCGACTGCTGGAGCCTAAGAGTCTCATTTACCAGATTGTTACAGACTGACTGCTGGAGCCTAAGAGTCTCATTTACCAGATTATTACAGACCGACTGCTGGAGCCTAAGAGTCTCATTCACCAGATTGTTACAGACCGACTGCTGGAGCCTAAGAGTCTCATTCACCAGATTGTTACAGACTGACTGCTGGAGCCTAAGAGTCTCATTTACCAGATTGTTACAGACTGACTGCTGGAGCCTAAGAGTCTCATTTACCAGATTGTTAAAGACTGACTACTGGAGCCTAAAAGTTTCATTCATTCAGATTGTTACAGACTGACTGCTGGAGCCTAAGAGTCTCATTCACCAGATTGTTACAGACTGACTGCTGGAGCCTAAGAGTCTCATTCACCAGATTGTGACAGACCGACTGCTGGAGCCTAAGAGTCTCATTTACCAGATTGTTACAGACTGACTGCTGGAGCCTAAGAGTCTCATTCACCAGATTGTTACAGACTGACTGCTGGAGCCTAAGAGTCTCATTTACCAGATTGTTACAGACTGACTGCTGGAGCCTAAGAGTCTCATTTACCAGATTGTTAAAGACTGACTACTGGAGCCTAAGAGTTTCATTCATTCAGATTGTTACAGACTGACTGCTGGAGCCTAAGAGTCTCATTCACCAGATTGTTACAGACCGACTGCTGGAGCCTAAGAGTCTCATTTACCAGATTGTTACAGACCGACTGCTGGAGCCTAAGAGTCTCATTTACCAGATTGTTACAGACTGACTGCTGGAGCCTAAGAGTCTCATTTACCAGATTATTACAGACCGACTGCTGGAGCCTAAGAGTCTCATTCACCAGATTGTTACAGACCGACTGCTGGAGCCTAAGAGTCTCATTTACCAGATTGTTACAGACCGACTGCTGGAGCCTAAGAGTCTCATTTACCAGATTGTTACAGACCGACTGCTGGAGCCTAAGAGTCTCATTCACCAGATTGTTACAGACTGACTGCTGGAGCCTAAGAGTCTCATTTACCAGATTGTTACAGACCGACTGCTGGAGCCTAAGAGTCTCATTCTCCAGATTGTTACAGACCGACTGCTGGAGCCTAAGAGTCTCATTTACCAGATTGTTAAAGACTGACTGCTGGAACCTAAGAGTCTCATTCACCAGATTGTTACAGACCGACTGCTGGAGCCTAAGAGTCTCATTCTCCAGATTGTTACAGACCGACTGCTGGAGCCTAAGAGTCTCATTTACCAGATTGTTACAGACCGACTGCTGGAGCCTAAGAGTCTCATTTACCAGATTGATACAGACCGACTGCTGGAGCCTAAGAGTCTCATTTACCAGATTGTTACAGACCGACTGCTGGAGCCTAAGAGTCTCATTCACCAGATTGTTACAGACTGACTGCTGGAGCCTAAGAGTCTCATTCACCAGATTGTTACAGACCGACTGCTGGAGCCTAAGAGTCTCATTCTCCAGATTGTTACAGACCGACTGCTGGAGCCTAAGAGTCTCATTTACCAGATTGTTACAGACTGACTGCTGGAGCCTAAGAGTATTATTCACCAGATTGTTACAGACTGACTGCTGGAGCCTAAGAGTATTATTCACCAGATTGTTACAGACCGACTGCTGGAGCCTAAGATTCTCATTTACCAGATTGTTACAGACTGACTGCTGGAGCCTAAGAGTCTCATTCATTCAGATTGTTATAGACTGACTGCTGAAGCCTAAGAGTCTCATTCATCCAGATTGTTACAGACGGACAGATTTCGATTAATTGTTCTTTCCATAGTTGACGGCCTTTCAGTGCAGATTGGGTGGGTCCTAAAGGTGATGCTGAAGTAGTGTGGTCTCATGATCTTAGGGTAGAGTAGGATTGGTTGTTTTATCTTGGGGTCTTTGTGACTCCCTCCTCCTGCCATCCCCCCACCTGTGCAGTCTTTGTCCCGCAGTATCCTCTCACTGTTACACCTAGGCAGGATATTGACCAGTGGTCATTCTATTTTTTTCACCCTTGGACCGCCTTGTCATTATGAAATGTCTCCTGTCTTTAAAATGATTAACTTTTTACTCAGCTGCTCAGAAATAACTCCTCATGTTACCATAACCAAATGCTTAAAGTACCCCTATGACAGCAGCCGTGGCCTATCTGATGTTTCATACAACAGAGCCTCACACCACTTGGTCTTTAATGACAACTGAATAATTTTAAAATCGACTTTAGAATTCTCCTACTGAACGCTCCTACCCTCGTTTGGGCTGGGAATTCATTTCTCTCGGTCCCCGATCCCTGGGTGCTTGTTTAGACCAGGTCCCGGGCTCGATCCCGT
The DNA here is from genome assembly GCF_964263255.1 of Lissotriton vulgaris. NCBI lineage: Eukaryota > Metazoa > Chordata > Amphibia > Caudata > Salamandridae > Lissotriton > Lissotriton vulgaris. The sequence goes on from NC_141699.1 coordinate 117,077,348, forward strand.
TTTGGCGGCCATCTTAAGTGGGGTCACATTCGACGAGCGGTCTAGTCGCCCTATAAAAATAGTCCCTTATGGCTCCGCGCTGCGGACGCGAGCAGTGGACGCGCCGGACTTGCGCCGGAGTTTCGCCAGAGTCAAGCCCGTCTGTGCCCGTCCGGGCCCAGACGGGACCAGGGCCAGTGGTTATGCCCGACTCGAGCCCCGATCGAGCCACTTCGGTCAGGTACACGAAGGATGAGCTTCTATCCTATAGAACACCGAAGTATGCCACATGCTGCTATATCGCTAAAGGGGGAAAACGTTTTAGGGGATGCAGAATCTGCCAATCGGATTTAGGAGTAACTACCCCCACTACCCTGCGTCATCTCGCCCTGCTGAATTGCAGATCCCTTCCCTGCCAAGCTACGGAGATTAACTCCCTACTCCTGGACCACAAGGTTGATGCCTTGTTTCTCACTGAGATTTGGCTATCTGACGCCTCGGGTCTGGATGTGGTTACAGCGCTGGCGCCGAGATATTTGATCTACCATCTTGACAGAGGCGCAGGGAGGGGGGGGGGGGGGGCTTGGCCATTATCTATAGGGAATCACTGGGCTGCAAAGCATGGGAGGCAGGGGTGAAAGATTGTGAGAGCTGCCAATTCTCCCTTAAATTCTCCCCTACCTGCACGCTGACAGGCCTTCTAGTTTATCGTCCACCTGGGAGTGTGGGGGAGTTCACATCTTCGCTCATGGAAACCACCACTCTCCTGGCCTCGGCTTCGTCCAACTTTATTCTGTTGGGAGATCTCAACTGCCATTTCGATGAGGTAACTGACCCAGTGGCAACCAATTTGATGAGCGAGCTGACCGCCCTGGAGATGAATTTGATAAACACCGGGCCCACACATGTTAAAGGGCACCTTTTGTACCCCTTCTTCACGAACATGATGGGTTTATCAGCTATGCCCCCTCTCGTTCTTCCCTGGTCTGACCACTCACTGATCATGGCAAACTGGGAGGTAAAGGAAGATGATACCCTCCCACCCAGGAAATTTAGAATAGACAGGGCATGGTCAAGGCTCCCGGTAGAGGCCTGGAATGCCCGGTTGGAGGGCTCCCAGCCTGAGAAAGGTCAGGATCCAGTGACTGCAGACGCTATGATGAGGAACTGGCTGACCAACGCAGTGGACCATGTGCTTCCAATCAAGAAGATGCTTATTAGGGATAAGAGAGTAGGGTCCGCCCCATGGTATTCCCCAGAGCTGAGAACCCTGAGAAAGAACTGTAAACGGGCGGAGAGACTATGGAGGAAGAACCCGGAGACAGAGAGTAGGGAAAAATACCGTAGGGAATTAAGGACGTATAAACTTGCTATACGCGCTGCAAAGGCCTCCTTTTTTGGGGAGAGAGTGAGTCATGCTGCGTCCTCATCCAGGGAAGCCTTCCTAGTGATGAAGGAGCTTCTTAAACCACCGGATCCCATTCTTGTCCACGACAGACCACAGGAAAAATGTCTGGAATTGGCCACTTACTTCAAAGATAAAATTGACACCATTATTAGTTCTCTCCCCCCGGTGATGGGAACCCCGACCCCGTCTGAGGACTTAAGCATGTCGGAAAATCTATTGACGTCTTTTGGCCCCGTAACCTCAGGCGAAGTACTGAAGGTCCTCAGGAGCTTGAAGAGTGGCTCGCCTCGAGACCCAGTCCCAATGCGGTTTTTAAAGTAGGCTGCCCCATCGATAGGAGAGCCTTTGACCGATTTGGTCAATTTCTCCTTCGCTCATGGCACAGTACCGCCGGACTAAAAGAGCACAGTCGTTAAAGCGCTTCTGAAGAAGCCTGGCTTAGATCCACAGAACGTAGCCAATTTCAGGCCCATCTCCTTGCTACCAGGGATTAGTAAGGTTGCCGAGAAACTGGTTAATCGCCAACTGTCCAATTTTCTCGAGGAGGATGGTCGGTTGAGGGACTCCCAGACGGGATTCCGACCGGGTCATGGAACCGACACGGCTCTGCTAGCAGTGGTAGAGGAGGCCAGAAGCACTTTGGATACAGGGGGGTCAATGGCAGTGATCCTCCTGGACCTAAGTGCGGCCTTCGATACTGTCAACCATGGATTGTTGACACAACGCCTAGCAGAGTCTGGTGTCACAGGAGTGGCCCTGGAATGGCTGGCCTCTTTTCTGGAAGGGCGTACCTTCGAGGTTTGGGAAGGCAACGCGAAATCTCCTCCCCTTCCACTTCACTGTGGGGTGCCTCAGGGCTCATCCCTGAGCCCCACGGTATTTAACGTGTATATGGCACCCCTGGAGGGTGTGGTGTCTCCGTTTGGCTTTAAGACCATAAGCTATGCGGATGACACTCAGCTAGTGGTGGGTCTGACACAGCTGGAGAAACAGCCTGAAACGCTCCATTCATGCCTAAGAGAGGTGTTTGACTGGATGACCAGGTCATCGCTCAAATTGAATGGCTCAAAAACTGAGCTGATGATCTTGGGCCGCTCAAGTTTTGCCCTCTCGCCGAGCAGCTGGCCCAACTGTATGGGCACTCCGCCTGACCCAAAGAAGGAGATTAAGAGCCTGGGGTTCTGGCTGGAGCCTTATCTGTCCTTTAGGACACACGCCAAGAAGATCGCTGGCGTGTGTTATGGACTGCTCCGATCGGCCCGTAAGGTTCTCCCCCTATTACCTGAACTCTCCCGGAAGCGGTTAGTCCAAGGTTTAATCATCTCACGCCTGGACTACAGTAATGCACTCTTTCTCGGAGCACCGGAAGCAACGTTCAAAATCCTGCAACAAGTGCAGAAGGCGGCAGCCAGGCTGCTGCGGAACGTTCCGGCCAGGCAATCAGCCATGCCCGCTCTAAAGGCACTCCATTGGCTCCCGGTCAAAGAGAGAGTGACCTTCAAGGCCCTCTGTATTGCTCACAAGAGCATTCAGGGGAAAGGACCTGCTATTCTGAAGGACATGATTCGGCCCTATAAGCCCACTAGAGCCTTACGCTCCGATAATAAACACCTCCTTCAGATAAAGAGAATTAGGAGAGCCCGTTCAGGTGGCAGGAGCTTTTCTATCCATACTGCACACGCCTGGAACTCCCTCCCACTCTCACTACGCTCTGAACCAAACCTGCTCAGGTTCCGGAAACATCTGAAAACGTATCTATTTCCAGAATAATTCCAGATCTGTTCTGCTCCATACAGGCAGCTTGCTCTGATTCTCTATAAGCGCTGGGATGCCTCTTGGTAACCGTGCGCGGTACAAAATTCGTTAATAATAATAATAATAATAATAATAATGTCCAGCCATGCTGTGACCTAGCCTTCACCACGAGTTGGGTCATGGGGGGGAAACTCCCCCCTCCATTACGTTTATCGGGTGGTGATGCATCCTGTGGGAATTACCACTCTCCACCTAAATTATATCCTGCTCCTGTAAAGAAAGCCTGCACTCTATAAAATGGGACACAAACCCGCGGGAGAGACTATTCTGTGGGTCTACTCTGCACCCACTAGACACAGGTGTCCACTCTTAAGGGCTTCACCTGCTGGGATGTGATTGTCAGTCAGCTCAGGGATTTGACCTCACAGTTGCTGAGTGTGCCCTTTTCAGATTTGCAATACAAATTTGATTTATACAGATCCCAATGTTTTCGATACTTGCAGCTCCCGCATGTCATCATGCCATATTTGAGAGATGCAGGAGAAATAGCTCATTTAAGCCAATCTTAAGATGAAAATTGTTGGAAGCAATGGTTTCCAAACTTTGTGAGCCGCTTTTTAATAATACCCATGACGCTTCCCACCAGAGACTATCATTGGAAGAGGATTTTGGCAGTTTGGAGTGATGCCTTGATGGCTTATAGGGAGGTTGCCATCTCCACCCGATATTGCTTGTTTCAGTTTATATATTTACATAGTCTACTCCACCAGAGAATAATTATGGGGTATGGGCTGGAACTTTTCCCCCACCTGCCTCTGATATCATTGAGAGTATGCCACATTCTTGCACGTGACCTGGAGATATCCTGTGATCCAAAACTGCATTGAGGCGTTTGGCTCACTGTCCAGGATGTTTTGATGAGCACTAACACCTTCCGAAAACTGGCCTAGGACAGGCCATTGCTCAAAGTGACATTGCACAAAATTGGAGCCAGAAGATTCTCCGTCCATTCAAGTGTAGTGTAGTTCCTATATTCCCAATAGGCTCTGCGCATTGGAATAACATAAACGGCAGTTTAGACGTAGGACTGAGGTTGACTAGGTCTCTACTGAATATGTTAGACTTAATTAGGTATGCAAGCTAGCTCAGAGGTCACTAGAAACTTTCTCGAATGAACAGGTAGGAGTTAACTTCCCTGATTAGACAAGAAGGGATTAGTTTCTGACAACCGCCTAAACATGACAACTTTGCTCCCTCCAGAATAAAGAGTATATCTCCAGAGTCGTGTGAAAACAATAGATAGCTATTTCACCTAGTCAATCGTGCATACTTAGTTTCACCAGAGTGCAGAGAAATAGAGAGATGGGTGTTTTCAATAAAAGATGTTACTTATTGAGCAGTCTTCTTTCTCATGCAAGAGAAGTGAATTCCACAATTGCGATACTTATCATAAAGTAAAGTGCATGCAGTAAAAGGAGTATTATGAAATAATACTGTAAAATTATTGATATGGTTTCTGAGCCATATGATACTTAAAACGGATAAAATATATACAATACATACAAAGATAAAAGTTTGACTAAACGTACTCAACTGGTGCTTCTAAATTACGCCTACCCCAGTGTACCTAACCTAAGCCTAGTACGTGGGAAGGAGTAAGGGAGTTGCAGTTTAAGTTTAAGTTAGTTTTGCCAAGAATCTGAATCAAGAATTCTCTAAGGATCTAATCAGCTCCGTACCTTGGTTTTAGAATGAAGGAGGTCTTGTATCTCGTTCTCAGGACTCGATCTCCCAGTAACCCGCAAGGGTGACTGGAAACACTGGAGCTGGATTTTCTCGGCAGGAGAAAAGACAGCGTCTTTCTCAGTGCGTCAAATGGGAGGGACCGCTTCCTTCGGCACTCGCATCAGCTGGGCTTTGGGTAAGTAGATAGCTGTTCTGCTCCAAACCACTGTGTGTTGCTTAAGGCAAATGCTGGTATATTTATACCTGGAAGGTGCCGTGTTTGACGTAAGGTTGGACATAAGACGTCACTAAGAACTGTCACTAAGAACTGGCAGTTCTTTCAGGACTCTCAGGAGTTCTAGGACAAATCATAATAAAAGCAGGGGGAATTCCCGGGCTGCTGGAGGTTTGTTTTGTTTAAAGGACGTGTTGTACTTTCTAGGAGTCTAGGGAAGTAGCCTTGCCGTATTCGGACTGCATTGGCTATAACTAAATATGGATGTGATTCTTATGCCTTTATAAGGATATGATTTGTTATAACCACATAAGGGCATAAATCGGAAATATTTAATTAGGGTCCTAGATACGTTCACAACACCCACTCTTCGTATAATGTCCATCATTACTAAATACTAAGCAATATATAAACCCATAAGTATGCATGTTTTTTCCAGCCCACCCCAAAATACATCAAAGGCATTTGAAATGGTATAGATACACGAAAATGAGTATTATACTGTACGCTTTCAAGCAGTGGTATCATTCAGATAAAATTTTGTTCATTTAGAATGTTGACTGAATGAATCACGAAAATTACATTCATGAAATGGCTCTAAATACAGAAAAAAAAGTCGAGACCATTTCATCACATATTCATACAAGATTGTAAATGTACTAGAGGCTGATTTCAAAATATTGTCTCTAGAGTCTCTAATAACAGAAGTTCTGTTCTCTAAGAACAGTTCTACTTTAAGCAGAGTACCTTGTGCCCAAAAAAAGTAAATATTTTGGAAATTGGGAAAAAATAATTTCGCATTCATGGAAAAAAATTGTTCCAGATGTTTTCAGCAGTGCTGTTTATCAAAACTGAAGGCCGAATTCAGAGTTCAGGGAACGCTGTGTGCTCACTATTTCAAATATTATTCTCGTTGTTGGGGGAGAACATCCCTTCAGATAGGCCGGCAAAAAATGCGTCTACAACAGTAGGTGAAAGTTGGGCCAACTCCGAAAAAGTTGAAATAGTGTATATATGCGATGCATTGCCATCATCGGTGTTTAGATCAGCAATGGTCACGGAAGGTTGTACCTGTGTGGTGCCGCTTTTATCTCGTACTTCACCGCCACCTAATCGTAATGGTGAAGTCTCAACGATTATGGTGAAGTCTCAACGAATACCGTCATCAGAATAGGTAGCCGCGGGGACAACATGTAGCATGAGTCGTTATCGGACCGAGCAAACTATCGATATCCATTGGTACTGCTGATGGTAGTGTAAGACATTCTTCTCCACATAGCAGACATCGAAGCACAGGTAAGATGCAATTTTGCCAGATTGGTCTAAATGAAAGAAAGCAGGTAGTATTCAGATCTCTTAGCCTGGCCAATCCGAGGACTTTAGTGATACGTTCTCTGTATCGTATTGCTAGGATCGTTTCTTCCATCGTAGCTTGAGTTTTGTCTGTGACTTGGCTTGCCATATCGGAGCAGAAGGAACAAAAATAAAATTCCTGCTACGAGTCCCAAAATAAGAGGCAGGCCACCGAAAAAGGAATGCACAAAATTCGGGAAGATGCCCAGAACTGTTTCAAAGGGTGCTAACAGTTCCGAAAAAATTGTCTTAAATACATGTGTGATGCCACTGGTATCTGACATGTTTAAGATTTGGCTTAACATTTCTACGAAATGCACGGGGCAATTTGTCGATAATAGGGTATATATCTCTGCCGCTGTCCTTGCAACTTGCAGGTCATACGTCTCTTTGGACGAGGTTAAAGGCACACTTGTTTGTAAAAGAATAGACTTCATTCTGCTAAAGTATCAATTCGAATAGAAGAGATATTCACAGAAGGCCTTATTGCTGCCTCCATGTCTGGATTGCTATTTGGATACAATACTTGCATACAACAAATGACCCTGGAAGTAACGCTCCTGAGATAGGCTTTTCCTGGCATCATGCCACAACAGCTGCGGTCACTTATTATAACGTAACTACCGTTGGAAAGTTGTCTGAAAAAGGCTCTATCTGTGTAGCAGGGGTGCCGTGCAGATGACATGAAAGGTTGTTTGATGAACCTTCGCAGGCTCCATGCAAGTTAATACCTTGACACAGAAGTGTACCGCTTAGTGATTTTTTACAATTGTTACCACTAAGAAATACCTCTTTTTTCCCTTCACTATAACATCTATGTGTATAAGGTAAATTCCAGGTTGACTTGATGTATCCTTTACCCAACCTTTCATACAGGCCTGCTGGTATATACTTTTGGCAGTATTGAAACTGAAAAGTTGTTATCGGGATTGTAATGGTGCCATGTATTATCCATTCAATGACAGGTCTTTCCGGCATGGTCAATGGTAATCTCTCTAGTTTTTCAATGCTCAGCACCGTATAGTCTGCTCCTTTTTGTGCCAACAAGATTTGTCTATCAGTAAGGTTAAAGATAGAAAATAATGACGTTGTGTTGATTAGACGTCATGGCACGTAGCCTGAACGGAGGTTTTGTAACGTTCAGCCTAGCTGTACAATAGAACGTAATTGGGATTGACCATGTTGTAACATTAGCATATCCTGTTCTATTATATCAATAGCAGATGATACAATGCTGTCCAGTGAATAAATTCTGGGACAGGGATCGGTTAGAGTAAGTAATCTTTATTGCTTGATTAATTTGAAATCTTAGCAGTCAATACATCAATATAAAATATTTAAAGGAGTACATATATAGCAGAATTTCATATTTCTTAAAAACAAGGTGCTGTGTAATAAAAAATGAACAGTTGACTAGTTAAAATGCACAAAAAGTATTTACGATAAAAGTGTGTAGTTCGAGTGAAGGGTGTAGATGAGTCCCTGGCCACGGGGCAACGACTGTGGTCGTGGATCATATGATCTATTATTTGGTCATAGTCTGCTAAACTTAATGTCCAAGCGTGCTGGGAGTCGAGGAGAGTTACCGGACTGTAGGGCTTGGGCGTAAATAGTTATGCTCAGGCTGCCGCGAAAAGTTTTGTTTGTGCAGCTTTCATGAGGCGGACAAAGCTGCAGATTAATTTAGCATTGGCCCCTTTGAAGCACGCCTTCACTGCCTGCCTACCAGACCGGATATGCATTTAGTTTATATGCGATTTTAACAACTCTCTCCTCTCCCGGTCTAGGGACTTAACATATGCATAGAAGATGTAGCATGTCTTCTTTGGTTTTGCCACATAATCTGCATGATGTGGTTGCGAATGTGCGTTTCCAGGGGGGTATGTGGGGTTTGACCGGTAAAATCCCCATCCTCCGTGCCAAGAAGGCATCCTTTAATGATCCGGAAAACCTAGTGCTGAGCTACGAATGTGGCGTGCATTTTGAGTAGCTTTGTATCACGAACCAGCTGTGGGCCCTCTTGTTTAACCATTCTTACGAGGCATGGGGTGCCCTCAGAAACAGACTAGGATATGGAAGCCGTGCCAGGAACTATTTCCCCCGGATTACTGAGCTGAGCATGGGTGAGAGGCTGATTAGAGTGTGGTATAGTCCTATCTTTGAGGCTGGTGGCAGGGGTATAGTCTTCTCTCCACCGCTCCTACATACATCTTACTCCGTTTGTCTACCAATCGCTAGGTTATATCTGACCCGCTTAGAACTACATCCAGCATGTTGCTTGATGACTATTGTATGAACTTGTTGTTATTGTTCCTTAGAACTGAAAAATGCCTAAAATATATATATATATTTTTAAAGACATTCTCAAAATGGATTGTAGGATAAAAGCAGTGTGTTGCTTAAGCAGGATGATTCGATGCAGTGATGCCTGCAGGGAAAATGATGTCATGTATCTGGTGGCAAGATGACAAAGGCTTAAAGGGAACCTTAGAGGGGATGCAGTATGAGTAACAGTCCTGGGAGGTTGTTTCAGTAGTCAAGAATTGTCAGTTGGCATATACCTAACAGTACATCGATCTAAATAAGCAATGCGGTGGTGTCACTTTCTCTTCAGTTTACCAGGTCTTTGAAAGAGTGGCCAAGACATACGATCTAATGAATGATGCTATGACCCTGGGCGTGCACCGGCTCTGGAAAGACTACCTGCTCCACAGGATGAATCCTTATCCTGGAACCCAGCTCTTGGATGTGGCTGGAGGAACTGGTATGGTTAATTGTCTGTCACTTTTATTCTTTCTTTTGTCTTCGTTGCCTTTCTGCTCTCTTGAGTCTTGACCTCTTACCCTACTGGCTCTTTATTTGCACAAAATGTAATGCCTCTTAAACTTCATTTTATATCTTTGGTAACTTGCAATGATTATTACATCCATTTTTGTATCCACAAACCTTCGGTTTGTTTAGCTGCAAGTTATTGAGTTATTGACCTTTCACCTTATCTTGGGTCAGATCTACAGAACAGGGTATCTAAAGGAGCCTGCTGTCCTGTCCCTGCTGCCTGAAGAAGGGTATCTGAGAGACGTGGCCCCTCTGTGAACATCCTTGGATGTCCACTCTTATTTCCTTCTTTGTGAATGTCTTTGGTGTATCATTTTGTATTTCTTTCCCCAGGTGACATCGCCGTTCGCTTCATTAATTACGTGCGCTCCCAGCGGGACCGCCAGCTCCGACAGCTGCTTAAATCGAAGCAAGATTTGTCCTGGCAGGAAATTGCTGAACGCTACCAACAGGGTGACACATGCTCCTTGGGCGGCTCCCAAGCTGTGATCTGCGACATAAACAAAGAAATGTTGAAAGTCGGAAAGCGGAAAGCACTTGACCTCGGTACCTCTGAGGGTGAGCCATACTGTTCTATGTTTGCCATAAAATGCAACCAAACCTTCTTGTGGTGATAGGCCTTTTATTTCTCAACTCATGTTGAGTTAATATTTGTTAAGAAACAAGTTGGGATGTGGTGCTCAGTGTGTCATAGTCAGTGAATTTCAGGCAATCTGAAACATGTGGATACATTTGACTTTTTAGTCTTCTTACATAGGCGTGCTTGTTTAAGGCATTGGTCCAAAATTATTGTGTATAGCAATTTCTCCACAATTGTATGAAATGAACTTTAGCTTTTTGCTTTGAAAGGCATTTAGAACTTTTTAGTCATATGTTTAGTATCCAGATAGTTATCATGCTTTGTCGGTGTTATCCATCAATAATGTTTGCTATTGTTCTTGGCACCCAGTACATGTTTGACTAAGGTCAAAGGCTGTGAGCTTTACCAAGCTGTGAGATATTGAACAGAAGGCAAACAAAACAGGATGCCCTGATGTTAGGTGTTAGTCCTATTCCAAAGCTAGTTCCGTAGTGAATAATGCGACTATTGAAGGGTGGCCGTATGCTGTGAAGATGTAAGGTTATAGTTGTGCGTGGCGGGAGTTATGGTGTCGGTTCACAAAGACAAATAAGTGAATACAAAATATAAAGCACCATTGTAAGCAAGATTGAAGGACAGAGAGTGAGTGTGGGTGAAGAAAGGCATAGGCCCTTCGTTAGGTATTACTAAAAAAAGCTTGCATACCACACAAGGTATTTGATGAACATTTCAACAAAAAAGAGCAAAGGTATTAAGTTGTCACAGGTGAGGCTAAGGTGAAGTGAAGTTCGGATTCACAGGTCTTGGCTACAGAGGATGCTCAGTATCCGATTTCCAACACACAAAAAGCCAAGGATTGTTCATGGGGAGGTTGTGAACATGAGCCCTAGAACTCAAGTACTGGCTGCAGGCCAAGCCCCACATTCAGCCCTGCATATACCCCCGAAAACCGTGCACTACAGGGGCCGGATGGAAGCGACGGCCCTTCCTCCATCCGCTAATGTTCCTTTTAAAAAAGTGTAGTTGCTCTAATTGTATGGTTTAGGTAGTGCAACAACTGTAACATTTGTAAAAAAAAAACATGTGGGTTTGAAATAAAGAAATTCAATGAAAAACTAAATCTTCCTAAAGTTAAGTGTTTTCAAATCAAAAACTTAAAACCATAAGCCATGACTTACACCCTGTCAGGGAAACCATACCTGATATGGGCTTGTCATTAACTTACATAACCCTTAAAAAGGGCTGTACATTTGATGGTGTTACGTTTGATTTTCGACCTTGTGTTTCAATCAATCAATCAATCAATCAAAGACATTTATAGAGCGCACTACTTACCCGTAGGGTCTCAAGGCGCTGGGGGGAGGGGGGTGCCGCTACTGCTGTTTGAACAAAGCATTTTGATAGTGCCAAAGGTTGGTAGAGTAACAAATATATTATTTTTTTCCTTCAATGGGCAGGCTTGTCCTGGGTGGTAGGAAATGCAGAAGAACTTCCATTCATGGATGATAAATTTGACTTCTACACAGTTGCCTTCGGCATCCGGAACGTAACACACATTGAGCAGGTAGGGAGGCAATCTGGAGAAGTGTGCATTTTATCAGATATACATATAAAGTGCTTTATGAATTGATATAGAGTTTAAAAACCTTTATATATGATTAGTTATTTTCACCCACCTATAACCTACCCATCTAAATGTGTCCCTTGTGTCCTGGAAAATTATTTGCAGTTGGTTGTACCATTAAGAGGCCAAGGCCCTACTACACACAGCCTTCACACTATGCACAGCTCTGCATGGAGAGCTCACACCCTCCAGACAATCCAACCCCATTAGGTCGCCAAGCCCCTGCTGCTCACAGCCATCGCCCTGTGCACAACATTTCACTGAGAGCCACTACCTACACAGCCTTTGTCCAGAGATCAACTGCATGGAGAGCCCACACCCTCCACACACCAGCCCCTTAGAAGGCCAAGTATTGTGTAGAAGCTTATACTCATTAGCACTATCGAAGCTATGCTTTCCTCTAGTCGTAGCTCACTGAATACCTTTCAGAGTCAGAAGCGCATCACAAACTGTCACACTCATTGGATGACGTCATTAGGGATGTAATCAATCATGTCATTAGTGATGTACAAGGTGAGGTAATAAGCATTGCATGGCGAGGCGCAAGTTCTAGTTAGCTCAGTAAACTATAACTGGTGAACTTAAGTGTTATTTTTTTAGTTCAGAATGGTATATTAACTGACATTGTCACCTTACCTTTAACCCCACTTTATCCTTTGGTTTTTATATCTTGTCTAAGACAGCACGTCCATTGTTGCTTGCCGGAGCTTTTTTTAAGGGCTTAAAGCCCACCCAGTACTTACCATTGGATGGCTTTATCGCTTATTGGTCATTGCATCTCGTTTCATTTTACCTTCGTGTGTTTGTCCTTTCGATGAACCAAGTACTGATTGATTTCTTTATAGCGCTCCTTCCATTGGTCATACTCTGATAGGGAAGTTTTTTTCTCCCTCCAACTGCGTTGCTTGTTGCCCCCAACCCTCCCTCTTTCCCCCCTTTGCTTGTCCACGTTTCCAGCGCACTTGAAGTCTTGCCATTATCAGTCGATGACTGTGTTCCTGGAAATCCAGGCGTTCCACGCCAAGCAACAAGGACTGCCATGCAGAGATGTCTGGAGCCTACTAGTGCACTGCTCTGCAGCTGAAAGGATTCATTGCGTTATTGGTCTTGAGCGTGACCAAGCCGTAATGGCGAAACGCGTCGTGGAACTTTTGTCATCTGCCGAATAAACACTCTTTTGATATTGCAGCTCTGGGTGTCCTGTTCTCATCATCATTTTGATGTGTTGTGGAGCGGATTTATACAGCCAGCTGGTGGCTGCAACAGGACCTCTCGTGCCAGCGCTACTCCTGACCAGCGGTGGTGGGAAATATATATATATATATATTTTTCTTGCCTTGCCCAACACCGCCACCCCTCCTTTCAACTCCGTTTGACTTCATGCAGCCACGTTAAACAGGCAGGAATAGTGATACAGAGTCAAAGGGCCTGATTTTGATGTCGGTCAGACCACCACCGACAGGACATCGGTCCGACCACCGCATTACAATGTAGGCGGTAAGACCACAGCGGTTGAGGGGAAAGACCTCTGCCTCCGATAGGATCATCTGATCCTGACTGGGTGGCGGTTGGAATCTCAATCCCAAATTGAGGTGGTACCGAAGCAGGCACTGACGTTGGAATAAGATTCTCATTTCCGACAGCCTTTTCATGTCGGAAAGACTGGCATGGAAAGCCTGATGGAAACGGACTTTGGGGGCCCCAAATAGGGCCCGTCCATCGTGGGCCACTGTAAAGTGAACCAGGGGGCACTTTTAGTGCCTCCACACACCTCCATGCACCACATGGTGCAGAGTACACAGTGCATAGAAGTGCTGGAAGAGCCCCTTTGCACAGCGACTTTTTCTGGTCTGCAGGACAAGTTGCTGTGGAAAGGAGCACTTTCCGACTGCCAGCATGGCAGTCCTATTCAAATGTGGTGGTTGGACCACCACATGCTTGTCGGGTGGTCTCTTGACTGCCGCAGTAGCTGATGGTGGTCTGACAGACCGCCAAAGTGATAACCCCCAAAGTTTAGGGGGAGATGCAGACAGTTGGAACACAATGTTACTATACAGCTTTGGATTTGGGGTTAAAAAGAATTGCGGTCAAAGCGAGGCAGTAAGTTGGAGAGGTGGTAAGTGGGGCACAGTTGGGTAGGAGGAATGACCATCTATCCTTGGGTAGGGAAATATCACAGAAGTCACTACATAAAACACAATGAAGCCTCTAGATAAGAATGAAAAGAGAATGAACAACTAAAGGCGCACACTAAGTGTTATGTTCCCGGGTTAGGCCCAGGTAGCGAAGCATGCACGACAATGTTTGTTTTGCTTCTCTGAAACTACTTTGTTTACACATCTAGTTTCGCACAACATTATCACGATGCCTCAAACATCATGTACAGGGCCTCTTTAGGCACTACGTACAAATGTTTTTCAAACTTCATCCCCCGGGTGACAGAGCGATCTACATGTCCATAACATCGCTAATCTACAACGTATATCGCAAGGCTACTTTCTTTTATAAATAATGAGCATCCCAATCGATTAACAGATGAGGCACTTCAGCTGACCCGAGGGTCCCTGCAGGCTGAGACTTCACCGCAAAGTGGTCTGACATCTCTTATGGGGTGTCTAGTTTGTGACCAAGACGGGGTCTTCATTCTCTTCTGCCAGGTAATGGGGTTGGATTGTCCCATGGGGAGATTTTTGGCTCCACACTTACAGTCTAGGTGCACTTAGAGTAGGGTATGCATAGTGGGTGTGTGTCTGATTACTGCATTGTTTATATGCTTGCATATAATACAAACTGTTTTAGCACCATGGTAAAACTGTATCCACTATTTACACTTTTGGTGCTTGTAATCACTTTCATCTGCTTCTGTCTACTGATTACCGCAACACATTTATTCTATACAAGAATAACGTTGGTTCAAGAAATTTATTGAAAACGTCCCACTGTGTATTCTGTATATGAGCACTAGTGAGGACAAGTGAATGGGCGAAAAGTTCTGATCTGTTTCCACAATCCCTGAGGGGGTCAGGGTTGTCATGTTCGGTGTTTTCCGGAAACCATTTGCTCCCTGGTAAGGTTAGGGGGGCTTGCGGTGGCACTGTGAGCTAGCTGGTCTCTAGGCCGACATATCCTACGGCGGGTGCTCTAAATCAGTCTAGGCACCTCACCCAAAGTTTATGTTGTCAAAACAAATGCGCATGTCCTGCGGATTAGTTGGAACTACACAATATATGAAGCCTAAACCAGACACAGGAACTACTAACCGATAAGCACATAACTAATAATTTGGGGTCCTAAGTAACCACAACAAAGTTTCGCGATTTTACAAGAGATAAAAAGGGGAGACACGTATGCATAAGAAATCCATTTTCTAGTACAGGACCAAAAGAGGCTTCAATTGTGCTGATTCCTTATCTAGCACCTGGCCTCAGCCAGCAGGTGGATATTGTTGAATTGGCAGTAAGAACAGCTCTAGTTATCTCTTGCTTCAATCTGTACCAAATGTGGGGGAGGAAGAATTTCCAGGGTCAGCACTACCAATGATGGCAGAGAAAGCCTTGGATCCACTTGGTTAGCAGGGGATTTCAATGACGTCATGAACACGGAAATGGATAGGATCAAATAGATCCTACAGATGTTCAGGAGGGAAAGCGACTAATGCAGTACTTGGGCTTCATAGATAGCTAGAGACATAAGCACCCGTTTTTGTACGGCAACTCAAACTACTCACATTACTCCCATGTTAGTTGGCTACAGGAAGCAGAACGGGGACCAATTGCATTCTCTAATCACCGATGGCATCCCACACATCTCTGGGATGAACAGTGACATCCGGGCTAGAACCATGGTTTGGAAACCTAATGACTACTTACTCAAAGAACTGATAATAATGCTGAGAATTGAGGAAGACTTTAGTAAGTTGAACACCTTAAGGGAGTACAGGTGTCCACAACAATGAGGTGGGATGTACTTAAAGCAGTAATTAGGGGATTACTTATATCTGAAGCAAAGCTGACAAGATGCAAGTAATTCTATTTGTTGTCCGGAACACCCATTAAGTAAAACTCAATCACAGCTAACTTGGCGGAAGGTTATAGAAATCTGAGCCAAGATTAAAATTATATAAATGAAAAAGGTGGCGTGTGGTGGCAATTAAAATAAATTATGTGGGTTCAATAAATAGGAGCACTGGTCAGCAGAATTCGGGCTGCTAGGGTGCACAATATACCATAGAAATTCAAGGATAGGGAAGCTGTTGGGTTGCCTTGGAAGAAGAGAAGCAGGATGAGTTAAGGAATTCTGTCAAAAGCTGTGCAGAAAAAAGGAATCCAGGTCACAAAGAAGAAGACTAACTGGAAGCTGACCCCTACCTACAGCGGAAGATTTGAGGCTGCAAGTAGTAAAAGCGCAAGAAGCAAACAAGCCCATTGCTATGTTTTAGAAAACATTTGCTCTGAGGGCGTAGTCTGCTGTCAGACATGCATGGCGTCCTGGTTGGATTGGGATGCAATATAGTTTTGTGTAAGTGCTCAAACTAATTTTCATGTGCTGTGGGGGTGGAGGGGAGGTACCTCCTTCCTTTTGTCTTAGAACCTAACGAATAACTGTGGAATTTGTGGCGAAGACTGAATAAAAGCCTCTCTGTGAGGATTCATTTTGAGTTTGGTTGGTCATTAATAAAACTTGTTTGTCAACTGTTCTGTCAGGGACATTATGCTGCAATATTACTCTGGCAGAGACATTTCAAGATAACCTGAATAGTGATATTACTGAGTAGCCTTGATTAGGGGTCAGAAATGTCAATGAGGTTTGCAATATTGGATTAGTCAATCTGTCACAACCAACCTTTTGTGATGAGTATTGTTAGACCTGGCATCTTTTGGTGTAGTTTCCCCTGTCTTTTTGCTTCTGAGCTCCGGTTTTTGACTGTGTACTGAATTTCGTTTTTTCTGGCTTTAGGAATCTGGGCACTTCACCACTACTGACCAGTGCCAAAGTGCAAGTGCTGTGTACCCACAACCTGATGGTAATTGGTTTCTCCATGGTTGGCATATTTGATTTACTTGTAAGTCCCAAGTACAATGCACCGTGTGTGCCCAGGGACTGTAACTCGAATGCTACTAGTGGGCTTGCAGCACTGATTGCGCCACCCACATGAGTAGCCTCGCAAACCTGTCTCAGGCCTGCCACTGCAGCTCCTGTGTGTGCACCCACTTGCCAGGCCAAACCTTCCCTTTTATTACATGTAAGGCACCCCTAAGGTAGCCCTTGGTAGACCCATTGGTGAGTTTCACGTGTCCTAGTAGTGAAAAACTGCTAAATTTGGTTTTCACTACAGCAAAGTCTATCTCTCTCAGAGGTTTGCATTGGAGATGCCTGGTAACATCGTACCAGTGTCTTTTCTAATTGGGAGTAGATAAAAATGGGGGTTTGGTGTCTCTGGATTCACAATTTTCAAAACACATCTTTTAGTGAAGGTGGTTTTTAGATTGCAGGTCTGAAGAGGGCAATTTTAAAAAGTCTACGTTTTCGTACTTAACCATTCTGTGCCTCTGCCTGTCCCTGGAATACACGTCTGGGTTGGATGACAGTTGGGCTTTGTGAATTCTCTCTAGACAGTCGCACACAAAGGAAGCTGAAGTATGCCATGCATATCCTGATGGCCCATCACCAAGCTGATGAGCCTTCCTGAGCAAGAGTGGTGGGAGGGGCAGACACTTGCACCTGAATAGGGCTGTGTCTTTCCCCACACAAAGAAGTCTTCCCTCCCTGTAGTGTGTCTGGAGCCAGGCCCAAGAAAGAAAGGGTCTGGTGCCCTACATTTATTTATTTTATTTATTTTCAAAGTTTTATATAGCGCGAACAAGATCTTCGCAGATATCAGAGCGCTTTACATAGAGGGGTACATGAGGGAACATAGTCAAACAAGTCACTCAATAGATCACACAGTACAAATAGGTGGCTGCAAAGCCAATCATGTGAGTAATAAGACAACTCTTACAAATAAGTAAAGGGGTCAAACATGTAGTACAGATTGGTGCAGGGTGTTCACAGAGTTCGTTCGAGATAGTAGTTCAAGTGTATTTAGCCATGAGGATAGCTTTTACTTCTTTTTTAAAGAGTGTAGTGGAAGAGATAAGCCTGGTTTCGGGAGGGAGTGTGTTCCAAATCCTAGGCGCCATTCCTGAGAAGGAGCGCTTGTATGTTTTTTCCTTCCGGAATCTTCGAGGTTTCAGCAGAAGATTGTTTGTGCCTCTCGTGTTTCTAATTCCCCCAGAGATTGTCAATTTCTGAGCGAGGTAGCCGGGTGAGTTTAGGTGTACCGCCTTGTGTGTCATGCAGGCGATTTTCAGATGTATTCTGGCTTCAAAAGGCAGCCAATTCAGGGATTTCAAGTCAGGGGTAATGTGGGAGTGCTTTTTTGCCCCAGTGATGAGTCTCGCTGCAGCATTTAGAGAAGCTTTTAGTGGTGCGGTTGTAGTTAGGGGGAGTCCGCAGAGGGCGGTGCTGCCGTATTCAATTTGTGGGATGACGAGTGCTTGTACTGCGGTTTGGAAGTCTTTGGCTGGGAGGTAGGGTTTAAGTTTCCTCAGAGTATTGATCTGGAAGTTCGCTCCCTTTGTTGCCTTGCTGATATGTTGCTGCATGTTGAGATTGGTGTCGAGTGTTATGCCTAAAGATTTTGCTGAGTCCACGATGGTGGGTTGGACATTGAGTGCGGTTAGGGGTTTAAGCCAAATTTGAGTGGTGGATATCTTCGCTGGAGGTGAGATCAGAAGGAACTCTGTTTTCAGGGTATTGAGTTTGAGGTGATTATCGGCAAGCCAGGATTGGGTGCCGATACATACATAGACAGTGCTTTGAAGTCTCCCTACTTCAGAGGTTAGAAGGGGTATAATTACTGAACCTCTGACACCACATACTTAGAACACTTCTGGACTGAGGACATTCTGCCAGGAAGAAGAGCCTTGGGCGGCCAGGAGGGCCTGCCGCTTTGACAATTGATTTGCTGTGTTGGCCTCCTGCCTGCTGCTTCTCTTCCTGGGAGTGAGTGGACTGTACTTTGCTTTCTACATCCTGCATTTTAAAGTTTCTCCAAAGGCTTGAGTTGAGCTTGCCTCCTGTTGAAAGTCTCAGGGCCATTAAAGACTTCACCATAGCACCTGGGCTCATTTGCAGAGAGCCCTAATTGCTAAGTGGTGCCAACTCCAGATCCTGGGCCATTGGAAGTGAGTTTTCCTGCTACAAGAAGAAACAGATGCTGAGCGACTTCGGAACCTGAACCTTTCTGCAAATTTGACGCGGGCTACTAGCTGCACAGATTCTGTGGTCCTTGCTCTACACAACGACCGCGATTTACACTGCAGGCTCTAACTATGCCGCAGCGCCTCCGAAGAGCCACCAGTTTGGGAGTCCCGAACACCGCACCACCGAAGTCTGTGATGCACCACTCTGACTCACATGCCGCAACTGTGGCCCAGTGATTCGACTTCAGCACGAAACCGGGACCTCGTGGCTTGACCAACGACTTCATCATCGATACTGCACAGCAGTCAGGAACGTGGGTATCACACCTGTAACAGATGCCTCACCTCTCCTGCACCTTGCATCATCCCCGTACTTTAGCGGCTAAACGTAAGGAACTGACGCATCACCTACTTTCACCACACCTCATCTGCCCTGCTCCTCGCATCATCGTTGATTTTTTACACAGCCAAGATACTGTACTGGGGTCTGTGTGGCTCCTGTATCCGGCCGGCTCCCTCTCAGTGAGGCTGAACTTGTGGATTTGTCCCAGTCAAGCGTGACCCGATAGCCCCAGTTGGAACTATAGTTTTCTAAGAACTATAACTCTATTTAATATGTAAAACTCATAACTTGATTTGGCTATGTTGGATTTTTGCCATTTTGGTCTTGTTATACTCAGTTAAACATTGCCTGTTTTTCTAAACTGGTGTGGAGTACTTTTGTGGTGTGGGTGTGTGTGTGTGTGTACACAAATACTTTACACATTGCCTCTGAGGATGAGCCTAACTGCTTTTGGCCAAGCTACCAAGGGGGTGAGCATGGGTTATTTTGAGTGTGTTGCTTACTTACTCTGACTAGAGCGAGGGTTCCTTCTTGGACAGGGTGCAAATCACTGCCAATTAGAGACCCAGTTTCTAACAAGTACGTCTTCTCATCTCAACTGTTGCATGAGTGTGAGCAATTCAATGTACATGGTGGCATAAATAATGAGTTTACTATATTTACTATATTTACACAAAACAACCAATTCTCCAATATATATTGAGAATTCATGAGCCACATCTAACTAAAACCTAAATTGATGCTTTACACCGGTTCAGCATATGGGAGGGATTACAATTTGCTGTTGTGTAGTTAGGCTGGTTTCATTGGTATTCATTCAAGATCTAGTGTGTGGTTCCCTCAGACCAGAGTCCAGCATAATGTATTTCACCATTCCGTAACTGTGCACGACTGTAACACTCAACTAAGTAATGTTTTTAACGTTATTATTGAATTCCCTGATGATGCATCCATTCATTCATGGTGTTGTCACTGCAAAGTTAAAGCATAAGACATCACAGTTGATCTGTACCAAAGACCAGCAAATGAGAGCATTGTGATAACCATATGATTGCACCCGGGCAACATAAGCCAGAAGTCTCTCTCTTTCCCTCCCTCAGGCACTTCAAGAGGCATATCGTGTGCTAAAACCCGGAGGGCAATTTCTGTGTATGGAGTTCAGCAGTGTGACTAACCCTCTTACATCCAGGTTTGTAGGGCTTGATTGTGTTTTTCCCTAAAATTTTAAAATGGATGTGTATTTGTTTCTTGTAAATGCTGGTAGAAGTTTGTAAACCATTACAGTAACAGGAAGAAGAATGTTGGAAGAAATGTTTGCCTTTTCATTTCAGTGCTGGGGCGCCCTGTGAAAAGATCAACCTGTTATACTGAAAACTGAAAGGGCGATGTGTATGGTATTTGTCTTCTGTAAGCTTTGTCCTTTGTGTGCTGTTGTGTTACTCGTGTTGTTAACTATGGTATCATGCCTGATCTCACAGAGAATGTTAGCTGGGTTCTGGAAAGCTGAGGGGGTGAGTACTGAAGGCAAAATAGTGGATGAGTCCAGAGCTTTACACACCGACAGTGGGTAAAGTGGAGAAGTGTGGCTCAGGGGTTAGAGGCGGCAGACCCGGAAGCTGAGATCGGCCCTGGGCCAGGGCTCAATTCCCCGCCTCGGCGGGTCTTGGGCAAAAAATTCCACGGACTCGATAATTCTCACTCCGGTGCCTTCTCGACTCATGGGTTCACACTCTGCGACTCTGGGCAATAGCTTGCTTAATCTCCACAATGGCCCCTCGCGGCGGGATGCCTGGCTTTCACCTTGTGGATACCCTGCCGGGGTTATCTCACAGGGGAATACCAGGACGGGTTCCCTAAGCAAGCGCTTAGATACCGACCTCGGTCAGTGATTTGCGCTATATAAATACATGTACATTTACATTTACATTTACATTGCCAGCTGTTTAGAAGAATAAAGCTTTGACACTCTTTCCAGATTGGTGGTGGTTTTCTTGAAGGTGTTATTTGCATGCCCTACAGGGACTCGCAATAAATTATCAATTCAATTCAAAATCTTTATTTCGATACAGGGTATCATAAAAGATGCAATAAAAAAACTTTTCATACATTAAGACGCAGGAATAAAAAAGTATTAACATTTCATCATTATTACCATTATTACGACCTCCAAGGATATACAACCACTAGATTTCATCGACATGGATTAGGGCATCAATCATTACTAAAACCATATAAATAATTTAAAAGGCATGTCAATATAAAATAAAAATTGGGTTCCCATTGAACTAATATACATCATGGTCCACATAATACACGTTGAGCAGTACATTTTGTCTCTTCTTAACCTTGCTGTGTTGGATTTTACACCGTTTATACCCCTGACAGTTATAAACAACACATCAATTCTCTGTACAATCCTAAAGCTTCCCACCAGCCTTAAATTAAATATCTGGAAGAGAAGTTGCTGTCTGTGTTCTGTAAAGGAATTCACGCTCTAGGGTTGGATTCAGGCTCATTAGAGAAAAGAAAGGTGTTGACAACAATACACTTGTATGGGAAAGATGGGAGGGCTAAAGACTTCTTAAAAGTCTGAAGTACAAAAATAGTAGTACTCCTGGTGTGGTCGACCTGTGTGAAGGTGATGTAGGGACAGGTGTAAGTTGTTTATTTATTAGAAGTTTTATACATAGTGAACACGATCTAATGAGTGACCGAGTACTTTACTATGAATCTTTTAGAAAAAACAGTAGAGGCTATCCAATAATCTGTCATATATACTGCAGCAGGTGGCATACAGTGATTAACAGGCAGCAGCATCAAATATTTTCTGCAGCAAAAAGCAGAAGAAACTGGGCTGTTGGTTTGCAGGCACAGCTCAAGCTTTGTGTATATTGGTTGGTACAGAGCAGGGTAGACCAGGTCAAAGTGGTGGGGAAATTGAAGCAGAAATTCTAAAGATCAGAGCGTATCCCATAAGTTCACAACAGTGGCCTGTTGTTCTTGAAGAGTGGAGAATTTGGAGGTCATCAGAATCGGAGTAGAAAGTTGGCAAGGCTGAAGATACAGGTTGAAGAACGGAAACCTGCAGAATGAGGTAGTCAGTTTGGATATGTACGAGAGGAGGAAAACCCCTAGGGTCCTGGTCGGGAGTATTTCTCATGGATAGCATAAGAAGGGGTGAGGCTGGGGAGGTTCATTCAGGACCTGGTCTTCCATACTCTGGGTCCTAGGACGGGGTTAGGGTAGCAGAGTGTGGGAGGCGTAAGAGAGGATGATGTGTAAGGAGTTTGCTGACCTCTGCCTTGGGGATGAGTAGGGAGAAGGGGAGGGAGGTGGTTGTGAGGGGCGATTTTGTGGATGAATCCAACAAATTTCCCCCGGCACAATGTGAAGCAGAATTGCTGTCATCCAAGTAATCCCTCACAGTCCTTAGTCCTGCTACCCCTCTCCCTTCTTCCAAGCTGAGCCCTTTCACTCTAAGTTAATTGATGACATTGCTAGTAAATACCTTTCTGCTGCCCCAAACTTTCGGTGCGCCAGCTTTTTTTTCTCAAACCCTGTAGACTTGGAGAATACTGTACAATCTTCATTTTGTTTGCTAATGTCTTACTCCCTATGTTATGTAACTTTTGTACTTCTCCGCAAAGTTGGAACGAGAGATGGAAGTTAGTCTGATAATTGGGAGGATCAGTTCTGCACCGGCTACTCAAGGTTCTCCTAATAATCAGTTTTTTCCTTTGTCATTGCTGTTCCCAGGCTTTATGATTTGTACAGTTTTCAAGTGATACCGGTTATTGGCGAGGTGATCGCTGGGGACTGGAAGTCGTACCAGTACCTCGTGGAAAGCATCCGACGCTTCCCGGCCCAGGTATATTGTCTTGCTTTGATTGGGGAACTGGTGCCAAGGGGAATGCTGTAGACCCAAATTGTTTATTGTATCTTCTGCATTTAGTCCTACAACAATGTAGGATTCTGTGATTTAGACTGCAAGTACAGAAACAAATGTCGACATTTGTGAGACAATCTTTTTATTCCCTGGCGTGTTTTTTCTTTCACTAGGGTTTTAGCAAACTTGCAAGTGTCCATGCATCATTAGTGCCTTTTCTCTACCAGGAAAAAACATGCTAATAACAATAATACCGTTTTCACAATTTGGTTTTTGATAGGATCAGTGCTTCAATTGTAAATATGTAAGTGCTAGGGCCCTTGCCAGGGGGCCATTTATTGCACCTGTGTTTTGGAGGTGAAATGTTTGTCCTCCTGATGTCAGAACAGAGAATGTGAATTCTACATATCTGGGCATTTTATGCCACTAAAATAGCTGTAAGCATTTGTTTAGTTTTTTTACCCATTGATTATGATTTTTGCAGCGCATTGTAATAACAATGATGCTTCTTGCTTTCATTTTTCTGCATGTATTTGCATATTATACATGAGAATTACGGATATCCACATATTGTTAATTTTTGAAATATTGTACAATATTTATATTGGAACCACTGTCAGTAATGCTGTTGAGCTTACAGTTCACTGTATTTCCTTAGATCGCATACTCAATCAGTAAAGGCTTTGCATTAATGAACTTTATATAGTTTACCATTTTGAACATCTTTTACATATGGATGCCTGCTTTGCCTTCTCTGCAGGCACTTTTTTCCCCACAACCATCCTGTGGCATTGTAAGCTGACAGTTAAAGGGCTTTTGCTGCAAAGGGTTGTGCCTACTTTTCCTAGGAACAAATTACCAAAAAATGTGTCCTTGACCCCAAAATATTATGTCATAGACCTCGTACAGTAGTAATTCCACACCTCTGTTTGATGGATGCTGGAAGAAGTCTGTGCCCGCATAGAAGATGCATCCCGTCCTCCAACATCTGCCACTGTGATCATGCATTTTAAACCACATGGAGGCGTTTTCAAGTTGATATGAAGATCTCTGATGCTATTCAGTAAGGAAGACTAAGATGTTATCAGGAAGGTTGCATTGGCACCTAGAATTTTTTTTAAAAAATAATTTATAGAGCGCGCAAATACCCAAGGGTGCCTCGGCGCTATGGACTGTAAAGTATAGCGGGAAGGCTTTTATTGCTCGAGTAGCCAAGTTTTCACTTGTTTCCTAAAAGATAATAGTGTTAGGCTGGTCTTAATTTGAAGAGGAGCAGGTTCCAAAGTTTACTACAAATCTTCTGTCGCCCCAGTTAACTTTGTTTGTTCTGGGAACGATAAGAAGGTTGGCGGCCACGGAGCGTAAGGCTCTGCTGGGCGCATATGCTCAAAGCTTTTTTCAGATATTCAGGCCCTGTACCATGAACTGCTTTATAAGCAATGCATAGCGCCTTAAATTTAGTTCTGCTTTTTAAGGACAGCCAATGGAGTTGGCGCCTAACATTGGAAATTGGCTTAAACTTTATAGTGCCTGACAATATCCTAGCGGCTGCGTTCTGTATCCGTTGCAGCCTGTTCAGCACATTTTCTTGTGCATTAAATAACAGGCCGTTACAGTAATCAACTCTTGACATAACTAGAGCACTGATGAGAGTTTTTCCAGCACTCATCGGGAGATAGGGTAGCAATTTTGTTATCTTAGAACTTAAAAGGACGAAGAAGCCACCGCATTGACATGCTGTTTAAAAGTGAGGCTCTCGTTAAACATGACGCCTACGTTTCGTGCCTTCTTAACAGGAGTAGGGAGTAATCCCAATTCCTCTGGCCACCATGTCGGAGAACATCCTGGAGTTAGGTTGCCAAAAACCATTACCTCGGTCTTGTCCGAATTTAATTTAAACTAAGATGATAGGGCGTGGCGCACAGCGTAAGTTATCAACAGTGGGTAGAAAAAGTAAGCAAGGTGTCGGTTTTAAGGTGCTCCTACAGGTGACGTAACTGTTCACTGGTACGTCCTAAATGATTGAGGGGTTGAGTGCGCTACTGGGGTGTAGGCGCATCCCTGTGGTGGGCACACTTGTATGGAACTGTGTGTAACAAAACAACACAGTGATTTCCAAGCGGTTAATTCAAATAAAGTTCCATTGGTTGAAGGTTTCAAAAGTTTTAATTAAAGTCTTTCATTTGATGTGTTTCATATTAAATTCATATGAATTAGCAGACCATCAATTTAATCCATCAGAAACTGTGAGTGGCTCCGATGCATTTCGGACAAAAGTGTCCTTTCTCAAGGAGCACTGAAACAAAGAGGATATATAGAACCAAATCAATGCACATAGTGTAAAAATGAATAAGATACATCAATGTTTAGATGAGTGACTCAATGTGTGCACCACATGCATCCAGTAGCGGGATAACGAAAGAACGTGAAAGGAGTGATGTCTCACCATAAGGATAGGTGTGTTGTCTCACCAAGGTACAAGTGTGGGAGAGCATAGGTAAAGAAAATGACCGAAATGGTTTAAACAAGGGTTAGATGCGTAAGTGCTACGCGTGAGAACGTGGTGTGAACCAGGATTAAGAGCGTCAGAGTTAAACGTGAGGAAATGTGAGGCGTGACGGGATAAAACGGGGCGAATGGTTTAGAGAGCGTGGCGGTTAAATAGTGAAAGCAGCGGCTCAAAAGAGCATAAAACAGGGCTTACTTGACAGCTTGCAGTATGCTCAGTGATCCTAGAAGAAAGATAGGATCACCGTTTTTAATAAGATGGCGAGTAAAAAGCGGAGCTGAAGGTTGTGAGGACAGCGGAAGAACGGGAAACACTTACTAGGTCTGCCTGTGTAGCGGAGCCGTGTAATGGGTTCCGGGAAGGTGGAACTCCGCGTAGCGAATGCGGAGTTTTGGTGGGTGGTGGAAGGGTGAAAGAAACTAAAGAGGGACTAATGAGAAAAAGTACAAGTGAACCACAACGTTAGGTGAGGGAAGTGGCCATATTGGAAGGGAGGATGAGAACCCAAAGGTACCAAAGGAAGGTTATGTTAAACAGAACAACAAATGAATGCAAACGGCAAAACAATGTCATAATGCATCAATGAATGCCCAACGGCGGCATTACAAGTAACAGCTCAATTCAGTCCGGTCGTTAAGACCAAAAGGTTTCTGTGATTGCAGCCTGTACATCCAGGCAGTTTCTCTTTGCAACAACGCCTTGTTATTGTCTCTGCCTTTGGTTTTGGGGACAATCTCGAGGACCATATATTTAAGTTGAGCCACGTTGTGGTTGGCTTCATTGAAGTGGATGGCAATATTAGACTTGATGTTTTTGGTCCTTATGTTAGACTTGTGTTCGTTCAACCTTGTCTTTATCTTCCTGCTTGTTTTGCCCACGTAGGTTTTACCACATGGGCACTTTAGGAGGTAGATCAGATTCGAAGAGTCGCATGTGGCGTCTACATTCAGTTTAATGTTAAATCCTCTCATGGGATGACAGACAGTATTGCCCTTCATTACATTATTGCAGTTGCTGCAATGGTGACATGGTCGTGTGCCAGTGTGGGTAGTTGGGGTGGCCTCAATTGTTTGCTTGGATAAAATTTCTTTGAAGTTCATAGGCCTGGTGTAGGCAAAGATCGGGGGTTCTTGGAAGAGGTCACCGAAATCCGGTTCCGATGAGAGGATGCGCCAGTGTTTCGTTATGATCTGTTTGTACTTGTTACTTGAAGTAGAGTATCTCGAAACTAATACCATTCTCTGGCTGTCAGTTTTTGGCTTACTCATCAGAGCTTCTGTCCGAGACGTTGCGGATGTGCGATCTGTAGCTTCCTTAAGGATGGTCTCTGGGTAACCTCTGCAACGAAATCTGGATGCAATGCCTGCAATTTGATTCATCCTGATGTTTGGATCGGAAACAATACGGGTAACTCTCAGCATCTGACTGTAAGGCGAGTGTCTTTTTAAAGAGTTGCGGTGAAAACTGCTATAGAGTAAGGCGTTGTTGCGGTCTGTGGTTTTTCGGAAAAGATCTGTCTGTATACCTTGTGGGGTTATTTGAATGAGAACGTCCAGAAAAGCAATCTCTTGCTGATTGATGTTCCAAGTAAAGTCAATACGATCATCTTTGGTGTTGAGATCCGTTAAAGCAAGTTCTAAGCTCTCTTGAGAGCCTTTCCAAACGAAGAGTAGGTCGACGATGTAGCGTGCGTAAAGCTTAAGGTTATCCATCCAGGTTTTGTTCATGTAAATGTGGTTGAGTTCAAAATTGCCCATGTATAGATTCGCGTAGGTGGGAGCCGCACAATTGCCCATAGCCATTCCGGACATTTGTAAGTACCAGGTTTCGTCATGTTTGAAGTAGCTATGGTACACCGTATATACCATCAGTTCAAGAATAAATGGTTTCAAGGTGTCACTGATTTCAGATGAAAGCAAGGCCTGTTCCACCGCATTGATCCCTCCTTCATGAGGGATAGAGGTATACAAACTTCTCACATCGGCTGTACAAAGGATTAGTTTCTCGTTTTCAAGAAATTCCATTGCAGATAGTTTGTTCAACAGTTGTGTGGTATCTTTGATATAGCCGGGTAAGTTTTGGACCATGGGTTGTAGGTAACGGTCTATGAATTTGCCTGTGGGTTCGTGAATCGAACCTCTGGTCGAGACGATTGGGCGAAACGGTGGATCCATCAAATTTTTATGTATCTTGGGTAGCATGGTTATAGATGGGCTCCGGGGGTGTTCTGTGACCAGGTATCTCTTAGTTCTATCTTCAATGACTCCATCGCAATGTCTACCTGCCTCTTGAAGGTAATCCCACAAATGAGTATAAAATGGAACTATTGTCTTTTGTTAATAAAGCCACAACTGATGGAGTCATTGAAGATAGAACTAAGAGATACCTGGTCACAGAACACCCCCGGTGCCCATCTATAACCATGCTACCGAAGATACATAAAAATTTGATGGATCCACCGTTTCGCCCAATCGTCTCGACCAGAGGTTCGATTCACGAACCCACAGGCAAATTCATAGACCGTTACCTACAACCCATGGTCCAAAACTTACCCAGCTATATCAAAGATACCACACAACTGTTGAACAAACTATCTGCAATGGAATTTCTTGAAAACGAGAAACTAATCCTTTGTACAGCCGATGTGAGAAGTTTGTATACCTCTATCCCTCATGAAGGAGGGATCAATGCGGTGGAACAGGCCTTGCTTTCATCTGAAATCAGTGACACCTTGAAACCATTTATTCTTGAACTGATGGTATATACTCTGTACCATAGCTACTTCAAACATGACGAAACCTGGTACTTACAAATGTCCGGAATGGCTATGGGCAATTGTGCGTCTCCCACCTACGCGAATCTATACATGGGCAATTTTGAACTCAACCACATTTACATGAACAAAACCTGGATGGATAACCTTAAGCTTTACTCACGCTACATCGTCGACCTACTCTTCGTTTGGAAAGGCTCTCAAGAGAGCTTAGAACTTGCTTTAACGGATCTCAACACCAAAGATGATCGTATCGACTTTACTTGGAACATCAATCAGCAAGAGATTGCTTTTCTGGACCTTCTCATTCAAATAACCCCACAAGGTATACAGACAGATCTTTTCCGAAAAATCACAGACCGCAACAACGCCTTACTCTATAGCAGTTTTCACCGCAACTCTTTAAAAAGACACTTGCCTTACAGTCAGATGCTGAGAGTTACCCGTATTGTTTCCGATCCAAACATCAGGATGAATCAAATTGCAGGCATTGCATCCAGATTTCGTTGCAGAGGTTACCCAGAGACCATCCTTAAGGAAGCTACGGATCGCACATCCGCAACCTCTCGGACAGAAGCTCTGATGAGTAAGCCAAAAACTGACAGCCAGAGAATGGTATTAGTTTCGAGATACTCTACTTCAAGTAACAAGTACAAACAGATCATAATGAAACACTGGCGCATCCTCTCATCGGAACCGGATTTCGGTGACCTCTTCCAAGATCCCCCGATCTTTGCCTACACCAGGCCTATGAACTTCAAAGAAATTTTATCCAAGCAAACAATTGAGGGTACCCCAACTACCCACACTGGCACACGACCATGTCACCATTGCAGCAACTGCAATAATGTAATGAAGGGCAATACTGTCTGTCATCCCATGAGAGGATTTAACATTAAACTGAATGTAGACGCCACATGCGACTCTTCGAATCTGATCTACCTCCTAAAGTGCCCATGTGGTAAAACCTACGTGGGCAAAACAAGCAGGAAGATAAAGACAAGGTTGAACGAACACAAGTCTAACATAAGGACCAAAAACATCAAGTCTAATATTGCCATCCACTTCAATGAAGCCAACCACAACGTGGCTCAACTTAAATATATGGTCCTCGAGATTGTCCCCAAAACCGAAGGCAGAGACAATAACAAGGCGTTGTTGCAAAGAGAAACTGCCTGGATGTACAGGCTGCAATCACAGAAACCTTTTGGTCTTAACGACCGGACTGAATTGAGCTGTTACTTGTAATGCCGCCCTTGGGCATTCATTGATGCATTATGACATTGTTTTGCCGTTTGCATTCATTTGTTGTTCTGTTTAACATAACCTTCCTTTGGTACCTTTGGGTTCTCATCCTCCCTTCCAATATGGCCACTTCCCTCACCTAACGTTGTGGTTCACTTGTACTTTTTCTCATTAGTCCCTCTTTAGTTTCTTTCACCCTTCCACCACCCACCAAAACTCCGCATTCGCTACGCGGAGTTCCACCTTCCCGGAACCCATTACACGGCTCCGCTACACAGGCAGACCTAGTAAGTGTTTCCCGTTCTTCCGCTGTCCTTACAACCTTCAGCTCCGCTTTTCACTCGCCATCTTATTAAAAACGGTGATCCTATCTTTCTTCTAGGATCACTGAGCATACCGCAAGCTGTCAAGTAAGCCCTGTTTTATGCTCTTTTGAGCCGCTGCTTTCACTATTTAACCGCCACGCTCTCTAAACCATTCGCCCCGTTTTATCCCGTCACGCCTCACATTTCCTCACGTTTAACTCTGACGCTCTTAATCCTGGTTCACACCACGTTCTCACGCGTAGCACTTACGCATCTAACCCTTGTTTAAACCATTTCGGTCATTTTCTTTACCTATGCTCTCCCACACTTGTACCTTGGTGAGACAACACACCTATCCTTATGGTGAGACATCACTCCTTTCACGTTCTTTCGTTATCCCGCTACTGGATGCATGTGGTGCACACTTTGAGTCACTCATGTAAACATTGATGTATCTTATTCATTTTTACACTATGTGCATTGATTTGGTTCTATATATCCTCTTTGTTTCAGTGCTCCTTGAGAAAGGACACTTTTGTCCGAAATGCATCGGAGCCACTCACAGTTTCTGATGGATTAAATTGATGGTCTGCTAATTCATATGAATTTAATATGAAACACATCAAATGAAAGACTTTAATTAAAACTTTTGAAACCTTCAACCATTGGAACTTTATTTGAATTAACCGCTTGGAAATCACTGTGTTGTTTTGTTACACACAGTTCCATACAAGTGTGCCCACCACAGGGATGCACCTACACCCCAGTAGCGCACTCAACCCCTCGAATTTAATTTAAGGCAAATGTTTGCCATCCATGAGCTGATGGCCAGCATGCCATCATAAAAGGCTGCCGTTACTGCCTCCCCATCTTTATGCACCGCTAGCACAAGTTGTGTGTCGTCGGCATAGGACGTGAGGCCCATTCCAAAAGTCTTGATTACTCGTGCTAAGTCCGTCACGTATATATTAAACCGGGTCGGGCTCAGCGACGATCCCTGCGGGACACCACGGGGAAGAGCAAAGACTGATGGGTTATAGTCACCCATGATGACTGACTGAGTCCGTTCGGAGAGAAAAGAAGACAGAAGGGCCTTGGCCTTTCGTCCAACACCCAAAGTTGAGACCCGGTTGATCAAAGTGACATGATCAACCGTGTCAAAAGCTGCTGATAAATCCAGAAGCACCAGGACTGCGGCACCTTCTCTGTCTAGCACCATTCTGATTTCATCTGATGCTTTGATAAGAGCGGTCTCCATGCCATCTCCTTTCCTAAAGCCCAATTGGGTGTCATCTAACAGTTTGTTCCCTTCTATAAACTGCGTTAACTGGGTATTCATAACTTTTTCAAAGAGCTTCGCTGGAAAAGGTAAACGTGCGATTGGTCTGTAGTTTCTCCTGGGTCAAGATTACTTTTCTTTCGCAATAGTGGAATAATGGCCTTTTTCCATATTGACGGTAGGTGCCTGAGCAGAACATGGCATTGCAGATGCCCATTAAATTAGTGCCTATCAGGTCCAAAATCGTTTTTAAGACTGAGGGGGGGCATGGGTCAGAAGGGCATCCTGATTTGACTGTCTTAATCAAATCATTGACCAGTTCCACCGACACTGGTCTGAATTCCATGAAACTGGGGGACTCTCCAACCATGTTATTGTCATCTAACTGGTTCAAGTCCTCTATAGATGTGTTAAAATTTAATTAGATATGGCCCACCTTGTCTTGGAAAAAACTGGCTAATGAATCACAAAGTGATTGGGAGGCTTCTTTGATAGTAATGACCACTGGCTCTGACAATGTGGAAACTACTTGAAACAGTTGTTTAGTGGAGTTTTGTACTGTTTCTATTGTTCTGGTATAGTAGTTATTTTTTCTACAATTATAAGACGTTTATACTTTAACAGGGCTGCTTTATAGCATGTTTTCTCCAAGTCGTTGTATTCTTGACGCCAGCGTCTTTCCTGATTCCTGCAGTTTTGCTTCTCTAATCTAAGCTCCTCGGTAAACCATGGCGCTGAAGGAGGAGTCCTGTTTTTGGAGACTGTCTTATAGGGTACCAATTTGCTAAATGCATTTTGGAGCCATTCCGTATAATTAGTTGAGGCTAATTCCGGGTCTAACGTAACCTCTGGTTGAGAATCTACTAAATTGTGTCTAAGATGGATTTGATTAATGCTACTCCAGGCTCTGAATTGTTCAGAGGGAATGGGATTGGTCTGCATAGAGACAGGCTGTAATATCCTGATGTCAAATAGTAGGGCACAATGGTCCGACCATGTCAGAGGGAGAACCATTCTTATTGAAATGTGATCACTATTTGTGAACAGACCATCCAATGTGTGCCCCTAGGTGAGTGGGAGTTTTCACTTTTTCAGAAAATCCTAAGGCCTCTAAATTGGAGATGAGAGCTGCTGAGTCTCTGTCTAGGAGAGCTTCCAAATGGAAGTTGAAATCCCCCAAAATTGTGAAGTTGGATTTGGTTGCAACCGAATCCAATAAATTACTTATTACTGATGGGAAGTTTCTCCTGGGGCATGGTGGACGATATGATAGGATTCCTTTGAAAGACTGATGTTTAGAGAGTAATATATTAAAACTAAGTGCCTCACAGGCCTCAGTAGTGACCACCTCTGTCCTGGCTGAAAACTCATCTCGATGGATGATTGCCAATCCCCCTCCTTTCTTCAAAGTTGTATCACATCTATGCATAGAATAACCATCAGGAGTGGCAATACAGAAATCTGGGCCAGCAGAGGAATCAGCCCATGTTTCCGTAATGAATAGTAAATCAAGATCATAATTATCCAACACATCTGCAATCTCATATTTATGTTTAGGGAGAGATCGTGCATTGATCAGAGCAGTCTCTACTAAAAGAGATCTCCAGATTAAAATAAGGGCAGACCCACTTGTCATTCCTAACATTACTTTGAATGATCCTTAGTTGCTTGCTCGAGTATGAGCTAGCCTTCCTTTGTTCATCTACTTACTTTGATTGTCCTAGAACCGGGGTCCTGACCCTAGGCCGGTCCAGGCGCGGACGGGCGCAGATGGGCTTGCGTTTGGCATGTCCGCTGCGCGACTGCGCCATATTGGCAATAAATAGAATAAGAAGCCTGTCCAAAGGAGAGGCCAACCACTAGCGCCTACCTCTATACTGCCAGAAGGGAGGATGTCAAGGGAAATCCTCCGCTCCTTTCCTCCACTCAAACAGCTACAAGGTAGCTGTGTTCGACCGGGAGAGAGAGCTGGAGCACGAATGCAAGTGAGTGGCAATATCAGAATACAATTTTAAAACGGTAAAACCAGCATTTCAATCAGTTAAAAAAACGAGGTCGAAAATAGCAGCAATATTGGGTTTAATTCAAAATAGCAGCGATATTGGGATTCAGGACCTAACACAGGAAATTAGTTATAAGTAGCACAAGGCCAGCAGCTCTAACCTTGTAATGCCCACAAAAATAGGATGCTAGAATAGTTCTTTAGAAGTGACTAAATGTAAGCACAACTGTGATTATTTCATGATTATCATAATAATTTACTCTCAAGTTAGATGCTCCACGGGTTATATTATTTGATAATAGTCATGTACAGGACACAAAGAATGGTTTAATAGAGTATATTTTGTCTGTTCGGAAAAATAATCATTATCTAAAAGAATTGCAAAATATGCATGTTTATTCCTGCAACATTGATATTCTTTTGGAACTGATATTCTTGGATTTTGTACATAGAAATGTAAGGAAGCAAAGAGATTGATTAATAAAATGTTGAACAATGAATAAAGATAGGACTACGAAATTAGGCACAGTAGAAGTGAACCATGAAGGAAAAGGATCTCTTAAGAGCCACCACTTGCCAGTCAAATTGCACGAGTATGATAGTTATGTAAAATGCTAGCAATGTATTGTCAACCTCTGTTTATGTTGTGATGTGAATGTTAAGTGTGTTAGGATTTCAGACTGTAGAAAGTACATATGCTTTTGAATGGTGCCATCTAGGAAAACCCGGTGTTTGAAGTGCTGAGGGGTCTAGTGGTTAGAATGAGGCACTGTATAAAGAGTTAATAAACTTTTGGGTATTAATCAGCAATTGTGTTCTGGCTTTCAGTTTTCCTAAAGCCAATACTGAGTGTGTGTGCTCTGTCTATGACAAAGGCAGAGCTTGCCATCCCTCTTCTGACTCTCATGGCTTTTACAGTCCATAGGAAAAAATGCTTCTCCTGGAGCAATGAGTTGAGGTTTTTCGGTGGCATCCACTACAGCAGTTTTAAGTGAGAACAAGAGATTGTGTAGATGCTGCCATTGTCATAGGGTTTATTGACACAAAGTTAAAGTCTGTCCTGTTGTAACCTGTGTGTCATGAGGCCCGGCAATAGCTCTAGTTTTTTTGAGACACATATCTAAAATGGGAATTTTCATATAGAATAATTGCCTGTTTGGTGAGTTCAGCCACTGCTCCCATCTCCTGCTGTAACATGAGTGGCTCATGGATAACTGCCTCAAACCTTTACAACATAAGTCCTATTCCTCTAGAAACATGGGCAGGAGCCATTGGGTGCGGCCCTCTGAATCAAACTCAACGAGGTCTCAGCCTCCAAGAAGGGAGACAAAGCATATTGGAGAGTAAACTTCATAAACTCTAAAAGGGCTAAGGCACAAATTCTGTCTGAGATGACAGCTCAGTAACCAAATGCTAACCCTTTCCTGTCTTTTAGGTACAAGTGGCCTAGTATTTATCTCTTCAATTCATCTCTAACATTTTTTTGTTTCAGGAGGAGTTTAAGGAAATGATTGAAGATGCTGGATTCCTTAAAGTCACTTACTGCAATCTTACCTCCGGAGTGGTTGCCATTCACTCTGGCTTCAAACTTTAATTGGAACATTATGGCACAATTCTGCCCGTCTCTTTCCCAAGGATGTGTGTGAAAATCAGGAAGCTCTTAAAGTGCAGAGGTGCTCTTGCAGTGCATTCGACCTACTGAAGACAAACTGCCCAAGTTAAGTTCTATGACTGTGGTAAAGATTTCAGTTCTATATCTTGAAGAACTAGATTATTGAACTTTCAGCATCAGTGGAATTCTGAATGCAGAGCCAAGTGAAAAAGCACAAGTTGCCTTTCTAGTTCTGTAGACTTTTCTATAGTCGCCTTACTCTTCAGGTTTCACATTATGAGCTGGAACCTAATGGGACAAGAATCTTGGAAATAAAAGTGTCATCTAATTTAATGTCTGCAGTACATATATACAAAGGTTTGGCATAGCCATTGGAAGAGACATTGAAACTGAAAGGTCTATCCTGATGCCGGCCTACCCCGGGGTGCTTAAATAAAAGGTTACTGTGTCCATTATTGCAGTTCTAGGTTACAGACATTTTGCTATATGCTTAGAAGCAGAGTCCATAGCGTAAGGTGCCCTCATTGCTTTTATCTCCATGATCATGTGATACTTTAAACGCTACTCATGTGCTTTGGGACAGTAGCTTTGCACTGGTGTCTGGGAGAGGATGTTTGATCATGCTGTTCAGAGAGTTTGCCTTTTTTTAGGAGTACCATTTTGTGGAATGGTTAAACAGTTGAGCAACTTGACGTCAATTGAATTAGTTACTCGCATTGAATAGTTCCTGCAGCAGAACTTCATAACACTTTGGAGTATGAAATCACTCAGATCTCTAGAGCAAGACATATCAAGGTGAGTACTAGGCAGAGGTGCACTGCTACTCCTCTCTGATCCACTGAAGCGCTGGGATGCCCAAGGGTAACCACGCGCTATATAAGACTCAAATAAATAAAAATAAATAAATACACTCATGCACTACTTCATAGTAACTACTGTGTATGGGTTGCTGACTAGAAAAATACCAGGTGTATTCTGCCAAAAAAGGTACAGTATTGCCAAAGAGATCATTTTTGTACAGTGAGAGAAGCTCCGTCACTTTGTGGTGGGCACAAACTGATAAAGTACCATCTGAGATACATGCTCTGAAGTTGTGAATAAATGTAAAACTTGTCAAGGGACTTTCAAACCAGTTAATTTTGTGTAAACAGAGTTGCCGACCTTCACAAATTAAATGCACAAATCTGTATTCATGTTTATTTGACCTACTTGTGACCAAAAACAAAAAAGACACTTGTTTCCCAGCAAGTGAAGAAAGAGATAATAGGGGTAAGCAGTGACACGTCTGAACAAGCAAACCGAAGTACTATTTTTTTGGAATCTATGTAGAAAGCTCCGAGGATAAGGCACAAAACCCAGTAAAGTTTCTAAAAGCATGTAAAACCGGACAGCAATCAAACAAACCTATGGTGTATAGCATTTCCATCACTGATCCTGCATGCACATTGAAAGCACTGCAGACAATATTAGCCTTTGTGCCTGTAGTGAACAACAGTAGGTACATTTTAAAGCCAAAATCTCAAGTTATATATTTTGTTGTAAAATCCGCTGGGAAAAGTACTTCCTTGTTAAGGAAGAAGTAATAGATATGCGTTGAGGATTATCATTTACTTTAAATACAAAAAGAATTGTACATGTGAAACAGAAACACCGCAACAGTTGAAGAATGGGAGTTCAGTTGGTGCAGCAATTAGCAACAAACAAAACCTTTATTATAAAAAGAGCTGGTAGGTGAAGTTCAATTGTCCTCTACATTGTAAACTGTATGTAGAGCAAGCACACCTAATGAAGAAAAGCCATACATGCAATTTAACCATAGCCCTGTGCCAAAAATAAAGCAAATTGTGGGTGCTCTCAAAGGAAGTTTGAAACAACAAGCATTTCCCCCAACAATAAAAAAGGCAGATATGTTTTAAGTGAATGCCCATGAAAGCCTGATTTTGTTTGATACAGAAAATTTTGCAACGTATGCGGATTGATGCCGAAACAACTGTTAGTACACTTCCCGTCTCAAGATTTATTATGATTCAGTTCTGCAATGAGATCAACCTTAAACAATATAAGTACACATGTGCAATACATATTTAAAAAACTTTGGTTAAACTTGTCTTTTCATGCAGAATACAAGAAACATAAAACACAGCTGAACGGGGGCGTGGCCTGGGTGTCAAGATGGCGGTCGCACTCTAAGAGTGCTCTGGACCCCCTCCGTCATCCGCCTGGCTTCTGCCTTTCACAGCTACCATTGAAGCTCCCTACCACACTGCCGCGACTCACCTCCCTCCTGGCTGTGCACCGATTTCATTTGGGGGCTACCCGGTGCCTTCCCTGTCCCTGCTGGACTCTCTATCTCTGCGGCCCTGCTCACCCGTAAGATGGCGGGCCCCTGAGCGCTCCTGCCCGGGCACTGCTTCGCCCGTTTGGTGGCCTGGCGCGTGCCCTGCCTCGCTGCCTCGACCCACCCGGGAGTGCACTAGAGGCTGCTGTGGGCTCCGGGGACCGGCGGCGGAGACGAATGCGGAAGGTGCCGCGCTGGTTCCCCCGGGGCACCGGTGGCTGCGAGAGGATCCTCGGCTGCCCCCGGAGCGGTTGAGGGCCTGTCTAGACATTGGAGGCGCCACTACTTCCTAAATGACGGGGGGCAGCTGGGTTGGGCTGCCCAGACGATAAGACTGTCCCCAGGACGTGCTGTTTTGCCCATTGGTGAGTGGCGGTGAGGGCGATCAGCCCTCCTGCCGGCCTGGTGTTGGGGCTGTGTGTGGGCCTTGCCATCCCTACGGGAGAGCTGCGAGGGGAGGCCGGCCCGGAGCGGGCACCATCGTCCCCAATCGAGAGGGGCCTGAGCGGAGGAGAAGGTGGCCGGTTCCCCTGGGGGTCTGCGAGCCAGAGCTCCGGCTTCCCTGTCATTTGCTCCCCCCCATCCTGCCTAGCGGGGGGCTACACTGAGAGGCTTGGCTCTGTCTCTGCGACTGGAGATTTCCGCGCGCACCTCCATCTTGTGCGCGCGGGCTGGAGAGCGTGAGGCGGCCGGCCTGCAGGAGGCTTGAGACACA
Source organism: Lissotriton vulgaris (assembly GCF_964263255.1). NCBI lineage: Eukaryota > Metazoa > Chordata > Amphibia > Caudata > Salamandridae > Lissotriton > Lissotriton vulgaris. The sequence continues at coordinate 117,115,093 of NC_141699.1, forward strand.
GGACCACTGGCCAACCCGATTCCTCCAGAAGCACATCTGAGGCCGCCCTGTCCAGCGCCCGGCCGCAGGTGACAATGCACCTCCGCCCCAGGACTGGCCCTCCGGCGGCGTACTGGTGAGTCGGGTCCATCTTCCCTGGAGCGGGCTGCGGTGTGGGCTGGGGTTCGGCCACCATATCGGGTGGCGAGCCAAGCTGTGCTGCTACGCCCCCCCTCCGTTCTGCGGTGTGCCTAGACTACCATACTGACCGGGCGGCGGTCTGTGGAGCTGCGAGCGTGCCCCCACTGCGCTGAGGTGTTCCCTGGCCCTCGGTCGAAAGGTTGCGGGCGGCTCAATTCGTGGGTTCGACTGGTGGTCTGGTTGGCCCGCGCCTACCCCTGAGGTGCCGCGGCGGCCTTCTCTGCATTTGGTGATCCGGTGCGAGCGGTGGTGCTCCGATCCCCGATAGTGCGACATCTTTGCTGCCCCCCACCTGCGAGACTCTGATACGGGTGAGCCCGGGGGCCTGAAGAAGATCCGCTCAGCGTACCGGGTGGCTGGGGCCGCCTGACCTACAACTTCTCCTCATCCCGTGTCGGGTGACTCCCTGCACCCATGGGCAAACCCCGCGCACTCCAAGCCCCTGGCCCCACATCTCAAACGACAATAGACCAGTTCGCTAAATCGGACCGGGGACCTGGTGGAGGAGTGGTGCCCGACTCTGGCCCAGCCGGGGGGGATCTATCGACCATTCTTCAAGCGATCTCTACATCCCAAACATCTGTCGAGAGCCAAATAGGGGAGGTGCGCGTTGACGTGGCTCTCATCCGCCAAGACCTTCGCAAGGCCATGGACCATTACAGAGGATGAGTCCCGGATCTCCATTCTGGAGGACGATGTCACTACCCTCAAGTCTCAGGTGGCCCGTCTCCAGTCGCAGACCTCTGAGCTTCATCGCCGGGCAGAGGACGCTGAAAATAGGGCACGCCGGAACAACCTGCGCCTCCTGGGCTTCCCGGAGGGTATTCACCTGTTACAACGCATTTTTTACTCCGCACTACCACTACAACGCAGGCATTACAACGCATACCGTTACAACACATTGCGCTGGGGGGCGCTCTAGGATAAGAGGTAAGTTTAATTTACTATCCAACACCTTCCCTAGGGTCCACGGGGACTGGAGTTAGAATAGTAAATTATACTTACCACTATCCAGCACCCCAAAGCGCTATGCGTTGTAGCGGTATGCGTTGTAAATACCGCGTTGTAATGGTACGCGGAGTAAAAGTATGCGTTGTAACGACATACATCCTTCCCGGAGGGAGTGGAGAAGACGGACGTGGCCACCTTTTTGGAGAACTGGATCTGCTCCTGGATGCCCAAGGAAAAACTATCTCCTTGGTTTGCGGTAGAGCGAGCTCACCGCTCCCTGGCCCCCAAGCCGCCACCGGGAGCCCCAGCCTGTCCTTTCATCCTCCGCGTCCTTAACTTCCACGACAGGGATGCCATCTTGGGGGCGGCCAGGGAGTTGGGGCTGCTGCACCACCAAGACTCCAAGATAATGGTGTTCCCGGACTACTCGAGGGAAGTTCAGTCCCAGCGTTGCTCTTACGACGAAGTTAAGCAGAAGCTTAGAGCAATGGGCCTTTGCTATGGGCTCCTCTTCCCGGCCCGGCTCAAAGTGATCCTTCAGGGCAAGACCCTCTTCTTCGACTCCCCGCAGGCGGTGTGGACCTGGCTCATGGAGGAGAGGCCCCTTCGGCTACAGACGACTCGTTCCCCGTCCCAGAGGGCCCCCGAGCGGGCGGACGGCACCGCGCTGAAGCCCAGACGCCGCAGGACTGGATCCCGGAGGAGGGCCGCCCGCCGAGGGGGGGGGGCCTCTCACTCGCCAGAGACACTGATCCAGCAACCCTCGCTCCGGACTCTCTGATTGACCTGGGCAGCGTCCCCGGACCTGCTGAAACCTTACGACGCGCCGTGTCAGACTCAGACCTGTCCGGGAGTCCGATGATTCGCGTCTCAGATGGGGATTCCGGACCATGACCAATGTTACCAACGAAGCCGACTGCTCCGGCCAGAGCCCACCGCCCATGGCCACGTCTCTGGCTCTGTGATCAGGCTCAATCGGAGCTTACCGACTTGAACTGTTGGGGTCACCACTGTAGGAAAGTGGCTATATGACTATGGTTGCCCCCAACTTTTTGCCTAGTGTTTTGCTGGTTTTTGACTTAGTTGGCCTGAGATCCTGCTATTCAGGACCCCAGGCTTCCTGCTCTCTCTGTTAAAATGGACTCCATGTACCTTGGGTACCTATCTAATTGGATACTGGGTCACCTTATCAGCCCCTGTACAGTGTACCTTAGGTACCCAGGGCATAGGTGCACCCAGGGCCTACCAGGGGCTGCAGCATGTATTATGCCACCCCTGGCTGGCGATCGAAATCTGACACAACTGGCTGATCAATTAGCTGGGGCAAGGTGGTGTAATCACCCTTTGCTTTAGATATAGTATACCTATAGCTAAACCTAAAATAGACACATATACTCCTATAAGTCACTCCTATGGCAAGCCTTAACAATCCCGGAGGCAGAGTGCTTGGAATTATGTGAGATAGTGCTCTGGCATGAGCTGAGCCTGTCTACAGCTTTTGGAACCAAGTCCTTTAGCTGTTTCCATGATAACGCTATACCATATACTCTTAAGTGCATTATAACCTCGCGGTTATTGCTAACTTTGGCATAGCATTATCAAAACATGCCGAGTAAGGTGTCATATGAATTGGAATACTACCCCCTCGCCAGTTCTGGCGACGGGGTAGCATTCCACCCTTCTAGAGGGACACAACATGTACCTAACTGTGAACCCCAGTTAAAGTTAACTCGAGCCTCAGCATCACAAAATGGATGCTGCCACCACAGACACAAGTCTGACCTCCTGCTGCTGGGAGTCCTTCCAGCGAGGGAGGCTTAGACAAAGGGTTTTCTGCCTTGGGAGGTGCTAGCACCACCCCAGACAGGATTTTGTGTATTAGGTAGGACAGGGCTGAAAGGAATGAGACATGCCTGGGGCACACAAGGTGTCCCTGTGCATACACCGGTTCAAACCAGTTGCTGGGGCACTCCAGCCCCAGCTCTGGCGCGACACCGGACAAAGGCTAGGGGGTGTAACCACCCCCCTTCCTGGTCCCACCCATAGGAGGGACCTTGTGATAGTGCAGCCCCCTTTAGCAGGATAAAGGTAGGAGCTGGTCCCATTCCAAATCAGATTAATCCTGAACTGAAATTCTACAAGAAGAAACTTTGGACTTCGACTTTCTACACAGAAGACTGAAGAAATCTCACTTGTGGGCAAGGAGTGTCCACCCTGCACAAGCAGGCACCATCAAGCGTCCAGCGGCTTCACTTTGTCGTCTTCCCTTGAGGATCCGGACTTCAGAGCCTGACAAGACCCGGATTCCCAAACCTCTCCGACCTCAACTCACATCTGCAGCACAGCTGAGATCCGTGGGTGCGACGAGACACGTGGGACCCGCCATCTTGGAGAAACTGCACTTTGTTTCCAGCACGACTTCTGAGGTAACATCGACAAAGTGCTTTGGGGATTGAGAAGCCCCAGCCCCGAGCAGCTCCTGCACCGAAGACCAGCCCTCCAGCATCCATGAGATCTGCGTGGGGCCCTTCTGCCTGGTTACTGCTCGACGCGTTGTCTGGTCACTTGCCGGCTGGCTAGTGGCCTCCTAGACGACGATCCACAACATCAACACTGCTGGTCTGGTTGCTCCAGACTGGCCCTTGCTTCCCTGTAAAAGAGAAGCACCCCGGACCCTCCTGGTCCGCACCAGACGCCTTTTCCACTCACCGCGTGGGTTGCCTTTGCCAAGGCCTGTTGACGCCGAATCCGGAACCAACACCGCCGACAGCGAGAGCCTGCGTGGGACAGCTCGTGCCTCCATCCTGGTCGAAGATACCTCCTGGTCCACGTGGCTGCAGAGTCAAGCGTCCACTCTTCACCTGATCGCGACAACAGCATCTGGTTCCTTCCTGGTTCCACTCCAGTCACTGGCTAGTGACTTTGAACATTGCTTTCAGGTCTTCAGCATTCCTGGTCCACCCTTGGATCACACCGGACATCTTCCTCCTGGTCGCCTGCAGCATCTTTTCTTTCAGGCTCCATAGGCTTCAACGCAGAAACCCGACACGACTTCGCACCTATGCACCCGCAGCCCGTGGGTGAGGTAACAAGAGCATTTCGGTGCTCAAGGGTAGATTGACTCTCCTAGTGTCCAGTTTCACAGTCATTTTAGTCCCCTAACTAGTCCGGATTGGCCGTACTCACCTTTTTCTTGAACTGTACTGTCCATAGACGTTGTTACGCATCTCGCGTGTGAGTTCACACTCTGCACACGCGTTCCGTGGGCCTCCTATTACTTACCTAAAGTTAGGATAGTGTAGTCCCAGCGATCCTACAGCCTCTGGACAGCTCCATTCCTTCTATCTACTTCCTTATACCACTTGTTTAGTATATGGTTTGTTGCGCCCCTAGGGCAACATTGTAACTTGTGCAACTTAACGTATTTTACTTAAGTGTCTTGTCATGTGCTTAGCCCTCTGATCTCATAAAGAATTCAGAGGTGTTTGTTAGTTAATAAATATCTTGTTTATTTTCATAACTAACTGTGTGGTGTCCTTTCATTTGGTATTCAAGGAGTTATATGTGGTAAAACAGCTGGCTTCACATGCCAAAAGAGTTTAGCCTAAGACTGCTTTGTTCATGCTACCATTAGGATAGCTGGTCTATAAGATTGACTTACAACCAATCACCATAAGGGTTGTTTGGACTGATACAAGGTGATCACTAGAATTAGTGAGCATCATATATCAGGCCAACTCTCACATTGGTGTGCAGCGGTTGGGATTTGAGCTTGCTGTTGTTTTTACCAAATATAATCTTGAGATATCATTTGAAAGATCACATAAGGTACCATAGGTACATATAACAAAGCTTAGAAATACTCTGAGTTCTGCTGAACCAGCTGTTGTAGTAGAAAGGGAGTAGCACACCCTGACTACAACTCTTAGCAACGGATCAGTAGGAACACCCATAGTGTAGGTAAGTGCACCACTTACACCTCACTAGAAAGCATGTCTATCACAGGAAAGAACACAGTGGCTCCCCTTGTGGTTATTGACACTCCACAGGTCATTTCAAGATATGCAGCCCTCAGCTTCCAGGAGATGAGACAATTGTGTACCTCCAGGCAACTGAAACAGGCTTCTAACCCTACCCTTCCTTTTCTGTTAGGTCTCTTAGAGACATATAATGCCAGAAGGGCTTCTAATACAGGCCCCTCTAATCCAGCAGGTAGAAGCATACCCCCAGTAGAAGATGGCTCTAATATCCCTGAGACTGAAGAAGTGGAGGAGGAGAATGGAGACTCATCTGATGGAGAGGTAGACAATGGTCTGTAGGGAGTCAGCAGACTTACCAGGGCCAACTTAAGCCTACATGAGAATGGAACTGGGGGTGCCCCAGGCCCATCCTCAAGCAGGCCTAACCTTGGGAATAGACAAGTTAGGTCTCACTCCAGAGGCTCTAACAGATCTATTCACACCCATGTCTCTCAGGCATCTTCTAAGAGAGGGATGACATCCCCTCAGAGAAGAGAGCATGAAGCTAAGATGAGGGAAGTGAATCTGAGGATTGAGAGGGAAGAACTTGCCCTTGCCAAAGAGAAACTTGCATTTGCCAGAGAACAGAAATTGAGTGGGTTAGAACCCACTGGTGGCAGCATTATCCCTAGAGATAAAGACAGGAGTTTTGATAACAGAAACCTGAGTAAAATAGTGCCCCCCTTTAAGGTAGGGGATGACATCCACAAATGGATGACTGCTTTGGAGAGTGCATGCAAAGTACAGCAGGTACCCCAGAGTCAGTGGGCAGCTATATTGTGGCTCTCCTTTGAAGGTAAAGGTAGAGATAAGCTCCTCACTGTTAGAGATGAGGATGCTAATGATTACCAAGTCCTGAAAAATGCACTGATTGATGGGTTTGGCTTAACAACTGAACAGTACAGGTTAATGTTCAGAGATACCCAGAAAACTCAGTCTCAGGATTGGACCAACTTTGTTGATTGTGCCTCTAAGGCTTTGGAAGGCTGGCTACTGGGAAGTAAGGTTACTGATTACACCGGATTGTATAATCTAATTATGAGAGAGAAAGTCTTAAATAATTGTCAGAACCAGTTATTACACCAGCCCCTGGTAGACTCTGATCTGACCTCTCCACAAGAATTGGGTAAGAGGTCAGACAAATGGGTCAGAACCAGGATTAGGCCTAAGAACCAAGGTGGTGACCAAAAGAAAGAATCAACCAAGCCTCAAGAGAAGGGTGGGAATAAATCTTCAGATCAAACCACATCAGGGCCCCAAAAATCCTCTGAAAAGAGTGGGTCCCAGAATCCTTCCAATACCCAAAAGAAACCTTCTTGCCATGCCTGCAAACAGGTAGGCCATTGGAAAACTGACAGCAGTTGCCCCAAGGCCAACAATAAGGAAAATATTCCTCCAGGTAATACTCCAACACCTCCTGTTACTACTAGTAGTAATCCCCCAGGTGGTGGCAGTGCCCCCAAGAATTTGGTTGGGTATACTTGGGGAACTCAGGTGGACTCTGGCCTAACTAGGTCCCCTACTACAGAAACTATTGTATGTGAGACTGGCATGGGGTTTGCCAATTTCACTGCTTGTCCCAACACTTTCGACAAGTACAGACAGGAGCCCCTCATCAATGGTCTAAACGTTGAGACCTATAGAGACACAGGGGTTAGTATCACCATGGTGACTGAGAGCCTAGTCCCCTCAAGGCAACTTATACCTGGAGCCACATACCAGGTAACCAACATTGATGGAGTACAGAGAGATCATCCCATGGCAGTGGTCAATCTCAGTTGGGGAGGTGTCACTGGTCCCAAGAGAGTGGCAGTGTCATCAAACTTGCCTGTAGATTGCCTACTGGGGAATGATATAGAGATCTCAGCCTGGGCTGAGGTAGAGCAAGAAATCCATTTTAAAATGGTAAACCTCCAAGGTAAGGTTAGTGGGGCAGTGATGGCCACAGCCCCAGTCCAAGATGTCCTCCCTGAACAGGTCAGGAGGGCTGTGCCAGTCTCAGCCCAATCTCAAGCAGATTCCTTCCCTGAAGAGGTTAGCAGGGCTGTGATGGTAACAGCCTATACCCAAACTGAGTCCCTTCCTGAAAAGGTTGGTGGGGTTGTGAGGGCCACAGCCCAAACTCAGACAGATAATAGTGTTGTGAAGCCTGAAACTATGGATCACTCCACTCAAACAGAGAGCATTGAGGAGGAAGAGAAATCTCCCTCCCACGAGACTTTAGGAAAGGATCAGCCTCCTCAGGGAACTGATCTTACCCCTTGTGAAGAAACTGCCCCAGAGGTAGTCAGGCCTAGCCTGGCAGAACCCCTGATGTCAGTGGACCCTTCCAAGGTGGGACCCAGTCTGGAGCAGGTAACCTACCCCTCTCTACCCTGCCTCTCTCTACCCTGCTTCAGTCAGCCCAGGGCTGTAGAGGTCAGGGAGGCCAGTGGTGGACCCCAAAGGGCCCCCTGTCCAAAAGAACTCCCCAATCAGCAGATTAAGGGCACTGAAGCTAGCAGACCTAGCCAAGTGAAAATAAAAGAAACTCCGGAGGGATCCCCCTTAAACTTAGTTAGGGACCTCCCACAGATGGACACTGTTGGGCACAGTCAAACCTGGGACCTAAGAGCCCCAAACCGGACCTGTCCTTCCAGTAAGCGAAACAGAGGGACCCAGCCTCCAGCTTTAGATAGCCAGAGGTTGACCCTGAGAGCACACTGCAACTCAGTCCTGGAAAGAAATGCATATATGGTGGATAGTGATTGGAGGAAGTTGATCCCAACATTAGTGGAGTCTCACTTCAATACTCCATCCCAGCACCAGCCTTTTACTTTGCCAAAACACACACAGGTAGAGATTCCCTATGGTGGAGACCCTCAGATACCCTTAGGGTGAGGGGTTGCTTAGTGGACCATGAGATAGGGGGTAACCATGCCAGAGCATGCACCTCCTCATATGGCCACTCAGGCAACATAGGCTTACCTGGTCAAGGATAGCCTCATCTCCGTTCGTTTGGGGGGGGGGGGGGTTATGCAGGAAGGTGGATATCTGACTATGGTTGCCCCCAACTTTTTGCCTAGTGTTTTGCTGGTTTTCGACTTAGTTGGCCTGGGATCCTGCTATTCAGGACCCCAGGCTTCCTGCTCTCTCTGTTAAAATGGACTCCATGTACCTTAGGTACCTATCTAATTTGATACTGGGTCACCTTATCAGCCCCTGTACAGTGTACCTTAGGTACCCAGGGCATAGGTGCACCCAGGGCCTACCAGGGGCTGCAGCATGTATTATGCCACCCCTGGCTGGCCATCCAAATGTGACACAACTGGCTGATCAATCAGCAGGGGCAAGGTGGTGTAATCACCCTTTGCTTTAGATATAGTATACCTATATCTAAACCTAAAATGGACACATATACTCCTATAAGTCACTCCTATGGAAGGCCTTAACAATCCTGGAGGCAGGGTGCTTGGAATTATGTGAGATAGTGCCCTGGCATGAGCTGAGCCTGTCTACAGCTTTCGGAACCAAGTCCTTTAGCTGTTTCCATGATAACGCTATACCATATACTTTTAAGTGCATTATAACCTCGCGGTTATTGCTAACTTTGGCATAGCATTATCAAAACATGTCGAGTAAGGTGTCATACGAATTGGAATACTACCCCCTCGCCAGTTCTGGCGACGGGGGTAGCATTCCACCCTTCTAGAGCAGAGGTCTTCAAACTTTAGTAGGTTGAGCCCCCCCCATCTGAATTTGTTTAGATGTCGGGCCCCCCCACAACTTGACAGAAATTTCTGGCATCTGGCACACTACATATTCGACCGCCACACGCATATCCCGGGCCATATCTGACAACCAATGTTCAACACAATAAGAGTGTCTAGTAAACTGCAGGTTTTTGAGTGGGTGTGGTTAAATGACTATTTTCCAAGATAAAATGTGCGCAAATTGTTTTTACAAGGATGCTTTATTTTACACAAGACCTAGATTGATAATAACACCACCAACATTAATGTGACAGGTGTGCCTATTTTTCGCCACAGAGACGGTCAATCAGTGGATGGATTTTTTCTATTGCCATTCTCAAGCTGTGCTCCACATCCACTGATTTTACAGTGAATAATATATGTGAAATACTCCAATTTCTCATTTGTGAGGGCCCGTTTTGATGTAAAAAGAAATTTTTTATGGTTGTTGCATGAAACAAACACATTTCTCTGTAAATATTATTATATTTATTGCAACAACTGCCCCACCATCATTAACAACCTTAAAAACTCCTTACTGCTCTCTTGTCCCCCCCCCCCCATTCCCCATCATTTAAATTCCTTCCCCGAGGCCACAAAATAAACCTACCAGAGACAGGGCAGACAACCAGAGCCTGAGAGGGGCAATAACAGGGAGTCACAGAAGGAAATAACACAACCTCAGCCAGGGCAATAACATCGGAGGGGGCAATAAGAAGGCATCAGAGGGAGCATTAATAGGGAGTAGAGCGGGCAATACCGCATCAAAGGGGACAATAATGAGACATCAGTGGAGGCATTAATTGTACAATAGACAGGGCAATAGTACCACCAGTGTTGGCAGCAATCAGGCATCACAGGGGGCATTAACACGGAGATAGAGTAGTAAAAACGGTATATGGCAGGACAATAATAGAACATGGAATGGGTTAATAACAAGGCAATACATAAGGAAATCATACTTCGAACAGGGCAATAATACTGCATCAGTGGGGGCTTTAAGAGGGCATCAGGGGGCTTAACTTGGCATCAGAAAGGACAATGATATGGCCTCAGAGGTGTCAATAACAGAGCATCAGTGGCAGGAATAACGACAATAAGACAATAACGGCGCCCAAGAGAATAAAAGTGGTGCTTCCGATTGGGTAGTAATAGCGCATCCGAGATGGCAGAGGAGCGAATCAGAGGGGCTATAATATCTTCAAACGGGCTAATAAAGCCTAAAAGAGAACAATGGAAAGATGTTTGCGAGGGTAAACCGGACACGACAATATGGAACCACCACCAGCGAGGGCGATAAACAGGCACTGGTCTTCACAGTGGGCAATAATGGAGCATCAGGGAATTTGGAGCACCAGGACCACAAATATCTACATGATACCTACTTGGGTCGCTGCTGGTCGCAGATGAGTCCTAATGTTTGTGTGTCCGGAGGCTGCAGATGGGTGTCATTTCTAGGCAGCACCTAACTCCGGCCTGCTAGGGCTTGCTGCAGCAATGCAGGCTGCAGCAGGCTGAGCTCAGATGAGAACGTGTTTACGTGACCATTTTCCGCCCGGACCGCGGCCTTCACACAGTTATTGGGCTTTACAGATAGAAAGAACACCCGAGCCTCTGCACTGACTGCAAGAAATAAAAGTGAAACCAAACTGAACACCATCAGGAGAGGGAAGCCTGACGTGCTGAACATGTGGGACCCTGGAATGAAGGAACTTTATGCACACGAATTTCGCGGCACTTCCTGCAATTTCTGCTGCTATCCCATCATTGGTGGAAAGTAAGTGGTAACGTTCCGATCTGCTGATTTGCTGCTGCTCCGGAATGCTACAACTTTCGATCGTAGTACTGCACAGGATTAACAAAGGTAGGATTTTACTGTGCAGAGTGCGCCCCCCCTGGGATGGTGTTGCGCCCCCCCAGGGGGGCACGCCCCACAGATTGAAGAACCCTGTTCTAGAGAGACACGACATGTACCTAACTGTGAACCCCGGTTAAAGTTAACTCGAGCCTCAGCATCACAAAAGAGATGCTGCCACCACAGACACAAGTCTGACCTCCTGCTGCTGGGTGGACAAAGGGTTTCCTGCCTTGGAAGGTGCTAGCACCACCCCAGACAGGATTTTGTGTATTCGATAGGACAGGGCTGAAAGGAATGAGGCATGCCTGGGACACACAAGGTGTCCCTTTGCATACACCGGTTCAAACTAGTTGCTGGGGCAGTCCAGCCCCAGCTCTGGCACGACACCGGACAAAGGATAGGGGGTGTAACAACCCCCCTTCCTGATCCCACCCATAGGGGGAACCTAGTGATAGTGCAGCCCCCTTTAGCAGGATAAAGGTAGGAGCTGGTCCCATTCCAAATCAGATTAATCCTGAACTGAAATTCTACAAGAAGAAACTTTGGACTTCGACTTTCTACACAGAAGAATGAAGACATCTCCCCTGTGGGCAAGGAGTGTCCACCCTGCACAAGCAGGCACCATCAAGCGTCCAGCGGCTTTACTTTGTCGTCTTCCCTCGAGGATCCAGACTTCAGAGCCCGACGAGACCCGGATTCCCAGACCTCTCCAACCTCAACTCACTTCTGCAGCACAGCTGAGATCCGTGGGTGCGACGAGACACGTGGGACCGGCCATCTTGGAGAAACTGCACTTCGCTTCCAGCGCGACTTCTGAGGTAACCTCGATGAAGTGCTTTGGGGATTGAGAAGCCCCAGCCCCGAGCAGCTCCTGCACCGAAGACCAGCCCTCCAGCATCCACGAGATCTGCGTGGGGCCCTTCTGCCTGGTTGCTGCTCGACGCGTTGTCTGGTCACTTGCCGGCTGGCTAGTGGCCTCCTAGACGACGATCCACGACATCAACACTGCTGGTCTGGTTGCTCCAGACTGGCCCTTGCTTCCCTGTAAAGGAGAAGCACCCCGGACCCTCCTGGTCCGCACCAGACGCCTTTTCCACTCACCGCGTGGGTTGCCTTTGCCAAGGCCTGTGACGCCGAATCCGGAACCAACACCGCCGACAGCGAGAGCCTGCGTGGGACAGCTCGTGCCTCCATCCTGGTCGTCAAAGACACCTCCTGGTCCACGTGGCTGCAGAGTCAAGCGTCCACCCTTCACCTGATTGCGACGACAGCATCTGGTTCCTTCCTGTTTCCACTCCAGTCACTGGCTAGTGACTTTAAACATTGCTTTCAGGTCTTCAGCATTCCTGATCCACCCTTGGATCACACCGGACATCTTCGTCCTGGTCGCCTGCAGCATCTTTTCTTTCAGGCTCCATAGGCTTCAACGCAGAAACCCGACACGACTTCGCACCTATGCACCCGCAGCCCGTGGGTGAGGTAACAAGAGCATTTCGGTGCTCAAGGGTAGATTGACTCTCCTAATGTCCAGTTTCACAGTCGTTTTAGTCCTAACTAGTCAGGATTGTCAGTACTCATCTTTTTCTCGAACTGTACTGTCCATAGACGTTGTTACGCATCTCGCTTGTGAGTTCACACTCTGCACACGCGTTCCGTGGGCCTCCTATTACTTACCTAAAGTTAGGATAGTGTAATCCCAGCGATCCTACAGCCTCTGGACAGCTCCATTCCTTCTATCGACTTCCTTATACCACTTGTTTAGTATATGGTTTGTTGCGCCCCTAGGGCAACATTGTAACTTGTGCAACTTAATGTATTTTTCTTAAGAGTCTTGTCATGTGCTTAGCCCTCTGATCTCATCAAGAGTTCAGAGGTGTTTGTTAGTTAATAAATATCTTGTTTATTTTCATAACTACCTGTGTGGTGCCTTTCATTTGGTATTCAAGGGGTTATATGTGGTAAAACAGCTGGCTTCACATGCCAAAAGAGTTTAGCCTAAGACTGCTTTGTCCATGCTACCATTAGGATAGCTGGTCTATAAGGTTGACTTACAACCAATCACCATAAGGGTTGTTTGGACTGATACAAGGTGATCACTTTAATTAGTGAGCATCATATATCAGGCCAACTCCTCACAACCACATTACTGTAACTCTGGGTTATGACCATTTTACCCTACAGATGCAGGCTTGATCCTATTTGTATTTTTTCCTTTACCCTCAATCAATCAATCAATCAAAGACATTTATAGAGCGCGCTACCTACCCGTAGGGTCTCGAGGCGCTTTGGGGGGGGGGGGGGGGCGCTACTGCTCGAACAGCCAGGTCTTGAGCTTCTTCCTGAAGGAGAGGTGGTCTTGGGTCAGGCGCAGGTCGGCCGGGAGGGAGTTCCAGGTCTTGGCGGCCAGGTAGGAGAAGGACCTTCCTCCTGTAGTGGCTCTGCGGATGCGTGGGACGGCGGCGAGGGCGTGGCTGGCGGATCGGAGGTGGCGTTTGGGAGCGTAGAAGTTGATTCGGTTGTTGAGGTAGCTCGGGCCGTGTCGTGGAGAGCTTTGTGTGCGTGGTTAAGGAGGCGGAAGGTGATTCTCTTGTTGACCGGGAGCCAGTGCAGGTCTCTTAGGTGTCCGGAGATGTGGCTGTGTCGTGGGATGTCGAGGATGAGTCTGGCCGAGGCGTTCTGGATGCGCTGGAGCCTCTTCTGGGTCTTGGCGGTGGTTCCGGCGTAGAGTGCATTGCCGTAGTCCAGTCGGCTGGTGACGAGGGCCTGGGTGACGGTCTTCCTGGTCTCTGTGGGGATCCACCAGAAGATCTTCCGCAGCATGCGCAGGATGTTGAAGCATGACGAGGAGACGGCGTTGACTTGCCTGGTCATGGAGAAGGAGGAGTCCAAGATGAAACCCAGGTTGCGTGCGTGGTCCGTCGGTTTGGGTGCGGTGCCCAGGGCGGGGGGCCACCAGGAGTCGTCCCAGGCGAGGAGCCCAGGATGAGGACCTCCGTCTTATCGAATTTGGCCTGAGAAACCAAGTAACAGAAAGAATGGGGGTCTATGCCAAAAGTTGGCACAAAATACGAGGAGCCGATGCCTCATCCATGGATTATCATCTCTGGAACGAGCTATCAGAGAGAAACACGAGCGCTGCCGCAAATTACCTAAAGCACTCCATAGAAACTTTGGAGCTACAAGAAGCCTGGAAGAGCAACATCTCTCATAATTTGTTCAAACAACTAGCAAATAAATCTGTAAGGACCAAGTCTCTAATAGAGGACAAAGCTGCACTAACGAAAAGGGCACACGGCTGGATCGTCATCCAAAACTACACCAGCAGCTCATGCCAAAGCTACTTAGGAGCCGGTTTCACACGGTCTACAAAGGAGAAATTCATACAACTAAGGCTGGGCATCCTCCCATCTCAAATCCATCTTCCCCCGTGGAAACGGCCACAAATGCCACCAAGTTGCCGATTATGTGGGGACACAAAAGAGGATATCCTTCACTTAATATGCATCTGTAAAGGTCTGGACAAAGAGCGCCGACAACATCTAAAGCCAACCCTAAAGAAACTGGGAATAAGGACATGCCGGCAGGCAGTCAAAGCATGCTTTGATGGAAAAAACATCCAATTAGCAAGTCATCTGGTAAAATTCCTGGAAAAAGCTGGTAAGAAGCAGAATGACAGAAGGGAGAGCCCGGAAGACACTAATCCACACAACATCTAACTCCGACTACCGTCCCATCAAGCCGCTACCACAAACTCAAGCCACAATTACCACGGATGGATTACGAACCCCAAAGAATCTGTAAAGGCTGCAGGGAGTCTGCGAGCTTGCCTTTTATTCTTTATTCTTTATTCTCTTCCAGTTCACAAAATGACTTAGTATTTAGATAACCGAAAGCCTAATCGTTTTCCAACATATATATTTTTTTTTTTTTTTTTTTGCTCAAGTAAGCTCTTAGAACATTTTTAAAATTAATCTAACTGAAATGTTTGATAGTCATATTTTACTAGACAAAAGTTTTATTTTAAGTTCATTCACATGTAAATATGCTGATTGCAATGGTTTTAATTAACTGAGCAATAAATTATTCTATTCTATTATCTGTGTTCAGCTTCAGGCGGCTCGTCGTCATCCACTCGGCTACCTCTCTCATCCCTTCGTGCAGGTTGGGTCTGGCGGTGGCGGGGTCGTTGGTCGGGGAGAGGATCAGCTGGGTGTCGTCGGCGTAGGAGATTATGTTGAGGTTGTGTTGGCGTGCGATGGCCGCGAGGGGGCTCATGTAGACGTTGAAGAGAGTCGGGCTCAGTGAGGATCCTTGAGGGACGCCGCAGATGACTTTGGTGGCCTCTGACTTGTACGGTGGTAGGCGGACTCATTGTGTTCTTCCGTCGAGAACGGAGATGATCCATTCCAGCGCCTTCTCCTGGATTCCGACGTTGCTGAGGCGCTGCACTAGGGTGCGGTGGCAGACCGTGTCGAAAGCCGCGGAGAGGTCTAGGAGGATGAGGGCCGCTGTTTCCCCGTTGTCCATCAGGGCTCGGATGTCGTCGGTGGCGGCGATGAGGGCGGTCTCGGTGCTGTGGTTGGCACGGAAACCGGACTGCGATGGGTCGAGGGATCCATTCGTCTCGAAGGCGGCCAGCTGTTTGTTGACGGTCTTCTCGATGACTTTGGCTGGAAACGGGAGGAGCGAAATGGGGCAGTAATTCTTGAGTTTGGTGGGGTCTGCTTTGCAACACTCGTCTTTGAAGCTCTTTTGTTTAACATTGTTGGCATTTATCCTATAATATGGAGGGGGTCCTCCTTAGCAAACTCTTGACTAGTGCTATTGCACCCTGCTAACCGTTTTAGTTGAGCACCTTCACCTAGCGGGGTCTTTGTTGGATTGGAATTAGGGGCGACAGATGTTTGCTGATTTGAAGTGTAGGGTGGGGGGATTTGGGGGGTACGGGTGAGTGGAGAGTCCGTTGACTCCCATTGGTTTGTTGTTTTAGGCCACCTATGGGCCCCCTTCTTATTTAGCTCTGTCCAGCCGCTCCTCGGCTATTGTTGGTCCTACCTACGGGTGACTGGTTGCAGCTCTCCTTCTTTGTGAAATGCAGTGGGTGGGTCCACGCCTGACACGCAGCTCCTTTGGTCCAACACTTTGGTATTTTCGGCCGCCTACGGGTCGCCATGGGGGGCGGCTGTGGGCGGTTGCCCCTCCCCCTTCTTTCCCCTCGGGCCTCCAAGGTTCCTGTTCTACTAACTGCCCCCGATTGGCTCCCCCTAACCCCACGCCGCGCTGCTGGCCCTCTCTCCCTGGGTGCGCTCCCCGGCGATCCTCCGTACCCCCACATCTTCTCCTCCCCTGATGGCGTACACGCTGATTAGATCCCTCCACATTCTCTCCTGGAACGTCAATGGTCTCCTGGACCGTATTAACGCGGCAGTTGTCCTTCTTCTCCAAGAGACTCATCTCTTAGGCATGCAATGCAAATTCCTGGCCCGGTATGTTTTTTTTTAATCAAATATATTTTTATTGAGTTCCACAAAGCAATACCATACTGCATCAAAAACAATGCGAGCAAAGCTACATTGCAGGTACTTTGATAAGAGGCGTGTCCTGTTAAAGTCCAGCCAGTAAGTAAACTCAGTGTCTGTGCAAGTTCGTATGGCGAGAATCGAACCCAACGCCAGGTGCAAGAACTCTTTTCTTCCCGCCTCCCCAAAACCGTGTCCCCCCCCACCCAAGTCCCGACCAACTCCCATCCCACAACAGCCCCCACGGTGTGTTCCTAACCAGGCCTGGTGGAGGCCGAGCGGGGACCAGGCTAGACCTTGTGTTCCGCTTTGGTCGTCTCACCGCGGAATTCCTCCGCCAACTTCAGAACCCTGAGATATTTCGGGCAAGTGAGCTCCGTGAATTCTTGAGAAAGTAGGGAGATGAGTGGTTGCCATGTTTCACTAAAGGTGTCTGATGTCTGTGTAAGCGAGGCCTGAATCCTTTCCATCCCCATGATGTACCATAACCGGTGTAGCCACCTTGTGTGTGTGGGTTTCCTCGGGGTGCCCCATAGTGATAAGATGTGGTGAGTCGCCGCCCCAATTGCCAGTCCCATCTGCCTCCCACGCAGTGATTTAAGAGGGAACATAAGCTTGTTAGGAAGCCCCAGGATCGCGTACGCCGGGAAGCGTGGGATATCAGTCTCAAAGTGGGTGTCCATGTCTTTAAGCACCGCCTCCCAGTACTCCTGAACTTCCGTACACTCCCAGAGTATGTGTAGCATGGTCCCAGTGTGTCCGCACCCTCTCCAGCAAGTGGGGTCCTTGCTCGGGTTCCCCTGATGTAGGCGCTCCGGGGTCAGGTGCCAGTAGTAGGCGATTTTCACTGCCGCCTCTCTGCTAGCCGTGTTCCTCGCCGTGTGGTGGGCCCTATAAAATATATCCTGCCACTCCTTATCCGATAGAGTGCGCCCCAACTCCCTCTCCCAACGTCTCTGGCCTGCGGATCTCTCTGTAGGAGGTGACGGGGACAGTAGGAGATACAGTTCCGTAATGGACCCGGAGTCCGACTTTTTAGTCATGAGCCATCTCTCATACGGGGTTAGTGGGCGACTGGCCAGAGGCGCCACTTCAGGGTGCGTCAACCAATGTCTAAGTTGAAAGTATTGGAAATGGTGTGGCTTGTCGAGGGCGTAGTCAGCCAACACTACGTCCCACGGCAGGAAGCCTCCTGTGTCGAACAAGTAGCCCGCAGAGCGGCACTCAGATGGTCGCCATTGGGGAAACGAGCCTGGCGGCATTCCCGGGGGGAAGGCCGGGTTGTCCAACAGGGGTGTCATAGGTGAGGGGAAGGTCGTGAGGCCCTTCGGGACAGCGGTGGCGTCCCAGACTTGCATGAGAGTCCTGGTGATAGGGGATTTCTTCAGGTAAGCCGGCCTGTCAGGTCGCGCCAGGAATGGGACCTTCCACAGAGACATGCCCGCCATGGCCCTATCCTGGAACAACCAATGTTTTTCGGAGGTGGGCCTGGACCACTCCAGCAGATACCTGAGTTGTGCCGCTTGGAAATAGCGCCGTAAGTCCGGGACCCCCAGGGCCCCTTCAGCTGTCACCCGCGTAACCAGGTCGCGCCGCACCCTGGGCCTCTTGCCCGCCCACGCGTAGTGGTTCAGGGTGTCTTGTAGCTTCTTAAGCATCCCCAGTGGGGGGGGTGACCGGGATGGTTTGGAAGAGGTAGAGGATCTTAGGTAGGAGAGACATTTTAATGGCTGCTACACGTCCCAACCACGAGAGTGGCTGTTGCTTCCATCTCGCGATGTCCCCATGAACCCGCGAGAGGAGTTTAGTGTAGTTGGGGTCGACCGTCTGAGCGGTCGCCGGTGTCAAATCTATCCCCAGGTACGGTAGTGTGGTGCTGACCTCTAGCCCTCCTATACGAAGCGACTCCCTGTTAGCCAGCTTGGTGTTGTTGCCCAGTGGGAGGACCACCGATTTCTGTACATTCATTTTAAAACCTGACACTTCTGCAAACGCGTCCATTTCTGACAAAAAGGCCGGTAGGGAAACCGTGGGGTTATCCACTGCGATCAGGATGTCATCCGCGTACAGACTCATCGTCTGCTCCATCCCCCGAATGTGACTCCGGTGATAGTCCTATTGTCACGAACCCGCTGAGCGAATGGCTCAATGTAGAGAGCGAACAAGAGCGGCGAGAGCGGGCAGCCCTGCCGCGTACCTCTTTGGATATCAAATGGCCTTGAACTGATCCCATTTACTTTGATTGTCGCCCGGGGTGTCGCGTAGCAACCTGCTACCCAGGAGCGGAAGCGTGAACCCACCCCAAATTTCGCCAGCGTGTTGTCCAAAAATCGCCAATTCACCCTGTCAAACGCCTTCTCAGCGTCAACTGAGAGCAGTGCGGCATCAGAGGCGTTAAAGTGAGCTTTGTCTATGACATGCATTATGCGTTTGGTGTTATCCGCGCACTGTCGGGTGGGGACAAAGCCTGCCTGGTCGGGTTCAATAATGCCCGGTAGGCACGGGCCCAGGCGCGAAGCCAGGATGCCCGTAAAGAGCTTTAGGTCTATATTGAGCAGCGATATCGGCCTGTATGCCGCACACCGCGTGGGGTCCTTGCCCGGCTTTGGCAGGACCACGACGTCCGCCTCTAGCATCTCCGCCGGGATTGAACCTGGGCCCCCGAAGGAGTTAAATAGCTTCGTAAGAATCGGTGCCAGGAGATGGCAGAAGGTCTTATAGAAGCCCGCAGAGAATCCGTCGGGGCCTGGGGCCTTCAGGGGTTTAAGTCGGGCAATGGTTGATATAACCTCCTCTAGACGGATGGGGGTATCGAGAGCGCTGGTGTTTGTTTCGTTGAGAGCAGTGACCTCCATGGTCTCAAGGTAGGCCCTCCCTGCCTCTTCCTCGATGGTCGGGTCCGCGGCGTAGAGTTGTGCGTAGAAGGCCCGAAAGGCCTCGGCTATGTGACTATCGTCCCGAATTTCTCCGCTGTCGTCCCCGTGTATAACGGGGATCTTAGAGCGGACTGTTTTAGCTTTAAGTTTGCTAGCCAGGAGGCGACCAGTCTTGTCGCCACCTACATAATATGTATGGCGGAGGCGGAGGGCAGCGTATTCCGCCCTGTCCAAGTCCAGGCTCGCCAGTTGGGCCCTGGCCGCTTTCAGTTTACGCCAGATACGGGGGGCGCCCGTTCGGCAGTGAACCCGCTCTAGCTCCAGTACCTGCTCCTCTAAGTCCCTCCTCCGTTCCTTGCGCTCCTTATTATCCGCCGCCGCGATCGCTATGATATCGCCCCTGATGACCGCCTTGAGCGCCCCCCACAACGTCGAGTGGGCCACCTCCCCCGTGTCGTTCGCCTCCAGGTAGTCAGTGATGGTCTGGGACAGCCGCTGTAGCGCCCCCTTCCGGGATAGTAAGCTTTCTCTAAACCGCCATCTACCCTTGTGTGGGGGTGTGCGTGGAACGGTTAACTGAAGGATCACCGCCTCGTGGTCCGACAGTGCCGCTGGTGTAGTGTCAATGTCATGAAGTAGAGGGATAAGGTCAGTGGAGCTCAGGAAATGGTCTATTCTGGCGTAGGTGCGGTGTACTGAGGAATAAAAAGTGTATCCTGGGGCAGTGTGGTGTAGTTCCCGCCAGGCATCAATCAACCCCCTGTCTGCCAGCCATTGTTTCCCCGCCGCGGAAAGCGCCCCGAGTCCCCAAACCTCTTCCCAGATCTATCCACCTCGTTGTCAATGACTAAATTCAAGTCTCCCCCTATCAAAACATGCCTCGGGTCACCCGACAGCGCCTCCGACAGTGCCCCATTAAGGAAGGCCTCCTGTCTAACGTTAGGCGTGTAAATCGAACCAAGTGTGAATGAGAATGTGCCCACGTGGATGGTGTGTGCTAAGAGTCTACCCTTGATTTCGGCCACCTTGCTCCCCACCCGCCCCTTGAAATGCCTAGCCACCAGTATGGCCACTCCTGCTTTTTTCCTCAGAGGTCGCTGAGAAAAATTGATGTGGAAAGGCCCTAGCTTTCATGCGGTGCCAATCCTTCGCTAGCAAATGCGTCTCCTGCAGCAAGCAGAGTTCCGCCCCAGAGTGCTCTAGAAATGAGAGAACTGCCCTCCGTTTGATCGGGTTGTTAAGTCCCTTCACATTAAGGGATAGAACACGGATGTCGTCAGCGGCCATGGGTGTGCGTGTATGTTGCCAGCTGTGGACCCGGCCTCGTACCACCCCCCCGTAGTTGTCTGTTGTCAATTCGTTTCGAACACACCGAGTACCCAACCCATCCCTCCCCTTTCCCCCCCCCTGAACCCCAACCAACAACCCCCAACAATGAAATATAGTCCGAGCCTATCCGGCAATTGTCCAGGCCCCTGGTGAAGTCTCTGAAAGCGGGAAGACGTGGCAATGGCGGGCCCGGAGCCCCCCGTCCCGCCGCCCCACGGAATGTGCTGAGTGTAAGTCCACCCCTGCGCTCATGTCTCTTCAAAGACCTGCCGTGGTGTCAGTGGAGACCTTCTGGATTGCTGCAGCATGCTCGTTCGCTACCTCCTCCGGGTCCGGCCTGAACCCCGTCTTAGGCGTGCGACGACTTCTCACTGTCTGCCAGCCGTCTGCTTGAGAACGGGGAGAGCGGGATTGGGAGGGTTTGAAGTCCGCGGTGTCTCCCTGGCCATCCTCCTCCATGGGAAGGCCCAGCACTGCGCAGGTGTCTCGCAGGGACCGCAGCTGGTGAAGTGTCCCATTCCATTTAAAGATCAGTCTGAAGGGATGACCCCAGGAGTAGGGGACACCCTTGTCTCGCAAGAAAGTGGTCGCCACCTTGAACACCCGCCGCTTTTGTAAAGTGATCGTGGATAAATCTTGGAAGAACTCGACGGTGTGCTCCCTGAAGTGGAGAGGTTGTTTCTGGCGTGCCGCCTTCAAGATGCGTTCTTTGAGGGGGTAGTCCGGCAAGAAAGCTAAGATGTGCGGGGGGGGCCGGCGCCCTGCGGGCTAGGCCCACCCTGTGGGCCCTGTCGATTCTGATGTCGAAGTCGTCGTTTTCACCCAAGACGTCGCAAAACAGATCCTGCAGGTATGCGGCGATGTCACCTCCTTCTGCCTTGAGAGGCACGTTCCGTACCCTGATGTTATTTCTCCTGGAGCGGTTTTCCAGGTCCTCAGAGTGGGCCTGGAGTTCCGTCTGCTGGTCGTGCAGCCGGAGGATTTCTTGCTGCTGCTGTTCCACCTCTGCACTATGAGCTTGGTCAGAGGCCTCAACGGCCGCCACCCGTTCACCGATATCGTCCACATCGCGGCGGAGCTCTTTATATTCCCCCGCCATATCTTGCCTGAGGGTTTGGATGTCCGCCTTGAGAGACGAGAACAGTGCCTCCATAAATGATTTGGTGGCCGGGGCGTCGCCTTCGTCGCGCTCCTTGTCCTTGGGTGGAGGCACCACCACCTGCTTATCTGGGCTCTTGTCCCCTTTGGAGGCCCCCTTCGCCAGCATGTCGGGGATGGTGCGCCCCCCTCTGCAATTGGTAGAGGACATGCCTCTACAGTCCTGGGGGCACCCGCGCCGCGCTCGTATCCGCCACTGGGCCCCCCGACGCCTCCAAGCTGGTCCTCAAGCCTTGTCCTACAGCAGGGGGTCCCACTGCACGGGTCCTCCGCAGCCCCTCCGTCGGCCGCCTCAATAGAGCTCGGTGTCCCCAGTGTGGTCGCTGCCCTGGGCGTACAGGACCCCACCACGTCTTGCACGTGGCTCGCTTCGGGAGGATGTAGCTCAGGCCGGGCGTGTGAGCATCGTGGAGGCCTCCTGATGCGCCGACTCCGGACCCGTTGTGCCCACCGGTGCTGCCCTGATCTCCGAAATATGGGGGACGGGGGCTCGCCGCTCTCCTCTGGGCCTCGTTGAAGATGGCCGCCCACCGGCTGACAAGCGGCCTCCCCAGTCTTGGTTCCCGCGTTGTGTTGTGCGCGGGCCGGCCTACCGTTCCCCCCGCTGTTGAAGCTATGTGCGGGGACACCGGGGGATCGATCGCCCGCCCCCCGAGTACTGGCATCTCTCGCCGACGCCGCCCCGCTCCTCACCTCTCTTCCAAGCGCCGGGGGGAAGGCCCAAGCCGGGGCCTCTCGTAGTCGGTCAGGCCGCTCCTGCACCCTCCCTCGCCAGGCGCCTCCCGGGGCCAACTCGGGGCCGCCGACACGGGTCACCGCAGCCGACGCTGCTCCGAAGATCGGTCCCCGCCACAGTCGGGAGCCTGGTGGTGCTCTGGTGGGCTCGGCCCACTGCCTCTCGCCTGGCCTCTCTGTCCTCGCCGGCGCTGTCGGGCCCGGGTCGGCTGCGCGCCAACGGCGGAGGGGTCCGCCTGAGTCCTCCGGCGCCAAAGCCGCGGGTAAATGGCACTGCCCTGGACTCCCCGGTCGTAGGGTGTTGTGGCCGCCGATTCCGGGGCGGTTGCTGCAGCGTGGCTATAGCGATGGGGGATTGGGACGAGGAGCTCCGTGGAATCGCGTCGTCTCAGGCCGCCATCTTAGCCACGCCCCCCCGCCCGGTATGGTTTTGCGATGGTTTGGCACTCTGGGTTCACACGCGGGTCCCGAGGGGTGGCAATCCTGCTCAGGAAAGGCCTTCCCTTTACCCTATTGGCCCAGAGGCTTAACCTCTCCTGCAGGATCTGGTTCATCCCGACCAGTGCGGGTTCATGCCGGCTAGGGGCACCCATCACTGCATTCGTCGCCTCCACCTGGCCTTGGCCCACCGTGCCCGCCTGTCGCCATACCTGGCCCTTCTCTTCCTCGACTTTGAGAAGGCCTTTGACCCGGTGAACTGGGATTACCTGTAGGACGTGCTGGAGGCGATGGGCTTTGGCCCTTTGTTTCGCCGCCTCATCAAGGTCCTCTATGCCAACCCTAGAGCCCGGGTGCTTGTCAATGGGGAGCTCTCTGAGGCCTTTCCGATCCGTAGAGGTACGCGCCAGGGATGCCCCCTCTCACCACTCCTGTTTGCGCTAGCAATGGAGCCCCTGGCGATGCTAATCCGGCAGGACTCCCTTGTCCAGGGGTGGGCCTGGAACGAGAGCCACGTAGATAAAATAGCCCTCTACGCTGATGACGTGCTTCTATATCTGGCGGACCCAGCGAGTTTGGGCCCCAGATGCTTGCAGATCCTCACGGCCTTCGAAAGGGTCTCTGGACTCCAACTCAATGCGGCCAAATCCACATTAGTCCCGCTGCATCCCTCCAGGGAGTGCTATGACTGGCAGTCGACCATTCCTCTCAGACACCATTCGGTTAAGTACCTTGGGATATGGGTGGCCCTCCTGCCGGAACTCGAGTGGGCGTTGAATATCACGCCCCTGGTTGTCCGGATGAAGGCTGATCTTAAAAAGTGGCAAACCCTTCCCCTCAACCCCCTAGAGAGAAGCGCACTTTTTAAAAGGATGGTCCTCCCCCACTTCCTTTACATTCTACAAAACACCTCCATCCCCCTCTCCCGCCCTTGGTTCCACGAACTTGATGGGTTCCTGTCCCGATTCCTCTGGGGAGGCGGACGCCCGCGTATATCCCTGGCGCACACCCGCATCCCCCCCTTCGATGGGGGCTTAGGGGTGACCCACCTCTACCTCTACTACCTTGCCACTAAGCTAATTGTCATCCACGACTGGTATGCGGGCGGCTGATCCGACCCAGCATACCGTGTGGAGCTCGAGGCTACTGACTCTCCACAGATCCAAGCGTTCCTATATAGTTTCGTCTGCTGGTCGTGCAGCCGGAGGATTTCTTGCTGCAGCTGTTCCACCTCTGCACTCCGAGCTTGGTCAGAGGCCTCAACGGCCGCCACCCGTTCACCGATATCGTCCACATCGCGGCGGAGCTCTTTATATTCCCCCGCCATATCTTGCCTAAGGGTTTGGATGTCAGCCTTGAGAGACGAGAAAAGTGCCTCCATAAATGATTTGGTGGCCGGGGCGTCGCCTTCGTCGCGCTCCTTGTCCTTGGGTGGAGGCACCACGACCTGCTTATCTGGGCTCTTGTCCCCTTTGGAGGCCCCCTTCGCCAGCATGTCGGGGCTGGTGCGCCCCCCTCTGCGATTGGTAGAGGACATGCCCCTACAGTCCTGGGGGCACCCGCGCTGCGCTCGTATCCGCCACTGGGCCACCCGATGCCTCCAAGCTGGTCCTCAAGCCTTGTCCTACAGCAGGGGGTCCCACTGCACGGGTCCTCCGCAGCCCCTCCGTCGGCCGCCTCAATAGAGCTCTGTGTCCCCAGTGTGGTCGCTGCCCTGGGCGTACAGGACCCCACCACGTCTTGCACGTGGCTCGCTTCGGGAGGATGTAGCTCAGACCGGGCGTGTGAGCAGCGTGGAGGCCTCCTGATGCGCCGACTCCGGACCTGTTGTGCCCACCGGTGCTGCCCTGATCTCCGAAATATGGGGGACGGGGGCTCGCCGCTCTCCTCTGGGCCTTGTTGAAGATGGCCGCCCACCGGCTGACAAGCGGCCTCCCCAGTCTTGGTTCCCGCGTTGTGTTGTGCGCGGGGCCGGCCTACCGTTCCCCCCCGCTGTTGCAGCTATGTGCGGGGACACCGGGGGCTCGATCGCCCGCCCCCGAGTACTGGCGTCTCTCGCCGACGCCGCCCCGCTCCTCACATCTCTTCCAAGCGCCGGGGGGAAGGCCCAAGCCGGGGCCTCTCGTAGTCCGTCAGGCCGCTCCTGCACCCTCCCTCGCCAGGCGCCTCCCGGGGCCAACTCGGGGCCGCCGACGCGGGTCACCGCAGCCGAAGCTGCTCCGAAGATCGGTCCCCGCCACAGTCGGGCGCCTGGTGGTGCTCTGGTGGGCTCGGCCCACTGCCTCTCGCCTGGCCTCTCTGTCCTCGCCGGCGCTGTCGGGCCCGGGGCGGCTGCGCGCCAACGGCGGAGGGGTTCGCCCGAGTCCTCCGGCGCCAAAGCCGCGGGTAAATGGCACTGCCCTGGACTCCCCGGTCGTAGGGTGTCGTGGCCGCCGATTCCGGGGCGGTTGCTGCAGCGTGGCTATAGCGATGGGGGATTGGGACGAGGAGCTCCGTGGAATCGCGTCCTCTCAGGCCGCCATCTTAGCCACGCCCCCCCGCCCGGTATGGTTTTGCGATGGTTTGGCACTCTGGGTTCACACGCGGGTCCCGAGGGGTGGCAATCCTGCTCAGGAAAGGCCTTCCCTTTACCCTATTGGCCCAGAGGCTTAACCTCTCCTGCAGGATCTGGTTCATCCCGACCAGTGCGGGTTCATACCGGCTAGGGGCACCCATCACTGCATTCGTCGCCTCCACCTGGCCTTGGCCCACCGTGCCCGCCTGTCGCCATACCTGGCCCTTCTCTTCCTCGACTTTGAGAAGGCCTTTGACACGGTGAACTGGGATTACCTGTAGGACGTGCTGGAGGCGATTGGCTTTGGCCCTTTGTTTCGCCGCCTCATCAAGGTCCTCTATGCCAACCCTAGATCCCGGGTGCTTGTCAATGGGGAGCTCTCTGAAGCCTTTCCGATCCGTAGAGGTACGCGCCAGGGATGCCCCCTCTCACCACTCCTGTTTGCGCTAGCAATGGAGCCCCTGGCGACGCTAATCCGGCAGGACCCCCTTGTCCAGGGGTGGGCCTGGAACGAGAGCCACGTAGATAAAATAGCCCTCTACGCTGATGACGTGCTTCTATATCTGGCGGACCCAGCGAGTTTGGGCCCCAGATGCTTGCAGATCCTCACGGCCTTCGAAAGGGTCTCTGGACTCCGACTCAATGCGGCCAAATCCACATTAGTCCCGCTGCATCCCTCCAGGGAGTGCTATGACTGGCAGTCGACCATTCCTCTCAGACACCATTCGGTTACGTACCTTGGGATATGGGTGGCCCTCCTGCCGGAACTCGAGTGGGCGTTGAATATCACGCCCCTGGTTGTCCGGATGAAGGCTGATCTTAAAAAGTGGCAAACCCTTCCCCTCAACCCCCTAGAGAGAAGCGCACTTTTTAAAATGATGGTCCTCCCCCGCTTCCTTTACATTCTACAAAACACCTCCATCCCCCTCTCCCGCCCTTGGTTCCATGAACTTGATGGGTTCCTGTCCCGATTCCTCTTGGGAGGCGGACGCCCGCGTATATCCCTGGCGCACACCCGCATCCCCCCCTTCGATGGGGGCTTAGGGGTGACCCACCTCTACCTCTACTACCTTGCCACTAAGCTAATTGTCATCCACGACTGGTATGCGGGCGGCTGATCCGACCCAGCATACCGTGTGGAGCTCGAGGCTACTGACTCTCCACAGATCCAAGCGTTCCTATATAGTTTCGTCTGCTGGTCGTGCAGCCGGAGGATTTCTTGCTGCAGCTGTTCCACCTCTGCACTCCGAGCTTGGTCAGAGGCCTCAACGGCCGCCACCCGTTCACCGATATCGTCCACATCGCGGCGGAGCTCTTTATATTCCCCCGCCATATCTTGCCTAAGGGTTTGGATGTCAGCCTTGAGAGACGAGAAAAGTGCCTCCATAAATGATTTGGTGGCCGGGGCGTCGCCTTCGTCGCGCTCCTTGTCCTTGGGTGGAGGCACCACGACCTGCTTATCTGGGCTCTTGTCCCCTTTGGAGGCCCCCTTCGCCAGCATGTCGGGGCTGGTGCGCCCCCCTCTGCGATTGGTAGAGGACATGCCCCTACAGTCCTGGGGGCACCCGCGCTGCGCTCGTATCCGCCACTGGGCCACCCGATGCCTCCAAGCTGGTCCTCAAGCCTTGTCCTACAGCAGGGGGTCCCACTGCACGGGTCCTCCGCAGCCCCTCCGTCGGCCGCCTCAATAGAGCTCTGTGTCCCCAGTGTGGTCGCTGCCCTGGGCGTACAGGACCCCACCACGTCTTGCACGTGGCTCGCTTCGGGAGGATGTAGCTCAGACCGGGCGTGTGAGCAGCGTGGAGGCCTCCTGATGCGCCGACTCCGGACCTGTTGTGCCCACCGGTGCTGCCCTGATCTCCGAAATATGGGGGACGGGGGCTCGCCGCTCTCCTCTGGGCCTTGTTGAAGATGGCCGCCCACCGGCTGACAAGCGGCCTCCCCAGTCTTGGTTCCCGCGTTGTGTTGTGCGCGGGGCCGGCCTACCGTTCCCCCCCGCTGTTGCAGCTATGTGCGGGGACACCGGGGGCTCGATCGCCCACCCCCGAGTACTGGCGTCTCTCGCCGACGCCGCCCCGCTCCTCACATCTCTTCCAAGCGCCGGGGGGAAGGCCCAAGCCGGGGCCTCTCGTAGTCCGTCAGGCCGCTCCTGCACCCTCCCTCGCCAGGCGCCTCCCGGGGCCAACTCGGGGCCGCCGACGCGGGTCACCGCAGCCGACGCTGCTCCGAAGATCGGTCCCCGCCACAGTCGGGCGCCTGGTGGTGCTCTGGTGGGCTCGGCCCACTGCCTCTCGCCTGGCCTCTCTGTCCTCGCCGGCGCTGTCGGGCCCGGGGCGGCTGCGCGCCAACGGCGGAGGGGTTCGCCCGAGTCCTCCGGCGCCAAAGCCGCGGGTAAATGGCACTGCCCTGGACTCCCCGGTCGTAGGGTGTCGTGGCCGCCGATTCCGGGGCGGTTGCTGCAGCGTGGCTATAGCGATGGGGGATTGGGACGAGGAGCTCCGTGGAATCGCGTCCTCTCAGGCCGCCATCTTAGCCACGCCCCCCCGCCCGGTATGGTTTTGCGATGGTTTGGCACTCTGGGTTCACACGCGGGTCCCGAGGGGTGGCAATCCTGCTCAGGAAAGGCCTTCCCTTTACCCTATTGGCCCAGAGGCTTAACCTCTCCTGCAGGATCTGGTTCATCCCGACCAGTGCGGGTTCATACCGGCTAGGGGCACCCATCACTGCATTCGTCGCCTCCACCTGGCCTTGGCCCACCGTGCCCGCCTGTCGCCATACCTGGCCCTTCTCTTCCTCGACTTTGAGAAGGCCTTTGACACGGTGAACTGGGATTACCTGTAGGACGTGCTGGAGGCGATTGGCTTTGGCCCTTTGTTTCGCCGCCTCATCAAGGTCCTCTATGCCAACCCTAGATCCCGGGTGCTTGTCAATGGGGAGCTCTCTGAAGCCTTTCCGATCCGTAGAGGTACGCGCCAGGGATGCCCCCTCTCACCACTCCTGTTTGCGCTAGCAATGGAGCCCCTGGCGACGCTAATCCGGCAGGACCCCCTTGTCCAGGGGTGGGCCTGGAACGAGAGCCACGTAGATAAAATAGCCCTCTACGCTGATGACGTGCTTCTATATCTGGCGGACCCAGCGAGTTTGGGCCCCAGATGCTTGCAGATCCTCACGGCCTTCGAAAGGGTCTCTGGACTCCGACTCAATGCGGCCAAATCCACATTAGTCCCGCTGCATCCCTCCAGGGAGTGCTATGACTGGCAGTCGACCATTCCTCTCAGACACCATTCGGTTACGTACCTTGGGATATGGGTGGCCCTCCTGCCGGAACTCGAGTGGGCGTTGAATATCACGCCCCTGGTTGTCCGGATGAAGGCTGATCTTAAAAAGTGGCAAACCCTTCCCCTCAACCCCCTAGAGAGAAGCGCACTTTTTAAAATGATGGTCCTCCCCCGCTTCCTTTACATTCTACAAAACACCTCCATCCCCCTCTCCCGCCCTTGGTTCCATGAACTTGATGGGTTCCTGTCCCGATTCCTCTTGGGAGGCGGACGCCCGCGTATATCCCTGGCGCACACCCGCATCCCCCCCTTCGATGGGGGCTTAGGGGTGACCCACCTCTACCTCTACTACCTTGCCACTAAGCTAATTGTCATCCACGACTGGTATGCGGGCGGCTGATCCGACCCAGCATACCGTGTGGAGCTCGAGGCTACTGACTTTCCACAGATCCAAGCGTTCCTATATAGTTCCGTCTTCTGGTCGTGCAGCCGGAGGATTTCTTGCTGCAGCTGTTCCACCTCTGCACTCCGAGCTTGGTCAGAGGCCTCAACGTCCGCCACCCGTTCACCGATATCGTCCACATCGCGGCGGAGCTCTTTATATTCCCCCGCCATATCTTGCCTGAGGGTTTGGATGTCCGCCTTGAGAGACGAGAACAGTGCCTCCATAAATGATTTGGTGGCCGGGGCGTCGCCTTCGTCGCGCTCCTTGTCTTTGGGTGGAGGCACCACCACCTGCTTATCTGGGCTCTTGTCCCCTTTGGAGGCCCCCTTCGCCAGCATATCGGGGATGGTGCGCCCCCCTCTGCGATTGGTAGAGGACATGCCCCTACAGTCCTGGGGGCACCCGCGCCACGCTCGTATCCGCCACTGGGCCCCCCGACGCCTCCAAGCTGGTCCTCAAGCCTTGTCCTACAGCAGGGGGTCCCACTGCACGGGTCCTCCGCAGCCCCTCCATCGGCCGCCTCAATAGAGCTCGGTGTCCCCAGTGTGGTCGCTGCCCTGGGCGTACAGGACCCCACCACGTCTTGCACGTGGCTCGCTTCGGGAGGATGTAGCTCAGGCCGGGCGTGTGAGCATCGTGGAGGCCTCCTGATGCGCCGACTCCGGACCCGTTGTGCCCACCGGTGCTGCCCTGATCTCCGAAATATGGGGGACGGGGGCTCGCCGCTCTCCTCTGGGCCTCGTTGAAGATGGCCGCCCACCGGCTGACAAGCGGCCTCCCCAGTCTTGGTTCCCGCGTTGTGTTGTGCGCGGGGCCGGCCTACCGTTCCCCCCCGCTGTTGAAGCTATGTGCGGGGACACCGGGGGCTCGATCGCCCTCCCCCGAGTACTGGGTCTCTCGCCGACGCCGCCCCGCTCCTCACCTCTCTTCCAAGCGCCGGGGGGAAGGCTCAAGCCGGGGCCTCTCGTAGTCCGTCAGGCCGCTCCTGCACTCTCCCTCGCCAGGCGCCTCCCGGGGCCAACTCGGGGACGCCGACGCGGGTCACTGCAGCCGACGCTGCTCCGAAGATCGGTCCCCGCCACAGTCGGGCGCCTGGTGGTGCTCTGGTGGGCTCGGCCCACTGCCTCTCGCCTGGCCTTTCTGTCCTCGCCGGCGCTGTCGGGCCCGGGGCGGCTGCGCGCCAACGGTGGAGGGGTCCGCCCGAGTCCTCCGGCGCCAAAGCCGCGGGTAAATGGCACTGCCCTGGACTCCCCGGTCGTAGGGTGTCGTGGCCGCCGATTCCGGGGCGGTTGCTGCAGCGTGGCTATAGCGATGGGGGATTGGGACGAGGAGCTCCGTGGAATCGCGTCCTCTCAGGCCGCCATCTTAGCCACGCCCCCCCGCCCGGTATGGTTTTGCGATGGTTTGGCACTCTGGGTTCACACGCGGGTCCCGAGGGGTGGCAATCCTGCTCAGGAAAGGCATTCCCTTTACCCTATTGGCCCAGAGGCTTAACCTCTCCTGCAGGATCTGGTTCATCCCGACCAGTGCGGGTTCATGCCGGCTAGGGGCACCCATCACTGCATTCGTCGCCTCCACCTGGCCTTGGCCCACCGTGCCCGCCTGTCGCCATACCTGGCCCTTCTCTTCCTTGACTTTGAGAAGGCCTTTGACACGGTGAACTGGGATTACCTGTAGGACGTGCTGGAGGCGATGGGCTTTGGCCCTTTGTTTCGCCGCCTCATCAAGGTCCTCTATGCCAACCCTAGAGCCCGGGTGCTTGTCAATGGGGAGCTCTCTGAGGCCTTTCCGATCGTAGAGGTACGCGCCAGGGATGCCCCCTCTCACCACTCCTGTTTGCGCTAGCAATGGAGCCCCTGGCGACGCTAATCCGGCAGGACCCCCTTGTCCAGGAGTGGGCCTGGAACGAGAGCCACGTAGATAAAATAGCCCTCTACGCTGATGACGTGCTTCTATATCTGGCGGACCCAGCGAGTTTGGGCCCCAGATGCTTGCAGATCCTCACGGCCTTCGAAAGGGTCTCTGGACTCCGACTCAATGCGGCCAAATCCACATTAGTCCCGCTGCATCCCTCCAGGGAGTGCTATGACTGGCAGTCGACCATTCCTCTCAGACACCATTCGGTTAAGTACCTTGGGATATGGGTGGCCCTCCTGCCCGAACTCGAGTGGGCGTTGAATATCACGCCCCTGGTTGTCCGGATGAAGGCTGATCTTAAAAAGTGGCAAACCCTTCCCCACAACCCCCTAGAGAGAAGCGCACTTTTTAAAATGATGGTCCTCCCCCGCTTCCTTTACATTCTACAAAACACCTCCATCCCCCTCTCCCGCCCTTGGTTCCACGAACTTGATGGGTTCCTGTCCCGATTCCTCTGGGGAGGCGGACACCCGCGTATATCCCTGGCGCACACCCGCATCCCCCCTTCGATGGGGGCTTAGGGGTGACCCACCTCTACCTCTACTACCTTGCCACTAAGCTAATTGTCATCCACGACTGGTATGCGGGCGGCTGATCCGACCCAGCATACCGTGTGGAGCTCGAGGCTACTGACTTTCCACAGATTCAAGCGTTCCTATATGGCAGACCATAGTGCCAATCACTAGAATGGTCCTCCTGACCTGGTGTGCCACTCTGCGCCACCTGGGGTGGGACCGTAAACTCACTCATCAAACACCGCTTTGGCACGGCACCTGGCTCCGGGAGGTTTCGTCCCTGAATGGATTCCGCCGCTGGGATCTGATTGGCATCTCTGTCCGCGGGGATGTCTGAGTGGGGAACCATATCTGTGCCTTCGCAGACCTACAGCAGCGCCATGCCCTTCCCCATGCCCAACACTTCCGATATCTGCAGCTGTGCCACCCCATTCATGCACATTTCCCCTGAGGTCCCCCTCCCGGAGTTCAGCCCACTGGAAGCCCAGGTGATGATGGGGAACCTGGGCAGAGGAGGAGTGTCCCACATCTATCGCTCCCTAGTGAACAATGGCCCCGCGTCTGTAGATAAATTGCACACTCGATGGGAGGACTGGGTGGGCCCCCTGGAGGAGGCGGACTGGAAAGATGCCCTTATGGCGCACAGAACCCTGACCACGTCCTCCAGGCTACGCCTGGTGCAGATATACTACCTACACGCGGTCTACCTCACCCCAGAGCGACTCTTCCGTGCCCGCTTGCTACCCTCCCCAGACTGCCCGAAATGCGGTTCAGCCCCCGCTGATTTTTACCACATGGTGTGGCTTTGCCCGGTGGTAGTGAGATTTTGAAAGGTGGTGGAGCGGGAACTCACACATGCCCTGGGATGGGAGATCCCCCATGACCCACTGCGGATGCTGCTGGGGGTCTTTGATGGCCTGGATGCTTCCAGGATGTCCTGGATGCTTCCAGGATTGACAGCGCCTGTTGGGGACAGCGGTGGCTGTGGCCAAAAGAGACATAGCAAGGTACTGGTCGCGTACTGCAGCACCCACTGTGAAGGGGTGGAGGAGGGGGGTTGATTGGTGCGGCACCCAGGAGGAGGCCCTGTTCAATGCCCGAGGCTCTCCAGAATTATTCCACAAAATATGGGGGAAATGGTTCAACATGATTCTGCCATGATTCTCGATGTGCCGATTGTTTTATGTTCCGCTGTTATTGTAATACAGGATGAGCTGCTGGACTGGAATGGACTGACCCTGCCTATATGTCTTATTGACTCAGATCCGATGTATGTGTTGATTCATGAGCTGCAACCAATGAATTTATTTTGCTGTTTCATATACTCAATAAAGTTGATTATAAAAAAAAAAAAATACAGCTGAACATTGCATCATTATCCGAGAAACACAAATATTTAGAACCACATTGTCTATGAGTGGAGTTGTCACCCATATATCTCCTTAATCTTCTACAGTTACAGTAGGTTTGTCCTGGACTCCCAGGCCCAATTTACGCCTATTCCACCTGTCACTACCCCACAAGGGGGAGGCAGGGGAAAAGTGGGGTGGGGTGGCACCCGCCACCTCTCAGTGTCTGCACTTCGTTCCCGCACCCACTCTCCATTTCCACCTCAGGCGCCAACCATAGTTTAAAAAACTTCTAATAATGTTAAAACATAATTTCATTTACAGGATTAAAAAATGAGACCCTCTTTTGTTTCACGTACCCCATATTTCAAAAACAAGGGTTTCAAATGAAGACATTGCTTAAAGTGCAAAGTAGGGCAAGTAAAAAGCACAAGGACATGGCTTTGCTACGATTTCTTGCATGACAAAATCTCTCCTCCGGAGGTAAGCCGACCCTTGCTCCATGCACCAATAACCATTTTTTCTGTAAAGTATTCATGCGGGAAAACATATAAAAACAGCAGACTCCATGATCTAAGCTCCAAGTTAAATAAGGTTGTGGCTGTTATGCAATGCATGAGGAATCTCCAACATTAATCTTCTTCCCTTCTTTACAGGACAGCATGTCTGAATTCATAGAACTACCCCGAATCCGGATATTTTTTAAGTTTTTAATTTGAAGACTGGACATCTCCATCGAACTAACCTTATTCAAATTAAAGTGCAGAAGCACTTGATTACATTTTTTAGAAAGTGTCCACTTTCTTGTGTTTGAAGACTTCTGTTTGTAAGAGGCCTTTTATGCAAGAGCAGAGGGCCCGAGTATAGAATTGCAGTCAGCCACATTGTACATGATTGAGAACACTCTTGGCAAATATTTTCCCAATGGAATTAAGCAATGTTATCTGCCTCTAATTGCTTGGTTGACCGATAAGGCCTTTCTTATGGAGTGGGAGGAGAATACTTACCATCCTCTAAGTGGGAACAGCTCCAGATAAGTAACAAAACTTAAGAAGTAACTTGACCATAAATCTTCTAACTTTATCATTGTGATGGGTATTTGGTCTAGACCCTTAGCACCTGACGCTCTGGCACAATGTATAATTGTAGGAAGCTGGCTCTGTATATTCTATACCAAAGTGAGGCATAGTGTGCACAAAGTCCAGTGGAACCCAAAAGGTAGGCAGAGGTAAATTAGATAGCACCTCACTATTTGTGGTAGTGTGGTCGAGCAGTAAGGCTTTATCAGAGGACAGCGTTAAGCATTTGTTGTACACACTGTCAGCAAATGAGTTCACACACTCAAAAATTGAACTTCAGAGCAATTGTTTTTGTATCAAAATATTCTTTTAGTTTTTTTATTTCCTGGAACCAAGCAAGCCTGGCACAGTAAATATACAGTTGTGAAATGAAATGAAAGGCATTTAGAAAGCGCATGGCTACGCGGGAGCGTCCCAGCGCTAAGAACCGACACGGAGGAGGCAGAAGAGCTAAGGAAACAGAAAAGTCTTCAGTTGTTTATGGAAAACCAGATGATTAGGAACTATGCGAAGATGTGGTGCCAGAGTTTATAGGAGAAGAGCCGTCCACTGCTTCTGGCCTTCTTGATCCTAGGGACCTCGGCCAGATGCAGTTCGTCTGACCGAAGTTTCCTATTTGCTTTGTAAAGACGGATCATGACTGTGATAGGCCTTGAATCTGATGCGTTCCTGCACTGGGAGCCAGTGAAGGGAGCGGAGAGCTGGTTTTGCCTATTGTCTGTATGTGGCTCCCGTCAGAAGTCTGATGGCTCTCTTTTGAACAGACTGTAATTTGGAGACTAGTGTAGTGGGGGCACCCAGATATAGTGCATTCCCGTAGTCCAGCCTGGAGAGTATACATGATTGGACCAGTACCTTTTTTGCTTGAGGGGAAAGGAGTGAGAGGACTTTGTGGGCCATTCTAAGCAGGCCATAGCAGATAGCTGCTGTCTTCCTGGCCTGTGTCCTAAAGTTCAAATCCTGATCCAACCAGATGCCCAGGTGTGATAAAGTGCCATCTTTCTTGCATTGGTATGCCCCCGCTTTTTTCTGAATGCTGATGTCCTTTGACTCAGTGTGTCCTGGGTTCCTGCCAACCAGGTACCCAGGGCCTTTGTTCCTTCCCTAAAACTGTGTTGAAACTAAAACCCAATTGGCATCTCTGGCCACCTGTCAGCCCCTAGTAAATGGTACCCTAGGTACCCAGGGCATGGTGACCAGAGAAGACCCCTAAGGGCTGCAGCACTTATTGTGCCACCCTTAGGGGCCCTGTACCCGGGCACCCACTTACTGCCTTTGCAGACTGAGTGCCTAAGTACAGACCTAAACAAAGAGTCGACATGGCACACATCCCTGTTAGCCATGCCCACAAACCCACTGCCCGGGCATACATCAGTCACCCCTCTAGCTGGGTGCCCTATGCCAGTGGTGTGGGCACAGGTGCATGAGCCCTGTGCCCCTACAGTACCCAGGGCCATTCCTGGGCACTGTAAGTGCAGTGATGACATTAAGAGTATATGGTGCTGGGAGGTCAACATTACGAACTCCACAACACCATAATGGCTACGCTGAAGACTGACAAGTTTGCTATCAAACTTCTCAGCACATTAAATCCACACTGCTGCCAGTGTGGGATTTAATGAAAAATGCACCACAGAGGGTATCTTAGAGATGCCCCCTGAAACCTAACTACAATCCATGTCAGGACTGAGAGGCTGCCTAGGCTGCCACACAGCAAACTTGTTGCTGGACCCCTGGGTGGAGAGCCCCCTGCTCTCTTGGGCCTGCAACAATGCACATCCTAGGCGAGGTGCCAGGTCTCCTACCCCAGGGTGGGCAGGGGGTAGCTTTGAAGGCCTGCCGCCTCTGTGAGCTTCTCCAGGCCATTTGCTGTACCCAGCAACTGGCCCCCACCAGTCGTGACCCCCACTCTGGCGGGAAGACTGGCGAGAAAAACTACGTCTGGAAGGGGTGGTGCCAGCCTGTGCCAACCCCACCCCTCAGGTGGGGGAGGCGAGGTGAAGCACGACCCCGGACTCTGGCCATCTTGAAGATGGGGAGCCCTGCCCAATCACAGCTAGGCTCCTGACCCCCTCCTACAGGAGAGGAGCAGGCTAAGGGGTGTACCCACGCCAGGACAGGGACCTATTGGTCCATGCCCTTGCCCTACCTGTAACTCCCCTAGATTCAGTATTTAGGGGCTCCCTGAACCTTTCTTCCTCAGATCCCAATACAAAAAGATGAAGGAAGATCAAGAGGAGGAAGACCCGCCGTGCAGCTGCTAACAACAGGACAACCACAACCGACTTGGCCCCAGCCCTACCGGCCTGTCGATCCTCGAACCTGCTCCTGCCCAAACTCCGGCGACTTCAGCGGACAGCAACCTTGGGACACCCAGAGGACCTGCCTGCCTAGACCCTCTCAAAGACGGGGAACCCCATCAGCAGAGGCTCTGCTGCAACAACACCCCTGGTGCCAGCCAGGAAACTCCAGACCAGCCCACTCTGCACCCGCAGAGCCCAGCCCATGCCCAAGTGATCCAAGACCACGAGGACGTCCCCCCGGCGACTGGGACCTGAAGTCCAGTGCCCAAAGACCCTCCTCGACTAACCAGACGACGCCTGCAGACTCAGAACCAGGGGCCCCTCCAACCGCGACCAGCCGAGCGTAAGCTTTCCCGACACCTAAAGACACCCCTGCACCCGGCGCCCATAGCCCCCTGTGCCTTCCTTTGGGGTACCTACCTGTGCTCCAAGATCCCAACTTACCTCTCGAAGTGGTGGTCGCCCCTGAAGAGTCTCCGTCCCTGAGCCTGCAGCCTGTGTTCGCTTGTGACCTTCCCCATTGAACAACATTGAGCGCCCGACGGCTCAAAAGCACCCTGCACCCAGACGCCCGAGTGCCGCTAGCCGTGCCACCTTTGCCCTATCCTACTTCCCCATTTGCCTTGAGCAAGTGACCAGGAACTCGGCTCCCACAACTGCGTGGCCTGCTAGCCAGCATCCACCAACCGGAGGCCCCCTAGCCCTCATTGGAAAACATTGGGCCTAACTACCTCTGCAGCCGGCAGCCCCTGTGCCGCTGAGGGTGAACCAACTGTACCTACCTGACCCTGGGGGACCCCTGAGTCTATGCCCAGAACCTTAACTTCACCAGGCGAGTACTCACCTGGAAACCGGTAACTCACTTACCTTCCATTGGATAACATTGACTGGTTTGACTCGAAAAATCTTCTAAGTGCCTACTTTTGAAAACTTTATATATTCCTATAAAATCAGCCATGTAACAAATTCCGAAGTACTCACCTGTGATCAGGAGAGAAGCCAATACTGTACCTTGTAGCCCAGTATTGAACCACAAAAGTAATCCGAACCGGGTTTACCCTTAATCTGAATTTTCTTCATAGGAATCCATTGTCTGCTTTTCTATGAAATTTCTTGAAAGGGCCTACTTTTGAAAACTTGAAATATTTTTTAAAAATCATACGAAATACTGAAACGTAATTACTAACCTGTTTTAAGTAGAGACCCCAGTGCTGGACCCAGGAGCCCAGTACTGCATTACAAAAGTAACGAGACCGTACTTTACCTGCAACCTGAATTTTCTCCCATTGGATAACATTGCCAGATTTCTGTTGAAAAGTTTCTAAGTGTGAACTTTTAAAATAGCTTTATATTCCTGAAAAATCACTGCAACCACTAAAACGTTTTTACTAAATTGTTTTCAGCTTAGACCCCAGGACTGAATCTAGGATCCAGTCCTGGAATTTCCAAAGTAATCTACAAAGTAATCAACTGTGTTTACATAGAATAACCCATTGAGCTCAATGCTAAATTGTGTGTAGAATTGTGTTTCTTACTGCAACCCCTGTACCTATTGTGTTTACAAAGTCTATTGCCTTTCTGCAAAGTACTCACCCTAGACCTCTCATATTGAAAACAGTATATTTTGATACCTGTTGGTTCTAAAAATAAAATCACTAAATCTTTTTTTTTTTTTTTGTGTAAGACCTTTATTAACACAAAGTAGGTTACACAGTATGAGCCTACAACCCGGGGGCCGGCTCGCCACGTTAGTATGAACTTCGTCAGAGCATAAGTGCTTTGTACATAAACATCTCTTCACTGTGAGGTGGAGCCACCCCGTGTACCTCCCGTATGGCTACTAGCTGACAAAAAAGATATGAGTCTTACATTTTCTCATTTTAGAATTAAGAATAGAAAATAACATACCCCAACTAAGACCGTACAGTACTATCCTTTACATGCTAAACTCCAACTGTGACGATAGTAAGTTCCCACCAATTGTCTGCTGCCACTGGGCTTGTCCTCGTGTGCCTAGCATCTCACATTCCTAACTTATTCAAACGAGGTGTTCATCCTCCTCACTGTCCTGTAGTGAGGTGAGGTAGTCTTCCAAATAACACCAAATATTCTTTGGCCTGGACTTTGCTGGTAACTGCTCCTCATAAGTTTGCAGTTTGTCACGGCAGGTGGACATGTCATGCAACCATGTTTTCTTCGTTGGCACCTTCCGACTGTGCCAGCATTGTGCCACCTGTCGTTTTGCTAATAATAAGGCTATTGCACAAAACCTGCGCTTCAACACCCTGAACTGTGGCACTATTCCCAACAAACAGACCTTGGGTGTGCATTGCACCTCTTCCTCCAATATGACAGATAATGTGGCAGTGACCTCCTCCCAGTACCTCGCTATTTTGGCGCAGTCCCAGGCTAGATGCGCAAAGCCCGCACCCTCTCTTTTACACCTTTTACACCTGTCTTCCTCTTGTAACCCGAATCTACGCAGTTTTGTCGGCGTGTAGTAAATTTGGTGAATAAATTTAAAGTGAATAATTCTCAAATTGCCGTTAGGTGTCAGTATTTGTGTCAGGGCGCATGTGCTGGTCCACTCTTCATCTGTCAATGGTGCTTCTAAGAGTGTATCCCACCGCCCCTTGGCTTTCAGAGCGTGTCCCGCCAGTTCCGCTTGTGCAGCTGAATAAAGCCTAGATACCAAGTGGGATAAGTCGTTAGTTGTGATCAATAATTGTAGTGGGGCAAGGCATTCCGGCTCTGACGGAAACGTCGGGAAATGTTCCCTTAATGCTCTGGTCAGCCTATAATATGTAAAGCGAAACATGGGGGTTGGGTTCTGGATATAACTCAGCTGGTCTATGTCTACGAATGTGCCCCCTCTAAATACATCCCCTAGCTTGTCAATCCCAGCCCTACTCAGCAATGTCATTCCGACACTCTCCCCGGTAACGGACAGTGCCTGATGATGGTGTAATGGCATGGCCGGCGCGTACAATGGGGTTTTATGAGCCAGCTGCCCAAGCCTGTGCCATGCCTTAATCGTGGTGTCCACCGTGTTTATATCCCTGGCATGTAGTGGGGGTCGTGTATGCGAGATTATGGCCGAGAGGGGAACAGGATGTGCATCACTCTCCTCTATAGCCGTATGTGTGAGGTATGGGACTGCATGGTACCAATATGCCGCATATTGCGCCTGTGCGCAGAGATAGTATAGTAGGAAATCCGGCACACTGAAGCCTCCTTGTGCAAAGGGGAGTGTCAGAGTCTGCAGATCAACCCGGGCCTGTTTGCCCGCCCATATCAGGGTCCTCACCAGGGAGTTTATACGACGGAATATTGCTTGAGGTGGAGTGATCGGAATGTTATTAAACATGTATAGCAATTTTGGCAACACGTTCATTTTAACAATAGCTATCCTGTCGGCCAGTGAAAGTGGCAGATGTATCCAGCGGTGAATGCTGTCCTCCAGCTTTGAGAGTACCACCCCGTAGTTTGCTCGCAGTACCTCCTCTGGATCTCTGTGATACATGACCCCCAGATATCTAATCGGGTCTTGTTGCCACTCCAACGGGAAATCCACAGCAAAGGGGGACGTGGTGTCAGTGAGGGGTATAATGGAGGATTTAGCCCAATTTATCGCCAGCCCCGAGTGTCCGCCGAATCTGATGTATTCCCTGAGCAATGGGTTTAGGTGAGTCTCTGGGTCACGGACATAGAGCAACATATCGTCCGCATACAGCGATATGTGAAGCGGTCTGGCTATAAAGTGCAAAGCAGATTCTTTGTAATTCTGTCGCACCAGACAGGCCAACGGCTCCAGTGCTAGTGCAAACAAGAGAGGCGAGAGCGGACAGCCCTGCCTCGTACCTCGTTCAATTGGAAATTGATCCGACACATAGCCATTGATTTTGATCCTGGCACACGGCTGTGTATAGAGCAAAGAAACCCATTGCACAAATTGTTTAGGAAACCCCATTCTATTCAGGACGGTAAGCATGTAGCGCCATTCAATGGAATCAAACGCTTTCGCGGCGTCAAGCATGACGGCCACCGCTTTAACCGAGGGTTGAAGGTAGTGTGAGAGTGCAAACAGTGACCTAGTGTTATGCGTGGTCGATCTGGTTGGCACAAAGCCAGATTGATCCGGAAGGACCAGACAGGTCATCAGGGGGGATAGTCGCCTCGCTATAAGTTTTGCAAGGATTTTTGAGTCTACATTGATCAGAGATAGTGGTCTGTATGAGTCACACTCCTCTGGGTCCTTGGACGGCTTCAGGAGAGCGATGATCATGGCCTCGCGCAGTGTGGGGGGGGGAGTAACGATTTTTCAAATGAGGTGCCGTACATGTCTACCAAATGCGGCGCAAGAATGTCCACATACTGTTTATAGAATTCCGAGGTGTACCCGTCGGGCCCGGTGCCTTACCATTCGGAAGAGACCCTATCACCTCGGTCACCTCT
Source organism: Lissotriton vulgaris (assembly GCF_964263255.1). Lineage (NCBI taxonomy): Eukaryota > Metazoa > Chordata > Amphibia > Caudata > Salamandridae > Lissotriton > Lissotriton vulgaris. The sequence goes on from NC_141699.1 coordinate 117,155,782, forward strand.
TCCACCGTGATGGGCCTAGCCAAGTACTCCCTGTGCGCATCTGATAGCCAGCCAATCGCCACATCGTGTAAGTAGTCATACGTTTCTTCCGCTGGAGCTGTGGGTTGTGACTGATATAGCGACCCAAAGGTGTCAACGAAGCATTTCAATATGTCCGTAGCGTGCGTGTGCAGTATGCCCTCTCTAGACTTCACTCTGAGTATTGCTGTCGGGCCCCGGCCTTCACAGATTTTACGGGCCAGTACAGCCCCTGGCCTGCCCCCCTCTTCAAAGGTTCTAGCTACATGTTTGCGATCCAGGTACTTTATTTCGGATTCTAGGAAGTCCGCGTGTTCAGTGTGCACTTCGCGCAACTTAGATAGTAGGGACACATCCTGAGTGGTCTCGTATAACGACTCCAAATCCCTCATATGTCGCTCGCAGCGGTGGATTTGGCCCCTAATATCCTTTAGGACCCCTATGGTGGTGCTAATGCAGACCCCTCTGATCGTGGCTTTAAATGCCTCCCAAAGGAGACACGGGTCATCAGTTGACTGCGCATTGATGTCAAAGTAGTCCCTGATCGCTTTTTTAATGGTGTCCGCATACACCGTGTCAGTGAGGGCACGTGAATTAAAGCGCCATTGGAAGGGAGGGGGCGTGTATCGCGGAATTTCCAGTTGTAGCAGGACCGGGTTGTGGTCCGATAGCGTGCGGGGGGGCAGTACCTGCAGTTGCCGAACCCATAGTGCCAGGTTCTTGGAGCCTAGCCAGAAATCCAACCTGGACCAGCTGTTATGTGATGCAGTTATGTGTGTGGCACCTGATTCTACAGTGTTTTTCAGTCTCCAGAGATCCTCCAAGGCCAGATCTTTCATCATGTGACCCACCATTAGGCGTGATTGTTTGTGTTGTTCCGAGGAATTAGATGAGCGGTCCAAGCCGTCCTGTAGTGTCACATTCCAGTCACCCCCGCATAGTATGTGTGTGTTATTATGTTTTTGCAGGTGGTCCCAGACTTCCCGAAAGAAGTCCGGAGCATCAGTGTTTGGACCATATACATTAAGCAACGTCACACGCTGGCCCCTCAGTGTACCCGACACCAACACAAACCTACCAGAGGGATCCTGTGTAACTTGGCGAGGTTCGAAGTCAACCCCACGCTTAATCAATATAATAACCCCTCTAGAGTAGGAGGAGTATGAGGCCCTGTAGACTGCCCCCGCCCACCTCGCCCCCAATTGTACATGTGTGTGTGGTGCTAGGTGTGATTCCTGTAGGAACGCTATGTCTACATTCCACCTTGCCAGGCTGGCAAAAATCTGCCTGATTTTACGAGGTTGGGAGAACCCTCTAATGTTCCAAGTAAGAATGTTCAAGCTTCTCCTACCCGCATCCCTAGAACCCATCAACAACGAGTAATACAATACATGACAGTTTTACCCATTTCAACACTTCGAAGATTGCTAGCTGATCCTTAGCAGTAAGCTCAAGCCTTACAATGGCAGTCCGTACCAATGGGGGATCAAAAAGGATAGACACATTGAACTCTGACGGTCTTTTCGTACATGTGAACAGCCCCTCATCCCTTATCCCACCCACTCCAGCAACCCCAACCTGCCGAAGCCTTACCCTTCCAGTGCACCATTCCCCGGAACTTTTAACCATAATACAGTGCCCAGATCAGAACTCTTAGTGGGTTTTACCCTCACGGAGGTCCGCCAGGAGCACAACTCTTCACCCGATAGATGGGTGCGGGCGATGCTGTAAAAACAGTACAGTTATGCAATTTAAGTGATCATCCAACGCCGCCCCCACCACCCTCCAATAGCCCCCCAACAGCATTGCAATAAGAATAACACGCTAGGGTCTGAACTATCACTCAGCAACTACAGGAAGCGGCGGTAATCTCCGCAGTCCTCATCATGCCCAGTATTCTGATCGCCCCATATAGTAAATGTGCGAACTTCAGTATTAGCAGTTATTGAGGTGTGTAGAAGCTGGTGCATAGTTGCCATCCTACATTTCACAAGGTCCATTAACCCATAGTGCATTGAGGTCACATGGCCACCCCATCTTAACGCTTACGAGAAGAAGCCACAGCAGTTAATGCGGAGGATGGGAACTGGTCCACCTGTTCCGAGTCAGTAAAATGGCGCCAGAACGACCCGCCACTATCAGCCAGCTTAGTGTGAGGGGGGGCATGGCAGCGTGGGGCAGCCATAAGCCATAGTCAATATTAACACTATACAGATGAGCCCCAGTCCCGGCTGCCCCACCATCCGCCTACCACCCAGTTATCCAGTCAGTGCGGCACCACCTCCATAGCACTGTACGCAGGAGGTCAGCGCCATGTTCGCCAACCAGTGCAGACACCAGCGGCCAAGGAATAACTGACACAAGCGAGCAGCACAACACAACTCACCGCTGGTCGGCTTGGAATCAGTCCAGTGGCTTCAGTCCGAGTCTCGACGTTGTTCATTTTGCGATCTGTCTTTCATCTCGCGTTGCACCTTTTTAATAAAGTCTTGTGCCGCCTTCGGTGTCGCCAGTACAATCGCTTTCTCCTGCCACACCACCCGGAGTCGTGCTGGATACAACATTGAGTACACAATGTTCAGGTCCCGCAGTTTGGCCTTCACGGTGGTGTAATCCTTCCGGGCCTGTTGGACCGCTACCGTGTGGTCTGGATAGAACTCCAAGGAGTTACCTTGATGTTGAATTTTCCCCTTTTCCCTCGCAAGTCGAAGGATCGTGTCCCTGTCACGGTAATTGAGGATCCGCGCCACTATTGGTCTCGGAGTGGCGCCTGGTGGCGGTTTCGGGGCCAGCGATCTATGTGCACGCTCCACGATGAAAAGTGGCGATAAGGCCTCCGCACCAAATAGATCTTTGCACAGATTTTCAACATAGTTCTCCATTCGCCCCGTGTTGGTAGTCTCCGGCAGGCCTGTAATACGTATGTTATTGCGCCTCGAGCGCGCTTCCAAATCCTCCTCCTTTGCTTTGATCACCTCCAGGAGACGTTCCATACCTGCGCACTTGGAAGTGGAGGCCCGTGCTTCATCCTCAACCGCGGATATTCTGGTTTCGGCCTCATCCAGACGCTCGCCATGCTTCTCCTGCCGAGCTGCCATGCCGTCCATTCTGCAAGTTAGATTGTCCAGCTTGCCATTTATATCCTGCAAGTTGGACTGTATCGCTAACAGAATCTTCTCTATGTTGTTGTTGGTCGCAGGCCCGGCATTATCGCTATCGTCCACCACTTCGTCCGTGGGTTTCGCCGGCTTTCTGTTCTCAAACGAAATTTTCGGCTGTTGCTTATCTGGCTTACCCATGGTGCCGGTTGGGGATGCTGTCTTCTTGCTTGCGGGCCCAGATGCCCTCGTGACTCTAGCTGCGGTCGCCGTGGTGTTTCTCACAGGGCGCATTGCAGTCGCACTCGGTACTGCCTCCAGATTGGGAAGGGGTCACCACCTCCAGCCACCCGACCACGTGTTTATGGGGGAGATCGCCTGTAGTCCTCCCGCGCGGCAGCGCAGTGTGGTCAGCGACCCGTTTTGCGCCAGGTCAGGTTCAGCGACAGACTGTGGAACGCTGGTGAGTAGGTTATTGCCCGGGCCTCACTGCCTCTGGGGTCATGGGCATTCGCTGTGTGTCCCCACCTCTTCGCGCTGACCAGCCGCCACAACACATCCTGTGCCGCATGTACCCCAATCGTGCCAGGTCAGCAGCGCTACAGGCCGCAGAGAGCGCTGTATCTATGCCGGTAAACCAGCAATCCTGGGATGGGTGCGTGTCGACCGGTGAGAAGGCGACAGTCCTTTCACGTCGGTGCCGGCCGCCGCCATCTTGTCAGGCATCTAGTCCGGTGCCGTCGCAGCAGCTCTTGGCCCTCCGCAGTGACAAGGGGCGAGATGCAGACACCGGAAGGGACAGGGAACAGGTCCTTACCCTTGAGGTGGTATCGCTGGTGTAGGAGGGTGATTCTGTGTTGTCGGCCCCTCACTAATCGTGCGTCTGTCCTCCGGCGGCGGCCATCTTATCAGGCAGTCGAACGCGCCAAAGCTCTGCACGGAGAAAAACCCCTCAAGGCTCGTTCTTTGGAGTGTGCTTTATATCTCGGACGAAGCAGCACATCTTCCCCCACCTGCCGATGAGCTTGGAGAGCGGGTAACGGGGGCGAGAACGGCAAAAGATCACATATTAGCCGATCGCCCGGCGGAGCTGCAGCTCAGGCAGCCATTACGCTGTGCGCCCCCTCAAATCACTAAATCTTTGATATAAAAACAATTGGCCTGGGGTTCAGTGTTTGAGTGTGTGAAACATTTTGCTGACTGAGTGTGGACAACAAATGCTTTACACTGTCCTCTGGTACTGCTTTACTGCTCGTCCAAGGTACCACTTTAGAGAGTAAGGTCACACCTGGCTTTAACCTCTGTTATACCTCTGGGGTTTTTGGACTCTATACACACTGTACCTTGTTCTGGTCCAGTATATATAGAGCCACTTTCTCACATTGGTGGATCAGCGGTGGTATACAAACTTGCATTTGTTGGACTACTTGGTTACCATCTGATCACACAACAGAACTCATAAATTGCCTTTAGAATTCTGAAATTGGTTTTTCCAAAATACTAAAAGTCTGGTAGGGCCTTGATTAAGTCCCATTAGAATTCCAGAAAAACAAAAGTCACTATAGTTAGGGTAGAGGGTTAGAACTGTCAGGTTAGAATGTCTCAACAGAACCCAGCTATTAGTGGAGAAAACATGTAGCTGGTTGAGGAGCTCGACCTCACACCTTACTTGCACTTGAATTTCAAGGAATTGAGGTCCCTGTGTAAACTTAAAAATATAGTCAAGGGCCTGCATCCAACCAAACAAGGGCTCCAGGAGCTCCTGGCTGAGTATGCAAAAGGCCACCCCTCTGAACAGGGTGACACCAGGTCAGAGGAAGAAGAGGAGGAGGAGGATAATACATACCAATCCCCCCCCCCATCTCTAGGGAAGTAAGGGTCTCTACACCCTTAACTGTAGGAGTCAGCTTCTGGGAGCCTGAGTACCACCCAGGTGGACTAGGCCCCAGAGAACACATTGGGGAGAGCCCCAATGAAGAGGATAACTTTTTAGCAACGTTGGCCAAGAGATTAGACTCCTGGCTCTAGAAAACGAAAGGAAAGAGATGGGCTTAGCCCCCATCTCTGGTGGCAGCAATACCAATAATAAGGATAAAAAGCAATCTTATGATCCTAAAATCCCCAAAGGGATTGTCCCTAAATTTGAGGAAGGTGATGATATTACAAAGTGGTTCACAGCCTTTGAGAGGGCTTATGATATCAAAAGAATTAAGAAACCTCTCTGTGGGGCACTCCTGTGGGAACTGTTCTCTGGTAACTGCAGAGACAGGCTTCTGACCCTCTCTGGGCCAGATGCAGGGTCTTATGACCTCATGAAGGAAACTGTGATTGAGGGATTTGGACTCACTACAGAGGAGTACAGATTTAGGTTCAGGGGGGCTCACAAAACTCAGACCCAATCCTGGATATATTTTGTAGACTACTCAGTAAAGACTTTTTTTTAAACTTATTTTATTAGTAGCTTGTTGACACAGTGCAAGATACAGTACAGGTCATTGCCATAATTCTTCAAATCAATTCCAAAAACTGTTCAGTTACATCTTTTTAAAAATGATCCATTATTGCACCAGTTCTCCAGCTCAACAGTGGCACGATAATCTACCCGTGCCCTTCACCCTTCTCTCTGTGCATGGCCAACCTACTTACTAATCTACTCCTAACCCCAACTACCTACCACCCTCCTCCGCCACTGGTGTGTAGCACATGAAGCACAAACATAAAACACCTCTCATGACCCAGCTGCAATTCAAGCATACCGATGACATCAGTGTACATGGTCTCCTGAGATAACAACGCTTCCTATTCATTCTCCCTCTGTTTGCTGATCAGTCAGCGATTGCACCAGCCTCTCCCATGCCGTTGATGTCTCCAATGCTTTCTCGTTGTTCGAGCGTCTTGCCTGTTGGAATCTGATAACACTCTCACTACTGGCCCATTTACTTAGCTCCGCCTTCCATCTCTTACTGTTGGGACCATCCTTCGACTTCCAGTGCACTGGTATTTCTCTTTTTGCTAGTAATAATCCCATGTCCACAAATTTACTGGTCACCTTCGTTTTTGGCGTGTGGGGGAACCAATGTAGCAAGCACGTAGCTATATCAAAATCTAATCGTCGATCAGTGACTGCATTTAACAGGCCTCCCACCTCCTTCCAATAACCTCCTAACTTTGGACACTCCCACAGCATGTGCTCCAACTCCACCCCCTCTATTGCACATCTAGGACTTGCTGCATCTTCTACCTGAAAGTATTTCCGAATCTTACCCGGTGTTAAGTATGCTCTGTGCAGTATGAAGAAATGCACTAGTTGGAACCGTGCATTCCTAGTGCCTTTCCAGGCCCTGCGAAGGATATATCCCCATGCGGGTTCCGGTATGAGCTTCCCGATGCCTGTCTCCCATTTTACTCGTAACGTATCCAGTGGTTTTAGTCCCTCATTTTGCATCCTGGACTAGAGGCATGTAACTGCCTTGAAGGTCCCTGTCGCCATCAACGCATACTGACAAGCCATAGTCGTTTTGGGTTCCACTGATCCCTCCCTCCAGTGTTTCCTAATTGCCGCTACCAGTGCAGCATGGATCAACCCCCCCCCCCCTGCCCCGGTAAATCATATCTCTCCTGCAGCACCTGGTAGGTCAGTAACTCGCCGTCCTCGTATATGTCACCCAATACCTGAATCCCTATCTGTTCCCACTCCGTCAGAGGAGTCCAATCTCCACCATGGGGTAACGCTGTTATCATCCCCAGTGGGATTTCAGGAGCATAGGGGTGCAGTACCCCAGCCCTACGCTGGCTACGGTTCCAACATAATCTCAGCGTTTTCTCTTCTAACGAGAGATCCCTAAGGTTAAGCTTTTGCTGCAGGTCTATAAATGACAGTACATATCTTTGGATTACCCTGCCTCTCAAGTGTTCCGGGCCTCTAAACTTCATTGCGATTTCTTGTGTCAAAAACTGGAGTTGCGATGCTAGATAATAGAGCTCAAAATCTGGAACCGCTAGCCCGCCTTCAGCTTTTGGTCTCACTAGTGTTGCTTTGGCCACCCTTCGTCTTCCAGAGCCCCAGAGAAACCCCACTATCATGGATTTCAGTAGTTTGAACACCGAGCCCGGGACCCAAATGGGGAATGTGCTAAAGAAATATAACAATCTAGGCAGAGCCACCATTTTCAATAAACGATTCAGAAAAGGGGGTGGTGATGAACAGAGTGTCTGAATTAAGCAGACCACTCTTACCCAGTCCAAAGATCAGGGCTTGCTCCATCGCCGTTATTTATCTCACTGCACCATCCCAGCTCAGAACCTGGCTATATGCAAATCAGTCTGTTCCTGGCCCAGTGCATCATGGGAACAGTGCAGACTAAACTACCAAGCCAATACATCACCAGAAAGGAGACAAGCTACTGGGGACCGGTTTCTGGCATTTCAGCCTTCTTCGGCCCGGCTTGCTTGAATCCTGATGGTGCAGTGAGAAAGGGACTCATGTCTGAGTATACCCTGCCACACCTATAGTGGCCAAAAACGATTCAGAAAAGGGGGTGGTGATGAACAGAGTGTCTGAATTAAGCAGACTACTCGTACCCAGTCCAAAGATCAGGGCTTGATCCATCACCGTTATTTATCTCACTGCACCATCCCAGCTCAGAACCTGGCTATATGCAAATCAGTCTGTCCCTGGCCCAGTGCATCATGGGAGCAGTGCAGACTAAACTACCAAGCCAATACATCACCAGAAAGGAGACAAGCTACTGGGGACCGGTTTCTGGCATTTCAGCCTTCTTCGGCCCGGCTTGCTTGAATCCTGATGGTGCAGTGAGAAAGGGACTCATGTCTGAGTATACCCTGCCACACCTATAGTGGCCAAAAACGATTCAGAAAAGGGGGTGGTGATGAACAGAGTGTCTGAATTAAGCAGACCACTCTTACCCAGTCCAAAGATCGGGGCTTGATCCATCACCGTTATTTATCTCACTGCACCATCCCAGCTCAGAACCTGGCTATCTGCAAATCAGTCTGTCCCTGGCCCAGTGCATCATGGGAACAGGGCAGACTAAACTACCAAGCCAATACATCGCCAGAAAGGAGACAAGCTACCGGGGACCGGTTTCTGGCATTTCAGCCTTCTTCGGCCCGGCTTGCTTGAATCCTGATGGTGCAGTGAGAAAGGGACTCATGTCTGAGTATACCCTGCCACACCTATAGTGGCCAAAAACGATTCAGAAAAGGGGGTGGTGATGAACAGAGTGTCTGAATTAAGCAGACCACTCTTACCCAGTCCAAAGATCAGGGCTTGATCCATCACCGTTATTTATCTCACTGCACCATCCCAGCTCAGAACCTGGCTATATGCAAATCAGTCTGTCCCTGGCCCAGTGCATCATGGGAACAGGGCAGACTAAACTACCAAGCCAATACATCACCAGAAAGGAGACAAGCTACCGGGGACCGGTTTCTGGCATTTCAGCCTTCTTCGGCCCGGCTTGCTTGAATCCTGATGGTGCAGTGAGAAAGGGACTCATGTCTGAGTATACCCTGCCACACCTATAGTGGCCAAAAACGATTCAGAAAAGGGGGTGGTGATGAACAGAGTGTCTGAATTAAGCAGACCACTCCTACCCTGTCAAAAGATCAGGGCTTTATCCATCACCGTTATTTATCTCACTGCACCCTCCCAGCTCAGAACCTGGCTATATGCAAATCAGTCTGTCCCTGGCCCAGTGCATCATGGGAACAGGGCAGACTAAACTACCAAGCCAATACATCACCAGAAAGGAGACAAGCTACCGGGGACCGGTTTCTGGCATTCCAGCCTTCTTCGGCCCGGCTTGCTTGAATCCTGATGGTGCAGTGAGAAAGGGACTCATGTCTGAGTATACCCTGCCACACCTATAGTGGCCAAAAACGATTCAGAAAAAGGGGGTGGTGATGAACAGAGTGTCTGAATTAAGCAGACCACTCTTACCCAGTTCAAAGATCAGGGCTTGATCCATCACCGTTATTTATCTCACTGCACCATCCCAGCTCAGAACCTGGCTATATGCAAATCAGTCTGTCCCTGGCCCAGTGCATCATGGGAACAGGGCAGACTAAACTACCAAGCCAATACATCACCAGAAAGGAGACAAGCTACCGGGGACCGGTTTCTGGCATTTCAGCCTTCTTCGGCCCGGCTTGCTTGAATCCTGATGGTGCAGTGAGAATGGGACTCATGTCTGAGTATACCCTGCCACACCTATAGTGGCCAAAAACGATTCAGAAAAGGGGGTGGTGATGAACAGAGTGTCTGAATTAAGCAGACCACTCTTACCCAGTCCAAAGATCAGGGCTTGATCCATCACCGTTATTTATCTCACTGCACTATCCCAGCTCAGAACCTGGCTATATGCAAATCAGTCTGTCCCTGGCCCAGTGCATCATGGGAACAGGGCAGACTAAACTACCAAGCCAATACATCACCAGAAAGGAGACAAGCTACCGGGGACCGGTTTCTGGCATTTCAGCCTTCTTCGGCCCGGCTTGCTTGAATCCTGATGGTGCAGTGAGAAAGGGACTCATGACTGAGTATACCCTGCCACACCTATAGTGGCCAAAAACGAATCAGAAAAGGGGGTGGTGATGAACAGAGTGTCTGAATTAAGCAGACCACTCTTACCCAGTCCAAAGATCAGGGCTTGATCCATCACCGTTATTTATCTCACTGCACCATCCCAGCTCAGAACCTGGCTATATGCAAATCAGTCTGTCCCTGGCCCAGTGCATCATGGGAACAGGGCAGACTAAACTACCAAGCCAATACATCACCAGAAAGGAGACAAGCTACCGGGGACCGGTTTCTGGCATTTCAGCCTTCTTCGGCCCGGCTTGCTTGAATCCTGATGGTGCAGTGAGAAAGGGACTCATGTCTGAGTATACCCTGCCACACCTATAGTGGCCAAAAACGATTCAGAAAAGGGGGTGGTGATGAACAGAGTGTCTGAATTAAGCAGACCACTCTTACCCAGTCCAAAGATCAGGGCTTGTCCATCACCGTTATTTATCTCACTGCACCATCCCAGCTCAGAACCTGGCTATATGCAAATCAGTCTGTCCCTGGCCCAGTGCATCATGGGAACAGGGCAGACTAAACTACCAAGCCAATACATCACCAGAAAGGAGACAAGCTACCGGGGACCGGTTTCTGGCATTTCAGCCTTCTTCGGCCCGGCTTGCTTGAATCCTTATGGTGCAGTGAGAAAGGGACTCATGTCTGAGTACACCCTGCCACACCTATAGTGGCCAAAAACGATTCAGAAAAGGGGTTGGTGATGAACAGAGTGTCTGAATTAAGCAGACCACTCTTACCCAGTCCAAAGATCAGGGCTTGATCCATCACCGTTATCCCATGATGCACTGGGCCAGGGTCAGACTAATTTGCATATAGCCAAGTTCTGAGCTGGGATGGTGCAGTGAGCTGAAAAACGGTGATGGATCAAGCCCTGATCTTTGGACTGGGTAAGAGTGGTCTGCTTAATTCAGACACTCTGTTCATCACCACCCCCTTTTCTGAATCATTTTTGTCCACCATAAGCGTGGAAGGGTATACTCAGATGTGAGTCCCTAGCTCATTGCACCATCAGGATTCAAGCAAGCCGGGCCGAAGACGGCTGAAATGCCAGAAACCGGTCCCCGGTAGCTTGTTTCCTTCCCAGTATAAGAATTGGCTTGGTAGTTTGGTCTGCCCTGTTCCCAAGATGCACTGGGCCAGGGTCAGACTAATTTGCATATAGCCAAGTTCTGAGCTGGGATGGTGCAGTGAGCTGAAAAACGGTGATGGATCAAGCCCTGATCTTTGGACTGGGTAAGAGTGGTCTGCTTAATTCAGACACTCTGTTCATCACCACCCCCTTTTCTGAATCACCATTTTCAATAAAGCTATCCGTCCCATCACAGACAATGGTAGCGTCGACCAAAATGCCCTATTCCCCTTCAAACCTCTCACACATCTCCCGATGTTCCCCTCCAACATATCAACAGTCTCATGGTAAATACGAACTCCTAAGTATGTCAGGCATATCGGCTCCCAACGGACATCAGAAGAGAGCCCAGGTTATAACCGCCAAAACTTCTCCGGGAACAGGCACGTCTTATTCCAATTCACCTTCAACCATGAAATGTCGTAAAATTTCTATAGCAAGTCTGCGGCTCCCTGCAGCACTCCCCCCTGTGTCCGCCAAAAACATCAGCAGGTCATCCGCATATAGCTAAATGTATTGCATTCACCCTCTAAATTGTAGACCCTCAAAACTCTGCCCAAACCTAGCTCTAGCCACCAAAGGCTTTATAGCCAGTGAAAACAAAAGCGAAGACAGCGAGCAGCCCTGCCTCGTTCCTCGTGCTACTCGGTATTGGAGCGAAATCAACGCCCCCCACTCTCACTCTTGCCACTGCCGAAGTATATAACACCCTAGTACAGCTTACGAACGCATCGCCCAATCCAAACCGCCCCAGTGTTTTATATAAGTATGGCCATTCTAAACAATCAAATGCCTTTTCTACGTCCACTGATAGGACCGTGGGCATATATGAGCCTCTTTGATCGTCGCCCATAATCCTCAGCAACCGTCACACAGTTGTGGCTGTGTTCCTATTTGGGATAAACCCTGCCTGGTCCTCATGTATCAAATCAGTTATATGCTGTAGGAGACGGGACGCCAATTTTCGACTCAGGATTTTATAATCCACGGTCAGCATTGACAATGGCCTGTACGCCGTCATATCTGTGCCTTCTCGCCCTGGTTTTAATAAGGGGATAATAAGTGCCTCCCTCATGGACATAGGAAGGTGACCCAGTTATCGCGCTTCGTTATAAACTGTTAACAACCGCGGGGCTAGTAGATCCACATAACGCGAGTAGAATTCTATGGGTAGTCCATCCACACCCGGAGTTTTATTCCGAGCCATGTGCTTAATCGCGCTCCGGACCTCCTCCAGTGTAATGTTCCGGCCTAACTCATCTGCCTGTTCCTCTTCTAATTGCGGAAGTGGTACGCTCTCTAAGTAGGCTTCAATTTCTATTCCTCCCGCCACCAATGAACTACCATATAATGCCTTATAGTAGTCCAGAAATCGCGCCAGAATCTCACGCTTAGTGTATAGGACTTTACCATCCTGTGCTTCCAACGCCATAATTGGAGAACCTCTAAAATTAGAATTAGCCAACCATGCCAACAATGTTCCCGCTTTATCACCCTGAGCATGAGCCTTCGTGACATAAGTCTTATAATCAAAGCTTCGTAGTCTTCCTATTTCCCCTGTAACTGCCTCCTTCGCCTCCACCACTTCTGCTTGCACTTCTGGATGCTCCGGTCTGGCCTGTTCCGCTGCTCTCAACTTACTTTCCGCCTTTTCGTACCACTACATGCTTGCTAATACAGAGCCCCCTTATCACCACCTTAAAGGCGTCCCACTCCACTGCTCTAGCAGAAGCTGTTCCTTCATTGTCTGTAAAATAGTGCTCTATACCCACCCCAATTTCCCTCTGGAAGGCCGGATCTTCTAACGTCTCAGGACGTAGTCACCAGGTGGGAATGTCAGATTTCAACGTCACCCAGTTCACGGTCATCAATACCAGCTTATGGTCTGACAGTGTCCTAGCCAGATATTTCGAGCGTACTACGGTGGGCACTATTGATGCTGAACATAAGATTGCATCTAACCTAACATGGAGTTCGTGCATCGCTGAAAAGAAGGAGTACTCCCGGTCTCGCGGGTGGTGGTTGCGCCTTACATCTACCAGGTTCCACCTGTTCTGCCAGTCCAACCTGCTTTTGGCCAATCTACAGGTGGGGGAATCTGCCAATGGGGGGTGCGATCTGTCCAGTGATACATCTACTATGGAGTTGAAATCCCCCCCAGTACCACTGGGCCCGTCAAATAATGTGCATATATACCGACATGCGGTCAAGGAAGTGTGCCTGTTCCATGTTTGGTGCATATATACTGCACAGCGCTATGTCCCTACCATGTAATCGCCCCTCCACTGCCACAAATCTGCCCTCCGGGTCTATTGTCAGTTTCATGGCCTGAAAAGGGACCCCTGCTCTCACCCAGACTAACGCCCCCCGTGCAAATGCCGAGTATGATGTACTAAAAACCTGACCTCTCCACCTGCGCTGCAGTGCCTGACCTTCTGTTTTGGTAAGATGAGTTTCCTGTAACAGCGCTATGTGTACTCTCCTCCTGACTAAATATGCATGAACTTTGTGGCGCCTCGTCATAGTATGCACACCTCTCACATTCCAAGTGATGCAACGCAATTCAGGTAACGTCCCCATTGCAGCAGAACAAATTCCACCCTTCGCTCCATACATGCCCACACATCCCAGTGGCCCCTACTCCCCAACCAGAACCCCAACAGCCCCACCCCGCACCCCCCCAAGAACAGGTTCTAGAACAAAACTGCCAGTCCCCATCCAAATCATATCAACAGTCAACACACATCTAAGCCCACCAGTAGTCACTGTGGGCATGCCTTATAGGCAGTTGGGGGTGCTCAGTGCCAAGAGGTGACCGCACAAACTCCTGCACCCATCCCGCTTGAATTCCCTAGTAAAACACCGAAACCTCTACCTTCCTGCTCACTTTTCCAGACCCCATGGAGCCCCCATCCATATCCAGGCCCTGCACCACAGAGCTTTGCCCGAATGCCCCCCCCCGGCAACCAATCTCCCGCATCCTGCAGCCGCAACAGTGTCCTCAATCTCACCAGATTCCCAACACTCCAACAGCGATCTCCCAAAGTACGTGCCACTACTCATCTAATAGTCCATCCGCTGTTGACGGTGTGACCTTCGGTCCTTGGAGGCTATCCGTTTCTGATATCTCAGTGTCCGACTGCGCCTTGTCCCCTTCGGAGTCCGTTCCTTCCAGCGAGTGGGTCCTCTGTTCTCCCAACAGAGCCGATACAGCTTCCAGCACCCCTCGGCACTCTTCCTCAGTCTGTGACGTTGATGGTTTCCGCAGCCCCTGTCGTCTTTGGCGTAGCCGATGTGATTTACGGATTTGATGGGCTCTCGGTGGATCTGATACCTGAAGTCCCGTACGATCTGTCCCAGCCCTGTAAGATTCCAACCATGTCCACGCCTCATCCGGGGTGTCAAAGAACTGGGTTTTGCCATCCAAGATTATTCTCAGTTTGGCGGGGAACAACAGGGAGTACTGGAGTCCCTCCGTTCTGAGCTCCTTTTTAACCGATAGGAAGGATGCGCGGCGGCGCTGTATCTCCAAAGTATAATCCGGGAATAGTGTTACCTTGCCATTACCAACTTGATATGGACAATCGGTGCACGCCTTCTGGAGCAAGAAATCTCTGTCTCTATAGTGGAGTAGACGAGCCACCACCGGGCGAGGCGGACGACCCGGGAGCTGTGGCTTCGCAGGCACCCTATGTGCACGCTCCAATGTGTAGAAGGAGGATAGTCCTTCAGGGGCCACTACCGTCTTCAGCCAGTTGTCTAGGTACTGTATCATATCCGCCCCCTCTTCTTTTTCAGGTAGGCCCACCACGCGGATGTTATTACGTTGATTCCTGCATTCAGCATCCTCAGCTCGTCTCTCCAGCGCCTGGATACGGTCCAATGGATCCGTCACTTTGCTCTCCAACGAGGTTTGGGCTGGCGCTACCTCCTTAAGTTTGTTCTCCACTTGCTTTACCCTATCAACAAGCTTAGAGTGATCCGCTCGCAAAAGGCCCAGGCCCGTCGCCACCTGCCCGATGTCTTGTTGTAAGGCTGTGCGAGAGTCCGCTATGGACGCTAAAATGCGGTCAAACTTTTGCTGCATCCCAGGGTCTTGAGGCGTCTCCAAGGCTCCCTGCTCTGTCTGGCTGGGAGTCTCTGTGTCTGATAGCTGGGGTGCACCATCCTTCTTACCCTTGGGTTTCACCATGGTCTGACCCTCCAGCCCGTGCCCCGGTGTGCACCAGGACACCACCTCGTCTTTATCACTGATAGAAAACCCAAGTATGGGTCAGCAAGGCCAGCTGCACCTCTCCCCAGGGACACCCGTATGCAGTAGTACGCTCAATTCAGCCCACAGTGCACCCTGTGTTCAGGAATTGCAATTCCGGTGCATTGAGGACACGGTCCCAGTTACGCCGCTATGTTGCCAGTCCCGGAGCCTCTCACTCACAATCGTGCCAGCTGCCAGCCATCACAACCCTGGGATACAGCCTCCAAATAACCCCAGGCCTGCTGCTCACACAGTCAATATGCCCGCTCTTGCCGAGACTCTCCTTCCTAGCCCACTCCAGTGCTGAGGGCGCGGCACCCCACTAGTTAATACCGGTCATGATTTCAGCTGTGCCCCCTTCTCCACCTTGAGCAATCTCCAGAGCCCCAGGTCCGATCCTAACGTCCTCCGCAGTCCGTGCGCCTCACAAGCCCCTAGCTATGCCACGATGCCAACTTTGCTCATCCAGCGGCGTGTGCACTTCTCCGCTCCCATCTCAGTCCGTGATCTGCTGTTTCTTATGAAGCTCTGCTGCCTCCGCCCCATGTCAGGGCTCCAGGCCATGCAATTCTCCACTCACTGCCCCTTTTCCACTGTATCCGCTCCCAATACAGACAGCCTCCAGGGCCACACTAAGTTGCTGCATCCCGGGGTCGGCTCTCTTCCCCACCATCCTCTTCCGTATCCTGCCTTGCCCCTTCACTTGCTGCTCTGCCTGCACAAGGACACCAGTTCCAGACGCTCACTGTCACCAATCTCGGGCTGCAAAAGGGCTCTTAGAAATGCCACAGCTGGCGCCACTTTGCCGTCCCCGCTGTCTCCCTGTGTGTCTCCCCACTCCCGCCCCAGCTCGCTTCCGAGGGGGTAAAGTCTCTGGGCCTGCTCTTCTCGTTGCCGCTCCACTCCCTCTGCTGGGAGCCCTCTGGACAGACCTACACCGGTAACCACTTAGCTGATCGCAGGCCTCCCTCGTGCACAACCCCGATCTGGGCTGCGAGAAGACCCTCACCGCGCCGGTCCTGCCGCTTCACCAGCGCCTGTGTTCTCCAGTCCGATGCGCCGATCTTCTTTGTCACCCGGGCTCAGGATTCAAAGCCGCTGTGCCGCCGCCATTTTGGAGCCCTCGTTCGCGGCCGTCCCGGTGCAGGAAATCGCCCACAGCTCCCGACTGGGATGTCAGAATAAATGCATGGACTTGCGCGGAGCTCAGAGCACACGCCGCCTCTCCCATCGGCCTCCAAGCCACGCCCCCTAGGCTACTCAGTAAAGACACTGGATGGTTGGTTAACTGGACACAATGTGCATGATTTTACTGGACTTTATAATTTGTTTATGAAGGAACACCTTTTAAGTAATTGCACAAATGAAATGTTGCATTAGCATTTGGTAGACCTGGGTCTAATTTCTCCCCAAGAATTGGGAAAGAAGGCAGACCATTGGGTCAAAACTAGGGTGGCAAGGACAGCCACTGGAAGAAGATGGTTACAAAACCTCCCCAGGGGAAAGGTGGTGAGAATCCCCAAGATAAAAAGTCCGAGTATTCCAAAGGGCCCCAAAAACCTGTACAGGTGTGTGGGTCCCAAACTACTCCATATGTGCCTCAGCACATATGGAGTAGACTTTGATCCTAACAAGGCCTATTGTAACAACTGTAAAAAGTTGGGACATTTAACTGTAGACAAAAACTGCTTCTACAATAAAGCCCCTAAGGCACCCAATACAGCTACTCCAGGGACAGTGAATCTACAGATGGGATCAGAGGAGTGCCCAGAGCAAATCTGGAAATACACTCAAGCTAGTCTAGTCTCCTTGGGGGAAATGGAGTTTGCCACTGTAGCTGGTTGGACACCCTACTGTAAAAAGTATTTGCAATACCCCTCCATTAATGGAACTAGAGTAGAAGCCCTGAGGGATACAGGTGCCAATATCACTATGGTAAAAGAAATGCTGGTTTCCCTAGAGCAATACTTGATTGGGAAAACATACCCAGTCACCAATGCTGACAACATTACCACCCAACGCCCTGTGGCTATGGTGACATTAGGTTGGGGGGAGGTTACTGGCCTGAAACTGGTAGTGGTCTCGCCACAATTGCCAGCTGACTGTCTGCTTGGAAATGACCTGAAAACCTCAGCCTGGGCTGAGATTGAGCAAGTAACCCATGCAGCCATGCTGGGTATCCCTAGACTGATGTGTGTGCAAACCAGAGCACAGAGCAAAAAGAAGGGTGAACAAGTAGGTTTGGAGCTTGAAAGTATGGCCCAACCAGTCAAGAGAAAAAGCAAGAAGACTGGGGGACCAGCTTCTGCACAGCAAGCATCTCAGGACCCCTCTCCTCAGGGAGAGGACTTGAAAACCATAGAGGAAACTGAGCCCATGGCGCTTGAGCCTTACCAGGTTGGACTCCTGGGCCCAGGGGGGCCCACTTGGGAAGAGCTGTGCCAGTGTCAGCAAGACTGCCCCACTCTTGAAAGCCTGAGGAAGCAAGCTGTTTCAGAAGCACAGGGAGATGTCAGTGGTACTCACCGAGTTTATTGGGAAGAGGGATTACTGTATGCTGAGGCAAGAACACCCAATCCTGGAGCTACCAGGAGGGTGGTAGTACCACAGAAGTACAGGGGGTTCCTCCTAACTTTAGCTCATGACACCCCACTAGCTGTACATCTGGGGCAGACCAAAACTTGGGAAAGGCTAGGTAGCCACTTCTACTGGCCCCAGATGAACCAAAAGGTGAAGGAGTTTGTGAGCTCCTGCGTTACCTGCCAGGCCAGTGGCAAGACAGGTGGCAAACCAAAGGCCCCTCTGATAGCACTACCAGTGGTGGGGGTACCATTTGAAAGGGTAGGTGTGGACATTGTGGGTCCACTTGAACCTCCCACAGCCTCAGGGAACAAATTAATTCTAGTAGTAGTGTATCATGCTACTAGGTACTCTGAAGCAATTCCCCTTAGGGTTACTACAGCTCCTGTAGTAGCCAAGACACTCCTGGGTGTCTTCACCAGGGTAGAGTTCCCTAAGGAGGTGGTTTCAGAGAGTGGTTCCAACTTCATGTCTGCTTACCTGAAACACATGTGGAAGGAGTGTGGGGTGCAGTACAAGTTTACTACCCCATACCACCCACAAACCAATGGCCTTGTTGAGAGATTTAACAACACATTGAAAGGTATGATCATGGGACTCCCTGAAAAACTCAAAAGGAGATTGGATGTTCTGTTGCCATGCCTGCTTTTCGCTTATAGGGAAGTGCCACAGAAAGGAGTGGGGTTTTCACCCTTTGAACTTCTGTTTGGTCATCTTGTAAGGGGACCGCTTTCTCTGGTGAAAGAGGGTTGGGAGAGGCCTCTCCAAGAACCCAAGCAAGACATTGTGGACTATGTGCTTGAACTAAAGTCCAGAATGGCTGAGTACATGGACAAGGCATCCAAGAATCTTGAGGCCAGCGCGGAGCTGCAGAAGCACTGGTATGACCAATAAGTTGCCATGGTTGAATTTCAACCTGGACAACAGGTGTGGGTTTTGGAGCCAGTGGCACGAAGGGCTCTCCAAGACAGATGGAGTGGCCCATACCCTATCCTGGAGAAAAAGAGTGAGGTCACTTACTAAGTGGACCTAGGCACCAGCAGGACACCCAAAGGGGTTATCCATGTGAACCGCCTTAAACTCTACAATGACAGGGCTGACCTCACCATGCTGATTGTGACTGATCAGGAACAGGAAGCAGAGAGTGAACCTCTCCCTGATCTCCTCTCTTCCAGCCCAAAAGATGGGTCAGTGGATGGAGTGGTCTTTTCAGACACCCTCTCTCCCCAACAGCAGACTGACTGCAAACAATTCTTGCAGCAGTTTGCTAGCATCTTTTCCTTGACCCCTGGTCTGACTATCTGGTGTACCCATGATGTGGACACTGGTGACAGTAACCCTGTCAAAAACAAAATCTATCGACAATCAGACCAAGTCAAGGAAAGCATTAAAGCTGAAGTCAGCAGGATGCTGGAGCTAGGGGTGATTGAACCTTCTGAGAGCCCCTGGGCTAGCCCAGTGACTCTGGTCCCCAAACCTCATCAACAGGGTGGAAAGAGAGAGATGAGGTTATGTGTGGATTATAGAGGGCTCAACTCTGTCACCAAGACAGATGCTCACCCCATTCCAAGATCAGATGAGTTGATATACAAGCTAGGGGCAGCCAAATTCCTCAGTACCTTTGACTTAACTGCAGGGTACTGGTAGATTGGCATGGCCCCAGGAGCCATAGAGAAAACAGCATTCTCCACCCCTGATGGGCACTATCAGTTTACTGTAATGCCTTTTGGGTTAAAGAATGCCCCTGCCACCTTCCAGGGATTGGCGAACCAAGTCCTGACTGGATTGGAGTCCTTTAGTGCAGCTTATCTTGATGATATTGCTGTCTTTAGCTCCACCTGGCAGAATCACCTGATCCACCTTGGGAAGGTTCTTTAAACCCTGCAATCTGCAGGACTGACTATCAAGGCATCCACATGCCAGATAGGGCAGGGCACTGTGGTGTACTTGGGCCACCTTGTTGGTGGAGGCCAGGTCCAACCCTTACAACCCAAGATCCAGAGTATCCTGGACTGGGCAGCTCCAACCACCCAGACCCAAGTCAGGGCATTCCTTGGCTTGACTGGATACTACAGGAAGTTTGTGAAGGGATATGGATCCATTGTGACTCCCCTCACAGAACTCACATCCAATAAAATGCCCAAGAAAGTAAACTGGACTGTTAGCTGCCAGAAGGCTTTTAACCCCTTCGCTGCTCATGACGAGCTCAGCTCGTCATGCAGCACACTGGTCGTGTGCTCATGACGAGCTGAGCTCGTCATGTATAATGGGAATGCTGGAGTAACAGCACAGGAGGGGAAAACCCATAGCAGCCAAGGTGTTAACACCCTGAAAGAAGCAATGTGCTCAGAACCCATTCTAAATCCACCAGTCTACTCCAAGCAGTTCATAGTGCAGACTGATGCCTCAGAGCTGGGGATAGGAGCAGTCCTCTCCCAGATCAATGAGGAAGGTCAAGACCAACCTGTGGCTTTTATAAGCAGGAGTCTACTCCCCAGAGAGCAGCGTTGGAGTGCCATTGAGAGGAAGGCCTTTGCTGTGGTTTGGTCTCTGAAGAAGTTGAGGCCCTACTTGTTTGGGACTCATTTCCTGGTTCAAACTGACCACAGACCTCTCAGATGGCTAATGCAGATGAAAGGGAAAAATCCAAAATTATTGAGATGGTCCATCTCCCTACAAGGTAGGGACTTTGAAGTGGAACACCGACCAGGGTCTACCCATGCCAATGCCGATGGACTTTCCAGGTTCTTCCACTTAGACAATAAAGACTCCCTAGGGCAAGGTTAATCTCATCACCTTTCATTTGTGGGGGGGGACGGTGGGGGGGGGGGGTTGTGTGAGAAAGTGCCATCTTTCTTGCATTAGTATGCCCCCACTTTTTTCTGACTGCAGAGGGGCTTTGACTGAGTGTGCCCTGGGCCAACCAGGTACCCAGGGCCTGTGTTCCTTCCCTAAAACTGTGTTGAAATTAAAACTCAATTGGCATCTCTGGCCACCTGTCAGCCCCTACTAAATGGTACCCAGGGCATGGTGACCAGAGAAGACCCCTAAGGGTTGCAGCACTTATTGTGCCACCCTTAGGGGCCCGGTACCCGGATCTCCTCCCCCAGGATGGGCAGGGGGAAGCTTCAAAGGCCTGCCGCCTCTGTGAGCTTCTCCAGACCATTTGCTGTACCCAACAACTGGCCCCACCAGGCCTGACCCCCACTCTGGTGGGAAGACTGGTGGGAAAAACTATGTCAGGAAGGGGGTGTGCCAGCCTGTGCCAATTCCACCCCTCGGGTGGGGAAGACAAGGTGAATCACGGCCACGGGTTCCATCCATCTTGAAGATGGGGAGCCTTGCCCAATCACAGCTAGGCTCCTGCCCCCCTCCCACAGGAGAGGAGCAGGCTAGGGGGTGTCCTCACCCCAGGACAGAGACCTATTGGTCCCTGCCCATGCCCTACCTTTAACACCCCTAAATTCAGTATTTAGGGGCTCCGCGAACCTTCCTCAGATCCCAATACCAAAAGAAGAAAGAAGATCAAGAGGAGGAAGACCCGCCTTGCAGCTGCTAACAACAGGACGACCACAACTGACTTGGCCCCAGCCCTACCGACCTGTCGATCCTAGAACCTGCTCTTGCCCAAACTCTGGCGACTTCAAAAGACAGCATCCTTGGGACACCCAGAGGACCTGCCTGCCTTGACACTCTTAAAGACTGAGACTCCCATTAGCAGAGGCTCTGCTGCAACAACACCCCTGGTGCCAGCCAGGAAGCTCCGGACCAGCCCACTCTGCACCAGCCGAGCCCAGGCCTGTGTCCAAGTGATCCAAGACCACTAGGACATCCCCCGGCGACTGGGACCTGAAGTCCAGTGCCCAAAGACCCTCCTCGACGAACCAGATGACGCCTGCAGACTCAGAACCAGGGGCCCCTCCAACCGCGACCAGCCGAGGGTAAGCTTTGCCGACACCTAAAGACACCCCTGCACCCGGTGCCTTACCGCCCCCTGTGCCTTCCTTTGGGGTAACTACCTGTGCTCCAAGATCCCAATTTACCTCTCGAAGTGGTGGTCGCCCCGGAAGAGTCTCCATCCCCGAGCCTGCAGCCTTTGTTTGCTAGTGACCTTCCACATTGAACAACATTGAGCGCCCGACGGCTCAAAAGCACCCTGCAACCAGCCGCCCGAGTGCCGCTGGCCGTGCCACCTTTGCCCTATCCTACTTCCTCATTTGCCCTGAGCCAGTGACCAGGAGCTCAGCTCCCATAGTCGCGTGGCCTGCTAGCCAGCAGCCACCAACCGGAAGCCCCCTGCTCCTCATTGGATAACAGTGGGCCTAACTACCTCTGCACCCGGCCGCCCCTGTGCGGCTGAGGGTGAACCAACTGTACCTACCTGACCCTGGGGGATGCCTGAGTCTATGCCCAGAACCTTAACTTCACCAGCCGAGTACTCACCTGGAAATCGGTAACTCACTTACCTGCCTATGGATAACATTGACTGGTTTGACTCGAAAAATCTTCAAAGTGCCTACTTTTGAAAACTTGAAATATTCTTTAAAAATCATACGAAATACTGAAATGTAATTACTAACCTGTTTTGAGTTGAGACCCAGTGCTGGACTCAGGAGCCCAGTACTGGATTACAAAAGTAACAAGACCATACTTTACCTGCAACCGGAATTTTCTCCCGTTGGATAACATTGCCAGATTTCTGTGGAAAAGTTTCTAAGTGTTAACTTTTAAAATAGCTTTATATTCCTGAAAAATCACTGCAACCACTAAAACGTTTTTACTAAATTGTTTTCAGTTTAGACCCCAGGACTGAATCTAGGATCTAGTCCTGGAATTACCAAAGTAATCTATAAAGTAATCAACTGTGTTTACATAGAATAACCCATTGAGCTCAATGCTATATTGTGTGTAGAATTGTGTTGCCTACTGCAACCCCTGTACCTATTGTGTTTACAAAGTCTATTGCCTTTCTGTAAAGTACTCACCTGAGACCTCTCATATTGAGAACAGTATATTTTGATACCTCTTGGTTCTAAAAATAAAATCACTAAATCTTTGATATAAAAACAATTGGCCTGGGGTTCAGTCTTTGAGTGTGTGAAACCTTTTGCTGACTGAGTGTGTACAAAAAATGCTTAACACTGTCCTCTGGTACTGCCTTACTGCTCGACCAAGCAACCACTTTAGAGAGTAAGGTCATACCTGGCTGAAACCTCTGTTATACCTCTGGGGTTTGTGGACTCTATACACACTGTACCTTGTTCTGGTCCAGTATATATAGAGCCACTTTCTCACACCAGGCTCTTGATTTCTGCCTTAGGGGCCAGGGGTGGACCCATGCCAGCTGGCCACATGGGACTGGACTTAAAACTAAGGTTGTTGCCCAATATCGTGATCTCAGTTTTTCCGCCATTAAGCTTGAGCTGAGACGTGTCCATCCAGTTCAAGATGTCCTCTAGACAAGTATGGAGGCCACCGTTTTTTTTTAATCTACTTGGTTAAGCGCTACCAACAATTGCGTATCATTGGCATAGGTCACCATGCGGATTCCAGAGGGGGCTACTATGGCTGCCAGAGGAGCTATATATACATTGAAAAGGGTCGGGCTAAGTGACGAGCCCTGGGGGACTCCGTTCATCAGAGGGGTCGGTTTGGATGCGATGTTCTCCTTACCTGAAAGGTACTACCCTCCAGAAAGGAGCACAGCCAGTAAAGCACTGTGCCTGTTTCTCCTATACTCCTGAGACGATAAGCCAGAATCTTATGGTTCACCGTGTCAAACGCTGTGTTCAGATCAAGCAGTATAATGGCTGATGACCCTCCTGAGTCTAAAATGTTCCTGCTTTCCTCCACCACTGCTAACAGGGCTGATTCGGTGCTCTGACGCGATCAGAATCCTGTTTCAGAGGAGTGAAGCAAGTTGTGGTTTTCGAGGAATCCTGAGAGGGTTTGATTAACATTTTTTTCTGCCATTTCACCTATTCCTTGCAGAAGGGAGATAGGGCGGTAATTGCCCAAATCTCCCGAGTCCAAATTAGGTTTCTTAAGTAGGGCTTTCACTGTGGCTCCTTACAAGTTGGTAGGAACTATTCCTGTGGACAGTGAGGCGTTAATCAGATCCATCATATTCGGGGCTATTGTCGAGGCTACCTGTGTTAGAATGTTAAGCGGTGCAGGATCCTTTGGTGATCCTCTCTTTACTGAAGACAACAAGGTAAGAAGAGTTTCCTCAGGGGGGAGACCTCTAGTGTGTATTCAGAGGGACGTGGGTTGGAATACGTCTGCTTGTACGGGGTCTCGCCCTCGTCTTCCTTATGCAGCAGGGATTCCAGAATATGCTGAACCTTAGTGGTGAAAAATGTTGCCAGTTTGTTGCAAC
Organism: Lissotriton vulgaris; assembly: GCF_964263255.1. NCBI lineage: Eukaryota > Metazoa > Chordata > Amphibia > Caudata > Salamandridae > Lissotriton > Lissotriton vulgaris. The sequence goes on from NC_141699.1 coordinate 117,179,845, forward strand.
GTAGGCCAGAGGTGTCCAGTGCTATTCGTGGGACGGGGGTTCAAGTAGTTTTTTAATAATAATGAAGGTTTCTCTAGAAGAGTTGGAGGCTGATAAAATCTTGCCCTTGTAATAGGAGGCCTGGGTTTTTTTATTTCTGTTTTATAGACACATATAGCTGTCCTGTATTCCAACTTTTTAATAGGTAAGAAGTCTTTCCTCCACTGTCTTTTTTTTTTTTTTTGGAAAACCTTTATTTAACAGTATGTGCAGACAAATACGGGCCTACAACCCTCAGGCCGGCCTCGACAATAAAGGGCACATCAGCAAGCAAGTAAACAGCTCAGCAGCATATCAGTGCAAGCACGAATAGACCAGGTTACATTATACACAATTGTGCCGCCAAGAGGCAGGATGATGAGGTTTAATTTTTAAAAGTTTTAAATAAGTCCATGGCAACAGGTCTAGAAGGATCCGAATCAAAGCAATGCAGTTAGGACTATAGCGGGCAACGATCATCAGGAAAGTCAGCAAGCATTATCCGCAAGGCAATCAATCGCACTCAATGAAATCAGGATAGAAAATAAACATACCACATGATGATCCCCAAGCACTACCCACAAGTTCCAATCCTCCCACCGACCCAAGGACTAAGAGAGGAAAGAACAATAGATAGAGGTAAAGAGAGGAAAGGGAGAAGAGAAAAAGAGAAAAAAAAGGAGGCCCATAGAAAAGAAACCAACAAGGAAATAAACCTCCCACCCTACATGCATGCAGAGGCTACGGCCTACCCCCCCCTAGCAGTGTGTCTGTCGCCCCAAAAGAGTACCCGAAATGTAGAAGAAGAAAAAGAGAAGAAAAAGAAAAAGAAAGTCACGGTTGATCGGAGGAGGGCCCAGGATATATTCAAAGCAAGCAAAATCGTTACCCGCGGCCACCCAACCCCAGGCCCCGACCTAGCACCCGTGCTACATGTACCTCCAACAGTTACAAGTCCCAGTCCCAGCCATATACGTATCAGTTTGCGACAAGAAAAACCCCTTCCTCAGCCTTGACCCCTTCGAATCCGCATTCCAACAGAGTCCAATTGCAGTACAGCCAACCAGGACAGGACGGGCCACCATGGAGTCCATTGCAGAAGCCGAGGTGGAAGAGACAAGTCAAACCGGAGTGAAGCTCGATAGCAAAGGACAAAAGAAAGCGCCACTGCCATTCCATGGAGAGCACAACAGGGAGCAGGACGATGCAAAAGTTCCAAAGTAGCGGCCGGCCGATGTGCAGACAGCAAGTCCAGGAGGACGCCCAGAAACGCGGCACCAAAGGACAAAGAAGATGGGCAACACGGTGTCTGAGACACAGGCTCCGGCCACGACAAAGGATCAGTATTGCCAGACTCCACCAGGGCAGAGCCGTAGAGTACCGCAGCGGGCACTGGGGCGCGTCCCCCCGTCGCTGCCACATACCCCAGCTCGGGTGATCCACCGACAGTCGACTGGAGATGTGGCTTAACATGCCGCACTGGAGAATCACCATGGCCAGCTGAAAAAGTCCCATCTATCCGGTCCCCCAGACCAGTAGCAGAGTCGCGAAAGGCCAACCGCAGGTCCTCCAGTGCAGCCAGGATGTCTCGAAGCCCCAGCGGTGGATCTGGAATGGAGGGTGCAGCTGCGTCCTCCATCTTGGGCAAGCAACCATCGAGCGCCCCGGGAAGCAAGTCCCCCTCACCAGCCATCGGTGTCCGGAAAATGATGAGCTCTCTGCGGGGCCCAGGTGAGCAGAAAACGTGGAAACAGCCGGTCGTGGAGAGGCTTCAGGACAGGGGAAGCTGCAGTGCAGGGAAACCCACCGGCAAGTCCAGGGCCGCCGATGCAGAAAATGGCGTCCGCTGCGGAAGGCTGCCACAAAGAAGCGATCCCGGCCCTCTCCCAGCTGGGCCGGGATACAATGTGTGGGAGCCGGAGACAATGTTGCGAGCGGGGCGCGCTGGGCAGCCGAGCGAGGAAAGGCTGCTGTGAAGATCCCAGCGCCACGCTCCAGGTCCGATGCACCGGCTCCTCACTCTCCGCAGCGGCCGCTGCTGTTGATGTCGCCGCCGGCCGTCCCCACAAGACAATGGCCCGGCTGCGGCCGCTCTGAAGGCCGGAAAGGAAGCAGGGGCTCAACTCCGCCGGGGCAGCTCCGTTCTCGACCGGAGTCACAGCAGCGCAGTCAGGAGCATGGCGCAGGTAAGCGTGGGGCTCGGAGGTACAGGATTCATGCCAGGATATCGTCGAAAGGTGCAAGGGTCGTCGGAGCCGAAGAGCTAGGCGGCCATCTCGGCTGCAGGCTAGGCTCCTCCCCCCTCCACTGTCTTTTTTAACCATAAAACGCTGTTTTAAGGTGCGCATTTCGGAGGAGAACCAGGGAAAGTTATGAGGCCAGCCGGTCTTTTTTTCCTAGCCTTCGGTTGTAGCATAGTTTGGATTGTAATTGTATATGTACTTTGTTTTGATTTACAGTACTGGGACTGAGAATGGGCTTTTTAGTAAAAGAACCAGTACATTACTTTCAGATTACTTTCTTTACACAGTGTAGTATACCTGAATACTACACTGGGACATTTCCGGTACACAGGTAAGTAAAAGCGTTCTTGTTATTTATTACAGTTGTAAAAGGTTTTCTTAGATTTTCCAACTCCACACTTAGAAACTTTTCATAGAAAAACAGTCAATGTAATCCTATTGAGGAAAATAGTATTATCGGTTCAACGGTAAGTACTTTGTTGTGGGAGTTGGTATTCCGGGGTTAGACTCAGGGGTCCCCAGGGTCTAGAATGCACTCTTGTTACACCCTCAACGTCACTAGGGTGGCCGGGTGCAGACGCCCAATGTTATCCAATGGGGCAGAGGGGGCCGCTGGTTGGTGTCTGCTGACGAGCAGGCCACTGGGTTGTGGGAGCAAAGCTCCAGGAATTAAGCTCAAGGCAAATGGGCGATTAGGCCAGTACAAAAGATGCACCCTTAGCGGCACTGGGGCATCTGGGTGCAGAGTGCTGTTTTGATGTTGGATGCCCTGTAGCTTTCAATGGGGAGTCACCGGTTTGCAAAAGCACTGCAGGCTCAGGGACAAACGTCTTTTGGGTGTGACCACCACTTGGAGAGGTAAGTTGGGGGTTGGTTAGGTACCATCGGTTGGGCCACCCACGGCTGTGGGGCATCTGGTATGGTGTGCCTTTTAGGGTCGGATCTTCTTACCAGCTCCTGGTCGCCGTTGGGGGATCTTTCGGTTTGAGGCTGCAGGCGTACGCTGGAGGCTTGATGCAGGTCATGGGTCACTGGATCTTGGGTCAGGATCGCCGGGGAAACCTCCTCTTGGTGTTCGGCTACTCAAACTTCGGCCGTGGGCGTTGGGTGCAGAGTGGTGCAAACTTGCAGATCCATGCGGAGCTGGAGTCTGTTGTTTAAACAAATCCGGTGTTCACAGGAGACAGTCTTTGGGATTGAAGGCAGGCAGGTCCTTCGGGTTTCTTGAGGTTGCTGGCTGTAGGACACAATGGGACTTGACTGGAGCAAGTTCGAGGTGGGGACAGGCCAGTAGGGCTGAGGCCAAGTCAGTGGGTGTCCTCTTCCTGTTAGTACGACTGCTCAGCCCTTTTTCTTTTCTTCTTCTGGTTTCTTGTCTGAGGAAGCAAGGTTCAGGGGTGCCTCTAAATACTAGATATGGGGCGTTACAGGTAGGTAAAGGGTTGGGACCAATGGGTCCTCCTATTATGCCACCCTCCAGTGGGAGGGGGGCATAAGCCTTTCCCTGGTTGGCTGGGTCCCCCCTCCCCCTCTGCAAGATGGTGGGGACTTAGTTGTGCTTCACCTCGCCCGCGAGGTGGAGTTGGCAGAGGTAGGCACACCTCTCTGCCTCACTTGTTTTTCATGCCCAAAGTGGGGGTCAGAACCAGTGGGGGACTAGTTGCTGAAAGCAGCAAGTGGCCTGGGGAAGCTCACAAAGGCAACGAGCCTTTGAAGCATTGTTTCAGCCCCCGAGAGCAGCAGGCTCTCGACCCAGGGTCCAGAATCATGTCTGGTGGTGGCAGCTGAAAGCAGCCACTCAGCCTGGACACTAGTGATAGGTCTTTTTTCAGGGGGCATCTCTAAGATGCCCTCTGTGTGCATTTTTCATCAAATCCACACTGGCATCAGTGTGGGTTTAATGTACTGAGAAGTTTGGTATCAAACTTCTCAGTTTTCAATGCAGCCATTATGGTGCTGTGGAGTTTGTAATGACAACCTCCCAGCACCATATACTCTTAATGGCAGCACTGCACTTATAATGTTTAAGAATAGACTTAGACACTATAGGGGTACATGGCTCATGTACCTGTACCCTCACCATTGGTATAGGGCACACAGCTAGAGGTGTGACTGGTATATGTCAGGGCAGTAGGCATGGCACACAGGGATGTGTGCCATGTTGACTCTTCACTTTGTTCTCCACAAGACACTCGGCCTGCAAAGGCAGTGTGTGAATGTAATGGTACAGGGCCTCTAATGTTGACACAATAAGTGCACCCCTTAGAGGTCTTCCCTGGTCACAGTGCCCTGGGTACCTGTGGTACCATTTACCAGGGGCTGATCTGTGGCCAGAGATGCTAATTTGTTTTTGTTTTTAATGGAGATTTATGGAAAGAACAAAGGCTGGACACCTGGTTGGCAGGAGCCCAGGGCACACTCAGTCAAAGCACATCAGCAAAAAGTGGGGCTACCATGCAGAAAGAGGGCACTTTCTCACAATAATGTTACTAATATGTGTTTTAGATAAGCAGCAAACTTCCCAGGAACTTCCTATTTTACGGAGGAAGTAGATTTATACTGTCTATCTAAAACACAAATTAGTAACATTATTGTGAGTAAGTACCCTCTTTCTGCATTTTTGTTTTCTATTTCAGTTACTTGCCCTTAAAGACAAAGATTTGGTAAGAGACCGGTTTTCCACACTAGGCAGGATACCGAAGTTAGTGAAGAGTGACAATAGCATGACAGAAACTTTTATATGACCAAGTGTAATCCGTACTCAACATTATGGCAATCCTTCCACTCGCACGACTCTTACTGGACTTTTTTTTCTGCTGGACAAGCACTAAATAATTATCACATTTCAAAGTACTTGTACACCAGGTGTCCTGTATGCACATAATATATGTGTTCAAAAAGCAAAGCTTTGAGGACTTGGAACAGCCAGACAAATTATAGGAACGTTTTTTAAAACCCTTGCAAAAGTTTGAGTGAATTTGTTTCTTTGGAATTATTTGCCTCTGCTAAGCAGTTCGATTTAGAAATATCTTCTGAGCTAGCCACAGGAGAGTAATTGTTTTGCCCTAGAAAAGTAACCGATCTTCCACCCAACCTCAATAACAGTTTTGTTCCATATTCGATTTCCTCCAAGGGAACATTACCAGGGCCGGCTCTAGGCTCATGGTGGCCCTGTGCAGGGAGCGTAGGTGGGGGCCCCGGAAGAGGGGGGTCCGGACGGGGCGGAGCTCAGGAAGGTGTTTTAATAATACGTCCAGAAAAGTGCCTGTCAAATAATATTCACAGATTGAATATATCTTTGTTTTGTCTATTAACACACCTGCAAGTCCGCTGTCCGCTTCAATGATGATAACAAAGAAAGGAAGCAACCTTTCCCGAGAGAGCTTAATAGGCACGCAGCAGCAGCTCATTAACAAGCATTGGAAATGCAATAGGTCTCGCATTAGGAAAGTTTGAGCAATTGGTATTGTAAAGGACACTTTTTTTATTTATGTGTTGGTTTTGAAAATAGCAAAAGTAATAGCTTTGTCAGTTACAATGTCAATAGTTTTAACTTTCGCAAATGTGACACCTATAGCATTTGTAATGCAATGTGTGTTGTCTTTACGTGACTTAGATGTATTGATATTGCAAATAACAATGGCTTTTAATTTTGTAAATAATTAATACTTAAATAAAATTTATTGTAATTTATAATGGCAATAGCTTAAACGTTTGTAAATTAATTTTGTGAAGATTATGTTCAGTGTATTTTATTGTGACGAAAATCCAAGAACATTGCATTTGCACCTGGTGGTGGATGTGGTGGTGGTGGGTGTGGTGGTGGTGGGTGTGGTGGATGTGGTGGTGGATGTGGTGGTGGATGCGGTGGATGTGGTGGTGGTGGATGTGGTGGTGGTGGATGTGGATGTTATGGTGGAGGTGGAGGTGATGGTGGATGTGGTGGATGTGGTGGTGGATGCGGTGGTGGTGGTGGATGCGGTGGATGTGGTGGTGGATGCGGTGGTGGTGGATGCGGTGGGTGAAACTGAAAGTAGGATACCTCTTTTCAGGTTTGTAATAGGACGTTTTACCATACAACACATGGGGCCAGTGTTTACATAGGAAAGGCAGAGTTAGCTGATTACATACTGATGTCAGAGAAACTGAAAATAATCACCTGGTGCTGAGTGACGTTACCTTTTTTTGGTAGTGTAACTTTAAATTCCATATTACAAGTCCAGGATTACAAGACCTAGCAGGCAAGGAAATAGAAATGGACTACTTACTTGTACTTGAAACTAAACAACCTAAGCTGTGTAAAATTGCATCTGAGTACTCCATGAATTGGATGCAAAATACAGAGTGCTCACATTTCCTAGACTCAACAAATGATAAGCAGTGGGTGGGCTGCAAGTCCTTTAATTAATAACTATGCCACTAGACCACATCTTCAATTGTAATGCCATATAAATAATTCCACTTAAACACCGCTTGTGCCGAAGACAGAATAAACAGACATCATAGTAACCACCTTGAACATCAAGCAAATCTAAAAGAGAGCATGCGTGTTTCTCCCAACGTGAAAAACTTGCCTCACTTTCCTTCGAGATTCGCTATTTTTAGCCTGAAATTACAAAAAATGCGCCGTCCGCATAAAACTCAAAAAGGCTGTGGTACCGTGATTTCATTGCTGCCCTGAATTCAATGCGGCTGAAATGAAAAACGTCAGGGCTCGAAGGGAGCGTGTTCCTATTTGCTCCCGAGTTTCTTTGGAGAGGGGCAGTTTGGTAATTTCGCAACAGGACAAACAGTTGGGAACTTCAACTAAATAATAAAACAGGTACCGAAATACATCAGTAAAGCAGATACTCCTTACTGGCACGAGACCTAGAAACAACACTTTGAAAATAAATAAATCTGGTGTCCTTGAGCGAAGTCCCTAACCGACCCAGCTGCTGAAGTAAGAGGTTGATGCTCTGTGGCAGCACGGCCCGGGATTGGCTGATATTTTCATTGCAATCTCCAAGTGGAGAGGAATCTAGCAGCTACAGACAGCGCGCGGGAGTGAGGCAAAGCGGTTCCACAATGAAGTCTGGCATGAACAGAATCATTCTACAAACCAGTAAGAACTCTGCTTTGCCGTGTTACCATAACAAAGAGCTCGCCGGGCTCTTAAAGAGGCAGAACTTTCATTTACGGTCTAGCGACTGAAAACAGCTCGACCAAAAAAACACAGTGGAGCCGTCACCCTAAAAGTAGTGTGTCGTCGAAAATTATTATTCGTGTCTATAAATTAGGATGGTGAACTCTAATCGTCTCTGCATCGAATAAGGCACGCAGAGTCTGTAAGAGAGAGAGTGGGGAGGAGAGGAGGAGGGGGGAGGAGAGTAGGAGGAGGAGGGGGGAGGAGAGTAGGGGAGGCACGGCCTAGCGGCCGTGCAACCAAGAAGTGAGGGGGCGGAGCTGGGGAGGCTGTGAGAGAGAGAGTGGGCAAGGCAGGCGGCTGGGGGCATGTGGGCTTTGCCGTGTTACCATAACAAAGAGCTCGCCGGGCTCTTAAAGAGGCAGAACTTTCATTTACGGTCTAGCGACTGAAAACAGCTCGACCAAAAAAACACAGTGGAGCCGTCGCCCTAAAAGTAGTGTGTCGTCGAAAATTATTATTCGTGTCTATAAATTTGGATGGTGAACTCTAATCGTCTCTGCATCGAATAAGGCACGCAGAGTCTGTAAGAGAGAGAGTGGGGAGGAGAGTAGGAGGAGGAGGGGGGAGGAGAGTAGGGGAGGCACGGCCTAGCGGCCGTGCAACCAAGAAGTGAGGGGCGGAGCTGGGGGAGGCTGTGAGAGAGAGAGTGGGCAAGGCAGGCGGCTGGGGGCATGTGCACGCGCTTTTAAGCTCAATGCGCATGCGCATTGAGCTTAAATTTCACGGGCACTGCAAGGAATCGCCACGATTCCTTGCAAGTTGGTTCCTTGCAAGTTGGTTAAAGAGTGTTTAAGCCCCCATAGTCTCGCAAGCTCGATGCGCATGCGCATCGACAGGCGAGACCTAAAAACCCATCCCTGCCTTTGAAAGGTTAGAAATCCTCGAAACCGGCTGCACGCTTTCTACTGGTATTTATAATGCAATGTTTGGCAAATTTGGACTGTTTGGCAATAAAGCAAGGCACTGGAAGTTGGGGATGGGCTGGGCTGCCTCAAAAAGGGCATGTGTGGGGCATAGGATTTAGGAAGAATTAAGCCAGCTTGACTCGAGCCTGGCTGGTGGTGCACCCGCCCGAAGAGGGCCCTCAGGGCCGTGTTTTCATTTGTGTGCCACTGCACTGCCAGTGCCACAATCACATTTTTAACTTAAAGTTAGTCAGTATATGCATAAGGGAGTAAATATGCAACAGTTTTTAAACAATTGGGCCACAACCACATACACTTGTTCAAGATTCTTTCACGAAATGACAACCAACGAAAGGCTTCAAGAGCTGACACAACATTGCCATATTAAGGAAGGCTATGGGATAGGTGGGCCACCACAATCATGAATAAAATGTAACCCGAGACTACTAGGGATTCTCCTGGTTTGGATTCTGACAGACACATGTAACTGATTGTTTTAATGACTATCTTGGGACGTAGATCAGAGAACTGTAAATATGATCTACACTTGTGTGTCATCAGTAATCTCTGTAGAGGTCACATCCTTACCATATACAGGAAGAACCGTCTGAGTGAAAGTACACAATCATATCATATCATATATACAGTATTTATATTATAAATTAAAATTATTCTATTTAATTAATTCTCAGACTCTCTAGCAGTCTCGTCTCAGAGTCAGACTCTCACTGTTCCAAATTGAAGGGTCGGGCCCGGGGAAGAGTCGAGATAGTGCCGGAGTCGGACAGGTGTTCTCTGATGATCGTCCGTCGGTGGCGTTGGTATAATAATTGTTCTTTATTCTGACGATGAGGACGCACAGTCACAGTGGTACCACCGCTAACTCACGGACTCTCCCTGGCGGGAGCGTTATCACCGTGACGTGTCAGAGTTGCGCACTGCGCACGGGGGCTGACTGTCCCAGGGCCGTCACGTTATTGGTAGTAGGGCTAAGATTGACGGCCCTGGGACCCAAACTGCTGGCTGGCTGGGCAAGTAAGTGAAAATGAAATTAAAACAACGCTGCCATTGCTTGGTGGTATGCATAACTGGGTCGTGCCGCCAGCTTCGGGAATTCAACCTGGCTGATTAGTGTGTGTGACCCATCCCGTGCAGATTGCGGACCGGGGTCGGAGCCGGAGGCCGCCAAATCCTGCCAGGGGGCCGCCAGTACCAGTGATCCTTCCGATCCTCGTCGTGGCGGCCCCTGGGGTTTGGCAGCCCTGTGCAGGTGCACACTTTGCACATGCCTAGGGCCGGCCCTGCGTTTGCTATTTGTCTGAGGTTGAAGAAGACTGTAAAGATATTTTTTTTACAAAAAGTAGGTTCGTGGGAAACAACTGCCACAAAGTCTCACATTTAGTGGAAAAAAGTTGCTTGCAAAAAAGCTTTTGTGGGAAAATTGTTCTGCAAAGAATGCTTGATGCAATGCTTTGTAACGCTGAAAAGCTTCAAAGTGTGCACTGTCTGTCGACCTCATAAAAGTGTGGGAAAACATTCAGTTTTACAATGCCATGATTTTAAAGGGGATATGCCCAATATAGTCCCAGGAGGGCCAGATCAATGGCAGATTTTCAGGATAACCGCAGACTATGTAAATGAGTTTGGTTTAGATTCACAGAATATAACCTATTTTTAAACAATGTCTTGGAATCTGGCATGGACCCAACCCTCCTTGAACTTCGTTTTATATGTGTGAGTTTTCCTGTTTTACATTGAAAAGATGTCTACTCTTTGCAGGTAGTTTTTTTAATTGATTTATTTATTTTGGGAAAACATGCGTCTAACCTTCTAACCTTTGCACCAAACCGAAGTGACTTGTGACATATGTTAAAATAACATCAACGTACTAATAAGCGGCTTTTAAAAAATGCAGACGTATTATTATAAGCAATGGACAGCCTAAGGGTGTGTGCATTAGGTATGCGCTGTTGTGTCCCAGAGATCAGAACTTTCACAGATCCGGTGGGTTTTGAAATGAAACTCTCCATGCCCGGAGTGTGAGCGCTCCCATTACAGGGAAGGGTTGACAGGTGGCAGGGGGCTGCCAGTGCCAGTGATCCTTCCGATCCTCGTCGTGGCGGCCCTGTGCAGGTGCACACTTTGCACATGCCTAGGGCCGGCCCTGACATTACAGAAAGATATGCCCCTACTAAAAAAGAAAGCATAGTTTTCTAATATCAAGTTGGCAATTTCAAAGTAGTTAAAAGTAACGATCAATCTTTCCACGTAACCGCCAATGAGCTATCACTATCATTGATTCTCATCATCCTTAATTGTTCTAAATTTGCTAAACTTTTTAAAAAGTGCACGATTCAAGCTGTCAATTTCATCCTCAAATAATACAATCAAGAGTTAACATTCATTTGCACTTTAGGATAGATTAATCCTGTGACAGAATGATCAATAAGTGGCCCATATTCCAAGCTAGGGTTATAACCTTGCGTATTTGGATTCAAGGTGAAAAGGAACATCAGGGAATTGCGTTTGTGAAACCAATCCTCTAATTTGTGGACAATGTTATGAACTGTTTTTAACCCCCTTTTGCCTTGATTAGGTGGGAAAATCAATTATATGAACTGTATGAAATGTGTTTTTAATAAGCTAAGTTTTATTGTGTCCTTGTATTGTATCTTTTATGGTCTAAACGACCGAAATAAAGAATTTTTGGATTGGATTGAAACCAATCTCTGCCTTAGCTGGCTGGGGCTTTATCCGGCAAAAATTGAGGATATTGTTAACCAGCTATTGAAACCTGCATGAAATCGAAATTGCAAGGATTTATACATGGTTTGATTTAATGTTAAAAACTTCTATGGCAGCATTTCGTACAATATGGAATTACAAGCCATGGAATCAGAACACGCATCCTAAAATGAAATCACAATCTGGTAAGCAGCTAAAACTCAGAAACTATGCAACTGCACACATGTAGTGTACGCAATTAAATATAAAGCAGGGCCCACAAGGAAAGCACAGAGTATACAGATCAGCCTCTCACAAGGGTCCTACGTTTACACAATCTACAGGAATCTAGGTCCCAAACTACTAACAGTTGGGGCAATATTTCTTCTTTCAGCATATGATAAAGTATTAGAACCATATTAACGTATGTTAACACACCCACGCTAAAGGCCTTACTTCTTCACCGGATTACTCCTGGTCCAGGACACGAGTTTCCAAAGAGCTGCCTATATTTATTTTGAAAGTTTTACATAGCGCGAACAGGATCTTTGCAGATATCAGAGCGCTTTACACGGCTGGGAATGCCAGCAAGAGAGTGGGGTTACACATAAGTAGTACAGCACATCAATAATACAAATATAACAGTTAAGTGTGTGCATAGATAGTCAGTAGCATCAATAATATAGGTGAGATACATAGTCATAGAGTTCGAACAGCGATTTAAATGTGTGCGTAGATAGTTAGTAGCAACAATAATTCAGGTGAAATACATAGTCATAGAGTTCGAACAAAGTAATACAGGTCGGAGCAGGGTCTTTCCAAATCCACGCTAATAGGTCAAGTGTATTTGGCCATAAAAATAGCTTTTACTTCTTTCTTAAAAAGTGTGAAGGAGGAGATGAGCCTGGTTTCAGGAGGGAGTGAGTTCCAGATCCTGGGTGCCATTCCTGAGAAAGAGCGTTTATAGGTTTTTACCTTCCGGAATCTTCGAGGTTTTAGCAGAAGATTGTCTGTGCCTCTAGTTTTTCTAGAGCCGCCAGAGATTGACAGCTTCTGAGTGAGGTATCCGGGAGAGCTCAGGTGTAGAGCCTTGTGTGTCATGCAGGCGATTTTCAAATGTATTCTGGCTTCAAAAGGTAGCCAGTCCAGTGTTTTCAGATCAGGGGTGATGTGCGAGTGTTTTTTTGATCCAGTGATGAGTCTGGCTGCAGCGTTTAGAGAGGCTCTTAGGGGTGCAGTGCTGGTTAACGGGAGACCGCAAAGGGCGGTGCTGCCGTATTCAATTCGCGGGATTACTAGAGCTTGTACTGCAGTTTGGAAGTCTTTGGCTGGTAGGAAGGGTTTAAGTTTCCTCAGTGTATTGATTTGGAAGTTCGCTCCCTTAGTAGCCTTGCTGATATGATGCTGCATGTTAAGGTTGGAGTCGAGGGTTATGCCTAAAGATTTCGCTGAGTCCACTATGATGGGTTGGACATTGAGTGCAGTTAACCGTTTAAGCCAGGTTTGCGTGATGGGGATCTTCGCGGGAGGTGTGATCAGCAGGAATTCTGTTTTCAGAGCATTGAGTTTGAGATGATTATCAGCAAGCCAGGATTGGGTGCTTCTGATCGTAGAGTTCAGTAGTAAAATGTCGTTGGGGGATTGTAATTTGAGATATAGTTGGGTGTCATCTGCGTACATGTGAAAAAGTACATTGGATGCTTGGAGCAAGGTGGTGAGAGGTTCCATAACTAGGTTGAACAGGGTTGGTGATAGGGAAGATCCTTGGGGGACGCCTAACGACACAGGTATTGGAGAGGACATCAGGTTGTTACTCTTGAATTTCTGCGACCTGTTGTGTAAAAAGGAGGTGAACCACTTGAGAACAGTCCCAGAAAGACCCATTCTTGTGCTCAAAAGATCGAGTAACTTCTCATGTTTGACAGTGTCGAATGCCGAAGAGAGATCAAGCAGGATGAGGAGGCAGGTATCACCTTGGTCTAGGATTTGAAGGGCGTCGTCAATTATGTGAGTCATAGCTGTTTCAGTGCTGTGTCCTGCTCGGAAGCCTGATTGATGCGGGTTGAGGAGATCAAACAGGTCGATATGTTTAGTCAGTTGTAGTTGAGCGCATTTTTCCAATAATTTGGCGAGAGTGGGAATATTGGTAATGGGACGGTAGTTGTTTAGGTCGGATGGGTCGGCAGTAGGTTTCTTTAGCAAAGGTGTGACTTGTCCAACTTTGAGGGAGTCCGGGATGGTTCCTTCTTGGAGCGAGCTGTTGATGATTTTAGTCCAGAGAGGAAGGAGCAGTGGGATGAAATCTTTGACAGCGTTAGCAGGGAGGGGATCCGAGAGGTGATTGGAAGGTTTCAAGGTGTTGAGCAGTTTGCCTATTTCTTCTACGGAGTAGGTTTCAAAGGTTGACCATGTTGCATTGTTTTTAGGTTCGGTGGGTGTTATGCAGTTGAGTGTGCTGTGGAGTCTTGCGTCAGCGCGGAGATCATTCTTTATGTTGTCAGTTTTTTGGGTAAAGAAAGTGGCAAAGTCTTCACAGGAGGGTGCTTCGTGCAAGGTACTGAGAGGTTGGGGTTGTTCCTTGGCTTGTGTTCTGATTAACTCAAACAGTTTTCTAGGGCGATTTTTTGCTTGGTCGAGCTGGAGGCTGAAGAAGTTTGCTTTTGAGCGCTTTATTTTCCTGAAGTAGGCGTTTCTCTTTCTTCAGTGTTTTCAGGTGTAGTGCAGAGGGAGCTGTCCTCCAGGTGCGCTCTGCCAATCTCATGGCTCGTCTATCTTCATTGAGACTCCCGTCGTACCATGGGTTGGAGATTTTAGCGGAGACTCTTTTTAGCTGCAAGGGAGCAGCCTCATTAATTATTGAGGTCACTGCGCTATGATAGTGGTCAGTCAGGGATTGGACATCTGTAACGCCAGTAGGGGGGAGTAGGAGGTCGCGACTGTTCGGGGGTAAGGATAATGGGTTGAGTCTTTTCAGGTCTCTTTTCCAGACTTTAGGTCTGGTGGGTTGAACAGAGTTGAGTTTGACTTTTTCATTGATGTGAAATGTAACAATATGATGGTCTGACCAGTCACAGGGTTGAATAGCCTCAAGTTGAGTAGCACCCTCTTTGGCGATGATAAGGTCGAGGATAGAGCCTTTCTCGTGGGTCGGGCTGTTGCATAATTGTGTGAGGTCCAGGGCGCTGAGGAAGCTTTTAAGACTATTTACCACTGCATCGTTAAGATCGTTCCAATGGAGGTTGAAGTCGCCCAGGTATATTTGGGTGAGCTGTCGTCCTGCGTTGGTTGAAATCAGGTCCATCATTTGCTGGGCGAATACGAGGTGGTCTCTGGGAGGGTGGTAAATGCCATGGAGAGAGCATATCGGTTTGCCATCACTGATGATATCGAGGCAGATGTATTCGTAGGAAGTTGGAGAGGGTAGGGACGGCACGGAAACTGTCAGAACAGAAAGGCTGTTCCTGTATATGCGTGCGATTCCGCCACCTATCTTGCCAGACCGGTCAAGCCTAATGATGTGGTAGTTAGGGGGGACCAGAATGTCCATTATAGGTGTAGAGGATTCGGTTAACCAGGTTTCAGTCAGGATGATTAGGTCAAGGTCCAATCTTAGGATGAGATCAGCGATGGCGGCAGAGTGTTTAGAAGCCGATCTGCAGTTTAGGAGAGTGCATTTGAAACGGGGTGTGTCTGGAGAGGAAGAGGGTACTAGAGAGAGGGGGACTTTTCTAAGGTTATTTGGGACGGATACTCTGTTAAGAGTGGAGGATCTGCGGGGGTTAGAGTGTATTGTGGGGATGGGGAGGTGCGAGTTGTGAGGTTTAGCGGAGCTTGGTCGTAGGAGCGGAGGAGGGAGAGAGTGTCGAGGTCCGATAGAGGGTTGCATGTACGAAGGGGGCGGTTGTTGCGATTGTGGGCGGGGATCGCGGTCCAGTGAGTGCGGCGGTTGTGCTTGTTGCGATTGTGGGCATGGATCGCGGTCCGGTGCGAGGGACATGGCTTAGGAGCGTCGTCGGGAGGGGAGCAGGTTGAGAGGGGGGGTGGTGGTGAGTGAGGCGAGTCTAGGGGGTGTGGTGAGCAGCTCTTTGATGGTGTGCATGTCTTCCTTGATGGTGTGAATTTCTTCTTTGAGTTGTAGGAGGAAGGACATAATCTTGTCTAGCGTGGGGTGAGTATTAGTGCTGGGGGGTGGAAGTCATGGTTGGGTGGCTGACCTGGGACTTAGCGTGCGGGTGGGGGGGAGGGTTAGTGTTCATGCAGGGCTCCGTGTTGTCGTTGTGCGGGTTGGTGTTAGGGAGAGAGGGTAAGGAGGCGATGGGAGTGGATGAAGTATGGAGGAGATTGGAGGCGTGGATTCATGGCAGGCGGAGAGAGCGGGGTGGAAGTGGAGTGTATGATGGTGGTGAAGGGGGAGCCTGAAGGGAAGTGAGGGCTGAGAGTGGGGGGGGGGGGGGGGGGGAGGGGGGGGGGGAAGTTGAGGTTGGAGATGGTCCTGTCGTGGGGCGGGGGAGTTAAGATAGTAGATGTGGTGTGCTCTGTATGGTTAGTTAGCGTGTGGAAGTGGGGGCTGAGAGAGGGGGTGGACAGGGTG
Organism: Lissotriton vulgaris; assembly: GCF_964263255.1. Taxonomy (NCBI): domain Eukaryota; kingdom Metazoa; phylum Chordata; class Amphibia; order Caudata; family Salamandridae; genus Lissotriton; species Lissotriton vulgaris. Next base: position 117,195,514 of record NC_141699.1, read on the forward strand.
TGGGATTTGTCGCTATGTGTGTCGATCTGGTGCTGAACTAGGTTAGAGGGGTTCTATGGTGTCAGGGGGGAGAGGATGGGTGGGAGTATTATGAGTGGGTGTCACCGGGGTGGGAGTGTGGGGTCGGCTGGTGTGTGATGGGAGGTTATTTAGGTCTGCGATTGCAGAGTGTGGGGTGGTTGCAGCAGGTGGGTGAGTGACTGTTGTGTTGGGGGAGGAGGTGAGGTGTAGGTAGGTAAGAAGAGTTGTCGGTGGGGGCTGTGAGGTCTAGGGTGATAATACTGGAGGGGATGCGAGTGGAGGTCCGATGGTTGGAGAGGTTCTCTTTGAAAGTGGGGAACAGGTTGTCTAGTAGTTCCAGGTTCCTGTCTGTGGATTGAATTAGGACAATCCCGTTATTGTAGACAGTAATAGTGGTTCTGCCTAGGAAGAGTTGGGAAGGTGTGATGGAGAGAGTTAAGCAGTGAGCGGATTTCCTGGTGGTGGAGACAGTGAGTAGTGTGAGGAACATTTTTCTCCATTGAGCTCTGCGAGAGGTGTGGAAGATGATATCGATGTTAAGGGATCCATTGACTGGTGAGAAGTAGGTGTCGACAAAGGGGATTTCAGGGTGAGACCTCAGGAAGTTGTGTTTAAAGCGTTTAGCTGCTTTTTTGGTGAGTGCGGATGGGTAGTTGATTTTATATGTGTGCTTGCCGATGGGCTCCATGCTGGGATGGCGGTATATGTGTAGGTGAGTGTGGCGGTAAAGGTGGGTGTGGGAGGGTAGATGATAGTGCGACACGTGCGCAAAGAACAAATGAGATAATCCTATGGGTAACTGTTCTATTGGAGTCGTAACAGGGTTATTGATTGAAATTGTGTTTCAGTAGGTGGTTTAACCCAATTACCCGCAATTTCCCCAGAAGTAAATATATTGGGCTAATAATGACACTGGTCACATTTAGATAGTCCTGTTTCTGCCTTCATATGTAAATATGTCTGGTAGGGGCTCCTTCAGTACTATGGCCCTTCCCACATTCCCTAATCTAACAACTTGTGTGTATAATGCATATAGATTATCCAAGAGAGCAACACTTGTAGTCACATATTTTGTAGCTGGAACACCAGAACAGTAAGTAACCTGTAACAATACAAGCCAGAGGTAGCAAGCATAGGTAATTAAAATCTAAAGCTAACGCCAGACCATGTGGCTTTACCAATGCTTGTTGGCATGACCCTGCTCACTGTTGCCCATCAAAATGTTTGTTTCAGTGGGCAGGCAGGAGAAGGCGACAAGTGAACAATGATATTCGCTATTTTAGAGAAAGGGGGATTATTAATCGCACCATGACTAGCCACAGCACCCTTTCAATGTTCATGGGTTGCACAAGTCACACCTGGAATCGTGTTGTCCTCGCTTTGCTTTATCAGGTGCGAGATTGAATAGTCACTGCAGCGGCTTGTGGCAAATTCACTTTTTGCAGCAGCTATGGTGGCCATAGAGAACTAGTGCAAACATATGGTCTCTTCTCAGTCTTCAGTCATTTTAGGCATTGTGTGACAAAGCTGTTAATGTCCGAAGTTTGTGCCAGTAGGTTGCTCAGGAAGACGTTAATTAGCCATTACCACAACAGAGGAAATGCAATAAAAAAAATGTTCAGTTTCTGCTTTATACTAATAAGTTTTGTCATCTTGAGTGACATTTAGTTTTGTTTATGTGACCCAATAACTTTTTGTAATGCTGCTGTCCCCCAAAAAAATTTAAAAAAACGTGCGAATTTACCGCCAGAAGCAGTTTCATCATTCCACACTAATGTGTATCCACTGCTGTTGCGTGAGCTTTATTTATCGACCTAAGATACTGGGTGCTACTTGGATCAGTAAAAAAATAACCGTTTTAGGCACACAAGTGCCAAAAAAATGGACAGCAGTGCATGAGGAGACATACAATGTAAGTGGGGGAGGGGAAAAGTACCGGGGTGGAAACAGGGGTGTGGTGGGGGGGTTTGCCATGTGAACTACTCGCCAAAGGGGGGGGGTCATTAGGGGCGGGTAGAGGCGAGGAACAGTTGGAAGGTACATGGAGTGCGTAACTTGGAGTGGGAGGGTAGATGCCCAAGTGATGGGTAAATTGATCCAGGGGGCGGACAAACTAGGACCAGATCAGTTAGACTGTAGCTGTGCCATGGCTTGCTAGCCGATACTCCGTTTCCCCGGCGATCGAAACTATAATCAGAAGCATCCATCTCGGCCCAGCATTTTAGGACTTTAAAGTACACACTGAGTCATCAACATGGCCATGCGACCATCACCAAGCTACTTGGATCTCCCATTGAAAGACACGTGCAGCTAGGAGGGGGGACACAAAATCGGTGACTTTTCCAATAGAGGGTTATCATCTCAGAGCCATGGGTGCTGCATGTTGTCAGCCATGGTTTAGCTCTTCCTCTTTAGACAGCTTAGTCCGTACCTCCTAATTTTGCTTAGACTTCAGAACATGAGCCCCATCTTAACCAAAGCAGAGGTGAGTGACAGGCTTCCTTAAAGACCCCCTACCTAAGGGTTCTGAGTGACAAATGCAGTAGGAATGCCGCAGTTGAATAACTGCGACATCTCATCCCCCTCCCCAAGCAGTCCTCAAAATCTCCATCAGCGCAGAGCCAGCACTGGCAGGTTCTCAAGCGAGCCCGGTCAAAACAGCCTGAAATTCCAGCAGGACAAAGCAACTGTGGACAAGTGTTACATCGGCAGGAAATAACCAGATTGGTGATCTTGCCAGTGGTTCCCAGTGACAGCAGTACGCTTTCCAACCTACATGCACAACCCATTTTGCTGACAGGAACTAGAAGTGTTTTCCTCCCCCAATAGTACATGTGCCATATCCAGTCTTTAAGATCTCATTTGAGGTACTGGACTTGTAAACCGGGGGTTCCAACTTTTAACACGATTGCCTAGAATATTAACCTAATCGAGTTGCCTACTCCTCGATAAGGACGTTATAGGCCACGTGTATCCCTTATTTATTACCACTTTCAGTTTTGAACTTGGGTCAATTAAAAATATAATGCAGCTAGCATAAGGAGTGGGTATTGAAAGGTTACAACAGACTTTTTCTACTCCGTAGAACGACTTTCCCCACAAGTAGAGCATCGTGACCACAGCAACAATTGTATGAAGATCAGACGTTGATTATAGAAAAGTAACACGGATACATTGAAATACAGCCCGATACCATAAAAGCCCATTGAAATAACGAGATATGAAAAAGGAACATTTATTGAAAGAACATTTTGAAAATAAATACAAATGTAAGCTTTCTTCAAGATCTTCACGGCTCGTGAAACAGTGTGCACACCAGGTTCCATAGTCCATCACAAAAGGACATACATCGAAAGGGAGCAAAAGACAGAGGGATTGTTCCCATGGCAAGGCTATGCCCCATCTCAGGCATTTGGAATCATTTCAAGTCTGTATTTGGGTTTTTGCTCATCAGTTCATACTCCACTCTAGCCAGATTTGAAGAGAAGGATAGCAACTTGGCCCAGGTAGAAATAGATGAAGTGTTTCGTCTCGTGCGTCACGTAGCTGCCGAAGTTTCTACCAACAATACAGTGCCATGTTGGGTTGTACTTCTTGTCAAACTCCTAAAAGAAGAAAAAATACTGCTTAGTTCGAAATTTAAGTTTGTAAAGACCTCACACGTTCGCACTAACCGAGTGAAGTAGCACTAGACTGGAGCACATTAGTGTCATTGAATAACTCCCAACGTGAGCCACTAAACTGCTTACACGCTGAACTTGCCATCGCGAATTGATTGGACTTCATTAGTACAGTAGGGCAGTAAGGATAATTCATGCACCCCCTAAATTATATTTCACCATACGTGACTTCATGCTGCCCAACATACTGTTTAACCCGCCCACTCTTTCCCTCCACCCTCAAATGAAATGTGCTTTTAGTGGCCAATATATTGAGTACTAGCCCCCAATACCTCGCAAATTTAACTGGAGATTGAACAATCCTCCGAGTTTGTTGAATTAGATATCGAACTATGGTCACCAGGCTTTTGTAGATTAATAGCCAGGCTCTGGTTGGTATATCTCATTATGTTCGTATGGTCTTGTAAAACAGATTTGACAGATACCCGAGAAATCTAATAATGACGTAGCATATAGTATAGATACAAATGAAAGGCCCATTCAAACAACGGGTCAACATTCTGTATCCAGGCAACAGATCCGGCGGCAAACGCAGAGGCTCCGCTGAAAGGGGCACTGACGTTAGAGCATTTATCACGTCAGGAGAAGCATAGTAAAACGCACGATGCTGCAGAGACTACAGAAGCGCTAGTTGGTTAAAAATAGCACATCTACTCTGTGGAACACCATTTTGGAATTCTAGCCATGGTTTATGATAAATATACCTTTTTTATGTGGGCTGCTATGTCTTTCTCAATGTTGTACTTCTCCAAGGCCTGCGTGGCACATTCCACTGAATCCTGCTGCATCTCCTCGGACATGTCAGCATTTTTGATGACTGCTTTTCTCTCAGACATGTTTGACACCTATAAGGGCAAAACAAAGGTACAGTTGAAACATGACGGCGTCACTACATAAACTATGCTGAAAACCAGGTCTACATTCGCTTTTCCAGTTACTGTACTTTAGATACATTCAAGTATTAACTATGAAAACAATACTGCGAAAAGTGTAACTTGGACCGTACCCCCTACACACTGATAAAGAACCCATGTAGAACTGCGAGGAATACTCAAGTTAACGCGGTGAATTATCACTTGGCAACAATTTCCGTGTGTGAGATTTCAATTATCAATGCTATGCATTCTGAATAGACTAAAACCCCAATAAAATGAACAATTCGCGTTTGTTTAAAAAATAAACTCAGAAACGGCTCGGATGTGCCAGAACTGCGCCACGCGGACAATAAAAATATTCCCATTTGGAGGCCGGTGTCTGGGCTCCGCTGTATCTCCGCCCCCGAGGCACGGCCATGCCTAATTAGGAGGGGTCTGTGTCAGCCAGCTTGTCAGCATGGCGTACTATCTGCTGCGCAGCTGGCGGCCCGGCTGCGCCTTTCGCCGCTCCGGCACGAGGCTGGCAGCAATCGGCATGGCCCGCACCGGTCGGCAGATCTGAACCCCGTGGTCAAGCCGATGAGCAGCCTGACCACCAGCCATCACCCCCACCCCCTTCTCCGTTTCAGCAAGTGGAGCATGGCTTTGTACCCACGTTACCCAGGGGTCACACTCTTCCCAGCTATTTTCCGTCTGCCCCAAGGTCTCGTACTAGAGGTCGTGTACACATTAAAATACAACTTATCATCGCCTATAGTCCGAGCGCCTAAGAGATGGAGTACGGGTCACGCAGAGTATCCCAGGATGACGCCTCCCGGTCCTGCCCCTCCCGGGTCTACCATCTGCCTACGGGGTTGCACCGCCTAGCGCTTTTTTTTGGCTTTAAATTCCCCCTCATGGCCCTCCCCCCTGTCACTTTCTCAAGCCCTCACTCTGCCCTCCCGCCCCGCTTTACCTATATGGGAGTCCCCCATGCACCTGGATTTTTGAGGACACCCTTTATCCCCACCCCACCAAGATTTTTAAGGACCCCCCCGCCCCGCCCGCTTATTTCTCACGCCTATGAATACGGCAAGGTCTCGCCCCATGCTCCGGAACCCTTAACTGCCTCATCTTTTACAGGCTTCACCCAGGTCCTTCATGCTCTTGGAAAAATCCCGCCCGAGTGTCACGCCCCCCATTACAGGAGTGTCGCACCAGACCGCTCGGTAGGACTCTCCTCTCGCGCCCCTGTAAGTTTAAACAGGGTGCGGATCCCCAACGGATTCGGAGGGACGCGCCCCTCTTATTTCCCCTCAATCACAGCTCTCCCTGGAGGTCTGGATCGTTGTACACGCGCCCTAACCGATCTCCGGCCCACATCTAACGCGGTCAGCCGCGGCCTCTCTGCCGCACATCTCTCGCCTGCGGCATCCCTCACCTGGCTCTTCTCCCAGCTGCAGCCCACTCGTCCTTTCTGTCGATCCCGCGCGGAGTGAGCGTGCCTCTACCCCCGCGCCTCTCCTAGTACTTTCCCTCCCCCGCTCGACCAACCTCTTGGGACCGTCCATTGGTTGGCGCCTTAGCTCGCGCTGCCTCTGATTGGCGGAGCTGCCGCTGTTCCCCCGGCTCTTACGCTCGCATTTTATTTCAGACCACAATGCACAGCGACAGTGGCGTCCTTCTCCATGGGGACGAGGAGAGGGTGTAACTGGACTTTGTTCCCTTGGCTACTCAAGGAAGGGTCAGGAGTGGTCAAGGCCTAGACGGTTTTGCGGCCCTTTATACTTAGAATGAAACTCAGTTAGAAATGTCACTCAGTTTGCACTTAGCACCATAATGTATGGAACAATACAACTATACATTATTTCATGTATGGTAATTATGATAATCTGCACGAATCATATATAGTGCCTTTTAGAGTTTGGCGGATGGTGTACTTGTCCCCTCAAGTGACGGACTACCCTGTCCACCAAACTGACGGTCCTGCCCACTGTACTTAGAGTCAGTTAGGTCCTCATGTTTTTGCCCACGTTGCCCCCCATTCGTTTCGCTGGCGGAAACATTACATAAACAGCCTGACGGATTCAGAACAAGTACGGCACAATGTCCGCACTATTTAAAGTGGTCAGTTTGATGTACTATTTTCCATTCGGGACAGTGAGTGAAGACATGGTGGTCCCAGACAGAGCAAGCATTGGCTTATACAATAGGTCTCGCCTTTGGGACCTTAAAATTTTTAAGTTATGCTTTACATTATCGTGGGCGAAAGCTAACATATTAGGCATATGATAGAACTGCATTGAGAAGTACGTATTTAATGTGTTATGTTGTATAACTAACCTGCGGATACAGATGACCAATATTAACAAGCATTTGCAATGCAATAGGTCTCGCATTAGGAAAGTTTGAGCTATTGGTATTGTAAATGACAAATTATTTATTTACTTGTTGGTTTTGAAAATAGCGAAATTAATAGCTTTGCTATTTACAATGCCAATAGTTTTAACTTTCGCAAATGTGAAACCTATAGCATTTGTAATGCAATATGTGTTGTATTTACGTGACTTAGATGTATTGATATTACAAATAAAAATGGCTTTTATTTTTTTAATACTTATCTAAATGTTATTGTAATTTATAATGGCAATAGCTTTTGTAAATGACTTTTCTGAAGATTATGTTCATTGTATTTTATTGTGACGAAAATCCAAGAACAGAAGTGAAATATTAACATTTTTTTGTGACATTTGTAATAAAGCTTGAAACATTGAGAGGACATATTTGAACCAGTTGTTGTTGAATAGTTGCACAGATTGATGCTGTGGTGGCGCAGAGTGATGTTGTGGTGGCGACGAGTGATGCTGTGGCGTTCAGTGATGCTGTGGTAGCGCATAGTGAGGTTGTGGTGCCCCTGAGTGATGCTGTGGTGGTGCTGAGTGATGCGCTAGATAGAGGGAGGGTGATAGATAGAGGGAGGGCGATCGATAGAGGGAGGGCATTAGATAGATAGACAGATAGATAGAGTGATGGCGATAGATAGACAGATAACGTTATTTATGTTGCATTGAGTAGAGTGTAAGTATGAGGTGTGAAATTATATGGCACTGAGTGGTATTATGTGGAGTGTATTTACGTTGCATTGAGAAGAGTGTAGTTATGTGGCGTGTAATTATGTGGCACTGAGTGGTAATCTGGGGAGTGTATGTTGTATTCAGTAGAGTGTAATTTTGTGCAGTGTAATTATGTGGCACTGAGTGGTATTTGGAGTGTATGTTGCATTGAGTGCAGTGTTAGTATGTAGCATATAATTATGTGGCACTGTGTGGTATTATACGGAGTGTATTTATGTTGCATTGAGTAGAGTGTAATTACGTTGCATGTAGTTATGTGGCACTGACTGGTATTATGAGGAGTGCATGTTGTATTTAGTAGAGTGTAATAGTGTGGCGTGTAATTATGTGGCACTGAGTGGTATTGTTCGGAGTGTATGTTGCATTGAGTGCAGTGTAATTATGTAGCATATAATTATGAGACACTGACTAATATTGTGTGGAGTGTGTGTTGCATTCAGTAGAGTGTAATTATGTAGTGTGTAATTATGTGGCACTGAGTGGTATTTGGAGTGTATGTGCATAGAGTGCAGTGTCATTATGTTGCATATAACTATGTGACACTGAGTGATATTTGGAGTGTATGCTGCATTGAGTGCAGTGTAATTATGTGGTGTGTAATTATGTGGCACTGAGTGGTATTTGGAGTGTGTGTTGAATTGCATGCTATGTAATTATGTGGCATGTAATTATGTGGCACTGAGTGGTATTTGGAGTGTAGGTTGCATTGAGTGCAGTGAAATTATGTGGCGTGTAATTATGTGGCACTGAGTGGTATTTGGAGTGTATGTTGCATTGAATGCAGTGTAATTATGTGGCGTGTATTTATGTGACACTGAGTGGTATTTGGAATGTATGTTGCATTGATTGCAGTGTAATGATATGGCGTGTAATTATGTGGCACAGAGTGGTATTTGGAGTCTATGTGGCATTGAGTGCAGTGTAATTATGTGGTGTGTAATTATGTGGCACTGAGTGGAATTTGGAATGTATGTTGCATTGAGTGCTGTGTAATTATGTGGCGTGTAATTATGTGGCACTGAGTGGGATTTGGAGTGTATGTTTCATTGAGTGCAGTGTAATTATGTGGAGTGTAATTATGTGGTACTGAGTTGTATTTGGAGAGAATGTTGCATTGAGTGCAGTTTAATTATGTGGTGTGTAATTATGTGGCACTGAGTGGTATTGTGTGGAGTGTGTGTTGTATTCGGTAGAGTGAAATTGTGTGGCGTGGCTGGCTGGCTGGATGGATGATGGATGGATGAATGGACAGTGTAAGAGAGAGTTCATACAGTGACTGAGAGCTTGGGAAGGACAGAGGAAGAGAAAACGTGTAATAAAGAGGGACGGAAAAACAGAAGATGAGTTAGAAACAGAAGAAAGCGAGAGAGAACAGAGAGAGAGAGAGAGGGAATGCTGAAGAGGGACAGAGAGGGTGAACACGTAAGATTGATTGATAGAGAATGAGGGGCAAAGAAAATGAGTGAAAAAGAAAGGATGAATGGAGAGAGGGGGAGATAACAAAGGCAAAGAATGAGAGAGACTTAGAAGGAAAAGAGGAGGAGTGAGAGAAAGAGAAAAATACTAGAGAATGGGAGAAACACAAGGCAAAGGGAGAGTATAATAGATACAGCGAGAGTCAGAGTACATCTTGTTAGGTCATAAAAGAAAGATTGTATAAGACAATGAAAAAGCGTAAAAGAGAGTGCGGGAAAGAGATAGGGCATGGAGAGAAAGTAAAAGATATAACTGAAAAGATTTACATCCAAGTATCTGTCGGCCCTGAGACCCTTCCTTTGAAGGAAACAAGTTACACGTCCTCACCCCCCCCCCCCTAAAACACGGAGAGACAGAGGTTTCCCGTGGAGTAGCCTTAGTGAGGTACTCCCCGAGTTTACTGAGAGGGAAGTTAAGCACGAGATTCACGAGGCTGGACATCAGCCCTGCTTTCATGAGTGCTTATGTTTTCACTCCTCTGTTTCCTGTTGCCACTGACCCATGTGCCCGATCCCAACCCCTGTCAAATTGCCTTCACATTCGAACATAGGCCAACTCTTAATACAAGGTTCATGATTAAAAAACTATTAATGTTAGGATGAGAAGTAAACAGTCGCAAATTGATCACTATGCATGGCTGACATTAGAGACACACAAACTTGAATACAAATTTATGTAGCCGCATATTTGCTCTCAACATATTACTTTTTTATCTATTCCTACATTCGAACAATTCTCCTTACCTATATGCAAAGAGCTGTGCGCGCCCTCTTTGGAGGTTTCAGATACCCTCCTATCGCCCGCCCCTTTCATTTGTGCTCCTTCGGGGATTCGGAAACGCTGCTTAACCTGGGTTTATACATGCAAGTCACACAGAAAAATCAATCATAAAGCAATAAAGAGGACTCCCGTTTTTCTCCCCTTGTAGGATCTTGTACAGCCTGACCGCTTCTCACTCAGGCAATCCACTTTGCTTTGTAATGAAATTGCAGCTAGTTTTTATTTTCCATTTAATTGCATGATTCTCTTTTTTAACACGGTGTGGTGCAAGCTTCTGGCGCACACACACACAGAAGATGGCACAGCACATGTATCCTTCCGTCAAATACAGTAACAGGTGGTGTCCAGGGTAGAGGCAGGGATCAGAGATCTGAAGCCATCACAGGTATCTTCCAGATGTCTGTGTCCGCTATAACAAGCAGCCAGGCTCCGCTTCCTCCACACATTTTCTGTTGCTTTCTGATAAGGGCTAAGGGCACCACTATAGGCAAGCACTGGGAAGTTCGACACAATCTGTCTCCGGCTGCAACATGGGGACTTCGCTCCCATCTGACATAAATCTTTCCAGGGGTTATGAAGTGAGCTGAGACACGATGTTACCACTGAGTGATGCCCAAGAAAAAGAGCTGTTTAATCTAGCAAATGTAAAAGAAATATAGACACTGCGAAACCAACTGACTTCATTTCTGCTATAACTTTACATGTCTTCTTTGTTGAATATCACAGTTTCTCGCATATATTAGTTTTGAAATACAAACAGAAACAAGCGCAGGGTAGTCACAAGACTATATTTTATTGGCTTGGCCCGCATTTTTATGTTAAAAGCAGTAAAAAAAAAAGATTCAATAACTTAATGAGCATTCGAAATCACCGCCGCAGCCCTGCTCCGTGTAAACCGGAAGTCAGGCACTTTTGGCCGAGACGGGGGCGGGGCCTGCAATCCAGCAGGAAGTTCCGCCCGCCGCCGCCGAGGAAGCAGTGAAGCCGGCCGACTCCGACCAGCGCTGCAGAGGAGACACGAAACACGCCGAAAGAGCCCGGTGAGTGGGAGGGGAGGGGGTCCAGGGCTAATGTGAAGGCCTGTGTGTATGCGTGTGTGCGTGCGTGTGTGTGTGTGCATGTGTGTGCGCATGCGTGACTGTGTGTGATTGAGAGAATGCGAGGCAGGGGATAGTGTGCCTGCGTGTGCATGCGCGCGCCTGTGTGTGTGTGTGCGTGCATGCAGAGGGGTGGGGGCTGCCTGTGTCTGTGTGTGAGCGAGGGCTTGCGCCTGTGTGTGTGCGTGCGTGCATGCAGAGGGGTGGGGGCTGCCTGTGTCTGTGTGAGAGCCAGGGCTTGCACTGCGCATGCGCAGGTATCAGACGCGCGCTCCCGCGAGGAAAAACGCAGCTCGTAACAGATTGGTGTCCTCATTCCCAACTCATTCCCCATACGGGCGGCAAAAGGTCTGAAGCAGACACTCTCAATGCTCACGCATTGAGAGTAAGGTCTGCTCGACCTAAAAACAGGGTAGCAAATTAAACTGCCAGTGAATTGAACACAATTGGTGCACATAGAGAGACATGCAACAAATACTCCATCACTGAAATACATGCTTAAAGAGTTACACATGACACACAACACAGTGCATTACACACAACTACATAGTTACAGACTGTTGTGTCCCTAGGCCGCAGGCGCATAGTGGCAAGGGCGCTACGGCGGGAATAATACACGCTGTTTGGTTCACCGCGTGGTCGGACTACCTTTGCCGGCCACGCCTTCTTTATTATATATGCGAGCGCGTTACCACTTGTCCTATGGCAGAGGGACCTGGCGCCGCTTTCGTGGTTCCGTGTGGTGTTAGTCGATACTCTCTCAGGAAGCTGTAGATTGCTCTTTCCAGGGGAGCTTCTTCAGCATGGGCTATCCTTATGACCTTGTTCAGCGTGCGCATGAACCTCTCTACCTCCCCATTGGCTTGAGGCCAGCGGGGGTCGCTTTCCGGTGATAGATTCCCCAGTTCTTGAGATATTCAGCGAACTCTTGTCCCTGGAAAGGTGGTCCATTGTCAGTTTTGACGCTCTCAAAAATGCCATGCGTGGCTATGGTCTTCTCAAATTTTGTAATGACCTCCTTGGCTGTGAGAGTTGCTACGACTTCAACTTCAGGGTATTTGGTGAAGTCGTCAATGATGATGAGTACGTATCTTCCATCTGGGAGGTGCCCGAAATCTGCACTGACACACTCCCACGGCCTCTGCGGGTTATCTTCTGTGAGTACTGGGGGCAGTTGCTCGGGTTGTCCTGCGGCTTGGCACCATCGGCACTTCCTGACTGCTTGTTCCACCATGGTGTCCATTTCCGGGAACCACACTTGGCTCGGAGCCTGCTCTTGGTCTTAACCATGCCTTGGTGTCCTCGGTGGGCTTGCTCCACCGCTTCCCGGGTCAGACTTTCGGGCATCACTATCCTGGGTCCTCTTAGTAGGCACCCCCGGTTGTCGAGCGATAGTTCTTCTTTCACTCCCAGAAGGGTTTCCAGGTAAGTCTTGGCTTGTGGTGTCCGCTTGCTCAATGAGGCTTGAACCGCCCTCCAATCGTTGGATTGTAGGGCACTCGCTACCAGCTGTAGTACTTCGCCATTTTGTGTGGCCTCAATAATCATCTCCAGGCTCATGGGTAGGGGTCTCGACCTTTCACAACTTTCACATACTCTTCGGTCTCCTCAGCATCTTCTTTTTCCACGTTGGTGGCAGCGCGGGGGTGCCTGGAGAGATAGTCTGCTGGGTTTGTCGCTCCCGGTCTGTACTCTACTTGGTAGTCGTACTCTTGCAGTTGGAGAATCCATTTTTCGATCCGGGGGGGGGGTGGCTTAGATACTGACCCTCGGAATAGTGGGATCAGAGGCTTGTGATCCGTTAACACAGTAACGGGTGCCCGTACACATAGACGTGGAAGTGTCTGCAGGCCCAGTGAATCGCAATTGCCTCCCGCTCTATTTGGGAGTATCTTTGTTCCGTGTTTGTTAAGGATCGACTGGCATAGGCGATGGGGGCCCATTCGTCCTCGCCTTGGCATTGGGTTAGCACGGCCCCCAGGCCGTAAGGGCTGGCATCAACTGCTATGTTGGTAGGCTTAGCCGGATCAAAGTACGATAGGGTCCTGTCTGCGGACAGCGCCGCTTTTGTGTCTTGGAACGCCATCTCCTGTTCTTCGCCCCACTGCCAGGGGGTGGTTGATTTGGTTAGTTCTCGGAGAGGCCGGATGTGGTTTGATAAGTCTGGTACGAACCTCCCGCAGAAGTTCACCATGCCCAGGAAGCTCCTCACTTCCAATATATTGGAGGGGGCAGGCGCATCCTGTACATCTTTTACTTTTTTCCGGGGCTATCTCTTGGTCGGAGAAGGTATAGCCGAAGAAACTGATTTTGTTCTGGAGGAATTGGCATTTCTCACGGTGCAGTGTCAGGCCTGAGTCCTTGATCCTCTGTAACACGCCTCTCAACCTCTGGTGGTGTTCTTCGAAAGAGTTGGCATAGATCAGCAGGTCGTCGCTGACGTTCAGGACTCCCGGGAGTCCACTCAGGTCCTCCCTGATGATGTTCTGGAAGACTTCTGCAGCACTTGATATGCTGAAGTTGAGACGCCGGTAGCGTCTGAGGCCTACGTGGGTGGAGAATGTGGTTATATAGCGGGAATCTGGGTGGAGGGGCAGTTGATGATAGCCCGAACGGAGGTCCATCTTTGAGAACCACGGTGCTCCGTTTAGTTCCCCTAGGATGTCATCGATTGTGGGAGTCAGGTGCCTCTCTCTCTTGACTGCCGCTTTGGGTAGACGCATGTCCACGCATATAAGGACTTGGCCAGGCTGCTTCGGTTTGCGCGCTACCACGATTGAGGATACCCACGGGGTAGGCCCGCTGACTTTTTCGATGATGCCCTGCCGTTCAAGGGCTTCCAGTTCTTCCTCGAATTTCTTCCTGAGGTGGAAGGCTATTCTTCTGTGCCTGAGTGCGACGGGTTGGATCGACTGAACGATGTGGAGGGACACCTCCTTTCCTTTTAGGCACCCGATACCTCGGAACGTATCCTCAAACTCCTCCTGCCCGCTGATGAGCATGCCGCTGCCCTCTTTGGTGACATAGATGGTCGTCGGGACTTTCAAGCCCTGATGCTGTAGTTCAGTCTGGAAGCATCCTATTAGTGGAATCGGTGTCTTCTGCCCATACACGAACACTCTGATCTTTGCTGCCTGCAATGGTGGATTGGCTCTTAGCTGAATATACACGTTCGCTGCCATGAGCTCTATGGAGGCTCCTGTGTCAATTGTAGCCCTCACTTCCTGTTGGTGTATCTTGATGCGACACTTCGGGAGACGCCACTTCTTTCGCTGTGGTTGGTCAATGGCGAATACGTAATGGACGGGATAGTCATTGGTGTCATCGTCCATGTCTTTGCTGTCCCGACTTTCCCTTATAGCGTGGGCAGCCTCTTTCTTGGACTTGGTCGACCTGCATACCGCTGCAAAATGGTTCATCCATCCACATGAGCTGCATCTTTTTCCTCGTGCCGGGCAGTCTTGAGCGCGGTGGGGCTGGCCCCCGCAGTATCCGCAGGCTCTGCGCTTGTCTTGCGGCTTCTTCCCGCCGTATTGGCGTGTTTTCGGTCTGACGACATTGACTTGTTCCGCCGTGTTAACCTGCTCCGCCTTGACCGGCCGGTGGAGAGCCGCCTCCATGTGTGAAGCTCTTGCTTGTGACAGTTCTTTGGAGCGCCCCAGCTTTAGGATGTCTGCTAGCGGCTTCCCATCTTCTTGCAAGATCGTTACTCTCAGCTTCCAGGAATAGCACCCCTGTATTATCTGTCACCGTATTTCCTCTTGCTCGTCGCGGAAACCACGCGTGCTGGCTAGTTCTTTAAGCCTGCCGTGGAAGGCGTCTAGCGATTCTTCTGCTTCCTGTTTCGCTTGACGGAAGATGAACCTTTCATATTCTTTGCTAGCCATGGGTTCGAAATGCGCGTTAAGAGCATTGAGGAGTGTGAGATAGGTCTTGGGTGTGGCTTCCACAATGGTTTTGTAAATCCTGTGGATGTCTTTCCCACCTAAATGCAAAAGCAGCGCCCTGCGGCGTTCCCTAGCTGTGCCTGCACCTTCAAAATAGATCTGTAAGCGATCTGTCCAGTCTTTCCAGCGAGGCGCCAGGGATGCTGGGGCACCGTCCACTACAAATGGTTAGATGGCGGGAATTGACGCCATATTGGCACGTGGAAGGGCCTAGCTCATAGCCTGGGCCACCCTTGATTGTGGCACTCTGGTTCCGGCCAGACTCGGCCTTGCACGGGCTGTTTCGCGTGATGGGGTGAAGTGGGCTGCACGTGTGCTGATTTATTGAATTGTCTGGGCTCCCCTCACGCTGGAACTGACCTTCCGCCTTCTCGGCGCACTGTCCAGTTGCCCTGACTCGGGCTGCGATGCTGGAGTAGGCTGCACTCACACTCCCTCTCTCCGGGCCTCACGTCGGGAGGCCGTTCTTCCGGGCCTGGGCACCAGCTCCGTCACTCGGAGCCACACAATGCCGTTTGGCGGCGCTGTACGCTGTGCAGGGATGTACCCGCTCAACCATGGGGAGGGGCGCACGTGGTTTTGTTCCACTCCTCCGGCACACGTCGCGGAATGCGCTCACAGCTCCGGGCCTGCCAATCGATGAATTCAGTGCCTCGCCGTGTGCTCCTGAATTCCAGAACACGGCAGAATGTTGGGTGCTCTGGGGCACTGCATGGGCTCTCAGACCCTCGTCGCCAGTGTTGTTTCCCTAGGCCGCAGGCGCATAGTGGCAAGAGCGCTGCAGCGGGAATAATACTCGGGACACGCTGTTTGGTTCACCGCGTTTTCCGGAATACCTTTGCTGGCCACGCCACCTTTATTATATATGCGAGCGCGTTACGTCACGCGCTCGCGTGCGCCCTCTTGGTGCGCGGCCAACAAGACCGCTAACCAGCGGCCGCAAACATTTCACAGACCAGGACTCAACAAAACAGCCTCTTTGATACAAACACACCTGCACACTCACTATATAGCTGACAATGACACACACTGCACACAGAGCAGAACCAAGGAAAACAAGCACACTTATATAAACCACAAGAGACACAGGCACAAAACACAAGCAGCATCACTGACAGTAATGCAATCGCCATTCATACGCCTTCACTAACAGCAACAGACACACCAAAGTATCACAGACTGCAACACTAACAAAAACACACACAGCATTCCCTATCATTAACACACACGCACAGTAACATACATACTAGCGCACATATATTGCTGCGAAGACACAGACTCACACAGACAGCAACAAGCCAAATGCTTTACTGCCAGCGCTAGGAACCCAGGCATAATTTAAATACCCATTCACAGCATCACTGAATAGCACAGACATCCATCAACACACACACACACAGCATCATTGGCAATAACAGCAACACACTCAGGCACGCTGCTGCAACTCAAGCCACAAAAAAGCACAAAGACCCCACAATACACCTTCTAACATACATCACTGCTAATTGCACAGGAGCATTCCTTCCAGTAACACACACATACAGTAGCAATGTTAGTAAATACGAATCAGTCCAACACCATTACGATTACTAGCCACACTTACATGTATATGTACATACCAACACTTGCACAGCATCATTGACAGTAACACGCACACCAACACTCAAACGCCTCAAATAGAGACACACATGGGCAGCAACCCATGTCCGCCGTAACATAAACTCATAATAAAACATGTAATAGCAGAAGAAGAAAACATGACTACACGTGCTGACACGCTTGAGTAGATAAGCAGGTAGGCACCGGAAGGCAAACGCGTCCCTTGTACTGCACTCACATGTCAACCACACACAGCCTCAGGCAGACATCGCAATAACTACACTGCGTGCAACTACAAAGAAATGCGCAGATTCAGGTGTACAATATGACAGGTGCACAGTGAGTGAAACCGTAATCCTCATTTCAGTCGTCGTTGAAAGTTAAAACCCCAAAATATCACTATTCCACTCAAATCAAAGAGAATTCCCCAGTGACGCGCAATCCGCTTCTAAACACAATCACATATTCAAGTCCATCCCTCACCCAGAGCCAGAATAAATCCCTTACTCTGCCAGAAAGGTAGGCCTCCCGTGGCCCCTACACCAATCATCCTCTTCGGAGATGCCCAGACGCGAAGAAAGTACGGAGGATGAATTACTCACACAGCGGTGTCGGCGAAAGTTACAAACTACCGCACCTCATGTGTTTGTGGGTGTCGATGAAAAAGGCAGCAACAGCGTTGTAGAAGCAGCCATAGGGCAAGAGACTGCACGCTGGTCAAAGAAAAAGGCTGTTTATAAGGAGAAATACAAAGCAGCTTGAGTCAATGAGGGAGATGCTGCAAGAGGGGGAGAGAAACTGCGTGGGAGACAAGCGCAGCTACGCTAATTATAAACAGATGGCCCCTGCGCTTGAAGTCCTGTGAAGTACCTCGGTGCGGTTTTAAACAAGTGCGGTCAGGCTAATGAGAAACAGATGGCCCCTGCGCGCCACTGCTCGCTCTGTGCAAGGTGGATGCCAGCACAAGCATGAGTGCTTGAAAAGGGCAGACCAATTCCAAAAGGTCATCTCCTAGAGCAGCGCATGCGTGCTGCCCAGGCGAGACCTAATAAAAGAAAAATTAACCCCACACCCTGGGAGACAGCTCCCAGAGTGTCAGGTTGATAGGTATTTAGTTTTATCAAAACAGACTCTGATGTTGTGAAAGTGTAATGCAACAGCATCTGTACCTGGCTTTTGGATTTTGTTTGAAAAACAAAAAAGTTTGCGGAGGATCCTTTCAAACATGACGGCTGCTCAATAAAATTTCAGTTTTTTCAGGGGAGCTACTTTACAGCGGCAACTATGAAGGCACAGTAATCTCTTGCATGGTGGTGGAGATCTCTACATATGGCGGAGGATAGTCTGCCAGAGTTCCAGACATAATGAGCTCTAAATGATGCTCATGTTTTCTTACTTCACCATATGGCCAAATTTTCACACAATACAATGGTGTTTTCCTGACTTTTTAACTTCCCACAGTATGCTTTATTTGGCTGTAGGTAGAACAACCTAATAATACCAGCTTTACATCCGTTCTCAATGAAAAATATTGCAATTGCAAGAGATCTTCCTTGAAGTGCATAGGAAGTAATCTAACATGTCAAACTCATACCTAATGATTTTAACCTACATATGGAATTGCTTGTCAACGTCTCAGTAGTACCTAGATGACATGCAATTTGTTTATGTGAGTGTCGATACAATCTGACTGTCGATACCATCTGTGGAGTTACCTTTCCTTAGTTGAAGTCTTAAACCCAATGAAATGAAGTGCTGATACTTTGTGTCTTTGTGTTTGCTTGAGTAATAGCAGGCTTCGAAGCCCACATTAAGGGGTCGTCCTTACACAATGATGGAAAGATATATCCTGTGATTTAGCACTGGAATGAATATCTCAAATGTGTATGTCTCTCTGTTGCTGCACCTTATGTGATCAACATAAAGAAAACTTTCATCACTACTACTGAGAGAGGAACTTGGGTTCGGCCCGCATGTTGGCTTTCGTGAGTACATCATACGAATGGGTAGAAGTTGTACACTTACGCTGAAAAAGAATGCTTACATTGTACTTTTTGCCTTGTGGGACAGCTTATGATCAATGCAGCAGGAAGAGTTGGTTAAGGTAGCAAGCCAATGACCAAATCTATAGGCGTGATCTGTTTATTAGTAAAAGTTACAATAAAGGCAGTAAGCCTGACATATTTATTGTGAAAACCATATAGCAAAGACAACAGTTGTTTAGTTTATGATTACTCTGTATTAAAGACTACTGCGAGACATTTTGTTACATGGAATCTGACAGATTACTATATAAGGCAATGAATTTGGTGTTTGTTACCCCCTGACAAACCTTTTTTTGGGTTGGAAGATTTGCACTGTGATAATCCCTTTTGAGCCCTCGTGGGAGAGAGAATATTTTGCTTTGCCAACTGCAATTTTGCAAACATTTTTAATGCTGTGACTGTATACCTGCAAGCTGAATTGAGATAAAGTTTACACACATTACAGTAGGCCTCAGTTTGTTATGCTGGAAAGCCACTGAAAGATTATAGACCTGATTAGTTCACTGGAAAAAGTTGTCCAATAGCAAACCTCTGACCTGTTCATTATGAAAAGGTATGACCAAAAAACATAGGCCTGGCTTCTTTATTGCGAAAATCATTCTTTAAAGTCAATAGGCCTTTAATGATGGATTGTTATCACACTATGTTACAGGCAATAGAGAGATTTCCATAGTAGGCAAGGCTTTTGGTGTTGAAGAGGTGTTGGTATGGAAGAGGTGTGGTGCTGCGGCTAGGGTGACTGACTCCGGAATCTGGGGATCACGGTTCGATCCCCGGCACCGGTGGCAGATTAGCCCAGCACCATGTGACTCTGGGCAATAGCTTGCTTAATCTTCCAGACGGCCCCCAGCGCTTAGAGACCCTTTACGGGTGATTGTGCGCTTTACAAATGTGGATTATTATTATTACCGCCTGTGACATACACTGGGGTTAGATGACTTTCACTATGATAATCCCTGATAGGCCCTTTCATTAATGGTTGTATATGGTTTGCCATATGTAAATTTGTACATCTTTATACTTTTATAACTGTATGCATGATGGTTGCCAGTTTATGTACACTTCAGTAGGCCTGTGTTGTTTATGGTGTCAAGCCAGTGGTAAATTCTATATGCCTTACTGGTTCATTGGAAAAACTTGTGACTGATTCCATAACTTTTCTTCTGTTTATTACGAAAAGTTATGACAACGCCAGTAGACCTGACTTATTTATTGTTAACAGCATGTGTTAAAGGCAATAGGCTTTTAAGGGCAGAATGTTATTACACAGTGCTAAAGCCTAAAGGCAAGTATTTTGTTTAGTGGAATTTCAGGGATTACCGTAGCAGTCAGGGGTTTTAGTGTTGGCGACCCACTTAAATCAAATAAGAGGATAGAAGTTATGCAATATCAGACCATGCCTGCATTAGCCTACAACTCACAGGAAGACACAACGAACACATAACACGCAGATGGCGACTTAACCCAACTACCATCACCAAACAAGAGGATAAGAGCAACATTCAGAACACCATTGACGAATATATCAAAACTAACGATACCCCAGAGGTAGACCCCAAAATACTGTGGGAAGCACTAAAAGCAACCATCAGAGGGGTACTAATAGAAATAAAGGCAAGAAGAGACAGAGTGGCGAAAGCCCAATTGTCCCAGCTGGAAAAAGAGATCAAAGGACTAGAATCACAACACATAGCAGACACCTCAAACCAACAAATACTGACAGAACTAACAAAGAAAAAGTATGAGTTTAACAGAATCTTAAGCGAACGAGCAGGCCTGTGGATAAAGAAGTACAAAGAAATAAAACTATGCGAAGCTAACAAGGCTGGAAAAACCCTTGCATCGTACCTCAAAAGCAAGCAAAGACAGCAATATATCACAACAATCACAGAAAACAAAGATAAGTCCCATACCCACCACAACGATATAATACAGACCTTCGCAGAGTTCTACAAACAAGTGTATAGCAAAGACAAAAACACAGACAATGCAGGAACAAAGAGCTACCTTGAAAACCTTAGATTTCCTAAGATATCGAAAGAAGAAGCAACAACATTAGGCCAAGACATCAAACCCCTCGAAGTTAGAACAGCCATTAAGAGCCTCAAAGATAACAAGGCACCAGGGCCAGACGGTTTCATAGCACCCTTCTACAAATCCTTTCAGGACCAGCTAACTCCAATCCTAACAAGAGTCTTCAACCACTGTGGTGATGTAGGGGAAGTGACAGAGACAATGACACAAGCAAACATCATAGTCATCCCCAAAGAAGGCAAAGATCTGCAATGGCCAAAAAAACAACTGGCCAATCTCTCTCATCAACCTAGATCGCAAACTTTACGCCAAAATACTAGCAACAAGACTTAACAGACTACTTCCACAGCTTATTGGTCATATGCAGGTAGGCTACATGAAAACAAGAATGTCTTGCGACAACACAAGACTCCTCTGCCAAATCACTGAGCACTGCTTGAACTCTTACAATCCGGCAGTTGGGATCATGTTTGATGCAGAAAAGGCCTTTGACAGAGTCTCCTGGCACTTCCTAGAACAATGCATGCAGGCATATAACCTGGGAGACAAATACGCAAAGAAGGTCATGGCCCTATACCAGAACCCCAAAGCACAAATCATCATCAATGGTATGACATCGACCTCCTTCGACCTACAAAGGGGGGCCAGACAAGGTTGCGCACTATCCCCACTGTTGTTTCTGCTAGCCCTAGAACCATTGATCAGAGACATCCTAGCTAATGAAGAAATAGCTGGCATAAAAATAAACAAGACCACAGCCAAATTAGCTGCCAACACAGACGACTTACTTATAGCAACAGAAGGATCCCGCCAAATCAATACCTGCGCTCATACACACCATAGACACTTCGCCTCACACTCCGGGTATAAACTCAACAGGGATAAATCAGAATGTATGCCTCTGAACATACATACAACTAAGGAAGTTCTAGGCAACTCCGGACTAGCTTGGCAAACAAGATCCATCAAATACCTGGGTATCACCTTCAGGAGGAGCCTTAAAAATACCCTAGAACAAAACGAGAAAATCACGCTCGATAAGATAAAAGGGCTGTTAGAGAAATGGTCACCCAAATACATCACTTGGTGGGGCAGAACAGAAACAGTCAAGCTTCGGTGTCCCGCAGGGGTCGGCGCTCAGCCCTACGTTGTTCAACGTGTACGTCCGCCCTCTGGCAGTGTTGGCCAGAGAACGTAAGATCCAATTAATATCATACGCGGACGACACGCAGCTTATCTTCTCCTTTTCGAAGGACACAGATACGGACCAAGCCAAATTTCAAGACGATATTCTGGCCATCTCTAGATGGATGACCAAGAATTGCCTGCAGTTAAATTCATCAAAAACTGAGGTACTCCTGATTGGCAAGGAAACAAACAAGTGGGATGATCACTGGTGGCCCTCTACGTTAGGTCCACCTTCCATCCCTAAGAAGGAAGTAAAAAACCTGGGCGTGCTTATGGACAACTCTCTTTCCCTAGAATCTCATGCAAAAAGAGTGGCGGGCATGTGTTATGGTCGCCTACGGTCGCTCAAACCAATCTTGGGCTTCTTTGAACCATCTGTACGCCAGACAATTGTCCAAGCCCTTGTTTTATCGCATATAGACTATTGCAATGTCTTAATGCTGGGCTCTAATCAAACAGCCATCAACAGACTCCAAAGAGCCCAAAATGCAGCTGCCCGCATTTTGTTTGCCCTACCAAAATACTGTCACACATCCCATATTCTACGGCGTCTACACTGGCTTCCAGTCACACAACGTATTCAATGTAAGTCCCTCTGCCTAATGCATAAAATCCTTCACGGCTCTGGCTCCCGAGTTTTACAAGGTCTGTGTTCGTCCTATGTCCCCTCACGTGCCCTCCGCTCGGCGGACCTTCATCTTGCCTGTACCATCAAAATCCGAAGGAGCAGAGCTGGCGGCCGCTCCTTCAGGTATTTGGCTCCAAAACTGTGGAACTCGATCCCCGCGGAGGCACGTGCTACAAATAACTACCTGTCATTTAGAAAACTCATTAAAACCTGGTTGTTCCCTTCTATCTAGTGCTCCTAGTGGCGCTACACGTCTCCCCCTTGGTTCAAAGTCTGTCTTACTTTCAAGTTGTCTGCAAGCGCTGGGACGCCCCGTCACTGGGATAGCCATGCGCTTTATAAGCATTTTTAACATTAACATTAACATAATGATCTCCCCTATTGTCAACTACCTAATCAGGATGCTGCCCCTAGCGTTGTCAAACGATTTCTACAAAAAAATAGATCAAATTATCAACAAATTCATCTGGAGGGACAAGACACCCAGAATAAGCCTCAAAATATTGAGACAAAAAAAGGAGCTAGGTGGCCTGAACGTGGCTGACCCTAGAACATTCCAGCTAGCCGCAGTGGCCAGACAGGGAATGCACTGAATACTACACAATCAACCTTACACCGACTTGGCTATCGCTAGAAAAAGCCATCCTCAACAACAGTGACGCTCTCACCCTTCTAACAGCCAACAAAAAAGAATTAAAAGGGAACCCTATATTCAAGATAATAAAACAGGCACTCTTAAAAGTACCATCGGTAGCGGGGCTCTACGTTTTCGATTTTGATTCAAAACACATCCTGAACCCTCTGAACCCATACGGCAATAACATCGCCGTATGGCGACGATACATAGACGACGTGTTCATGATTTGGCAAGGAGATGAGCCCACTCTGTTCGATTTCTTTGCTTGGATTAATACGTGCGATGACCACCTGAGGTTCACCCATGAACACTCCCGGGATGAACTCACGTTTTTGGATGTCACCATCAAGAGGGAAGGCAATCGACTAGAGACCAAAACCTTCCACAAGCCAACAGCGAAAAACAATTTGTTACATTTCGCCAGTTATCACCCCCGGGCCCTACGCAAAAATCTTCCGTATGGGCAGTATCTGAGAATACGGCGAAATTGTAGCACTCTGTCTACATATAAACAACAAGCAAGTGCGCTGACAATCAAATTAGAGAACAGGGGATACCCGAAGAGGATCCTAAACAAGAGCCAAAAGAGAGCACGGAACCAACAAAGGGAGGCCTTGTTGGAAGATAATCCCCCACCAGAAAGGAGCGAGATCCCTCTAACATGTGTTACAACATTCAACTCACTATCTAATGCAGTGAATAAATGCATATCAAGGAATTGGAGAATTATCACCAGCAACAAGGCTGTAACGGGGTCGGATCGGGAGGCCGGGAAGACTGGTGGACCCCTGATCATACCTCCCCTTCTACCCTACAGACTGGAACATCGAGGGATGATTGGGAACCACAGCAGGAACCGACTGAGGAAACGTACCCTGGTTCCTTTAAGTGGGCGTACGACGACTGCAGCGAGGCCCCGCCTACAAATGACGTAGACATTCCTGGATGGATGAAAGAGGGGGAAGCCCTATACGCGGCGTGTGACGTCATCGAAGGATCGAGGGACGGAGAACGCGAGGAGAACCGGACGGAGAAGCAAGGAGACGACGGAGGAGACGGAAGAACCGAGAGCAGAGGAGAGCCAGGAGGCCAACGACCCTGTGTTCCGCCGTGCGGCACTCCAGAGGGAGGAGTGTGGCTTACTCAGGTACGGCGGCGTTGGGCGGCCTGGGTGGGGAGAAAGAGTGCCCCATGTACATAGTGTAGAGATCCCTGTGTGTGCCTTTCCTGTGTATTTACCGATACCCGCTACCCGTTACCCGTTACCCCTACCTTCCGCTACCTCTATTCCTCACTTCACTCCTCCCCTTGCCTGAGCACAAAACACAAGTGTAACTGGATACAACACCGGTGCTCCCTCACAACCACTGGGTCCCTTTGGGTGGAGAACAGTATTAGACAAGCAACTAACGGCCTCCCTCTGTCCGTCTTCTTTTCCCCTTGGGTTCCGGAGACGCTGCACCTGGGAAGGCGACCCCTGAGGACTACCCGCGCACAGATCAACCCACGCACAGATCACCACCGCCACGGATAAGCTGGAGTTTGCCAGGGAGAGACTTACTTACAGAACAAGGCGTACTTTAAAAATAAAGCCAAGTCTAAAGAAGTATACTGGTCAGCCTGTTACTGTTGCGGCACCTGTTCCCAGCATAGAGAGTGTCCCCAGCCCCCCTCCCACGCCTACAAAGGCACATTGGCAAAAACCTCTCTTCTCCTACAAAAGGGCTACCAGTCTGAAAGACTCCCTAGTCCATAAGCGACCAAGAGAAGATAGAAATCCCAACCAAACACCGAGTGTTCTCAACGCAAGGGGGCTACCACCAGTAACGGGACACCACCCCTGCGGCAATTGTAGTATCTGTCATCTGACCTCACATACAAAATTCCTGAACTTGACAGACGGCACACGTTGGGTCCAACGCAGCCACACTAATTGTAACACCGCAAATGTGGTG
This sequence comes from Lissotriton vulgaris, assembly GCF_964263255.1. Classification (NCBI taxonomy): domain Eukaryota; kingdom Metazoa; phylum Chordata; class Amphibia; order Caudata; family Salamandridae; genus Lissotriton; species Lissotriton vulgaris. Next base: position 117,220,589 of record NC_141699.1, read on the forward strand.
TACTTGATTACCTGTAGATGTAGATTACAATAAGTAGGGATGACATCCAGACGTGTAAAAACCAGAATATGTGAGCATCGAAGCAACATACGTTGCAAAAAATCAACAACGAAACTTACAGCACACTTTTTGCAAACCAATCACACACCTAATGACCATGAGTGGACAATCCATGAGCACCTGGAGAGTAGTTCTGAGTCCTTACTATTCGAGAAGGAACAACGCTGGGTGTATCGCCTGGGTACTAATACAACGGGCCTCAATGATGAGATACCGTGGGTGTTAGACCTGTCTGCCTCTGGGGGTGTTCTAACCATTATTATTTATTTTTGTCACCCTTAGCCTCCTAGTGTTTCTATTTCTTTTTATGTTCATCAGGGTTTTTCAGTGTTGTCAGGGGGCTAGGTGTTCCTTGATTATGTCGCCATCTTTCCCTTCATTTTCTGTGAGGCCTAGTCAAGCTCCTGAAAATCTAGGGACACTTAGAAACCTAAAATGGTGTCCAGCAACTGCCATAACAGTCACTTCAGTGGAGCAGTCCCATTGGACTCAATGAAGAAGGTTCTGGAACCCACTAGCAGGTTCTAAGAGTCCGAGGTCAGCCTCTATAAGGCCAAGTCAAGGGTGGCCATTTTGTGAGTGTGTGGACCAAAACAGGAGAGAGGTGACTAGGAGTGACCTGAGAGCAGTTGGAGTTTAGGCTGTGGCGCTAGAGGGCTAGGACGCACAGAGGGTTGACTTCCTTTCAGAGGGTTTGCTGCCTTACTGTTGCCACCGACCCGCTAACCAGGGACCTGGCCCTACTGACTTGCACTCGTTTAAGTTGGACATAAGGTCCACGCGAGTTCCTAAAATCCACTCCCCAGCTCGAAGGTAATCTCACAAGCCTAATGGTGAAAACTGCCAGTACCCGATAGAGACAGGGAGCCCCGAGATCTGAGGAAGTTTTTCAACCCTCATCAAGAGTGAGAACCTCCCATTCCAAAACTCCCGTAGTGTCACTGACCTCTTGCTCATGCTGAGTGGTGCTGTCCCGTGAAGGTCTGCCCATGGTGTGAGCCTGAGTGCGGAGCGGGACTGTGTAGTAAGGGAGAGATTGGCAGCCCAGTCTTGCGCAGGACCTAGTGCGAGGGAGACACTACCTCCAGGAGGGAGGGGCAGAGCAACAGCGGAGTGTATCCTGCTAGCGGGCGGGTCCGGAGGAGCGCCTGTCAGCGTCCTGAGGAAGACGGCGCCGCTGCAGAGTAAACACTAATCTCCCGCACAGAGGCGGAAGTGCGGGACTACGGCGAGCCTCGCTGCGACACCGCTGAGAGGAGCTGAGGTGAGGTGCAGTCAGTGCGACGTCAGCGAGAGCGTCCTCCCCTTCCCCAAGGCCTTGTGAAGAAGCGGTTTGGCCTGAGAGGGGGGGTGGACGCGGTTCAGCAGTGCTGGTGTCAGCGACCAGTGAACTGGAGCTTTCAGTCTCTCTAACCACAAGTAAGCAGGGAACCGGGGCCGGCAAGGGACGGGAAGTCTGCGCCACGGTTCCTGGTGGGTAAACCAGGCAAGGGGGTTCTGTGCAGCAGGGAGTTCACCGGCGAGTGTTAAGCTGGACCAAGCGTAAGAGACCCTGTGACATTGAAAACTTGAACGAACAAGGGCAACTACTGGCTGGTCAATAACGTGATTCAGGGAAGCCATTGGGAGGGGGAAAACGGAAGAGTAAGGATTGGCATTTTTCTGGGTAACCAGATCGGTTAACTCAGCCGAGTAAGCTAGACAGAAGTCCCCAAGTAACCTGATGCCAGTTTAAGCTGCCCTGCCTATGTGGGAAATGTTATTGCTAGTGTACAGTATTTAAACACTCTGAGAATATCTGTGTGATAAACAACTGGTGTAAGTGACATCCCAGTGAAATTGGGGAACCATAAACTACTGAGTTAAGCTTAGGAATTTAAAACCTGAAAGAACTGGAGTCTTACTTTAGACTAGCTGGAATCCCATAAAGTGGTGTTGAAAAGTACTGTTTCACAAACTGTCAGTAATGTATTGAATAATTGATGCTGTACAAGAATTGTGCTTACGCTGTTAAACAAAGTCACTAAGTCAGAGCTGTTTAATGAACAGAAATTTGATACTGCTAAGATACATAGAAATTTTTATAAAGCAGTCCATATTTTTCTAAACTGGTGTGGCGTCTTTTACTTTTAATGGTAAGTCGCTGAGTTATTGTGAGTGGGATTGTAAGCACGACACAAAAGCCTTGGAGGTTAGCTGTTTCCCCTCTGTGCCAGGCTACCCTATGTAGACTAGGATTTCCCTAGGTCCAACAGTGGGGCAGTGTATTACATTGATGGGTTAGTGTACCTTTACAGCAATCCCCCTCTTCCTGTTTCTTTTGACGAGAGGTTACAACTTTTGAGTACCAGCTTGAGCATACAGTCACCTCAGATAGGGACACAGTCGATATCAGATGGACTGGTGTAGGTCCATAAACATGAACACCATCCTGTGTGTTTTTTTTTAAAAAAACCCTCCCACCCCCCCACCCCACCCCCCCCCCCCAGGATTGGACCACTCTCCTCTTTAACACTCCTCTTTTGAGTGTAATACTACACTATTTAAGCGAGGGACGACCACCGTCCCAGCAGTTGCTCCGTTTATCTAAATTTTTATTTGAAATTCCAAAATAATTAACAGCATACATAGTTCATGATAAGAACCTGGATTCGAACTCGCATTAGTGCTCACCTCCTGGGTTGCGAGTACTCTAAAACGCTTGTCATGTCTGAGTTCCCCTGACGTCATTATCCCACGAGGGACCGCCGAGCCAATCACGCTCGTTTGCTTATAATCCGAACTACTCTCAGGTTGCCTGCAACTTTTAGACGCGGGGCGTGCCCTTGAGCCAGCGACGTCATACACCCACGAGGGCCGGTCGAGCCAATCCTACTCTCTATGCATTTAAACCGGCCTGCCTACATCCCCCGCACTCCCGGAAGACAGCCGCCGACTGAGTAGGTGCACCGAGGGGAGCCGCGGTCATTTAAGTAAGTCTACCCTGCCAGCCACTTTCACGCATTTGTGATCCTTGAATTACCTTACCCTGTATTAATTTCTTACGGCCCCCACCATTATCTCTCGTATTTTCCTTCAGACTAACGCCGCGTGAAGGAATCCCACGCTGTCCTCTCCGAAGGGGCATTACCATGTCCCCTAGGAAGTGAGTCTTTCCAAACTTCCACAAGACCTACTATTGCTCTTAACTTCTCCCGCTCTGAGAGGGAACTTTCCTCTGTGTGTGTGTTCGTGTTTCTTTAAACACTTTGGGATAGACACTTGTAACACCTTTTAACACTGCGTGTTTATTTTAAAATTCGACCGCTCTTTGACTAAAAAGCGAGTAGCACATTGCTCGTTTGGAATTGGAAGCTGAGCAATCACCTGATGCCGACCTCACTATAGGGACGGTGTTTGTAGCTAATTTAGGTGCACCTAATCACGGAATCCGAGGCAGCACCTCACAGCTGGTGAAATACAAATCATGCATGACACCTATACCTGCTCATTTATGAGACAAATGTTGAAAACCACTTCTCATTGAAGAAAGTAATCCTTCCTCTTCATGTTTACGTGTTTGTGGTCTTGTCTGTCTCTTCTCCCCTACAGGTTTTTTACATATCCCTACCAAATTGTGTAGTGGGCAAATTACGGAAAGTATCCGGATAATTTTCGCTGTATATATTTTTCACTTTTAAAGCCTCTCGGGAGGGTACGCCTTAGTGCGCGCACACCTCCGGAGGACTTTTTGTAGGTCCTGAAGAATGCTGAGCTAAACGCAACCTAACAGCAGAAACATGTTGACCAACCTTTGTTTTTGATTAGGATTCCGGTTCCTTAACTAAGAACCTGAGGAGTCCGCTCACTTTGTTTTTGATCAATGCAGGCTGGCCATTATTAAAGATTTTTGTAAAGGCACAACCTTCGCATTTTTTAATATTGAACACATTTGCACATTTCACGTTTAGTCACCTCCTAATTTGGGCACTGTTGCACTCACCACATCCTGCTCCGTTGTTACCAGGCGTCGTAGCACGCTGGGGAGACATTCGGTCACCCCAGCGGGACCCAATGATGAAGCATGTCACCAACTAGTGGTGAGTGAGGGTCCTTCAAACAAGTAAGGTTCTTTTCCCTTCTCCTAACATCGGGTGACCAGCAAGCCCCCTGGCTCTCTTCTACTGAAGATAACCCATTGGGCTCATATAGGGAGTTTGAGATTGTCCCGCTATGTGTATGCACGTGTGTGAGTATTGATCACACGTGCATCACACAGCGGTGCTAACATTTAACTTTCACTAGTTTTATTTTTCATTGCATCACTGTCACTCCTTTGTTGTTTATATACTCTTAAAAGTAGACCAAAAACTAGAGACGAGCATCAAAAACTCCCTATGGGTATCAATCTGGTCAAACCCCAAAATCAAATACAGAGGCAGACCCCTAGACATAGCCACCTGGAAAGAAACAGGCCTCTCGCATCCTGCTCAGTTAGAAGAGAAGGGCTCACCACTAACCTTCAACAACATGAAAGAAAAGCACACCCTCCCTGACGTCGAACTATACAATTTTCTGGCAATCAAAGTGGCCATCTCAAATGCGAACTCACACAAGCTGACCCCCTCAATATTCCAATACATGGAAAACATAAACAAGACAGGCCATCAGATATCACAACTATATAAACTACTCCGCCCAACATCCACAAAACTCAACGCCAAAAGCACAGAATACTGGGAAAAACAGACCAACACAAAACTAACAGAACAAGAACTACAGTCTATATGGACGGCCCCCACACGCAACATAATATCGCCAGTATTAGCCCAAACAAAATTCTGGTTGCTGCACCAGGCATATTGGACTCCAAATAAACTAGCTAAACTAGGCCTTAGGGAGAACAACATATGCTGGAACTGTGATTGAGAATCAGGAGACCTAGCCCACCTTGTCTTCCACTGCAGTAAAGTGACCAAATTCTGGAAAAAGGTATTCGCCAATATCAATAAGGTTCTAGGATGCACCCTTAAAGAAGAATTTAGTACCATAATACCAGCACACCTCAACCCAGACGTGCGCTCACTACAAGACAGACACCTTTTAGATTTCCTCTTGACCAGTGCAACAAAAACAGTAATAGCCAAGTGGAAAGACACGTCAATGCCACCTTTAAAGGATGGCTGAACTGGGTGACGTTCCTAAGAGGGGCTGACTTAACGGCACTAAGACACACACCCTGGAGAAAGGCCAACAGAGAGATGTGGACATCTTTAGACAGCTTCCTTGACCCCTACAAACCACCATAGACAGTGCAGAGAAAAACACAAAGTGAACGACCCACAGCAGCGAGATGTACGCTTACACGTTATATGTTCATGTTATGTCAAGCACGAGCCTCACAAAATATATTATTGAAACACCCGTATGCCACAGTAAAAAGCGGAACGCCCCAAGGGCTATATGTATGTGTATATGAACTTTCTACCAAACGATATTCATGTAGCATGCTACTGCCAATGAGACAGCAAATCAGGCAGAGGCCGTGAAAGACATGTACCACCAAACACTTTTTTTGTATGTAACTCAAAGATACCAAAGTTAACAGCGAAATGTCATAAATGTTAAATGTATATGTGTATGTTGTTGAAAAATAATAAAAATATAAAAAAATAAAATAAGAATAAATAAGTGTGACCCAATTCTATGTCATTTAGAGCAACAGTACTAATGAACACACATTCATATGCTTATTACTGCAGTGTAAAGTGAAAATTTGCACAGGAATCAACTCTCCAATAATTGCAAGGTCTCTTCAAAGTCATTTTACCATAGTTCATACATTTAACTCCTTGCATCCTGCCTGGTTTAGGTTAAGTGCCTTTTGCTAAAATAAGTACACATGAAAAAATACCATGTCATAAGCCACATATGGAAATGTGCAGAGTATAATATATTATTTATTACCTTTGTTGAAGGGGGCATCATATCTCACTCAAGGCTTTTTAAAGGCAACAATGGCAATAAGTAGCATATTATACTCTGTGCATTTGCATATAAATAAATAAAATATATATGCACAAATGTATCACACTTACAATGAGGGGCTTTGGGTCAACCCTCATTTGTTGTTGGTCTGTATGTGTGTCATTTACACTCTGCTTCCATCCATGACAGCATTCTGCACAGGGAAATGGATCAGCCCACTTCAGAATTGTCTTTCTTGGCCTGCGAGTGGCTGCATTTGTCTGATCATATGTGCACATCTGCATGAAAATGAGTGCTCTTCAGTGCCACAGCTGCTGGACCAGTCCTTTACTTTGGCCATTTCCTCCTCTTATAGGTCGCCTTCCATTTCTTTCCATCTCCTTTTATTTTCATTTTTAGAGCATACTACTGCCCCCCAGATAGTGCCAATATTCCAATTCCTTACCTCTCATTTCATCTAGAGCACACAACCACTGCCTCTAAACCAGGCGATCACAATGGAATAGTTTTGTCTATAGTGTATCGTTATTTTACTATTCCAAGATAGCCAACATGTTGGTTCTAAACACAGTGATCATGCTGGAACTTTAAAGGAAAGATACTCTTTGTGCAATACCATTGCAAGGTGGCAACCCACTGCTATGTTTAATTGTATTTGTTATTGCAAGCATATGCCCACCATGCACGTGTTTTTGAGTTGTGTGTTTTATTATGGTTGTATGTAGAGTGGACACAAGGAGATGATTGACGGAGCGCTGAAACTTTTCAGACACTCACCCCCAGTCACGGATCTGGGTTGAATCCATCATCGTTCTTTAGCTCACTTCGCCACCCCACTTCAGGCCCAGCCATATGCAAATTAGTCTTGATCCTGTTCCTCAACAGTCCAGCCCAAACCACCAAGCCAGGTCTTTCCTGGACCGGAAACAAGCATCCTGGTACAATCTGGTTCGCCAAAATTAAATCTGTGATGCTAAGTTTTTTTTTTATTGGTGGAAGTATTTTGTTTTTCCCTCGGGCAGCTTAATGCCAAACAAATCATAACATAAATAGTTTTAGCATCCTTGATAAGTTCGCAGTACCTACTGAGAGCAGATGAATAAAGCAGCTTTCGCTCTGTTTTTCTTCTTGGAGTCCTGTTGGTGGCCTATCGGTTTCCTTCCGGGGTGCCCACCTCTGCTCTCAAGGTCCTGGGTAGTCATGGTGCTACCCTGGGCCATAACAGGACCGAGAGTTTGCAAGGTGGACCCACAGCTTCTTCCTCTTTCTTGCCTTTTTTGTCTCTGCTGGATCACTGGGTTGCTTCTCCTTTGGCAGGCATCAGACTCTGAAGGGTGGTAGCTTCCTCTATCTCTTTCAAAAGATTTTATAAAGAGTTTTATATAGCGCAAACTAGACCCGAGACTTCCGGTATCAGAGCGCTTTACATGGCACCAGTTTCATTACAGATGGACGCATTCATTTTTGGTAGGCATGGGGAGATTAAGTGATTTGCCCAGATTCACAGGATGTTGAGCGTCATTGCTGAGACTCGAACCCAGTTCCCCAGTTTCAACTGCTTCTGGCTCCGTGGCAGCATTCTCCTCAACTTCTTCTGGGTTCTCCGACTGTGCACGCTAAGAGAATTCCTATGTCAAGTTAATGTAGTCCGTCCTCTGCGTTTTGTAGTCTTTTCACTGTTTGTGCTCTGTTTGCACATTTATCTTCTATGTTTACTCCTCCGTTTTCTTTTCTCCATGTATGTGGCAGGATGATGCAGATGGGAGGCTGGCATTGTGGGACCTGTACCCCGACATCAGGTATGATCCTGTCATATAAGCCGGTGGACAGGGGCGGACTGGCCGTAGCGGGCACAAGGCATTTCCCCGGTGGGCCGCCAGGGTTAGGGGCCTGTTTTGTGCCCCTGGGGGCCGATTTTGTTACAGGGCCATTTTTGCAGCATAGCTGAAATATCGGCCGCTGTAACAAAATCGTCCAAAACCAGCTGTGGCAAACAGCTCGGCCGCAACCCCAAGCCCCCCGGGGTCCGCTCGAGCACTTTGCCAGGGCCGGTTTTGGTTCCCAGTCTGACCCTGCTGGTTGTTGCATGGTTGGCTGAGTGCAAGTATGAGTAAGAGAGTGCATGTATGATGACTTATTGAGTGCCAAAACCCATCGATGATGGAAGAGGCACTTTCATTTATTGGATTGTCAGTGCTTGTTAGGATGATGAGTGTACCCTGTTGGACCCTTGAAGTGGAAGTGCAGTGCTGACCTAGTGGCAACGGAATAGTTTTCTGTTTCCCCATAATAACGAAAGAGCGGTTTGACATCCTGCTGGACTGCTAGGGCAGAGTCAGATTGCCAATGTGCACAGAGTAAAGGTGTGGTTGGGCTGATGGAATGATGGGTGTGCCTGTAGTCTGTCTAGGTCTGAATGTACTAGAGGAGTGAGTAATTTGAAGAGAGTTAGTATCATAGAACCTGAGGGCAAGGAGCTCAGCATCCCCAGGGTGTGCCCTTGGGAATTCAGTGTCAGGGAGGGATCCCATTGAAGACACAAAGCATTGAGGTTGTTAAAAAAACTGGACATTTGGGTACTAAAACTAGTTGAGAGAGGTGGAGGGTGTTCCATACTTCCCAACATTATGCTTCGAGGATTGTTAGGCATAAAAAATGCAAATTAGCTTCATGAATTCACATGGAATTACACCATGTGGCTTGTGAACCGTGGTCTCGGCATCTTCCACACAGATCCTGGACAGTGAAATCATGGTTAGAATAGCCCTTGGACAAATGTGATGCAATTTCACCACCACACTGTTGCATCCCATTAGGATTCAGTCTTCCTTTCTGTACCTTTGCCGGGTCTGCTGAGGTGGACTTGAGGTTCACATGGGATGGCTGCCAGAGCATGCAAAATTACTGATAGGCATGGGGACATTTTCACCTCTCATCACTAAGCCGCCAAAAGATTCCTTCCCTGACTTTGTTAATGTAGCATGGCTAAGTGATCCCTCTCTTTTCTCCACAAATACCTACTTGGAATGGGAGCATGTCATGCTACTCCTGTTGTAGCCCCCTGGAGGATCACCCAGCTTTCTCTACCTGTTGTAGCCCTATGGAGATGTACACACCTTTCTCTACCTGTTGTAGCCCTATGGAGATTCACCCACCTTTCTCTACCTGTTGTAGCCCCCTGGAGGATCACCTACCTTTATCAACCTGTTGTCACCCCATTGAGATTCACCCACCTTTCTCTACCTGTTGTAGCCCCATGGAGGATCACCCCGTTTTCTACCTGTTGTAGCCCCATTAGAGGATCACCCATCTTGCTCTACCTGTTGTGGCCACATGGAGGATCATCTACCTTTCTCTACCTGTTGTAGCCCCAAGGAGAATCACCCAGAATTGAGAAGGCCGAGAACAACAGTAAAGAGATCTTCACAATTGTCCAAAACTTCCTATCTCCCTGTGCTGCCCAACCCCAGCTCCCTTCTTCCGCCGAATGGTGTGAAACACTGTCCTGCTATTTTACGGACAAAATAGCAAAAATACAATCGGACCTAGAAATGGCTCAAAAGACCGTTACGACTCCTCCTGCCTTATTCGGACCAGACAGATCATGTCAACGTGACCAACTTGTTACCTTCCTTCCGGCCTCGGAACCGGACATACGTCAAATCCTGACGGCTTTAAAATCTGGATCTCCTTCAGACCCTTGCCCTGCCAGGGTTCTGGGCGGGATAATGGACACCATCTCTCAAGAGGTGACTCACATCATCAACCTCTCCCTTGCCACAGCCAGGATTCCGAGAAGTTGGAAGGAGGCAAAGCTGCTCCCTTTATTAAAAAAGGCCGGTTTAGACCCAGCACTACCATCGAGCTATCGGCCCATTTCATTGTTGCCAGCTCTGGCGAAGGTGTGTGAAAAGGTGGCCTTTAAACAACTGGACAGCTTTATTGAATCTTCTCACGCTTTACATCCAGCTCAGTCTGGATTCAGAGCTGCCTACAGTACCGAGACTGCTTTAGTTGAGGTATCGGAGGCTGTCCGTGAGTGCCTGGACGGAGGTGGCAGAGCGGTCCTGATTTTATTGGACCTCTCTGCCGCCTTCGATACGGTTCCGCATGCCCTACTGTTGGACAGATTACGTGCTGTTGGAATATCTGGGCTGGCCCTTGACTGGCTGTCATCATTTTTAAATGACAGAACTCAACAGGTTTGGATGCCCCCCTACTGTTCGGCCCCAAAAAAATTGTCAACTGGTGTCCCGCAGGGTTCTACGTTAAGCCCGCTATTGTTTAACGTCTATATGACCCCGCTACTCTATCTGGCAGAACATCTGGGAGCCAAGATAATAGCATATGCTGATGACACTCAGCTGCTATTCACATGGCCGAAGGGTGTGTCCGACTCATCAACAGTCCAACGTTGTTTGTCGGAAGTCTTCAGGTGGCTTGCACAAGTCCAACTTAAGTGCAATGAAGACAAGTCCGAGATTCTATTCTTCGGCTCCTTCCCTGACAACTTTAAGGACCAGATCTGGCCTCTGGACCTGCCCTGTCCCAGCGTGACAGGCGGCCCAGCTAAGAACTTGGGGGTCTGGTTCGGTCAAGATCTTAAGTTTTCCGATCATATAAAAAAATTGACCGGCATTTGCTTTGGCACCCTGCGTGCCTTGAGGAAATTCTTTCCTCTTTTGCCTAGGGCAGCTAAGGAGTCTGTCCTTCGAGCTTTGATTTTATCTCGGCTCGACTATGCCAACGCTTTATTTAGTGGTCTACCCGCGTACATGGTTCACCGCCTGCAGGTGATACAAAACGCCGCTGTACGCTTGCTTTTTTCCCTCCCAAGGAGATCTAGCGTACGTAGCCATTTACGCAGCCTGCACTGGCTACCAGTCCCTCATCGAATTTTATTCAAAATTCTTGTGTTGGCTTTCAGAGCAGTCCACGGCCAGGGACCTACATACCTGCAGAAAAGGTTTTCATTTTACGCTCCAACCCGTGCCCTTCGATCGGCCAACCTGTGTTTTTTAACTACCCCCAAATTCAAATATGTTCGCATAGGAGGACAATCCATTTCAGTCAAAGCTGCCGCTGCCTGGAATGCTCTCCCTTTCTCTCTCAGAGCCTCGCCAACCATTGCTTTGTTTAAAAAAGATCTCAAAACCCATCTGTTTAATGCCCCTTACTAGTAGTTCCCCCAGACTCTGTTTTCAGCTCTTCCGCTTTTCAAATTTCACTCACCGCGCCAGGATACCCCGTGGTAACAGAGCGCGCTACAAAAGTTTTAATAAACATAAACATAAACACCTTTGCCTATCTGTTGTAGCCCCCTGGAGGATTACCCAACTTTCTCTAGTGCAGCGTGGAGGCAAGCAAAATCACATACGACAAAGGTGAATTTGACCGCCACACGTTTCCAGCTCAATACCATTCGGAGTGGAATGATGGTGAGAATAAGCAGATCTTAGAACTAATTCCTTGGACCCCCTGGGGTTCTGGTGGGGGACGCGTGGGGGAGGGGTGGGGGGAAGAAGAGCATCGAATTAGAATTCCTGGTACTGTAGATGCAGCATCCCCAGCCTATGCAAATGTTAGTCTTGGAGGTGGAATCCAATAGTTAATTTGTGATGATGGGCCCCACTGGTACTCTTTATTGAGGACCAGGTGTTTGCTTTGCCCCTCCTGTAGGTGGCGCTCTGCTAGAATACTGTGCCCATTGAAAAATCCAGTACTGAAAAATGTCCTGGGTGCCAAGACGTGGGCCACAGGGTGGCCTGTCTGTCGTTACCAGTTTGAAGCCTGCCTAGGCATTTTGTTTGTGTGGCACGAGGGTGACGTTCTCATGTGAGTGTATCATCCATGTGCCCACAGGTGCACATGTGTAGTGCATTCACAACCTGTAAATGTACATGTGCTCACGGGTATATGTCTCTTTCCTTTAGCAGGCATGTGCAGGCAGGCAGCAGCTGCCGGACTCTACACAAGGCAAGTTTCATCTCTGGATGAAGCGGGACAAGACCCCCGAGTCTGAAGGCGGCCAATGGAGTGCTTGAAGCACAGGAAAGGTGCACCACAAATAATAATAATGTGAACAAATTTCAGAATAGAATGCCAAGATATATACAATTCTTCTTTTTTATTCTTGTAAAAAAATGTATGTTGCCAATTTTACAGCAGAGACAGCCAACGCGTTTCATCCATGGCATTGGACTTCTTTAGGGCAAAAATGGACTCAAAGATAACATCATCAGGAGATTTTCATACACGCAACATCGGTCATGATCCAAGACGCATGTGCATATGGATCATCAAATCATCGACCCCAAATAAGACAATGTGGAACATGGTAACGTCCACAGGCATTCAATTAAAGTTATTTGGTCGCAACTCCAGATATCCAATAGTGATTCTGTGGTTGAATATCAATATAAGGGGTCCTTCCACCCCACTGTAGCACTAGAATTAGTCCTGTAGACCGCACACAAACACACATCCGGTACTCTCCTTGTACCAGACCCAGTGAAGTTGGGAAACGGAGTGCTGTTATCTTATGTTATTTTACATTACATTACATTCTGTTATGTTTTGTTACTCTTACTTGGAAGAGTGCATGTTCACCAGATTGTTTCTTGGTGCTTAGTGGGTACTTAAGGATAAGTGTAAACAACAAGGGTACCCCCGTAGTACGACCAGGGTTGGCATGAATATTTAAAAGGAACAGTGGTCTAAGGGAGACCTCCTGGGTCCTCTTGTAGCCTGGGCTACTATTATTAGGTGCCGCATTAATCTACACAAACACTTTTGAAGGGAGTTCAGACGGGAGTCAATACGCAATGTATGCAGGGACACAAGGTATGAGGTGACATCACATTTATTAGCAGCATAAACTGATTGTCATTCAAATTGCAACAATAATAGTTCTTGTGCTCACACGAAAAAGTGCAGTGCGTGAAGTGAAAGTGCTTGGTGACATTAAAAGCTGTACATCGCATTGAAAACACACTACAGAACTCCATGTCATTTAACTACAGTGAGGGGGTGCTGTTTGTGAGGTTGACGGCGTTTCGATCTTGTTTAATAAAGATCATCATCAGGACTGTAGTGTGAGCACGTAGAATGCGGCAAGAACCAGTTGTGCACCTAAATGGGGCGCCCTAGTAGGAGGGTTCGGTGGTGAACCTCACCATGGGGGTCCAGGAGTCGTTTCTATGAGCCTGGGGGCCAAGTAATTCGAGGGCGTCAGGCTCAGTAGAGTTCCAGAGAGCCGGGAAGGAAATCTTCTCCAGCGAAGGGTGGTTTGTTGGCAGTCCGGGGTGAATCCAGGCCCGTCTTGAGTGAAGCTTGACGGTACGTGGACAGCCGAAGTCAATGCGGTCAAAGGCCAATTTGGTGCACAACTGGTTCTTGCCGCATTCTACTTGCTCACACTACAGTCCTGATGATAATCTTTATTTAACGAGATCGAAACGCCGTCGACCTCACAAACAGCACCATCTCACTGTAATTAAATAACTTGGAGTTCTGTAGTGTGTTTTCAATGCGATGTAAAGCTTTTAATGTCACCAAGCACTTTCACTTCACGCACTTGCACTTTTTCGTGTGAGCACAAGAACTATTATTGTTGCAATTTGAATGACAATCCGTTTATGCTGCTAATAAATGTGATGCCACCTCATACCTTGCGTCCCTGCATACATTGCGTATTGAGTCCCGTCTGGACTCCCTTCAAAAGTGTTTGTGTAGATTATACGCGGCACCTAATAATAGAAGCTGAGGCTACAAGAGGACCCAGGAGGTCTCCCTTAGGCCACTGTTCCTTTTAAATAGTAGGTACTTAACCGCATCGCTGCTGCGGTCATTTTTGCGCTGTGCGGCTGTTTTCGCAAAACCGCGTTACATGACGAGCTCAGCTCGTCATCCGCACACGCCACCCGTGGCTGATGACGAGCTGAGCTCGTCATCAGCATCGAAGGGGTGAAGAGCAGTACTCCCAGCTCAGTGAATGAAGTTCATCAGCAGCCGTACTCCTGTCTGAATAGGCAGGATTCAGGTTTTGCCGAAACAGCTTAAAATCTATTTCATGGCGTAGGTGATCTAGAAGAGCGTTCTACAGCATTTAACGCTGCTGCAGTACTGTGCCTGTCTACCCATAGCAAGTTCATCCAGCGTCTTCGCCTTGCCTGCTCAGTTTGCAGCTGAACAACTGAACTGTTGTTTGCTGCTTAATTCCACCCCTACTCCACCCACCCCAGCTCTGCGTCCCAGCCTGCCCAGTAAAAAGAACTGACATGAGTGCAATTGAGAACAATAATGTATGTGAAATGCAATTTTCAAATATACTCGGGCTAAGGGCCTACTGTAACAATGGCCTCTTTTTGTTCCACGCTTACCTGCTCTAGGATGTGTTGATAATGGCAAAATTAGGCACAGCACAGTGATCAATGATTGTTGTTTGTTGAAGAAGTTTGCCAAGCCAGAAAGCTTAATCAGGAGATCTGAGCCAAGAGTCTAGCTTGGCTGTAAGAGACAAACAAACTGGGCCATCAACGTAACTGGCATATAAATCATGCAGCCAACATGATTTAAAAATATGATAAAAATTCTTTAGGGGTGAGGGGTCATTAGTTTTTCAATATCAAACTCCCACTTTGTTTTTCAAAAACAAGAAAATGATAGTGCTCAGCCATGACAGCGGTTCCTTTCAATGTACAGAGATGACCTCCTGTTCGGCGGCCATTTCTTTAAATTTGGCATACAGTAGTATGTCAGGGTGGTGGAGGTAATGTCCGCTGTCATACTGATGGACTATGCTCCATCTGCCAAAGCTTAAATCAGAGCCCTCATTTCTAACCATGAACATAGAAACACTCATGACCCCCACAGCCCATATGATGATGCCTTTAGTAAACCGAGATGCACTTCAGTTGTCGGGTGTACCCTGTATGTGGCCGAGGTTGTTATTGATGGAGAAACATTAGTCTAATTCACCCTGTACAAGAGAGATTTTGTCTACAGCACACATATCCTGAATTTATGTATTTTAAGGTGCTCTCAAATGTCTTGATGAAGGAAAAGGATTCACAATAACATGTCTAAAGTCCAAAAATATGTTTAAGCAGAAAAAACAGGATTGATGACAGGTTTCCTGGTTTAATATTGCGCAATTCAGCATCTGGGTGAGTATCTCTTTCTTTTAGTTTCGGTTTATTTTGTCACATAATGCACATGTGGGTTTAAATTAGTTTTGAACATGTGTAATTAAACCATCTCTTCACGTACCCCAGACCTTGTCCTCTCCCAAACCGATCCGAAGACCCCCAGTCAACTGATCTGGGTTTAATCCATCATCATTCTTTAACTCACTCCGCCATCCCAGTTCAGACATGGCCATATGCAAGTCAGTCTGACCCTGTGCCTCATGGGAACAGTCTAGCCCGAACTGCCAAGCAATGTCTTCCCTGGTCCGGAAACAAGCATCCTGGGACCGGTTTCGGGCTCACAGCCCTCATCAGCCAGGCTATCTTGAATCCAGTGGCAAAGTGAGCAAGGGACCCACGTCTGGGCATGCCCTGCCAACTTAGTGCGAACAAAGCAAAACCAGAGGGGATGATGGACGGAGTGTTGAACATTCCCATTGGGTACAGGGTCAAGACTGATTTGCATATGGCTGGGTCCAAACTGGAATGGCATGGTGAGCAAAAATCGATGGATTTAGGCCCATATCTCTGTACTGGGGTGAATGTATGACATTGTTCTACATTCTGTCCATCAATTGTTCTTTTTGCGTTTGTCACCCGAGTGGGACGGGTATGCCCAGACGTAGGTCCTGTGCTCTCCGTGCCACTGGAATCAAGCTATACTGGCTGATGAGGGCTGAAAGCCCGAAACCAGTCCTAGGATGCTTGTTTCCAGTCCAGGGAGGACGTGGCCTGGAAGTTCGGGCTGGACTGTTCCCATTGTGCGCAGGGTCAAGACTGATTTGCATATGGCTGGGTCCAAACTGGAATGGCATGGTGAGCAAAAAAATTATGGATTTAGGCATTCTGTCCATCAATTGTTCTTTTTACCTTTTTTAGAAGACAGGTGTTTGTGTCAAAAACCATAGAGGGTTGCGTGGGAAATACCATGTACCAACCATGGGGCACCCCCTTGAAGCAAAGTAGTGCAAAGCAAGGCATAGTGGTACGTTTTGTTACTTCAGAGCTACTTTCCAGTGCAAATCAAGATCTGCGTTAAAAAGTAAACAGTTAATCAAAACTTTGTGCCACTTTGCATCACTTTTAGCAACTTTGCAGCAGCTTTGATAAATCTGACCCCTCATTCCTAGCGGCCAGTAGGCCTTCTTTAGAAAAACACTGTGTAAGTATATGTTTACCATATATTAACCACTAGCAGAGGATTGATACCCTTCATTGTTCTTCTAGTTTTGGAGGTATCCCACAAGGCTCTATCGTTGTTTTTTTAAATGAGCCAAGCAAGCTTGGGCCATGTTTATTCCACTCAGACTTCTCTCCATTTGTAGTACCTAGCCCCCTGTCTCCACCCATTTTAGTGCCTCGTTTTTAGATTGAAGCCTACCAGACAGGTAAGCTATTTGTTTTGCTAAAGACATCTTGTGGACATTCAGAAAGATTCCCTGGGAATACATTCCCCCTGTTGCTTACACCTTTGTGGTTTGTAATTCACATTTTTTGGCTTTCTATTTGATGGCTTTATTTGTTTTAGGTTGTCTAGGATGAGTTTATTCCTCACAAGGAGCAACGTTTTTTCACAGTAACTCCCCTTGTATTCTTCCAGGAGTGCGCCTTTCTGTAGACAGGCCTCTAAATCTTGTTCTTGCCTTGTCACATTTGCTGTACATTCAAAGATCGAGGTCAAATATCGGGCTGTGTCTTCCGAGTGAGCTTGGTGTTTCTTTTTCTTTTTCTGACTTCCAAGTGAAAGGATTTATGTGACAATCTTGCTTATCATTTGTGCGCTGTATAGTTTTACTAGTAAAACTGTATGTCTGTGCAAATGTAATGGTCATTTCAATAGAAAATGTGCTATCACACCATGCATACGCCACTGTAGGCCACTCTACTCTGCACTATACTTTGTACCACTCCATGTCACTGCACTCTGCGCCACTGCACACTATTCCGCTCTGCACCACTACACGTCACTGCACTCTATGCTTCCTTACTCTACACCGTTACACTCTTCTTCACTGCACTCTACACCACGCCAGTCTAGGCCATTCCAATCAACTCTGCACAAATCCACTTTACGTTGCTCTGTGCCACTGCAATCTATGCCAATACACTCTACGCCAATGAACTTTACTCTGTAACTCTTAACTCTATGTCCCTGCATTCTACGCCAATCCTCCGTACGCCACGCTGAGGGCCTCACTTAACCCTGCAGCAAGGCAGGTATCAGGATCAAAAAGAAATAGCCACATTCCCCTGACATTGAAAACTCTGAATTGGCTGCCATATGAGGCAAGAATACAACTAAAGGTTGCTTGCATGACCCATAAATCACTGTATAACAACACATCCAGTTATCTAGCCCTGAAGCTTGAACGATCCGGAGCTAGCAGACAATTGAGGAGCGCTAGTTCTTTACTTCTGAAACCACAATCCTTTCATAACTAGAGAACTGGTTTCAGAGCCTTTTCAGGGTTCGCGCCTAAGATTTGGAACTCTTTACCTCCAGTGGTGTGGGGAATTTCTTCCTTTACCGCCTTCAAAAAGGAGGTATTAATACTCCTAATGAACAAATTTACATCCTATGACATTACGATCCTATCATAACTGGCTTCCTCGCATGGATTGTAAGAGATCATTATATGTTTATTTATTTCCTCAATATTGACCTAAGGTGTAATAATCGCTTAAACTGTAATATGCTGTTCCCCTTTATGATCATCACGTGTCGTCCACTGGTCATCTATGTTATCCTGTACCTATGTTATCTCATACTTCTTACCTCTTTTGTGAGTAATGATGAATATCAAATGCATGTACACTACCTCATTTCCTATGTCTTTAACTATATACTGTAAAGCGCTCTGATACCCTCATGGGTCACGTTCGCGCTATATAAAACCTTATGAAGAAGTACAATACTCTGTACCACAGTACTCTATGCCACTGTACTCTACACCACTTCACTCTATGCCATTCTACTCTACGCCATTCTAGTCTACACCACTGCACTCTATCCTGCATCACTCCACTATACTTCTCTTTACTCTACTCTAAAACAGTCTACTCTACGCACTGTACTCTACGCCACTCTACACCACTGCACTCTACGCCAATGCACTCTACAAAATTGCACTCCACATCCTGCACTCTACGCCACTGCACTATACTCTGCACCACTCTAATCTGTAACACAGCGATCTATACCACTCTACTCTGCATCACTGCACTCTGCGCCACTGCACTCTGCATCACTCCACTCTACGCCACTACACTCTATGCCAGTGCACTCTACTCCACACCACTCTATGCCACTGCATTCTCTGCCACTCTACTCTACACCACTGCACTTTTTGCCACTGCATTCCATTCCACTTTACTCTGCACAACTGCACTTTACTATGTACCACTCTAATAAATGTCACTGCATTCTACACAGCTGCATTGTATGCTGCTGAATTCTATGTTGCAGCACTCTAAGCCACTATACTCTGCAACACTCTACGCCAATGCAAGAGTCAACTCTACGTCACAGAACTCCATGCCACTGCACTCTACTCTATTCTCCAGCACTCCAGACCACTTCACTATACACGGCTGCACACAACACCACTGCACCATTGTACTTCATGCTACGGCATTCTATGCCACCCTACTCAACACCACTCTACGTGACTGCAGTCTGCGCCACTCTACACCACTGCACTATACAACACTCGGCTCTTCAACAGTGCACTCTTTGCCACTGAAACCTATGCCACTCTACTCTGCAATGCTGCATTGTATGCCAGTCCACACTACCGCACTGCACTCTACGGCAATATACTCCGCAATACTCCACTCTATGCCACTGCACTCTGCAGCACTCCACTATATGCCACTGCACTCTATGGCACTATATTCTACTCTGCACCACTCTATGCCACTGAACTCTGCAGCACTCCACTATACGCCACTGCACTCTATGGCACTATATTCTACTCTGCACCACTCTATGCCACTGAACTCTGACACTCTACTCTACAATGCACCATTGCACTCTACGCCACTATACTACTCTGCACTGCTCCACTCTGTAACGCAGCACTCAACACTGCACTCTACGCCACTGCATTCTATGCCAATGCACTCTACAACACTCTGCACCAATGAACTCTAAATAAGCACACTCTGCTTTATGCCACTCCACTGTACGCCACTCTACGCAACTCCACTCTATGGCACTCCAATACAGAACACTTTCTGCCATTCCACCCAACAACACACTACTCCACTCTTCACTATTCCACTCTATGACACTACTCCTCGCCAATCTCCTCTACGCCACTAACTTTTAGCCATGCTGAACAGCAGCCACGCTGGGGTACAACACGACTAAAAATACATTGGTAAATTCAAAAGCTCTTGCATAGGCGAAACCTATTGGCTTTGCAGTGCTTGTCTAACTTGTTTCAAACATTTTCCTTTTCTGGCTTTTTGATTCATTAGATTAATTGCATCCTGTGTTTTTTTGTTATTTACTTGAGTTCTTGTGTATGGGTCGGGTACATTGTTTATATCAATCTTTAATGCTTATCTGTGGTTTCTATAGATGGAAGTTAACACCACAACAACTAAGCACAGGGTAATACAAGAAACAACGTTTAAATCACGTTTTCTACGGTTTTATAGTGCTGTTTAAGTGTTGTAAAGCACTCACCGAGTCATTTCTCGGTAGGGATTGCGCTATATTAAACGTTGTTCATTTAAATAGTGCAAAGATTGAGACTAAAATCTATTTTGAATTGATGACATCAGCTAACGATCTGCTATCACGGGCTCCTATTTTCACCAAGAGTTGTCTGCTCTCCATTTTATGTTATGTTGAGTACTGGGGTAGCGCCCACGCCGCCCTTAGATGGCTTCAAAACACTATGGCCAGCAGAGAAGAGGGAAGGAAGGAACACGACGTGTTGTTCTGTGAGTTGTTTGTTGCGCATGCAGTGCAGGCGTCTCTAGGTGTGGCACTCAGCAGGAACGCCTGAGGGAGGCGGGCGAAGAAAGAAGAAGCTAGATCAAGGACTGACAGACAAAGGGCCCGGGAACGAAAGACATATGAAGAATATAGTGAAAACAAATGGTAAAATATCAGCAGTTTGGGTAAAGGCGAGGGAGACTTAAAGACAACTTAAAGGGCCCGCCATTGCTTGGGGAGTTTGTGTGTGTGACTGTGTGCAAGGAATTGTGGGCAAATGTGAGAATGAGTCTACATCTGAATGAATGAGGGAATACATGGATGGATTAACATGACACATGGAGACGTAATGGTGAGTACATCTATGAATGTGCATACAGAAAAAGGGTTTTTTAATATTTCAGATTTTATCCGGGCGCTCTACCAGATGTGGACGCTAAAGTAGTCGAGTGAATAAAGTGAGAGGCAGCGGAGAAGACCCCCTAACCGCTCAGCAGTGTGTTAGAAAGCTAACAAACAAAACAGTACTTTACAGTGTTGCCTATGCACACATAAAAAGTGGATCCATTCACAGTTGTGTACAGTTATGACACACAATTCACGGAAAAGCCAAAAAGTACAGAACAAAACGTCAGATTTTCCCGCACAGGTACTTTGAAAGGTTTAATAGTTCCACAACCAGCCGACACGTGTTTCGTCGCGTGGGAACAGTGTCTCTGCGACTCCTCAGGGCTGTATTAGCGGTCAACTTGCCATTAAGTCGCTCTACCAGTGATACTTCCGACCCGGCAGGGCCGTGACTATGTAGAAAATTGTCTTTTTTATCCCTATTCGCATAGAGAATGCTCTCTCAAAGTGTAGTAGGCTCCAATGTGGAAATTATGTATATGTTCTTGCGTCCGGGCGTATATCAGTTTCAAAAAAGCTCAGATTGGGTAAGGATGGATGCAAAACCGGGAGAGGATCCCAAACAGCTCCCACTACCGCGTGTGTGCAGAACGTGGTCCTGGTCTTATTTCTCAGGGAAACGCCCCTCTTGTGTTCCCGGGTCGCCGTGTTCCTGGTAACGGACATCTATGAATGGTTGGATAAAGTAGGGTAGAGTGAGTGCATGGTTGGACGCAGGCTAGTTCAAGAAACGTACAGGCTTGAGCCTCAGGAAGTAGTAAAGATAATGTTATGCAAATGGCAAAACCTAACAAATAGAATGCTAGTGCATGCTTTACGCAACAGCTGGGCCCCATTTTGCCAAGACTGCCATGATATGTAATGATTTACCACCATTATCCTGGTACAAGCATGGGCAGCTGTGGGTATCACCATGTGGTTTGCTCTATCACTTTGTAAAAGAAATTAGACACTCTGGAAAGCTAACAGAAGTCTTACACATGTTTAATGCAAAAATATAGCTAGTAAATATATGGTCTCCAGCGAGTAGCTCGTGAGCTACAGGTATCTCTCTACATACCTGTGAGTAGCTCTCCTGTGTGCAGCCCAGCTTACTAAATTAGACGTGATAGAATTCATATATGTTTACCAACATTGAAAGTGTGTATTTGAGATGAAAATGTGTGAATCTTTAGTACTCTTTAGCTGATGTTTTTTTGAAAAATGGCTCAATTTTCAAAACATATTCAAAGCTATATTTGAGGTATAAATAATGTGGCTTTGCAGACTTATTACCAATATCATAACCTTGGTGCCTGAGGCATTGCAGATATCGCTGCAATGTAATGCGTTGGTTGAAGCATTAAAAATTGATAAAGCCTTTCTACAATACTGCTGGCAATCCTGCCCGATGTACTGAGGTGATCACTGCTAGTAGTCTTGGATATTGAAGCCACTAATGTAATCTTGTCTGGTGTGTTCACTGATGCAACACTGATATTAGTAGCTCCGAATAATTTTCATTGTGCTGGTAGCCCAAACTCAGACCGCCAGTGAGTCAGTCGGACGGTGGAGTGGGTATATATATATATATATATATATATATATATATATATATATATATATATATATATATATAACAGGTGCTCACCAATTGAGGGCCTCACACTTCGTGTATTTAATACCTTTATTTCGGCGGCTTCAAAGGAAAAGGCAGGGTTCACCAAACAGCATAATATTGCCTTTCAGTCCATACGTGTTTCGGTAGAAACGTCTCCCTTGTTCACTAGAATCGGCTTCTGGGGAACTGGCAAGTTGATTTCTCAGCGCAGCTGTTTTTGAAATGTCCCGCCTCACTGGGCCTGTGCTTCAATTGCATCGTGGTACTTGGAGTTCAGTGGAGAGCAGTGCGGAGGCCTGAGCAGGCCTTCTTCAGCCCTAGAGCTGGGGTGAAAGAACTGGGGGTGCACGACTGGACGGCAGGCCCTGGCCTGTGGGTGCCCGTTATCTGTCTGGGAGTGGTCCAGGAGTGCAACTGCGGCCTTGGTGGTATGGGCCTGGACAGTGTCCTGTGGCTTAGCATGGGCGCTGGCCTTCTTCAATCCTAGAGCCTGGTGAAAGGAACCGGGGGCTCAAGACTGGACGGCAGGCCCTGGCCAGAGGGTGCCCTTTATCCGGCTGGGTGTGGCCCGGGAGTGTATTTGCGGTCTTGGTGTTGTTTGCGTGGGATTGTCTGTAGGTGTGCCAGCTGGGCTCCCCTTGGGCGGACTTTCACAATTGGCGGCCATGACGAGGGACAAGGGGGCGGCGGGACCACGAAACATGGGCCCATCGACAAGTTCACGGGACCAGGTGGGGGTGCAGGGGCCGCGGGCGGCCAACAGGACTCGGGACCGGATAACGCAGCGTTGATGGCAGCCACTTAGGGCCACCAAGGTTCGCCTCCGAGACCTTACGCTCCCCTACGCCTTGCTCTTCCCGGCCTGCCTGCGGGTGGTTTATCGGTCTCGCACTGAGGAGGTATTTAAATGGACTGACGAAACGGTGAAGGTGAGGGTGCACACACCGCCGGGATTGGAGTCAGATTTATCCTTGAGTGAGGCACGGTCGCAGACCTCTCGGGGGTTGTGGAGGAGGGGGAACTAGAGATCCAGGTTCAGGCAGCGGTCTGCGTCCAGCGGTGCCTCGGATAAGGGGTAGGAAGCTCCTGAGCATCAGACAGTAGACCCTTGACTTTTCTAACTGGCGGGGAAGAGGGAACTGGTTCACATTACAATTCTGCATAGTAATGTGTTACTGTGCGCTGTTGACACTACTGATTTGCGGGCTAGAGGGAGCTGGTGTGTTGCTATTTGCAAGGCTATGAGTGAATGTGGGCTGTGGCGGGCCGGAGGGAGCTGCATTGTCGGCGGACGTTTTTCCCCCTTAGCTTAGGGCTTGTTGGGGGTGGCTTAGGGTTCATGGGCTGTTGGGTGGGGATCCATTGGTGTGGACGGCCTCAGGTCCTGCGTTGGGGGCCGAGAGTCTTTTATGCCGCCAAAGGTACTTCAATGTTCTTGAGGTATGGGGTGGGGGGTTGGGGGTGGGGGAGGCGGGGTTTGTTGATTCTTGGGGGGGATTTGTTCTGGTTGGGTATGAGTCGCACAGTCACGTGAGGGTCTCACCGGTAGTTGTGTGTGCACCTACATGTCCCAGCAACTGGGCTTCTGCTCCAAATGTTCCCTGATGACGAATCATATGGGTAGGGCCTTGGGGCCCAGAGGCTCTCTTCGTGTCCTTAGCTGGAATGTGCGGGGAGTCCTGGATAAAATTAAGAGGGGGCAGTGTTACGGCAGGCAAAGCGGGCTGGAGCTGATGTGTTACTGATACAGGAAACTCACCTATTAGGTACTAAGACCCTGTGCCTTAAGCGGTATGGCTACCAACAGGTTAATCATGCAGGCTTTACTAGGGGATCCAGGGGGGTGGCCATTTTAGGACATCGCAGAATTCCTAATGTTCACTCTGCTCAATGGGTTGATATACAGGGACGATACTTATTTGTCAAGGGTATGATAGGGGAGGAGCCTCTGGTGTTGGGATGCGTGTATGCCCCGCCCCCTCTGCAATGGTCGATGGTTGAGAAGCTGTTTGCGGTGTGGACCGACATCCCTGACGCGTTAGCTGTGGTAGGAGGGGATTGGAACGACATTATGGATGGACTCAGGGATAGGTATAGGCCCGGGGGGGGGGGTCATTCCACCAAATTGAGAGACATGGTTGGGGGATTCAATTGGGTGGACACATGGCGGCACCTGCATGGTAATAGGCGGGAGTATACATATCTTTCAGCTGTTCACAAATACTTTTCCAGACTGGATTATATCTTTGTTCCCAGAGCAGTGGTTGGTAGGGTGGAATCGGCGGGCATACTGGGCTCTCGGACCATTCCCCCGTTACAGTGGACATTGTTTTAGACAGGGGGCGGCAGCCATTTAGATGGCACTTATCCGTGTGGCATCTGCAGCACGCCGACTACCAGAAACATATGGGCGAGGCCATAGCTGAATACTTAGTTGAGAACGTAGGGTCCGTCGCCAGCGCCGGGACTGTGTGGGAGGCCCTAAAACCCACGCTACGGGGGGTGAACATAGCTTGGTGTGCAGCTGCCCGGAGGTGGCGCAAGGCGGAATTGGCACAGGCGGAGGCCGAGATTGAGGCATAGGAGCGTCGGGGCAGTGCCGAGGGTGAGGGTCAAATAGTGGGGGAAAACATTGCTGTTATTTTCCTCCTGAGGCTGAGCCGGGAGGTTGAATTTTATTATTGTGTGCTGTACCTTATTTCTCTTCCCTTGTGTCCGTTCCCCCCTCGCACTGCTTTTAAAACTTAAAATCGGAACCTCTACTCCTGTAACTTTAGCGCCGCTCCCCTTACATAGCTAAGACTAAGCTCTTTAGTTTATTTGCACTCCTGCCTGTCCTGGGAAGCGGTCGACTGTTAGACCGGCTCCAGGTGGGACTACAGAGTGGCAAGGAAGTCAGGCAGCGGCCATCTTGGTGAGGGCTCGCGCTGCACGTCGCGCTTCGAGCGCTTAAAATCAGGAATTCTGTGCACAAACAGTGATTGCTGTTATTTTCCTCCTGAGGCTGAGCCGGGAGGTTGAATTTTAATATTGTGTGCTGTACCTTATTTCTCTTCCCTTGTGTCCGTTCCCCCCTCGCACTGCTTTTAAAACTTAAAATCGGAACCTCTACTCCTGTAACTTTAGCGCCGCTCCCCTTACATAGCTAAGACTAAGCTCTTTAGTTTATTTGCACTCCTGCCTGTCCTGGGAAGCGGTCGACTGTTAGACCGGCTCCAGGTGGGACTACAGAGTGGCAAGGAAGTCAGGCAGCGGCCATCTTGGTGAGGGCTCGCGCTGCACGTCGTGCTTCGAGCGCTTAAAATCAGGAATTCTGTGCACAAACAGTGATTGCTGTTATTTTCCTCCTGAGGCTGAGCCGGGAGGTTGAATTTTAATATTGTGTGCTGTACCTTATTTCTCTTCCCTTGTGTCCGTTCCCCCCTCGCACTGCTTTTAAAACTTAAAATCGGAACCTCTACTCCTGTAACTTTAGCGCCGCTCCCCTTACATAGCTAAGACTAAGCTCTTTAGTTTATTTGCACTCCTGCCTGTCCTGGGAAGCGGTCGACTGTTAGACCGGCTCCAGGTGGGACTACAGAGTGGCAAGGAAGTCAGGCAGCGGCCATCTTGGTGAGGGTTCGCGCTGCACGTCGCGCTTCGAACGCTTAAAACCACTCGTTCATGGCTCCGCGCAGCGGACGCGCATTGCGGGCGCGCCGATCGCGCGCCGGAGTCAAGCCAGAGTCCTGCCCGTCTGCGCCCGTCCGCGACCAGACGGGACGCGGGGCAGGATCCTCTGGCCACAATGTCAACACGCAGGCACCCGAGAGAGCGCTCTCTCACAAGCCATTCCGCTACACTCGCGAGATGCTACTTGAAATCGGTAAGACCCCCACAACACCATGCCATCACTCCATAGACCCTAGCGCACTGTCATCTCAATGCAACTCTTACTACACAATGACTTCGATGTAGTGTTTTTAACAGAAACCTGGCTTGAAGAATCTTCATCACCAGAAATACTCGAGGCTGTTCCTCTGAGCTACAGCTTACTGAGAATTGATAGGCCTATACAGCGCGGTGGTGGTCTTGCAATGATCTTTAAAAAAGAACTGGAGTGCACCCTCACTCACAAAGGCATCACTAACAGCGAATGTGGCATTTTCACCATTAAAGTGACCCCCCACATGACCATAACTGGGCTTCTCATTTATCGGCCCCCTGGCACTGCCACTCCTTTCTGTAATCAACTTATTGAAACGGCGACGCAACTAGCTATCAAATATAACAACTTCATGATACTTGGCGACCTTAATCTTCATTTTGAAGATTTACATGCCAAAGAAGCTCAACTTCTGAAGACAGCCTTGCATGCGTTGGGGATCACTCTGCTCTCCACTTCACCAACACATAAACAGGGCCACCTTCTCGACCCCATCTTCGCGACTTGGGAAGGCATTAACATACAACCTCCGGTCCCTATCATATGATCAGACCACCATATGATCATGTTCAATATACCCAAGACCAGAACTAAGAATAATGCCCATAAACCCGTATACGCCAAACGTCGCAATTGGAAAAACTATACTCCAGAACGCCTCTCTGACGTATTAAAAATTGACCCTCCCCCTCAAGGTCAATCCCTTCAAGACACCTGGAATTCTTACGAACTCTGGTTGAGCAAGGCACTTGATAAAATCGCCCCTTGGACTTGTAAGCCCCCAGCTAGGCGAACTAAATCTGAACCGTGGTTTTCAGAAAAACTAAAGGCAGCTAAAGCCCGATGCAAAGTGATTGAAAGAAAATGGAGAAAGAACTACTCCACGGAACTGAAGGAGAACTACAAACGTGAATTAAAGGCTTATCAGAGACTCATAAGAGAGGAAAAAAGTCTCTTCTACCAAAATAGAATTGAACAGGCTACAAATCCCTCTAAAGAACTGTTTCGGATTTATAAAGAACTTACAGACACATCGAGCCTGGACACGCAAGACACGTACTCTAATGAGTTATGTGAAGAAATTGCTGGTTTCTTTGTCAACAAAGTAGATAAGATTCACGCCTCATTCCCCGCTCCCCCCACTTCTGATACGATATCTCCCCCTCTTCATAAGACCACTCTTACCCACTTCCTCACTCCTGACAAAGCAAAACTGTCCAGCATAATTAACAGTATTCACTCTGGCTCCCCTAACGATGTATGTCCATTAGACAAATGCAAAGACATCATGGACAACACTCTCTTGGATCAAATAAGCCATCTCATCTCTCTCTCCTTCAAAGAATGTCACGTCCCGGAGGCTTGGAAAAACGCCCAAGTCATCCCTCTGAAAAAAAAACCTAACATTCCAATCACTCAATTTCAAAACCTCCGGCCAATCTCTCTATTGCCCCAATGCGCCAAAATAATAGAAAAAATTGTGAACATTCAACTCATGGCGTATTTAGAGGAAGAAAACATCCTCCACCCCACCCAATCCGGCTTTAGACCCAAATACTCCACGGAAACTGCTGTCTTGTACTCCACGGAATTTATCCGCAAGATGGTGGACGAGGGTGAAACCGCAGCGTTGGTCATGCTTGACTTAAGCGCCGCTTTTGATACGGTGCTACATGCCACGCTGTTGTCCCGGCTTTCTGACATTGGAGTAAAAGATGACGCGTTGGAGTGGATTAAATCCTTCCTCACCAATAGAACCTTCCAGCTCCATTGCCCGCCTTTCAAATCATCCTCTCGGATCGTGAGCTATGGGGTTCCACAGGGCTCTAGCCTGAGCCCTACTTTGTTCAACATCTATATGGAACCCCTGGCCCAAATCATAGAGAACTTCGGCGTGGGCATAGTTAGCTACGCCGATGATACGCAGCTCATGTTCAAGCTTACTCCGGATACTGACAAGTATGCTTCAAACTTCTCGGAGTGCATGACTGCTGTCGCCGGGTGGATGGACAGCAATTGCCTCCGGCTAAATGGTGACAAAACAGAGGTGCTAGTGATAGGGAATAAAACCTCCCTTTGGTCCCAAGCGTGGTGGCCTACATCGCTTGGTGAATGCCCTCAACCGGTCGAGAAAGTCAAGAACCTCGGGATCATGATCGACTCTGATCTTTCAGGTAAATCCCAAGTTCACAAGATCATTGGCAAATGCATCGGAACACTAAGAATCCTTAGAAAAATCATCGACCTAATTCCTATTACAGCCAGGAAAACCATCGTACATGCTCTTATCACACCGCACCTGGACTACGGGAATGCCCTTCTTCTAGGCATTAACCAAAAACTCCTACACCAGCTGCAATGTGTACAAAATGCAGCCGCCCGATTGGTACTAGGCCTTCCGAAAAGAACCTCGGCCAAGACAGCACTGTCCAAACTGCACTGGCTCCCCGTAAGGGAAAGAATAAAATTCAAGAGCCTCTGCTATGTCCACAGGATAGCCCACAACAAGGGCCCCTCATATCTAAGAAGCCTCATGACCATTCATCGCCCTACTCGCCATCTAAGGTCTTCAGGAATGTCCCTCTTCAAACTACCCCGCGTTCAAAAAGCAAAAATCGGTGGCCGATCCTTTTGTTATCTAGGAGTGAAACTCTGGAACGCTCTTCCGATTCATTTAAGAATGGAACCCTCTGAAACTCTTTTCAGAGCGAACTTGAAAACTCACCTTTTTCCTCAATAACTCTGGCCCCTCTTTCCCACCGTCCTGATCCTCGGATGAGAGTCTTCAGCATTTAGCGCGGGGATACACAGTTGTGCAGCCATGCGCTTAATAAATGTTTTATTATTATTATTATTATTATTACTCCTGGCGCAGCAGTCCTATGCCTCTCTGCTGATAGATGAGGTGCGGCAGATTTGGCTCACGACGCGCAGTAGGATATACCAGTGGAGGGACAAATCGGGAACGATGTGTCAGGGCGCGTTTCAGGTGCAGTCCTTGCCAGTGATATTGGACGGAGCTGTTGCCTTGGGTACGGACCCGAAAGAGTTAGCGGAGGGCTTCGCTGCATATTATGCAGACTACTATGCCCCGAACGAATGCCTCCGTGAAGATGTGGTGGACAAATTTATTGCTGACTTGCCGCCTCGTGCAGTATCGGATGAGGTGCGGGAGTGCCTTGAGCTCCCGCTGACGGAGGAGGAGATGGGCATGGCCCTGGGCGACCTTAACACGTGAAAGGCTCCCGGACCTAACGGGTTCCCTAGTGAATTTGTTAAGAAATATCATCTACAGCTGGGTGCAGATTATAGGGCGGCCTTGGAGGAGGCCAGGGAACGAGGTAGCCTCCCCCCAGATTGGAGACACGCTGAAGTGGTGGTGTTCCATAAGCCGGGCCGGCCCTTGGAGCATCACGCATCCTACCGCCCCATCTCTTTGCTAAATGTGGAGGCAAATTTTTTGGCCAAAGCATTAGCTAACCGGCTTTTGCCTCACATCGCAGTGCCGGTTCATCCAGGCCAGGCTGGTTTTATGCCCCGGAGGCCGACCAGACACAACATTCGGCGAGCGTATGTGGCAGTGGCAGCGGTTCAGAAGACGGGGGAACAGGCGGCACTTTTATTAGCAGATATGGACAGGGCATTTGATTTGCTGAGCTGGGTCTATCTGTTTGCACTCCTGCCGCAGCTCAACCTAGGGCCCCACTTCCTCTCGTATCTGTGACTTCTATATACGGATTTCACAGCCTCGGTTCGAGTAGCGGGGGCCATTTCCTCCAGGTTCTCCATCGGGCGTGGTACCCTGAAGGGCTGTCTCCTTTCGCCGTACCTATTTGCCCTAGCTATGGAGCCGCTGGCAGCATGGGTGCGCATCGATGCGTAACTGCGAGTGTTCGAGTGGGCGCGGAGACTGTCCGATAGGATTGCGCTCTATGCGGAAAGACCTTAATAGGTCGGGCCGCGCATACTGCAAATCATGCAAATCTTCGGGGAAACATCAGGGCTATATATGAACCCTCGCAAGTCAACCCTATGGGTGTTGGGGAAGCGCTCAGAAGAAGTGGGGGACTGGGCATCCACACTCCAGGTAGGGGTGGGCGGCATTAAGTACCTGGGGGTGTTTATTTCCGAGGTCCCCACAGTCTCCTGGGAGCGGAATATAGCGCCTGTGTGGGAACGGGTTTGGGCGGATATCAAGGTGTAGTCCCGCATGCCACTGGCGATTTATGGTAGGTCGGCCATTTTTAAAATGGTAGCCCTTCCCTGGCTGCTATAACAATTACAGAACCACCCATTCCCCATTCCGCCTCAATGGTTCCGACAGGAAAACTCCATGCTGGGGCAGTTCCTGTGGGCGGGGTGCACTGTACGGGTAGCGCTGCGCACCTGTTTTTTTATCTACCTTTTGTGGTGACTTGGCGACTTCTGATATCCTTTCTTACTATCAGGCCTCACACCTCCTAGTCCTGAATGAGTGGTGGTATGGCGACAGGGGAGACCCGGCATATGCCCTGGAGCGCTGCCTTATGGGGTCTCACATGCTACAAACCATTCTATATGCGGCGCAATTGCGGAAGACACTACCGCCGGCCACGCGGTTTGTGTTTCAGATATGGAGACAGGCTCTGCGTCACATGGGATGGTGGAACACCCTGACGGGTGAAACCCCCCTGTGGCACAACGGGCGGCTACCTGGACTCGCGACATTACAGGGCTTCCGGGGATGGGACAGCATTGGAATTTCGCCGCTGGGAGATGTGCTGTCTGGTACGACGCTTAAGTCCTTTCAGGATCTGTGTAGGGAATTTAGTATGCCTCGTTCTCAGTTTTTTCGGTATCTTCAGTTCCTGTGGCTTTTCTCTGTTGGTACTACCTGAACTGTGGAAATTAAACGGCTTTGCACAGCCGAGAAGGAAAGCCCACTACAGCCTTGTGGGCCCATTCTGGCCCTATTTAGGAGCTAGAAACATTGGGAGGAAGTCGTGCATGTTCCAGTTACAGGGCTGCAGCCTGCACAAGTGTGTCTCGACTTCAACAAAGCAGGACAGTCCCAGTGCCAAGAAATGAGTGCATCAACCCACATGGGCTTTATTGTGTTTTTAATACGGAGAATGAAAGCGCACCCACTTGGGATTATTTAATACGGACTACAAACACCACCAGACAGTGCGAGTGCCACGCCCACAAGGGCAGGTGTTTGGAATTCAAAATGTGCGTTTGCATCGCGCTTTTCATCTCTCTTATCTCGCCACTGAAGAAAGGTACAAGACTCCTGAAACGCGTCTGGCTAAATAGATGGGATGCCTGTTTTCTGGCAAGTTGACTGTTGGCAAGTTGTCGAGAATAAAGAATACTATTTGAATGGCACTTCCTGTGGCTTTTCTCTGTTGGTGCTACCTGAACTGTGGAAATATATATATATATATATATATATATATATATATATATATTTTTTTTTACTTTCTGCAGATAGAAGGGAAATAATCAACTACAAACATTTGATCCATGTATTATCACGGCTAATTACTATATATTGTTTGTTTTTCCCGTCAGATACATTTGATTTATCCTTGCCACTCAATGAACTGCTTTTGCAGATTATGCATTGTCTGCAAGATATAATTTACCCCGCTATATGTTTATATGATATACAGAATTTGATCGAATCTTTGTTTACATTCTCACGCCAGTGAAATTGCCTGATGCAAAAATGGCGCCTTAGTGAGACAATTCCCGCAAGAATTAGCGAGGCATTATGTATATATGTATGCAGTGTAATGGCGGCCGCCTGTAACTGACGAAGGCGTACCGCTGAAACGCGTCTGAATCTTTAAATTTGTGTGCAATAAAATCCGCCTGGATTTGACCCCCCGTGAGTGCAGTTTTTCCGTTTGTGCTGAACTATATATTACGCGTCTCTACCGGCGCGTGACTGTCACCCGCTGCCGAGTGCTATCGGCGTCCACGGTAGAAACCTGGAGCGTCGCAAGTGAAATAAGAGTGCCGGAGCACCGCCCGAAGCCAAAAGACGCCACAACGGCATACTTGTTTATCGCTGGGATTCCGATGAAGTCTCTGTAGCAGCCATCGAACACCGCGTGAGAAATACGGTAAGGACCGACGATTTACTTTTCCCAACGTGTATTTGGCCGAATATTGACTTTTGTGGCATTGGAGGGCACAGCGAGGGGGGAAAGCACAACCGAGAATTCTATTCTTTAATGAATTCAATGTACAGTGAGGCAGACCGCCGCGACGCTGCTTCTAACATATTCAAGACGAGAACTGACGCTCGTCCGACAGTAGACCCGGGGACTTCAAGCCAGCCCCTTCAAGGACTCAAAGCCAAGTATCTTACATTGGAAAGGCTGTACGAACATGAAACGAGGAAGTGGTGGGAGG
The DNA here is from genome assembly GCF_964263255.1 of Lissotriton vulgaris. Classification (NCBI taxonomy): domain Eukaryota; kingdom Metazoa; phylum Chordata; class Amphibia; order Caudata; family Salamandridae; genus Lissotriton; species Lissotriton vulgaris. The sequence continues at coordinate 117,253,087 of NC_141699.1, forward strand.
CTACATCGCTTCAACATTATATCGATGTAAATCGGGTGCCCAGAGGACTGAGAATATACACTATCCCGGCATACGAGAACCCGAATCCTAAGCTGTTGGATGAATGGGCGGAATATACCGCGGCTTCTTCCAAAGGTCTATTGGTCATCCTGGTAAAATTTGCGTGGATTGACCGACAAGAGACCTTGGACCAGATTAGTGATTTCGAAGCCAAAATTGCTGAAGAAGGGGAGAAGGATGAACACGATGCATTGAGAGCCGCAATGAAGAAGAGACTGGAATCCTATGAGGGCAAAATCAAACAACGAAAACAACAAAAGTTCGAAAGAGACGGCCAAGATTACGAGCAAGGGAGAATTCTCATGTTTGCTCGTAAATATGATGCTCCAAGGAGGGATCTGAGAAAGAATCGTTTGAAACAACAACCTACTACCACACCGGCTACCTCGGAATCAGAGGTATCAGGTGCTGAACCTTCAGACAACGAGGCACCAGGAGCATCAGGATCAAGCACACCAACGACCTTCCATTTTCGTGAGGAAATCGAACTTGTCAGGCTAGCGTGGCTGAGGGGAGGGAAGGGAAGACCACCCGAACCAGCCACTGGCGCACAAGGAGAGGTGGGGGGCACCTGTCCAAAAAGAGGTGCAAACAATTACAACATAAAGAAGAAGAACCCAACCCAGTAACTTCTATGCCACCGACAACATCAAGTGAAACAGAGAACTTGACAATTATCAACCTGACTTCAAAATCGTTGACACCTGCAGAGACAACAGTCCTACAATTAGGATTAACTTTTTGCCCCACCAGTAACTTTGAATTTGTGCAAACACGAATAGATATTTTTAAACTGGTTAGGAAAATCAAACTACATAAATTCTTCAAACTCAAGAATCTCAATGGAATGGAGAATATGACAAGTTCCAACCTGACTAGCATCAATGAAAAGGAGCTGGAACTTCTGGCCATTATGGAAGACCTGAATGTGGAAGGTTCAACAACAAGCCAAGAAGACTGCATTCAGCCTACACCTTCCAGCAACATTGTTCAAAAACGCCAACCAAGCCCTTTCAAACCTACTTCTAAATTTGTTCCACCGACCACCATGGATATGATTGACTTGTTTCATGAAAGAGTTATATGTGACCTCAAAAAAATTAGGGAGGACCGACTGGAGAGTTTCAGACCACAATGGAATTTGACATTTGCACAAAGGTGTGCATTAAAGAACTTGGAAGCGGATCGGAATACAATAATTAAACCCTCCGACAAGGGTGGCAACGTGGTGCTGCAGACAAGAAAAAACTATTGCAAGGAAGCTCTGTCTCAACTGAGCAATCGTGACAATTACACTCCAATCACTATGAAAGACTATTTGCAGAGCATCATGCAATATGAAGCACTGACACGAAAATGGCCTCAAAAAGGATGTTATCGACTGAGGAATTTTACTTTCTGCAGGTTCCTGAACCTAGGTTACCTACCTTCTATCACCTTCCGAAGGTTCATAAAGACCAGTTGAAACCTCCAGGACGTCCTATAATTTCTTCAATCAGAGGATTGTTAGAAAACATGTCTAAATTTATAGACTTTTATCTGTTCCCTTTTGTGGAAGAACTCACAAGCTATACTAGAGACACTAAAGACTTCCTGCGCTACATTGAGGGAAGCACTTGGGATCCGGATTTTTTGATGGTGACTCTAGATATAGCTAGTCTATACACCAGCATTTCCCATGAACAAGGCATAGATGCTATCACTCAGACTTTGCTACAGAGACCGTATGAACTCAGAGAACACAGTGAGATGCTTATCGAATTTTTACACTTCTATCTGTTTAACAACATTTTTACCTTTTAGGAGCAACTATATCGCCAACGACGCGGGACTGCCATGGAAGCCTGCTTCGCCGCCAGCTACGCAAATTTATTTGTTGGCTGGTGGGAGAAGCGGGCGGCATGGTCTGACTCCTGCGACCATTGGGTCGACAAGACCATAAAATGGAGGCGTTATATTGACGACCTCTTTTTGGTCTGGAAAGGGGACAGAAAGTCAATTGAAGAGTATATCAGACATCTCAACAATAATGATTTAAATCTAAGATTCTCTGGGGAAATCAGCGACACCGAAGTAACCTACCTTGATGTAAAAGTGTTTGTCAGTGATGAGAAATGCACACATCACTTTTTAGAAAACCCACTGCGGGAAACTCAGTGCTTCATGCACGCAGTAGCCATCCCACAAGCCTCAAGAACAGTATCCCCTATGGGGAACTCTTACGCATTAAGCGTAACAGTTCCAGACCAGATGACTTTAACCAAGCGAGCGCAGAAAGCCTCAATAGATTCAAACAGCGAGGTTATAAAACGAGGATCCTAAGAGAGGCTTGGAAAAAAGCGCAGAGTAGAGACAGAACAGATCTTATCACGGATACACCTAAGAATAGAACTGTCACTAACACCAATCTCAGGCTTATCACTAATTTTTCAAACGCTGCAAAGAGCCTCAAGAAAATTATTTTTTCAAATTGGAAAATTCTAAAATCTGACCCGATCATAGGCCGAGACATACCTGCGCAACCATCCATAACCTTTCGCAAGACAAGATCAATTAAAGATCTGCTAGTAGAAAGCCATCTAGCACCAGTCAGTAGTTGGATTCAGGGTCTCAAGCGCTTCTATCCCTGCAATAAATGCAAGGCTTGTGCCGACAGTAAGAAAGTCACCAACTATCAGGTACCTGGCAAAAGTGATCCAGTCATGATCAAAAAATTTGTGAACTGTCTGACACCCTATGTTGTATACTGTCTGAGCTGCCCATGTGGCCTCAGATACATAGGCAGTACAAAACATCAAGCTAAGATCCGCATTTTAGAACACCAAAGAGCGATTCAAAACAATGATAGCAGTTACCCGGTGGCTCGTCATTTTCACACATACCATAATAGCAACCGCAAACTTCTGAGCTATTTTTGTCTAGATCATGTTGCTGTAGACTCTAGGGGAGGGGATCGGGAAAAACGACTCAGGAGACTAGAGTCTCGCTACATAATCGATTTAGCAACCAAGACTCCCTTGGGTCTGAATATGGGGGAGGAGTTGAAGGTACACATGTGAATACTGTATAGAATTGTATATAATTGCTGATATATTTTTTCACATAAGCCTCACTTTGGGATTTTGGAGCTCATAAGATATACTGAGAGATGATCTCTGGTTACATTTATATATAGTTCTGTATATATTGTGTATATTCATTTGTATATATCACCTTTTTAGTTGGGTTAAGGGAGTACTAGTTAGATTTAAAAGAGATTGTATTGTGTATTATACCTTTGCTTTGGATACATCTATGAATTTGCCCATTCAGGGCTTTATTTTACTTTCTGCAGATAGAAGGGAAATAATCAACTACAAACATTTGATCCATGTATTATCACGGCTAATTACTATATATTGTTTGTTTTTCCCATCAGATACATTTGATTTATCCTTGCCACACAATGAACTGCTTTTGCCGATTATGCATTTAACTATGTCTGCAAGATATAATTTACCCCGCTATATGTTTATATGGTATACAGAATTTGATCGAATCTTTGTTTACATTCTCACGCCAGTGAAATTGCCTGATGCAAAAATGGCGCCTTAGTGAGACAATTCCCGCAAGAATTAACAAGGCATTATGTATATATGTATGCAGCGTAATGGCGGCCGCCTGTAACTGACGAAGGGGTACTGCCGAAACGCGTCTGAATCTTTAAATTTGTGTGCAATAAAATCCGCCTGGATTTGACCCCCCGTGAGTGCAGTTTTTGTTTGTGCTGAACTATATATATATATATATATATATATATAAATATGTCCCACAAAAGATACCAGTATCTAGTACGCTCTCAGGAACCACACGACAATCCAGGAGTCTTAAATCTTCAGTTTATTCACACAACGCGTTTCGGCGACTTGCCTTGATCACGTGTGATAAATTAGTGTGAGTGGGTGTGCTATTTTGAATAAAGTTACAGATATCAAAATCAAGGTAGGACTTGAACATAGTATGGCAAAACGTGTCGGCCATCTTGTAACAATACTTTGTACATATTGCAGTAAAAGTTTTCACACACATTTCGAATATGGTCACCAGTATGTGCAGAATAACACAAACCCAGCAAAAGTCCTGACATTATGAAATCAAAATACAGGAAACAAAATATCTACATGTATCAGTACTGCAATATCATGTCTGCTGGTCGTAAATCAACATGACGTTAATCGATATCAGACAACCAAAAATATAAGCAAAGGTCCTTCTGAGTGAGCCGTGAAGTATATAAGTTCATTGGCCCCCACGCTCTTCACATCAATAGGGAGAACATGCGCATAAATCCGCAGTGATGCATGTGCACGCGGAACGCTCAAGATAATTGACAAGTGTCTGTAAAAACAATAATGAAAAATCAACCATTGATCTACATGATCTCCTAGCAAGGTATGATGTACATTCGGTATGATAAAATTTTCATATATGCACACTGTGTAGGACAATTATTGACAAGTGTCAAAAGTTCAAATCGTACTGAAAACACAAGGGTGACCACTGGAAGGCTCCAAAACAATATGTATTTGTTTGCCTTGCCGACAGTTCTAAAGGCTCTACCTTTCTAATCAAGTAACTTCTTTTGTGCCGTAAAGTGAGAATGGAAATAATAACTGACCGTGACCCTATGTGCCTACGAAAGAATGAAAACAGGATGAAGTGCCCATGATGGTGAACGGAAGAAACAAGAAGGGGTGCCCATATAGGTGGATCAATTCATGCTGGGAAAACCCTGCCTGTTCACCTGTAAAAGAAAATACACAAAAGACCAAATTTCAATGTAAATGATTAAAAAATAATTCTAGCACAAATTTAAACATGTACGTAGAGGCAAGCTGATCAATATTACTATTTTCATCTTGAGCAATCATTGAATACTACTGTAGGTGTCAATACATAATAACAACAGTAACAAGAGTGCTATAGATGTCAATTATCTTGAGCGTTCCGCGTGCACATGCATCACTGCGGATTTATGGGCATGTTTTCCCTATTAATGTGAAGAGCGTGGGGGCCAATAAACTTATATACTTCACGGCTCACTCAGAAGGACCTTTGCTTATATTTTTGGTTGTCTGATACATTTACAGGCCTCCATGTACCCGCACTCAATTCAGCGATGACATCACGGACTTCGTCAGCCCACATGCCCTCGCCTCCGAGAACTACATTCTATTAGGAGACCTCAACTACCATCTTGAAAACAAACACGACAGCAACACCTCCACCCTTCTGGACAACCTGGCCGATCTCGGACTCAGACAACTTGTTGACACCCCCACCCATGTAGCTGGACACACGCTCGACCCTATCTTCACCTCCAGCAAGCACATCTCCTTCGACCGCACCTCAGCTCTCCACTGGACGGACCACAGCTGTGTTCACTTCAGCTACAAAACCACCCTGACCCACAACCGCCCACAACCTATTCCTCAGAGAAACTGGAACAAAATCACCTCCGACCAACTCCTCACATCACTCAACCAAAACCCTCCCACCCTCTCATTGGACCCAAACCAAGCGGCCACCAAACTCAAGCAATGGATCACCCACCATGCTGACGAATTAGCACCCCTGAAAAAGCACCAGATCAAATCAGCCAGCAAAAAGGCTCCCTGGTTCAATGATGACCTTAAAAAATCCAAGAAGCGGGGAGGAGCCTGGCTCGCGACCATGATGGCCGCCTGACTCCTCGGCTCCGCTTACCTTCTCGCCAGTCTCCCGGTTTCCGCGTTATCCTGATTCCTATCCTCGGATTGAATGGCGTCGGCGGAACCGGGAGGAGAGCCCGATCCTACCGATTTATTGACCGATCCCGGCAGTGGAAGCGCTGCGACGCCCTCGCCTCCTCCTGACGCCGCGAGGCTGGAGCTGGGTCTTTGTCCTTTGTGTGTGATCGGCCCCGTGCAGAACGACGGCTGCCAGCGAGGGTTTATCTGAACTGGCCGGCACGGCGCGGCAGCTGTACTCCGACCTAGGCGTCCTATCATGCCGCTTCACCTGATCTGGATACCGTAGCTGAAGGGGACACATTGTTTCATCTCTCCGGACCCAGGACGGCTCTGCCGCTACTTTGTTTCCCTCAGTGCCGAGGTGGGCGCCATCTTCTTGCCTGCATTCACCTCCTGCTGGTCTGGGTTCAGGGCTGCGCCCCCGCCACTACAACGTCGCGGGTGATGGAGACTACTGCCCCTGTGCCCCCCGCCTGGATTTGTAGTGCTGAACAACGGCAAGGTGTTCCAGGGCATGCGAAGAGTGAAGGCGACCGACTATCAGGGCGGCTCCGCATATGTTTATCCCGAGTGCAGGGCACTGCTGCGCCCTCTTGCCCTGAGGAACCACTGCGGATTGGTGACATCCTGAGCGCCCTAGGCACCCTGAGAGCTGCCCTGCGTACTGCTGCTGGTGAACTGGGGGATCGGATAGACGCGGTTCTGTCTGTGACCCCCCTACCTGCCCACGGAAGCCCTCGAGAACTGGCCGCTACGCCACACCCTGTGTCCTATCCCTGTGGCTCTTCCGCCCCGGCCGCCATTGAAGCGATGGGGGCGCGAAACTTCAATCCTGTCAGGGAATCGGCGGGAGCACCCTTAGGGAGACCCGGAGTTTATGGAGCAGTTTCACGGCCGGGGAGACATCACTGGGCGCCATTTATGGATGCTTCTTCACTGACTGCTTGCGGGACACACTCCCTTCTCCTGGAACGGTTGCGGTTGTCTAGACTGACTGCTTTTGGTGGACCATTGCCCTGCGATGCCTCTTCTTGTATTATCGACGATTCGATGGCTGCGTGCTGGATGACCTTTGCGACTGTCCTCCCATCCTGACGAGGCCCCCTCATCCACTCACTTCGTCCAAGACGTCTCCTATCCAGTTGGACTGCGTCGCTGCACCTTACCGTAAGGGGCAAGGTTGAGGGTGTCCCTTCTCAATTCGGAACTGTCTTCCTTGTACTGCCGGGACACTGATGGACTGTCGGGGATTTTGCACATTGGTACTGTATTGGTAATGGGATCGGGGTAAGGGCGGCCGGAATAATGTATGCTGGGGATTTTAGATGTGCTCGTATGGCCCTCCCCCGGTCTTATGCGATTTATATCCCTTCTTTTCTTTTTTCTTTCTTTATGGAACTCTTCTTCTCTTCTCTCTTTACCTTTTTCTACATTTCGGGTTCTCTTTTTGGAGCGACAGACACACTGCTAGGGGGGGGGGTAGGCCATAGCCTCTGCATGCGTGTTGGGTGGGGGGTCTTCTTAGGTTCGTTTTTTTTTTGTTTCTATGGGCCTTATTTATCTCTTTTGGTTTCTCCTTTTCTTTTTGCTTCTTCCTGGGTCAGTGGGCTGGTTTGGTGTTAGATGGGTAGCGGCTGGCGTGCACTATTCTTTGTGCTTCATCATCCTGCTGTGTTATCTCTGTGCCGCCATTTTGGCTATGTTTATTGCTCGTTGGATTTGACTTAAAGACGTTGCCCGCTTATTTCCTAGCTGGACTTTCTGTGCACTGATCCTTTCTAGCTTCTGTATCTCCTTATACATAAAATTATTTGAAATTTAACCTTAACTTCTCCTGACACTTGGTGGCACGTGGAATTTAGTGTCACGTATGTTGTATGCTTATATGTACTGACGTGCTATTGAGTTGACGTATAGTTTGAATAAAGCTTGCGAAGTTTCGAGGCCGGCCAGTTGGTTGTAGGCCCGTATTTGTTCTCTGAAAATGCATCAATAAAGGTTTTCCCCAAAAAAAAAAAAAAAAAAATTCAAGAAGCTATGCCGCACCCTGGAGAAAACATGGAGAAAAAACCCAACCACCGACAACATGGCCACCCTTAAGGCAGCCACCCGCATACACCACCAACTGATCCGATCCGCCAAGAAATCAGCATTCAAGGATCGTCTCGACAACAACACTCACAACAGCAAGGAACTTTTCACCATCGTCAAAGAATTCACCAACCCCGCCGCAGCATCTAACGACATCACTCCCTCCCAAGACCTCTGCGATGCGTTATCCTCCTTCTACAACAAAATTGCCGACATCCACAACAGCTTCGAGAACTCTCCCAGCGATCAACCCTCCCCACCTCCCTCAGATCCTACTCCGCCAACTAACAACCTTAGCGCCTGGAACCCAATCACCACTGAAGACACCATCCGCCTTATGAACTCAATCCACTCTGGCTCGCCAACCTACCCCTGCCCCCACCACATCTTCAACAAAGCTGACTCCATCATTGCACCCCATCTCCGTGATGTCATCAACTGCTCGTTCAACTCTGCCACCTTCCCAGAAAGCTGGAAACACGCCGAACTCAGCGCCCCTTTGAAGAAACCCACAGCAGACCCCTCTGAACTTAAAAACTATCGACCCATATCCCTCCTCCCATTCCCGGCCAAAGTCATTGAGAAAGCCGTCAACACCCAGCTCGCCACCTTCCTTGAATCCAACAACTCCCTCGATCCCTCTCAGTCCGGATTTCGAGCCAAACACAGCACCAAAACCACCCTCATTGCAGCAACAGACGACCTCCGAGCACTACTGGATTACGGAGAAACAGAGGCCCTCATTCTACTCGACCTCTCCGCCGCTTTCGACACAGTCTGCCACAGCACCCTCATACAACGCCTCAGCAACATCGGCATACAAGGAAAAGCCTTGGACTGGATCACCTCGTTCCTAGCTGGAAGAACTCAGAGAGTCCGACTTCCCCCATTCAACTCAGAGGCCACTGAAGTCATCTGTGGAGTACCACAAGGATCTTCACTCAGTCCCACCCTCTTCAACGTTTACATGAGCCCACTCGCATCCATCGCGCGCCAACCCAACCTCAACATCATCTCTTACGCCGACGACACCCAATTAATCCTTTCCCTCACAAAAGACCCCAACACCGCCAAAACCAATCTTCACGAAGGCATGAAAGAAGTAGCCGAATGGATGAAACATAGCCGCCTAAAACTCAACTCAGACAAAACGGAGGTGCTCATCCTAGGATCTTCCCCCTCTGCCTGGGACGACTCTTGGTGGCTTTCCGCCCTGGGCACTGCACCCACACCCACAGACCATGCATGTAACCTTGGCTTCATCCTAGACTCCTCTCTCTCGATGTCCAGACAAGTCAACGCAGTCTCATCCTCCTGCTTCAACGTACTTCGTATTCTCAAAAAGATCTTCAGCTGGATCCCCCTCGAGACAAGAAAGACTGTCACCCACGCACTGGTCACGAGTCGACTGGATTATGGTAACACACTATACGCCGGAATCACAGCAAAATTACAGAAAAAACTCCAACGCATCCAAAACGCATCAGCGAGGCTCATATTGGACATCCCTCGCCAAGATCACATCACCGGACACCTAAAAGACCTCCACTGACTTCCTGTCAACAAAAGAATTACATTCCGTCTTCTCACCCACGCACACAAGGCCCTCTACAATCTAGGTCCCGAATGCCTCAACACTCGACTGTCCTTCTACAAACCCACCCGCCAACTAAGATCTTCCAATCAAGCCTTCGCCGCAGTCTCGCGAATCCGAAAATCCACCATGGGAGGAAGATCCTTCTCCTTCCTGGCGGCCAAGACCTGGAACTCACTCCCCACTCGCCTCCGCCTTACTCATAACCACATCTCCTTCAGGAAAGAACTTAAAACTTGGCTATTCGACAAATAATGTACCCCTTCCCAAGCGCCTTGAGACCCTCTGGGTGAGTAGTGCGCTATATAAATGACCGAACTTGAACTTGAACTTATATCATGTAGATCAATGGCTGATTTTTCATTATTGTTTTTACGGACACTTGTCAATCCGGGGAGGAGGGAACCATTTTCCACACCATATGGCGGTGCCCTGGGGTAGCGGCATATTCGGCCAGGGTTATGAGAACTGTGTCACAGGTGGTGAAGGAATCGGTGGTGCCCGAACCAAGATGCTGTCTGCTGAACATATGGGAACCAAACAACCTTACCCACCCAGCTCAGGATTGGGTGACACTGGGGGTAATGTACGCCAAACGCAACATAGCCAAATACTGGGGATCTGTGGAGGTACCTGTGATTAATGATTGGTGTAGGGATCTTGATGCAGCGATGCTGGCGGAGAAAGTGGTGTACCTGAACCGGGGGTATCCCCAGAAGTGGGGCAAAATCTGGGGGTCCTGGAACGAGTATAGGGGTTTTTTGTGTGATCCTCCTTTGACTGATGGAGAGGGAGACTCTGATTAGGGTGGGGGGGTTCCGGGGCTTTGAGTTATGTGCCGTTGTTCAAGCATGCCTGATGTTTTTTGGTGCTTTCTTTTCTACTTTCTTAAAGTATGCAACAACACTGTTGATTACAATGCACATTCGTAACCATCGTATGTACTGTATGTCTTTCATATGCCCTGTTGTTGTTCTTAATACAAATAATAAAAATAAAAAAAATGTGACCCCAGGAGATCTTACAATATTTTTTAAAGCGTTACTAGCTGGAGCTCTGTGCTCTTCAGCTATAGTGGAAGGCCCTTTTGTGGTTGTTTTTATGACTGGATTTTGTGAGTTACAATTAGTTAAAAGAAAGACCCAGAGTCATGCCACTTTTAATAAAAAAAATTTTTTTAACAATTCTTAGTCTTTCTTTATACATTTTTCCGCTCCAAATAACACTATGTTAACAGAAATGCTCACAGAAAAGCTCATTTGTAATTTTTTTTTATTTTAATCCATAATCGGTAAAAAATTAATTGAAGAGGGGTATCAAAGTACATAGGATATTAAAAGAAGCAATTCATCCACAACATAAAAGCAGGGTAAATACATAAAGTGAGATGAGTGTATAAAACCTTAAACAGGAGGTGTATATTGAATCTTTCATGTGTTCAATCATTGGGCCCCAGATCTGTATGCCCAATTTCCATCTACATGGCCCTTTAAGAGAGTAGAGGCTATGTTCAAGATTAAACATAGGGTACAATCTAGCTCTCGACATCTCAAAAGTAGGAACTTCCTTCTGTAGCCACATGGAAGCTATACATAGCCGAGCCACAGCCGTGGCTAAAAAGATAAAATAACTGCACTTGTGGGCCAACCCCCCCGCACTCAGACTATCCCCAATTCCCAACAGCATTATAGACGCCGTAATCTTTATTCCAACCCCTGTTATCTCAAGGAGAAATTTCTCAATATACCCCACAAGTTGAGTCAAATGCCCGCAAGTATAAAAAATATGTAGGATTTCTGCCAACTCTGCTCCACAGCGGAAACCCTTCCCATCATTAGCCCCACCCCATTTAAGCATTATAGCAGGGGTATGATAGAGGTTAAAAAAGGTCTTATAGTGCTTTGCCTTTAAATTTGAAGACATCAAATCCTCCCCGCAATGTCAATCGATTGCTCCAAACAGAGACCTGGACACCCCAGTCTATTATCCCATTTAAGGTTATAGGCGACTAAATCATCTCTCTGTGTGTCCATCAGGATATTATGTAAAACACCAATCCGAGCTTTGTGTCTGATAGCCTCAACAAGCGGGTTCAGCACTATCACTGTGAGAAAGTGCCATCCTTCTAGCCTTGGTATGCCCCCACTTTTTTTCTGCACTGCTGAGGTGCTTTGACTGAGTGTGCCCCTCGGTCCCTGCCAATCAGGTACCCAGGGCCTGTGTTCCTTCCCTAAAAAGAAAAGCTATGCTGAAACAAAATACCCAATTGGCATCTCTGGCCACCTGTCAGCTCCTAGTAAATGGTACCCTAGGTACCCGGGCATGGTGACCAGAGAAGACCCCTGGGGCTGCAGCACTTATTGTGCCACACTCAGGGGCCCTGTACCCTGGCACCCACACACTGCCTTTGAAGGCTGAGTGCCTAAGTGCAGAACTAAAACAAGAGTCGACATGGCACACATCCCTGTGTGCCATGCCCACAGACCACACTGCCCTGGCATACCTCAGTCACCCCTCTAGCTGGGTGCCCTATGCCAGAGGTGAGGACTCAGGTGCATGAGCCCTGTGTCCCTACAGTACCCAGGGCCACTCTTGGGCACTGTAAGTGCAGGGATGCCATTTAAAAGTATATGGTGCTGGGAGGTTGTCATTACCAACTCCACAGCACCATAATGGATACACTGAAGACTGACAAGTTTGGTACCAAACTTCTCAGCACATTAAACCTGCACTGATGCCAGTGTGGGATTTAATGTAAGATGCACGAGAGGACATCTTAGAGATGCCCTCCAAAACCCGAACCTACAATCCACGTCTGGGCTGAGTGGCTGCAGAGGCTGCCACACAGAAGACATGTTGCTGGACCCCTGGTTGGAGAATCCCCGCTCTCCTGGGCCTGCAACAATGCACATCCTGGGCGAGATGCTATGTCTCCTCCCCCAGGATGGACAGGGGGAAGCTGCAAAGGCATACTGCCTCTGAGAGCTTCTCCAGACCATTTGCTGTACCCAGCAACTGGCCCCCCACCCGTTCTACCCCCACTCTGGCGGGAAGACTGGCGGGAAAAACTACGCCAGGAAGGAGGGTGTGCCAACCTATGCCAACTCCACCCCTCAGGTGGAGGAGGCGAGGTGAAGCACGACCCCGGGCTCTGGCCATCTTGTAGATGGGGAGCCCTGCCCAATCCCAGCTAAGCTCCTGGCCCCCTCCCACAGGAGAGGAGCAGGCTAGGGGGTGTCCTCACCCCAGGACAGGGACCCATTGGTCCCTGCCCTTGCCCTACCTGTAACACCCCTAAATTTAGTATTTAGGGGCTCCCTGAACCTTCCTTCCTCAGATCCCGGTCAAAAAATAATAAAGAAGATCCAGAAGAAGAAGACCCGCCACGCAGCTGCTAACAACAGGACAGCAACAACTGACTTGGCCCCAGCCCTACCGGCCTGTTGATCCTGGAACCTGCTCCCGCCTAATCCCGGTGACCTCCGCGGACAGCAACCTTGGGACACCCAGAGGACCTGCCTGCCTTGACCCTCGCGAAGATTGGGACTCCCATCAGCAGATGCTCTGCTGCAACAACTTATCTGGTGCTCACCAGGAAGCTCCGGACCAGCCCACTCTGCACCAGCCGAACCCGGGCAGGGCCAACCCGAACCAAGACCACGAGGACGTCCCCCCGGCGACTGGGACCCGAAGTCCAGTGCCCAAAGACCCTCCTCGACGAACCAGCCGACGCCTGCAGACTCAGAACCAGGGCCCCCCCCCCCCCCAACCGCGACCAGCTGAGGGTAAGCTTTTCCGACACCCAAAGACACCCCTGCACCTGGCACCCTACAGCCCCCTGTTCCTCCCTTTGGGGTACCTACCTGTGCTCCAAGATCCCAATTTCCAATCCTTATTGGATAACATTGAGTGCCCGACGGCTCAAAAGCACCCTGCACCCAGCCGCCCGAGTGCCGCTGGCTGTGACCTCTTTATCCTATCCTACTTCCTCCCTTGCCCTGAGCAAGTGACCAGGAGCCCAGCTCCCATAGCCGCGTGGCCTGCTAGCCAGCAGCCACCAACCGAGGGTCCCCTTTCCCTCATTGGATAATATTGGGCCTAACTACCTCTGCACCCGGCCGCCCCTGTGCCGCTGGGATTGAACTAACTGTACTCACCTGACCCTGGGGGACCCCTGAGTCTATACCCAAAGCCATACCTTCACCAACAAAGTACTCACCTGGAAACTGGTAATTCACTTACCTGCCATTGGATAACATTGACCCATTTTGACTCGAAAATGTTCTAAGTGTGAAGATTTGAAAACTGAAAATATTCCTATAAAATCAGCCAAAGTCCAAATTCGAAAGTAGTCACCTGTGAACAGGGGAGAAGCCAGTACTGTACCTTTCATCCCAGTACTGAACCGCAAAAGTAATCCCTAGCGGGTTTACTAGTAATCTGAATTTTCTCCATAGGAATCCATTGTCTGCTTTTCTATGAAATTTCTTCTAAGTGTCTATTTTTGAAAACTGTAAATATTCTTTAAAAATCGTGCGAACTACTGAAACGCAATTACCTACCTGTTTTGAGTTAAGCCCCCAGTGCTGGCCCTAGGAGACTAGCGCTGGGTTACAAAAGTAACGCGATCGTACTTTACCTGCAACCCGAATTTCCTCCCATTGAGTAACGTTTTCAGATTTACCTTGTAAAGTTTCTAAGTGTGAACTTTTAAAACAGCTTTATATTCCTGAAAATTCCTCACAGTAACTAAAACGTTTTTACTAATCTGGTTTCAGCTTAGACCCCAGGACTGACTCTTAGACCTAGTCCTGGAACTACCAAAGTAATCCATAGAGTAATCAACTGTACTTATCAATGAAAAACCCATTGAACTCAATGCTAGACTGTGTTTCAGAACTGTGTTGCTTACTGTTTATACTGTAACTATGGTGTGCAAAACCGTAATTGCTTCCTTGCAAAGTAACTACATAAGGATACTTATATCGAGAAAAGGATATTTTTATAACTGTTGGTTCTAAAAATAAAACAACTATATCTTTGGATATTCAAGCAATTGGCCTGGGGTTCAGTCCTTGAGTGTGTGAAACCTTTTGCTGACTGAGTGTGTACAACAAATGCTTTACCCTATCCTCTGGTACTGCCTTACTGCTCGACCAAGCTACCACTTTGGAGAGTAAGGTCAGTTTTGACTTTGACCTCTGGGGTTGGTGGACTCTATACACACTGTACTTCCTTTTAGTCCAGTAAATATAGAGCCACTTTCTCACACTCCCCCTCTGCCTTCTACATAAAAAATTACGGATTTGTAAAAAACTTTAAAAATTCAGTTTTAGGCAGATGATGCTTATCAGCCAATATTGCATAGGATAAAAGGCCCCCATCATTATAAAAATCACCTATTTGACAGCGGGTAAAAAAGTCGATGCGGATGTGGGTGTGATAGGGAGACCCCTTCAATCTGGAAACACCTGAAAGGCAGTGACTAAAACCTTAAACTGGGTCTTATTTATAATAACTAAATTTCAGTATCTTAAATAAACAATTCTTGGCCTCGGCACCCAACAGCATTTGATAGATGGATAGGGTTTCAGCATTATTGCCGACCTCCTCTCCTATTAACAAAATCCGCATATTTTGCTGTATAAAGGCATAATCGTAGTCTTTCCCTTTCTCCTCTTTTTAATCTACTGGTGTATTAAAAAAATAAAAGGAAATATTTTTGTAATGTATTCAAAGTATGTCTTTTTTTAATGTATTGTTGTATTCTTGTGGACCTCTGTTGGAGTTCCATAACAAATAAAAAATTGAATTGAATAATAGTATAGTGTAAAGTAAGAGACTGCCCAGCCGCCTTTCTCCCGAGGTAGCGTCATTAAACGCATTGCTCTACGCGGTTTCCCTTTGGTCCATAAAAATCTGGCACACATTGATTGGAGCTGTTGTAGCTGGCCCCGGGTAGGCTCTAGTGGAACAGATCTAAAATAATGTAATATTTTAGGCAAAATGTTCATTTTAAGAACGTTACACCTTCCCACCATCGACAAGTGCAAACACTCAAGTTTCTCTAATTGTTGTTTAACACTGGTGAGAATAGAGCCCCAATTAACCTCCACCAATTCCTTTAAGCAAGTCCTAATTCTAATACCCATATATGTCACCTCCTTGTTCACCCTAGGATCGCCGCTTCAGGCTTGATTTAAGCAGATGATCTGAGTTTTAGATACATTGAGTTTATAGCCTGATACAGACCCAAACCTGTGCGCAAGTTGCTCTATCTCGAGCATGGCTAGAGCAAGATCAGATATTACAAGTGCTATGTCATCTGCGTAGGGAAATACTCAAAATTGTTCTTCTCTACAAATGACAGGCTTGATCCTAGTGCTCTGTTCCAACATAGTTAAAAATGGATTGATATTTAACGCGAATAACAATGGGGAGCATAGAAATCCCTGCATCCCTGCCTTGTACCTCTAGAGATGCGTACTGGTTCAGACTCATTATACAAATTCTAGCAGTGTGGGTCTGATACAAAACCTAAACAGCCTTGATAATGCTGTGGCCAAACACCAACTGTCATAGGGCTGCCCATAAAAAAATCCCATACAACACGGTTGAACGCTTTTTCGGCATCCAATAATCCCAGACCAAACATGTTGCCTTGAGCGTTGGCTGCGTCCAACAGGGTTAAAACCCTATTGATATGGTTGACCGTGCCGCTAGCGGGTATAAACCCATGTTGTCGTATTGACACTAATGAAGAAATAACTTTGGCCAAATGGGACGCCAAGATTTTTTCATAGATTTTCCCGTCATAGTTTAACAGGGATATAGGTCGATAAGATCCCGGGATATCTGGCGGCTCATCCTTTTTTTTAAAGACAATAATATTTACCTCATCCCATGATGACGGTGCAGCCCCTAGTTGTGCCTCTTGGAAGGTGGCCAACAAATCTTTCTTTAATTCCTGAAAAAAGGTTTAATATACCTCCAGTGGCAATTTATCGGGCCCAGCCGCCTTACCACTAGCTAACATATTTTGGGCTTCCTCAAGTTTCTCCATGGTGATAGGAGTGTCCAGGATAGCTGCCTCATCCTGGCCCAACCTTTCACTGCTTAGACTCTGCAGCAAGGTTCCGCTTTCATGCCTAACAGGGTTATTTTCAGTATATAATCCCTCAAAAAAGGTGTGAAAAACACTCAAGATCTCGAAAGGAGTGGTGTACAGACAAAATATCCACTCCAAAATATCGACTGGACATAATATCGAGTTTTAAATATAGACTGGACAAAATATCGACTGGACATAATATCGACTACAAAAATATCGTTTTTCAGGTAAGTGAAGTAATATCGACTGTATAAAATATAGATAGCAAAAATATCGAATTTTTAATAATATATAATATTTTATAGTGTATTTTTATGTAATAATATGTGTGAAAAGTGTGTCTTAATGTTATAAAATATTTTATTAAATGAATTTTGTTTTTATAATAATTGCGTAATGTAATTCTGTAGCGGGTTGTGGGTTTATAGGGGAATAGGGTGGGAAGTAATTTAATAATAATTAATTAATTAATATATGTTTGTTAATATTTTTAATCAATAATTAATTGATAATTAATTAATATTAATTAGTTAATTAATTAATATAATTTTGAACATATTTTGTATTAGTAATTAATTGGTAATTAATTAATTGTAATTAGTTAATTACATTAATTAGAGTACATTTTTAATATATATAATTTTGTGTTATTTTTAAGTAATTAATTTGGAAAAAATAATATTAATTATTAAAATAATTACAGCTAATGTGCTAATATATTTACTTTATTGTTATTGTTAATTAATAATTAATTGGTAATTAAATAATATTGATACATTTTGGGTAAAGGAGCATTTTTAGGGTTCAGGGTCAGTTTTCAGTTTTAGGGTAAAGGGGTATTTTTGGGGTTCAGGGTCAGTTTTCAGTTTTTGGGTAAAGGGGCATTTTTAGGGTTCAGGGTCAGTTTTCAGTTTTAGGGTAAAGGGGTATTTTTAGGGTTCAGGGTCAGTTTTCAGTTCATGGGTAAAGGGGTATTTTTAGGGTTCAGGGTCAGTTTTCAGTTCATGGGTAAAGGGCTATTTTTAGGGTTCAGGGTCAGTTTTCAGTTCTTGGGTAAAGAGGTATTTTTAGGGTTCAGGGTCAGTTTTCAGTTTTTGGGTAAAGGGGCATTTTTAAGGTTCAGGGTCAGTTTTCAGTTTTTGGGTAAAGGGGTATTTTTAGGGTTCAGGGTCAGTTTTTGGTTTTTGGGTAAAGGGGTATTTTTAGGGTTCAGGGTCAACAAATAAGATTGTAAAAATGTATTTTTATTATTTTCATTTATTATTTAATTATTATAATTTAATTTAAGTATTTTTAAGTATATTTTAGTCATTAAAATTTAATATTAATTTAATTTAACACTGTTTTTAATAAAGTCGATATTTTTTACATCTATATTATTGTTAACGATATTTTGTACTCGATATTTTTGTACTTACCTGGTTGTAGATACAAACTCGATATTTTGACTGTCGATATTTTGTCCACGATATTTTGGCAAGTCGATATTTTGTCCCTCGATATTATTTCAGTGATCCGAAAGGAGTGTCTACTTGATTAATCTGTGTATCTGTCATGACCTTAATTCTTTGTGCCACTTCCTTAGAGCGAAATCTTTGTGCAAGGTACCACCCAATAGCCTCACCATACTTATAGCTCTCTTCTTTATTAAGATTATATTTAAGGGCAATTTCCCTACTCCAATGTAAGTTAATTTAGCCTTGCATCGGGGAACCTAAGTTTGCAGTGAGGTGGTATCAGCACCTGCTTGTATTCCCCACATAAGATTCTCTCCAGCTGTTTTGAGCTTTGCATATAAGTCTTGATTCACAAATTTTAGTTGCCTCTGTTTATGTAGTCCAAAACTGAGAGCCTCCCCCTAAACCTTTTGCGGGATTCTGCACATATACAGAACCATGCACAGGAAAACAGGACCTCAGTGTATAGGTGGTGTACCAACCTACCACATCCGTACCCAAAATCCCAAACCCACTAGCTATAGTGTCTCATTCGTTCTCTGTCTATAGCGAAGCTACCAATGATTAGACAACCCCGAACACGTCACTCTATCTTGGAAATCGCGGGAACCAGACACTCTTTCACTTATCCACTCATACTTGTCCACAATGCGAGTAATTAGAGAAGCAGTATGGTTTAAAATGTTTATTTCAACTAACATGCTCTATGGAGCAGTACACGAGCCAATACTAGCAGCAGAATCCATAAAAACAATATAGTCAGCATTGTTACAATACCATAGAATACAAAGGGGATGTCATGTTATGAAAAACAGTGGAAAAGGACTAAACGTCCTAACCAGCCTCCCCGTGACAAGAGATAGTGTATTATAAAACAGAAGACCTCTGGGCTTTGTCAGCAGACCCCCATACCTTAAGGCCTAGGTGCAATGTTCACATCGCAGGACAAGCACAGCTCTTCTCTCTGGAGAGGTGTCGCTCAGAGTGTGTCAGAAACAGGTTGCAATTGCAATATTAAAGTACACGATTTCCAGGAGTGCAGCTGTGTGTAGCATGTTATGTCTAGATGCGAGGGACTGATCAGAACAGAATAACAAGGAGCATTGTTGTTTAGCCTTGAACATCGTGTGCAGACTAAACCTCAGAGCACAGCAAAGAACTTGCAAGGTAGACAGTTCTCATGTGAAAGGGGCACAAACAGAGTCTTGTGAAATATATGCATGCAGTGTTGTGTGCAAAAGCATCCTCAGGGCAGCGAAGCTCATGCTAACTTAGCAAATGTCGACAATTGGCCTATAAGCCTTACTACACCCTCCCCCTGATATGGCCATCGTATGTAGACTTAAAAAGAAAACAAAGTACAAAAAGAGTGAGCAGATATCAATAGGCATGTCCCCAAAATTGGAAAAAGCAAAAACGAAAGTCTGTGCAAAAAAACCTAGTCCAGTAAGAAGTCAAAAGACGAGAAAGAGAGGAGGAAGTGAAAAAAAAAATTGAAAACAAGGCATCCAGAAACCCAGCTGATGTCTACTGGCAAATGTACCTGATTAATCCATCAAGGTGTAAATGCAAAATAATGCAATACCCTCCAGAAGGACATCATTTTGGTCGGTGGAAAAGTGAGATGCCATCCAATTTAGCAAGGTGATGGAACAAGAGTGTTCTTCATAGTCGGGTGCCTCCATTAACATTGCTGGATAACTTGCATGATATTCAATGTAGCTCTGTAATAAGAGATTCTGTGAAGCCTCACAGATATCCTATTGTGGTAAAATTCTAAGTGCAGCTGCACGCGCCATCAAGCCAATCCCAGAACACTCCTGCTCATGAGTACCTAAGGGACCCAATAGCCAATCGAAATCCGGGACTGGACATGACGTCTTTGTGAGACATAATTCAAATGCCCACATAAAGTCACAGCGGAGGCAAGAAAACACAAGTTGCACGCAAGTGAAATACGCAAAACAGAAAGATAATCCATAGGACACACTGAGTGTTGCAAGAGGCAGTGTACCGCAGCATTTATGCATCCGGTCACAAAGAAGTTGCAGCCGGCCTGGCCTGAGCAGTACCACAAGAGGAGCAGCCATTGCGTAGCAGTCACAACAGAAGCAGGATTCCCGCTGCCAATGCCAATAGTAACGGAAAACCACCAAATACGCTGGAAAAGATAGAATGAATGAATGCAGGTATCACACCAAATATAGTCTGAAAAGAAGACACGAGGCCAGAACACATATGTTTAAAAAAATTAGCCAGGCCTTGCGTATTTGACGCATTGAATATGCGATGAACCAACTCCCCAAAATGCAGTGGGAGGTTAGTATTTAAAAGTGTTTGAATTTCAGTGGCCGCACTAGCCACCTGGAGGGTGAAGGTTTCACGTGCCAAAGTCAATGCAACTTCTTGTTGCGTTAAAAGCACCTTTAATCTGCTCAGCTTGTTGAAATCTACTTTCAAAGTTGGTATTGAAGGCCAAACTGAACTATCCAGCGGCCCATGTGGGGGTGGAAAAAGCTCATTATTGCAACAAATTACTATCTGGGAAACCGTTACAATGTAAGGTATGCTAGCAAGCAAGCCGCAGCATTCTTGGTTATTTAAAATAAGATAGCTACTGTTAGTAAGCAGTGTGAACGTGGGAAATATGGTGGGCACTGGTTTACCTTTTAAAACACACACGAGATTCGGAGCTGAGAGATTACACGCTCCGTGCAGCTGTATGTTTTTACATACCAGCAAATGTTCAAGAGTGGAATCACAATCCTCCCTGGTAAGCTAAACCTTGCTGTTGTCCCTCAAACATCGATAAGTGAAAGGTAAGAGCCACAGTTCATGTAAAAAAGCACTTCCAAGGGGTTCAAAGTGGCCCACAGGGTAATGCTTCATACAGGAGCTAAACTGAAGCAGAGAGAAAGATAAACTTATAACCCCCTGGATTAACCAATCGGCAGAGTCAGATTCTGTTACAGAAAAGGGCAAAGGGTCCATTTTTTTAATGTGCAAAAGAGTGTAAGTTGCATCTTTCATGGACATAATTTGCTGCTTGTATGTCAAGTTAAACGGAGAAAACAAAGCAGTTGCATTCAAAAAATCCCTTGGCACTTTTCCCATTTTCAATGTTTGCAAAGTCCATGCAAATTGCATCACTGAACGCAATTGATTCTGACCATGATATAACAGAGTTACAGCAAACAAATTATGGACGGAATGCTGACAATGCAAATATTCTCCCCCAGTCAAAAGATCTGGGTTAAATCCAATGTTCTTTTGCCCACTACGCTACCCCAGTTTGGACCGAGCCATATACAAATCAGTCCTGACCCTGTGCCTCATTACTGTTTGAGTACCCTTCAGGCCAAGCACTGGAACTGGTGCATGATAAGAGGGACCAAATTATTTTTTGTTCTCCACCTTTTCTCAGACCAGATCTCCAACTTCAGGAAGCCAGCCGACCACCGGATTTTGGAGTGCTGTGTCAGTTCCTGAGGACAAATGTTCAGTAGCAAGGCTGGCACGGGTCTCTTGTAGGTTCTGTAACATAGCAGAATTATTATCTACGTCAAAGGTTGTGGCCGCCGCTGCAAATTCTAGACCATCGAGGACTGGCACAAACATTTTGATGCTAAAGAGCCTCTCGTATGGGGTACGCCTACCCAGATGTCTTCTAGGGAGATTATTTAATGCACATTCGACTCCATACAAATGAGCTAACCAGTTCCTGCCAGTAACTAAGACTCTAGCTGTCAAGGATTGCTTTAAGTCATGGTTCATTCGCTCCACAATTGAGTTGCCCTCAGGCCTGTATGGAGACGAAATTTGCACCAGCACCCCGAAAGACCTCATAGCATCCTTGTACGCCTTAGGTCCTTGGTCGAAATGAAAGGTGCCACAGGCAAAAATACCTACAAAGACACGTCTATCCCTGATGACAGTTTGAGCATCAGCACTGCCTTGTGGCCACACCCAAAGGAATCTAGTGAAGGAATCCACTGCAACTAAAATATATTTATATGCAGTATGTGAAGAAAAAGGATCACAGTGATCAAGATACACACAAGCAAAAGGCCGATTAGCAATGCTAAGCGGTGTTTGTGGTGGACGTGTTACCACAGAAGGCTTGATTTGCTGACAGATGTCACAAGAAAGCCCATAATAGGGGGACTGTTTATATAAACCACGCCACCAATAACCTTGCTGCAAAATAGAAACTGTAGCAGATACTCCAGCATGTGCCGAAGCATGCCGTTGTGTGCGGTTTTGAATAAAGTGTGTCTGCGGTCCGCGTTGGAAATCAGCTGATCTCCAACGTCTGGTATTCTAGCAAAAGAAACATGTTTGGGAGTTAACTGATAAGCATATTTCGAAGGCAAACCCTGCGGGTAATTGATGCCCTCCTTTGTTACAGCTATCGCTGCCAAAATGTCATTATCAATCTTCGTCATGGATCTAGTAATGGCTGCTACGGAACACTTGGCTACTGCAGGTTGGGCTGTTTCATCAGCGAAACTATTCCCAACAGCGTGTGCTCCCACTCGCTGGTGGCCAAGAGTATGTATAACATGTTTGAGTGGCAAACATTGTTTAAGATCTGCCACTCGAGCCCAAAGCGTTTTATGCTTAATGTTGCTGCTTTAGAATCTCAATAATCATTTTGAGACCAGAAGAATAAGTTGTCATTGAAAGACTGAACAAAGTAATAAGAGTAACTTTTGGATCAGCAAACTTGAGAGCAAGAACTAAGGCACACAGCTCAGCCAATTGTGCAGTACAGTCTCCCAGTGCCTGAGTGTACACTATGGAAGATTTGAATTCTCCATTCACCATTGTACAGGCAACAATAGCACAAGCTGCTGAGTAAGCATGTTTAGAAGCCGAGGCCGGTTGCGCCGAACCATTGGTGTAAATAATACAATCATAGTCTTCCAAAGAAAGTAAAAACAAAGGAGGTGGATGAACATTTTCATACTGCAAGAACTCCTGTGTCTGAAGAGAGGGGTCAAAGATAAAAGTGACATCCGGGGACGTCAAAGAAGTTGCCCATTGTATCCAACCGGGATGTAAAGCTTTTGAGTTTGGCACACTTGCCTTCATTACTGCTTCTAAGGCAGGGTAAGGTGTAACCACCAAAATGCATTTTTCCAGTGCTAGGGTGCGTTGCTTCAGAACCACCACTTGCATAGCTGTCAAAACTTTCTCGACAGTCGAAAACTTAATTTCGGCCAAAGTGTACAAATGTGATTTGTATGCAATTGGTACTGTGTCTCCTTCATTATATGTCAAGTAAGTGAACCCACTCCACCTGGTACGATTCGGATCACCAGGTTAGTGTGGTTATCACGCGTCAAAAAGTATTTAGATTCAAGCAAGTCAGATTGGCTTTTGAAAATGTAGGTTGTATCAAGGCATAAAGCGGCTTGATAGGCTTGATATACCTCGGAGCACAGCAAAGAACTTGCAAGGTAGACAGTACTCATGTGAAAGGGGCACAAAGAGAGTCTTGTCAAATATATGCATGCAGTGTTGTGTGCAAAAGCAGCCTCATGGCAGCAAAGTTCATGCTAACTTAGCAAATGTCGACAATGGACCTATAAGCCTTACTACAAACCCAGCCTTTAAGGCATCCCATACATAGCCACATGAGGTCGAATTACGATAGAATTTCCAAAATTGCTTAATCCAGTTACTCATATGGTCAACAAAGGCTACATCCAGCAAAGGTTTCCTGTCAAACGAAAAAGATCTCAAGATAGGAAATTTACTAATTGCTTGGATATCGATCACCAATGGGCCATGATCTGCCGTGTCCTAGGAAAAACCTGAGTTTTAACTCCTACAAGTAGTGATGTTGAAATAAAAAAATTATCTAACCTCACTAACTTATTATGTGGATAGGGAATACAATGCAAATCCAGGGTCAGGGTCCCGTAGGGCAGCCCATGCATCGTTCAAGCCATGATTAACCAGAAGGTGCTGTACCGCCTTAAACACGTTGGGTTTCCTACCCTTCTAATTCTTTATGCCTGACTGCAAATTCCGACAATCCAGATATATATTAAAATCGCCACATAAGATCAGAGGGGTAGGCCATTATGCTAGTTCCAAATTAAGCCCCTCCAGTGCTGATACTTCATCAAAATTAGACCCATACTCTGAGCAGAAGGCAAACTTGACAGCCCCAATACGCACTCAATCATAACCTAACGACCTTGCTAGTCCACCAGTGTTCTTCCAGATCCCTGGATCCCATGTTTAGCTAACACAGCAACCCTGGGATGTTGTGTACTTCTGTGTACATGTCAATACTGAGTAGCACAGTTCAGACAAGATATTCCGTTTACCCCACAGAATGTGAGTTACCTGTAGGCAAACAAAGTCGGGTTGCATCACACGTAACTCAGCGGCCACCCGTTGTCTTTTACCATTATTATTCAGCCAACACACATTAAAAGAGCAGATATGCAATCCTGAGTTAGACATCCTACCCCCAGCATACTAACTCTACTGTATAGCGTCACATGCCTATAATCTTCTACCTTCAACATGTTATGGATTGTTTTTGCTTTTTCCCCCTCCCCTTGTCCGTACTCCACCCACACCTCGTGCTTCCCCACCCCAGTGCCCCTTGCCCACACCTTCTCCCCTGCCCCCCTTCACAAGGCTTCCAGTGAAGCCCCACTCCATCTCCCACACCCTACACTGAGGCTTTAGTACCAATGGTTCCTACGATGATAAGCTCTTGCTACCCGGACTGTCTCCCCGCATGTTTTCATAAATATAGTCCAACACAGCAAACCCCATCACCTACACTAAAAAAGAAGAATAAAGAAAGTACAAGTGAGAAAGCATAGAGACCCTAAACAGACAGATATTCTTTGGCCTGCAGTTCTGAGGTGAACAACTGAGTATGCTCACAGTGTATAACCTTCAATTTGGCTGTGTTAAGCAAGAAGGCTTGGGCCCCCTTGCCTTGGAATAAGGAAATGAGCTGACGCAACTGCCATCTTTTCTCCACCTGCAAAAGAAACAATTGATGGACGGAATGCTGGAAAATGCGAACATTCACCCCAGTCACAAGGATCTGGGTTTAATCCATCATTCTTTTGCTCACCACACCACCCTAGTTTGGATCCAGCCATATGCAAATCAGTCTTGACCCTGTTCCTTGTGGGAACAGCCCAGTCCGAACTGTCAAGCCAGGTCCTCCCTGGATCGGAAACAACATCCTGGGACCGGTTTCAGGGCATCACCCTTCATCAGCCAGGTTAGCTTGAATCCAGTGGTGTAGTGAGCACGGGACCCATGTTTGGGCATATGATTCCCACTTAGGGCGACACATGCAAAATAAACAATTGCTGGACAATGCAAACATTCACCCCCAGTCACAAGGATCTGGGTTTAATCCATCATTCTTTTGCTCACCACACCACCCCAGTTTGGACCCAGCCATATGCAAATCAGTCTTGACTCTCTTCCTTGTGGGAACAGTCCAGTCCGACCTGCCAAGCCAGGTCCTCCCTGGAAACAAGCATCCTGGGACCGGTTTCAGGACATCACCCTTCATCAGCCAGCTAACTTGAATCCAGTAGTGAGGTGAGCACGGGACCCACGTCTGGGCATACTCTTCCCACTTAGGGTGACACATGCATAAGAAACAGTTGATGGATGGAATGCTGGACTGTTCCCATTGGGCGCAGGGTCAAGACTGATTTGCTGATCTAAACTGGAATTCATGGTGAGAAAATAAACGATGGATTTAGGCCCAGATCACTGTACTGGGGTGAATGTACGACATTGTTCTGCATTCTGCACATCAATTAATGTTTTTGCATTTGTCACCCCTAGTGAGATGGGTAGACCCTGACGTGGGTCCCGTGCTCTCCATACACCTGGAGTCAAGGTACCGAAATCGGTCCTAGGATGCTTGTTTCCAGTCTAGGGAGGAGCTGGCCCGGCAGTTCGGGCTGGACTGTTCCCATTGGGCGCAGGGTCAAGACTGATTTGCATATGGCTGGGTCTAAACTGGAATTGCATGGTGAGCAAAAAAAACAATGGATTTAGGCCCAGAACTCTGAACCGGGGTGAATGTATGACACTCTTCTGCATTCCTGCCATCAATTGTTGTTTTTACATCTTTCTCCACCGTCTGTTGGCAAAAATCAGGTCTGATAAAAAATTCTAACCCCTTTCCAGCCCTATTTCAGTCTGGACGTGCAAGTTCATACACTGCCTGGCGAGCCAAGAAGTTGTTAATTAATATTATGATTGCTCTGCGTCTGAGAGTATTTTATCCTGGTCTCGTGCTTTTGCGTGAACGGGGATCGATGCGCTCTTTGAATCTCCTGATTCCAGTCCCATTGCGAGAGTTCAGTGAAGGCCTCAGAGAAGAGATTAACAATGAATCTGCAACCATCCTGTCCGTCTGCTCCCTCTGGGATCTCCAAAACTCTTAGATTGTTTTGCTGAAGGTGATTTGCAAGGTCCGTCAACTTCCACTGTGTGTCCTATTTCAATGAACGCATTGACTCTGTTACCGCCTTCTGGGCTGCCAGCTCATCTTCCAGACAAGAAATCCGGGCTTCTGCCTCATTGAATCTTTCTGCGAATTCAGAACAAGATTTCACAATTGTTTGAACAGAATTGTGGAGTTTACGACAGGCTCCTTGGGTCCGTTGATTCTCCGTGCGTGTCTTCTCTCTCTGGACCATTATACTCTGGTAAATGACAGACAGTGATATATCCTCCGATTTCTCTACCGTGTTTTTCCTTGAATGCTTAGATGAAAAAGAATAGTCCCATAACATGGCATTGCTGCCCCCAGCCTGCAGAGTGCTCTCTCCAGGTTCATCCCTACTACGTACTCTCCGCGGGCTGGTTTCTGATGTATCGGTACCCGGGTCCTCGGGGTGAGTGCTGCTTGTCTCACTGTGACCCCTACCTGGGGATCCTTCCCTACAGCAAGGCCATAAAATTGACTCTGTCTTGTCTTCTGATGAATCAGAAAGACCAGACAGAGAGAAGAAATTGTCCCCTTAGCCATGATCTGGGTGCTGCTGTCATCTTTTAACCCCAGGTTATCCATGTTAGAGGAGTTATCTCTCTGTCCTTCCCTTATGGTAGTTTTACCCTGAGCCCCTTTACCAATGTCATTGAGTCCTGTATGATTTTTAGGGGGGGGGTCCACCATAGCAGTGGTGGCAGTGCTGTGGCCTTCTCCTCCATAATACCAGCATTAGATAGACCTTCACTTCCTACTTTACTCGGGGAGTTGGGTTTACCAGGCAAGTTCATATCCTGGTATTAGTACAAAATATGTTTTTATTTTTAGAGGGTTAGTATTATTTTTAAATTGACTATATTAAATAATTATAAAGTATTAAATATTTTAGAGTTAATTTACATTTTAATTAACTGTTAATAAGTAAATATTTTGTTTTAACTGTGACTAAATTATTTAACATTTTCTGAAAAGCAATTAGCATTTATTCTTTTTTTTAATGAATGTTAAAGGGGTTAATTAATGTTTCTAAGGGTTGGTTTGTATGCATTTTTTAAGTGTTTTATTATTTTTGTAATTTTATTTTGTGCCCATTTATTTAGTGGATTATGTAATAATGTAAAATATTTTGATAATGTTAAATGTTGTTTTAGTTTTGTTTTTGGACATTTATTCATATTGGTTATACTATTATTAATTAGGTAGTGAAATATGCATTTTTAATAGAAAGTTTATCCTGCATCATTGATCACTTTGTAATGTCTTTAAGTTTGTAGTTAGAATTATACTTTGAATTCACCTCCCTTCTCCCCCACAGCCCAATATTTTGTGCCTAAATGTGGAGATGGAATACAAATTTTAAACACTCCTCCAATATTGAACACTTTTCCCAGTGTGGATTTCCCCAGTGTGGAGTGGGAATGGTATTACTGATTAGTGCCTAATTTGTACCGATTAGTACCGGTGGCCAAATCTCTGCTGAGAAGCCTGCTGCCTGTGCAATTACATGTCGGTACACAGAATACCAAGGTTGTGTACTCTGAAATCTATTGCATGCCTCTTTAATTGACTACCAGACACTCCCTGTCATTTATCTCACTCCTGTAGGTTTCTGCTTTCTCCCTTTGTGATGATTTTTCCATTGTTCCCTTGCACTTTCTTTCACTCAGTGTGTTTTTCCCTCTCTTCTTCTCTGGGAATGTCCAATGAGGAAAAATAAGTGACAGTCCTCAAAAATAAGTGCCGGCAACCACTAGCCCTAAATCAGCACTGCTGACACTACACAAAGTCCAAAATGTGCTCACTGGGGCTAAGTCTGATGTGAGAATATTAAATTGCTCCGACCTCTCTAGAGTTCAAACACTTTCCCCCATGTAGCAACGTTTGAAGTCGGAAAAGAATATTTGTGTCCCTCAGAATCCAACACTTCCCTAATGAAAATAAGTTTGGAGTGGGAATATTATATCTAACACCCTATAAGACCAACACTTACCCCCAGCAGTCTATGTTTATAGCAGGATTACTAAATGTACCCAACCCCCAAAAGTCCAACACTTACATCATTGTGCTTAAAGTTGGTGGGGAAATAATAAATGTACCCCCTAATAGTCAAATAGTTTACCCAATGTGTCTATGGTTGGAGTCAGATTGGTGAATTTAACACCCGAGTCTAACAATTTCTCCAATATGGCTATGTTTTGCGTAACTCCTCCCTGTCCAAGAATACAACTTTTTCCCCTCTGTGGCTAAGAGAGGTGGCCAGTACGGATAGGAGGTAAGGGGTAGGGGTGGGATGGGGGTACGAAGGGGAAGCGGGTATTAAAAAAATAAAATTAAATATGTACATTCTCGCCGCTTCCTTGCCCTATCTCTCCTTTGTAATTGTCCCTAACTGGCCTGAACTGAACCCAGGCTCCCAGTCACCCAATCACAACGCTGCCCTAGCGTTCCGGCTATTGTTTCAAGGTAGGAGAGACCTTGATTGTCTATATATAAAAATGAAAGTAAGCCTGTTTGTCCTTTATGCATTACTACACCATTCATTCGATCGCCATGAAACTTTGGGAAGTTGTTGAGTACACTCCCGTGAAGGTTTCTGGCAAAAAAAAAAAAAAATTAAATATCCGCCCCCGGCCCCCAAGGGCCCTCATAATCTTTCCAATACTGACCGTTTACAGTTTACGGTGCGACTCGCTTTTGCAATGATCATCAACAAAGCACAAGGACAATCGCTGCAAGTGTGTGGACTAGATTTGGAGAATCCGTGCTTCTCACATGGACAACTGAATGTGGCCAGCTCACGCGTCGGAAAACCTACTGATTTATTTGTGTGCGAACCAATCGGAAAAACAAAAAATACCGTGGATCCACAAGCACTCGAATAAATAAACAGAATTAAAACAACACTTTAAAATGTTTTCCATATTAAAATGAATAAGTTTCAATAAAAATGCCACAATGTAAATTGAATGTTATCATAACAAGTTTCCTTAAATTTTCTTTCTTCTGAGATCCCAGCAACTCGCGACGGGTAAGCTAGTTTTGAAATAAAAGCACCTCTGGGTGCTAGTATTTCTTCCATTTATTTAGTCTGTCCTTTTTTTTAAAAATGTTCCAAGGTATTGGCTACTTCTAAATGTTACTTCGAAGTAAATTTGCCACCCTTCCACTGCATTGTTGTTTTTTGCTTCTTTTGAGATTGTACTGTCATATACATTCCACCATGTAATTTTAAGCTTGAGTTGGCATCTGCCTCCAGATCAGTGCAGGCGACCAACCTAAATAGCCAATAGTGAAGACAGTTTTTGCTTGTGTCTTTGCTAGAATGGTGATTCTACTAGCATGCCATTATGCTTTGGAACCTCTATGATAGGCCCCCATGCTAAGGCAGTTACCTTTTTCAATTTCATAAGCAAATTCATGGTTTGTGGCATCATCTATGCTTAGTGTTGGATTTTGTAGGTAAGTAAATGCTTTATTGTACAGTTAATAAAAACCATTACAAACAGCTTTTAACGGTAAATGAAAATGGTCAATTAAAACAACACAAAAAAAAACAACAAAAAAAAACGGTTAAAAAGGTCTGTCTAAAACCATAAAAAGTGGGACAATGTTCATCCAGCGTTAAGTACAAGTAAGTTTCTATTTTAGATAAAAATGTATGTGTCTATCCACGCGCTTGCTTCTGACAAGTGGGTTGTTCTTTCCCCTCCAAGGACAGTCCGGCTATCTCCCAGAGTGTTCGTGCCTCTTGGTAGAGTACTTTAATGTTCTCAGTCAGTATGGGTCTCTTGCCCGGTCTGAGGACTGGCGGCGGATGAAGTTGTATAGGTAATGTTGGAGTCCACTTGTTCTCTCGTTATTTTGAGCCTGGATTCTGCCACTCCGAGGTATTTTACCAGTCGGCAGGCCATTTGCACGTCGTCTCCTCTAAAGCAGCTCAAAGCTGCTTCTCTGCAGGACCTGATTCCTTTCTTTAAAAACAAGGGTCTCAATACGTTCTTCCGGTCTTGCTGCAGCTCTTTGCAAATAGTTATGAGGTGTATGATGTTTTCCTCGTGCATTCCACACAGGCGGCATTTTGCTGGTTTTGATGGTCGCAGCCACGGGGCCATGTGGTCCGCTGCTGGTAGCACTCCAAGTCGTAGTTTTAAAAACGATTCTTTTGTTGTTTTGGAGAAACTATTCACCAGATACGCCTGTGGAGTAAGTTTGTTGTATGTTTGCACAGTCAGCCAGCCATGTGCTCTCTTGGCTAATGAAGCTTTGTCCTGCAGGAGGGATTCTTTCTTGACTATTTTGTTTATGGTTTTTTTAAAGCCTAATGGACTCCCTTGGAGATCCCATAGCTGCCTTGCTCCAAGGTGATTGATTGCACCCTCCAGGAAATATCTTGATGGGCAGTCTCTTTTACTTTGTAGTTCTTTCCAGAGGAGTGCATTAAGGGTGTTTTCCTCACTTCTGCTTATTTTGTACCAGGTCTTAAGGTAAGTTCCCTTTCTTGCAAGTTCTTCTTTGGCAAACCCGAATTCTAGGCGGATCTGCGCCGGTGAGGTGTATTTCGGAAGACCGAACATGATTCGCATTGGTTTTGAAACTACTATGTTCAGAGTTCCCGTGTCCCTTCCTCTCATTGCTTCACTTCCATATGTGATGGATGGGATCAGCTTGGCTTGAATCACTTGTAGGAGGGGAGCGAGGTTTGGGCCAACAATTTTGTTTTTGAGGTTCCTGAGTGATGCTGCTATCATTAGGCCTCTCCTCTTGATCTCCTCCAGTTGTGGTTTAAAGCTACCCCTTTCGTCTATAATCACTCCCAGGTAACAATACTTGTTTATGATTTCCAATTTGTTCGAGTCCAGGTTCCATCTGAGTAGTGATTTTTTCTTGCGATAATTAAGGGGCATGATTTTTGTTTTACTGTAGTTGATACAGAGTTTGTTAGCTTTTGAGTATTCCGCGGTGATATCGAGGAGCCGTTGTAGCCCAATCTGGGTCCGACTGATCAACACCAGGTCATCGGCGTAAAATAGGCTAGAGAGCTGTTTGCCCCCTAGTTTTGGAGCATGTGAGTTGTTTGCATTTAGTTTTGTGGAAAGTTCGGCCATAAAGATGTTGAATAGGGTTGGCGCTAACACACAGCCTTGTTTTACTCCTGTGCGGGTTTGAATTTTCTTGGTTAAGAACTCTCCAGGGCCTAGTTTGATCTGGACCCACGTGTCGCTGTGCAAGAGAATTATCTGGTTCAATAGATCGTCTGGGATATTCATTCTTTTCAATTTTTTCCACAGCAGATTTCTGTCTACCCGGTCGAATGCAGCGCTATAGTCTATGAAACACAGGTACAAGGGATAGTTTCCCTCTTGCGCTGAGTCGATCATTAGTGAAAGGGCTAGGATGTTGGTAGATGTCCCCATGTTTTTCCTGAAGCCGGTTTGGTTAAACGGGATTATTGAAGTTTCTCCTACCCATAAAGTTAGTTCCTGAAGTAGGAGGCCTGCATAGTACTTGGCCTCGTTGTCTAAAAGGGCTATTAGCCGATAACTTTTGGGGTCTTTTCTATCTCCTTTTTTATAGATTGGGGATATTATTGCCCCTCTCCATGATTGTGGGATTGTGAATGATTGCCAGATTTTTTCGAACATTGGTTTAAGGTTAGTTGCCCAGTATTTTGGGTCCTGCTTAAATACTATTGGTGGAATTCCATTTGGACCCGGGGCTCCGTCTCTTATACCTTTCGTGATCCTTTTAATTATTTGTTCCATCGTGATTATTACAGCTTCATTCGTTCTCAGATGTTCTTGGTGTAGGGACGGGTGTTCGTCCATCTTTCCAGTGTCAGTGCCTGTTTCTTTCCCCCATTCTTTAGTCTCCCTGAAGTGAGTGCTGAAGTGGATTATCCAGTCATCTTCTGTCACCTGGGAGTCAAACCCTCGTTTTTTCCCATTGATCTGAGCGTTGATCTTTTGCCAGAATTGAGCACTGCGATTTGTTTTGGCGTCATATAGGAGTTTTCCCAAAAATGCCTCTTCCTCTTCCCTTTTTTGCTGCCATATTAATTTCTTGCGCTCTCCTTTTAGCTGTCTGTGCTCTAGGAGGAGGGACGGATCTGTTTTTACTCTTCGTAGAGTCCGGTTAATCGTTGTCTTCAGTGTTTTGAGCCTACTGGTGTTTCGGAAGTTGTTGCATCTGTTCGTGTTACAGCTGTTTCTTGTTCGTGTTGCAAGCTCTTTTCTCTGCGCGTTGTCTCTCATTTGTTTTACAAACGCTTCCCAGCTTGTTATCGGGTTATGCGTAAGGCTTTGAGCTGCGTTGAGAGAGCGTCTCGCTTGCTCTAGTATTTTTTCTGGGTTGGAGACTTTGCATTGTACCGGTCTTTCATTTGATGTAAAGTCTGTGCCTGAGTTGTTCGTGCTGGGAGGCTTTAGTGTCGCTGATATGTTCATTACTGTTTCCTAAGGTAGGTGATCACTACAGTCAGTGAGACGAATTCTAAAGTCTACAACTCTAAGGTATAGACTGCGAGATACAAAGGTAAAGTCAACAGTGGAACTTGCCTGGGTGCTATAGAAAGTTGCAGACTGCGGTTGATCCCCTGGAAATCTTCCGTTAAGAGCCCTAAGTCCGAGCTCCTCTAGAGTAGCCAGCATGGTCCTTGTGATTTTTGTGCTTCTGCCCCCGAGGTGCGGTCTTGATAATTAGGTTCCCAGGCGAATGGGTCCTCGTCGTATTTGGTGCCCGTGGCTGCTTCGCTCAGCAAATGTAAGTTAAAATCCCCTGAGATAATGATGTTATTCGTGAGCTCGGCCTTCACCAGTTTCAAAAGTTCTTCCTTCAATTGTCGAACTCCCTTCTTTTTCTCCCTGGGGTGAAGATAGAGATTTATAAAGATATGTCCTCATTTGGGTCTTGCACACGAGGTGAGAGTCGTAGAGCTAGCATTGCGTTTGGGGCAGATAAGTTGTAGTCAAGCTGGTCTACTTTTAGTATCTCTGTTAATGCGCTATAAATGGCAAGGCCACCTTTCTTGTGGCCGAAAAGCGAGCTCTGGGTAGGCGGTAAGTAGTTCAGTGTATATCCTGACAAAATTGGAGGTGATTCAGTCCAAGTTTCTTGTATCGCCATGATGTCGAATTTTGTCAGGTAATTGCCTAGGTCAGGGTCTGAAAACTTATCGCCGGTGCCATTAATGTTCCATGAACATATACTTAAGGTATTAAGTTTATTGACTGTTTTTGTTTTTGTTTGTCATTGGCGTGTCTCTTTCGCATTTAGGGACTTTGTAGGTGTCTCCATATTGTTTGGTGAAAATGATAGTAACACCGTTGTATGGCTGTTTGAGGATAGACTTTTGAAATAGTGGAAATACCCAGTGCCAAGGTTTTTCACAACGCCACTCTTTTTGACGTCTTTTTTTTTAACTGGGTCCTCCAATGCTCGAACTGCACAAATTTGAAAAAAACCATGCTAAAGTCATCCCCCTTTTGAAAATACCATCTCTGGATGCTCCAAAGCCAGAACATGTATGCCCCATTTCCCTCTTACCGTTCTTAGCTAAAGTTACAGAGAAATACGTCAATAGCATCCTGACAAAATTCCTGGAAGGAAATCGTATCTTGTACGTATCCCAAAATGGCTTCAGGCCTGAGCACATCACGAAATATGCACTCCACCTCATGGCTCACAATTTCACGCACTACATCACAGTGTCCCTCCAGGCACTTCATTGAGCCCTACCTTATTTAATATTTACATTCAACCATTGGCTCAGGGCTTGCACTGGTATCATATGCCGGTGAGCCTATCTCATTCTCTCATTCTCTGAAAACTCAATGCAAGACAGGGCCAATTTTTTAAAAATGGATGTTTGTTGTTGCAGAATGGATGAATAACAACTGTCTACATCTGACTGCGAATAAAGCAGAAATACTTCTAACAGGCAAACATGTTCACTCCTAAGGAGACCTCTGGTGGCCAAACCCAAGTCATCTATCAAAAACGTAGGAGTCTGGATGGACAACACCCTGGCCTTTGAGGCTCAAGCTAAATCGGTTGGTGGCACTTGCTTGGGCTCCTGAGAACCCGTACACTTATTCTGGGCCTCTTTGAACCATGCACTCAACAAGCCATCATTCAGGTAGTAACTCTGTCTCAATTAGATAACTGTAATATTCTATGCCTGGGAGTCAATAATCTGTTACAAGAAGACTCCAGCTGGCCCAAAGCACAGCAGCCAGGTTGCTTTTCTCTCTCCCCAAATTCTGCTCTGCCTCCGGTCTTCTTCATAAGTTGCATTGGCTCCCTGTGGATAAGTAAATTCACTTCAATGCCGTGGGCATCACCCGAAAGACCTTGCACTCCTGGGGGCCCCTATCTTTTCCAACCTCATATCACTATACCTACCCTCGCGTACCCTGCGCTCAGCTGCTCTAAACTTGGCTGTTGTTCCCTGAGTTAGTAAAGCAGGAGTAGAAGGCCGTTCTATCCATGCTCTGGCCAATTCTCTCTGGAGCTCACTCCATCCCCTCCTCGGGAATATACAGAATCATCTGCTTTTCAGAAAATATCTTAAGACTTGGCTCTTCTCCATCTAGCCCTTTGGGCCAGTAGTCACAGCTCGTATGCCCCCTGAGTCAGGCACTGGAAAGCCCCGTTGCCAGGGCAGCTATGCGCTTTATAAACCCTTCAACATAAGCTTAATGTGCCTAATTTCATGCATGTGATGCTAAAGTTATAAACCAACCAAAACGTAATTTTTAACTGTCAAGATATACAAAAGTGTAATCCGTGATTTTAAGCCCACTTAGCATCTTATCCAAACGCTAATATCTCCAAAACTACTGAAAAGACACCCAATCAAAACAAGCATTGGAAATGCAATAGGTCTCGCATTAGGAAAGTTTGAGCTATTTGTCTTGTAAATGACAATTTTTTTTATTTGTGTTGGTTTTGAAAATAGCTAAATTAATAGCTTTGTCATTTACAATGCCAATAGTTATAACTTTCGCGAATGTGACACCGATAGCATTTGTAATGCAATGTGTTGTATTGACGTGACTTACATGTATTGATATTACAAATAACAATGTCTTTTAATGTTTTTAATTAATTAATACTTAAATAAAAGATATTGTAATTTCTAATGGCAATAGCTTAAACTTTTGTAAATAACTTTTGTTAAGATTATGTTCAGTGTATTTTATTGTGACGAAAATCCAAGAACAGAAGTGAAATATTAACATCTTTTTGTTACATTTGTAATAAAGCTTGAAACATTGAGAGAACATATTTGAACCAGTTGTTGAATGGTTGCACAGATTGATGCTATGGTGGCGCTGAGTGATGTTGTGATGGTGAACGAGTGATGCTGTGGCGTTCAGTGATGCTGTGGTAGCGCATAGTGATGTTGTGGTGCCACTGAGTGATGCTGTGGTGGTGCTGAGTGATGCTGTATGCTATGCTATGTTTTGTTTTGCTTTGCTATGTTTTGTTTTGGTATGCTATGCTATGTTTTGCTATCCTATGCTTTTGATTTGTTATGCTATGCTATGCTGTGTTTTGTTATGCTATGCTATGTTTTGTTATGCTATGCTATGTTTTGCTATTCTATGCTTTTCTATGCTATGTTGTGTTTTATTATGCTATGCTTTGTTTT
The DNA here is from genome assembly GCF_964263255.1 of Lissotriton vulgaris. Taxonomy (NCBI): domain Eukaryota; kingdom Metazoa; phylum Chordata; class Amphibia; order Caudata; family Salamandridae; genus Lissotriton; species Lissotriton vulgaris. Next base: position 117,289,323 of record NC_141699.1, read on the forward strand.
GCTATGTTATGTTTTGTTATGCTATGCTATGGTTTGTTGTGTTTGGTATGATATGCTTTGCTATGCTAGTATATATTTTGCTATGCTATGTTTTGTTGTGTTTTGTTAAGCTATGTTTTGTTGTGTTTTGCTATGTTTTGTTATGCTGTGTTGTGTTTTGTTATGCTATGTTTTGTTATGTTATGCTATGTTTTGTTATGCTATGCTATGTTTTGTTATGCTATGCTATGTTTTGTTATGCTATGCTATGTTTTGTTTTGCTATCCTATGCTTTGTTTTATTATGATATGCTATGTTACGTTTTGCTATCCTATGCTTTGTTTTGTTATGCTACGCTATGTTTTGTTGTGTTTTGTTATGCTATGTTTTGTTATGTTATGTTTTGTAATGTTATGCTATGTTTTGTTATGTTATGCTATGTTTCGTTCTGCTATGTTTTGTTGTGTTTTGTTATGCTATGCTTTGTTGTGTTTTGCTATGCTATGTTTTGTTTTGTTATGCTATGTTTTGTTTTGCTATCCTATGCTTTGTTTTGTTATCCGATGCTTTGTTTTGTTATGCTATGTTTTGCTATCCTATGCTTTTTTATTGTTATGCTATGCTGTGTATTGTTAATCTATGCTTTGTTTTGTTATGCTATGCTGGTGAGGGTGAGTGAGAGTGAGGGTGAGTGAGAGTGAGGGTGAGTGAGAGTGAGGGTGTGTGAGGGTGTATGAGGGTGTATGAGGGCTGTGAGGGGGTGTGAGGGTGAGTGAGGGTGTGTGTGGGTGTGTGAGGGTGAGAAGGGTGTGAGGGCGAGGGCGGTTGAGGGCATGTGAGGGTGTGTGAGGATGAGAGGGGGTGTGAGGATGAGAGGGGGTGTGAGGGTGAGGCGGGTGAGGGTGAGGGTATGTGAGGGTGAGGGGGTGAAGGTGAGGGGGTGTTAGGGTGACGGGGTGTGAGGGTGAGGGGGTGTGAGGGTGAGGGTGTGTGAGGGTGAAGGTGTGAGAGGTTGAGAGGGTGAGAGTGAGGGTGTGTGAGGGTGAGGGGGTGTGAGGGTGTGTGTGAGAGGGAGGGGGTGTGAGGGGAAGTGAGGATGAGGGTGTGTGAGGGTGAGGGGGGTGAGGGTGTGAGGGTGAGGGGGTGTGAGGGTGAAGGGGGGTTGAGGGTGACGATGTACCGTTATCTATGAGCAAGGAAAAAAGGAAACAAAGGTCAGATTGGTTGCACATTGAAAGACAGCATCAATAACTTTTATATAGTGCTCTGACCTACACACTGATCACCTTGAAGCAATATAAATAACTGGCGTTACTATTACCCAATCGAATATTTCATTTGGACGGATGGGTTATCTGACCAAATAAAGACGCAAACTTAAGACGTGTAGGCTGCAGCAGATGTCAGCAGCGAGCGTCTAACCCACCAAGCTATCTTGCACTTTCTACCTAAGGCAACAACTGGGTTTGTGGTGTGTGCTATACACTCAATATTTTGAGTTGAAATAACAGCAAAAATGTAATAAACGGGTTAGCCGAACACTGCAGAAATACATTACGCTGGTTTCATTTGAAAACGTACCCAAATAGTGTAAACTGTTGTGAACATAAAATGCAATAGGTAACCAACACAAAAATTCACACGACAACGACGCGTCTCAATGAGGCTCCAGAGCCCAAAAGGCCGAGATTAGATTTAATTTTTTAACTAGTCAGACCTAGAGCAGTAAATTAATTCACTATTGAGTGTACATGCAAGAATTCAGGTAATTTAATAATAAACGAAGACATGGAACATAAGACATAGAAAAACATAAACACACAGCCATTGTTATAACAAAGCCTTTTCGCAGGATAATAAAACATAACCTAAACTAGGCGTCCATGGTAAGCTGCTAGGAAGGGGTTAAACTGCTCATACCTGCACTTCCAGGAGCAGTCACGCAACGTAGGGGGTGCAGATGAACAGTGGAAATGACAAAGGAGCTTTACCCGTGGCACATCCCATTAGCATTGTGAAGTCTGACAAAGGGAAAGACAATCGCCCTAAAAGTGACCCCAAAAATGAGTTTCGGTGAGCAGTGCAATTAAACGTATTACTAATTGTGCAGCTCTTTAGAAAGAGGGGGCTCCAGTTCGCAGCTTTATGGATGGGCGTACACAAACAGGAGGGGGGGGGGGTTTACTTTTCGGCTCAGGCGTTGGGCTCGGGTTGCCACAGCAATCACACTTGTGGGCGAATTTTTCAGGAAATAAAATGCCTGAGGGAGTAGATTTATGGTTCACAGGGGGCCCTGCGTCGAGACCTCTGCCCCAATCGATACTGCGTACACCACCTTCCTCACTGCAAGCAAAGCGCCTGGGAATTCCAAATGTTAGGAAAGTAGGACATATTCATCTAATTTTATATTTAGCAAGGGAAGATTAATAAGAGATTGCCCAAAAGCACAGGCTGTTGAGCTGATGCCGAAACTAGGTTCCGCAGCGCCAAATTCGGAAGCTTTGGTTGTTATGCCACATTTTCTAGAAACAGCTTTACTCTCCGATGCCTGGGTATGTAAAATCTGCATGATCTAATAGTTTTATATGTAGTTTTGGAACATGTAAATATAAAAAAGAAAAATAGGTTTTTGTTTTCTTATGTTCTCTGTAATAAAGTAGGCGAATAAAGGTGTCTGTTTATGCAAATAAAAGATGGACAATTGCCACTAGTTTTCATTGCTAGTTTTTTTTTTGAAAACCTTTATTTTAGCATTCAATAAAATACAAGCATGGGCCTACAACCACGGGGGCCGGCCGCTAGACAAATTAATACCACCGATATTACAGTACTACACAGCTCATCAGCAGACAACCCAGAGGTTCGGCAGCGATTCAGGACAAAACTGGTATAAGAAAGCACAACAGTGTTCCAGGATGAGTCAGAGGTTTCATTTTATATTATATAAGAGAGGATCAGGTGCCATACAATCAAACAGGAGAATGCGGGGGACAGGGTAAGAAACAGAATATACATATAATAACCACTATGATGGAGAATCGGCACCAAAGCATACAGATCGATGCAAATGAACACATAATATACATTCCATGTTGTGTCAATTCTCGGAACCTGCCCACCGGAAATCGGATATCATAAAAGCATAAGCACTAACTACAAGCATACGATAAGAATACGAATGATTCGTAGCTATACTGATCCTTAAGAAAGAAAGAGAAGGAAAAAAAAGGCCATAGAAAATAAAAAAGGCAAAATAAAAAAAACGCGTCCAGCCCCCCACCCTGCACCCCTGCAGATGGCTACAGCCTAACCCCACTAGCAGCGTGCCTGTCGCATCTAATAACTAAAACCCTAAAGGTAGGAAAAAGAATGGAGGAGGGCATATACATTTGGGCTCCCAGCCCCTTTAGACCCCCCGCCAGAAACAGCCACCCCCTATCACTAAAAGAACACTTATGACAACACTATAGAAGAAAGTAGAGGGTACCGTAAGACACCGCCCAGCCTCTTAGAGCAAACAGTTACAGGTCAAACACTTGTGAAAGCCACTCCAACCATTCCCGACCTAGTCGATCTTAACCTTGGCCTTTCCGAACAAGAACAGGAACCCCCCCCCCATCGAGACCCAAAGGCACACAAAGAGGTAATAAAGGAGAAAAGAGTCATCAAAAATCAATCCATGGCGACTCGCAGGCAGTGGGTCCACGGGAACTTCAGACGCTGAAGAACTCTCCCTCCCGGATGAACAGTCCCAATGTATCCTGCACAGGAGTCGTAGAGTCACTAAGAAAGGAGAAGACGACCACAAAGTGAAAGGAAAGTCACGAACAGAAGTCTCCGGGAGGGGAGCGCCCTTTGATATCTCCAGAGTCGATAGTGGTGGAAGGCTCGGTGATACCATGACATCCTCGGTAGCACCGTCTCCCAGGGCACCATCCGATGGTTCCAATGCTTGTTTCCTCACGGGGCTCTCGCACGGAATCAAAATGGCCACGGTTTGAATGGCTGCAGATTCCTGTTCCAACCGTAAGGCCGGGACCGGTTCTACCAGGAGCATCTCAGATAGGCGTGAGTCCAATTTGCTCAACAACAATCCACATGTGAGCGAAACGCCCAAATTTCCACCAGTACTGGCCTCAGCGATGGCTCATGCATCATTCGATCCATAGTCTCATGCCCGACATCAATCCCAATCACCTCCCCAGGTGAATCCAGCATCCTCGGGGGTGACAAACAGGATCGCGAACGTGCAGATGCGGAGGGTGACCGGTCTTTATTCGCAGCCACGGTCTACACTGTTAAGGTCGCAGGCCACAGGCCCCGAACCACGAACCCCGGCTGCCCCAATACCGGATTCGCGGGACGGGGAACCCCACTCACAGCCAGCAATAAGCAGATTCACTCCTCCATCGATAATGAGCAATAGAAACGATCGCCGCCAAATTCGGGCATAAACAAAGCCTCCACTCCGATTGACCGGACCCAGCCTGGTTCTTCTGGCTGATGTTGTTGCACTGCAGCCTGGCTGTGAGAGTACTCGAGGCCCCGGCTTCACCGCTGGAGCAGGCCGCAAACTTCAACACAACAGAACTTCGTCCAACAAGCCGATAAAAGTTTCCGGATTTCACCATCGGAGTGCGGAACAGTTCATGCACACAGAGACCAGGCGTAAAGTCAGGATAATGTACAGGATATCGTGGCGGGTTACGGAGTTCGGCGGAGCCGGGAGCCTAAGCAGCCATCATGTTTGCTGACGTAGCTCCTCCCCATTGCTAGTTTTAAAACAATTACGAAAAGTAATGTAGCTTTATGTGGAATGCTAACAACTAAAATCTTACATAAGTTATTGAGCAAAAATGTACTTTTAGGTCATCTTTAAATATATTAACCTGTTTAAGCTAAATTAAGAACTTAGTTGCAAAATAAATACATAATCAAAGTAATATGACAGTAAATCATCACAATAATAAAAAAACCGGACTGTAAAGTGACTACACTTTATTACGTGAAATTTATAATAAATATGCACGGATTAAATAATACAATAGTGTATTCCAAGATCGCCGCTAGATGATACTATACCACTCGGTTTAATGGCCACGCCCTCTACATCTCCTCCATGTCTGTGCGATTGAGCCAACAACCTTTGCTTCCGGAGTGAGCGATCAACACAACCTGGTCCTTGGGTCGCTTGGGCTTTACTGCCTTAAGCAGTCACTAGCCAGGAGAGAGCAGGAGCGGAGGCGCCATGTTGAGGCAGGTGAACCGCGGCACTGAGAACAAAAAATGGTAATTCTATAGGGTGGCAGGGGGCTATAATTCCAGTATCTTATGAAAAGCAAAGCATGAGAAAGCACCACTCTCGGGGGATGCTAAAATAAAATGCATTTGATGTCTTATTAATAGGGAGAGAGTGTGTCCGTGGATATCGGTAAGGAAGTGGTCATTGAGAAGTAACAGGGAAGCAGAGATACTAACAAGCGTGAAAGGGCTATACCGGAGTAATGGTGTAAAGGAGGCATAATGCCTGTGCACGAAAGGTAAAGTAACACTGAGTAGGAGGTAATCTAGTAACATGAGGGCAGGAATAACGTTAATGAAAAAGTGGAGGAATGGAATACAGCAAAGTAGATAAGAAGACCGAGTAGTGCTCGAATAGGGGAGAGACAGTGCTTTAAGTGGGTCGGATCCTGTTGGATCGCAGACCCAACAGTAAATAAAATAAAACGAGACACGACCTGCCGGCCGTGAAAGTGAAAGTGAAAGCACGGCCGGCCGGCCGTGAATGATTAGGGGAGGAGCAGCCAGGAGAGAGCAGGAGCAGAGGCGCCAAGCTGGGGAACAGATGGCTAGCGATGTGATGCTGTGCACGTGCATTTTAGCTCAATGCGCTTGCGCATTGACCTAAAAGCGGAAGAGCACAGCATCAAATCGCCAGTCTAGTTAAACTCTGTTTAAGCCCCTATAGTCTCGAAAGCTCAAAGCGCATGCGCATTGACAGGCGAGACCTAAAAATCACACTTTCTGAGTAAAGTTCTAAATTCATGCCCTGTGGGCGTAAAACCGTTTTCTCTAGTGAGAAAATGCTTGTGGTACATGTGATATAGTCTCCACCTAAAGAGTCCATTGCCCGTCCCTGGCACCATAATCTACTTCTGCTGCTGAAATGCCTTTTGGAACTATTGAATACATGTGAGCAAGGCATTTGACATGAAATCTTGCCTTCTTCATGACAATAATATATGATCCAGTGTATTACTTTGCCTACCTTTTTCTCCACTTCCCGAATCTAAAAGAAAAAGAGAATGCCAGATAAATAGGCTAAAGTGCTATTTAATTGTACTTTTGTCATTTAGCCATAATTCAATTACATGGTGTGGGAGTTGCAACAAGCCTAATGGCTTATTCCATTTAGGGCATTTGCCAGTTCAGTGATTGTTCTGTTAGCTTCAAGTTTGAAGTAGCTGACCCTGCAGGCTCCAAATATGGACATTGGATCAGTCCAGCTGGTTCTCCCGGAAGTCTGTTTGGTAATATCCTTGTAAGACACACACATGCCTTACTAAATATTTAAATTTTCCCACCAAACCACTTTCAAGCTATTTGCTCTGGTGCCAAACAACTTGCTTGTTCCCAGACCACTGATCTTGGCCCTGCATCTGTTTAAATTGCAAAGAACAGTGATTGTGTACACACATAGCCTCATGTATATACTCTTTACTACAATTCCAATTTCACGTATACAGGTCAACATTTCAAAACAGGCAAAAGGGAAATTTTAAGTTGGACAGGAAATGTTGTCAGTGTTAGATGCACACTGAAGACAATCTCTTACTAAGGGCATAATTTTGATGCCGGTGAGTCGGGCCGCTGGCCGCTATTGTTATGTTATGTTATGTCATAGTAAACTTGTAACGCGCACTAATACTCCAGAGTGTCCTATTGCAGTGGTCAGGAGACCGTCGACAAGCATGCGGGTGATCCGATCGCCCTATTTGGATGTGACCACCGGGTCGGCGGTCAGAAGCACTGCGGGGGCTTGCTGCGGCCATAGGAAAGGGCTGCAGCATATGCCAATGCTGTGCATACACATCCTGCACATCCGGGCACCGGATGCCATGCACTGTGTCGTGCATGCCACATGGCGCACAGAGGTGATTGGGGGCCCTGTTTGGGGCCCCCAATATCCCTGTCTGACAAGCTTTTCATGGCGGTGTTTCCACCATGAAAAGGCTGTCAAAAAGGGAAACTTTATTATATTCTAATCCTGATACCATGCTGGGACGATGCTCTGACCACCGCCCCATTGGGATTTCTGATGCTAGAGGAGGTGGCAGTCTTTTGTCGGACAGCTGCGGGTCTGGCCACCAGCATGGTAATACGGCGGTCAGACAGAAGGGATGTCGGCGGTCGGACCACTACTTATGGCCTGTCGGTGACCCGACAGTCCGACATCAAAATCAGACCCTTAGGGTGTAAAAGACTACATAAATGTCACAGGTTTGCATTGACAAAAATGCACGCTGACATATAGCCTTGCAGACTGCACTAAAGCCTCACTGGTGTATAGCCCAACCCTCCCTCAAGATCCCACCCACGTGAGCCTTTGGCTCTTAATCCCTTTCACCCTAAATGTCTTTCAGCATTAAGAGGCCTGTCCTTCTTTCTCTCCTGAGCTCTTTTGTCAAGACCTGAGGGGTGAGGAAGGACCCTACCCAACTGGAGGACCATCGTTGGGTGCTGGTGGGTCACGCCGTCAGTTTACTCCCGCCGCCGGTGCCACCATCAAGCCCGGCCGCTGTGGGGAGGAACTACGGTTCCCAGCGACCCCTGCGCCGGATCCCCGACGCCCACTTCCTGCCTTGCGTGCCCGGAGGCGCATAAACTCTCGTGGCTCCCACTGAGGAGCGGGGCATTCTGTCAAGACCTGAGGGGTGAGGAAGGACCCTACCCGACTGGAGGACCATCGTTGGGTGCTGGGGGGGTCACGCCGTCAGTTTACTCCCGCCGCCGGTGCCACCATCAAGCCCGGCCGCTGTGGGGAGGAACTACGGTTCCCAGTGACCCCTGCGCCGGATCCCCGTCGCCCACTTCCTGCCTTGCGCGCCCGGAGGCGCATAAACTTTCATGGCTTCCTCCGCATCGTGGACGCGCGCGGACGGAGCCGGGCGGAGCCCGGGCAGAGGGCGGGCCGTCTGTGGCCGTCAGGGGACGACAGAGGACAGGACAGGCCATACCCCTTGGTCGTTAACATGGGGAAACGCAAGCTATTGAGACAGGAGAATGACTGTGAAGGTAAGAAAGCAAAGGTGGCTAAGAAACAGGATACGATAATCTCTTACCTAACCTCTGCCGTGGGGGCTCTAAATGAGGAAATTGCTATTGCTGAAAAGGAATTAGGCTTGGGTGCTATAGACACATCTCCCATCGTGTTAGACCAGGCTCTACCACCAGTTTGTGTCCTCCCTATCCCTCTTAAGCCTGCTGTTGTCATCATACACCCTCCTCAGGCTCCCATACCCCCTCAAGAAACACCGTCTATGGATCAAGATAATTCTGGACAAGCACCAGTTCAAGAGCCTAGAGATCGCAAGGAGATGAAGGGAAAACGCAGGCATGTAAAAAAGGGCAGCAGGAATAATAAATCTACCCTGGATCCGGACCTACCTGACAGAGTTGAACTGAATACAAACGATAAAAGGTCCTTGGCTGATATAGTGGAGGGGATGTTTGAGTCTCGTTTGGAGCCGGCCCTCGTAGCCATTGCCAAGGATATTGTGGACACCCTAAACTCCTGTGTACATAAACTATTGGACAAAAGTAAACACATTGATAACTTTATAAAGGAGTATAAAGCAGATCCCTGTAGGCCAATGATATTGAAGGATGAAGGGCAAAACCTAAAACACTTTCTAGGCCGTGTGTAGTAAATGAAATACCTGGGGGGCAAATTTGTGAGGACAGAATTGGGCCCAGAGATTCACAGGTAATTATAGGTGGGAAGTCTGGTCCTCCTGTAACTGCACAACCTTACATAGGGGACCAGAAGACCAGTTTCCCACTGACTACTTTCAGCAAACCTACCGTGAATAGGAGCCATATTTTGAATCTTCCACCAGATGGGGCACCCTTAGTAGCTGTCCTAACTGGAATTCCTCCCCTGAAACCCGGAATGGAAGAAACTGATTATGATCTGTTGACTAGGGCACAAACATGGTGTTCCCAATTTTGTAGTGGCGGAGATGATATTTCTAAGAACATCATCTCAGCAAGGCGGGCAGAGTGGGTAGGCAGGCGGCGAAAATTCTTACCAGGGGACTGCGTGGTTATTAATTTTAATTACCCCAATGTTGCGAATAGAATGTTCTGGGATGGGTCTGAACTCACGGGTACATGCATCAGGCCTTTACCACTGGGTTACTTTTATCTACCCCAAACTGATATTCAGAACAATAGGCCGGCCCCCCGTCCCACCAGTGGTTGTACCATAGGGAGGTCTCATATAAACAATTGTTCCTACCAGGATAGACAAGCTAACCTAAGAAAGGGGGGGGATGGAATACAGTTCCCCTCAGTAGAAAATCATCCCCTGTCAATGACAGCAGCACACATATACCCTTAGAAAATAGATTTATTCCACTGACAAATATGGAAACAAATTATTGACTAGTTAATCATGACTCAATTAATGAGGATAGAAGATCGAGGTCAGGTAGCAGATGCTCACGAAAGATTTTAAGTTGGAACATTGCAGGTCTAAAAAATAAATGTAATGATGCATCATGTATTAATTTCATTCAAGGCCATGACATAATAGCCTTTCAAGAAACCTGGGACTTAGAAAATAGCTTTTGCTTAGATGGCTTCTCCTCCTTTTTTGTGAAGGCTGTCCCAGGCTTGGGAGGTCGACCCAAGGGAGGATTGCACTTGCTGACCTCATTAGACCTGGTAGGATCATTTAAAAAGCTTGATTTTGCCTCTGATAATCTATTAATTGTGGAATGGGGTGGCCCCAACCATACCACTATTTTGTTAATTAATTTTTACAATGTTTTAGAGAGAGAAACACGTAACTTTCATCTCAGCGCTGTAGAGCGTTTCTTAGACGAATATAAAAGTCTGCATAGCACTTCATTCGAAACCTTGTTATTGGGAGATTTTAATATTCACCCTTGCAGATGGGATTGTCTGGCGGAACAGCAGATGGGCCCCTTTGGGTCCCCCGCCGTACATTTTGAACACACTCAACAGGGGGAAGCCCTGGAGGCACTACTAGCCAGTTTTAACCTTTTTGAGGTAGATGGGTTTAGGGGTGAAGAGAGGATAGCGACATTCAAAGGGAGAGAGTCTGGTACCATCATTGACTATATATTTGTTTCAGTAGGCCTGATTCCTGTAGTTACCACATACAAAGTTGAGGACTCGGCATATAGTGATCATAACCCCCTTATCCTGGAGTTGGATTTAAGGGATGTAATAATCAGACGAGATACCACTGGTATGACTACAAACACCATGAAACTAAAAGATCAGTTCAGGAGGCTTAACTGGGCAAAGATAGTTCCTGACTCGTTTATGTCAGATCTACTTATCGAGGCAGATGCAGATTTTGCGGTCTGTCTTGATATTATGGCTTGTGGAACCAACATCATAGAAGCCTTTATTTCCATCTGTAATAGGGTCAATCAGGACTTAAAAATCAAATCCAAAGTTCTAGCATCCAACCACCCAGGTTGGTTTGATGGTAACTGCTCCAATGCACATAAAGTACTACTATATGCCCTGAAACAGAAACCAAGGAACAGGGAGGTTGTAATTAGGCTGAGGAGCGCTTATAAGCAAGCTGTAGCTGCGAGGAAGAAGGCCATTAAAATTGCAGCATGGAATGATCTTAGTTCAATAGATACCCAGAAGGATAGCGGTAAATTCTGGGACATAATTAACCATCCGTACTTCTCCAGTACAGAGAATGCTGCCCTGGACTGTGTGATTGCAGATGATTTATGGGTAGCTCATTTTAGTAAGATTTATGACAACGAGTATGTTGCTACAATTGCACCACCCGATCCCATACTCACACATCAGTTCCCGACCGTTACAATTCGAATTGGCTGATGTTGAAAGGGCAATTGTGGACACATCAAAAAATAAAGCCCCGGGCCCTGATGGGGTCCCAGCAGACTTATACAGGACTCAACCTACTTTATGGGCCAGGGTCCTTACAAATGTTTTCAATTCAGTTAGCACTAAAGGTTTCCCCCCATCCTGGTCTACATCAACTATAATACCGGTGTTCAAAAAAGGCCTGAGATGTGACCCCTCCTGTTACAGACCAATTTCCTTATTCGACTCTGCCGTTAAGATCTTGGGCAGAGTGATTCTTTCAAAACTGGAGGATTGTCTGAAAGATGGAGGGGTCCTCTCTAACCTTCAGTATGGGTTTCGTGCAAAAAGAGGCACATTAGACCAATGCCTCAATTTGCAGATGCTCATCAGTAAGTATACTCAGGCGAAGGATGGCATGCTCCATATGGGGTTCATGGACCTGTCATCGGCCTTCGACCTGGTAAATCGGGGGAAACTTGGGGAAATCTTGAAGAATCTGGGAATTGATATATCCTTGGTGAATTTTCTAGATACCCTTCACCGAGGATTGAAGGCGAACATCCGTGTTAACAGGGAAGGGGGTGTACCCGCCACTTTACCTCTAAGCGGGGGGTAAGGCAGGGGTGTATCCTGGCCCCTCTGCTTTTTACCCTCTACATAAATTCCATAGATAAACATGTAGTAACGGCCACCCAGGATACCCCCCATGTGGGTAACTCTGCAGTTCCGGTCCTCCTCTATGCAGACGATGCAGTACTGCTGGCCCGCACAGGACTGGGGCTGCAGAGACTTTTAGATTCTTTTGGTGGCTTTATGGAATCATTAGATCTGAGGGTGAATAGTAAGAAATCCCATGTCATGGTGGTTGGAAAATGGCTAAAAACACACAAAACACTGCCCTTTTCCTACAATGGTGTAGTTCTATCTATTGTCCCAGTATTTAGGTATCTTGGTGTCATTTTTGACTTAAAGGGAAGCTGGGCCCCTCAAATAAATGCGAAATGCTTAGCGGTCGCAAGATCGTCCTCTGCCCTAATGGACTTTGCAAGGCGGTTGGGATCTAGGCCTATGGAGGCACTTTTATCTATTTATAAATCCAAATGCCTTTCTATAGCGCTGTACGGGGCCTCACTATGGGGCTATCTGCAATAGGAGAAATTACAAAAAATTGAGAACAAGTTTTTAAGGATCCTGTTAGCTGTCCCTCAATCCACGCCTGTGTTTACATTACATACTGAGTTGGGACTGAGCTACATCTCCGATCTCATACGCTTAGCCCCAATAATGTGTTGGGCTAAAACTTGGATAAACAAGGAGATTTCACTGAATCATGCTATTTTAAAAGATGTAATGGCACTTGAAAAAGCACATAAAATACCCTGGTTATCTTATATTAGAGATGTCTTTGCTAAACTGGGGCGGCCAGAGCTTTATTATTCCCCGCATCTGTTGCAAAAAAGTGATCTGAAGTGGATAAAGATGAATTTTATGAGGATGGTTGAGCAAGAGCGGGAAAACTTGGAAATGAATAAACCTCTCGTCAGATCCAATTATGTTTTAAAGACTACTCCACATCTAGAACCATACCTCAGAATTGTATCAATACCACATCACCGACATCTCTTAATTAGATTTAGACTAAATATCGTTCAGTATACTCTGGGTATTTCATATGTGTGGGGGAAACCAGGCCTTACACCCCCCTGTAGTTGTGATAACGTCTCTCCCCAAACCCTTTTGCATTTCATTATGTTTTGTCAGCACTATTCTGATATCAGGAAGCAACAGCTAGTGCCACTGTTAAGAGAAGCAGGGTTTACCCAAGTTAAACCAGCACTGATGTTTTTACAACTGTTAAGCACTCCGAAAGTGATGTTTGGGGTTGCTAGCTTCCTGGTGGCTGCTGTACGTAATAAGAACAAGAGAGTGGCATTTAGAGACTTGGAGAAGTGATCATATCCCTCTGTTAATGAATTTTGGTATTTTTAACTTTTAGATATGCCCATTAACACCAATTGCTTCTGTGTAACCTTTATACGTTATATGCATAATACTGTATATTAATCATGATAATATTTTAATGTTTTTAATATTTTTGTATAATGTACTTCTGGGACTGCTTTTATGATTTTTATTAATCAGAATAAAGTGCTATTGACTTGACTTGGCTCTTTGCCCATCTACCGATTGTTCAATACTTAACAGTAGAGGTGTCGCGTAATCAGTGGGATGTTAAAGGGTGTGAATCTTAAATTTTCCAACTAAAAAGTTGTGAGTTGGTAGGTGGAGGGATGCACTCCTGTTTAGAGTACCACAGTGGGCGAAAAACGATGGGTTGGAATGCTACCCCAAGTGATTGTCACTGTTTAAACTATTTGCAGGCATTCATCCCATCACCTTTTGGCTGTTTGATTGCCTCAAACTCTGAGAATGGCACAGCTTGCCAAGCCAACTATTGTCAATGTTTGTGACTTCCAAAAACAAGTAACTTTGCACCCATTCAAGGAGTATGTCTGTAGGGGCTGATTTACTGCTTTTTTTTGGTAAACCAGTCAATATATATATTTAAGCTCCTGTTAAAAAAAGAATACATGAAAGCCTCTTATTGAAATGAGAATGACAAGAAAAACCGACACAGACTCAGCAAACCTGGCTCAAGGACCCCAGATCCAACTACCAAAGCAAGAATGCATTTAGTGTGTGTCTCACCCCAAATACATCTGTTAAAGCTACACCCCTGTCAATTCCACCTGGGACTGGTAGTTCTCCCTGAGAACACATGACTATGATCACATACAACACAATTGTCTAGAGTCCAAGTCCTGGGATCATTGATTTTAAATGTATTTTCACTGCACACACTCTTCTTCGTCTCTGCTACAAGATGCTTTGATTGTAAAGCTGTCAAATTGGTGCAGGGATCCATGTTTCTAGTCCTTGCCTTTTACAAATCATTTTATCAAGTGACTGACTCCCCATGTAGTAAGCCTGAAGTGCAAATAGAGAAGGGTGTTCAGGCAAATTAATAAGGCTAGCCGAGAAGAGCCGAGTCATGGGTCTGGATTGGCATTAAGAGTCTGTGCACAAGTCAAGCCATGAAAACGTTTGGCATGTCTATTGTGCAACTAACATACTGTACAAATCTGATAAATCTCTTCAAAATCTAAAAAGTGTATTTCTTCAATATGCATTTCACCATAGTACATCGAATTATATCACTGCATAGACAATTACAAGTGAGAGAAACAGTTCTAGAAAAATTAATGGCCCTCCTCCCAATAACAGTGCCATTAGTCAACTAAGAATCAAGTCAGGGGTCGTGTAAACCCTAAACATGGCCTAGATTCCTAATATAGATGGAGCAACATTATAATCTATCAAATCAAAATTAAGAGGTGTTGGTACAGTGCACATCCTGAACTCAAATATTTAAAAGTGCGCTCATATCTGATAATAATGAAAACAAGTCTATGTGAAATAAAATATGTGCCTAGCATCTAGGTTTATACAATTTGGACAAGCAGAGAAGCTGGTATTGATTCCAGGTTATCTGCTTTCACATTTTGAAATTCAGCCACCAGATGGGTACATCAAAGGTCACTGTTTTGTCTTTCATTCTTGGTTCACAATGAGGACAAGCATTAGCAATGCAATAGGTCTCGCATTAGGAAAGTTTGAGCTATTGGTATTGTAACTGACAAATGTTTTATTTATGTGTTGGTTTTGAAAATAGCGAAATTAATAGCTTTGTCATTTACAATGCGAATAGTTATACCTTTCGCAAATGTGACACCTATAGCATTTGCAATGCAATATGTGTTGTATTTACGTGACTTAGATGTATTGATATTACAAATAACAATGGTTTTTATTTTTTTTAAATAATTAATACTTAAATTAAAGTTATTGTAATTTATAATGGCAATAGCTTAAACTTTTGTAAATAACTTTTGTGGAGATTATGTTCAGTGTATTTTATTGTGACAAAAATCCAAGAACAGAAGTGAAATATTAACATTCTTTTGTGACATTTGTAATAAAGCTTGAAACATTGAGAGAACATATTTGAACCAGTTGTTGTTGAATAGTTGCACAGATTGATGCTGTGTTGGCGCTGAGTGATGTTGTTGTGGTGACGAGTGGGGGATAATGTGTGAGGGGCCCGTGTGTGAGGGTGCAGTCTGTGAGGGTGCGGGGTGTGATTGTGCTGTGTGTGTGCCCTAAAGTAGTGTGAGTGAGCAATGTGTGAGGGGGCAGTGTGTGAGGGGTGTGATTGTGCAGTGTGTGTGCCCTAAAGTAGTGTGAGTGAGTAATGTGTGAGGGCGCAGTGTGTGAGGGGTCAGTGTGTGAGGGGGCAGTGTCTCAGGGTTTAGTGTGTGGGGGCTGTGTGTGAGTGGTATGTGTGCGAGTGGTCTGTGTGAGTGGGCAGTGTGCGAGGGGCAGTGTGTGAGGGGGCAGTGTGTGAGGGGGCAGTGTGTGAGGGGGCAGTGTGTGAGGGGCTGTGTGTGAGGGCACAGTGTAATGAGAGTGTGTGAGGTGTGCGAGGGTGCGGGGTGTGAGGGTGCAGTGTGTGTGGCCAAAAGTAGTGTGAGTGTGCAATGTGTGAGGGGGCAGTGTGTGTGAGGGTGCAGTATGTGTGGGCTACTTTACTGTGAGTGAGCAATGTGTGAGTGCGCAGTGAGTGAGTGGGCAGAGTGTGAGTGGGCAGAGTGTGAGTGGGAAGAGTGTGAGGGGGCAGTTTGGAGTGGGCAGTGTGTGAGGGGGCAGTGTGTGAGGGGGCAGTGTGTGAGGGGGCAGTGTGTGAGGGGCTGTGTGTGAGGGCACAGTGTAATGAGAGTGTGTGAGGTGTGCGAGGGTGCGGGGTGTGAGGGTGCAGTGTGTGTGGCCAAAAGTAGTGTGAGTGTGCAATGTGTGAGGGGGCAGTGTGTGTGAGGGTGCAGTATGTGTGGGCTACTTTACTGTGAGTGAGCAATGTGTGAGTGCGCAGTGAGTGAGTGGGCAGAGTGTGAGTGGGCAGAGTGTGAGTGGGAAGAGTGTGAGGGGGCAGTTTGGAGTGGGCAGTGTGTAAGGGGGCAGCCCTATAATACTGAGGCCTAAATTAACTATTGTTTAGATGTACTACAGTTTATTTATAGTAGTAATTATTAGTTATTTATATTATCAAATACTTAACATTATGTTAGGACTGTCCAAAATAATACTTCAGCCCAATACTTTTCTATAGCGAGTTTTATTGGAGCCTCTTTACAACGTTGGCACGTTTAGCTATCAACAGTGCCCGACCCCTTCTCTTGTGCAGTGATCTCACCAGCATGCCAATTATTGAAAAGGAAGCCTCGTCACCACCGCAAACATCTGACAATTTCTATGCCAACTACCATCCAAAAGACATGTGACGCATCACAGACTTGCAGTACAGGCTAGCATTCAGCTACTCCAGAAGAGGGAACCCCTGTATCTGATTAACGTGACAGCTGGACCTTGGGACACTTAATGACAGCTGTGGAATCTTACATCCAATTACAAAAGAGGAAGTAGTTGTGGTGCTTTAAACACACTTCAGTTACATTTGTTCTTATTAAGGACCCAATGCATGTGTAACAACGTAAGCCAGGTCTGCCATGCATTGCATTTTGAGTCGTTTAAAACCATCCCACATTTTACAATAGACGTACAAATACTTTATATAATGTGCATTGCTCGTCCATTAAAAAAGCCAGAACTGCCACTGAAGATATTGGGTAGAAAGAGGTCGTTCTTGCCCATTCAGCACCTTACCCGCCTCAGACACGCCTCTAGCAAACCCGCAAGTCTGTTATGGAACGACTGGGTCAGAGGCACATGCGGATTCCACAACGAATCAGCACGTGGACATTTTGTGCGGCGTACTACGATTGTCTAACATGCTGCATTCCACGTTACCTTATACGTCAGACTTTATCGCCTGTTCAAGGACGTCTCGGAGAATATGATGAGCGGTGCGGTGGGCTGGTCCCGAAAGAGTCCTGGAAGGGCTGAATTTTATAGACACTGACACTCGTAAACTAGATGATGCAGAGATGCGCAGCGACAACAGCCCGGTGAGGTAAGAGGGGGGGTGTGTGCGTGTGTGTGGGTGTAGCTGTGTGTGTGCGCGTGTGCAGCTGTGCGTGTGGATGTATGTGTATGTGTGACTGTGTGTCTGTTAGCTGTGCGTGTGTATATGTGGGTCTGTGTGCGTGCGCCCTGATGCATTGTGCCTGCGTGGGTGTATGTGTGTGTGTGTGCGCATGCGTTAGTGTGGCTATGTGTGCGCGCGATTGAGAGCGGCGTGAGGCTAGCAGGCTGCGAATCTGACACAGGAGATGTGCACGGCGCCGGCCTGGGCGTGCGCGCCCACGAAGTGAAATCGCCGCGTGCACATCCCCTGTCTCAGATTCCCAGGAGACGGGCAACATTAGATACTTCACTGGACAGCAATGCTTCACATTGCTTTTTCTAGCTCGACCTAAAATCCAACACAGAGATAAAAGACCCAACTACCAAGCCAGGAATCCATTTATTTGACACTCCTCCTGAAACCATGCCCCTTATTAACATCTAAATGCTCCCCATTCCACCTCCCCTGCGCTAAGCCCGTTCCATCCAGGAACAAAGGCCAACCCACCTGAAACATCTTAACCTAAGTTCTCTGAAGGAAATCCCTAACCTGAGAAGTTTTCTTACATCAATCAGTATCTCAAAAGCGTACCTCCCCTCAGCTAATTCTCTAACCCCCACACATTTGCAGATACAATAGCCATAAATTCCTGTTGGAACTGCATTTCTTCCATCCCCAGCAACCTTGAAGATTCGCCGTCAGTTCTGATAGCCCTGTAATGGTAAGCGAATGCCAATGGCCATGAATATTTATTATTCTTTCTTTTTTAATGTCACCGTGTTTAATCCTGTGAAACTCTTCCTCCTCACAAAGTCCTCATCTCCCTTTTAATATGCCTTCCCACTTCATCAATTTCTTCTGGTTTCAGTGACGCTTTCAAATCCTCCATAACACTAAGGTCCTTATTTAGAGTTTGCCAGACGGTAGACTCCTCACAAAGGTAGAATTATCCTGCACATTATAGAACATTGCACTTGCAAGACAGCGGACGGCGGTGTCCATCACTTTTTGACAGATATCTCATCCTTCAAACATCAAATAAGGCTCAAAGACTGGTCACCCAAAGCACTTACTCACACACACACACACACACACACACACACACACACACACACACACCACTTAATCACTCTGCAATTGAAATCCTTATTCATGTCTTTTAACAATGCCTCTCCCAGTAAGTGCACCAAGTCATTTTCCCCCCAGATGTTTCCCTACACCTTCCAGACCCTTGCACATTTCCATGTGTTTTCTCCTCCTGCAGGTCCCTGGAATAGTTTCAATAAGGAGAGCAGAGCATGGATATGTTAGAATGGAAACAGGAGTAGGTTCAAATACTATGCCTCTTGAATGATACTTTTAGGGTGAAGATAACCCTTAAAACACCGAAACCTCTTGGTAACCATGAACTGTTCTTCTAAAAATATAACTGCTACCTTTGGTAACACCTCCAGTACTAAAAGAATGCATGCCATCCTCCAGTGCAGATAGGGCCAGTCTGCCCAGCCATCCCATCATCAGCTGCAATGCCTGGTTGGTTGCCAAGTTTTTCAATGTATGGTTTATAAACAATACTCCTTCTGTTATTCCATTAAAACTCCCTAAAAGTCCTACCTGGAAAAAATTGAAAAACAATCTAGCATCATCTGCAGCTTTACTTCCCTCTCTGTATCAATTGGTCCGCCTTCGATCTCTATAACATAATAACCTGCACCTTATATATCACTGGTAGCTCTCCCTTTGGTACCCCTGGACTACCAATTTTCCCAAGAAAGTTCAACACCCTTAAAGTCCCCAAAAACATCCATGTCATTCACAATTTGAATACCGCTACATTCCAGGCTGAAATGCAGAGCTCAACCAGTTTCTCCGCTATTATCCGCATAGCTAATAATATTAATAATAATAACTAGCTTTAATGTAGTGTATCATACAAATCTTCTGCCAGGCCTATGCACTGTAAATAACACATATTATAGCGGGGAAGTTCTGCTTTTGACAGAGGATGCCAGTCAGTCAGGATTAGGAGTGGTTTTTCTCAGTGGGTCAATGGTAGAAAGAATACCGTCGCTCTTTGCTTCACATTCACTTAGCCAACCTGAATCTAATAATAGCACAATAGAACGTGAAGCATTGGCATGTTGTTGGCCAGATGTTAAATGTAAAACATTGTTATGGGGATCAGAATTTGACATATTCACAAATCACAAGCCCTTAATCTACAGGCTCAATGGGATGGTACAGGGACGGCTTCTGCAAGATTGGTTCGCCTGTTATCCAAACTTCAGGACTGTAGTTTCACCATGAAGTATATTCCTGGGGCAAGAACGTGAGGGCGGATTGTCTCTCAGGAATGCCTTTTGAGATAGATTGATTCTGATGACAAACAAAAAGATGATATTGAATGTGTGGTGGCTTTGATTAATGATTTGCAAGATGAACTCGGTGTAATTTCCAGCCAAGATTGGTTAAAAGTGTTAAGTGGTGAAGCCTTATTACAATTTGGGAAGAATGACTGGCCCAAGGAAAGAAATTTAGAGGATAGGTTAAAGCCCTATGCTCAGGTTGCGGATGAACTGTCTTTAATTGATGATTTCTTGTTGCATTATCATGTTCTTTTTCCACCCACGTCTTTAAGAGATTATTCGATTAAGGTTGCTCCCAAGGGTAATGTTGGTGTTACTGCAACCAATCAGAACCTCAAACAAACTTACTGGCGGCTGTCTTTACATACTTGAATCAACAGCTGGGTGTCTTCCTGCAGCACTTGTCTTGTGTCAGACAAACACTGGAAGACTCCCTTTCATTTGGTTTCTTTGGCAGAGTCCATGGGTGAAAGTGGAAATTGATTTTGCACGACCTTTTGATTTATTGCTTGTAGATAAAAGTTACATGTTGGGTCTCGTGAATTATTTTCCAAGGTGGGTCTTTTTTGAAGTTGTTGCCTAACCTAATCCCTCATCAGTGCTTGTTTTTTTGCAAAATGTTTTCGAAATTGAGGGGGCCCCCAGGGAACTCATCACGCATAATAGCATTCATTTTAAATCTTGGCAAATGGAAACATTTAGTGATTGATTTCATATTAAACACTTGCAAGTTGCCTTGCACTCTCCCACCTCCAATAGTTTGGGGGAAGGGATAAATAGGTTTCCAAAGGAAGGTGCCCAGTCAGCTCTGTCTTCAGGAACTTTGGTGGAGGAAATTTAAGGAAGAAGGTGTGGAATTCTTTTGTGACTTCTCATAGTACTACAGGCGAATCTCCCTTCAGAATGTTGCCTAATAGAGTACCTAGGTGCATGTATATCCAGATTGGATTAAAGATTTGAAAGGTAGTTCTACTAGCTCTGGTGTAGGTCTTGATGTTACAGCTATAAAGTCTAATTTTGGAAAATAAACATTTCATGATGAACCTTAATTTAGAAATTTGTAATTGGGATTCTGATTAGAACACCTAACAGGATTAAAAAGGGAGAGTCAAAATGTATGTTACCTGTTAAAGTAGCCAACGTTTTTAAACGGTTGGTGGTGTTGGTTGGTAAATGTTGGTGGAGTAGAAGGAGTCTTGTCAAAGTCTCTCCTTACCAAGCAAAGAAAATTCAGCATGTTAAAAAAGAAGGGAATAATGATGACCTTCATCTTGATAGCTCTTGGTTGGTTAAGAGTAACATTGATTGTCAATGTGCTAGTTCTTCATCTCTGATTAATGATTTGTCACAGAGACCTCTCTCTTCTGGTGGGTTAAGTTCTTGCTCAAATGGTTCTGAGGAAGTAGTTTCTGACTTTTTCTAGACATTGTCTAATGCCAGCAATGACTATTCTGTTACAGACTTAATGTCTTCTGCTTCAAAATCAAGTGGAGTTTCCCCTTTAGCAGACTATTCTGCTGGTTCACAGGAAATCTGGATCCGTACGAGGGCAGCAGGCACATCTTCTTGCATTGTTTCAATTAATTTTAGATTTAAGGACTATCACATGCATTGACATTGATGTATTTTTCAATAATGGTATGTTTTTACAAATGTATTTTTTTTGTTTGCTGTTTCTTGGTGATGTAATATGAGGTGATTGTGTTCACAAGTTTGTTGATTTGTAATGTTGTTTTCACTGAATGTTTGTTTCAATTCTGAATTCCACATTCTACTACCTGCTCTGCTAGGGTTGTTTAGGTGTAATAACTAGAAACATCTTTAACTCCATCATGTTTCTGTTACATTTCTGTACTGTACGCATTTGACAGGTGCCCCTACACCCGTAGGTGGTGTGTAGTACTAGACCATGTTCCAACTCATCACAACTTTATCCTCTTTCAATGTGTAATTGTCTCTACAGTCCAAGCTCTTTGTGAACATTCCCAATACCACAACCACACAAATCACCCCCCGCCATTTTTCATCCCCTCTTTCTGCTTTACCATTGCCTAAGGAATCAAACCACCCACCTCATCCACAGACTTAGGGGCCGATTATGATAGCAGTTTTCCCGCATCCTCCGGGCCGGCGGAAGCCACCGCCAGCCCGGAGGATGCGGGAAAACCGCTACGGAGCCTCGAAAGACCCACCGCCATATTAGGATGGCGGTGGGTCTTGAAATCCGTCCGCAGCCTTTCCGCCGCGGTCGCCTTCCGACCGCGGCGGAAAAGCTTTAACATGGCTGGCGGTGTCTATCAGACACCGCCAGCCATATTAGGATGGTCTAAAATGTATGCTTTTCCGCTGCGGCTTTTCCGCTGTGGAAAAGCATACGGACCTTCACTTCGGGGGCCCGTTGCGGGCCCCCTGGGTGAAGGGGCGATGGGGGGTGCACATGGGGGTTCCCTATGGTATCCCCATACATTTGCGTGAACAAAGCAGCAGGCACCGCATGGTGCCTGCCGCTTTGTGCACGTAACTGCGGTGCATGCATTTTTAACATTGCAGCGGGTGCAGCTTGAAGCTGCACCTGCCGCAATGTTAAAGATAGAGGATGTGACCGCCACCCTGGCGGTCACATCCTAATCTGCACGGAGGGAATGCCGCAGCCCATGCGGACGTTCCCTCCTACTCTGGGGTCGCAAACGGACTTTAGTCCGTCTGCGATCCTAATGACCCCCTAAATGTGCAACAAACCCTTGACTACAAAGGACACAACCTGGATGTTTCCCCTATCTCATTCAAGCTATGGAATCCTTGCTCAGTCTGCGACAGGACAACCTATATCACCAAAAGTTTGGATCTTGTCTTCCCACTATATTTCACAGCCATCACTGATCTGTTGTTTTCAACATGGTTATCACAACATTAGCTTACATTGTGCACACTTTCTGAGATACATTTCACACATCCCGCCAGTTGCTTAACTGGGACCAGGACACATCATAGGGGTCAATAAAGACACTCTTTGTAATGTTAGGACTGTTTATTGTCAGCTGGCAAAGGTAGGAGTTGCTTTGCTGGCCGTTACCGCTCAAGGGTTAAATTCCTCCATAGAGGCTCCTTCAATCAAGGCTCCCAGCAAGAATATTATCAAGACTACAAACCCAATTTCCACCCCTGCCATTTCAGAGGATTCCGAAACAGGAGATACAGATCCAAAGGAGATCAGTACTCAGGTAAGAATTTTCAGTTTTGTCCTTCCTCCCGTAGGAGGCAGATTGGCCCTGTGTCTAAATGCTTTGTTGTCTCTCACTTTGGATCCTTGGATTATTCAGACTGTTCAAGATTATTGCATAGATCTATATCAGATTCCAGTGCAGCGTTGTCTGCTCAACCCTCTTCGTTTTTCACAGGAACAGTTTCTTCTAGTTCAAGAAGTGAAATCACTTTTTCCAAATCAAGCTATAGAACAGACTTTGTTCAATCTTTCAGATTTCCTCAGCACCATTTTCTTAGTTCTCAAAAAGAACAGAACATGTTGCCTCCGTGTCCCTAGCATTTCTGACACCAAGGCTAGGACAATCTCGATTTACAAACATCTTCTGGGGCGCTGAGCGTGTAGTGTGAGCCTGAGTGTTCTACCAGACAGCCCCTGCATGTTCATTGAGTCACTGCCTGTTTTTTTGTTATACAAACTGAAATGTTTAGTATTGATTATTGGTTCTTTCACTGGATGATCCCTTGTCTTGGTTCGGGGCACCCACTGTGGTGATAGTTATTGGTTCTGAGAGGCATCCTGCAGGAAGCTATTGGGAAACACAAGGAGTAAAGACACATTACATGGCACATGGTTTGATGTGACACAGACTTACAATGCACAAGTGAAAGGAAGGGTGGCAAGACTTGTACAGACAATGATGCTGCCATCGCACTGCACAGTGGTGACCTGGAGTACACACATGCAGTGAGTTTTAATATTCAGGATATGAAATGTAGAAGACAGAGCCTGTCTTTAGACATGTAGGTGGACACTGACTCACAAATGCCACGTATGTGCTGCCATTGCAGGTGACCCACCAGCACAGCAAAGCTGGTGGTTTGGCTAGTTGGAACTGGTGATTGAGAACAGGAGATGAAGATTCAATAGATTGGCACAAGTCTTTTTTGGCTAGAACACAGAGATAGTGGGGTGGGTAGTTTATTGGTTGATTAACAGTTGTACAACAGTATAAATTATGCTGCAGTAGCAGGGGCATCTCCTCCATCTGACTACAGGGCAATGGGCAGTCTGTCACAGGCCACATGGCTCTCAGGCTTCCATTGAATTTTTTCTGATGATGAAAGACAGGGTCTGATAACATTAGTTTTGACTCCCACACTTGATATTACACTGCGCACACCCATAATTCCATGACCACATCATTGCTGGTTTTCCCCTTTTTCAGGCCTTCGATTTCCCTTCTCCCACTTCCTTGTACTGATCCATGTATGTTTTTTTGGACAGATCTCAGTATTTTGAATTGGCTGCTGTTTTTTGACTTTGCTCCAGATGTCTTCCTGTAATTTGGCTTAGTGAAATAGAAACCTTTTTTTGATCTGACTTCGTATTTCCTCTTATAGTTAGGTAAATATGATTCAGCTTTTCGAAGGAGTAAACCCATACTCGTCCTTGGTTCCCTGGCAAGTTTCTGGGTGTGTCTTGGGGTCTGTTACAGTGACTTTTCACCTCACACCGGGTATGCCGCCTCAAGTATGTTCATAGTATGTACCTGTTATAAAACCTTTATTTCATTTTCTGATACTCACTGTCTTCTGTTTTCTCTCTTGACAGTGAGTCGTATTGTGCCTCTGTGATGCTGTGCCATCCTCTATGTCAGAAAGTCCAGCCCAGGTTTTTTACTAACCAACCCTCCTGGAAACAAGTGTTTTGTCTCTTCCTAATACCACACCCCTTCTTACCCTATTTTAGAATTGGGTGTTAGCTACTTTCCTGGAGTGCGACATAGGAAGTAGGACCACCTAGGAAGGGTGAATAGGGATTAACCTCCCTGTCCTTCTGCCTGAGTTGTAAGGGTTGCGACATAGGGGAACTGAAGTCATGCTAATATAATTTCCATACTACTGGAAATAAGTGTGTTGTCTCACTCTAATACCACATCCCCACGTACCCTTTTTTAGAATCAGGTATTTGCTACTTTCCTGGGTGCAATTCAGGAAGTACGACCACCTAGAAGAGAAGATGGCAGGATTGAACTCCCTGTCCTTTCTACTCAAGTTGCAAGGGTCGTGACACCGGTGGACTGAGGTTATGCTCATATAAACTAGAATAGAAAAGATATCCCTGATTATGACAAAACTGTCAATTCACTGTATGGAAAGTTTGATTTCTTGCATTGTCCATCTATAAATCCATTAATGATGTATCACCTTTAGTCAACTGATAACAATGGAAACAGGGAGCAGAAAGAAGGTTTTTAAAGTCAATAGTGCAGCAGTTCTAACTCTTTATTCAAGCCATGTTTAAATGTATCTAGTTTCAAGATCCAAAATCTCTCCCTCTGTCTGAGGGCTAGAACCTGATTTTCTCCAAGGTTTTTACTGAGGATGTGGTCAATGGTGAAGAATTAAAAAACTCTTTGATGTTTATATGTAGTGTAATTCTCAATAATTGAAAATATGCTATCATTCCTGTTAATGTTGTACTAAGGTTCTTGTATTTGAGTGGCTATATGGTGCTGCTAATGAACCCTAGTTGGCAGAGACAGATGATCCTGCAAATCACATATGTACTGTTACACATGAGTCAATGTTTTACCTTGTACGTTCTTCCTACTTTGCATGAGAATCCTGTTTTTCTGTTTATTGCATTAAAATATGGAACAGAATTGGCATTTATATAAACCCACAAGATTGATGAATTGAGAATTTGTCTTCTTTCATCTTTAAGTTCAGAGCTGCATAGAAGTGGTTTAAGGTTGGCTGTAGTGTCTTTCATTAACCATTTCAGTGAATCGTATTTTTGAATTATTTGAGTTTTGGTCTTTTTTCGACCCAAAAAAAAAAAGTACCTTGTTCTTTGTCTGCTTGCTGTAAAGGTCTTCAATACATGGCTAGATTCATAGTCCCTCTCTCGGCAATGTTCCATTACTTCTAAAAAAAAACGTTTTATCCTTACAGTTCAGTTTAATTCTTAGTGTTTCTCTATATTTATGATTGGATCAGATGGCTGCTTTGGCCATGTAATATGGAATTGACATAGGTATCCTTTCTTTGTAGTTGGTCTTTAATATATTGTTCTTGACCTAAATTACCAAATATAGTAATTTCACTTGGATCATGGAAAAATAATGTGTAATTTGATTTTAAATTCCTGTATATTCATTTTGTTTATGTACTCTTAGTGGTGTTTTTCCATTTATACCTGCCACATGATTAATATATCATTCATATATCTGCTCCATTATATTACATGGGGGTGTGTATTCAAAGAATTTCTTATTCAAGAACCAATGCCCATGAAAAGGCAAGTGTATAGGGGTAAGGTAAGGTAAAAACTTTATTTGCATAGTTACTTAAAACCATTGCAATGCATACAAATAATACAACCATATTAAAATGTTCCATATTTAAAAGTGCATGCTCCCTCATGAGCGTCGCAACATGAGCTGCAAAAGACGTTTCTATGTCAATACAGTTTTAATGTCCCAGGTGTTTTTGTCTTTACTGCCTGTGAAAAGATGCAGTCCGCTGTGAGATTTATCCAGTCACTTAGTGAAATTTCCCCCATAGAGCAATTGTCTACAAAGTGACGATCAGTTTGGCATTTTTAAGCGAGCTGCTTCGAGAAATTTAACTAGCCTAGTGTTCAGTTGTGGTGATGAGGGATCAAAGCATGCCAGGACAGCTTGTCTCCTTGTCCTGATACCTCTTTGATTGAGGGGAATTTTTAGCAGCTGTCTCCTTTCTTGACACAGCTCCGTGCAGATGCAGATTGTGTGAGTGATGTCGCCCAGATCCTTGTTGCACAGACTACAAGTGTATAGTGGGACATATTATGTTGAACTATAACTCCAGTGCAGATGAAAAAGTTATAATGGAGGCTTACTCCTAGCATCTCGTTCATCATTGTATTGCTTGCCATGTAATACATACAGTGCTTGTGGATTTATAAAGACTGACAACATCTATTGTGGCAATAATATAAACTGATTAACAGTCAAGTCAAGGAACCTTTATTCGATTTGAACAATTCAAATCATAAAAGTGCAAGTGCATACATACACACGCATGACATGAAAAAATCAACAAGATAAAACAACAGACAAAAAGAATAATTGCATCCCAATACTTCGATCTTAAATAGCCTGATAAAAACCATGTTAAATAAAACATACAATGGGAGTAGATAACAGCTCTAAGAACAATAAAGCTGGTCGCACTTGTCTGAAGTTCAACTTAACAGTCAATATTCTGAATTTTGATATGGGCATCTTTTGTGTCGCAAATGCAAGATGGTAAATACTTCATGAACAGTTAGAGTTGTAGATCCATATACTTACCTCGTCTTGAGCAGATTGAGTTGATTCCTGATGTGAATGGATGGCCTGTGAGCGGAGAACCCCCAATTGTGAATTTTGGGGAGTAAATATAATGTTGCATGCATTGGGTGATCCCAAATAATGGCGTAACGAAACTCGAGAGTCCCCCTTTGCAAAGTACATGGAGGGGGGCCCTACGCTCTGGACCCAAACAAGAGCTCTCAGGCCAGGGGCCTGCCACCAATGCACAGTGCCAAGGGAGACCCTGGAGCTTGAAGGGCCCCGCTGCACCGCAGGGGCTGTGGGGGCTATTGTTACGCCACTGCTTACATAGATCATTGTTGTCCTCCAGTGTTAGCAGTCCATCCACATACACTTTGTCCAATGTTTGATTCTTAAGAGTTTGTGTAGCAGAAGTTGAGTTCTGGTTGACATTTATTAAAACAGGTTTCTATCACTGCACCTCCTTAATGTAGTCATAGACATAGAGGATGATTATATAACTACATCTGTCTTATCCATCTAAGGACAAGTGTGTACTATTGCAGCCAGAGCTGTACCTGTCCTGTGTGTGAGGGAAGCTTGCACTGCTGCTCTACCTGTGCAATGTGCAAGGAAGGCATGCACTGCTTCAGTCTAGGCTGGGTCTATCTCATCTGTATAAGAAAGTGTGTTCTACTGCTGCTGCCAGTACTGTACCAGTACCATGTGTGAGAGAAGCATGTACTGCTACTGCTGCCATACCTGTGCTGTATGGAGTGGAAGCCGGCACAACCGCAGGCTAGGCTGCACTTGGCTATGTAAGCAAGTTTATAATGCTTCTGCTTTGGCTGTGTCTATTCCGTCTATGAGGGTAACTTAACTTATTAATATAGGACTATTGTACTTGTGCTTTTCTGACTCACTAAATAGTCACTAATATTTTTTTATAATTTATCAGTGCTAGATTGTATTACTCTTAACCTTGAGTTTTATCAAATCATAATTTTTGATCGAGAAGATAATTTCCCTAAATCCGGTCCAGTCTCACTCTGAAAATAATTTTCTAAGCAGTTCAGTGAACATCAAGTATCAATCCATATTTCTTCAAATTGTTTTGTATTTTTTCAAGTGGCTTAATACATTCCCAGTGTTCACTGGGGCTACTAGTTCTAATCATATCAGCTCATGCATGTCTAGTTTCCTTTTAATCCCCTGAAGAAGGAAACAGGGGGCCTATCTATCACTGGGCAGATAGTATCCCAGTATGTGGAAATTACACAGCGGCTGGTTGCGACATGCCCAGCATTTTGTAATGCGACTGAGCTACCAATCAGTTGCATGGCAAATTGAGTATGGAGGTCACAAAATCTCTGAGTCCTGCTTCGTGAATATTAATGAAGTAGGAGGCCTTTTGCAACCCTCGTGAATGCCTACAAATGCAGGGAAGAAGAGTGGGAAGAAACAGCAGACCTCCATCCCCTCCTCCGTTGTTACATTTTTTTTAATAAGGCAATGTATGGCATCTTTGAAAAGGAAAGTTAACATGAAAGGAAAGGCACTGGGGTAACGTGCAGTGGTACCTGCTCTCCCCAAGGAAGAATCACTGGAACCAAACCAAACATGACTGATGAGCCTTACCTAGGCTGAAACTGGTCCTGGATTGCTTGTATTCCCGTACATGGAGGACCTGACCTGGCAGTTTGGGCTGAGATTTTCCCATTGGAGCAGGGTCAAGACTCATTTGCATATGACTGGGTCCAAACTGAGGTGGCATTGTGTGCAAAATAACAATGGACTGGGATGTGGCCTGAGTAATTACCATTGGATGAGATTGGCTCAAGCACTCCATCCATCCATCATGTTTTATGTACTTTAGTGTGTATCCCCAAGGATGAGGGCACAATTCCTAACAGGGAAGTTGTCCCACTTAATTGCTTGTCTTTTGTGAATCAGTTCCCAACCCAGCTCAGTTGTTGGTAAAGATCAATCGCTTGTGACCATGAATGTAGTAATGATGGAGAACAAGCAAACTGAAAGGAAAAGTGTTGCATTTAAAAACAGATTAGACAGATAACATGAATCAAAACTAGACAGAGCAAGAGGTAATTTTACAAAGGTGTTTGACGCATCTCCACAAAGAAAATTCAAGATAATCTGAGCAAATCAGTGCTTTTCAAATCACACTGGCTCTGTAACATAGGCTAAAGATGGGCAAAAAATTGAGAAACGGCTTTCAATATTACCTTATGCACTCATTTGACCAGGTTTGTAATTCTAGTTCTGGCATATGAGCAAAAATTGCAGACATGAGCAGTGTAAAAATAAAGAATAATATATAGTGTGCTGTGTGGTATTGACTCAATAACACGTTGCTCTCCTTCAACTACACAGAACATTCAGTTTTTTTCTGATTTGGTTTCAGGCAGACGTGACACACAAAAATAAGTTTCTCTGTAAAGCACTCCACTGTACTTGTACAATGGGTGCATTAGCCATTAGTGCATTAGCCAACTAAACTATTATTGCTATTGAAACCTACATGTTACATCCACATTTCACTTCAGTAGACATTCATCTTTCTAGTTTGTCTCTTTGGGACTGGGGTTCCTAACGGACAGGTGAACAAGTTCAATAACACTACTCAAGACACTACATAGTATTTCAATAACACTAGTCAATAACACTACTCAAGACACTACATAGTATTTTTCAAGCTGTACCTATCCACCACAGAAGCCTCAATGATTCCTTACCCTTAGTATAGTCCTCATCATCGTAGTACTAACATCTGAGGCTGCCCCACCTCTGACAGGGATCGCTATACAACTTACTTGAAACAAAATCAAGCAGTTCCCAGGAACTTTGGACAAGCTCAGCTCCTACCTCCATCTGAAGATCAAGGTCCGCTGCGACAACTTCAACGAACAGTCGCTGGACACCACCACCCCCCTCCACACCGCCACCGGTAAGCCATACATCATGAACTGGGATCCCGCCACCGTCAAACACATCGCCACGACCGAGAAAAAACCCACTCAGGAGCCCCAACGGACCCCTGCCCACCGCACATTTTCCACAGGGCCGTCATCGCACCCGAACTAGGTTGGAAGATCAACACCTACTTCAGATCCGGCATCTTCCCAGATGACTGGAAGCGGGCAGAGATTAAACCCCTCCTCAAAAAACCAACGGCTGACCCAACTGACCTGAAAAACTACCAGCCCATCTCTCTCCTCCCCTTTGCAGCCAAAGTCACAGAGAGACTCGTAAACACCCAGCTGACCGCCTTCATTGAAGAGAACTCCATCCTAGACGCCTCCCAGTCTGGATTCCGCAGCAACCATAGCACGAGACCGCCCTCCTCGCCGCCACTGATGACATCCACATGCTAATTGACCAGGGACACACTGCAGCCCTCTCCACAGCGTTCAACACGCTTTCACATCGCACGCTCGCAGCCAGACTTCACGACGCCGGGATTCAAGGAGCCGCCCATGACTGGATCCAATCCTTTCTCTACGGCATAACCCATAGGATCCGACTCCCACCCTTCCTCTCCGAACCCACAGATATCAACTGCAAAGTACCCCAAGGATCATCGCTCAGCTCCATGCTCTTCAATATCTACATGGCCCCCCTCGCCGCCATTGTCAGACAGCATGTGCTCAGCATTGTATCCTACACCGACGACATCCAGCTCATCCTCTCACTCACGAAGAGACCCGAAGACACCAGACTCTGCTTACAGGAAGGAATGGAGAACGTGGCGGCCTTGAAGAAGAACAGCTGCTTGAAGCTCAACTCAGAGAAGACCATGGTCCTCATCCTCGGACCCTGCACCTCCGCCTGGGACAACACATGGTGGCCCTCTGTCCTCGGGAATCCACCCACCCTTACAGAGCACGCATGAAACCTCTTCATCATCCTCGACTTCTCCCTCTCCGTGAACTGCCAAATCAACGTTGTCGCTTCCACTAGCTTCAACTGCCTGCGCATCCTTCGTAAGACCTTCAAATGGATCCCCCCCCCGGCTGCAGAAGGACCGTCACCCATGTGCTCATAACCAGCAGACTGAACTACGGCAACGCCCTATATGCCGGAATCAACAGAACTCTTCTACACAAACTCCAAACCATCCAGAACGCCGCAGCCAGACTCATCCTCGGGACTCCGCACCACAAACACATGACCCAACAACTACGAGACCTCCACTGGCTCCCCGTTGAGGAGAGGGTCACCTTCAAACTTCTCACCTACGCCTACAAATCCCTCCACAACATCGGACCCAAATACCTCAACGAGAGAGTATCCTTCCACATACCCAAGAGGAACCTCAGCTCCGCCAACCTCACCCTGGCAGAGGTCCCCCGCATCCGCAGAAACAGAACAGGCAGGAGAGCCTACTCCTACGTCGCAGCCAAGACCTGGAACAAGCTCCCTGTGAACATCAGATGCTCTCCGACCCTGCACACCTTCAGGAAGGACCTCAAGACCTGGCTCTTCGATTGATCCCCAGCGCCATGAGACCTTCACTGGTGAGTAGAGAGCGTTATAAACTCCTGATTGATTGATTGATTGGTT
This sequence comes from Lissotriton vulgaris, assembly GCF_964263255.1. Classification (NCBI taxonomy): domain Eukaryota; kingdom Metazoa; phylum Chordata; class Amphibia; order Caudata; family Salamandridae; genus Lissotriton; species Lissotriton vulgaris. The sequence goes on from NC_141699.1 coordinate 117,320,999, forward strand.
GGTGCCTAGGAGTACATCCCTCCACACCCACTTCCAGTTAGTAACCAAGCCGTCATAACTGTGTCACAGGAAACTGGTATGGCAGGCAGGAACTTACTATGACGAGGAGGAATATCCTATGGGTAACGAAGAGTACGGTAATTGGTTCATTATCCCTATGCCTCATCTTCCTCAACACAGTACTAGCATTTGAGGATGTAAAAAAGCCAGTAAAGAGACAGACACAAATATATGTTCCTCAAAATATTATTTTCAACAATTACTAAATTGCTCACTTCATTACAGAAGTGTCAAAATTACCAATCAATCAGTAGATTTGTAGAGCGCTTCTTGTCACCCGTGAGGGTATGCAGTCACTGGCAGGGTCCAGTCGATTAGCTGAGTAGCCAGGTCTTATGGGACCTTTGGAACACTTGAAGAGATGGGGAGGTCCAGAGATGAAAGGGTAGCTCGTTCCATGTCTACACTGCAAGTTAGGAGAAGGAGCGATGCGGGGATGAGGTTTAAAGAAAGTGAAGCAGAGTAGAGGTGTCTGTGGGCTGATGGAAGTACAGGCAGTGGTTCAAGTAGGCAGGACTGCAGTTGTGTTGGGTCTTGTATGCGTGGGTCAGGAGCTTGAACTGACATCTTTTATGCATAGGGCGTCAGTGGAGTGGGGTGATGTGAGTTTGTGTAGGGAGATCTAGGACAAATCTGGCTGCGCTGTTCTGTATGGTCTGCAGTCGTCATCGGAGGTGAGTTATGATCCCTACATAGAGAGCATTGTTCTAGTCCAGTTGGCTTTAGATGAGGTCCTGGGTGATGGTGTGTCTTGAGCTTTGGGTAGCCATTTGAAGATCTTATGAAGCATATGGTGGATGAAGAAGCAGGAGGAAGAGATGGAGTTGACCTGAATTATCATGGTTAGCTTGTTATCCAGAATGATGCCTATGTTTCAAGTATGGTCAGTGGGAGTAGCAGCGGGTCCCAGTTCTGCAGGCAGCAGCGTAGCTTGGGGGTGGGGGTTGGGGGGTGGTCCGCCCCAGGCGGCACCTTTTTTGAGGTGGCCGCGGCGGCGCAGGCCGGCACTGACTGTCTGGACTGGAGGCCGAGGCCCGTTGCGGCGGCCTCTGTGACTGTAGGGCCCTTTACACATCATCACTTTTCGTTACCCAGCCATCTGAAGATAGCACTAAGCATAGACAATTTCTTAATTCTAGGGATTGCATTGCATGGCATAAAGTTATAAATAAATACTGGAAACTTGCTGTCGGTTCAAAAATCAACTCATCACCAATCTGTGATGACCGTTGTTGGCCCCCCCACCCCTCCCAGCCTCGCTCACACTAGTCCTCCAGGGCCATCAATCCAGTGGTAGGGCGCGCGGCCAATGACGGCCCTGTAAGGACATTTTTGGCCAGCCCTCGCCGCACCGTAGCAGTGTGATGCATTACGCGCTCACCGCCCCTAGTCGTGTCGAGGAGTTGGAGTGCGTGGAGACCATTCTTCTTGCCTGCAGCCTGCTGCTTTACTGTCTGTGGCTACGGGAGCGGCACACAAGTATAAAATAATTCAAGGTGAGCTGGTGAGAGAGAGAAAGAATAAAGAACCGTCCGTCCAATTACAATCAGTGCACCGTGCACGACGGCACCAAGTCTTACTTACCTGTTCCAACAAGTACCCAGACTCGTTTTGCACTCTGCCGTTAGTTAGATTTTGGATCCATGCACTTCCAAAACTCATGTTACTGCAGAATTCCCCTTGGACAACCTGCAAGGAAAAACGACATTAAAATTATAGTGACACTATTGCATGCGTGTGCAAGCCATGTTGCCTTGAGTACCAGCCACTGCTTGGTTTTGCCAAGTCCGGTTGAGGTGGGACGTCGCTTTGGCAGCAGCAAGACCGGGTTTGCTGGTTGTAGTGGTGGCGTTGTAAGGGTGAGGGATGCCTTAATGTTGTGCTAGCTTAGTTGTGCTGTGTTGGACCGTTACTTCACGGGTGGCAGTGTGATGCTGGGGCTCAGTGGTGGACTTTCCTGGAAGTTAGTGGAGTGGTGGGGTAGGTGTGTGGTACTCTGAGCTGGGAGTCAGGTGGCAGTGTAACAGGGATAGTGTAGTTGTCAGAGGTGAAGTGGTTGTAATGTGAGGGGGTGCTGCTGCCTGTGATATGACAAGGTAATAGAAAGGAATTATGTAGTGGAGTGATGGGGAATCGTAGTTTGGTAGTGACAGATGGTAATGTGGGTCTCTCAGGTGGTATTGCTATGGTATTGGTGATAGCGCTGTGGTGGAATAGAGGAAGGTGGTATTGTTAGACCAGTTTTACTGCAGTCAGGGTTAGCAGCCTAGCAGGGCATTTATTTTGCGACTGTGCCATGCTGTAATGTGGTTGGATTATATTGTTGGAGAAATGTAGTGCTTGGCTTACTTGTGATCTGCATTGGGTGGTAGTGAATAGTGTTGTGGTGCTGGAAGGTGCTAACGGGGTAGTGCTGAGGTGGTTGTGTGTTGATTGGGGAGTGCCTAGGGCTGAGGTGAGGTTGCCAGCGTGGTGGTGTGGGAGAGTATTGAGATGATATAGTGGTAAAGTGATGCAGAGATATTTTAAAGCGGTCCAATGGGGCTTTAGGGTGTTGTTGGTGGGTAGCAGAGTGGTGATGGTTGGTGGTAGTCTTTTGCTGTGAAGTAGTATTATGCGAGTGAGGATTATGGAATGATGGTGACTGAGGATGTGCGGTAGTGTTATGTGGCAGTGCAGTGGTCAACATAGTTATGGAAATCTATGGGTTGGTAGCATGGTTCGGAGGACGAAGCGTTGTCCTGTTGGTGGCAGAGAATTTCTGGGACTGGGAGATTACCTCTTGGAGACTCGGGTGCTGCTAAACCTTAGGGGTAATAAAAAATATCTCTATATGTATAGAAAGCAGACTGTCGAAGTAGCTCTATATAGCGATACATAACAACTAATGATAAAAATACATCAGGGCACAAATTACTGGATTTACCAGAATCAGATGAAGTAATTAATAGAAAGAAATAGTAGAAAGAATATTGAACATGAATACCTACACAGCATACCTGCGAGCCAGACAGACCACTTGGAGATTGTTATCTTTTATTTGGTGCTTTGTCAGAAGCTTGGGGTTAATACAAGAAGAATCGTAGAGCCCTGCTGTCCTGAATCCACGGTTTTAGACGACAGTGGATGCTATGGCTGTTAACATAGTACGAAGATCACCTGACTGGAAGAGCACCAATACAAGGCAGTCTCTGGCACTCATTCAAAAGTCTGATGGAAGGCACTGCTCAAGTTGATTGTGTGAATGGGTGTTCTTAGGCTCTGATTGACAGTGTGAAACGTGTCAGACTGAACGTGGCGTATCTGGCTGCTCTAAGAACAAAATAGATTGATGCATATGCCCTTTTATATATCACACTATTTGTCAACAATATCTGATGGCAACAAATCTTCAGTCGCCAAAGAGAAAGACATATTTTGCGCACCTCTTTCTCTGGCTCTTTAGTGACTCTGATGTTGTTGGATGCTGTCTTTTTTGGAAGTCTGCGGTGGGATGGGTGGGTTTCGGTTCATGTGCCATCGTTATCGCCCTTGGCTCTTTTGTCCATTTGCTCTGATGCCCGGTATGGATGTTAAATGTCCGTGGCTGAGCCACTGACACATGACCTCAGGAAATACGAATTTCCAAGAACAATGACAATGACGTTACTAAGGGTTTAACATATAGATGCACTGAGCAGGCAGCTTAGTTTTAGTTTTTTATTTATTTACAAAGAGGCTAGCCTAGAGCTGCAGTGCCAGGTGCGTTAAGTTGTATGAGAGAGGAGCGAGCGCGGCGCGCAGCATTGATGACATTGATTAATTACACACACTGTAGAGACATTTTAGATTCAATGTATGCAGCGGGTCGCATAGTGCGCTCAGGGGCTCCAGAAGTTAGTTACAAAGATGGACAGCCCTACAAATGTTTTACTGTTGTTTCTAGAGCATTATATTGCACAAAAGATCGCCACAATTTAAAAAGGACATCCAGTTTCCATGATGTAAATGCTTGTTCTACTCTCAATGAAGTCACTCAAAGTGCGACGAATTGTACATTAGAATGCCACGCATAACACACTCATGGACAAGTCACTCACAGATGATGCACAGTAGGAAGCGTTCTACTGTGTACATTGTTGTTTTGAGAAGTTCCAACGTCAGTTGGTAAAGAGCAGCCTCAAAGTGCACAGCTTCCAAGCTTTCAGATTGCTAGGTGTGATATTTTCATAATTTTATTGTAATCATGAGTCCTCTGCCACAGACATTTGCACCAGTTTTAGTCCTTTTAGAGTGTCTCATTGTTGATTGCTCAAATGGGTGTAATTACACACACATTGTTTTTATTAGGTATATCATGAGTGCATGTAAGCCCATTATGAGATTTTACAAACTAGATTTTGCTTTGGGGTTGTGCTAAAAACAGTGGCGCAATCCCAATGCAAAATCTGGGCCTCAACTAATTAAAAAAAAAATTAAAAACCCTGCCACAAAGAAATTGACAACAAGGAGAAGCATGTTAGTAGATCTTTTATGCTTAATTGGTTACAAAGTCTGCATTTCCTAATATTTTTATAGGGTTAAGGCATCTGCTTCAGAGGTGTCCAGTAACTATCAGGGAATATTAATTAGTGAGATAACCCTGGAGGTTAAAGTATTTCTTGGAGAAATTTCTGTTTTGTGTAGTCTCAGATCTGACTCGTCGTATAGAAGGTTAATGTGCCTGCAAAGCACATCATGTAATATGCAGGTGACAGATTTTGTTTTAATGTAGCTAGGTAAGGTTACTGTTTTGAACACAGTCAGATCCTTTTGTTACTTGCAGTTTATAACTAGAAAGCCTTTTAATATAGCACAGTGAGCTATGTAGGATATGTGACTGCTACTACTTTTAACCCTCACTGACTCAAACAACACATGATTTACACGCTTGCATGATTTATTTTCAATCTGTATGTTATTGAAATCGCTCTGACACTCTGCATTGGGATGTGTAGCGTTATAAAAGAAAGTAAAATAGTACTATTTAAGTTGTGTCTAAATACTGGGACATACCAACACATCTGAGATACTTTCAGTACATGCACTTACATAAAGGGGCCTAACAAAGTCAAAAGCATGCCTCTCTTAAGGACCTGTGAAGAGATAACCAGCTGTGTACTTTTGTCTCCGTTGTATTTACATTTAAGTGTGAGGTTCCAGGCCACTCGATCAAAAGGAGGCCTAATGGCCCCTTAACTGAGCCGCGCTCTGACAGCTGGGACGTGATGTGACGCCCCCCTCTGTATGGTACTCAAAGTACAGGATGTGTCAGATAACAAGACAGTGAGGGCTACAAGGTGTAGGAGTCGCATGCCCTTCTTGTCTCACTTTATTTTATTGCAATTGAAATGGAGCAGACTACAAGCTAACATTTTGAAATTGGATGTATTTATCCGTTATTCTTTTTATTATGAATATCTTTTTCTTATTTTTTCAAGCTTAAAGATGAAGCGAATGAAAGAAAGCGGTGCAGCCTTTAGAAAAAAGAAAAAGGCTAGAGAGATAGAATTTAAAAAGTATGAAGGTTCACTACTTAAATACCTCAGTCACGAAACAGAAAGTACTAGTACTACTACTGTTACTGAAGCAGAAACTACTAGTACTACTACTGTTACTGAATCAGTTTCTGATTTTGAATTCAATCCATCATCAAAGTCAAGTGATCCTTCAACTTCAACAAGTGATAAGGGGTCTGATGGACAACAAATTCCAACTGTTGACTTAAAAGATGTTGGTCTTTGGCCAAGTAAGATTAAAGATGACACACGTATCTTGCTGGTACAACAAGGGGCGTCTGTGGTTCAACATCTAGATTCTGATTTTGGTGAAGTCATTCGTGAGGGTGCTTTGATCAAAGGACGAAACAGAAAACTTACACGCTAGTGTTTTTTTTCAAACTCTGCCAAATAATGAAAAAATGTTGAGGTCATGGTTGGTGAATTCTCCTACCAAGAAAGCTCTTTACTGCTTTTGTTGTAGACTATTTGCTGACAGAAGTCGTTCGAATTTTGATTCTGCAGATGGATTCAACACGTGGTGGAAACTAAATCGTATAATTTTCGATCATGAATCTAGTGTTGCCCATGTTCGATGTTTCATACAATGGAAGGAGTTGGAAATTAGAATCTGATGTGGAGCAACAATTGATAAAAAGGCACAAGAACAAGTTGAAAACGAAGTAAAAAAGTGGAGGGAGATACTTTAAAGATTGTTGGATATCATTAGATTCCTACCGAAACATAATTTGGCTTTACGGGGTCACCGAGAAGGAATTCATTGCAAGACTGATGATGAACCTGAATCAACAGGAAATAGAGGAAATTTTCTAGAATTAATTCATTTGTTGGCAAAATACGATCCAGTGCTACGTGAGCGTACTGTAAGAATTAAGCTGGGAAAAAAGTATGCTAAATCCTATATGTCACCTACTATTCAGAATGAGTTTATAGACGTTTTGGGAGAAAAAGTAAGAAGAAAAGTTATCGAGCAAGTGATAGAAGCAAAGTATTTTTCTATGATGTTCGACAGCACCCCTGATATTTCTCATAAGGATCAGACAAGCCAAGTTTTACGCTACGTTATGATCAATGGAAATAAAGTGATGGTTGTGGACTCATTTGTCGATTTCATTGAAACAAAAGGTAAAACCGCTGAGAATATTTCAACTATGATTTTGCAGAATTTAGAAAGCAACGGAATTGATATTCAAAATTGTAGAGGACAGGCATATGATAATGCTGCTGTGATGGCTGGTCAACATACTGGCGTTCAAAGACGCATCATAGAAATTAATGGAAAAGCAGAATTTGTCGCATGTACAAATCACTCGCTGAATTTGGCTGGTTTACATGCAGCTTCTGTTGCTGTGAATTCTGTTACCTTTTTTGGAACTGTGGAGCGTTTGTTCACGTTTTTTTCTTCCTCGACCCATCGCTGGGATATTATGACTTCAGTCACTGGTCAGAGTGTCAAGCGTTTAATAGAAACTCGGTGGAGTGCACGTGGAGATGCTGTGAGTGTTGTAAAAAAGAATTACTCAAAAATCTTAAGTGCTGTAGAACGTTTAACTGGTGGAGAAGAAAATAGAGTTACCAGGTCAGATGCTGGTGTGCTGCTTGTTGCTTTACAATCTTTTTCCTTCCTGTGCTTTCTTGGACTGTGGGAATCTGTCCTTGTAGAAATTAACGACACTCAGGTCTACCTCCAAACCAAAGGATTGAATATACAACAATGTGACATAAAGCTCAATGCTTTAAAATCATTTCTAACTGAAAATAGGTGTGAATTAGTTAACAAATCAGTAGCTTACGCCAAAGAAATTTGTGATGATCTTGGGATAGTCATGGATCATCGGTGTAGAAAGAAGAAACTAATGGCAGGTGAAGAATCACGAGGTGCCGAATTGTCATGCGAAACTGAGTTGAGGAGAGAAATGTTTTCTTCACTGGGCAGAGTGATCCTAGAAATCACCACAAGATTTCAACAACTTCATGTTCTTGCCGAAAAATATGCTTACCTCACTTCATCAAATCTTTTGGATGATAAATACGAATGTCAACTAAATCATTATCATGATGACATTAATGAGGAAGAGTTTCTGGTTGAGAGAAAAAGACTTCAGAGTTTCATTTCTGTTGCTGCTACGCAACACGAAACAGAGACATGGAAGGACAGTCCCCTTGAACTTTTGCAGTTTATTCTAACATACAGCCTTAAGAACTCCGTTCCAAATATTGTAATACTACTGCAAATTTTCCTTAAAATTGCTGTAAGTGTTGCTGGTTGTGAAACGAGTTTTTCTAAATTGAAATTGATTAACAATTACCTAAGATCTACAATGAGTGCCTTACGTTTAAGAAATCTTGCCATACTGTCTATAGAACAGCAACTGAGTAATGAAGTAGACTTTGATGATGTCATTGATGATTTTGCTAATAGAAAAGCAAGAAAAATAACAGTTTAGACTGTTGGATTTAAGTTTTACTTGAAAAATCAACATAGTGTTTTCATTTACTTTCCTATACATTATTTTGAATTTTTGTTGTAATTTTGGTGTGTATTAAGAGGGGCTGCAAACTAAAACAATATTTTTTATATTATTACAAGACCTAACAATAAAGTCATATTAACCTTAGTGTTCTTTGTGCTGGGCTGCTCTGAAGGAGAGATGCACTATTACAAGCTGGTTTTGTGTCCCAAGAGCACACGTCTTTTCATTCCCAGGGAGTTGGTTGCTGCTGCTTAGAGGCGCGACCCCTGGTTGTTGCCTTTGGGCCACCAGAGTGGGCTGTGTATCCAGTCTGTGTTGGCAAGGTGGAGCTGACTGACCCCTTTGTGTTGTGTTTAGTTCTAAGGGCACACAGTGAGTCATTCCCTGTGATAATAATTAATTTGCTGTTTTTGAAAGGTAAAGAATCACAGGCTTCGACACTGTTAAGTTGGTTTTGGGTCCCCAGAGCACATCACGTTTGTGCAGTTCCCCACTGCTTTAAAGGGGGGACTATGATGTATGGTCATTTAATGTCAGCTGTAGATGATAGATCCCTAAACAGTGTCATTTATGTGCATGTTTGCATTGTGCTGAGGGCAGCTCTCTGATAGATGTCACGTGTGGTTTTTCTGAGTCCCCAGATAGATCATGCAGTGTGTGTGTTCTCTTTTGTACTGCCAGTCACCGGTGTATTCAACTGTCTAGCCTTTGACCATGTCATGTATGTGCATGTAACTTGCATGATCGAGGTAACTATTAGCAGCAATACTACGTGTCTCTCCTCGGAGACTCGGACATCTTTCAAGTGCTCACCATCCTTTTCCTGAGCACCCCCCCTGTCCCCCAGGGGCGGCAATCTGAAGGGTAGCCCCGGGTGCCACAAGCTCTAGCTACGCCCCTGTCTGCTGGCAACAAGGAAGTATCCTATGGGGAGCTTTTGTTTCTGAAGATCAGTACCTCTGTTTTGTCTGTGTTGACCTTCAGGCTGTTGTCTTTCATCCAGTTGGAGACGTCTGTCATTCAGTTTTGGAAGTTGGTCTTGGTGTTGGTGGTGTCTTCGGGGAAGAAGAGGATGAGTTGTGTGCTGTCTGCGTTGGATATGATGTTGAGTCCTGTGGGTTTTGACGATTCAGGCCAGAGGTGTCAGATGAGTGTTGAAGAGGGTGGGGTTGAGCAACAATCATTGGGGTACTCCATAGATGAGAAAACACTGTCTGAGAGATCCAAAGGACGTACATCATCTCTTACAAGATATTAAACAAAGTAGCATAGTAAGTTTGGTCGACAGCTGCTTGTGAGAAAGGTATTTATTCTCCAGCCAGCTCTCAAAAAACCTTAAGACCACATTAACATCCCACAACAAAGAGTATTTGGCTTGAGGTGGATTACAGAAGTGGATGCCTCTCATGAGCTAACACACCACTAGGTGTTTACCAACAGGTTTCCCCACAATGTGGAGATTACTCACAGATATGGCAGACCTAGAATTGTTAATAGATCATCAGTCAGGCCAAAAGCCGCCAAAGAAGATAAGAATGTAATTACTATGCTGACATCTGCTCTAGTGGGATTGGAATTCCGCTTGTCACACAAATGAACCCATTGTCGCCATGCCACAACATAAATCTTGTGGGTACCTGAAGCCCATGCCTGGATGATGTAGAAGGAAGCCTGTAAAGAAATGCCTGGCACTTGCCATCTACCCCAGAAACCCTCGGGCAATCAATAGGTTGCCTTGATAATTCTATTAGGGGCGCAGAGAGGACTTTCCCACCCTGATGTTTTTTGGTTTATTATGCATATACGTATGGTCTAAGTATATTTCTTCTGTTCTAACATTGTTGATTTTGAGTTTCCCGCCCAGTATATGATGTTTATCCTTATGTGCTTTCTGATGTTCCAACGCCTGTAAGTTCCTTCTGTGATATAGATACTATGGCTTCATTTCCTTGAGTTGGACTGATGCACATGAGACATAGCTTGAACAGGAGTTCTGGTCACTGGGAAGACTACCTCGTTACTCCGCCCAGTTTTCGGAGACTCCCTTTGTGGTGCCGTTTCCATGTCCCTCCAGCTCAGAGGTTTGGAGGGTTTTCCCTCCTGGTTTGGACATAATTTTAGTTCCAGGATGTTTGTTTCGATTGCAAAGAAAGATGATTCTAAAATGGAGGTGCCTGCTCTTTAAGGACTGGAATATTGAGCACTGGAGCATGAGACTACTTATGGAGAAAAGGTTCATGGGATATGTAGTTCTTTTCATGTGTATTGTTTTAATTGGCTGCCTTTAATTTTATGTAGTAAAGAGAGAGAATCATCATTGAAGCCTCCGGTCCTGACATAGAATTGAATACAACACCAGTCGTTCTGGGGAGCTGGACCTAAAACTAATGCTGCTTTCCTTAAAAGGGCTGGAATTCCTTGAGTCATGGTTTGTTCCTCCGAGACAACACTAGGGAATGGTGTTTGTAGAAAATGAGGTTCCGTGGAGGTAGTTTAACCTCTGTTGCACAATCCATTGTTGCTTAAAGTTAGTCTCTGACTCAGCTCCATAAGGCTTTTTTTTTTTACCTACGAGTGTACCTAGTTCAATGCACCAAAGCTTAAATGTGAAAGTCAGGTTTTTGTAGCCCCACAGAACCCCACCTAGTACACAGATAAAGTTGTGACAATGCTGTTGGGCAGGGCCGGACTGGGAACACAAACTTGCCCTGGCAATTCAGCTGGACTGGCCCCGGGGAGGGGGGGGGGGTGGATGGAGGTGGCGGATGCTTTTGATAAGCAGTGCTGCTGCTTTAGCACTGCTGCCAGCTGTTTTAGCACCACTGCTGCTGCTTTTGTTACAGGGGGGGATATTGCAGCACTGCTGCAAAACCAGCCTCCAGTAACAAAACTGACCCCTACCACTCGAAAACCGGCCCGCTCTTCCGGCCCACTGGGAAAACACCTGTTGCCCACTACAGCCAGTCCGGCCCTGTTGCTGGGTTACTATCAGTCCCTAAACAGGGATACAAGGACACTTGGTGATTGGAAACAAACCTTTTGTTCTTCTCAATACCACACACACAAACTGCACTGCAGAAAAGACACTTTAACTAAAAAACGTGTTTATTTCAACAGGTGCTCCCTGTTGCTTAGCACATCGAAAACAACCCCACAGAATATAATCAAAACAGCACAAAGGCATGTTGCGAACAACTAGAATAAGATGGACATTTCTACTGTGATTAGAAATTTCATCTAAAAACCTAACACCGTAAAAACCTGCTCCTGTGATGTTATATGGGCAGAGAGATATATGGGGATTTACATAATTGATACAGAAATGTATATTCTCAGAACATGAAGACACAAAATTCTAGATTCAAACTCATCTCATAATATCTATTATATACATATGAAGTATAATATGAATATGCCTAAATATAACTTCATGATTACATAACAATATCAAGAATAAATACAATAAGCTGTGCATGAATTAATTTCTTTAAAACTTCCATGTTTATTATCTCAAAAGCATTTGTCTTGAATGAAAGAGATCTTGGGCATGAAACAGATCAGGTATGATAGTGAATCTGTCAATTGGAAATAGTCTGTTTAACCCCTTCCATGCTCGTGACGGAACCGTTCCGTCACGAGCCTCGGGTGGGCGTTGCTGATGACGGAACGGTTCCATCACGGCCCGCTCGCCACGCCTGCGCGGCACGAATTCCGCGCCTGCGCTGATGTTCTAAAGAGCGGGCGGGGCCGTGACGGAACCGTTCCGTCACAAGCACAGCTCACCCGCTGGCCGTGATGGAGCGGTTCCGTCACGAGCACAGGAGCGCCGCGCGGCCCCCCCTCCCCCTTTGCGCTGCAGCAGAATAACCGCCGCAGCGAAGGGGTTAAAGATCGTCAGCTTCACAATACAGACTTTGTGGTAGGTTAGAATCCTTATATTCCTGTGTATGTTTCTGATTGAATCCAAGTTGTTTTTCAATTCTCATCTGAGGACATATCAAAGGCATCAGGTTTATACGCAGTATATGTGAGGTAATTGTCTAAGCCAATCAACGTGTACTTGTTGAAGTTAGCTTGAATAACAGATGGACCAGCAACAATTGCGATTCCAAATTACTTAATGATGGTGACAGTACAGCATTTGAGGTGCAAACCTTAATAGTGAGTCAAGTCAGTCATCAAGCAGCTCACTAAAGAGTGTCACTGGTGTAGTTGATTTAGCATGGTTAGCATTTTGCAGTAGGGACAGACGCACTGCTCTCCGTTGTGTCTGGTGTGATTGCAAAGGTTACAGGAACATTTCCACACACAGGAATATCACTGGAGGTTACTCTAGATGTAAATCTTTCATTTTTATTGATTTTTACAATGAACAGTACTAAATACTGGAATCCGAAATTGAAATATTGTAACAAATACACAGCTGCGTCGATCACCTATGCAACTTTATTCTAGGTTTGCATTGTTAACATCTCACACATGCCCACCCTTTTAAACACACAATATTGACAGGTCACACAAGAATAACCCCGACTCTGTCCATCAATTGCTCAGATCCCGGTCCAACTCTTCGGGGGGTGGGGTACATATATTCCCTCTAAAGGCATTCCACTTCTCCTATATTCGAGTTACTCTAGATGTAAAGCCAAGATGATTTGAACTGGACAGTTTATACACCAGAACACAGGTTTCACTTGTGCATTGTTTATTTTGTGACAAGACAGTATCCAGTTCTCGGTCTAAAAGCCAAGCATGTCCCAAATATCATGCTAAGGTGTCTCTACATCTTTGTTCAGCTGGATAAGTGAACTACATGTCTTTGATTTCCTTGTCGGAACAGGAGAAAGATTACACTACCACAATCAATCAGCAGTAGAATGGTTGGAAGTCCTCCAAAGATACCGAGAACAAAGAGTGAAAAAATAATGGAATCAGTCTAAATACTGCTTTAAATCCAGTCATCGACCAAATCCAATATTTTTCAAAAGATGCTGTATCCCAGTTGTTGTTGACAAATTACAAACCTATGCATGATATTTGCAAAGTGAGTAGGGTATTGCGTTTGTAACAGCCTCTGAATCTACGGTGCACTTCTGGCTGGCTGTAGGTTGTAGGTTTCTGCTGCAAAAGACAAAAGGATTTATTTTTGTAGCTACACAGTGACTAATTTGCTGATTTCATCAAAACTCATGCCTCTCATATTAATGCGAGGTCAAGGGACATTTTTGATTAAGGGTCCTTCTACAACACTGTATTATTTTAGAAAATGTAATCAGATATAGTTGGCCTGGCTTCAAGCCGCAACAATTAGCATTAGTTAGCATTAAATAGGAACCACTGTGCAGTAGTTCATGGTGTATGCGGAGATGGATGTAGTAGGAGTAACTGATAAAACATAGCTTAACCCTAGCATCAAAGCTCTACATATTCCATGCAGCTAAATGGTTTCACACAGAAGGGAGTGACATAACAGATTTCTACAGCTGGTGGTGCTAATAAACACACAGTCATCTTCATTCAAGCAAGGAAAAGGGAAACTCCCATGAGTGGAACAGATGTGAATTGTACATTGTTTCATTTCATATCAGCCTAATGATTTGTACTTCTGTCAAACATGAAAAAGAAAAATTGTTATTGGCAAAGAAATAATGCCTTGTATTCGGCAGCTGATAGGTGGATGGTCACTAAGTGAAAATGATGTTTCTTCCACTTGTTTGATACTAAGCAAAATAGATGTGGATTCTTTTTTGCCATTGTTTTCTGTGTCAGGGGCAAATTATAAAGCTCAAGAATAGCTGTTTCGTTTACAAGCTGTCAAGGCACGAAACCTAATCTGAGGGTTTTAAAAGCCCAATTATATAATAGCTCATAAATGAGCCTGGCTATGTTGGAACAGACCTAAGTCTCCTTTAAGGAGGTTTAAGACTGAGGACAGAATTGTGGTTTAATGGGTACACTCTCTTAGAGAGTGTATGCATACCATTTTCGATAACTTTAAAGACTTTGCAGAATGTTTTCTATTAATTATAAATGGTATATATTTCTGTTGCTATGAATTGTTTATTTCTAACGGAAAGTGGTCCCAGATGGAAGTCAGAAAAATCCATGTTTTCTTCGATTATGGATAAATGTTCTATCACAGCCGTAAGAGAGGAATGTGCTAACTAGCATTGGCACAGTTTGCCCACACTGTATCTGGCGATTATTACAGGCAATTATGTTTCATGCCATGGATCAGGGCACTTAAATTTAGGTCTTGGAGGGTTGGAAAGAAAATGTAGCATGTAGGTATATTCAGATGGCAACTGATGTTACATTCAGGATCATATCATTTACATCAGAATCTGAAACATTCATTTGTGATTGCCAATTGTTAAACAGAGTCAATACCTTTCGGTATAAAAGGCTTTTAAGGTCTTTCATAGTACGAAATCTCAGACAAGTGGTTCTCCTAGATGGTTTTGTTTAGGATAAACATTTCATTAGGTATATTGCAAGCCTGAAATGAGGCTTCTTTGCCTTGAATCTACCAGATCTTTGTTCCCCAAATGCTTTTCTCATCAACATTTTAATTCCAATATTCAAATCCTGGAAAGCCAGGTTCTGAATTAATTGATTTGAATGAATCAGTTTCTTAGTGGTGATTAAATTCTTCTGAAGTTATTGTGGACTTTGGGCCCGATGTAGGTAATCTAATTTTACCGATTCCTAAATACCGAATGTTACCGATTTGGTATTTAGGAATCGTAAATATGATGTAGGTTAAAAAAAATCGGTAAAATTTACTGATTCAGTAATATTTCTTATTACCGATTCGGAAATAAGGAATACCTTCCCATTCATTCCTATGGGCCTGGAGGCCCATAGGAATGAATGGGAAGCCATTCACTATTACCGATTCAGTATTTACCGAATCGGTAATAGCGGGAGCATATTCAAGGGTGGCAGGGTGTCACATTGACATCCTGTTGCACCCCTGAATCGTGCATGTGTGCACAAGTGGCGCACATACATGCCCTAAGGCATGTATGTCTGCCACATGGCACCTTGAAAAAAGCAAATGATTGCTTTTTTAAAGGTATTCAGTATTTACCACCAACTTGTAGTTGGTGGTAAATAACGAATCCTTAAAGCAAAAATGCACTCACTTAAGTGCTACCTACATAGGTTTTAAGGATTCAGTATTTTACCGATTCCTTAAAATAAGAAATCGGTAAATTACAGATTCCTTAAAATAAGTAATCGGTAAATTACAGAATCCTTATTTCCAGTCTCCTACATTAGAAAGGGCTAAATACCGGTCGGTAACGGGAAAATCACCGATTTTCGGTCGTTGTTGACCGGTATTTAGCTACCTACATCTGGCCCCTAGTGCAAAATAGAAAACTGAGGAATGTAATCTGTCCACGCCCTGGAAGTAAGGAAATTTCTTTTTAAGAAATATGGATGACTATTAGTAAGCGGAGCTTCACAATGCTCCCATTGGATGTAATTGTTTATTTCCTTCAGAACAGCTGCTTCTATGTTTGTAATAGTGTGCATACTAATGATAACAATATGTTTCTTTGTAGCTGACTGAATACAAATAAGGATGTCATTGTTCAAAGTGGCACATGCCTGTAATCAGACATCATTCGCTTTACTTTCTCTGTGTCTCAGTTACCTAAAATACCAATATCGTTCTTTGAAACTTTCAAAACATATAGTAATTGCAATGTCTCAGTAGGTCCCATAATTTGATAAGGAACCTTCTCCCAAACTCTGCCCTGGGGCACAGGATACGTGTGATGTTTGCAACGTAGAAATTCCTTTTAGCTCTGTGGGATGAATAATGTGGTTTTAGGTCACGAACCACAATTTGTGCACTTGTTTTTTAGGGGAGCAGTGCCCACTCAGTAGCAGTAGAACTGTGATCATTGTTGGCAGTCATATGATGAGGAAAACACTCCTAGAGTGGTCCAGACATAGGATCAAGGTGGAGTCGAATATCTGTCATGAAACCAGTGGTAAGCAAAAACCAGTTTATGGCGTAGTGTCACTTTGGAGCATGATGAAAAGTCCTCTGTGCAAAGTTCAGACCATTCTTCTAAATAGTTGCTTCTCGAAAAGGAATTATTTTGATTGATGTGGACTCAGGTCGTACTTCATAATAAATCATGGATTAGCGAGGAGTTGCGTGAAACACTGGCAACTGTAGTGATGGCAGCATCAGATTTGTTGGTGAAGTTCATTGTTATGTGTAAAATTGGAGAGGGAGTGTGCTCAAATTTCCATGGCTATGAACTCAAGCTAGCGATGTTGCTCCTCTCATTAAGGGGCATTTTGTTCAGAGCAGGGTCATACCGAGATATTCTACTCTGAATCCTTCTTGGTATCTGTGATGGCCTATTGTAAAAAATCAGTCACATAGTGCTTTTTCATGTGGTTGATAGGCACCTGTCTGTTTTTCCTTACACCAGACAAAGGAGGCAGGATGACCATTCTTTTGCCTTTTACCCAAAGGACTGTAACAAGTGGTTTGTAAAATGGTTCAAAATCTTATTTGGTGTGGATTTTTTCATGAACTATATCCCCTATTCTAGGGATTTACCCGTTAGCAATGGTTACAACCTTCTCTTCGCTGGTGGCGGCTTAAGAATGGTTCACATTAGACAGCTTGTCTCTGACATCTTTAATACTTTGTAAGACATTCATACATTTTTCCAGGTCAAATGTTTCTTCATCCACCACCTTCCCAAGATTATCTAAGCAAGGCACAAACTTAGGAACTATGAAGAGAACCTAGTAGGTATGGAGTGTGGCCTCTCAATACTTGCCTAGGCAAGTTATTTAATGCTCTCTTGACTCCATACAGATTATGGTACCAACTAAGACCTGAACTTAGTACCCTAGCAGTCAAGGCTTATTTAATCATGCCGTTAGCACGCTCAACTGGCCCGTTGGACATGGCTCTAAATGGGTTGCTGAAATGACAACAAACTCCCAGTACATGCATGGTATTCCTGTAAGCTTTGAAGGCGAACACAGGGCCATTACTGGAGTGAAATGAATGTACTGCTCCCATCACTACCAGACACTGCAAATCCTTTATGACCGCTGAAGCACTTGCATTTCTTTATGGTCACATATAAAGAACATGAATCGTTGGCTAACAGTATAAATGTATATCCGTTGATAGAATTTATTAGGCTGACATGGTCCAAATAAATTACCCAGAACGGGATATTGGAGTCTGTGAGGGGAGTTGGTAAGGGTCTCTTAACAGGCAGGAGCCTGACCCAGTTCTCCCTCAATCATTGCTGCATCGCCCTAGCTTCTGCAAGTTCTGTTTGCTTGTTCCCCTGTCCTTCCTTCGTTTTTTTCGGCTCTTGCCTTTATTTTTCCTCCTTTTCTTAATTGCTTGTCCTGTTTCTTCACTGCAAATCCTTTATGACTGCTGAAGCACACCCATAGGAATAAAGAACGTAAATCAATATCTTTTCCACCCTTTCTTAATTGCTTGTTCCTTCTGCTTTTCCCTTTATTTTCCTCCATTCTTAATTGCTTTTCCCCCTGTTTTTACCTCATTTTCTGCTTTTGTTGTTATTCTTCCTCCATTACCGCCGCCTTCTGCCTATTTTCCCGCCACCTGCCTAGCCCCACCCACCGACTCACAGCGCCCTCCCCTCCTCTCTGGGCCTACTTAATGGAAGGTGCAGCGTTTTACCACCGGGGATTCACGTATTAATCCATGAGATATTGGCAGTGAACAAAAGGAGAAGACATCGCCAAATTCAATCTATTTGAGTGCGAAAGTAACTGAGAGATCCCAAGTTCATTGATTATATGGTGGCATAGCCCCATAACCCTTGGAGGACTAAGTAATATTGTCCTACTTCAAAGGGGTGCAAAGAAAATGGGTAAAGAGCTCACTTCCAAACAGGAACAAAGTCAATTGAAAATGTTCGATTATTGATAAGGATTGTCAATCATCCTGGTGGTGAACCCCTAGCAGATACAGAATGTATCATCAAGAATAGACCTAACCACAGATTAAAAATTGTACATTCAAATTTACACAAAAAAGTTCAAAAACCAACAATACTGTTTTTAATTAATAAGACTGTCTGGAAGAAGTGGTGTCAACCAATCTACCACCGAAACGCTGCGTCGACTACTGTTCTTCTTTATTATAATATTGATTTGTCAATATTGTTTCTTGGTCTTGGACCAAGGACTTTTGGTCTCAGTTAAACTTAATTCCAAAACTTAAGTTTAACTGAGACAAAAGACTAACTTTATTTCTCGTAAATGCCCTTTGTGAATACCGAAAGTCGTAAAGTTAGACATTCGTCTTAGTTTACCTTTGTGAATCAGTCCCTACATCTTCCGCAGTGACCACTAATGTCCACATCGATGACCCCAATAATAACAAAATGTACACCTCATTGACAGCATGAGTAGCCTCGGACTGACACAAATCGTCCACGACCCCACGCACATTTCAGGGCACACCTGGAGCCCATCTCAACCTCATCAGTTACAGCCACATCACAGAACTCACATGGGCCAATCATTCCATTGCCTATTTCAGCCTCTCCAGCCCCTACATCAACCCCAAGGTGACCAGTGCCCCCCACTGCAGTTGGAACAAAATTTCAGAGACCAGCTGGATGGGCACCCTCAGCCCCCTCTACCGCCAACAACCTCTAACAGGGAATTAAGCAGTGCTTAATTTGTGCCGGGGCTTTCCGGCGCTTAGCACCGGCACTTAATTAGCAGGGCCGGGTCTACACGCATTTAGTGCACTTAACGTAATTCATAATTTACTTCACTACGGCACTTGGTAGTGGCACATTATTGCAGGGGCATTGTCTGGCGGTAGCAGCCGAGCGGCCGTGTCTCTGTGTTGCCGGCCGCCCAGTGGGTGTGGGGCGCGCGGAGCACTGGGCAGGGCTGGATTTGGGCTTCTGCAGGGGTTGGGGCATGCACGGCAGCAGGCGCACGTTTATTCAGAATGCGCGCGCATTCGTTGCATTGCCACGCCCATCATAACCCGCAGGCCGCACCTCACCCACCACCGAGTGCCGAGTCCTAGTGGTTAAACGGCCGCTAGCAGCAAGTTCGGACCACCGAGGTTGTTGAGGCCTGGAGTAGCCGCTGCCACCAGCGGAGGGCAGTTGGCCTGTATATCGCATTGCAGTGCCAAGTCTCACAAGTAAGTGCAGTGACAGTGTCACTGTGAGTCTCAGCAGCCGAGTGGTAATCCACAAATTAGCTTCTTAGCGGCAGAGTGCGATTAGCTGCCTGTGGGTCGGTGCCTGAACTGGAGTCTCATATATTTTGTGTATAGTTCATGTAAAAGAGAAAATGACACTCCAGTCCAGACACCGACCCGCAGGCAGCTGATCGCACTCTGCCGCTAAGAAGCTAACTGAAACTCGCTGTAGGTCAGATTAACCCCCTCAGTGTGATCGGGCTCTTGGTGGTGTCAGTGCGGGGTCGGGGGACACAGGAAGCCCAGTCAGTTGCCGGGAGGACGGACGTGACATCCTAGTCTATTCCCAAGGTCTCTCTTTTCAGGCCATGGCGTGGCAACCAGCTGAGCCCCTCTTCTAGAATCAATAACAATATCCTGTGGACTGGTATATATCGAATGCGATAAATATCGCCAGTTACAAGTCCCTCTGTTAAAATGTGGCATAACATGCAGATTTTCGTGCTTTCTGTTTGTTTCAAAATCCTCATGTCCTGATATTAACTGAACCTTTGCCACATGATTAATTTATCCGGTGTGACCTGACAAACTTCACCGGGTAATGCAGATTTTGTTGCTCCCAGGAAGTTCAAAATGCAACAAGGATTCACATGTGTTGTAGTTTAACGACGGACTCTTCCTCGACGCCCATAGAATACAGTGTTTTTATGTTATGCCACCTTTCAGTCACTTTTGAGTGCCAGGCAGTACCATAAGTATATTCGTGGTATATGTATTGTTCTGTCCCCCCCTCATAAACCCTCTTGCGATCTGAGCTCAGGGGGCTAATGGTTCACAGGTCATCCCATGCACTCCCCTCTGGAGGCTTGGCCTATTTCAGATCGTAGACTTAACTCCCAAGGCCCACCTCACCAACTCTGTTGGGCCACTTCAGCAATACACATTGTTTGGGTGCGGCCACTGGCCACATACTGAGGGCACAAGGTCGTCATTTAGGGAGCCACTGGATTCTTAGTTAGCGGCTAAGTGCCAATTATCAGATCATGCAGATTCAATCTGCGCTCCCCTTCTCAGCCCCACCGAGTTGCATGAACAATGTAAAACAGGAAATGAGACCCGAATCCAGGCACAGACCCACAGGCAGCTGATCCCTCAGCCACTAACATACTAATTTGTGAATTAACACTCGGCTGCCCGGAGTCTCACAGTTTATTTAAAACAGTCAGAAAATCAGACTTCAGTCCAGACAGTTTCTGTGACATTCCGTATTGTCTTTTTGGAATGTTTTCCCGTTCATGCTTTGCAGCTTCACACAAGCATTCATGCATATCCAATTAAAAAGCCAACTTGTTATTTCACCTTCTCTATTCTCAACTTATGTAAACATAAAAAAACTATTAAAGTTTGTGATTGAATCAGAAAACAAAGAAAATGGCACCTTTTCAGGATGAAAAGCAAGGTAAATTGATACTTGATACTTGGTAAATGCAACTGACCACACGCCAATACATATTTAGAGTTATTGTTTTTAACTACTTGTTTAAAAAATGCGAGATGTTCGGTTAATATAAATATTTAAAAGCATTATTTCAATTAAATGTCTTTTGGTCTTAATGCTTTTGATTTGTAATTTTCAATAGTTGTATTTTAGTTTGGCTCCTTGCGAATGCACTCTGTTTCCCCTTGCAGAGGTACAGGAAAGGCCAGTCTATCTCTGCTGTAATTACAAATGCACAGTAAACAAACTCTCCTAATGAGGTGACATTTGTGTCGAAGGTGGCTTTGAGTGTTGCATGGTATGGGAGGGGGATGCACTGCTTGTGATGGTTTGTGCTGGGGCTTCTCAGCAGAGTTTGATCCGTTCATACAGAGGGTGAGGCTCGTGGCTCTGCTTATGTCCACCCATGGGAGATCTATCCTGTTTTTGTGGGGTGCGGGAGAGGGGGGGCGGTGGTTATGGATGATGAGGCTCATTTGCAGGCAGTATGGTCTCTCGCATCCTGTTTGGTACAGCCAGGTCCCCACAGTGCCCTTGCATTTCTGGTGCTTTGCTGCAGTTTTAAGATATTCTTGAAGTTTCTCGTTCCACAAATGGGTGTAATTTGTGATATTCATATGTTTCCCTCATTTTCATTGCTTGATTTTGCTTGTGCGAAAGTGTCACTAAGTCATTGAAATGTCACTCATCCACAAGAAAGAGTGTCAATATTATTTTGATCTTTCGGTGCATCGCTGATGCTTCTTTTTCCTAGGTTGTAATTTGTTTGTTTGTTTGTTTTTGTCTCAAAAGTATGCAATGCTTGCCATTCAAAGATGTTTTTTGATGGCTAATGTGGTGCTTTTATTTGAGTGTGGTTAGATTTTTGTGATATATTCTTTTACATGGGAGTTGACATCAGTGATGTGTTCGATGTTTTCCAGTGCCTGGCTGAGTTGGGCCCCTGGAACTTTTTGGCTTATTTGTTAGGAGTTTTTTTCAGGATCTTCTTTGGACATTTTTGGATAGTGTTATATGGGTTCACTTGTTTTATATTGAAAGGGTAGAGGCGATGATAGGTCTGTTGACCTTGATAGTCTGTGCAAAAGTTAGATGAAAGGGACAAAGATGACTCTAGTGTTTTTCTGGCTTTGTGGGAGGTGGGTGTTAGTGGGTCAATGAAAGTTGAATTTCTTCACATGAATATTGATGTTCCAGGAACACTTCTTGTTTTTCTTTTCCCTTTTAGTGCTGAAGTCACCATGGATGTTATTTTCTGTAGAGAACATTTGGCTGTCCATGAAATATTAAATGTAGTGCTTTGAGAAATCAACTCTGTTTTCTAGGAGAATGTTAGATGATTTTGACATACGTTTTTTTGGGTGGCAAAGTTCTGAGGCTGATTTTAAGTCCTTTGAGGAAAAATTCAAGGTTGCAGACTTTTTGATGATGTGGTGTGAGTAAGTGGGTGGAGCCAGTAGAGGAAGTGGGTGGAGCCAGCGAACAGTAGGTGTGGCCTCCGACAAACATTTCAGCACCTGCACTTCATATTTTACAAATTAAGCACTGGAATTAAGAACTTCAATGCCTGGATCACCAACTGCACCAACAGTATCACCCCCATCAAGAGCATCAACTGGACAAAATCCTTCAAAAGGGCCAGCTGGTATTCCCAAGAACTGAGAAATGAGACAGCAAACAGATGGACGGAAAATGGAACTCCAGCAAGGACACCTCCATCAGGGCATCTTTTTAAGACCTTTGTCAACCTCTAGCACCACCTGCTGAGGGCCACAAAGAAGACAGCATTAGCCGCTTACATCGAAACCTGCACCAACACCAAGGAACTTTTCAACATCATGAAACAATTTTCCAACCCGGCTGCCTGCAAAAACACATTCACACCCTTACAAGAGCTGTGCAACAACCTCGCCAACTTCTTACATGACAAGATCGCAACTATATACAGAAACTTCCAACCACAACCTAGACCTACGGACTCCCTCAACACTCGCGACCGCCACAACTGACATGAATCACTGACTGACCCCTTGGAACCTCCTCTCCACTGAGGACACCACTACCATCATGAAATCCATCCACTCAGGAGCTCCCACAGACTCATCTCCGCACCACATTTTCAATCTCGGAAACCAAAGAATTGGCCAGGAAGTTACCACCCTGCTCAACACCTCAATCACCACAGCAACATTTCCCGACATTGGGAAACATGCTGAAGTCAAACCACTACTCAAAAAACCCTGTGCCGACCCCTGCAAACTAAAAATTACCAGCCAATCTCGCTGCCAATCTCCCTGCTCCCATTCCCAGCCAAGGTAATGGAAAAGATCATCAACAAGCCACTCATGACACACCTGGAACAGAACCAGCTACTCAATGCCTCCCAATCCAGTTTCTTCAGCAATCACAGCGCCTAGACCATCCTGACATCTGAATCCTCCTCGACCGAGGAGAAACAGCAGGTCTGATACTCCTCAACCTCTTGGCAGCCTTCGACACCATATCCCACCACACGATGATCAAAGGACTCCACCAAATGGGGATCCAAGAGAACACGCTCAGATGGATCACCTCCTTCCTCACCAGTAGAACACGTCTCCCACCTTTTACCTCTGAACTCTAGGATATCGCCTGCGGTGTCCCTCAGGGCTCATACCTAAGCCCCACGCTCTTCAACACATATATGACCCCGCTGGCATCATCGTCAAATCCGATGGCCTCAACATAATCTCCTACAATGATGACATCCAACTCATCCTCTCACTCACGGACGACCCCACCACCACCAGAAACAACTTTCATAGTTGCACGACAAGCGTCACTGACAGGATGAAGAACAATTGCCTGCTGCTGAACACCGACAAGACACAAGTACTGATCTTCGGCAACAATGGCAACCCATGGAATGACTCCTGGTTGTCAGGATTCCCCGGCCGCTGGTAAATCACTGCCTGCAGCTCGAATCTGTACTGAGCATGAAAAACTACAATTCCCATGATTCCTAGCGCGGCGCGTAGGAATGACGATATGCGACCAGGAAATGGGTTATTACGGCGGTAGGAGAAGACGCCTTGCCGATTATTCCTTCCTGGCGAGCAAGTAGGACGGCTCATGTGACTTGTTCTTCGGTTGGTGCTATCTTCAGTAGGCTGAGGTAAGCTCACGCCGGATTGTACTTCGGACCCGTTGGAATATCAGGTGGGGCTTAGGAAGCGCCCGTTTCGGTTGCTGAATATCCGATTCTTGGAACTCTGTTTTCACCACCTTGTGGATTACTGGGGAGGGGCTTAGGAAGCGCCCACATCGCGTTTGGCGAGCTTCATATTCAGGTTTCCCCGATCAAGGGGGGTGCTTGTATTTTGCTGAATTATAAACTACTGTTTCCGTTATCTCCAACTTGGTTGGGTTCTACTTCCTGGTTGGATACTGAGGCTAAGTATCCTTGTACTTGTGGAGAAGTGTGGTTCATGCTTTTCCTTGCAGAGACGTATCTGCAGGGGAGCTAAGTCCTTAACAACCTTTCATTTTTGCTGGGCTGTTTTCTTTTGGTTCTTTGTTCTTGGATTAGTACCCTAAAAGACTCCCATTCTGTGGAAGTGTGGCTCAGGGGTTAGAGGCAGCAGACCTGGAGCTTGAGTTTCGGCCCTGGACCAGGGTTCAATTCCCCGCCTCGGCGGGTCTTAGGCTCAATAATCCCATGGACTCGATAATTCTCGCTCCGGTGCCTTCTCGACTCACGGGTTCACACTCTGCGACTCTGGGCAATAGCTTGCTTAATCTCCACATTGGCCCTTCGCGGCGGGATGCCTGGCTTTCACCTTGTGGATACCCTTCCAGGGTTATCTCACAGGGGAATACCAGGACGGGTTCCCTAAGCAAGCGCGGAGATGCCCCAGGGTAAGTCCTGCGCTATATAAGTTTCATACATTTACATTTACATTCTAGGTGGTTGAGATACGTTTAGGGTGCTTTGTGCACTTACCTGTACAATATATTGAACTCCACATCGGAGGGGATGTTGTTTTCTTTTCACTGGACTGAGTGACAGGTTATGTGAATTCTTGTTGGCCTTCAAGTCCTCTTCCATTTCTCAGTAGGGTAGGTGTTTAAACGTTCTTCCTCATATACTGTGCTTTTGAACCCTATCCATAGAGGCGGGCAGGAAGGGGCGTATTTATGGTCTTCTTTATGTATTTAAGCAGAACTGTCTGGGAATTGAGAAGACGCCTGTTCTGTCACTCTTCGTTCCAACATACCTGTATAATCTTTCAGGTGGGTGACAAACATAATATATTTGGTAGAGAGAATTTAGGTCTAGAGTAACTCTCCCATTGATCCCCTGCTTTATATATTCACAGGTTTCCAGCTCCAGCCGCCCAGCTGTTCCCCTCCGGACTTCCCTACTTTTTCCCCCGCTTGATCTCCTTAATAGTCTGTGTTACTAATAGCCAGACTTGGGATGATCTAGAGGTGGGCCCCTTTACAGCATCAATCCAATCCTGAGGAGCAACGACGACAGGCCTGACAGAATAATCGGCCCACGAGTTCTTCTCCTCCTAGTTGCATTGAATAAAGGGATGGCCACCTTAGATGATGTCCTGGCAGTGTTAGCTTTTGTGCAAACGGAATTAGCCACCTCACGTCAAGAGACCGCAGCACTGCAGGCTCGGTTTGATGCCGCACAGCGTAACCCTTTTGATGCAGGGGCCCCTGCCCCTCAACCTGCCTCAGTAGTGGTAGAAATGCCTTCCCCTGTTCCATTGGCCCCCCCTGAACGCTTTCTGGGTGATAGAAAAAAGGTACAAGTATTTATGACCCAGGTTTTATTACACTTCACTTGTAAACCTAAGTGTTTCTTAACTAACCAAGCCAGGGTTTCTTTTCTGATTTCCTATCTGGGTGGAGAAGCAGCCCAGTGGGCGGTCCCCATAGTGAAGAGTAACGACGCTATTCTTTATGACTGGGATCTATTTAGAATAGAGTTCGAAAAGACCTTTGATCGGCGGGCCGAAACTTTTTCCGCTGATAAAGAATTACTTGTTCTTAAACAGGGCTCTTCTGACCTAGTAACATATCTGAACCATTTTCGGAGATTGATAGCGGAAACTGATTGGCCTGAGGCAAAGCAAATGGTTCTGTTCTACCAGGGACTCACAGAAAACCTAAAAGATGTCATCGCTCAAGTTGAACCCCAACCTACGACATGTGCTGCCTTCATTGATTTGGCCTTACGTCTAGACCACAGACTACGAGAACGAAAAGGAGAACAAGGAAGAAAGGACAGACCAGTACTTTTGGGTGAAAAGTCAGCCACTGGGGAGAGGCCTGAAGGAAACGCAGAACCAATGGAAATCGGAGTGGTACGGGCATCCTTAACCCCGAGTGAAAGAGAACATCGCCGTAAATTTGGGCTCTGCCTTTATTGTGGAAAGAAAGGACACTTCTTAAGGGAATGCCCTGTGAAACCTAAGGGGGGTCGTTACCGTGCTGGACAGGTGGCAGTGTCCACAGTTGAAAAGGGGTCAGAAAACTCCAACGCTTGAGTTTACCAGAAGGGAGAAACTCAAGCACTCACTTCATCCCTTCAGTGACGGAAGAAGACTACGTGGGAAATCACCTGTTCTTTCTAGATATGGAGTTGTGGATAAACCACAACCCCAAGAACATTCGAGCTATGATAGACTCCGGAGCCACTGGCTGTTTTATGGATCTAGCGGAAGCCCGGCGTTTGGGGGTAATTCCTGTTACCAAGTCTGTTCCTGAGGCTGTCTTTGCGGTGGACGGACATGAGCTGGAATCTGGCCCTATCAACCAACATACGCCTGAATACGAGATGTGGTATGGGAACTATCATAAAGAAAATATATCCTTCAACCTCATTCATGCCCCTACATACTGGGTAATATTGGGACTTCCTTGGTTGAAAAAACATGAACCCACCATCCGTTGGACGGATCAGACCTTGCAGTTCCGCTCCGCTTATTGTCAAGAACACTGCCTTCAAGAGGATTCGTGACCTTCCATGGCTCTGGCAGCTACTCATCACATTTCCACGGCTGCAGAGAAAGATGTAGCACTACCTCGTTGCTATCAAAAATATGAAGAGGTGTTCAGTAAAACGAAGGCTGAAGGGCTCCCTCCGCATCGTGAATACGACTGCCGTATTGATTTGACACCGGGGTCTGTGATTCCCTGTGGTAGGATCTACGCTCTATCACAACCCGAAACTGAACATCTCCGGGAATACTTGGATGACCTCCTTAAGTTGGGATTCATTAGGCCCTACAGATCTCCAGCGGCTTCCCCGCTTTTTTTTATCCCTAAAGCAAATGGGGAGTTACGTTGCTGCATTGATTACAGGGCATTAAATGCCATAACAATAAAGAATCAGTACCCGCTCCCATTGATACCAGTGTTGTTGGAGCAAGTGAGATCCGCCACCATATACACCAAATTGGACCTGAGAGGAGCCTATCATTTAGTGAGGATGCGAAGTGGCGATGAGTGGAAGACCGCTTTTAAAACACGGTACGGGCTTTTTGAGTACCTGGTGATGCCCTTTGGGCTCTGTAATGCCCCAGCCTCATTTCAATTTTTTTTGAATGAGGTGTTAAGAGACTTTTTAGACATCTTCGTAGTCGTCTACATTGATGACATCCTGATTTATTCTAACGGAGAAATGGAACATCAACAACATGTCTGTCAAGTCCTTCACGCCTTACACCAGAATCATCTATATTGCAAGTTAACGAAGTGTGAGTTCCATGTCACCACTGTTGAATTCTTAGGAGTTATGCTCACTCCTTCAGGTCAAGTGATGGCGGAACGAAAGATACGTGCAGTCGTGGAGTGGCCGAGACCTCACAACATCAAAGACATTCAACGACTTCTTGGTTTCGCAAACTTCTATAGGAGGTTCATCGCTCACTTCTCTGACATGGTAACTCCACTTACTAAGCTAACCAGGAAGAACACTCCCTTTGAATGGGGTTTAGCAGAACAAACAGCATTCGAACGATTGAAAATTGCTTTCACTACTGCACCGGTGCTAACCCATGCTGACCCGAAACTCCCTTTTGTGGTGGAAGCGGATGCTTCCGAACTGGCTGTTGGAGCAGTGCTCTCCCAAAGGAATGAGAGTACCGGTCATCTCCATCCCATTGCCTTCATGTCTCGAAAATTGAACATCGCGGAGCGCAACTACACCATTGCGGAAAAAGAACTGCTAGCAATCAAAGACGCCTTCGCAGAATGGAGGCATTGGTTGATGGGAGCCTCTCAACAAATTACGGTGTACACCGACCACCGTAACTTACAGTTTATGCGAGCTGCTCGTCACCTTACTCCTAGACAATTACGCTGGATGCTGTTTTTTGCCGAATTTCATTTCATGGTTACATTTTGTCCAGGTTGTGACAACCGGAAGGCTGATGCACTCTCGCGTCAAGAAAACTGCCCAGCGACGACCGTAACACCTGAGAAAACCATCATTGATCCCAGAAAAGTGGTGGGAGTAATACACACAGAGGAGTTTCTTCACAAGGTCAAAAAAGGTATTCAAACCTTTGTCTGGAAATCATGGATCCGCCTACATCCGGAGTGGAAAATTCGACAAGGGTTGCCAAGAAAGGGCACACAGCTGCTCCTTCCTACGTTAGCCTTAAGACAACAGGCTTTTCAATGGTGTCACGAGCTGCCGTGTGCAGGACACACAGGAGGAAAGAAAACATTGGAGAAAATGCTACGCATGTACTGGTGGCCAACCATTCGTCCTGATGTATTTGCATGGGTACAGCGATGTGACACTTGTTCTCAGGCCAAGAGTGATCATCGTCCGACACAGGGACTTCTGCAAAGTATGCCCACTCCTGTGAGTCCTTGGGAGAGCTTTTCTGTGGACTTTGTGGTTGGTCTCCCTAAAGATCAGGGGATGACAGCTATAGTGGTAATTGTGGACTACTTGACTAAATTGGGTCATTTCGTTGCATGTAAAGGAGTCCCAACTGCCAGCCAGCTTGCCCATTTATTGCTCCTTCATGTAGTCCGGTTACATGGACTACCAAAGGTTATTGTTTCGGACAGGGGGGCCCAGTTCACCGCTAAGTTTTGGAAAGTCTGGTGTAATAGGTTAGGCATAGCTTCTTCCTTGTCCACCAGCTTTCATCCCCAAACAGACGGTCAAACCGAAAGGCTAAATCAAACGCTCAAGCAATACCTGAGATGTTTTGTTGATACTACTACTGAGGCATGGGTTGACTGGTTATGGACTGCTGAAGTGTCATATAATGATGCTATGCATTCTTCCACTTCCTACACACCGTTTTTCTGCACCTACGGGTTTCACCCTAGATTCGCCCCTTTGAGTGTCCCATCCTCAGAAGTTCCAATCCCTCAATTGCAGGCACAGTTAGTGCAGTTGCGGGAAACTGTGCTACTAGCGAGGAAGAATCTTGTAAAGGCTAAACTGAAATATAAGGCACAGGCTGATAAACGTCGGAGGTCTTGCCCTCTTTACAGCAAGGGAGACTGGGTATGGTTGTCCACTAGACATATCCGCTTCCGCAAGTATAGTGTCTTCAATCCTAGGTTTATTGGCCCTTATCAGGTGATTCGCCACATCAACCCGGTGGCTGTGAAACTGAGCCTTCCGGCACATTTCAGGATTCATCCGGTGTTCCATGTGTCGCTACTCAAACCAGCGAAGGGTCCCCGTTCTAAAGCCCCTGCGCCTGTGAAAGTCCAACAGGATGTTGAGTACGAAGTGAGGAGTATCTTGGACGCACGTAGGGTGCGGGGCAAGCTCCAGTATTTGGTGTCATGGAAAGGTTATGGGCCGGAGGAAGACTCCTGGGAACCTGTTGGTGCTATTCATGCCCCTAGACTGGTTAAGAAGTTCCATTTGTCTCATCCGGGCAAGCCTGGTGGCAGTCAGTGAATGTTGCAGGGGGGGGTGCTCTGTCAGGATTCCCCGGCCGCTGGTAAATCACTGCCTGCAGCTCGAATCTGTACCGAGCATGAAAAACTACAATTTCCATGATTCCTAGCGCGGCGCGTAGGAATGACGATATGCGACCAGGAAATGGGATATTACGGCGGTAGGAGAAGACGCCTTGCCGATTATTCCTTCCTGGCGAACAAGTAGGACGGCTCGTGTGACTTGTTCTTCGGTTGGTGCTATCTTCAGTAGGCTGAGGTAAGCTCACGCCGGATTGTACTTCGGACCCGTTGGAATATCAGGTGGGGCTTAGGAAGCGCCCGTTTCGGTTGCTGAATTTCCGATTCTTGGAACTCTGTTTTCACCACCTTGTGGATTACTGGGGAGGGGCTTAGGAAGCGCCCACATCGCGTTTGGCGAGCTTCATATTAAGGTTTCCCCGATCAAGGGGGGTGCTTGTATTTTGCTGAATTATAAACTACTGTTTCCGTTATCTCCAACTTGGTTGGGTTCTACTTCCTGGTAGGATACTGAGGCTAAGTATCCTTGTACTTGTGGAGAAGTGTGGTTCATGCTTTTCCTTGCAGAGACGTATCTGCAGGGGAGCTAAGTCCTTAACAACCTTTCATTTTTGCTGGGCTGTTTTCTTTTGGTTCTTTGTTCTTGGATTAGTACCCTAAAAGACTCCCATTCTAGGTGGTTGAGATACGTTTAGGGTGCTTTGTGCACTTACCTGTACAATATATTGAACTCCACATCGGAGGGGATGTTGTTTTCTTTTCACTGGACTGAGTGACAGGTTATGTGAATTCTTGTTGGCCTTCAAGTCCTCTTCCATTTCTCAGTAGGGTAGGTGTTTAAACGTTCTTCCTCATATACTGTGCTTTTGAACCCTATCCATAGAGGCGGGCAGGAAGGGGCGTATTTATGGTCTTCTTTATGTATTTAAGCAGAACTGTCTGGGAATTGAGAAGACGCCTGTTCTGTCACTCTTCGTTCCAACATACCTGTATAATCTTTCAGGTGGGTGACAAACATAATATATTTGGTAGAGAGAATTTAGGTCTAGAGTAACTCTCCCATTGATCCCCTGCTTTATATATTCACAGGTTTCCAGCTCCAGCCGCCCAGCTGTTCCCCTCCGGACTTCCCTACTTTTTCCCCCGCTTGATCTCCTTAATAGTCTGTGTTACTAATAGCCAGACTTGGGATGATCTAGAGGTGGGCCCCTTTACAGCATCAATCCAATCCTGAGGAGCAACGACGACAGGCCTGACACTGGTAGCCATCAAACCTAGAACCCACATCCACACCATCTAACCATGCCAGAAACCTCGGAATCACTTTTGACACCAAACTCACAATAAAATCACAGATCAACGCCATCTCGACGGCCTGCTTCCTCACTCTGCGCATGCTATGTACGTTCTTCAAATCGCTACCCCTGGACATTAGGTGCACTGTGACACAGGCCCTCATCACCAGCTAAATGGTCTACGGCAACGCTCTCTACATTGGAATCTCTGCACACCTCTTACAGAGACTTCAGACCATTCAGAATGCCGCAACCAGACTAATCCTCGACCTCCCCCAACGAACCCACATGACCATGACACCTCAGGCAACTCCACTGACTCCTTGTACAAAAGAGATGCAAATTCTAGTTGCTGACCCACGCACACAAGGATCTACACAGCCAAGGACCCGCCTACATTAACCACCACCTAAACTGCCACCAACTGTCAAGACTACGCTTCACCTCCCTGTCTTTTGCCCATACTCCCAGCATCTACTGAGGCAGAAGTGGAGGATGCTACTTCTCCCACGTCGTAGCAAATACCTGGAACAGCCTTCCCATGCAAATCTGGACCATCACCTTACTTCCAAATTTCTGAACGGCCCTCAAGACCTGGCTGTTTGAATGAGCTGCTGGTGATTCGCCGCGCTCTATAAATCTTGATTGACTGTTTGAGTAGATGGTTTTATCTGTTGACTTATGTCATGTTTTCTAACATAGTCCTTAGTCTGTTTATAAAAGCAAGCCAACCAATAGTATTGCCTTAGCATTGCCACAGCTGTATTGACCACTGCATGGGCAGAGGCCAATCTATCATCAGCTTCCCTGATTAAATCTAATCTGAACATCTTATTAGAATTGTCCTGTCTCCGAGTCCTGGTAGTGCGACTACAGGAGTGTGGTCTGAACTAAGGGTGTAGGAATACTCAGGAGGAAAGGCTGCAGGAGGCTTTCTGTCTTGTTTAGTTGCATGTATGGCTGTTAAAATATCTGTGTGTATCTTTGTCTGAGATCTGGTTACGGTTGCTACTCTGATAGTCTGAATTGCAACTTTTGCATCTAAATCAGCCACACAGTTCCTTTTGCCTTGAAATCCATCATGCTGATGGCCCAAAGTGTGCCTCACATTGACCAATGGAAGCCTATCTTGTAAGATAGCTACCTGTCACGAAAGCTGCTTCTTAATGATAAATGTTCCCTTTGAATCCTTGTTGCATTTCACCATTGTACCGTTGCACACAGAACAATAAATCCAACATTATCAGTGTGGGAACTGATGGATTAGCCCTCTGAAATGTAATTACAGCCTAAGATTTTAGTGTGATTGCGCCGTGGGCAGCCGCTGTCAGTGCATGTAACAGCGGTGGGCCCATGTAAGGGGGAATTTTGAGGGACGATGCAGAGGGAAAATTAAATAAATATGAAAAATTCCCTCAGCATTGTTCCTTGAAATCCTCACCGCCCCACCTCCGTTACCTGCAAGGATCGTGGCTGGCTGTGGGCTCCACCCAGCTCTGCCACGCAGTTGTTTTTCACCCTGGATGATCACAGCCATCTGTGTAGAATACGATCTGATAAGACTCAATGCATAAGGCATTTAGAGTTAGATGAACATATTGCTCATATCGGAGATAAGCCTGTGTATGAAGAGTGGGATCAAACTGAAACTGTTCATCAACTGCACTTAAAGAAGAGCCACACTGCACCCACCTTGGGTGTAGGGCACAAGCATTAGGAATGCTTGCTTTGGTGGCAAGATTTTTTTCAATAGAAGCAAAACATGCTTCAGACGGAGAATAAAATTGAGACTTGTATGCTATAGGAATGGTCTGTCCTCCGTTGTAGGTCACATAGGCATAACCAGAATGGCTAGGTATGACTCTGGGATCTTGGCTGGTCTTACTGTCCCTAGTTTGTACATATTTTATCTCTAGCATGTTTGCTTGCACAGCATGCAAGATATCGGTCTGTCTGTCTACTGTTTTGCTGAATATGTGGGAGAGATCAAGTCACTGAAGGGCTTCAATCACTCATCATAGTGCGGCAAGTAAATTCATCCAAAGTTAAGAAATTCCGGCAGGAATTTCTACTTCATTCGCGCATTAGGAGACTGCAAAGTAGAACACTTTTGAAGGAACTCAGAAGTCAAACCCTTGCCCTCATGGCATAACTCGTATTGAGGAAGGTCACCGAAAGGTAGAAAATCTTTTATTTTTCTATATTAATTATGTACCATGTGATGTTCACAGTATTAAAAGCTTTCCCATCCTATCTAGGTTTACATCTAAGTTGTCATCAGTCAGAAAGATATCGTCAGTATATGACAATACCTCGGGTCTGTTTGTAAGATCTCCATAATGCGTACTGAAAATAAGCCAGTACTGTTCTTATAGTCCATAGGCAAGTTTTGGAATGAGAACTGCACCAGGATTTTTTTCGCATGATGTTCATAATCAAACCTGTACAATGCGCATTTTTTTTTAACAACAAATTGTATTGGTTTTCAATGGTGCCAAAAGAGCAAAGCCAGAAAGCATTATACATGTATCAGGCATATTGTAGCAATTCTCAGCACCCAATATCAACCCCAACGAGGGTCTGCAAAACATCAGACCAGAGCCCCCCACCCCGCACCTCGTACCATGCAGTCATTATAAAGTATTATTATGTAGTCATGCTCCATGCACACGCGCCACCCCGTTGCTTTAAACAGGTGAGTTGTTCACGACTACTCTGTCAATCGGGTCCTGGGAAACCAACCAGAGGCCCCAAGAGCAACAGGTCAAGGCCTCTGTACGCGGCCCAGCCCGCCCAAATTTTTCCATGCTTTTGCGGGCATCCCGTGCCTGAAACACCACCACTTCAGCCGACAAGCATCTATCCATTGCTTACTTCCAATTACCTATACCAGGCGGGGACACCACCCTCCAGTGTTATGCAATGTGCCGCTTGGCAAGTGTGAGACCCAAGAATAGTAGGTGTCTTTTGTATCTGTTCCCCCGATGTTCTCTGTGCCGTGGAGGAAAATTAGTTGCGGATCAGCAGGGATGTTCCACGCAAGGACCCACCCTAAGCAAGACATAATACCAGACCAGAAATGTTGCAGCGCGCCGCAGCTCCATACCGTGTGTAAGAACGACCTCTCCTCGGAGCCACAGTTAAGGCACATGAAAGATTGGATAGCCCCCATCTTGTAAAGGCATAAGCGTGTATAGTAGGCCCTGTGGAGGTACTTAAATTGGATCAACCGGTACCGGTGGATACAGCAGAGTACTGAGGGCTAGCCAATGCCTCGGCTCAGTCATCATCGGTCAGGATGGGCACATCCGCCTCCCACGCTGCCTGAGTCCTGTGAATAGTTGTTGTGGAGAGTGTAGTGATTGTTTGATATACTTGCCTAATTTTATGGCCCCACAGATGCCCCATAAGCAACCAGCTCTCGAGCGGGTGAAGTAGAATGCGCATTTTGCACTGCATATGCTCATGTATGTGTGTTTAAACTATCCTATAAGATCCATTTGGTTTGGAAACAGGAAAAAGGGATGTGTTCATTGAAGAAAGACAAGGCATTAATATGCCATGATATTGCAATTGATATAATATCGCTTTTATACTATACTTTGCTTCTGGCTTTAAAGGGTATTGACCCTGCACTTGAGGTTCAACGTGTAAGGGAATGAAATGTGGAATAGAATGTTTAGTCCACCAAGTTTAATTTCTGTATAAGGATGGAACCTGTCTTCACTGGTGTAAATTTCCCTGATGCCTTACGGTACTATGGAAGAAAAAGCTACTCTTATTACTCCCCTTCCCAACCCGGGGTGCCTCCCTAATAAAGACTGGAGGCTAGTCTTCCTCAGCTAGTATGATGTCATAATCTTCAGATAAATGTAACCAGGAGACAGCTTTAATAGTGTGTGGCGTATCCCCTTCAAGTTGTATTTCTAAATTATTAACCCTATTGGGAGGATTTAAATGCGTATTTGGAGTATCAACTTGCATGTACTCATCAGTTGGACTCACCACCAGAAACCACTGAAGGGTCTGATGTACTCAGGGCTTTAAGTGGGGGGGTGGGGGTCTGAGTCCCCCAGTTTTTTTGGGGCGCCTCAAAAGGGGGCTCTATTTTCTGGCCTCAAAGGTCAAAGGTAGGGTGACCAGACGTCCTGGTTTTTAGGATTCGCCTGGCGATCCGCTGCGCAGCAGTGTACGCGCAGGCGAAATCTTTTGAGAACAGTATGCGGCTTTGTCCCGCCTCTCTTTTCCATTGGCTAGCTCCATAAATGGAGGCTAGCCATTGGAAAAGAGAGGCGTCCGTCATTGTCCGAGGCGATTCGTGGGCGTTCCGGCAATTTTTTCCCTCTCCGCCCCTTTTAAAACGTCATGCGGCGGTGGGCGGATGTTTTTTTTTTGTCAAGGTTTGTTTTGGTCATTTTGCCGAAGATTGCGCCCGGGCAGTAGCTTCGTATTCGAACAGCTACCGACTGATTCCGCAACTGGGGTTCTGCACTTTCATCGCTTATGTCCATTTACCCCCTCCCGCTGTCCGGGTGCCCGTTACCGCCCCCGCCCCCGCCGCCCCTCCCGCTGTCCGTGTATATATTAGAAAACAATAAAGGTACCCTTGCAGGTTATACTGCATGTGTTGCACGTCATGGAGACATCGCAATCTGGCTTGGGGACAACTTCCTAGAAGAGCGCCGCAGCCTTGGGGGTGCTTGGAATACGGAATTGAGCCCTGGAAGAAGCGACCTCGAGAGAATGCGGAAGCCACGCGCAGCCGGGGAGACGGATGAGCACGAGCCTGTCCTGTCACCAGGCGTGCTCAGGGGTCAGGTCATGCACGCTTTAGGCCCATGGGCCTTTCACCGGGGCAGGGCTTCCTGCTGTGATTCTCTTTCGATCATTTTTCGAGGTGCTTTGGATATCGAGCGAAGCAAAGGGTTGCAGCTAAACTATGCAGTCCAGGGAAGTGCAGGCTGGACTGTTCCTCGTAACGCCGGCTGGATCCCAGCTTATGTTTATTCAGTGAGCGTCGCCTCCATGTTAATGACCACATTATGCAGATCACCCCTCTCTAAACCTTTCCAGGTAGATGTTCTTCTACAGTGCCGCGGGGGCTCTCTCTGCAACCTACACAACATTTAAACCGGAAATAAAGAATGGGTGTATGTGAAGGTGGGCGAGGGGTGATAGTTTTCTTTGTGCGCTGAAGTGCCTTGTTGATAAGTGTGTCATGAAGGTGTTAAATGCGCAATATAGCACATACATGATAGTCACGCTTCTAGCAGAAAAAGCACATCTCTGTTTTCATCC
Organism: Lissotriton vulgaris; assembly: GCF_964263255.1. NCBI lineage: Eukaryota > Metazoa > Chordata > Amphibia > Caudata > Salamandridae > Lissotriton > Lissotriton vulgaris. Next base: position 117,357,313 of record NC_141699.1, read on the forward strand.
CAGACTTCTAATCCCTGCAGAACTAGAGGCCTTGTTCAACGACCAGTGCATCCCGTTTTAGAGACAGGGACGTGAAAAAATACTTCCTCGTCCCATCACGACTACCGTATTTCCACACTTCCAGCACAAATAGCTTTGCCTTTTTTTCTATCACCTTAGAAGGGTCCCGGAGGTTGAGGTTACTTAGAACGAAGCATTATAAGCAAGAGACTTCCAATCACAGTTCATGTTTTTGGGCAGTGCACGAGGTGTTACCATGGATCACCTGGTTCATGAAAGTCACCGAGAAGCCTGGGAGAAGGTGTTTCAACTGAAGAGCTGCAGGGCAGGATCCGTCCCCGGGCCCTGATGAAAGGCAGAGCGGGTCCGTGGGTGAAAGGAGGAGCCCCGCCGCCCCCGGGGGTTGACAGAGCCGCACAGGGCACCTCACCTCCGCAGGGTCCGTCCACGCCATGACGGTCAGTTGTCTCCGGTGACTGGGCTGAGGTCTGGTGGATGAAAGGAGGAGCCGGGGAGAGATGCGAGACAATGAAAGAGCCTTCAAGGGGCAGTGGCAGCCGGCACTGCGCATGCGCACAGTGCAGGATCCGACCGGGGGGCAAAACCAGTGCAGCGCGGGGGACAGACTCTGATCCCCACACCACATACAGCTCACCCCACACAGCTCACAACACACTGATGGATCACGAGACACAGCTCATCACACACAGCTCACCACACACTGCTCATGAGACACACTCACCACACACAGCTGTTGCAATAATTATTAGAAACCCCTTGAAGTGCCATACTTTTAGCCTTACTCATCTTAAAGGCGCGGAAAGCATGGGCTTTTCGATCAAGATCGATGCCTCTCTATCCTTTACAGGAGGCTTAATAGATCGTCCACCAGGCAGTCCTACTGGCTTTCTCGATTCTCTGGGTGAAGCCTTAGGACAGCTGCTTGTGAGTTACACTCACTTTACACTTCTTGGAGATTTTAATTTACAATTAGAAGTGAAGGAAAATCCACAGGTTTCTAACTTTCTCCAGACGCTTGAAATATTTGGTTTGTCTCAAAAAGTAATTATTAATACCCATCAGGCTGGTCACACGCTCGATGGGATCAGTTCCAATTTTTTGCACTTAGTTTCCTATCCACCAATCCCTCAAATTTGGAGCAATCACTGTTTTATTCCATTTGAGGTGAATACGGGGCATACGCAGAAAAGAGTAAAAACTATTCCCTTTTCAGCCGCTAGCTAAAACTGGGCTTTGATTGCAAAAAATAGCCAGCTCAAAGCCTCTGCTCAGTCACGGGCCCCCAGCCTTTCCGGTGACGTAGCGCAGGATTCCAAAATGTTCCACACCTGGATGCAACTTGCAACTAATAATCTTGCCCCACCAAAAATCCATGGAAAAAATAAGGATAAATCTAAAAAGTTAAGTGCCTCGTGGTATACGAAGTCCCTAGCATAAGCGCACCTCCAGTGCAGAAAAGGGGAAAGAAACTGGAGGAAGAATTATGACCCTCTAGCAAAAAGTCTGTATATAAAATATAGGAATCTTTATTTTGCAAATATTAAAACTGCCAAAAGGGCCTATTACACAAAACTTATCCGGGAAGCCCAGCAAAAACAGAAAACCATCTTTGATATAGTAAAATCTTTTACCCACCCGGCAGTCGTGAAACAAGAAATCCCTCCTTCACAAAATCTTTGTGACCAGATCGCTGACTATTTTGACGACAAAATAAAACAATTACAGGATGGTTTCGTACCCACTGTGTGCCCCAGTAGAGTGAGTACTAGTGGCCTCGTGCCTTCACGGCCGCACACTTTTACAGTGTTTAAGCCTGTAACCCTTGTACAAACCCGTGAGGCCATTATGTCCTGTAAATCGGGATCATCGTCTGATGCCTGCCCTCCTTTCATCCTTCATCAAATAGTTGAGGTGGTTAATCCTATAATTAACCAAATAGTGAATGAATCACTTAGCTCCAGGGTTGTTCCCCGGGATTAGAAAAAGGCCAAAGTTGGACCCCTGATGAAAAAGCAAAATAAAAATCCTTCAGACCTCTCTAATCCCCGCCCTATCTCCTTGCTTCCAGTCCTTGGTAAAATTACCGAGCACATGGTTCATCAAGAGCTATCGAATTTTGTGGAGACACATAATATTCTGCACCCTCATCAATCTGGTTTCTTTCCAAAACATTCCACGGAGATGGCTCTCATGGAATTAACGGATACCATCAGAAATGTACAGGATGAAGGGAAGAACGCCGTCTTGATTCTCCTTGATTTATCGGTGGCGTTCAATACCATCTCCCATAAAATTCTCCTTGACAGGCTGAAACTAAATGGTATAACAGACGGGGCTGTAAATACGATAAAATCTTTCCTATCAGAAAGAACCCAGACCATTGCCTTAGGACCTTTTCACTCAAAGGAGAAGAGTATCACCACAGGAGTCCCTCAGGGCTCTATTTTGAGCCCATTACTCTTCAACATTTATATGGTGCCCCTTATTTATTTAATTGAATCCCATGGGATAATGGTAACATCATACGCTGATGATACACAATTGATTGTATCTTTTGATTAAGATTCCTGTTCGGCTGAACAAAATATTCGGAATTGTCTTGTGGACGTTTTTCAATGGATGAATAATAACTGTTTAAAATGCAATTCCGGGAAAACAGAAATACTGCCCATTGGGAAAAATGTCAACTTTAGTCCTAATAACTGGTGGCCAGAGGGAGCCACTTCACCTCCGAGCTCAGTAGAAACAGCCAGGAATTTGGGCATCCTTTTTGATGCACAAAACACTAAACGTGAGAAAGGGTCAAAGGGGAACCCTTTAAAGACCTACTTGCATCCTATCCCCCAATTAACTAGTCAAAAAACACAAGGGATGCCAAGGGTCTCAGAAAACTCTAACTGTTTAAACACTCAATAAGTAGTGTGAAGAGAGAAGTATATATATATATATGTGTATGTGTTGCAAGGAGAGAAAGTATATAAACCCATCAGCCCACCCATTGGCGGAGTCTCGTCATCTGGGTTCTTTTGTATAGATTGGTACCATCCAGATATCCCACTGTATGGTATTGTGGGTTACTGGTATGGAGTCAACCAGTGAGAGAAAAAGATGTCACAGCTGAAGTTGCAGTGCATAAAGAGTGTGATAACATAATGAAATGGTGATTAAAATTGCCTGTTGTGATGCCAAAAGTGAAATTTTAATAGAAGGGTCATCATAACGGCAAGGTTAAAAACAGAGTGGTGATAGTATAACAACAACTATTACTATCAAAATCGTTTTTGATGCGTCATTATCTTTTGACCACCATGTAAGGAGTCTGGCCGGTAGTTATTTCAATATCATCAAATCTCTGAAGAAATTCTTTGACTTTCTCCCCATTGATGTAAGAAAATCAGTGGCGGTGGCCCTTATACTCTCCCTCCTCGACTATTGTAATGGTCGTATGGCAGGAGTAAAAAAAATGACATAAAAAAACTACAAAGTGTCCAACATGCAGCGGCTCGCCTGGTACTGAAACTCCCCAGAAAATCATCACCCTCTGCGGCGCTTCGGAAACTTCATTGGCTCCCCCTACATAAAAGGATTCTCTTCAAAATTTTGTTGACCTCCTTTAGAGCTTTAAACAACATCAGCCCCAAATATCTTATCAAAAGATATTCCCACTATTGTCCCACAAGAATTCTGAGATCAACAGGCTGTAACTTAGCCAATATCCCCTCCTTTCACCTCAAAACTAAAGGAGGATAAACCCTCAGTGTCCTGGCCTCTAGGGCATGGAATGGGATGCCAAAGGAGCTAAGGCTACTTGATCAGGAAGCGCCTTTTCGCAACCAACTCAAAACCTGGCTTTTTAATCTGTCAGATGCTTATGTACTCGCTGCCATATAGATCTCACTTCTGTTGACCTCCCCTCTCTATAGAGCCAGGATGCACCTTTCGAAGCGATAGTTTGAGCTTTATAAATACCAAAATAACATTAACATTAACACACATCTCACTACCATAGATGCCAACATTTCAGAAGAGCAAAGTGGGTGTGTGTGGCTCTGGGTGGGTGGGTGTGGCTCTGTATGTGTGTGGCTCTGGGTGTATGTGTGTGGCTCTGGGTGTTTGTGTGGCTCTGGGTGTGTGTGTGGCTCTGGGTGGTGTGTGACCTAGGGTGTGTGCGTGGCTCTGGGTGTGTGTGTGTGTGTCTCTGGGTGTGTGTGTGGCTCTGGGTGTGTGTGTGTGGCTCTGGGTGTGTGTGTGTGTGGCTCTGTGTATGTGTGTGGCTCTGGGTGTGTGGGTGTGTGTGGCTCAGGGTGTGTGTGTGTGTGTGTCTCTGTGTGTGTGTGTGGCTCTGTGTGTGTGTGTGTGTTTGTGTGTGGCTCTGGGTGTGTGTGTGTGGCTCTGGGTGTGTGTGTGTGTGTGGCTCTGGGTGTGTGTGTGTGTGCGTGTGTGGCTCTGGGTGTGTGTGTGTGTGTGGGGGGGGGGGGTGGGGGTGGGTGTGTGGGTGTGTGTGGCTCTGGGTGTGTGTGTGTGTGTGGCTCTGGGTGTGTGTGGCTGGCTCTGGGTGTGTGTGTGTGTGTGGCTCTGGGTGTGCGTGTGTGGCTCTGGGTGTGTGTGTGTGGTAGTAATTGCTGCCTGCTGAGCTCGTCCATAGGGTACAATAGGTCTCACATTTGCGAGAGAATGGCAATGTAAATGACAATGCCATTTATTTATCTGTTTTCAAAACCAACACATAAATACAAAATTTGTCATTTACAATGCCAATAGCTCTAACTTTTCCAAAGGCGAAACCATTGCATTGTAAATGCTTGTTGTTTGGTGTTGCTAGTGTGGGTAACATGTCTTGATAATGAAATACTGCCAATTTCGTTTTTCACTATTGGAAGGCTATCTTGCCCATAGGATAACATAGGGAATGCTGTGTAACATGTTTACCTGCATATCTTCCCATGACGGCAAGCTAGACATATGGAATCTGGTATCCCTGAACTCAGAATTTAATAACACATCCTTTAGTGAAGATGGTTTTTAAAGTCTATGTTTGGAAACGGCACTTTTAGAAAGTGTCTATTTTCCTGTTCATCCTTTCTGTGTGCCTCTGCCTGGTTGTGTATTGACTGTCTGGTTTGTGAGTGACAGGGGCTGGGGGCGGCTCCAGGAGGCTGGCTGAGTCAGCACAAGGCTGAATAGACCCATCTGCATGTACTCTACATGCAGATGGGTGCACTCTGCCAGTGCACCTCTTCTTCCTTTGTGAGTGTGGGCCATGACCATCAGACGCACCACAGGAGGTAGAGCCAGCATTGTGGCAGGCAGGCACAGCCCTATTGAGACCCAGTCGCTACTCCTCTCACCATTCTGGTAAAGTGTTTGGTATTTTATGGCTTATACTTAATAAATATACCTTTTTGCCTATTTTATTATCCTTTGCTGGATGAGACTGCATGATTTTCTTAAGCACACAATGCTAGTTATCTTGATTTAGACCATGCCCCTACTCGGATAGGCCACACCCCTTTAAGAAATGTGCCACGCCCCTTTTAGAGCACCACCAGTTTTTTCCCACTTAAAGCCCTGGATGTACTATTGTGACTTCTGCTGCTATATCTGGAAGTGCTCTCTTAGAAAATCGTGCTACTTTCCTTCTGAAAGGGAGTCTTAGGCACAGATTTACTAAAACCTCATGCAACGCAGCTCAGCACCCAAAAATGCTGTGCTGTGTTGTGTGACAAAAGAGAGAGCAGAAGAGCACCATATTTACAAGAATATGGCACTCTTCTCCACTCTGCCTAGCGCTGGTGCTGAAATGTTGTGCTGTGCACGTCGCACACACCTTTACACCATAGTGCAAGTGTGTCTGTGTGAATCTAGCATAGGTTTTGTACTGAAAGGATACCTATCCAGTACAAAATACTATGCTTAGACTGTTAAAACTTTTCCCACTTTGTATGTGTACTGTGCCGTGCAGCACCCATCCAAAGTGGGAATAAAAGGAGAAATAAAAGCATTTCTCTGTGACAGCGCCTATTTGAAATGGGCGCTGTTATTTGCGGCAAAACCCTGGTCTACTTTTTTTCCTAAGTTGGGTTTTGCGTCAAAAACCTTGGGTGGTTGCATGGTAATGCACATGCACCACCCATGGAACACCCCCTTGGCGCTAAGTAATGCAAAGCAGTGCTATGCTGCTTTGTGTTACTTTCAAGTGATTTTCCAGTGCAAAACATGTTTTGCCCTGGAAAGTAAATTGATAAAGAAAGATCTGTGTCGATTTGCATCAGTTTTGAGACACAACCACAAAACAAAATCTTAGTAAATATACCCTTTTGACTTCAATCCTTTCTTTTTTCTCTTCAATCAATCAATCAATCAATCAAGGCATTTATATAGCGCGCTACTCACCCGGAGGGTCTCAAGGCGCTTGGGGGAGGGGGTTCTGCTACTGCTCGAACAGCCAGTGCTCGAACAGCCAGGTCTTGAGTTGCTTCCTGAAGGAGAGGTGATCTTGGGTCAGGCGGAGGTGGATGGGGAGGGAGTTCCAAGTCTTGGCTGCCAGGTAGGAGAAGGATCTTCCTCCCATGGTGGCTCTACGGATGCATGGAACGGCGGCGAGGGCGTGGCTGGTCGATCGTAGCTGACGGGTGGGAGTGTAGAAGGTCAGGTAGTTGTTGAGGTACCTGGGGCCCAGGTCGTGGAGGGCCTTGTGTGCGTGGGTGAGGAGTCGGAACGTGATTCTCATGCTGACGGGGAGCCAGTGCAGGTCTCTCATGTGTCCGGAGATGTGGCTGTGTCGGGGGATGTCCAGGATGAGTCGCGCGGAGGCGTTCTGGATGCGTTGGAGTCTTTTCTGTAGTTTTGCTGTGGTTCCGGTGTAGAGGGTGTTTCCGTAGTCCAGTCGGCTGGTGACGAGAGCCTGGGTTACCGTCTTCCTGGTTTCGGTGGAGATCCATCGGAAGATCTTTTGGAGCACGCGTAGGATGCTGAAACATGAAGATGAGACGGCGTTGACTTGTCTGGTCATCGAGAGGGAGGAGTCCAGGATGAAGCCCAGGTTGCGTGCGTGGTCCGTTGGTTTGGGTGCGCTGCCCAGGGCAGGGGGCCACCAGGAGTCGTCCCAGGCAGAGGGGGATGGTCCAAGGATGAGGACTTCCGTCTTGTCTGAGTTCAGTTTCAGGCGGCTGTTCATCATCCACTCGGCTACATCTTTCATCCCTTCGTGTAGGTTAGTTCTGGCGGTGGCTGGGTCGTTGGTGAGGGAGAGGATCAGCTGGGTGTCGTCGGCATAGGAGATGATGTTGAGGTTGTGTTGGCGTGCGATGGCTGCGAGGGGGCTCATGTAGACGTTGAAGAGGGTGGGGCTGAGTGATGATCCTTGTGGTATGCCGCAGATGACTTCGGTGGCCTCGGATCTGAACAGGGGGAGGTGGACTCTCTGGGTTCTTCCAGCGAGGAACGAGATGATCCACTCTAGTGCCTTCTCTTGGATTCTGATGTTGCTGAGGCGTTGTACTAGGGTGCGGTGGCAGACAGTATCGAACGCTGCGGAGAGGTTCAGGAGGATGAGGGCCGCTGTTTCCCCGTTGTCGAGCAGGGCTCGGATGTCGTCAGTGGCTGCGATGAGGGCGGTCTCGGTGCTGTGGTTGGCTCGGAAGCCGGACTGCGAGTGATCGAGGGATCCGTTCGTCTCGATGAAGGCGGCAAGCTGACTGTTGACGGTCTTCTCGATGACTTTGGCAGGAAAAGGGAGGAGCGAGATGGGGCGATAGTTCTTGAGGTCGGTGGGGTCTGCTGATGGTTTCTTCAGGAGGGCGCTGAGTTCGGCATGCTTCCAGCTCTCCGGGAAGGTGGCAGTGTTGAAGGAGCAGTTGATGATGTTCTGGAGTTGGGGTGCGATGACGGAGTCGGCCTTGTTGAAGATGTGGTGGGGGCATGGGTCGGTTGGTGATCCGGAGTGAATGGTGTTCATCGTGTGGATGGTGTCTTCGGTGCTGACCGGGGTCCAGGCGCGGAGGGTGCTGGTGGGGCGCGTCGGTTTGGTGGTTGGGTGCGTGGTCTGTGCTCCGAAGCTGTTGTGTATGTCGGCGATCTTGCTGTGGAAGAACGAGGCGAGAGAGTCGCAGAGGTCTTGTGAGGCAGTGATGTCGTTATTTCCTGCGCTGGGGTTGGAGAGCTCTTTGACGATGCTGAAGAGTTCCTTGCTGTTGTGTGCATTGTGGTCTAGTCGTTCCTTGAATGCTGTCTTCTTGGTGGGGTGGATCAGCTGGTGGTGTTTGCGGGAGGCGTGCTTGAGGGCGGTCATGTTGTCTGTGGTCGGGTCTTTGCGCCAGGCTTTCTGGAGGGTGCGGCAGTTCTTCTTGGATTTCTTGAGGTCGTCGTTGAACCAGGAGGCTTTCTTGCTGCCGGGCCTGCTGGGATGGTTTTTCAGGGGTGCGAGGTCGTCAGCGCAGTTGGTGATCCAAGCGAGGTTGTTGGCTGCTTGGTTGGGGTCCGTTGAGCTGGCGGAGGGTTCCGGTTCAGAGATGTGGTGAGCTGGTCGGTGGTGATCTTGTTCCAGTTCCTGCGGGGAACCTGTTGCGGGTGGTCGTGAGTCGTGGTTCTTCTGAAGCTGAAGTGGATACTGACTTCAGCCTCTCATCCTGTTTCACCTTTTCTGCTATACTCCTCCTTTATTTGGAAGTCTGATTGACTTCCTCTCTCTGCTCATTTACTGTTAGAGTCCTGAAAAAACATGGAGAACTGATAGCAGAATATACCGTTCCATTTTTTAAATTTTTTTCATGGTCCTGTTAAATTATATTCTTCAAACAGGAGGAACCGGGAGCTTATAAAGGTCCGGCACAATTGCTCCTAAACTGAATTATAAATGAGGGTGTGCAGTTCCTATTAGAAAACAGGGAAAATAGAAAGCCAGGTCCAGGAAAAAGAGCTCCATATAGGAGCAAATGCCCTCATACACTCCCGAGATGTGTCATGCTTCATCATTTGGGCATGCTCCTTGTCGGTCCGGCACTGCAATGCCCGACAGGCAACCACTATGGGGCTCTTTGCCAGAGATATTTTTTTGGATGCCATATGGTGAAGTGAGGGCGTGTGGGTTGTGTAGTGTATTGTGGTGATTGAAAGTGTTTTAAAATAGGTATAGTGATGCTAAATGTCAATTTATTTAATGAAAATTAGCACACTACCCCAACTAAAAACGTTGTGCTCAATTCAGAAATAATGGTCTTTACTCAACTCAACACATAGTAGTATATAGTCGTCAACATGTTTCTTGCCTCTGGTATCCAGAAGGGTCAATTGGCAGTTCTTCAGGACTTAGTGATGCAAACCTACACTACTTAGTGACCAGAATCTAAGTGTAGAACTCACTGAGAATTAGTAGACAGTCACACAACAGGCCGCAAGACAATTTACCTGGACCTGATCAGAAGTGCCCCTTAAAAAGGATAGACTCGTAACAAGCCGGTTCGAAATACGAACACAGCTCTGCATCAAAGATGCGACTAAGCGCACTGCTCCGCATTTGCCTTCTGGGGCAAGTCTACCTTTATTAAGGGTCACTTCTCCCCAGGGCTAGAAAAGACTGCTTCTGAGGAGTAGTGAGTGCCTACCGAGGGGAGAAAAGACTGCTTCTGATGAGTAGTAAGTGCCTACCGAGGGGGCAAAAAGACTGCTTCTGAGGAGTACTGAGTGCCCCCCAGGAATGAAAAAGACTGCTGCTGAGTAGTAAGTGCCCCCCAGGGATGAAAAAGACTGTGTAGTGAGTGCCTCCTAAGGGGGAGAAGACTGCTGCTGAGAAGTAGTGGGTGCCCCTCAGGGTTGGAAAATACTGCCTCTGATGAGTAGTGAGTGCCCCCCCAGGGATAGAAAAGTCGGATTCTGACGAGTAGTGAGTGCCCCTCCAGGGATAGAAAAGACGGCTTCTGATGAGTAGTGAGTGCCCCCCCCTAGGAATAGAAAAGACAGCTTCTGATGAGTAGTGAGTGTGAGGAAATATAAATTTTATGGTCAAGAAATGTTCCCTAACGTGTACCCCACCGTCTCCATGTACGAACTTAAAGTGCATGTAACTTCCCTCCTGTGCCAGCTATGAAGACGCAAACACATTTGCGTCCAATGTTAACATGTCCTCTTTCAGACCCACCCTGAACGGGTTGAATATTCAGTTTCTAAGTATGCCTTGCCAACGTCTTTTGTGGTGTACTTTACACGTTTTCCAGTCCAGGCGAAGTAGGCCCTGAATTCTGCCATCGAGCCTTTTTCCTGCCTTCAGGGTCTGAAATGCCTCAGCCTGGGCCGGCTCCTGTACCCGTGACCTCTGCCTTACTCCCTGCGCGGCTCACGGCGCTTAGCTCAGCCTGTTGTCTGCCAAGACCGTATTCAACCTTCGAGTTATCTGTTCCGCTCCTCGAAAATACATTCCTGCCTACTAGTTTAAGTAAACATCCTTCCAGCTGCAGAGCAAAGGGCCCGGCCTCACTGTCTCCGTCCGAGAAATTCATAGTCTCTGTTACCATGGTAGGCCCATGCCCCCTCGCATCTCATGCAGACACCTAGACGCTTATACACGCACTCACAGTCAGTATAGAATAGCCTCTGTCCGAGAGACCTTTTCCTTCTAGATAATATGGTTCCCAAACATCAGATACCAGATATGATATAGGAACGAGTTGATCTGACATGCCAGACTTCTGTCTCTTTCCTCTAGTGTAAATGTCAAGTCCCCTGCACCCTCCAACTTTACGTCAAATCACACGTCATGCAGCTGCGCGCGCATCCTAGCTACCGATTCCTGCTGACTCTGCACTATTCTGTCATAGAGCCACCCACTTCTGACACTTACATGTGACGTTTCTAGAACACACCTCTGTGCACGCCTTAGTGCACGCCTTCTGATTACGTATTGCTAACACGTGTGTATCCTTATCTTGTTTCTCTCAGCTGTTACGCCTTCTGCATTGACTTCTACTGTGTATATTAAGTATAAATGTAATGTAATGTCAATAAAGTATGCTCTATCCCTTCCTGCACCCCTGTGGTGGCAGGAATCCGATATCCGGTACCTGACCCATTCCTTTTTAAGGAATAAAACCCCTAAGAACTCTAACACCACGGACTCTGCCTCTTTCTTTCCGATTGAGTTATTTTTGTTTAAGTACTTACCTGCATAGAAATTAAGACGGTAAATCAAATATTTACCACATTATTCTGGCGCCCGAATAGGGACCCCTCCCCCACCCCACGCGCCGGTTGGTGCGTTGCAGCCTTGGTCCCCTGCCACAGTCGTGACGGACACTACGCGTACCCGCAGGATTTCCTGTATCTCCCTCAGGCCTACGGAGGTGACGGAGACTGCGATCAGCACCCAGACGAGGCGGTGAGGAGTGCGGAGGATCCCGACCAGAGCCTAGCCGAAAGAAGCAAGGTCCGAGGTCTCAAGAGGCCCACCTGTTCCGAAGTTCCGAAGTATTCACGTATCGAGTCGAGTCCAGTCCAGTCCAGTCGAGTTTTCCGAGGCCTTCTGTTCCGTGCTTCCCGGTGAGTACCATTGCTGGGGACGCATCTAGACGGGTGCATTATCATGTATCCGGTAAAGACGGGTTTGGGTACACAAACACGGTCTGCACTGTTTTAGACAGTGTATCTGTGCTGTTTAGCAGTACATCTAGCATCCAAGTTCTTGCACTGTTCTCAACAGTGTATCTGTGCTGTTTAGCAGTACATCTAGTATAAAGGGTAGTCATATGTGTTCAAAATGTTTTCATGTGATTAATGTCGTGGTATGAGTGACTGTTTTGTGTACATTACCGTGTTTTTGTGTAACTAGCTGTGTTCAGAAGTAAGTGACAAGTATCGAGTATCCAGTACTAAGTAACAAGATGCCGCTTTTCAATAAGTTAAGACAGATAGGAACTAGGAAAGGGATGCTAGAGGAAGAAATTCCTATCCCCCCTAGGGACACTCCTGGAAATTTTATGTACCACAAGCATGGCTTAGATGCCATACTGTACCTAGATTTATGGGCCGATTATACTAAGCACCTGGAAGAAAGACACAGATGGCCCGTTACAGGAACCTGGGATGCCGAGTGCATCCTGAAAGTAGAAGAAGCGCTATGGAAAAAGAAAGCCAGACAATCTCAGAAAGACGCCATAGAATTTTGGCGTAAAGAATCACATAAACGTGCCGAAAAAGCACTCCGAAGAGAAGACAGACATAGAGAAGAGTCGGATAAAGTCCGAGAAAACGAATTAGTTAATGAGGGGATCCGAGTAAAGGCAGAACAAGTAGACCGCATGCGAAATAACCTTGTAAATGGCATGTACTTAGTGACCGAGGGTTCGCCTGAAGCCACTTCAGAAATACCGAACGATCTGCCACCGCCATTGGTTCCAACTAAAGTAAATCACAGGACTACAAAGGACATATTCCTTGCTTCCTATCTAGATGATGTAGCTCTCGCTTACACCAATCCACCTGCCCAGGTACCACCTGCTGACGGTGACGGAGGTGGCAACCCGCTCCAAGACAATGTCCCGCTCTTACCACAACAAAGTTCACCCGTCCGGAATCCTGTTCCACCTGTTCCTCCACCACTTCCTACACCTAAGATAAATACCCTGAATCCGTTTGGGCCTGACCCTGGAAAGACACCAGTTCAGTTACTTACACAGTCCCCACAGACAAGTCATGCTCAAGCCTCCGCCTCTGGAGGTGCGACAGGGGGTCACCAGACCCCACCACAACAACATAGGTTAAACATAAGGGACATATTAAAGAACCGTACACCCCGAACCTCAAATTTTGACATGCTTAAAGAACCCCTTCCAGTTTGCAGATACGATCCAGTACCCGGTAAAGACGATAGGATGTTATTAGCATCTCTACGCTTACGAAAAGTTACAGATTACTTAATGTTGTTCCCAGGAATGACTGATCACCTAGATAGAATATACCATTTTATCCAGACTGGGGAAGATCCTGACTGTATTAAAGAGGCCCTGGCTCACCAGAAAACTGACACTCAAGGTTGTATACTACGTTTCTTCATAAACTGTCTAATAAGATGTAGATGTAGAGTCCATTTATAACGCGCTAGCAATCGCTCCAAGGAGCATCTCGGCGCCAATATGAGGACAACCAGATGAAAAGGTTGCCTTACTGCTAAGGAGACCATAACCGGGATCACACTAGCGCTCTGGCCATTGAGTCTGGAAGATTGTAAATCCAGGTTTTCAATTGCTTGCGGAACTCAGACTCCTTGTCCAGTGCTCTTAATAGAGGGGGTAGGGCGTTCCATGCTTTGGCACCCAACACCGCTAGGGATTTGCCCCCGCAGGTTTTGAGTCTGAATCTAGGGATGGTCAAAAGATTGGCATTGGAGGATCTTAGTGCGCGGTTTGGACAGTATTTTACAAATTTATTTCTTAGGTAAGTGGGGCCTGAATTATGCACAGCGCGAAAAGTGATAGTTAAAACTTTGTGGAGGACCCTTTTAGTTATAGGCAGCCAGTGTAGTGCATTGAGGGCTTTGGTTGCTGAGGATCTTCTTGGCCATTTCAGAACCAGCCTTGCAGCTGCATGCTGCACCATCTGGAGTTTATGGGTAACCATCTTATTGGTGCCAGCGTACAGGCTATTGCAGTAGTCAATACGGGAGGTGACTAATGCAATCGTAACAGTTTTCCTTGCTTCGAGGGGCAGCAGGTCGAAGAACTTTCTAAGCATTTTTATTACCCCGAAACAGGTGCCTGCCACTTTTGACGCTTGATGTTTGAAGGATAGATCGGCGTCAAACTGTACCCCAAGGTTGCGAGCCGAGGAGGTAGTGTGAGGTGGAATTTCTGCCTTCTCAGGCCACCACAGTCTGGGGATGAAATCATTATTTGAGCCTATGGGCATGATCTCGGTCTTTCCTGTGTTGCATTTTAGGTGGTTTTTCCGCATCCACTCAAAGGTGGCCGTTAGGCAGCACTTAAGCTTTTCCTCCCAGGCCTGGTTGTCTTTGTCCATGACCAGGATCAGTTGGGTATCGTCGGCATATGCTATTACATCTATGCCGTAGGACGATATCAGCTGAAACAGGGGTGCGGTGTAAACATTAAACAATGTCGGACTCAGACTGGAGCCCTGAGGTACTCCCGTTGACAGTGGCTTCTCGCTGGAACGGAATTCTCCCAGAGTCACCACTTGTCTCCTGTCACTAAGGAAGTTTTTTATCCACTCTAAGGCAATACCTTTAATGCCAGATGTTATTAGCCGGTCTATTAAGATGGCATGTGAGACCGTGTCGAAGGCCGCCGACAGGTCTAATAGTATCAGGACGGCCTTCTTGCCTTGGTCTAGAGCTGAGCGGATAGTTTCCGTAGTGAACAGGAGAGCCGATTCGGTGGAATGCTGGGTTCTAAAGCCAGCCTGATTGGGGTGCCATACTTCATTATTTTCCAAGAAAAGTGTCAGCTGTTTGTTCACTGTAGACTCAGTGATTTTACACAAAGCTGGAAGTAATGAAATCGGACGTAGATTGGATAGTGTGGAGGGGTCGGGAAGTTGTTTTTTTTGTAAGGGTTTTACAGCTGCCAGTTTCCACTCGGGGGGGACATAGGCGGTGGACAGAGAGTTGTTAACGATAACATTTATGTCCGGGTTGACAATATCCGCAATAAGATGTAAGAGTCCTATAGGACATGGATCAAATGGTGATCCTGATTTGGTTGCCAGGATGGCCTTTTTTGTCTCTTCCAGGCTGATTGTGCGGAAAGCTGTAAGCTGGGTGACTTCCTGCCTAGTTTCGTCCTCACATATTTGATCAAAGCTGGGAGCCTCAAAGTCTTTCGTTAGACCCTTAACCTTTTCCTCAAAAAAGTCTGCGATGGAGTTGCATAGCATTTGAGAGGGGGGGGATGTCCTGTGTTAGACATTTGGGTTTACTAAAATCTTTTACAATATTAAAAATCGCCTTCTGTTTACAATTGGCTGTTGCTATGGCTGACGTGAAATACTTTGTTTTAGCCTGTTTGATTAAGGCATGATACGCTTTCTTGGTCTTTTTATATTTGCTGCGTTCTGCGCAGAGGTAGTTCTTACGCCATCTACGTTCAGCCCGTCTTAGTTCCCCCTGTTTATTTTTGAGCTCTAGGTCAAACCAAGGGGCAGATCTTTTCTTATTCCCGGGTTTGAGCTTGCGTCTTCCCTGTCCGGTCATATTTTTTAGTTCTGTCATCCATTCCCTAAAGGTGTTTAGGTTTGGGGGTCCGGGTAACTTAGTTCTACACTCTCTGGCTATTGGTATTAATTCTGGATGCTTCATGGTGGCCTTCCAATCCTCGTGTCTGGCCTGGTTGCTTTTGCAAGTATTGTTTTTGTTGGCATTAGTCTCTGGTGTAATCGAAAAAGGCATTAATACATGATCAGTCCATATTTGGGGTTTCAGCTGGTCTATTGTTAAGGTGTCTAAGTTGGTAGCAATACAATCAATCGTGTGTCCCGCCTCGTGAGTGGCTGGAGTATCACGTATTTTAAGACCCAATACTTCCATGGTTTCTCTGAAGGAGGCAGTAGGTGCCTCAATTATAGACTCAAGATGAATATTTACATCCCCCAACAAGGTGAAGTTTGAATATCTGAGTATCAGTGGGCTTAGCGCTTCTCCCACACTTCCTAAAAAGTCAGTGCTAGTACCGGGTGGGCGGTAAATTAATGCCCCAGAGAAAGAGAAGTTGTCATGAATTTTAATACTAAAGGCCATCCCTTCCGCCCCTTTTAAATCATGGAGTTCCGTCATGACACACCCAAAGATATCTCTGTGTATGATAGCCACTCCCCCTCCCCGTTGCTCGTTGCCTCTGTCAACCCTCTGGATACCATACCCTAAAGGTAGGGCATGTACCAGATCAGGAGTGCACCAGGGTTTGAGCCAAGTCTCTGTAATAAAGAGACAATCTAGGTTGTCGTCTATGAGGAGGTCATATATGTGCTGGGCGTGTCTTGGTAAAGATCTAGCATTTATTAAGCCCGCTTTTAAGGTATGGGTGGGGGGGTATGTATTGTAAGGGCGGATACCTGAGACCATGATAATGCGACATGGCATTTATGGCAGCTCACCGGACCTATCCAGTCCGAAGGGTCTAGGTTGTGGTAGTCACAATCGTGGACTGGTTGTAGGGCTAATAGTTGTTGCCTGCTGTAAGTGTCTTTACTGATCCCAGCAGAGTCCTTAGCCCTATGCCCGGCCCGTGCGCGGACGGGCGCAGACGGGCAGGACTCTGGCTTGACTCCGGCGCGAGTCCGGCGCGTCCGCTGATCGCGTCCGCTGCGCGAAGTCATGGCTGTCTATTTTTATAGCGGTGACTCTCGCCCCTAAGGAAGGCTCGCCCTACCTAAGATGGCCGCCGCAATAGTTCTACCCTTGCCAGCCGGTAAAACAGCCCTGAAATCGGCTGTACTGTCTGGGGGAGGCAGCGCTCTGCAGGAAGAGTGCACCCAGTCAATTTAAAAGGTCAGTTTTTTAAAATAATGTTTCTGCCCGAAAATCGGCCGAAACACCACAGCGTCGCGCTAATTCAGCGCGCTGGTGCAGGGGGGAGAGGACACAAAGGGCAAGTGAAAAGCAATGAACAAATGTATTTTAAAAAGATAGCAGGAGAGAAAGAATGACCGCCCGGCTCAAGCCTCAGGCGAAATTAGCAGTAATGGTAAGCCAAAGTCCTTCTTTCCTCTTTATAGCGGTGACTCTCGCCCCTAAGGAAGGCTCGCCCTACCTAAGATGGCCGCCGCAATAGTTCTACCCTTGCCAGCCGGTAAAACAGCCCTGAAATCGGCTGTACTGTCTGGGGGAGGCAGCGCTCTGCAGGAAGAGTGCACCCAGTCAATTTAAAAGGTCAGTTTTTTAAAATAATGTTTCTGCCCGAAAATCGGCCGAAACACCACAGCGTCGCGCTAATTCAGCGCGCTGGTGCAGGGGGGAGAGGACACAAAGGGCAAGTGAAAAGCAATGAACAAATGTATTTTAAAAAGATAGCAGGAGAGAAAGAATGACCGCCCGGCTCAAGCCTCAGGCGAAATTAGCAGTAATCAGAACGATACAGGCCTGGGGTAGACCAGGACGAAATGCATGCACTAAACAAATGGGGCCAGAACATAGCCGAGGGAAAACACGATAAACAGAATTGTATAGCAAGTATGTACAAAAAGATCAGGAAAGAAGTAGTAGAGATACACGAAAGAAAGAAACAAGAAAGTGAAGCAGATAACGATCGGCTTGATTCCTCCGAGGAGGACGACCGAGAGGAACCGGAACAACAATCTAAAGAAATGATAGCGTACGTAGGTAAGGGAAATTACCTTAGAAAAGGTATTCGCCCAGAAAGCAAGAGAGTTTTTCTGTCTGGTATATCAAAACCGAATTCTTCTGAATATCTGTTTCAAGATACCGATAAAATGCTTCAAGAACGAATGGGGTACCACGTACTAAATTCTATGGATGAACAAGAACTAGCCCGGTCAGCAGTACTGTGGGCTGACAATCCTAGCATATACAATGATGATACTGTAGCACAGACATTTCTGAACCTTTCCCCAGACGAGCAGAAATTAGCGAGTGTATACATGATTCAGCATCTTCTCACGTTATACAGAAACGAACATTCGGACCCAGGTCCCTTACCTGATACATTAGAAGCACTACTTATGAATAGATGGAGAGGCCTAAGTACCAAGTTGATTCAAATAATTCTAGAGCAACGACACAGATATAACGCTTTCTTAGGCCCACAACATGTTTCAGCTCCGCCCCCAGAGAGAAAAATGTTTCATTTGGAGCATTTGGACAGACAGAATCCTTTACGAGAAGTACACCCAGTTATGGGTGCCGATAATACCCTGAAACGCGTGTATGTGTACACACCTTTGACAAAGTTAGAATTGTTAGAAATGAAGAAACTAGTACCCTGTCACGATAAAGACCCTGCAGGTTTTCACCGAGAACTAAAGGATATGTTACTCATGGGAGACTACACATATACGGATATTATGAAATTGTTGAAAGTACTGTTGCCTACTGGCATCTATGAGAAACTCAAAGAAAAAGAATGGGAGGTGGGAGATAAAAAGATTATATGGGCTGAAATAGAAGACGAGGAAAAAATTCGTACTCCAGGGCTAGGCCTTGGGGAGAAAGCTAAAGCATTACCAGGATTGATAGTACAGGTTTTGCCAAGATTATTGACAACTAAAAAGGAAGACTGGGACGCGATCTCAGCCTGTAAACAGAAACACGATGAAGATACTAGTGACTTCTATTCAAGATTCGAGAAATGTTTCATTATTAATAGTGGCCTGAAACCAAGTAGCGAGTCATACCCACACCTTTTTGTAAGTAAATTAGTAGAAAATTCCCTAACACAGGTTAAGAATCGTGTATATAAAGTCGAAAGTACATGGCAAGCAAATACGCCATCCCAGATGTTACAAATGTTACAATATCATCAGAACAGAATTAGAGAAGAACAAGAACATGAACAAAGACGTATGAAAGACACGAAAATGAAAATACTAGTTGCCCAGTCAGTCCCAGCTGACGGTCAGAAAAAGGGTGGGACGCAGACAAATAATTCAGCAGCTCCTGTTAAGGGACATGCAACTATTGCAAGCAGCCAGGCCACTACGTAAATGAATGTCCAGTCCTGAAACACAATATAGCGACAGGTAAAACTAAAGAAAGACCGCGTCAGCCTAGACAAGACCAGGTCCAGCCACAGACTTCACAGAACACACAGCCCATACATGCTTCATCACACACCGCCCAGACCGTAGCGGTATCACAGCCACAGCCCATTGCCGCGACTCAGCAAGTTTCACAGCAAATGTACCAGTATGCCCAATCTGATTATCCCGATTATCAGCGATACACATGAAACAGCCTAGAGAGGGAGGTTGGCTTGCCCCTTATCGAGATTCCTGTAGATCAAGAGGGTCCTTACGTACATAGTCAGGTATTGGGAAAAGACAGAAAGTTTTTAATTGACACAGGGGCAAGCCGCACAACAATCAGCCATGATGAAGTCCCAGGGGCACCCCTCTCAGGCTCACAGAATGTTTCCCTTGGTTTTTCAGGACAGCCTATTGTAAATGAAGTATCAGAACCCGTCCCCTTAGCAGTAGGTCCATTATCACGTGTTACAGACTTGTTACTCACGAAATCATGTCCAGAAAACTTGTTAGGAATAAAGACACTGAAGGCTCTAGGAGCTGTGATATGTTGTTCTCCGGAAGGAGTTAGACTTTTTCTGCGTGACTTTAAGGGTCACTATGTATTACGAGACTTTGATGTCAGATTGAAAAATGTACCGGAACACCTGTGGGCACAAGGCCCAACCGATGTAGGTTGTATGCACATTACACCATACCGTGTTACACTCAAACCAGGAGTTGTTTTACCCCGAATCAGACAATACAAGTTACCACCCGATGCTGTAGTGGCTTTACTGGAAATCATTGAAGAGCTTATTGCCCAAGGAGTGGTCGTAGAAACCGACTCCAATATCTGTAATTCCCCTATTATTCCGATTCTCAAACGTACTGATCCCAATGCACCGCCAGTATATCGGCTGGTGATTGATTTACGAGAACTGAATAAATGCATTGTTCCACAGTACCCTGTGGTTCCCGACATCTCATCTTTATTGACTGCTATTGATTCAGAAGCGACGTTCTTTACTGTAATTGACCTCAAGAACGCCTTCTTCAGTGTGCCCATCGATCCAGAGAGCCAATATCTCTTCGGATTCAGTTTAAATGGACGCAGTTTCAAATTTTCACGCGCACCTCAAGGATTCACAGAAAGCCCCAGCATCTATAGCCAAGCACTGAAAAGACAACTTGATTGTATCCAAATGCCAGTTAACACTGCCTTATTGCAGTACGTCGATGATCTGCTGATCACCGCACGAAGTGAACCTGAATGTGAACAAGCATCATTGACAGTTTTACATTTTTTGGCCGACAAGGGACACAAGGTGTCTCCTTCGAAGCTACAATTCTGTGTTCAGCAAGTTGTGTACTTGGGTCACTTGCTGTCCAAAGTGGGGAGACAGCTCACTCCTGACCGCATCCAGTTAATTGTAAATATGCCACAACCTCAGACACAAAAGGAAGTGCGGGCCTTTATAGGCCTCACCTCGTACTGCAGACAATGGATTCCCCAGTATGCATTTCTAGCTAAACCACTCATTCAGTTGACAACACAGGAGGCAGCGACTTCGACTGCCCTTCCTTGGACTCAGGAACATACACAGGCTTTTGAGGAATTAAAGAAAGCTTTATGTCAAGCACCAGTTCTAGCGACACCATGTTACAGCAAACCCTTTACACTTTTTGTTACAGAACGTGATGGTACAGCATTGTCTGTCCTCACTCAAGACCAAGCAGGTTCACATAAGCCTTGCGCTTATTTTTCGAGTACATTGGATTCAGTAGCCCAGGCACTCCCTGCGTGCTTAAAGTCAGTTGCAGCGACAGCCTTAGCAATCAGACAGAGCGACTCAATTGTATTAGGACATCCATTGACAGTACAAGTTCCACATTCTGTAGAGGTCCTTCTAAACCGAACCCAGACTCAACACTTGACTATAGCACGATTGACAGGTTATGAATTGACACTATTCCAGCCCCACATAGAAATCAGACGCTGTAACATTCTAAATCCTGCTACATTGTTACCCTCCATTATAATAGATTCAGCCCCGCATGATTGTATGGAGATAATTAATGCAGTAACAAAGCCCCGACGAGACTTAGCAGATGTTCCACTGACCAACCCAGACCTGACACTTTATGTGGACGGTTCATGCATGAGAACAAGTACAGGAGAGTTAGTGGCCGCGTACGCAGTAACCACTGAAACCGAAGTCAAAGAAACACATCGTATTGACACACTGTCCGCTCAAGCAGCAGAGCTCATCGCTCTGACCCGAGCCTGTATACTAGCCAAGAACAGAAATGTTAACATATACACTGATTCTCGTTATGCTTTCGGAGTCGTACACGACTTCGGAATGTTATGGCAAGAACGAGGTTTCTTGACTTCCCACGGAGCCAAGATTCAACACGGTCTCCTCATTCAAGCACTGTTAGAAGCAATACATCTGCCTTCGGGCATATCCATCATGAAGTGTAAAGCACATACTAAAGTTACAGACTCTGTTTCCCAGGGTAATGACCTGGCAGATCAAACAGCAAAACATACAGCATTGACTCACACCCAGACAACTGATGTAACAAAGATTATAGTGCCGACACATTGTATGACTGTTAAGGATCCCACACTAGATGTAATCGATATTCAGACACATGCCACTTCAGATGAAATCAAGAAATGGACTGAACTAGGAGGGATCCAGACAGATCAGGGATGGATGACGAAGGGAAAATCTACATGGTTTCTCCCCGACTCTATGGTCCAAGTCATAATAAATACCGCACATAGTCCAGCCCATCTGGGAGAAAAAGCCATGTTAGACAGTTTACAGAATCTCTGGTACAACAAACATTTACGAGCAGCAGCAAAACAGAAAGTGCGTACTTGCATGATCTGTTGTCAGTTCAATCCAGGAAAAAGCGTCCCTGTAGAGCAAGGTGGATTTCATCCTCCCGATCACCCTTTTGAAGTCCTCCAGATGGATTATATCCAGATGGACCGATGTTGAGGATTCAAGTATGTCCTCGTAGTTGTTTGTGCACTTTCCCGTTGGACCGAAGCATATCCAGTCCCAGACTACACTGCTCCGACCACTGCCAGGCAGCTGGTTCGAGAATTCTTCCCACGGTACGGCTTGCCTCGCATCGTGTACTCAGATAACGGACAGCCCTTCTCGTCCGAGCTCATGAAGCAGGTTTCACTCCTGCTAGGATACCAGTGGAAATTCCATTGTGTCCGACATCCCGAGGCAGCTGGCCTTGTAGAAAGGCATAATCAGACACTGAAAACGCGTCTTGCTAAAGTTTGTAAAGAGAAAGGGGTCGACTGGATAGTCGCCCTGCCAGTTGCATTATTCTACATGAGGATGGTTCCTCATTCGAGATCAGGGCTATCCCCGTATGAGGTGGTCTTTGTCAGGCCACCAAATATGTGGGGGACGCCCATGCCTAAGAAAATAACTGATGTTGATTGCAATATGCTGACAGATTACCTTGCCTCCTTGATGTCTGCACTCCAATCATGTCGTTCACAGGTTGCCGCAGCCTTTCCGACAACACTGATGTAAAGCCACACGATGTCCGCCCTGGCGATATTGTGCTGATTCGCAACTTCGATAGGAGGAGTCCGCTGGAGCCCCGCAGGCAGGAGCCGAAGCTCGTCCTTCTGACCACGAGGACCGCTATCAAGGTTGAAGGCCGAAAGGGGTGGATCCACACGAGTCATATAAAAAAATGCAATGAACTTTTACCAGAAACTGACTCCTCCACCCTCTCAAAGGACTGCCCAGAATCTAGTGACTTTAAAGTTCCCAAAAGAGAGAAAACTCCGCAAGAGGAGTACAAAACAAAACTACAATCTAGTAAGTCAGACAGTTTAATTGTTTAAGTCCTCCCCTAGGTGAATCGGTTAAATTAGTTTCTGACATGTATCCCCTAGATCGAGATAGAGAGAGAGAGAGACAACTCAAGAAACGTGCACATTGTAAATCACTCCGTAGTCACTGTATAGTGACATTATTGATTTTGTTTTTTCTAAGCCTTCTGATTATTGCTGCTAGTATATTGCTGCCTGTATATTACCCTATCTTCAAGCATACACAATCTGCTTACAATGTCTCTGCCGAACATTCTTTTAGTGAATTACCCTTACATGAGTTATCTTACAGACTTGCGCTGCGCAACAATACATTCATTAGTATGTTACATCACTCCCATCAGACTAACAATGCTACCAACTGTTGGATATGTGGTCGACTCCCGCCCTACCAGAAATACAAGGGAGTTCTGCCTCTTTTTCCATACCCGTTCACTCACAATGGCTCCTGTGGTGCATGGTTCAGATTAATTAATTCTTTAGATTCTGATATTGCTATTTTCGAAGGAAATTGGGTTTGGGGAAATCTGAACTTAGTTCTACTTAACGCCTGCTACCCTGACAAGAAGGGACTTCCCACTAGGACAGGAACCGATCTAGAAAATGAAGTATATGGATTAGGCAATTACACAATTAACCTCATGATTCTTACTGTTGAATCCGAAGCTGCACCAGTTCTCCCTGCTATGTCAGTATTACCAGTCACTGGTGATTTATGTCTCAGAAAGAAGGGTTCAGTACACTTAGGTCATAGTAAATGTACCACTGTGATCGAATTCAGTGATCAGGGCAGGTCTACATTTAGAGCTACTCGTCATTCCTACTTTGTTTGTGGCCATACCGCATACATACGCTTACCTCTAGATTGGGATGGTACCTGTTACATTGCCTTCCTTCTGCCCCCTGTTTTCCTAGCTCCTCCTGATTATCACAGAAATACAAATCTAGTAAACAGTAGACTCAGAAGAGATCTCCCGATTGTCGACTATACTGAAACGGCATGGGAGCAATATACAGACTTTAATAAAGGTTTCTTCCCCTACTTAGGTGCTGTTTTTAATAGTAAACTGATACGTAAATTAACTAGAACCCTCGAAGCAGTAGTGAATGAAACTACCTCCGCCCTAGGCAACTTAACAGAAGAGCAGTCCGCTATGCGGGTTGTTGTTCTTCAGAATCGTCTTGTTATTGACGTCATCTTGGCAGATAGAGGCGGAGCTTGTAAGGTCATCGGGTCAAGTTGCTGTGTTTTCATTCCAGAAAACGCGCCAACTGTATATAAAGCTATCACACGTCTTCATAAAATTGCAAGTTTGATACATCAGAATCCAGGCACCTGGACTTGGTCCGGTTGGTTCTGGACAACGTTGACTGCTTGGGGATGGAAGATTCTATCCTTCCTAGGCGTTGGTCTTCTCATAGTATTCAGTTGTTGCCTATGTCTACAATGTGGGCCAGCGATTTGCGGTCTGTGCGCCACGTCATGTATTCCGCATTCCAGTTTTCATGCAAAACGCGAAAAGAAGAAAGAAGAGCAAATGATGTTACGTGAACAGACTGATCGGTTCATGAGGATCGATATATCATGAAGGGCCCGTAGGGAACAAGGAGGGAATGAGGAAATATAAATTTTATGGTCAAGAAATGTTCCCTAACGTGTACCCCACCGTCTCCATGTACGAACTTAAAGTGCATGTAACTTCCCTCCTGTGCCAGCTATGAAGACGCAAACACATTTGCGTCCAACGTTAACATGTCCTCTTTCAGACCCACCCTGAATGGGTTGAATATTCCGTTTCTAAGTATGCCTTGCCAACGTCTTTTGTGGTGTACTTTACACGTTTTCCAGTCCAGGCGAAGTAGGCCCTGAATTCTGCCATCGAGCCTTTTTCCTGCCTTCAGACTCTGAAATGCCTCAGCCTGGGCCGGCTCCTGTACCCGTGACCTCTGCCTTACTCCCTGCGCGGCTCACGGCGCTTAGCTCAGCCTGTTGTCTGCCAAGACCGTATTCAACCTTCGAGTTATCTGTTCCGCTCCTCGAAAATACATTCCTGCCTACTAGTTTAAGTAAACATCCTTCCAGCTGCAGAGCAAAGGGCCCGGCCTCACTGTCTCCGTCCGAGAAATTCATAGTCTCTGTTACCATGGTAGGCCCATGCCCCCTCGCATCTCATGCAGACACCTAGACGCTTATACACGCACTCACAGTCAGTATAGAATAGCCTCTGTCCGAGAGACCTTTTCCTTCTAGATAATATGGTTCCCAAACATCAGATACCAGATATGATATAGGAACGAGTTGATCTGACATGCCAGACTTCTGTCTCTTTCCTCTAGTGTAAATGTCAAGTCCCCTGCACCCTCCAACTTTACGTCAAATCACACGTCATGCAGCTGCGCGCGCATCCTAGCTACCGATTCCTGCTGACTCTGCACTATTCTGTCATAGAGCCACCCACTTCTGACACTTACATGTGACGTTTCTAGAACACACCTCTGTGCACGCCTTAGTGCACGCCTTCTGATTACGTATTGCTAACACGTGTGTATCCTTATCTTGTTTCTCTCAGCTGTTACGCCTTCTGCATTGACTTCTACTGTGTATATTAAGTATAAAAGTAATGTAATGTCAATAAAGTATGCTCTATCCCTTCCTGCACCCCTGTGGTGGCAGGAATCCGATATCCGGTACCTGACCCATTCCTTTTTAAGGAATAAAACCCCTAAGAACTCTAACACCACGGACTCTGCCTTTTTCTTTCCGATTGAGTTATTTTTGTTTAAGTACTTACCTGCATAGAAATTAGGACGGTAAATCAAATATTTACCACAAGTGCCCCCCTAGGGATAGAAAAGACAGCTTCTGATGAGTAGTGAGTGCCCCCCTCAGCCTCTAGAGATGGAAAAGACTACTTCTGAAGAGTGGTGAGTACCCTTCCCCACCAGACAAGAAAAGACTGCTGCTGAGGGGTAGTGAGTGCCACCCTCCGGATGGAAAAGACTGCTGCTGAGGAGTAGTGAGTGCGCCCCTCCGGATGGAAAAGACTGTTGCTGAGGAATAGTGGGTGTCTTCTAGCGTTGGAAAGACTACTGCTGGGGAGTAATGGGTGCCCCCCGACAACCGGGGGGGGGACTGCTGCTGAGCAGTAGTGAGTGCCTACCAGGGATGGAAAACATTGCTGCTAAGAAGTAGAGAGTGCCCCCCAGGGATGGAAAACACTGTTGCTATGGAGTAGTGAGTGCCCCCCCAGGGATGGAAAAGACTGCTGCTGAGGAGTCGTGAGTCCCCCCTAAGGATGAAAATACTACTGCTGGGGATTAGTGAGTGCCCTCCAGGGATGAAAAGGACTGCATAGTGAGTAGTAGTGAGTGCTCCCTCACCCCCCGGAATGGAAAAGACTGCTGCTGAGTAGTAGTTAGTGCCCCCAGGGATGGAAAACACTGCTGCTAAGGAGTAGCGAGTGCCCCCAGGGATCGAAAACACTGCTGCTGAAGAGTAGTGAGTGCCCCCCATGGATGGAAAATACTGTTGCCGAGGAGCAGTGGGTGCCCCCAGGGATGGAAAAGATTGCTGCTGAGGAGTAGTGTGCCCCAAGCCCCCCCCCCCCCTGGGATGGAAAAAACTGCTGCTGGAGAGTAGTGTGTGCCCCCTCCCTCGGGAATGGGAAAGACTGCTGCAGAGTAGTGAGTGCCCCCCCTGGGATGGATACGATTGCTGCTGAGGAGTCATGAGTGCCCCCCAGGGATGAAAAAGACTGCGTAGTGAGTAGTAGTAAGTGCCCCCCAGGGATGGAAAAGACTGCTGCCGAGGTGTAGTTAGTGTAGTCAGTGCCCCCAGGGATGGAAAATACTGCTGGCGAGGAGCAGTGGCTCCCCCCCAGGGGTGGAAAAGACTGCTGCTTAGGAATAGTGGGTGCCCCCAGGGATGGAAAAGATTGCTGCTGATGAGTAGTGGGTTACCCCTCCCCCCAGGGATGGAAAATACTGCTGAACAATAGTGAGTGCTCCCTAGGGATGGAAAAGTGGAAAAGACTGCTGCTGAAGAGTAGCGAGTGCCACCCTCCCTCCACCCCAACCCCCACCCAGGGATGGAAAAGACTGCGTCTGAGGAGGAGTGGGCGGTCCGACAGAAACAGAGAAGCGGCTGCCGATCGGGAGTGGGTGGGGGCGCACTAGTGTGGTCGCTGTGCTTCTCATATACAAACAATGCGTCGGTACTGAGCAGGATGCACTTAGAGGGGGCCTAAACAGAAATAGCTGGAGTGTGCTTTGGCTCAGGGGAGTGTGGGTAAACTCACTGTGTGGGGTGCCTCGTGCCTCCACAGGAATAGAAAGTGCTCGGTGTTAGGATAAGAAAACATTGCATGCTGAGATCGAGTAGAAACGGGTGCTTTAAAACTGAAATGCAGCCTGCAGTGCCTAAGCAGGCCTAGAAGGGCTTCGGGTCAGGGGCGGGGCGCTCTGTGTCGTCTGTGATTCAGGAGGGCCCTGAACTATGGGAGTGGTGCATACGGTGGGGCGATCCCAGGACCCAACCAGCTTTTGAGATGCACAGGGTGTGTCAGTCACCATGTAGGGTACCAACCAGATACAGAAGGGGTGCTTCGAGTCAGGAAGCCTCTGCGCGGATACCTTTTTTCATCAATGTGTTAAAATGCCAAACCAGTTAGTGATAAAGCTACAGTGTATGCCACATAATGCCTTTAATCCAATAAAACTCAATGCAATACGCGTTTTCTTGCCACATTATACGGATGCCAATTGCCACTTAACTTAGACTATCCTGCGGAATAATGTGGTCCACTAATGCCATATAAATCCACTCCAGTAGCCCTGTAAATATACACGCGTGCGTGCGAGCACACACACACACAGATAAAGCACATCCGTATTTTATGTATAGTGAGTGCATGCATTATTAGCAACACTTATATAAACATATACATGCACTATAGGCAGAGAAACATGTTTGCACATACAAATATGCGCACACTTCTACAAGTAAACTAGCCCACATACATATACTACCAACCTCTTACATAATACATACATATAGCATATAAAGGACCTACATTCACATATGTATAAATGCAGCACTTACATAAACACACATATACACATACAGTACATGCTTTCCCTTATACACTTACATATGCCCACGTGCAATTACAACCAACCTCTGGCATAATACTTCCCAAACATAATGTCCTACATTCACATATATACATACATACGTCAGTTACAGCAACACGTAAATACCCAATCATGCAGTAGACGCACACTACCACGCACGCACATCAAAATGAAGACTACATTTGCACAAACACGCACATAGGACACGCACACCGACACTCTCTAACGCCGCGCCTTCCTCCTTCCCCCTCAGTGGGTGGGCGAAGGCCCGGATCACTCCGCCTTGCCTCCTCAGGTGCAGTAACGAGCGCCTGTCACGGCCCCGGGGGCGCTGGCGGAGGGCTCGCGGCAGCTGAGGGGGCGGCTCTGGCGCAGCGGCGCCTACGCAGATTCTGTCTTTGTTGGCGGCTCTGCGTCAGACGTCCGCGACGCTCCTCGTGAGGCGGCTCGAGGGCGTCCTTCCTCACCGAGCAGGCGGGAGGAACAACTTCAAAGAAGAGATATCCTTGGTGCTGAAACATGTCAGCTCTGGCGCTGAGGGACACTACAGCCGCCACGTAATGAAGATGTATTTTTAGGGACCCAAGACGTGAGGAGATACTACCCTGCACGGTTTCCAATACAAACAGGGGCGTTACTCAACGCAAGGCCAAGCAGCCCCTGCGATGAAAGGGGGTTAGGTTATTCTTCAGGGTGGGGGTGAAGGGGGGATGTTCTACCCAAAGCCAATGCGTATCTGTAGGATAAAGAAGTCTCGGGTGCCCCTCTTCATATTCTGCAGCTGGGCCGCATCATTTTGCGTCACGCTACTTTGGCGCACTGGTCTGCTGCACAGGCCAGAGTGTCCGAATAAGCACTTCGGGGCAGATTTACAATAACTGGCGCATCCCCAGGGATGCCCCAGTTATTGTGCGCCGCAGCTCCGCCACCCATGGTGCGCCGCATTTACAATGCGGCGCACCATGGGGCAAAAACGGCACAGATGCGTGACGCGTGTGCAGGGCTTTACAACGTGACGCATCTGCCTAGATGTGTCACGTTGTAAATGGGTCGCAGGGATGCGCCACGTTTACGCCGCCGTTGTGTGACGCAACGGCGGCGCAAGTCCGACATAAATCTGCCCCAGTGTATGGCACTTTACACTTACCCTGGTTCTTTACGCCTACCCTCAGTACACCACGAGGCTGGTGGCATGCCGCACAATATCGGTTTCCACCATAGAGCGGGCTTTCTGATGACACGTCTAGGTAAAAGTACCCCAGGCAGTGTCCGCCTGATAACCAGCATTTTCGCCGTTTCTGATTCTACCTCTCCGGGTTTGGAAAAAGGGAGGAATTTAGGCGGAATTCCCTGCACATCATACTTTTCTTGGTAAGGGCATTAAGAAATGCAATGAATAAGGAATTCACATACTGTCTGCCACTGTCAGGGCCTGTCATTGGATATGGTAATTACGTTACCTTATTACAATGGCCTGCCATTGTTTATGGAAACTTTCTCAGTAGGGAAACTTGAGCCTGGAACCTGACTGCCTGCTAGGGGGGCATCCTGACAGGCGCTATAGACAAACTTCTGGCTTGGGAAGTTGTTTTGTAATGCACTGTCAGGCAGTGGGGCTGGAACCATTTTCAAAGTGGGGCGCAGGTGCTTTCGTTGATATTATCGGTACAAAAGGGGGTGGTGATGGACGGAGCATCTGAATCAATCAAACACTCACACCCAGTCAAACGATCTGGGTTTAATCCATCACTGTTCTTTAGCCCACTCTGCCACCCCACTTCAGACATGGCTATATGCAAATCAGTCTGACCCTGTGCCTCATGGGAACAGTCCAACCCGAACTGCCAAGCCATGTCTTCCCTGGACTGGAAACAAGCTTCCGAGGACCGGTTTCTGGAATTCCAGCCGTCTTCAGCCCGTCTTGCTTGAATCCAGTGGCAAAGTGAGCAAGGGACTCACGTCTGAGCATACCCTGCCACACTTATGGCGGCCAAAAGCGGTACAAAAGGGGGTGGTGATGGACGGAGCATCTGAATCAATCAAACACTCACACCCAGTCAAAAGATCTGGGTTTAATCCATCACCGTTCTTTAGCCCACTCTGCCACCCGAGTTCAGACATGGCTATATGCAAATCAGTCTAACCCTGTGCCTCATGGGAACAGTCCAGCCCGAACTGCCAAGCCATGTCTTCCCTGGACCGGAAACAAGCTTCCGAGGACCGGTTTCTGGCATTCCAGCCGCCTTCAGCGCTGTTTCGCTTTGTTCGCCCTAAGTTGGCAGGGTATGCTCGGACGTGAGTCCCTTGCTCACTT
The DNA here is from genome assembly GCF_964263255.1 of Lissotriton vulgaris. NCBI lineage: Eukaryota > Metazoa > Chordata > Amphibia > Caudata > Salamandridae > Lissotriton > Lissotriton vulgaris. The sequence continues at coordinate 117,387,342 of NC_141699.1, forward strand.
GGCCACTGGATTCAAGATAGTCTGGCTGATGAGTATTATGAATCCGAAACCGGTCCCAGGATGCTTGTTTCCGGTCCAGGGAAGACATGGCTTGGTAGTTCGGGCTGGACTGTTCCCATGAGGCACAGGTTCAGACTGATTTGAATATGGCCATGTATGAACTGGGGTGGCTGAGTGAGCTAAAGAATGGTGATAGATTAAACCCAGATCAGTTGACTGGGGGTGAGTGTTTGATTTGCTCAAGCGCTCCGTCCATCATCCCCTTTTGTTTCGCTTTGTTCGCCCTAAGTTGGCAGGGTATGCTCAGACGTGAGTGCCTTGCTCACTTGGCCACTGGATTCAAGATAGCCTGGCTGATGAGGATTATGAATCCGAAACCGGTCCCAGGATGCTTGTTTCCGGTCCAGGGAAGACATGGCATGGTAGTTCGGGCTGGACTGTTCCCATGAGGCACAGGGTCAGACTGATTTGCATATGGCCATGTCTGAACTGGGGTGGCTGAGTGAGCTAAAGAATGGTGATGGATTAAACCCAGATCAGTTGACTGGGGGGTGAGTGTTTGATTTGCTCAAGTGCTCCGTCCATCATTCCCTTTTGTTTCGCTTTGTTTGCCCTAAGTTGGCAGGGTATGCTCAGACGTGAGTCCCTTGCTCACTTGGCCACTGGATTCAAGATAGCCTGGCTGATGAGGATTATGAATCCAAAACCGGTCCCAGGATGCTTCTTTCCGGTCCAGGGAAGACATGGCTTGGTAGTTCGGGCTGGACTGTTCCCATGAGGCACAGGGTCAGACTGATTTGCATATGGCCATGTCTGAACTGGGGTGGCTGAGTGAGCTAAAGAATGGTGATGGATTAAACCCAGATCAGTTGACTGGGGGTTAGTGTTTGATTTGCTCAAGCGCTCCGTCCATCATCCCCTTTTGTTTCGCTTATTTGATATTCTATCACTGAAGTGCAAGGGATTATGAAAATCCAAGCGTTACCTAAAAACAGGAGTGGCAAATGTGCCTTGCCCATTCAGCAGGAGAGAGGTAAGGGTGTAGTTAGCTGGTGGTGCATTTTGGTTAACTGGCGAGGTAGCACACTGTCATTTACATAAAGCACATTTTCTATTGAAATAGCCAGGGCTTTAAGTTGCCCGGGTCCCATCGGTTCCGGGCACTGGCAGTTCTAAAAGGCAGGTGCTGAAACAGGTTCCTATCGGGCTCTCAATTTTTGCCCTCACCCTCCGGATGAAAAAAATGCATCTTAATTCTGCGGCAGTACTACCCTTCCCTGCCTCTGATGTAACTTCAGTGAGAATCCTTAAAGTTCGTTCACATTCTCCTCATTTCAGAACTGAAGCATTTTCAGTATTCTATACAATTGTGCTTATTTTTGGGGTTGCTGCAGCACCCGCACCCCTACTTCTAGTGTCTATGCTGTCTGGAGTCCGGGGTTAGAATTAAGTCAAGTGGATTGCCTAGCCACTCACAGCGCTTCAAAAACAATTGTGTTTTTTAGTTTATTTTCCACTCTCGGAGCAGTGGCTCAGGTCCAGTTCTGCACCATGGACAGGAAATATAACGGGAAATTCTATCATTTTCCTTTCCACTGAGGAATTTCTCCCATCTCTAATTTTAACATTCTTGGGTTTGCCAGATCTGGTATGTTTTCTGGTGCCAGCAACACGTCACAAGTCTCCTGACCAATGGTCTGCATAGTTATGACGTATTGCTCCCCAACAGAGTGCTAAAGCCAGATGTGGTTTTGGGGTCCACTGAGAATGGTACTCCTTTTAGCACGGGAGGCTCCTGAGCTCAGGCCCAGGCTATTATGGTTGGCGTCAGCTGATTCTAGAAGTGGGGAACAGACCCCTTTACTTGAACCACATAGGGGGAATTACCTACTGGCTCTGCCTGGTAAATCCAGGTAGTAGTCGCTACTGGAACTCTTCCCTTCCCCTAAGCATAGGTGAGTGAGCCGGAGGCTTCATGTGAGGTGGGGATTCCAGCTTGGGGTTCCCCCTGTTAGTAAGAAGTCCCTAAAGTTTTAGGTTAGTGCAGCATAGATAGCCATTTCTCCTGGCCAGCATGCCCCTCTGAACTGCAACTTTAGATTCCCACCTCCCCACAAGGACTGCCTGGCTGTCAATACCCACTCCCAGGGGTATGGTCTGAGATAGTAACACTTGGACAGTCTTTGGCCTGCTGAGTTGGGTAATGGGTTAGGACAGTGGTCTTTAAACTTTTTAATGCTGCACACACCCTACCACCCCCAGTGGAAAAAAAAATCATCACACCCCCACCCTCAAAAAGCTTAACAATTCTATTAAACTGGCAATGTTTAAATACGTCTAACGTTATTTAAACATTGCTGTTAAGTTCTGTTACAGTTTTACAATTGCAATCAAATACATGATTGCCAAACATACTATTCTGGTGAAGCAGACCTTACTAACATGTAAAAGTATTTACAGTGTGATTATTAGCAATGGGGGTTGGGATTCTGAAGAATACTTGGAGTCCCTTCCCTTTTGACACCTTCTCCAAGCTGGCATATAAATGAAAAAAGATGTTAGTGATGGCCCATTACAGAGTGGCTTACTGCTGTTCATTTTTAGGTCTCGCCTGGCGTTGCAGCACGAAAGCGCTGTCGCCAGCGAGACTTATTGTCAGCGTCATGCCTCTCAAGGGAGACAGACAGGGGCACTCGTGGCGATTGGGGTCTGTGGACGCGCACCTACAGCCACGTGCACATTGCCTGTAACGTTTTTGCAGGGAAGCCAGCATACAGTTTCACTTTCGCGTTCAGCCACTACAGTGTAACTTTCGGGCCATCGGCTCACCCGGTCTGGGGGGGGGGGGGTGCTCCTAAACGGTGGCTGGCTGCAGCCGGAGCACTCCAGCTCTTCTACAGTTCTGGCTGCACAATGCGGGGCTCTCTCCATAGGCATGGGAGCCCCCACTGCTATGTCCTGCTCTTCAACTGAGTCCCAGGACTTCAGCCCCGCACTTCCTCTTTGGCGCCGGGGCACGCAAAAGTTGCAGGTCAGCTCATGCGCGGGCAGCCCTCGCCGTCCCAGGTCTCCTCCCCAGGCCTGATGTCAAGCTGCTTTCTGTTTTGCTTGTTAACTTCAGAGGCTGTATCATCAGCTAGCCTCCCGGGGACACAGCGACCTTTAAGGATTGCAGTGTAAAATGTAACCCTGGACTTCTCGAGACAGGACCTGGCCATTGTAGTGAGGCGGCTCCGACTCGAAAGATGACAGGAGCTGTCTCTGCCAGGAAGAGGTGCATCAGCCCAAGGGCTGTCAACCGCCCCAGGGAGGAGTAAAACATGCACAGAACTGGTGTTCCTGAACGCGACTCTCATTCTTCCTGTAGGTGGGTCCACTATATGATGACAAGATGTCCAGGTGCATGCATCCCTCCTCTCATGGCTCTGCTATTCGGGCTCAATCTCCCCGATGTCAGTCTCTCCGTATCTCCTCCTCTTGCCCCGGACGCCCTCATCAGCTCGCTGGTGCTGAACAGGGCGTTACTGCGGAAGGCTTAGCCGGGTCCCACCTGAGCCCGCAGCAGATAGGCCAGGTAGAGGTTAAGCTCACGAACCTAGTGGAGAAAAACGTGTCTAATTGCCATTTGCACCGAAATCTGCACTTGTTGACAAGTTACAATAAACATTTGCATCTATCTTTTCAAATATCGGCGCCAATTAAGCAACCTGCAAACTAAGCAATCCGAGAATGTTCGTTCTTCCTTATGCTGGTTATCCAGCCTTTACTATTTTTACCTCCTGTGTGCACCTATGTAATACGGCACTTATGTAAAATAGCGGCCCAGTAAAAATAAGTACCACCCAGGGAGTGCATGTAATTCGGGCCCATAAAATCAAAGAAAGCGTTTATGCATTGGGACAAAAAAGTCTACGTTTGAGTTCTGTTTTTTTTTAGCCACTTGTGTCCTGTTGCTGTAATGTGTTATCATGGCTCTGGCTCTTCCGCCCCGTGGGTACGTTGTGACTTGCAGTAGAGAAGTGCTCTGCACACTGATAAAAGGGGTCACGAGGAATGCAAAACCCAAAGCGGGGTCGCATGGGTGCTAACTGTGTAAGGCAGCTACCGTGTAGCCGTAAGAGAGGAGGGCATCCAAAAAGGAGAAAGGCTGGCCAGTACCCTCGGAGGGATTTCATCAACAAGCATTTGCAATGCAATAGTTCTCGCATTTGCAAGAGTTTAACCTATTGGCATTGTAAATGACAATGCCTTTTATTTACGTTTTAAAAACCAACACATAAATAAAATGCCTTGCCATTTACAATGCCAATGGCTCAAACTCTAACAACTGCGAGACCTATTGCATTGCAAATGGTTGTTTTCTGCTGCAAACAAAGCACTGTTTTCAGCATAATGCTTCTTTTGGACAGACAATGGCGCCTCTGCTGGACTAACTTGAGCCCCCCTAGGGGGGCTTGCCCCCAGTTTGAAACCTTAGGGATAGGGTGACCAGATGCCTCGGATCTGCTCAGGCGGTACTGTTTTACAGTGCCTGTTACAGTGTCCCGCCTGTTTTCATTAACAAAAATTCATGACCCCTTTTTGAAGAGAGGCGCATGTGTGTGAGCACATTAGTAAAATAAAAATATCATGCTCTCTCTTGTTTCCATGGGTTTTCCCCTAAACATCAGACCTTGCACAGAGACTAATTGCTTCACGAAGCACAGCAGAATTTAAAGAGGTGTCACTCAGCACGACAAAGATGTCCTCAGGCAATGTCAATGGTACCTGACCTTCCTCTAAGGTTCATCACAATGTAGGAAGGAACAAGGGGGGGTTCTTTTATAAAAGCTTTATTCTGAAGTCTTTACCTCTGATCTTTTTAAAAGAAATGTACACCATATTATTACTATATAACGTTTTAAAGCTGTGACCTGAATTTTTGCATTCTGTTCCATGTGTGGCAGATGCAAATAATTCCTTTTACGTATCCATGCCCTTAGATGATGCCAAATGTTAGTCCTAATTCTGTTTTTATGGTCTGTCGTTTGTTTTCGGTTTATATATTTGGTCACCCTACAAAGGTTACACCAACCATAAAAAAGACTAGAATATCTTCCCAACATCTACATATCTGCTTTGTGTTTGAGGTAAGAATTGTCTACATGCAATAAAATAAATAGCTGTTAATAATGTCACCTCTAAATGGTTGTTTTGGAGCTATGGCTACCTGGAAGAGAAGTGCACACCTTGGTTCCACTGCAAAGTTTGTGGCTAACTTTGAATGTGGTTGGACATTTGGTAATGCCAACTCTCCCTGGGACTGGATATAAGCAGTTCTGTCTTCCATATTCAGTGTTCAATATTGATTTGAAGACGCTCTGTGCACCTACATGGTGAAGCGAGAAGGCAAAAGACAGAATCCATCTTTGTTTGCCTTTAATGGATTAGGGCTAAGAAAGCCACTTAGAAGTTTGCACAGACGGATCTCAGCATAACTTGGCAGAGCGGGAGGTCCCCTATATATTGGAGGTCCTCTTGCCCAGCCAAATAAGATCCGGAGAAATCAATGTGTCTCTGCTGGTTCAATCAATCAGTAGATTTGTAGCGTGCTACTTGTCACCTATGAGGGTATCTAGGTACTGGCAGGGTCTAGTTGATTAGCAAAATAGCCAGGTCTTCAGGGACTTTCAGAACTCTGGAAGTGAAAGGGAGGTCTGTAGGTGAAAGGGTAGCTTGTTCCATGCCTTGGCTGCTAGGTAGGGTAAGGAACGACCTCCGCATCTGCTATGTCGGATGCAGGTGCTGAGGGTTAGAGAAAGGAATGTGGAAGGGAAGGTTCCTGTGGGTTGATGGAAGTTCAGGCGGTGGTGGATCAAGTAGGCAGGTCCGCAGTTGTGTAGGGTCTTGAATGCGTGGGTCAGGAGCTTGAACTGCCATCTTTTCTGTTCTGCTATTGGAAACTCTTTAGTCAACAGTACAATCACCACATATTGCTGAGTCACTCTGGCAGTCACTACAGTCTGTTCAGGGCATCAGGACTGCCACTGATTCTCCCATCTGGGTTTGGGATGGGTAGGGAAGGCAAACAATAGCATTGATATGCATTTAGAAAACTCCATGTGCCAAGGCCATTACCCACATGGAAGTCCTCCTTGTCACAGCCATAACCCATGAAGCTGCGTCGCCTCTCAACAGGGAAACGCTACCTAAGCTTTCTTTTATTTCTATTGAATATGAACCCAACAATAGGGTGGAAGGTGCTTCCCCCTATTCACTTCCTCTGTGTAAGCAAGCTGCTTACAATTATGTCCCAGGAAGGGTGGGAAGCGGGTGCTGCTATGATGAAGTGGACTATTCTAAGGGTAATGAAAATCACTGGTAAGTAATCTATTCATTACCATTTTGCCTTCCAGAAACAAACCTCCTGTTTGGGAGTTGCTTCCGAGCGAAACATGACATACTAAGCAGGCTGAAAAAAACATGGTGCTCACCCCGAATTTCAGCTGTGCCTACCACACAGCATCCACACCAACAGATATACTCTTAAGCACAGAGATTCTCAAGTGGTAGATGGGGATCTCTAAATATAATGGGCAGTCCTCTTGCAGTGCTGCAGAGGCCGCATCCTTCATCGATATGACAGACTGAAGGACCCTCTTAATAAATTCCATGGGCAGCAGAGGATATATATGCCGTTGAGCACTGCTGAGATGGAGGTAGACTGCCATGCTTGCTGAGAACCTGCCTTTCAGCTCCAGAACTTAAGCACCCATTTTGCCATAAGGCACTATGGACAAGATTTATCAAATTGTTTTAACCATTGTGTGTCTATGGGAAAATGTGTTTGTACATATGGCCTCGTGTTCAGCTAGGAGTGAACTTTTCGAAGATGGCGGCGAAGCAACATCGAGCCTGAGGAGCTCCGCTCGCCGTGGCCGAAGAACAGTGCTTCCCGCAGCATGTGGGGCCATCGAAGGCTGGTCGCGAGGTGCTGGAGCCCCGGTGCCTGACCTCTCTTGGGACGTCGACTACCCGCCACAGGTCTGAGTTAGCTGGTCCGGCGTTGCGACCTGATCGGGCTGGCCCCCGCAAGGTACCTGCAGACGACTTGAGAGGACGCCAGGTGACACGGAGGCCTGGACCAGATTGAAGACACGCCCTCATGGCTGAGAGTGGCTCCGGTCACGCAGAGGCAGCCTGAGGGGGCAAAGTGAGTAAGAGGCCTGGTGCAGAGGCGCCTGAGAAGTACCCCCCCCCGGCCGCTCGTCCCTCATTAAAGCGGTGCTACTCCCCGGGATGGCCCAATGAGTTTTGTGGCACAGCGAAGGAGGTGACAGGTCCTTTCAGACTCTGGACTGGGTCGGATTTCCGGAGGGGGCACCTGAGGCAGCACACAAGGCCGAAGTGGCGCAGATCAGGACTGGGCATGGGGCTCACCTGGCAGAGGAGTGGAGGATCGTCAGGCCTGCCCAGACACCCGGGACAAGGTAAAGGCTTGTGAGCCCTACCGACATTTACCTTCTTCTACCCGGGGGGGCAGGAGGGGGGCTCGCAGGAGCAGTAGCCAGCTGCTGCGGTGAGCCAACAACACAGCTGGGGTGGGACTTGGTCCCTCAGCAGGTCCCAGTGAGCACTCGGCGCGGGATGTGACGTCACCCTCCCTGCGCCCTTGCAGCGCCCGGATCCGTCCGAGCCCGTCAGAGGCCGGGCTGGGATAGGCTAATTACATTCACAGGACAGGTTTGGTTGCGGTCAAAGGACATTTGGTGAACTTGATTTGAACTGTGCTTGCAAGGTATCGGGTCTGAATTACGTCATAGGCAGAAAGGCCGGGCTGGGCTATACTTTCTTACTGTCTGAATGTGATTGTTAGGTACTCATCCCTGAACCCTGAAGGTTTTACCTGATAATATTTCTTATTTGACTGTTGCTATCTTGTGTTGTAAGATAGGGCTTTAATTAAACATGACAAAACCTATGACTGGTCAAGGGGTAGTAGGTACACTAGATGCCTTCTTATCAAGAGCCGAATCTACTCTCATGCACAAAATTGAATTAACGGAGCGCAAATTATCCCTGGATCCTCAAATACTACCTAGTTGTCATACCCGCAGCACTTTAAGCTCACGAACGAACCCGGTTGATGGAGCACCACGAACTAGCAGGTCACACTCCCCAAGCCCTGAGCTTGCTAATGTTCAGGAGATAACCGACTTCCAGGTTACTCCAGTTATGCCAAATGTAGTTGTGAGAGCCCAGAAATCTAAACCAAAAGGCGGAGGTAGCTCTGCACCCCCGCCAAAGAAAAAAAAGGGCAGGTAATAACTAAGTTAAACAAACCAAGCCACCTCCCATCTAAACTACTAGATGGTAGGAGCAACCAAGTGGACAGGGAGCCTACACCTGAAGCCAATCAAGTCTTAGCTCCCGTTGAGGGGGTTCCCGAGCCGACTTTAATTCACAACTTGGAGGAGGGTTTTTGGGCTAAATTGGAAACTGTAAATACAGCGCACTTAAATCCCATCCTTCAAAAATTAATGGATATTGAGAACAGGTTATCATGTTTAGAAAAACAATCACATAGCATTCCCACATTGCCCACATTGCCTATAGAGCACAGACCTAAGCTAAATAAGACCATGGGTGGAGCCAATAGAGGGGGTGTTTACAACCAGGAACCTTCTTGGAGAACTATGATACAGGAAGGGTCTCGCCAAGGGAGACCGGAAAGTAACTGCCCATAAGTCACTGTTTATTCATTTCAGACAGAAGGATTCTCCCAAAGTGATTGTCAGTTTGTAAATTACCCGAACACAGATCAAGTGAAAAAGGCATGTAACAATGTAGATGAAAGGCCCCAAATCTCACATACCCCTGTATATCATCATTTAGATCACTCACCTATCAGTGGCACTGATTTGAACTTACATCTCCGTCCAGAAACTACACCCTATATTGTTGTTTTAGCTAATATTCCCCCATTGCTGCCTGGTGACAGGGAAGACTGGCCATCTCTGAGGAATACATCTTTGCATTGTGTAAATGCCAAGACAGGTGTAAATAATAATCTACTATTCTCTGAGCTTAAGATGGCACGCAGGGTTAGATGGGTAGTTCCAACCAATAAGTCACTGGCAGGGGATTGCATTGTATTGACCTTCAGGCCACGAGGCCTGGTAAGATCCATATTAGATAGGATGGTTGACCAACCTATGAATGAGTTAAGGATCTCTATATTACCATTGGGTTTTTTTTATCGACCACCTAGATTGCGACCATACTTAGTGGAAGAAGAGAGCTCATTAAGGATAAAACAGTATCCACAGTTTCCACCTTGGTATCAAGAAAATCGCTTTGAGCCACTAAGCGGTCTTGCTGATATAGACTGACTAAAGCTAAAAACTAGTGCTTCAGAGGACAATGCCCATGTATCTGATATTATTCCCAATACACGTGGGAGTGATAAAGAGTATAACCCTCCGGTCTACCCTAAACACAGTTATTGCCCCCTGCAGCTGTACCATAATAGAGGCCTGTGAACAGCTGGGACTATTGGGATAGATTTGAATGCCACTCAAGCTGAACGACCATCGAATAGTGGGGATGGCAACTTTTTACATGCTTAAAATTGCCAACCTAATAGCCGCAGCCTGCGTCTAATTTTTTGGAATGTCGCAGGCATTTCTCGAAGGTCATTAGACAAAACATGGTTCCAGTATGTCAAAACGTTTGACATTATTTGCACTCAAGAAACGTGGAGCAGGGATGATGTCTCTGGACGGATACAACGCATTAACTGTCCAAGCTGAACCATCTTTGGCAGGGAGGGCAAAGGGAGGCCTTGCGACTCTAATTTTGGTACAGTATGATTCGCTAAGAATAGAAAAAGTAATTGAATCTCCTTGGTATCAGCTGATCCTGTGTTTTCATTTGATCAATGTACCCATATTATCAGTCAGTTGGTACTACAATATCTTTGATACACAGAATGTTTTGATTATCAATTTGCTTGACATGGAGATTGTTAAGATAGCAGTGAAGGTTTCCCCTTTATGTATTATTTGGGTAGGAGATTTCAACTGCACCTTATGTCAGCATAGCGGGAGCAAGGTTTGTGGGTTAGTAGATACTGATGATCAACCTTTGACCCACTTTAAACATACCATACAGGGCAACGCCTTAAACTCCATTATTGTGAATGACCTACGTATGATTGACACTTTGGTTAGCACTCCAGTGGTGCAATATCCGACAGTTTGGGGCGGGGGGTCGTTTAAGCACTATTGATTTCTAGTAGGTACTCACACCTTGTTGATAACTTTGCGGTCAAACCCAACCCTGCCAGTGATCATAACCCCCTTACTGTTTCCCTCCATATTGAGGCACGAAAGGGCAAGGCCTCTGATTGCCTAATAAAATATACTCGCAACCAAGGGATAAGGCTAAAATGAAACACAATAAATTATAAGGATTTTGAGGAGACTATTATTAAAACAAATCTAACTCAAGTAATGACCTGCTTAACCGATACTTCACAGCTAGATGCAATAATGCAAAGTTTTGAAATTATTTGTGATGACGTGGCTAAGAATTTGCTCAGACCGGTGAGAAAAGGCAGTCTCCCCGAAATAAGATGGTTCAATGCAGATTGTTCTGCGGCGCAAAATAAATTGAAAAAGGCATTACTTAGTGTCCCCCGAGATAGGGATATGATAAAAGCCAGGCAGACCTATAAAAAAGGTAATTGAGCAGAGAAAGGATGAATTGAGAAGGTAGGCCTGGGATGATCATGAAAGAGCAAGTGCTCTGAAGGATTCTAGGAGCTATTGGAAGGTGCTAAATCGCCCCCTTTTCACTAATAAAAAAAGGAGCATGGATACTAATATAACCAATATATTTAACCCAGAGAGCGTTTCACCAAGTGAGTGCGAGGATGAAATATGTATCAACATACAAACTGCACAACAGCTTAGTGCATCACTTTCTTTAAGCGAAGTGAAAGAGGCCCTGAGAAAGGGTATTCCCATAAAAGCTCCAAGGCCAGACAGTGTGCCCCTGGATTTATTTAAAAGCAACCCACAAATATGGACCCCATTGTTACTTAAGGCTTTTAAGCAGCAATTTTGGGCCGTATTCCTTCTTCATGGAAAAGAGAAGTGGTGGCGCTGATTTTTAAAAAGGGAAATAGAAATGACCCTACATGCTACAGGCTGATTTCTCGGATCAATGCTTTATGCAAGTTGCTGGGGAGGGTAATTCTTGCACGCCTGGAGTCATGGGCCAATACTTCTGCCCTTATAGTGAACACTCAATTTGGGTTTAGGAAGGGAAGGGGAAAGACTGAGCAGTGCCTCAACTTATCTAAGATTATGGGCAAGTACATGAAGGACAGGGGTGTTTTAATCCATCTGGCCTTCATGGACTTGTTCAGTGCCTTCAACACGGTTTGTCGGGGAAAGCTGTGGTCACTTATGGACACTATGGGATTTGAGGAGCCGCTTGTCACCCTGTTGCGCAGATTAAACGCATCTACTACTTTTTCGATTTGCCAGCAAACTTGGTCATAAGCCCAATTGAAAACATTATATAAAACAAAATGTCTGTCAGTGGCCACCTATGGGGCATCATAAAAGTACACAGATTCAAATATTAGAGACAACATTAAAAAAAAACTTTTACTTATCCCCAGTAGTTCCCACACTCATTTCTGTCATTCTGAGGTGGGTATTGACTACGTGACTGACAGAATTCATATTGCCCCCTTGTGTCTTTGGGGACAAATTTGGACCTTAGAGTACCTATTATTTTCAAGAGATATCCTAAGAGACTGTATGAACCTAGACAATGCAATGGCGGTCCCCTGGTTATGTTATGTTAAAGAAACGTTTATGAGATAGGTCTTGAAGATTTTTATGATAACCCGAGTCTATTCAACCCAATATGAAAATGGGCATTAAAAACGCATATCATAATGTTTTAAGCTTGTCTAACCAGGTCAGTGACACAGTGGATTGTGCACTTTCGAATCAGCAACAATTTTCTTTTTCTTTTACCACCCACGTTTCTAATGACTAGATTTTGTTTAAGCACACTGCACTTTCTAGTGGCTTTTCCAAAACGGGGGGTCGGTGTGAGAGACTTCCCCCCTGTCCATGTAACAACGCAGCCCAACAGAGCACAATGCACCTTATGCTTTTTTGCACACTCTACAAGAGCCCGTTTTATTAAGCCTATTTTAAGGGACATTCGTCCTTGTTCTTACAAAGAGGGTGTTAACTATTTAAGGTTGCGATCAACTGTAACTATCTGCAGCTCTGTGCTTAGTTTTATCAAAATTGTTTTTTTAATTAGGAAACGTCACAAATTGTAAATTGCTTTTAGTGAATTTACCTAACCTGGTTTTTATTTTGTGCATTGTTTTTTAAATTATGTGTAGAAATTTTATTTTAAATGAATGTATGATTTTATTTATTTATTTATTTATTATGCAATTTGTATCGTGCAAACTAAACCCGAAGGTGTCAAGGCGCCTATCAAAATAGATCAAAATTGCAAAGCACCACTACAGGTATGCGCGTACAAAGAGGTGGGTCTTTAGGGCAGATCTAAAAGCTTGTAGAGTGGGGAGAGACCTTACTTCAAGAGGGAGAGCATTCCACCATTTAGGGGCCAGATTGGAAAAAGCTTTACCCCCCTATCTGGTCTTCCGGATGCGAGGAACAGAAAGAAGAAGCCTGTTTGAGGAACGAAGGTTCCTGCCAGGATTATAATGGGGCAAAATGTATCCAATGCCAGTAGGGCTGGTTTTAGCTAAGGCCTTATAGACCATACACATGGTCTTAAAAAGGATACGGTCCACAACAGGAAGCCAATGAAGCTGCTTCCGGGCAGAGGTGGCAGAGGCACGTTGGGGTAGATCGAGAACAAATCTGGCTGCTGCGTTCTGGACCACCTGCAAGCGCTGCAGCTGACTTTTATTCAGTCCAGCATACAGCGCATTGCAATAGTCCAGACGAGAGCCCAGGAGGGCAACGGCAAGTTGCTTTCTTGCCTGCAAAGAAAGGTAGTGCCTGATTTTCCTTAGTATATGGATGATACCCCAACAGGTCGATACAGTCCTGTTGACCTGTTGGCACATGCTAAGGATAGGATCGATCATAACCCCCAGGTTTTTGGCTGAAGAGGTAGGATCAGGGCAGGCACCCAGTGAGTCCGGCCACCACTCAGCTGACCAAATCTCTTCCTTTCCTCCAAACACCATCACCTCAGTCTTCTCCCCGTTCAGTTTCAATGAATTGTGAATCATCCATTGGCCGACTGCCTCCATGCAAGATCTAAAGTTGGCGGCAGTCGACGTAACTGACTGGGAGAGAGAGACGAGGATCTGGGTGTCATCCGCATAGGAGACTACCTCCATTCCAAAAGATCTAATAAGTCTGGCAAGGGGGGTCACATAAATGTTAAAAAGGGTAGGACTAAGCGCTGACCCTTGAGGGACCCCACATTGCACAGACAGGGATGGAGATAGAAACTGACCCAGCATCACCCTTTGCTCTCTATGATCAAGAAAAGAGGAAAGGATCCCCAGGGCCGCCCCCGAACCCCAATCTCCTTCAGTCGAGATGTTAATACCGAGGGAGAAAGGGTATCGAAGGCAGCCGTGAGGTCTAAAAGGATCAGGAGTGAGGTCTGTCCCCCATCTACCCGCGTGCGGATGTTATCAAGCACTATGGTGAGGGCAGACTTGGTGCTATGTTCCCTCCTGAATCCATGCTGGGATAGATCCAAACAACCCGAACTCTCCACGAAGGCAGCAAGATGTTTATTTAAATGGGCTTCTAACATCTTCGCGGGAGCCGGGAGCAGTGAGATGGGGCAAAAGTATTTTAATACCCCAGGGTCAAGAGAGGGCTTCTTGAGCAGTGGTTTTACCACCGCATTTTTCCACTGCTGGGGAAAAATGCCCTCCTTCATCGCCCTATTCATGATGGGATTCTCTACACTGCTTGAGGATCTTTAGCGGACAGACATCCAGCGGAGAACCAGATTTAGTTTTGTTAAGAAGAATCTCAAGATCCTGGCAAGAGAGAGGAGGAAAGGATTCCAGACCCACGAGCCGAAGTAGTTCTGCAAAATTAGAGTCCAAGACAGCGGGCACCGGAGGCTCAGCGGTAGAGGATCTTTGCGACTCCAAGGTAATGTAAATGTCCGAGATTTTGGACTGAAAGAAGGAGGCCATCTTGTTGCAGAGCTCCTGAGATGCAACAACAGGGTCTGGGATCTGGAGAGAAGTAAGAGAATCAACAATCCTGAAGAGCTCTCTAGGAGATGAAAGTGAGGCTGTGAGGGCCGTAAAGTATTCTTGTTTGGTCTTAATCACTTCCAGCTTGTATATATTTTTAGCAGGATCTTGTGGGCTTCTCTATCCTTTTGGTCCCAGCTAGAATGCCATAGGCGCTCCTGTCTCCTTACTTCTTGTCTAAGGAGCCTTAGTTGTTCTGAGAACCAGGGGGCTGAAGGTCTTTTCCTGGCTGAATAACAGGACCTAGCAGGAGCCAGTTCATCCAGGGCCACCGATATGGTCTTTTCGTATTGTGAAACCGCTGAAGGAACATCCATCTCCTGAGTAGTGGACAGACTAGATGTCCACGGATAGAAAGAGTTTTCCCTGATGTTTTTAAAATTTCTTCGTACTTCCATTGTACTCGGGACCCTTCTAATAGTGTCCTGGATTGGATAGGTCAGATTAAAGGGAACGGCCAAATGATCCGACCATGAAAGATGGAGGGGGTTGGTTACTGTCAGCCTCTGATTGTTAGAAAAAAATCCCATCGAGCGTGTGCCCCGCTCGGTGGGTGGATCCTTTCACCAATTGGGTGAGTCCACAGGCTGACATAACTTCCAGCAGGGAGATAGTGTCATGGGCCTCCAGCAGCTCTAAGTGAAAATTGAAATCACCTAGAATAGTGAGATTTTGGCGGCCAAAATAAGGTTCCAAAACCTGAAACTATTTCAGCCCAAAATCTGCTCTGGGACCCGGGGGACGATAAAGCAGAATCCCATTGAACGCGGGATTAGAAGAGTCGGACAGGGAAAAGTATAGCACTTGGAACACATCCTTGGGGTCGGAGACAGGTATAGTGTGGCATTGAAACCTGTCTTTATACAGGATAGCCAGCCCACCACCAACTCCGCCCATTCTGTCCTGCCGTGCTAAGCAGTAGCCCTCAGGGACCGCTTCAACAAGATCTGGACCTGAAGAGTCTTTAGCCCATGTTTCAGTAATAAAGACCCAAGAGGGTTTCCTTTCTAATATGAGCTCCTTAAAAACTATATTGTTTTTAATGAGTGAGCGAGCGTTAATAAGAATTTTCACTCGACACACTGAGTCCCAGCGGAGAGCAGGGCTCCAGGGGAGAGGGGGGGAGGGTAGGTAGGGACCCCCTGAGTCTACCTGAAAGCAACCACACCCCAAGGGTAGTAGGAAGTCTTCAGGGGTGCACCTATGAAAACAAGGTGCTAGTGGAGGTTTAAGCCGTAAAACATCCTGTAAGGAGTATTTCAATGAGTGAAAGCCTACCTTATCCTGACCTGCAGTCCAGCCATCCAGCCCGTCCTCAGCGCGGACGGGCGCAGAAGGGCTGGACTCTGGCGTGACTCCGGCGTGGCTGCGGCGAACACGCTGCGCGCACACGCTGCGCGTCATTATCACCGGTTTAAGTAGGGCTCTAGCCAGTCCTCCTGACTGCTAGAGCGCGGGAGAGTCCAGCGTTTCCCTACACCCACCCAAGATGGCGCTCACCAAATCCTGAGCGCGAGGGACCGGCCCGCCAAAGTAGCGGTGAGGAGCCTATTAAGGTGCAAGAATGCGAGCGAGGGTTTAAAAACAGGGGATAACAGTGAAAAAAGAAAATAAAATAAGAAGACAAAAAACGGGATAATTAAAACAGAAGGTTTCCTGAGAACGAGCCTAGCTGTGTTAGTGCTAGCGAAGCAAGGAGAGCCTACCTCCTGCCCTGCTTATGTACAGATCCCGGCATCAGTCTCTAGCCAGTCCTCCTGACTGCTAGAGCGCGGGAGAGTCCAGCGTTTCCCTACACCCACCCAAGATGGCGCTCACCAAATCCTGAGCGCGAGGGACCGGCCCGCCAAAGTAGCGGTGAGGAGCCTATTAAGGTGCAAGAATGCGAGCGGGGGTTTAAAAACAGGGGATAACAGTGAAAAAAGAAAATAAATTAAGAAGACAAAAAACGGGATAATTAAAACAGAAGGTTTCCTGAGAACGAGCTTAGCTGTGTTAGTGCTAGCGAAGCAAGGAGAGCCTACCTCCTGCCCTGCTTATGTACAGATCCCGGCATCAGTCTCTAGCCAGTCCTCCTGACTGCTAGAGCGTGGGAGAGTCCAGCGTTTCCCTACACTCACCCAAGATGGCGCTCACCAAATCCTGAGCGCGAGGGACCGGCCCGCCAAAGTAGCGGTGAGGAGCCTATTAAGGTGCAAGAATGCGAGCGGGGGTTTAAAACAGGGGATAACAGTGAAAAAAGAAAATAAATTAAGAAGACAAAAACGGGATAAATAAAACAGAAGGTTTCCTGAGAACGAGCCTAGCTGTGTTAGTGCTAGCGAAGCAAGGAGAGCCTACCTCCTGCCCTGCTTATGTACAGATCCCGGCATCAGTCTCTAGCCAGTCCTCCTGACTGCTAGAGCGCGGGAGAGTCCAGCGTTTCCCTACACCCACCCAAGATGGCGCTCACCAAATCCTGAGCGCGAGGGACCGGCCCGCCAAAGTAGCGGTGAGGAGCCTATTAAGGTGCAAGAATGCGAGCGGGGGTTTAAAAACAGGGGATAACAGTGAAAAAAGAAAATAAATTAAGAAGACAAAAAACGGGATAATTAAAACAGAAGGTTTCCTGAGAACGAGCTTAGCTGTGTTAGTGCTAGCGAAGCAAGGAGAGCCTACCTCCTGCCCTGCTTATGTACAGATCCCGGCATCAGTCTCTAGCCAGTCCTCCTGACTGCTAGAGCGCGGGAGAGTCCAGCGTTTCCCTACACTCACCCAAGATGGCGCTCACCAAATCCTGAGCGCGAGGGACCGGCCCGCCAAAGTAGCGGTGAGGAGCCTATTAAGGTGCAAGAATGCGAGCGGGGGTTTAAAACAGGGGATAACAGTGAAAAAAGAAAATAAATTAAGAAGACAAAAACGGGATAAATAAAACAGAAGGTTTCCTGAGAACGAGCCTAGCTGTGTTAGTGCTAGCGAAGCGATTTTCTGTAATCTTTTATGATTAATTTGAATCGAATAAAGGTACTTGACTGACCGACATATGGCCCTATCTGCTGTTAAGTGAGACTGGAGTTAATGCTCTATGACCCAGTGTGACCTGATGTTGACCACCGAGCATCCCGCTAAACCGAATATTGCATTTGTGAGGCTGATGTGACTTTGCAAGAGCACCCTGTGACATAGCCCGTCTCTTTCATGAGGCTCTGCACACTGTAGGAGTGAGGCTGATGTGTGATCCTGTGTGAACCCCACCCTGCAACCTGATCTGAGCTGTCCATGAAAGCTGGCATCCCATTGGCCTTCTGATTTTGTTACTCTGAGCCGATTTTGCTAAAAAATCTCCCCTCTAGTTAAAACAAGCATTTGCAATGCAATAGGTCTTGCATTAGTAAAGTTAGAGGTATTAGTATTGTAAATGACAAATTTTTTATTCATGTTTTTGTTTTGGAAGTAGCGAAATAAATAACTTTGTCATTTACAATGCCAATAGTGTTAACTTTTGCAAACGTGACACCTATAGCATTTGTAATGCAATGTGTTGTATTTACATGACTTAGATGTATTAATATTAAAAATAACAATGGGGTGTATTTTTTCAATAATTAATACTTAAATAAAAGGTATTGTAATTTATAATGGCAATAGCTTAAACTTTTGCAAATAACTTTTTGGAAGATTATGTTTAGTGTATTTTATTGTGATGAAAATACAAGAACAGAAGTGAAATATTAATTTTTTTGTGACATTTGTAATAAACTTTGAAACATTGAGAGAACATATTTGAATCAGTTGTTGTTGAATGGTTGCACTGATTGATGCTGTGGTGGCTCTGAATGATGTTGTGGCGGCGACGAGTGATGCCGTGGCGTTCAGTGATGCTGTGGTAGCGCATAGTGATGTTGTGGTGCCCCTGAGTGATGCTGTGGTGATCCGATGGATAGTGAGGGCGATAGATAGATATAGGGAGGGCGAAAGATAGAGAAAGGGCGACAGATAGAGGCAGGATGAGAGATAGAGGCAGGGCAAGAGGGCGAGGGATGGCGTGTGGGCGAGGGATGGAGTGTGGGCGAGGGATGGAGTGTGGGGCGGGGGAGGGATGGAGTGTGGGGCGGGGGAGGGATGTAGTGTGGGGCGGGGGAGGGATGGAGTGTGGGGCGGGGAGGGATGGAGTCTGGGGCGGGAAGGGATGGATGGAGTCGGGGGAATGGATGGAGTGCGGGATGGATGGATGGATGGAGTGCGGGGATGGATGGATGGAGTGGGGGGATGGGAGAGAGGGGGTGGGACAGCAGTGCACAAACAGATGGCATATAGGAGAGAGAGATGGCAAGAATGAGTACAAGACCAAGCAGATAAACAGATGGCGAGGGGGGAGAAAGGCCGAGGGAGACACGCGATGAAGAGGAGGAGAGAGACAATAACTAAAATAGAGAAGCGGCTACAGCTACAAGAAAGAGGAAAAGAAGATAGAGTGCGAGGGGGAAGGAAAAAGAGGGAACAGTACAGCGGGGTAGAGAGGGAATGGAGAGGACAGAGAAAAAGAAAGGGAAAGTGCGAGGGGTGGAGGAAGAAAGATATCAGGGGCTAAAGATAGTGAGATGGTGTGACTGTGAGAGGGGTGACTGGCAGATAGAAAGAGACACAGGATAAAGAGACAGGGTGAGAGCAACAGCAAGAGGCAGAGAGCGACGTCACAGGTGGAGGGTGCGATAGAAAGCGAACGTGTGTGTATGGGAATGAGAGAGAGAGAGAGAGAGATACATCCGTCTCATTACTAGTGCAAACACAAAAGTTTCACATTTTTAAGGCATGTGGAGGGATGACAGCCAGCAATACATTATTGGGGGTAGGAGGAGTGTGTGTGTGTGTGGGGGGGGGACACAACATGAAGGGTGGAAGCAACACGGGTTGACCAGAAGCTACACGGATGGCATGTGTGGAAAGGGAAGAAGCAGAGGGCCTCATGCCCAGTAGTCTGAAAAACCAGGGCCTAAGCGCAAAAGCTAACGCTACGATGCCCATAGTACAAATTACCTTAGTTAACCAGCATTTAAAACGCTGATTATAAGACTGGACAACTCGGGTCAACAACTATGTGATAAGATTGCAGTAATGTCTAAAAACATCTGGTCAACTAAGTGCCTGTACAGTGAAGTAAGCCAACATTTCAAAAAGTGAATTGAGAATGAAACCACGGATGGGTCACAAAGACTAATTTAAATAAACTGTCACATAGTTGCTAATTACACAAAGTCCTGTGCCAGTGAAACGTAACGAAACCAAGCTCACTATCTTACTTGCCAAATAAACTCCCAGTACGCTTAAGGGATCACTGCTTTTCCATCTGTAGCAAAGTGACCCCCCACGGATTAAAAAAAAGTCACTCTTATGCACTTCGCCCCCAAACAAGCACCCCAAGTTATCCTCTGTTGCCGAGACATGAGGCACCTTGAGCCGGCGCAACGCTAGGCCGCCTTTTTTTTTTGTCAACCATCAGCGGATCACGCCATGCTTCCCCTGCAACCCGCACACACGACCATACAACAACCCACATACACAGCCACAGCCTTTGTCGCCCCCGAGCCCCGGAAACAGGCACCGCATAGGCCGATAAACAGGAAATCGCTAGGGTGGATGGCGGGTCCTGGGGGAAGTTGAATTATTTTTTACTAGCAAAGAGATCAACTTCCACATCCGGTACGGGCCAGAGAGGCACAGAGCGCCGACGCTGACCTGGAAAAGCTTGGGGTCTACGTCCCGACTCTTGTCGTGCTGCCAGCAAAAGGTCTGCCAGGCGTGTTCGGCAGTTCCAGCGCTGACCCTTAGAGTAAAGCAAGCAGATTTTCCAAAAATGCCTTCCGATGGGCGCCTAAAATCTTAGAGTATAGTCCCATATGCCGAACGCGGAGGGACACAAACATGGCGGCGCGTTGGAAAGAATTACCCAAATATACTTAATGAATTGAAACAGTCGGGTGTGACATGCAGCACATGACAGCGGAACGAAAACGTGCACGGTCGTTACACTCTATTATAGAAAAGATGCTGTTAACTAACCAAAACGTGTATCAAACTCCTGTAAAGTGAATTGCGGAAGGATACGTCTGGGTTGGGACACCTCCGTTCTAGTCACTCTTGGCACATGTGCAGTAGGGGAAGGAGTTGAAGCGGGCATATTTACTGTGAAAAATCCAGTGTCTGATATTAGTGCTGCGGTTTAAAACAGTATTATAAAGTAAAACTGACTGCATTACCGAGATAGTGTGGTGTGTCACGCGTGACTCAGTAATCGACGGGAACCCCGACTTGAAGCTTTTCGGAGTTACGAGAACCAATTATTGAAATATATGGGCGTGACTACCGCAATCGGTTTATTCTTTGGAGAGATGCTGCAGGGGTGGTGTGCGCTCTGAGGGAGGCGAGGCGCTTCAACAACAAAACCATATGGGGTGCAGCAGGGGGCGGAGCGGATCGCTTTGAAGTAGCTTACGGCCTGGCGGCCGTGAAAGTGAGAGCAATTAGGGGGGAGGAGAAGTGAGGCCATCGCGCACTGCGCACGATGGGGAAGCCTGTGGGAGGGAGGCTGATTGCTTGGATGTGGAGAGCATCAGGAAAGCTAAACCAGCAGGCGGATGGGAGCGCGTTCACGAGACCACATGCACCTGTGGAAATCCGCCGGCTGGTTTAGCTTTCCTGATGCAACCCTAAAATTCTCCTCTATCCATTCCTGTGGAATGGGATAGGCTCGACCTAAAAAACGAGCCCCGTGTTTCTAAACCGGCTAGCCCTTTTATCCTCCTGGGGGATTGCCCAGTGCCCAGCATTACCAGTCCAGCCCTGGCACCAGTGACACAACTACCACAAACTGCAACGAAGAATGTTTTTCCATGCATGCCAGCGATTGTTATTTTAGGCCAGGGCAACTCGCCACCATTTGTACTCTGAAAGCTGCTAATGGCATTAAGAGACAGCACAAGCGCCTCCATGTTCACATCACCGAAGGCCGACCTACCTTCAACACTATGAGACAGCATATATCCAATTGTGGTTTCTCCACCTCGATAGTCGACCCAGCAGGCCATTCACTGAAGAGACCCTGAAATCCTCTGTGGATCTCCAGTCACTCGAGAGAGAGACTGCTGAACAATAAGATACGTACACCCCAGATCTCTAGAGAGTAGACTTGGCTAACCTAGATTCAATTCATGTATGATGATAACCCTGGTTTTCCAGCTTCCACTGAGTTCTCGCACTGATTGTCGATGGTGAGAGAATCCTAAAAAATGACAAAGCACAAATGCGCTAGAGCTCGGAGATGGCCTTCACAGGTAACAAAAATGTAAACAAATTCAGCTAAGAAAGATGGTTTGTTAAATTCACATCCTGAGAGCTAGGACTCGTCTCACCTCAACCCGAAGATGGGCACATCTTTTGAGCAGTGTTAGCATGAGCAGAACATCATGGCTGTTACTGGTTATTAAAGTCAAGCATCTAAATTTAAAATGTTATAGTCAGTGAGCCTTGACTATTTGACCTTGCTATCCCCTTGACATCTAAACCTAACAAGCATTTTATTTACGATAATGCATAAAAGTGTAACATACAAATTAATGAATTAAGGGACACGTTGAATATACAGATTATATATTGTAACAAATGAATACGATACATGTAGAGGGTGGAGTCTAAATTACTCCGCTCCAAAGCCTATACCACCCCCGTATTCACAGTGGATGCCTGAGCAGTAAATTATGGATTATGTCGCCAATAAGACGAGGCAATCCATGAAGAAGAACGTGAGGGCTCGTTTGATGGCAAAATGCCACAGACCTTCACTATGGAGAGAAGTGACAGCCAACCCAAAGATTGATACGGAAATGTGCACTTTCTCCCGAAAGTGTATGAGGGACATCAAGAAATGGATTGACCATTTGTGGAGGGCCTGTCATGACAAACTCCTGGACGTTGTGGGCTCTCTCACCAAGATCACTGAGCTGGCAGAGCAGCCCCATGAAAATTAGGGGGAGGCTGCATTGGTTTCTATACAAATGGAAGGAGACTCATCAGATGTATTGGTAATAGTAATAGTACAAGGGTGCCACATAGAGTTCTATGACTGCTCAGTGCAGATCTTCTGACCTGACCATGGCTCTTGAGATTTTCAGATCAGGAAATTTATTTATTTATTTATTTGCGTGTTTATACCGCGCTAGGATCACCTCCCGAAGGAGTATCTCCGCGCCTTTGGCGACCAAAAAAAGAAAAGCAAATAGCGGACCCTAACCATAAACATAGATCAATTTTGAAAAAGGAATGTCTTTAATTGCTTCCTAAAAGGAAGGTGGTCCTTGCACTGTCTCAGAAACAGTGGGAGGCTGTTCCACAAGGTTGGACCAGCAACCGTAAGAGATCTTCCCCCTTGTCTTACTTTTCTAAATTTTGGAATCTGTAACAATGCCTGCTCACTAGATCTCAAAGAGCGTGTCGGTGTGTACCAGGAGAATTTCTTAATCAAATATGCTGGACCATTTCCCTGTAGACACTTATGCATTGTACAGCAGATCTTAAACTTTACCCTCTGTTTGATGGATAACCAATGTAACTTCTCCAGAAGGGGTTTAGAGGGGGTGCGAGAGGGCTGGTTCAGGACCAGACGGGCAGCAGTATTCTGGACCACCTGGAGTCTAGAGATTACCGCTTCATTTGTTGACAGCAGCAACCCATTGCAGTAGTCCAAGCGACTCAATACTAGGGCCTGCACCAAAGTTCTCCTAGTAGAGTCTGGTAGTAGAGGAAATACCTTTCGTAGCATCCCGATGATATGGAAGCAGGAGCCCACCACTTGATTGCTATGATGTTTTAATGAAAGCTCCTGATCAAGTCGGACGCCAAGGTTTTTCACTACCTGCTTGGGCTCTGGAGCCGGGCCAAGATCTTGAGGCCACCAGTCTGGGGTCCACAGAAGTTTGGCCTCACCGAACAGCATCACCTCCGTTTTTGCAACATTACACTGCAGGAGGTTAGATGCCATCCAGTGTGCCACCGCCTTCATCCCCTGAGCAAAGGAGTTCCTGACCTCCACCGTAAGGGTCTCAAAAGGAAAGAGGAGTTGGGTGTCATCTGCATATGACACAGGAATAAATCCATACGATCTCATGATGTTAGCTAGGGGGGCCACATAGATATTAAAAAGAGTAGGGCTCAGACAGGAGCCCTGTGGCACCCCCTTAGAGATCTCCAACTCCTCTGACCGATAATCCCCCAGGGTGACCCTTTGGGTACGACCTGTCAGGAAACTCCTCAGCCATGACAGCGCCTTGCCTTCCAGGCCGATGTTAACTAGCCTGGTTGTCATGATGTCGTATGACACGGTGTCAAACGCCGCAGACAGATCCAGCAGAACCAGGATAACAGAATGACCTTTATCCTGGAACATGCGTAGATCGTCTGCGACTGACAGCAAGGCGGTCTCAGTACTGTGTCTTGGTCTAAAGCCCGACTGGGATGGATCCAGACCGCCTACTAGCTCAATATAGCTGGATAGGTGGCGATTTACATATTTCTCTATAATTTTCCCCAAAAAGGGGAGAAGAGAGATGGGCCTTAAATTCGCCAACTCCGTCCAGGGAATGGCAGTATTTTTCCTCAATGGCCTTACTAACGCCCTCTTCCAGTCCATAGGGACCTGCCCTGTACAAAGGGAAAGATTAATCAAGTTCTGGATTTCTGGTCCAAGAACTTCTACCAGCTTAGGCAAGATACGGGCAGGAATGCTATCATAAGGACTTCCACTCTTGATCTGTGCAACCAAAGAGATTACCTCCTCCAAGGAGATAGGAGGAAAGCTAGAGAGACATTGAGTAGGTGGTCCTGATTGTACACTCGACTGGGATCTGTTGTTATTATTCATTCCCTCAGCCGTCTTTGAGGCTGAGTCTGATAGGTGATAAGGTCACTGAGCTCTTATGCGAAAGAGGAATTTTCAAGGTCAGTATTCCACCTGTGACTTTTGAGCAATATCTTCTTGGTGGAGGAGAAAGACAAAGTTTTTAGACCCGTCATAAACTTTAAAGAGTTTAACGAGTGGCTGGTATTTCATTTTTTCAAAATGAAGTGTATCCACCACTTAAGGGAGGTCCTGTTGGCGGGGGACAGGATGGCAACGTCCCGCACTGTTAGAGGCTATTCCATCCGGGTATTCCCTCATCAGACTGGACAGAGAGGTTCGACGAGGGGGAGGCCTTGGTATCCTGGTCAAGGACTCCCTGACCTGTAATCAGAATCTTTGACTTCAGCCTCCGATCTCTATCAGGCTCTATATTTCTTCATAAATTTTACCCACACTGAGAGCTTTTCAGGTATTTTATGTTATAGGCCCCCAGGCCCTAGATCCTCGTTTTCTGATAATTTTAGCAAGCTTCTTGAACCTTACCTTGAGCGTACTAATCTCACGCTTCCTGGCGATTTTAATTTTCACTTAGAGGATCATGCAAATCACGATACCCACATTCTGTTAGAATGTATGAAGAGTTATGGTCTTACTCAATTAGTGACCACCTCTACCCATATTGCGGGCCATACCCTTGATGGGCTCTTTTCAAATGATGATCGCCTACTAGTGGGTGCGTCCCTTCCCCTTTCTTGGTCCGACCACTTCGCAGTTTCTTTTGCTCTTAGGGCTATATCCCTGGCTAACACTGAGAGCTCTGGGCTTAAAACGATCCAAAAAGGAAATTTTACTCGGATCTCTAACAAGGCAGTCATGACTGCCTTTGCGGACTTTCAGCAACCAGTCCCTCTTAATGTAGACACAGCAGCAGAGTGACTCTCTAATAAAATCACTGCGGTGATGGATTCGCTTGCCCCTTTAAAAAAGTGCTATTCGGCCAGAAAAACGCCTTCCGCTCCATGGTTTTCTGATCGTCTCCGTAATATGAGACAAGAGTGCAGAAGGGTGGAAAGACACTGGCGGAAGGACCTGGCACCCGCTGGCAGAGAATCACATAAGAAATGCCTGAAGGCATATAAAGCAGCTATAATGGTGGAAAAGAAAATACACTACTCAAAGATCACGGGGGCTATTACTTTCCCCACATAGCTTTTTGAAATTTGTAATTCCTTAGTGGCTCCGATAGTCTTTGATAAAGTAGAACCGTCACAGGAGCTAAGTGATCGTTTATCCTCTTTTTTTCTGCTCCAATATTTCCGACATCTACGAAGAACTGAAGCTTCTTAATGCCAACTTGGATTTGGATGTCCCTACCAAGGGCTGCCTGAACAGCTCTTCTTACAGCCTAATTTTGGCAGGTCTCTACGACTTTCCCAAGTTATCACCCACCTCGGTTAACCTTTTGCTTGAAGGCATTAAGTCTGGCTCACCCTTGGACCCCTGTCCCCAAAAAGTTATAAAAATAGCTAAAGAAGCCTTGATCCCGCATCTTATGACGGTCCTGAATTTAGCCATCTCTTCGGGCCACTATCCTGCAACCTGGAAGGCTGCGGAGGTCAGGCCCATCCTTAAGAAACCTTCCCTAGACCCACAAAATCTTAAAAACTTTCGCCCTATCTCCTTGCTGCCTCTTCCTGCAAAAATTCTTGAAACCCATCTGAACTCATATTTGAGTGTTTACCTGAGGGACCATAATATCCTTGATGGTTCCCAACATGGTTTCAGGCGGGCGCATAGCACAGAGATGGCTCTTACCATGGTACTGGACAACATAAGAGTGCAGGTGGATACAGGTTATACCACTCTCCTCATCTTACTCGATCTTACTGCTGCATTCGACACCCTCTCCCCTTAGAGGCTGGTGGAGCATCTCAGTGAGATAGGGGTGGGTGGACGGGCCCTGGACCTTCTTGCTTCCTTTCTTACCCAACGGTGTCAAACCGTTAGATTGGGTGATTTTTACTCAGAGTCCTGCCCCCTGGTCTGCGGAGTGCCTCAGGGCTCGTCTTTGAGTCCTACCCTTTTTAATATCTACGTGCCCCGCTGGCCAGGGTGGTGCAATCGTTTGGACTTGAGGTGTTGTCCTATGCGGACGACACACAGATTGGTATCTATCACCCAAAATCCCAGCGCTCAATTTTAAGTACTGCATGACTGCTGTCTCCTCTTGGATGGTTTCGAATTATTTGAAACTTAACAGTGAGAAGACGGAGATTCTGATTTTTTAGGGACAGGTCGGACATCTGGTCCAGTAATTGGTGGCCCATCTCCCTGGGTCTCAGCCCCACCCCTGTCTCACAGGGAAAAAATCTAGGAGTGATGCTTGATACTGGCCTCTCTATGTTTCGCCAGGTATCCAGAACAGTCGCTACCTGCCTTGGCCTTATTCGGATGATTAGAAAGATCTCCCAGTTTCAGTCCATTGAAGCCCAAAAAAAGGTTGTGGTGGCTTTAATTTTAGGCAGACTGGACTATTGTAATGCCCTTTATTTGGGGATAGACAAGTGCCAGTTGCGCCGCCTACAGTTGGTACAAAACAGCGCGGCTAGGCTTGAATTGGATCTCCCCAAGCGCTCCTCGGCCTCTTCTGCTCTCAGTTCACTGCATTGGCTTCCAGTGGACCGTAGAGTCTTGTTTAAGACCCTTTGCCTTACCCATAATGCCTTTTATGGACAGGGCCCGGTGGGCATAAAGAAAATGTTCCACAGGTACATCCCCGCTAGGAATCTTAGGTCAGCCAATAAAAATGTGTTAGTGGTTCCTAGATTTAAAAGGACGAAATGGGGGGGGGGAGCCTTTTCTCTTCTGGCGGCTAGGGCGTGGAACGCTCTTCCCGTCTCCCTCTCGGGCCAGCAAACTCACTCCATTTTTCGTAAACCCCTAAAGACCTGGATATTCTCTGTGAAGTAAATCTTAGTATGTATGCTGTTTGTGCCTGAAGGCTCATCTGTTTTAGAGCGCCTTGATGCCCTTGGGCTTAGTTTGCGCTTTATAAATTTTCTTTGATTCATTCATTCATTCAATCCCAAGGATTCTTATCTGGCCATCCCTATTTATGCCGCCCCCACATGAGGTTCCTCAAGTTTTCCTGGAGAAGCACATTTCAGAGTTCCTTGCACTCCCATTTGGGTTATCCTCAGCCCTGAGGTGTTTCACCAAACTCCTACATCCGTGTGTGGAGGTACTCAGAACGAGAAGCATCAGAATGATTATCTATCTGGATGATATTCTCTTGATGGATCAATGCCTCCATTGTCTACAATTCAATTTGAAAAATTATTATTGCACTTCTTCAGAACCTGGGATTTGTAATCAACAAGTGGAAATCGGACTTGATTCCAAAACAGGTCATGTCCTTTCTAGGTTTTGTGATAGATTCGACCCAAATCACTCTGAGTTTCCCAGAGACAAAAATCACAAAAATGAAGAAAACTGAGGAAGGTCATGAGATGAGACAGTATATTGCTTCAACAATCAGCCAGGATAGTGGGACTGTTCTCTTCATCAATGCAGGCCATTTTTCTGGGCCCACCCCTACTCAGAGCATTGCAGAGACTCAATGTGGCCCATCTCAGGAGACAATTACACTACGCTACGATACGCAGCTAGTGGTTTCCTTATCACATCTGGCCGACAATCCTGACATCTTGAACTCCTGCCTGGCAGATGTTCATACTTGGATGGGAGATTCCTCCCTTAAGTTAAACGGCTCAAAAACGGAAATACTGCTGATGGGGAGTAAAACTACCCTTCTCCCGCCGCTCAGCTGGCCGGGATGTATGGGCGATCCCCCGGCTCCCAAGGATGCGATCAAAAGCCTTGGAGTCTGGCTGGAACCAGACCTGTCTTTCCGCACTCAAGCCAAGAAAACAGCAGGAGTATGTTATGCCCTGCTCAGGTCGGCTCGGAAAATCTTCCCCCTACTTCCGGTAACATCGAGGAAGTTGTTGATTCAGGGCCTCATAACATCTAGACTCGACTATTGCAACGCCATCTTCTTAGGCGCCCCTGAATCAACCTTTAAGACTCTTCAACAGGTCCAAAATGCAGCGGCAAGGCTGCTCACGGACATTCCGAGGAAACTATCTGCGAAACCAGCACTGAAGGCACTGCATTGGCTCCCCGTGCGGGAGAGAGTGACTTTTAAAGCACTCTGTACCGCTCATAAAATTCTTGCAGGCAAAGGTCCCCTTATTCTAAAAAATCTAGTGACTCCCTACAAAGCTGGCAGAACGTTGCGGTCAGACACAAAACATCTCTTGATGGTGCCCAGAGTCAAAAAGGCCCGCACTGGTGGGAGAAGATTTTCATTTAATACGGCAAAGCTCTGGAACTCGCTTCCTCTAAAACTCCGAGCTGAGCCCTGCACACTGCGTTTCCGCAAGGGTCTTAAAACCTTCCTGTTCCCAGCATAACGCCTTGATGCTGTTTCCTTACCATCCGATGTTGTCTTAAAGCGCCGGGACGCCCGAGGGTAGCTGCGCGCTATATAAGATTTAAAATAAATAAATAAATAAAACTTGGAATGGATTCCTTTGTCGCAAGAAGCCAATACTAAGATCCAGTGGTGGCTGGACCACATGGATGCCTGGAATACCCAAGTGATTTTTGGAATCTCCCTATACTTGATCATAAAATAGCACGCCAGCCGTCACGGCTGGGGGCCAGGTGTGGCAGCATCTCGATGGGACGTAGATGATTGGAGGAGGACCTATTGCTTCATATAAACTGCTTGGAACTTCTAGCAGACTCAGTTACTATCAGGTCCCTCACCAGGAACAAAGTCTCTCGCTGCATTTCCTCAAACTGGATAGTGTGTCAATGGTGAGATACATAAACCTCATTGAAAGGCGCGAGATCGAAGAACCTGTTAGGATCCAGCGGTGGACTTCTGGCACTATTGTCTAGAGAGACAGACTTTGGTAACAGCAGAATATCTTCCAGAAGCCCAGAACAAGATTGTGGACTGGAACTCAAGGTACCTTACGGACAGCAGTGATTGGATCACAAGATATTCAAAGTCCTGATGGCTAGATGGACCTTCCTGCGTGGATCTTTGTACATCCAAGCAGAACATTCAGCTTCTGGTCTATGTCAGATGGCGGCTGGTCCCCGGAGTGAAAACGGTGGATGCATTCCTACAGGACTGGTCAAATAGACAGTTTTATGCCTTACCACCTTTCGTGATGATACCCAGAGCAGCGTCTACGGATTTACAGCTCTGATGGGATTATTGTGGGATCTACCAATAAGGCTGCCACCATCACCCAGCAGGTTGCAGGGTTCCAAGGCTGCCCACATCCTTTGGTTTTGCAAGGAGATCTTAAACTCATGGCCACGAGGATTTCAGGGGATTATTGGAGGACAAACAACTTTCGGAAGTTGCTGCGAACTTCATTCAACATGCCAGGGCCTCTGGCACTATCAAGAGACAGCACTGTGCAGAGAGACGATGGGCAGCTTGTTGGTGTGTAGACACCTGGATCCCATAGGGGCCAAGTTAACGCATGTCCTGAATTTTCTGGTGGATTTATCCAAGTCAGACCTGGCCTATTGCAGTGAACTCTTTCAAATTGACTATCTCTGCAGGCTATTTTTTCATTATTGGCGTATCAGTGGGAAACCATCCTTAGATAAGTAAACAAATCAAAAGGATACTGTTGTGAGGTGCATGGAATGTGGCTATGGAATGCTCTCAGAGGTGAGTTCTTGGGGTAGAATGCTGGCACGGTTATTCGGGAGTTGGTGGGTTGGAAGGTGCTGAAGAAGACCTGCCAGTGGTTGCTTAGCTCTGCCTTTTTATTTTAAATAAGTGAAGTTACACAACTTGTGGATGACTGGAATAGCTTAATATTGGTAATGAGCAAACCTGCTGATATTTTCTAAATCAGCTTGACAGAAAATGACCCGCACCAAGGTTACATATATCAATATTATATTTGACAGAAGTTTGTAAGTGAACAGTTTTGCGGAAGCGCAAGAGTAGCGTGGCCCATTCAGGGGAGATGGTGCAGCGATGGACCCTGTGCACCTCATCATATTAAGCGCATCTTCTTCCACAGCGCCCCACTTATGTACACCCCTTACCCAGGCCACCGGGGGATCCCTCAGGTGCACGCCAGTGCATTGTGATGCCTCGCTTGGCCAGCAGAAGGGCTAGCGCTACGAAACATGATTGTACCTTGTAATGTTTTTGTTGATTGAATATTCCCAATGAGCAGGCTTCCCACAAAGGTATATCGGGGAGCTCTGTGACTTCTTGCAGTGTGACGTGTATAATGTTCCAGTAGTGCTGCAGGACAAGCCCAGAACATATGAAGAAAGGTTACGCTAGGGGTCTGGCAGCGAGGGCAGGCAAACTGTGACTCTTGGTATTTGCACTGAAGCTGAGCTGGCATCAGGTATGCCCTGTGCAATATATAGAATTGTATATTTTTTAAGCTGGAGTTCCGGAACACCTTCTTTTTGAATTCCAGGGTGCGCTCCCACTTCTTGTTATGTAGTGGCCTCTCAAATTCCTCTTCCCCCCTGGCTGAGCTAGTGGGACATGGGTTAGTTCCAAGATGGCCTTGCATATCCAGGTGATAAGATGTCGGCCATGGCCCATGGTCAATATTGTGTGGAGCACTGGATGGGTCACAGGCTCCCCCTCAGCCGGGCCCCAGAGGCATCGCCAGTCGAGTGTGATTTGCCTATGGAGCAGGAACTGTCCCGGAGGTAGCCTCCCCTCTTCCACTAGCTGGTCAAAGGGGAGTAGCTGGCCCTCGTAGAATAAGGAAGCCATCTCCAGAAGCGAGTGGTCTGTCCAGATCTGTAGATCCTGGGTACTGTCATAACCCCCACCCCTGGGCAGGCCGGCTAGCGGCAGCAGTGGGGTGTATAGTGGGAGCTCCTCAAGACAGATAATGAATGAGGAGCATACAGGCCTTTGCTGTAGTTACTTGTATGGAATAGGTCGAGACTGGCGGGTCTCCCGGTAGGAACAGACGGCGCTTTGCCGGCAGTGGCAAAGGTCCACTGTCAGAGCAGGCCTCCCCCAGGTACCGCCACGCTGTCCAGCGAGATAGCCACTGGAGCTGGGCCACCCGGAAGTATGCTTCAAATGATGGGGCTCCCAGGCCCTCCTGATTCTCCGGCAGCTGCAGCTTGACTAAAGTGACTCGCTGTCGCCCATTCCTCCAGATAAAGGGGCAAAGCAGTGTATTTAGCTCTCTGAAGAAGGAGCGAGGAGGGATGACCAGACATTGGCAAAATAGTAGAAAAGGCAGGGAACGATGATGATTTTTGCCAATGCAAATTTCCTTATAGCAGCCAGGGGAAGAGTTTACCAGAAGCCCACGTATGCCTGCTAAGGTACGGCGGTGGTTACCCTAATAGAAATCCTGAGGAGTATGGTACAGATGGACTCCCAGATAGTGTGGCACCTGCTCATGCCAAGCGAGGCTGGAGTCACAATGCGCACCTCCCACAGGGGGAGCTCAGGACTGAGAGGATAGACCAATGAGCTTGCCCAATTAACTTTCAGCCCGGCTGCATCTGGGAAGTTCAACAACATGGCCCAGAATGGTCCAAGGTTGGCTACAATGTCCCACAGATAAAGAAGGAGGTCGTCTGCGTACAAGAACACACTGTGAGTCTCCCCCGTTAGGGGGATGCCCCACCCTCTTCCCTCCCCCATAGACGCACCGCCTGGGGTTCCATCGGTAGGGCGAAGAGCAGAGGGGCGAGCGGGCACCCTTGACGCGCGCTCCAAGTCACAGGGAAGGTGGATGAAATGTGACAACCTAGGCATACCTGCGAGATGGGCTTTGAATACAGTAGGTTCGTGTGCGCTAAGAGTCTGGGTCTGCGATGAAGCGCTGTGAACAGGTAAGACCAGGACAGGGTATCGAACGCCTTCTCCAAATCCAGGATCAGGCACACAGCACAGGGGAAAAGGCCCTTCACCCTATCTTGAACATGGAACAGACGGCAGATGTTTAGGGATGTGCTCCTACTAGGTACAAAGCCAATTTGGTCAGAGCCCACGAGAGTAGGAAGTACCTGGGTGTAGCGGTCTGCCAATATTTTGCCAAGGATCTTGCAGTCCGCCGTCAGGAGGGCAATTGGTCTATAGGAGGCTAGTTGGTTGGAATCTCTGTCTGGCTTTGGAAACGTGACTAGAATGGACTCATGGAGCAAATGGGGAGCTTGTTGTCTCATAGCACCGCTTTTTACATTTCCACCAGTTGGGGTGCTAGCAGGTTGGAAAAAGTCTTATAGTATTCCAACGGCAGGCAGTCCATCCCCAGGGTTTTACCCATGGCCTGGTCTAGGGTCCCCTGTTTCATATCAGCCGATGTGTTCTCTGCATCCATCGATGCCTTAATCTGAGAGGGAATCTGGGGCTGTTAGATGGCACTCACCTGCTCCCCAGATTGTTCCAACTTGACGACGATAGGTCCCCCAGACCTTCTGGAAACTAGCAGCGTGACAATAATGACAGAACACTTCACTGTTACTCTGAAAGCTCCCAGGGGGAAAAGGGGATTGGAAGAGAAGTGAAACAAGAAAAAACGAAGATTCCAGATGTCTTCGTTTGGGACATGAAGTTTTCTGGACTTGTCAGAGGGCTGGGACAGGAATTCTTCAGGAAGTACCGGGATACCTTGAACCTTCCACTGTTAATAGAGAAGGGAAGCTTGTATTCAAGACTAAGGGCCAGATGTAGGTAATCTAAATTTACAGATTCTAAAATACCGAATTTTACCGATTTTAGAATCTGTAAATGCTATGTAAAAAACAATTCAGTAAGTATTATGATTCGGTATTTACCGAATTGGTATTTACCGATTCAGTAATTCCCGGAGGCCCATAGGAATGAATGTGAATTACCGAATCAGTAAATACCGATTCTGTAAAATAGGGAAACATTCAAGGGTGGCAGGGTGTCACATTGACACCCTGTTGCACCCCTGAATAGTGCTTGTGTGCACATGTGACACTAATACATGCCCTAAGGGCATGTATGTCTGCCACATGGCACTGTTGAAAATGCTCAGATTTGCATTTTTAAAGGTATTCGGTATTTACCACCAACTAATAGTTGGTGGTAAATAACGAATGTTTAAAGCACATAAGCACTCTTAAAAGTGCTTCCTACATGCCATTTACTGATTCGGTAAATACCGAATCGGTAAATAAAAGTTCGGTAAATACAGAATCGGTAAATACAGATTCGGTATTTACCGAATCATCCCCTATATCTGAAATGGCTCAATACCGGTCGGTAAGCCTGAAATTGACAGATTTTCGGGTTTACCGACCGTTAATGGACCACCTACATCGGGCCCTAAGTTCCTAATTACATAAAAGAATAAACAATATATAAATGTAGTTGTCTTGTCTAACATAAATCATCATCAATTGTGAACAAAAACCTTCTATTCTTCCTTACCTAATAACTCTTAGGTTGCACATGAAATACTGACAGTTATTCACAGATACAAAGATACCTCTTATCTTTGATGGTTGATGGGTAATCTGAAATAAACAATTCAATAGTTACTGTCCAATTACAGAAAATATAAATGATCTTTGTCGATAATTGTGCATCTCAGATAACACTAATACCTGAGGGCCATATGTAACAAGGCAAAATGGGTTCGCAAACGCCGAAATTCGCAGAATTCCGGCGTTTGCGAACCCATTTTCGCTAAATGGTATGTATGAAACGTTTTTGTTGCAAAATAAGTAATCGCTAAATTTGCAATTCCTTATTTTGCGATTGCATTTAAGGAATTGCAAATTTTGCGATTCCTTAAATGCAATGTATCAAGGAAAAAAAACATTCCAAAATGCCATTAAGGAATCACAAATTACCACCAACTTCTAGTTGGTGGTAAGTTGCAAATTCTTTCAAAAAAGCATTATTTTAAAAATCAAAGGTGCCATGTGACGCTCATACATGCCCTTAGACACACATTTCATTTTCAGGGGTGCAGCAGGGTGTTCTTGAGACACCCCTGCACCCTTGAAAATATTCACAATTTGCGAATAGCAAATTGCGATTTGCAATTTCCCCTTCATTCCTATGGGCCTCCTGGCCCATAGAAATGAATGGGAAATTATTCCTTAATTGCGATTAGCAATTTGCTAATCGCAATTATGGAATTTTAAGGAATCGCTAAAAAGAAGCGATTTTCTACATACATACCATTTTGCGATTTCTAAATAGCGATTCCTTAAAAATCGCTATTTAGGAATCGCAAAACGGAGTATTGATACATATGGCCCTGAGTTCAGTAATCAGGATTCGCTAAATGGGGCTCTGCGATTTTCTTTTGTAGTTTCTCAGCATTAATATCATCAAAATGGGAAAATAAATAAATAAGGAATAACAAACAATAGTAATGACTTTCTCAAAATGTTTGTGGAAGTCTTTGACTATATAAAGTTCTTGAGCCTTCGTTTCTGGATGCCTTTATTGCAGGAAATTACGGTTAAACGTCACCACAATGTTAAACTGACTTTGTAGACTCCCAAATTGTTTTAAGGCTTGAATTGTCACTTCTTAAATGTCAATAGGAGATATTATTCACCAATTGCGCAATGCGAGAAGGTGTATCAAGATTTAACTCACCACGATTTTGCAGTACTCAGTTCACCTTTTGCGTTGCTCGTCTTTTGTAGGGAATGCGGTGAATCGAGGAATCGGATCAAAGAAGCTGTCGAGGACAAACGGAAACTGAAGTGAGAATACAAAATTTTCTAGCTGACGCGACAAGAATTTTAGATTCTATTAAGGACACGGAGGCGAGGATTATGCTTTCTCATTTCTTTACTTCACAAACAGCAGCCAATGAAAGTAAAACTACAATGGTAAAAAACAGCGTTTCCCATGAGGCTTTGAACCACGCCTCCAATAATTACAACCAATCACAGTAGTCACAAGCATATAAAGTATAGAGACACTAATCTGGCCTCCTCTTTCTTTGCGCGAACAGTCTCGTCATAATAAATCAAGTCTTAAACTCTCAACGAAGAGAAAAACAGTTCCTTTAGGAATTCTCAACGGAGAACAATCCAAAACCACGAAGGGATCCTCTTCTGCCAGTAAGGGACTGCATTACAATCCAAAGAAGGCAATCAACTCTTATTGGAATCATTTCCTGAAACAGAAAAAAGAAGTGTGAGAAAAGGAGCCCACCAACTACATTTCTCTCAGGGTGGGTACAAAAAGTTGTTAAACAATCATAACTTCGAACAACTTTACAGTTACTTAACTGTCCCAACGGGTGGGATAATCCTCGTCTCCGTGTCCTTAATAGAATCTAAAATTCTTGTTGCGTCAGCTAGAAAATTTTGTATTCTATGGCAGGACCGGAGGCTTCTGATTATGCTGGTTCAAAGCTCATCAATCACAGCATCAGAAACATGAGGAATAGGTTTATAATAAAACACTTTAAACATTGAAACAGAAGACCAATCAGCCGCTTTTAGGATATCCTCCAAGCGGGAACCTAACAAATAGGCTTTAGAAACCATTGCTCCTCTAGCTGAATGAGCACCATAAACAGAGATATTGATGCCAGCTTCTGACATAATCCATCGAACCCATCTGGCTAAGGTAGCCGCAGCGACAGGCTTGAAGGGTTTCTGAACAGAAATTAGCAACTGGCCTAACGGATCAGCCCTGTGTGCAATAGTACATTCTTCATAACATTTGAGACTCTGCAATACACATAGTTTAGAAAAGCGGGATACTCAACTGAGCGCGACATGGTCTTAGTTTGATGTGTAATAACAAAGGAGACACCCTGTGGAGAAAACATCCTACCAGCTAAATCTAACGCTCTAACATCTGAGACTCTGCGACATGAAATGAGACACAGTAACATAGTAAGCTTGGCAGAGAGCTGTTTTAAAGATAAATCACCATTATCGGGCCGGGTTTCCAACAAAGTTAGAACTTTAGTAACATCCCAGAGCGTGGAATACCTGGGCCGAGGAGGGTTGGCCACACGAACCCCTTTAAGTAACTTACAAACCAAGGGATGCATCCCCACAGGTTTACCATCAATGTGGTTGTGACCAGCAGAAATAGCAGATCTGAAATTATTAACCGACCTGTAATCCAGGCCTGAAGCCGCACATTCAGACAGAAAATTCAACACCTCAGTCACATTTGATCCCACGGGATCCACCTGTTTTGGAAGGCACCAACCCACCCACTTCTTCCAAGATGCAGAGTATCGTTTCCGAGTGGAAGGAGCCCACGCCTGTTGCATAAAGCTGGAAGCCTCTCGTGAAAGGCCTGCAAGGCATTCATGTCTCCGGAGAGCGTCCACACCATCAAGGTCAACTGATTCTGCAGGATTAAGGGGTGGCAAGACCCACTGGGTCCTGCAGAAGCGTCGGGAATACTGGGAGCCAGAAGGGAAGGTCCACAGACAACTACAACAGTGTGGGAAACCACGACTGAGTCGACCAAAGCGGAGTCACCAACACTATTGTTGCTCTCTGCCGGCGCACAAAGGCCGCCACTCTCGGGATCAGAGCAAACGGGGGAAAGGCCTAATTCTTCCGTTGCCCCCAATGGTGTAGGAACGCGTCCGTTCCCATTGCCATCGAATCCGGTCTCCAACTGTAAAACAGGGGAAGCTGGGCATTGAGGCGAGAGGCAAACAGATCTATCTGGCAAGGACCTCGCATAGTCATGATCTGAGCAAAAATCGCTGAGTGAAGACTCCAATGGCTGAAGTCTCGAAGAAACTGAGAGTTCCAATCCGCTACCTGATTGAACTTCCCCGGAAGGTATTCTGCCAGCACAGAGATCTTGCGATCCAGGCAATATTGCCAAAATTCTTTCGCAATGTGGACTAACATGCGAGACTTCATCCCCCCTAACCGATTGATGTATGTCACCGCTGGGACATTGTCCATTCGTAGGAGTATACAACAATTGCTCTTCAGCGGTGAGATAGACCTGATGGCAAAAGACCCTGCCAACAATTCTAGACAGTTTATGTGTAGTGAGAGTTCGTCCGCTGACCACCGTCCTCCTGTGGTAAAATCTCCACAGCAAGCGCCCCAAACCCATTGACTGGCATCTGATTCGACTACCACATCCGGGGCTGCGCCGAAGATGGCTCGGCCATTCCAGGCTGACATGTGTTCCAGCCACCACTGAAGTTCCTCTCGGGCTTCGGGGGAAAGAGGAATAAGGTGGTCGTAATGAAATTTCCTCTGTAGATAAAAGATTTTTAGTCTCTGAAGGGCCCTGTAGTGTAAGGGGCCCGGGAAAATGGTTTGGATTGACGAGGCCAGAAGGCCCACAATCCTCGCCAACACACGTAAGGAGATCCTCTCCTTGGTCAAAGTGGAAGTAATTTCCCTCTTGATGGACCTGATCTTGTGAAGGGGAAGGAGAAGTTGTGCTGAGACAGAGTCTATCAGAAAACCTAGGAATTCCATCTGCTGGTTCGGTATCATCACCAATTTCTTGGTGTTGATCACGAACCCCAGATTCTGCAACAGGGACGTCGTCCACACCAAGTGGGTGAGAAGAAGGGATCGATCTTGGGCTAGAATGAGCATGTCGTCTAGGTAGACAATGAGGCGCACTCCCATCTCTCGGAGGCGAGAGATCACAGGTTTGAGAAGCTTGGTGAATACCCACGGGGCTGAGGACAGACCACAGGGAAGCACCCTGTAACGGTACCACTGCCCTTTCCAAGGGAATTGTAAGTACTTTTGATGAGAGGGGCAGATGGGGACCGTTAGATAGGCATCTTTTAAATCCAAACGGACCATCCAGTCGCTCTCCAACAGAAGGTCTCGTAAAAGATAGATACCTTCCATCTTGAAGTGGCGATAAGTGACAAAGGGATTGAAGTCTCTTAAATTTAAAACTAGGCGTTGGCCGCCTCCTTTCTTCTGTACTAGAAAGACGTTGCTGCAGAAGCCTTCGGGAATGAAGGGTCCTGCAGCAATAGCCCTTTTGGCTAACAATTCTTCCAGCTCTGAGTCGAGAAAACTCTGTTCTAGATGGGAAAAAAGGAGAGGCTGAGGGGGGAAAGCCTGAAGGGGACATTTAACATCTCTATCTGGTAGCCCTGGACGGTCTGAATGACCCAAGCATCTGAAGTGAGGCTCATCCAATTCATCACAAAGTGACGCAACCTGCCCCCTAAAGGAGCCAAGGGACACATGGGACTTACCAGAGGACTAATTGTCGAAGTTCTTGTAACCTCTGTTGACACCCCGATTATAGCGGCCTCTGAAACCGTGGGATCTCGAAGGGTAGAAACCGGCCTGGTCCGGCTCTTGCGTGTATCCTCTGCCCCGCCTAGGAGCGCATCCCCTTTGAGGACTGGTGTTCGAATAGCGGCCGGTCGAGCGTCCTCTGCCATGGCCGGCCCTGTTAGAGACAGGGCCTCTTCAAGGAGGCTTGGGATTTATCCAGGGACGCGAAGGTGTTAACGAATTTTGCAATATCTTTCACAAAGTTGTCGCCAAAGAACTGTCCTTCCGCCAAAGGACCTGGCTCCAAAGAAGCCAACTCTACCAACTGAGGGTCAATCCGGAGCAAGACTTACTTCCGTCTTTCAGAAGCTAAAGCGCAATTGGCGTTCCCCAGCATGCAGATGGCACGTTGCGCCCAGCCAGCTGGGACTTCAGCGTGAATGGCATCCCCTGTCTCTTGAGCTTGGAGGGCCAGTTCCAAGATCTTGGCCAACGGCCCCGAAAGGTCAAGGACCTTATCTTGGCACGCTCTGAGCGCACGATCAATCCCTTTCTTTGGGTCTTTCTTGTATTTCTTGAGGAACGTAGTCATGGACGTGTCAATGTCTGGAGTAACGGCCACCTTGTGGGCCAAATCAGGACGGGGCACTCGGACTTAAGGCGGGCTCTCACCTCTTTGTTGAAGCCTTTACGGAGGTGAGTTTCCAGGTATTCCGCCACCGCAGGGGGAGGGACCCAATCAGAGGATCTAGGGTGCACAATGTCGGAAGGGTCAAAGGAGACGGTGGAAGGGTGGACAGGAGAAGCATGCTTCTGTTTCTTGGTGCGCTTGCGAGGAGCAGCATCCGAGGAGTCAGTATCAGTGCCAGTGTCCGTATTGGTATCCTGTGAGGGGGGGAAGGGGGTGGGACGGGATGGTAAGGTCTTGTCGTCAGCAGAAGACTCTTTAGATTTATATATCTTATCACAGGACTGGGAGTGGGGCCAGGCAGGGTCGATAGCCGCCTTCTTGGAGGGGGGGGGGGGGCGGTACCGGTCTTGGTCAGGGTGAGGAAGAGGCTTACCAGGGACCAACAGCTCTAGTTTCTTGGCTAATGGAAGCAGGGCTGAGGAGAGGGCTTTATCAAGCTTAGAGTCCAACTTTTTGTCAATGAGGTTCTCCATGGACTCCTCTTCGTAATACTCCTCATTGCCCTGGTAGCCACACGCAGCACCCTCCTCTTCGCAGAATTCCGTGTCTGCCATAGTCGCAAGGAATCGTCAAATTCCACTCTAAGTCCCCAGAGGCAAGTGCAGTTGCCAGCCCAGGCGAGGGCGTCGATCAGGGGAAGTGCCAGGCGCAGGAGCCGGAAATACTAGTCAAGTGTCAGTCGAGCAAGTTCAATCCTTGGACCAATGGAGGGAAATACCCTTATTTATTCCAGAGAAGGGTTCCCAAAATTTCGTCCTGCTTCCTCACTCACTGGGAAGCAAGGGCCAATGCTCAAAAGCTCTGAACCAATTGTGATGGAAAACGCTGCTTTTACGTCAAAACACAGCCCCTCGGCTCCTGGCCAAACTGCGTGATTCCCCACTTCAGCCGGGGCCAGAGCGTCGTGTAGGCACTAAAGAAGGGCCGCGTGCGTACACTGACGCGCGCACGTCCCTGAAGACGCACGCTGGGCCCCAAAGGGCTCCGCGGTGCGCCTCCTTCCCCGAGGGGGGGGGCTAAGTCCCTCGTAATCACGGACCGCTACTCAGGCGGCCGCGGGTCAAGCAGCGAAGGAAGGTAGAAAACGGGGGCCTACGGGCGCAACACGCACTCCAAGAACTAATTAAGGGGACACGGAGTAGGCCAGAGATGCCCAGCTCCGGAGTCGGGAAGGAAAAAGAAGCCGTTAGTGGCGTAGACCCTGGAACCGCAATAGCGGTATAAGCATCACATACAAGGAGAGAAAAAACAAAGCAAAATATACACAGAATCAATAGGTATAACCAAATAAATACGCCAGAGGCGATATCTAACACATGAGGCCTGCAATGCAGAAGTACAAGCATATAAGGTAAAGAGCACTTATCTGGGCTGCGGAGCAGCAAAGAAAGAGGAGGCCAGATTAGTGTCTCTGTACTTTATATGCTTGTGACTACTGTGATTGGTTGTAATTATTGGAGGCGTGGTTCAAAGCCTCATGGGAAATGTTGTTTATTACCATTGTAGTTTTACTTTCATTGGCTGCTGTTTGTGCAGTAAAGAAATGAGAAAGCATAATCAGAAGCCTCCGGTTCTGCCATAGAATCTCGACTGCGGAGGAACTCAGAGAGAAAATCCCCCGGAAACCAAAGAGGAAGAGAAACGTAAACTGGATGGAGCTGGAGACAGGTAAGTGAGCGGGAAAACGAGGCAAAGCGATGAGCTCTGATGGGAGCGGTTTAAATACCCTCTCTAGTTGCAGTTGCTGTTTATTTGAATACACGTCGCTCACATGCATGCCACTTGTCAGTTAACGCCTGTGGGATTCATTTACATTTTTCGATGCACATGATTTCTGCAGCTGCTTGTGCTTGCTTCAGGAAATTAAAAAACACGTGTCTGTCATTTGTCCATTAACGTGTACATGCAATATTTAGATTTAATTCAGGGTTATGTACTTACACACAAATGAAAGATCACGATTAGATTATGGTGTGAGTTGAAGAAATTATCTGCAAACACATTCAAGCATATATTCCACCAAACCTAAGTGATCAAATCATACAAATCCTTTATGAATGACAGCATGCTTATGACATAACTTGAATGGAGAGGTCCATATCAGATTGGTCCATATCAGATTGG
This sequence comes from Lissotriton vulgaris, assembly GCF_964263255.1. Taxonomy (NCBI): domain Eukaryota; kingdom Metazoa; phylum Chordata; class Amphibia; order Caudata; family Salamandridae; genus Lissotriton; species Lissotriton vulgaris. The sequence continues at coordinate 117,428,598 of NC_141699.1, forward strand.
ATGACATTGAGCAAGGCTGGCATGGGAGAGCATACCTGCAACAGCGGCAGCTTAAGAGCGGCAAGGAACTGGTTTAAAAACCGCAAATAAATGTGCAGTGGGACCCTATAGACCTCAGCATAGTAGTCGTAGAATATCAGTCTGGGCATGGACCGCGATGACTGAGGGGGTGGTTACTGCAGTTACGGGGTGAGCATCAGAATCCTGGCGAATAACCCATGTTAGGAGTGGTCCCAGCTTGCTCCCTTCTCGATGCAACCTGGCAGCATATGCTTTGAGGTTGTACTGTTGGAGGTCTGCTAGTAGTGGCTCATGGGTAGTTTGTGCCTCCTTCAGTTGGATCACAAGTGCCAGGTTAGCGTCTGCCACTTTGATGTGAGTAGCAAGCTTGAGCTCCGATGCCAGCAAGTCTTGTTCGAGTGTACCTCGGACCTCCACTATCTGCCGGATACACGTCCCCCTGGTGACTACCTTAAAGGCATCCGATTCCAGCATTCTGGTGGACTCCGTGTGGGAATTTTGAGAAAAGTAGTGGCGAATATGTGGCTCCTGCTCATGCCAAAACACCAGGTCTTCAAGGCCGTCCCACGGCAGCCGCCAAACAGGGACAGGGGGCGGGGGGTTGGCCGCCATTGGAGGGCCATGAGGTGCACTTCATGGTCTGACAGGACCCCTCCCAGGTAGTCCGCACGTTGAACTAGGGGTACGATGGTGGGCTAGCACAAGAAGCGGTCAAGATGCACGTAGAGGTTGTGTGGGATAGAGTGGAATGAGTATAGTTTAGCAGTGGGGTACCAGGTTCCGCAAGTGACAGATGCTGCACCCAGGTGCGGAAGCGCTCCGTCTGTACATAGAGTGGGGAGCCAGGAATGGGTGGGTGGGACCTGTCTAGGGAGAGGTCAAACACACAATTAGAATCTTCCCCTAGTACCCAATGGCGAGCCAGTGAATTGGGCCAAGACAATCAACAAGGTGTCCCAGAATTTCCCCTGCTCAGTATTGGGAGCATAGATGCTTCCTATAAGCACTGACTGACCATCTAGAAGTCCTTTGATTAATGAATATCTCCCTTCAGGGTCGACCACTCTGCATGTTTCCTGAAAGGGGGGTACCAGGTGGCAGCCATACTAACAGCCCTGCGCAAACACCGAGTAGGTAGTGGCACAGAAGATTCCCTGACATCCCTTGTGCAGACGGGCTAGTTCTCCTGCAGTAAGGTGTGTCTCTTGCAGCAGCGTGTCCCAAGGGGGCAAGGGTACCAGGGTCTTCCGTTAAGATAGTCCGACTGACTGGGGGTTTAGGAGTAAACAGAAACTTTGGCTCCTTGAGTAAGAGTTTAAGTGAGGGTTTTATTGGGATATAAGTCTTTCTTTGGAAGGCAGCTGCTTGGTCCCTGGAACGAGCTGCGGGATCAGAGGGAATGGTAGCTTGCTCCAGCTTGCTTTATTCTCCCAGGGATGACGACGGGTACTGGTGGGCTTCGGTATGGGGACGTCTCTCCCCCTGCTCTCCTCAGCTCCGGTGCAGGAAAGAAAGGAAAACCGGATCAGGTGACTGTTAGGACCACGGTGCATTAGTCAGGGCCGGGGGTGAGGGGATCCAGTGACAGTGCTGCTTAAAGATTCTATGTACAGTCCGTGAGGGAAGAGTGCACGTGAAGGGGAAGGAAGGGGAAGCTTTACAGGGGGGCTTTACAAATTTACACACAGGGCTGGTTCTTCCGTCCCACCCAGGCAGCTACACGATCCTGTACCTATTGGAGCCACGCTTCTCCCGTGGGAACGTGGCGGGGCGAAGCACGGAAACGTTGGCCTCCTGGCTTCTGGACCCCAATCTCTTCTTCCTCCTCCGTATCCTCAAGGTCTCGTCGGTCTCCTACTTCGACTCCTGCTCCAGACTCCTCCTGGGAAACGCCGTCCGTCGCCTCTCTCCTACTTCCTCCTTTTGACGTTCCGACGCTGCTGAGGGGCGTGGTCTCTTCCTCGCTGTCCGGACAGTTAAAGGGGCCGCGTGTGTGGATATCAGCTGGCCAGCCGGACTCCGGCTCTTCTGTCCAAGTGCATTCTGGTAGCTGTTGGGACAAGGGGCAAGGTGAGAGGGGGGTTGCGGACCACCAGCCCGTTGTTGTAGTCGTGTCCTGTCCGCACACTTTGTCACATACCTCCCCCCCCTGGCTTCTCCCGCTCGGGGAGAGGAAACACGCGGGAAAGGAAGTCCGCATTATCGTTTTCTTTCCCCCTACGATGGATCACAGAAAATGAGTAGGGCTGTAAAGACAGGAACCACCGTAACACTCGGGGGTTCTGGCTGCTATTCTGGTGTATCCACTTCAGGGGGGCATGGTCCGTATGAAGGATGAATGGTTTTCCCTCTAGATAGTACCGCAATTTCTATATCGCCCACTTGATGGCCAGAGCCTCTCTCTCAATGGTGGAATATCTACACTCCCTGGGAAAGAGGTTTCTACTCACATACAATACTGGGTGTTCTATCCCTTCCTCGTCTACCTGGGACAACACTGCACCAATCCCCACATTGGAGGCGTCTGTGGCTAATACAAAGGGCTTTGTATAGTCAGGGGACACCAGGACTGGGGCTGTGGTCATCGTACTTTTTAAGAGCTGAAAAGCACTCAAGGAGTCTTGAGAGGGGTGAGAGTATTCTCGGAGCTTGGTGTTCCTTCTGAGAAGGTTAGTTAGGGGTGCAGCTACCTCAGGAAAAGCTAGGTATAAACCAACGGTAGTATCCTACTAGTCCTAGGAAGGCCCTTAGATCTCTTTTGTTAGCAGGAAAAGAAACGTTAGCTATCGCTCGGATTTTCTCGCTTTGGGGAGCTATGGTGCCCTCCCCCAAGACGTATCCCAGGTAGTTTACACTGTTGAATGCTGCTCTGGACTTTTTGGCGTTGATGTGTAACCCCGCCCTTCATAGAGCGGTGAGTATGACTTGCAGATGGCGCAGATGTTCGTCCCAGTCTGGGCTATAAATGACGATATCGTCCAGGTATGCCGAGCTGAACGAGACGTATGGTTGTAACACCTGGTTCATAAGGCGTTGAAAAGTTGCCGGGGCCCCATGGAGTCCAAAGGGAAGGACCGTGAATTCATATAGTCCGTCATCCGTAACGAAGGCCGTTTTCTTCCTGTCCTCCTCACGAAGAGGCACCTGCCAATACCCCTTCGTGAGGTCTAGGGTGGTGATGTATCTGGCGTCACCTATTTTTTGATCAACTCGTCTACGCGAGGGATAGGGTAGGTATCAAAGTGGGACACAGCGTTCAGAGCCCTAAAGTCCATACAGAAGCGTTTGGAACCGTCTGGCTTGGGTATCATAACGATTGGGGACGACCAGTGGCTCTGGGAGAGTCGGATTACCCCCAACTGAAGCATGTCTTGGACCTCCCTCCTCACCGCTTCTCTTCGGGCCGCGGGTATCCTGTAGGGTCGTTGTTTTACCACTTTCCCCGGAAGGGTTTCGATGCGGTGTTCAACTAGGCTAGTTCTCCCAGGTATATCCGAAAACACGTCGGAGAAGGGCTCCAGGACGTTTGCCAGCTCTGTTTTCTCCTGGGATGTCAACCCCTGGTTTACTACCAACTGGTCCAAGGTTGAGGATCTGGGGGCTGCTGATGGGGTGACAAAATGACCGGACAGTGGTAAGGGCCCCAACCACTCCTTCAACATGTTGATATGGTATGTTTGTGTTTTCGTGGACAACAGGCGTAGTCTATAGGTAGTCTGGCCAACGGCGTCAATAACCTGAAAAGGGCCTTGCCACTCGTTTTTGGTTTTGTTGCTTATGGATAGCAGCAGCACCAGAGCCCACTTTCCGACGCCGATTCTTCTCAGCCTCTTCCCCTTATCATAATTCTTTTTATATCTCTCTTGTTGTTGTTCCAGAGTGGTGTGCGCCAGTTCTCGTAGCTTCCCCAATTTTGTTCTTAGCTGGGTGGTGTATTCCAGCATGCTCTTCTGTTCTTGGGATTCTTCATTTTCCCACATGTCCTTCGTCATCTCTAGGAGGGACCTGGGATGTCTTCCGTATAATAGTTCAAAGGACGAACATCCCAGGCTACTCTGCTTCTGGGCCCTTATGACGTACAGGGCGAGGGCCGGTCCCAGGTGGGTCATTCGGTAGTACATACTTCCTTCATTAGCTTGGAGGTGAAGGGGGTCCCCTGGTCCGTAAGCACCTCTTTGGGAAACCCCACGCGTGAGAACAGTTCTACAAACTTCTCGGCGATTGCAGAAGTTGTGGAGGTCCGTAAAGGAAAGGCCTCCACAAACCGTGTGGAGTAGTCTACGATAACGAGGGCGTACAGGTGTCCTCGCACCGTCTTCTGCAGTGGTCCGATTATGTCCATGCCGACCCTTTCGAATGGGACTCCTATGATGGGCATCCTTTGTAGGGGCGCAGCACTGGGTCGATGGGTGTTTCTTCTTTGGCATACCTCACATTTTGCACAGAAGTCCTGAACATCCCGATATATCCCAGGCCAGAAAAAGTGTTGAATGATACTTTCCGTGGTTTTTTCTTTGCCGGCATGGCCTGCTGTCAAATGGGCATGAACGAAGAAGAGTTTTTGCTCCCGGAAGGAGCGAGGCATCACCAATTGTAGTCCTCCATCGTGCCCGGCCTGTCGGTATAGCAATTCGTTCTTAATCAGGAACCGGGGATACGTCTGGGGGTTTACCCCATCAGAGGCATGGGCGCTTTCCCATGCATTGAATAGGGTCCTATCTTTTCCCTGAGCAAAGCGAAAGCTCCCTATCAATCACCCAGGGTTCTGGGGATAGATAGGTGGGCAGGGCCCCTCCCTGTACAGGTTTGGACAGGGTCTCCCTAAAGAGGGAAAGGAATTCGGGATTGTCCGTCCCCAGAATCATGTCCTCGGGAAGTGAATCCACCACCCCCACCCGGACCGTACAGGGTTCTCTATCTGGTAGGACTATGGTAATGGACGCTACAGGGTAGGGCTTCACATCCCCGTGTACGCAGCGGATATATACAGGGGTCTGGGGGGTAATCTGGTCGGGACTGACAAAGCGCGCCTGGATCACCGACTGTCGGCACCCTGAATCCAGTAAAGCCCTTACCGTCAAACCATTCATCCTCATACTCACATAGAATGTGCTGCCCATTTCTGCTGAGTACATCACCGTTTTTGGGAGATAGCCAACCTCCATAGGCTCCTCCTGGGCTCTTTTTTGGGGGCACATTCTCGCTATGTGGCCCCACTCCCAACACTCGAAGCACTGGGGTCCTTTGGTCATGGGGGACATCATTCCTGTCGGTCGCAATAGTTTGGGAACCTCGTTTCCTGCTTTGGGTCTCTTTTCCCCTTTTAGGGGAGGTAGGGTTTTGTGGGTCTTTTCGTGTTCCCAAGGGCTGGTCTTGGGCTGAGCCCGAGCATAGTGAGATGCCATTTCTATGGCTTGGTCTATATCAAGCCCAGCATGTTGGCGCAGCCAGCGTTGGGTGGCATAGGGCAGAGCTTGCATGAATTGCTCTAAATACACTTTATTCAGTATCTATTCCTTGCTGCAGAGATCTGGTCGTAGCCACTTATCCGCGGTCATCCGTAGTCTGAAGAATAGGGTCTTCGGGTTCTCACTTTGGACCCCTCTTTCCTTCCGAAAGCGTACGCGGTAAGCCTCTTGAAACAGTCCAAGATGGTCTAGGATGACCCCCTTAATGATAGCATAGGATGTGTTCCCTATAGGGTTGGCGGCCTGATAGGCCGATTGGGTTTCTCCGGTAAGGAGCGGAGCAAGAAAGAATGGCCACTTTTCTTCATGCCACCCCATAGCATGGGCGGCCCTTTCAAAGTTCAGGAGAAAAGCGTCTGGGTCCTCACAGTGCACATACTTTTGCAGGGCTACGCCGGTAGGATGGGGGTTGTGCAGACGCACTTCTCCGGGGATGACCTGGGTGGGAGGCAGCACATTCCTAAGGCTTTCAATCTGGGCCGTGATGGTAGTTTTGAAAAGTTCTTCCTGCGCGGAGGTGAGTTGGCGTCCTACGGCCCACCCCAATTTTTCCTGGCCTTTGATTATGTGCTCAATCAGGGCCTCCATCTTTAGGTTGCGGATGGATGGTGGAGGAGATCCCACTTCTGACACCAGTTGTCCCAAGGGGGCAGGGGTACCAGGGTCTTCCGTTAAGATAGTCCGACTGATGTCGGAATCGTCGGCTTCGGAGACAGAGATCTCTCCTTCATCAGCTTGTCCCGGCTGGAGATTGGGATCTGCTCCGGAGATGTCCGGAATCGAGCTGTTTCTGCAAGACATTTCGTGACGTCGAGCCCGACAGTCACGGATGGTTCCCTTCGACCTGAAAGATGAACAGGCCTCGCAGTTCTTGTCCTCGTGCTCCAGGAAGAGGCAGAGGTTACAAACTTAATGTAAGTCCATGTGTGGGAACTTAGCACCACACCCAGGGCATTTTTTTAAAGGAGTCCTTTCCATAGACTGCTGGCTTGGACAGGCCCAACGGCCCACATCGAAGCTAGAGGTCGAGGATTTTATATATGTTGAAGATACGCGTGGAAAAGGAAACGCGATTGAGACAATACCATCGAGTGGAGAGGGATTGCGCGACGAAGGGGGTTTGAAAACGGCACCGACCCGGAGCGTAGCAAATCACATCCGAACCCGATGGCGGAAAAAAACAATCTGAAGATGGAGTAAATGCCCATGCGCACTATCGTCCTAAGGAGAATTCCCCTACCTCTTAACTACAAAGACGTTTTCCCAGACAAAAACAAAGTGTAAACATCCGAGTCCAACATCAGATGGCGATCTATGCACAACTATACGAATCTACAGCTCTACATGCCAAGAACAGATGTATACTGGTAAGTAGTATTTTCCTTAGGTATTGAGGGTAGGAAGATTTTTAAAACACTAGCAAAATGTACTGTGCTATCAACTGATAATGGTAATGTATCAGACATGGTTAAAACATTGGACGAAGAATATGGTATTGCTATGAGAGCCTTGGATGAAAACTTTGGGAAGAAAATAAGCACAGTTGTTGAAAGGCATACATTTTTCTCTAGAGCACAGCTACTGGGAGAATATATTGAGCAATATGAAGTGGCTCTGCGCACATTGGTATCTACTTGCAAAATTAAGGATCTGCATGAAGAAATTATATGTGATCAGTTAAGCAATAGAACCAGCAACATAAGAATCCAAGAAAAGCTATTGGCTTTAGAATACACTTTAGATAAGTCCATCAGCATTGCCAGACATATGGAGAATAATCACAATATATAAAAGAATTGAGCGATGAACAAGTGGGAAGAAAGCAAATGGTCAAAGCGCAAGGTAATACAGATAGATGCCAATGTTTTAAATGTGGTCGCATCATACACACCACAACATCAAGCAATAAAGGCAAGGTTTTTTAATTGCAAGAAAATTTAACATTTCTTGATGGTTTGTGAAGCAAATTCTGTATACTTGAAAACCAAAATTAATTTGATACAGAGACACATTGAGGACCATGATTTGGATGAGAATGATGATAATGGCGTGGAGGTGCTGGTATTCTCTGAAGACTATCCTGGTCTTTATGTAGTAAAACATGTAGAAGAAACCTATCACCCCCAAAGCACAGGTTTAAAATGGGAACAGTAATGGTTCAGATTGTGGGCAGATTTATGTTCTGCGTACAACATTATAGATAAGTCTGAATGGATGAGGGTGGGGAGTAAAGAGTTATTGAACCCATACATTGAACCAGTTGGGTATTGTGGGGTGAAGTTACCTGTAATAGGATACTTTTGGTCCGTTTTGAAGTATAAATGTAGATAAACTACTGGAAAAATGGATGTGGTGGACAAAGGGAAAGCTTTGCTTGGATGGAAAGAACAAAGAGCTTTAGGCGTGATTTTGAAACCCAATCATACAGATCAAATTTTGCTTAGTGTGTAGAAAGATGAATGGTTGAATTCCCTAAGTTATTTGCACAGGAGTTAGGATGTTTGTAACAATGTGACCATTGTATAATTTTGAAAGAAGGGACAAAGTAAGGAAAGTTCCTTTAGCTTTAAGAGATGTGTTGAAGAAATAATTGGAAGAGTTTTGTGCTTGTGGTATCATAGAACCCATCGAGCCATCTGAATGGTTTAGTCCCATCATGTTAGCCAAGACACTTAATGGAAAGATAAGAATGTGTACTGATTTATGGGATTTAAATGACACCATTTGGGTGGACGTCATCTCTTGCCACATAAAAATGAAATGTTGATGAGTGTGACGGGAGCAAAGTGTTTTTCCTCATTAGATCTTTCCAGTGCTTACCATCAGATAGTCCTCATCCAGAATCTAGGCATCTAACATGGTTTATAGCGCCTGAAGTTGCATATAGTTTTGTGGAGATCTCATTTGGATTAGTGTCTGTATTAGCAGGATTCCAATGTATATTGCAGAGCATCTACGGATATTTGACTAATGTTTTGTTTTTCAAGAGGACATACTGGTCTGGGGTCACATGAACTAGAACATGATAGAGTATAATGGAAATCCTTAGCAGGATTGGAAGAGGCCAGGCTCACTGTGAGTACTGAGAAGTGTAAATTTGGAGTGCAGGAAGTAGAAGATCTGGAACATACATTGTCAATCAGATGAGTTAAGTCGAAATTGAAATTGGTTGAGGTTGTAGAAAAGGCTCAGTCTCCAGTTGATAAGGATCAGTCACACACTTTCTTAGTGTCTGGCAGAGTATTATGCCAAATTGGTGGATCATTTTGCAGAATTTGTTCAACCGATGAGAGTCGTAATAAGAAGGGTGTCAGGTTTGTGTGTTCGAAGAAATGCCAACAAGCATTTGGTAAGATTATGGCAAAGATATTGAATGCAGTGGTTCTGAAACCATTTGATGTGAATGACAAAACGATTATCCTCACTGACGTCAGTACGTATGACTTGGGCCCCGTGGTATGCATGTAAGGGTGATGGCTTTTGCATCTAGACCTAAAGGGGCTTTGCAGATTTACTCTACGATAGAAAGGGAGGCATTGACTTGTTGGGGCGTGCAGTATTTCAGGACGTACGTATGAGGCATATGGTTTGAGTTGGGCACTGATCACAAGCCGTTGGTAGATTTGATTTCTACCCGAGGAACAGGCAGGGCAACACCCTGCATTCCAAAATGGATAGTCCATTTCAAGGGTATTCCTTTGATATTTAATATGTGCCTGGAGTGAGAAACATTAATGCTGATTACATATTCCGGTTCCCTTTGAGAGCACAAGATGTGGAGGATGATGATGAATGGATTGTAATGGAGATTGAGGGGGCTATTTCAGAGGAAGAGTAGAAACAGGCTATGTTGGAGGATAAGTCCTTTGCAAACCATCAACAAGGAAGTATTGAAGGGAAGGTGTCTGGAGGAGTTCAAACATTTTTGGAGTGAGTTATCTGTTGTAGATAGGGTAGTAAGAATGATGGATAGATTGATGGTACCCATATGTTTGTGCAGGAGGTTGATTACCTTGTTGCATGAAGGACATGAGGGTATATCAACGTTTAAGAGTAGACCAGTGGTGGCCAGGAATGGATAGAGAAATTGACCGATGTGTATGTAGCGGTGTAGCTCACACATGTAGTGATAAATTACACATTGTCAAAGAATCACCTCTAGCACCAGTGACATTTCCTGATAAACCACTGGACAAACTACCCATTGATATTTGTTGTCTTTTTGGGTGTTCTGGGTGAGAGGGAAAATATGCCTTCATAATGATTGACTATAATTTATGGTGTCCTGAAGCACCCTTAATGAAGGAGGTTAGATCATCCACTTTGATAAGCTTCTGTGAAAAAACTTTCCAAAGAGAAGAATGTCCTTGGGAAATTGTGACTGATGATGGGCCTCAATTTGCTTCAGATGAGTTTAAAGGGGTTTTTGAAAATTAAGGGTATTAAACAGGATACAACTGCAATGTACAATCCTTGAGAGAATGGTCTTGTTGAGCGCTTTAATAGGGTGCTGGGTGATTGTATACAGTTGGCTAAGCAAAGTGATTTGGATTGGAGACAGGAGGTGAAAATGTTGTGGAGTGATAGAACGACTTTGCATTCTATGATGGGTGAAAGTTTTTTTAGGTTACTAAAGGGTAGGATGCCATGTACAACTTTGATTCCAGCATGGATCAGACAGAAAGATTTGCTGTGAGTAAAGAACAAGTTAAGGAAAGGGTTCAGAAACATCAATATGTACTATGACACAATGAGAAGTTGAAATGAGTTTTCAGAGATATTAGAGTGGTTGATTTTGTGACAATGAGTAAAGGTACCAGCTATCCAAAAGTAATGTCCAAGTGGTCAACTCCTAAGACGGTGGTGGACGTGAAATAGGAACGTGTATTGTTGGAGAATGGTGGAAGGTGGAATGTGAGGAGAGTTACCAAGTTCAGAGATTTTGAATGTCAATTGTGGTTAGAACATTCCATGTTCCTGGGTGATAGTACCTCTCAAGGTGCAGGTATGCCTTCTTGTAGGAGGAGCTTGCGGGAATAATGCAAGTCAAAAAATCTGGAGGATTTTGTATGTAATTGAGTATCAACTATGTCATCATTGTTTTTGAGGCCATGTCTAGTATAGTGTTAATTAGCTGTCAATATGTTTTTTTTTTTTTTGTAAAATTTTTATTTTGCATAGAACAAAAGGAAACATAGGAAAGGAGCACTGAGGTGCCGCACAGTTCCCCACACAGGGGGAGCATTCCAAATCAAAACGATGGTGTTGTCACACCGCAAAGATAAATCTAGTCCAATCAAACTAGGTACCTGCAGGGAATAAAAGCATTAGTTCAAACAGTCAACCATCGGTGCTGTGCATTGTAAAGAAAGGAAGTCCCAAAGTAAGCAGGTCCATGAGCCTGTGTAGTCCATTCAGATGTACATACTGACACTGATGTGCACCTCAGTTACCCAAAGAAAAAAGAGAAGATAAAAAGAAAATGCAACTCCCAATCCCCCCTCCGCCTCCCCCCCCATGACGGTGACACACACTTACCACACTCATTCAGAAGCCACACTAAATTTGGAAGAGGTGTAGAGATCTCAAAGATGATGGGCACACAGCCGACGGCAAGCCTTTAGAGAGGAAGGTAACCAAGGGTCCCCACACAAGCGTGAAATTCTTGTAATTACCGAGGAAGATGTCCGCCATTCTGTCCAAGCTTAAAAGCTTCCAAAGCCGAGCATGCCACAGAGATATCGCTGGTGCCTCCTTCCGCTTCCATGCCGCCGCCAATGTGAGTTTGGCCGCCCCCAGGCAGAGCCACAGAATCTTTTTATCAGATCGTGTTTGGTGTTCAAGTCCGGGGTCTCGTAGACCCAACAGTACAGAGGCTATAGAGTCCTCTATAGGGTATTGGAGGATATCCTTGATATGTGAGAGGATTTCCTCCCAATAGGGCCGAATCACCGGGCAGTCCCACCAGATATGGCGGAAGTCCCCTAGGAGTCCACATCCTCTCCAGAATTTATCAGAAGTAGCTGGGTAAATGCGGTGGAGCCTGGTCGGGCATAAGTACCATTGCGTGAGAGTCTTTAGATGTGCCTCCCTCAGATGTAGAAAATGGTTAAATTGGGTCATATCCCGCCAAAGCGCCGACCATTCATTATCGGTGACATCTCTTCCCACCATCTCTTCCCATTGTTCCATATAACGCGGCCTAGGTGACATTTCGGATTTCAGCAACAATTGATAGAGGAAGGAGATAGCTCCCTTCATGGTGGATGTCCATAGCAGAAAAGCTTCGAACGACGAGGGGGGTCTCATAGCCGCCTCCAGCACCCCCGGTGACGTGGTCCAGTGCAACAATTGGGCATGCCGATACCGATCAGACTGCGGTACCTGATAATCCTGTACACAGTTAGCGAAGGTCAGGGGATCCGGACCATGAAACAGGTGGGTTAGTGCCCTACAACCACCCTCCCTCCAGGCGTCAAAAGCCCCCTCATTAAGCGTTGGCGGAAAGGCCGGATTAAAATGCAAGGGTGTAAACGGAGACGGGAAAGTCGTCCACCGCTCGTCAGCAGCCAAGGTATCCCAGACCTTCAATGTAGTACCCGTGGGGGTACTAATATAAGCGTTCAAGGGACGGTCCCTCTTCGGCTTCCAGGCCAGATCCCATATCGACCGGCCAGCCACACTCCGGTCCATATGCAGCCAATGTTTTTCTGAAAGCTGCTGCGACCATTCCACCAATACCCTCAATTGGGCTGCCTTGTAATAAAGGTGCAGGTCCGGAAGTCCCACTCCGCCCTCTGACCTAGGTCGGCGTAAGACTGCGAAGGATAGCCGGGCTCGGCCCCCCTGCCAAATAAATCGCAGTATCTGCGTCTTAAGTTGCCGAAAGTAAGTGCTATCTAGCGGAATGGGCAGGGCCTGGAATAAATACAAATATTTAGGGAGAAGGACCATCTTAATTGCGTGTATCCTGCCCAACCAGGACAGGAATTTGGGTTTCCATCTCTCCAATTCGGTGCGGGTCTTCGCCAGGAGGGGTGGGAAGTTGCCCGAAAACAGTTTGCCCACTTGCGGGGTCAGGTGGACTCCCAGGTAAACAATCGACCCGGTGGCCCAGGCTAGAGGTGTCAGTGTCCGCACGTGGGCCACGTCAGCTTGCGAGAGAGTCAAATTCAGAATATATGATTTGCTATAATTTACTTTAAATCCCGCCACTTCCTCAAATTCCAGCAGAATCTCCCTAATCCAAAGGCAAGGAACATGCCGGGTCCGCCACCGAGAACAAGATGTTGTCCGCGAAGAGTGAGATCTTATGCTGCTCTCCTGTAAACGGTATGCCTCGCACCCCCTCATGTTCTCTCACCGCCATCGCTAAAGGTTCAATGCTAAGCGCGAACAGCAAGGGGGAGAGGGGGCAACCCTGTCTGGTGCCCCTCGAGTGCGGGAAGAAGGACGACATCTGGCCATTCACTACCACTCTCGATCTGGGACTGCAGAAGTTTGCCCTCACCATAGTGATAAATTTTTCCGAAAATCCAAAAGCCGACAGCGTATTAAACAGGAAGCCCCAATCCACCCGGTCAAAAGCCTTTTCCGCGTCCAGGCCCACAAGCACTGCCGGGATGCGGAACCTGTCCGCCTTTTCAATTAAGTGAACCACTCTACGAGTGTTATCGTGGGTCTGGCGTCCTTTGATAAAACCTGACTGATCAGGGTGTATGATCGCCGGCATCAAGTCCTGTTAAGTAAAGCTATGGGGCGAAAAGACGATTAGTGCGCTAGATCCTTCCCCGGCTTCGGCAGGACCGTGATCACCGCCTCAGCCAGAGATCCTGTAGACGACCCGGAGATTGCCATATCGTTAAAAAGAGACACTAGGAAGTCACATAACTCGGTAGCATATGCCTTGTAAAAAACAGCGGTATAACCATCCGGTCCTGGTGCCTTGTGCAACTTCAAGTTCTTAATGGCTGAAAGGACCTCCTCCCTAGAGATCGGTGCCTCCAATAACTCATTCCACTCCTTAGATATCCAGGGTAGGGGCAGACGTCGCAGATACTCCTTTTGGGTTTCTGCCTCCAAATTATCTCCCGTGTACAGGTCAGCATAGAAGCGTCCAAAAATGTCCGCCTTCGTTTTGTCCCGATGTTGCAGTACACCCGCTGCATCTCTGATGCCTCCTATATACTCTCGCTCTCTCCTATCCCGTAATTGATGCGCCAAGTGCTTGCCCACTTTGTTCCCACAGGAATAGGATTGTCGCCCCAGTCTCAAGAGCGTGAGTTCGGCCCTATTGGTGTAGTGGGCCCTCAATTTCCCCCTCACCGCCGTCAATGGTCGGAGGGTCACCCTTGAAGGGTTGAGCTTGTGGGCCAGTTCAAGCTCGACCACTTCAGCTTCTAGGGCCTCGCGGTCTTTCCTCCGCAGACTGTTGAGTTGCGAGTTGAGGCCTAGACACGTGCCCCTGATGGAGGCCTTAAAAGCGTCCCACGTGTTCGAGAGTGAGGTATCCGTCGGGGGATTGAGCTCCAAAAATTCCTTAATGGCAAGCCGCAACGCTTTATTGGAGGTATCGTCCCTGATCACCGAGGCCGGGAAGTACCACTTCCGCTGTCCTGTGCCGGGCGACGACCAGCGAAGGCTAAGCACCAGCAAGCTGTGGTCCGAAACGGAAATTGGAAGAATGGCGGCATCCACAATGTCCCCGCGCAGTGATTGGCCGAGGAAAATGTAATCTAGGCGGGAGTAGGAGTGGTGTACGTGGGAGAAAAACGTGTAATCCTTTGTAGCAGGATGAAAAAATTGCCAACCATCAACCAGCCCCAGTTCCCCCACCACCTGCTGCGTTGAAGTAGAGAACACTCCCGTACCCGCCCTGTGACCCCCTGAGCTGTCCACCTCCTTGTCCCACACCAAGTTAAAATCCCCCAGCAGAAACAGATTCCCCTCCGCAAATTCCCCAACCTTCTGCAACAATCTTAGTAAAAACTTATTCTGACCAGAGTTGGGAAGGTACACCACCACAAACGTGCATAGTCGTCCCTGAATGAGCCCCTTGACCATCAACCAACGGCCATCCTTATCATTACGCACCTCTACGGGTTGGAAGTGAAGTGCAGCGCGGAAAAGGAGAGCCACCCCCCTATGTTTCGTGGCAGCGGAGGACCTATAGATAATGGGATATGCCCTATGCCGTAGACGCAACTCATCCTTCTGTGCCAAATGAGTTTCTTGCAACCCCACTATATCAAGCTGGTGATCCACTACATACTTCCATACATTCTGCCTCTTCTGCGGTGAGTTCATACCCTTGACGTTCCAAGTTCCTATGCTAATCGGCATAATACAAAAGAACCCCAGGACTCTCCGCTGCCACCCCATGAGTTCCCTCCCCCGTACTCAGGAGCCCTCCGTTCAGAGACAACTTCAGAGGACCAACCATGTTTCCCCCATTGTAGCCCCAAGCCTCCCACCAGCCTGCAACAGTCCTGACTGCAACTCCCACCTGCCCACACCAACCCATAGCATTCACCCCAAACCCCCCAACTCCCGACCCTCCCCACAAAGGGAAAAACAATAGGAAAAACAGACTCAAAACAGTAAAGTCGAAGAAAATACTCATCAGTTCCAGTAGTCCAAAGTTCGTGAGGGGCCTTCCAAACCGGAAGTGGGGTAGGAGGACCAACTCGGTAACCCCCACGGCCATGGTCAAGGGTGTCTCCTCCAAAAGTACATCCATACCCCCAGACCAGAAGGCCGACGCCCCTCCAGCGCCGATCCGTCTTTAAGGCAGAGGTCATGCCGCTCCGGAGCTTTGTTGTGAATCAGCCACGGTAGCCGAGGCCACCGAAGCCACTGCGTTGCCCCTTTCCTGCAGGCTGGTAGTGCGGTCCGGCCGCCGCCGGTCCGGGGATGCGCCCACCCTGTGCCATGAAGAAGAGTGGTGGCGCCTCCGAGACGGGGAAGTGGTCGCTCCTTGAGAAGGCGGTACATCCTCCAAGCCCAAGAGGTCCTTCGCTACTTGGAGGGAGCGAATCTGTGCAAGCTGATTCTGCCATCGGAAGATAATCCTGAAGGGGTGACCCCATGAGTAGGCGATTTTACGTTCCCGCAAAAAAGCAGTCACTGGCCGGAACTCCCTTCTTTTCCGTAGCGTAGACGCTGCTAAGTCCTGATAAAGCTGAGGGCGGTGGTCCCTGAATTGCAACGATGTGATGGCCCTGGCCTTGCGGAGGATGCGTTCTTTCACCTGGAAATCATGTACACAGACGAGAATGTCAGGAGGGGGGCCTCCTCCTCGCCTGGGCAACCCCACTCTATGTACTCTGTCCATCTTAATTTCCCGCACATCCTCCTCATCCAATATCTGTAGGAACAACTCCTGAACGTAGCCACGCAGGTCGCCTGCCTCACCATCCCATGGCACTGCTCGAATGCGGATGTTGTTCCTGCGGGAACGGTTTTCCAGGTCCTCCGCGTGCCGCTGCAAGTCCAAGTTCTGTTCTGTGAGGCGGATGATATCCTGCTGCAACAGATGTACAAGGGATTTGTTTTTGAATTATTCGGTCTGAGTTCTGAGTTGTACCACAGTAACACACTCAATAGTATCCACAGGATAACGATATTATTGTGTATGGATAAATTAATTAATGGAAGATCAGAAGAAAAACAGAGCAGAGGAATTTGTATTTCAAAGAAAAATCTTTACTGAAAACAAGTTATGGGAGATAAATATACAAATTAATTTTAGCAAAAAATCATGAACAAAGATTGGCAACAATGTATCTATGGTTCATGACTTAACACATCAGCTCCTAATTAGTGAAAAAAGACAACCCAAAATGATCAATTAAATGTGGTTGTGAATTCGTGTTGTTAAACAACGTTAGAGGAGTTGATGGAATGTCGACGTTTCGGTCTTGGTTGCTGATGTCAAGAAGACCATCATCAGGACGATGTCTATTCAATTGCTGAAGCAAAGACTCCCTTGGGGTATGAAAGGTTAGACCTCCTTTAGTTGGCCTTCAAAAATCTCGATAACTTCAATTAAGTTCTTGAAAATAAAGAAATGCAAACCGCCTCAATTGGTCCTACACACTTGGTGTTTCAACTCACCTAGCGCAACCAATTGAGGCGGTTTGCATTTCTTTATTTTCAAGAACTTAATTGAAGTTATCGAGATTTTTGAAGGCCAACTAAAGGAGGTCTAACCTTTCATACCCCAAGGGAGTCTTTGCTTCAGCAATTGAATAGACATCGTCCTGATGATGGTCTTCTTGACATCAGCAACCAAGACCGAAACATCGACATTCCATCAACTCCTCTAACGTTGTTTTACAACACGAATTCACAACCACATTTAATTGATCATTTTGGGTTGTCTTTTTTCACTAATTAGGAGCTGATGTGTTAAGTCATGAACCATAGATAAATTGTTGCCAATCTTTGTTCATGATTTTTTGCTAAAATTAATTTGCATATTTATCTCCCATAACTTGTTTTCAGTAAAGATTTTTCTTTGAAATACAAATTCCTCTGCTCTGTTTTTCTTCTGACCTTCCATTAATTAATTTATCCATACACAATAATATTGTTATCCTGTGGATACTATTGAGTGTGTTACTGTGGTACAACTCAGAACTCAGACCGAATAATTCAAAAACAAATCCCTTGTAGCATCTTTTGTTTTGAATTTCACATTGCCCAAGCCTACAAGGGTCTATTGGGTTTCCCCTGCTTATAGCAACAGATGTACATCATTGGCCACACTCAAATCATGGTCCTCCAGGGTCGCCACCCTCTCACTGATTCCATCCACATCTCTCCGTACGTCCCGGAGGTCGGACGCCAATTGTGCGCGGAGCTCGGAAATGTCTTCCTTGATGGAGGCAAAAAGTTCAGACATAAAGGCCTTTGTCACAGGTGCCTCATTGTCCGACTGCTTCGACGAGCCACTGGCCCCTGGAGACGCCGGTTGCTGTGAGGACTTCGAAGCGCCATCCTTCCCCGGACGCCCCTTGCGCAGTGTATTGGACATCGTGACGGGCAGCACTCAGTCCGGACGGCACTGGCGATAGCCAACCAGTTACACCAAGAGGCCAAACTAAATGGCCCCGCAACGTGCCCCGCCAAGGCACGCTTCGATGCAGGGCTCGAGCAGCTTACTCCACTTCCGGTCCAATGTCGGGGTCCACGATCCCAACGTCCAGGCCTCAAACTGTACTCCGAGGCGCTTTCCGACCCGCTCACGTGGCCCACACGGCAGCACCGGAGCCCGGCCTGCACGTGCTCGTATGCTTTACGGTTTCCAATGGCCGGCGTACTTAGCGCATCGCGGGCCTGTAGACTTATGGCGGCCGGTCAGGGATGCCGCTGCTATCACGCAGGCCACGTCCTCAATGCAGGCAAATCCGCTCGGTTCTGGGCCCGCCCGCAGGCCTCCACCGCCGGACCGGCTCCACGCTCCTCCTCCAGTCCAGTACGGGGCCCCACCTGTTGTCGATTCACCACAGCGGCCGTCAACGTGCACAGCCCTTTTGGCACCCCGGCGTCACCGGGCCTCCCCTCGGTGGTCACTGCTGGGTGTCGTTGCTCCTCCGCCTCGTCGCCTCGCGGTCCCGCTCCACGCCACAGGCCAGTATCACCGAACACCCCCAAGGCGTACCGGTGACCAGATCGGCCGACTCGCCGGCAGGGAGCGCCCCCCCTCTCTCGATCAGCGCAGGGAGGGTCCTGGGCGGGATCTTAGGTGGGCTTGGCCTCCTCAACGGCGGGCGCCGCGGACCACGCGAGGCCGGGGTCTCGTAGGCCTCAAAGCTCAGTCGGTCCCGTGGCCGCCCCAGTCGCCACTCCGCTCAACCGACGGCACCGGGCCACTCCGCTATGTCAGGGGGACTTCCGCCGCACTTTTGAAGCTAGTCCGCTCCCTCAGGACCGTGCTATAAGAAGCTATGTCGGATCGGCGCCAGAGCGGCTCGGAGAAGCGTCCTACTCCGACGCCATCTTGGCCACGCCCCCCCCTGTCAATATGTTTTTATTTATGTTCATGTTACTTTTTTTTAAAGGAAAGCATTGTGGGAATGTCATTATTATAATCTATGAGAGTTATTATTAATTAAGTATGACAGTTTATTATTTTCTCTTATTCATGTGTATGAAAACAAATTAAGGAGGGGGGTGTATTGTAAGGTTCATGAAATGTGGCTATGGAATGCTCTTGAAGGGGAGTTCTTGGGGTGGAATGCGGGCATGGGGATTCCTAGTTTGATGGTCAGAAGGCTCAGTAGAGAACATGTTGGGGTTCTTAGCTCTGCATTTTGAATAATGTATTTATACCACTCGTGGATGACTCAAAGATCGTAATAGATACGTCTGTCAAAACCCTTGGAACCCAGATAATCCGGACTGTGGGCTCTTAATCTCATTCTGCAACTCCTTTTGGGCTGGCAGGATAATCAGTCCCTCAGCTGCTAGGAATTAGCAGCAAAGTTGGTGATGCTACTGTGTTTGATATTGTGTTCGAGTTTTTGATGCGAGAGCATTGGATATATCTGGATGCGTGTTCACTCCAGAGGGTGTAATATTTACTGTGTCTAGAAGGATTACAACAAATATCAGATTGGTATTGTATCCAGCTTTTAATGATACCACTAAATTGAGTGTAGTTAGATGTATCAAGCCTTACGAGGACATGGCAGAGGTAAGGCCAGCAGGAGAAAGACAACTCCTCATTTCGGTGAAGAAGCCTTTCAAGGCAGCCCCTTCCCCCCTCCCCCCTACTATCCCTCCCCCACATCGCCAGGTGAGTAAAAAGGATCATGGTGGAAGCTGGACTACACCCCAAAATGTTTTGCACCCACTCCACAATAAGGGCAGTGGCTTCTTAAGCAATTCAGGTAGGTGGTAGATTGGAGTACAGTATGAATGCTGTGGATTGCTCGTTGGACTTGACCTTTAAGCCCACTTCTGAGGCAGCAGGTTTGATTTTTTTTTGTAAAACCGTTTTTATTGAAGAGTCATATCACATATACATCTTACATTTATAAGCGTCTTGCATGGCCATGTGGCATTACTTGGTTCCCCCCTGGGTAATTCGTTTACACAGCCTGTAAGCCCACAACCCGGGGGTCGGGCGGCGTCATCCTCTCAGTCTCCCCTCATAGCAACTCTTGTGCGCCCCCAATGACCCTTGCAAGACTTCTTTCGATCTGCTTTTACATTTTTTCCTCCCTTCTTCTCCCCCCAAACTCCCCCCTCCCCCCACCCCCTAAATTCCCCAGACATCCCCCCTCCTCCAACTCCCTGTGCCTGCTCCTACGACTGGACTCTCTGTTAGTGTGTGTGTTTGAACTCTGTCAGGAGTGATCCGGGATATTCAAAGAAAGTGTTCCTGGTGTGTCTGTGGGTTCATCAGTACCTGAGTTGGAATGCCCTTCCTCCTCCCCGAGCGTACTATCCCGCAATGCCTGCACTAGTGCTTCCCATGCCGCTGCCACTTCCAGCGCTCTATCGTCAGCCTTGCGGCGGGCCAGCTGGTATCTTAAAAGTACTTTCGCTCGCTGCCCATTTAAGGCATTCGTTGAGCCATCTTTTGTGCGTGGGCCCATTTTTGGATTTACAATTTCTGGTTATTTCTCTCTTAGCCACTATCAGTCCCATATCGATAAACTTGCTCGTTATCCTATTCTTAGGTGTGTGTGGGAACCAATGCAGCACCCCTACTGCCTTGGTGTATTGTAGTTCCCTGTGTGTTACGTTATTCAAGGTCTCTCCAATCTCTTGCCAATAGTCCCTTAAGTGTGGACAGTCCCACAACATATGTCCTAACACCGCCCCTGCAGTGCTACATCTGGGGCAGACCGCATTCTCAATCCCAAAATACTTCCCGAGTTTTCCTGGCGTAAGGTAGGCTCTATGGAGAATATAAAAATGTATCAATTGGAAGCGTGCATTCCTCGTACTCTTCCTTGCCCGCCTTATTAATTGTCCCCATGTTGTGTCAGGAATCTCCGTCTGAAGGTCCAGTTCCCATTTGGCCTTCAGCGTTGTTAGCGGTTTTAGAGGTTCTTGCAGCATTCTAGAATAAAGACACGTCACTGCTTTGTATGTACCCGCTGCCATCATGGTGTATTGGCATGCCATGGATGTGGCGGGCTCTAGCTGCCCCTCCCCCCAGTGTGCCTGTATAGCCCTGGCCACAGCAGCATGCATCAGGTAGTCCCCTCTTGGGAGATCGAAGCGGTCCTGCAAGACCTGGAAAGGAAGTAAGGTCCCATCCTCATACAGGTCCCCTATCATTTGCAGCCCCGCATCTTCCCACTCCTGCAACCGTGACCAGTCGCCGCCGTGAGGGAGTGCTGTCACCATTCTCAATGGTATCTCGGGTGCGTACATACGTCGCACTCCTGCTCTATTTCGTGCGCGATTCCAGCAGAGCTTGAGCGTCTGTTCTTCTAGGGTCAAGTCGCTGAGAGTGAGCTTCTGCTGTAGAGTAATGTACGCGAGTACATGTCAGGGGATACCCCTGTCCCTCTCCTGCTCCGGGCCGCGATACACCCTTGCTACCTCTTGTGTGAAGACTTGTAGTTGTGCCACCAGGTAGTAAAACTCAAAGTCTGGAACTGCCATACACCCCTCATCCTTAGGTCTGATCAACGTGTCCAGTGCTATTCTGCGTCTGCTCGTGCCCCACAGGAACGATATTAGCAGTGAATGCAACTGCCGAAAAATAGAGCCAGGAATCCACACCGGCAACGTCCGAAAGTAGTAAAGAAGGCGCGGTAGCGCTATCATTTTTACCAGGGAGATGCGGGTTGTCACCGACAGCGGGAGTGTGGTCCAAAAGGACATACTCCCTTTCAATGCTCGGATGCAGCGACCCACATTGCCCTCTAGCATATCGGCTGCCGTGTGGTACACATACACTCCCAGATATTTCAGACAGGTACGCTCCTCTCCATGCCTTAAAGGGAATAAACAGGAATTACACCAGTTTACTTCTAGGCCTGACAGTTTCCCAAATAAATCAAGAAGCCTCTCAGCTCCTACCAATGCGCCAGTGGCATCTTCCAGGAATAATAAGAGGTCATCCGCATACAACGAAATGGCCTGCGGGTCTCCTCTGTAGACTAAGCCCTTGTAGTGGCATCCCGTCCGTGCTTCCGCCGCGAATGGCTCCATCGCCAAAGCAAACAGCAGGGGGTATAGTGAATACCCCTGCCTAGTGCCACGGCATACCTGGTACTGGTGCGATATTAGAGAACCTATCCGGACTCGTGCCGTCGCGGATGTGCACAATACTTTGGTCCAACCTATATAATTATCGCCCAGGCCGAAGTGCTTCATGACCTTATAAAGATAGCTCCATTCCAAACTGTCAAACGCCTTTTCAATGTCTACTGATAATACCAAGGGCATTCGCGCCTCAGGCAACAGGTTACCCATTAGTTGTATCAGTCGGCGTATATTAATTGTAGTATTCCGTGTGGAGATGAAGCCGGATTGGTCGCTGTGGATCAGCTCCGTCATGTGGCTCAGCAGTCTATTGGCTAGTATGGTGCTCAGGATCTTATAGTCCGTCGTCAGCATGGACAGCGGACGATAAGAGGCTGGGTTGGTCTCCTCTCTCCCCGGCTTCAATAATGGAATCATCAGCGCTTCCCCCATGGATTGCGGCAGCTGTCCCCTAGATTTAGCCTCATTGTAAACTACTTGAAGCCACGGAGCCAATTGTGCCAAATATTTGCTGTACAATTCTATCGGCAAGCTGTCCAAGCCCGGTGTTTTGTTTCGCGCCATCTGCTTCACCGCGCTACCTATCTCCCCCAGTGTAACATCCTTGCCCAGGTCATCCGACTGTTCCTGGTCTAACTGTGGCAATTGTAGCCACTCTAAGAAGGCGTCGATCTCGCAGTCGCGGCCTTCCAATCAGCTTTCATAAAGCGTTTCATAGTATGACCTAAACGTGTCTAAGATCTCCGTCTGGGTATTACTTATGCGGCCCTCTTCTCCCTCAATGGCCAAGAGCGGGTGGCTGCGCCTAGTTGGGTTAGCCAGCCAAGCAAGCATCATCCCCGCCTTGTCCCCCTCTGCGTGCGCCCTCGTCAGGCAGTTTTTATGGTCGAAGCTTCGGAGCCGCTCCATCTCCACCGTCACTGCTTCCTTTGCCTCACTAACAGTCTCTTGGAGCTCAGGATGATTAGGGCGCGCTAACTGGGCGTTCCGCAATGTCTTCTCTGCCTTTTCCAAGTCGTCTAAGAGCGTCTTGCGGGCTCCTGCATATTTCCCAATGCAGTGGCTCCTTACAACAACCTTGAAGGCATTCCACTCCATCCCTCTGGTGGTTGTGGTGCCTTCGTATACCTCGAAGTATTGTGTGATTCTCTCCCCTAGCGCTTCTCTGAACAAAGGGTCATCCAGGGTGTCCGGGCGCAGTGCCATGTCGGGACCTGCGTGGTTTCAGTCACCCAGTCTAGTGTTAGTAAAAGCGGATTGTGGTCGGACAGCGTGCGAGTTAAGTACTCAGCTTGTGCCACGGTGGAGATCACAAGCGGGGAACATAAGAATGTGTCTAATCGGACATGGAGGTCATGCAATGCAGAGTAATACGAGTAGTCACGCAGAGTAGGGTGTTGCGCTCTCCAGGCATCCACCAACTCCCAGCTCTTCTGCCATTCAAGTCTACGCTTCGCTAATCTATGCACTGGTGACGCTCCCAGCGGTGGGTGAGATCTATCCATAGTAGTGTCAGCCACTGAGTTGAAGTCCCCTCCCACAAATATAGGGCCTGCCAAATAACTCGCTAGCACCCCCAAGAGTTTTGTAAAGAAGGCAGATTGGTCAACATTGGGTGCGTATACGCTGCAAAGTACTATATCCCTGCCTCTGAGTTTCCCCGCAATGACCACATATCTACCCTCCGGGTCGATAATCTGTCTAGTCACCCGGAGTGGAACCCCCGCTCGGATCCAAATCAACGCCCCCCTTGCGAATGCAGAGTATGTGGTGTTGAATAGATGTCCCCTCCATCTTCGCTGTAGCGCAATGCCCTCTTGTTTTGTTAGGTGCGTTTCCTGCAACAGCGCAATCTGAACTCCTCTACGAACTAAATAAGCATGCACTTTATGTCTCTTAGAAATGGTATGTAATCCCCGCACATTCCAGGTCACACATTTCGTTACTCCAGAGTTAGCCATTGTCCCACAACAATCTGCATTTGATGATATCAGTCGTCTTCCAGGTAGTCGCAGTGGCACCTCCCCTCCCCAAATCCCATTGCAAAACAATTGTTTCCCCCTCCCACAATTTTGGTCGTGAGCCACCCGAACTACTCTCGACTCCCCCCCCCCCAGAACAGGACCCAGCTTCGAAAAAGTAGCTCCCATCCAAACTGTAAGCAGTGTCTAATTAAGCCCCGGCTACCACCCAACTAAACCGCAGTCTGCACTACGGTGGCCTTATGGGCCAGTGGGGCACTACTCGACCCCCAAGGGTGGCCACTACAGTCCCATCTCCCCCGCCCCACAATCCCCCAGAATCACTCACATGCACCCCAACTGTTCTGATACCGGTTGTTGCGTCAGGCACTTCCGGTTTCCCCAGAGCCATCCATGGGAAGAGTGTCCGGCTCGCACATTAGGTCTTAATAGGCCTCGTTAGGCCTCTATAATCACATCTGAGGTCTGCGGTGTCACCACCCGGCCCTTTGCCCCATCAAGTTCCGATAAGTCTGTTTCCGACCCTGTGCGTTGATCCGCCGATTCCGATCCTCTACGCGAGCGGGTGCTCGTCGTTCCCGATTGGTCCACCACCGCCTGCAACGCCACTCTCCTCTCCTCTTCGGTCTGCGATTCTGTCGGTTTCCTTGATCTCTGCCGGCGCTTCCGAATCCTCTGCGATTTCCGCACCGGCTGCTGCCGTTCCGCCTCTGCAGCTCGATATTTCGCACCGTCCGTTCCAGCTTTGTAAGTTTCCCACCACGCCCAGGCATCTGCTGATGTCATAAAGAAGAGCGCCTTGCCGTCCACTTCAACTCTAAGTTTGGCTGGGAAAAGAAGTGAGCACTTTATTCCTTCTACTCGTAGTTCACGCTTAAGCGATAGGAATGAGGCCCGCAGTTTTTGAGTTTCATACGTAAAATCAGGGAACAGTGTCACATTGCTATTATCCACTTTAAATGGGCCTACTTCTCTAGCCCTTTGTAGCAGCCAGTCCCTGTCTTTATAATGCAGCAGTTTTATCACCACCGGTCGGGGTGGCTGGCCCACCTAGGAGGCCTAGCTGGGACTCGGTGAGCTCTTTCCAGAGTGAAGAAGGACGAAAGGCCCTCCGGTGCCACCTCCGTCCGCAACCAATGGTCGAGGTATCCCACCATATCATCCCCTTCCGTTTTCTCTGGCAGGCCCACCAAGCGCACATTGTTGCGTCTACTGCGATTTTCCGCGTCTTCCGCCCTCCGTTCCAATGCTTGTATCCGGTCAAGTGCGTCCACCAATCGCCCCTCCATGGATTTATGCTCTGGCAATATTTCTTGCAGGGTGCCCTCTGCACTTTTGACTCTGTCCTTCAGCTTATCGTGATCTGCGCGGAGGAGCCCCAGTCCCGACGCCACCTGGGCTATATCTTGTCGCAAAGCGTCTTTTGTAGCCGTAATGGCGTCTAGGATACGGTCTTGCAGTTGTTGTAGATCCGTCGGGTTCTGCGCTGCTCCGTCCGGGACATCTGAACCAGTCGCACCTTCCACTCTCCCTTTAGGTTTCCCCATCTCGTGCCAACTCCAAGCCCGCAGCGCTCTTCTTGCAGCGCCCGTAGGTCCCCGGGAGAATCACACAGCGCCCTCTTGATCAGCACTCTCCTCAGTAGAGGCTCTCTCCTCGCGCTCAACTTTGGGTTCCACTGGTGGCGGGCCTGGCGCCGCTCTGACAGCCTTCCACGGTCCAGCGCTTCAACGCAGCTGTCGCAGGAGAGGGCAGCCAGTTCGGAGGGGTCACTCCCATCCGGACTGCGTTACGTTCCTTGCCTGGCAGTATCCAATGCCAGCGATCTGTGCCACCGTCCTGTAGTACTGCCCCACTGAGTGTCTTCTCCACCGCTCTGTTCTTAATGCAGTGCGTGGCTGTAATCCGCTACTATGCCCCAGTTCACAGTCCCTCGTGGGGGCTTTAGCTCAGTTTCTTACCGGCTTCCCAGTCCCTTTGCAGCATGGGATGGTGGTATTTATTGTTGTTGATCGGCGTTATGACGCTTTGTAGGTCTGCCGCTGGTGATGCGTTTCCCAGGACCGCCCGGTCAGAGCGGAGACCCGTAAGGAGCACTTCGGTAAACTGAAACGTCCATGTGCCTCCCACAGTGCCGTACTCGCTGGCCAACCGCCCCCTTCTTCGCCGGTGTTACAGTGCTACTCCGGGGTCCAGTTGCCGTGCATTGCTAGTCGCATGTCCAATCACCCTCATTTGGCAGAGTCTCCGATCTCAGCGTTGCCTCTAAGTTGCTCTCCTCGAGCGGAGGACACCTCCCGTTTGCCTACCCCCGGCTTGCTTCACTCCACCGCGGCGCCGTCGGGTATGCTCTGCTCCCTATCTCTGGGGATTTGATGCGCGGCGCCTCAGTGGGGCTCCCGCGAAGTCTCCTCCGCCGGCGAGTCCCCAAGGCAGTGCCGCCAGCCTGCTCCGGTCACCAGAGGTCGCGCCCATCACCAGGAGCCGCAGGTCCTTTGTTGCGGAGATTAAGGATGGACGCCATTTTGACGATCTTCTTCCGATCGTTCCCCAGGCGTTGAACTCGGAGTCACTCGTTGGCGGGAGATTATACCCCAGCTGCTGTCAGGGAGCCCAATAGACAGGGCATCGATGTCACTCTGCTTGTCTGTTACTCCCAAAGAGGGCCGCTGCTCCCCTTCCGAATCTCCTGGATCATCTCCGAGCCCCCTCCGCCATTTTGGGCTATGTCAGCACGGCAGCCTCCGATCCCGGTATCAAGGCTTAGAGCCCTCGGAGTAGCAATCCGCTCCGCTCCTGGGGTTCCCGTGGCCCTCCGATGACTGGTGCTAGTAGGGGATCTCCAGACACAGCGGGTTCCGTGCCGTTATACAGGATTTCGTTGGGAATCGGGCGCGGAGCTCCAGGCTCACGCAGCCATTCACTTCGGTGTCCAAGCCACGCCCCGAGGCAGCAGGTTTGATGGGAAGTAAGATTTAAACATGCATATTCATCGCCTCTGGCCCTGACATAGAATATAACATTTCCTAGCTATCAAGAAGAAAAGTTTAAATTCTACTAAGGACTCGGAGAGGAGGATTATCCCATTCAGAGATCTTGCAATGGAAGATCCTCCACCGACTGGATCAATTGAGTTGACTGTATATAGAGAGTTTATTGAAGTTCTATGTTATGCTTCTTTGGGGAATGATGCTTCTATATATTGGCTAAAATGATGATTCTGTTTTTTTCAATATGATGAACATGAAATTAGAATATCATGCATTTTTTACTAGTGTAGATTATGATAGAACAGTAATTTGCATGAAATAAAAGGATAACGTAACGTATTACTGTAACCCCTTATATAACAAACAGAAGAATTAACAATGAAAGCAACAAGGGATACTTTCCTCATGTGAAGAAGAGGAACAGGAAGAGACATCACAGGATTATGTACAAGGATATGTGGTATTGAAGAACTGTTACTAATGGTTACTCATTACCAGAAGTTGCTGGGAAATGTAGTTTGGTTAATCTTTTTTGTTTACATAAAGTGGTGATCTTTAAAACGACTGCTATTTAATAAAGTGAAGAAAGATTTTTAATAAAATTGAAACTTTCCCTCTTGATAGCTGGAAAATGTATATTCTGCTCTACGCTGACCGATGGCGCTGCAAAACATTTAGGCCCACATCAAATTAAGTTTTAGCAATTCTAAAATAGTGAGAAATAAGGCATCGCTATTAAAGATGAATTTAACCGAATGCACCAAAATAATCTGTAAATATTTCCGAATCCTTAAAAATCGCTAAAATATTTACCTATTACTTATTTACCAAATTTGCTAATTCACAATTACAGAATTGGTAATTGTGAAAGCGCCACTCGTCTCATGGAGATGACACCACAAGCAGGAATTGATTCCCAGATTCCACACACAGGGAGAGACGGAGGAGGAGGAAGACGGTTGGTGCTCAGCCTGGAAAACGCTTATCCCTCCAGAAGTTGAGACAAACAAACACCATGAACACAGCATAAAAACAGCAAAAAGGAGAAGGCAGGAAAAGGAAGATTAAATTCAGCGAGAGGGAATTGGAAATACTCACTGAGGAAGTTGTTCAAAAACATGACCAGCTGTTTGGGAAACTATCCCTGCATGTTGCAGAGTCAATGAAGAGGAAGATCTGGTTTGGGATACAAGCCAGGACCAATTCTGTGGTGGTAACACACCGTGACATTAACAACTTACAGAAGAGATGGTATGACCTTTTCAGCCGGGCAAAAGAGAGAGTGGCTCAAAGGCTGGGCTCTGCAAGAAAAACAGGAAGGGGAACGTCCACTCAGTCTGCAAACACCCCACTGGACGACTTGGTGGAATCCACTATGCAGCCAGAGGCAGTTGTCGGGATCACGCAGATTGACACCTCAGGACATGCGGGGACCTCCCAACGTAAGAGCACAACCAAACATATTTCCATAGAAATGTAACCCAAACTGCCACAATGCAGACCCTGAATAGTGTAGCAGACATGAGTCCAGTCCACCTCTTACTTGCAACCCCCTAATGCATTTTGGGAGTTGTATGCATACAAATGTAATGGCAAAGCATAGAGGGAGTAGCACAGCTCAACTGCATCAGACTTTAGCAAGGCAGTGACAACAGTAGACTTTCTACATCACAGAAGTCCATTTATTGACCCCTGTAAGCGCAATGTCACAAACATGTGCAAACATTTTTTTTTCATTTTTCTAAAAAAAATGATCTTGCACTGTTTTCCTCACAGATGCATCACAGGAGAGTGACGTGCCAGACGTCCACGATTCTGAGGGACATACAGAACAGCCAGATGAAGAACAAGAGATGCCAGCATCCTCGCCCCTACCTGTTCCCACTCATAGCAGGAGAAGAGTCCAACCCCTGCCCGATTTGGATAGTGAGGAGGACACCCAAATAAGAGTGAACCCACAGGGCACTGCCCATACACCACACCCCCACCACCAGAAGGAACAACCCCGCAACGTCACAGTCCGTTCCGCAGGCGAAGGCAAAGTGCATTTCTGAGGTCTGCTGGTGACGATGGGGAAGCTGCCTGCAGTGTGCTAGAGTCCAATATGCTGAGGGTCCAGCTCCTGCAACAAAAGAACATGCGTATTATGCAGGAGCAACTGGGAACAATGGTCACTCCCATGGGTGGTATACGTGACTGCATGAAGGAGCTGACAACTGCAGTCGTTGAGGGGCTCAGGGCTCACGGTGAGAAACTTGACCGTGTAGCAACAGCCGTTGTACAGATGTGCAGGGCCATCCAGGCTGAGCATGTCTCTAATGCCAGGAGGTAACACCATTCTATGGGGCGCATGCGTGGATACACCAGGGCCATCAACAGGCTGAGTACTACAACAGCTCAGCTTTACAGGCATGCAGTCGGCATGCAGGTTGAGATGGCCAACTGCTGTGGGGATGTGGCCAGGGGCCTAATCCAGGTCACCACTGCTGTGGAAGGGCAACAGACAGCAGCAGCCAGTGGGAACCTCATGCATGGAGGTGGGGGGACAGTGAGGAGACCTCCAGCCTAAGCAGCCAACTGGAGCCTGTGGCACATAGCAGGAGGCGCAGTAGCAGGAGGCAGGCAGGCACAGAAGGCACAATGTCAGATGTAGATGTGCCTACTACAAGGGCCACAGGAGGGCATCACAGGAATAGTTAGACATTGGGACATTCAAACAATCCGGTGAGGTAACCAGATGTGCATTGCGTATTCACACTGTAGTTGCAGTCCCAAGGCAATGGAAAGTAATTGTCTGTACATGGTATGTGTGCATTAACACAACCACACACCTGTCATATTAAACCTTCAAGCAAATACTGTGCTGTCATGTGCTTACTCACCTTAGAAGTAATGTTGCGTGATTTCTGCTCTTCTTTGTCTGCCCTCTGCTGCATTTGGTCCACCTGCTGCATGGGGTGGTTGTGTCGGCTGTATGTCCTGTTCTGGCTTGCTGTCAGAGTCCACCAAGGACATGCCTCTATTAGTGGCTATGTTGTGCAAAATGTGTATTTAGCAACAAAATCTCAATCGGATTTAGTAAAACGGCCGGTATATATGTATGTACAAGACATTACACAAAACGCAGGCAGAGAAAGAGAGACTCAGAATTTTCGATTTTTAAAAAGTTCATATAGTATCATATATGTTAGGAGCACATTTTATACGAGACAGTTAAGGCAGCACTGTAGGCATAGAATGTGGTGGCAACCCAAGGGGCCTTTGTGCACTAGGTGATAGTGAAGCAAAGAGTGACGGCGCAAGTTACAGGTGGGTGAACACAGCGAAGGACGCAAGGTGACACAGTGAAAATACAATATGTACAGTAGCAATGGTTCTTCCTCAGTGGATGAGTCATTAATATTTGATTGGGAACGAAGGTAGGTGGTGCGCCATGAGTCACCGCATTCTATGTTTACAGTGCTACCTTAACTGTCTCGTATAAAATGGGCTCCTAAAATATATGATGCTATATGCACTTTCTAAAAATCAAAAAATCGGAGTCTCTCTTTCTTTGCCTGCGTTTTGTGTAATGTCTTGTACATCCATATATACCGGCCGTTTTACTGAATCCGATTGAGATTTTGTTGTTAAATACAGAAATCTCAGCAACCGACACTGCTGATATGGCCTTAACTAAGCTTAATGTCTCAATCAAGCAAGCTATTGACTTTATAGCCCCACTAAAAAAGCATAAACAATACCCAGTGTCCAAGCAAGACAGCTGGTATACCCATGAGTTGAGGGTAGCTAAGCAGAACTGTAGACGGGCTGAGAAAGCTTGGAGGAAAGGGAAGACCGAGAGCAGTAGAGTAGCCTTCCAAGATACTCAATCCAAGTACTACAAAAACATAAAGCAAGCCAGGAAGCAACACCTAACACAGCAGATTGCACAGGCCGGCAACTGCTCTAAGGAGCTTTTCAACATTCTGCAGAATTTTATTAAGCCGACTGCCTGTGACAGCTCAGAGGAATTTTCACAAGACCTATGTGATGAAGTCTCGAGATACTTTGAGGATAAAATAAATAACATCTACGAAAAAATAGTGGTTGCCAATGATGCTATAAAATCCTCCAACACAGGCCACCCTTATCCTCTAACATCGGTATCTGGTAACAAATCCACCCTTTCATCCTTTCCACCGATCACTAACACAGAGCTCCTTTCACTCTGCAGCCACATTAAATCCGGGTCGCCTAATGACCTTATTCCAACCAAAATGGTCGGCCCCATGATCCCTATTTTGGGTCCGCACATGTTGGATGTGATTAACATCTCCCTAACTAAAGGCCAGGTCCCTGCAGATTGGAAAAGGGCAGTGGTGAACCCGATCAGAAAAAAGGCATCCTCTCCTTGGACTGACCTCTCCAATTTACGACCGATCTCCCTCCTGCCTCACCTGGGTAAGGTTACAGAGAGACATGTGAACACCTTTCTTTCTCAACATCTGGAAGTGACGGAAGGCCTGGACCACTCTCAATCTGGTTTCAGGCCTAACCACAGCACAGAATCAGCCCTTCAAACAGTGACCAACAACATCAGAATGGCACTGGATGAGGGCAGCTCCCTGATTCTGGTGCTGTTGGACCTTTCCGCCGCTTTCGATACGGTGTCTCACACGGTGCTCCTTGACCGCCTAGGTGAGGTGGGTGTGGAGGGAGAGGCTCTGACCTGGATGAAGAGCTTCCTGACTGGTCGTGTCCAAGAAGTTAGGCTGGGCTCCCACAAATCCACACTAAGGGAGCTCAATAAGGGAGTGCCACAAGGCTCATGCCTTAGTCCTACACTCTTCAATGTGTATGTGGCACCCCTAGCCAACCTGGCCAGATCTTTCGGGTTCACCCCGGTGTCGTACGCTGACGACACCCAACTCCTTTTCCCGTTTAAAACTCTCACATCTGCAATAAAAAGAACTTTTGCAGATGGTATGAGAGCCATTGCAGACTGGATGTCAACTAACTGTCTGCAGTGCAACGTGGGGAAAACGGAGGTAATGTGTTTCGGGCAAGCAGCGACATATTGGTCATCTGACTGGTGGCCCGCGGAGCTTGGCCCTGTCCCCACCCCCAAGAGTTCTGTCAGGAACCTGGGAGTGCTTTTTGACCAGCAACTTACCTTCAAGGGACATGTCAATCAGGTGGCTGGTACCTGTTTCCGGGCTATCGGGATGCTGAGACGAGTCTTCCCCTATATACCAGACCATCATAGAAAAACGCTTGTGCAGGCTCTGGTCATCAGCAGGGTGGATTACTGCAATGGGCTGCTCCTCGGAGCAAACGAGGAGCAGCTCAGTAAATTGCAAGTAATCCAAAACACAGCAGCAAGGATTGTCCTGAATGTTCCAGCTAGGACTCCTTCAAACCCCCTGCTGAAGAGACTCCACTGGCTTCCAGTGAGGAAGCGAGTCCAATTCAAGACTCTATGCACAATTCATAAGAGCAGGATAGGAGAGGGCCCGAAGTACATGACTAAGATCTTTCAGCCCTATATCCCGGGGCGTTCTTTGCGCTCTACTCATCAGCAGCTCTTACAGACACCAAAAATAAAAAAATCCAGACAAGGTGGCCGTGCATTAGCTTATGCCGGCCCAATACTCTGGAATTCTTTGCCCCCAGAACTCAGATCAATCTCCAGTCATCTGCGTTTCCGGAAGAATTTAAAGACTTACCTATATCCCGATAAATAAATTACCCTTCAGTTTCGGCACTCCTTAACAATCATGCTCTCGTAACCTGTACAATCTCGTGGCACAGCAACAGCGCAGAGATACCCCTTCGGGAGTCTAGTCTGGCGCTTTATAAGAATATAAAATAAATAAATAAATAAATAAATAAATGTACACCCATATCTCAATCTGGTCTACGGGTTATACTCCTGTCGCCTTGCCCTATGTTGTGCAACATAGCACACGTTGCCACAATCTTACAGCATTTCTCTGGGCTATTCTGTAATGCACAACCGGTCTTGTGTAGGATGCTGAATCGTGATTTTAGTACCCCAAATGTCCTTTCTATCACATTGCGTGTCGCTATGTACGCACAATTTTAACGTCGCTCACTTTGTGTCGCAGGTTTCAGTTATGGGGTGAGTATGTAAGACCTCACAGGGTATGCGCTATCACCTACAGGATGTGAGAGATAGACATACATTAGTCACTGCTATGTGTCACCATGGCTAACGTTTTTGAAATACAGTATTACCTAGATTTGCCCAGAAGATATCTTTCTCCAAACTCCCCCGCAAGTAGACGTCTGCGTATAGTATATACCACTGTGCCGGAAGATGTAGGCGTCATGTGCACTGCCAGGGTAACTTGCCACTAGGTCAGTGATTAGTGTTTTGGAGTTACATGTTTCCTGTATGTTGAGTGAATGGTAAGATTTCCGGTTGCGGTAGATATACTCATTCACTGCAGGGGGACATATGGGTACATGCATGCCATCCATACAACCAATCACATGTGGGAACTCTGCAACCTGATAAAAATCTAATTTGGTTTGCATCAATTCCTGTGGTGTCGTGGGGAACTTGATGTGGTGGTGTATCCT
This sequence comes from Lissotriton vulgaris, assembly GCF_964263255.1. NCBI lineage: Eukaryota > Metazoa > Chordata > Amphibia > Caudata > Salamandridae > Lissotriton > Lissotriton vulgaris. Next base: position 117,461,880 of record NC_141699.1, read on the forward strand.
CTGCAACATGGCATTTAGAAAACTGTTAAAAAGTGCAATATGGCACTTTAAGAGACCCCTCCAGCTGCTGCAATTACTCCCTGGAAGGTCCCTGAAGCTAGGAGATGCAGAGAACAAAGGACCTGCACATGGGTGGGTATGGCATGTGTCCTGCGGGTCTACTGCTGCAGTATAGGGTCTAACTCAGCAATTAGATCTAAGATAGCTGCAGCATTCAGCCTATATTTATCATAGATCTCCTCCTCCGTCTGCTCTAGCAATGTGACGCACACTCTAGATATTCTCTCCAGGATACTCCTACTCCTCTGTGCTGCTGCTCTCAGCCTCATCCTCCTCGCTGCGCCGTAGGGCGCTGCCACAGTGGGTCATTGTGATGCATTCTGGGACTGTTTAAGTAGTTTGCTGATGATTTCCACCTGTTTTTGCCTATGTGTAATTTTTACCACCTGATTTGATTTCTTCTAGTTTAAGGAATGCATATAGCGATTTTTGGCTAATTCTGTATTTGCGAAAACGTGATGCATCACATTTTGGAATTTCCTTATTGCACTTCATAAAATACAGAATCGGTATTGCTGATTCTGTATTTTTTTAAGTGCCACAATTGTGAAAACCACTATTTTGTATGAATTTGCTTCATGCATCAGAACTAGCTATTTTGCGACCAGAAGCAGCATTTTTTACCGATTTGCAATGTTTCCGGTCGCAAATTAGCTTGATGGATGTGGGCCTGAGCACCTTGCCTGCAGCAGTGCCTGCTTGACCAACTTCACATGCACACAATGTGAGGGGTCCCGCCACGGGTGCGAGCATAGAGGAAGAAGCAATCTCAGCTGCCACTTGCCTAATCACAGTAGTGTGCGCCTGGAAAAACAGCAAAAGCCACCTTATCCAGATGAGGCTGGGTCTGCCACTTGCTGTTGTTTGTTTATTTCTGCAGCCATTCGTTTGATCAACGTGGCCTTGACAGTTTTTTTTCAACCTTAGTTAATTGTAACCATAGCAACATGACTCCATTCCAGGCCTGGCTGGCTCAGGAGGCAGCGCAGCAAGGCAAGAAGCAGACTGGGTTTCGTTTTTATAATTGCAGTGCCTCGTTACACAAAGTCGGAGAAGCTGTAATTATGCATGCATTTTAGTCCAATGATGTGAACACTAGCGCTAAAATGCTTTAGTCTAACCCCGAATGCGTTGTACTTGGCAAGGCTGGGCATGGGACTGAGGAACATCTTCAGGAACAAGACACCATGATTTCCTAAACTTCGACTGAATCACCAAAAGATACATAGTTCCCTCGTTCCTGATTTTTACCACCACCCTCTGAATTAAGGTTGACGGCAAAAATAAACCACTGAAGGTAAGTGACTGATAAGGCATCCAATTCCATACCTAGGTATATGGGAATCTGGGGCAATAGTTGGGGAGTACAGCATTACTGCTAGAAGCAAATCAGTTCAGATGCAAGGACTTCTTCAAAACTCATCAGACATTCATCAGAACAGAATTTGTATTCCATAAAACTCAATAGGTGAGCTGCCACTGTCATGTCAAAAGAGTCAAATAATGCCATATCCGGACACTATTTACTGAGGTGAGGTGCAAGCTTTATTATTACGATGGGGTAAAGTGGCATAAAATTGGACCATCCAATACTAGAGAATTTATTTCATCAATACTCCATAAGAGGCCAGGCAGGGTAAATATTAATGTAACTAAACATGCCGAAGGCAAAACCTGTCATCATATCAACATAGGTAGGGTTACATTGTGTGACCTGCATAGTGGCATTGTGTGCAGAATGAGAAGCATTTTCTTAAGAAACAGCTAATCCCCAGCTGCGTTTCATCAGGTCAGAAACAATGTCATCAATGTAGCATTATTGACTGTGATTTCATCTTCGAGAAGACACCAGTAGGAAAAAAACATATTACTCCAAGACTTCACTGGTAAATAGAATCAAATTAAAAACATTTACCTACTATGAATATTTGTTTACTAACTAATTAATTCTGACTTATTCATTCTTTTTCACTACGTTCTTCTTGAACCTATATTTTCTGTTTTATTAACTTGAAATCTTTTTACAGCACAGTACGTAAATATAGCTACTTCCCAAAAATTTAGTACCACAGAACTTGTTTTCGCCTACACCAGGAAAATCATAAAAAAAAGTAGAAACAGTGCTGTGGGGTTACTTGGTGTCTATTGATGTAAAGAAATTTGAGCAAAATACAATTCCTGAGTAGTACTAAGCTGAGTAGTAGAACCCTTTTGACCAACTTAAAAATCACAAGTGAACACATTTTGAATGTGAGATGAGTACACCGAAGCCATTAAGAGATTGGAATTTCCTAATAAAAAACAGCCTAGCTTTGGAGGACAGGGTGCGTTGAAGTCTCTGGACAAACATTGGCTGTTTAACTGTCTGTGGGCGATGTATAAGTTTGCACTTGAAAATAGCTTGTTTCCAAAGCATTGAAAAGAGTGTATTGCCACTAAATCACTTGTTAAACATTAACTAAAGAATACCTGACATTAGTCCTAAGCCTGCTGTCCTGAAGACTGGAAGTTAATGAACCCCAGTTGGGACAAACTTATGTTATTTTTATATTAATTGTGAGGTTGGCTGGAGAAAGAATGAGGCACCTTTTCTTTGGCTCAAATTGAAGCACCTATAGTATGCAGAGGTAGCTGACCAGAAACAGTACACCTTATTAGTATTCAACATTCTTCCAGCTCTTCTTCTTTGAGCCTGATTACAATCTCACAAGAAAAGCCCTCCGTACGATTCGGATCCGGAGGGCTTTCCGAACGAAACGTGCTCCGGGAGTCCGAATGAGCGAGTACGATGCTGCTGTATGCTTACGGACTCGGTTCGCTCGGACTCCTATTGAACTCTATGGGAGCCCGTGTACAGACTCGTACACAGGCTCCCATAGCATCAAAGTGGTGGGTGGGGAATAGCGTACACCCTATGGCGAACACCCTATGGTGCCCACCACACTGCATGCCTAGATCGGGGGAACCATGGGCACACCCCGTGACAGATTTGGAGAGCCCCGGGTGAAGAGGGACCTGCTACGGCCCCCCAAAGTACTCTTCCGAAAGCTATTTCGTCTCGCTGGGACAGAGGCAAAGCGGCTGTCCAAATCGTGCATCGTACTCGCTCGGTCGGAATTCAGCTCCATTGCACACCACAATTCGGCTACAGACGAGTCGTACGGAGCGGTTCGTCCGGAAATGATTCGGTAGATGCATATGCAATTTTCACATCGTACTGTGTACGATTTGGTCGGAAACAAGGGCTACGAATCGGATCCGGTAATGCCAAATCCGATTCGGAGGCCTTCCGAACGACATCATAATCGGGCCCTTTGTGTCAACATGCTCTTAACCAGGCTCATTACTGTACCTGATTGGAGTATTACTGCTAGTCCTGTTCTATGATGTTCTGCATCACTTCTTTTATGTTTTACAAAATATTGAGTTTTAAATGTTGTGATACCAGAATATCATCGCAACAATATCATGACATGAAATATCATCAATAGGAATATCGCAGGTGAGAATCTTTTTTAGGGTTGTTTTTAATATTGTTGTCAAAAATATTTTGACTACAAATATAGTTGGAGGTAATATTTAAAAAAAAAGATTTTTGTGGTGCTATAAGTGTTATTTATTTTTTAATCTTTTATACAGTGGAATGTTTAATATTTTTTATACATTTAGTTGTTTTTTATAGTAGAATGAAAAGAAATGTATAATTTGAAAAATAAAATATATATATTCAAATATATATATATATAAATATATATAACATTTCATTTTTTGTGTATTTGAAAATGTATTATGTTCTTGTAGCAGGATGATTAGTGTATAGGAAAAATGGTTGGGAGATTTTTCAAATTGTATGTTTTTAATTAAAAGATGATTCAAATAAAAAATATTTTAAGTACATTTCTAAGATTACTTTGACATTTTATAGATGTTAACATGTTTTAGAAAAAATGTTGTAGTCATTATTGACCAACGAGATAGGTCTATAATTTTTACAATGTTTAGAGTCTTTACCTTCTTTCAGAATCAGACATATGTGGGCTTCAGAAAATGAACCAGAAGAATGCTTGGAAGCACAAAAGAAACTCATAAGTGAATGTAGTTTGGGTAACAAAAATTTCGAGAAATGAGTATAAAATTCAACGGTGAATCCATCCGGGCCAGGAGCTTTATCTTTTTTTAAGTTTCTGAATGGCTACTAAAAGTTCATGCTGAGAAAGGTCAGATTCTAAGGGAGATAGATCCAAACGATTGTGTTGAGGTTTTTGGATGTTTGAAAAAAAATGTGTGATAGTTGATGATTTGTGGGTTGAGTTTCGATTGAATATAAAGATTTATAAAAGAGAGAAAATTAATTTAAAATTTCAGTATCCTAAAATTTTAGAGCTCAGTGTTGATCAAAGATAGATTCAATATTTAGCTTGTTTTGGCGAATCTTTTGTAATTGGCCAAAATTGTTCCTGCTTTATTTTTACCTCCAAAGAATTCAGCGCTTGATTTTAATAAATAGAGGAAAGCATTCCTCTATTCATTTTGAATTGTAATTTAGCATTATTAAGATTTTTTAAAGAGACTTCTGAATGCGATGTATAATATGAATGTTCTAGCATCTTAATGTCCTGAAGAAGGTCTTTTGTGATCTTATGTGCAGTTTTTTGTTTTTTTCAACATAACCTAAAATGAAATCTCTAGCCGATGTTTGAAGGTATCCCAAATGGTTGCGGGAGACATACAGCCTGATTCATCATACTCCAGTTTTGCGAGCCCCTAATAGCGATTCATTGCGAATCGCTATTAAGGACTCGCAAAACGGGATTCATGTAGGAATATGCAATAAAAATGCGATTCCTACTAATTCCTTATTTGCGATTAGCAAATTGCTAATCGCAAATAAGGAATAACTCCCCATTCATTCCTATGGGCCAAAAGGCCCATAGGAATGAATGGGGAGTATTCCTTATTTGTGATTAGCAATTAGCTAATCGCAAATAAGATAGAGATTGAAAGGGTGCCAGGGGTGTCCAAAGGACACCCTGTAGCACCCCTTAAATGCTAATATGAACAGGGGTTGCGCACACACATGTCCAAAGGACATGTGTGTGTGCAACATGCAACTCAGAAAAATGCTTTTAAAAGCATTTTTCTGAGTTATCGCTATTTACCACGAGGTTTGACCTCGCGGTAAATAGTGGCCCGAAATTGTGATTTCGCAATTTTTAAATGGATGATGAATTGCATTTAAGGAATCTCAAATAGAGATTCCTTAAATGTAATCCATCGCACATTTGCGAAAACGCAATTACCGATTTTTGCATTTGGGATGATGAATCCCAAATGCAAAAATCTCACTCACAAAGGGCCAGATTCTCAGAATCTGGCCCTTTGCGAGCCGAATTCAGCTTCATGAATTAGGCTAATAGTCTGTAGTATTTCTTACAAATTATTCCGTAGAAAAGGAGGTGAAAACTGTAGTAAAGTTGGGATCTAAGAAAAGTGAGTTATTAAAACGCCATCTTCTGGGAGCGTTATTCCTAGGGAGGATGTCAAAGCCAATTGAAACTGGTGCATGGTCTGACAGAAGGATAGGGCCAATATCAGCATATGTGAGGGATTGCGAAATGTTGTGAGATACAAAAAGATAATCAATTCTAGATTGGGTATTACAAAGGCGCCAAGCGTCAAGCAATTTATGTTGATGTATGGTGTTAGTAAAAGATTTATGTGATTTGTTGGGTATGAAGGACACTTTTGAGTTTCTGTCTAAAAAGGGATCGACCACCTGGTTGCAGTCGCCTGCCATAATAAAATTATCCTCAATGCAGTGAGAAATATGGTGGACCAGGGTGGACCAAAAGGAGGAGTTACCTCCTGTCGGTGCATAAACATTGAGAAAAGAAACTACAACACCTTTTAATGATAATTTTACAATGATCTACCTTCCTTCATCATCCGATTCTTGTGATAAGAACGTAAATGGTAAAGGTTTACAACATAATATTGCCACTCCATTCTGTTTACCATCCCCAGGGGAAAAGTAAGTTTCACTCACTCAACCTCTTTTCAATTTCATAGATTCAGTGTCTGTGAGATGAGTTTCTTGCAAGAACACAGTGTAGCATTCAGTTTAGCCAAATGTGATAAAACTCTTTGTCTCTTAATGGGAGAGTGTAAACCCATGATGTTCCATGAGACTAATTTAAGTGACATGGGGTATTGAGGTTAAATGATAAAAACAACGTGAAGCAACTGACCAATTCAATAAATTAGATAAAGAATTGACAATAGTGTACTCCATGCAAGTAATATAAAAGTCCAATTCAAAGCAAAGACATTGCAGAGCCTTAGAAGAGAAATAGAGAAGAAGAAATGGTATAATAAGGGTAATACCATGAAAGTTTTAGAAAAGAACGGAGCAAGAGTGAAAGAAGATGTCGGAAAGGAAAATGAAGAAAATCATGATTAAGGCATCAGAGTCTGATTTCCAACAGAAAGATTAATTAGCGTAAAAAAATACAGAGAGAAAAAGTAGGAGAATGATGAATTCAGCGTACGTAGAGAGGAAAATAAAATCAAGGCACTAAGTAGGAAAAGAGTAGAGGATGGGATTGCAGTATGTATAGCAGAAGACAAAAAGAAGAATAAACTGGGAAACTGAGAACAAAGGGTAAAGCAAAGTATTAAGGTCACCATATTGAATAAAGGGAGAACTGTAAGACATAAAGAACAAAAGACAGAACAAGACACATACTTACAATGAGGGACTACAAATCGAAGGTGGGTGGAACCACATGGGACATGAGGAACTTCAGGTAAGGACCGGGATATCCAAGGAGGGGAGATGCCAAACTGTGAGCAGCACATTTTAGACAAAGAATAAAACAGAAAGATAGGAATGTTTAATAAGGCAATAGGTAATAAACTAAAGATTAAAACAGCAAACCTAAAAATTGTTAAAACTAAATAACATTAATCATAATGTCGAAAGGTTTAAAATAACCTACAAGTATGATAAATAATAAACATTGAAAAACAATGAAAAAACCTGCGAACAAATTGACGGGAAAACAGATTATACACTACTATAAAAGTCAAGTAACATGCGAAGGTGAAGAACTAGGAGAATTCATGTGATCCATCTTGTTAGAATTGATGAAACTTTGCAGTCGGACAGGATCTTCATAGGAAGACGTTCTGTTATTAAATGTAACTTTAAATTTACAAGGATGATAGAGACCGTATCTTGTTCCCATGGCACAAAGATCAAATCTCATTTCGAGGAAAGCTTTGCGCCTTGCTGCTGTGGCTTTTGAATAATCTTGTGCGAAGAATAATGTAGACCCAGACCAAGAAATCCGCTGGATTGCCTTAACAGCCGTCAAGACTCCTAGTAGATCTGTGTATTCTAAGAAGTATAGGATAACCCCTCTGGGTCTCTGCGATGAAGATAGATTTCTGGAGATCCGACCAAGTCTATGAGCGCGCTGAATGTTCAGAGATGTGTCTTCAGGCATGTGTAAGATTTTGGGGAGAAAAGATTTAAAGAAGGTAATAGGGTCTGCTTCTTCGACTCCTTCATTCAGACCATAAATACGAAGGTTATTCCTTCTATTGCGATTTTCCAAGTCCTCGACCTGCTTTTGGAGTGTTGAAACCTGCGACTTCATGAAGGAAACTGTTTTGGAAGTTTTGTCTAATGACAAAACCTTGTGTTCCACTGCTGAAATTCTGGAATCCAGTTGTGACTAACTATCTGAGAGTAATTTCAATTTGGAATTGGTTTCTTCCATAAAGGGTGTCAGAGCCCTTATTTCATGCTGCAACAGGTCCATGGATACTGGGGACCCTAGTTTGGATGGAGATGGAGGGTCTTGTTTTAGGCGTTTCATATTAGACTTTCATGGTGTAGACTTCGATTGATCCATTGTGACAGTGGAGCTCTACGGCATACAAGAACCAGAATCCTCTAACTTTGAGAGCTGAGAAAAAAAGCTTTGAATTTGTAATGAAAACGCGTTGAGGTTTAGTTGCAAGAGAAGAAGAACCTTTTGTTCTGCCCCTTAATTATTTATAAAATCCTTAAAATAGAAGTCATGTGATAATTAAGCGTGGTGCAATAAAGGATCAAATAATTGAGGTGCGGAGGGATAAGAAGATTGCAATTGTATTGCACCTCAAATCAGAGGTAATAACATCCTGCACAAAGAATGCTGCAACCACCACTTTGGATAAATTGTACTTTCATCAGGGCAAAAGTAATCTTCAATTGTAACATAAAAATGCTCCTGTCATACTGCTTAGAAAACAAGAGGAATATCTGGGCATAACATTCAAGTGCAGCAGTACAACTATATAGGCAGGTTAGTTAATGTCTTCTTTATATTCTGTGAGGAGCAATCTACATGACTTCTAAAATGGCGTCTTTATTAATGCTGGGTCAGGAGATAGGAGATACCATAATGAAGCATACTTGTTTCCATAATGTGAAGAGCCTTTGCAAGAATGCAGAAATATGCTTGTTATAGGAGACGCTGGAGAAGCCTTTCTATATTTTTAAATTAGCCCAAGTTTGCAAAGAAAATTGCCACCGCTGCGCATTCCGCGCACTCCTCAGACAAAATGGCGGCCGCAAAATTGCGGACTTGTCTTCATGCGTTTTCCGAGAAATACCGCTAGTTAAAGGTGCGCTGATGGTCTGAAAGTACGCTCGTACAGCGCCCGGGGCATTTACATAACGGGTCCGCTGTCAGGCTGTGCGCTTGAAGGTCTCTGTGCGTAGCCCCGTCCCCGGTCTCGGAGCCTCACAGGGTTGCCGCGATGCCACGCCCCCATGTCAACATGTTTTAACTTTTATTTTTGCACATTTATTGTTGGTATGTTTATTAATTTGTCAGGATGAGCCAAACAATGTTATAGTTTTTTCTTTAAAAAAATATAAAATAGTATATGTAAATTTTATTTTATATCTTATATTTTAACTTATTTTTATTTTAAAATGTTTGTATTTTACAATTTTTGAAAATGTGTATCATTTAGAATATTTTATTTTTGTTTTTATTTGATGTTTCAATGTAATTGTTAGAATATCAATCTAATAATTTTAATGTATGTAAAATGTAAACATTTTAAATAAATGTAATGCAAATATAAGTAAATATAAAAAAATAAGCAAATACTATTTTTAAATGTGATAATATTTTAAATATATCATATTTGTGTGAATTTTTTGTGGTTAATATTTTGAATTTTTACTTATTTTTTAGATATTTTATGAGTGATAGGGCCACTGGATTTATGCAATTCAGTGGTTGTGGTGTTTTACACATATTTATGGGTTTACTGCATTTGCCACACAATCCATGATCTCCTGCATAATCTGCAGAGTTAAAATTAAGTGTTTCTAGCTCAAGTGGATCACAAGTTACAAAATCACAGCGACCCAAGTTGCCATGCAGTGGAAGTCTCATGTAAACCTTGACTGGTCATCTTTTAGTTGCTTATTACTGCATTTAGATGTTACACTGGTATTTTTGAGTGGAAACCTATGCTCAGACAGTATAATTCCACTGGAATTGTGCAACAGGGGAGGCCAAAACTGTTGCAGGAATGACTAAATTATGCGTCAGGAAAAGGCAAATTATGTATCCTATTGCGGCACATTTTATGATAGCTTTATTTCATAATTTTGGCTCTTTTTCATTTACATGTTAACAATGTCAAAGGCTGTTGAGGCAGCGGTACTTTAGAGGAGCAGTGTCTCACGCATGCTGCTCGATTCAAGCGAGTGCCATAATAAAGCAAATCCAGCTGGATTGCTTTTGTCACAAGTTAACTGTCAGCTTGGACATTTACCAAGCACATTGCATGAATTTTAACAAATACAGGGACACATCTGTTTCTTGATACATGCTTGACTAGCTTTGTGGGTCAATGATAATTCTCCTTTTACCGTCCTGAAGATGGTCTAACGGACTTATAAGCCATCAAGACCGAAACGACGGCAAACTCATCTATTTTCTCTGTCAGGAATTGTTTTCTGTTATTTCAGATCCTTTTTCTATGTTTATTAGTTTGAACTAGATGCCAACACTAATGATTTGAAGGTCAAAAATGTTTTTGTATATGATTTGTTTACCTCTGTCATTGTGTTTCCGTTATCACATTTTGTACCCCTTTTCTGTTTACCTGCATTAAATGTGCAAAAAATTCATAAATACACACCCTATGATTTAAATGAGTGAATTGATGTTTCGATTTTTTATAAGGTTAGTTACCAATTGGGGCTTAACCATAAAGTAATCTGTTGAACAAGTATTACTGAGTACTTTAAATGAAATCTCTTGTAGGCACAGTTAACTATTACTATTCACAGTGATGGAGGCTTTCTCCGAGGACCCCTAGGATTCCCATTCCACAGGAAAGCAAGCCGAAATCCACCACTCCGGGACACTGCGAGGCGGCCGCCGATGGAACGCTGCACCCCCGCAGGGCAGCAACAACACGAAATACCACGAGGCCACAGGCAAATTAACCGAAGGTCAACCGCTCCACAACAGGGACTTCCTCCTTCCTAAGAGAAACGGGGAAGAGTGCAGGAGGCACGATGCACTCGAGTTCCTGGACAAAACCCCAGAACACTCCGAAAACTGCTGAATTACGAAACGCCCGCTGTGAGAAAGTGGCATCTTTCTTGCCTTGGTATGCCCCCACTTTTTTCTGAATTGCTGATGTGCTTTGACTGAGTGTGCCATGGGCTCCAGCCAACCAGGTACCCAGGGCCTGTGTTCCTTCCCTAAAACTGTACTGAAACAAAACCCAATTGGCATCTATGGCCACCTGTCCGCCCCTAGTAGTGGGTACCCTAGGTACCCAGGGCATGGTGACCAAAGAGGATCTGCTGCAACAACCCACCTGGTGCCAACCAGCAAGCTCCGGGTGCAGCCTACTCTGCACCCGCCAAGTCCGGGCCCAACCAAACCAAGACCACGAGGACGTCCCCCCGGTGACTGGGACCCGAAGTCCAGTGCACAAAGACCCTCCTCGACGAACCAGCCGACGCCTGCAGACTCAGAACCAGGGGCCACCCCAACCACGACCAGCCGAGGGTAAGCTTTTCCGACACCCAAAGACACCCCTGCACCTGGCACCCTACAGCCCCCAGTGCCTCCCTTTGGGGTACATACTTGTGCTCCAAGATCCCAACTTTCCTCTCGAAGTGCTGGTCGCCCCTGGAGAGTCTCCGTCCCCAAGCCTGCAGCCTTTGTTCCTTTTTTACATTTCCAATTGGATAGCATTGAGCGCCAGACGGCTCAAGAGCACCCTGCACCCAGCCACCCAAGTACCGCTGGGTCTGCCACCTTTGTTATATCCTGCTTACCCCTTTGCCCTGAGCAAGTGACCAGGAGCCCAGTTCCCACAGCCGCGTGGCCTGCTAGCCAGCAGCCACCAACCGAATGCCCCCTTCCCCTCATTGGATAACATATGGCCTACCTACCTCTGCACCCGGCTGCCCCTGTGCCACTGGGATTGACCTAACTGTACTTACCTGACCCTGGGGGACCCCTGAGTCTATGCCCAGAACCTTAACTTCACCAAGTACTCATCTGGAAACCGGTATCTCACTTACCTGCCATTGGATGACATTGACCAATTTTGACTCGAAAATGTTCTAAGTGTGAAGTTTTAAAAACTGAAAATATTCATATAAAATCAGCCGAATTCCGAAGTACTCACCTGTGATTAGGGGAGAAACCAGTACTGTACTTTTCAGCCCAGTACTGAACCGCAAAAGTAATCCGTACCGGGTTTACTAGTAATCTGTATTTTTTCCATAGGAACCCATTGTCTGCTTTTCTATAACATTTCTTCTAAGTATCTACCTTTGAAAACTTGAAATATTCTTTCAAAATCACACTAAATACTGAAACGCAATTACCTATCTGTTTTGAGTTTAGACCTCAGTGCTGGCCCGAGGAGACCAGTGCTGGGTTACAAAAGTAACACGATCGTACTTTACCTGCAACCTGAATTTTCTCCCGCTGAATAACATTGTGAGATTTCCATTGAAAAGTTTCTAAGTGTGAACTTTTAAAACAGCTTTATATTCATGAAAATTCACTACAGTAACTAAAACGTTTTTGCTAATCTGGTTTCAGCTTAGGCCCCAGGATTGAATCTAGGATCTAGTCCTGGGACTACTAAAGTAATCTATATAGTAATCAACTGTACAACTGTACTTACATGTGGAAAACCCAATGAGCTCAATGCTATAGTGTGTTTTAGGATTGTGTTGCTTACTGTCAATACTGTATTAATTATGTGCACAAACTTTATTGCTCTTTTGCAAAGTAATTAAATGAGAGAACTCATAGCAAGAAAAGTATATTTTTATAACTGTTGGTTCTAAAAAATAAAACCTATATCTGTGGATATAAAAACAATTGGCCTGGAGTTCAGTCCTTGAGTGTGTGAAACCTTTTGCTGGCTGAGTGTGTACAACAAATGCTTTACACTGTCCTCTGGTACTGCCATACTGCTCGACCAAGCTACCACTTTTGAGAGAAAGGTCAGTTCTGACTTTAACCTCTGTTATACCTCTGGGGTTGGTGGACTCTATACACATAAGGAGAGAAGGTGGAGGAAAGATTACGGTGAAGATAGTAAAAATGTTTACAGACTAGCCTTACGCAATTATAAGCAGGCTATAAAAGTGACCGAGTCCAACTATTATCAGGAAAAAATCTCTTTAGCTGCCAGTTCCTCCAGGGAAATTTTTAAAATTTTTAAATCTTTGGTTACCCCTCCTACCCCCGTTATGGACTCAACTCTGGCACTCCCGCGCTGCAGGGACCTGGCAAATTTCTTTGCTGCAAAGGTAGCAAACATCTATGCATCTTTTCAGGTGACTGCCACAGGTGACTGCAATAGGTCCAATCCCCCCCTGGTACAAGACCTACCTACGCTTAATGAATTCTCTCCCCTAGATGGCGACAAGGCCCAAATGCTTCTGGGGAATTTGAAATCTGGATCACCTAGTGATGTAGCTCCACCAACCATCCTCAATCTTGTCTCAGACACAGTGGCCCCTGTGATACAGGATGTGATTAATACATCCTTGGCCACTGGGGTAGTCCCACCTGTGGAAACAAGCAAGAGTAAGAGCGTTATTAAAAAAGCCCAACCTCAACCCTGATGACTGTTCCAACTATCGTCCTATCTCCTTGTTGCCAACTGTTAGCAAGATCGCTGAAAAACATGTCAACTCTCTTCTATCTACCTTCATTGAAGCTAATAATCTGCTACATTACACCCAGACTGGGTTTAGATGCAAACAGGGCACTGAAACGGCCCTTGTGGCAGTAGTTGAGGAAACTAGGAAGATTCTGGACGAAGGGAAATGTGCGGCCATACTATTATTAGACCTCAGTGCGGCCTTTGATACCGTCAATCACACGATTCTTATTCAGAGATTGAGTAATGTAGGTATCACTGGGACCGCACTGAACTGGCTTAGCTCTTTCCTGTCCAATCGGACCTTTTCAGTGTTTGAGGATGATATAGTTTCAGCTCCAATACAGCTCCAATGTGGTGTTCCCCAGGGGTCATCCCTCAGCCCTACTCTATTTAATATTTACATGAGACCTTTGGCTGAGGTGGTGCAACCTTGGGGAGTACAATTGGTAACATATGCTGATGATACTCAGCTTATCATCTCCCTGTCCGGGCAGGAGGCGACTTATAACAACCTATCCTCCTGTCTTAGCAAAGTCCAGGGGTGGATGAATGACTCTTTTTTGAAGCTAAATGGAGCTAAAACAGAGGTCATGATGCTAGGACATAAACCACCTACCTCTGTGGATATGTGGTGGCCGGACTCCTTGGGGCAGCCTCCGACCCCTAAAGAGACAATCAAAAGCCTAGGAGTGTGGCTGGACCCAGCCCTTAACTTTCAGGTCCAAGCCCGGAAGGTAGCAGGGACTGGTTATGCCCTCATGAGAGCACTCAGAAAGATTTTAGGACTACTTCCCTTTGAGGCCAGAAGGATCCTAGTACAATCTCTTATCCTATCACGATTAGACTATTCCAACGCAGTCTATCTAGGGGCTCCTAAAGGGACAATAAAGATCCTACAGACCATCCAAAATTGTGCTGCCCGAATGCTACTAAACATCCCACGCAGAACCTCTGCCAAACCAGCATTGAAGCAACTACACTGGTTGCCTGTACAACAACGAATCGAATTCAAAGCAATGACTATTGCTCACAAAGCCCTGCATAATTCCGGACCAGACATTCTTGTACCTTTGTTCAGTCCTTATCAAACATGCAGAACCCTGAGATCCAGTAATAAGAATCTACTGGTAATCCCCAGGATCAGGAGATCGCGCACCGGGGGCAGGCGCTTTTCTTTACAGGCTGCAAAACTTTGGAACAATCTTCCAGACGCTATTCGCTTGGAGGAGAACCATCTCAGGTTTAGAAAAATGCTGAAAACCTTCTTATTCTGCTAAAGTTAATGGAGATGATTGGACCACGTAAGCGCTGGGATGCCTCAGGGTAACCATGCGCTATAGAAATGTGTAATCATTCATTCATTCATTCACACTATACTTCATTCTAGTCCAGTATATATAGAGCCACTTTCTCACACCCGCTGGGCAGACATCAGCATGAACAAAGAATTTCGCACACCGGCCGGCATGCATAGGCGAATATATATCTGACTTCTCCCTTCCAAATGTCAGGGTTGCTGGGAGATGTAGTTCCGCCCTCATTAATCCCTAGGAAGGCACAACAGGGTTTCAGATCCTGACATCCTGCTCTCCCTTAACCATTTTCTTTCTCTGCCGTAGACTCTTTTCCAGATATTCTTGTGAGGATATGCACATCACTCTACTTAGCGTTTTCGTCTGACACATATTTATCTTGTATATGTGATTGTATGTTCCGCAAAATATACTTAAAGCGGAGACATTCACACAGGACACCACATACTCTCCTCATTTACGTTGTGTGTATATCTAGGTGGCATGTACGCCTTGTTAATAACTATTATTACAGTGACACAAACCATCTTCTCTACATACAACAAATTGCGTGTCTGTTACTGTGGCACTCACATCTATTAGATGCTATCTGACGGAGACATCTAGCCTCCGATTCCTTACTTTAGAATCCTCCCCCAGGTCGAGGCTTGATCCGTAAACTGTTTCCCAACACGTCCACGCGTCGGAAGAGGGTGCTGCGCGACCCTAGATCGACATCATAACACAATGTGACGTCGACGGAGTCCATATAACCCCCGCGCCAACACGCTGACGTCAGTTCCTTCTTTCCGCACTTTCAAAGTGGGTCCGGAGCAGTTAGAGGGATGTTTTTTGGCTCATCTCCGCATTTGTGAGAGACACAGGGCCCGATTCACAAAAGTAAAATGAGAGGAAAGTCTAACTTTATGACTTTCTGTATTCACAGAGGGCATTTACTAGATGTAAATGCCCTATTTGAATATAAAAATTCATAAAGTTAGACTTTTGGTATGCACAATGGGGATTTACTACTCGTAAATGCCCTTTGTGAATACCAAAAGTCGTAAAGCTAGACTTTCCTCTCAGTTTACCTTTGTGAATCGGGCCATTGTGTTCTCTTTGCGATGCCTTCAGGGTTTAAACCCTGTGGATCTTGTGAGGGACAAATATTGATCACAGATGTTCATACCATCAGTTTGTGGTACCTGGAAGACCACCATGACTCGGTGGAATGTGATTCCTATAATTGTCTGTGGCCGAAGGCGTTGCAAAAGCATCGGGTTAAACTTTTGGCAGTCTGCCTTTCTGAGGCACGGCGGCATCCTCGAGGTCCAGATACTGGTCGAAGAGTGGTACGTGTGAGGGCCTGCCTCCGTCAACATTGAGCGAGGCCCCAAAGCGCAAACAGTCGAAACATAAGTCTGTTTCTGTCACCGCCGCCCAACCTTCAGTTGCGGAGCAATATCAGGAGTCCACCCGCACCTCCTTTCATATCCCGGAGCCGGGGTGACTCTAGCCCAAATGCGGGAATATTATATTTCCCTACATAAAGTCTTTGGGCCTCGATTCCCTGCTGGCACGCTTTCTATCCCCAAGGAAGTGTCCCAACAGGATCTTTGCCAGCGGGTTCACCATGGTGCAAGTCGGGCTTTCTGAATCCGTTATCGGATTCAAGACGGTGCTAGTGCACAGCCCTTTGGGGTCTTCATCTTTGGCTTCGGAGTAGAGTCAGCCAATGACGTTGGCTGCACCTATCGATTCCGCACCACTTAAATTTCTCAACGCAGACACATCGCCATGCCGGCCAGAGTCGGATGCACCGCCTATCGAGCCGCCCACTTTATGCAACTCTCCATCTGCCAGTATACAGACTGTTCATGCTCTTCCTTTGGAAATGCACAGATTGGCAGGAAACGGATAGAATATAGGGTGTCAAAACCCTTTCTGTCTAGCCTCCCTTGGAGGAAAACTTGCTGGCTGAACTGGATGGGGATAGTGGACTTCAGTCCTCCCCAGTTTCAGATTTACTTCCTCCACCTGGTGTAGCAACAGAGGTGAGTTCCTTTTATGCTGTGGTATTGAGGAGGGCATCTACAGTCTTAGGTTGCCAGTTTCCCTCAGTGGATTATCCACAGACCCTCTGGTGGATGTTCTTCGCTAGGGTAAAACAAGAGAGGAGCCCATACTTCCTTATAACAAGTCTCTACACAACATATTGTTAGGGGCTTGCGCAAGACCGGTTACAGGAATGCCTGTAGAGCGGGCTATATACCATAGACATCAGCCCGTCTCTGGGGATCCTGATTGTCTCTTAAAGCATCCTTCTACAAAAGGCCTGATTGTACAAGTGGCTACAGTCTCTGCGGACCCCAATGTTCTCCCTCTGGTTCCACCTAGCACTACCGGAAGGATACAGTGCTCGTCTAAACCCTAATAAGGGGTCTTGATCAGTCGGAGCCACTATCTCCATATTAACTCCCTAATTCTATCGTCTATCTATCAGCATCACCCAGATACCCAACCCTTGAGGCTTCTATATTCAGGCTAACATTGGAAGTCCTGATGATGATCCATTAATACAATTGGATCGAAACGCCGTCGACACAATATGAGCCCTATTAATCGGCATTAGGGTTTAGACGAGCACTGTATCCTTCCGGTCATCGGCTAAGTTACCGGATGTATCCTTGACTCAATCGTCTTCTTTGGTTAAGACCTTAATTAGACGAATACTGCCAACGTCAACCACTGCCCGCAATTATCGTTCCTACCCTTATCCCCAGTCGGAGCCACTATCTCCAGATTAACTCCCTAATTCTATCGTCTATCTATCAGCATCACCCAGATACCCAACCCTTGAGGCTTCTATATTCAGGCTAACATTGGAAGTCCTGATGATGATCCATTAATACAATTGGATCGAAACGCCGTCGACACAATATGTGGGTTAAACAATAAGTGTACTATTATGTGCCAAAAGTGTTTGTTTCCCACATATATGAAGCAAATGTACTCAAAATACTCCTTTTGCTCATGCCCTTTAAATGCCTGAAGTACTACTGTAATTGTATGTTTTGAATGTATGTGTAGCATCGAGGATGCAGGACTGTGTCCCACTGCTTTATTGTTTGTTCGTTTGATTAAGCATATCTTCAATACATTGAATTAAATTCTAAGTCCGGCTGGACTTTCTCTTTGTTATAGAGTTCATTGTGGCCTATAATTATTACAAAGTTAGATTCCCTGTTGTCAAGGACCATTTGTTCATAGTTTAATTGATACCCCAGGTCCTTGGTTACCTAGCGGGTTCCCTTGTCTCTTATAAAAGAAAAAAAGATCAAGAGCACAAATTCAGACCTATCTTGGACCTTCGATCGCTGAACAAAGTCATCTTGAATGAGAAGTTTCACATGTTGGCGCTTCATCAAATATGTCCACATCTACAAAAAGGAGATTGGATGTGTTCGATGGTTCTCCAAGATGCGTACTTCCACATACCCATCGTTCCACGTCATCGCAAGTGCCTGCGATTCGTGCTCGGCAACAAATATTACCAATTCAAGGTCTTACCCTTCGGTCTGAAATCTGCTCCATGAGTCTGGCATGGCAGTGGTGGCGGCAGCTTTGCATCAAAAGGGTCTGTTTGTTTACCCATAGTTAGACGATTGGCTCTTGAAAGGACCATCCCCTTGAGTGGTAAGGAACGATTTTCAAGTTTGTTTGAATCTGCTCCACCGGTTGGGCCTTCATGGGAACATGGAGAAATCGGTTCACCGGCCTACTCAGACTATCCAATATTTGGGCTCCACTCTGAACTCAAACATAGGAAAAGCGTTTCCTTCAGAGGAGAGACTTTTATCCATGAAGCAGAAATGCGGTATTCTCCTCCATACAGTTCAGCCAACGGTCCGGCAAGTAGCATCTCTACTGGGGTTGATAGCTTCTTACATCTTTCGCATTCTCAATGCCAGAGTGAGGTTGAGACTTTTGCAACAGGATCTGGAGGACAAGTGGGATTAAGCGTCAAGTCACTGAGAAGACAGAACTATGCTCTCCCAAGCAGCAAAGTCTCCATTCTTTGGTGGTCTCGACCGAAGAACCTCCTGGTGGGTGTCCCCTTCCATCAACCAGTTCCGGCACAGTGCTTGATCAAGGATGGATCCCTGCAAGGATGGTGGGCGCACATGGGTTGCCTACAGACGCAAGGACGGGGGTCCAACAAGGAGCAGTCCTACCATATAAACATGTTAGAGCTGCAAGCAGTCCATCTGGCTCTAAAAGCTTTTCAGCCATCGATCAAATCCAATTTGATTCTGATTCAAACAGACAATACGACCACCATGTATTTACTAAACAAACAGGGTGGTACGCGTTCTCGCCCACTCTCCCTGGAATCTCAAGCGATTTGGCACTGGCTTCTAGCCAGAGACCTCTCCATCACAGCAGTGCACCTTCCAGGGGACCAAAACGTGTGAGCAGACGCACGCAGTCGGCACTTCGAAGAACAGCCAGACTGGGTACTAAACAACGAGGTGGTGGCAGACATTTTCATCAGTGGCATCAACCATCAATAGATTTGTTTGCAGACGACCAAAACAAAAAATGCCACGACTTCGCGGCCAGGTTCTAACGGCCAGGGACGAGAGGGAATGCTCTTTTGATGGACTGGTCCGGAGCCTTTGCATACGCCTTTCCTCCCCTACCTCTCATCCCAAAGGTGGTGTCCAAGCTCATCCAAGCCAGCATGACGATGATCTTGATAGCTCCGGACTGGCCTCGCCAGAGGTGGTATCCAGACCTATTACAGATGTTGATATGCCCCCACAAGAGGCTGTTGTACAGATCGGACCTTCTGACGAAGATGGGCGGCAAGATTCTTCACTTCAGCCTTCCCTCACTGAACTTGACAGCATGACTCCTGAGGTCTTGTAATACGGACACCTAAATCTACCTCAGGACTGCATGCACATCTTGAAAGAGGCAAAGAGACCAACCACGAAGGCGTTGTACGCTTTTAAGTGGAAGCGATTCTACTTGTGGTGTGCACGTAACCATTTTAATCCTACAACTGGGCAGGAAGAGGTAACCCTTCCTTACCTCCTTTACTTGGCCAAAGCGGGTTTGAAGTGCTCATCGATCAGGGTGCACTTGGCGACCATTACGGCCTACAGAAGGTCCCCCAACCAACCTTCCTTTTTTCAACTGCAGGTGGTCAAGGATTACCTACAGGGTTTGAAGAAGGTGTATCCCTCCTTCTCCTCCTTGGGAGTTGAATCTAGTCCTTTCCACATTGATGCCCCCCCCCCCCTTTTAGGCCATTCATAAAGCCACGCTGCAGCACTTAACATGGAAGGCTGCTTTTCTAGTGGCAATAACTTCAGTGCGCAGAGTAAGTGAGATCCAAGTGCTATGTGCCGAGGAACTATATACTGTGTTTCACCACAACAGGGTGGTGTTGAGAACTCACCCTTCCTTTTTGCCAAAGGTTGTGTCTGATTTTCATGTTAACCAGACAATTTCTCTCCCTTCTTTCTTTCCCAATCCTGCTACTCCTGCAGAAAGGTCACTCCACTCCTTAGACCTTAAGAGGGTGCTCAAGTTCTATTTGGAGGGAACGAAGGCCATAAGAAAATCAGACCAATGGTTTTTAAATTATGGTGCCATTAGGACGGGCTTTCCAGCTTCTAAACAGTCCATTTCAAGATGGACAGTGTCCTGCATTAGATTGGCATACCAGTTGGCAAACAAACCCCTTTTGTTGTCTCCTAAAATGTATTCCACTTGGGGGAAAGCTGCTACAGTAGCTTTCTTGCATGACGTGCCAATAGCAGAAATTTGCAAGGCAGCAACCTGGAGATTGTTACACACGTTTACGAGGCATTACTGTCTCGACTCCGACTCCAGAGCGGATACCCAAGTAGTCCAAGCCTCCTTGAGAAATCTGTTCAGATGATATCATATCTGTGTTTTCAAGTTTGTTTCTCTGAGCTTGATTGGTAGTTCCTTTTCGTTTTGCCCGCAGGTGGAAGGGATGAGGCTTGCTATTCTATTCTAGTGTTTATGACTATTGATGAGGATCCCCTGGAAGAGAAGGATTCATTACTTACCTGTAATCCTAGTTCTCTTCCAGGGGTATCCTCATCAAAGTCATAAGCAACCCTCCCGCCTCCTCGGGCAAAGGAACACTTCAAATGTCAACTCTTTGTGCCCTGGCCTTTGGGTCACCGCAAAGAACAACTGACCTAACTGTCACCCCTGAGGCATGATGGGAAGCTAGGGGTCATGGCTGCCTTAAAGGCACAGTGCCAGTTTATTTCTATGCTGCTATGGGTTCGCTTTTCAGCTTTTCTATGCTATGTTTCTACAATGCAGCCTGTGAGCTGTCAATGCTTTCAGTCCTATTTGCAGGATTATGCTAAGTGCTAAGCAATAAAACAGTTTTCAAATATACTCTGCTGTTTGTTTTTTCCCTGGTTTTAATGTATTGTTTGTGGTATACGGTAAACAGACATATATAGACTGGACATAATATCGAGGAAAAAATATAGACTAGACAAAATATCGACCAGACATAGTATAGACTACAAAAATATCGAGTTATATCGATATTAATAGCCAAAATATCGAATCAAAAATATAGACTAGACATAATATCGACTAGATAGAATATAGACAAAAGAAAATGGAAAATAAGGTAAGTTTTTACTAATTTTTAATAATTGTGTAATATAAATCTGTAGTGGGTAGTGGGTTTATAGGGGAATAGGGTGGGAAGTAATTTAAATATATTTAATTAATTATGTAATTATTATTAATAATTGTAAAAAAAATAATAATTGGTAATTAAAAAAAATTGGTAATTAATAATAATTGATTAATTGATAAATAATTAATGTATAGTAAATTAGTTTCAGTAGCGGGTTGTGGGTTTATAGGGGAAAAGGGTGGGAAGTAAAGCAATAATTAATTAATTAATTAAGTTAATTAATTAAAGTGTTTAATTAATTAATAATTGTCCATGAAATTAAAATTAATTGGTAAATAAAAGTTATTGGTATAGGAAATTAAATATACTTGGTACTAATATTTCTATAAATTATAATTAATTATGAAGTTTTGCCTTTTTATACTGTTGCACTCACTGGAGTGGGAATAGTAATTTTTACCCCTACGCTATCCAACGCTTTCCCTACTGTAGCACCCACTGGAGTGGGAATAGTAATTTTAACCCCTACGCTATCCAACGCTTTCCCTACAGTTGCACCCACTGGAGTAGGAATAGTAATTTTAACCCCTACGCTATCCAACGCTTTCCTTACTGTTGCACCCACTGGAGTGGGAATAGTAAATTTAACCCCTACGCTATCCAACGCTTTCCCTACTGTAGCACCCACTGGAGTGGGAATAGTAATTTTAACCCCTACGCTATCCAACGCTTTCGCTACTGTTGCACCCACTGGAGTGGGAATAGTAATCTTTACCCCTACGCTATCCAGCGCTTTCCCTACTGTTGCACCCACTGGAGTGGGAATAGTAATTGTAACCCCTACGCTATCCAGCGCTTTCCCTACTGTTGCACCCACTGGAGTGGGAATAGTAATTTTAACCCTTACGCTATCCAACGCTTTCCCTACTGTTGCACCCACTGGAGTGGGAATAGTAATTTTAACCACTATGCTATCCAACACTTTCCCTACTGTAGCACCCACTGGAGTGGGAATAGTAATTGTAAGACCTACGCTATCCAGCGCTTTCCCTACTGTTGCACCCACTGGAGTGGGAAAAGTAATTTTAACCTCTACGCTATCCAACGCTTTCCCTACTGTTGCACCCACTGGAGTGGGAATAGTAATTTTAACCCCTATGCTATCCAACGCTTTCCCTACTGTAGCACCCACTGGATTGGGAATAGTAATTTTAACCCCTACGCTATCCAACGCTTTCCCTACTGTTGCACCCACTGGAGTGGGAATAGTAATCTTTACCCCTACGCTATCCAGCGCTCTCCCTACTGTTGCACCCACTGGAGTGGGAATAGTAAGTTTTACTCCTACGCTATCCAACGCTTTCCCTACTGTTGCACCCACTGGAGTGGGAATAGTAAATTTTACCCCTACGCTATCCAACGCTTTAGCTCTTATAGAATTCACTACAGTTGTTACAATAAATTTTAACCATTTTGCTATGCTACGGTAAAATTATTATATATGTTTATTTAATAAAAACAATTTTTATATAAATATATATGTATTATTTTTTTATATTTTTTTAATTTACAATAAATATTTATTAATATAACATTAATGTAATAATTTTAAGTAAGTTTCTAATAAATATATTTATTATTACATTAGTTTTAACTTAATTTAAAGACATTTTAAAAAAACGATATTTTTACAGTCTATATTTTAGCAACTCGATATTTTAGAGTCAATATTTTAGTACTTACCTGTTTAAAGATAGCCAGTCGATATTTTGTCCATCGATATTTTATCAACGATATTATGGCAACTCGATAATTTTGAGGTCGATATAATTTCAGTGATCCGTGGTATACAAGGGAAGTCCTTACAGCATTATTCAGCTCTTAGTGTATAGAAGGCTGCATTTACATTTTATTGTGTATCTATATATATATATATCTATATATATATATGTATATATATATATATATATATATATATAAAAATGCAGCAACAGCAGTTTTACAAAGGCTCCGCATTAAGTCGACCCAGGAAAACCACACGAATCCAAGAAGTAGATAAAGGCACAAGATTTATTTAAAGCTTCAGTCCAACAAAATCTGACGCGTTTCGGCATCCGCCCTTCCTATGGAGATACATATATGTTTTCACATACATGATTGTGTTTCCGGGGTCCGGCGCATGGGCGGGAATAATCTAGTGCTTATGACTTTGATGAGGATACCCCTGGAAGTGAACTAGGATTACAGGTAAGTAACTAATCCATTCCTGCCATCCCAAAATGGAGGAATTGGAAAAGTCATGTCCACATCAACTGCCTCACCTTAGGGATGGTGCTGGCTGAATACTGGGCACACCTCCTAATTTAACTAATTTTCCTGCCTGTCCTCCTGCCACATGTGGACCAGGAAAGGGGGGTTGGGATCCCTCCACTATCTGGAGCTGCATGGGTTGCATTTCAAAGGTGGCATTGCCTTTGTAGCTTCCCACCCATGAAGGCCATCCTGGCCTGGAGGAGGTGTGAAGCACCTAAGACTAATCAGAGATTACACCAGTGCTTGGTAGGTTTTCAGTCGGCCCTTTAAAGGGTCTCCTCTGTGCATTTATCAATAAATCCAATACTGGCTTCAGTGAGGATTCCTTAAGATGAGATGTTTGGTACCAAACATCTTAGGGTACAGTGAAGCCTTCATGGAGGTAGGGAACTCGTAGTGACAAGTATCCAGCCCATGTACTCTGTATGGCTTCCCTGTGCAATTACAATGTCCAAAAATGGCTCAGATAATGCATGGTCATATCTGCTCATGCAGATATGTCCACACATGTGATATAGTGCACCTTGCCTTAGGGCTATGAGGCCTGCAGTAGGGGTGACTTGCAGTGTATGTGGGCATGGCACATAGGGCCGTGTGCGATGTCGACTCTTCAGTTTTCTCTGTACCAAGACACGCAGCCTGCACTTGCACTTTGCATGGTCTTGGTGAGGGGTCTCGGGGATGGCACAATTTGTGCTGCAGCCCCAGAAGACCCTCTTCAGTACCAATGCCCTGGGTACCAGGGTTACAATTTACTAGGAAATTACATGGGTTGCTGAAGTTGTGCCAATTGTGGTACAGTTTTAGGAAAGCGATCTCACACTGGCAACCTGATTTGTAGGGACCCAGAGCACTATCAATTTGAAATCCCATCATACACCAGGCAAAACGTGGTGGGCTACCCATGTCAAAAGAGGCACTTTGTTACAGTTATAAATTTCATTACAAGACCGGAGGCTACATTATGCATACAACTTTTAATGCAGATCCCAGCAGCCGCATCACAATACAAACTTCCAAATGGAACAAAGGCAACAGCTAAAAGCCATGAGCCAACAACACACAGCCTCTTTTAAATGCGCTCCCAAGCAGACAAGTCTAACCTTATACTTTTCTCTGATTATCTGTGTTTTCTCGTTTTTTTAGAGGTTTTACATATTACATTTGTAGTATATTGGGGTTTCTTTGATATTACTATGAGTGTGTACTTATGGTGTGGCAGTTCCCTTCCCCCGTAATCCTACACACCCTTTCCACTACCGATCTCCAATATATGGAGATTCCCTCATTGCAACCCCCCCTCGCTTACATGCAGTTTGTTTGAATGATTTTAAGACTTCTACCTTAAGTCTGTAACTTTCTGACTCGACTCGCTCGACTCGTCGAAATATTGAAATCCTTGTCTCCCCTCTGTCTGTGCCTGGCACGTCTTCAATTTGGCGATAAGGTAAGTATCTTTATTTACTTACTTTTCCTCTATTTCTTGGTCGGCTCTCCCCTTGCGCTCAACAGCGAGAGACTCGGGCGCATTAAAGGAATGACCCTGGGCAACGGCGACGCCGCGTCGTCAGGTTGCTAAGGGCATTTCCTTCACTCACATCGCATCAGCGTAGGATAGAAGGGCGTTTCTATTACAACCCCTCAATGACAGCACGCGCTCGTTTCCACCGGCGAGTGACAGTTGGCATATTTACGAACAAGTGGTTTTTTTGGCATATAAATGTTTGGAAATAAGAGCTTGTTTATTTAAAATATCCCTGATTGCCTGAATCTACGAGATTATTCACTCTTAGGATATTACCGATTAGATTTCTCACTTATTGGCTGTGTCTCTTCATATAAACCATGTCCAGCTCTGGTTCAGAGGAGGCTTCTGCACCTTCTCAAGATATCACCAGTGACAAATTAAAAAAATTGCTCCAATTAGAGATGAGATCTTGTCTAAAAGAAGGACTTTCTAGTGTCATGAGTTCTAAACGTCCTACACAACAAGATGACACAGTCTCTGGTAAGAGGCTAAAGAAGAGCAATAATGTTGGTTTGAGCATGGGAGGTCTTAGCACCTCGTCTATTAGTAGAGGTCCTAGTACCTCAAGGAGCGAGGGAGGTCTTCGCACCTCAAGTGGCTTGGGTGCCTTTGGCGGCACAAAGAATAATGGTGTCCGAAGCGACACAGATTTTAGAAATGCTCACTGTGATGATGATCGTACCTCAGATGAATCTGAGTTTTTAGACGAATATGTACTTGATCTCAATGACAAAGGCCATGATTTTGGCGAGGGTCTAGAAAATACAAATTTCTCCACTAAGGACGTGATTTGCAACCCTTTGGGTGAGGAGATGCTCTCACCTCAAAATTTGAAACACCCACGGAGCTCAGAGTGGTGCCCTCAAGAACATGTTTCCAAATTTGTTAAAAAATGGATTAGATATCCCTTGGAGAGAGAAACTCCTAACATCTTGAGAGCAGAATGTACAAGACCCTCGGTCGGTGATAAGACTTGTTACACCCCCAACCTTGATCCTGATTTGATCAAATTTCTTTTTAAATTGGGGCGTGACCCCAGGAAGGGTATGGAGAATTCCTTTAAAACCTGTCAGGATTGTCTTCTCGACGTCCTTGGCCCTATTACGAGAATCCTCGACTCTGCAGAAGAGTCCCATTTGGAGGGGACTCACCTCGATACTGAGCTAATAAGAGGTTGGAGCCAAAGGGCTATTATTCTTTTGGGGAATGCCAATGCAAGCATTAATGTTGAAAGGCGTAGAGTGGTCCTTACTCGTATTAACCCTAAACTCGCCGATCTTGCTGATAAGGAACCTACTAATAACCAAAAAGGGCTTCTCTTTGGCGAGGATTTAATTAAATCTCTTGGCAAGTATGTTTCCATATTTACTGCCTTAGACAGAGCGCAACAAAACATGCGCAAAGTTTTCAATACTGATAATAATCTTTTTGGAAGGGCCGGAAGACGAGGCCAACCTTCCGGCCGTTTTTCCCAGAGGCCCAATTTTAGATCACGTGGAGGTGGCAGAGGCTACCAGCAATACCAACAATACCAATATACAAGTCCGCAGTTCTACCCTCAAAGGGGCAGAGGACAGCGTGGCAGAGGATTCAAAGCACGTGGATCAAATACCCAGAGTAACCCCTCAGGTGAGTGTTTCCCCTCTAGCTTCTCTTTCTTTCCCCTCAAAGGTGGGCGGGAGACTGAGGTATTTCCTAAAAAATTGGGAATCCATTACTCAAGATACTTGGGTTCTAAACACTGTAAAGGGTTTTACAATAGATTTCGATCAAGAACCTATTCAGCTTTCTCTTCCAAAAATGATTCCCATGTGCCCGGAACAACAAGCCATAATAGAAGAGGAAATCTCTTCAATGATTCAAAAAGGTGCGATTTTGGAGGTTCCTATGGAACTCATAGGTTTTGTGAGCAACCTTTTTTTAGTCGAAAAGAAAGACAAGGGTTGGAGGCCGGTTATAAACCTTCGTCAAGTAAACAGATTCATTTCTTACAGACACTTCAAAAGGAGGGTATTCACCTCCTGAGAGATCTACTCCTAGAAGGGGACTGGTTGGCCAAACTGGACCTCAAGGACGCCTATTTTACTATCCCCATGGCCAAGGTTCATCAACGTTTCCTCTAATTTCTATGGAAGGGTCGCTTGTACCAGTTTCAAGCTCTACCATTTGGTCTCTCTTCCGCACCATGGTGCTTCACAAAGGTGATGAGAGCCGTTGTCTCCCACCTAAGATCAAGGGGTGTTCGTCTAATTATCTACCTAGACAATATTCTAATTATGGCACAAGAAAAATCACACTTAATTCGAGACCTGGATTTTACGATGAAACTCATAGAAAGTCTAGGTTTCATCATAAACAGGGAGAAGTCTCACCTGATTCCCTCAAAATCCTTAGAGTTTCTAGGCTTCACGGTCGACACCACCCATTGTCTCCTCCTTCTTCCTTCGAAAAAAATCTCGAAAATAAAGAAGCAAATAAAACATGCTCTAAGCAGACAGTCTCTCTCCCTCAGGGACTTAGCCAGGTTGCTAGGTCTCCTCTCATCTTCAATTCAAGCAATTTTTCCAGGGCCACTCAATTATCGGGCTCTTCAGAGGGTCAAAGCGAGAGCTCTGAGGTCAGGCCTTTGGTACGGAGATCAGATTTCTCTGGACTCAGACTCACGTTCAGAATTGATTTGGTGGCTAAACAATCTGGAGGCTTGGAACGGGAAGGCCATTTTTGGCTCTTCCCCGGAATTTGTACTGGAGTCGGACGCCAGCCTGCACGGCTGGGGTGCTTGCCTCTCGAATATAAACACTGGAGGACTTTGTTCTCAAGAGGAGTCTCTCCACCACATAAACTATCTGGAGTTGACGGCCGGACTTTATGCTCTTATGAGCTTCAAAAATTCGCTTCAAGGAAGGTCTGTCCTTTTAAAAATGGACAACATGTCGGCGGTAGCTTATATCAATCGCCTGCAGACCTCTCGGATTTAGCAAAGAAACTTTGGATGTTTTGCCTGGAGCACAAGATTGCTCTAAAGGCAGAATACCGTCCGGGCACTGCCAACTCGTCCGCGGATTGGAACTCCAGGTTCCTTGTGGATTTCAGCGATTGGAAGCTGAACCCTTATGTCTTCTGGACCTTGAATCAGATTTGGGGCCACTCTGGAGGTGGATCTTTTTGCAAGCAAACTCACCTCCCAACTTCCAGAATATTTCAGCTGGATGCCCGACCCGGGTGCTCGGGCATTAAACTCCTTCCTCCAGTCTTGGAGGGATGTCCGGGGATATGCCTTTCCCCCCTTTGCGATGATTCAGAGAGTGCTTCAGAAGGTGAGACAGGAACAGTGTCTCCTCACTTTATAAATCACTTCTGGCCCTCCCAAGCGTGGTTTCCAACAGCTCTGGAACTAACTTCAGCATTCCTTTTTTGATCCCTTCTCTGGGAGATCTTCTCTCAGATTCAGACGGTCGGATACATTCTCTTTTTCTCAATCAGACTTTATCCCTTCTTGCCTGGAAGGTATCAGGAGATCTAACGAAATCTCAGGACTTTCGGACGCTGCTTCAATTCTCCTCAAGGAGTCTTGGGCACCAGGCACACATTACAGATACAATAGAATCTGGAAACTTTGGGTTTGTTGGTGCTTGGAAAGGGACCTGGATCCCTTAGAGGCTCCTATCATTGACGTGACTAATTTTCTAGTTGAACAATTCGAAAAGGGACTTAGTTATAGATCCATTAATTGCTTTAGGTCGGCAATTTCTGCAGGACATACCCTTGTTAATGGTAAAACCATTGGAAAAAATGTCATTATTTGTAGGGTTATGAAGAGTATTCGTTTTAAAAGACCCCCTATCCCCAAGTATGACATACTTTGGGATGTTAATTTGATTCTTCGTCTCTTTAGTAATTGGCCTTCTAATTCTCTCCTCAACAGGAAAAATCTTTCTATTAAACTGGCTACTCTTTTATGCCTAGTTTCTTGCAGAAGATCCTCAGATATCCGTTCTCTTGATATTTCCTATCATTCATACAATGTTTTTGGCGTCAAATTTGATATTCATAGTCGTACTAAAACCATGTCTGACTCCATATTTTACCCACGATTCGATCTGCATCCTAAACTCTGTGTCGTTGAGTGTATGAAGAAATATGACCTTAGAATGTCTGGACTCCGTCCAGTTGGTGTTAATCAATTGCTTATTTCATTTATTAAACCTTATAAAGGTATTAGTTCCTCTTCTATTGCTAGATGGATTAAAATCGCTATGAAACTAGCCGGAGTTGACTTGAGTATATTTCAGGCTCATTCTCTTAGAGGTGCTATGGCTAGCAAATCACTTTGGTCTGGAGGTAAGTTGGATGACATTTTGAAGGCTGCTGATTGGTCCAATGCAGGTACCTTCGCTCGTCACTATTGTAAACCCATCCAACACATGTCTGATGCTGTTTTAGGAAGCTTCCAACATGCATAATGTAGCCTCCGGTCTTGTAATGAAATTGCGATTTTCATATTTACATGACTAGAGAATCTGGATTTCATTAAAGACTCGGAGGCTGACATTATCCCTCACTCCCTCCTCCGGAGGCATTCCAATAGTTATTGTTACCTTGTACAATTTATTGTAATGTTTATTTTTTCGGTACTTTGATTTAAGACCTTTGAATTTGATCTTTTCTCATGACATGTTTTGATTAGTGTCTGTTGAGATTTTTTAGATTAATTCCTTTATCTTTTTCAGATAAGGCCTGATCTGGACTGCGCCTTTTTCAAGACTACGTCCTGCCTGGACTTCTTCCTTTTCGGCCTTCTCCAGTCAAGTTTCAAGTTATGCTGTATTTTCCTTGTTCCGAAGTTTGATTCTTCTCCACCTCAAGCATTTGAACTTTGAACTTTATCTTCTTTGATGTCCTCATTTAAAAGAGGCTGTGTGTTGTTGGCTCATGGCTTTTAGCTGTTGCCTTTGTTCCATTTGGAACGTTGTATTGTGATGCAGCTGCTGGGATCTGCATTAAAAGTTGTATGCATAATGTCAGCCTCAGAGTCTTTAATGAAATCCAGATTCTCTAGTCATGTAAATATGAGAATCGCAAATACATTGCAACACTCAGAGAGTTGAGGAAACTCTGGGACTTTGGCACTTTAAGTAACACCCTTATCAGAGACCAATTAGTGCTCTGCACTAATAATAAATATATACAGGAAATGTTGTTGGAAAGGCATCCCGATTTATAAGAAGCCATAGAAATAGCCAAAATCATTGAAATTACCGCCATTTGTATAAAGGAAATCAAATCTCCCACAGAACAGGTTACAGAAGTAAAGGAAGAAAAGATAGATAAAGAACCATGTAAGGTTAAGAACATCCCTATACACCATTCAAAAAATATTTCGGAGTCTAATAAGTTAAAATGATCTTGCTTGGGTAGCATTCAATATTTAGCTAATAATTTAAATTGTCAGGCCAGAAGGGCCACTTGCAGGAAATATAATAAAAAGGGTGATTTCTCTAGAGTTTGCAAGGGTAAAAAGTTGAGGATAGTTCTCAAGGAAAAATAAAGATAGTATTTCAAGTAAATAGCAAAGAGGTGATCAACTATGGGCCTGATTTAGAGTTTGGCGGACCAGATTACTCCATCACAAATGTGACGTATACCCCATCCGCCGTATTACAAGTCCATTATATCCTATGCGATTTGTAATACTGTGGTAGAGATATCCGTCACGTCTGTGACGTAGTAACCGGTCCGCCAAACTCTAAATCAGAACCTAAGCCAAATATCCAGAATGTAAAATATTCCTAGCTATTGACCCTATTACCATGTTTGCTGATTCCTGTACTCCTTTTACATTATTAACCGCATGCCCGCTGCGCGCTGAAATTAAAAAATCGCGGGTAACGTCACAAAGCCAGCTCGTCTGCGTGCAGCGCGGGTAACGCCCATGACGAGCTGGCTTTGTCATCCGCATCGAAGGGGTTAAATAGCAAGGAAAATTATTTTCTTCAATCTTCTGGCATTTCACTTCATGGCTATAATAAGGACCCGATTCCCCTTAGTGGCATGATCAATGCACACACTTCTTTTAAAGACTGTTGCTCGTTAGGCAAGATATACACTGTTGAAGAAGATTCCAACCTTCTTGAATGGTAACATCAGAAAGAATAAGGCATCACATTAGATCCTAATAACCTAGAGCAAGTCTTGGTTAGAAATAGATCTATTACAGGTGATCAAATAAGTGATACATTTCCTAGTGTTTTCCGAAAGATTGGGCTTGTTACATGACTATGAGCATTGAATAAAATTGAAACCTGATGCCAAATCTGTTGTACATAAAACCCGCCCTGTACCACTCTTTATTAAAGAACCTTTCGAAAAATAACTCACACGGTTAGGTGATCTTGGTGTCATACAGTCAATACAGTACTCAGAATGGGTAGCTTCCATTGTTATAGCCAAGAATGCCCACGGTGAAGGAATAAGATTGTGTTAACTTGCATGACCCCAACGGCAATATCTGGGTCGAAAGACACCTATTACCCATCTTTAATAAAATTTTTAGGAATACGGGTGAAGCCACATGTGTTAGTGTTTTAGATTTATCCATTGCCCCTTTAGCACGCACAACGTTAACTAGGCATTATGGGAGTTGTAGTTAATCTGCCTACATCTTTATCAATGTTGGACCTAAACAGAGTAATGTTGGACGGAACCATGGACTTGAGCTCCATAGTGAGAATACATTTGATATGCTTGACCCGGTGTTTGCATCTGTTAATTTAAAGAAACCGCACCGGTAGTCACATTCAGACCCTGTCACCCACAACTCCTTTAAACATGACTGGAATTACTCGCCACATAATTTGTGGTTTACTCTTTTTGAGTCCAACATTACTCTGTTTAGGTCCATAGGATAGGATAGGATAGGAATAGGATTTTTGTTTATGCATGTAGTACTGTTCAAAGTCCTGAGTCTTATATTTGTTTGTGTTGTAGGTTTTTTTGTCTAAGTAGTGTAATAATTGTATATTGTATGTACTCACAAAAAAACAAAAAGAGGTGGATGTTGCAAATGTGTATTGTGAAGGTGACTCCGAGTTTTATTAAGAAAAAAATTGAATAATGCATCTATAAAATAAATGGAGCCAATCGCTATTAATAAACCATTGAGCTATAAGTAAAATACTTAATTCATGGTGTCAGAGGCATTCTGTTTTTTCATGATACAACAATAGGAACAAATCATACCAATAGGTTACCCATCCATTAATTTTCTGGTTCTACTGAGACTTTAAGGAAAAGCTGAACTGTAAACATATCAGGAGTATTCAGCAATTGCAAACGAAACAGAGCTTCTCTACATCTGCGATGGCCGAGGTTATTTAATAGGGGCTTGAGGAAATGCTGACGCCGAAGATAAAAGAATTTACAAAAAAACATAAAGTGCAGCAACGATTGCTCACCTATTTCATCGCAGGGGCAAGGCGGAACTGAGGCTCCAAGGGGCTGATACTTCTTCCAAAGCACAGGATCCTCCAGACCATGCCTGCTGTAAAGCAGAAGAGGAGAGACCTCTCTCAATCTTAGGATCTTAGGATCTAAGGATAAATAGCAGGCTGGTGCAGCTGAAGCAAAAGACCTATCAAAGGTCAGCACTGAGAATTTCGAAAATTCAATTTTAAGCCTTTTTTCCTTAGTGTATTCTAAGAAAGGGCGCTTAACTCTTAATTTATCTTCTTTGTTAATGCTCCAAGGAGTTGTGTATAGAGAGGACAGTCCCAGTGCGTAGAAAGTGTGTGAGATATAAATTAGCCATAGGATGGTGTTCCCTTATCCAAACTAAGACAATCCAAAATAATGTCTCTACATAGTGACGCCTCTGTGTTAACCTATACTGACCCATAACAACATGGGGGCCAGGTGCACCTCATCTGTAATGTAATGCGGGTATAGCTCTGCGTGAATGGTATAGCTGCGTTAGACGGCGGAGGTATATAAACCTCTGACAGATACAGTTTTGTTATGATAGCCCCAGATCCCTGCCCCATACATGGTGACCGTATCACACTGGCCGTTGTTCCCATTTAAAAGAGTGGAAATAGTCCCTTTCCCCATGGGTCTTTGAAGGATCAAAATTGCTCCCACCGCTCTACTGAGTTTAAGACATGCACTTTTTGCCTGAGAATGCCAGGACCCCGAGGAGTTGAAGGTTACTCCTAAATAGCGAAAGTCACTTACAGTAGATAACCCTTAATGACAAATCTGGAGAAGTTAATTTTACTAACACCGCATGCCATAATCTGTGACTGTCCATAATTGGTAACCAGGTCAAGACTGCTCATAAAAGAGGCAAAGCCATCTACCAACGCCCATAGGGCGTTAGGGCTACGTGCTAGTAGGACCATGTCTTCTGCGTGGAGCAGCACAGGCATCTGGGTATGAGCAAGCCTAGGGATATCTACCAAGATTTAGGTAAGATGGGATCACAGGCCATTTATATTAACAATAAAAAGCAGGGGGGCCAAAATACAGCCTTGGCGCACTCCTCGCCCTAATGAAAATTCAGGGTAAATGTACCTGTTTGTACCCAGACGCCCTATTGCTGCTAGATCTGTGTGCATGGTATGCAAGAACTACACTAAAGATAACTCCACCCCCAAATCCAATAGTATCAACCACAGCTTGGTCCTATTCACAGAACCAAGGGCTGTGGATAGGTCCATGAAGGCCAGGTACAGTGGGCAACAGCTTACAAAAATAAATTTATTCACAATCAAACTCAGATTCAGGCATTGCTTCACCGTACCCAGTCCAGGATGAAACTCAATATGGCCGGGATGCCCGCCACCCCCTCCCAACACCAATCCCCAATGGATGGGAGAAGTCGGACACAGGTTTGAACTATTGGAAGGCGGGGGGGAGTTACCCCCCCCCGGCCGTATTTATTAAAATATGAAACAAAATTTAAAACATTAAATAAAAGTTTCATGAATTATGTACAATTTTACATTTATTACATTTCGATGAAGACATGTTCTTTGGCTAACCTTAACAGATCTCTAATACAAAGGTTTCCTACCCGAGTCTAGCATCCTGAAAATGCATACATTCTAAATTAAAATTGTACATCCTAGCATTAAGGGCCAACGGCAAGGTCATAACCGGTGTCAGATCCCTACTACCAAAATCTCGCCCTCGTGGTTTGAGTGGCGCATGCGCAGAGGACTCTACCCTCATTGCCAACTGTAACTTCCCTTGTCGTGGGGGCCCCCTTTCCACTCGACGCCATCTTAAAGGTCGTCCGAGTTCCCGTGTGAGGTATCTGTAGGAAGGACAGCGTGGACTCCCCCCCATCCCCACACTCTCTATCCGCCGTCGCGGATATCCGGCCCCCGGGAAATTTGTAGGAGGGGCATCTAGCCGCCTCCCCCCTGGGAGGGGCCTATGGCCGTCTCCTCCTAGGCGACCCATCCTTAGTGGGTGCCGCCTCCCCGTGGAAGGGGCCAATGGCCGCCTCCCCCCGGGCGCTCCCATCCATTCTGGGTGGCGCCCCCCTCCAGGGACCTTGAAATTACTGCTCACCGATCATGACCTTACCGCCCGACCAAAAAATAAATACGACAGTTGTTTACCTACTAAGGGAAGAAAAAATTCAGACATAGCCTTGATGTGTCATCAACCGCTCTCTCCTACAAAGGGAAACATTATCCTAAAGGCAGAAGTCACATCATTATCTGAAACATTCCTTTACTTCTCTACAAAGAAAAAAAGGCCTAAACATTTCTCTCTAATCAAAACTTTATTTAAACAAACATTGCCATAAGGGGCTGGTGGGTGGGTCAAAATTGCCGCTTGTTCCGTCGGGGCTCACGAGCAACGAGTGAGTGCAGCCTTCAGAGCACAGGAACAAGAGGACGCTTCTTCGGATTCCCGCTCTATTTATCCAACTGCGGGAGGGCGGGGACCCTCCTCCGGTATGCCTACTGGGCGTGGTCTTCCGTGCGGGTGTCTAGGACAACCCCTCCTGGGCGGGAAAAGGCGCGCCCCGGCTACGCCACTTCGGGCATACCAGCCGAGCCACGCCTCCCGCCCAAAATGGTTTCCCGGGGGGATCGGGGCACCCAACCATACGTTCGGGGGGACCGAGTGGTCACCCCTTTCCATATGGCCGGGATGCCCGCCACCCCCTCCCAACACCAATCCCCAATGGATGGGAGAAGTCGGACACAGGTTTGAACTTTTGGAAGGCGGGGGGGGAGTTACCCCCCGGCCGTATTTATTAAAATATGAAACAAAATTTAAAACATTAAATAAAAGTTTCACGAATTATTTACAATTTTACATTTATTACATTTCGATGAAGACATGTTCTTTGGCTAACCTTAACAGATCTCTAATACAAAGGTTTCCTAGCCGAGTCTAGCATCCTGAAAATGCATACATTCTAAATTAAAATTGTACATCCTAGCATTAAGGGCCAACGGCAAGGTCTTAACCGGTGTCAGATCCCTACTACCAAAATCTCGCCCTCGCGGTGTGAGTGGCGCATGCGCAGAGGACTCTACCCTCATTGCCAACTGTAACTTCCCTTGTCGTGGGGGCCCCCTTTCCACTCAACGCCATCTTAAAGGTTGTCCGAGTTCCCGTGTGAGGTATCTGTAGGAAGGACAGCGTGGACTCCCCCCATCCCCACACTCTCTATCCGCCGTCGCGGATATCCGGCCCCCGGGAAATTCGTAGGAGGGGCATCTAGCCGCCTCCCCCCTGGGAGGGGCCTATGGCCGTCTCCCCCTAGGCGACCCATCCTTAGTGGGTGCCGCCTCCCCGTGGAAGGGGCCAATGGCCGCCTCCCCCCGGGCGTTCCCATCCATTCTGGGTGGCGCCCCCCTCTAGGGACCTTGAAATTACTGCTCACCGATCATGACCTTACCGCCACAGGCCGGATAGTTGACCGACTATCCGGCCCCCCTACTCCTCCTAAAGGTCATGCTTCCTCAAACCCCTTAGCCATGCTATGAAGTCTCCTATGAGTAAGTCATTCCCCTCCCTGGACAGGTGAACCCCATCATTCAGATACATGTGATCACCCCAAATACACCCGTGAGGAATGCTATGCAACTGCGAAGAGCGAAACAATTTACCAATTTTATTGTTAACCCTTTTCACTGAGTGGTTCAGCGCTGACACCGAAAGGCCCCCCCACCATACCTTCCTGGGGATCATGTGGGACCAGGCAATCGTGCACCCCGGGACTTTTTTAGCCAACCAGCTAACAGCCAACAGGATGTGTTCTAATAACACTCGTCTACCCAGTGTCACCAAGTCATTGCCCCCGAGGTGTACTATGACTACAGATGGCGGTGACCTTTGCCGCCCTAAAAGACCCTCAAAAAACGATTGGAATTGGTCAAAACAGAGCCCGCCCTTCCCATGGAAGGTCACTCTGTACCCGTATTCCCCAGATGCGTGAGTCGCGTCACCTGCCTTGAATACGTCCCCGGCGCGCCTCACACATGAGTGGCCCACGACCCATACCACTCTCTCTCCAGTCGGTGAACCTTGACCGCTGATCTCCTGATGTTGGGTCGACTTCAAATTCCGCCCCGCGTGACAGGCTCGCGAAACTGTAATTCAAACAAAAGACAAGAAGCGTGAGTGCATGTCAATTGATCTTTACAACATGTGCAATCGCACATACCTTTTGAAGCAATTCGAGGACCAACGGCCCAGCTGTTTTACTTCCTCCGCACTCTGACCCCTGGCTGTAGCCTCAGTAGCAGCCCCTATCCTAAAGGAGTGGGTCCCAAAATCGCACGGGTCCATGCCCGTGGCAGCGATTGACAGTGCTAGCACCCTCTGAAACTGAAATCTCGTCAGTGGGGTGCCATCCTTGTGTCTAAGCAAACTCCCCCCCCCATGTAGCCGTCCTTAGTGCCAAATATTCCTCTAAACACTTTATCGGGCACGTGGGGGACCCTCGCGCGTGCTGCCGATAACACTATTTCCCTGGTTAGTCTTGGACCTGGCTATCGAGATCACCATCGAATCACCCCTTATTTGGACGTGATCCCTGCACAAGCCTCCCTCCATATCTTTCTTGTTCCTTGCGACGAGTTCGCCCACCCGCATAGCCCCATGGAATGGAAGGCGAAAGCTGCCCGGAACAGAACTGCTTCGAAAGGTGAGGAGCACGTCTCATCCAGCTTTGCTACAAGTAGAGACAACCTGTCTAAACCAATCGGGCGCCTCGCATCCGGCTTGCGACCCTCGAGGCGTTGCCAACCGCGGAGCGCCTTCTTAACCAAAAAGGAACCCGTCGGGTCTCTTATGCCATGCACCTGCGCCATGAATGAAATGGCCGCCCTATGCCTATTGGCCGTTGCCGCTGATCGGCCTTCTCTGTGCAGCGCTACCAGGAACGCCAGGAAGGATTCCTCCTGACCCCAGCTCTGTCTCCCTGTTGGACCCAAAAATGTGCAGTAGGCTGCCACGAGGTCTTGTAATCCGGGGCACCGATTAGCCATAGTGCTTCGGGGAACGGTGCCGCCACTAGGTCCGCTGTGGGCAGATAGCCCCTGAATGCCTGCATATGTGAACGAGAGAGTGCATCAGCTGCATGATTCAGTACGCCTGGCACATGTTTTGCCCTGAACTGTACATTCAATCTCATGCAAAGTAGTACAATTTCTTTCAACAATCTCAAGATCCACTTGCAGCGGGCTGCCTGCTGGTTAATGCACTCAACCACAGTCATATTATCAGACCAAAACACCACTGAGCGGTCCCTGAAATGGTCTGGCCATGCCATCAGAGCAACCCAAATGGGGAACAGTTCCAAGAACCCAATGTTACCTGTCAGACCGCTGGAGTGCCACCACGTCGACCATACTTGCGCCGACCATCGGTTACCAAAGATGGCGCCAAATCCCACGCTCACAGCTGAGTCAGTCCACAGACCTAGTTCCTCTGAAGACGCTGGTGGCTTGTTCCACACAACTCGACCGTTGAAGTCCGCCAGAAATGCCAACCAAATGCGCATATCCTGGCGAACCTCTGCCGACAGTCTCGTACGGTGGTGTCCCTCCTTGAGAACAAACATAGCTTGTGCAATAGAGCGTGAGAAGGGGCGGGCCATTGGTATCACCCTCAAGGCAAAGTTAAGCTGACCCACTGTTTGCTGTAACTGGTGCAGGGTCACCTTCTCCTTGCCCAGGCATTGTGTCAAGGAAGCCCTAAACTTGGCCACCTTTTCGATCGGTAAACGGAAACATCCCTCCACAGAATCGAGCTCAATTCCCAGAAACTCCAGTGAAGTAGATGGTCCGAACGTCTTACCTGGTGCCAATGGGACTCCAAACTCCCGCATGAGGATGCAGAAGTCCTGCAGCGCCTGCGCACATTTCGTATCGCCGGCTGCTCCCAAGAACAGGAAGTCATTCAGATAGTGCATAACATGCCTATGCCCTGTGGCCTCGGTGAATGCCCACTCCAAAAAACAGCTGAACATTTCAAAATAGGCACAAGAAATAGATCAACCCATAGGCATGCATTTATCCATGTAATAACTCCCCTGAAAAGCAAAACCTAGCAATCGCTGATCTCGCGGGTGTACCGGGAGCAACCGGAATGCCGATTCGATGTCTGATTTCGCCATCAGCGCTCCGGGGCCCAGGTGATTTAACATGGCCACGGCATCGTCGAACGATGCGTACCGCACTGAACAAATATCCGGGTCTATGGCTTCGTTCACCGAAGAACATTTTGGGGCAGACAAGTTGTGAATGAGTCTAAACTCCCCTGGGTCTTTCTTTTAGACCACCCCTAGCGGAGAACACACGAAATCCGCCACCGGCGGGCGATGAAAAGGCCCCGCCACTCGCCCCAAGCTGACTTCTTTGGAGATTTTTCTTGCAGCTACACTTGGGTTATGTTGAACAGATAACTGATTTTTACAAAAAGAGTCACCCCGAAAATCCCCCGCCGGGATGT
The DNA here is from genome assembly GCF_964263255.1 of Lissotriton vulgaris. Classification (NCBI taxonomy): domain Eukaryota; kingdom Metazoa; phylum Chordata; class Amphibia; order Caudata; family Salamandridae; genus Lissotriton; species Lissotriton vulgaris. The sequence continues at coordinate 117,500,986 of NC_141699.1, forward strand.
TGAAGCCATATAGGAATCCATTCCTCAACACCCCGGCGGACACATGACCAGGGTATTTGTTCAACCAGGGAGTCAGTGCCATGATATCGACAGGTGTAGGCAATCGGGTACAAAGTACCACCTCACTCCTGCTTAGACCCCCCTTTTCCGCCCGTTCCGCTGTTTTTTGATCTACAGCTACTCTCCGGGTGTGAGGAGTTCCCACAGCCCGCACACGCATGCCGGAACCTACATGTTCCCTGGGGCTTGCTACAGGTGCCTCTATTGAAGCCCCAACAAACCCCCCGCTTGCCGCCATTCCCGCCGGTCTTGGGCTGATATTCCCCACCGGCGCCCGCTCGAAAGGGCACCGCGGGTTTTTTGGCGGACTGACCCTGACCCGCTCCCGCCCGGCGAGGACGTACCTGCTGCCCCAGGCAAGAGCTGCTTGTGCCATGACACCGAGTCGAGGGAATCCCAGGTCAAAGTCGCATCAAACTCTTTCGCTTTTCGGAATTTCATATCATATCCTTTCCACTCATCCCCCTCATACATGGTATAAAAATCCATAATCCTATTCTGATAACAGATCAACTCGGTCATGACTTCTGGTTTGCGTTCCCCCATGACTGCCGTAAATATCGAAAAGGCTTTGACCCAATTTGCTACAGTCTCATCGACCCTAAATTCCGCCATCTTGGCCCGCCATACACTGGGGTGCCATAAATCCTTCTGGGATTTTGCATATTCCATCTCGCGATGGTCAGTCAACAAGGAAAACATATTCACATATTTCTCCCCCCATATCAGTTCCTTCGTGGCCGCAGGGATGTGCTGGGCCACCCTTTCACGCCTTGAAGGTAATGAACCCTCCCCTGCCATTGGCAATGTGTGCTTACCAGGTTCGACCGTCGTGTCTGCCGCCTTTTCCCGGCTAACTGCAGGTCCTCCCGGCGCCACCTGTGGAGGAACAAGAGGAACATTCGCCGTCGCGGCCTCTCTCGACTGCCGTAACTGCTCGATTATTAGCCTAGCTTCCTCGGCCGGGTCTCCCGCGGCCACTGCCCCCCCCGCTTTCTTCTTGAGCCAGGGCAGCACTGCCGCTAACTGGATGGCCAGTTCCGGGGGCTTCTCCTCGTCATTAACAGGGGTAATTACAACCGGGATTGGTAAACCTATATCTGGGTTTGGTACCGGGCTGACCGCCGGTGTAATGGGGGCGACTGGGGGTACCTCGGGAACCGGATCTTCCCCAGAAACCGCCCTCCTCTTCACGCGCTTCCCCCTACCCTCAGGGACTACTCCCGGCAAGGCCAGGCCTATTACCTTTTTAGGGCGGCCTGAGCTGTTCTGGGCCGCTAACTGTTTCTTAACTTCGGCCAAACCCCGGCCGATTGAGTCAACTTTTCCGAGCTTTCGGTCCATGCTCGCCATTCGGTTCGACAAATGGCGCAATACCTTCTCCATCTCGGAGCCCTTTCCTGCTTTCTTGCCGGCCATGGCTTCGAGTACTCTGCTCTAGTTGATCAACGAGGTCCTGGATCCTTCGTACTCCAAATAACTGAAAGAGAAACAACAAGATTACAAGTTCTCAAAATTGCCGCTTGTTCCATCGAGGGCTCACGAGCAACGAGTGGGTGCAGCCTTCAGAGCACAGGAACAAGAGGACGCTTCTTCATGTGTCCTCAACCTTGATGTGTCATCAACCGCTATCTCCTACAAAGGGAAACATTATCCTAAAGGCAGAAGTCACATCATTATCTGAAACATTCCTTTACTTCTCTACAAAGGAAAAAAGGCCTATACATTTCTCTCTAATCAAAACTTTATTTAAACAAACATTGCCATAAGGGGCTGGTGGGTGGGTCAAAATTGCCGCTTGTTCCGTCGAGGGCTCACGAGCAACGAGTGGGTGCAGCCTTCAGAGCACAGGAACAAGAGGACGCTTCTTCATGTGTCCTCAACCTTGATGTGTCATCAACCGCTCTCTCCTACAAAGGGAAACATTATCCTAAAGGCAGAAGTCACATCATTATCTGAAACATTCCTTTACTTCTCTACAAAGGAAAAAAGGCCTATACATTTCTCTCTAATCAAAACTTTATTTAAACAAACATTGCCATAAGGGGCTGGTGGGTGGGTCAAAATTGCCGCTTGTTCCGTCGAGGGCTCACGAGCAACGAGTGGGTGCAGCCTTCAGAGCACAGGAACAAGAGGACGCTTCTTCGGATTCCCGCTCTATTTATCCTTCTGCGGGAGGGCGGGGACCCTCCTCCGGTACGCCTACTGGGCGTGGTCTTCCGTGCGGGTGTCTAGGACAACCCCTCCTGGGCGGGAAAAGGCGCGCCCCGGCTACGCCACTTCGGGCATACCAGCCGAGCCATGCCTCCCGCCCAAAATGGTTTCCCGGGGGGATCGGGGCACCCAACCATATGTTCGGGGGGACCGAGTGGTCGCCCCTTTCCAATTGTTGTGTTCTTGAGCGCATGTAGCAAGGTGGTTATAAAAAAATCTTTCTATAATTTTAACTGTGCTATCAATGAGTGAAATGTGTCTGTAGCATTTAGGGGACAGATGATCTCCATTTTTAAATATGGGCACAATGGAGGACAAAGTCCAGGAACGGGGAATGTTTGTATTCAGGGAGTGATTAAAGACATTGGTAATCAAAAGAGCCCGCAAATTAATTTAGCTTTTTGTGAGGTCAATCGAGAACCTGTCTGGACCTGGCGCTTTCACATCCTAACAATGCCGTATTGCTGATTCTCATTCCGGCAGGGATACAAGAAGGGGCGGCAAATACAGTAATCTATTTTGGAAAGAATTAACCATATCTGCATTCTCCTTGATATGATACATAGCGGTAAAGTCTGACCCTAAAATATGTCCAATTTTCTTTACTGTGTTACAGAAAAGATTACTGTTATTCCCTACTGCGAGGAACTCCAAAAGTTCCCAATCTCTCTTACGTAAGGACTTCTTCCTGGATTTAAGAGTGAATTTGTAAGCTGAGCAGGCTGCCCGGACCTCGGAACAAAATCATGGGGTGAAATTAGTGTCTACCTCAGTCTACTATTAGCTGTCGAGCAATGCTCGTCAAACCATCGAGATCCCCCCCTTGTCAGACGGGGAAGGTTTACGCAGGGACTGTTTGATGCTCTGACTAAGGCGATCATAGTGAGCTAACATAATACCCCCATTTGCTTATGCCAAACAATTGGGAAACAGACCCTGTTGCTGCTTCAAAAGTGTGGTCATGGTATCAGCTGGATCTTTAAGGTATTAGTTAAGCCTCAGACCTTCTGTAAACTGTTGTGTGATAGGGATGTCATTAGCGGGCATTTGTGTCTGTTTAGGGGCAGTTGTTGTATGACAAAAAGGGCATTATGATCTCTTCACTTGGTAGTATACCCCCCCCCCTTTAGAGGACCAGGGTAAAATGTTTTTGGTCATGAAGATGTAATCGATGGTTGAAGCGCTACCAAGTCCTGGAAAAGATGGTAGAAATGGTCCGTCCCCCTTAAATGTGTCAACAAGGACGACTAGGTCATGTACCACTAAGTGCCTGGACAACTCTTTCCTCCTGTCATCGCTAGTCTCTACATGAGATTTCATTACAAGAAATGAGGCTACATTTTGCATTATTCCTTTAATGCAGTCCAAGCAGCCGCTTACATCATAATATTAAAAGGTTCCAAAATAGAACAATAGCAACACATGAAAGGCATGAGCCTTCAACAATCTGCCTCTTTTAATTGCGGCTCCAAGCAGATAAGTTCATTTTCCTTCATTACCATTATTAATTTTTATCTCTATTTTGAAGTTCCCTTGCGTATGGCTTAACCCCACCCCCCCTTCCTACTGCCTCTATACCAATCTCTAATTTACGGAGATCTCCCTACACCCCCTTCCCTAGTCCCATCCTTACGTGACTGACCAGATTAACCTGCCTTTTCTTTCAGCTTATGTACTATTTCTAATGTTTGAATATATTTAAAGATGTTTCGTTGTTTAATCAAACCTTATATTTTGTTTTTGTGTAAACGATTATTCTTCAATTTCATCCTTGTTCTACTTCCTCATGCAATAATGAGCTTACCTAATGTCTTCGTTTAACTCCCGTTTTACTCTTCTTTCCACCGATGCAGGCCGCTCACTCCAACGCGGCTTTGCATCGCTGCCTTTTATTATTTCGGATTTCATCCACAAGTTGTTATTGTTTTACAAACTTATTCATAAAAAAGGGGGTTTTAGCAGAAAATCCTCATTTAACTGGCCTTTTCAACATTCTGTAACAAAATTAATTATAATAAGAGAGGAATTATTCGCTTGACATTCCTTCATCTATAAACCTTGTCACTATTATTAAGGGAAATCCTCCCTAATTATCTTTCATTTAAGGGCTTTACCACGTTTTACACGTTAACATTTCCTATATACCATGTCTGACTCTGACTCAGACAAAGCTTCCGCCCCTACTCCTAACATAGACAATGAAGCCCTGAAAAAAATCCTTCGGAAATTGCGGTCCTACAAGTTTGAGACCTTAAGTCAGATCATGTCCTCTAAAAGGTCACTCCCTGATGAGGATGAAATCTCAGAAATTCCAAACCTCTACTCTGACTAGATCCTTGAATTAAGGGGTAAAAGACTTATGAAAAGTAAAAACATTGAAAAGAGCAATATAGGAGGTCAAAGCACCTCATCAATTCAGGGAGGTCTTAGCACCTCAAACTCCCAAGGTGTCCCTAGCAGCACAACTTATCTGGGTGTCCTTAGCGGCACAACTTATCTGGGTGTCCTTAGCGGCACAAAACATCTGGGTGTCCGTAGCGGCACAAAAAAGCTGGGTGTCCGTAACAGCACAAAACATCTGGGTGTCCGTAGCAGGACAAATCATCTAGGTGTCCGTAGCGGCACAAAACATCTGGGTGTCCCTAGCGGCACAAAACATCTGGGTGTCCCTAGCGGCACAAAACAACTGGGTGTCCCTAGTGGCACAAAATATCATAATGCTCTTTACAATATGGGAGATACAGAATCTAATGATATAGAATCCTCAGACACACCTGATGAGTATGTCCTCGATCTTGATGAAGATGATCAAGAATTTTACAATCCATAAGAAGAACTCCCATCATCCTCTAAGGACATTATCCTTGACCCCTTAGGGGAAGAAATGTTTTGCCCATTAAATCTGAAACACCCAAGACGTTCTAAGTGGTTCCCTCAGGACCACATCGCAAAATTCCTTTAAAAATTGATAAGAAACCTCTTACAAAGGGGCACTCGTAACATCCTTAAAGCTGAATGCTCTAGACCTTCTACTGAGGATAAAAGCAGCTATACCCCCAATTTGGACACTGAACTTATTAAATTCCTATGAACTTGGATGGGATCTAAGAAAAGGGATGGGAAAATCCCTGAAAGGGTGCCAAGACAATCTTCTCAACGTACTTGGACCTGGAGGAAGGATTGGGCAGTCAACAGTAAAACCTCCTATCAGGCTGCCCTGAGATTATATAAAGCGGCACGACAGAAAACTCAGGCTTCCTTCTTTGAGGACAAAATTAACCTTTCTGCCAACTCTTCCAAGGAGACTTTCAAAATTGTAAAGCAACTGCTCAAAACACCCACCCCAACTATCAATCAGGAATGCACTGAAGCTAGGTGTGACTTGTTAGCAGAGTTCTTTGATACCAAGGTATAACGAATACTTGATAGTTTACCACAGACTGCCCCCACTGTAGGTGATGAAGCCTTCCTGGCCCCGATTACTGCCCCCCGGCTGGATGCCCTTAGACGCATCACTAAGGATGATTTTGTAACATGCTTTCTGCTGTGAAGAGTGTTTCCCCATCCGACCCGGCGCCCATGTACATCCTCAAACAAGCCACAGATACCATTGCCCCCCCTCGCAACGGAGTTGTTAAACGCCTCTTTCACCAACAGGGTGGTCCCACCCAGCTGGAAACAAGCCAGAATCAAGGCACTTCTAAAAAAGCCGGGTCTGGATACAGCTGACCTAGCCAATTTTTGCCCAATCTCTTTGTTACCTGGTCTGGGAAAAATTGCAGAACAAATTGTTAATCAGCAGCTCTCGGGGTTCTTAAAAGTAATGGCCTGCTGAGTGACTCGCAAATGGGCTTTCGCCCAGGGCAGGGCACCGACACAGCCCTTATAGTGGTGGCTGAGGAGGCAAGGTGCATCTTAGATTCAGGGGGATCGGCAGTTCTGATCCTCCTGGATCTAAGCGCCGCATTCGATACGGTGGACCACAAAATACTAGTCCACCATCTTGCTAGACTAGGGATTGCAGGAACAGCCCTGGGATGGCTGGAATCCTTTTTGGATAAACGAGCGTTCAGGATCTGGGAAAATGGCGTCATGTCCAAATCTACTCCCCTCCAGTGTGGAGTTCCCCAGGGCTCATCACTGAGCCCTACCTTGTTTAACGTGTATATGGCCCCACTGGAGGAGGTAATAGCCCCTTTCGGGATTAAATCCGTCACCTACGCAGATGACACCCAATTAGTCGTCTCGCTGACGCAACAAGTGGGATTTTCGGATAACCTCTCGGCCTGCCTCACTGGAATATTTTCCTGGATGACCAGTTCAAAGCTCAAACTGAACGGAGCAAAAACCGAGATCCTTACTCTGGGCCACCAATTTACACCCATGCCCAAAGCCTTCTGGCCGCCCTGTATGGGCGAGTTGCCCCCACCGAAAGACAAAATCAAAAGCCTAGGGGTTTGGTTTGAGCCCGAACTAACCTTTAGGTCACATGCCCAGAAAGTCGCGGGCGAATGTTTCGGCATGCTCCGGACAGTGCGGAAAGTTCTCCCTCTGTTACCCTTTCTGTCCAGGAAATTATTGATCCAGGGATTGATTTTGTCCAGATTGGACTACAGCAACGCACTATTCCTGGCAGCACCAGAAGCCACCATTAACACCCTACAACGGGTGCAAAATGCTGCTGCCAGGATGCTCATGAGCGCTTCAAGAAGAACGTCCGCCAAACCGTTGCTGAGAGCTCTCCACTGGCTTCCAGTACGCGAGCGAATTGCCTTTAAATCTTCCTGTATGGTCCATAAAACACTCCAAGGCTAAAGGGTTTAGTGCCTTTTTCCGTTTTCTCGGGCCTACAGGCCCGAAAGCTAGAGAGAAGCCATTTTGTATCTCTGCCTCGGACAGCCGAGGCGCTTGCAGGGTAAAGGTAATGTTTAGAATTCATCCTGTTGTTCGCTAGAGAGGAACCGGTCAAGACTGGCCCTTATCGAAGGAATGTGTTTGTCTTCCCGGCTCTAGACGCAATACGCAGGTGGCCACTGCGGAAGGCAAGGGGAGCCGGGGACTGGTACAGGAATTCGGTGGGAGCCGGCCTAATGCCGGAATTTTCCATAGAGAAAGTGAGCTCTATATTATCAAGGAACGAGTAGAGTAGAGAGAGAGAGCAACATGTGGAGAAGACCGAAGAAGTTGGTCTGAAGGCTGGTGCATAGAGATTGATACCATCAGCTAATCGAAATCCTGAAGTGAAGAAGGAGAGTGATTGAAAGTCCTGTAGTGACATCATACAGGAGTATTATTCAGAAAAGGGGGTGGGGATGGACAGAGTATCTGAATTAAGCAGAACACTCGTACCCAGTCAACAGATCAGGGCTTGATCCATCACCGTTTTTTAGCTCACTGCACCATCCCAGCTCAGAACCTGGCTATATGCAAATTAGTCTATCCCTGGCCCAGTGCATCATGGGAACAGGGCAGACCAAACTACCAAGCCAATTCTTTTACTGGAAAGGAAACAAGCTTCCGGGGACCGGTTTCTGGCATTACAGCCGTCTTCGGCCCGGCTTGCTTGAATCCTGATGGTGCAGTTAGCAAGGGACTCATGTCTGAGCATACCCTTCCACGCTTGTGGTGGACAAAACGATTCAGAAAAGGGGGTGGTGATGGACAGAGTATCTGAATTAAGCAGAACACTCGTACCCAGTCAACAGATCAGGGCTTGATCCATCACTGTTTTTTAGCTCACTGCACCATCCCAGCTCAGAACCTGGCTATATGCAAATTAGTCTATCCCTGGCCCAGTGCATCATGGGAACAGGGCAGACCAAACTACCAAGCCAATTCTTTTACTGGAAAGGAAACAAGCTTCCGGGGACCAGTTTCTGGCATTACAGCCGTCTTTGGCCCGGCTTGCTTGAATCCTGATGGTGCAGTGAGCAAGGTACTCATGTCTGAGCATACCCTTCCACGCTTGTGGTGGACAAAACGATTCAGAAAAGGGGGTGGTGATGGACAGAGTATCTGAATTAAGCAGAACACTCGTACCCAGTCAACAGATCAGGCAGGCTTGATCCATCACCATTTTTTAGCTCACTGCACCATCCCAGCTCAGAACCTGGCTATATGCAAATTAGTCTATCCCTGGCCCAGTGCATCATGGGAACAGGGCAGACCAAACTACCAAGCCAATTCTTTTACTGGAAAGGAAACAAGCTTCCGGGGACCGGTTTCTGGCATTACAGCCGTCTTCGGCCCAGCTTGCTTGAATCCTGATGGTGCAGTGAGCAAGGGACTCATGTCTGAGCATACCCTTCCACGTTTGTGGTGGACAAAACGATTCAGAAAAGGGGGTGGTGATGGACAGAGTATCTGAATTAAGCAGAACACTCGTACCCAGTCAACAGATCAGGGCTTGATCCATCACCGTTTTTTAGCTCACTGCACCATCCCAGCTCAGAACCTGGCTATATGCAAATTAGTCTATCCCTGGCCCAGTGCATCATGGGAACAGGGCAGACCAAACTACCAAGCCAATTCTTTTACTGGAAAGGAAACAAGCTTCCGGGGACCGGTTTCTGGCATTACAGCCGTCTTCGGCCCGGCTTGCTTGAATCCTGATGGTACAGTGAGCAAGGGACTCATGTCTGAGCATACCCTTCCACGCTTGTGGTGGACAAAACGATTCAGAAAAGGGGGTGGTGATGGACAGAGTATCTGAATTAAGCAGAACACTCGTACCCAGTCAACAGATCAGGGCTTGATCCATCACCGTTTTTTAGCTCACTGCACCATCCCAGCTCAGAACCTGGCTATATGCAAATTAGTCTATCAAAAGATCATGATCCCTTGAACGGAGATCACAATATTTTTCAAATGACAAAAACCCTTTTCTTGAAGAGAAAGGGTATGAACGAGAGGCGATATTACCCAAACGATATGAGAGTCTTTACCCTGATTTGTCTTGGGCGACAGACCACAGTAAACGAGACTAGGAAGTAGGTCAAGCTCCAGTTCAAAATTGGGCTCATAGAGACTACAGGCCTTATGTAGACATTGAGATTTATTGGAGACATCGAAATACACAGAGGGCCCGAGCATTAGTGGATACTGGAGCGGAGGCCACTCTAATTGCTGGAAATCCCAAAAAGTTTAAAGGACAGGGTTACACAATTACTGGCTTAGGTGGTAAAGAAACCCCCGCAGTACAAACTAAACTTGAAATGAGAATAGGTAGGAATCCCCGAAAAGAGTATCATGTATTGGTGGTACCCCTTGATGAATATATAATTGGAATTGACATTTTGAAAGGCATGACATTGCATTTAGATGACGGATGTTATACATTTGGACATAAGCATTATATATCAACAAAACCCGTGAGAGTCGGACGCTTAAAAATGCCTCCGATTAAAATTCCCCAAGCCACAAAGGTGGTTTCAATGAAACAATATCGTATTCCCGGTGGGCACGATGAAATCAGTGCTACCATTCAAGATCTGATGGACGCAGGAGTGGTAATTCCTATTACTTCGGCCTGGAACAATCCCGTTTGGCCGGTGCGCAAAAGTGATAATTCTTGGCGCATGACTGTTGATTATCGAGAATTGAATAAACATACCCCTTCTTTGACTGTTGCAGTCCCTGATGTTATTACCTTAATTGAAAGAATTCAGAAACATTCAGGTACCTGGTATGCATCCATTGACATTGCTAATGCTTTTTTTTCCATTCCAATTGCTCCCGAATGTCAAGAACAATTCAGTTTTACATGGAATGGCCATCAAATGACGTTTAGAAGTCTTCCTCAGGGCTATGTACACAGTCCGACAATTTGTCACAGAATAGTAGCAGAACAGAGGTGTGTCATTATATTGATGGTATACTAATCCAAGGCGAGACACAAGATCAGGTGCGAATACAGTTAGAACGAATTGTTGCACATTTACAAAGCAAAGGCTGGGAAATCAATCCTGATAAATTGCAGGGTCCAGCACAACATGTAAAATTCTTAGGTATTCATTGGCATGAAGGGAACCATGAAGTGATTCCACAAGTAAAACAGAAAATTGCAGAATTTGCAGTTCCTAAAAACAGAAAAGAAGCCTAAAGATTCATTGGCTTGTTTGGCTTTTGGCGCCAACATATTCCACATTTGAGTCAGATTCTGGCCCCTTTGAACAAAGTCACACGTAAAAAGAATGCGTTTGAATGGAACAGGGCACAACAAGATGCGTTTGATTTGGCGAAAGAAGTGATTCAGCATGCTTTGGATTTGTGGCCAGTGCGTGATGGTGATGTGGATTTGAACGTATCTGTACAAGATATGTATGCAAATTGGAGTCTATGGCAAAAGCAAGGTAAGACTAGAGTGCCTCTAGGTTTTTGGACTAAAAAGTTACCTGACGCTGGCGAGCGTTATACACCTTTTGAGAAACAGTTGCTTGCATGCTATTGGGCTCTGGTGGATACCGAGCAGTTAACATTAGGACATGACGTGATTTTGAGACCAGAAATTCCAATAATGCAGTGGGTTTTGAGTTCGCCAAAAACTCATAGAATTCGTCATGCTCAGGAGGTGAGCATCATAAAATGGAAGGGGTACATACAGGACCGGGCTCGTGTGGGCCCAATAGGAGTCGCAATGTTGCATGAGAAAGTGGCGCAGGCGCCAATGGAAGAGAAAGAGAAAGGGTTCTCCGTACCTATAATACAGGAATCTCCTGTTAAGTGGGGTATGCTGTTCGATGATCTGTCCGTGGAGGATAGAAAACATGTATGGTTTACGGATGGTTCAGCCAGGTACATAGGAGAGAAGAGACATTGGAAAGCAGTCTCGTATAATCCCACAACTCAGAAATTATTGAGCACTACTGGTGAAGGGCAAAGTAGCCAATTTGCAGAATTATATGCTGTATACCAAGTTCTAAAACAAGAATTGCCAGGAACATGTCATATTTTTACTGATTCATGGTCAACTGCAAACAGGTTAGTAGTCTGGTTACCTACATGGCAGTCCCACAATTGGATGGTTCACAACAAAACTATTTGGGGTAAGGAACTGTGGCAAGAGATTTGTGAGTTACTTCCTCAGAGTAATGTAACTGTGTTTCATGTTGATGCTCATATGCCTATTGATTCACTTGACAAGTTATTTAATAACATTGCAGATGAGAAATCTAAAATTTCTGAGGCAGTGGTGGACCGACAAAATTCTGATTTGGCGGGATTGGCAAAATGGGCCCACCAAAAAGCAGGACATTTTGGAGAGAAAATTACTAGCAGGTGGGCTACTGATAGAGGCATCCATATTCCCCTTGATTTGATTAAAACAGCAATACTTCAATGTCCTATATGCCAACATTCCCGACGAAGAGAAGTCCCTAGAATAGTGAAAGGCCAGCTACATCGAGGTAAATCCCCCGCACAAATTTGGCAGATCGATTATATCGGTCCTTTACCCATGAGCAAAAATTGCCAATATGTCTGTACTGTTGTTGATACTTATAGTGGTTTTTTAATCGCTTTTCCATGCAAGAGAGCAACCCAAGTAAATACAATGAAAACATTAGATTTGATTACATTATATTATGGTACTCCACTTCAGGTGCAGTCTGACAATGCCTCCCATTTTAAAGGACGCTTAGTACAAGATTATTGTGCAGAAAACAATATTGATTGGGTATTTCACATTCCTTATTACCCACACACCACGGGTCTGATTGAGAGAATGAATGGGCTGTTAAAAGACCAGCTATGCAAACTGTCAGACGGTACCTTAAAGAACTGGAGAGATCATTTATCAGATGCTTTAATGATTTTGAATAACAGATCGTATTTGTATGCAAATTCTCCTTTAATGCGTTTATTTCCTCCTTACATTGATGTTCAACCGAATTCAGTTATAAGCACAGTTTCTTATTGGGAAATCACTCCCGGAGCTTTGGCTCCACATAGAGCTACCCCTGGATCTGCAGGCTTAGACCTGCATTCTCTGAAAATGACTGTTCTGAAAATTAATAGTATTGAGATAATTGAAACAGGAATGGGTGTTCAAATACCAGCAGAACATTTTGGGTTGATTGCCCCAAGATCTGGTTTAGCTTTAAAAAGGCATCCAGGTGCTTGGTGGAATAATTGACAGTGATTATCAAGGAGAGATAAAAGTCATCCTGTTGAACAGTGGGGATTCTGAAATCATAATTCAGAAAAATGATCGAATCGCTCAATTGGTCATTATGCCTGTTTTCATCGGTGCGATTCAAAAGGGCACTGCTCCAACTCCATTAACAATTCGTGGAACTGGTGGATTTGGTTCAACTGACAATCCTGGAGCTAGAGTGTGGGTTCAATCGCCAAATAATCCCCCTGAACAGGCCGAAATTATAGTAACAGGATCTGATAATACAATCTTAGTGATGAGGCCAGGGCAGGAAAGCTGGGATGTAGTCCCAGCTGATAAATGTTATCTGCGAGAATGAATAATACCTTTCCTTTTGTTGCAGATCATTGCCTGGATTGTTGCTGCCGGATGTGTAGTTGTTGGACTCCCTTTGGTCTGCTGCGACGAGAGTCAAGAGAACGCGCAGGACTGGCTCAATGACAGACCACATCATTCTATTGCTTCGTGGGATATCACTACTAACTTTTGGACGCATTTATCAAGAGCCATCACCAACTCTTCACATTTTTTGTTTAGCATCTATGAGATCAGATAATGATCTCCTCACAACGTGTCTTGTAGCTGTACCGATTTCAACAGCCTCCCTATTACATTTCTTCAATGTATCTGAAGTCTATCCCACATGTATCCATTCTGATTTTTCTGCATATGACTATTGTTTTTCCTGCACTGTTCTAAGTGAACCGGAACCCCCATTGACTTTTCAAGTTGCGACATATAATATCACTGAAAGTGATGTTTGCTATACAATGACCTGTGATCCTAAATACATAGGCAAGTGTGCCCAATTACGTTTAGAACATTCTAGTCCATCTTCCTCTCATGAAAGAATTCTATGTATCACCAGGACTCCTACTGCGTGCATTTCAATCCACAATTCTATGAGCTGCAAACGTTTTATAGTGACTGCTAGTCATTATTATCATGTATTATTGCCGTCTGGATGGCTCTTTTTCTGTGGTAATGTGTCCTAGTCCTATATTCCTGCAAACATTTCTGGAGGTCCTTGTGCTTTAACGCGCTTAAGTCTTTTAATGTTTTCTTCTGATGAAGCTGCGTCATCCCGCACAGTGCGTGATGCACCTCCACTTTCAAGAGACTGTGATTCTTCTTTACATTTGTTTTCCAAAACTGAATATCTCAGTTTAGCTGCTTCTATTGTTGGTGTTCCTGCACTGTCTGTTTACAATGCTAAAACTATAGGCAAACTTGCTTGCTGGATGGTGAAATCCCTAAATAATACTTCTGCTATTTTAACTGACTTATTATCAGACACTCAAGGCGAGCGTTGTGCTATTTTACAAAATAGAGTAGCGTTAGATTACTTGCTACTAAAACATGACCATGGCTGTTCAGATTTTGAAGGCCTACGTTGCTTCAATCTATCAGATCATTCTAAATCCATTAGATCTCATCTTAACAAGTTACATGAGCTGACACAAGAGGTTAGGGAACATTTAAAAGTAGGGTGGTTCGATTGGATTTTCAGTTGGCTGCCAGATTCTTATTCTTTACGCCAGATATTGGGTGGAATTTTTCTAGTACTTAGTTTTTTGATTATTATTTGTTGTTGTATTCAATGCATCCCATCCTTTTTCCGAATGTTCCACCCTGAGTTATGGCTAGGTCTTTTAGTATTGTTTCCTATTATTCCTCAACTGATGTACGTCCTGTTTGAGTTCCCCTTTTATTTTATCTTTAACTTTCAATTCTAGTACATTCAGTCAGGAGTGGAGTATAGCAACAGGGTAATTTTAGTCTATTTTTAGACTGGTGGTGACTATAATTTACTACCATTTCAGTCCTAATTGTATTTGCGTTCATTTACAGGGCTTAACTATGTGCTTTGACAGGGTTTAGTGCCTTTTCCGTTTTCTCGGGCCTACAGACCCGAAAGCTAGAGAGAAGCCATTTTGTATCTCTGCCTTGGACAGCAGAGGCGCTTGCAGGGTAAAGGTAATGTTTAGAATTCATCCTGTTGTTCGCTAGAGAGGAAACGGTCAAGACTGGCCCTTATCGAAGGAATGTGTTTGTCTCCCCGGCTCTAGACGCAATACGCAGGTGGCCACTGCGGAAGGCGAGGGGAGCCGGGGACTGGTACAGGAATTCGGTGGGAGTCGGCCTAATGCCGGAATTTTTCATAGAGAAAGTGAGCTCTATATTATCAAGGAGCAAGTAGAGAGGAGAGAGAGAGCAGCGTGTGGAGTAGACGGAAGAAGTTGGTCCAAAGGCTGGTGCATAGAGATTGATACCATCAGCTAATCGAAATCCTGAAGTGAAGAAGGAGAGTGATTGAAAGTCCTGTAGTGACACCATACAGGAGTGGCAGAGACTAAGACCAGAAGAGGGTTCGAGTGTTCTGGAACCATGGCAGCGTAGACGAGGCATAGCGGTGCAGACGTGTAATCGTGAGCCATAGAGGGAGAGCAGAGTCCCAAGCGCATAGAAGAGAACAAGAGAGAGAGGGATCAGCTCCGCTGCTGAGATGGAAAGACACACGTCTAAGGTGAGGCATTCTGAGCTTAGTGTAGAATGCATTTAACTATTCATCTTTATTCCCCTTTTAGGTTATAGATAGCGACTAACTTAATTCATTTGCCTTTTGCTCATTCTGTCATGTTTGATTATAGAATAAAGATTTAATGATCAATATCTTTGAATGTTGTCTTCATGAATGAGATTAACCTTTCCTTTTAACCAGGTGCTGACATACAGAAGGATGGGATATGCCCTTCTGTAAAGTTAACTGTTGATTGGGGGTGAGTGTGAACTTCATTTGGGAAATAACTCTCGAAGGTGTATCCCTTTTAGTTATCCCTATTAGTGTAGATCGTCGGGTGACGTAAAAGAGACAGTCTTACGGGACTATAAATATAGAAAATATCGTCGGGTGACGTAAAAGAGACAGTCTTACAGGACTATAAAGATAGAGACAGTCTTACGGGACTATAAATATAGAAAATATAGTCGGGTGACGTGATGAGACAGTCTTACGGGACTATAAATATAGAAAATATCATCGGGAGATGTAAAAGAGTATAAAATGAGGTACATATAGGATAAGATATGTAATCTATTAGGTATTAGTGGTATGTTTGATTATACAGGCATGTAAATAGCTTATTTTCACTTTCTCAGGTGAGTATTCTAGATGTCTTGTAAATAGTGGCCTGAGAAGAGTGTCGTTACGTGACGATTGGGTTAGCCACGGATGGTGAGCTGCCTGTTCTGAGAATCCGGTCGTTACACCCGCCCTGGAACAGGCACAGCAAAATATGCGCAGAGTTTTCAATCCTAACATTTTATGGCGGGCCAGAAGACGGTCCTCTCTTTTGTCCGCTTCAATCAAAGGCCATTTCCAAGATTCTGCGGTTTCGGAAGATGGGTATCAGCAGTACAACGTTCCTCAATTCTACCCCCAGAGAATTAGAGGCCAACGCATCAGAGGATTTAGATTCTGTGGAACCTTCATCTCAAACAACCCTGCAAGTGAGAACTCTTTCCCCTCTCCCTTCTCCTTCTTTCCCCCAAAAAGTAGCTGGCAGACTCAAATACTTCCTTCACAATTGGAGATTGATCACTCAAGATCCTTGGTTCTTAAACACTGTCAATGGGTTTATGATAGATTTGACTCACATACCTTTACAAACTTCTTTCCAAAGAGACATGCCTCTCTCTCCAGAGCAACCAAAAATAATAGAGGAGGAGATCTCCTCTATGCTTCAGAAAGACGACATAATAGAGGTCCGATTAGAGGAATCATCTCACCACATAAATTATTTAGAACTAACAGCTGGGCTTTACGCCCTCATGAGCACACCAAATCTGCGCACCTCTCGAATCTAGCAAAGAAACTTTGGATGTTCTGTCTGGAACATAAGATCGCTCTCAAAGTGGAATACCTTCTGGGGAAATCGAACATCTCTCCAAACTGGAACTCAAGATTCCTGTTAGATCACAGCAATTGGAAACGAATTGTTCTCTTCCAGGGGATCCTCATCAATAGTCATAAGCACTGAATATTCCCGCCCATGTGCGGGGACCCCGGAAATAATATAAAATGATATATGTAAATCACATATATCTAGCTCCACATATATGTATGTACATATATCATTTTTTCTCACACCAATGCAGCCCCAAAACTGAGGCTAAACAATGTAATTACCCATACATAGACTGTATTTGCAAGCATATAAAAAAACACATTAGGTCAAATATCAGTTGAACTCTGTGTTTTAATGAGCAAAACACTCATAAATCCTGAAAATTGCTAATAAATAGACATTGTTAGCCCACAGGCTGCATTGTAAAGCAATAGCATAGAAAATGAAAGCATTTTCAATAAAAACTGGCACTGTGCCTTTAAGGCAGCCATGACCCCTGGCTTCCCATCATGCCTCAGGGGTGACAGTTAGGTCAGTTGTTCTTTCCGGCTCCGTCAGTCAGTACCCTGGTTTTACAGCTCCTACCTTTTTTGACTTTCTGTCAAAAATATATTGAATTTCTTCAACTTTTTCACTTTCACTCGACGTCTTTTGACTTTAGAGTGCTGGTGCTGCCTTTTTTGTTCTTCAGAAAAGGTTTATTTTTGTCAAAATGCCTTCAGTTTCCGATCCTTGCCCCTCCAGAATGCGCCCGATCTTGTCCGATCTCGGAAGCTAAGCAGGGTCAGGCCTGGTTAGTACTTGGGTGGGAGACTGCCTGGGAATAGCAGGTGCTGTAGGACTGGCACACACCCTGTGTGTATCCTTTGTCTCCCTGAGACTCATAATGCAGACAGCTGTCAGCATTGTAAGAACTTATCTAGGAGAACCCTCAAGGACAGAAAGAGAATCAGAATTTATGGCCTCTCTGAATGAGGTAGATCTCCTAAAAGGCAGCAGAAGAGGAGAACGCGGTCGACGTCGAGATAAGTCCCAACATGTTCTCCGTCGGCGTTGGGATCGGCGTCGAAGCTGCCTGCGACGGCGAAGACATCTTCGAAGACACCTTCTTCGACGGCGAAGACTTCGACGGCAAAGACTCAGGTACCTCCGTTGACGTCAACTAAGCGGCGTTCAACGTCAAGAGGCAGGTCCCCGTCGTTGCAAGATGGGCATACGACGTTGAGGCAGATCACTCTGTCATCGCCACAGCGATTGGCGTCGAGGCCCAGCGCTCCGTCGTCGCACCAGCGATTGACGTTGAGGCACAGTGCTCTATTGACGCACTGGCGTTCGAAGTCGAGGCAAAAGCGTTCGCCGTCGAGGCACGCTTTGTCAACGCCTCATCACCGGCGTTCGATGTCAGGACACTCTTCGTCGGCGCAGCAGCACCAGAGTTCGACGTCGAAGCAGGTTGCTCCGTCGGCATCCCAACGGCGTACGACGTCGAGCCACAGGTCTCCGCCAAGAATGGGTCATCAGTCCCGGGCGTCGAGACACCAGCCGCCACCTCCAGTGTCGAGACCGGCGTTGGGCCCAACGTCGACACAGAAGACCCCTGTAAGGTCGACGACGAGTTTGCGAACTCCGTCACCGGGTCACCAGCCAGTGTCGATGCAAAGATCTCCAAAGTCGACGCCGAGAAAGGAAGCGGCATCAGGGCCGCAACGGCATTCCAAGTCAAGGGGAAGTTCTCCTATACGCTCGAGCCCACCTTAAAAAAAGAGGAGATTTTCTTCAGGGCAGTCTCCGTCCAGACACCAGGCATCACAGAGTCGCTCCAGATCTCGCTCTAGATGTCCTTCAGGAGAGGTCTCTCCTCCGGTGAGCCTATCATCATCTCCCTCAGACTCTCATGTCGCTCACCTGGAACCTATAAATAACAAAGGGAGGAGAGCGAGAAGGAGGGTGGATTCGTTCTCCCAGATGCTACGAATGAACAACAAGAATCCACCTGTAAGGGTGAAGTGTTCCCCACTGTGGTGGGGAGCACATAGTGTTTTTAAAATACCCCTCACACACCAAAAGGACCCTTGGTGTCATGCTTCATCATTGGGGTCTTCGCACCCCTCTACGGGATGCGGCCTGCTACGACCTACGATTACACAGGAGCACTGATTACAAAGACTATGCGTCGTGCCTGTGAGGGTTGTGTGTGAGTATGTGGTGGAGCAATTTAAGTGAGTGAATGGTTAAAAAGTGCCTGGCCCGTGGGGTAAGTCAAATTAAATTTTAATGAGCCCCAGGGCTGGTACTGTTAAAAGGGGTGCAAGTTGAGGTGATTATGTGATATTAAGCACAATGCATTCACAGCGGAGCCGCGTTCGGGGGAGCAAGGATATTCCTATCGCTGTAACTCGAGCAAATTGGGCCAGAGTAACCCCCAACGTTTGGAGGCTCATGAGGCATTGAACCAGGAACAAAAAGTTGTTTGCATAGTAGCAGAGAACTACATCCAAATTGTAGGCACATTGTAGCACTACATTGTCGCTCTTTTGTAAATACATTGTAAATACCCTTTTTCACTTAGAAAAACGTGAGTAAGGTGGGGTGTGGTGCACCCTGTCCTGAAGAAGGAGTTTATCTCCGAAACATGGTGTGCATGTTGTACATTGTGGACACAATGTACTACTATAGTGAATGTATAAAATCTTTTAGACCATTCAGAATACAGTAGATCAATCGCTCGTAGTAGACTTGGGGAACACCCAGGCTCGTAATTGTCTCCTGAAGTGTTTTTATTAATGAAACAGGCATACAAACACACATGTGCCTGCCTGAATTTGTCATTAACATGGAGATGGCATCATGGCCATCAGATTTGATACTTCTGATGGAATCCCATTTAATTCAGGGGGATAATCCTTTGTTTGTTTGTCTAAATTTCAAGATCTGTTAGCAGGAGGTCTGCAAAGTATAGCTTCAGCATCGATCAATGCAATCAGATGATAATTATTAGGTTTGGTCATATCCCCGTCTTTATGGATTGGCTGGATTACAGAGCCTCTCCAGGACTCCACAATTTCTGGTGTATGTAAAATGTAGCCATAGATCCTATCTGCCCAATTAAAATGCCTGGGGTAACCCTTTTGGGCCTGGTGCACAATCAGCGTGTGATTTCATAATGATTTTCAGGATGCACATGCATGCACACCATTACCTAGGTAATGATGTGCATGAATAGCTACCAGCCTTTTTAAATCAACAGCGCACATCCATTTTTCTACGAATAAAGTTATGGAGAGGTGTGCCTGCTGTTTTTAATGCACTTTTTGATTGTCACTAGCAGACTTCTTCTGCTTCCACTGTTTCATGCACTTCTTGGTTTGTTGTTTTGGACACTTTTTCTTTTCTTCTGAACCGGATGACAACCGATGATGAGACAGGGGCCCTGTCTGGAGATTACATACCAGTTACCCCATTGGTGATGTTTCCGTGAGGTGTCATTCGTTTCTTCACATTATTTCTTAAGTAGAACTTTGTCTAACCTTATGTGGTGGACACCTGGTACTGATTAAAGGTGTCGGACAGTTGTCTGTTTGTTCTGTGTGACTGTCAAAGAACTTTTGGCCAATTGTTTTTTTCCTTCAGTTTTAAAGATTTTTGGACGGAGTGCAGTGAAACGTCCCCTATCAAATGAGAAAATGTTTAGGGGAGTATAACAGTTATCATTATTAACAGACTGTTCTGTTATAAAAGTAAAATTAACTGACATAATTCACGTCCTTAAGACAGGGTTTTTGTTGTTGAACTACTGTATTCTGACACCTGCCTGCGAATGAAATTAGGGATTTTCATGTTTTATTAGAATCATGATTAAATGTACTTTTCACAGGCAAGAGAGCGACCATCACAAGAATATTAAACTGTTGCTTTATTACAAATGCTCCTATTCAAGGTTGTATTTAGCTGTTTTAGCAGAATTACACGCATTGTAACATGGGCATGGGAAGTTCCATGTTGTAGAATTATGAGAGACTTTCTAAATGTATTTTCTCGCAACTGTTCACTCTGCTTAATTCTGAGTGGCCTAATTTGTGGACACAATGTACAACTATAGTGAATGTATAAAATCTTTTGTTTATAACCCTATAAAAGTGTACTCTTTTTTGATGTGTTTGAAGGCCTTTTCCATACTCATACGTGCCAACAGACCCAATTCAGTTGTGAGATTCCCAATTTGTAAACCCAAAAATAGCTTTATATTCGCTGTTTCCTGCCTAAAATTAGCTTTGCTTCAATATGTCAATGAAGAAAATGTATTCCTCAATTTATTTTCCCCCAAATCTCCCACTTTTCTGTTTTACAGTGTTGGCAGGTATACCTACAGTCCCTTGGAGGTGAATCCATGCCAGGTTGCTCTTTCATTATACACTTTGTATTTTTCTGACCTGGACTTTTCAGGTTCTTTGAATGATTCTGTACACTAATTGAGTTTTGGTCTCTGATTTATTGATTTTGACTAAAGGCATTGATTCCTGTATGACTTACAGTCTGAAAATATACATTTAGGATGTAAGACTTTTCTGTAATTTTTATAGCAAAAAATGTGTTCTATTTGCTCAAATGAAATAATTTAGAATGCATTGAAGTTGCACAGGTTCAGGAAGGAAGGAGCACCAAAATTCATAAAGAGATTATCACAGCTCTGAGTCCATCAGTCATGCAAATAGAGCAAGGTGGAGCCTAAAAAAAAAATGATCGATCTCACTAAGTTTCTTTACGGCTTGCAAAATTTGATGTTCGCAATTCCCGACCGCATCTTTCAGGCAGTGGAGGCAGAGGTTAGAACTCTTCTCTGGGATGGAGGCACGCCACGGGTCGCTCTAGACTCTAGAGACTCTGACAAGACAGACAATGGATGGGGCATCGTTCTGCCGGACCTTCGTCTCTATTATTGGTAGGCTCGCCTGCTGGTGGTTAATGATTGGTCCTATGCAGATGTGTGGGAGCCAGCCTTGATTGCTGAAAGTTAGGAACTGGAGTCGCACAGCTATCTGTGAAGGCTCTGTGGCACGTCGAATCTGACGGCCCTCCGGGAGTCGCCAGCGGCGGTGGTCCGGACCCAGAGACGATGGACACGAAAGTAGGACTGGGCTGGACACACCCCTGTGGGACTCGAGTGTGTTGGCAGAGCTGCTTGTGGTGTCAGGGTCCCGGCAATGGGACAAGATTGGTCTCTCAAAAGTGGGAGAGCTATGAGGAGACAAGGACTGACTGAAGTTCGCAGACATACAGAAACAATGTTTACTTCACCTACAGGTCAAGTCTATCCTTACATGATGGATCCCCCAACTCCAGGACTTGGATGAGGAGAGCCCCTCGGAATACTGACTACTGGGTGTCCCATGGGTGCTCTATTGCATAAACATGCAATTTCTCAGCAGTGTAATTCTTGCCAATAGTCAGGCCCACTATAGAAGCTACGTGATAAATGGTAGGGAACTTGGACAGACTAGAGGATAATGAATGGGGGTGGCGTGTAGATACCCAGGAGAGGTCCCCATCCGGGTGGGGTTCCAGCTGATACAGCTGAAATTGCTGCACAGGGCATATTTCACGTGCATGACGCTTCATGCCATGGTCTTGATTGACATCGATCGCTGCCTGAGAGGATGCGGGCTGCGGGGTATACTGCTACATGCACTCTGGGAATGTCTGAGGGAGCGGGTCTTTTGGATGGGAGTATAACACAGACTCTCTGAGGCAGTGGAAAACGCCATGGAGCTCACCACTAGGCTGGTCTTTCTGGGCATCTGTGGGGAGGTGACACTGGACAGATATATGTTTCTTCTCTGTAATACACCACTGATAGTTGCACATCAAGATGTCACAAGGTGTTGGGGTGTTTAAGGACTCCAACATTGAGGGACTGGCTATCCAATGTGAAGTGGTGCAGACTGGCAGAAGAACCCATATACCGGGCGAGGGGAGGCCCCCGGAAGTTTGCGAGGATTTGGGAGTGATAGTCAGAGATTGTAGGGGAGTGACGGAGAGGGTCTCACTTGTAATTTTGGTTTTGGTAGGGGGGACTCAGCAGTCACAGGGCCTTTTACAGGGACTGGTTGCCTATCTCAAAACCTGGAAACCTGAGGTAGGAACCACTGTCACAGCAGAACTGGGTTCTACATAATTCATGTTTGAGAAATGCATTCAAAATCTCCTGAACATGAGTACGCTGCAGCAACCGGGGAGTAAACAATGCTGAAAGGTTCTTATAGATTTAATTAATGTATGATTAAAGAAGGAGAAGTACGTTTCTACTGAAGCAGTAAAAGTGGCTTAACGTGGGGCTCTGCCACTTTCGTTGCCAATATGCCCCTGTGTTTCTAGCACAGCGACGCCAGTCTGCATAGGTCTTCATTTTGCATTTGTGAGACAAATAATGGTTCGAAGTTTATTAAAGTTAATAGATCTCTCATTGGTCCATTGTGGTACTTTCGTGCCAATGGCTCTCCCAAATATTCAGGTGGCACAGATTTCATTTGTGGTAAAATGCAGAGTTGACCTGTAGGCATGCAGTGTAGAATGAAGAACTGATTTGAGTCCAAGGTTTTCCAGCGCAGTGCGCTGAACGTTTATATTTAGGGTACTCATAAATCTCTAAGCCACACCATTCACCTGTGGCCAGAGAGGTATGCTTTTCTGATGCTTGATATTGGGATGAGTGAGAAAGTCTTTAAATTCCTGACTACTGAAGGGAGGATCATTGTCAGATTTCAAAAACCACGGAACACTCCCAGTTGCAAAAATACTTTCTAGTCTCTCGGTGACTCTGTTGACGACAGATCTTTCAACAAAGGAAAACGGGAATATTCATCAACAATTACTAGTAAATGATGTCCATTGTCAAGGTTTTCAAAGAAATCAATTGCAGTCTTCTCCAATGCATGCGTTGGGATATCAGACATGTTTAACAGATGTGGGATTATCTTAGATGACACACAGTTGCACAAATGACAAACCTTTAACTCTTTCATCAAGATGGTGCAACCACAGTCGGTACCGTAAAGCTCGTTTCGTAGGAACAACCCTACGGTGTCCCGCATTGGCCAGTTCAATACCTTGCTGTCTCAGACTCTCGGTCTGACAATTCTCAACCCTCGTAAGATGATGCCTTTTGAAGTAACTAAAAGTTCTTCTTGCACATTTTTGAATTTCTGGTATTCAAGGTCATCATGAAGAGGTTGAGTATGTATTCGCCCAGCTTGTGTGTAATAATGTATTTAAGTATTAGAAAATCTTCGTCAGTACACGTGGTAGCAATGATTTGTTCTACTGATATGGCAGCAGGGGTGCTGGACTTCAGAATTAAGTTAATGGGAAACATCCTTTATCCTACAGTCAGAACGACGACCTGCCTTTAATCGCAGTCACTACCCCTGAGTGCGACGTTACCACACATTCTTTAACCCGAAAGTCATCCTGATTTCCGTTAGGGGGCGCGTTGTTGTACTGGTGTTGAATTTTAAGTCCAACACGTTCCCTATTGTTGCGTAGACTGGAGTTGGAATAATAATTTATACTGTTCCAAAGTCCAGAGCCCCCCGCAGGCAAGTCGTTGTAACGACTTGCGCTGTAAAGTAATGCGTGGTAATGTTGCCGTAGGGACTGTGTTGTAAAGGCATGCGCTATAAATGCATGCAGGGTTCCGTCATATAATTGAAGTGAACATAGGCATCAGCCGCTTTAAAAGGAGTGCCATGACACTGTATTGACACACATGAGAAGTAGTGAGCAAGGTGTTGATCTTTTCCTGGACATATAATCATACTCCTGCAATAGCAGCCTCCACCTATCAATGCAAGGGTGCATCTTGACTTTAGGATTGCCTAAAATGGTAAGCAATGCTTGGCTGTCAGGGGCAACTGTTAATGTTTTCCACACGGGAACACATGAAAATGTTCACAATCCCACAGAACGTCTAGGCTTTTTTTGGGGTTGTGAATAAGCATGTTATGTTGTTGACAAACTTCTGCTAGCTTAAGCCGCAATGTGACTTGGAGCATTAGGATGTCCAGTGTGCTGGGCAAGGATGGCTCACAACCCCAGTGGGTTTGCATCAACAACAACCTCTGTCTGCAATTTCAGATCAAATTATGCCATTTCAGTTGCGTTCTCAATTGCATGCTTGACTTTCTTGAAGCCTTTTTCACATTCATCATCATTATCATCATAAATAACTTTATTCAATTCGAAAAGAATCATAAAAGTATACAATTTTAACATACAAAAATTCACAAATGGTATTTCTTATCCAAAGGCTCGGGCAAACAGCATACGAGAAATCACAGACACATTATCAATGGACATTATCTTCTATATAAAACTTGTATAAATCATTCCAATAATTCTAAAAATACTAACCTGCTAAAATACATCTAAAAAACACAATCTGACATATATAAAGTGCGCTGTGCATTTTGAATTAAAATATCACATATGTAAATTAGTTAGCCACTCCTGCCAACCCACTTGATTTTACAACCATGGTTGAATATTTACATATGTTATGAACTATATAGGCCATTATAAAATGTTGCTATACATTATCATTCTATGGCATGACATATATAAGAAGGTGAGTCTCTCACACCAACCTACTTAGTTTTATAGAATAGCTACCAAGGAGTGTGCAAATAAAATTTATATATCCATATAATTTATCAGTTTTATTAGTTTCCTTTTCTTACAATCTAAAATACAAGATTTCAAAACCAGTTTATCCAGCCATGGGATCTGCATTGCATGCTCCAATTTTAGACAGTCTTTCAAAATGTCTTTTGAGAGCTGCAAATCCTCTGAAGACCAAATCTTCCCCCACAGGAGTAATGGGGACACATGAATGATATCGCTCATGAAATCTAGACCCAACTCTGTATGACAAAAAGTATTTGGGGAACTATTCGGCACTGATAAGAGACGTTTTAAAAATGTGTTCTCTATAACTTGTAGTTGAGCACACTCATGATATCCCCATACCCCTGCTCCATAAGTGGCGACGGGCAAACATTTGGATTTATGTTCAGTTCTGCAATTGGTTTTTGGCCTAGTTTGCTTGCAAAACGGAAGAGTGCCTCTATTGATCTAGTGGTCTTTTGTACATGTGATGTTATTAATGGATCCCAACTCAAATTTTTATTAAAAAGATTAACCAAATAATTAAAATTTGGGACCTTCTCAATAATCAAATTATCAACAACAAATCTACGAGTTTTTGTCCCACTTGGTCCGCAAACCATTGTGAAGGATTTTGTAAAATTGACCTTAAGATCTAAACCCAGCATAAATTCATTGAAAGCATCCAAGCATGTTTGCATACTGTTTGCAGTTAGGGTCATTAAAACTGTATCATCGGCATAGGATAATAGAGGTATTTGTTTACCATTTATTTTAGGAAAGTCTGAACCTTTTTCCAATAGGAATTTTTCCAGACTGTTTGTGTAAACTAAAAACAAGAATGGGGCCAAGATACAGCCCTGGTAGACACCCTCGGATGATGAAATGGGCCCTGTCTTCTCGCCTCCTGGGCCATATCTGATGGCCACAGAGGTGGCAGCATGTAATCTGCGCAGCAGGGTGACCAAGGATTCCTCAAAACCCATGTCCTCCATTAGCAGCCACAATTTAGGCCTGCATACAGTGTCAAAGGCACTGGATAAGTCCATGAAGGCCAGGTGCAACGAAGCATTACTAGCCTTCACGTACTTACCCATAATCATGGCCAGATTGAGACATTGCTCATCTGTACCCCTACCCCTTCTAAACCCGTACTGAGAGTCCACAATAAGGCCAGAGGAGTCTGCCCATGTCTCCAAACGGGCCAATATCACTCGACCCATCAACTTACATGACGCATCTATTAAAGAAATTGGCCTGTAACAGGCAGGATCACTTTTTTCCCCTTTTTTAAAAATCGGGACAACTATTGCCTCTTTCCAAGATGATGTAATGCGCCCAACAATAATTGCTTTGAAGACATTTAACAACAATGGTGCCCACACATCAGGATTATTTTTAAAAAGATCCAGTGGTACAGCATCGGGACCTGGTCCCTTAAGGGGGATGCCTTTTCTCAGCGACTCCTCTACTTCACCTAAAGAGAGTGAGAGGCTGAGTTGTTGTGCAGTTTTACTATTAAAATCTATATCATGGGGGCGTGGCCAAGATGGCGGGGTGAGCGGACGCTTCCTCCCGTAGCTCCTCCGGCCCAGTTCAGCTCGAGCCCCGATTCCTGCGCTTCTCTCCCCCCGCGGCTGCACTGCGGGCGAGAGAACTGTGCCGGAGCTCTTGGGGCGCATTTTGATACCACTTTGACTTCTGTTGCCCCGGGGGAGGTCCCCGAAAAGTTTGTTCAACGATCGATTCGAAGAGTGGAGCCTGGATCGCCCCGAGGAGAAGGGCCTGGAGGCGGAGCGTATTGCGGCGCTGTCCGCGCGCCTCGGCTGGGCCGAGTGCTGAAAGCTGGGGATCCCGAGGGAGCGGACTCGACGGACTCCGTGGAGTGCGGAGGCTTCCTGGCCGGTGCCCTTGTGGCCAGAGTCATCGCTAGACGACAGACCCCAGACCTGCGTCGGCGATCTACCCCCCTGCCATGGGTGTCGGTGTGTGACGCCTTGCGGACCCCGAGCCTGGAAGCGAGGGTCGTTGGAGTTTGAGCGGTGACCGGGCCGGGCGTACTAACTGGTGAAACTGGGGGACACTGGTTTCGCACTTTCCCGACCCATTGCTGTTTGAGGGTCGCCCATAGACTTGCTGGCCTGGGCTGCCCTCCAAGGTTCCGCCCTCCCGCCATCTTGTCGTTGAGGAGCTGGTACTGGTGACCCTCGCCCGCGCCCTTATCATACGGGCGCCTCGGTTCATCCTGGTGCCTATGCATCTGCCGTCCTCCCTGGAAGCACACGGCTGGAAGCCTCCGACCTGAACCTTGATTATCGCCCTGACTGGCTCGATGGTCGTCTCGCCCTGGCCCGTGCCGCCATTTTGTCACCTGTGACGCACTACCCTTGTCCTCGGCGAGGTCTTCGCATCTGGTGCCCACGAGCGGCTGGGCGCATCTACAGCGGCCAGCTCTAGGCTTCACCCACCGCGGAGGCCAAGATGACTGGGAGACGAGGCGCGGCACGGGGAGATCGCACTCTGCCGGACATGCTCGGCAGGGCCCAGCAACTGCGAGACAGGGAGCAGCCGTCCCCGGGGT
Source organism: Lissotriton vulgaris (assembly GCF_964263255.1). Lineage (NCBI taxonomy): Eukaryota > Metazoa > Chordata > Amphibia > Caudata > Salamandridae > Lissotriton > Lissotriton vulgaris. The sequence goes on from NC_141699.1 coordinate 117,528,560, forward strand.
CCTCCCGGGCCTCAACGGACGCCACCGGAGGCGAACCACCAGTCACGAGGTCCTTCATGGAGGACTTATTCAGCTCCCTCAAGGAGGAATTCCAGACTCTCAAGACCGAGGTGGCCGGAGAGGTCCGCGAAGTGCGTAGAGAAATCGAGGGCCTGGGCGAGCGGGTCGACACTGTGGAAACGGCGGCCCAGCGTCGCGATGAAGAGATAGTTCATCTCCAGCAGGACGTTCTCCGCCTACGGGAGCAGTGTGTCGAGCTCCAGGCCCACTCTGAGGACCTCGAGAACAGGTCCAGGCGGAATAACATCCGAGTGCGAGGCGTTCCGTCCGCGGATGAGGGTGCGGACCTAGTGGCCTATCTGCAGGACCTGTTCCGCGACATTCTGGAAGAAGGAGCGGACTTCCCGATCCGCATCGACAGAGCACACAGGGTGGGCCGCCAGCGCCAGTCATCGGCACCCCCACCTGATATCCTGGCATTCTTGCCGGATTTCCCCCTAAAGGAGCGCATTATGACGGAGGCCCGCAGGAAGCAGCCGCTGTCCTTCCGAGAACGACCCGTGGCGCTCTATCAAGACCTGTCAGCCATCACACTGCAGAAGCGCAGGTCTTTCCGCATCGCTACAGACTTTCTGCGAGAGCATGAGACGGCCTACTCCTGGGGTCACCCCTTCCGTCTTATCTTCCGATGGAATGGGGTGCTACATCAGCTGCGCTCCTTACAAGATGTCTGTGGGGTGCTGGGACTCACAGCTACAGAGGAAGAAGGGGTGACGCCCGCATGGAGGCGCCCCGAGCGGCGGGGCCGACGGAGATCGAGGAGGCGCCAATCGTCGGCGACGGCGAGTCGCCCTGACTCCCCTACCATCAGGGCGGATATGGCGGAGGCCCTGAGGACTGCGGCCAGGAACTTGCCTGACTCTAATGGCGTGGCCCAGACGGCCTAACTTTACTCCGGGGGGAGAGACTCTTAGCCTCTACGATGCTGGGTTGGGGCTGGGGGTTGGGGGGGAGAGGTTGGAGGTGTGTGGCTGGACGTCCACTTGACTGGTTTCTACAGACTCGCCCACTTGGGCTAGACTGAGACAATGGGGTGTTTTTTCTTGTTTTTGGTTTTGGCTGGTTGCCATGGGTTGGTTTTGGGGGGGTTCAAGAGCTGGTTTGGTGTTGGGGGGGTCCCGTCCGATACTGTCCGAACACATGCGAGGCCGACTCTGGCCTTCCCTGCGCCCCTGCCCCGCGCGCCCCTTCCTCTGATCCCCTGCTTGCTGCATAGCGCTTTGCTTCCCTGGGAGCGATGCCGTCCCTGAAAGTAGTGACCCTTAACGTTAAGGGTCTGAATAATCCTGTGAAGCGTAGGGCGATCCTTTCCCTGCTAGAAGGGTCACAGGCGGATATCTGCCTCCTGCAGGAAACCCATTTACTCTCTAAAGATTGCCATAGATTGCGCTCTGCCAAGTTCCCCACGCAACTCTTTTCCTCGGCTGCGACTAAGACTGCGGGGGTAGCCATTCTTCTAGCCAGCTCCTTCAGGGGTGAGGTGTTGTATAAACATGTCGAGCAGAAGGGGAGGCTTCTAGTGTATCGCATGCGTCTGGGGGGTGTTGCCTTCACGGTTGGCTCCGTGTACAGCCCAAATGACCACCAGGATCGCTTCCTGGAATCTGTGTTGGTAGACGTTACTGCCTCGCCCGATCGCCACGTCATTTTGGGGGGAGACCTGAATATGGTCTTCGACTCCACCTTGGATAGGTCTGCCCAGCGCTTTCCGCAGACGGGGGAGCTTTCTAGAGTGGTACAGGACCAGATTGCAGAGATGGATCTGCATGACCTCTGGCGCACCATGCACCCCGCCGATAGGGACTACTCATATTTCTCCCACGCACACCGCACTTATTCGCGGTTGGACTACCTCTTGGTGAGCGGACCGCTTCGCTCGGCCGCCACGGCGGCAGACATCGGGGTCTTGTCCCTGTCCGACCATGCGCCGGTTTCCGGAACATTTGCTTGGCCGGCGGCCCCCCCCTCCAGAGGGATGTGGCGGCTTCGGGACACCCTTCTCCATAAGAAATCGGTGGTGAAGCGAGTGGAGGAGGTCATTCAGGAGTACCTGACCCACAATAACAACTCCGACACGTCCCTAGCAACGCAGTGGGCGGCTTTGAAAGCGGTCGTCAGAGGGGAGTTTATCTCCATTTCCTCGGCGGAGAACAGGGAGCGGCAACGTAAGAGGGAGGAACTAACGGCGCAGGTCAGGGAACTTGAACAGGTTCACCGCCGGACGGGGGCTCCTCGAGTTTGGAGGCAGCTGAAGGCGGCGCGGAGACTCCTCTCTGCGTTGGACCTGGACCGGGCGGAGTATGCGGCGCTGCGCTTGAAACATGCCTTTTACACCGGCGGGGACAGATGCGGTAAGCTCCTGGCCCACCGGCTCAGGGCTGTGCAGCAGCGCAACGTAGTAAAGGAGCTAGTGGGAGCGGATGGGGTCCCGGGTTCCGGTGACGCGGAGGTGGCGGATTCCTTCCGTGCCTTCTACGAGGCGCTGTACGCTGCAGAGCCCTCCCCACCGGGAGAGGCTGAGGCCTATTTGGAATCAGTAACCCTCCCAGCCCTGGACCCCGCCCAGGCGGACCACCTAGAGAGGGACATTCATGTGGAGGAAGTTATCTCCGCTATTGCACGGTTAAAGCACGGCAAGGCCCCGGGCCCGGATGGCTATACGGCCTTGTTTTACAAGACCTTCTGTCCCACTGTCGCGCCTCTCCTGGCTCGCTTGTTCAATTCCTTCTCTGAACCGGGAGCCATCCCACCGGACCTTCTCTCGGCGACTGTGTCGGTTATTCCGAAGCCGGGGAAGGACCGGACTCTGTGCGGCTCGTATCGGCCCATCTCGCTTCTGAATGTGGACCTCAAGCTTTACACGGGGATCTTGGCAGCCAGATTGGGTCTGCACCTACCAGGTCTGGTGGAGGCGGACCAGGCCGGTTTTGTACCCGGTAGGCAGACGGTCGACAACACCAAGAGGGTGACGCACGTGCTAGAAAAGGCCTCACGCGTCCCGGGGGAGCGGATGCTGCTGTCGGTCGACGCGGAGAAGGCCTTTGATAGGGTTCATTGGCCGTACCTCGAGCTGGTTCTCGGGAAACTGGGGATCGGCGAGAAGTTCCGCACTATGGTCTTTAATTGTTATAGGAGGCCGTCGGCATCGGTGCGTGTCAACGGACACAGCTCCAGCAGCTTTGCCATTGAGCGCGGCACGAGACAGGGCTGCCCCCTTTCGCCGCTCCTGTTTGCCCTCTATATGGAGCCGTTTGCCCAGAGGATTCGCGATAACCCGGACGCTATCGGGGTGAAGATGGGGCAATACACCCATACTGTCAGCTTATATGCGGACGATGTCTTGCTGACCCTGGATGACCCCAAGCGGTCGCTCCCTGCCTGCGTCCAGGAACTGAACTCCTTTGCCCGCGTGGAGGGCTTCAAAATGAATATGTCTAAATCGGCTGCCCTGGATGTGTCGCTTTCTGTCGACACCAGGCGGGACCTCCAGCGTCTTTTTCCTCTGCAATGGTCCTCCTCCACGGTGCCTTACCTGGGGATTTTGCTTGCACCCTCCCTACCTGCGATGGTCACAGCCAACTATTCTTCCCTGGGCAAAAAGATCAAGGAGGAACTCGGCCGATGGAACAAAGGCCTGCTCTCGTGGCTGGGCCGTATCGCAGCGGTGAAGATGACGATACTGCCTCAGATCCTGTATCTTTTTCGCGCTCTACCTCTCCAGCCCCCTGTAGGTTGGATACGGCAGGCGCAGGCTGACATCTCCCGCTTTGTGTGGCAAGGCCGTAAGCCTCGGATGAAACGGGTCCTCTCCATGCTTGCCCCGGAGGCGGGGGGTCTCGGTGTCCCGGACCTCCGGAAGTACTTTCAGGCGGCGCAACTCCGATATTTGGTGGAGTGGAGCCGGTGGGAATCGGACAAGCACTGGCTCTTTCAGGACCAGGCAGTTGCGGGCCGTACCCTCCAGGAAGTCCCGTTCCTGCGGCGCACTCACCGCCCGCCTAATCTCTACGCCTCCTTTATCACCCGGGTTCCGCTGCGAGTGTGGGACGCGGTGTGTGAGCTTCGTGAGCTCACCACTTTTCCATCACCGTTCACTCCTATTGCTGGCAATCCAGACTTCACTCCGGGTCTGGAACCGGGAGCCTTTTCCCACTGGGTGAGCGCGGGTTGTAGGGCGCTTTTCCAGATCTACGGGCCGGAGGGTGTGCTCCCCTTCCAGCAGCTCCGACAGGAGTTTGGCCTGACGGAGGGGGACAGACTGCGTTATATGCAAGTCCGCCACTGGGCTCTTCAACCCCCAGTGCGCGACGTCGCTGCCCGTTCGATTACGCCCTATGAGCGGTGGCTGGTAACCCGGACCTCGGATGCCAAGCTTATCACCGACTTGTATAAGTTTCTCCAACCCCCGCCGTTTCATTACCATAACCCTGGGAGGGAGCGCTGGCACAGGGAATTGGGCAGGACCTTGAGCCACAAGGAATGGGACAGGATCGCGTATCGGGCGAGGCACTCTGCGTACCACACTGGGCTGACGGAGACCTTTACTAAGGTCTCCACCTATTGGTATTACACCCCGGAGAGGCTCTACGAGATGCACAAAATCGGCGATAAAGGTTGCTGGCGCGGCTGCGGACAGGAAGGTACCCTCACGCACATTCTCTGGGAGTGCCCGGTGCTGTCGGCCTATTGGAAGGAGGTCTTGGATGAGGTGGATAGGCATTTTGAGATCGAACTCCCGCGCTTCCCTGCGTATGTCTTGCTAGGCCTCCCCAATGACCTGATGTACCCGCTGAGGTCCCGCAGGAGTATACAGATTGCGATTGCGCTAGGCTCAGCGGTTCAAAACATCCTTGTACTCTGGCGTACCCCCACTGCCCCCTCTATCACTGGCTGGCTACACAGGCTCTGGCAGGTACTGGGTATGGAGAAGATGTTGCTAACAGTGGCTGGGAATGTAGACCAGTTTGAAGAGCTCTGGCACCCCTTTTTAGCACTGCTGTCCACGGAATTTCGCGAGCTCACATGTCCACGGTACCTGCGACTGTGAATGTGGCGGGGTCGGGGGTTTGGGGCTGGGGGGTGGGGTTACATGCTTCTAATGCTGACTTTCGGACGGGGATGTTGGGGTATTGTTTTCTTCCTTTTTCTCCTTTGCTTTTCTTTCTTCTATTTTTCCGGGGACGGGGGGTTGGAGGGATGGTGTGTTTTTCACTGTGTTGCGGGACGCTACTCCAGCTCGGCCTTGCTCGGGGAATGGGGGTCTGCTGGAGGGTCATTTGCACTGCCTTATTGCCTTATGACTTATGCCCTGTTACCCTCCGGGGCTTCCTGCCTCCCTACTTTCCTTCTGAATCGCTGCAACGTTTCGCGTCTTGTACTGTATGTTCGCTTGACCTCCTATTCCCTTCCCCATGTTTTTTTGTACCTTAATAAAATACTTTAAACCTAAAATCTATATCATCCTCCCCCTCATTTGTCAAAGTGGCACCCTGTGGGTTAAAAATCCTAGAGTAGTGGGTCTCCCAAGTCTCCTCAGCTATATGGGCAACCATGTTTCTTTTTTCGTCACTAAGGAAAGGGCGATTTATTACCTCCCAAAATAGTCTATTGTCCCTCAATTTGGACGCTTCCTCAAGATCATCCCAGGCTTGCTTTTTCAACTCCATCTTTCGTTTATCAATAGATTCCTTGTAAATTCTTCTTGCCCTTTTTACCATTTCCTTATCCCGGGGAACTCGATGTAGGGCCTTCTTCAGTAATGTGTGTGCTGCGGAGCATCCAGCATCAAACCATTTATACTCCCGAGTATCACCCTTACCAACAGGTTTCAGGAGATGAGTAGCCACACTCTCACAAAGGGTTTCAAAGTTCTTAACTATCTGTTCAGGTTCGCAAGCGATCGTTAGGCAAATGTCCACTTGTGGACGATTGGCTTTAAAAATAATTTCCTCCAGTTTTTTTGGGTCGACCCTATCCCATTTCAACCTAAGACCTTGATTTTTGCTGTGTTTCATTGGATGTTCCGAGGACAACTTCCTCTCAACTACAGTGCTCAGCGTTACGGCAAGGGGGATTATGGTCACTAGCAGGATTTACCTCTATTCTAAAATCGTCAATAAGATGAACATACCTACTGGAGATCAAAACAAAGTCTATTGTACTCATTTGGCCCCTGGTCCCTTGAAAAGTAGGTATCGGCAACAATGAAGCACCAATCGACATGTCCAACATACAAAGATCATTTATCACAATGATATTATTCAGTGCATCTCCCTGTTTTGTATGTTTGAAATGCGCAAGTGGTTGCTCATTTGTATCAAGTAAGCCGCAAACCCTGGTCCCACTCTGGTGGCATGTGGAGCAATTGAAGTCTCCTAGCCACATGATACACAAAGGTGAAAAAGTGTCAACCACTTTAACTATTTCTACCTGTAGGCCATCAATAACAGATGTATTTTGAGTGTTAAAAATATTGTAATACCAATTTATTAAGAGAAAAGGGACAGGAAACACATTTGTGATTAAAACCAATTGATACCATGGGGATGCCACTATTTTATGTGTTTTCAATAGGTTATGTTTTACCGAGATGGAAGTCATTAGACCGCCTTTTGGCCTCCCTGCCAGTGAAGGTTCAGCGTGAACAGCAAGTGTATAATATCCATCCAAATCTTGGTTAGTTCTGCTCCAGGTTTCTTGGAGACAGATGATGTCAAAAGTTTTTATATATTTTATCCATACCTCATCTCGCAATCTTCGTGAGATACCTGCCACAATCCATGAAATTAAGCGAAAAGTACACCTATCAGGTTGAATACTTATTAATTCTAGATTTTTATTTTGCTTAAATGTGCTAGTCCCTTCTCCTCTTTTATCAGCAATTGGCATATCATGATTGTCCTCAGAAGCTATGGTCAGAACCAGCATGTTATCTATGTTAGGCAACGCAAGCTCGGATTCATTCCACGCAGAAACCTCGCCGTTCGGAGATTCACTTCCCGCTGGCCGATCACCTCCTGGATCGGTTTCCCAGATCCACCTCCGGATCGCTTGACCGGTGGCCCGATTTGCCGTCTGGATACCCCCTGCTCTGGCTTCCTAGTATCGGATTCCGCTGAACCTTTGGACCGGGCATTAGACTCACGCTGCCCCAGCACTGCGCCCAACCCAAGTCCTGATAATGATCTTGATTTAAAAAGGATCGAAACGCCGTCGACCGCCCAGCGCGAACATAGGCGCTCCAGACGAAATGGTTCCTGAAACAATACCTGCATTATCATATCGAAGTCAATTTCAAACAAATGTGGAACCATACTGTGTGTCTTTCACTCACTGTATATATTGATCACCAGTCACCTGCGCAGGCCGTCGCTGTTTATTGTCACTTGTGGCGCTACCGTGCCTCTCAATCATTCGCACTGAGCACCAAGTACAATGTGGGTTATCCACAATTGTGTTACATTGCTCCTTGCAGTGCTGTAATAACTGCAAAATTATTTTGATTTGTGTTTCTTTTCCTTTTTTACCCCTACAATAAATATGATGCCACGCGCACATAAGTGAAATACCAAAAGAGGCTCATTATCTCCTTGTGATAATGTTTTATACATATCTTAACTAATTGTCCCTAAATCATACCAGTTGGGAAACCATGTGTTACTTACATAATCTATGTTATGAGACGGTTGAGGGCCTCTACCTTCTCCCAAAAGGTCAATAAAATGTGTGGACTCGTGATATGATGAGGGTTCAATCATATCTTTGGCATCATTTCTTCTTAAGGTACCTATTTGTAGTCAATCAACCTCAGATAGGGTACTCAGGGGGCCAAAACGATTTTCATGATGCCATGATGAATAATCTGATTGCTGATTTACTTTGTTTTGGCACTCTGTTCTTATTAAATTAGATTGCCGTGTGGGGGGGGTGATAATAGAAACCCAATGGTAGGATCATTACTTTTGACATTTCCATGGCTTGGCCAGACATTCTATTGATTATGGTTCTCACCAGCCCTGGGGTCCTAAAGGTTAGGACTATACAGTCCCTCTTCAGTGTTTTCTCGCTTTGTCCCACCCATCCAACCCTTCGAGCCATGATGAGTTCAGGGAACAGCACATTACTATTTATTCCCGCCTTAGCATTAATAAGATGCAGCGATTTATTTCTCAAAGACAGCCAGTCTTCCTCTTCCCCTGATCTTAATGGGCATACATTTGCTAAGACAACGATGAAAGGTGTAGTTTGTGGTGGCAGGTGTAAATTGGAGTCTGGTCTGTCTGCATACAAAAGGCTTGGGGGACATTCTGTGGCAGGAATTTTTCGCAATCTACCTTTTTTTTGGCTTCCTGTCCCCGGGAGTTTATTAATAGTTGTTGGTGTCCCTGGCTATTTCGTACTTTTCCCTAGACATTTCGGGATACCCGTTGCCCCACTTCTACTTTTACCAATTTGTTTGCTTGGCCCAGGCCTCAATTCGGCATATGGTATGCTAATATTTGATTTTTGTCTCTCAATACAGGATATCAGTTTATCAATATCAACTAATTTGGTAAAAATGGGTTCTAGGTGGGCGTTCAACAAAACTTCCATTTTAGACCAAATATCATCCTCCATATTCTGGTGCCTATTGACAGTACTCTGTGTGGGTGTTGTATTTATCGGTACCGAATCATGATTCTCAGTGGCTACATCTGGAATGGCCTCAATATTTTCTTGCATGTCTTTCCTAACCTGTAGTTTAGATATATGTTGTTTATAGGTTTTCTTAGTTGTCTGGCCCTTTTGTTTTCTACCCAGAGCGACAGGACTATTTCCACTTATCTGTTTGCCTTTTTGTGCCCTTGTTATGACAGTTGCTTTATTTCTTCTTAATGGAGAATCCGTGATCTATTGCATACCAGGCAACTCTAGCACCGATATTGGACACTCGTTAGGTTCTAGACCTCGTTCCACAACACCCTCCTCTAAATTTAGGCTAGTAACGGTGGGGCTAACAGGGCGGCTCTGCTGCAGTTGCGAGTCTAATGATAGCCTACGTTCAGTTAGCTTAATTTCATTTATGATTACCGATGTCGCTTTGACTAAAAAAGCATCCAGGGTCCCTACTACCCCTTTTCCTTTGCTGTCCTTTAGTTTATTCATTTTCGCCACACTTAACACTACCCAACACAACTACTATCTAGAAATTGTCTGACGGAAATAAATGGATATAAACAAAAAATAAGACTCCTGTATATGGGAAACCTATATAAGCGTTGCTAGGAATACAACAACCACCGCCCAGCACAGAATAAACAGGGGTCGTCAGCATCGAAAAACACAGAATAGGGCCAAAGTATTACTTCATTGTCCATTTACAATGTCAATAACATGACCCGGCTGGCCTCTTCTGGCCCCTGACTGCCACAGACGGCCCGCCCTTTGCCCGGGATTAGCCCAGCGGCGCCCGCGCGCGTCCCGCTACGCGGGAGCTCTTGTCAGTTCGTGTGCGGCTGCAGCTTCCTGCCGCTAAGGCTACTGGGAGTTGTAGTCTCCCCCGCTCTGCGGCCGCGCTAAGATGACAGAGGCTGCGGCGGCGGGGGGAGACCGGGACCGGGAGCAGAAACAAGGGGCCAGAGGCTGCTGGAAACAAGGTGCGTTCTTTGCCCCCAGAGCTTTAGAAGCCTTGTTCATATTCACTTAACCATTGAAAGGGGACATTTCATTTAATCAAGTCTCTCAATGGGGCATTTGGAGCGGCAAAGTCACATAGATACCTTGAACAGTAACTAACCATGCCAAGGAAGAATCTCAGCATAGGTACATCTAGTAGGGGAGAAGTGGATGACAAGGCTTGTACCTTGCTCAGGTCTGGAGTCATTTCCCCATCAGAAAAGACATGGCCACAGAACTTGAGTTTGGTTTGATGAAACTTACAATTTGCAGCATTTAAAGTGAGATCTGCATCAGCAAGTATACTACACACTTGTTTAAGAGATTTATCATGTTCCATTCATGTGGCCCCAAAAACTAGTATGTTATCACTGTAATTCAAAGCATTTGTGGCTTGCTGTAATATGTAACAAATAACATCCTGAAAAAGTTCAGCAGCGGATGACCTCTAAAACGTAGCCTTTTATATCCAACTAGCAGCCCATCCCCACGTTGTCCGGGTATGAATTACTGCTGGCCAGTAGTATATTGTTTTGTAAGATTCACAGTGCACTGCTGATGCACTTAAGAGTGCGCGTTCAGTAGTGTGTGAACTCTACTTTCCCTACTTTATTTTTCCTTGCAATATTATATAGCGCAAACTCGACAACAAGGCATGAGCACAATTTACATTACAGAAGAACACATTCATTTGTGGTAGGCACGGGGAGACAAAGCGATTTGCCTGGAATCCCAGGATGTTGAGCTGATGCCGAAATTCGAACGTAGCTCCCCAGCTCTAAAGTTCGCAATTCTAGAACTTGTGGCGGGAGGTGTGTCTAAAAGTGTATGTCGGTGCTGGCCATCAATGAGAGAGACCTGTGCATTTTTCAAATGGGTGGTGAGAAAATATGAGTATGTTGCTGGAGATGTGGGCCGCCCTGCCACCAATGTACTTACCGGGGGAGGGTAAAAACCCATTATTCTGCAACTTTGTTTCCGCATACCATCACTCCGCATACTTTCATTCCGAAAGTACCATGACTGCGCCTTGCCATTATAACGCATGCCATTACATTTTATATGCTTTTACCACGCATACATTTACAACGAAATTTGTTGTAAATGCATGAATGGTAAAAGCATGTTTTTTAAAAATGTTTGGATAAGGTAAGTATGGGTATAGGGGTATATGTTTTGGGGTACTGAGGTATATGTTTTGGGGTGTTTGGGTATTTTAAGGGTTCAGATATAGTTTTGGGTTATGGGGTACAGGGGTATTTTTAGGGTTTAGAGATAGGTATGGGTTTTGGGGTGTAGGGGTATTTTTAGGGTTCAGGGCTAGGTTTGGGTTTTGGGGTACAGGGGTATTTTTAGGGTTCAGGGCTAGGTTTGGGTTTTGGAGTACAGGGGTATTTTGGGGTTCAGGGATAGGTTTGGGTTTTGGGGCACAGGGTTATTTTTAGGGTTCAGGGCTAGGTTTGGGTTTTGGGGTACAGTTGTATTTTTAGCATTTAGGGATAGGTTTGGGTTTTGGGGTACAGGGTATATTTATAGGGTTAAGATGGGTTAGTGTTTAAGGGTGTTGGGGTATTTTAAGGAGTAAGGGTGGGTTATGATTATGGGGTGCAGGGGTATTTAAAGGGAGCAGGGTGGGATTAGCACACGATATGAGACATGGCATGAAGCGCGGAACGTACCACACGCCCCCAGCGTTTGTCACGCCCCCAGCACACGCCCACAGCACAACGCAGACACGCCCATAAGGGATTACTTTGCTGGCACGGTTCTTTTACCAAAAAAACCGATGGATTTGGGCCCAGATCTCTGTACTGGGGTGAATGTATGACATTGTTCTGCATTCTGTACATCAACTGTGGTTTTTGCATTTGTCACCTAGAGTGGGATGGGTATGGTCAGAAGTGAGTCCCATGCACTCCACACCACTGGATTCAAGCAAGCCGGGCTGGAGACGCCTGGAATGCCAGAAACCGGTCCTCGGAAGCTTGTTTCCGGTCCAGGGAAGGCATGGCTTGGCAGTTAGGGCTGGACTGTTCCCATAAGGCACAGGGTCAGACTGATTTGCATATGGCCATGTCTGAACTGGGGTGGTGTGAAGTGCACAAAAACGATGGATTTGGGCCCAGATCTCTGTACTGGGGTGAATGTATGACATTGTTCTGCATTCTGTCCATCAACTGTGGTTTTTACATTTGTCACCCAGAAGGGGATGGGTATGCTCAGACGTGAGTCCCATGCACTCCACACCACTGGATTCAAGCAAGTCGGCTGAAGACGGCTGGAATGCTAGAAACCGGTCCTCGGAAGCTTGTTTCCTGTCCAGGGAAGGCATGGCTTGGCAGTTCGGGCTGGACTGTTCCCATGAGGCACAGGGTCAGACTGATTTGCATATGGCCATTTCTGAACTGGGGTGGTGTGGAGTGCAGAAAAACAATGGATTTGGGCCCAGATCTCTGTACTGGGGTGAATGTAAGACATTGTTCTGCATTCTGTCCATCAACTGAGGTTTTTGCATTTGTCACCCAGAGTGGGATGGGTATGCTCAGACGTGAGTCCCATGCACTCCACACCACTGGAATCAAGCAAACCGGGCTGAAGACGGCTGGAATGCCAGAAACCGGTCCTCAGAAGCTTGTTTCCGGTCCAGAGAAGGCATGGCTTGGCAGTTCGGGCTGGACTGTTTCCAGGAGGCACAGGGTCAGACTGATTTGCATATGGCCATGTCTGAACTGGGGTGGTGTGGAGTGCAAAAAAACGATGGATTTGGGCCCAGATCTCTGTACTGGGGTGAATGTATGACATTGGTCTGCATTCTGTCCATCAACTGTGTTTTTTGCATTTGTCACCCAGAGTAGGATGAGTATGCTCAGACGTGAGTCCCATGCACTCCACACCACTGGATTCAAGCAAGCCGGGCTGAAGACGGCTGGAATGCCAGAAACTGGTCCTTGGAAGCTTGTTTCCGGTCCAGGGAAGGCATGGCTTGGCAGTTCGGGCTGGACTGTTCCCATGAGGTACAGGGTCAGACTGATTTGCATATGGCCATGTCTGAACTGGGGTGGTGTGGAGTGCAAAAAACGATGGATTTGGGCCCAGATCTCTGTACTGGGGTGAATGTATGACATTGTTCTGCATTCTGTCCATCAACTGTGGTTTTTGCACTTGTTTCATAATCAAGCGCATCCCCCGGGCTTTGCAGCTGAAGCCACCGCCCGGCGCTCACCCTAAGCCCATTATAGCTAGATTCTTGAACTATAAAGACCGGGACATAATCCTGCAGCAGGCCAGGCAGTGGGGGATCCTCTACTATGCATTGCATTCTATTATGATATTCCCCGACTATACCGGGCTGGTCCAGCAGCGCCGACAATCGTTTACTGAGGCCAAGGCTAAACTCTGGTCTCTTAACATTCAGTATTCCCTTTTAATTCTGGCCAGACTGCGGGATGTTTATCATTCATACATGCACTTCTTCGAATCACCCGAGGAGGTCTTTAGTTGGACAGATGAGGCCGTCTAGCTCCGGCCCCATAAGCCGCCCAGACTGAACTCAGATTCTTCGTCTAGGGACCCATTCTCTAAGACCTTCCAAATTCAGGACAAGCAGCGCTGTGGATCTTGTTCAAAGAAGCACTCTAAGACTTCCAGCGAGTCCTGTGTCTGTTCCATGGAGGCCGCCGGGGGTCCGACAGGATCCTAGTTTCATCCTGCCATTTCATCACGTAATGGTATGCTGATGGCACATCACTTGGGGCTACTTTTATTAGCGTTTCCCTTGACTCTGAAGACACTTGTATGTACAAGGGATGCTCTTGGGGGTTACATTGGCAGACGGTAGTCCCTAGCCCCCATTGGGGTCGGGACGCCGCTTTTGCCATGACATATGCTTCAATGTTTTCTGAGGTATTAGGGTGGGGGGATGGGGGTGGGGTTTGGGCAAGTTGTTGGTTTTTTTACAGGTAGTGTCTTGTTTTCACACTGCATGCATACGGTCTCCATACCCTGTGGTCAGGGAGTGCTATACACCCATGTTACAACATTGGATATGTCCAGGTCACACGATAGGCACCTTCCTATTATAAGTTGGAACGTCCGAGGCCAGGTAAAGCGTCATGAAGTCGACATCCTCTTCCTGCAGGAAACACACCTGTTGGGTAATAAGACATTGTGCCTGTCGCGGTTCGGATATGTGCAGTCTTTCCACTCTGGGTTCACTTGTGGTTCCCGGGAGGTCACCATATTGATCCATCGCAGAATCCCATTAATTCACGAGAAGATATGGACAACCCCCCAGGGCTGATTCATCATCATCACGGGTACATTATACAGTGAGTCGCTCATCCTAGGTAGTATGTATGCTCCTCCGCCACTAGCCTGGAACCTGACGGAACGCTTGATGGGGTTATGGGTAGAGATTCCCCAATGTTTAAGAATAGTCGGGGTGACTGGAATGACATTAAATGTCACCAGAATGACCAATAGCGTAGTACGGGCAGACCTGTAGAGCCCTGAGAATCAAAATTGCGGCTCTCATTACAGGGGATGGACTGGGTTGACACTTGGCGGCTGTAAGAAAGTGGCTCTATATATACTGGACCAAAGTAAGGTACAGTGTGTATAGAGTCCTCAATCTCCAGATGTATAATAGAGATTAAAGTCAGATATGACCTTACTCTATAAAGTGGTAGCTTGGTCGAGCAGTAAGTCAGTATCAGAGGACAGTGTAAAGCATTTGTTGTACACTCTCAGTCAGCAAAAGGTTTCACACACTCAAGAACTGAACTCTAGGCCAATTGTTTTTATATCAAAAGATATAGTTGTTTAATTTTAGAACCAACAGGTACCAAAATATACTTTTCTCAAAATGAGTGACTTTAGGTAATTACTTTGCAGAAAGGCCATAGACTTGGTAAGTACAATAGCTACAGTGGTTGCAATTGGCAACATAATTATAAATACAATTTAACATTGAGCTCAATGAGTTTTTCTACATAAATGCAGTTGATTACTTTATAGATTTCTTTGGGAACTCCAGGACTGGATCCTAGATTCAGTCCCGGGGCCTAAGCTGGAAACAGTCTAGTAAAAACGTTTTGGTTATTGCAGTGATTTTTAAAGAATATAACTGTTTTTTAAAAGTTCACGCTTAGAAACTTTTCAGTGAAAATCCAGCAATGTTATCCTATGCGAGGAAATTCAGGTCACATGTAAAGTACATTCTCGTTACTTTTGTAATCCAGTACTGGGCTCCTAAGTCCAGCACTGGGATCTCTACTTAAGACAGGTAAGTAATTACGGTTTAGTAATTGGTACGATTTTTAAGGAATATTTGAAGTTTGCAAAAATAGACTGAAGAAATTTCACAAAAAAGCAGTAAATGGTTTCCTATGGAGAAAATTCAGGTTACTTGTAAGTACAGTTATAATTACATTTGCGGTTCAGTACTGGGCTGAAAGGTACAGTACTGGCTTCTCGCCTGAACACAGGTGAGTAATTCGAAATTCATTATTCGGCTCATTTTAGATGAATATTTTAAAGTTTCAAATCTTCACACTTAGAAGATTTTTCAAGTCAAACCAGTCAATGTTATCCTATGAAAGGGAGTGAGTTATCGGTTTGAAGGTGAGTACTCGACTGGTGAAGTTAAGGTTCTGGGTATAGACTCAGGGGTATCCCAGGGTCAGAAAGGTACAGTAGTTACACCCTCAGCGGCACAGGGGCAGCCGGGTGCAGAGAGAGTAGGCCCAATGTAATCCAATCGAGGGTAGGGGGCCTGCGGTTGGTGGCTTCAAGCAGGCTGGCTACGCGGCTGTGGGAGCTGATCTGCTGGTCACTTACTCAGGGCAAGTGGGGAAGTAGAGTAGGGTAGTAGTTGCACTTCCAGCGGCACTTGGGTGGATGGGTGCAGGGTGCTTTTGAGCCATCAGGTGCTCAATGTTATCCAATGGGAAAGTTAAAAAGTGAACAAAGGCTGCAGACTCGGGGACGGAGATTCTTCAGGTGCGACCACCATTTCGAGAGGTAAGTTGGGATCTTGGAGAAGAGGTAGGTACCCCAGAGGAAGGCACAGGGAGCCGCAGGGCACCGGCTGCAGGGGTGTCTTTTGGTGACGGGAAATCTTACCCTCAGCTGTTCGCCGTTGGAGGGGTCCCTGGTTCTGAGGCTGCAGGTGTCTTCTGGGTCATCGAGGAGGGTCTTTGGGCACTGGACTTCGGGCCCCAGTCGCCGGGGGGATGTCCTTGTGTCTTGGATCACTCGGACACGAGCCGGGCTTGGTGGGTGCAGAGTGGGCTGGCACCAGGGGTATTGCTGTTGGAGCAGAACCTCTGCTCATGGGAATCCCAGTCTGTTAGAGGGTCAAGGCAGGCAGGTCCTCCGGGTCTTCCAAGGTTGCTGTCCACAGGAGTCTTTGGGATTTAGCAGGAGCAGGTTCCAGGGTCGACAGGCCGGTGGTGCTGGGGCCAAGTCAGTGGGTGTTGTCCTGTTGTTAGCAGCTGCATGGTAGGTCTTCTTTTTCTTGATCTTCTTTCTTGTTGTCTTATCGGGATCTGAGGAAGGAAGGTTCAGGGTGCCCCTAAATACTGAATTTAGGGGTGTTACAGGTAGGGCATATGCAGGGACCAATAGGTCCCTATCCTGGGGTGGGGGCACCCTCTAGCCTCCTCCTTTACTGTGGGAATGGGCAGGCTCCTAGCTGTGATTGGGCAGGGCTCCCCATCCTCAAGATGGCCGGAGCCCGGGGTCGTGCTTCACATCGCCTCTCCCACCTTAGGGGCGGGGTTGGCACAGGCTGGCACACCCCCCTTCCTGACGTAGAGTTTCTCGCCAGTCTTCCCGCCAAAGTGGGGGTCAGAACTGGGGGGGCAGTTGCTGAGTACAGCAAGTGGTGTGAAGAAGCTCACAAGGGCGGCAGGCCTTTGGAGCTTCCCCCTGCCCATCCTGGAGGAGACCTGGCACCTCGCCCAGAATGTGCATTGTTGCAGGCCCAAGAGAGCAGGGAGATCTCCACCCAGGGGTCCAGCAACATGTCTGCTGTGTGGCAGCCTAGGCAGCCTCTCAGAACAGACGTGGATTGTTGGTTAGGTTTTCAGGGGCATCTCTAAGATGCCCTCGGGTGCATTTTACATTAAATTCCACACTGGCATCAGTGTGGGTTTAATGTGTTGAGAAGTTTGATATCAAACTTATCAGTCTTCAGTGGAGCCATTATGGGGCTGTGGAGTTCGTAATGACACCCTCCCAGCACCATATACTCTTAATGGCATCACTGTACTTACAGTGCCCAGGAATGGCACTGTGTACTGAAGGGGCACAGGGCTCATGCACCTGTGCCCACACCACTGGGATAGGGCACCCAGCTAGAAGGGTGACTGAGGTATGCCAGGGCAGTAAGTCTTTTGGGCATGGCACACAGGGATGTGTGCCATGTCGACTCTTTGTTTAGTTCTGTACTTAGACACTCAGCCTGCAAGAGCACTGTGTGGGTGTCAGGGTACTGGGCCCCTAAGGGTGGCACAATAAATGCTGCAGCCCTTAGGGGTCTTCTCTGGTCACCATGCCCTGGGTGCCTAGGGTATAATTTACTAGGGTCTGATAGGTGGCCAGAGATGCCAATTGGGTTTTAGTTTCAACACAGTTTTAGGGAAGGAACACAGGCCCTGGGCACCTGGTTGGCAGGAGCCCAGGGCACACTCAGTCAAAGCACATCAGCAGTTCAGCAAAAAGTGGGGGCATACCAATGCAAGAAAGATGGCACTTTCTCACAGCGGCGGCTTCATCCATCGGACATGGGGTACACATTTTTCTCTAGTACCCATGGGTCATTCTCGAATTGACTATATTTTCCTATTTGCCACGCACATACATAGGTTAGATGTGACGGATATTGCCCAGAGGTCACTCTGACCATTCCCCTAGGCTCTTGGACTTGCGATTGGGGTCCGTATGCCCTTCCCTCCGGTGGCGACTCTGTCCTTGGCACCTCCATGATGACCAGTATAGGGAACATATCCACACTGTCCTCTCCGAGTATTATACACAGAACACTGGGCCAGTGGAATCTCCCAAGACCCTTTGGGAGGCTATGAAGCGGACACTGGGGAGGTAGACATTGCGTATTGCATGGGGCAGCGTAAGCAGAGTCATGAGAAGCTCATTCAAATGGAGGCCCAATTCATTGCTCTGGAGTACAGGAGTAGGAGCGGAGATGGTCGCGTAGCACGTTGGCCACTAGCCCACACACAGCAACTATACACCAGTGAATTGAAGGATGAGGCCAGAGTGGCGTGGCTTGCTACACGTAGCAGAATTTATCAATGGGGTGATAAATTGAGTGCACTTTTACACCACCTCTGTCAGAGGACGCTCTGCCCTATGACTATTTCGAGTATCCGCGGCCCTGCAGGGACGGTACTCACAGATCACACACAAATTGCAGCAAGCTTTGCCAGTTATTATGTGACTCCAAATGCCCCCAGTGAGATTGTCTTGTCACATCTGATCCATAAATTCATAGATGACTTGCCCCTACGTGCCCTAGCGGATTCTGTGAGGGAGGAATTGGAGGCTCCAATCACAGTGGAAGAGCTCCAGACAGCGTTGTCCGAGATGCGACCGGGAAAAGCACCTGGCCCGAACTGAATCCCGTCTGAATTTTATAAGAAATATCAGACCCTTCTGGTAACTCTCTACCTGGCAGCACTAAATGCGTCCGTCCAACGTGGGTGACTTCCCGCGGACTGGCGTCATGCCGGAATTGTTATATTCCTGAAACCCGGTCGACCCCCTGAACAAAACACATCATATCGCTCAATTTCACTTCTTAACATCGAAGCAAAACTCCTCGCCAAGGTTATAGCCAACCGTATAGTATCGCAAATTGCAGATCTAGTCCACCCAATCAGACAGGCTTTATGCTGGGCCGTGCTACACGACACAATATTCGTTGTGTACAAAATGCCATTGCATCTGTTGATCGCCTCGTAGAGCCCGCAACACTCTTGTTGGCAGACATCGACAGGGCATTTGACTCCCTTAGCTGGACCTAAATATTTGCACTTCTGAGTAGATTAAACTTTGGTCCCCATCTCCTCAGATATATCCAAGAAGTCATGTATACTGACATAACCGCCTTTGTTCGAGTGGCAGATTCTACATCACCAGCCTTCTCTATTAGGTGGGGAACCCGTCAGGGACTCCCCCTCTCTCCATACCTCTTTGCATTGGCCATGGAGCCTCTTGCTGCCTGGGTGTGGATTGACGCATAGCTTTACAGCTTTGAGTGGTCGAGAAAGATTTCTTACCGCATCGCACTCTATGCGGACGATGTTCTATTCTTCTTCACACAACCAGATAGGTCGGGCCCAGACTACTCCGAATCATGCAAATCTTTGGAGAGACATCTGGTCTCTATATGAATGCCTGCAAATCATATTTGTGGTTCCTACGGGGCGGAGGACATATGGGTGAATGGGCACGCGAGGTGATGGTGGTGCGTGAGGGATTTAAGTATCTTGGGGTCTTTCTGTCATCCTCCCAACTTATATCTTGGGAAAAGAACTTAGCCCCTCTGTGGGTACAGATCAAGGAACAGACTCGCTCCTGGTCCCATCTACTGCTCTCGCTATTTGGTAGATCCGCCATCTTTAAGATGGTCACATTGCTTTGCTTTCTATACCAGCTTCAAAACCACCCATACCTGATCCCTCCCATCTGGTTCAGTCACCTCAATTCCATTCTTCGACATTTCGTCTGGGGTGGCGGGAGAGCTCTGGTGGCGCTGAAAATATGCTTCCAATCAACTTATTGTGGAGGCATATCGACACCAGATATTCAGGCATACTATGCTGCCGCTCATCTTCTTATCCTGAACGATTGGTGGTATGGGGGCAGAGGTGATCCAGCGTATGCACTTGAACGCCTGCAGATGGGCAATTTGTCACTTCATACGATTCTGTAAACGAACTTGCCCGTGAAAGCACAGCCTTCGGCTACCGCCACATTGTTTAGGATTTGGAAGAGATCTTTACAACAACTGGGATGGTGGGGTCGATTAACGAAAGAGATGCCTTTATGGCACAATGGTCTCCTTCCTGCCCTGGCGGGGCTATCCTGGTTTTCCGGTTGGGAAGCCATAGGTATTTCTAGGATAGGTGATGTCCTTCATGGTAACACACTGTGGTCCTTTCAAGAACTGCTACGAGAATATACAATGCACAAATCGCAATTCTATAGATACCTCCAGTTCTGTCATGCTTTTTCGCCATATCTCACACATCAGGAAACTGCTGGAATTCAACCCCATTGAAGCCAAAGTATTTATGGGAGACCTAAGGGATCATAAGATCACTAATATCTACCGAACATTAGTAAAAAACAGCCCCACTACCCTACAAAAAATCATGTGCGGCGTGGCGGCAAGATATTGGCCCACTAGATGATGACGACTGGGCAGAGGCTCTGGAATCCCCAAGAACTGTGGCCATTGCAACTCAATTACGATAGCTTCAATTTAAATATCTTCATAGGGTCTATTACACCACGTATAAGCTCTGGCGGGCTGGACTGATTGCATCTCCGCTTTGCCTGTGGTGCTAAAATGTCCGATGGTACTCTTATACACACGGTGTGGCAGTGCACCACACTCTCCGGGTTCTGGGGGAGGGAGGGTGTTATAACATGTTTGTCAGAGGTTCTCGGTTGAGACATTCCGAACACACCTCGCCTGGCCTTGCTCCACATTACCGATGACATCTGGGGTAACATCTGTAAACGACATTTACTACTACTGGGTCTTACATTGGCTAAGCGAGACATTGCATGGGCATGGAAACACGCGTCACCACCACTGGTCGGTTGTGGAAAAAGGGTCTTGATTTCTGTATGGGGTTGGAGTTGCCAATTTTTAGAGTGAGAGGATGTCCGCAGAAACACCGCAAGATTTGGAAGAGGTGGGCAGCATACCGTGGGCTGCTTCTGGTACCTATCTAAGTGGATGTAGCCTTACGGCTAGAGCGGTCGACCTTGAAGCTGGGGAACGCGGTTCGAGTCTCGGCAACGACGGTCAACATCCTGTGATACTGGGCAAATCACTTAATCTCCCTGTGCCTAACAAAAAATGAACGTGTCCTTCTGGAACTAAACTGGTGCTCATGTAAAGCGCTCTGACACCCGATTTGGGTCTAGTTTGCGCTATATAAAACTCTATTAAAAAAAAGTGGCCTCAATAGATTAATATGTGCGACAATTGAGGTGGGGATATGCGGTGGATGTGGGTGTATGAATAACAGAGAAATGTGGCTAGACCAGATGTGATACGCGATGCAGCAGTAATGTGACACTACAGCTCCCTGTTGGGGCGTTATGCTATATCGTTGTTGTTTTTTTATTGTTTGATAGATATAAAAAAGTCAACATCTTATACATGTACATGTATCTTGTATTGATTGGTTACCTGGCTTTGCCAGGCCCATTGTGCCCCCTGACAATAAAATTTGTTGTGGAAAAAAAAACTTTTGATTTGGCCATCAATCTGTCACCAATATGTTGCCTTTTGGCACGGTTGAAGGGAAGTTGCAGTTTTAGGAATGATGCAGCATCATAACCTGTGAAGCTTTCAGCTACTGGGAGCAGAGTTTGCTCTGGTGGCATATGCTGCCCGCTTGTACTGGCACCCTCGTCACACACTAGCTGCATGCTGACATTTGGGTCATCAAGCCCGCTTTCCGGCTGCAAGGCGTGTCTTCTTCTTTTGAGGTGAGTGGCGGCTTTGTTTCTTGCATGGGCTCTATAGCCTTCTCACCTCTTTGCATTGTATCAGACTTCTACTGCCTTTTGCGTTCATCTGCTGAAATCGTTATCTTGCACCTGGCTGGCTCGCTGCACTTTCCGTACCTGGTTGTCACTGCCTCTAGTGTAACTTCTTGATGTTAGAATTGTCTCTGCCTTTAGCGCTCCCTTAAACTCGGCTTTTTATTTATTTATTTGTTTACATTTATATGGCGCACAGCTACCCAACAAAGGGTTTCCCGGCGCAGCAGATCCCAATGTCTATGCGGTTACAGAAACTAGATGTTAAATAGCCATGTTTTTAAGGCTTTTCTGAATTTGAAGTAGCTCGGCTCAGACCGCAATGTATGTGGCATTGAATTCCAAAGTGTAAGTCCTAGGAGTGAAAAGGACTTGCCACCCATGCGTGACAACTTGATCTTTGGGATTTCAAAATGATTTGCCGTGGAAGACCGAAGAGATCTGGAGGGACGATAGGGGCGCACCAGGTTTTGCAGGTATTTTGGAGCGGTATTGGTGGAAATCCTGTGCATGAAGCATAGGGATTTAAATTTGACTTGATTTTCAATTTTTAGCCAGTGTAACTTTCTGATGTATTTGGTAGTTGGAGTAGAGATGGGAATTTTCCAGAGTAGTCTGGCTGCTGCATTTTGTACTGACTGTAACCTGCGGACGGTAGCTTTATTTGCCCCCAGGTACAGAACGTTGCCATAATCTAATCTGGATGTGATTAGGGTGTTGACAACTGTTTTCTTGGTGTTTTCAGGCAACATCCAACAGATCTTTTTTAGCCATTTCAGTATGGCGAAGCAGGTGGACGAGGTCTTTACTGCTTGCTGGTGTAGACTGAGTGAGTCGTCAATAATGACTCCCAGGTTGCGAGCATGAGTGACAGGGGTGGGGGGGGGTGCCCATTTCAGTTGGCCAGTGTTGGGGTCCCCAGAGTTCTTTATTTTTGCCCAACACAATTAACTCGGTTTTCTCGCCGTTTAGTTTTAGGAAGTTTTTTTGCATCCATTCAGCGATTTTACTAAGTCCGAGTTTTAGGGAGGAAGAATTGTCAGAGTCTGCCGCTGATAGGGAAAAAAGCAGCTGAGAGTCATCAGCGTAAGAAAACATTAAAAGCCCAGTGTCCTCCACTATCTTGGACAGGGGACTCATATATACATTAAAAAGCAGCGGGTTAAGAATGGAGCCCTGAGGTACTCTGTGTTTAAATGTCATGGTATCAGAGCAGGCAGTTTGTGAAAATACCTGAAACGTGCGGTTTTCCAATAGTGATCTGATCCAATTGAGAGCTTCCCCGCGGATGCCTAGGGAGTGGAGTGTCTGGGCGAGGACCGCGTGTGACACGGTGTCGAATGCCGCGCTGAGGTCGAGTAGCACAAGTACCACTGTTTCGCCCTTGTCAACCATGCGACGGATGTTTTCGGTCACCCCCAGCAAGGTAGACTCTGTGGAAAAACCTGCACGAAATCCCGACTGGTGGGATGGTAACAGGTCATGCATGGTGATAAAATCAGTAAGGCAACGATGTACATGCTTCTCTAATATTTTTGCAAAGGTGGGCAGCAATGATATTGGGCGGAAGTTAGCTGGCAAGTTGGGGTCTGCGCCAGCTTTCTTCAAAAGCGGATGAATCATTGCATGCTTCCATTCACTGGGTACGGATTGTTCCAGTAACGAAGCATTGAGAAGATCAGTAACAATAGTTAGAACGTTACTGTTAAGTTGCTTTAAGATTGAGCATGGCAGTGGGTCTCTAGGGGAGCCCGATTTGATAGTTTTTAGCAGCCCTTGAACAATGTCAGGATTCAGCAAGGGCCAACTATCAAGTGTGGCAGAAGGTGCATCAGCCAGAGTAGGACAATCAGTAATACCTATGGCATTACCTGGACTAGGTGATAAACAGTTGGAGGTAGCTTCAGGGGTGAAATCATGTTCATTAGAAACGTGGTTAATATCTTGGTGGATTTTATCAACTTTGTTGATGAAGAAGTTAGCTAACAGGTCACATTGCGTTTTGTTAAGCTCAGGTGGAAGTTGGGACGTATTGGAGCCAGCCAGCTCTTTTACTAACTTAAAAAGTGTTTTGGAGTGGTCTAAGGCATTTGTGATTTTCGTGCAGATGAATTCTGCTTTGGCTTTGCTACACAGCTTTTGGTATGTTGTTAACTGAATTTTATATTTTTCCTTGTCTGCAGGTGAATAACACCTCCTCCATTGACGTTCCAGATTTTTACATCTAGTTTTTTCGTTTTGTAAAATATCATTGAACCATGGTGCAGGAGAGCGGTGGGTGTTTTGTTTTAGCTTTATTTTAGGCAGAATGGAATCAATGCCTGAAAGAAGCCAGTTTTGTACTGTAGAGGAGAGCTGTTGGACAGTAGTCTTAGTGCAAGGACGATGTTTTTCCAGGAGGGCATTAAGACTATCAATGTCAAGTTGTTTCCATTTTCTTATGAACTGAGTGGGTAAGGGTGTGTTGTCATTATTTGATATATCAAACTGAAGATCAAATTTAACCAGGTAGTGATCTGACCAGGGCAAAGGCTGAGCAGAATGCGTCACAATGTTGTTAAGATTAGAGAAAATAGGATCTAACAGGTGTCTGGCACGGTGTGTAGGCCCAGAGTTCTTTAAGGTTAGATTGATAGCTGCTAAGTCATTTATAAAATCTTTGGCCAAAGAGCATTCCTCATCCTCTAAATGCAAGTTTACATCGCCTAGGATTGTGAAATTGGCAGTTCTCATGACTAACGGTCCGATGAGTTCAGACATATTTGTTACCCATTTGGATGCTGCCGCCTCCGGAGGCCGATATACAAGGATTCCGGATAGGGTGAAATTGGGGGCTAGTGTAAGTTTAAAGGTCGCCGCTTCGCAACCACCACATGAAAGAGGTTTAAATTCGCAGTTAATTTTTTTTTTTAAGATTATAGCAATTCCTCCGCCAGGTTTCTTATCCCTGTCAAGTCTAGTAATAGCGTAAGAGTCCGGAAGTGCCATAGCTTTGTCACAGCCTCTAGCGCTTCTATGTAGCTGATTGTCGATGCCTTTAACATTGTCGTACTGTCTGAATGACGGCTCTGTGTCACGTTGTGGGCCATGCAGTACTTGTTTTAATCAGCAAATTTCTAGCCAGCAACAAACTTTCTGTATAACAACTCTTCTTTCTTTACCGGCTTGGCACTGGCTTGGGTGTTGTTTTGACTCCACGTATGCCACCCGTCAATTTTCACTCTGACTGAGGCACATCTGTCATGTACGAACAATTTGCGGGGTTTACATGATCCCCTATCTCGTTGCCAGTTGCAGCGTCCTACCCCAGCCCGGGTACTTGTGAATGACTATGCAACACACAGAGTTTGGCATCGCACGTCTTTATTCATCAGCGTTTAACTGTGAACGGAATATTCAACATCATTAATTATATATGACTCACACCAATGCTCTAACATCACTATTCTACAGAGTCCGTCAGGAACGGAAAGTGTGATGTCCTCATACCTCACAAGTCACTACAACTAGGAGTGGTGTAATTAGCCACTCTTGTCATTATTTTTACTTATCGCATTTTATTAAGCAAATGTTACACTTATTAGAATTTCAGCTTGTTCATGCACTCAGTACGTAACAGCACACACGTGTTTTGTATCAAGTAGCATGTTACAAATAAAAATGCGTATCAGGATTTGAGGCGTGCCACAATAAACGACAGACAAGCAAAGAATGGAAATTAATATTTCTCTAGAGATGTATGGAAGGACACCGAACGCCTTTTTGTGAGTTCTCAGTCCAATATGGCGCAGGGCACATCATTAAGTTTTTTTTTTTCAGAACGCGGACGTCTTCGGTGTGAAGGCGGTTAGAAGTCTTTCTTCTATCCTAATCGGTTACGCCATTTGCTATGTGTGGATAGAAGGCATTCTTAAAATGGCGGACATCTCGCGTCACTAGAGGGCGCTGGGAAAGGCACTCTAGGCGACCGTTTTTGGCTCTATGGTTCCTTTTTCTTCCCACAATGCTTCGCGCTTGAGCTGCGGCCTGTCTGTCTGCAAGAAGCGAGGGAAGAGAGCGGGAGCGGCAGCGCGCGGGCCGGGTGAAAAGAACAAAGCGGGCCCAGCAGCACTGCAGAGGCTGAGAAGACCCCAGCCAGGCCGCACACCCAGCCCCGCTCAGCAAACGAGCAGGCAGAACCGCAACGCCAAGCGACCGCTCGTCGAGGAGTCTTAGCGTGCAGGCCGCCACAACCCGAAGCTAAGAGGATGGCTGGCTTCGGTGGATGGGGAGACCGGGACTCTGCCGGCCCCGGTGGCTCTCGGGACCGTGAGAAGGATGGCCGTATCTATGTAGGCAACCTGCCGGCTGACGTGCGCGAGAAAGATGTGGAGGACCTGTTCTATAAATACGGACGCATCCGTGACATCGAGCTCAAAAACCAGCGGGGCTTGGTGCCCTTCGCCTTCGTACGCTTCGAAGACCCCAGGTAAAGACTGGCGATGAAGTAGTCGATGACGGGGGCCAATTTGTTCAGAGCTCCGACCCAGAATGGCGGGGGGTGTTCCGGACACGGGCAATACGTAAACGATCACGCTGTGTCCGGTTTGGGCGGGAATGGTCTCCAGTTTACTGAGTTTAATTGCATAGACCGAACATTCAGTGTGTCCGTATCTCGATAATGGAAGTTCAAAGTATTATTGGAGTCGAGTTGCAGGACTAACTATTCTATCGAGCTACAGGTTATTGAAAACGTTTTAGGAGACTATTGCTGATAAAGGGACGTGCATGGGCGCCGTAGTTTCGCAACATGTAGCCATGCGGAGGCTGCAGTTGAAGCCTCCTGTCGGTTTGTTTCTTATTGGCATGATTGTATGTGAAATTTGGTTGTAACTTAAAGTGGAGCAATCGAGTTAAGCGTGCTGTTTGTTTACAGGGACGCAGAAGATGCTGTTTATGGAAGGAATGGCTACGATTACGGTCACTGCCGCCTGCGCGTCGAGTATCCCCGTGCTTCCCGAGGCCGTGGTGGTATCGGCGGGGGCGGTCCCCGCGGCAGGAATGGTCCTCCTTCCCGACGCTCCGAGTACAGAGTGCTTGTTTCAGGTGAGCTAGTTTTTTATGTTCTTTTGTGCCTATTGGTGCTGAATACTCAGGCTTGGATATGTAGTCTGTAGACGGCCCACGCCGTGTTGACCCCAACTCAAATCAAGCGAAATAATCCATGCCATGTTTGTGTAGTTTACCACTTTGGGACTCGTATAAAGTCTAATTCGCTTTCTCTACCAATCGTCTCTCCACTTAACCCAAGGCGCTGAATTTCAGAACGGCTGAAAACTGACTTGAACCTTTCTTTGTTTCCACAGGACTTCCTCCTTCTGGGAGCTGGCAGGATCTAAAGGATCATATGCGAGAAGCTGGAGATGTCTGTTATGCTGATGTGCAGAAAGATGGGATGGGAGTAGTTGAATTTCTTCGCAAGGAAGATATGGAATATGCACTGCGTAAATTGGACGACACGAAATTTCGATCTCACGAGGTAAGCTTACCGAAGTGATCTTATGAAAAGAGAAAATAATTGTTCTATAACATCGCCATTCATGTGTTGGGTGCGAAACAGAATATGGCGATAAGGCTAGCGATATTTTCCCTCCTCACCAAGTGGAATTCTCGGGAGGGGGTAACTACAGTAAAATCCATATTGCGAGAATCAACCACTTAGGAAATGTTCAGGTTTGCTTATATGCGAATCATGATCGCACGGCAGTAATTTGGTATAATTAAAATACTGTTGTAAAAACGAACAGTTGGATTCCCCATCATTTGGCTTGTTTCATTGGGCGCTCAATTTTTCCCGAATATGGGCGGGTCGCAGAAGCATTAATTTTGAGTTATGGCGCTAAGAAAACGAATGCGTGCTTTATAAGTTGGTGCTTTATATTGGACCTGTCTCCAGTGGTGGTCTCTCTAAACTTTCTTGGTTTGACTGACTTTTTCTATTTACATTTTCAGGGTGAAACTGCCTATATCCGGGTTTGTCCTGAGAGAAGCACCAGCTATGGTTATTCGAGGTCGCGATCTAACTCAAGGAGTCGCGACTCTCCTCCATACCAAAGCCGTGGCTCCCCCCGTTATTCCTCTCCATTCAGGCCCTATTGATCCCGCTGACTGGACTTTTCTTTTACATGTGACATGAGCGCCTGATTGGAATTTACATTCCTGACCTGGTGGAGTAAAAGTGTCTGAAATTTCCTTTCCCTTTTTAAATAAAATTCTTTTTTTTAATGCATTAGTTTTTGTGGGGGAGGAGGAAGGGGGCTAAAAAGAATCGTCCATTGATTCCTGCGTTGTTGTTTGGGGGGGGGAGGGAGGGTTAGTGTTTGTTCTTTTTCATTGATGTACCTGGAGAAGTGAGAGAGGTTTTGTAGGTCTTCATTGGAAGTGATTGTTGGCGCAGCTAAATGTTTTGTTTGGAAATATATTTTTAACAATGCATTTTTTCTGGCTGTGACTTATTTTCTGCCGTGGAGACTTGGTGTTATGGACACGTGGCCTTTATTCATCTTATTATGCACACTTTAGCCTACTGGAATGTGTGCATACACAAAACATCAAGACGTTATCACAGCACGTGTAACCTATCGACCAGGAACGTTTCAAGTTACTTCATCTTTATTAGCAGTTACTCTAAGATCAGTTACTTCTTGCAGACGGAGTGGTACTCTTGCAGAGTTTACATGAGGCTGCTGTTGTCTGGTTTCTGTGTCCTTATTTCTCTAAATTGTGCAGCTTCCCCAGGATCGATTCGATTTATTGAACTCTGCATGATGTACATAGTTTTTGCAGTGGGTGTTAACAGTCTCCTTTATGCCAAGCAGGTGTTAGTCTGACCCGGGTACTTGCCATTAAAAACTTGGATTGCGTTTTCCAGTATTAAGAAAAAAAACTAAGGGTTTACACTCTAGAAGAAAGTGGAAATCAAGTGAATTGGTGCCCATATCGTTTCGTTAATGGCTAAGTGAGGTGACATGACAAATGTAAATTTCTTTTCTTGACCGAAACATTAAACTCCTTTCTTAGCACATCATTGCCTTTGTTAATCAAGGTTTTTTTATGTTGGGTTGTTGACTGCTGATCCTAACCATGTATTGGTGGTTTGCAGTGAAGGGATATAAATCGCATCTAATGCGAGAAATGGTTTTAAAGCGTGGGTCCCCCAGTACAGCGTCAGCACACAGCTGGTTTGAGCTCTGTTCTCAAACCGCTCTGGATCTAAGCAGGTGTCCAGTCCCCCACAACATTGCATGTACTTTCACTTTTTGTAGTATCGGGTATCTGCTAGTTACTCGAGCTTCAAAATCCCTGTCACAGGTTGTGGCGAAAAGACAATTTAATAGATGTTTTGTCATGTCTGCATTCATAAGAGATACCTTTAAAAAAATCTTTATTGATATTTGATTTCTTCTACTTTCCAGTGGACATTTTATATGCCGTGTATACATTTTTAGATAACGGTTATAGTTCCTTGCATAATGTAGTTAAGTATATAAATAAATGACACTAACCACCTATTGACACTTTCTATGAAATCTCTAATCTACACTGGAAAGGCTAGCTGGTTATAACCAGTTCCCAATCTGTGGTAGATGCATGATTCATTAAATTGCCATCACACCCCCTCCACGCACATTATCATTTCGTCCATTGAGTGTCCCAATCTTTCTCAGCAAACAACAGTTTGACACTTGGACATAAGTACTGCTGGCAGCAAATTCAAAAAGAACGATTGGACAGAATGCTGAACATTCATGCCACCCTCCATATAGGGATCCGGCACTAAATCCACCATTTATTTTTGCCCACCATGTAATTCCAGTTTAAGCCTAACCATATGCACACTGCTTCTCATGGGAGCAGTCCAACCCAAACTGCTGGCCAGGTCCTCCCTGGACTGGAAACAGGCATCCTGGGACTAGTTTCAAGGTATCGTCCCTCGGCAGCCAGGTTAGCTTGAATCCAGTGGCATGGTGAGCACAGGCCCATACCTCTCCCACTTAAGGACCTGGCATGCTTTTTCAGCTGGACTTTTCCCACGAGGAGCAGGGTTAAGACTGATTTGCATTGGCTGGGTCCAACCTGGGGTGGCATAGTGAGCAAAAGAACAATGGATTTCACCCAGACCTCTTGTGCTGGTGAGTGTTTGAAACGTTTCTGTACTGTCAGTCTTTTTGAGTGCTGCTGGAACAGAGCTCACTTCCAGGTCAGAGACTGTCCTCGGCATATGACTAAGATTGATCTGTATTGGAGTTTGCTTATTGAGCGAGTTGTACCCATGGCAACTGGAATTAACAAGCTGCTACACTTTTTTTTTGTTGCATAATGGTATTGTACTGCATTTGCCCCATATGCCACAATCTGCAACTTTTGCCCAAAAATAGTTACTAGCTCAGTGGGTTTGAAGATTACTAAAAATGCAGCAGCACGTGTTGCTAGGCAGTGCAAGCCTTTTTGCAAACTTTAACTAGTCACTTTTCTGTTGCTTATTGCTTTATTTAGGTGTTAAGCTGGTATTGATTACGTGCAACCAGTGCTCAGTGTTAACCAGTGTAAAAAATGACAAAGTAATGTGCAAATGTGCTGCATTATGCGGTCTTGTTCCAGTGGCCTTGGTCACACCCCTGATTGGGCACTGGGTCGCATTTTGTGGATAAATACCATGCTGTACCAGGGGGTGTCTTGTGAATAGTTTTTTGACGTGCATGATGGCCAGTTACATTTATTTTGGTTTTGTTACATTTTGTAATGAAGTGAATTAAGCGAGGTAGAGTATACCTAAACTTGGGTGCAAATGTGCATGGGTACTTTTTGTTTTAGTTTTGTTATCCATTGGTTCAATTTTTGATTGGGTGGGAGCTGTTCTGTTTTTCGTTAGTGTTCTATTGGAATATCCTGTCATCCCATGCTAAGATCTTCTCTTCCACTGCTGCTAAAGACCCCAACACCCCCCCCCACATTTAGTTATCCAAGACACTTGAAAAGTAATTCAATTTCATGTGTGCCCCTGAAACATCACGCTCTTGCAGCTGTATACATAAAATGATCACAGCTGTGTGAGGGCAAGTACTTTTATTGAGAAGGTTGCAACTTCTGCCAGATCAAAACCGACTCCTGGCTCCCAACATGTGGTTGGAGCCAAAGACCCCACCCTCCTTTCCTGGTGATTCTAAATTGTCTGGCAACAGCTGCACTGTCAAGGCTGACCACAATTATATGAAACCTGAAGAGGGATTCTGTGCATTAACGTACATGGATTTTTTTTTAGGTTTGCCTTGACTGCAACTGTCACTTGACCTTTTAACGTACCCCATGATTTCTAATTCCTTTGCTACCACAAACTACCTATCCACTCCCATTCTATCTGCTTTTAATGTTTTCCACTACCATGCAGCAATCCATTAAAGCAAGAAGTATTGGTAATTGATATTGCCAATGTTTATTTTGTTATCTTACACCTAGTCCTGTACAGTTAATTTGCAAACCCTCTTGCTGGTAGATAAATATACCTTGGTGTCGTACAATCCACAAATATTTATGGAACAGAATTATAAGTTTTCTCTGGGAAAAGTGTACCCTACCTGCTTCCATAGCAAATTAGAATCTTGGGATTTTCTGTTTTTATGGATTGTTACAAGTAAATACAGACGCAGAACAATGTTTTTTCTATTTTTAAAAGTGGGGAAATACAGGAAATAGTTCTTGAGTGAGATTCTCCATACTGTTTTTCACGAACTCCAGGTAACAGCTGAGCAGATGGATAGCATGGAGAGTTGAACAGGATGAGATTTTCATAAATACAGGCATGTTAAAATATATTTATTGTAGAACACTAATATATACCTGTAGGTGTAATCTCTTGTAATACGTGGCTGTTTAATTTGCTAAAATGGGACAGGCCTCCATGTTGGAGTGCACGTCCAACAGTTAAATGTGGCAATACACCATTATACAGCTCAATTTATTCTAAAAAAAAAAAAAAGCAAAATAAATATGGATCAATGCCAATAAAATGGCCCAAAAATAAACTGAGGTATAGTTGGAAATGTTAAATACCATAAAACTGGGAGGTCTACTTATAAACCAGTGTTCAGTTCAATTTGCTTTATTCGATTTTGGTTTAAAATCATAAAAGCGTATAGTTAAAAACAGTCATAAAAACATACATGCAATAGCACAAAGTATCTACAAGTTAAAAACTTACTCCCAGCCTGTGGGAGTTATTTCCTTATTGATTACGTGCTTTTCACAGGATTAGCATTCACAGTTCTATCATTACATCAGATTGTCCCTTACTAGAAGCAAATTGATAGAACTTTCCATGCTTATAGATATTGTACATTGGTTAGAGTCGATTATAAGCGGAAAAGCTACTACCATTCAATACACAGACTCTTCTACCCATCGAATAATTATACCCTGCCTCTGTTGTATGACGCACTGGGGTAAAAGTCATGTAAATCCCAGGTGGATGTAGGGCCGTCTCCTTCTTGGGGCTGCCAGGTTTGCAGCTACGGGACAATGTCTGTTCCTGAATTTAACTAGCAGATCACCAGGAATGTCTTTTGGGAGAGAACCTAACCAGCCCACCCTTCTAACACTCAATATTCTTCCATTAAGGTCGGTTGGCAGGGGTCTATTTTTTGTTAACCAAAACATAACCCTGTTTAGTAGGACTTCTTGTCTTTCCACTTTTCCATATGTGAGTGCTGGTACTCCCGAAAGGACACAAATGGGGCGGCCTCCGGTGGTAGGTGTATATAAGGTGCTTTATTAAGCTCTGCTCTAGGAGCAGTATACTGTGCCAATACGGGTTTAGAAGGGACCTTCGGAGCATTTGGGGCGGCTAGTGGCTGAATTTGGACATTAATGTTTTGTGTAGTTAACGTGGGCACTTCGGAGGCAGCAGGTGGCTGAGAGCGGTTGGATGTTACAAAGTTTTTAGTGGGTGGCAAGTTGGCCTTGATCATTTCTTCTAATCGTGTCAGCCTATCCCCTAGAATGTTTAATTTTTCCACCAACGGCGATGTGATCGATTTGACCAGTAGTTCAATCTGGGACAGTAAAGCCAACTGGGAGGGAGGTACTAGGTGGTTTAATTCTTCTGCATCCTCTGAGGTTGAGGGGGAATTAGTGGTGGACAATGAGGGGCTTACGCACAGTTTTTGTAGCTTTGTGTGATTCCCATTGTGTTTATCTCCGACGTGCTTTGCTTCCTTTTAACGGACATGACCTGAGGGAGTGCTATGCTTTGGGTGGTAACTTTTTTTAGGTAATGGGGGGGGGGGGGGGGTGTTCTAGCGGGCAGTCGGAAGGGGATAATGTACTGATGCTATTTGCAGGACAGGGTAGAGCACTATTTTGTTCGATTCTCGGTTCCACTGGAACATACCTAGTTTTACACAGAATATTTAGTTCCTCTTCCAGTGAGCGGCTTTGCGCAATACCGGCTGTTAGTGAAAAAGAATCTTGGCTGAGTATGCTATCTACGGACTGGCGAGAATCATTTTCATCTGTTTCTCTAGGAATGGGCAGTATTATCCCATTTGGTTGGTGGACTTGTGTCCCATGGCACAAACCCCTCTGAGGGATGGCTTTTCTATTAACCCCCATACGAGTCATAATGTGGCTTGGTTATGGCTTAGATGTATATGGGTAATACCAAGCAGCAACACGGTCAGTTAAAGTCCATTAATAAAGTCAAATGTTAGTTAGACAACAAAATATGGAGTCCAAGCCTCGTTACCTCTTGTGAAAAAGCCAGGGGGGGGGGGTGTCCGTCCCGGCTGGTCCCGCGCACGTCCTGCGACGCGGAGGAAGCAACTCCAGTTAAGTAGCGCCTCCGGGCGCGATGTGGGTGGGAACCAGGAAGTCTTCGCTGGGTGCTGTAGTCCCTGGCCGCGGTGATCTGGAATGCGGCGGTGGGGTAACCTGCAGCATTAGCCCCCCAGGAGCGTCCAGTCAGGTCAGCGGGGCAGAGAGTGAGTGTCCGCACCTTGGGCTGGGTGAAAATGCCCCCATAATTATTTATTCCCAAAGCCACTGAAATAATGTAACTGGGAAGTCCAAATTATGTGGAAAGAAAGGGCAAAATGTGTCAATGTGATATTTTTTTGATAAATAATTAATTACTTAGCTTTTTTATTTTTTATGTGCACTTTATACCTCCTGTCTGTGCAAAGAACACTTAAGTTTAAAACCAAAACTTGACAAATGACCATGTAATCTTTGTGTCTTGCCTTCCACTGCATGCTGACAAATGTTGCAATGTTTAAGTAACTTGATCTGGAAGCAAATTTGCGGATTATGTAGCAGATGCAGAATTGTGGTAAATACTGAAAAATAGCAACAGAACTGCACAATGTGAGTAACTGCTTACTCAGCAAGTGCTAATTCGTGTGTATATATAAAGTTCAGACCGCCAGTTCCGGTATGGAGCATTCATGTTTGCTTAGGTCAAAGGACATCCCTGTCTAAGAAGGCATCATCACTGCACCTCAGCCTAGAAGGGTGTTTAGAGGGCTAATTCCACAATAGAATTTTTTTTTACTTTTGAGTAAAATCATCAAATTCATTGCAAGGGTGGGCTATATGATTCTTTGAACTGGGTGTGAGTGGTTGGAGGCTAAGTGAACTTGCAAACGCACAGATTTTTGCCCGAGCAAAGCTATACATGCATATTTGCTCATGCTAAAATGCAGTTTACAAATATTTACTATTTCTTGTCCTACTTCTGTAAGTTCTTGGGAGTTCACAAAAGCCGCATAGCTGCACTTAATGCAAGGACGCATATCAATGGTGCACTTTTGAGACTTTATTTAATAATTGTGCCCCAAATTTGGTCTGGTGTTAACGTGACCTTTTGTGTTTAAGAAAGTTCTCTCTCGGTTCGCTTCACTGAGTGACCGCATTGTGCTGTCGGCACAAAGTAGTTTTGTTCAGTGCCAGTAACTACTATGACAGTGTGCTTTTTGAGACCAAAATAACATTTTTGCTATTGCCAATGTTTTTAATGTTATCTTGAGGACCCGGCGGCTTCTACACAATAAGGTTTTACAAAAACCATGCCAAAGCAAGTCACACATTGATAGAACTTGAGTTGACAAATTTCAGACATAATTGCTTTGCCAGTGCTTGTTTCTTTTTGCTTCTCAATCTTATTGAAACTGGTTACACTGATTTTCCATTATGAATATTTTTAGGAAATATTAGCATGCATCGATACGTTACTATATGGTGCCGCAAACGAATGGTACCTTAAATTTTACAAAAGTTTAGCAAAATGTTTTTGCCTGCTTTCAACTTATTATGAATATTTTATTTAGAAGGCCAAGAATCATCAATCTTGCTTTCAAGCTTCTGCAAATATATGCATCACATCAGCATTTTTATACTGGACCACTGTCAGTAGTGCAGTTGGAGCTTACAACATTAACTTCCATCCTAATTTGAGCGTTGAATAAAAGTTTGAACAGCATCAATAGATTGGAAAAAATATTACCGTAACTGCAGACACTGCCCTTCCCTGATCCATAATGTGGTAATGCAAACTGGCAGCCAAAGAGTTTGTGCTATAAGGGGTTGGGCCTACTTGTCCCAAGGACTAAATACACAAACTTGTTGCCCTTGACCCCAAACAATATGTCCTGGGCACCGGGAGCACTACAGCTGCTAAAGTGGAAAAGAGTGTCTTGACGTCAGTGATCACCTTTGGAGTCACCCAATCTTAGCTTCCAGTCTCCTGAGTTATGGCATTTCCAGCTCCAGTCTTTACCGGCTATTTGCTCTGTATTTTGTATTCTCTGTCCTTTGGGTCATAGTTTTTATGCTGAAAACACGACGTGGTGAAAATTTGAAGTGGGGGAAGAAATGAATGGGGTAAACGGGTACAGAAGAGGTGTAGTCGTTCCTGTAAGAATTAAAGTAGGCCAGGGACTCTTCTTTTTGATGTCTCTTGGTGCAGCTGGAATCACTTTGAGGGAATTGTTCAACATCTATTAATGTATTTTTTCTTCCATTTTAACAGTAAATCGTTAGTTTGCGTAGTCGAAGTACATAAAATATTACAAAATTCTAAAGACAGACAATATTTTTAGAATTCAACATAAAATGTTCTTTATATACATAAAATGTAGGCTTATTCTGCTACTGCAGCCAGAGATTCAGTATTAACTAATAATTCTAAGGCTGCTAGACATTCATATGCATAGTTTTACAAATAAATGCCATAGATAGTTTGCCATTTAGAGTGATAGGGGATTTCACATTCATTTGGCAAGTAAATCTTTCGTTACCTTTTTATTTTTTTTCTTGGAGGTCGTTTTCTGCCATCTGGGAGTTTATCTTTGGAAAAATTTTAAATTGCCTGTAATTTGGAACCTGACATCCGCATTACATAATTAGGACTCCACAACCTCCCCAAAAATTCTTGAATTAAGGGCACTCAGTTCTTTGAGGACCGTTAAGCATTATCTGCTGTACTTCTCATCCTATGGAACACTTCTTTTACATATTTTGAGGGGACTCTGCCCCAAACGTAATGGAGTAATTGCACCTTCAAACTGGCTCTCATGACTTTCTAAGAGGCCCTTTGACTTAAAAAAATGTTTTTTCCATATACACCAGCACACAGATTTGATTATTTACTTTCGTATTCTTTCAGATCCCCCATAACTCTATAGTGATAAAGCCTTTTTAAAAAAAAATTGTATTCAATATTTTTTCTTTTTTAGTTGAACACTGAATTAAACATTTAATCAGTTCAAGTTAATGTTATGTTACATCTATAAAGCGCTCAGCTACTGAAGAGTATCCCGGCGCTCGCTTCCGAAATCTAAAAGCAGCATAAGAGCAGATTTAAAAGAACAACGTTTTTTTTAAAAAAACATCAGAGGATCTTAAATGTTCCGCAGGGCCAAAGGCAAGTTATTCTATGCCAGCCCCGTGCGGCGCAAAAAATAATTGCCTCCCAGGCGGTGACTCTTGAAACGGGGAGTCTGTAGATCTACTCTACATAATGTGACATTTATTTTTTATTTAGTTGAGTTTTATATAGTGCTGGCTATGCTTTGCTGACTGAAGGACAGGACGCTTCCCATGCCTGAAGTCACTGATCCCCTTCAGAACGGAGCACAAGCATCCCTTCCCCCGGTGAAGCTTATGTGGGTCTCGTCAGTGGCACAGAACCCCAGGCGGAGCTTCCGTAGTTAAAAGCATGCCATTGCTCGGTGTGTGGCATCACAACCCTGTGCACTGAGGGAGTGCAGCTTCCCTGGTTTTTGCTCACGGAGCCTTTACCCAGTAGCTCTGGCTCCCTTCATATTAGTAGTTCCTCTTGCTGTCCTCGTGGCCATGTCACATTTCCCACCCACTGTATTGTTATGTGCATTGTATGGACTTGTAGAATATGAAGT
Source organism: Lissotriton vulgaris (assembly GCF_964263255.1). NCBI lineage: Eukaryota > Metazoa > Chordata > Amphibia > Caudata > Salamandridae > Lissotriton > Lissotriton vulgaris. The sequence goes on from NC_141699.1 coordinate 117,565,528, forward strand.
GCAAAGCACTCTGACATTGGTGCGTTCGGCCCCACTGGTAGTAACTGGTTAAAAATGAGATGTTGCAGAGGTTTTTGAATAGTTGCAGTCGCACATTAACATACCTACTTTTGAAACCGTTTATTTTATTAAAAAGTGCTGTGTTGTAAAGTTATGAGTGGTAAGGGCCAGCATGGAAACAAGAACAAGCATTGGCATAGCCAATAGCTCTTGCTTTTGGGACCTTTAAAGTATCTAGTTCTGCAGCACAGTATCCCTGGTGGAACAACATCAACTGTTGCATGGCTAAACACTTATATGGTCCCAAAGGTGAGACCTATTTGACTATACCAATGCTTGTTTAATTTCTTATTGTTCATGCTGCACTGCCTAGTTACAGAGTATATCGTGTCTGCACCTTCCAGTATACTGCATAATTGGAGTTTCCCTGTTTAATTTTGGCCTACTCCAAGTGCAGAGGTGCCTGTATTTTGTATGTTTTATCTATAGGAGTACCTCAAACACATTCCTGTGTAAACCATAGGTAATGCTCTGGCGTCATTGTGACCTTTGGGCTGTGAAAACTCACATTTGTGTCCTTGTATTGCCAAATGTGGCTGCTTAACTTGCCATGTGCAATCCTGCTATCCGATTCCATCACTGACTGTTCTGGTGTCCTGTAAGTTATGTTTTGTCTTTTAGTACAATTTTGCACTATGCTGCTGTCTGTAGGCCAACTGAAGCATGTCCCTTTAAAATGGAATGCCTATTACTAGTGACTACCATGACCAACGTAAGAGGTTTGGTGGCTGTGGTTTTATTTTTTTTGCTTCCACCTGGAGTGCAGAAATTAGTTGGTTTGGACACCAACACAACATACAATTATGTAATGCATTTAAAATGGTAACCTTATAAAACGTCATGACATGCTGCAGCACAAGTTTAAAACTAGCAGTTTATTGTAAAGATGTATTCATTTAGTAGTGGTTAAAAAAAATCCTATTGAAATTTCCACACTGCATATTTGTGAAAACTATGTCTAGACCAGAGGTCTTCAAACTTTTTTACTCTGAGCCCCCCCCACCCCCCCCCCCCCCCCCCCTCTCCCTCCCTCCCTAAGCAAAATGTTTTGAGGTCGGGCCGCCTTCCAAAACTTCATGGCAAGGATTGGGGGAGCGGGATGGACATGGCTGCGTGCAGGGAGCGGGGCTTATGAGATGATTTCAGGAATACTTTTTCTATAGCTTATGAACCACACCAAATATGAAACTTCTAAAACGGCAAATGCATCAAACAAAAACAGATATCCCAAACAAACTGCTCCCCATAATTGGTGTGTTGTGAGCCCCTCACACTCTATGACCCCAATCAACTATACTTGCTGCACTAATGATAACTGCAGTCCTGAGTAGCACTCTACCTCCCTCCTCTGCCTCTTTTACCTCTTCCCCACCATGATGGAGCATCACCACGGTCCTATGGTTGAAAGGACAATACGCTCGGATGCCCCTTTTTTAGAGGTAGAAAGTCATAATTGTGATGCAGTGGGCCCCCCAAATTCCTGGGCCTAAGTCCTTCTGCATCTACTCCTTTATGATAACCAGCAGTGGCCACTTACACACTTGGCAGCAGTACCAGCTTCACTAATGTCCCTTTAAAAAAAAAAACTTAATTGCCCCCTTATTTGGCGCAATTTGCATAGAGTGCTCACTATTCTGGGCCTTCTCTTTGACAATATCTATGAATCTCGATCCTTTCCTCTGTCTCCTAGACCATTTCTGTGAGGCCCCAAGGATCGAGAGGATTAGGGCTCTGCATCTGGATGCAACCCTACTGGCCTTCTACCAGCCACCCCATGGACTCCGCTTTCACACAAAAAACTTCCCCTGAATGGTTAATACTGACTGACATGCCTGTGCCTGAAATTGAAGTGGGTGGTGGTAGTGCAGAAAGTTAAAAAAGAAACTCTCCTTCTTACCAGCCATTAATTGAGTCACTTAAAGCCAGGGCCACTGGAATTGAGTTTCTGCAGCAGCAGCGCTTTCCACAGAATTATCAGTTTACTGCATTTGCTACATAATCTCCAGATTTCAATGACATAAAAGTTGATTCTAGCTCAAACGGAACAAAAGTTACTTAAAGCGTGACCCAAGTGTTCTGAAGCAGTGGAAGGCCCTTTGCAAAGACTGTAAATCTTGTAGTTGCTTACTGCTGTATTTGGGTGTTAAACTGGTACTAATGAGGTGAAATATTTCCCTTGACAGCGTTACCGTGAGTTAGAATATTGAAGTAATGCTAACTACAAAATGTGGCACACTGTGCCGCATAATTTACCTTTTCTTGCTGGATAATTTAGTCAAACCTGCCGCATAATTGTGTTCTCTTCTGCTGAATATTTCCAGTGGGTCTGCTTAAAGCCTTATGGTGGCAAAGATCTATTCTTTTTAAGATGTAATGTAACTGAGTTATCAGCTGGGATCTGGAATAGTGGAGACACTTACAAAAATGTCTGCATTAGATACAGTTTGATTACTTACTACTAAAGTATATTTTGTAAGAACTTGTTTTATCTCAATCACCGCATCAATTTGCAGCAGTCTAGCTTAGAGTATGTAAATACTGTTTTAAAATAATGACTTGCATATTCACAGTGCTTTCTGCCACAGGCTGGGACTTCTTAGCACTATAAACAGCTATTGGAATTATGCGGCAGGCGAAGGCCAAATTATGCAGCATGGTTGACTAAATTGTTTCTAGCCTAGGGTGGTTCTGAACATTCACTAAGATGAATAAAATAAATAGTGCACATAGACCAATAAAAAGTATGAAACTTTTTGGGGGGGAAACTTTAAAAACAAGGATGGATTTTATTGAACTGGTCCGTTTCTCCCAGACTATTTTTGCATACAATTTGGAACACAGATTTGAAAAGAGAAGGTATACCTATAAAGAAGGCCTTATTAAATTCCTTGTTCAGAGATTAGGATTAAGGCATCAAGGTCACTTAGAGTAGGCACGTTAACGTGCTTGTACTGGCATGTTCGCCCCTTTAGGTTCATTGCCTGGTGCTCTGATGCAGGTTTTACCCATAACACTTTCTGGTCATGGTGGCACTCCTGATTAAAATTTGAGACAACAATACAGATATCAATAAAAGGCTAGTAAGTGCAGATAATTGAAACCTCTATATAAGTACCTGGGGTGTTCACACACGCCCACCGTGACTCGGCCGTCATGAGCATGGATGAGGATAAAGAGCAAGGGCCTTACACATTCCGAGGGGTGTCATGCTTCATCATTGGGCAGCTCCTCGGGCTGGTGTTGCATTGTCCAACGGGCCCCGCGGGGACTCTTTGCTAGAGGTCTTGGTTTTGCCGTCGTGCAGCTAGATGGTTTATGTGAGGGCGACCAATGTGAAGTGAGTAGAAGTGGGATTAGGTGACTGATTTAAAAATGGCTCCTGGATTCTCCAAATGAAGTTTATTAGAGGAGTACCTGGACCACGAATATAAGATGTAGGAGAGTAGGGTCTGCAATCCTATGATCACCCAGATTTTTTGCTTTTGTTTCACTGGTTTACGACTTTCTCTGGCTGTGGGCCTGCCAATCAGACCCACAGCCTAGCTGTTCTCTCACTAAATTGACATGTGTACCTTAGGTGCATTATCCAATTGGAACTGGGCCACCTTATCAGACCCTGTAACTCAGGGCATAGGTGTACCCAGGGCCTACCAGGGGCTGGAGCATGTATTATGCCACCCCTGGATGGCCATCTAAATCTGACACAACTGGCTGCACGACAGCTGGGGCAAGGTAGTGTAATCACCCCTTGCTTTAGATATAGTATACCTATATCTAACCCTAACAAGCATTGGAAATGCAATAGGTCTCGCACCATTAGAGGTAGTGCTTTTAGAATTGTTTATGGGTTTTTTTTTGTAAATGTTTAGCATTTTTGTTTCCTGTAGCCAATGCTAAAGAATTACAAATAAAAAAAGCCATAAACATTTCTAAAAGCGCTAACTGAAATGGTCTGAGACCTATTGCACTGTGTGAGGTTGAGGGTGAGTGAGGGTGAGGGGTTGAGGGTGAGTGAGGGGTTGAGGGTGGGTGAGGGTTTGAGGGTGAGGTGTTGAGGGTGAGTGAGGGCGAGTGAGGTGTTGAGGGTGAGTTAGGGTGAGGGGTTGAGGGTGAGTGAGGGTGAGTGAGGGTGAGTGAGGGGTTGAGGGTGAAGGTTTGAGGGTGAGGGGTTGAGGGTGAGGGGGAGTAGTTGTGAGGGTGAGTGAGGGGTTGAGGGTGAAGGTTTGAGGGTGAGGGGTTGAGGGTGAGGAGTTGAGGGTGAGTGAGTGTGAGGGGTTGAGGGGGAGTGAGGCTGAGGTGTTGAGGGTGAGTGAGAGGTTGAGGGTGGAGGGTGAGGGGTTGAGGGTGAGTGAGGGGGTGAGGGTTAGGGGGTGATTGTTGGGGGTGTGAGCGTTAGGGGGTGTGAGCGTTAGGGGGTGTGAGTGTTAGGCGGTGTGCGGGTTAGGGGGTGTGAGGGTGAGTGTGAGTGAGGGGGTGTGAGGCTTCGGGTGTGTGACGTTGGGTGAGTGTGTGTGAGGGTGAGTGAGGGTGTGAGAGGTGTTGTTATGCAGAGGGTGTGTGACGGTGTGTGAGGGTGAGTGTGAGTCATTGTGAGCTGTTGAGGGTGAGTGAGTTAGGGTGAGGCGTTGAGGGTGAGTGAGGGTGTGGTGTTGAGGGTGAGTGAGAGTGAGGGTGAGTGAGGGGTTGAGGGTGAGTGAGGGTGAGGGTGAGTGAGGGGTTGAGGTTGAGTGAGGGTGAGTGAGGGTTGAGGGAGGTGGCAACAGGAGATCGCCAATGCGCATTTTAAAATGTTGGTGTTGTGCGAGCGCGCGTGCATATATCCTGTCCTGCATGTGCGTAGACAGGGAGGCAGGGGCAGTGTGGCATTGCTCCTTGGACAGTTAGCATAAATTGTAGGAGGGTTCTGAAATACGGGGTTTAGGGGCAGATGAGGGATGGAGGGATGTTGTTAGCTTACACTGCCTTTGCTCGCGCAGCATGTTGTTGATAGCATGGCACTATTGGGGGGGTTGCTTGTCGGCGTTCGAAGTTTGCAGTTAGAGTACTAGAGTGTTGGTGGCTCAACAAAGATGAGGTTGTTAAAAAGTGAGATACACTTTAGAAGAGGAACATGGAGTACAAGGGAGGGGGGGATGTAGAAGAGTCTTATAGCAGTTGTATGTTAAAAGAGATGGAGGGTTGATTTTGTAGAAGTTCGTGTATTTGGGAGTATGGTATTGGAGAGTAGGTGCTTGAACCGGATGTTTTGGTACTTGTGTACGTTTTTGGCTCTGCCACTGTAGTTATAGTACTGTACAGCGAGTTCTGCCGTTTGGTGTGTGCTTTAACTGTTGGGAACTGAGATACATCTTAAAAGCGAAAGATGTTGGGCATGGAAGAAGTTTACGGAAGACTTTGAAAAGTAATGCAAGTGAAAAGGAATAGAGAGAGGTTTATCATGGTTGGTGAATTTAGAAACGCACTGTTAGACAATGAACATTTTTATCAGATGTTTTTTCCCCTTGGAAGTTTTAGCGTTGGCCCTGGGTTTTTTGTGTCGTACAGCAAGTTCGCACCTTTTGTGATTTGCTTGGAAAGGCATTCATTATAGAGTGCCTTTGCTTGCACAGATAATTGAGACTGAGGGCCTTTTTTCAAAATGCTGGTTGTGCTGTTTATGCAATGCGTGAGTAGTTTGTTTAAAACTGTAAAATACGATTGTGCTCTTTTTGTGCACCATGTATGAGGCAATCTTTACACAATACGCTAATAAAGTATACTAGTTGCATGTTAAAAATTAATATTTTTGCCTTTGATGCTTTGCTTTAGTGCGGCCACAGGAATCAGAAGCAATATGGTGTTGACTGCTACAAGACGCTGATAAAGTATTTTAGGTTGCATGTTTAGCTTTAGTGTTTTTGCCTTTGGTGCTTTGTTTGAGTGGGGCCTGGAGAATTAGGAGCAATATGGTATTGACAGCGATGATGATGGCCACAAAGGTCGTAAAAAAAAGGGATTTAAAATAATTACTGGACATTGCCGATGACCGGGTAGACTGCGTATGACGAATTGTAGATGCTGCTATGAAAGTTGGAGAAAAATAAAAGAAAGCACACTTCCATTCCTTTGCATGGCAATGCTCTGTGCACGCGTTCCTTACTGAAGGCACGGCGCCAGAAAGACGCCACTTATTTACTCTCCTGACAGTGGGTTAAGGAAAACACCAATAAAGGAGGATTTGCAGTGCACGCTGTTAAAGCACAGTTCCATTTCTCATGTGCCTGTTAGTAAAGATCACAAATAAAGCCGCATTTCAAACGCACGCTGTTAAAGCACACTTCCATTTCTTGTGTTAGGTTGCATGTTTAGCTTTAGTGTTTTTGCCTTTGGTGCTTTGTTTGAGTGGGGCCTGGAGAATTAGGAGCAATATGGTATTGACAGCGATGATGATGGCCACAAAGGTCGTAAAAAAAGGGAATTAAAATAATTACTGGACATTGCCGATGACCGGGTAGACTGTGTATGACGAATTGTAGATGCTGCTATGAAAGTTAGAGAAAAAAAAAAGAAAGCACACTTCCATTCCTTTGCATGGCAATGCTCTGTGCACGCGTTCCTTACTGAAGGCACGGCGCCAGAAAGACGCCACTTATTTACTCTCCTGACAGTGGGTTAAGGAAAACACCAATAAAGGAGGATTTGCAGTGCACGCTGTTAAAGCACAGTTCCATTTCTCATGTGCCTGTTAGTAAAGAACACAAATAAAGCCGCATTTCAAACGCACGCTGTTAAAGCACACTTCCATTTCTTGTGTGCTTGTTACTGAAGCTCTGGCGGCAGCGCAGTGGCACTTATTTCCTTTCCTGAAAGTACAAGGCATAAATCTTGCAGTAAGTGGTACAAAAATACGAAACGATTGCATGCGAGTGCAAGTGAAGTAGTGTGGCTCACTGGTTAGAGGCGGCAGACCCGAGAGCAGAGGACGGCCCGGGACCAGGGTTCGATTCCCGGCGCGGCAGGTTTCTGGACCAGGGTCAGCGGACTCGATAATTCTCTCGCCTCGGTGCCCACTCTGATCAGCGATCACACTCGGCAACTCTGGGCATTAGCTTGCCTCATCTTCACTAACGGCCCCACCAGACCGCCGGGGATGCCTGGTCACACCCTGGAGATACCCATTAAGGGACCATCTCTCAGGGAAGCCAGGAAGGGTTTCGCAGCGGTCGAAGCGCCTTGGGACCCTACGGGTATGTAGTGCGCTATATAAATGCCAATACATTTACATGCGACATGGCAAGGTACAGACGGCTGAGGGAACAGACGGCGAACAGACGGCGGGCAGGGGAGGGGGCGGAGCGGGGAGGGGGTGTGAAAGCAGCAGGGGCCTGGAGTGCGGCTGAGGGAATCTATGTGCACGCGCTTTTAAGCTCCATGCGCATTGAGCTTAAAAGTCACGGGCACTGCAAGGAATCGCCACAATTCCTTGCAAGTTGGATAAAGAGTGGATAAGCCCCCATAGTCTCGCTTGCTCGATGCGCATCGACAGGCGAGACCTAAAAATGGACACACAGATTCCTATCAGTCACTCCTATGGCAGGCCTTGACAATCCTGAAGGCAGAGTGCATGGAATCGTGTGAAATGGTGCTCTGGCATGAGCTGAGCCTGTCTGCAGCTTGCGGAACCAAGTCCTAATAGCTGTTCCATGATGACGCATACCATATACTCTTAAGTGCATTATAATCCTCGCGGTTAAATGCTATCTTTGGTATTGCTTTATCAAAACATGTCGTGTAAGGTGTCATACGAATTGGAATACTAACCCCTCGCCAATTCTGGCGACGGGGTTAGCATTCCACCCTTCTAGAGGGACATGACATGTATGTAACTGTGAACCCCGGTTAAAGTTAACTGAAGCCTCAGCTCCACAAAATGGATGCTGCCACCACAGACACGAGTCTGACCTCCTGCTGCTGGGAGTCCTTCCAGCGAGGAGAGCTTGGACAAAGGGTTTCATGTCAGGGGCGGTGCTAGCACCATCCCAGACAGGGTTTTGTGTATCCTGGGTAGGCAGGGCTTTACAGGAAGGTGACTGCAAGTGGCACCCCGGTGCTCACTACGCATCTGCCGGTTAGAACCAGTTCCAGGGGCACACCAGCCCCTGGCCTGGGGAAAGTCCGGCATGGGAGAGGGGTGTAACCACCTCCCTTCCTGGTCCCACCCCTAGGGCAGGACCTAGTCACGTACCCACCCCTTTCTTTAGGATAAAGGCAGGAGCGGGGACCCTTCCAGATTAGATCATCTTTGAATCAAGAAACTACTTTCTACGAAAGGAACTCTCGACTTCTTCTCAAGATTTCTCCCTTGTGGCTAAGGAGTAGTCACCCTGCATCCGCAGGCACCACCTAAGAACTCTGCGGTTTGCTGCACGTCCTTCCTCAGGAATCCGACCGACCAGCACGACGAGACCCGGCTTCCCTGGCACCTCTGACCTCTACAGCTAAGCTGAGAACCGTAGGTGCGACGAGACCTCGAGGGACCGGCCATCATCAGAACTGCACAACTTCTATCCAGCACGACCGCCAAGGGATCCTCTGGTGAGTGCTTTGGGGCCCGAGAAGCCCTGACCCTGAGCAGCTTCAGCACCGAAGTCCAGCCTCCCAGCATCTCCACGATCTGCGTGGGGCCCTTCTGCTTTTTGCTGCTTGCCGCGTTGTTTGGCTACTAGCCCGCTGGCTTGTGGCCTTCTTAACGACGCCAGACGACATCACTGTATGTGTAAATGTATGTATTAGCATTTATATAGCGCACTACATACCCGTAGGGTCCCAAGGCGCTTCGACCGCTGCGAAACCCTTCCTGGCTTCCCTGAGAGATGGTCCCTTAATGGGTATCTCCAGGGTGAGACCAGGCATCCCCGGCGGTCTGGTGGGGCCGTTAGTGAAGATGAGGCAAGCTAATGCCCAGAGTTCCCGAGTGTGATCACTGATCAGAGTGGGCACCGAGGCGAGAGAATTATCGAGTCCGCTGACCCTGGTCCAGAAACCTGCCGCGCCGGGAATCGAACCCTGGTCCCGGGCCGTCCTCTGCTCTCGGGTCTGCCGCCTCTAACCAGTGAGCCACACTACTTCACTGCTGCTGGTCTGGTTGCTCCAGACTGGCCGTTGCTCCCTTCCAAAAGAGGAGCACCCCGGACCCTCCTGGTCCACCCCAGACGCCATTTTAGGTCCACCGCGTGGGCTTGAATTTGCCAAGACTTGTTGCCCCAATCCTGGGTCCAGCGACGTCGATGGCATCATCCATCGTGGGACAGCTCGCACCTCCATCCTGGTCGCCGACAACGCCTCCTGGTCCGTGAGACTGCAGAGCCCAGCGTCGCCCACTCACCTAGTCGAGGTGACTACCATCCGGTGCCCTCCTGGTGCCACCTGACTACTGGCTAGTAGTCACGAACTTGGTCCCCTCTGCTTTCAGGTGTCATCCACCTTCGATCCAGGCTTGGATCACTCGAACAATCTTCACTGGTCGCCTGCCAGCAACTTCTTTCTTCAGGCTCCTGGTTCGTCTACAAGGATTCCCGACGTCTTTTGAGACCTATGCAGCTGCAGCCCCTGGGCTAGGTAACTTCGGCATTTCGGTGCCCCAGCATAGCCTCACTATCCAAGGGTCAGGATCCACTGTCGTTTTCGATCTACCTTATCGGGTTCGCCCGAGAACACTAACTTTGTCTTTACTAGCTCCCATAGACTTTGCCCCGCATCCCGCGTGAGAGTGCACACTGCACCCGAGTCCCCTAGGCCTCCTACTAGTAATCTGAAGGTTCAGTAACGTAGTCCTAGCGATTCCAAAGCCTATTAGTACAGTACTTACCTGCTAGTAATTTCGCATTCCACTTTCAGAGTATATGGTTTTTCGTGCCCCTCGGGCATTTGTGTAAGTTGTGCAACTTGAAGTATTTTCATAAGAGTTTTGTTGTGTGCTTAGTACCCTGTCCTCATAAAGAGTACAGGGCTGTTGTGATCTAAATAAATACACTGTTTATTTTCATAACACTTGTGTGGTTTCCTTTCACTTGGTGTTCAAGGGGTATATGTGATGGTATAACAGCTGGCTTAACACGCCCTCTAGAGTTTAGTCCGAAGACTGCTCGTATCCACGCTACTAGGATAGCTGGTCTATAAGGTTGACTTACAACCAATCACCATAAGGGTTGTTTGGACTGATACAAAGTGCTCACTAGAATAGTGAACATTATATATCAGGCCAACTTCTCACATTGGTGAGCAGCGGTTGGGATTTGAGCTTGCTGTTGTTTTACCACACGTATCCTAAGAATATCTTGTGAAAGATCACATAAGTACTTCAGGTACATATAACTTAGCTTAGAATACTCTGAGTTCTACTGAACCAGCTGTTGTAGCTCCTCAAGGCTTAGCACACCTTGGCTACAACTCTTAGCAAGGGATCAGTAGGCAAACATATAGTGTAGGTAGGTGCATCACTTACACCACACTAGAATCAGCATGTCAGACAAAGGAGGAAACTCTGAGTCTCCCCTTGTGTCAGTGGACCCTCCACAGGTCGCTTCCAGATATGCTGCTCTTAGCTTCCAGGAGATGAGACAAGTGTGTACCTCCAGGAAGCTAAAACAGGGTTCTAACCCTACAATTCCTTTTCTGATTGGTCTCTTAGAGACTTATGATGCTAGGAGGGCTGGTAACACAGAACCTTCTCATCCAGATGGGAACATGCCTCCCCTAGAGGGAACCTTAGGTGACCCTGACCTTATCCATCTCTCTGCAGAAGGTGAAGAGGAGGATGAGGATCTAGAGCCATCTGAGGATGAGGCAGACAAAGGTCCAGAAGTAGTTAGCCAGCTAACTAGGGACAACTTAAGCAGGCACGAGAATGGTACTAGGAGATCCCTGGGGCCCCTCTCAGGCCAGCTTAACATTGGGAATGGACGAGTTAGGTCTCTATCAAGAGGCTCTAACAGATCCATTCGAACCAATGGCTCTCAGGCCTCTTCTCACTGAGGGATGACATCCCCTCAGAGGAGAGTATATGAAGCCAAAGTAAGGGCAGTCAATCTGAGGATTGAAAGGGAAGAACTTGCCCTGGCCAAAGAGAGACTTGCCTTTGCTAGAGAGCAAGAATTGAGTGGGACAAATCCCACTGGTGGCAGCATTCTCCCAAGGGAAAACAGGAGTTTAGACACTAGACACCTGAGTAAGATAGTGCCCCCCTTTAAACAAGGGGATGATATCCACAAATGGATTACTGCTTTGGAGAGGGCCTGCACTGTACAGTTTGCCCCCCAGAGTCAGTGGGCAGCTATCTTGTGGCTCTCCTTTGAAGGTAAAGGTAGAGATAAGCTCCTCACTACTAGAGTTGAGGATGCTAACAATTACCAAGTCCTGAAGAATACACTGATTGATGGATTTGGCCTAACCACTGAGCAGTACAGGTTGCTGTTCAGGGATACCCAGAAAACTCAGTCTCAGGATCTGATTTTGTAGATTGTGCCACTAAGGCTTTGGAGGGCTGGTTGCTGGGCAGTAAGGTTACTGATTACACCGGATTGTATAATCTGATCATGAGGGAACAGATTTTAAACAATTGTCAGAACCAGTTGTTGCATCAGCATCTTGTTGACTCAGATCTGACCTCTCCCCAAGAATTGGGAAAGAAGGCAGACAGATGGGTCAGAACAAGAGTTAAGCAAAACCAGGGCCAGAACCAGGGTGGTCAGAAGAAAGCAGACCAGAAGGGTAAAGATTCTAAAGGTGAACAAAATGACCAGAAGTCTTCGACAGGTCCCCAACAACCCAAAGAGGGTGGGGGTCAGGCTTCCCAGAAAAAGAAGAATCAAGAAGGCCAGTCAAAAAGGTGGTGCCAGTATTGTAAAAGTAAAACTCACTGGTTTAGTGAGTGCACCAAGAAAGGAGGGCAGACTCCTACTACTGCAGCCCCCAAAGCACCTGTGCCCCCTAGTACAGCCAGCAGTAGTAGTGCACCTCCCAAGGGTTTAGTTGGGTTAACCTTGGGTTCTGAGGGGTATGACAACTTAGTTGGCACACTCACTCAGGCTGTCCTTGTCTGTACAGGGGATGTGGATATATCCCCTGATGTCAGTCCCAATACTTTGGGCAAATACAGACAGACCTTTTATCAATGGCAAAATGGCTCAGGCCTATAGGGACACTTGTGCCAGTGTCACAATGGTCTCAAAAAACAACGGAGAGTTTGCTCTACATCAGTTAGGCTGAGCATTTAAACGTAATATACCAAAAGATATGCCAGAACTGAGATATTGATTTAACCTGAAGGTTTTGTTCATAAGTTAGAAAAACAGATTCCAACCTACGCTGTTGCTAGTTAATAGCAATTTATTCAATTATTTTCAAAAGGGAATTTTTAAACAATTTAATACATTTTTTACAACACTACACCAATATTTATACAGCACTCATTCACCTAGTCATCCATATCACAAGCATACAAAATCAGGCATCCATATGTACACAGAATTTCAGAATGATCACAAAAGAAAAATAACGACACAAAAATTAGAAAAGGAAAGACAAAGAAAACAAAGGCTGCTCACACAATATTCATCTGTGATATACCATATATCTATACATATATACAAAAATTGGGAATTAATCATAAACAACTTAGACGATGTCACACATTGTATATACACATGTTCAGGGTATCGGAATTCACAGTTGTTTGAATTTTCAGTTTAGAGGGAGCAGCACTCTGCAAGGGGCCTACGCGTTTCGAGTCCTATACAATGAAGGGACTCTCATCAGGGCCGGGGAAGTTTATCTAGAAAGAAAAATGAAATATCTTCAATGTCAAGACCACTATCGGGAAAATATAAGCAATGGAACCCATTCTCTCACTCAGCTTACCCTACTGGTCTGCAAGGCCACTTCACAGGTGTAGGACGCTGGGATGCAGGCAGTCGCGCTCACTGGGGGGTGACGAAGTTAAACTGGGGGGTGAAGGGCAACTGTTAGCCTGGATGCAGAGCAAGTGGCTTAAAATATGCTCTCGGATTGGCAGGTTCTTACCTTATTTATTCCAACGGACCGGGTAGGTATTTTCAAGAATGGAGAACCCTAGGTAAAGACCAGCGAGGTGGGAAGTACCTGGGGGAGGTAAAAGGGCGAAGCCCCTTTGCCCCTGAATTGGCTATTCTTTTTATGGCCCTCTACGAGGACACTTTCATTTATAACAACAACCCCTTTAAGGATCTCATTGGAGCGTGGCTACGCTTCATTGACGATGTTTTTATGGTATGGAAGGGCACTGAGACAGAACTTGATAGCTTTTACAACTGGCTGAACGCACGCACAAGGGATATAAAATTCAGCATATCTTCGTCCAGAGAAAAAATAGCTTTTTTGGACGTTGAGGTCTTTCCCAATGAAGGAAAATTATCCACATCGCTCTTTGTGAAGCCAACAGATAGGAATAAAGCCCTCCTGTTTTCGAGCAATCACCCAAGGAGTCTACGGGAGAACCTACCTCTGGGGCAGTTCCTTCGGATCCGAAGGAACTGCGCCCGCAATGAGGATTACAAACACCATGCAAGTAACCTAGTGACCAAGCTATGTGATCGTGGTTATCCCAGAAAACTGGTTTCAAATTGTATGAAAAGAGCGAGGTGGACTCCGAGGGAGACCCTTTTGGAGAGACGCATTAAGCCAAAACTTCAACGCCAAGTGTGTGTGACCACGTTCTGTCCCAACGCCAACCAGTTAAAGAAGGTGATAAATCAGAACTGGCACCTCGTAAAAAACCTCGAGGAATGCCTAAGGGAACCCCCCCTGTTTGCTTTTAAAAAAGATAAAAGCATTGCTAATTTTGTGGTAAGAGCAGCCACCCCCAAACAAACCCCCCCCACCATCAGACAAATGATGGGACTCAATCCGATCACAGGGCACCACAAATGTGGCACCTGTGTATGCTGCGAATCCACGATAGAGGGATCTCTGTTCCAGCACAGAGGCATTTCATGGAAACACGAAACCCACAGCAATTGTAAATCTAAATACGTAGTCTATGGAATCCTGTGCCCCTGTGGACTCCTGTATATAGGGAAAACCAACCAAGAGGCAAGACAAAGGATTTCCCAACACAAATCCAGATTAAAAAATCGGGTCGAAACAGCTCCATTGGTTAATCACTGGAACAGACTGGGTCACCAGATCAAGGACCTGCAATGGACTATAATTTCCAAGGTTGAGCGCGACCCCAGAGGAGGTGACTGGGATGCCAGACTCTCCAAAAGGGAAGCACTCTTAATTGTGAAGTTCAACACGGCCGTGACTGGCCTTAATGAACTATCAGAACTATATAAACTCTGATGTCCCTGGCATCCCGCTGTCCCCCACAGGCCCCCCTGCCCGCCTGTTCGATGCCACCGTTCTCCAACAGAATTAAGCTGTCCTTAGAAACTGGGTTGCACACGTCGTAGCTCCGACTCTGCCTTCGCATCCTCCCCTCAATTGTCCTTCCTAGCGCACCAGCGCCAGAGAGTAGCGTTCCTGGTACACTTGCCAGCAATTGCGCTCATGCGCCATAGAGTAGCGCCCCTCCCGGACCTCGCTACATTAACGGCTCCTCCTTCGGATTCCGCTATCCACTGCGCATGCGCAAAGGATCAGCGCTCCGGAGACGCCGACCGATACGAGGACACCAACCCCCTCAGGTTTGTCAATTTCTTCCCCCGCCAGGAGAAGTAGCTTTCTACCTGTTACACCCCCATGCTCAAGCACCTTGGTGAATCACACTTTCTCAACTCTTTCCCAGGAGTTCATAGAAAACTTTCCAGCATCCGTCCTAATTCAAGTGGGACGCCGTGCTGAGTGAGCACCAAGCCCCACCGATAGAGGTAGGAGTTTCACATTTACCTAGATAGGTACTCCAAACCTCCCAGGCGGCGTTTCAATTCCTCATGCTTCGCCCTTTTACCTCCCCCAGGTACTTCCCACCTCGCTGGTCTTTACCTAGGGTTCTCCATTCTTGAAAATACCTACCCGGTCCGTTGGAATAAATAAGGTAAGAACCTGCCAATCCGAGAGCATATTTTAAGCCACTTGCTCTGCATCCAGGCTAACAGTTGCCCTTCACCCCCCAGTTTAACTTCGTCACCCCCCAGTGAGCGCGACTGCCTGCATCCCAGCGTCCTACACCTGTGAAGTGGCCTTGCAGACCAGTAGGGTAAGCTGAGTGAGAGAATGGGTTCCATTGCTTATATTTTCCCGATAGTGGTCTTGACATTGAAGATATTTCATTTTTCTTTCTAGATAAACTTCCCCGGCCCTGATGAGAGTCCCTTCATTGTATAGGACTCGAAACGCGTAGGCCCCTTGCAGAGTGCTGCTCCCTCTAAACTGAAAATTCAAACAACTGTGAATTCCGATACCCTGAACATGTGTATATACAATGTGTGACATCGTCTAAGTTGTTTATGATTAATTCCCAATTTTTGTATATATGTATAGATATATGGTATATCACAGATGAATATTGTGTGAGCAGCCTTTGTTTTCTTTGTCTTTCCTTTTCTAATTTTTGTGTCGTTATTTTTCTTTTGTGATCATTCTGAAATTCTGTGTACATATGGATGCCTGATTTTGTATGCTTGTGATATGGATGACTAGGTGAATGAGTGCTGTATAAATATTGGTGTAGTGTTGTAAAAAATGTATTAAATTGTTTAAAAATTCCCTTTTGAAAATAATTGAATAAATTGCTATTAACTAGCAACAGCGTAGGTTGGAATCTGTTTTTCTAACTTATGAACAAAACCTTCAGGTTAAATCAATATCTCAGTTCTGGCATATCTTTTGGTATATTAAGTGTCACAATGGTGACACCTAACTTTGTGGACCCTGGACAGATCATGCCAGGTACAGATTTACTGGTGACCAATGCACGCAATGTCACTACCAGTCATAGTATGGCAATTGTTGCTTTCTCCTGGGGAGGGGTAATTGGCCAAAAGAAGGTTGTAGTTAGTTCAGACCTCCCAGTGGATTGTTTGTTTGGCAATGATTTGGAGTCATCACAATGGTCAGAAGTGGAGCATAGGAGTCACATGGAGATGTTAGGCTTGCCAGCACATGTGCTTGCTGTGACTAGGTCACAGGCCAGAAGATGCCCCACTGAACAGGTGCTGGATCCTGGAACAATGGACCAGCCACCTTCCAAGAAGAAGAGCAGTAGGGTTAAGGCATTGCCTTCCCCCTTGCCCCAGGTTGAGGATCAAGTCTCAGAGGAGGCTGACCTACAGGAACTGAAGGAAACTGAGCCTAAAAAGTTTGAACTTGATCAAGTTGAATTCCTGGGCTCAGGGGGACCCTCAAGAGAAGACCTGGGGAAGGAACAATTAGACTGCCCTTCCCTTGAACCCCCTCAGACAGCAAGCTGCTGCTGGGAACGCCACAGGTACCCACAAGGTATACTGGGATGATGGACTCCTGTACACTGAGGCAAGAGACCCCAAGCCTGGCATGGCCAGGAGGCTGGTTATCCCCTTGACTCAGAGAGGTTTCTTTCTTACCTTGGCCCATGAGATTCCCTTAGCAGGTCACTTAGGCCAGACAAAGACTTGGGACAGACTTGTCTCACACTTTCACTGGCCTCACATGAATGAGGATACCAAGGAGTTTTGTCGCTCCTGTGTCACTTGCCAAGCCAGTGGTAAGTCAGGTGGCACAACAAAGGCCCCCCTTATACCAATGCCTGTGGTGGGGGTGTTGGAGCCAGTGGCCCCAGCAGCACTCAAAGACAAATGGTCTGGGCCCCACACAATTCTTGAGCAAAAGGGAGAGGCCACCTACCTGGTGGGCCTTGGAACTCCCAGGAGCCCCCACAGGGTGCTCCATGTAAACAGGCTCAAAGCATATGTCGACAGGAAGGACATGAGCTTGCTCATGGCCATAGATGAGGGACAGGAGGAAGAGAGTGACCCTCTCCCAGACCTGCTCACTCAGAATCCTGATGATGGGTCAGTAGATGGTGTTGTCTTTTGTGGCAGCCTCTCTGAACATCAACAGAAGGATTGCAAACAAGTTCTTCAATCCTTCAGACATATGTTCTCTCTAACACCCAGTCAAACCAATTGGTGTACCCATGAGGTTGACACTGGTGACAGCTTGCCAGTCAAGAGTAAAATCTACAGGCAGCCTGATCATGTTAGAGACTGCATCAAAACAGAAGTGCAGAAAATGTTGGAGTTGGGAGTCATTGAACCCTCAGATAGCCCTTGGGCTAGTCCAGTAGTTCTAGTGCCAAAGCCTCACACCCAGGGTGGTAAGAAAGAGATGAGGTTTTGCGTAGACTACAGAGGTCTCAATGCAGTCACTAAGACTGATGCCCACCCAATACCAAGGGCAGATGAGCTTATAGATAGATTGGCTTCTGCCAACTACTTAAGTACATTTGACCTGACAGCTGGGTATTGGCAAATCAGGTTAGCTGAGGGAGGCACAATGGTGGGAGCACCGAGGTCGAGGACGCCCCTGGGGCAGATCCAGGGGAATGAGAGACTCCAATTGGAACAGGAGGGCACGGGGACGACAGAGGAAATCAATCCACTTCCAAAAAGACATCCACGGGGATATACAAACCCGCCACCAGCTCTACAGGTGGTGAAACATACGGTAGACAATCCAGTGGTGAATCTATCAAATTACACCCTCACACCAGATGAACAAAAAATTCTAGAAAAGGGGCTGACTTTTGTACCCACTGCTAAACCCAATCAGTTCAACCTTAAAGTAGAACTTCACCAGTTCTTCAGGAAGGTTAGGCTCAAACATTACTTCCAGCATATTCCCGCACAGCCCACCTTCTCTGCCAGTGGGTTGAGACCACCTTATAAATTCAATCCCCCCCCCACACACATGATGACACACAGAATCCTGGCCTATGAACAGGTTGTCATGCGTGATGCAAACCAAATTTTGGGACAACAAAAATATATACATTACAACACCTCCAAGTCTGAGAAATTGACCCTGGAGACTCACAAAAACAACAGGGATATAGTCATTAAGCCTTCCGATAAGGGCGGAGCTATAGTTATACAAAATACAGAAGACTACAAAAAGGACATTCTATCCCAGCTAAGCACAGAGGGCAACTACCTGAAACTTAGAGGGGATCCCACAGGAGAAATCAGTGAAAAAATAAGAGGAATTACCCAGAGAGGACTAGACAGTGGCTTTATCAACAAACAGGAACATGATTACCTCAACAACGGTCACCCCAGAACGCCCACCATATACACCTTACCTAAAATTCATAAGCGGATGCAAGACCCCCCCGGTAGACCGATTATCTCGCTCTGTGGTTCGTTGATCGAACCACTTTGCAAATACATAGCAGTGTTTCTCAGACCCATCTCTGAGAACACGGTTATGTATTTGAGGGACTCTATGCACACCATTCAGTTGCTGGATAAACGCCCATATGACACTAACACCAGCCTACTGACTACAATGGATATAACAGCGCTATATACCAACATCCCACAGGAACAGCCCTGACATGTATCTTTGGAGTATTGAACAAACGCCCCAGACCACACCTGGGCCTCATTTATGAAAAGTGACGCATCGTTGCGCGAAAACAGCGATGCGTCACTTTTCATTGTGAAAGGGCCTGCGTCAGTCTTAGGCCTGCTGTGAGGCAGGCATAAGATTTTGACGCATTTGAGTCCTAGAAGTGGCGCAGTGAAATCTCATAGATTTCACTGCATCACTTCCATGACCCTTTCTTGCGTCAATACGCCCCCCTGCATACGGTATATCTGGCGCAGGTATAATGTGGCGCAGGGGTTTACAAAGTGACGCATCTACCTAGATGCGTCACTTTGTAAATATGGCGCAACAAGGCGCATTTTTTTACGCCACTGGTGCGTCACAAAAAGTGATGCACCGGCGGCGTAAAAGTGACGCACATCCTCATAAATGAGGCCCCTGGTACCTACTGAATTTCTTATTGATCTTCTAGAGATTGCAATGACTAGAAACGTCTTTTGCTTCCAGGAGACGTACTATTTACAGACCAAAAGCTTGGCCATGGGGGCCAGATTTGCCCCCAACTTGGCCATTATATTCATGGATGAGTATGAACAGACCCAGGTTCTGAGTGAGAACAACCCATATACAGAGAATATAGATCTATGGCGGCGTTATATCGACGACGTCTTTATCATTTGGAAAGACAATGAGGAACAACTAAAAGCCTTCCATGTCTGGCTGAATACACATTCTTCCGCTATCCAGTTTACTATGGAATGGAATGCTTCCACCATAAATTTCCTGGACGTAACTATAAATGCGGAACAAGAAAGACTATACACCAGTCTGTATAGGAAGCCTAGTGACAGGAATACTTTACTTAGATACACCAGCCATCACCCCCGCAATCTCAGAGACAACCGACCCTTCGGTCAGTTCCTGAGATTGCGTAGGAATTGCTCCAAGAAGGAAGATTTCTTTCAGGAGTCGTCTGACTTATTGAATCGTCTGAAGGAAAGGGGATACCCCATTAGGCTTCTCAAAAGGGCACGTAAACGTGCGTGATTCAACCACAGAGAATGCCTCCTCATGCCTAAAGCCAAATCACAGGAAGATAAGGAATGTCTGGTTTGCGTTACCACATTCTCCACTAAGAGAAACGCAATCAAAAAAGTAATTAATCGACACTGGCACTTGGTCCAGGATGACATAGGGGGAATACCACCGCCTCTACATGCCTTTAGAAAAGCTAAGAATGTGAGGGAACACGTAGTGAAATCACTGCTTCCACAGACGGAAGCCTCACAGGTGGCCACCTTGTGGGGCCTTCCACCAGTAAAGGGACACACAAATGTGGACACTGTAGGGCATGCCAGATGACAAGGGAATGTAAACTTTTTAGTCACAATGATTTCACCCACCACCTACAGGAACATAGTAATTGCAACACATCAGAAGTAGTTTATGCGATTACATGCCCCTGCAACTTCATGTGCATGGATCAGACAATACAAAAGGTGAAGAGCAGAATCTTAAAACACTGCAGTCGCATCCGTTGTAAGGTTCAAGGAGCACCCCTAGTGGACCACTTAGCTACGTTTGAACATACCCCTGAAAGCCTGAAGTGGTGGGTTATAGAGAAAGTGAAACCCAACCCAAGGGGTGGTGACTTCGCCAATACCCTCAATATCAGAGAGAGTAGGTGGATACACCTTTTGGACACTGTGGCAAGGGGACTCAATGAATCAGAAGAGATAGGGAGACAGGTAGCAGTGCTTACCAACACCTAGGCCCCCCCTACCTACCTTATGACCCAGCCTTGATGCGGGAGGGACCTTCCGCTCTATAACCTATATAGTTGTGTTGACATAAGCAGATCCACATCAATCAGCTCACAACACTATACACCATAGGTTTAGTCCACATGACTATAAGTGACACGTCTTATTATTAGGCCTCACGTTGGCAAAAAGGGATATTGCCAGGGCCTGGAAGGCGCCCCGGGCTCCGTCGCTGGCCACATGGGAAAATGGGATTAATTTTTGTATGGGGCTCAAACCGCCTGTTTTTATTGCCAGGGGGTGCCCACGCAAACATTATAAGATTTGGAAGAGATGGGCAGACTACTGGGGTCTGGAACCGGATTCGCCGCAGGAGGCGGATGTACGCTTGCCAGACTGACTTACATGCTGTACTCGTGGTTAAAGGGTGGTGGTGAAGGGACTTCCCGGAGAAAAGGTGACCTTCGGGTGTGCAGTTACCCCCAGGATGTATCTTTGTGACATGGGCGCAATCGGGGGGAGAAGGGAGTTGAGGAGGTTCGTTAAAATGCGGTTTGTCACTCTTCATAAAAGTCAGTCATTATTATTGTGTATTTGATGTGTGCAGAAGCCTCTGGATTGCAGAGCTATGCAGCTTATGTGAAACGAGACAAATAAAATGTGTTTAATTTTTTATATATATATATATATATATTTGTCTATTAAAGCGCTTTAACATTCTACTTTGCTGGAGCGCTGTATATATATTTATAATCTGGCAACTAGCACAAACCAAAATTTTACCACACAACCGGCAAAATATAGCCCAATTGTGTGTGATCTAGCCCAATCTAGCAACACTGCCCACATCACTTGATTCCTCATAGAGCTCACAACGGAGCCACAGCCATAGCACTGCAGTCATTCTCCACAGCCTAACGCTTGACTGGCATATTCCAGGCCAGCCCACTCCGCCTACACTTACAGAGAAGGACAACAACACTACATGGCCCAGATTTTCATTGTAGTCATCTGCTGGTCACAGGTCTAATTGTTAGTATGCCACAGCCACTCCCTCACGGCTGGTATACACCCACACCACACCAATCCAGCACAGGCGTCCCAAGACACGTGACCCTGCTAATATAAAAGACCAGGCGCACGTGCTCTATGCCATTTTAGAATTTAGAGTGTGCGGCCTCACTTCTCATTGAGTTAGTAGCACCGCAAGCACTGAGCGGGTGTACTACCTGCGATGATGATAGGTGCACTAGTATGTCCTCTGCCATGGCAATATCAAGTCTCAGTACCAAATGTGAGACCTGTTAGCTTGCAGAATGGAGCTGCATGATATGGATGGTGCCCTGACCGCGAAAAGATGAGCCGTGAGGCCTTGGTGCACAGCGTCGGGCAGATACCTCTGGGCAGCGGGAGTGGATGAGATACAGCAGCCTGAATGCAGAAAGACGGCAGAGCGATTTAGGCGTACGCACTCGCATATACTCTTCCATAGCGTCGTATTGGTAACGCGGGCACTGGTGCAATGCCCAAGGGTACCGGTGCCGAGTTCCAACTGTGGGCTGCTTTTTGGAGCAGTCTGGGCGGCAGATTTGGGCGGTGTCGCTGTTGTTCGTATACAGCCAGCGGCCCAGTGGGTGTCTGAATGGCCTTTCTGGAGGCAGATGGGCATATTTAGCAACAGGCAGAGATGTCACTTTCTTTCTCTCGTAGGACCGGCCCATTATTGTATGCATACCTGTCAGGGCCCCACTTCTTTTTAAGTCACCAGTGTAAACGAATCCATGCATTTTTTTGTATCTTCCCCACCCCCCTTTTAAAATAAAATTCGACTGAAGCAGTGTTTTGAGGAAAGGCAATATGCAAATGTGGGCCACTTTTTTTTGCGTGCCTGGACCGATTTTTAATCCTAATCCAATCCTGCTTTGCCATTACTATTTTTGTACTATCTTTCAGATGTGGCAGCTTGAGACTTCCACTAGGTCGTGGCACGTGGTTGGAGACAGAGCGGTGGCGTAAAGGTAAACTGTGACGGTTTTGCACACAGTGTGGGCACTCAGTGTCCCTCCTCATCTCTTCCTTTCTCTCCCTTGCACTCTTTCTATCTCCCTCTTACTTTTACACTGTCTCTTTCTCTCTCTCTTCCTCTCTCTCACTGTTTCTCTCTCTCTTCGTCTTTCTCACTCTTTCTCTCTGTCTTGCTCTCACTTTCTTTCTTTTTCTTTCTCTCTTACTCTCACTGTTTCTCTCTTTCTCTCTGTGTTCTGCTCACTCTTTCTTTCTCTCTCTTTCTCTCTGCTTTAATGGACGCAATCTTATCTTGCTTTTTATCTAGCAGGCTGTGAATCACAAATCCGCGTTCACCCCCACCCACACCACCAGAGCTGAGCGTGCGAAAAATCTGCAATGATGCGTGGCCATCCTAAATGGATGACAACGTGCTTCTTCAAATGGTGGACCCTCTTACACACATGCCGGTGGCGGAAGGTGAGCAGAGAGGCTGCTTTCCGCAGCAGCGAGCAGTCATCTCTGGGCGGTGGGAGTGGATAGTGTGCAGCAGTCTGGGCGCACAAGAGTGCACAGACACCTCCGAGCAGTAGGAATGGGTAGGGTGCACCCGCCTCATTGAGCATTAGCGAAACAGAGAATTACGCACATGCAGTTGTATGTTCTCTGCAATTACTAAATCTATATTATCTTTCAGATCACTAAACTTGAGGGCTGCACTATCTCCCGGCACGTGGTTGGAGACACACCGGTGGCACAAAAGTGAGCTGCGAAGATATTCTCCAGTGTCTTACTCTCTTCTCATTCTTTCTTTCTCTCTTTGTCTCTCTTCCTCCATCTCTCACTCTTTCGCTCTCTCTTCCTCTCTCTCACTCTTTATCTCTCTCTCTTCCTCTCTCACACTGTTTCTCTCTTTCTATCTTCCTTGTATCTTACTCTTTATTTTTCTCCCACTCTTTCTCCTCCTCTCTCTCACTCTTTCTCTCTTTGTCTGTCTTCCTCCATCTCTCACTCTTTCGCTCTCTCTTCCTCTCTCATCCTTTCTCTCTCTCTTCCTCACTCTCACTCTTTCTCTCTTTTACACTGTTTCTCTCTTTCTCTCTTCCTTGAAACAGAGAATTACTCTTGTGCAGTTGTATGTACTCTGCAATAACTAAATCTATACTACCTTTCAGATCACTAAACTTGACAGTGCACTATGTCCCGGCACGTGGTTGGAGACACACCGGTGGCACAAAGGTGAGCTGCAAAGATTTTCTCCAGTGTGAACACTCCCTCTCCACCTCTTCCTTTCTCTCTCTCACACTTTCTCTCTTTCTCTGTCTCTTCCTCTCTCTCTCATTCTTTCTTTTTCTCTTCCTCTCTCTCACTCTTTCTCTCTCTCCCTCTCTCACTTTCTCTCTCTTCCTCTCTCTCACACTGTTTCTCTTGTTGTCTTCCTCTATGTGTCACTCTTTCTCTCTTTGTCTGGCTACCTCTCTCTTACTCTTTCTCTCTTTCTCTCACACTCTTTCTCTCTTCCTCTCTCTCACACTGATTCTCTTTCTCTCTTCCTCGTATCTCACTCTTTTTCTGTCTTCCTCTCTCTCACACTGTTTCTCTCTTCATTGTAGATCACTCTTTCTCTCTTCCTTTCTCTCACTCTTCCTCTCTCTCACTCTTTCTCCCTCTGTCTTCCTTTCTCTCTTCCTTGTATCTTATTCTTTCTCTTTCTCTCTCTTACTCTATCTCTCTTTCTCTGTCCTCCTCTCTCTCACTCTTTCTCTCTTTCTCTTCCTCTCTCTCACTCTTTCTCTCTCTATCTCCTTTGCTGGACGCATGACCCACCATCCCACCTATCTTTCTTTTTGTCTTGCAGGCTGTAAATCACAAATGGACCAGCGATGACACGCCACGGCTGTACATAGTTTTATTTTTTCTTTTGTTTTCATAAAATGTTTTATATGTAAATCTATACATGACTATGATTCTTATTTGTCCAACCTCACAAGCATATTTTTAATAATGGTTCACAGAGGGACACTTCTGGGCCAAAGAAGGTTGTTGGGGGTATGCTGGTGATGTGGGAAGAGGGTGCGCTACCTGCTAATGTGGGGAGATGCAGCGTGAAAGGGGTATCTCTCGGGGCGTGGCTTGGATGCCGAGGAGGTAGGCAGCGTGAGCTCGGAGCTCCGTGCCCGATCCCGGAAAATATCCTGAAAATTTGATCGGACCCCGAGGTAACCGATACCATCCGGTACTGGACGGTACTGCGGAGGGTCCGGGGCCCACGGAGGACGACACCGAGCCATCCCACAGCAGTATTTCGACTTTGAAAGTTGGACCCAGGCGAGAAGTCGCGGACCCCAAAATGGCGGCGAGGGCCTGAGATCGGACACAACGGAGACATCTGCCCGGAGACCCACTGAGGACTGCTCCCTGACGAATCAGGGGTATTGGCGGCCGCATCGCGCCTCTCCCCGGGTGCCGAGTGGACTTTGGGCGCACCCTCGGGCGGTGGCTGAGAACCGCCCCCTGGTAGGGGCGACGACAGTGCGGCAGTGACCCAGTGACGAGAGCCCCGGACCCCTGGCACGTCTGGCGCTGGCCGGGCTGCGATCGCTCAGGGTTTCCTGCTTCTTGGTGACAAATCTGGGCCCGTGAACCCTGCCGGGGAACGAAACCCGACGGCACTCGGAGGGTGACCAGGAACATACTCGGAGACCACCGCCCAAACCGGCCCAGATGGGGAAGCCGAAGGGGAAGGGAGATGGCGCGACCGATACTGAGGCTGCGGAGGGAGCGGAGCGAGACCAAGCGGCATTGCAGCGGATGCAGGATCGTATCCTGGAGGCCATCGCTACCACAAAGGACGCCCTGCAACAAGATATAGCCCAGGTGGCGACGGGCTTGGGCCTCCTGAAGGCCGACCACGACAAACTTAAAGACAGGGTGAAATCCGTGGAGATCACGGTTAAGGAATTAACCCCGGGCCAAGAAACGATGAAGGCCCAGATGGCAGACGTGATGGACCGCCTGAAGGTGCTGGAAAGGAGGGCCGAGGATGCCGAAAACAGAAACAGGCGCAACAACGTACGCCTAGTGGGCCTGCCGGAAAAAATTGAAGGCGACGACATGGTGGGCTACCTTGATAACTGGCTGCGGACGGAGGTGGCACCTGAGGGTCTGTCCCCCTTCTTCTCCCTGGAACGGGCACATAGAGTTCCAGCGCGCCCGCCAGCCTTGGGCCTTCCTCCTCGCCCGGTGGTGTTCAAGTTGCTCCACTACCGGGACAGAGATCGGCTCTTACAGAGGGCGAGAGAAGCAGGGCCCTTTCAAGTGGATAACAACAGAGTCACCATGTTCCCGGACTACACATTTGAGACGCAGCGACTCCGGGCAAACTTCCTGTCCCTCAAGCGGGAGCTCCGCCAGGAAGGCATCAAGTACTCCCTGTTGTTCCCTGCCAAGCTAAGAGTGGTGGTGGATGAGAAATCATTATTCTTCACGACTTCCGCGGACGCTTGGGACTGGTGGGACACTTATAAAGCGGGAACGGATGGTGCTAAGGCCAGGGAGGAGGAGGCTAAGGTGGCGAAGCCGGTCAGGCAGTCCCAACGGATCAGGAGGAACCGCAAGAGAACCGGGAAACCATCGGTGTCGCAGACGGAGGCGGAGAGGCAGGCGGCGCTACAGGCGGTAGTGGACTTTTCTAGGACCGCCAGGACTCGGTCCGGGAAGGGCACGGAATCGGAGGACCCGGGCACGGGCTCGGAGACAGGACAATCGGAATTTGGTGGAGCCCGGGGCCCTATTGTGACGCCGCAGACTTCGGAGGAGATACTGGAGGCGTGTTGAACTGAACTGGTGGAATGAACTCGTTGGTTGGACACCGGGGCACTGGGCCCGCAGCAATGGAACATTATTGATTGAGGTTTTGGGGAGCTGTAATGAGGGGATTGTGGGGTGGAGCGCGCGGGGCTGATTTGTTTTGAGGTTTTATCGCATTGAGCCGCGCCTTACTGGCCCCTAAGGTCATCGCAGTGGGGACTGCGACCATTGCCACCTTTCCTTGAGGGGTGGTCGGGAGTGTTGGTTTGGATGGGGGTACTTCCAGTTGCGGGGGGGCCTGTCCTGGGGGGGTGGGAGTTGCGAGCAGTTGGGGTTGCTCGGGGGGTAGTTGTTGTTGGTGGGGTTCGGCTTCCTGTTTGGAGAGGGTGGGTAGGTGGGCCCGTGGTCGCGGGACTTATGCGGACATTGTTCTTTGCTGTATGGTCCGGTTGTGTAGGGGGGGATGGCTAGTACTGGGGCGTTGAAATGTGTGACCTGGAATGTGCGGGGTATGCAATCCATGACGCGCAGACATAAAGTTCAGGCGTACCTCAAGCGTAGGGGGGTTCATATAGCGTTCCTGCAGGAGACACATCTAAATAAGCAGGAAGGGGCGGCTCTGCAAAGGCGCTGGAGGGGGCAGTTATTCTACACGACATTTTCGGCTTTTGCAAGGGGGGCACTGATTTGGATACGGGCGGGGGTCCCCTTCCAGGTCTCGAAGTCATTGGTGGACCCCGAGGGCAGATATGTGGCGGTGGAGGGGAAGCTGAGAGGCAGGGTGATATCTCTCTGTAATGTGTATGCTCCTAATGTAGACCTGCCCGCCTTCTTGTCTACCATCTCGGGCAAATTGGCGGGTTATTTGGCAGGGCCGGTCCTCTTGGGGGGGGACTTCAACTCGGTTGAGGATGTGTTACTAGATAGGTCCCATCCCCCGCTGCGCGCGTCCCCAGTCCATAGGGTCGCCAAGCGTAGGTTGGAATGGCAGGAGAGTTGGGCCCTCACGGATGCATGGAGGGCGTTACACCCCACCGCTAGGGACTATTCCTTTCACTCGCACCTGCATGACTTGCATGTGAGGCTGGATGCGTTTCTTTGTTCGGCATGTGTGCTCCCCGCGGTGGGAGGGGCGGAATACTTGGCCAGAACGATATCGGACCACAACCCTTTGTTGATGTCTCTGGAATGGATGGTGACTGTAAACTGCGTGCCAACGTGGCGCCTGCAACCTGACACCCTGGACGATTTGTTGTTCAGGGAGGCCCTGAGTGAGCGCATTGAGAGGTATTTTGAGGAGAACAGTGGCTCGGCCTCCACGAGGGCGGTTGAATGGGATGCGTTCAAGGTGGTGGTGCGGGGACACTGTATTGGACACACGGCAGGGGCTCGGAAGACTCTGTTGGATGACTTGGATAAGGCTGAGACACGGCTGAGGGATCTAGAGAAGAGGCGCCCGAATCACCCTGAACTGCAGGAGGAGCTTAGCGGGGCACGGGAGGGGCTGGCGGTAGAGCTGGAGCGGCTGCGTAGCTTTGACCACAAGGCGTACATGACAAGGGCGCATGCGGAAGGTGATAAGGCGGGGTCAATGTTGGCTTGGCGTGCTAACCCAGTCCGGGGGGGAGTGCCGATCATGGGGATCCAGGAACCAGGGGAGGAGCCCTGCCACACTCAACCCGGGATCCTGAATAAGTTTTGTGCTTATTATGAGGGGCTCTATGAGAGTGGTGGAACAGGAAGGGCGGAGGAGCTTGAGGAGTTCTTGGACGGGTTACAGTTGCCGCGAATGGAGGACTCGGAGGCAGAGGAGCTAGGTCGGCCCATCTCTCTTGGAGAAATAGGTTGTGCTGTAAAACAGATGGCTAGAAATAAGACCCCGGGCCTCGACGGACTACCGATCGAATTTTATGGCAAATACCTAGAGTACCTTGCACCACGGCTGCGCGAGGTGTACAACGAGGCACAGGAGAGGGGCCGACTCCCGGGCTCCATGTGCGAGGCCCTCATGATCCCGCTCTTGAAACCGGGCAGAGAGGGTGCGGCACTGTCCTCGTATCGTCCGTTGTCTATGTTGACGACGGACTACAAGATCCTCAGTAAAATTTTGGCCAACAGACTGCTGGTACACATGACAGGCCTGGTTCACGGTGACCAGTGCGGTTTCATACCGACACGCAACACCACTCATAACATTCGTAGACTCACGAGACTGATGGGTGCGGACTGGCCGGACGCCGTCTCCCCATTTGTCCTATCCATTGATATTGAGAAGGCATTTGACAGCCTTGAATGGGGATACTTGTATGAGGTGATGCGTCGCTTCGGGCTGGGGGACGGATATATAAAATGGACCAAGGTCCTCTACACCGAGGCGGTAGCGAGGGTTCGGGTGGGCACACTGATCTCGAGACAATACCCGATTAGGCGTGGCACTAGACAGGGATGTTCCCTATCCCCGCTCCTATTCGCGTTGGCAATGGAACCCTTCGCTGCGGAAGCCAGACTGGGCCGCCACTACGCAGGTTTGTCATTCAGGGGGAGACCGCACTTCATCTCCCTGTACGCAGATGACTTGCTGATGTTTTTGGCCGATGCAGGCCCCGAGCTCCAGGGGGCGCGGCAGCTACTGGGGCAGTTCGGTAGGTTGTCGGGCCTAAGGGTCAACTGGCCTAAGTCCTGTCTGTTTCCCCTGAGGCCGGGAGAACCGTGCCCACTCACTGCTCAGGAACTCCGGTGGGAGCCGCGCTGTCTGCATTATTTGGGGGTCTATGTTTACCACGCCCCGTCCGACCTACTGGATGGCAACATCACTCGCTGTATTAACGCCCTGCGGGGGTCCATGGACTTCTGGGCAACTCTGCCGCTCTCCCTGGCTGGTAGAATTTCCCTGCTTAAAATGATAGCCCTCCCCAGGCTTTTGTACTATTTTAGGACACTACCGGTATGGGTCCCGAGTTCTGTTTTCAAACGCCTGAGGTCACTGGTCATAGAGTTCTTGTGGGGCACGGGTAGGAGGCGCATAGCGCTCGACACGCTGTTGCGCCCCAAAGATGAAGGAGGTATGGCAGTGCCGGATTTCGAAGGGTATTACCTAGCTGCGCAGCTGCAGACTTTTACTCAGGAGGTGACGAGAGTGTATAGAGGCCCCGAGGACGCGAGAGTAGAAGGCACCCCGCGACACGTTCTGGCATATATTACGCTGCACCAGAAACTCCGGATGGGAGACCTGACGGTCGAGGAGCAGACGTTCTGGCTTTCCTGGGACCGGGCCCGTAAGCGGGCGGGTGTCCGCCTTATGTATGCCCCCGAAATTCCGCTGGGAATGGTCACCGCCCTCCCACATGGGGGTGACTGGTCACGCTTGCTAGGATGGGAGGAGGCGGGAATACAAATGCTGGGTGACCTCTACGAAGACGGGGTGTTGCTGCCGTTTCGGGACCTGCAGGAGCGATTTGACCTTCCGAGGGGCGACTACTTGCTGCACGCAGCAGTCACGGGCGCTATGCGAGCCCACTGGGGGGAAGGGCTGCAGGAACCGGGCACCTCGATGGCCTGCCAGTACGCCATGATGGCGGCGGGAACCTTTAAGGCTGTCACATGCCTGTACTCTAGGATGCAGCGGGAGGCCTTGCAGCCTTTGGCAGCCCTGAAGGCCAAGTGGGAGCTGGACCTCCAAGTGGAGATACCAGACACGACCTGGGGCCAGTTGCTAAGGCGGGCACGGAAGAGCTCGAGGAATGCCAGGTTCCAATTGATTCACTTTTATGTCATTCACAGGGCATACCTCACCCCCGAGAAAATCCAACAGTATTTTGGGGCGACCGACGCTGCTTGCCCCAGATGTAACACAGCTGGGGCGGATTTGTGCCATATGCTGTGGGATTGCCCCTCTTTGGGAGATTATTAGCAGGAAGTTGGGCGGGCCCTTAACGTCGCGACAGACAGGGATATCCAGTTTACTAAGGCGGTTGGTGTCCTTCATTGGTTCCCGCACACACCTAGGACTAAGATGACTAGTAAATTTATAGATTTAGGGCTTATCCTGGCCAAGCGGGAGATCACGAGAAACTGGAAGTCCAGAGTGGGGCCCACGTATAAAAGATGGTATGGAGAATGTCTGAGATGGGCCGCGTGTGAAAGTACCCTACGATACCAGATGGCCTGGAGGTTGAATGACGAGAGGGCACTGGAGAGGGCGACTGCATGGGAGGTGATGGTGCAGGCGCTCCGGGATGTGGACGATGAGAGGCAGGATGGCGAGAGCGAACTAGATGGAGCAGACCCTAACACTACACAGGAGACCACACCTTAGCGAAAGATTACTTCCTCCTGCAACACACCAGACACTTTTACACTGTTAACCCAGCGCAGAGCGACCATGGGGGAGGGCGGGTAGGAGGCTGTTTTGGAGGGATGTTGGGGTACCGAAATTTGGGGAGGGGGAGGGGTGAAAACCATAAAAGCATCCCAGGGTTATTTGCTTGATGAAGCGGTCGGACACTGTAAGGAGCTACAAGAAATGGACAGGGGTGAGGTCACCCGCGCCAAGATCGAGGTGAAACCCCCGGACGGAGATCGACTGGATCGTACTAAGCTTGTACATGATGTGTTTCTAATGCTAAATATATTGTCTGTACATTTCTCTTGGTGATGCAATAAAAATGATGTTAAAAAAAAAAAAAAAAAAAGTGAAAGGGGTATCTCTCACAAAAAGAGCTCCGGTATGTTTTCAGAAATGCCTTGGACAAATGCCAGCAGATGGACTGAATCACAAAATGGCTTTTCAATGCTCATATAATGTGACTTATGAACAGTTTGCACCCAGGCTCGCAGAGGGACAACTACGGCCCTTCTGCTCAACTCACAGAGGCAGAACTACGAGCCGTCCGCTCCCAAAGGAACAGCAGCGTAGTAGCTAGCAGAGGTAGAGCCACAGCCGCGTACCCTCTTGCAAAGGTAGAGAGCTACAAGCCGACGGACTGGCTTCTAAAGGCATATCTGCGAAGTGGTGATGCTGGGCACAGGGAGCGTGAAAGGGTTATCTTCCTACTGGTGTCATGGAGTGGAAGTCGTGCTGCCTGGCGCTTACCTGTTTCTCGTTTATTGTTAATAAGTCTTAAACCTTCACTGCTTCCAAATCATCATTACACAGTGCTCCGCTATATTAAATTTCCCCCGGAACCTTTCTTTTATATTTTCACTCGATGCGAGGCACAAGATGGCTGCTAACACTTCCTGGTTTGAAGTGTTAGCAGCCAATCAGAGGCAAGCTCGTGCTTGGCAGTTAGGCACCGACCATATATATATTTTTTTCACTTCAATTTCTCAAAACACTACTGAACAGATTTACACCATTTCAACAAAAGTGCGCTTTCTGGACCAAGATCTTTCTCCCTGCCAAATTTGGCGTAATTTCGTATGGAAAATGCATTGAGAAAACACGTTTTGGGACCCCTTTTTTCTCAACGCCCCCTTGACCAATCACCCCATAACTTTCAAGACAGGAGCTGATCAAAAAAGAGAAACTTTTTGGAAAATTTAGTAAACAATCGTCAAACGACCCCAAAGTTATAAGAACATGGAGGGCTCCATGAGAGGGGCAACGCAACACCTCTCCCAACAAGAGTGAAGCCCCGGGTCTGCGGGGACCCCAGCGGGCCTCTGCAGCCCCATCCAGCCCCCGCTAATATTTTTTAAGAAATGGCCCCGGGACCTAGCCCACCCGGGGTCTCATTAAAATAAAAAACGGGAACCTGCGACCCCAGTGCGAATTGCACAGATTTAAAAAAAATATTTTGGGGGGGGACCCCTTGAGCAGGCCTAGGGGGTCAGGGTGTTTCTAC
Organism: Lissotriton vulgaris; assembly: GCF_964263255.1. NCBI lineage: Eukaryota > Metazoa > Chordata > Amphibia > Caudata > Salamandridae > Lissotriton > Lissotriton vulgaris. Next base: position 117,597,554 of record NC_141699.1, read on the forward strand.
CCTGTCCCCTTCTCTTGTTTTCTAACTTTGTTTCTCTGTTTTCTAGTGACTCGCTTCTACTGAGCCACAAGATGGCTGCCAACACTTCCTGGTTTGGAGTGTTGGCAGCCAAACACAGTGAAGCTAATGCACGGGACTTAGGCTCCGCCCAGATATTGAAACTTTTATTTTTCTAATTTATCAGCAACTATTGAACGGATTTACACCATTTTAAAAAAAGGTCGCTTTCCGACCTACACACTACCTTTGTGGCAAATTTGGGGTAATATGACGATTTCTCCCTTTGCACTCGTTTTTACTTCTGTTTAAATGCTCTAAATTGCTGTTTGTTTAATGGCGCTGCGTCTGTTGCACGCTGTCCTTGCGTGCCTTAAATAAACTGAAAACTTGTGGTGTGACGGATCACCCTCACACAAAGGCGCGCGCACGTTTTTCCTTTTGAAACTCACAAGTTTCTTCACTTTTTTGAATCCTGAATGTTCAAATCAACTTTTCACAAATGTTTTCAAACAAATCCGTCCTTTGTGAAATGATATTTTATTCAATCATATTTTCAGTTCATAATCACTGACTTCTTATGCATTCATTCTCAATAACGTAATACTTGTGCTTTCAATACCCAATGCATTTCAGGTCATATGTCTTGACCCTTTGTCAAGGGTCTATGAAAGAAAAGGATAATACAGGACCAGTGAAAACACCCATACGTGATTACAGTCATAAACAATGAAATTGTCAGAAACGAGTAAACATACTATCTTCCAAAACTAATAAAGAAAGTGACATCCTTGAATAGTTGAGCTGAATGTAAAAAATATTCGAAGCGTGAACATATTACCGAAAATATGTAAATTAACTGTTGCAGTGTACTGTTTCAATCAGAGGTAACGATAAGAAGAGATAACATGATCGAGTTTTGCTTCCAAGGCTAGCAGTGTGAAATACACGCATATCATAACGATAATTCCAATATTTAGTATGTATAATTAACGATAAAGTATGTCAGTGGGGGTTAGTCAGCGAGATTAAAATAATACCTTCACTGTCGGGGGTTGGTAACCAAACATTTAGCCACGTACTCGAACGATTACAAGATCCTGATTAAACAATTGGTGACTATAATGCTCGACGGATATTCGGATGGGTTGTGTGCAGATGTTAAACACATTCTGCTGCAAAGCAGTAACGACTTCTATAAAAAAAATCACAGACTTACGATTAGTGAAAGTTCATAGTGACTCGAATGGCGGTCAGGTAGTCTCGTGTCTAGTATGAATGCGGATTTAGCCAATGTTAACTATGGTACCTCGTCACGTGACGTGAGTGTATTGGCTTCAAGGAAGTGTAAGTGTAAGTGTGAGCCTTGATCACGTGATCTGAGTATGTGTGCTTCACAGAAACGGGAGCTACGTGTGTTATCTCAAGATGATGTGTCAATAAAGATATCGACACTAACATGGCTGAAAAAGTAACCGTAGTGCCAGAAATATGTCGAAATGGTATAATATAAATATGCTACTGGCGTGACTGAATGTGTATCTCAATATACTACTGCAGAGTAGTTTCTGAAATGGATGTAAGTAGTGGAGATGGTGCGCGTGTGTGTACAGAATGTTAGATAACGCCAAATGAATAATCAATATTTGCAAACAAACATAAATAGTTCATCGCAATTAAAAAATTAAATTACAAATTAATACAAATTGTTTTAAGGCCTCTGTCGATCCGGGGAGATTAGAAGAGTCCGTAAGCCAATGCTCACAAGTTATATACATTAATAAATGGACATTTATAGGAAACAGGAATATTCGATTCTGTCATTCATCCCTACGGGCTGTAGGGAATTGAGGGGCATATTACCAACAACTAGCGATAATTATCGCTATGTTGGTTTAGCGGCGATATTTTTATCGCCTAGCTGCGGTGATTTTTATCGCTTAGGAACCTTGCTATTATCAAGGTTTATCTCCTAAGCGATAAAAATCGGCCGAAATGCATGAATATCGCTGAAAAGTCCGCGATATTCATGCATTACCGAGCTAATGCTCTTAGCCATGTTATCCACCTACCATTGGATAACATGGCTAAGAACTGTTTAGGGGCAGGTGTTAGCTTTTGGAGATATTCGCGCTGAGCGCGAATATCTCCAAAAGATGGTAATAGGAGATAGAGATGTTAGCTACTGTTTCCAGTCGCTAACATCTTGGCACGCCCACTTTGCATGTCATTAGTGATAAATATCACTGAAATGCGAAGCGGGCCCAAGATGGTTGCTATCTCCTACTAGCTGTCGCTAACTGGTGTTAGCGATAGCTAGGTAATAGGGAGATCATTTTATCTCCACTTTCTTGGCTTTTAAAGACAAAAAAGCGGAGATAAACCCCCTTGATAATATGCCCCTGAGTTTCTTGATCCAGTAGAATTCCGCATTCAATCTTTGTTTTGTGGGGTCCAAGTCGCAGCGCTGTTTTACTACCTCCAAAATGATGAATTTGATTTGGGATATTTGGTGTTGAGCGTCTTTCCAATGGCTGGCTATAGTGGATTTCATATTCTGTGCACGGATATTACTTTTGTGTTCTGTTATTCGAACTTTGATTTTTCACTCAGTTTGTCCAACATAAAGTTTTCACATGGGCATTTTATTGCGTAAATGGTGTTCTTAGTATCACATGTACTTGAATGTTGTAACTTAATTGAATAACCTTTGGTTGGATGTGTTATTACATCACTTACCATGACATTGCAATGAACGCAATTTTGACATTAGCACATGCCTTTCTGAAGTGTTTTTGCCTTTTTGGTAGAAGTTAAAATTTCTTTCAAATTTTTTGATCTCTGAAATGCGAAGGTGATGTGATCGCTGTATCCTACTGATGAATATCAAATCATTTTGCAAAACGTGCGCGCGCCTTTGTGTGAAGGTGATCCTTCACACCACAAATTTGGGGTAATTCCATTCAGTAGTTTCAGCTGCAGCCTTGCACAAGGTTTCCTATGGGAAATTGATTTTTCGACTCTTATTTTTTTAATTTCTCAAAAACTACTGAACGGATTTACACCATTTAAAAAAAAGGTCACTTTCTGAACCCAGCTCTACCTTTCTGCCAAATTTGGAGTAGTTCCGTTCAGCAGTTTGGGCTGTAGCTCATCGCAAAATTTCCTTTGGAAATTAATATTGGGAAAACGCGTTTTGGGACCCCCCTTGACGAATCACCCCCAAACTTTCAAGATAGGAGCTGACTCGGATGGACTTTATTTGGGGAGAATTTAGCAAAGATTTGTCAAACGACGCCAAAGTTATTAGCAAATCAAAAAATGCTTTTCCTATGGAAACTAAGTTGTAACTATAACTACCTACTGGCGACCACCAGTAGGTAATATTTGTATATGACGTAGGCAATACAGCTGCAGGCTCATGTAGCTAAGCTATACCTGAACCCTGTCAGCCATACACCCTTCCAAGATTAATCTGAGAACTGTTGGACATAAAGTTCATATAATCCTTCCCCTTTCTCTACCATCACCTTTCTCTCCCTGCTGCTCCTCTTTACCCCAGCCAATCCCACTTTCCCCCCTTATACACCAATACCACCCCCTCTTCTACCCAGAACCTGTCTGTTAATCTTTGTTGCACTTATTACTACTATAAACGATCAGTTCTATGTAAGAACTTGTGTTGCATTTTTGTTAGCCTGTAATGCACATTTACACCCTTGATGACCATGAAGTTTAGAAAGTAGCTAAATTAAAAAAAATACGTCACTTACTCCACTTGTGCATCCCAGCAACGGCTAAAAGCTTATCTTCAGTTTTGGGCTCACTTGTTGGTCACAGAGTAGGGCAGCCCACATTGTAGTACAGTGCATATTAATTACATAAGTATTTTGTGTCTCATCAGGAGGCAGTTTAAGATTAAACACAACAGGATTTAATAAGATAAAAAAGGTAAGTATTCTGTTCGTCTTTTTTGAGTACCCTCTTTCAATATGATAGTTGGGAGCATTGCTGAGTAATCATGAATTTTCAGGACTAGCCACCTCAGTATATTTAAGTCAAAGAATGACTCGTTCTTGCAACCAACATTTTAAATATGGGTAAACATTATTTTTCGACAAACAATGCCCACAGTCCATTAACCGAGGCTATTAGCAGCGCCTAGGCAATATCCTCTAATTTATTCCGGATTAAAACAATGCTGCAGCAACAAATGATGGATGGAATGCTGAATAAATCAAACATTCACCCCCAGTCAAGAGATCCGGGTTAAATCCATCTTTGTTCACTACACGACTCCATTTTGGACCCAGCCAAATGCAAATCAGTCTTGACCCTGGTTGTTATTGATCCAGGGAGGGCCTGCCGTGGCAGTTCGGGCTGGACTGCCCCCATTGGGAGCAGGGCCAAGACTGATTTGCATATGGCTGGGTCTTAACTGGGGTGGCATAGTGAGCTAAAGAACGATGGATTAAAGTCAGATCTCTTGACTGGGGGCGAGTGGTTGAAAAGTTGCAGCACTCTGTCTATCATCTTGTTGTGTTTACTATGAAAAAAGCAATCAGCAGGTAAAATGTGACCAATTTTGCTAAGATTTTGAAGAGGGGTGCTCACCATGAAAAGCTTTTTAGTGCAATTGATCAGTGCGAGCTAGAAACAATATTTTGTTGCACATTATGCATGAGATGGCATTGACTGTGGCAAGAATGGCAAATCCATAAATATTGGAAAATCTGCAGCCATCGAATCATAATTCAAATGACCCTGCCTACAGGTAAACATTCTGGGCCTTATTTATGAAGGTCTTGCGCCGCCGGTGCGTCACTTTTAAAATGGTATAAAGTGACGTAACAGTGGCGCAAGGCCTTCATAAATGAGGCCCTCTGCGTCTTTTTGGTGTCAGAAAGTATCTGCCACAAATCCACAACTGATCACATGGGGATGTTTTATGTTTTCAGTTGAATACAGAGGCAAATCTGTTAGCTAGGTTAGAGGCTACTTTATCAGATGACTGACCGGCTTGCGCCATGCTGGCTTTCACCACTGCACAAGGAACATAATGAGCAACAGGAAAAATCTTTTTATTAATCTTTTTATTGAAACAACAACACGCCATCTCCTTTACAGTATACATATGCCTTAGGAGTCCCGCAATCCGAACACCATGTGGTAACTCAATAACAACCAATTGATGATGACTGACAATTTTCAGGTTCCTATTCCATCTCCCCCAGCTCTTTGCCCATTTTTGTGGGCATCCACATCTATCATAAATCACTCTTTCTGCCTACATACATAAGCCCAATTCCATTTTCCATTCTCTCTATGTAAGAGCCTCTATCGCCCTCCATTTCCTCGCTACATTGCATTTGGCTATCATGAATCCCTGTGTTACCCACAGGCGCTCAGTGTTCGTAAGGTACGAGTCCCCCCACATGTTTAGCAGACACCATTTCGATAATATATTCTCTTTGAGATTATAGAATTCCCTCGTGGTATTTAGTATCGCTGCCCAATATTGCTGCAGCGGGGGGCTCTCCCACAGTAGGTGGAATCGGAACCCTCTTGTCCACATTCCCTCGGACATAGTAATGAGGTAAGTATCCCCATTTTTACTTGGGTGGTGCATGCATAGTAGGCCCTGTGCAGAATCTTTAATTGTATTAGTCTAAAACGCAGGCGTATGGCCACTTCTCTGGAGGAGGCAATGGTCTCCATCCACTCTATGTCTTCCAAAGCACGGATTTCTCCATCCCACTGTCTCCAAAGCTTTGTCAGGGGGTCCGGGAGGTTGTTGATAAGCTTACGGTATATACCAGCGATGTCGCTTTTGAAATCAAATAGTCATCTAGGAGCCTATCCTGAAGTGGGGATCCCTCCGGAAGTACTGTCCCCTAGGGTATTATTGCCCTAAGTGCGAGGGTGATTTGGGCATCTGATATCCCGTGTGCAAACCAGGAAGGACTTTACATTTCTTGTTCCCAGAGGTCCCCCACCTTTGAAATCCCAATCGTGTCCCACCTACTGAAACCCACCCAGGGCCTCATTTATGAGGCTGTGCGTCACTTTTACGCCACCGGTGAATCACTTTTTGTGACGCACCAGTGGCGTAAAAAATGCGCCTTGTTGAGCTATATTTACAAAGTGACGCATCTAGGTAGATGCATCACTTTGTAAACCCCTGCGCCACATTATACCTGCGCCAGGTATAATGTATACAAGGGGGGCCTATTGACGCAGGAAGGGTCGTAGAAGTGACGCAGTGAAATCTATGAGATTTCACTGCCTCACTTTTAAGGCGCCGTTGCATCAAAATCTTGCGCCTGCCTCACAGCAGGCGTAAGACTGACGCAGGCCCTGTCACATTGGGCTTGCCCCATGTGAAAGGACGCATTGCTGGAGTTGCGTCACTTTTGTGACACACTCCAGCAATGCGTCACTTTTGCGCTTACAGATACGTCAGAAATACTGACGTATCTGTAACTCCTTGAGACATGATGCGTCATACATTAAATATGACGCATCAGGAATGTCGCAAGGAGTGCGCACTGAGAAGTGACGCATCGCTGCTTTCACAAAGCGATGCGTCATTTCTCATAAATGAGGCCCCCAGTGTATAATCCGGTCCAACTTCTTCGAGTCCCACAAGGGAGTCATCACGGTGAGTCTACTGTGCCAGCCCAGCGCTTTGGTGCTCTCCTGCCACTCTGGAAGTGTAGTTGAAGTCGGGGAGCGGAAGGCACCAGTCGCCCCTCCACCATATAACACCCTGGGTTACCCAGCTGCTGACATATTATGGCGATCCATCCTGTAGGCAGGCTCGCTATGGGGCTTATGTTCCCAATGGTTAATTACTGTGAGCTGGGCTGCCCAGTAATATTTCCGGAGTGAGGGGAGGGCCACCCCTCCATCATACCATCACCTGGTCAGCTTTACAAATGAGATTTGTGATGTCCCCCCAACCCACAACAGTTGTCTCACCACTGCATCTATTTGCTGGAAATACCGTGGGGTAAGGTGTATTGCGTAGCACATAAACAGCCAGATTCATGAAGCTGAATTGCGCTCGCAAAGGGCCAGATTCTCAGAATCTGGCCCTTTGCGAGCGCAATTATTGCATTTGGGATTCATCATCCCAAATGCAAAAATCGGTAATAGCGATTTCGCTATTTTGCGAGGAATTACATTTAAGGAATCTCTATTTGAGATTCCTTAAATGCAATTCATCATCTATTTTAAAATTGCAAATTCGCAATTTCGGCCCGCTATTTACCGCGAGGTCAAACCTCGTGGTAAATAGCGAAAACTTAGAAAAATGCTTTTAAAAGCATTTTTCTAAGTTGCATGTTGCACACACACATGTCCTTTGGACATGTGTGTGCGCAACTCCTGTTTAAATTTGCATTTAAGGGGTGCTACAGGGTGTCCTTTGGACACCCCTGGCACCCTTTAAATCGCTATCTTATTTGCGATTAGCTAATTGCTAATCGCAAATAAGGAATACTCCCCATTCATTCCTATGGGCCATTTGGAATGAATGGGGAGTTATTCCTTATTTGCGATTAGCAATTTGCTAATCGCAAATAAGGAATGTGTAGGAATCGCATTTTATTTTGCGATTCCTACATGAATCTCGTTTTGCCAGTCTGTAATAGCGATTCCTTATGAATCGCTACTACAGACTCGCAAAACGGGTCTTTGATGAATCAGGCTGAAAGAAACCTGGGCAGTGCCATCATTTTAAAGAGTGTAGCTCTTCCCAAGAGGAACAGTGGCAACGAGCGCCAGTGGTGGATGTCACTTTTAAGGCGGCCCAGTGGGGGAGCTAAGTTGCGTTCATAATAACCTGTGGGGTCTCAAGTAATGTATATGTCCAAATATTTGAACTCCTCTGTGCTGATTCGGAGTTGACATTCTCTGGGGAGTGTAGGCCCACTTCCTACTATCACATATACCTCTGATTGTCTCAATTCATTGTGTATCCTAAGTAGTTTTGGTACAGCTAAAAAATATGCAGCATCCTGTGAAGCGTGACCTTCGGGTTCGCTACATACATTAGGATGTTGTCTGCATATAGGGAGATATTGTCTTTCCACTCTGGTGTCCAACGGAGTCCGCGGATTATAGGATCCTCTGAATCCAGGTCGCTAGGGGCTCCAGAATCAAAACGAACAGGGGGAACAGCAGGCACTCCTGCCTTGCTCTGCAGCTCAAATACTCTGGAAACATTCCCATTCACCGAGACCCGTGCCAAGGGCTTCTCATTCAAGATTTTAATCCAATTAAAAATGTTTGGCCTGAAGTCTAGCCTATCCAGTACTGCATATAGGAATGGCCCTTCCACTGTATCGAATGCCATACGTGTGTCCAGCGACACTATCAGTGCATCTTCCTCAATGGACCCAGCCATGCCCAGAACCCCTGTGCAGTCTTCTAAGATTGAGAGCTGTGTTACGTTTCGGGCATGAAGCCTGACTGGTCCGGGTAGACTAGAGAGTGTATCACAGGAAGCAGGTGATTTGCCAACAGTTTTGCAAGGATTTTTGGTTCAGCGTTCAGGAGGGTGATCGGCCTATACAAACTGCACCAGAGGGCTTGCCCAGCTTCAGAATCACCACAATGTTGGCTATTTGTTGATCTCTAGGGAGTATCTTATTTTTATAGCTTTCACTAAACATGTTCTGCAGCAGGGGCAGCACCTTGTTGCTGGTATTTTGTATAATTCGATTGGCAGACCATCGGGGCCTCCGTCTTTACCTGATTTGAGATCTCTGATCGCCTTGGCTATTTCAGACTCTACCAGGTCTTGCTCCAGTAGATCTTTCTCTTCCGGCTCTAGGCGCAGCATCTGGAGAGTGACTAGTAAATCCTGCGACTCTGCAATTGTGGTTTCGGATTCCGGAGCATAGAGTTGCTCATAATAGTCCGCAAATGCTTCAGCGATTTGGCTCCCTCCCCGGACCGTAGTCTCATCACGTTTCCGCACCTCCTGTACCCATCTATCTGCCTCTGATCTTTTATCAAGCCACTCCAACAACTTGCCTGTTTTGTCTCCTACCTCTTTCAGGTTCTGTCGCATCACCCAATATCTGGCTTTTGCTGCCTCTTCTGCTATTGACTTGAATTCTGCCTTTTTAAAATGCCAGACTGTGTTTAGCCCCTGCCTCAGTGTCAGTGGTCAGGAGGTCTTCAATGCGAGAATATCCTGTTTTATCTCATCAAGCTTTGCACATTTCTGCTTTTTTCCCCCACCATCAAGGAGGTACCCTGGCCCCTAATTACTGCTTTGTATGCTTCCCAAAGGACGCACGCTGAGTTTACTGTGCCTGTGTTTTTAGCAATGTATTGGTCTTGGACCTGGTCATGGGAATCTGAACCAGGTGTTGATCCTGCCCACTCGGATCTGTCTGTGTTCTGCGATTTCGTGATGAACACATATTGGGGAGTGGTCAGAGATCCCATGGGCCAGATTATAAGCTGCCTGGAAATGGAGTGCCTGTTGGGCGGGCATGAAAAAGTAATCAATGTAGGACACACTCCCATGTGCTTGAGTGATACATATACTGTCACGATGTGGGGTTGAGACCTCTCCAAATATCTTGTAGGCCCATGGCCTGCAGAAAGTCGATCCATGCTATTCCTGGTCTTGACATAATGGTGAACGGTCAAGCTTTGGGGACAGGGCCACCTTACAGTCACCCCCTATCACTGCGATTCCCTCTGGGAGGTACAGAAGAAGAACTCCTAGCTCCGGCAAGACCAGAGATTGCTGTCTTGGGGGAATGTACATAAAGATTATATTGAAGGTGTAGCGTTTATATTGAAGGTGTAGCCCTCCCAACCACCGGAAACTGCCACTAATCTCCCCAGGGGATCATGTGTGACCTTGGGGTTCGTGAAAGGAAGTGCGTACCAAAATGCTGACTCCTCTGGAGCCCCTAGTGTATCTGGAGTGCGTGAGTAGTTTATAGCCCCCTCGGTTAAGTGCCTCGTATTGTGTTCCCTGGATATGTGTTTCCTGACGTAGGACTACATCTGGTGTATGTCTTTTTAGGTATTCAATGACTATCCCCCTTTTTATTCTGTCCCCCAACCCGTTTACATTCCATGAGAGTTGTTTGAAACCTTTATTTTTACCCATTGGGGGAAAGGTATCTGGATCTTGGAGGCCGTTCGGACACATGGAGCCGTTCTGAGTTGAGTCTAGTGCGTTCTTAAGCATACTATCGTCTACGTTAGCCCCCGGAAATAGGGACTGTCTGGTGTGCGGGGCTGCAAACCAGTCAGTAAGATGTCAGCTCCCCACTGTCAGTGATGCAATTGTCATGGATGGCAAAACATTATACAAATAAAAATGACCAACTTCTCCTGCCTCCCTGCACTAAGGGTTGAAAACTGCCCACCACCCCAACTATGCAGAGTGCCAATACCCCCAAAACACATTTTAAAATTTTAGGGAGAGTAAGCTACCTCCCCCACTAGCCGCCACCCCCCAACTAAATCTCATACACTTCACTACCAAATTACATCTCAGTCTGGTCCAATATACGTTGGTGCGAGATTCTCAAGACCCCCTTACTCCTAAGTCAAATTTGTATCTGGAGCACCCCCTCATCTACAATTCTGTAGTGCTCCCCTATCTAGTGGTCTCATCCCCACAGAAATCTCTGCCGTGGCTATTTTGGACAATCCGTTCCTTAGTGATCCAGTCTCTTTGTTTGATTCACACATTCAAATCGAGGCGGTCCTCTTCCGTGCGACACCGACTTCTCCACCGTCTCTCTTCCCGTACAATCGGCCAGAGTTTCAAAAAACAAAGGGACATATTACCAAGCAATAGCGATAATTATCGCTATTGCTTGGTTAGAGACAAAAAGTTACCGCTGAGCTGCAGCGATTTTTACCGCAAATAAACCTTGGTATTACCAAGGTTTATCGCAAATGCGATAAAAATCGCCGCAATGCATGAATATCGCTGAAAAGTCAGCGATATTCATGCATTACCGAGCTAATGCTCTTAGCCATGTTATCCACCTCCCATTGGATAACATGGCTAAGAACTGCTCAGGGCAGGTGTTAGCTTTTGGAGATATTCGCGCTTAGCGCGAATATCTCCAAAAGTTGGTAATAGGAGATAGCGATGTTAGCGACTGTTTCCAGTCGCTAACATCTTGGCACGCCCACTTTGCATGTCATTAGTGATAAATATCACTGACATGCAAAGTGGGGCCCAAGATGGTCGCTATCTCCTACTAGCTGTCGCTAACTGGTGTTAGCGACAGCTAGGTAATAGGGAGATAATTTTATCTCTGCTTTCTTGGCTTTTAAAGCCAAAAAAGCGGAGATAAACCCCCTTGATAATATGCCCCAAAGTTTTGTTGTTGGCCACTACCCTCAGTCTGGCTGAGAAGAGCATTGCATACTTCAGTTCTCTTTCCCTCAGGGCTTTCTTCACCTCTAAAAATGAACGTCTTTGCTTTTGAATTCGAAGGGTGAAGTCTGGAAAAAGTGTGATCGTGTTAATTTCCCATTTCACAGGGGGTTCAGTGCGGGCCGCTTGTAGAATCACATCACGGTCCCTGAAATGGAAGATTCGGTCTGTAATTGGACGTGGGTGGGTTTCCTGGTCGTGGCGGTGCACCTGGCACCCGGTGAGAGCGCTTCACCGAAAAGTATTTTGACAAGCCTTTAGGTTTGAGATGCTGGCAAATCAGATCTTGGACGGACAGGTCAACTGCCCGTAGGGTGACCAACCGTCCGTAAATTTCACGAACAGTCCGTAATTTTGGCTGTCTGTCCGTTGTGCGTGAAGGATTCTTTAACGGACGCCATTTGTCCGTAATTTTAACCGGGCACAGCTTGCCCCCACCTCCCTTCTTGACTCCGATGCTGTATGAAAGCTCAGACCCCCAGCAGCACTGTAGAGGCACAGCGGGATGGCAACCCTCACACCTTCAGCCCTTGATGAGCTGTTAAGAGGTGCTTGAAGGTGACAGAGGGAGGGGCTGCAGGTTCAGGAGCAGGGGGCATCAATTCACATGCGAACAGCCCTGAATTCGTCTTGTATCTGCTATTTAGAGGGGGGCTCACACATTCCATTTCTACCCAGGGCCCCAAACATCCTAGACTCGGCCAGATTACACCCCTGATTACACCGAGGCAGCACTGGTTCTCTTCACAGAGCTTAAATACTGTCACTAAATTGAAAACAAACCTAGGTTCTTCTAACATGCAGTCTTAATGTAATACAATAAAGAAATGGCTCAATCGCACCCACACTGATTAACAAAGTATGGAGGACAATCAGTTCAATCAGTTCTCTTAGAGTATCTCCTGTAAGTACAGTATATCACAGTGGGGGGTGGCATTTTGGACAGAGAGCTTGTCTTCTCGTTGTCTTGTGCAGGAGGGGGCGAGGAGACCAAGATGATACTAGAATACTGCATGCCCACCCCTGTGCCCACCCTGGTGGATCATGTTCCCTCTCCTGTGATAACTTCTGCTCCTGTCCCCCCATGTGGTGGCTCCAGTCCACCCCCGCCTGTGATGGCTCCTGTGCCCCCCTGTGATGGATCATGTCGTCCCCCCCACCTGTGATGGCTCCTGCCCCCCCCCCAGTGATGGCTCTTGTCCCCAATGTGGTGGCTCCACTCCCCCCCCACCCCCGCCTGTGATGGCTCGTGTCCCCCCCCCTGTGGTGGATCCTGTCTCCGCCCTGGGTGGCTTCTGTCCCAGTCCTGGAACGGCCCCTACAGCGAGGGTGAAGTTCTTGATGAGCCTCTTCTCAAAAAGGCTCAGCTCAAAATTAATATGAAAAGGTGGGCGAGTGAGTAAGTGAAGGGATGGCTGGATGAATTAGTGAAAGGATGAATGGATGAATGAAAGATTGAATAAATGGATAATGAGAGAGGATAGATGGATAGATGGATTGATGAGTGAGGGGAAGGATGGAAGAGAGAAAAGGTAAATAGCTGGATGTATGGGTGGAAGGGAAGCTGGGTGATTGATGAGGGGAAAGATGGATGAGGGGAAGGATGATGGATGGAGGGGAAGGATGGATGGATGAGGGGAAGGATAAATGGATGAGGGGAAGGATGGATGGATGAGGGGCAGGATAAATGGATGGGATGGATGGGTGAGGGGAAGGATGGATGAAAGGAAGGATGGATGAGGGGAAGGATGGATTATGGGAAAGGATGGATGATGAGGGGGTGGGTGAAAGGATGGATGATGAGGGGTGGGTGAAAGGATGGATGATGAGGGGAAGGGTGGATGGATGGATGATGAGGGGAAGGGTGGATGGATGGATGGATGATGAGGGGGTGGGTGAAAGGATGGATGGATGATGAGGGGGTGGGTGAAAGGATGGATGGATGATGAGGGAATGGATGGATGATGAGGGGGAGGATGGATGGATGATGAGGGGAAGGATGGATGGATGATGAGGGAAAAGGATGGATGGATGATGAGGGAAAAGGATGGATGGATGATGAGGGAAAAGGATGGATGGATGATGAGGGGAAGGATGGATGATGAGGGGAAGGGTGGATGGATGGATGATGAGGGAAAAGGATGGATGGATGGATGATGAGGGGAAGGATGGATGGATGGATGATGAGGGGAAGGATGGATGGATGATGAGGGAAAAGGATGGATGGATGATGAGGGGAAAGGATGGATGGATGGATGATGAGGGAAAAGGATGGATGGATGGATGATGAGGGAAAAGGATGGATGGATGGATGGATGATGAGGGAAAAGGATGATGAGGGGATGGATGGATGATGAGGGGAAGGACAGATGGATGGATGATGGGTGGGTGAAAGGATGGATGGATGGAGAGTGGGTGAAAGGATGGATGGATGGATACGTGGGTGGGTGAAAGGATGGATGGATGGATGATGATGAGTGGGTGGGTGAAAGGATGGGTGGATGGTGGGTGGGTGAAAGGATGGGTGGGTGGATAATGGGGGGTAGGTGGATGAGTGAAATGATGGATGGATTGATGGATTGATAAGTGCAAGAGTGAATGAATGGACGTATGAGTGAAAGGGTGGGTGTAAGGATGGATGAGTGAGTGAAAGGGAGGGTAGATGGACAAAAGGATGAATAGATGTGTGAAGGAGTGAAATGATAGATGGATGAGTGATAGGGGCAATGGATGGGTTCATGAGTGGATGAGTAGATAGATGGATGGGTGGGTGGATGGATGGAAGGAAGGCTAAGTGAAAGGGTCGATGGAGAGAGAAAGGGAGGATGGATGGCTGACTAAAAGAGTGGATGGGTGGAAGGATTAGTAAGTGAAAGGATGGCTGGATTGGTGAAAGGGTAAATGGCTGAATGGATGAGTGAATGGATGGATGGGATGAAGAGTGGATGGATAGGGTGAAAGGGTGGATGGATGGATGGATAATGGAGGATGAGTGAAAGGATGGATGAGGGAATGGATGAAGGGATGGATGAGTGAAATGATAGATGGAAGGATACATGATGGATAGGTTTGCAAATGGTTGAATATGTTTGGAAATGGCTGGGCTTACTTGTATACTATTGCGCGACCTCTGATGTGTCTGTAAAACGTACCTATTGTCCTAAAGTTTTGTCCTGAATTTTGACCTCCTGTCCTGAATTTGTGTCCTGAATTTTGACCCTTTGTCCTGAATTTTTACACTCACCGTCCTGAATTTGCACCAATGCCAGTTGGTCACCCTAACTGCCCGGCCCTCCGCTTTCTCCGAGACCCCAAGAATGCGGCCTCGGCGTCCTCCACTCTATTCTCCAACCCTTGCGCCAGTTCTCTCAATCCCCCTACTTGAATGCAGAGAGCTTTAGTTTCAGTTTGAAGCGCGGCATTAGCGTCTTCTTTTTCCTTGATCCTTGCCCCCATGTTCCGTGAATCAGTTCTTATCAGAGTCTTTTCTGTCGAGACAGTGTCGCTCTTATTTTCCACAGAAGTTTGCCCCTTGTGCATTACAACCATTATATCCTGTAAGGTCAGGGATTCACCTTTATTCGCACTTTGCGCCTGTTTAGGTGTGCCGGCGTCTTCTTCCCCTGTATTGTCCTCCACTCTTGGTTGGGCATATTTGTCTCCCTCGGTTCGCTTCTCCCTCTGATGTTTAATGTTTTGGCCTTGAAGTACCCCCTCTTACAGGTGAGGGTTCCGTTATATGTCCGGGGGGGCCTCCTGTGCCTCTCTGTTAGTTATGAAATGACAACAGGAGCGCAAGGGTGTGCCCGCTGTGATCTATTGTTCATCCTCCTTTAGGCCGACCCATCACTTGCTTACTTGCTCTCTGGGCGTTCCTATTTTCCACCTGCGTCCGTATTTTAGGCCGTTTTTGCCGCTGGCCGCGCGACACGAAGGGGAGATAACGCGAGACAGCGTCTTAGTGACACATGCCGCGCGAGTAAAACGATAAGCGCGCCGCCCCCTTTATTAACGGCCAATGAAAGGTGAGCTGGAAGAGCGAGAGGCGGACCCACGGGCCTTTATCTGGAGCAGCTTGATTTTGCGCGGTCTTTCTCGCCGCGTTTCCTGACTGCTCTGCGCTGTTGCTGTTGTTCCCGTCCTCCGTCTGCCTGCCTCGCTGGTCTTGCGTCGGGTTGTTACCTCAACGGGTCTGCGGTGAGTCCGGGTGTTCTTGGGCCCGCTTGCGGGTTGTTAGGCGTTTTGAGGACGCAGAGCGGGAAGAAGCGAGGATCGGGGGTTTGGGTCGTTTGTTGTTCCGTCGCAGAGCAGCGGTTTGGGGGCGTCGAGGGAGAGCGTGGGTAACACTGTTCAAACAAGTCGAGTGATACAGCGAGTTTGGTATGTTTTTTTTCACCCGTCCGGGGTTTCATCGGCACTATGAGTGCGTGTCCCTTTCTTTGCGCCTTTTCTAGCCTGCGCGTCTCAGCATTGTTGCTTGCAGCGGCCGCGCTCTTTTGAGAGACCCCCGCCGGGTTATGTTCCACGCACGAGCTGCAGCTTTCTGCTCGCACCTTTGTAGTGTTTTATAATGGATTTTGGTTGGTTTAAGGTGGGCCAGTGCTGGCAAGCTGAACGCGGGAGCGACCACAGTTGACATAAACCTTAGACGTCGTTTAGTCACCAAACAAAGATATATTGGCGAACTCAAATGGATAAAAGGCAAACCCTTGAATAAAAGTTGGCATTACGGTAGCGTGTGAACTTTCCCGAGCGGCTTTGCGAACAGCTTGTTTCCTTGTGTACCGCGACCCTCTTGCCTTGTTTTATTTTTCTGCTCAAGATCTCGCTGTTGCATTGGCTGCCCGAGCGCCTTTCCTTTGTCTCTCTCGCGCATCCATTCATGCTTCCGATGAAAGGCTGAGCACAATCACCCATTCTGACCTGCTGTGCCCCAGAACATCCCCGCGCGCGGACTCTGCAGAGAAATTAGGCCGTCGCGCCAGTAAAATAAACAGTTATATAGGTTCGCCCTCCTTCCACGAGTCACCCCGCAGTTGCCATGATATGAGGCTAGGTATCTGGCGCATTTCCTTAGGATAGTGTTGAACATCCGTCTTGGACGTTTTCGATGCAATCCGGGCGGGGAATGTTAGGATGCAGAGGCCTTGCGAGAATAGGAAATTGTTGTTGTACAGTACCCTGCAGTCCGTGTGAAGTCACCTTAAATCTCAAGATGTTTACAGCACCCCCCCCCTTTTTGTTGGTATGGAGAAGTGCATTGTGGGAATTTCAGGGAAAGAGGGTAGCGCCATAATGATGTTAACGGGAGGTGTGATTGTGAAATCTAATGGTTGATCAGTATACCTAATAACAGTATGGCAGTATGTATAATTTTAATACACAGCATTGAATAGTTCAGTTTGGGCATTTGACTGTATCATAGATGTATATATCACCATTAAAACATGGCTCCGAGGTTTGGCCCTTAGGCTACAGATCGGTTGATAAAGAGGTCCAAAGAACAGCGACGAATATTCACTGTAACACCTACTCCACTCTGTAAACGCTGGATACTAGTCGCTTACATTATGGCCACCTATGAGCAGTGCTTACGTAGAGCCGCTGATTGGCGGTGGGGCCCACGGGGCGTGATATTGTGAGCCGCATGTTCCTCTTCCAAAGTAAAAACTGACCATAGGCCCTCATTAGAAGAACCTCACCATTCCGCAGCTTGCTCTCCCCAAAGCGAATTCATACCGAGGAGCAGGTTTCGGTACACAGAACTATGAGGGATGTCTGGGGTTTGTGTTAAGTTGAGATACATAGATTGGGCTCGACGAATGGTTTGCTTTAGATGCTTGCATAAGTGCCATCATTGCTTACGTAGCGTGTACCTGGTGCTGGTGGGTCATGTATGCGGTATTTCCGCTGCGGAGGGCTATTTTCACATTACTCATGATAAATATGGCTCTGCTTCTTAACTTGGTTGGTGGTTTTGCGCAGGAGTTGCAACGTGTTTGGAACTCTTCTGCTGTAATTTTGAAATATTAATGGCACATGAATTTGTGTGAACAGAGAAAGCAAACATGTTCATGAAGAAGGAATCTTTTTACCACGACTGAATTACGTACTTTATACTTTGTTTTCTGGTGCAGACACACTCCCTCCCAGAGGTGGAGACCATCATATGGGACATTACTTTGGAATGTTTACTCTACCTTTCCGAATTGTAAATGCTTTGAATACATGAAGAAATCAGTCAGCAGCTGAATGATGGCCCGTAAATCCTAGACGCATGCTTGTTTTGCTAAAATCAACAATTTAGACGACAGGTGAAAGATTATGTGGCAAGTGCGACATTTTTAATATTTATGCCTGAGAAAGTAACAGCTATGTAATTAATTTTCCAGTGGCCCTGCACAGAATAGACATTTCTGCTGCGGAGGGCTATTGTCGCCAGACCTAAACGGTAATGATTTGTTTGTGGTGCGGCGTCCCACGAAACCTTTTGCCTGCGCATGAAGTAAGAATGCACCGGGATTGTTGATGCATGGGTTACGGTGGTGCGTGAAAGGCAGGAACTCGGGCAGAGGCCGACCGCACTTTTGGCGCCAAAAAAGAATCGGGGGCGCTCACGTGTTATTGGGCAACTGGGTCTCGGGTTGGCTAATTTTAGATCTTGAGCTACTACGAGGGTTCCCGCTGCTTCTGTGAGTGTCTCGGAGGCAGCAAGAGGCCGACCGCACAGTTGGCGCCAAAAAGAATCGATGGGCGCTCACGTGCTTGGTGGCGGGATGGTGTTTCTGGGACGTCCAGGTGATGGGTGCAGTACGGCTGCGTCGCGCGCGGCCTCCAGATGTTACGAGCAATACTTGGTTCCCCGGTAATACAGTCGGCGGCTGGTCGCTGGAGTCGGAATGCGAACATGGGCATTGGTGCGACTTTTCTCATCGTTCCGTTGCTGGGTTGGAGAGTCACAGGAGGGGTGATCTGGGGGTGGTTAGCTGGATCCCCCTCCTGTTCGGTCCGGTTCAGTTTCGCACCGTCGAGGTCGGGCTGCGGTGGTTGGTTTCGATGCACTCCTTCGTAGTCACATATCGCATTGCACGGAAGCAGATTGTGCATTTCTCCAGAGTATGTCAGTTGATATGGCTTATAACTATGTGCTGATGCCTCCCGAACTCTCTGACTATTTGTGGCAGTCATGTTCCTAACAGGCGGACAGGCGGGGCTCGGGAGGGAGAGGAAGGCAGGAGTTTTGTGCAGCGAGTTGTGTGGAATGGCGCTTAGTTGTGTGCGCGTTCGGGATGGCCCTGGGTGGTCGGCTCGGGTGCGGGGCTTCAGCGAGAGCTGCATCTGTGCGCATCTGCGAGCATGAGTGCTGGTGTACGGGAGAGGCAGCTTGGAACAAAAGGATCATCGAACTTCCCCCGTTATGTGTGTGCCCCTTGGTATCTCAAAACGAAACGGCCATAGCTTTGGCCAGCTGGTATGTGTGATTTGATGTCGATCTCGAATGCTGTACTTTGTCTTGTAAATGCGGGTGATCGTGAGCGAAAGGTCTGCTCGATAGTCCGTTGCTATGGGCAGAGCACTTTGCCTACGGGATGATGACGCGGGTTACTTGCTTTGGTTGTATTCGGCAGGTCTAGCATCGCTACTCGTCTCGAGCAGGGTCTTTAAGAATCCCATGTGTAGCTATATACCAACTTGTAACCAATCAAAATGCAGCATTTTGGTATCTAGAGTTGCCTGTTTTAGAATGACCCATTAACACTCTTGTTATATACAGCACACCAGCTAATAATTACACACCACATTTTTCCTTTACGTAGTATGCACAGACCAAAGATTAAGGCAATTGATGCACATGATATGATACAAACAATTCAACCAATACGCACCGAGGGATAGCTACTCGGTGCAACTTATATGGGCTTGATGAAAATATGGGCTTCTTAATAATTTGGATTATCTATAAGCAACCATTGTTGTACGAATTTATTAGATGCCCAAAACTTAATTGCAAGATGTCAGCCCAGAAGAGATCATGCCAGCATTTATTTTCAGATGGGTATCTACTCACTGCACCTACTCGAACGCCCAGACACAACATCTTCACCTCTACAGCCATTAAAAGAAGTGATGCTCTAGAGAAGTACTTCAAAATCCAATGCAATGACAAAATGCAACAAAGCAGTGTTGCTCGTCTCAAGGGCAAAGGCCACGCGGGCTGGGTGTGATCGTTCACTTAAACCTGCGTGTATGGTTGTTGTCGGTCTCAGCCGAGATTCTTGTTTCCCTGGTACGCCGGCAAAAGCCACTTCAGCTTGAAGGCCTTCCCAGACATCTTACATGCAGCAATGGTGCGATGTCCGGTCTGCAAGCAGCCAGGGGTTTCATATTTCACTTTTGAGAGACACTATTCAGACTTTCCAATTCGGATCGGTATTAAGATATGTTGAAATCTAACATACTGAACTGAGGTACAAAAGACTCTTAATTGTTAATGTATTTCGGCCCTCTTTATTAGTGGCCGGGTTCCATGTGTAATAAATATCACAGGACAAAAACTAACAACAATGTGTACGGAATGTATTGGTTGCAAGGAGTATCACCTATTATGAGTTTCACCCTTTAATGGGGCGTAACGTGAATTTTGTGTTTACTATACTTGAATTTGCATGTCCTGGTATTTCTTTACCAGGCATTTCCCTTCAGCAAATGTCAGCAGTCTTGACTTTCCGATATACGTGCCAGGGATGCGTTTTATTATCACACCCAAAGCTATTGGCACCGCACAATTGATTTACTAGGCAAGCGCATGCGTGTCCCCGAGTTGCTTCTGTTATGATCTCTGTGATGAAAAACACTTCTTGAAGCTGTGCTTAGGAGCTATAATTAGGTAAACCGATGGTGCATGTCTCCCAAAACATAACAGCTCCAGACAGATACGATGCACACACTTGGAGGGCCAGATAGATCCACCGTGGTAGCTTTCAGTATTTATTTGGAGACTCGCATTGGAAGCTGTTGATACTGATGGAGATCTCACCCACTATTGGTCCTATAATCACGGACGCATTCCCAATAACCTGCCAGCGAGGCTCATCAGCTGTGAACGCCGCATAAATCACGAGCCTAACCTTAGAGCGTTACAGTTGGGTTAGTGGACTTGCAGTAAAATGTCCATGGGTAATTTAGTTGGAGCTGTAGGCACATAATAACAGCGCAGTACATTGTTTAATTACCGCCCTTCCCCCGTTCACTGCCGTTCCAAAGTCAGTGGAATGTGCATTCAAAGATAGACTTCAGTTCGACCATTTACTTATCGAGTGCACGCATGAAGCAATAAGACATGTTACAATAAAGCAGCGACGAAAGAGATCATATAGGGCGATTGTATCAGCGAAGACAGCAGGAGTTAACCTTTTGCGCAAATGTTGTTTGCACCACATTGCAAATCTTAAAACGTAGACCGCTAATGCTTGTTATTCAGCTGGCAAATAATAATCGGGTGCTAAATCCAACCTAATACCATGTGGTAGCAATCTACCCCTGAGGTGTTTTGGGGTCCCATTTAGCCTGCACCCTGTGAAAGAGGCCTCACGAAATTATCAGTGATAGTGATTGTATGTCGCGCGTACAGGTCCGTCAGCGGCAAGCTTCCCAGGGGCAGATAATAAAATATACTGCATATTAGCGGTTCGCGAATAGCAATGCAATATTCCTCCATTTGCCGTGCATAGGTGGGTGTGCACCTGCTCCACACAGCCCCAGGCAGACAATTGCCCTGTTCTAACCTCTGCTGAAATAAACTCGGCAAGCAATTTATCACTGTCATCGGCCTTAAAGTGTCTTTAATTCCGCAAATATATTTGCCTTTTGGGTACTGATTATTATGTCGTTGTGTGCGTCCAAGGCATGCTATCTTTGGAATACGGGGGGTTAGCTGGTTTCCAGTTTGAATAAACAGTATGTATGTGAGCGAATGGTGTGTGCATATACAAGCCTACAACCAGTGTAGTCGTTATGGCACAAGTCACAAGGATCAGGTACTTACGATCCATTGCTGAGCAGCTGCGGTTCCCTCATCTTCATGGCTTAACTTTACGTAGGAGGAGGCGTCACTCGTAGCATTGAACCGTCACTCATACTTGCACCCAAATTATAAGATGTCACGCATAGCAACCTGCAACTGGCAGTATGCGGACTAGCGCAAACACCCCTGCATCGGAAATAGGATCATTGCTGAACAAGTGAGTGTTCATGTTAAGTAAACCAATGCCATATTTTGGCCTTGGCGTCCCCCGTAGACAAAGCTAGCGCTAGCAAAGGTGTATTGTTTCCGAATGTTTCGCTTACATACGAAACGGCGAAATTCTTCCAATAGATAATCTAGCCATGACGCTTGTGCAGGTGCAAGGAACACAACACGTGGAAGATAGTATACGGTGTGTTCAGAGAGAAGTGGGTGGCATGCACCTAGGTGTAACAAAAACGGGTACAAGGAGAGCACCACAATAATCAATAATAACTAATAATCAATAGTAATCAATCAGTAATCACTGTCATGATTATTGATGCACCGTGGCTCAGGTAACCAAGGGCGCGTCTTAAGACCCGTTTATGAAATATCCATAAGTGGTGTGGCCGATGTGATTGAGTTCATGATGACGATGACTTTGCCATATTTGTATTGCGGTGTAAAGGAGGGCCTTTTGTTGAGATGCTAATATTTAAAAATCTCACCTCTGTTTATTCAACGTAAGAGAGGATTCTTGCATAAGACATAGGTGTCCTTTGTAGTTCTAGGAGGCCCTTTAAAGATGAGCAGTCAGCGAACTGTGGGCGTCATACAGGAAGTGGGAGTTGGCCTTTGCAAGGACACGAATAGTGTGGATGGGCTCACCGGGAATGAGATGGGGTCAGCTGAGGCGCAGACTGGACCAATGTGTGTCAGCCCGTGGGGGGCCTCCCAACATCCTCGTGATACACCTGGGTGGGAATGATCTGGTGACAATGGGGAGGCGAGCATTAGTGGATGCCATGCAGCGGGATGTCACCGCGATAACTAACGAACTGGGGGCTACTGAATTTGTATGGTCAGAGATTGTCCCCCGCAGGACCTGGAGGGGAGCACGGTCACCCCTTGCCATCGAGCAAAGCAGGAGGAGGGTGAACAGGGCCATGCAAAAATTCAGGGAGAAGAGGGGCCTGGGGTTTATTAGGCACGCGCTGATACAGGACAGGACAGTGGGCTACTACGAAAGAGATGGGGTTCACTTGTCTGGGGTTGGGATGGATGTTTTCAGGATGACTTACAGGAAGCTCTGGCAGCAGCAGGGTGCCTATGATCGGAGGGTGCCAGGTAAAAAGGTGGCTAGGTGGTGGGGGGCTCTGTCATCGACGGGGGCCTCCTCCAGAGCTGTGGCGGAGTACAGGGCGATCTGGAAGCAGATGGACAGTAAGGGTACCTCTGCGGCAGAAGGAGACAGTCAATACCTCTGCCTGGCACAGTAGGGGTGCCTGAGCCAAGAACCTGGAGCCGAGGGGGTTCCAGGAACAGCGTTGGCGCCCCGTTAGTCCTTCGGGCGGTCGGGGGGCCTGAACCGACCGGGGGTGTGCCTCATCGCTCCGCCCTGACAGGGGGGGCGGGAGTAAACAAAATAAAGTATTAACGTATTGCACCGTCAAGAGCATCGACTTACCGTGCAGGATGGCTAATTAGGCATGCGGGTCAGCGAGGGGCTGCCGCATTGGATCGCCTGTAAGATGACCCACCTTATCTGCTTCTTGTATGCAAAATAAACCTGCACCACCGTTTTCCACAATTATGTCTCATGAGTCTCCTTGGTATGTAAGTGTGTGGGGCGCAAGGTGGAGCGAGCGCTGGCAGTGTGGGCACTATGCCGCTGGCCGCGCGACACGAAGGGGAGATAATGCGAGACGGCGTCTTAGTGACACATGCCGCGCGAGTAAAACGATAAGCGCGCCGCCCCCTTTATTAACGGCCAATGAAAGGTGAGCTGGAAGAGCGAGAGGCGGACCCACGGGCCTTTATCTGGAGCAGCTTGATTTTGCGCGGTCTTTCTCGCCGCGTTTCCTGACTGCTCTGCGCTGTTCCCACCCTGGCCCTGACCCAGCAGCGGAGCAGCAGGCGAGTGTGAACTACTGATGGTCTGTTTTGTGTTGCAGGCGGAGTCACAGGGCGATCTGGAAGCAGATGGACAGTAAGGGTACCTCTGCGGCAGAAGGAGACAGTCAATACCTCTGCCTGGCACAGTAGGGGTGCCTGAGCCAAGAACCTGGAGCCGAGGGGGTTCCAGGAACAGCGTCGGCGCCCCGTTAGTCCTTCGGGCAGTCGGGGGGCCTGAACCGACCGGGGGTGTGCCTCATCGCTCCGCCCTGACAGGGGGGGCGGGAGTAAACGAAATAAAGTATTAACGTATTGCACCGTCAAGAGCATCGACTTACCGTGCAGGATGGCTAATTAGGCATGCGGGTCAGCGAGGGGCTGCCGCATTGGATCGCCTGTAAGATGACCCACCTTATCTGCTTCTTGTATGCAAAATAAACCTGCACCACCGTTTTCCACAATTATGTCTCATGAGTCTCCTTGGTATGTAAGTGTGTGGGGCGCAAGGTGGAGCGAGCGCTGGCAGTGTGGGCACTACTTGCCTTTACGCTTTCTCGGTCGTGGTGCTCCTCTCCCCTCCTCGATCCCGCCGGGGATCTCGCTGTAGCTGACAGGTCGGGGGAGCCCTCCACTTTCATGGATTCAGATCCTTTCAATACTGGGGCCCCGGCACAAGGCCCATCCAGCCATGGACCCGCAATGAGGCTCCAGCCGACTCCCTTCCCCGCACGCCGGCTCCGCACGTCTCAACGTTGTCTCAAAGCCTCCGTTGGGCCGCTTGCAGTCATGCAGCTCCCTGGGGCTCCGTGAAAACTGATTTTTGCTCACGCCATTCCTGCTTCAGTTTCAACACACAGCGCAATCCGATTTCTGCAGTGTTCCGGATAATTGGTCCAGGGGCGGCAGTAGGCTCAAGGCGGCCCTGGGCAGGGAGCATAGGTAGAGGGCCCCCGGAGGAAAGCAGGCGGAGGCCAGTGAAGAGGGGGGGGGGGGCGGTCAGGGTGTTTGGAAGTGGAATAGAGCCGGAGGCCGCCAAATCCCTGCCAGGGCCTGCCACGCATATATGTATCCATCGTCAGAGGATTAATGTATTAAGGATATATATTGGTGTGGCGGCCCCTGGGGTTTGGCAGCCCTGTGCAGGTGCACAGCTTGCACATACCTAAGGCCGCCCCTGATTGGTCGGATTTACGGGGGTATTACGAGGCGGGCTGACGGAGTTTCCCTAAGCTGCGGCCATCCCTGTTGGCTGTAATGTTAGCCATGGAGGTTAGGAATTATATGCTTGAAGGCCCACAGCACAAGTTTGAGGGGACAGGTTTGAATCACAAAGAGTTCACTTAATGTTTCTTATATTTGCTGGCAATGACATGGCTGTGTGGTTCAATAAAGTTCTACAAGACAAAGACTACCTAGTATCAGTACAGAGAAATCTTTTTGTTGGAAGTGGATGGAGGGCTAAATGCACCTGCAGCAAAAGGTGTGTATCTTCTGCTCAGACACTGCCCGGGTTCCCTATTCATCTCACCTGCTAAGTACTCATTTCTGATAGTTCTTGTCCAAGTTAAATTGATAAACTGATAGAGGCACAGTGCCAGAGGCATGAAGAGGCAGATTTACAATAACTGGCGCATCTCCAGGGATATGCCAGTTATTGTGCGCCGCAGCTCCGCCACCCATGGTGCGCCGCATTTATAATGCGGCTCAGCATGGGGCAAAAACAGGCAGATGCGTGACGCATCTGAGCCGTAAAGGCGGCGCATTGCTGGAGTTGCGTCACAAGCGCGACGCAGCTCAAGCAATGCTCTGGGGGGCCCATTCTGTCCAATGCTGAGTCAAGCCTTACACCTGCTTCAAGCAGGCACAGGGTTTTGACGTAGCATTGGCCTAAAAGTGACTGAGTGAAATCTTGTAGATTTCACTCAGCCACTTTTAGGAGGTGTTCCTGCGCAGGAACGCCCCCCCCTGCGCCGGAACACCTCATTATGGTGCAGGGCTTTACAACGTGACGCATCTCCCAGATGGGTCACGTTGTAAATACCCCGCACCATGGCGTATCTTTTGCGCCACCGCTGCGTCACAAGAGTGACGCAACAGCAGCATAAAAGAGGCGCAAGGGGCTTGTAAATCTGCCCCAAAGTATTTTAAGTAGAAATTATTCGAGTATGTGCTACAAAACCCAACTGGGTGATTGATGGCATAAAGATTAATTACGCACTTGTCTATCTTTCCTGCCCTAGTGTTCACTTTCAGGGACGCATACCCAAATTCAATGACTGGGCTTGAAAGTGGTGGTTTTAGTGCAAAGTTGCACAGTTAACAATAAGGTCACTTCAATCCCTTGACAGAACTGGCTAATCTTTAATACATCTGTTTTACTTCCATTCTCAGTAGTAGGTTAAGACAGTGAACTTGTGAGATTTCAATACTTTGCTGCACAACTGATTCAAAGTGGCCCACAGTCCTAAAGGACCGAGTACTAGTAGCATACATTTACCAATCCAAAAGAAACACTCACTTCACAAACCTTAACTGCCCACCATGGTTTTATATGGAGGAAGACAGGATATCCCACAACTAACAATATCAGTGTTAAATGTGACAAACATTAGAAGAATTATGTCTGAGACACACCCACTTGTACCATAATTGGTGGTTTGAAATATAATAATTTATACTCTACATGCTGGATACCAGGTAGCTTTAGTTGTGAATGACCTGACATTGAGTAGTAATAACAAAAAACAAAAAATATTGCAAATCCTGTACATACTCCCTCTTTCCAATCATCAACAGCCTCAGCAAGGTGTAATCACAGAACATTCCAGCTTTGGGAACTCTGTAACAAAGGCATTGTTCCTTCAAATCTAAAGTTCTCCCAGAGATAACAACAACACTGTTCAATTGAATTTCAGCCCACTGTATACCCAATCCTGCTCCCTAATGCCTGCATCTCTTACTTTGGGCAGTACACCACTGATGAGATTCTAGGTGACATCAGGCCAGAGGCTTCTTAGAGCCACCGGACATGGGAGACATGTGCTCGGAACCGACGGTGGTGCAATACCTCAGGGTTTTGTTATATTGGACCCTCGCATACCTCCTAGATGGCAATATAGGGATGACAGAAAATGTAGGGGCATATTAGCAAGAACCTCGTTAAAATTATCGCCGTTTAAGCAGAAGGAAAATGCCGCTAAAACGGCGATAATGGGCTTGCTAATATGCATTATAGAATTCCAATAGAAGCCCAGGTTAGATGTCCTGCTCATCTAACCTGGGCTTCATTTAGAATTATATAACGCATATTAGCAAGCACATTATCGCCGTTTTAGCGGCAGTTTCCTGCCGCTAAAATGGCGATAATTTTAACGAGGTTCTTGCTAATATACCCCGTAGTCCTCTAAAATTACCTCCAACGGCAGGTGAGGTAGGTGCAGCTTGTATGCACCGGTCCAAATGTTGGGGAACTGTCTACTGTCTTCCCATGAACATCAGTTTTCAAAATAAATCTTAAGACTTAAATGATTATTAATATAATATCGCAAACTCCCACAGTACCTTTTGATAGCTCATTGATCGTTAGGGTTAATTTATCCCATATAGTGATGTTAATTCTTTTCAGAAAGATGTAAAACTGCAGTTGCATATAGAACTGAAGTCTCGAAATTGATCAAACGATGCCATATACTTGCACAATATAATCATGTTATATGGTTTTCTATTTAAAAGACTATGGGGCTTATTTATAAGCCCTTGCACACTTTTGCACCTCCTGTGTGTCATTTTTTGTGATGCACCACCGGCGTAAAAAATGCACCATGTTGCGTCATAATTACAAAGTGACGCATCTAGGTAGATGTATCACTATGTAAACCCCTGCGCCACATTATTTATACCTGCGCCAGGTATAATGTATGCAGGGTGGACGTCCCGACGCAAGTAAGCCTCGTAAAAGTGACGCAGTGAAATCTATGAGATTTCACTGCGCCACTTCTAGGACGCAAATGCATCAATATCTTACGCCTGCTTCACAGCAGGCGTAAAACTGCCGCAAGTACATTTGAAATGGGACTTGCCTATGTGAAATGACCCATTACTGGAGTTGCGTCACTTTTGTGACACACTCGAGCAATGCGTCATTTTTGCGCCTACAGATACGTCAGAAATACTGACGTATCTGTAACTCCTTGCAACATGATGCATCATACTTTAAATATGATGCATCATTGGTGTCGCAAGGAGGGCCCTAAGGCCTAAGCCAATGGGCCATCAGTTTTAAGAATGGTTGATATATCTTCTTAAACTGTAAACTGACTAATCAGGAATTGTTTTTTTTTTTTTTTTTTTAATAGTTTTTATTTGCATCCAAGGAACACACAAGGCAAAAAAAACATTTCAAATTTACAAAAAAGAATATAGAACAATTTTCAAAAGCTACATTAGGTAATTATACAACATTACTTAGGCCGTAACAGATATATAAATAAGGTCAAACAAACATAAGTTTTAAATAAAAATTATTGAGACATAAATAAACCCCAAATTCTGTCAATTTTTCGTTTGGCCTGTAGCCCCCTTGAATCCGCAATAGCGGTTTCCATACTATAAGTTTCCTTGACTAGACTCCACCATTCCAAAACTATTGGTGGGTTCTTTTGGATCCATGCTCTAGCAATAATTAACCTTGCACAAGTGATTAAAATATTCAAAAGATCTCTAAACTTTTCACCCCCGTTGATGCCCACAAAAACATCAGTGTGTGAAAATGAGAAGGGTTGCTCAAGTCTATCAGAAATCACCTTAATTATTCCTTCCCAATATTCACTAAGATGAGGGCAAGAAAAAAACATGTGGACAATATCCGCACCACTCAGATCACATTTAGGGCATTTCGTTCTATCAGAATAATTATTATTCGTTGCCCATTTGAGTATCCTCTCAGGGCTATGATATAATTGACAAATAGTTTTAAACATTTGCAATTTTAAACTAGAAGATTGAACAGATACATTAAGACTTTTAAGAGATGTAGTAATTAAATCAGTTGGTACACTCACTGCCAATTTTCTATTCCATTTCTCTGTTAAAGTAGTAACATCGCTGATCCTAAGATCAGACAAAAGCTTATATCCTAAGGTTATGATGGATTTATCTACATTTCTATAAATACAGTCCCATAACTCAGAGTCTAATACCATAGTGAGTTCTAGTTTCTTCACCAAAAAGTCTTTAATCTGATAGTATTTAAACCTTGCCAGTTCAGGTAAATTATAACAGTATTTCATTTTGTCAAATGCCATAAAACCCTGATGGTCATATAAATCACCCAAAATTCTAATACCAGAATTTAAAAACATTCGACAAGTTGGATCATGAAAAATTATAGGGAAACCGGGATTGCCCCATAAGGGTGTTTTACAATGTAAAAGAGAGGTATTGCATTTAACCATAATAGATCGCCAGACACTCACGGTATCCCGTATAGTCTTAAATTTAACCCTTTTGAAATAATTGGGGTCATTCATCCTATAGAGAAACATATTAGCATCCAGTCCTAGTAGGAACCTGTGAAAATACAAGCATTTATCCATAACTGTCAGACTGCGTATCCGAGTCAGAAATGCTGACCAGTAATAGAATTTAAAGTCCGGGAACAACAGTCCTCCTTGACTAAAGGGGAGTTTAAGCGATGATACGGCGCGCCGGGCTTTTTTATATCCCCATACAAAACTGCCAATGATACCTTCTAATCTAAGGAAGAAGGAATTATTGACCCGTAGGGGAATCGCTCGGAACAAATACAAAAATGTAGGCAAAATTTTCATTTTTATTAAATTTATTCGACCAATCATGCTAATTGGCAATTTATGCCATTTCTTAAGTTGCATAGCGGTCTCTTTTAGTAAAGGTTCGTAGTTTAATCCTATGATAGAATCAATATCAGAGGAGATTTTAACACCTAGGTAGGTAGCTGCACAACTTGTTCCAAAAATAGGGGCAATTGGCTGATAGTTCATGACAACCTGAGTTTTTGTGGTATTAAGTCTGTACCCAGAAACGGAGCCGTATATACCTGCTTCTATTAGAATACCTTTCATGGTTTTAGCAACATCTGGGGAAAAAACGGCAATATCGTCAGCATATACAGTAATGTCTAATTTATTTGAGCCATTAATAAAAGGACAAATTAAGGCTTGGCGTTGAAGTGCAATTAAAAAAGGTTCTATTGCTAAAGCAAAAAGCAGGGGTGATAAAGGACACCCCTGCCTTGTCCCCCTTTTAATAGAAAACAAAGAGGAGCATTTCCCCATATACGAGATCTTACCCATAGGGTTATCATATATTGATTGAATCCATCGTAAAAGTTGACCCTTAATACCAAATGCCTGTAAAACTGCCCACAGAAAACCCCACCCCACCCGGTCAAATGCTTTTTCTGCATCTAATAAAATCATACCGAGTGGGGTGAGTTTAGCCCGTGCAGCATCAAAGGCAGATATAGCCATATTGATATGCGCTGTAGTGTCACGCTTAGGAATAAAACCATGTTGTTGGGGAGAAACAAGTTGGGACATGAATGGTGCTAACCTAGTAGCCAATATTTTGGCAAAGATTTTTGTGTCACTATTAATAAGTGAAATTGGCCTATAAGATCCCCTCTCTTGGGGTGCCTTGCCTTTTTTTAAAAAGAAAATAATTTGGGTTAAATTCCAGGATCTGGGTGCTTGTTGCCCTTTACCAATAGCACCAATCACATCAGTAAATAATGATATTAGTTCTTCAATACAGTATTTATAAAGTTCCAAAGGGATAAGATCTTCCCCTACAGCTTTGCCCATCGCTAAAGATTTAATTGCCACCCTAATTTCTAATGCTGTAATGTCGGCCGCTAATTGAGCAGATTGTTCCGGCTCTAAATTATTGACTTTGTTTACGTTAATATAATTGTTAATGCTATCATCTGGAATAGCAACTTCCGGTGTATATAAAGTTTGATAGAAGGAAGCAAATTGTTGTAAAATCGATTTTGGATCACAAAATAATTGATTATTGTCCCCTTTAATTTCTTTAACCATATTAACAGATCAATCTTCCGCAACTTTGTAAGCCAATAATTTACCACTCTTATCACCATTTTCATACTGATCTAGTTGATATTTTTTTAGTTTGTTAATGCTTTTACTCCTTAGAAGGTCTTTTAATGCAGCTTTAAGCTCAATTAGTTTGAAGTTTAATTCATCTAGGTTTGAAGCACCATTACAAATAGCGTCAGATATCTGGAGTTCAATATCACGAATTTCAATGAGCCTTCGCTCATTTAAAGTTCGAAGTTCTTTGTTTTGTCGCCAGATGTATTGTTGGGTAAATCCACGTATGCTTGCTTTACAAGAATCCCATACTATCCAGGGTGAACTGGAATGTATGTTTATATCAATAAACTCTTTTATATGCTCCTTAAGTTGAGTTACAAACACCATATCAGCAAATAAATAACGAGGAAATGAGAAGGAGCGGGGGGTAGCCTCCTCAGTTGCTAGTGCAAATGTTATAGAAATCGGGTTATGATCAGAGGTCACCCTTGGGTGTATAGCCATTGAACAATTACCAAGAATCAAGTCTGAAGCCCATATCATGTCTATGCGTGAGCATACCTTATGTGCAGCAGAATAAAATGTATAGCCGGCTATTTCAGGATTTAGACATCTCCATACATCTTTTAGAAGATGTATAGCTGCCAAATCCAGAATTGCAGCTCTGGTTTTCCTCATTCTTTGAAATGAGTTTTTTCTAGTAATGTCCAAGTTATAATTCATTATGCAATTAAAATCACCTAGCACAATATATTCCCCCTCCCAGCCAAGTAATTCCATATTAATCTGGTCAAAAATTATAGGCTCATCTTGATTAGATGCATAAACTCCACATATTGTATATTTACAGTTTCCTAGCTTTATCTGCACTATCGCCCATCTGCCAGCTTTATCAGTTAAAGTCTTGATTATCTCACATTTTAATCCTTTATGTTTTAAAATCGCTACACCCCGAATTGAAGCGTTAAATTCAGTGCAAACTAAGGGATCATATCCTAGTTGTTTAATCAGATGTTTATCTTTGTAAGCGATATGAGTTTCAGTAAGAACCACTATTTGCGGGTTATACATCCTAAGCTCCTCATAAACAAGACAACGCTTTATTTTATTGTTTAAACCTGACACATTCCAGGTTAAACATTTTATTAAATGCATTTCCAATTATATATTTCCTTATCTATATGACCACTATAATAAATCAAAACGGCCTTATAAAGCTTCTTAATTTTTTTGTCATTTTTGTGTCCTTTGATGCATTTTTACCCCAAGCCATTTCTTCCCTTTGCCCACCCCACACTCTGCTTCTCCCTCCCCCCACCCCATGTTTACCTGCAGATCCCCCCGTTCTGTTGACTGCCGTTCCCCTGGCAGTCGATGAGCGGATAGAACGCTAATAGGGTCCAGGTATTCAAAACTAATCATTACAACACAGTAAAAGATAAAATCACCCCCCGTGCTACACACTTCTCTTTATCTCGGCTATAACCTAGCCATAGGAGCAATCATCTAAATATCCTGTACATTTTTAAAAAGCTACCAAAAAAGAGATTAACACAAATATATCCAATAAGACCGGAAGAAACAGCGCAACCATATATGCTGAACATTAATCTTTAGCTTAATCATTTCCCCACTCGCCAAGAGGCAATAGCATTTTCAACCTCATTTACTTCTAAAAAGAAATATGAGCGGCCATTTTTTATCACTTTCAATTTTGCAGGCTCCTGCAAATAAGCTTGAAATCCAAGTTCTTTAATCGGATCTATAAATTGCTTCAATTTCCATCGCCTTTCTAGCGACAGTTTACTTAGATCCGATCTCACAAAGAAAGTGATAGAATCAATAGTGACTGGAGTGTTAGGGCGTGCTTTTAAAGAAATGGCTTGTCGGAGCAAATAGTTACCAATGTAGATCAGAATTGGTCGTGGATATTTACCACTCTTATCTTTCTGGACTAGGGGTAATCGATGAGCTCGTTGGATCTGAGAGTCCCAGTCCCAATCTGAAAGGTCAGGAAAGGCCTTTTGGAATAAATGAGTAATGTATGCCCTCGGGTCTGCCCCCTCCGCTCCTTCAGCAATACCAAAAACACGGAGGTTCTGTCTCCTATGTCTATTCTCTAAATCTTCCAGTTTGGCTTGCATCTGAAGTAGTTGAGAGGCATGTCTATTCACTGCTACTTCAGAGCGTTGTGATTTCTCCTCTGTAACTACCACTCTTTGCTGCAGTTCCTCTATGTCTTGCGACACTGCCCCCAATTTACACGCCATCTCTTGCAAGGAGGTTTGAGTTCTATTATTATCTTCCCTCATTTGCTGATAATGGTTTTTTGCTTCTTGTTTCTGTCCATTTGAAAGGTGCAAGATTGTCTGAAAAGAAGCAGTCACTTCCCCTTGCGGGATCCACTCTGTTGGCCCAATAGATGAAGAGGAAGCAGTATCTCCCAGGTGTATTTCTTGTATAGACTCACCTAGTGGAGTCGTTATCGCCTCTGAAATAGGTGCCCTTGGAGTGTTAGACATATCCTCAATTATACTGCCATTACTGTTATTACCGCTATTGCTACTGATATTGCTGCAGTCAATTGATAAAGAAGCGGAGTTATCTTCAATAAGTATCGGAGTAGGTGCAGAAGGGTGTGGATGTAGCTGGTCCGATAAGCTTTCCCCAAAGGTCTTTGTCTTATTAGAGATAGTGGGTTGAGTAGGGCTGAGTGGAGCATTGACCTTTTTTAAATCTTTAGAAATAGTGTTTAGATCATTAGGGCTATTACCAGATAGTCGCAGCGCCATAGTTTTTACACCACCCTTAGCCTGTACCCATTGTCTGATTGGGCTATTCTCAGCAATCGCCTTCAAAACGCTTGTTTTAGATTTTCTTGTAATTTTTGCCGCCTTATTCTTATTTTTGCCCTTCGATTTTTTGGAGTTGAAAGTTTTATTTTTATCTTTGATCACATTTAAAGGCGTATTACTCCCCTGTTCATTAACATCCACATATTCTTCATCTGTCTCGACAGTGTCTGTATTATCAGTATTTAAACCTCCCTCGGCTTCTTCCGCCCCCCCAGCATACCCCTTGTCTAAAGGCATGCTAGTAGTGCTAGTCATTTCAGCATGAGGGATCTTTGCGTTAATATCGATGTTAGTCAACTTATTCAGAGTCGAGGACTGAAGTTCTAAGGGTTCTGCGGGATCAGCAAGAGTAGTAGTAGATATAGGAGTTAAATCATTTACCCCCTTCTCCGCTCCAACCATCTCTGAGGTAAATAAAGTAATAGCATCCTGTGTTATTATAGCGCCGCAGGGCGGATCCAAGATGGCGGATTGACACCGCCGGAGTGGAGGACGCTGAGACGGGTCCGGGTGGATGCTACGCTATGTGTTAATGACTTGACACGGCTACACAGCATACAGTATTGGGGCTGAGAAGTTGCAGATGCCCGCATTGAGCTACAGTATTACAGAACAATTTAAGAAACCGAACGCATGCACTCACTTTGCTTGAAGAATCGATTAAGAGGACTGAGGCTGAATGTGGCATTTACGGCTGATTGGGAGCCGTATCCGGAGTTTGCTGCGCTCCGCTGGCACAGAGAAGATTGTAACCGCATCGCGTCTGCCTCGGGAGCCCTCGAGAACTTGGCTGAGCTGGGCGAGCTTTTCGAAGTGGACAAGATCGGGATCGGGCTCAACGGCAGTCCGCTGGTTAGGTCTGCGTCCCCCCACGGCACCGGCTGCAGCACGGCCAGAGAGAACGAGCGGACAACTCGTACCACAGCAGCAAGCGGGAGAGCGGTGGCCTCGGCGGCATCGTTGTCAGTGACTGCCATAAACGAACTCTTGGCAAATAAAAAATCCTTATCTTAAAACAACACTGTGGAAGCGGCTTTGGATGTTGAACAACAGCAGCTTGGAGCACTCGAAGGGGAGAAAAACCCAGCTCATGTGAGAGGTAACGCTGCAAACGAAGGAGGTCATGTGAGAGGTAACGCTGCAAACGAAGGGGAACAAATTAATACAAAAGAGGCTGAGAAGCTACTAATCAGGAATTGTGAACTAAGATTGTTAGTAAACTATAAAACCATTGATTTTATTGTTGGAACATTCGGACAGATGCTTACGCTTTCCAAGACTTCCCAAAGGATGAGAAACTTCTCCCATGAGGTATAGAACCCCTGTCCATTAGCCAAACCGAGTTATAACTATGGAGGGGCCGTGACTCCCCTTTGCACCTACACTTCTGTTCTGTTGTATGCAACTATACAACAAACAGGCAAATACTTCGCGAAAATGTACAACAATGACAAACTGCGAAGACAAACCAAACATAGTAAGAAAATCAGAGTACAGTGTTTTTATTCTGTTTTTACTCAAGACTTCAAAGAAATTGAGGGAATTTCATGTTCTTTCTTGTGTCCTCTGTTTCATTCAGAACAAAAATTGGGGATAACATGAACAGCGATGGAGGCAGTCAAAGGCAGAAATATCCCTATGTTTGTACCTATTTACAAAGTCACTTTTCAAGCATGTGAAGTAAGTACTCATATCCTGTGAGAACTGGGCCCCAACCATTTAAAACTGGAAAAAAATGGGAGCATTACAACTAGTACAAACCGAAAGGGGTGTGCCCTCTGCTGTTTTACTAATGGGACATTGGGTGTTTCAGGCTCATTCAATAGTGTAAAATTTTATATATTGCTTGAAGAATCTCGGAGCACTTTAAAGCAACCATGGCAATGTGTGATACAAAAAAACAGACCAGTATCAAATATTACTCCCATGTTGCTAGCACAGGAGGTGGAAGCCGGTAGAGAACCCAGGGCCATATTATCAAGAAAGGGCGATACATTATTTTTTTATCGGCAGAAAACTATGGGCTTGATAATATGCCCTTGTGAATTCCCATAGAAGCCCAGGTTCTGGTTTTAACCTGAGCTTCTATGGGAATTCACTAAATGAATATTATCAAGTCCTTTATCCCCGCTTTAGCGGCAGTTTCATGCCGATCAAAGCGGCGATAATGTATCGCACTTTCTTGATAATATGGCCCGAGTTCTTTCGGCCTCCATTTCAAGCGCCATATGGAGCTGTTATCTCTGAAGAGTAGAATTTTGGTGTTATTAGCATTAAGTTTCAGAAAACATTGGTTTATCCTCTCTATGATGGCTAGCATACAAGCGAAGAAGTGGCCCTTCGTTTCTTCAAGATTGTTAGAGACAGAAACAATAATCTGGGCATTTTCTGCAAGCAGCATACAGAAAAATGCTCCAGGGGGATCATATATACATTGAAAAAGTTAGGGCTCAGAAAAGATCCATGAGAACCCCACACAGAAAACTAAGGGGTATATTACCAACAAATAGTGCTATTTATCGCTAAATAGGCTTAGCAATGATTTTTTTTATCGCTGCCTATCGCTGGATATGTTAGCGGAGAAAACATGAAATTAGCAACGTTTTTCTCCATTGTGCTAAAATATATCCAGCGATAGTGGCGAAATGCGTGAATATCGCTGAGAGTACAGCGATATTTACGCATTAACGACGAGATGCTCTTAGCCATGTTATCCACCTCCCATTGGATAACATGGCTTAGAACTGGTCTGGGCAGGGCAGGTGTTAGTATTTGGAGATATTCGTGCTTAGCGCATATATTTCCAACGCTACGCCTGCCTAGCTAATAGGCGATAGTGACGTTAGCGACTGCTTTCAGTCGCGAACTGGTTGGGTACGCCCAATTTGCATGTCATTAGCGATAAACATCGCTGACATGCAAAGCGGGCCCCAAACTGCTCGCTAACGCCTTAAAGCTGTTGCTAACATCAGTTAGCGACAGCTTGCTAATAGGGCAATAGGATTATCGCCGCTAAATCGGCGATACTTGCCTATCACCCCCCTTGGTAATATGCCCCTAAATGCTTCCAAAATGAATGGAGAGAGTAAAACACAGTCAGATCTTTCACAAAGACGAGCCCTTTAGTAAGTAACCCCCTTCCTGTGGGTGTCTTTACAAGTTGAGGAGGAGGAGAGAAGAGATAACTCAGCCAGGGAATCCAAAGCATATCACGCCATTCCACAGCTTCAAAGGAAGACTGCTGGTGTAACATTGATATACCTATTGTGTTGTAGCTACCCATGAAGTAGTCCCATTTGCACACTCAACACTTTTTCAGCTTATGTGATATCGGCTTATAATGCAGCAGTGAGCCTCCATCCAGTGCCATCCTTCTTGCTTCCACTGACCGCAAACTCATATTATCCTGGTGATGCATTCACAGAGAATGATGCTGTAGAGACCACTGTGGAAAAAGGGGTTTTGGGCCATGGTATGCACAGTCTTAAAGGGTTTTCCCTTTTTTTGGACCAGAAGTGCTCCGGAGCTAGGGAAAGCAGAGCTGGTTTTAGCATTGCTGGCGACTAGTCCAACAGTCTTTGTTGGCACCACCAACAACATCCTTCTTTATAGGTTTACTCACTACCACCCTCCAATGGTGCCCCTCATCTCTCCTTAGCCCAACATTGCACATTTATTTATTTTGTAGTGGTACCCATCCCAACGTGTCGGAGCACTCTTCTTCAGGAACATACAATACATGAGTCAGACAAGTTTGTAAATCAATGTATTGGAAATGTTACTTAAGACAACGAAGGCTACAAATTGTAGACGTCACGTCACCCATACGTTTAGAGTGCTTCGTCTGGAAAAAAAAATTTCACAAGTTTTCATGGAGCATTGTAACCTAAGTTGCTGCGCTGCTTTGCATTGCATGAAAAGGGGAGAGCACAATAGCTCCGTATCAATTAAGATATGGCGCTGTTGCTCTTTATCTTAGCCCTGGCCTATCTTAGGTCATTTAGTGCCAACACAGACACCTTTTCACTACATGCAAGGGTGTGTACTTGATGTCGACCATAGGTTATGCACCGTAAGATTACCCTTTCAGTACAAAATTCTATGCTTTGCCAAAGTTTTCTACTTTACCTCTTTGTATGTGTGCTGTACAGTTACACCCGTCTTGATGAGGTGTCATTTTTTGATGCAAATCCCTTTCTACCAACGTTAGTAGACAGGTATTAGCGTCAAAATACATAGGTGGTTGCATGTGACAAACCATGTACCAGCCTTTGTATGTCCCCTTGATATAAAGTAGCACATAGTGCTGCCTAGCTTTACTTTGGGGCCCCTTCCGAACACAAGTCAATGTTTTCACTGGAAGTAAATCCCCAAAAAACGGTGTCAGGTTTGCTGCGTTTTTGGGGCACACCTAGCGTAAAGTGTCTGTAAATATGTCCTGCAAACTTAGGATTTATCAATCAATCAATCAATGAATTTGTAAAGCGCGCTACTCACCCATAGGGTCTGAAGGCGCTGGGGGGGGTCTGCTACTGCTCGAAGAGCCAGGTCTTGAGCTGTTTCCTGAAGGAGAGATGGTTCAGGGTCAGTCGAAGGTGGGTGGGGAGGGAGTTCCAGGTCTTGGCCGCCAGGTAGGAGAAGGATCTTTCTCCAGCAGTGGTCTTGCGGATGCGTGGGACGGTGGCGAGGGCGAGGCTGGCGGAGCGGAGCCGGCGGGTGGGCGTGTAGAATGTGAGGCAGCTGTTGAGGTATGTGGGTCTCAAGTCGTGGAGAGCCTTGTGAGTGTGGGTGAGGAGTCTGAACGTGATCTTCTTGCCGACAGGGAGCCAGTGGAGGTCTCTCAACTGGGAGGTGATGTGGCTGGATCGGGGGGTGTCCAGGATGAGTCATGCGGAGGTGTTCTGTATGCGCTGGAGTCTTTTCTGTAGTTTGGCTGTGGTTCCAGCATAGAGTGTGTTTCCGTAGTCCAGTCGGCTGGTGACGAGAGCCTGGGTGACCGTCTTCCTGGTGTCGGTGGGGATCCTCCGGAAGATCTTTCGGCGCATGCGCAGGGTGTTGAAGCAGGATGACGAGATTGCGTTGACTTGCTTGGTCATCGTGAGGGAGGAGTCCAGGATGAAGCCCAGGTTGCGTGCGTGGTCCGTGGGCTTTGGAGCGGAGCCCAGCGCGGGGGGACACCAGGAGTCGTCTCAGGCGGAGGGGGATGATCCCAGGATGAGGACTTCCATCTTATCTGAGTTCAGTTTCAGCTGGCTGATCTTCATCCATTCCGCGACGTTCTTCATTCCTTCCTGGAGGTTGGCCTTGGCGGTGGCGGGGTCGCTGATGAGGGAGAGGATCAGCTGGGTGTCGTCTGCATAGGAAATGATGTTGAGGTTGTGTTGGCGTGCAATGGCTTCAAGGTGGCTCATGTAGACATGATGAGGGTGGGGCTGAGCGAGGAACCTTGTGGGACGCCGCAGATGACTTCGGTAGTCGAGGACCGGAACGGGGGAAGGCGAACTCTCTGGGTTCTGCCGGTGAGGAACGAGTTTACCCACTCCAGGGCCTGTCCTTGGATTCCGATGTTGCTGAGGCGCTGTATCGGTGCGGTGGCATATGGTGTCGAAGGCAGCCGAGAGGTCCAGAAGGATGAGGGCGGCTGTTTCCCCGTTGTCGAGCAGTGATCTGATGTCGTCAGTGGCTGCGATGAGGGCGGTCTCGGTGCTGTGGTTTGCTCGGAAACCGGACTGTGAGGGGTCGAGGGAACCGTTGGTCTCGAGGAAGGCGGAGAGCTGCTTGTTGACGATCTTCTCGATGACTTTGGCTGGAAACGGGAGGAGCGAGTTGGGGCGGAAGTTCTTGAGGTCCGTGGGGTCCGCGGTGGGTTTCTTCAGGAGGGCGCTGAGCTCGGCGTGTTTCCAGCACTCTGGGAAGGTGGCGGACGCGAAGGAGCTGTTGATTATGTCTCGGAGTTGGGGTGTGATGTTGTAGTCGGCTTTGTTGAAGATGTGATGTGGGCAGGGGTCGGTTGGGGAGCCGGAATGGATGGTGTTCAACTTGCGGGTTGTCTCTTCGGTGCTGACCGCCAACCAGGAGCGGAGGGCGGTGGTGGGGGGCGCCAGGACGGTGGTAGGGTGCGTGGCCTGTGCGTCGAAGCTGTTGTGTATGTCGCCAATCTTGCGGTGGAAGAATGAGGATTTAGGGACATATTTATGATAAAGTCACACAGCACAACACAGCACTGTGCGACAGGGAAAGGGCAGGAATGTGCCGTATTTAAAAGAATATGGCACATTCCTGCCTCTGTCCCTTCTCCGATGCTGTTTTTGGGGCCTGCGTAGTAAGGAAGATTGTTTTTGTGCAGGAAGGGGCACCTTCCTGCACAAAAACAATCCTGAGAGGCATATTTCTCTTTCTAAGTGTTCTGCAGAATGCAGCACACATAGAAAGAGGAAGTAAAAGAAGAAATAAAGATATTTCTCCTCATTACACCTCATCTGAGAAGGTGTATCTTTTCGGTGCATTCCTAGATCTACCAGTGATGGTAAATCTGGGAATGCGTCAAAATCCATGGGAGTTGCGTGGGAACACCTTCCCAGGACAGAGTAGCGCAACACAGCAATTTGTGCAGTGTTGCCTTACTCCTGATTTATGAAGCCACTCAGGCCACGCTAATTGGCCTTGTGTGTTTTCATAAATCGCATTTTAGGCTTGCGTTGCTCTTGTGTGGTACAAGAGTGATGCAATTCCTCTAATAAATATGTCTCTTAATATTTAGCAGAGATTGTGGTTGTGTATACAAATAAAAATGTGTACTACCCAAAAGGACCTTTCTTTAGCAACCTTAAAATAATGAAGTAACGAAGCAACAAGGTTCTAAACCTAAGCGGTTTGTGTACAGCACTATGATGCCAGTTCATAGTTCAATGTCCTACTTCAGAAGGAGGGTAACTTAGGGACTGCATGAAACAAAATGATCTCTGGGAAAAAAAAAGTTGCCACTGAGCTACCCACATAAAATACAAAACTATGGGGCATATTACCAAGCATGGACATATTAGATTATCGCCGCTTCAGCGGCCGTTTTCGGCCGCTAAGCGGCGATAATTATATCGCCCTATTAGCAAGCTGTCGCTAACTGATGTTAGCGACAGCTTTGAGGCGATAGCGAGTGGTTTGGGGCCCGCTTTGCATGTCAGCGATATTTATCGCTAATGACATGCAAAGTGGGCGTACCGAACCTGTTAGCGACTAAAAACAGTCGATAACATCGCTATCGCCTATTATCAACGCAGGCGTAGCGATGGAAATATTTGCGCTAAGCGCAAATATCTCCAAAAGCTAACGCCTGCTCAGACCAGTTATTAGCCATTATATACAATGGGAGGTGGATATTATGGCTAAGACCCTATTGGCGTTAATACGTGAATATCGTTGTATTCTCAGTGATATTCACGCATTTCGCCGCTATCGGCGGATATTTTATCCCTTTAGAGATAAATGTTGCTAATAGCACGTTATCTCTGCGATAATATCCGGCGATGCTTGGAGATAAAAAATACTCGCTAAGCCCATTTAGCGATAAATATTGCTAGTTGTTGGTAATATGCCCCCAAGATCTGCATGTCACACGTTGTGTATTGCTACAGGAACAATAACCCTCTCTGCTACTTTATCTTGAATCCAAATCGTCATTTCGACAGATCGAGCACCTTAACCCCAAGAGTTATCATGCTGTTATTGTCCCCTGAGAAATGCTGGGCAGAGAAAGATCTCTGCAGGCAGTTCGTATTTCACCTCAGCCTGTCATGTACACAGGGCCAGACTTGGGGATCTAAATCAGACATGGCACATTGTGTCAGAGCAGCCACCATTCTGCATGTAGCCACCTCAAGAGATGTTTGTGGAGGGTCTCCCTTAAGAGCTGTTTTTAAAAGGGTATAAAATGGTGGCTTTTGTAATACATTTTCCTTAGTATCCTGAACATTTTACCCAATCTTCTTCTCTCCCACCACCTTTCTTCTGCTTCTTCTTACTATCACCCTCTTCTTCATCCTCGTTTTTACTTCTGTTTTCCTCCTTCTCTCTCATGTTTTTCCTTATCTATTTATCCTTGCCATCCTAACTTTCCATCATTTTCTTCTCTAAATAGTCCTCTCTCTGCCATCCTCTCTCTCTTTTTCATCCTGTATCCTCTTTCCTAGTCCCTCACTATAGAATGATAATTGTGACCAGGCTTCGAAAGAAGGAAGTTGGAAAGAGACACATCAGATATCAGTAAACAAAGAGGTGTAAACTGCTAATCAGCATTTCCTGGGCCAGCAGCAAATTCTACTAATATATATTTTTACTCCATTTTTACGATCACAGTACTCAGACAGTCAGAAAAATTTTGGGGCATATTACCAACAACTTGCGATAATTATCGCTATGTTGGTTTAGCGGCGATATTTTTATCGCCGAGCTGCGGCGATTTTTATCGCTTAGGAGCCTTGCTATTATCAAGGTTTATCTCCTAAGCGATAAAAATCTGCCGAAATGCATGAATATCGCTGTAAAGTCAGCGATATTCATGCATTACCGAGCTAATGCTCTTAGCCATGTTATCCACCTACCATTGGATAACATGGCTAAGAACTGCTCAGGGCAGGTGTTAGCTTTTGGAGACATTCGCGCTTAGCGCGAATATCTCCAAAAGTTGGTAATAGGAGATAGCGATGTTAGCGACTGTTTCCAGTCGCTAACATCTTGGTACGCCCACTTTGCATGTCATTAGTGATAAATATCACTGACATGCAAAGCGGGGCCCAAGATGGTCGCTATCTCCTACTAGCTGTCGCTAACTGGTGTTAGCAACAGCTAGGTAATAGGGAGATACTTTTATCTCCGCTTTCTTGGATTTTAAAGCCAAAAAAGCGGAGATAAACCCTCTTGATAATATGCTCCAAGATTCTCTAAAATGATACACATCTCTCATAAGTATACATATACAATCTAAAGTGCAGATCACTAAAAAAAACAATGTAATTCTAAAATGATCACAGAACATAATAAAGTGCACTATGTTTTGTGAGGAGAAATTGTCAGAAGAGCAAGGTCCAAGTGCATCCACCTTGTCTCCCATGTGGTACTACAGTGACCAATTTTAAAGATTCCCTCTAAATTTTGTCAACAAAAAACGATGATGAGGTGATGTACTATGATTAAGTAAGGTTTGACTGTCTGACAGGTTTTTAACCCCATGGCTCCTGGCCTGATTTCCCTGCTGTGCTGGGGGGCGCGCATGCTCATTTGAGCCAGGGTGCTCCGGTGCTCATGACTCAGGTTTATAGTGACCTGCCGACATATCCTATTAAAAGTATCTAAAATCTCTATGTCGCTTGGTTCTTCCCCCAATCAAATTTTAAAATCCTCATCACATTCACTAAGAAGGTTACCTAAAAAAGTTTCCAGTTCAATTTTGCTCCATTTTATTCAATGATCCTGATCCTTAGTAGTTACTTCCAATTTTCCTGGCCCCACAACAGGTCCATCTACCGCCCCTATATCCCAGTTGAGATCACAAACTAAAGGGTTGTGGTCACTAAACTGACTCCAAGTGATCTGAAAAGATCTAAGATATTGTACTAGAGCAGATGATATACATATGGACATGATCAATTATTGAATTACATCCTCTCCCACTGAAGGATGGGATCAAATCCGACCCCAACTCATTGTTAATCCGCTGCAAATTAGAATCCGCAAGAATATTCTCAAGGAGTTCACCCCGTAGGGTATGCTAAAAAAGAACATTGTCGGTATGCTCAGGGCAGGAATCGTCCTATATTACACAACGTGAAGGGCAAAGGTGCACATTAAAATCACCTAACAGAATCGCAGAATTCTAACTCTCAGCATAAGTATCAAGAACACATTTTAAACTTGTGCAAATGTTCATTATTATAGGTTCTCGCAAAGGAATTATAAACATTAATAACCAATAAACTCTGGGCCTCATTTATGAAAAGTGACGCATCGCTGCGAGAAAACAGCGATGCGTCACTTTTCATTGCGCCCTCCTTGCGACCCCAATGATGCGTCATATTTACAATATGACGCATCATTGCGCAAGGAATTACAGATACGTCAGTATTTCTGACGTATCTGTAAGCACAAAAGTGATGCATTGCTGGAGTGTGTCACAAAAGTGACGCAACTCCAGCAATGCGTCTTTTCACATGGGGCAAGCCCCATGTGAAAGGGCCTGCGTCAGTCTTACGCCTGCTGTGAGGCAGGCGCAAGATTTTGACTCAAC
Source organism: Lissotriton vulgaris (assembly GCF_964263255.1). NCBI lineage: Eukaryota > Metazoa > Chordata > Amphibia > Caudata > Salamandridae > Lissotriton > Lissotriton vulgaris. Next base: position 117,641,331 of record NC_141699.1, read on the forward strand.
GGCGTCCTAGAAGTGACGCAGTGAAATCTCATAGATTTCACTGCGTCACTTCTACAACTTTTTTTGTGTCAGAACGCCCCCCCTGCATACATTATACCTGGTGCAGGTATAATGTGGCGCAGGGGTTTACAAAGTGACGCATCTACCTAGATGCGTCTATTTGTAAATATGGCGCAACAAGGCGCATTTTTCATGCCACTGGTGCATCACAAAAAGTGACGCACCGGAGGCGTAAAAGTGATGCATAGCCTCATAAATGAGGCCCTCTGTGTTTAGCTGCCACAATACAGCCCTAATTAGTGGCCATTAAATGTTGAGTGGTTTTATAATCCTTTCTTAACCTTAGTTAACATTAGAAATATTTGTCATTTCTGCCACGAGGGATACAGGAAAGCAAGTGATTGCCTGGGATCACACAGTTCAGTCAGAAATGAAGCTAGGATCCTGGATTGATTTGCCAGAAACAGGAGCTTGACAGTTTTTTTGTGGCCTCGAGAAGGATTTTGAGGAAATCTTCCAAATCTGGCATGGGCTAAACTCTCCTGGACCTAAAACTGACACCCTTGACATAGCTGTTAGAGAATCGTATCAGGTCAATGTCACGATGAATGTCACTTCACAGTGCATAAACATCTGAAATTAAATGTGTTTTAACAAAAGGCCGTTTTTGATGTGCGTGAAAAAAATGTTGCAGGCATATTTACTCTTATTACAATTATATTGTGATTGGAAGCCTTTGAACAAAATTCAAAATTACTGTGCGTAATTTTGAGCAATCACAGTTGTTAAACTTTTTTAAGAGTTTAGAAATCCTTTAATATGCTCTGAATGACAACGTTTTGGAGGGCTTGGGCAAGGAAGCTGCAATACATTGTTAGCAATATAAAGTACAGTAACCACTCCTGCAAGGCCCAGTTCCATGGTGTTCACTGTTAATGATAGTGTAAATTAGAGCTTCAAGCGTTGTTACCCCAGCGGGTGCACACTCTCGCTCGGGTGAACGGACTACCCGGATTTGCCCGGACTGTCCCGGGGTGTTTTTGCTAAAACAAAGATATGCCCCGGTTTTGAGAGAGAACAGGTGAGCGCGCACATTAATCAGGCTCACGGTTGCTCCGACTCTCTCACTCTCTCTCTCTCTCAATTTCGAGAATTGTCACATTCCCATGTGCTGGTTGCATACGTAAGTTCCTCTTGACTTTCTGCTGACCTTTGGAATACATTATTCCTGCGCAACTCTTTCAGGTTTCCCGCGACTGGAAGCAGCCAAAAGTCAGAGAGGTACACCGTGTGAATGGCCTCGCCTGTCAATCACTCTGCACACGTGGCGTGGCGTCAGGCAACAGCTGGAGAAGAGCGGGCAGAGCTGTGAGGCATGTTTAAGAGCTTCCAAGTGCATTGGTAGTTTGTGAAGACCTGCCAGCTCACTCAATGCCACCTAGGGTGACCAACTGGCATGGGTGCGAATTCAGGACGGTGAGTGTAAGAATTCAGGAGAAAAATTCCGGACAGGATGTCAAAATTCAGGACAAAAGTTACGTTTTACAGACACATCAGAAGAGGTCACGCTAAGTGAACAGACAACATGTGAAAAGAACTTTATATTATATTAGGTTAAGATAATTGTGCACTTCATGGTTTTTCAGTATGAGCGCAGCTTTGAGCAAATGTGCAGGTCTTTTTGTGGTAACAAAACCGCTCCCCCCACTCCCACCTTTCCAACCTCCCAGGGAAACGCCCGATGCCCGGTCCAGCCAGTCCGGCCTTGCTACCACCCTCCAATGGTGACCCTCATCTTCACATAGACCCTCTCTCATGTTTATTTAATTTCTTTCATAGTGCTACTCATCCCTAGTAAGAAGGACAGGGTGTAGGAATTAGTTACATCACACACATAATATATATAGTCAATGACTCATATGAATGTGAAAGTCAATCTATAGGAAATGTACTTAAGATGATGGGGGTTACAAAGTGTAATAATTCTTTCATCCATCATTAAGTCTTTCACCATTCATTCTGTCCTTCCATCTGTGGGCCCATCCATATCAATATTTAACAACTTGCAAACGCATCATCCATCCATCATTCCGCTCATCTATCCCTCCATCCACCCTTTCACTCATCCATCCCTCAATTCATCCTTTTACCTTATCCATCCATATACTCATTCATCCACTCTTCCACTCATCCATCCATTCACCCATCCAGCCATCCTTTCACTTACTCATTCATCCACCCAGTCACTCATTCTTCCACCCTTTCAGTCATCCATCCATCTATCCTCCCTTTCTCGCTCCATTCCTGTTTCATTTAGCCTTCCATCCTTCCATCAGCACAGGGCCCTGAAAAATCACAGGCCTGGGGCATACTACCTCTTCTGCCCTCCCATTGTGATGGGCCTTCACATTAGTAACATTAAAAGGGCTTTAATCTGCCACAAGGGAGATCCCACACACAGCTTCTCTTTCTTATCCATTGACAGGAAACAGCTCTTCTAAAGCCTCCACCCTCACTACACCTATCCTTTGCTCCCATATGCTACCAGTAGAGGCTCATGTGAGAGGCAGGGGTCTTTGCATAACCAGGTTCATCTATGGGATGGCACGAGGCGGGGAGTGTAGGGTTTAAAAGCCTGGAGGCCGTATAGCAAGCCCTCTCGGGCTACTCTGTTTGTCCCCTCTCTTGTCTGCACATAGTGGCAATTTCCCATACGCCAACCTCTTAAGTTAGGGAATGTCAAAAGTGCAGTTAGAAAAGAATAAATATCAAATATGTCGGACAAACATATGACATATTTGGTCAATTTAAAAGTCCTGGAAATGACTCTGAGGTGGGTTTCGGGCTGGACTGAAATGAAGGGTGGCTTACTATTTTAGCTCTGCTCCTGGGTTGGTCACATAATGGTGTCATTTGCTGGAAGGCTTGTCATCAAGCTCGATCACGGTTTGGTCTACCCGGTATCAGGCATCAGTGTGTTAATTCCCGCACATGACCTTTATTAGTTGTACAAGGATTTTGCAAAGTAAAGAATTTAGGGCCTCATTTATGAAAAGTGACACATCGCTGCGTGAAAACAGCAATGCGTCACTTTTCAATGCGCCTTCCTTGCGACACCAATGATGCGTCATATTTACAGTATGACGCATCATGGCGCAAGGAGTTACAGATACGTCAGTATTTCTGACGTATATGTATGGCGCAAAAGTGACGCATTGCTGTAGTGTGTCACAAAAGTGACGCAACTCTAGCAATGCGTCTTTTCACATGGGGCAAGCCCCATGTGTAAGGGCCTGTGTTAGTCTTACGCCTGCTGTGAGGCAGGCGTAAGAAATTGACGCATTTGTGTCCTAGAAGTGGCGCAGTGAAATCTCATAGATTTCATGGCGTCACTTCTATGACCCTTTCTTACGTCAAAACGCCCCCCTTGCATACATTATACCTGGCGCAGGTATAATGTGGCACAGGGGTTTACAAAGTGAGGCATCTACCTAGATGCGTCACTTTTTAAATATGGAGCAACAAGGCGCATTTTTTACGCCACTGGTGCTTCACATAAAGTGACTAACTGGCGGCGTAAAAGTGACGCTCAGCCTCATAAATGAGGCCCTTAATCACTGTATGTGACATTTCCCGTCGCTCTGAACTGTAGTGCAGTTGCCTCCTTGGGTACCACAGCTGCCAGGAAGGCCCATGCAAGTGTGACTCGTTTATCTTTTTTGTTTCCAGCCAATAGCACACTCTATGCTGGATTTTTGATGCCCATATTTACAATTTGCTTTTGACTAAAATGCCAGAACTGGTTTAGTGTTTCATACATGGCATGGCACCTTTCGACAGCTTTGGCTGGGTCACGTCATAAGTTCTACTTTTTAAAAGTCCTCCCTCCGTACACTGTCACTTTGCCGCCATACACTCACCACTGGCGTCAGAGCCCTACACATTGCAACTCTGCGGTTCAAGAGCCACATTCCATGGGCCTGTCCCCCCAACACAGAGGCATGCCCCCCAGAGTCCTGTGCTGTCCTTGCCCTTTACCCCCCAACGCGGTCATCCATATGCTACGGATCAAAGCTTTGACCCTGCAGGCCTGCTCTTCCCAGCACTGCCACTCGCAGGCCTCTTCCTGTCTGTAATGTTCAGACACTGATCTCCTCACACCTCATACCTCTTTACAGACCTACCACCCGCAGAGGGCACATCCATACAGCATCTGCAGCTAAACAGCCAAGCCTCATCTGTCACTCACAATCAGAGGCGCAACTAGAGCCACATTACGGGGATGGGGGTGGGGGACAACAAAGCCTTGTTAACACGTAAATGGTCTTTTAACCCCTTGCATGCTCCCGTCACGAGCCACAGTGGTGCTGTGCTGGTGACAGAATGGTTCCGTCACGGCCCTGATTCCGCGCCTGCGCTGAGAGTTCTATTAGGCGGGGGGCCGTGACTGAACCATTCCGTCACAAGCACAGCGCCACCGCGGCTCGTGAAAGAGTTGTTCCGTCACAAGCATGGTGGCGCCGCGCGGGACCCCCTCCCCCTAGCGCTGCAGCGGAATTACCGCCGCAGCCAAGGGGTTAAAGACCTGTGAAGTATTCGGTGAGGCTGCTCTTGTGCTCAGAGGAGTGCGAGGCGGCCCCATCAGAGAGCTGAGGCTTCTGGCAGGGTAACAGTGATGTTACCCAAGCCAATGCCCAAAATTACGTACAAAAGGCGTCCATAAAAGGGATCGTCACGGACAACGGACGTGAGATCCAAATTACGGACCGTCCCTAGTGCCACCGTGTTTCACACGATTTCGTCTCTCTTCACACGGTCGCCCAGTGAGGAGCCGAAATTCATATTGTGGCAGAGAAAACGTGCTGGAAATCACTGCACAGAGAGGGTTTTATGAATGTCTTTGGAGGCTGTAAACACACCCCAGGACACAGGCGACAGCCTCAGCTGCCCTTTGTTTGTTTTGGGGAGGGGTTTGGGGGAATGGTGATGGAGAGGGGTTTGGGGGAATGGTGATGAAGACGGGTTTGGGGGATTGGTGACGGAGGCCTCACTAGAAAGGAAAATAGGCTCAAACACGTCAGCTCACCGGGTAAATGTACCGCCTGCTTGCAAACTGTGCCTCCTCGAGCTCTGCACACAGGGCGATGGCACCTGTCGCACGGCTCGGAAGTGGACACTGAGGGAAAGACTGACTGAGTCACACCCAACGGGCATGAAGTAGAGAGGGCAACCTAGGCTATAAATCACTCGACAGAGCAGGGGACTTCTTTGTGTCTCCTGAGGCTGAAGGGGGTTCACCCAAACTAGCTGATAGCTGCCAGGGGGGGGGGGGGGGGGGGGGGAGGGGGAGGGGAAGAAGAGTGACCCAAAGCCCCGCCCTGTATACTGCATGTTTGTTTGCATGTTCTGCTGACATGGCTATATGCAAACAGCTAAAGCTTTCAATAGCCAGACCTAAAACACATTTTAAGGCATTTAAAAAAAAATATCCAAAATGACCATCTTGGGTTAGTAACACACACTGCATCGAGAAACACAGATTACATATCAATTAATTGATTTGCAACATATTTATATGCATAGTTCATGAGTATTGTAAGTCTACAGAAAACCATGAAAGGGTGAGGTTCGTTGGGGAAAGCATATGTTACCTCCCAGGACTCCTTTATTCCTTTGCGTTTGTAAGCCCTCCACCTCACTGTGGCATGGGACTGCTAGTTCCCAGGGGTTGGTAACAGGGCTGTTCCTGTCACCGAATGTCCCAGCAGGAGGTTGGTCAGTGTGAACCCATTTAAGGACTTAAGAATGATGGGTGTTCTGATATTCTCTCACAAAATGAACCACACCAAGGGCCTCATTTATGAGAAGTGACGCATCAGTGCGTCAAAGCAGGGATGCGTCACTTCTCAGCGTGCCCTCCTTGCGACATGATTGATGCGTCATAATTACTGTATGACGCATCATGTTGCAAGGAGTTACAGATATGTCAGTATTTCTGACGTATCTGTAGGCGCAAAAGTGACGCATTGCTGGAGTGTGTAATAAAAGTGACGCAACTTCAGCAATGTGTCCTTTCACATGGGGCAAGCCCCATGTGAAAGGGCCTGCGTCAGTCTTACGCCTGCAGTGAAGCAGGCGTAAGATATTGATGCATTTGCGTCCTAGAAGTGGCGCAGTGAAATCTCATAGATTTCACTGCGTCACTTCTACGACCCTTTCTTGCGTCAATACGCCCCCATGCATACATTATACCTGGCGCAGGTATAATGTGGCGCAGGGGTTTACAAAGGCGCATTGTTTACACCCCTAGTGCGTCACAAAAAGTGACGCACCGGCAGCGTAAAAGTGACGCACAGCCTCATAAATGAGGCCCCAAGTGCCCAGGTCCCATCTTCATTGGCTGTTAATGATTTTGGAGCAGATTTACAAGCCCTCACCTCCTTGTGCTGCCATTGCTTCACTTTTTTTGACGCAACAGTGGCGCAAAGGATGCAGCCAATTTACACCGTCACGCATCTAGGGAGATCTGTCAGGTTGTACTCCTCCTCCTGTGGAGTCCACACTCCTCCTGTGGAGGAGTGTGGCTCAATGGTTAGAGTGGCAGACCCTGGTGCAGAGATCTGGCCTGGGACCAGGGTTCAATTCCCGACGCGGTAGGGTCTTGGGCTCATTTGTCTGCAGACTCGATAATTCTCGCCTTGGTGCCTACCCTAATCATGGGGTCCCACGCTGCAACTCTGGGCAGTAGCTTGCTTAATCTCCTCAACGGCCCCTACAACAGTGGGATGCCTGGCTTCACTTTGGGGGTGCCCAGGAAGGGCATCTCACAGGGAGAGCCAGGAAGGGTTCCACAGCGTTATACAGCGCCGGGCCGCACCGGTGATGGGCAGCTGTGCTATTTACAAGTATCCTACATATACATAGAGCTCTGCGTCACATTATACCTCCGCCAGGTATAATGTGTGCAGGGTGTGCATTACCGTGCAAAAAGCCATGTAGAACTGACGTAGTGAAATTTACAACATTTCACTGCGTCACTCTACGCCTTTACTGCTTCAAAATCCCTATGCCTGTTCAGACCAGGCGTAAGAAATGACGCAGGGCTATTTGAATGGAACTCACCTATTTGTTGTGGCACATTGCTGGAGTTGCGTCACTTTCATGAGCAGCTCTTGCGATGCATCACTTTTGTGCCAACAGATGCGTCAGAATTTCTGACGCATCTGTTAATCCTTGCACTATGGAGCACTGTATTGTAAATACAGCGCATCCATGGTGGCGCAAGGACATTTGCTGCTGGCTCAAGGAAACTGACGCATCTATGCATATGCGTCAGTTCGTTGTAAATCTGCCCCTTTATTTCTTGAGGGTGTGCATGGATCACTCTGCCTTTCCATTCGCCTGTGGCCAGTGCTGAATTACTTTGAGATGGTGAATTCTGAAGCTGTCTATCTACTGTTAAAAATTAGCAGCCATAAAAGGCAATCTGTTACCTTCTCCAATCATGAGATAGCGACTTCTACTAAGCTTGAGCACACCGTCTCTCTTCAAGATACCTGGCAATTCTACGTAGTGAAAAATCTGATGTTGACAGTCGAGAGTGTTACCAGAAATCAGCACTGATGAGCTCGTATAGCCTTGAGCTGTGTTCCTCCTTAGACAGGGGTATCTTCTGCTTTTATTCGCAACTGTATGATAGTTCCAGCACCTACACATCATGGGGCATATTTACAAGCCCCTTGCGCCGCCGGAGCAGCACTTTTTTTGACGCACTGGCGGTGCAGTGTGGTGCTCCATATTTACAAGGACACGTAAAGCCACCCTGTGTGGCATTTCGTTTCCTTGTAAATACGGCCCCTTTTCATGCAGCACTTTGCATAAAGGGGCCTTCCATGGGTGTTGCTGTGGGTATTCCCACGCAAAACCCACAGATTCTATCACATTCCCAGATGTACAATGTTTCGCAAACCTGGGAATGCGTCAGAACTCTACACCTCCCAGAGGAGGCGTGAGGAGGCACAATGAGGAGAAATACTATTATTTCTCCTAGCTTTTTCCTCTTTCTATGCATGCTGCATTCTACAGAATGCATAGAAAGAGGAAAACACCTCTCGTGATTGTTTTTGTGCAGGAAGATATTCCTGCACAAAAACAATCATCCCCATAATGCAGGCACCCATACACTATGGTGCAAGGGTGCCTTTGTGGGCACATGGCAACCAATTTTGCACCAGCGCAGGGGAGAGCTCCCGGGATACATCATATTGTTGTAAATATGACACATCCCTTTGTTTTAAAAGTAACACAGCGCAGCGCGCACAGATGGCCTGCGTTACTTCCTTGTAAATATGGCCCCTAGACCTCTACTGTGTTAGTCACCTCTAGGACCTATGCTTTCATATATTTGGGCCACTGTTTCTCAGCTTTCTCTGTGTCCACCTGTATCACTTGAATAAATCCCGCTTTGAGGAATTTCAGCAAGACAATGTAGCCTCTCAGCAAAAAGCCTTCTGTCAATATGGAGAGTTCATTTTAAAAGTTTATTAATGTTCCTAAATTTAGTTCAGTTTCAGCTGTACGTTGGTTGGATTTTAGAAACTACTTTTATCCGTTCTTCTGGTGATCCATCATAAGCTGGAGTCACTCATCTTGTCCTATGACAACCACAATGCCGTTCCTCTTTTGTGCCTTCGCGCCTTCTATTATCTAGCTCACATGTTCCTCTGTAGTTTCTGTCTCTACCTGCTCTACTAAAGTGGCCAGCCATTTTGTATCTTCAAAGTACTCTACGAGATTGTCTGTTCTGGGCCTGTACTCCACCTCTTGTAACTGATGAGACCCATTTACTGCTCCATCGAGCAGGGCGAGGAGTCATTTCCCTGAAACAGAGCCTTTGTGATCCATGATGACCTTCAACAAATGGCTATATGACTAAAAGTAAAAGTTGTGGCATCCCCTATAAACACAACAATATCTTCCCATATTGCTTGGTGGTTCCCATAGTGGTATCAGTAAGCAATACATTTTCGACTACTTGAAATGTCTTCTGTTATGCAAGACCACTTAACTTTGTCTGGTAGTATGCCGGCAGAAGGACTCGTCAAGCAAGCCCCTTGAAAAGTGTCCAGCTCTCAACTTCAGCGTCATCCCTGAACCCATTCTCTTCTCCAACATAATAAAGCCATCTTCCATCCTTGCTCCTGCAGAGTCTAGTGCTACCATTAGTGGTGGGCGAGGCCCTGTGAATGCTGAATAATGGAGAAGCCTGTTTGCTTGTTCTTTATTTGTCATCAAGATTTGCCTCTGAAGATGATGAGGCTGTCCTGATGACTATCACATGGATATGTGGGATGGGTGGTCTGTCTTGGCCTCGTTGTCATCTTACTACTCTGGCTGCTCCCAGTTTGTACAGATAGGCTAATCCAGAGCTAGCACTGTTCCAAGGCGCTGTGACTCAAGCATAGTGCCCCTGCTTGTCAATATTTACATTGACCCTGTGGGAGAATTGTTGCGTTGTACAGGAAACACCGTCCAACTGTTAAAAGCAAAATGACAATTGTGAACATTACCTGCGCCATCTTGTCTGGTGGAAATTTCTATGTGCACATAAGCTGCAGTCATTTTAATCTATTGCAGCCATTTTGTACGCTGTTGGTCACCTTTTTTTCACCCTGCCCTTACTAGCATCCCTCTGACTGACCTGGTATGTTTGCCTGGGGCTATAAACTCTATTGCCATGACAAACCTCAAACCTCAGCGCCACTTACTGCCACAAACTTGTTTTTCCTCTCATCTCTGTTTGCAGGCAAACCCTTGGAAACTCTACCTCTCATTGCACCTAGTTACACAAACAGGTTCCAAATACCTAAAAGACCCTTGCAAACATGATTTATTGCACTGCAAACAGCAAGACTTGTTTTTACCAACAATGGGACCTGTTTTTATCAACAGAACGGACTCTTAGATCTGGCCGGTCTCACATGTTTTAGACCCTGAAGCAAGGTCCAGCTGCAAGATAAGATTGTCTGTTTGACCTGTGTGGGAGGAGAATAACTGTTAGGCTTGTGTGGCAACCTGCCCGGGGCAGGGACTCCAAGCTTGTGTAACCATGTTGATGAAACAAATGCATTGTGTAAAACCTGTATAAAAGGAAGAGCCAAAGGAGTTATCAGCAGAACACCTACCCTTAGATATCCCGGTGTCTGCAGTTGACGTGATCTACTCATGAGAAATAAACCTTTTTCTTGTCTTCCAGTTCCCAGCGCTTGCCTCATTATTTTGATAGCGACCCAAAGTGAATTAGAGGTGAGACCCTGCACCGGGCAGCATTGAGGGTCTTAAAAGACTCGCTGCCTTTTACAAATTGGTGCCCAAACGTGAGGGCCCATCAGCGACACGTGTGTCCTGTAGAGAGGCCCTAACGACGGAGTGAACGACTAAACAATTGGGGTATACCTACCTGAGAAGACCCTTGTCTAGCTGCTGATATACTGAACTTCAACGGTTCCGAACGGACCTCTCTCGAGTGACCTGCGGTCCTGACAAGGACCTTAGAGGAATGCCGCATTGATTGTTGGAGTGAGAGGACAATCAGGCGCTGGAAGGGGAAGACGAAGAACTGCCCATATGGTCTGGGTAAGGTCGTGAAAAAAGAAACTACTTACATTGATTGCTAGTATTCCTTTTTTTGAAATTGAGTTATTTGAGACATTCCCTGCTTGCAAATTACGAAGAATAGGAATATTCTCTCTTTTTAGACAGCCAAGGACAGGTAGTGCAGACTTTTTGACTACATTGATTGATTGAGATATTCAGTTTGACCGATAAATACGTCATGCCTGTTTTCTCTAGATTGTTTGATTGTAATTGATTTAGACCGGACCATTTGTTAGAGGTCAGTCAGCCGGCGCCGCTGGAAGGCACCCCTAACAAGGACATGTACGTAAAGTATGGATTAGCCACCGTAGCTTATAGCAAACTATTGCATAAATACACTAGGAAGGACCGGGTAAATCAGTGGCCACTGACGGGATCTTTCGATCCCGCTAAAATAGAAACGTTAGAATTAGCTCTCCACAAAAATAAAACTAGACCAGCCATGCTTGACAGTTTTGGTTTATGGCAAAAAGAGGCAGCTCAAAGAAAGAAAAGAGACAAAGCTAGACAAGATAAAGAAACGCGAAAATCGGCTTACCAAGCCTGTAAAAGGTTAGAAGAAGAACTAAAAGAAAAGGACACCGATAAAAACGAACAGGGATCAAAAATATCAGGTCAATACCCTGTTAGAACGCCCTCGACTCTTTACCCCGAGTTACCGGCGAAACAAAGGGTAGATGATGAGTTATTATTAGGTCCCCCAATCATATACAAGCAACGCCCCTACTCATCCTGTAGTACAACGCCAGGACCCCCAAAATATAGCCGGAGATGGCACGATTGCCTCGTTCTCCACCGCCTCGGATCCCACCGAGTCACTCACACCAAATGCCTCATCAAAGGATACAGTAGTAGAAGTAGGATGAAAGGAAAAAGGAGTGACAAGGGTCCCGCGATTAAGTAGAAAGGAGCGAGCAGGCATTGATAAAATAGTTAAATCCCTCATGGATAGGAAGGAGATAGAAGAGTATGTAACTGACATATGCAACTCCTATGTCGAAAACCACAAACAATACTTTATTGTACGTCTGTGTTACCACACTCCTATTGCATATGAAGAGAAGTACCAGGATGTAGGGCCGAGCGTCTAGTGGCTCTCTATAGAAAGGTAGACTCCGGAGATGAAGGCGACAACGATGTGATAGAACTCTTTTCATCCACACTGGAAGTATTCCGTCACCCCTGGAACAAGGCTGGATAGATAAGGACAGGGCATCTAAAATAGCAGGACCCCTGGTGGAAAAACCAGGTAGCATAATGCCGATTAAAGAAGCTGCACCTTATTGGGTACCTCCTAGAGGACAAGCGACTCATGACGATATGAACCACCAAGATGCTAGAGGAAGGGTGGTCTACAATTGGGTGTATCAGCCATGGGACAGACAGGACATCTTGACATTCTGTAAATCTTTACCGGATTTACGAAAGAACCCCACCGCCTTTTACACCGAGCTAGGTACCGCTTTGGGATCAACAATAATGACACTTGCCGACATAGACTTGTTCGTCGGGTTATGTTTGCCAGCAGATGTGTGGAAACAGATTAGGAAAGTAGACCATACCGAACTGCTTGGTTATACCTGGGAACAACTCAACACACTAGATAAACAGGAGAACCCTGGTCAAAAACCGGTAAAGCAATATTGGACCTCCCTGACAAAATAGTGCAGAAAGTGAAAACGCTGATCCCAGAGAAAAAGATAGACTGGTCCATACTATCTGCGTGCCGCCAGAAACCACAAGAGGATGTCTCAGAGTATTTCTCCAGATTCGAAACAGTGTTCTCCGATTACAGTGGACAAGACATGTCCACCGCAACCAGACATCACTTATTTGTGCAGAACTACGTCAAAGGACTACTGCCAGAGGTATCCCAGAAATGACAAGCCAGCGAAAGTAGTTGGGCAGCATCTAAACCAGCGGCCATCCTCCAAATGGCCCAGTACTATGAGCATCCATAAAACGAAAATGACAGGGCTACAGAAAGGAAAAAGAAGGACTTGAAGGAAAGAATAATGATAGCACAACTCCAGGGGGCGAATACAGGAAGGGAGCAATATAAGGGAGGATACCAGCAGAATACCCCTAGAGTACAGCCTCCTAGAAACAATTCATCAACATCATATGGAGGACGCCAAGTCCTAGGACAGGATCAATGTGCATTTTGCAAAGAATATGGACACTGGAAATCCCAATGCCCGGCTTTGTTAGAGGCTGATAGGGGCAGAGGGGTGAGAGAAATAGCAAGTGGACAGAGAGGAAGAGGACGTGGGAGAGGGTACGCGAGTGAAGCAAGCGAGGAAAGGCCAGGAAGAGTGAATGCATTTGACCATCCCAAACAGAATTAGTACCAACAGACAGATTATGACAATACGTACGACTTTGCATAGGACAGCCAGGGGCACGGGAGGAATCCATTTGAGCTCTATGTTGATCAGCAAGGTCCTTATGTTACCGCTGAGGTCCTGGGCACAAAGTCACCATTTTAGGTAGACACAGGAGCAACACGTAGTGCACTATCCAAACGACTGATTCCAAGGGCACCCTTTTCAGGCTCAAATGTGACCTAAATAGGATTTGACGGTACGCACTCCACCAACCCTTCGTCCCGACCAATCTTTTTTAACCTTGACAACAATATCGTCGAAACAACATTCCTCCTCTATTCTAACACTCCAACGCCATTATGGGTCTCGACCTTTTGAAACACTTCCATGCGACTATCAGATGCTCACCGGACGGAGTGCGTGTCATCCTGTATGACAACGCCCAGCGCCATAAAGAGAACCCTTCTCAGCACATGTTTCCCATCTCTGAGACTGACGCATCCCTACTGGACACTTTGCCATCACACTTATGGGCTAGGGCTGATTCAGACGTAGGACGAATGATAATTGACCCAGTACACGTAACAATACGACAGGACGTAACCCTACCGAAAGTACCGCAGTACAAAATATCACCAGAGGGTGAGAAGGGACTGACAGAGATCATACACTCTTTGGTAGAGGCAGGGGTGGTAGAGGGAGTAGTGAGCAACGTTTGTAGCAGTCCCATACTACCGATTGTAAAGAGACGGGGAGAGGGAGACGGAAAATCCTACTGCTTCAACATTGAACTGCGGGAGATAAACAAAATCGTAGTGCCACAATACTCAGTAGTTTCCAACATCACAACAATTTTGACTTTAATCCCCTCCACTGCCACCACCTTCACTGTGATTGACCTCATAAACGCATTCTTTTCCATACCTATACACAGACAGCCGCTATCTATTTGGATTCACCCTAACCTCTTGCTCGTACAGATTTTGCAGAGCACCTCAGGGGTAGACTGAGAGCCCAAGCATTTATATCCAGGCGCTTAAAAGACAATTGGATGCCATACAATTGCCAGATGGAGTGGCACTAATACAATATGTAGACAACATCCTTCTAGCAGCAGACACCATACAAATAGCAGTCACAGCCACCATCAAACTACTCCATTCTCTTGCTGAGAATGGTCACAAGGTCTCCCGAAAGAAATTGCAGTTCTGTAAATCACAAGTAACCTATTTGGGTCACCTTTTATCAAAAGTAGCAAGGATGCTTATTCCTTACAGGATCCAGACAATTCTAGTCACCCCTGTCCCCAAAGATCAGAAGCAAGTCCACTCTTTGATAGGTCTTACCTAGTTTTGCCGGCAGTGGTTACTGAACTTTAGCCTCATTGTCAAACCCCTTCTCTCCCTCCTAGCTAAAGACATCCCCTCACCTCTCCCCTGGATTCCTGAATGCCAGTCAGCCTTTAAAGAACTATGTAATGCCCTTTGTTCAGCGCCTGTCCTAGGAACCCCAGATTACTCCAAACCATTCTTCCTCTACATGCACGAGAGGGAGGGATGTGCATTGTCTGTCCTAACACACTCAATTGGTCACAAACAACGCCCTTGTTCATATTTCTCTGCCACCCTCGATCCAGTAGCCAGAGCACTGACAGCGTGCCTGTGTGCTGTGCTAGCTGCAGCAGTATTAATTCGCCAGAGCGAAGTAATAGTTCTCTCCAATCCAGTCAACGTTTTAGCACCACACATTACCCTAAAGCGATACACCACCCTCAATCCAGCCACACTGTTATCCATACCCGAACGTGATCATCAAGGGCCCGTGATTAAATTATTGACTCTTTAGCGTCCGTTTTCTGACAAAAAGCGGCGATAATTTTATCGCACTATCAGCAAAGACATGCTAGTAGGTAATACCATGCTTCAGCGCCCTTTTTCTTAACGCCCAGCTTTGCAACACTAATGATATGCAAAGTGGGCGTACCTTACTAAAATAACGTGGAAAATGTCACTAACAAAACTTTTTCCTATTATCAATCTGGCTGCTAACCCGCGTCGTGATGAGAAAAGTAGTGCTAACCGCTCTTATCGCAGGTTTCATTACGCCTGCTTTGAATCTTACTTAGCTATTATATCCTATGGGAGGTGGATTGTAAGGATACGCCTGCCCTCCCCTATCTACAAGGATTTGCCTACCGCTGTGTTATTATTGCTGGATTTCCAGCGATAATCCCACATTTTTCCACTCTCGCTGGATTTGTTATCGCATGGGAGATAAGTGTTGATGATAACGCGATATCTCTGCGATATAATCCAGCGATAGCTGGCAATAATTATACTCGCGCTAAGTGCGCTTAGCGATAATTATCGCTGGCTGTTGCTGATATGCCCCAAAGTTCCTGGAAACAAGTTTATGAATTTCACCCACATATGAATTACACGGTCCAGTGTTAGTAAGCTTGGCCCTAAAGCGATATACCAGGAGCATAGGAAGTTATTCAGACCATAGGGATGTACTTGCAAAAACCCACCTAATGTGATTTAAAAGGAAAATAAAGTGACACTAACGGCCTGATTTAGGTCTTGGTGGATGGGTTACTCCATCACAACGGTGACCGATATCCCGTCCGCTGAAATATTAATTCCATTGTATCCTGCGGGATTTATATTTCGGCAGACAGGACATCCATTACCGTTGTGACGGAGTAACTGTTCACCAAGATCCAAATCAGGCCCTAAAGTCCTAGGAGATTTAAAAGCAGATCTTGCACAAATTCCTTTTTTTCCTTGAGCGTAGAGGGATAATCAATGCTAAGCAAAGTAGATTTGAGACTCACCCAGCGGCGACCGGCACCGGTAAGCGTGGTGAAGCAGGGCAGGGCGTGACAGGGGGTTAAGCTGACGGACGACAGAATAGATGTTATTTATTTATTTAATTATACCTGTTACGTCTTCTGTCGACTTCCCCCGCTCCCACCCCCGCCTGCCCTACCGCGTTTACCCGTGCCGGCCGCGGCTGGACACACCCCAATGTGAGATCCAAGGAACGTGGATATTTATTCTTAAAGTCTACCCAGAGGTGATCAGGAATGTAGGGAGTCCCTCTCATCCTAAGAATAGTAGTGAGGTCCATTTTGAAGCAATTTGCAGGCAATCTGGGTAGTTACGCAGGGCCTCGTTTACAAGGCCCCGCGCTACTGAAATGCCACTTTTAGTGATGGTCTGGTGATGCACACAGCAAGGCCATATCTACAAGGCCATGTAAAGCCATCCTAAGTGGCTTTTTATGGCCTTGTAGATATGGACTTAGGCAATGCAGCTCAAGTCGCTGCATTGCTTTGCCCTGCAATAGGAAGGTGTGCTATGGACGTTACGGTGGATGTTCCCACGTAAAACCCATGACATTTGATACATTCCCAGATTTACGTAATTTTATAATCCTGGGAATGTGTCATAAGCCTACGCCTCACCCGCCTCCCACTAGCAGCAGAAAAAAATAAATAAAATAAAATGATAATAAACCAGGTTTATTATCATTCTATTTTTGTCTGCCGGTTGACTCTCAGGAGCGGGGCCATCGCTGGGGGGGGGAGCAGTCACGGAGAAAGATTGGTGTGCACTGTGATCATGACGATTTGGCTGGCCGTCTCAACCCGGTCAAAACGCCATGCGCACCGAAGCTCTCTCCAACCCCAGCTGCATTGCTTGGTTGGACAGCAGTCACAGGCTACAGTCTCCCTGGGAGCGCAAATCCTCAACGCTCAGGCCAATCCTGATGCTGCCCTCATGAATGAGAGCAGCATCAGGATTGGCTGCAGGGGATTCTGGGAGTCTGTGATGGTGAGGAGAAGAGCGGCAATGCGGCAGGATGGACAGGTACGTTCATTTATTTTATTGTTTGTTATAGTCGTTACCCCCTCTCTATGTCCTCCCCAGCCCCGCCACTCAGAGCGGTCACCAGTCACTACTGAGTTTATTAGGTCCATCCAGATGCAATTTATTCAGAATGCATAGAGTTACTCCGTTTCTCGATCACTGTTATTGAAAGAAGTGTGAGCTTCTTGCTGGGAGATGTGTTGTGAGCCCCAGTACCCAAAAGACCCAAACTGGCGTGTCACCACCGGGAGTTGCTGTTTATCTCAGATACCTGGGAGATGGGATGGCCAGCGGGAATGGAAGAAAAATGCCTCTCCTGTTCATGTAACTGGTTTATGAGAGAACTTTGGCTGATCCCGATCTAGATGGCTCACATGACCACTGGTTGGTTGCTCAAGTTAAGGGACAGTTGCTCAGTAATGTCTTGAAGCTAGCCAAAATCATTGTGGCAACAAGGACAAAGAAACAAGAGTTATCAAGCTAAATGGGGACATAGTTCTGGTGGAAACAGACATAGCTTGCAATATCATTGGGGCAAAGAGAGATGTAGTTAGAAGACCCGGCTGAATGGCAGGTTTACCTTTTTTTGGTCTAACCATGCATTTTTTGGATGAGATATCCACATGTAAAGACAAAACAGACTTCAAGAACCACAATAACTCTTTGCAGTTCGGTCGGTGTTTAGACAGAATATCGGAAACAAAAATATTAAGGGACAAAATATAGGGGCAGATTTACTAAAATCTCTTGCAACGCAGCGCAGCAGACAAAAAGGCTCAGCTGCATTGCTTGAGAAGAAGAGAGCAGGAGTTCGCCATTTTTTACAGAAATATGGCACTCTCCCCCACTCTCTCTAACGCTGGTGCTGAAATTAGCTGTTGTGCGACATGCGCACACCTTTACATTATTATGCAAGGGTGTCTGCATGAGTCTAGCATAGGTTTTGTACTTAAAGGATAGCCTTCCAGTACAATACTGCGCTCAGACTAACTTTAAACATTGTTCCACTTTGTATGTGTGCTGTACAGTGCAGCACACATACAAAGTCGGAAAAGGAAGGAGAAATGAATGCAAGGGTGCCTGTGCTGCAAGGACGATTGTTATGTGCAGGAAGGGACACCTTCCTGCACATAAATAATCAATAATGGTGATTTGCACCTTCTATGTGTGCTGCAGAATGCAGCACATATCGAAGGAGCAAACAACAAAGAGAAATTAATAATTTCTCCTCATATCACTATACTAATTCCTGGTATTCTAAGGCATTCGTTTTTGACTCTGCCCCAGCCTTGTAAATCTGGGGCAGCGTCAAACAGAATGGGTTTTGCAGTGGTATTCCCACAGCAACATCAATTGCACGCCCCATTGCTGCAGAGGACTGAGGCAGAAAGGGGCATATTTACAAGGTGGCATTAAGCCATGCAAAGTGGCTTTGCGCCATCTTGTAAATATGGCATATGGCACAGCGCCACCGGAATATCAAAAAAAGTGACACTCCTGTGGCGGTGAGGGCTTGTAAATTAGCCACAAAGATTCTTCATTTATCAAAATAGGTAACTATGGCTCCTCCTAACTCCAAAATCACAGCCTTCCAACTCCTAATAACATCTTTAGGACTTTAGACTTTACAACAACTCGTGTACTTACCTACATAGGCAGTGGCAATGCTGTATTATCTGATCTATCAATATCAAAGGGGGGAGAGGGAGAAATTAGGTCGAAAATGGATTTGTTCTCCCTTGGCTAATGTTTTTAAACAAAGAGAATCCACTCTTTCAAAGGCGGGTGTATTCTCCAGTGGTGGGGAACACCCTAGTTGTTTTGATACCCCTCACACACCAACAGCCCCCTTGGTGTCATGCTTCATCATCGGGGTCCTCGCACCCCTCTCCGGGGTGCGGCGTGCTGCAACCTACGACTACGTGGGAGCACTTACAAAGACTATGTGTGATGTGAGTGAGGATTTTCTATGTGAGTGCATGGTGAGGTTTTATTTTTAAGTGAGTGACATTAAAAAGTACCTGGCTCGTGGGTTGACAAAAAACTGTATTGGGCCCCCGAGCTGGTGCTATTAAAATTAAGTGTAGGAAGTAAAGTATGCAAAACAATGTGCATCACCTCCTTTTTAGGTCTCGGGCTTCGAGACCTATTGTCATGGAGTTCAGTCTCAACGGAGCCAGAGCGGTGAACGAGCGCCGATTGCATCTCGTGGACGCGCACGCCGAGCCTCCTGGAGCCGTGCACATCTCTTGCTCCACATTCACACTCACGGAAGCACACACTCACGCACGCACACACACACACACACACACACACACACCCTCCCTCTCTGCCCACTCCCTCTCTGCCGCCCCCCCTCGACCCTCACTCACCTGGCTCTTTCCCTCGCAGCAGGTCAGTCATAGCTGCAGGCAGACTCGGTGTCTTCTCCGGGGATCTTCAGCTGATGTGCACGCCCACGCTGCGTCTCGTGCGCGCCCGCCACGCTGTTTCGAGCCTGTTGATCCTCAGCTTGTTGCTTACAGCCAGTGGGTTGAACTTGAATGTACTCGACAAAATATCCTTATATAACTAAAAAGTGAGCATCATCTTCATCTCACGTTTGTAAAGGTAACCATGAACACCAATTGTGTTAAAATATATTGAATACGATAGATCACCTTCCACTCGCCCATACATATACTTTAAATTCCTTATTCATGATTTATTAGAACAAAGCAACGCAGAAGATAATTTTTGGTTGTCTGTGGGTGGGGAGATGGGGTTAGCACTCTCTGCCCTCTTTTCCTATCATTGACTCTTTGGCGCCTATAGGAAAAACCCAAGCTGCTTATACTTTAGAGGAATTCTGCATAAGGATTATTATAGTGTGAGTGCAGAGTGCGCACAGTTCAGAGTGCGCAGAGTGCAGAGTGTGAAGTAGTGAGTGAGCAGAGTGAGTGTGCAGAGTGCAGAGTAGTGAGTGCAGAGTAGTGAGTAGTGAGTTCAGAGTAGTGAGTGCAGTGTAGTGACTAGTGAGTGCAG
Organism: Lissotriton vulgaris; assembly: GCF_964263255.1. Taxonomy (NCBI): domain Eukaryota; kingdom Metazoa; phylum Chordata; class Amphibia; order Caudata; family Salamandridae; genus Lissotriton; species Lissotriton vulgaris. The sequence goes on from NC_141699.1 coordinate 117,661,213, forward strand.
AGTAGTGAGTGCAGTGTAGTGAGTAGTGAGTGCAGAGTAGTGAGTGCAGAGTAGTGAGTAGTGAGTGCAGAGTAGTGAGTGCAGATTGCAGAGTAGTGAGTGCAGATTGCAGAGTAGCGAGTGCAGATTGCAGAGTAGTGAGTGCAGATTGCAGAGTAGTGAGTGCAGAGTAGTGAGTAGTGAGTGCAGAGTAGTGAGTAGTGAGTGCAGAGTAGTGAGTAGTGAGTGCAGAGTAGTGAGTAGTGAGTGCAGAGTAGTGAGTGCAGAGTAGTGAGTGCAGAGTAGTGAATAGTGAGTGCAGAGTAGTGAGTAGTGAGTGCAGAGTAGTGAGTGCAGAGTAGTGAGTAGTGAGTGCAGAGTAGTGAGTAGTGAGTGCAGAGTAGTGAGTGCAGAGTAGTGAGTGCAGAGTAGTGAGTGCAGAGTAGTGAGTAGTGAGTTCAGAGTAGTGAGTGCAGAGTAGTGAGTAGTGAGTGCAGAGTAGTGAGTGCAGAGTAGAGTAGTGAGTGCAGAGTAGAGTAGTGAGTGCAGAGTAGTGAGTGCAGAGTAGTGAGTGCAGAGTAGTGAGTGCAGAGTAGTGAGTAGTGAGTTCAGAGTAGTGAGTGCAGAGTAGTGAGTAGTGAGTGCAGAGTAGTGAGTGCAGAGTAGAGTAGTGAGTGCAGAGTAGTGAGTGCAGAGTAGTGAGTAGTGAGTGCAGAGTAGTGAGTGCAGAGTAGTGAGTGCAGAGTAGTGAGTGCAGAGTAGTGAGTGCAGAGTAGTGAGTAGTGAGTGCAGAGTAGTGAGTGCAGAGTAGAGTAGTGAGTGCAGAGTAGTGAGTGCAGAGTAGTGAGTGCAGAGTAGTGAGTGCAGAGTAGTGAGTGCAGAGTAGTGAGTGCAGAGTAGTGAGTGCAGAGTAGTGAGTAGTGAGTGCAGAGTAGTGAGTGCAGAGTAGTGAGTGCAGAGTAGTGAGTGCAGAGTAGTGAGTAGTGAGTGCAGAGTAGTGAGTAGTGAGTGCAGAGTAGTGAGTGCAGAGTAGAGTAGTGAGTGCAGAGTAGTGAGTAGTGAGTGCAGAGTAGTGAGTGCAGAGTAGTGAGTGCAGAGTAGTGAGTGCAGAGTAGTGAGTAGTGAGTGCAGAGTAGTGAGTGCAGAGTAGTGAGTAGTGAGTGCAGAGTAGTGAGTGCAGAGTAGTGCAGAGTAGTGAGTGCAGAGTAGTGAGTAGTGAGTGCAGAGTAGTGAGTGCAGAGTAGTGAGTAGTGAGTGCGGAGTAGTGAGTGCAGAGTAGTGAGTGCAGAGTAGTGAGAAGTGAGTGCAGAGTAGTGAGTGCAGAGTAGTGAGAAGTGAGTGCAGAGTAGTGAGTGCAGAGTAGTGAGTAGTGAGTGCAGAGTAGTGAGTAGTGAGTGCAGAGTAGTGAGTAGTGAGTGCAGAGTAGTGAGTGCAGAGTAGTGAGTAGTGAGTGCAGAGTAGTGAGTGCAGAGTAGTGAGTAGTGAGTGCAGAGTAGTGAGTGCAGAGTAGTGAGTGCAGAGTAGTGAGTGCAGAGTAGTGAGTGCAGAGTAGTGAGTAGTGAGTGCAGAGTAGTGAGTGCAGAGTAGTGAGTGCAGAGTAGTGAGTGCAGAGTAGTGAGTGCAGAGTAGTGAGTGCAGAGTAGTGAGTAGTGAGTGCAAAGTAGTGAGTGCAGAGTAGTGAGTAGTGAGTGCAGAGTAGTGAGTAGTGAGGCTAGAGTAGTGAGTAGTGAGTGCAGAGTAGTGAGTAGTGAGTGCAGAGTAGTGAGTGCAGAGTAGTGAGTGCAGAGTAGTGAGTGCAGAGTAGTGAGTGCAGAGTAGTGAGTAGTGAGTGCAGAGTAGTGAGTGCAGAGTAGTGAGTGCAGAGTAGTGAGTGCAGAGTAGTGAGTAGTGAGTGCAGAGTAGTGAGTAGTGAGTGCAGAGTAGTGAGTAGTGAGTGCAGAGTAGTGAGTAGTGACTGCAGAGTAGTGAGTGCAGAGTAGTGAGTGCAGAGTAGTGAGTAGTGAGTGCAGAGTAGTGAGTGCAGAGTAGTGAGTAGTGAGTGCAGAGTAGTGAGTGCAGAGTAGTGAGTGCAGAGTAGTGAGAAGTGAGTGCAGAGTAGTGAGTGCAGAGTAGTGAGTAGTGAGTGCAGAGTAGTGAGTAGTGAGTGCAGAGTAGTGAGTAGTGAGTGCAGAGTAGTGAGTGCAGAGTAGTGAGTAGTGAGTGCAGAGTAGTGAGTGCAGAGTAGTGAGTGCAGAGTAGTGAGTAGTGAGTGCAGAGTAGTGAGTGCAGAGTAGTGAGTGCAGAGTAGTGAGTGCAGAGTAGTGAGTGCAGAGTAGTGAGTGCAGAGTAGTGAGTAGTGAGTGCAGAGTAGTGAGTGCAGAGTAGTGAGTAGTGAGTGCAGAGTAGTGAGTGCAGAGTAGTGAGTGCAGAGTAGTGAGTGCAGAGTATTGAGTGCAGAGTAGTGAGTAGTGAGTGCAGAGTAGTGAGTAGTGAGTGCAGAGTAGTGAGTGCAGAGTAGTGAGTGCAGAGTAGTGAGTGCAGAGTAGTGAGTGCAGAGTAGTGAGTAGTGAGTTCAGAGTAGTGAGTGCAGTGTAGTGAGTAGTGAGTGCAGAGTAGTGAGTGCAGTGTAGTGAGTAGTGAGTGCAGAGTAGTGAGTGCAGAGTAGTGAGTAGTGAGGCTAGAGTAGTGAGTAGTGAGGCTAGAGTAGTGAGTGCAGAGTAGTGAGTAGTGAGTGCAGAGTAGTGAGTGCAGAGTAGTGAGTGCAGAGTAGTGAGTGCAGAGTAGTGAGTGCAGAGTAGTGAGTGCAGAGTAGTGAGTAGTGAGTGCAGAGTAGTGAGTGCAGAGTAGTGAGTGCAGAGTAGTGAGTAGTGAGTGCAGAGTAGTGAGTGCAGAGTAGTGAGTGCAGAGTAGTGAGTGCAGAGTAGTGAGTAGTGAGTGCAGAGTAGTGAGTAGTGAGTGCAGAGTAGTGAGTAGTGAGTGCAGAGTAGTGAGTAGTGAGTGCAGAGTAGTGAGTGCAGAGTAGTGAGTGCAGAGTAGTGAGTGCAGAGTAGAGTAGTGAGTGCAGAGTAGAGTAGTGAGTGCAGAGTAGTGAATAGTGAGTGCAGAGTAGTGAGTTCAAAGTAGTGAGTTCAGAGTAGTGAGTAGTGAGTTCAGAGTAGTGAGTAGTGAGTTCAGAGTAGTGAATAGTGAGTGCAGAGTAGTGAGTTCAGAGTAGTGAGTGCAGAGTAGTGAGTGCAGAGTAGTGAGTGCAGAGTAGTGAGTTCAGAGTAGTGAGTGCAGAGTAGTGAGTAGTGAGTGCAGAGTAGAGTAGTGAGTGCAGAGTAGAGTAGTGAGTGCAGAGTAGAGTAGTGAGTGCAGAGTAGTGAGTGCAGAGTAGTGAGTAGTGAGTGCAGAGTAGTGAGTGCAGAGTAGTGAGTAGTGAGTGCAGAGTAGTGAGTAGTGAGTTCAGAGTAGTGAGTGCAGAGTAGTGAGTAGTGAGTGCAGAGTAGTGAGTGCAGAGTAGAGTAGTGAGTGCAGAGTAGAGTAGTGAGTGCAGAGTAGAGTAGTGAGTGCAGAGTAGTGAGTAGTGAGTGCAGAGTAGTGAGTGCAGAGTAGTGAGTAGTGAGTGCAGAGTAGTGAGTGCAGAGTAGTGAGTGCAGAGTAGTGAGTAGTGAGTTCAGAGTAGTGAGTGCAGAGTAGTGAGTAGTGAGTTCAGAGTAGTGAGTAGTGAGTGCAGAGTAGAGTAGTGCGTGCAGAGTAGAGTAGTGAGTGCAGAGTAGTGAGTGCAGAGTAGTGAGTAGTGAGTGCAGAGTAGTGAGTAGTGAGTGCATAGAAGTGAGTGCAGAGTAGTGAGTAGTGAGTGCAGAGTAGAGTAGTGAGTGCAGAGTAGAGTAGTGAGTGCAGAGTAGAGTAGTGAGTTCAGAGTAGTGAGTGCAGAGTAGTGAGTGCAGAGTAGTGAGTGCAGAGTAGTGAGTGCAGAGTAGTGAGTGCAGAGTAGTGAGTGCAGAGTAGTGAGTAGTGAGTGCAGAGTAGAGTAGTGAGTGCAGAGTAGAGTAGTGAGTGCAGAGTAGAGTAGTGAGTGCAGAGTAGAGTAGTGAGTGCAGAGTAGTGAGTGCAGAGTAGTGAGTAGTGAGTGCAGAGTAGTGAGTGCAGAGTAGTGAGTGCAGAGTAGTGAGTGCAGAGTAGTGAGTGCAGAGTAGTGAGTGCAGAGTAGTGAGTAGTGAGTAGCGAGTGCAGAGTAGTGAGTAGCGAGTGCAGAGTAGTGAGTAGCGAGTGCAGAGTAGTGAGTGCAGAGTAGTGAGTAGTGAGTGCAGAGTAGTGAGTAGTGAGTGCAGAGTAGTGAGTAGTGAGTGCAGAGTAGTGAGTGCAGAGTAGTGAGTAGTGAGTGCAGAGTAGTGAGTGCAGAGTAGTGAGTGCAGAGTAGTGAGTGCAGAGTAGTGAGTGCAGAGTAGTGAGTGCAGAGTGGTGAGTGCAGAGTAGTGAGTGCAGAGTAGTGAGTAGTGAGTAGCGAGTGCAGAGTAGTGAGTAGCGAGTGCAGAGTAGTGAGTAGCGAGTGCAGAGTAGTGAGTGCAGAGTAGTGAGTAGTGAGTGCAGAGTAGTGAGTAGTGAGTGCAGAGTAGTGAGTAGTGAGTGCAGAGTAGTGAGTGCAAAGTAGTGAGTAGTGAGTGCAGAGTAGTGAGTGCAGAGTAGTGAGTAGTGAGTGCAGAGTAGTGAGTGCAGAGTAGTGAGTAGTGAGTGCAGAGTAGTGAGTGCAGAGTAGTGAGTAGTGAGTGCAGAGTAGTGAGTAGTGAGTGCAGAGTAGTGAGTAGTGAGTGCAGAGTAGTGAGTGCAGAGTAGTGAGTAGTGAGTGCAGAGTAGTGAGTGCAGAGTAGTGAGTGCAGAGTAGTGAGTGCAGAGTAGTGAGTAGTGAGTGCAGAGTAGTGAGTGCAGAGTAGTGAGTAGTGAGTGCAGAGTAGTGAGTGCAGAGTAGTGAGTGCAGAGTAGTGAGTGCAGAGTAGTGAGTGCAGAGTAGTGAGTGCAAAGTAGTGAGTGCAAAGTAGTGAGTAGTGAGTGCAGAGTAGTGAGTAGTGAGTGCAAAGTAGTGAGTAGTGAGTGCAAAGTAGTGAGTGCAGAGTAGTGAGTGCAGAGTAGTGAGTAGTGAGTGCAGAGTAGTGAGTGCAGAGTAGTGAGTGCAGAGTAGTGAGTAGTGAGTGCAGAGTAGTGAGTAGTGAGTGCAGAGTAGTGAGTAGTGAGTGCAGAGTAGTGAGTGCAGAGTAGTGAGTAGTGAGGCAGAGTAGTGAGTAGTGAGTGCAGAGTAGTGAGTAGTGAGTGCAGAGTAGTGAGTAGTGAGTGCAGAGTAGTGAGTGCAGAGTAGTGAGTGCAGAGTAGTGAGTGCAGAGTAGTGAGTGCAGAGTAGTGAGTAGTGAGTGCAGAGTAGTGAGTGCAGAGTAGTGAGTAGTGAGTGCAGAGTAGTGAGTAGTGAGTGCAGAGTAGTGACTGCAGAGTAGTGACTGCAGAGTAGTGACTGCAGAGTAGTGAGTGCAGAGTAGTGAGTGCAGAGTAGTGAGTGCAGAGTAGTGAGTGCAGAGTAGAGTAGTGAGTGCAGAGTAGTGAATAGTGAGTGCAGAGTAGTGAGTTCAAAGTAGTGAGTTCAGAGTAGTGAGTTCAGAGTAGTGAGTTCAAAGTAGTGAGTTCAGAGTAGTGAGTTCAGAGTAGTGAATAGTGAGTTCAGAGTAGTGAATAGTGAGTGCAGAGTAGTGAGTTCAGAGTAGTGAGTGCAGAGTAGTGAGTGCAGAGTAATGAGTGCAGAGTAGTGAGTTCAGAGTAGTGAGTGCAGAGTAGTGAGTAGTGAGTGCAGAGTAGAGTAGTTAGTGCAGAGTAGAGTAGTGAGTGCAGAGTAGAGTAGTGAGTGCAGAGTAGAGTAGTGAGTGCAGAGTAGAGTAGTGAGTGCAGAGTAGAGTAGTGAGTGCAGAGTAGTGAGTAGTGAGTGCAGAGTAGTGAGTGCAGAGTAGTGAGTAGTGAGTGCAGAGTAGTGAGTGCAGAGTAGTGAGTAGTGAGTTCAGAGTAGTGAGTGCAGAGTAGTGAGTAGTGAGTTCAGAGTAGTGAGTGCAGAGTAGTGAGTAGTGAGTGCAGAGTAGAGTAGTGAGTGCAGAGTAGAGTAGTGAGTTCAGAGTAGAGTAGTGAGTGCAGAGTAGTGAGTGCAGAGTAGTGAGTGCAGAGTAGTGAGTAGTGAGTGCAAAGTAGAGTAGTGAGTGCAAAGTAGAGTAGTGAGTGCAGAGTAGAGTAGTGAGTGCAGAGTAGAGTAGTGAGTGCAGAGTAGTGAGTAGTGAGTGCAGAGTAGTGAGTGCAGAGTAGTGAGTAGTGAGTGCAGAGTAGTGAGTAGTGAGTGCAGAGCAGTGAGTAGTGAGTAGTGAGTGCAGAGCAGTGAGTAGTGAGTAGTGAGTGCAGAGTAGTGAGTGCAGAGTAGTGAGTGCAGAGTAGTGAGTGCAGAGTAGTGAGTGCAGAGTAGTGAGTGCAGAGTAGTGAGTAGTGAGTGCAGAGTAGTGAGTAGTGAGTGCAGAGTAGTGAGTAGCGAGTGCAGAGTAGTGAGTGCAGAGTAGTGAGTAGTGAGTGCAGAGTAGTGAGTAGTGAGTGCAGAGTAGTGAGTAGTGAGTGCAGAGTAGTGAGTAGTGAGTGCAGAGTAGTGAGTGCAGAGTAATGAGTGCAAAGTAGTGAGTAGTGAGTGCAGAGTAGTGAGTGCAGAGTAGTGAGTAGTGAGTGCAGAGTAGTGAGTGCAGAGTAGTGAGTAGTGAGTGCAGAGTAGTGAGTGCAGAGTAGTGAGTAGTGAGTGCAGAGTAGTGAGTAGTGAGTGCAGAGTAGTGAGTAGTGAGTGCAGAGTAGTGAGTGCAGAGTAGTGAGTGCAGAGTAGTGAGTGCAGAGTAGTGAGTGCATAGTAGTGAGTAGTGAGTGCAGAGTAGTGAGTAGTGAGTGCAGAGTAGTGAGTAGTGAGTGCAGAGTAGTGAGTGCAGAGTAGTGAGTGCAGAGTAGTGAGTAGTGAGTGCAGAGTAGTGAGTGCAGAGTAGTGAGTAGTGAGTGCAAAGTAGTGAGTGCAGAGTAGTGAGTGCAGAGTAGTGAGTGCAGAGTAGTGAGTGCAGAGTAGTGAGTGCAAAGTAGTGAGTGCAAAGTAGTGAGTGCAAAGTAGTGAGTAGTGAGTGCAGAGTAGTGAGTAGTGAGTGCAAAGTAGTGAGTAGTGAGTGCAAAGTAGTGAGTGCAGAGTAGTGAGTGCAGAGTAGTGAGTAGTGAGTGCAGAGTAGTGAGTGCAGAGTAGTGAGTAGTGAGTGCAGAGTAGTGAGTAGTGAGTGCAGAGTAGTGAGTAGTGAGTGCAGAGTAGTGAGTGCAGAGTAGTGAGTGCAGAGTAGTGAGTGCAGAGTAGTGAGTAGTGAGTGCAGAGTAGTGAGTAGTGAGTGCAGAGTAGTGAGTGCAGAGTAGTGAGTGCAGAGTAGTGAGTGCAGAGTAGTGAGTGCAGAGTAGTGAGTTCAGAGTAGTGAGTGCAGAGTAGTGAGTAGTGAGTGCAGAGTAGTGAGTAGTGAGTGCAGAGTAGTGAGTGCAGAGTAGTGAGTAGTGAGTGCAGAGTAGTGAGTGCAGAGTAGTGAGTAGTGAGTGCAGAGTAGTGAGTAGTGAGTGCAGAGCAGTGAGTAGTGAGTAGTGAGTGCAGAGCAGTGAGTAGTGAGTAGTGAGTGCAGAGTAGTGAGTGCAGAGTAGTGAGTGCAGAGTAGTGAGTGCAGAGTAGTGAGTGCAGAGTAGTGAGTGCAGAGTAGTGAGTAGTGAGTGCAGAGTAGTGAGTAGTGAGTGCAGAGTAGTGAGTAGCGAGTGCAGAGTAGTGAGTGCAGAGTAGTGAGTAGTGAGTGCAGAGTAGTGAGTAGTGAGTGCAGAGTAGTGAGTAGTGAGTGCAGAGTAGTGAGTAGTGAGTGCAGAGTAGTGAGTGCAGAGTAATGAGTGCAAAGTAGTGAGTAGTGAGTGCAGAGTAGTGAGTGCAGAGTAGTGAGTAGTGAGTGCAGAGTAGTGAGTGCAGAGTAGTGAGTAGTGAGTGCAGAGTAGTGAGTGCAGAGTAGTGAGTAGTGAGTGCAGAGTAGTGAGTAGTGAGTGCAGAGTAGTGAGTAGTGAGTGCAGAGTAGTGAGTGCAGAGTAGTGAGTGCAGAGTAGTGAGTGCAGAGTAGTGAGTGCATAGTAGTGAGTAGTGAGTGCAGAGTAGTGAGTGCAGAGTAGTGAGTAGTGAGTGCAGAGTAGTGAGTGCAGAGTAGTGAGTGCAGAGTAGTGAGTAGTGAGTGCAGAGTAGTGAGTGCAGAGTAGTGAGTAGTGAGTGCAAAGTAGTGAGTGCAGAGTAGTGAGTGCAGAGTAGTGAGTGCAGAGTAGTGAGTGCAGAGTAGTGAGTGCAAAGTAGTGAGTGCAAAGTAGTGAGTGCAAAGTAGTGAGTAGTGAGTGCAGAGTAGTGAGTAGTGAGTGCAAAGTAGTGAGTAGTGAGTGCAAAGTAGTGAGTGCAGAGTAGTGAGTGCAGAGTAGTGAGTAGTGAGTGCAGAGTAGTGAGTGCAGAGTAGTGAGTAGTGAGTGCAGAGTAGTGAGTAGTGAGTGCAGAGTAGTGAGTAGTGAGTGCAGAGTAGTGAGTGCAGAGTAGTGAGTGCAGAGTAGTGAGTGCAGAGTAGTGAGTAGTGAGTGCAGAGTAGTGAGTAGTGAGTGCAGAGTAGTGAGTGCAGAGTAGTGAGTGCAGAGTAGTGAGTGCAGAGTAGTGAGTGCAGAGTAGTGAGTTCAGAGTAGTGAGTGCAGAGTAGTGAGTAGTGAGTGCAGAGTAGTGAGTAGTGAGTGCAGAGTAGTGAGTGCAGAGTAGTGAGTAGTGAGTGCAGAGTAGTGAGTGCAGAGTAGTGAGTAGTGAGTGCAAAGTAGTGAGTAGCGAGTTCAGAGTAGTGAGTAGTGAGTTCAGAGTAGTGAGTGCAGAGTAGTGAGTAGTGAGTGCAGAGTAGTGAGTAGTGAGTGCAGAGTAGTGAGTAGTGAGTGCAGAGTAGTGAGTGCAAAGTAGTGAGTAGTGAGTGCAAAGTAGTGAGTAGTGAGTTCAGAGTAGTGAGTGCAGAGTAGTGAGTAGTGAGTGCAGAGTAGTGAGTAGCGAGTGCAGAGTAGTGAGTAGTGAGTGCAGAGTAGTGAGTGCAGAGTAGTGAGTGCAGAGTAGTGAGTGCAGAGTAGTGAGTAGTGAGTGCAGAGTAGTGAGTGCAGAGTAGTGAGTGCAGAGTAGTGAGTGCAGAGTAGTGAGTGCAGAGTAGTGAGTGCAGAGTAGTGAGTGCAGAGTGGTGAGTGCAAAGTAGTGAGTGCAAAGTAGTGAGTAGTGAGTGCAAAGTAGTGAGTGCAGAGTAGTGAGTGCAGAGTAGTGAGTAGTGAGTGCAGAGTAGTGAGTGCAGAGTAGTGAGTAGTGATCGCAGAGTAGTGAGTAGTGAGTGCAGAGTAGTGAGTAGTGAGTGCAGAGTAGTGAGTGCAGAGTAGTGAGTGCAGAGTAGTGAGTGCAGAGTAGTGAGTGCAGAGTAGTGAGTGCAGAGTAGTGAGTGCAGAGTAGTGAGTAGTGAGTAGTGAGTAGTGAGTGCAGAGTAGTGAGTAGTGAGTGCAGAGTAGTGAGTAGTAAGTGCAGAGTAGTGAATAGTGAGTGCAGATTGCAGAGTAGTGAGTGCAGATTGCAGAGTAGTGAGTGCAGAGTAGTGAGTGCAGAGTAGTGAGTGCAGAGTAGTGAGTGCAGAGTAGTGAGTGCAGAGTAGTGAGTAGTGAGTGCGGAATGCAAAGTAGTGAGTAGTGAGTGCGGAATGCAGAGTAGTGAGTAGTGAGTGCGGAATGCAGAGTAGTGAGTAGTGAGTGCGGAATGCAGAGTAGTGAGTGCGGAATGCAGAGTAGTGAGTGCAGAGTGAGTGTGCAGAGCAGTGAGTGCAGGTGCAGAGTGGTGTGTGCTGTTGAGTGCAGAGTGGTGTGTGCTGTTGAGTGCAGAGTGGTGTGTGCTGTTGAGTGCAGAGTGCTGTGTATTGGCAATGTAAATGACAATGCCATCTATTTATGATTTAAAGAAAAAAAAGAAATGTCATGAGCAATGCCAATAGCTCCACCTTTAATGATGCCGAGACCATTGCATTGTAAATGCTTGTTGTGTGTGTCAACATGTTTCGGTTTAAAAAAAACCTTCTTCAGGACTGGGGCACACAAATCCCCACCTTACTCACGTTTTTCTACTTTTTGACAATATTTTTAAACAAAAAGTGAAATATATAGTGCAGGTAAATCAATGTACCTAACAAAACGCCGCTTGAAAGCTGACCTGTAAAGAGAAGAGGATAAAAAAAAATTTGTGGTGGTCCGCTTCTTCCAAATAAACGCAGGTATGGTGACCAGGGGGTACAGGTAACAAGGTACGGTTTTCATAACTGGACAAAAATATCATACTACAGGTGCAAATTGTGCCTATGGTGACTTACAGTTAAAAACAGACCAGACTCACAAACATTTAACATAAAATACACACACTAGGTTTTGGCGAGTTCATAAAGTGTCATTTGTTGTGGTCATAAGGCTGTACCACCGTTATTAAAAATGGAGTGAAAGTAAAGCATTTTGATAGCTCTCCATTCATGTAACATACTATTTTGAAGGGGTTCAGTTGCCTCATTAGCCAAAGTCCAAACGTAGGGGTCCCTCGTGCTAATCTGCTACCTGAGAGAGAAGCTTAATTAGAGTGTTTGTAGTTACTTACATTGTCGTAGTGATGGTTGCGCTGTTCAGGATATCAATACTCACAAGTTCTGCAAGGTAATATCTCCTGACCCACCCTTCTGCGGCTCTGCTGAAAGTGCCAGGACGGTGTCAGGCGGGCTTTTTATACCCTTTCCAGCTTCAAACTAATTAGTTGATTTGTTAATTAAGGTATCCGGTATAGCCCTATATGGGTTATTGTCAGTTCTGCTCGCGTCTCCGAGGTAGTGCATCCCGCTGGTGCGCATGCATCTAGCGCGTGTCTCTGTACTGCGCATGCATGCGGGTCGAACACATCAAGTGCTGCTCTCTGAGATCTGACTGCAAGTTCGTTTGAGAAGGGTGGTGATCACCCCTTGGGATACATTAAGAAGTGAAAACAAATGTCATCTTAACCTGAATTAATCAAGAACGTAGTCTCGTCTTTATTTAATGTGTAGTTGTGAGAGATAACGTTAACTCAGTATCGATTTCACCATTTCGTTCATTCTAATGTAGGGCTGGTATTGGTTCTTAAATACTCATATGGTATTCACCTCACCAGTGACAAATTTATGGGCTACTGCTCATTGTTTAATGCCCAATTCCCCTCTAAGGATCATAATAAGGGGTGCTGGTGTCATATATAGCCAAATTACGGAAGTGATCTGGGGCATTGCATCGTGTTTCAATTCAAAGAGTTCTACACGAGTTGCCCCCAGGGAATGGCATCATTAAGGCCTCGTATGTGGGTTCCCAGACGGAACACCCATCTTTGTTCTTTTTCAAAGAGGCCTTGCTACTAAGGCATTTGCTCGATTACTGTCCACTTTAGTTCATTGACACAGTGTTGTTGTTCCAAGAAATGTGCAGCCATTTTGGTGGTACTTTTTTTGCAACAGATGTTGCTTTTGTTTTCATTCAGTCGTGTTTTCACTGGTCTGGTGGTCATGCCTATGTATTCAAGTTTACAGGGGCAGGTGATCATGTAGATGACGTTTCTGCTGTTGCAGTTTGTCAGTTTCCACTGTTCCCATTTGGTTCCATTGGCGAAAATCAACTCTTTGCTCTTCTGTGTCAGATGACAACTAGCGCAATTTCCACATGGGAAATGGCCCCCCCAGGCCATGTTTTAAAAGCTGTAGTTGTGGTTGAGGTTTTGGGCGAGTATGAACAAATATGTCTTTGAGGTTCTTTCCTCGTTTGTGAGCGAACATAGGTTTTTCAATGTTCAACATTCCACTTGTCAGAATACGCCAGTGCTTATTCACAATTTTTTACACTTCGTTGGAGTGGGTGCTATATGTGGTGACGTATATTGGTCTGGTGGGTCTCTGGTCAGCTGGGTTCTTGTTCTCTAGCAAAGCCTCCCTGTTGTTGTTTCTGGTCCTCTTCATGGCAGCATTGATAATCCTGTCCGGATATTGCCTGTGACTTATAGTCTTTCACTTGTGTGCAATTTCTTCTCAGGCGGAGGAATTGTCCGTATGGTGAGATCATCCGCAGATGTCGAGGATGGAAACTGTCGTATCTGAGGAGACAATTTCTTTATCTGATCTGCCACTTTAGCTCCTCTCAAAGCCGCCCTTCATAACGAAGCTTGTCTTGTCCAAGGTGCCAAAAAATCAGATCATGTGACACTAATCCAGAATGACCTGCACTGGCTTTCTACTAAAGCTGGGGCTCACTTCAATATATTGTGTTATGTACAAAAGCCTTCCATCTTGCCCTCCTCCGCTATATGAAGGACAAACTACACTCCATCGAACATTAAAGAGAGACTAAAAGTAAATCTCACATGCTTCTTGAAACTGCAGTAATGAAAAAATCTAAGACATTGAAACATCCTTATTCTTGCTAAGCACCAGAAATCTGGGACCACGTACCAGAAGAAACTAGGGGCCTAATTTACGTGGAATTCGCATGGGGCAGCGATGCAAGTCTTCTAGCTGCGTTTGCCTACGCAAGTGTGAAAGAGCAGGAATGCACCTTATTTATGCAATACTGTGGATTCCTGCCCTTTCCCCCTATGCTAATGCACAATTTGCTGCCTAGCGCCAATGTGGGCACCCTTGCACCATGGTGCAAGGTGCATCGGTTTCATGCTGGATTTTGTTTTGCAGGACCCCTTTCACACTCATTTAATATGGGCCCTGTTGCAACTGCACCTGTAAAACCACTAATAGTGCTACACCCCTGACTCACTTCCACTCCCTCTCACAATCTCCAATGGCACATGCCTTCTAACACACACACTCCTTCACTTACTTTCACTAATTAAGAGTCCCAAACTCAAATTCTCACTCACTTTCACTCTCATTGACACTCAACCTTCGCACACACTTTCACTCAATCTTGTTGTCTGTCAATCACTCCCAAACACACTCACAACCACATACACATATGCACAGAGAAACAACATTTTTAGGGCTCGGCCTAGCGTACACTGCGCAGCAGTGTTGCGCAGCCGAGATCTTATGTTCCCCAGTACTGGGGCTTGAACCCGCCTTCTCTTTCATTGGCTAGCTTCATAAATGAAGGCTAGCCATTGGAAGAGATGTGTGTCACTCAGTTCTGTCGCCGGCTTGAGCAGACTTGTGGGCATTTCTTGCTTTTTTTAAAACCCCGCCCCTTTTTTACGTCATTCCGAGGTGGGCGTTTCCTTTTTTTTTTTTTGGGTGGCGCTTTTGTTTTGCCATTTCCCCCGACCGCCCCCGGAAGAAGTCGTCCTCAGGTGAGTGCTTGCTGTCCCTTCTCCCTCGTTTAGTTGTGCTGCCCGACCTCCCTCGCATTAGTTGTGCTTGCTGTCCCTTCTCCCTCGTTTAGTTGTGTTGCCCACCCCCGCGTTCGTTGTGCTTGCTGTCCCATCTCCCTTGTTTCGTTGTGCTGCCCGCCCCCCCACGTTCGTTGTGCTTGCTGTCCCTTCTCCCTCGTTTGGTTGTGCTGCCCACCCCCCCCCCCGCGTTCATTGTGCTTGCTATGCTTTCTCCCTCGTTTGGTTGTGCTGCCCGCCCCCCGCGTTCGTTGTGCTTGTTTTTTTTTTAAGTCATCTATGACTGCCATAAGCTGTTCAATTAGAATTCATCAGCAGTGCTGTTTCATGGGTCATTGTATACATTACTTCCTTTCTGAATGAGGTGCCTTCTTTTCCCCTTACACATAAAAATACTCCCTAAGCTTCCCCTCTTGGCTTTATACGAGAAGATCCGAAGACGTGGCCAAACGTTTTGCTTTTTCCCACACTCGTATCTTTTCCCCAAGATCCTTTTAAATCGTGTCTTCCCCAGCCTCCTGGCTAGTGTTTGAACTTTGTTTTTGGTGTTTTTTATTTTCTTCATGAGCTCTGGACGCGTTTTGCAGCGCCAGCTCCGTTTATTCCACCTTCCCAATAAAATTTTTATATTTTTCTTTTCCCCTGGGCACCTCAAAGCCACGCTTACTTTCCTTCCTCATATATTAAATCTTTGCCGACTCTTTCATTGGAAATTAGACCGGGGATGACAGAAACATTGAGTTTGCGTCCAAGGCCACTACCAGAGCCAAATAAAACCTATGTTTGCAGCTACTCCTTTTTGGCAAACACGCCGTAACCTTGGGGTTAGAAGACAAGGGCTGCTCTGAATAATGGCCTCTCTTGTCGTGCTTCACGGAAGAGAGGCCTTTCTCACGCTTCTGGTCATCTGAAAGCATAAGACACTCAACGCTGCCCTCACAGTCCTGAGAAGAGCTAGATGTTTTTGTAGCCTGACCAACGCAATAAGAATTTACATTTTACTATGATATTATATTGACCTAAACTCGCCCGCCAGAGCCTTCTGATAGTTGTACCGTGCAGTTGACTGTTTGAATCATTTTAAACGTACCCGCTCCTATCCTGGCCCGACTCTTTGAGATGATAAGCAGTTGTTAGCTTAGCATTAAGTTACAGATTTACAGGGTTTGCTTTACTCTCATAAATATTTGAATAGTGATATAGTATAAACGAGGATAATCTGTGCAGCAGAGATTGTGCTTCAAAAATAACTATGTACGCAGGAGGAAAGATTATTTTAATGAAAAAAAGCCTACTGTGTAGTAAGTAATTTGCTTCTTTGCATCAAGTATAGCGTGAATGGAGGGTTGAACATGCATTAAGAGAACAGTTTTACAGACCTTACTATTTTGATAAATAGATATCTGATTTGTGGCAGAAAATGTCTCGGTGCTGTTGCTGCTTTTGTTTGTTGCCGTTACCTCATGCCCTGCCACTGTAAGTACCGTCTAATTGATACGCGGTTAAAACCAGTGTATTTTGTGTTTGGTTTTTGCATTGTTTCTGTCATGTTTCCATGGAGTTTGCATTTATTTATTTATTTATTTATTTATTTATTTATTTCGATTTATATAGCGCGTTATAACCCGGGGGTCTCTAAGCGCTTTATCAGGGTCCAAACATCGAGTACTGTGGAGGATAACTGTTCATAAAAAAGGTTACAGATTACCCCATGCTTGCTGGAAAAGCACTGTTTTTAGTTTCTTTCGGAAGGCCAAAAAATTAGTCTCCTTCCGTAATTCGATTGGCAGCTTATTCCAGGCTGTTGGGAGCAGATATGAAAAGGCACGTCCACCTACTGTGGCCAATCTGCACCGTGGTTGAATAAGAAGAGAGGCGTCAGCAGATCGAAGTGTCCGTGCTGGACTATAGGGGATGAGGCGAGATTTCATGTACATTGGAGCCTTTCCGTACAGAGCTTTGTGAACAATGCACAATCCTTTAAACATCACCCTTTGCTTAACCGGCAACCAGTGCAGTTCTTGCATAAGAGGAGATGCATGCGTATTCCTAGGTTTTTTAAAGATAAGCCTGGCAGCATCGTTCATGACAACCTGCAGCTTACGCAAAAGTTTTTGTGGCAGTCCTATATATAGCGAATTGCCATAGTCAAGCCTGGCCAAGATCGTGGCAGAGACCGCTCGCCTCAGAGTAGAAAAGGACAACAAAGGTGAAACTTTCCTCAGTTGTCGAAGGAGGCCAACGCAGGTCCCTACCACCGTCCTCACTTGTTTTTGCATAGACAGCCTGCCGTCCACCTGGATGCCCAAACTCTTGACCACAATAGCTGGTTCTGGAGGTGACCCTAATTCTCTAGGCCAGAAATCCTCAATCCATGGGTTCCCTGCGATTGTGATTGGCAGTACCTCGGTCTTATCTGGATTGATTTTTAATGAATTCCTGGACATCCAGTTTGTCATATGGTTACTACGTTTCTATATATTGTGTTAAGTTAGCATGAGCTTATTAAATGTTTAAACACAATATTTTCTTTCAGCTTGAGTTTGCACACGACACCTAATTGTTATTGTAGCTTTCAACCTAGACGAAAGATGTGATTTATTTGAGAATAATATGTTATTGCTCTAGTATCAGTCGTGCTTGGTACACTTGGTACAACTGTCTGTACACCGAGAACTGCACACACTGAGAATAACCTAACACAAGGTTGCTGAAGGCCTGATCCTCACACCACGTTAGACATAACACAAATAATGTTGCTGCCAACATTGGGCTCTACGCGGGTTTAAGATACAGTTACAGGGAATGAATCAACACACTTGATGCTTCGCATGCAGAGAGCTGGTAGCTGTTGATGTGATCTCCTCCTACTGAGAATTAGAGGTATGGGTCCGCCCTGCTAAAACCCAGATGAGACCTTCTTAGATATAATATAATATGCTAATTCGGGTGCGCGAAATATAGGTGATACAGAATTCTATAGATTTTTGCATCATAACATGCTATCACCTTTTGCTTACTATGGATTAGTGACTATGCTGCTGACTCTGATTTTTATAATATGTATGTTGATATTATACAAGATACTGCGTTTGAGAATGCTGCATTGAAAAATAAACATTTCAAACTTGCACGTGTATTCTTTGCCTCCCAGTTTCGGTTTGGAATGATTATATAACGAAAGAGTGTTCATGTGTTCCACGATACCTGAGGTACCCTAAGTTCATGTTCTGGATTGTCTAAGTCATTGGTAATTTATTACTACCGATGAGACACTGTAGCTAGCTTGGTAAGGGGATTTCTGAAACAAAGGTGAGTTTTGGGTCACCCTAACTCACCCAGGTTCTAGATCTCTGTGCACAGTTCTGTGGGAGAACGGAAACCCTGCTACAAGTTGGCTGTGTGCTTCAGGATGTTCTGCAGTCTTACGAGGCCACCCGGACCCTGATCGAGTTGGATCACTAATTGGGTGTCATCCGCATAGTTATATACATAGCAGTCAATCTGGTTAAGCAGTCTGATCAGGGGTTGTAAATAGATGTTAAAGAGTAGGGGCGACAGGGCAGACCCTTGTGGCACTCCGCAGGCGATCGATGTATTGGTGGAAAGGAGATCACCGAGCTGTACTCTCTGGAACCTCCCTTCAAGAAAGGAAGAAGGCCATGCGTGTGCTGTGCCCTCGATGCCGAAATCAATCTTCCGCGACAATAGTTGTTTATGACAGACGGTATCAAATGCAGCGGAGAGGTCTAACAGCACCAGGGCGCTTGGAGTTTTCTTATCTGCCCTGTTCCTCAAATCATCCAGAATAGACAGCATAACGAGTTCCGTGCTGTGATTCGCACGGAACCCAGCTTGGTTTGGCTCAAATAAGTTGTTATTTTCCAGATGTTCCGACAGGATAGTGAGTACGTGTTGCTCTACCACCTTCGTCAGAAACGGCAGCTGAGATATGGGCCTGAAATTTTTTAGGCATTTCACATCCGCCCCAGCTTTTTTCAGCAGGGGAATCAGCCGAGCTTCCTTAAAAAAAGACGGGACTTGGCCTGTTTGTAACGAAGTATTTAGTAAATTCAACATTTCGTCCTCTATACCTGGCAGTGCCAGTTTAAACACCTCTGGTGGACACGGGTCTGCCGAGGAGCCCGATTTAACCCGACTCAGAAGAGCTGGCAGCCTTTCCTTCGTGATCAAGGAAAAGGCTGTTAACAGACTAGGCACCGATGTCCTGTCAGGTATATCCAGCAAGGGACAGTCATACTCAGGGGTTGTGCCAATTTCAGCTACTAAGTCAGACTCGGACTCCTCTTCTTCCGCATTGCTTCGTTCGCTCCATGCTGGTGATCCTGTTTAGAGTTAGAATTCCCTTGGGCTAAGTCTTGCCGAACAGATAGCATGAAGTCTTGCTTTGCTTTCCACGTGCGGTCCGACAACTTTAAATGGGCTTAGACTTGGAGTCAGCCCATTGCTTACCTCTGGTTGGCTTTATTGGCACTCTTGTTTACTTGCTACTGTGTGCGCGTGGGTGGCTCTGTCTGTCTGTGTGCGCGTGGGTGGCTCTGTCTGTCTGTGTGCACGTGGGTGGCTCTGTCTGTGTGCGCGTGGGTGGCTCTGTCTGTCTGTGTGTGCGTGGGTGGCTCTGTCTGTGTAGGTGGCTCTGTGTGGGTGGCTCTGTGTGTGTGGGTGGCTCTATGTGAATGACTGTGGATCAATGGAAATCGCCATCTGAAATGGTCCTTGATAAACAGTGATACTTTGTATAAGTCTGTTAAAACGAGTTGCAAACAGGAACTTAATCTCTGTGTCTCTGAGTCCACATCACCTGAAACCATCTTATCTGCTTTTGCTGTTGTAGTTCAAAGGATTGACCAACTGCTATCTGTTCCAATAAAAGGCCCAAACGTTTATCAGCCAAAATGGTTTGACCACGCTTGTTCGGCAGCTAGTCGGAACTTGAAAATGGCCCTCAAGAAAAAGCCAAGGGATTCCGCACATATTAAAATCTTGCGATCTGAATATAAATCAACCTTGGCATCCCGTAAAAAGGATATAAAAGCACACATCTGGGAGTCTTTGCTTGACCCATCAACTCTGGGTAATAGCTCTAAGTTTTGGAGCATAATTAACATGCCGATGTTTGATGACCCCAATGCCTTCAGTCTTGGAACTAATATACCCGAGAATGAGTGGGTCTCCCATTTTAGTTTAATCTTCAAGAGCGATGATCCACAGGTGACACAAGAAATTAAAATCACAGAAGAAGCTCCCCTGCATTTCACAGTTGAAGAAGTCGAAAAGGGGATCCGCGGCTTAACCAGTAATAAGGCCCCGGGCCCAGACGGCCTTCCTCCAGATTTATTCAAATCAAATATCTCACTTTGGGCCCCAATCCTTACTGCGGTTGTCAATGCTGGAGTTGCAACCGGGAGCCCAAAGTCCTGGGGGGCCTCAACCATAGTACCCGTCTAAAAGAAGGGTGACAGAAACAATGCAGCATGTTACAGGCCCATCTCCCTGATACACTCAGTTGCCAAAGTAGTGGGAGGAATAATTTTAAATAGGCTGACCATGTTGGCTTAAAATAACAATGTAATGTCCCCCGTTCAATACGGGTTCAGACCAGGGCACTCAACAATAACTCAATGCCTGAATCTATACTTAATCAGTGGCAAGTATACTATGGCCAGAAATGGAACTGTATATATGGCCTTTATGGATTTATCATCGGCCTTTGATTGTGTTGATAGAAGCAAGCTTTGGGATGTCCTACTCAAAATGGGGGTTGAGAAGAACTTGATTAATTTTTTAGCCGACCTCCATAGTGACACTCGAGCAAATGTCCGCTATACAAAAGACTTGAAAGTTACTAGAGACTTTAAGATAAATCGGGGGGTCAGGCAGGGCTGTATTTTAGCGCCATTTCTTTTTAATTTATATATTAATGGCCTCGAGGAGCATCTTTTAAAAACAAATACTGATTATCTACACATAGGGAGAAAGGGCGTACCTGTTCCCC
Organism: Lissotriton vulgaris; assembly: GCF_964263255.1. Classification (NCBI taxonomy): domain Eukaryota; kingdom Metazoa; phylum Chordata; class Amphibia; order Caudata; family Salamandridae; genus Lissotriton; species Lissotriton vulgaris. The sequence continues at coordinate 117,680,646 of NC_141699.1, forward strand.
TGTTCTGCTTTATGCAGACAACACCGTCCTTATCTCCCGAACTGCACTGGGCCTTCAAATATTACGTGATTCCTTTTTCTTATTCATGAAATCACGGGGCCTGAGCATCAACAACACTAAATCATTTGTTATGAAGATAGGATCTGGTTCAAAAAAGTCTTATCCCTTCTCTGTTAATGAGGAAAAAATACCGATAACAAAGACTTTCTCATACCTTGGTGTATTGTTTGACCACAAACTCACTTGGGGTCCTGCGGTTAGGAAGAAAAGGGAGAAACAGCAAGGACTAATGCTGCAATAATTGACTTTACACGTAAAATGGGAAATACGCCAGCGGTTGCTCTGATGAAACTGTATCAAGCCAAAAGCACCGCTGTGGCCTGTTACGGGAGCTAAATTTGGGGCTTTGTCCCTGTGGGTGACCTGGTAACATTTGAAAACAATTTCCTAAAACAAGTATTATGTCTACCTAAAGGCACAGCTAATTTCTCCATTCACGAAGAATTAGGTATGCCTTACCTAGGGGATAAAATTGCCGTCAACCCCTTGCTGTGTTGGTTAAACTGCTGGTTGAATGATGATATACCATTTACCCAAAATATCCTTCTCGAAGCACTCAACTGGGAAGGGAAATATAAGATACCCTGGTTAAAATATATCAGAAACTGTCTTCATGAACTGGGTCGGTTGGAACTTTTCCTAGCACCACAGCAAGTATCCAAACAAGATGTAACTTATGTGAAGGATACTTTTTTGTTGAATCGACAGCTAGCCAGGGAAGAGTTGGAGCTCAAAAAAGGTAGTGTGAGGAGGCATGTTTTAACAAAATCTTGCGTGCAAATTGAACCCTACCTATCCTGGCCCATCTCTAGATATGAACGTTTCCTGTTGTCCAGATTTCGTTTTACCTTATTTCATTTGATGCTAGCTGGGCCTAGTGGGGCCCACAGGGGACAAGAGTTGCCAGCTTGCGGCTGCGACAGTAAGTCTCCGCAAGACCTGGCTCACTTTTTATTTATATGCTCCTACTACATGATACCACGAAAACTGTTTTTAAAACCCCTTTTTAAACAATTGAACTTTGTGCAAATAAGGCCTGCGTTACTTTATCTTCAAATGCTACACTGTGAAAGCACCTTGTTTCTATGTAATTTCTTAAAAACGGCCCTGAAATGTAGAAAAAGTATGGAAGGTTAATCGTTATTCGAATCATTCGAATCATCCCCCCCCCCCGGTAATATGTTTTAGACAAACAGTATATTTATATTTTTTAGAAATTGTATGCTCTCTTGTGACTTTTTCGCTCTTGATAAAATGTCTTTTTAACATTGTTATGTATATATATGTTTTTTATTGTACTTTTATGACTGCATTGCATACAGTCGAATAAAGGAATTTTGAATTGAATTGAATTGACTGTGTGGGTGGCTCTGTATGTGTGTGTGGGTGGCTTTGTGTTGGTGGCTCTGTGTGGGTGCAAATGCAATAGGTCTCGCATTTGCGAGCGATTAAGCTATTGGCATTGTAAATGACAATGCCATTTATTTATGTTTTCAAAACAAAAACATAAATAAAAATAATGTCATTAGCAATGCCAATGGCTCTAACTTTAACAATGCCGAGACCATTGCATTGTAAATGCTTGTTTTTACTTCCTTTGCTGGCTACCCAGGGGGTCCATGGCAGCAGCAGAGCAGGAATCTCCCACTAGACATTGAAACCAGAAAGCCATGATTCCCAAAGAGGAGCCAAACAGAGCAGCAGGGTCAGGTTTGTAAAAGGAAAGACCCACCTCAAACCCTCTCCCAGCTTCCTGATAGGACTGGAAGTACAGCCCTAGGAGAAGCTGGGACAGTGCAGGGAATTCTGCCTTTGCTGCTCTGTGTGGCTTCTCATTGGCCTCAGAGGGGCACTATTGCGTGTCCTGACAGCCACATTTGAGACAATATACTGTGCTGCCAAATGAAGTATATCTGCTAGATAAAATGGAACATGCCTGTCTGAAGAGATCGTATTTGAACTACGCCTCTCACATGGACAATCCAGACATTCACCCTCAGAGTGCTATTTTTTAATCAACACTCTTTAGACGTATTGTCTTTCAGCCCCCTCCTCCTCTTCCTTTCATCAGGAACCTGGAGGCGGGCAGAGAAGGGTGGCCTGCACACTGGCAATTTTCATGAAAACACTAGTGTTTATATACATATTGCTATAAATAAATAATGCACACTGTCTGAAGAGGTAAGGGGCAACATTTGGGGCCTCTCAGGAGGTAGGGCTGCACTCTGAAGCCCCTGATAAGGAGCCGCCACTGCAAGTGTTGACTTCCACTGGGGTCTTAGCACTAAATACATTCTGAAAAACACCTCCCTACCCCCTGCGGATCACCCAAATAAGTTTGTTTTTAACGTGTTTAAAGAGAAGATGTCCTTTATCCCCTTAAGGGTATGTGGAAGAGTATTCCAAGCTTTGGCAGCCAAGCAGCTGAATGTACTGAACAAGTGATAACCAGGGAATGCTCAGGTTCTCTAAAGCCTGGATATTTGGTGCGGAAAAGGCATTTGACGAGGTATTGTGAACCTTTCTGCAGGCTGGTCTGGACACATTAAACTTAGGAGATTTTATTCACCAGACCCGTGCTGTATATTCCAAGTCCCAGGCACACATAAGTCAATAAAAGCCTCTCCCAAGGAACACATTAGGAGGTGTTCACTCTCACCCCTACTATCCCTACTAATAATCGAACCACTCCTGATCTCATTAAGAGGAATAACAAAATTAAAGGGGTGCCCTTCCCCGCTGCCTAAGCAAATGAAGTGTTAGTATTCACAGAAGAATCCGAAGAAGCCGTAAGAGATCACCGCTATACATCTGTATCCGTCGACTCTCTTAATAAAGAGAAAATGGAGATACTCCTACTAAACCTACACTGCTCCTTATCGGTTATAGCCCAAACAAGATGATGGACAATTCATAAAGCACTGTGGACATCAGACATGCTACATGGAGTAGGCCTTCTCAATTCTAATCAATGTTGGACTTGCAAAGAAGGAATTGGGGACCTAGAACACATGCTATATAGCTGCAGATATGTCAAAACACTATGAATAAAAATACAAGAATTCATAAAAAAAATTCAATACTCGAATGGCCCTGGACTGTAGCATGGTAGTTTTAAGGATCTTTGCATTTAATTCTACCATTACTTTTAAACCTGCAGAACTGCACCTGATTGACCATCGTTGACACTGGGTGCTAAATTCAACTTGCTGTTGTGAAAGTTCACAGCAAATCTACTGTTCCACAAGTGGTAGGCCCGGCTCCAACAATTTAATCCAATGGAAATACCTCTCATTAAATGCCTCAATACAAGTTTGGGATATTTTTGATATATTTATTTATTTATACTACAGAAAAACAAACCCCTATTGATTATTATACAGTGACAACAATAACTTACAACAGACCATAATCCCTCATCCGTTGAATAAGGAGTACACATTCTGCCAGTGCGGGTAGGTCTGACTGGCGCGCATCACTCTTTTCTAAACCTCCACTCCCTTCTGAGCCTTTCTTTGCCCTTTACTCTCTCTCTCCCTCCTCACTCTTTATTTCTGTCGTTTATCCTGGCTTAGCGCTCATTTCTAATGCAGAACACACTTCTGCAAGACCACATCACACTGCATGGAAGGAACACCTCGCAGCATCGACTAAGATTGATGCATTATCTGTTTTAGGGATTAAGCTTAACTGATTGTTATACTTATGGACCTACCTGAACTGTACAACCTGTCGGCACCAATTCACGGACAAGGACTGTTGGAAGCCGCTCTTACTGGTGAAGAACATTCCACAATACTACCTCGTGTGTAGCCTGTGTCCTTTACAAATATTAATGAATAATTCTGAAAAGAAAAAAAGTCCAACATATGGCCTGCAAACAATAATGTGGCCCCAGTTCATTTTATGTATGGTGCAACGCAGCTGTTGCCAGACCTTATCTGATCAACAGAAAAAAGAGCTTTCAGAATCAAAGAGGGGGTTGGCTCCATATACACATTGATTCCCATGAGTAAAGCATTTACTTGAGTGGGCAGAAGTTGTGTGATTTCACTGAAAAATAGTCTTTGTGTTGCACTTTTTCTATTGTGGGAAACCTTATGCTCAATGCAGCATATTCTGATGTGAAGCCAATGACAAAAGCTATAGGCTCTGTCTCTTTATTATTTAAAGGTACGACAAAGGCTGTAAGCCTCGCATATTCATCATGATAGGCATTTGTTAAAGCCAATGGAATCTCAGACATCAATATAGAAATAAAGTCCCAGATTTACTAACATTTTCTGTTGGGTTCTGCCATTTTTTGGGCGCAGCCATGACACAAAATGCTAGTTGAGATTTGCAATGCCACACTAGGGCAAATTTGCGTTGCCGTGCATGGCTTTGTAAAAAAAAAAAACAAGTAATGCAAGCAGCGCCTTGCATTATATTGCGTCAGGTAGGCGTTACATGGGTGGATCGTGGACTTTCCCATGCAACTACCCATGCATTTTGACACAAGTCTAGATTTACTAAAGGGCAGTGAACCTGGGTTTATGTCAGACTGGTGTGCCTACCCGAGAGAGGAGTAACAAAGAGAAATATCTTCCTTTCCCCTTGTTACTTCCTCTTTGCATGAGTAAAAAGAGAAAATTGCCTCTAATGATTGTTTTTGTTCAGGAAAGTCTACCTTCCTGCCCAAAAGCAATTCTGCCAGAACAGTACAGAAAATAGAGGGAGTGCAAGCACTTGTGTCGAGCTGGGAAATGTACTTTTCTTTAAGCTTGAAGAGTTGAAGCTATTGTTGTTTTCTGAAGAGTTTATTTAATTCCATTTTGCTATTGCAAAAATCAGGCTTAGCAGTCAGTGCTGAAGACAATGCCCTACTCAAGACAGAGATCTGGGTAGGGGTTCAAGTAATAAATGGATAGGCTAAACATGGGGCTAACCATTAGATAGGGGTGACACCATAAATATAATTGACGTATGTCATTTTTCCGACTAAGCCTCCCAATGGCAGCTACTCCCACAGCCTCATCCGCGACCTTGCTCTAAAATAATGGGCGTTTGACCGGTATTAATGGTAGCGGCACCAGTCAGTAATGAGTTTGCACTAGCGCCTGGGTGAAGATTTGGGTAGGTAAGAGCAGGTTTTGCTTTTATTATATTTGGTGTTGTCCTTCTGTAGTTTAGCCAACGTCTTGTTTTGTGTAATAGTTTGAAACTCAGCTATGGATTTGTCTAGACGAGTTAATGCTTTGATTGTGTTAATAACTCTTTGTTCGTCAGGATCTCTTCTTCCATGTCTTCTGTCTCCTTGATGACTCTCTCAGCATGTCAAAGTGCAAAGTCAATCCCTAAAACCATTCAATGCCAGGAGCAGTAACAGTATATATATCAGTTCTTCAAAGCCCACTCTGCCAGAGACTTATCTTTCTCCTTTATCAGATGGTCGGACACAGTACTCTTTCTGCTGTTTTGCAGCTGGTTGCGGGACACTACATGAGAATCCATTCCCTCAGTTTCTTTTGAGGCAGCCTTCTCTATCAGCAAACTAAGACTACTTCTTGAGATCTCTTGATGGTCCGCAATCTCTAGAGTCTCCTGTGTCTTTGACCTTTCTGTAACAGCGCCAGTTGTCTCTGACCATTAAGGCAGTAAAGTATTTAAGGGCTGGCTGACTGACCACTCAAGACCCCAGTGAGACATCCAATTCTTTCATTTGCTGCGGTTTGTTTTCTTATTTGCCGTTTTGCGTTTGTTGCCGTTGTCGCGATATGCAGACTTTAATGTGCATTTAGGGCCCGATGTAGGTGCCCTAATACCGGTCGGAAACGGCCGAATTCGGCCGTTTCCGACCGGTATTACGGTTTCCAGATGTAGGGCATGCATTTACAGAATCGGTATTTTACCGATTCTGTATTTACCGATTCTGTAAATGCAGATGTAGCTGGCACATGTCAGAGTGCCACAGGGCTTTAAGAATCGGTATTTTACCACCCAATCCAATTGGGTGGTAAAATACCAAATACAGGTGTGCATGCCCTTAGGGCATGTCTGTGTGCCACATGGCACACGTGCCTGAATTCAGGGTGCTAGAGGGTGTCAAAGTGACACCCCCTGCACCCTTGCAAAAATCGGTATTTACCGATTCGGTAATGACCATTGATTCCTATGAGCTGCAATGCCCATAGGAATCAATGGGCTTTACCAATTCGGTATTTACAGAATCGGTAAATACCGAATCTTAACGATTCGTTATTTACCGAATCTGAAATACCTATATTTCCCCCCTTCTAATTTACCACTTCTTAAATACCGAATCGGTATGATTTGGTATTTTAGAAGTGGTAATTTAGAATTACCTACATCGGGTCCCCAGTATTGTACCGTTGCCTAGGGCTATAGTGGTTGTTAAAAGCCCTGAACCAGAGTTACAGCCCGGAGTCGCAGGCAAGGGCAAAAAATCAGCAAGAGGCCTGTTAACAACCACTGTAGCCCATGGCAGAAGGGATATAAGTCTATTACAATATTACACCAACTGACTGTAGAATGCTGTAAATATAAAAGGGCGAAACTGGAAGATCAACATTTTAATGTTGGAGCAGAAGGTCTGTACCAGCCATTATAAGCCCTGAGCCACACCACTGTCTTCAATGGAGCTCCCAAATTTTTTATATTCTAATATTAATTAATATGGTACAATTGGACAAGAGCTAAGCAAGTTCTTGCACAGTGTCTTCCAGCAACAGAAGTAATCATCTTCCCCAGCACTGTATGACCCACTAACGTTCTAAATGCAGAACCACCTGCCAGGCTAAGCAGTAGCATACAGACAGGAGGAAGGAGGACCCATGACCCAACAATGAGCCATATTTACAAGGGTATTGCGCCACAGGAGTCACTTTTACCGATGTTCCAGTGGCGCAGTGCCCTGTACCATATTTACAACGTAGCGTTAAGCCACTTTTTATGGCTTAGCCCCACTTTGTAAATAGGTATCTGCGTGAAAGAGGAGTGCAATGGGTGTTGCTGTGGGGGTACCAGCACAACACTCATTGCTTTTGGACGATGCCTCAGATTTACAAGGATCTGCAGGTGTTAGAATGGCGCAACGAGGAGAAATACCTTTTTTTGCTTCTCGTTTTTGCTTTTTCCATGTGTGCTTCATTCTGCGGAACACATAGAAAGAGCAAAACACCATTAATGATTGTTTATGTGCAGGAAGGTGTCCTTTTCTGCACTTAAACAATCATTAACCCCTTTGATGGGGCGGCTATTCCGCCGCAGCGCTAAGGGGGAGGCGGGGCCACGCGGCGCTCCCGTGCTCCTGACGGAACCGCTCCGTCACGGCCCGTGGGTGAGCTGTGCTTGTGACGGAACTGTTCCGTCATGGCCCCGCCCGCTCTTTCGAACGTCAGCGCAGGCGCGGCGAGCGGGCTGTGACGGAACCGTTCCGTCACCAGCACAGCCCACCCGAGGCTCGTGACGGAACGGTTCCGTCACGAGCATGGGAGGGGTTAAATAATGACGATTTGCTACACATAGAAGTAACAAATCACCATTATTGTTTGTGTGCAGGAAGGGACACCTTCCTGCACATAAATAATCATTCCCTGCAACGCAGACACCTTTGCATTATGGCGTAAGGGTGTCTGTGTTGGTGCTAGGCAGCTAATTCTAATACTAGAGCAAGGGAAAACACAGGGGTGCGCCGTATTGTTGTTAATACAGTGCATCCATGCATTTTGTAAATGGCAGAGCGTGGCACTGCAAAATCTGCTGTAGCGCTCTGCCATTTTCTTGTAAATATGCCCACAATGTGCTTCTAGAAATGCCATAGAACTGAAAACTTGTCTTAAACTGATCTAAATATAGAACCCTGTGACAACTGCAGAAAATTGGACATGCACCACATATAAATAAATAAATATATATATATATATATATATATATATATATATATATATATATATATATAGTAAAAAAAAACAGTGCATCTTTAATATGTAATGCCATTGAGGTTCACAGAGACCATGAGGCCTAAAGCCAAGTAATGTGGAAATGTCACCAGAAATATTAGATGGCAATATATCGCATATTAACATGATACCAGTTCAAGTATGTGTATTGCCGGGGTAGTTCGTTGGAAACGCCTGTTTTCCTCAAAGTGCAGCTAACAATGTGCACTGATTGCAATTTGAATATTCGCATTTCACAAATAAATTGTGGCTAAAATAATAAACAATAGTAAGATAAGTGGATTTAAGTGATCATGTTGCTGCGTTTACTGCATGATAATGGATTTATAGTATTTTCCATATAATGTGGCACATAATTAGCAAAATGTGCAGAGATCACCAAAAGTGAGGTTTCTAGCACGAATGGTCTGCAAATAATACTGAAGCAAACACAAAGTGGCAGCTTTACAATAAACTGACGCTTGTGTAGAGATGTCCGTTTAATTGTGCCAGTCAGCGAAACTCTTGCACCACCATGGATACTGCGTTTTTACAATACGGCGCACCATGGCGCAAGGCTTGACAGATGCGTCAGAAATTCTGACGCATCTCTTGGCGCAAAAGTCAAGCATTGCTGGAGTTGTGTCGCAAGCACGACGCAACTCCAGCAATGCATGGAGAGGCATATTCTCAATACATTGCGTCACTCCTTACACCTGCTTCAAGCAGGCGTAGGGTTTGACGCAGTGGCGTCCTAAAAGTGGCGCAGTGAAATCTTGGAGATTTCACTGCGTCAGTTCTGCGAGGCTATCTCACGTGGGAACACCCACCCTGAATACATTATACCTGACGCAGGTATAATGTGGCGCAGGGCTTTACAAGGTGACGCATCTCCCTAGATGCATCACGTTGTAAATTGGCGGCATTGTTTATGCCGCCACTGCATCACAAAAGTGACGCAACAGCGGTGCAAAAGTGTGGCAAGGAGCTTGTAAATCTGCCCCAAAGAGATGATGGATGGAGCGCTGAAACTTTTTGCCACAGGATTCAAGCTAGCCTGGCTGATGAGGAGTGTTGCCCCGAAACCAGTCCCAGGATGCTTCTTTCCGCTCTAGGGAAGACCTGGCATGGAAGTTGAGGCTGGACTGTTCCCATGAGGCACAGGGTCAAGACTGATTGGCATATGGCTGGGTCTGAACTGGGGTGGCGAAGTGAGCTAAAGAACGATGATGGATTCAACCCAGATCTGTGACTGGGGGTGAGTGTCTGAAAAGTTTCTGCGCTCCGTCCAGCAGCTCCTTGTGTTTGCTGTGTTCGCCCTAAGTTGGCAGGGTATGCTCAGACGTGGGTCCCTTCTCACGTTGCCACAGGATTCAAGGTAGCCTGTATGATGAGGGGTGTTACCCCCAAAACTGGTTCCAGGATGCTTGTTTCCAGTCCAGGGAAGACCTGGCTTTGCAGTTTGGGCTGGACTGTTCCCATGAGGCACAGGGTCAAGACTGATTTGCAAATGGCTTGGTCTGAACTGGGGTTGCAAAGTGAGCTAAAGAACAATGATGGATTCAACCCAGATCTGTAACTGGAGGTGAGTGTCTGAAAAGTTTTAGCCCTCCGTCCATCATCTCCTTGTGTTTGCTACGCAAATAATACTGCTAGACAATGTGCCATATAAGTTTACATTTTTACACATAATTTGGTCGTTCAGGCCTCCTAATCATAGTAGCTCTTACAGTGTTCGTGCTCTGCAGAGTGGTTTGGGGCTATGATTATGATGACGAAATGCGCAATTCACAGGTAACATTTAACTATTTTCCACAATTCATGGTTTCCTATGATATAGGGTCTTGTATACAACTGTGTTTTCCAAATCTCAATTCCCCATTATGCGGCGTTAAGAACTAAATGTAAGATGAAGACATTTATCAAATGTAGTCTGACTTTACTGTATATGTGCTGAAAAACTCATGACCGAAGAGATACACAGGAAGCACTATGTCGCCAGTGTAAAAAAAACATATACTCAAAAAAACATTTGAGCTGTGGCACAAGAGGGGGCCACAGACAGATGGACTTAGCCAAATTAGAAGCAGAATAGAACACTGAATTGGAGACCTGTGCACCCCTTGACCTCAGTAAGACAGATCAACTGACTGAACATCAATACCAATAAATTCTGGTAAGTTCTGTCTACAGACTCTCTTATCTCTGTAGGATTTTGTAGATACTGAAACACAGTGTTGTATTTACCCGTTTATATTTTGAAGTCATTGCATATCTAGTCTTCCTTAGGGATTACGATGACATATGAATGTTGGACTCTGAATTCGAATCTAAGAATGAATTTGAACTAAATAGAGCCCCCTTGGGTGGGACTTTTATGTATTTGCTCAGACACCACAGGCCATATTTATCAAAAATCCTTGCAACGCAGCAAGTCACCTTGCTGCGTGAAAGTGCCGGAATGCACCGCATTTACCATTATACGGAGCGTTCCTATCCTTTCATAGCGCTGGCGCACTTTTGGTTGCCTAGCCCCAACACAGACACCCTTGCGTCATGTTGCATTGGAACACATTCCTGCACAAAAACAATCTTCAGTGGTATTTTCCTCTATCTACGTGTGCTGCAGAATGCAACACTCTTAGAAAGAGGAAACAATGAGGAGAAATAAAGATATTTCTCCTTATTGTGCCTCTGGTGGAGAGGTGTACAACTCTGACTCATTCCCAGGTCTACCAATTTTGGTAAACCAGGGAATGCGTCAGAATTCATGAGTGGATGCGTGAGAACACCCACACTTCACCCATGGACCAGGTCCCTGTCGCAGAGTAACGAAAGGTAGCGATTGGAAAGGGAAGACCACTCGGTCCCCCCGAACGTATGGATGGGTGCCCCGATCCCCCCGGGAAACCATTTTGGGCGGGGGCGTGGTTCGGCTGGTATGCCCAAAGCGGCGTGGCCGGAGCACGCCCTTCCCGCCCAGAAGGGGTTGTCCTAGACACCCGCCCGGAAGACCGCGCCCAGGTGGGCGTACCCGAGGAGGGCCCCCGCCCTCCCGCAGACGGATAAATAGAGCGGGAATCGAATGAAGCGTCCTCTTGTTCCAGTGCTCGGAAGGCTGCACCACTCGTTGCTCGTGAGCCCTCGACGGAACAGGCAGCAATTTTGAGAACTTGTAATCTTTGTTGTTTCTCTTTCAGTGTCAGGCGTGTGGAGGATCTAGGACCTTGTCGATCAAATCGGACGGAGTAACCGAAGGCATGTCTGGCAAGAAAGCGGGAAAGAGCTCCGAGATGGAGAAAATGCTACGCACCTTAGTGAACCGAATGGCTGTTATGGACCGGAAACTGGGTAAAGTGGATTCGATCAGTCGGGGCTTAGCAGAGGTTAAGAAACATATAGCAGCCCAGAACAACCTCGTGGGGCGGCCTAAGAAAGTGATAGGACCGGCCTTGCCGGGCGTCGCCCCAGAGGGTAGGGGGAAGCGAAGTAAGAAGAGGGCGAGTTCCGGGGAGGCCCCAGTCCCGGAGGTGCCCCCAGCTGGCCCAGTAGCGCCGGTGGACAGCCCGGTACCAGGTCCGGATGTGGGTTTACCAATCCCCGTTGTGATAACCCCGGTTGAGGATGATCAGATGCCCCCAGAACTGACCCTTCAGTTAGCTGCAGTGTTACCCTGGCTAAAGAAGAAAACTGGGGGGGCAGTGGCTGCGGGGGATCCGGCCGAAGAAGCCAGAATGATAATTGAGCAGTTACGGCAGTCAAGGGAAGCCGGGACGGCGAATGTTTCTTATGTTCCCCCACAGGTGGCACCGGGAGTGACGACGGATGGCCGGGAAAAGACAGCGGACACGGCGGTTGAACCCGGTAAGAACCCATTGCCAATGGTGGGGGAGAGTTCAGTGCCTTCGAGGCGGGAATGGTTGGCCCAGCACATTCCGGCGGCCACAAAGGAAATGATATGGGGGGACAAGTATATTAATATGTTTTCACTGTTGACCGACCATCGTGAGACAGAGTACGCAAAGACCCAGAAAGATTTATGGCACCCCAGCGTATGGCGGGCCAAGATGGCGGAATTTAGGGTCGACGAGATCATAGCGAATTGGGTGAAGGCCTTTTCTCTATTTACAGCAGTCATGGGGGAACGTAAACCTGAAGTGTTGCCCGATCTATCATGTTACCAGAACAGGATCATGGATTTTTATACAATGTACGGGGGAAATGAATGGAAGGGTTACGATGTTAACTTTCGAAAAGCTAAAGAGTTTGATGTGACTTTAATGTGGGATTGTCTCGACACGGTGTCATGGCACAAACAGCTCTTGCCTGGATCGGCGGGTACGTCCTCGCCAGGCGGGAGCGGGTCTGGGACAGTTCAACAAAGACCGGCGCAGCCCTTTCGAGCAAGCGCCGGTGGGGAATCACAGCCCAAGACCGGCGGGATTGGGGGCAAGCGTGGGGTTTGTTGGGGTTTCAACAGAGGTAACTGTAACAGGCTCCAGGGAACATGTAGGTTCCGGCATGCTTGTGCGGGCTGTGGGAACTCCTCACACCCAGAAAGTAGCTGTAGGTCCAAGAACGGTAGTTCGGGAGGAAAGGGGGGATCCAAGCAGGATTGATGTGATGCTTGGGAAGCAATCATCTTCACCCATCGACATCATGGCTTTGACTCCCTGGCTGAACAAATACCCTGATCATGTATCCGCCGGGATTTTGAGGAATGGTTTCCTATATGGCTTCAACATCCCGGCGGGGAATTTTCGGGGGAGCCCCTCTTGTAAGAATCAGCTATCTGTTCAACACAACCCAGCAGTGGCAGCCAAGAAAATTACCAAAGAAGTTAGCTTGGGACGGGTAGCAGGACCTTTTCCATGCCCGCCAGTGGCGGATTTCGTGTGTTCACCTCTAGGGGTGGTTCCGAAGAAAGACCCAGGGGAGTATAGACTCATTCACAATCTGTCGGCCCCGAGGGGGGCCTCGGTGAATGAAGCCATTGACCCGGAAGTCTGTTCAGTTCGATACGCATCGTTCAACGATGCCGTCGACCTACTGAATCACCTGGGCCCCGGTGCTCTGATGGCGAAATCAGACATCGAATCAGCATTCAGGTTGCTCCCGGTACACCCGCGGGACCAGCGCTTGCTAGGATTTACGTTCCAGGGGAAGTATTACATGGATAAATGCATGCCCATGGGCTGCTTGATTTCTTGTGCTTATTTTGAAATGTTCAGCAGTTTTTTGGAATGGGCCTTCACCGAGGCCACTGGGCATAGACAGGTGATGCACTATTTAGACGACTTCCTGTTCTTAGGGCCGGCAGGCTCTACGAAATGTGCACAAGCACTGCAGGACTTCTGCATTCTCATGCAGAAGTTTGGGGTCCCATTGGCACCAGGTAAGACATCCACTTCACTGGAGTTTCTTGGGATTGAGCTCGATTCTGTGGAGGGATGCTTCCGTCTGCCAATAGAGAAGGTGGCCAAGTTCAGGGCTTCCTTAATACAATGCCTGGGTAAAGAGAAGGTGACCCTGCACCAGTTGCAACAAACAGTGGGGCAGCTTAACTTTGCCTTGAGAGTAATACCGATGGCTCGCCCCTTCTCACGTTCCATTGCACAGGCTAATGCCGGCCTCAAGGAGGGACACCACAGCACGAGACTGTCGGCAGAGGTTCGCCAGGATATGCGCATTTGGTTGGCATTTCTGGCGGACTTCAACGGTCGGGTGGCGTGGAACAAACCCCCAGCATCGTCTGATGAACTGGGTTTATGGACCGACTCAGCCGGGAGCGTGGGATTTGGCGCAATCTTTGGTAACCGATGGTCGGCGCAATTATGGCCGACGTGGTGGCACTCCAGTGGCCTAACAGGTAACATTGGGTTCTTGGAGCTATTTCCCATTTGGGTGGCTCTGTTGGCATGGCCAGATGATTTTAGGGACCGCTCAGTAGTGTTTTGGTCTGACAACATGACAGTGGTCGAGTGCATTAATCAGCAGGCAGCACGCTGCAAGTGGATCTTGAGACTGTTGAAAGAGATTGTATTACGTTGCATGAGATTGAATGTACAGTTCAGGGCAAAACATGTGCCGGGTGTACTGAATAATGCAGCTGATGCACTCTCTCGTTCACACATGCAGGCTTTCAGGGGCTATCCACCTACAGCGGATCTAGTGGCGGCACCGTTCCCCGAAGCACTATGGCTGATCGGTGCCCCGGATTACAGGACCTTGTGGCAGCCAGCTTAGCGCCCAGGACGAGGAAAGCCTATGAGGGAGCATTTCATTCATACTGCGCCTTTTTAGGGCCGGCAGGGAGACATAGCTGGGGGCAGGAGGAATCCTTCCTAGGGTTCTTAGTGGCGCTTCATAAAGAAGGCCGATCAGCCGCAACTGCCAACAGACATAGGGTGGCCATATCATTCATGGCACAGCTCCACGGCTTACGGGACCCAACGGGTTCCTTCTTAGTCAGGAAGGCACTCCGCGGTTGGCAACGCCTGGAGGGTCGCAGACAAGATACAAGGCACCCGATTGGTTTAGAGAAATTGTCTCTGCTACTAGCAAAACTGGATGAGACATGCTCCTCCCCTTCCGAGGTAGTCCTGTTCCGAGCGGCTTTCGCATTGGCATTCCATGGGGCCATGCGGGTAAGTGAACTCGTGGCAAGGAACAAGAAGGATATGGAGGGAGGCCTATGCAGGGATCACGTTCAAATTCGGGGTGATTCTATGCTAATCTCGATAGCAAGGTCCAAGACAGACCAGGAAGCTTTTGGGAGTAGTGTTGTTGTGCAGCGCGCTCGAGGGAGCCCCAGTTGCCCGATAAGGTATTTAGAGGACTACCTGGCACAGAGGCCGGCGACATGGGGGGGAGCCTGCTGAGACACAAGGATGGCACCCCGTTGATGAAATTTCAGTTTCAGAGGGTGCTGGCACTTACAATCGCGGCGGCGGGCATGAACCCGTGCGATTTTGGGACCCACTCATTCAGAATAGGGGCCGCTACTGAGGCTACGGCTCGGGGTCTGGGTGCGGAAGAAGTGAAACAGTTAGGCCGTTGGTCCTCGAACTGTTTCAAGAGGTATGTGCGACTGCACTTGTTGTAAAAGATTGATGAAATGCACTCATGCTTGTTGTCTTTTGTTTGGATTACAGTTTCGCAAGCCTGTGACGCGGGGCGGAATTTGGGATCAACCCATCACCAGAGGACCAGCGGTCAAGGATCACCGACTGGAGAGCAAGTGGTATGGGTCGTGGGCCACTCATACATGAGGCGCGCCGGGGACGTATTCATGGCAGGTGACGCGACTCACGCATCTGGGGAATACGGGTTCAGAGTGACCTTCCATGGAAAGGGAGGCCACTGTTTTGACCAATTTCAATCGTTTGTGGAAGGTCTCTTAGGGCGGCAAAGGTCACCGCCATCTGTAATCATAGCGCACTTGGGGGGCAATGACTTGGTGAGACTGGGAAGACGGGTGTTAGTGGAACACATATTGTCGGCAGTCAGCTGGTTGGCTAGGAGGCTCCCGGGGTGCACAATTGCCTGGTCCCACATGATCCCCAGGAGAGTTTGGCGGGGGGGTTTCTCTGTAACAGCGTTGAACCACTTGGTAAAGAGGGTCAACAATAAAATTGGGAAATTGTTTTGTTCCGTGCATTTGCAAAGCATTCCCCATGGGTGTATTCGGGGTGATCACTATTACTTGAATGATGGGGTTCACCTGTCCAGGGCGGGGAATGATTTACTCATAGGAGACTTCATAGCATGGATAAGGGGATTGAGGAGGCATGACCTTTAGGAGGTGTGGGGGGGCCGGATAGTCGGTCAACTATCCGGCCCTGTAAGGTAATGATCGGTGAGCAGTGATTTCAAGGTCCCTAGGGGGGGCGCCACCCAGTATGGATGGGAGCGCCCGGGGGGGAGGCGGCCATTGGCCCCTCCCACAGGGAGGCGGCACCCACTACGGATGGGTCGCTTAGGGGGAGACGGCAATAGGCCCCTCCCAGGGGGGAGACGGCTATATGCCCCTCCCAGGGGGGAGACGGCTATATGCCCCTCCTACGAATTTCCCGGGGGCCGGATATCCGCGACGGCGGAAGAGAGTGTGGGGAAGGGGGGGGGTGGGGAGTCCACGCTGTCCTTCTTACAGATACCTCACACGGGAACTCGGACGACCTTTAAGATGGCGTCGAGTGAAAGGGGGCCCCCACGACAAGGGAAGTTACAGTTGGCAACGAGGGTAAAGTCCTCTGCGCATGCGCCACTCACACCGTGATGGCGGGAATTTGGTAGTAGGGATCTGACACCGGTTAAGACCTTGCCGTTGGCCCTTAACGCTAGGATGTACAATTTTATTTTAGAATGTTATGCATTTTCAGGATGCTAGACTCGGCTAGGCAACCTTTGTATTAGAGATCTGTTAAGGTTAGCCAAAGAACATGTCTTCATCAAAATGTAATGAAAGTAAAATTGTACATAATTTATGAAGCGTTTTAATTTAAAGTTTTAAATTTTGTTTCATATTTTAATAAATACGGCCGGGGGGGTAACTCCCCCCCGCCTTCCAAAAGCTCAAACTTGTGTCTGTCTCCTCCCATGGGGAATCGGTGTTGGGAGGGGGTGGCGGGCATCCCGGCCATATGGAAAGGGAAGACCACTCGGTCCCCCCGAACGTATGGATGGGTGCCCCGATCCCCCCGGGAAACCATTTTGGGCGGGGGGCGTGGTTCGGCTGGTATGCCCAAAGCGGCGTGGCCGGAGCACGCCCTTCCCGCCCAGAAGGGGTTGTCCTAGACACCCGCCCGGAAGACCGCGCCCAGGTGGGCGTACCCGAGGAGGGCCCCCGCCCTCGCGCAGACGGATAAATAGAGCGGGAATCGAATGAAGCGTCCTCTTGTTCCAGTGCTCGGAAGGCTGCACCACTCGTTGCTCGTGAGCCCTCGACGGAACAGGCAGCAATTTTGACCCACCCACCAGCCCCTTTTTGCAATGTTTGTTTGAATAAAGTAATTGTTGGTGATATTCGAATGTATTAAAGAGATGCAGTCACATTTAAAGAGATACAGTCACATTTTTACAGCATTGATATATGCCTTTGGTTGAATAGATGTATGTAGGCCTTTTTTCCCTTGTAGAAAAGTGAAGGAGTGTATCAAATAATAAAATTGTCTTGTGCTTTAGGACTTTTTTCCCTTTGTAGAAATAGGAGAGTTGAGGACTTGTCAAGCTGTGGCAGATTAGGTGTATTTTCTTTCCTTAGTAGGTAAACAACTGTCGTATTTATTTTGGTCGGGCGGTAATGTCATGATCGGTGAGCAGTGATTTCAAGGTCCCTAGGGGGGGCGCCACCCAGTATGGATGGGAGCGCCCGGGGGGAGGCGGCCATTGGCCCCTCCCACAGGGAGGCGGCACCCACTACTAGATGGGTCGCCTAGGGGGAGACGGCCATAGGCCCCTCCCAGGGGGGAGACGGCTATATGCCCCTCCCAGGGGGGAGACGGCTATATGCCCCTCCTACGAATTTCCCGGGGGCCGGATATCCGCGCCGGCGGAAGAGAGTGTGGGGAAGGGGGGGAGTCCACGCTGTCCTTCTTACAGATACCTCACACGGGAACTCGGACGACCTTTAAGATGGCGTCGAGTGAAAGGGGGCCCCCACGACAAGGGAAGTTACAGTTGGCAACGAGGGTAAAGTCCTCTGCGCATGCGCCACTCACACCGTGATGGCGGGAATTTGGTAGTAGGGATCTGACACATTTATTTTAGAATGTTATGCATTTTCAGGATGCTAGACTCGGCTAGGAAACCTTTGTATTAGAGATCTGTTAAGGTTAGCCAAAGAACATGTCTTCATCAAAATGTAATGAAAGTAAAATTGTACATAATTTATGAAACGTTTTAATTTAAAGTTTGAAATTTTGTTTCATATTCTAATAAATAGGGCCGGGGGGGGTAACTCCCCCCCGCCTTCCAAAAGCTCAAACTTGTGTCTGTCTCCTCCCATGGGGAATTGGTGTTGGGAGGGGGTGGCGGGCATCCCGGCCATATTGCACTGCCTTGTGTTGCTCTAGATTTATCAAGCTCTAGATTTATCAAGCCTTGCAGGGCCACGTAAGGTGGCCGGATTGACATGATAAATCTCATTTAGGTTTTGCGTCACCCTTGCATCCCCCTGCATGGCACAAGGACGATGCATTATCTTGATAAGTATGCCCTCATGTTTTGCTGTTAACTGTGTTTTGTAATTAATTTTATGGAAAAGAGACTAGTTTGTAGACAGTATTTTTTCTATGTCTTTCACGTTTTTTCCATTCTTAATGCAAGTGCAATTTCTAGCATTTTCTTTTATTCTCTAGCTTTCATGTAGGATTGGGCCATATATAATTTGTACATTTTTTTATTTAAACAAGATCGAAAACAGCCCACTATTCATGTCGCACAAGTTACTTAGCTTCGATAACGATATATCTGTAAGAGACATTAGTTAGTGATAGATTCCTTACCTTAGAATTACCCCAGGCATCAGACTGGATTCAGAAAGTTTTCGGCAGCAGTACCCCTGCGTGTCGGAAGGTGGCGTTGTGTGGCTCCGCGTCAGTCGTAGGCGTCATGATCGCCGGGATGGCGTTGCAGCAGCTACTTAGACCCCGCCCTCGCGCGCTGTCAGTTCTGTACATGACTTTCATCCCCAGGAACGCAGAGCCATGCAAGATACTGACCACTGGTGCATTGAAACTAGGGCCTTGAAAGGGATGACCGTAACCCTAGAAATCAGTTCGCATTATGGGGAGGACGGGTGGGGCAGTAAGGAATCTATCACTATCCAATGTCTCTTACAGATATATTGTTACCGAAGGTAAGTAACTTGTGCATTTGAAAGAGACACGTTAGTTATAGATTCCTTACCTTAGAATAGATGCCCCAGCAATAACAACCCAGGTGATGGGTCTGCGAACCAAGATCACACCAAAAAGTCACAGAGAACAGAGCGGACGAAGAAGCCGTCTCTCCAGACTTGACTGTCTAGGAAATAATGCTTAGTAAAAGTCTGCAGCGAGGCCCACGTGGCTACCTGACAGATGTCTTGCAGGTGGACACCACGTCCCAATACAGTAGTAGCTGCTGTCGCCCTGGTAGAATGGGCGCGCAACCCCACCGGAGGTTCCTTTTTAGCCAGAGAATACCAGGCTTTTATAAACAAGACGACCAAGTGGGAGATAGTCCTCTTGTGTACAGCTCGGCCTTTCTTGGCTCCTACGTAGCCAACAAAGAGTTGGTCATCCACCCGGAACTGTTGTGTGAGATTCAGGTAAAATGACAGCGCACGTTTTGGGTCCAGGTGGCGGAGCCTCTCTTCCTCTCTAGAAGGGTGTGGAGACTGAAAGAAAGTGGGCAAAGTGATAATTTGCCCAATATGGAAGGCAGTAACAACCTTTGGCAAGAAGGAAGGACGAGTGCGAAGCAAAACCTTGTCCGAATGAACAGACAGAAAAGGAGGATTACAGGAAAGAGCCTGGAGCTCACTCAAGCGCCTAGCGGAGGTGATGGCAGCCAGGAAAGCAGTTTTTTCAAAGTTAATAAACAAAGAGGACAGTTGTGCAGCGTCTCAAAGGGAGTGCACATCAAATAGGTAAGAACCAGATTCAAGTCCCACTGCTGCATCACAAAAGGAATAAGAGGGAAAAGGTGAGTAATGCCTTTGAGAAATCTATTTACAACGGGACTTGAAAAGAGAAGGTTGATCAGGGAGCCTGCGATGGGCTGAAATTGCAAAAAGGTAGCCCTTAATTTCGCTTAATATCTGCGCATTTTTGTATTCGTTTTGACTTAATATAAGTAGTCTCTCTTTATTGCGTGTCAGTTTACTTTCGTTTGCTATAGGATTCAGAACTTATCCTCCCAGATCTCCCCGCGCTCCTAGGGCAGTGTCATCCTCGCGTGCATGCGCTGAGGCGTACCAGGAAGTAGACGCGCGGCAGGATCCCCGGCAAACATCTACTGATGCCCGGTATTCCGCTTGCTTTTTCGCCTCATTTGAGGTTTGGCCGGCTCTACTTCCACCAATCGTGGCTTCTATCAGGTGATATTTATAGAGGCCCTCCCTGTCCGGTCGTTTATCTCCCCCTCGGCTTAGGCAAAGCCAGAGGTACGGACGGACAGGTGAGTGGGTCGTTGGAGGCCATTCTTTCTATTCTTTCTTTTTTGGGCAGCATGTTTTACCCATAGAGATATGCGGGTCACATATCCCCTGATCCTTTGTGCCTAATAGTTATCACAACGCATATATGAGGATAATACGTTGCTCTTCGGGCAAACGACTTTCGTGTGGTATACATCTGCAGGAACTTAGTGCTTCATGGATACCACAAGATTTATGCATTGTAGAAGGCTCTAGTTTTCAGTAAAGTCGCTAGTTTGTAAGGCATTGTTTCTCTGGCTATCTCAGAAGCAATGTATATATGTATGTATATAATTTATGTTTGAGTTGTGACAAACAAAGATCAGATACTTCAGCCCCTAATACCACCTAAGAGGCATTGTCTGTGAATGCACATCTAACCATTGAAGATATAGGTCCAGATTGCGCTCGGGTGTCCGTTTCTGAATATTGAGATTTATAAGCACATCTTTCTGTTGAGAGACTGCCTGTTTTAGGCTTTGGTCTTGTGCCTTTATTTGCAACAAAGGTTTTTTGGGACAGACATAGGGATATTTACTCTGTCTATCCATCTCTTTACCCACATACAGAGCGGGGCCTCATTCCCTGAGCAGTCGCAAGGTGAGGTGAGGAGTGCTCCCACTTAATGATGGGTGAGTTTTTTTCTATTTAATTTTCTGATCCAAAGCTGTATGTTATGCAAGTTTTGGAAATCTCTTTCAAAAATGTTTTTCTTGAGAATTTGTTTGTCAGATATCAGTGGGCCTAGAGTCATTTTTCCTAACTATTCTGTATTAATATTTTCTAGGAATGAAACCGAGACTTCTGTGAGACTCGTCTTAAATTCTGGATCTAACAGAGTATGGTAGGGTGCATTGCACTA
This sequence comes from Lissotriton vulgaris, assembly GCF_964263255.1. Lineage (NCBI taxonomy): Eukaryota > Metazoa > Chordata > Amphibia > Caudata > Salamandridae > Lissotriton > Lissotriton vulgaris. Next base: position 117,701,689 of record NC_141699.1, read on the forward strand.
ACCAATTTGAGTTGTTAACATTTGTTTTGGCACAGTTTTCAACATTTGCAGTAGTGTTTACATTTTGGTCCTGACGAAAGCCTTAGGTTAAAATCTAACCGTGTGGCTGAAACATGTCGACCAGGAAATTCACATCTCGATAGTTGTTTTTTCAAAGCTATCAGCACACTGTTTTTAAGCTTAACACTATGATAGTGTGTATGTTTTGAGGTATCATAAGCAGTCAATTTTAAACTGCACTCTTTACATTCTTTAGCACTGCAAAATTTTCAGCACCACCATTTACCAACGAGTTGTGGCCTTATCCGTCCCTGGGGTTACATACCAGGACAGCCGTCTACTTTACGGAGCCAGCTGTACTGAGAATGTAATTCACAACTAATCCCAGATGATGAAGTTCTGCCAATTGGGTGAGCTGATGGGATTCTTTCCTAATGTTTGAACAGCTTGTGTTTTTTACTCAATTCCCACTGTGTTTTCTGTCTAACTCTGCCTCATTGGTATAGACCGGTAGTTTCTTTGTATTGTTACAAAGCCCTTAATAGTGCCCAGAACAGAGCACTGCTGGGCCAAAGAGAGAAGGAACAAAAGGACTTCTGCAAGAGGGGCAGAAAGGGGACCACAGCCTTTGATGTGCACCATGCCACAAATTTGTTCCACCTGCAGGCTTATACCGATTTAGTGGAGGGACGCATGGCTGCCAGAATGACATCACAGACTTCAGGAGGCAAGTCAAAAGGAATCAACTGCGCCGCTCAATCTCCACGCAAGGAGGTGGAGGCTGAACAGGAACGGGTGGAGGACCATCCCCATCTGCTGCGACAGAAGATCCTCCAGAAGAGGCAATCGGATCTGGAGATCCACGCTCATACTGAGTAGCTCGGGATTCCAAACTCTTCGAGCCCAGTCCGGAGCCACAAGAATGACTTGGGCCCGGTCGTGCCTGATCTTCTTCAGCACTCTGGGTAGAAGTGGTATAGGCAGAAAGGCGTACAATAGATCGCAACTCCACTCGGAACAAAAAGCGTCGCCGAGTGAGTGCCGCCTTGGAAATTCCAACGCGCAGGACTGATGACTTTGCGCGTTCTCTTCGGTGGCGAATAGATCTAACCAAGGCTCTCCCCACTGTTGAAAGAGACCTTGCACCACCTCCGAGTGAAGACGCCATTCGTGATCCAACATGCACCTGTGGGTGAGTTCGTCCGCACTGGCGTTCAAAGAACCTGCCAAGTGTTGAACCACCAAGGAAATGCCTTGATGTTCCAGCCATGTCCAGATACGCAGAGCCTCCCAACATAGGGTCCACGATCCCACCCCGCCTTGATTGTTGCAGTACCGCATCTCAGTGGTGTTGTCTGTGAACACCTGCACTACCTTCCACTTGAGACAGGGAAGGAATGCCTTCAGTGCAAGTAGGAGCGCCCGAAGCTCCAGAAGGTTGATATGGAGCCTGGACTCCACCGGAGACCAGAGGCCTCGGATCTCCACCTCTCCCATGTGGCTGCCGCATTCTAGAAGGGACACATCCGTCACCACTGTGTGCTCCGGTTGGGGAAGGAAGAGGGACCTGCCGTTGACCCAATGCTGGTTTGTGAGCCACCACTGCAATTGTTGTGCAGTGCCCTCCGAGACCTGGACGTAGCCGGACAGGCTCCCCTGATGCTGCACCCAGTCGAACTTCAAGTCCCACTGCAGAGCCTGCATATGCCACCTGGCATGATGGATCAGCAGGATGCAGAAGGCCATGAGGCCCAGCAGCCTCAAGGCTATCCTGACTGAAACCCAGGACAGGGGCTGAAAGATCAGAATCATAGCCCGAATGTCCCGGACTTGCTGCTCGGGAGTAGCGTCCGGGCCTCCTCCGTACACTGAGGCAGCACCTGCGCCACTGTATCCACCACAGTGGGAATAATGGCCCAAGAGGCATGCAGTGTTCACAGACCGCAACCCAGAACTGGTGGAAGAGAAAATCTTCTTCCCAAACTGCTCCAGTTTCTTGGACTCCCTGTCCGGAGATGCGGAAGGGAATGTGCTCAGGGGTGCAGAAGGTTGGACAACCAAGCTCTCAGGGGTAGGGTGTTGGGAGAGTAAAATGGGGTAGCCCGGAGCCGGGCGATGGCGTAGGGCCACGTTCCTGTCCACGGGTACCCCTGTGTTGGGCCTGTACCAGGTGTCCAAAAGAACGTCCAAAATTGCATCATTGAAGGGCAGCAGTGACACCGCAGAGGAAGCTGCCGGCCGAAGCACATCTGTCAGGAGGCTTGCCCTGATGGCCACTGTAGGGAGCTCGAGGTGGAGAGCCTCAGCTGCCCTACGCAACACCACTGAATAAGTACCACCCTCCTCCGTAGCCACAGTAGAAGGAGACAGTGTGCCATGTTCAGGAGAAAAATCCAGTCCATCTGCGTCCTCCAAATCCTCTTTCCAGTCCGGGTATAATTCGCATTGGACTGCGAGAGGGTCTTCAGACCCCTCCCAGTCCTCCCTAACCTGCTGGGCAGGCGGACAAGAGGGAGGATGGAGAAAAGGATAGAAATTCCACATCGGCGTCGGAACCGGCGTCGATCGACACTGGTCCGGCACCGTCTCCATGGTGGGGTGGAAGCCAAGGGTGACAAAGGCCGGGGAGCCGGCCGGCAGCGGTGCCGTAGACATCGGTTGAGGTTGCACTAGGCCAACAGACATCAGCTCGGATTCATGCATGGATCTATGGGGGTCTCGCGGCGCCGAGGCCAGAGCCGTCGATGAAGAAGGGCGAGGACCCCCAGTCAGACCCACGGGGCCCGAAGGTGCGCCGGTTGGGCCCTATGGGCCAAAGAGGCAGGCCATGGCTGACAGAAATTCCTGAAGCTGGGCCGGAGTCGCCGACGGATTCGGGAAGGGTGGGTAGGCCGTCAGCAACTGCGTAGGCTCTGCCGGAGCCACAGGGGTGGCACCACCCGCACCCTCAGCCGTGTCGCGCAACAGGCTAGGGCAGTGATTCCCAAACTGTGCGCCGCGGCACCCCGGTGCGCCGTAATGAGGTGCCAGGGGCGCCGCGCGCACGCTTTGGGAAATTGCTACCAACGGCCCTCAGCCGTCCGTCATTCGGCGGGCATGGCTTGGACACAGTTTAATGCTGTGTAACTTGTGGTTGGAGGCAAGGGCGCAAATAAAGCCAAATTTCGGTGGGGGCTGAGCTTTAAGCAAAATGGAGAGTGGAGCTGCAGGGCCTCTTGGGGTGAAACAACATCAAAGCCTCATTAACATGCACAAGGTCTTTTAAAGACCTGTGAAGTGCTCGGGTGCGGCTGTGTGTGTGCCTGGGAGCCGTCTGAGCCCGGGCTGCCACACAGGACACTGGGAGGGGGGGGGGCTGGACTGCTTTCACTGAGGCGAGCTTGGCGGCCAACTTGATTATTGCCACGGCCCGCGGTGGCTCAGGCCTGAGCCTGTCTAAAGCAGACATGCCAACCCTCCCGATTCAGGCGTGAGACTACCGATTTGAAGGCTAGTGTCCCGCCTCCCGATTCCTGCAGGCAAAAAAACGATTCCTCAGGGGTTTTAGCTGACAGGGCTTGGTATTGTATAAAGTGCTAATTCTTCCAGCAATAGTCAGAGTGGCGATGCAGGGGCTGTAGAAGGGGTGAAAAACCAACAAAGTGTCATTAACAAGGGAATGGTCTTTTAAAGACCTGTGAAGTACGGGGGGGGGGGGCAGCTGTGTGTGTGCAAGTGAAGCTTTTTCAGTCCGGACTGCCACAGGGGGCTGTGGGGGGGTGTGTGTGTGTGGGGGGGGGGGGTTGGTTGTGGTGCATGCACTGCCAGCAACCTGCCAGGCCAGTGCACAACACTTGCATCGCCCTCTCTCTGCCTGCCATTGCGCTCCATGCTTCTAAAAGGTAAGAAAAGAACCATAGAAGACAGTAACCCGATTCACGGACCCATTCTCCCGATTTTTTAAAAAACAATCTCCAACTTTGCTCTTCTGAAATGTTGGCATGTATGCTAAAGCCCCATGCCAAGGTGTACTGCAGGCTTTCATGTTACACCACAGTCCACTCACGGGTGGAGGGGCGGCCGAGGGGAGGCCAGAAGTTGGTTTCCTACAGGACGTTCCGGCCGGGCAGCTTTGTTCCAAGGACTGCAAGAAGGATGGTTTTCAAGGCGCGCCCCGCCCGTGCAGACATACATCTCGGTACTGTGAGGGACGGTATGCATCCTGTGCTCAAGGGCAGTAAAGGGGCTGGAGGCTATCAGCACTTTCAGGCATTCTTTCACTTTCAAAGCTGCTTCCCGCAGCTCGCCTCCCCATCCAGTGCTCGTTTCCCCTCGTGTGTGAGCTCTGCTTAGACCAGCGCTGCTGCAGATAACAAATGGGGGGAAAAAATCTCAAAGCCAACCTGCTCATCACTGATATCAAATATGCTACGCACATTATCTTCATAAATCAGTTCAGAAATGCGCCTATGTGCTTGAGGCCATAAAAATGATATGAAAGTGAGCAGAAGAAAGAAGACAGTGCCAGAAAGAAAATGACTGTGCTTACATGGGGGCTCGCATTTCTATAAATACCAGGACAGCTCTGGAAAAACTGCGCCACATTCAATCTGCACTTAGCTTCAGTCTTGCTGTGCTCTTAACTGCAAATGAATACTTTATACATTGAAAACGGCTGCACGTGAGGATGTACGTGTCTACAATGTCAGACGGTCCCAGAAAGCAATCCAGGAATTAAATACAACGGAACAGAGCGAATTACTGCTCAAGTTAAACAAGTTTTATTTATAATTAGTAAAAATGTGCATCTGGTAAAGGACAACAACATCCTTTATTATAACCCGCTACTCCAGCATAGACCAACAGAGACCTCGTCCCACGTACCTTTATTTACACACCGAGGCTGTGTGTACATAAAGCTAGCTGGCGAAGCGCTCAGCTTTGAGACACGCTCCCAAGCGCTGGAATGGCAGCAGTCGGGTGAGTTAAGCACCATGCCTAGTGTGGACACCTTTCCAGGATAAGTGTACTTGTTGTTTCAAGAGTCTGCAAATGCTTAAATGTGATACCAAATAGAACTAAAAACAAAATCAGATTTATTAATTTGTAACTTGCCATTTCTGTGCTTGTTTACTTTTAAGTATTAGCCATGGATCAGCGCTAGAACACATTTAAAAGTGCTTTTTATTTACATTTGTTCTTTGAAGTATGTACAGATAAAACAAATATTTACCAGCTTTAGGTGATTTTTTTGAACCCGTGGGAAGAACAAAATATCTACCCTCTGTTCTTTTCATACCTGTAGCAAATGCTTACTTGCTAGGGTGCAATAAAGTGCAATGGCATGGGGATGTGAGAGGTTTTATGGTGATTGATTTACTTTTATATGTTCTGGCCAGATAATAGGTTTATATCATTATCTTATCCTTCCATTTTCAAGGGTTTTGAAGCAGGATCAAGATATTTTGGGGCTTCCTTTTGCTCAAATGGGTTTAATTGCTAATATTTATGTTTTCCTCGTCTTCATTGCTCGTGAGAAGGTGTCACTCATAGACGTTAAATGTCACTCATAATTACACAGAAGTTATGAAAATGTCACACATAAGCAATCTGAAACCATGGCAGCTATGGCCCTGAAGCCCTTTCAGTCCAATGGGTGTTGCGCGGGCGAGCATGAGTGAGTACATGGAGGGTGCGCCTGTTGGAGGTATGGCTGGAAGGCTCAGGCAGGAGTCGGGAGGTAGGAGGGGTCTGCCGCTGCTTGGGAGAAACTTCCAAAACTTTACATTTTCAGATATAAGTAATGAAAAGTTAAGAGCCAGGAAGGGGCAGAAAGAGGAGGGCGGCACAGGAGGGAAAGAGAAGACTAAAATAGAAGAGAGGCAGAGAGGAATCCATAACACTTAGAACACTTTGGCAATCCGTGTGATAAAAGGAAATGCCAACAGAGCGCGCACCAGCCTCAGACTGAATGGAACCCAGTCGAGAAGAGTGAGGGAAGAGAAAAGACCAAACAAGCATTTACAATGCAATGGTTTCGCCTTTGGAAAAGTTTGAGCTATTGGCATTGTAAATGACAAAATTTGTATTTATGTGTTGGTTTTGAAACAGATAAATAAATGGCAGTCATTTACATTGCCATTAGCTTAATGTCTCGCAAATGGGAGACCTATTGCACCCTACGGACGAGCTCAGCAGACAGCAATTACTACCACACAAACACACCCAGAGCCAGCCACACACACACACACCCAGAGCCAGCCACACACACACACCCAGAGCCACACACACATACACACACACACAGAGGCACACACGCACACAACCAGAGCCACACACACACACACCCAGAGCCACACACACCCAGAGCCACACACACACACACACACACCCAGAGTCACACACACACACACACACACCCAGAGCCACACACACACACCCAAAGCCACACACACACACACCCAGAGCCACACACACACACACCCAGAGTCACACACATACATCCACACCCAGAGCCACACACATACATCCACACCCAGAGCCACACACACACCCCCAGAGCCACACACACACCCCCAGAGCCACACACACACCCCCAGAGCCACACACACACCCAGAGCCACACACACACCCACACACCCAGAGCCACACACACACCCAGAGTCACACACACACACACACACTCAGAGCCACACACACCCACCCAGAGCCACACACACCCACCCAGAGCCACACACACACTCCGGGGGCAGGGAAGCAAGCACAGCGAGGGGGCAGGGAAGCAAGCACAGCGAGGGGTTTTAGGCTATGTAAGATACACTATAGGGTAGCTTTTCCTCAACACAGTATCTAGAAACATGACTTGCCCCTGTATCACTGTGATGAAGTTTCCACACAAAGCACAAGTCACTTAATACTGTTTTGCCCCTTATACACTGATTATAGGCAAGATTATTTATTTCTGTTTCAAAGAATTCTAATTCAAGAATGCATAAAGAGGACTTGACCTTCTTAAAGAAACTTTCTACCCATGAGATATACTAAATTTGATAAGAAACGTCCCTGAACTAAGGAAATATATGAAATGCTGGCATTATGAGTAACATCTGTAATTAAGAATTTTTAACCTTGGTATAGTGCTGGTGATGTAATCGGTTTGAGTTTTAGAAAATAACAAAACCCAGTCCAATTTTTTGTAAAATGGGAACGAATTTAAATGCTTAATAAACAAGCAGCAGGCAACAGAGGCAGACGCAAAACCGGAGCACAAGCAGCAGGCAACAGAGGCAGACGCAAAACCGGAGCACAAGCAGCAGGCAACAGAAGCAGACGCAAAACCGGAGCACAAGCAGCAGGCAACAGAGGCAGATGCAAAACTGGAGCACAAGCAGCAGGCAACAGAGGCACACGCAAAACCGGAGCACAAGCAGCAGGCCACAGAGGCACACGGAAAACGGGATGTAGTTTCCGTAATGACCTGGAGTGAGGTGGTCACCCTATATAGGACTGTGGGGGTGACCAGTAAGATCACGAGGCCTAACGGAAGGATGCAGCTGCATGCGAGAGAAACCGAGGAGAAACAGTGAAAGACAGAAGAGAGCTATTTAAAAAAAATGCAGACTAAGCTACACAAAGAGAAGAAATAAGAAAGACGAGATGGGTAGAGAGAGGAGAGATAAGGAGACAGGGAGAGAGAAAAAGAGACAGTTTAGTATAGTGTGAGAGAGAGCATCTATGGAAACAGAGAAGGATAGTGGAGATAGATCGAGAGAGAGATGGGCTCTAGCACAAATATGCCCCCACGAGTTCCGTGGCTCTGAAGACGAATGCCTCCTGTCGTGGGAGTCCCTCGTGAGGGACTCGAAAGAAATGCCCCCGCTTTGGAAGAGCCTTGTGGGCTCTGAAAACAAAATGCCCCTGAAGCTGCTAAGACGCCCGCACTTACCGGGAGCTTCTTGCGGACACAGCGCTCTTCTGCCTGTATGCTGCGTGGCTCTTCCTTGCTCCAGGGGGGACGGGATCACGGACAGCGGGAGGGGGGGACAGGCTCATGGACAGCGGGAGGGGGGACTGGCACATGGACAGCGGGAGGGGGGACGGGCACACGGACAGCCTATGCTGGTCTAGACGCAGAGCCGCTGCCAGTGCGCCACACTGCACAGAGTGCACAGTATTAATATGCTGTGTTGCGATAGACATGCAGTGCCAAAGTTGATGAAAAATGCTGCACTGCGTGTACAATGCACGAGTCATGTCCGCCGAAACAGCCAGTACTTCTTCCTGAAATCCGTGCCACAGGTGGATCACTGGCAAGGACTCGGGGCAGTCCAAGGACACCTCCAGAAATCCACCTCGGATTAACTAAAGTGGTACAATCTAGACTAGAATTACCGGGATCCCGCACCGCGGTACATCTTCCACCCGAGTGTCACGGCGTAATCCATTGTATGTTATGTTATGTTATGTTATTAACTTTTTGTATAGCGCGCAGATGCCGCAGCCAAGAGGCGTCCCGGCGCTGTTGGAGATAGAAGACATAACACAACAGTGATGACCAAACACAGTGCTATACAGCAGAGAATAGATGGGTTTTTAGTGGTTTCCTGAACTGAAACAAATCGTGGATGGAACGAAGTGAGGCTGGCAAAGAGTTCCATAAAGTAGCCGCCATCACCGAAAAAGAGCGTCCGCCCATTCTGGACTTTTTAAAACGAGGAACAATGGCCAAATTAGACCCTGCTGACCGAAGAGCTCTTGCGGGGACATAGTGGAGGATGGTCTGGGAGAGAATGGGGGGGGGAGGCCAGTTTGAGAATTTTGAAAGTGAGGCACAAAGCCTTGAACTTAATTCTTTGGCCTACTGGGAGCCAGTGAAGGTCACGGATAGTACTACGAGCTGAAACAAATTTGGGGAGGCCGACCAGCATCCTAGCCGCCGAATTTTGTACCCGCTGAAGACGGGCAAGCTCAGCTTGGTTAACACCCAGAAACAGAGAACTGGCATAGTCCAATCTGGTCAACACCAGAGCTTGGACTATGATCTGCCTGGTGTCCGAGTCAAAAAATTTAAAAATAGGCCGTAGGCTTTGAAGAGCGCCGAAACAGGTTCCTGCAACACGTTTAATGTGGGGAATAAAAGACAATTGATTGTCGAGCCAGACGCCCAAATTTCTAACTTCGGTTACAGGAGTAGGAACAGGACCCAATTCAGAAGGCCACCATTGGTCTCCCCAGAGCTCGCTGTCTCTACCGAAGAGAATAACCTCCGTCTTGGTGGCATTGAGTTGTAGGCGATTGTTCGCCATCCAACCGGCGACCGCTTTGAGGGCTGCCTGAAAGGTGGAGGCGTTCATATGAGAATCGCCATTGAGTGACACCGCCAATTGTGTGTCATCGGCGTATGACACTATTGTAAGCCCAAAGCTAGCAGCTACCTGCGCCAGCGGAGCAACATACAAGTTAAAAAGGGTGGGGCTGAGGGCCGAGCCCTGTGGCACTCCCTGCAGAATGGGGCGAGGGGCGGAGATATAGGGAGGAGTAGAAACTTTAAAGGTTCGACCCGTAAGAAATGATCGAAACCATTCAAGCGCCTGTTCTCCGACTCCTGCCTCAGCGAGGCGATATAGGAGGATGTGGTGGGAGACCGTGTCAAACGCGGCACTTAGATCCAATAGGATCAGTGCCGCCGTCTGACCTTGGTCAAGTATGTTCCTGATGTGTTCCACCACCGCCAAAATAGCAGTCTCGGTACTATGACCGGCTCGAAACCCGTTCTGGGAGTTATCCAGTATGTTTGCTTCTTGCAGGTGGAGGGATAAGATCTTATTAGCGTGAGCTTCAGCTATTTTAGCCATCCAAGGAAGGAGGGAAATAGGACGATAGTGCTCCGATTTGGAAGGGTCAAGAGACATTTTTTTTAGGATTGGTAGAATAGTGGCCCGCTTCCAAGCAGTGGGAACACTACCAGTTCTGAAAGAAAGATTTATTAGGTTCTGCATCGCCGGATAACAGCAATCTGCGAACTCACGAAATTGCAAGGGTCTCATCGGGTCCTCCGGAGAACCTGATTTAACTTTAACCGTCAGATTTAGGAACTCCTCTTGAGTGGGACCTGGAATGACTAATAAGGGTTTAGAGACGGGAGGGGCACTGGTGGTTTCACTGACAAAAGGCGTGGTAAACGACCTATATATGGCCTCCACTTTTTCGACGAAAAAGTGTACAGCGGAGTACCACAAAAAGGTACCTTTTACATAGGCGAACCACAATGCGGTGTCTTTTATTCCACAGCCCCACTGACAAGTACATTTTTCAGCACCACGAGATTCTATGTTTTACAGAAGGTATATTTAGCAGAGGCTTTACAATACACGGACAGCGGGAGGGGGGATGGACACACGGACAGCGGGAGGGGGGACGGGCTCACGGACAGCGGGAGGGGGGACGGGCTCACGGACAACGGGAGGGAGGACGGGCACACAGACAGCGGGAGGGGGGACGGGCACACAGACAGCGGGAGGGGGGGCGGGCACAAGGACAGCGGGGGGGCGGGAACGGGCTCACGGACAGAGGGAGGGGGGCGGGAACGGGATTAAAAAAAGTATTAAAATATGCCGCTTACCTGCTAGCAACTCTTGGAAAGTGAAATCGCGCAGCCCACCCCTGCAAAGCATACGTTGGTAATGAAACCAACATGCTGATACGAAGAAAAAAAACTTATGCCCACCGCCGCATGATGCACGAAAATGGGCGGGATAAGTAAAAATCGCCGGAACGCCCACGAATCTGCTCGGGGAATGAGTGACGCATCTCTGTTCCAATGGCTAGCCTCCATTTATGGAGCTAGCCAATGGAACAGAGAGGCGGAACAAAGCCCCATACTTGTAAACAAAAGTTTTCGCCTGCGCGAACGCTGCTGCGCAGCGGTTCGCCGAGTGCTCCCATGTATTGTCTTCCTCTGACTTGGCACAGGCTTGTGCTCAGTTACTAATGTGTGACTTGTCTCACCCTACCCTGTTTATACTCAAAAAATTGTGTTCAAAATAAATGCTTCTAGGTCCGGCTGGACACTGAAGAAGGAAAACACAGTCCTTATCTCAAGCCTGTGAAAATCATTTCTCAAAGTATCACTAAAGCCTAGGACCTTTGTGAAATATAAATAAGTAAATCACAGTCAAGGCAGGACTGCAGAAAGAGGTCAAAGCAGCGGAAGACGCACACTGTAGATTCGCCATTAATATGACATAACAAACATCTGATGTATCCCAAGGGCAGGGCTATCAATAGTGCATCAGGTTCTGTGGCACCAGGACCCAGGTTATGAGGGGCAGACTAGACCCCATTTATGTCTGTCTTTTAATACCAAACTATGGGTATGGCCTCCATTCGCCTTGATTTAGAAAGGTGTGGTGCAGGGGCCAGATCGGCTGACTCCAAAGCACGGGGCTCAGGGTTTGATCAGCAACAGGCTTATCATCATTGGACTGTGAGCAATAGCACAGTTAATCTTCCTAACCGCCCCCAGCGCCTTGAACCCTTCAGGGGTGATATGCTTGTGCTTTACAAGTATGGTTTATGCTCACAATGGCTTCTTGGGACGTAACAGTTATTGTGCACGGATCTACACACACACATAGCTTGCATGGGGCTCCTAGCCCCTGTGCTACGTCACTGGTGGGCACACCACCACAAACGTGAAGCTGCGCGGCCTACCAGCCTTGGCCTTGTTTCAGCAATGACTGGTAAGCATTTGTGATTGGTGTTGGCTGGCCCAGCTTAGAGGCGAACCCTGCCAAAGCTGCAGTTATTGATTGTGGCATGTATTCTGCCCTTCCTGCCGCAGTCCTCTAATCAATTTGATGCTACATTACGCCGACTGACGAGGGAGAAAGGTGTTTGAGTTTCCAGCCTTTAAGCACTCTGCGGAAGCGGCCTCTGAAAGCCCACAGCAGCCCCTCCCGCCGCCGTTCATCATCGCTGCTCCAGCAGTCCGCTGAGCACAGCCGTGTGAATGGCGGAGCTCGGGCCGTGAGCACCGCTGGGGATGGAAGATGGGGGGACCGAGGGCGGAGGAGGGAGCAGATACAAGAGCAAAGAGAGGATAAGGGAGAAACAGGGGCTGTAGAAGCAAACAAAAGACAGGCGCGGAAGGGAGTGAGGCGAGAAGAGGGGCTAATAACTTGAAGCGGGTTGTCGGGCAGATAGAAACAAGGAAGACGTGAAAGAGGAGGGCAGAAAAAAGGACACGGCAGGGGTAGTCAGAGATAGGTAGTTTTTTTTTATATAGCGTGTGCTCGACCTGAAGGTATTGGAGCTCTTTACAAGAGCACCATTTACTTTACACAAGGGGGCACATTTTTTTTTTTCTGGCGTGGGGAGATAAAGTGATTTGGGCAGAAGCAGAGAACACGGAGCCGACTCCGCCCCGCTCCAAAGCCGGCAGCTCTGGCTGTGAGGCCACATCCTATCCCCAGTCTCAAAGTGTGGGAAGCCAAGAATTCATCAGATAGAGTGTTTCTTTTGGTAGATGATTTTTAAAGCGCTGCGTTTCATCTTGTGAATCACTTTAGGTGCTGATAGTGGAGATGTGGAAGGGATGAGGGAGAAAGGGGAGCAGTTGGCAAGAAAGATAGGGGGAGGGAACAGGACACCCGAAAACTTTTGGGTGGGGGGAGGGGTGGGTGGAGAATCGCTTCTGAGAAAGGCGGAAGTGCTGAAAGGGAGATAAGAACGAGGAGGGAAGGCTACAATTCCCGATATGGAGAAAGTGGCAGGAGACAGGAAAGGAGAGAGCTGATGCATGTAGGCGAGGGAGGGCAAGGGATACGGAAACAAGAGTAAAGAAAGGAGGGCAAGCAGGCACCAAAAGGGCAAACCTTTTCCCGATTGCCCTGTGTTTCAGCCCAATGTTTGCTGGACTGCACTAGAAATGGGGTCTCAATGAAAGTGTTTCACAATTCATCCAGTGGATGAAGTGTATTTAAAACCAGACTGAGAAAACATCTGTCCACGGAGCCGAATCAGGGTTAAAAGAGTTACACGGACAGCGGGAGGGGGGGGCGGATGAACGGGCTCACGGACAGCGGGAGAGGGGCGGATGAACAGGCTCACGGACAGCAGGAGGGGGGGCGGACAGCGGGAGGGTTAACGGGCTCACGGACAGCGGGAGGGGGGCGGATGAACAGGCTTACGGACAGCGGGAGGGGGGCGGACAGCGGGAGGGTTAACGGGCTCACGGACAGCGGGTGGGGGGACGGAGGAAGGCAGGACAGCAGCAAGCACTCACCAGAGGTCGGGGCAAATGACAAAATAAAAGGCGGCCAAAAAAAAAAAGTAAACGCCCACCGCCACAATGACGTTGTCAAAGGGGCAGGATGAGAAAAATCGCCGGGAACGCCCACCAATCGCCTCGCTGAAAGACAGACGCCTCTCTCTTCCAATGGCTAGCCTCCATTTATGGAGCTAGCCAATGGAACAGAGAGGCGGGACTTTTGTCCATACTAGTAGACAAAAGTTTTCGCCTTGCGCGAAAGTCTGCTGCGCAGCTTTCGGCGAGGCGAAACCTAAAAAAAAGGAAGTGTTAGGAGTGAGACACACACATAAGGTGAGATTGTGAGAGAGAGAGAGAGCGAATAAGGAGAGAGATAGAAAATAGAAAGAAAAAGGCACCAAGAGATAGGTAAGAGTGACAGAGAGAGAGAGACAACGACACAGAAAAACAGAGAGATCAGGACAAAAACAGGAAGTGAGAGAAAGTCTTTGAAGAGAATATAGAGCACTAAAGACCAACACGGACACCCATGCGCTGTGGAGGACATGAGCCTTTTTGTTAGAAGAGCGCCGCCTTTAGCTCCCTCCTGAAAGGGGGACGCTGATGGGGGGGTCGTAAATATGTAGGAAGGGATGTCCATCGTGCAGGTAATGTCTGGGGGTGGGGGAGGGGCTGGCTCTCCCTGACGTCTTTCCTTCTGCTCTGAGGTGGGATCAGACATCGCCTCTCAGGTGACCTCAGTATCCCAGGACTTGGTGTACAATGATGCGGTGCTTCAGATAACCCGGTGGCGGCCTACTGGGGCATAAGACTTTTACATTGGATTTGTGCCGCTGCTGGCAGCCAAGCGTTTCCTGCAGCTCTGGTGTAACAGCCTTTGTGGCACATAGAGGGCGCACTCGCCGCATAATTCTGCATCATCACCCGAAGCTGATTTGTTAGAAATCAAGGCCCTGTAGGCGGGGGCTTCCATCACCGAGATCACAGCTCTACCTCAACGAGCTCTGTGATCCTCTGGTAAACGGGGATCCTTTCCAGAGAAGCACAGGGTGCAGGCTGGAGGACTGAGCACCCACCGCCCCTGACCACCCACTGCAAGGTGTGCCACCGAACCACCCACTGCAAGGTGCACTACCTGACCTCCCACTGCAAAGTACGCCATCTGACCACCCACTGAAAGGTGTGCCACCTGACCACCCACAGCAAAGTGCACATCACCATTAAAGTAGCAGCGGCTTGAAACACAACGAAAATTGACGCCACGAATGCCAGGGTCAGCACCATGCTCGCAAGCTCTACAGCACACTTACAAGCACGCTTTCACTCATGCTCATTTTAAACTCACTTACTCACACTCTTTTTCACTTCCATTCTCACACTGATTCAGTGCAATGCACTATCACTTTCACTCACTTGCCCTCATTCTCAGTCTCACTCGTTTTAAGTCACAAAAGCAGTCACTTACTCCTGTCTCTCGCTCACTTTCAAACACACATCTGCATGCACACAACGTTTGATAGATTATTTTTGCACTTCCATGTAGCTGCCTGCCCTGGTTCACTGCAGCTCCTCTCTTGCTAGCGGTGAATGAGTTCTAAAGCCAGGCAATAGCTTTCTCCGCAAAGGCCTGCGCGAAGCCTTTACGCAGGTACTGGGACGCATAGTCCTGCACCTGCATGAGTCACTCTGGGTCGGCGAAGCCACTCATAAGGAGCCCTCCTTTTTAGTGAAAAAATAATAATGGTGATACTGATTACAACAGACAAAACTCAATGTTCCATTTTCTCAGAGCGGGTCTCAGTACCAAAAGCTACTGAAAGCAGCAGCTGGCATAAATAAGGGTTTGGGACCAGGCACTCCATTGGGGAAAAAACGTTGGATTGGGATGCCGCCAAAGTGATTGCCAGTGGATGAGATTAATAATTCAAGCATTCCAACCATCGTTGCGTCCCAATTACTTTACAGAAGACATCAGGAAGTCGGGCTTACATCCCCCCCCTCACCCGCAAAAACAAGCATTTGCAATGCAATAGGTCTCCGGTATTTAAGTTAGAGCTTTTGGTATTGCTTTTGATATTGTTTTTCACAATCTATTGTAGTACTTCTAAATAATTTTTCCGTGTAGGCTGTTAGTAATAAGGCTATATAGTATATTTTTGTAGGCAATATGTAGTAGGAATACCTTCAACTGGTTTTGCTAGTTATTAATACAATTTTTATTTACAATACAAAGTACATTTTTCCTGGTAAATATTGATGTAAACATTTTGATTTGTATTTGAAACTTTATTTTTGTTTTTGTAAATACCTGAACGGACACCTTTGAATTAAGGTGAAGCGTACACAATTAAACATGAGTAATGTATTCCATTTAATACTGGTATGGATGGGGGCAGGCTTCATGTACAAACAAGGACAACAATTCAAGTGAAAGTTACAATAGAAGGGGAATGCTTAAAAATTAGACAGATAACCAGGAAGACAGCACCAGAAAAAGTATGTTTTTAGAAATGTTCTGAACAACTGATCCATGATCAGTGCAGTGTGTTAATTTTGCAAAAATAAATATTTACGAAATGCACACTATCATGGCTCACTTACCAGCAAACAAAGTTCCTTATTCCACTTGGTGGAAAAGGAGGCCCAAATGTCTTTGCCTGGCTTGCCCCACGTTAGAGGAAGCGTAGCCTGGCATTTCCATAGAATGTTCTGCTGGGAACACTGGTCTCAGAGTAGGGACACTGCATGCAGTTGTCATCCACAAACTAGATACAGGCGAACACCCGGCCACCCTTCCTCACCCTCCGCCAGTTCCAACCAACAGCCGAAAATGAAGCTCTCACACCAGAGAGATCCCCCAATGCCTTAAATCGCTAATCATGCAACTCAGCAGGTGCCTGAACACCTCAGTCAGCAGCAGTGCATCTGACAAAGCTGCTGCTGCTGCACAGAGGCAAATAAAGTGGTAATCATAAAGGCAGGGGAAAAAATGCTGTCGGCCCCCTAGAAACACCCAATCTACTGTCTTGCAGTCTGCCATGGTTTGTGTGCGCGCAGAGGCATGCGAAAAGAGGTACGTAACCCTGCAACGGTTCCGGTGGGAAATGTAGTTTACTGGCCACACGAAGGCCAAGTCCTCTGCAGCCTCTGGTGTGAGCAGCTTCAAAATAAGAATTTAGGGTTTAGTCTGCAAATACCCTGTAGATGCAAAATTTGGGGCCATCACCTGTTAGCATCTTTAAAGATACCCTGCAGAGACAATGTGGGGAAATGCCTACCTGGCGGCCAGCACTACCAACGTGTTCGACAACCCTTCCCTTCCAGCGGGGCTGAAATACTAGCAGTGATTAAGCACCATCAGGAGAGTGTCACTGCAGATGGTAGCCCGATGTCCCCCTACCCTGCACCTCCAGCACCAGGTTTAATTTTACAACAAACCTGTGCAAACCGGGAGACTGACGGAGCGACAAGGCGGCACTGATCATGCAGAGACTAAACATTTACTAACTTGTTGCGAAGGAGCAAACAAAAAAACACAAGTTTAATAATGTCAGAATAGGGGCAAAAGAAATAACATCATGGACAACGGGAGGGCGGGCGGAGAAGGCATGGACAACGGGAGGGAGGATGAGGGGGTATTTGGAAGGCACAGACAAGAGGGTGGGGGAGGTGGCCGGAGAGACGACACGGATAACAGGAGGGTGGGCGGGCGGGGAAGGCACGGACAACGGGTGGGGGTAGGGAGGAAGGTAGGCAGGTAGAGAGAATTCAAAAGTGGCTTTGTAAGTTCAAACACTGGGTTACTCACTCTTGAAGATGGCTCTGAGCGCTTTCAAGATGATCAATCACACGGAAAGAGATAAACGAAACCGAAACCTAAGAGGAGCGCGACGTGAGCTGTCTCGGTAGAAGCTCACGCGCGCGACGCAGAACGCCCCCTCCCGCGGCTCCGTGACGGGTCCAGTAGAGTGCACGTAAACCTTGGCTGAAAAAATGCCGGCCGGAGTGCGCCCTGTGGGTTGCAAGCGTCCGGCGGGGACCCTACAGATGCCCCGCTGTCCTCTCTTTCTGTTAGGTGGAGGAGGATTTCAGCCCGTGATCCCGCAAGACGGACGTCGAGCTCAGGAACTCGACACCGAGTACTGCGCCAGAGGTCAGGCTCTCACGGGAAGGTAAGAAGCAGTGGTGCAAGCGAGTCTGCTGTGCCCGGAGAAGCGTGTTGCTAGGGGGAGCACTGAATTGTGGTTGATGGTTGAAGAGCGATCGGTGCGACAGGGGGGAGCAGACAGTGGGGACTCTGTGTATGCGCATGCGCTGGAGCTTTCCAGGACACAGCCACAGCGAGCAAGTTCTTGCGCGCGTGGCCTGCGCCGATCGCCTTTTTGGAGATGCGCGCGGCCAGATGCTGTCTCCTGGGAAGCAGACCCAGCAACAATAGATCTCTGGCGAGACAGCGCTCACGCGCTGTTCAACGCCACGAGACCTAAAAATGGTGGGGAGCCACGGCCAACTGCCGATTAGGTCAAGGGAGCCACAGGACAAAAAAGTTTGGGAACCACTGGGCTAGGGTAAGGCGAAGAGCGACGTCGCTTCGACTTCTTGTGCTTCATCTTACCTGACCCAGAGTGTGAAGACTTCTCCGAACGATGGTGGCGGCTCCGCAACCGGTCACTCAACCTTCCACAGGCCTGGGACCTTGAACGGCGCGGAGCCGACTCCCGGGCTTCAAGCAACTTTCGGGACCGCTCCCGCAAAGTTTTCGGAGCCATGGCCTGACAGTCTGGGCACAACGCGGGGTCGTAATCGCGCCCCAGGCAGTAGAAACACTTGCGGTGCAGTTCCGTCACTGACATCATGCATGGACAAGCCTCGCAAGACTTGAAACCAGGCATCCCTATACACCAGGAGTCGAAGACTCAAAAGAACAGAGACTAAAGTCCCCAAAAAGTCAGTCAAAAATTGACTGGGGGTAGCGCCTTCTCCGGATCTGTGCTTGCTGGCACAGAAAAAGAAAGAACTGACATCAGCGCATGAGGGCGGCGTCCAAGTAGCAGCCGTGACGTCATCCCGGTGATCATGACGCCTACGACGGACGCGGAGCCACACAACACCACCTTCCGATGCGCAGGGGTACTGCTGACGAAAACTTTCCAGATCCAGTCTGACGCCTGGGGGTAATTCCAAGGTTAGGAATCTATCAGTAACGTGTCTCTTTCAGATCATAATCCGTGAATTATGAACTGATTCAGTGCCAAATGACTGGATTGTGTCTGGTCATTTTACGGGCACCAATCTTTACAGGGGAAATCTAGAATTTTTTTGTTGTTGCTTACTATTAATAGTTTTAACACAGGTCAGATTTAGCAATTAGTGTGTTTTAAGCATTTTCCTTACATTATCTGTACTTGGTTTTGTGATTAGAAAGTGCAAAGCAAGAAAACAAAACTTACATTTCGCACATTTGCTGTGGTAACATGTCTTGACTGATGAATTATTCATTTAGAGAACAATTACTTCTAGCCTTGAAGATTTTAGTGGCAACAGGCAAACAAAACAACATTCTCCCCATAGGTTCACTGTTCTGCTTGGACAATCTTACTGTATGTACGACTAAGCCACATTTGTTTACTGTAGAGCTAAAGATGCCTTTCTTAAACTTCTAAGAAGTTCAAACCAGCGGTTCAACCTCGACTGCAACAGAATTATCAGGCCTCCTCTTAATGACAAGCCATACCTACCATACAAGAAATACACATGAACTGGTTGGCGTTGAACTTTGAGATGTTTGAGCTGGTCTGGTTCAACCGTACACGGTGGTGTAGCAAAGGTGGACTGGGTCCCTCTGCCAGCAAGGAAAATAGGCCCACTTGCCACGCCATCCTTGAGTGGGTAGGAAAAAACCAGTCATAGTTATGTGAAGCCGACCTCTTACGTCCCTATGTGACGGTGCCACTACACATGCTAGACCAGGGATAGCTACACTTCTGACTGCACAGCTAGGTCACTCTCCTTGCACTACTCTGTAAATGGTGCAAGAAGCAAATAAGTGCTCACAAAAGATCTAAGAAACAAAAAGAATCAACAAACAAACTGAGGGACAGCTGGGGTTGCAATGCGAGGAAAGTTGGACACAATCTTCCTTGTTTCTGTTTAGAGGAGGGGCCGACTCTCAATCACGCAGGGTTGTGGCTCAGACTTCAACAATTCAAACAAGTAGAAGAACAGAGGTATTTTTGTTTTGATTGCATGTGGCCAAAGATCACACGTTTTAAGGAACAATTGTTTCTCAGGAGGACACGGCGTGCTGGCAGAAGGTGAGCAATGGAAGCCTGCTCCACGGAAATTTTAAACACAGCAGCAGTAAGAATGAAACAGAGTAGAAAAAAACGCTCATGAGGGTTCATTATAAATCTGTCAGCAGTTGCAAAAGAGAAGTTCAAAGAACTGCAGCACAAAGTTCTTCAAGTTAGTTTCTGATGGTGACTAAAGAAGGAACTGGTACGAAATGATTGCTGAGAAACCAGGCAGCTGTTTTATGGAGAATCCCATAGGTCGCTGCCTCATTCTCAAATGGTCTGAAGTCCCACCAGACATCAAGGTAGTGAAGCGAATCACATCGAACGGGAAGTAGAGATTATCAAACCTAGCACCAAGAGAACACACTTACATGAACCTATAATGATTAATTAAAGCCCAGCCATCACAATATAGCCCTTGTTTCACTTTATGTAGGATTTTATTTATTTTTGTACATATTGAAAGTTCACATTGAAGTAAAAAACATAAATTAGATATCAGTCTTTCACTGCTGAGGATTCCATCTTCGTTTAACCCAGTTGTCTAAGCGCCATGGCAGCTTGAATCATTCACAGTAACTCCTGTTCCTCGCGCCCTGGTAGTGGAATATTTCCTGCAAGAAGAACACAGACAGTAAGATGCAGAGAAACCTGGTTATGATGGAAAAAAGACTGTGAACTCTACCTGAATAATGGAACCCAGCCTATAAAAACAATGTTATCTGTAAAAACAGTTGAACTCTGATTCACTGAATATTTTATGTTCCCAAGATTCACTTAGGTGTGCACTTATTACCAGGTGGAATCACAACTGCCAGAGATTGATTTGCAAAACTATTATGTGGACGTAACTTACCAGTATGGGAAGTCCATGAGCATGGTTGGAATATTTTCCGCAGTCATAGGTTAATCTATGATGATGAACAAGGGAGTTCCCAGTAAAAGTGGTCAGATTAGGCATTGGTAGAGTAGTGACTACCAACAACCAGGTATCTCTTTAGGTCTTCGCAAACATTCCACATGATGTTCCATACCTGAAATACACATACTGCCTCACTCTGAAAAAACATGGACAACTCGTGTGCAAAAAACACACTGTACCAGATTCAGTGCAAGCAGTTTTTAAAACCAATTTAAAACGTTCCCATTTACAGTGGAAGATATGTGAAATAACAGTCTTTGAAACCAATACCAGCACACAGTAGTCTCCTTTCTGGACTGTTTTTGATACACAAATTCCACATAGGTCTTAGCTAAAGAAATCTGTGCAAGCGAAAACAATCTGGACTGCCCCAGATTTGCAGGGATCTGTTGTTTAAAGTCAAGTGCAAACAATTTTGAAAATCCTGAGGAACTCAGAATGAGGCCATTACTAACAAAAAATGGTAACATAATTGAGAAAATTGAGTGCAAAATATTAAGAAAAAGCCCTATTTTTTTAAGGAATTTGCCCACATGAAAAATATTATCCTTGTGGTGGGGCAAAACATAAAAAGCTATGGTAATAAGGTTCTGACCTACACCATCTGTGGTTAAATGTACACAGAAAAATATGCAATTTCGGTCGTTTTTGGTGAGCAGCCTTTAAGATGTTTGTGTATCTCCATTAATTAGTAACCATATGAAAATCGCAGCCATATATCTCCGATTTGCTTTTTTTGCAAGCAGAGATTTTTTATTTATTTATTTATTTAGAAAGTTTTATATAGCGCGAACAAGATCTTTGCAGATATCAGAGCGCTTCACAAAGTGGGGAATACAAACAGGAGAGTGAATAACAGGCCATTAGGTATAGCGTAGTTGTAGGTAATAAGTGGGGTGGGGTGGGTACATGAGGGAGCATAGTAAAACGGGTACATCAATAATGCAAATAATACAAGTAGGTGTGAGCATAGACAGTCAGGTAAGTCAATAATACAAGTAATACGAATCATCGAAGGGAACGAACAGATAATACAGATCGGTGCAGAGACTTTAAGAATCCACGTTAATAGATCAAGTGTATTTAGCTATGAGGATAGCTTTTACTTCTTTCTTAAAAAGTGCGAAGGAGGAGATGAGTCTGGTCTCAGGAGGGAGTGAGTTCCAGATCCTGGGTGCCATTCCTGAGAAGGAGCGTGTATAAGTTTTTTCCTTCCGGAATCTTCGAGGTTTTAGCAGAAGATTGTTTGTGCCTCTAGTGTTTCTAGAGCCGCCAGAGATTGTCAGATTCTGGGTAAAATAGTTCACATTATCTCCAGTTAACCTTCTTTACAATAATATCATCAATAAATGTCTGAATATATCCAAGGAGCAATCAATAAAGCATAATGTAATCAGCGTGAGAAGAGATACTCCCATCATGGATTACTATGAGCTACAGAGATAAAATAAAAGTTTTCCTGATCCAATCTGATCAATGCTTTAATAAATCTTTATAGCCTAAGTAGATATAAGATAAATATGGCCCTAATTATAAACATGTTTTAGGGACTTCTTGTTTATTAAACCAAGCGTCCAGCGGGCGATAAGGCCAACTTTATGATCTAAAAGGAAAATCAAACCATGAAAACAATGTAAACAATTGAAAACAACACTTTCCAATGAACCCAAAACATTGTCCTTATCAGGATCTTCTTGAATCCATTGTACTTAAATCGTACAAACAGCCCCCATTTCTCTGAAATTTTGTGAAGAGGAGCTGACACTTGTAACTCATTCCTCTTTAAGAATGATATACTTTTGTTTCCACACACAAGCTATCAACACTTGGACAATCCTTCGATTGCAACTGTGCGATTAAAGATCGATCAAATAACATCCGGAAAAATTATAATGTCAGAACGATGGTCTCCCATGGCAATCCTACTCTGTCCCCTATCAATACAGTCTAGTTATCTTGAGGTAGAGTGATCACCCACTCTCTGGAAAATAAAGCTAAGTTGCTAAAACACATGTCACCAGAATAGAACTAAATTGGTAAAGCCCTATATCATACATCCCTTTAGCCAAATTACAATGAGTACAAGTGAGAGAGGCGTTTCCACCCATTCTATTAAGCCTAACCGTAGAAAGAGAAAAGGCTGGACTATTTTCACATTAATTGCAATTGAAATTTTATGGAGATGCCTGAGAGCCTTTTGCGGGTGAAGCTAAGGGGGGGTTTACCCAAGAATAGTCACTGGGACCTGGGTTACAATGCTATTGAGAGGGAAGGGGTCCCAGCAAGGAAACATACATATTGACCAAAATTAATTAGAGATAATACACATAGTGAGTCTACGATGTTTTAATCACAAAGTAGATAAAGCAGGGATATAGTATCCAACATTATTCATTTTATAAAGGTTGAACAGTGCCCCTGGGGAGTACGGGAGGAGTGATATGGTGAGGATAGTGAAGGTGGGGATAGTGACAGTAAAAGCAAGCAACAGTCTCAAATAATTATCAGTAAATTGTATTATAAGGACAATGATAAATCCAGATAGTGCCGTTTAAACAAACACATGCCCCATGTATTGCATAATTGACATAGTCTCAGACGTGGGGCTGGGGTGTAATGGAGGGTTGTCGACGTTTTGACCATCTGGATGGCAGGAATTACTAGAAACCTTGCGGCGGGGTCTTCATCAGGACTGGTGGGGGGCTTGCAACCTATTGGTATTAAGAATTGAGTACAAAATTACTAACTCATGTAATACAAACCAAAAATGGATAATTGACATGGGCACACGGTCTGTGAAGAGCATACCTCAATTAATCGGGGCTCGTCTGTAGAGTGGATTCCGCTGTCAATGAATCCTAAGAGGATTAAAAACAAATTGCAGTGTGTTGTCTAATGGGGGCTAAGATATATACCACGAGCTCAAAATGGCCAGTGTGTTAAATTAAAAGAACTTAAGTCTAGATGCGAGTGGCTGGAGCGGAAAAATGGCCCGGGAACGCTGGGCAGGAATTCATCAAACGAAGTGTCTGAAGGAACAATAATAGGGGGCTAAGTAGGTCTTTTAATCTTAGGACTGAAAGCAGTATCCGAAATCAAAAAACGAAATAAAAAAATGACACCCTGATGGCTTACCCGGGGAAGGGGAATGAGTAGCGATCGTTCCCAAATAGCAAGGCGATGTATGTTCATTTCAGAGTCGCCTGCTGAAATAAAAGGAAGAGGGGCAAGGCGTAAGTTACTGGTGTGCTCGTCGGGGGACGCTGGGCAGCGCGTGGTGAAAACAACGCCACGTAAGTCAAAGGGGCTTACCGGTAATGAAGACGCTACGGTGTATAGGTCAAACCGGCGTGATCCCAGCCAAATGAGTGCTGGCTACACAGCTTCCTGGTAATACTCCAGTAACTATGGGAACGGAGCCACGTGGTAAAGGGTTCCGTGTGGACATAGTGAAAAGACTATGTAAGGAACATGTCATCAGTAAATGTTCAAGTTATAAATCATCATCCGAACAAATTGAAGGTTTGGATGTATTATTGTTAGTGATGGTTAGAGTATATTAATAAATAAAATAAAATCGGAATCACGAATGGGGATGTGGGTGTGTGATAATGTCCGGGATAGTGAGGGAATTCAAGGAACAGAGAAATCGTTGGGTAAAACAAATTCACTAGAGATGACATGGTAAGTGGGGTACCTGTCAGAGTTCGATACAGCCACTATATGTTTCAAAAAATAAAGTTAAATAAATTGTGCAATGAAAGCATGATGAGAGCCTTTTGCAACTCATATCAGCAGATTCTTCCTCAGTTTTTAGGATTTTCTTACTATCTATCAAGATATACTAGTTCAGGCTAATATAATTAGTGGAAATACTGCTCCGACCCCAAAGAGCTGAATATATATATATATCATGTGATCAAGTCCGGGTTTCCCGGACGAAACGCGTCATGTTGCCGTCCCCATCGATGGAATAAAGCACTCTATTTCACTTTTAAATCCACGTTTGTGGTCTGTACCTGGTTCGTGTCTGTGCGTGGTTGCTGGCACCTCAGGATTGTGGATTCATATATATATAGTGTGTGTGAACAAGAGTACGTGGTACTCGAAACGCGTCACTTGAAGGGTCGTGAATAAAAAAGATCATCCTGCCTGAAAACGTGGGGTCTGCCTTCTTCTTTCGCCTTCTTCTTTCGCCGCGCTGCGCTGTTGGCGTGGAGGTTCGAGGATTGTGCTACATATATATATATATATACACATATGAGCAAGAAGTTTGTACTTCGAAACGCGCAAGGTTTGTTTTTCGTGTGCCTAATAAATACCGCATTGAGCACCATTTGGGCCCCGGGTCTGGTTCTTGGAACGTACTTTGTGTGATACCAGGAGTGTTACATTTTGCGGGGGTGGCGATCCCGCCGGGAGCCCGCCGCAACGAGTGGCTTAAGCACGCTGAATCGGGTGTGTTTAACATATACACACACATATATATATATATATTCTGCTACAGTTCAGGTTCGGTTATGAGGCTGTCAGAAGCGGGTGGTCTGGATAGGGTTACCGGACACCCCGTAATTATCACAAGCACAAACTCTGTCAAAGAAAGAATGTCCAGACGCTCGTGGATATTTAAAAATATGTCAAATTTAATGACAATCCCGGCGCGTTTCGGCTTTACGCCTTGCTCACAGGCAATAAAGTTTTTCACATTACTCCATATTTAAATACAATCATAAACAGTGAAAAGGTGACCAACAAAAACACCACGTGATTATTGTAAAAAAGTATCGTCCATCTTTGGAAATTTCATTTCGGCCATCTTTGCCTAGTCTTTTAGACATTTTCTTCATAGCCCAAATGTTATGCTCTTCAAATTATATCACAAATCATGCCCCAGTGGGCTTACATCCTTGTATATTATTGAGTATTTGACATAATTCATATTGTAACGTAATTTCCCAGAATATTCCTTAATTTTAAATACATTAATTCCGCTTCTGTCCCAATGAGTGTTAAATACAAATAATAACATTCCATAACGAATAATGTTTGCACAATTATGCCCAAGTGGGCATATAAAAATTGAGTAAAACTATAAATTCATTCTAGTAAATAACCAATGAATATAATAACAGTGTTCAAAACAATCAATCCCATGTTGTCGATGACCAGGATGAAAATAGATGCTTTAACAGATACTCCACTGAAACAGTGTTTCAAAAAAGTGCCTGTGAAAAAATATAAATAAATCCATTACCACTAAAAGTCATTCAGAAGGAATTTTGCAGAACACACAACATTACCCGCCGAGAGGTCGAGGAGAATGAGGGCTGCTGTTTCTCCATTGTCCAGTAGGGTGCTGTTGTCATCTGTTGAGGCGAGGAGGGCGTTTCCGTGCTGTGGTTTTTTCTGAAGCCGGATTGGGAGGAGTTGAGGATGTTGTGCTCTTCGATGAATATGGCGAGCGAACGGGAGCAGGGAGATGGGTCTGTAGTTTTGAAGTCAGGGGGGTGGGGTGGGGGGGTCCGCCTAGGGTTTCTTGAGGAGGGGGTGATCTCGGCATGTTTCCAGTCGTCAGAGAACGATGCGGTGGCCAGGGAGCGGTTGATGGTGTGGCGGAGCATGGGTGCAATGGTGTCAACAGCTCTGTTGAAAATGTGGTGGGGGCAGGGGTCTGTGGGGGCCCCGGAGTGGATTAGGTTTATCGTCTTCGGTTTGTCTTCGGTGAGGAGGGCTGTCCAGTGGTTGATCGTTGGCTTCATGGTGTCAGGGGTGGTTGGTGAGGGTTCAGTGTGTTGGTTGTCTTTGTCGAAATTGTCGTAGATGCTCTTGATTTTGTGGTGGAAAAAGGTGCTGAGTTTGTCACATAGGTCTTGTGAGGGTGGGATGTCGGTGGATTCACTGGTAGGTTGGGTGAATTCCTTGATGATGTTGAAGAGTTCTTTGCTGTCGTGTTCGTGGGTGGAGATTCTGTCTTTGATCGCTTTTTTCCTCGTTTTTCTGATGAGTTGGTGGTGGACTTTGTCGGCGGCTCTGAAGTTGTTGTGGACTTCTGTGGATTTGGTGTTCCTCCAGTCCTTTTTGTGGCAGTGGCAAGTGCGTCTGGACTCTCGAAGTTCAGTGGTTAACCATCTAGCTTTCTTGGTGTGGGTGTTGTTTTTTTTCTTAAGGGGGGCTAAGGTGTTGGCGCTGTCAGTGATCCATCTCTGCAGGGTTCGGGCTGCGGCGTTGGGGTCGTCGTTTTCCGCAACGGTAGAGGTGGAGTTGCTGAGTGATGAGATTAGCTGGTCATTAGTGATTCTGGTTCAATTTCTTTGTGGGAGCAGGTGCTGGTGTCTGGGGATGGTGGGTGTTCTGAAGGTGAAGTGGACGCATCGATGGTCGGTCCATTGGAGTTCAGTGGTGTGGCTGAAGGTGATGGAATTTCCTGTTGTGAAGAGGGGGTAGAGGGTGTTTCCTGCTGAGTGCGTGGGTTCGGTCACGATCTGGCGGAGTCCAATGTTGTGGAGGTTTTCCAGGAGGGATGCGGTGCTGGGGTCCAGTTGGTTGTCGAGGTGGAAGTTGAGATCTCCCAGTAGGGTGTAGTTGATGGATGCGATGGCCTGCGGGGAGATGATGTCTGTGATGGATTCGGAAAAAGGTCCGTGGGGTTCCGGGGGTCGGCAGATGAGGGTTCCTCGGAGGGTGGTGGTGGGGCTGGCCAGTATCTTGAAGTGAAGGTGTTCCAGCAGGTCTGTGGGCTCGTCGGGAGTGTGCTCAGGCGGAGGGTGGATTTGTGGACGATAGCGATTCCTCCTCCCGTGCGGTTTGGGTGGTCCTTCCTGTAGATCTTGTATCCTTGGCGGATGGCGATAGCGATGTCTGGTCCCGATTAGGTGTTGGGTCCAGGTTTTGGTGAAGAATGCTACGTCCAGGGTGGTGCTGTCGAGGAGGTCCCAGATTTCGGTGGCATGTCTGTGGAGGAATCGGACGTTGAGGAGGATGTATTGCAGGGTCTTCGGTTCGAGTGAGTTCTTGCGGGTGGGTTACGCTGGGTGCGTGGTCTTGGCGGTGCTGCAGGTGTGCTGGTTGCGGTGACAGCTGAAGAGTCCGTGGGAGTCGGCCGGTGACGCTAGCTTGCAGTTGTTGTTGCTGCCAGGGTTGAGGGCGTAGAGCGTCGCTGGGTCGTAGCGTTGGCGGTGCGAAGGTCCAGGGTTCCTGGCGTGGTCGCGGTCGGGTCGTGGACGGGCACAGACGGGCCTGCCTTCGGCGCGGCCGCCATTAAGTAGGGGACGGGGAGGGCTGGACAGCTGGGAGCGGAGAGGGGAGGGGAGCAGGATTGGTCGCGCTGTGGGGGAGGGACCACGGGGGCAGCAGTGGAGGGGAAAAACGGGCGGGAAAGGAAAAATAAGGGGGGGGGAGAAGAAAGGGAGTGAAATAAGGCAGAAAGCAGGAAAATGCAGAAACGATCTGAAAGAGGGTGAAAAACAAGTGAAAAACGGAGCGGACATCGGAGCGAGGCAAAGGAGAACAGACCACCAGTGAGGCTAAGGGAAATATGGACAAAGTGAAACAAGCATTTGCAATGCAATAGGTCTCGCATTAGTAAAGTTTGAGCTATTGGTATTGTAAATTACAGTTTTTTTATTTATGTGTTGGTTTTGAAAATAGCTAAATTAATAGCTTTGTCATTTACAATGCCAATACTTTTAACTTTCGCAAATGTGACACCTATAGCATTCGTAATACAATATGTGTTGTATGTATGTGACCTAAATGTATTGATATTACAAATAACAATTGCTTTTAATAATTTTTTATAATTAATACTTATTGTTATTGTAATGTATAATGGCAAAAGCTTAAACTTTTGTAAATAACTTCTGAAGATTATGTTCAGTGTATTTTATTGTGACGAAAATCCAAGAACAGAAGTGAAATAACATCTTTTTGTGACATTTTTAATAACGCTTGAAAGATTGAGAGAACATATTTGAAGCAGTTGTTGTTGAATGGTTGCACAGATTGATGCTGTGGTGGCGCTGAGTGATGTTGTGGTTGCGATGAGTGATGCTGTGGCGTTCAGTGATGGTGTGGTAGCGCCTAGTCATGTTGTGGTGCCCCTGAGTGATGCTGTGGTTATGCGATAGAGTGTAATTATGTGGCACTGATTGGTATTTGGAGTGTATGTTGCATTGAGTGCAGTGTAATTATGTGGCGTGTAATTATGTGGCACTGAGTGGTTTTGTGTGGAGTGTATGTTGTATTCAGTAGAGTGTAATTGTGTGGCATGTAATTATGTGGCACTGAGTGGTATTGTTTGGAGTGTATGTTGCATTGAGTGCATTGTAATTATGTAGCATATAATTATGTGGCACTGAGTGGAATTGTGTGGAGTGTGTGTTGCATTCAGTAGAGTGTAATTGTGTGGCATGTAATTATGTGGCACTGAGTGGTATTTGGAGTTTATGTTGCATTGAGTGCAGTGTCATTATGTGGCGGGTAATTATGTGGCACTGAGTGGTATTTGGAGTGTATGTTGTGTTGAGCGCAGTGTAATTATGTAGCATATAATTATGTGGCACTGAGTGGTTTTGTGTGGAGTGTATGTTGTATTCGGTAGAGTGTAATTGTGTGGCATGTAATTATGTGGCTCTGAGTGGTTTTTGGAGTGCATGTTGCATTGAGTGCAGCGTAATTATAAGGCGTGTAACTATGTGGCACTGAGTGGTATTTGGAGTGTATGTTGCATTGAGGGCAGTGTAATTATGTAGCATATAATTATGTGGAACTGAGTGGTATTGTCTGGAGTGTATGTTGTATTCAGTAGAGTGTAATTATGTGGTGTGAGAAGTAAGCCTGGCATATGATGTCCACTATTCTAGTGGGCACCTTGCACCATCAAAACGACCCTTATTGATGGTGGTTGTAAAGTCAACCTTATAGACAAGCTATCCTAGTGGTAGCATGGACCAGCAGTCATAGGCTAAGACTTCAGAGAGCATGTGAAGCAAGCTGTTTTACCAATTATAATCCCTTGAATACCAAATGAAAGGTCATCACACCAGGTATGTATCAAATATATATGTATTTATTTCTAACACAACCCCTCTGCACTCTTTATGAGGTCAGAGATCGAAGGACATCACAAGTTACTCAATTAGCATACAATAAGTTGCACAAATACAGTTATGCCCTAGGGGCCTCACAAACCATATACTAAGTAAATGGTATAAGAACCACTTCAGAAATAGTGAGTAGGCCTAGGGCCTAGGGAAACGCTGGGGCTACACTAAGCAACCAAAGGTTAGGAAGTAGGAGACCCACGGGAGACGTGTGCAGTGTCTAAACACAGTCGCGAGTTACCATTGACTTATAATGGAGAACGAAGAAGTTACAAAGTTACTGTGTAAGGACACTTCCGGATGGGCTACGGTAAAAGCCCTTTAGACTAGGACACTTCGAGAGTCAAGACCCATGGGAGCACCGGAGTACTCGTGTTACCTCACCCGGGGAAGCCGGGTGCATAGGTGTCTTTTCGTGTCGGGTTCCGTTGTCGTTCTCTATGGAGATCTGCAAAGAAGTGCTGCAGGCGACCAGAGGAAAAGTGTCCGGGTGGATTCAAGGTTGGATCCATGAAGAGAAGAACCTGAAAGCAGAGGGGACAGAGTCTGGGTCACTAGCCACTGACTAGAAAGGAACCAGGAAGGAACCAGGCTATGTTGCGATGATCTCAGGTGAAGAGGTGAAGCTTGTCTCTGCAGCCACGAGGACTAGGAGGTGTCGACGATGACCAGGAGCTGGATTCGAGCTGTCCCACGAAGGATCTAGTTGACTGCGGTGTCGGTATCCAGACTGGACCCAACAAGCCTTGGCCAACGCAATCCACGCAGGAAGTGAAGATGGGCTTCGGGTCAGACCAGCAAGGTCTGAGGAGCTTCTCATTTGCAGGGAAGCTGGAGCAAGCCTGGAGCCACCAGGAAAGCAGTTTGGTTTCAAAGGTTTGTCTTCAGGGGGCTCACTAGCCAGCGGGCTAGCAGCCGGGAAGACACGTTGAGCTAAAATGCAAGAGCGGCCCCACGCGGCACTCGTGGATTGTGGAGGGCTGAACTTCGGTGCAAAAAATGCGCTCGGTCTGGGGCTTCTCGTACCCCAATGCACAACTGCGAGGGTACCTCGGTAGTCCAGCTGTTAGCAAAATGCAGGATGTCCAGGGTGTCCGGTCCCACGTCTCTCGTGTCCGCCATGGGTCTCAGCTTTGCTGTGGATGTGGGTCAGAGTCAGAGAAGTCTGGAAGTCCAGTTCCTGTGTCGCTGACTCTTCGGGTTCCGGCGGGATCGTCGACAAAGCAGACCGGCAAGTTACTGGTGGTGCCTGTTTGCACAGGGTGGTCACTCCTTGACCACAAGGGAGATGTCTTCAGTCTTCTAGTCAAAATAGAACGCCGAAGGTCCAAGAGTTCTGTATCAGGATAATCTTAAGTCCTGGGGACACAGTTCCTATACTGATTTTAGGGGCTGGATTACCTGCTAGGTCCCTCCTATGGGTGGATCTGGGAAGGGGGTGGTTCCACCCCTTTCCCTTTGTCCAGTTTTGCGCCAGAGCAGGGCTGGAGTGCCCCAGCATCTGGTTTGAACCGGGCTATGCATGGAGAACCTTGTGTGCCCCAGGCAGTGTCTGGAAAAGCATCTTTCCATTCAACCCACCCTGCCCCAATACACTACAGTCTGTCTGGCTAGCAGCCGGGAAGACGCGTTGAGCTAAAATGCAAGATTTCGACAGGAAACCTATTGTTTAGGCCTCCCTTGCTGGAGTTTCACCCAGCAGCAGGAGGTCAGACTCGTGTCTGTGGCAGCAGCATCCATTTTGTGATGCTGGGGCTCTGTTTAACGTTAACCGGGTAAAGCAGTAACCAACATGTCTTTTCCCTCTAGAAGTGTGGAATGCTGGAATGCTGCCCCCTCTGCCAGAATTGGCGGGGGGAGGGTAGTATTCCAAAGTGTTTGACACCTTACACGACATGTTTTGATAAAGCCAAACCAAAGTTAGCATTAACCGCGAGGATTATAATTCACTTAAGAGTATATGGTATGGCTATATCATAGAATAGCTATAAGGAGATGGTTCAGAAAGCTGCAGAGGGGCTCAGCTCATGCTAGGGCACCCTCTCACATAAAACTAAGCACTCTGCCTCCAGGATTGTCGAGGCCTACCATAGGAGTGACTTATAGGTGCATATGTGTCTATATATATATATATATATATATATATATATATGGGTAGATATAGGTAGACTATATCCAAGTAAGGGGTGATTACACCACCTTACCCAAGCTGAGTGATCAGCCTGTGGTGTCAGTTTGGGTGGCCAGCCAGGGGTGGCATAATACATGCTGCAGCCCCTGGTAGGCCTTGGATGCACCCATGCCCTTGGTACCTATGGTATACTATACAGGGGCTCACAAAGGTGACCCAATACCCAATCAGGTATGTACCTAAAATACATGGTATTAATTTAAAGAGAACAGCTGGTCTGTGGGTCTGATTAGCAGGCCCACAGCCACACTAAAGTCGAAAAACCAGAAAATCACAGCAAAAAGTGGGGGTGACCATAGGACGCAGACCCTACTCTCCTACATGTGGCGTGTAATTATGTGGCACTGAGTGGTATTGTTTGGAGTGTATGTTGCATTGAGTGCAATGTAATTATGTGGCACTGAGTGGTATTTGGAGTGTATGTTGCATTGAGTGCAGTGTAATTATATGGTGTGTAATTATGTGGCACTGAGTGGTATTTGGAGTGTATGTTGCATTGAGTGCAGTGTAATTATGTGGCACTGAGTGGTATTAGGAGTATATGTTGCATTGAGTGCAGTGTAATTATGTGGCGTGCAATTATGTGGCACTGAGTGGTATTTGGAGGGTATGTTGTTGAGCGCAGTGTAAATATGTAGCATATAATTATGTGGAACTGAGTGGTATTGTCTGGAGTGTATGTTGTATTCAGTAGAGTGTAATTATGTGGCGTGTAATTATGTGGCACTAAGTGGTATTTGGAGTGTATGTTGCATTGAGTGCAGTGTAATTATGTGGCGTTTAACTATGTGGCACTGAGTGGTACTTGGAGTGTATGTTGCATGGAGTGCAGTGTAATTATGTGGCCTGCAATTATGTGGCACTGAGTGGTATTTGGAGTGTATGTTGCATTGAGTGCAGTGTAATTATGTGGAGTGTAATTATGTGGCAATGAGTGGTATTTGGAGTATATGTTGCATTGAGTGAAGTGTAATTGTGTGGCGTGTAATTATGTGGCACTGAGTGGTATTGTTTGGAGTGTATGTTGCATTGTTATTATGCAGCATACAATTATGTGGCACTGAGTGGTAGTGGGTGCAGTGTGTGTGGACTAAAGTAGTGTCACGCATACACACATTCAAATACACATACACTGGTGAAGGCTCTCAGACACACAGAAACAATATGTGCATGCTCTCAGACATACACATCAGGTGAAACTTCCCCGAGGCAGTCCTTGACATGCCCTTGTGTGTGAGGTTTTGTTGGTGTTTGGTTGCACCTAGTTTGTGATGTAGTTGTAGGATAACAGTGTACAGAATAGGGGCGTTGGGTTAGAATGAAGTAGCTGGACAAAATGGACGGGGTGAAAGTGAAGAGAGAGCAAAGAAGGGAGAATGGATTGAGATGCAGATAGAGAACATAATAAGGAGGGGGAAAAGAAGGAGAAAAGTAATCTGAATAAGTAGAGGGGAAGAATAAGAAAAAGACATAGGATCGGTGGAGGAGATTCAATAGAAAACCCGGGAGAACAAAGAGGGCAGAATTAGGGGAGAAGGCAACAATGAAACAGAAGAGAACAGGAAGCGTAACCGAATGGGAGGAGAAATAAGGTTACTAAAACTCCAATTATTCCCATTGCAATTTACAAGATATGTTTCTATCTATCTTTTTTTTTTTAGAATAATAAATAAGACTGCAGTTCACTTGGAAATCTTGTTGAGCAGCTGGAAAGCGACAAAAAAATGGTAGGAAACGAGTAGTGGGGAAGATGTGTTGTGGCTGCCTGCTGTCCATATGGCGTCGCTGGTCTTTCCTGTGAAGCTTTGTGACGACTTGTTGATTTATGTTAGTAGGAGCACCCAAGCGGATTCCTTTGAAGTGTTTGAAGTCTGATGCTGGCTGCAAGCAAACCAAATGGTGTGCGATGTGCACAAGCCCACACACATGCACTGTAGGCAATCCGCCTTTGGGAGCATTTCTGAGACCCCTACTTAATATCTCGGCCAAAGCATTGCTAAAGCAATGCCTTAGACGAGACCTAAAAATTAGAAAAGGTAGGAAAAGTGAAAAAACAGAAAAAGACAGAGGGAGAAAAAAAAACGAGTGAAAAAAAGGAGAGGAGAGCGGAGCGAGGCAGAGGAGAACAGGGGTCCACTGGACCACCAGGGATGAGGAGCAGGTGATCCACGAGCGTGCAAGTGCAGGGGCAGGCTTCACTTAATGGTGGAGCTGCGAGGGAGGGGGAGCAATTTCACTGACAATGACATCATCCACAGAACCACTATCACGCCCACTCATACCCCCAAACAACCTCTCCTACACCCACAAACACACCTACACAATCAGTCACATATCCATTCACAGACCCTAGTAAATGCTCGCACAGCTACTCACTCATCCATTCAGTCACTCACACAGACACTCACTCACACATCCACTCACTCACAAGGCCACTTGCACAGCTATATATATATATATATATATATATATCTTTATACTGAAAAAAACATAGGTTTTAGGGGTGTTATAGTTAGTTGGATATTTCACTCGTACCAAACCATTGAAATTCCCACGTTATAGTTAGTTGTACTAACTATGACTCGCGCGCCCGCAATCCACTGCTGAGGATGTCACATATTACATCATTCATGACATGGTCAGTGACATCACTGATGATATCTCAAATGACATCACTGATGACATAATCCAGTGAATGTGGTGTGGGTTCGATATTTAAATAAGTATATATATATATATATATATATATATATATATATATATATATATATATATATATATATATAAATCTGCCTTGAAGACTGAGTGCATGTATAAGTGTCTGAATGGAGGATTTAGTAGCAATGTGATTGACTGTCTAAGTGACGAATTTAAAGTGTCTCACTAAATATATGGGATAGTGATTAAACTTTGTGAATACCTGTATCACTCTATCTCTTGTTGTGTAAACTACTACATAAGTTCGTTACTAGCTATGTGAAAGTCTATATTAGTTATTAATTAGTTAAGTGAGTATTTGTATGGGATAGTGAATGAATGTGTGTGTTGTTGGGTGGGAGGTGTGTGACTGTCCAAAGATGTGTAAATAGTTGATTTAGTAGGTATATAAGGTTAAGACTGTATGTGGAAACAGTTGACCCGGTCACTCCACTATTGCACAGCCCCCGTGTGCCCGGATTCTGCTGCCGCTGCCTGCGTGGCCCTCATACTGCCGCCTCTCCTTAGGGTCCCTGCTCTCTAGGCTTGTTCAGGCTTGCCCTCGCTCTCCAGGCTTGCCCTCGCTCTCCCCCGCTCCGCTTTCCGGCTCTTTCCAACCCCCCTCTGCTCCCCGCCGCTGCTCTCCTGCGGCCCCGCCCCCTTCTCCTGTCTCTCGCTCCCCATTCGCCGCCCCGCTCCCGCCTCCCAGCAGCTCCTCCCTCCCACTTGGCCATAAATGTCGGGGACCGCGCGGCAGTGAGCTGTGACCCTTGACCCGGTCACTCCACTACTGCACGGCCCTCGTGTGCCCGGATTCTGCTGCCGCTGCCTGCTTGGCCCTCTTGCTGCCGCCTCTCCTTAAGGCCCCGGCTCTCCAGGCTTGCCCTCGCTCTCCAGGCTTGCCCTCGCTCTCCTCCGCTCCGCTTTCCCGCTCTTTCCAACGCCCTGCTGCTCCACGCTGCTGCTCTCCTGTGGCCCCGCCTCCTTCTCCTGTCTCCTGCTCCCCATTCGCTGCCCCGCTCCCGCCTCCCAGCTGCTCCTACCTCCCACTTCGCCATAAATGGCGGGGACCGCGAGTACGCTCAGCGGCCACGCGCAGCGGGCGCGCCGATTGCGCGCCAAAGGGAAGCCCGTCTACGCCCGTCCGCGTCTGGACTGTGCCCAGCGCCAGAACCCCTGTACCCCGCAAGAGCCAGCCAACCCGACTGAGCTACGACGCCGCCACCCTCCACGCACTCAACACCTGCCGACATCCAGCCTGCTAACAAGCCACCCCGAAACGCACCCACGGAGCCTTCACCTGCCACGCCTGCTCTTCACCTGCACCCGGTCCTGCACCGCGCCAGCCAAAACAGCCACCAACAACAACCACCTCAAGTGCATCCTGCTCAACACCCGCTCCATCCACAGGCACGCCGTCGAACTATGGGACCTCCTGGACAAAACGGCACCAGTCGTCGCCTTCTTCACGGAAACCTGGATGAACGCCTCCTCAGCCCCCGACATCGCCATTGCCATCCCGGACGGCTACAAGATCATCCGGAGGGACCGCGTCAACCAGACCGGAGGAGGCATCGCCATCGCCCACAGAAACACTATCCGCATCACGACCAACACTGACGACACCCTCGCCACTGCAGAGCACCTGCACTTCCAGATTCACACCGACCCCAAGACCACCCTCAGAGGAACCCTCATCTACAGACCCCCGGGACAAAGCTCACACTTCAGCGAGGCCATCGCAGACTTCATCAGCCCACTCGCCCTCGCCTCCCCCGACTACATCCTCCTAGGAGACCTCAATTTCCGCCTGGAGAATGACCAGGACAACAACACCACCGCCCTACTAGACAACCTCGCCAACCTCGGATTCAAGCAACTGGTCAACACCCCCACCCATTACGCCGGCCACACGCTCAACCCTGTCTTCTCCTCCAGCAACCACATCTCCTTCAGCCACACCACCGAGCTCCACTGGACCGACCACAGCTGCGTACACTTCAACTTCAGGAAAACAACGACCCACCAACGCCCTCAACAAACCCCCCGAAGATGCTGGAGCAAGATCACCACCGACCAACTCACCACCTCCGTGCGCCTAAACCCTCCCACCAACACCACGGACCCCAACGAAGGAGCCCGCAACCTCACACAGTGGATCACCGACTGCGCCGACACCCTTGTGCCACTGAAAAACCCTCCCAGCAACCTCAACAGCAAGAAAGCTGCGTGGTTCACCAACAATCTCAAAGACTCCAAGAAATCCTGCCGTGACCTCGAGAAAGCCTGGGGCCACAACCAGTCAACGGACAACATGACAGCCCTCAAGAACGCCACCCGCAAACACCACCAGCTGATCCGCACCACCAAAAGGTCATCCTTCAGAGAACGACTGGACAACAACACCCACAACAGCAAGGAACTCTTCAACATCGTGAAAGAGCTCTCCAACCCCAACACCAGCAACAACAACATCACGCCTTCTCAAGACCTCTGCAACTCTCTGGCCACCTTTTTTCACCGTAAGATCGTCGACATACACAACAGCCTCTGCGCTAAGAACACGTACCCCAGCACCGAACCTACACCCCCCACCACCACCATGTGCGCCTGGACTCAGGTCAGCACGGAAGATACCACCCACACAATGAACGCCATCCACTCGGGCTCCCCAGCCGATCCCTGCCCACACCACATCTTCAACAAAGCCGACTCCATCATCGCACCCAAACTTCGGGACATCATCAACAACTCCTTCATATCCGCCACCTTCCCGGAGAGCTGGAAGCACGCAGAGATCAGCACCCTACTGAAGAAACCCACTGCAGACCCCTCAGACCTCAAGAACTTCCGCCCCATCTCGCTCCTCCGCTTCCCTGCAAAAGTCATCGAGAAAACCGTCAACAAACAGCTGACAGCCTTCCTGGAGACGAACGGCTCCCTCGACCCATCGCAGTCCGGATTCCGAGCGAACCACAGCACCGAGACCGCCCTCATCGCGGACACTGACGACATCCGGACCCTGCTGGAGAACAGAGAAACCGCCGCCCTCATCCTGCTCGACCTTTCGGCTGCGTTCGACACGGTCTGCCACCGCACCCTGACAACCCGCCTCCGCCACGCCGGGATCCAAGGAAAGGCCCTGGAATGGATCACCTCCTTCCTCTCCGACAGAACCCAAAGAGTCCGTCTTCCGCCCTTCCTTGCAGAAGCCACCAAGATCATCTGCAGCGTACCTCAAGGCTCCTCGCTCAGCCCCACCCTCTTCAACGTCTACATGAGCCCCCTCGCAGCCATCGCACGCAAGCACAACCTCAACACCATCTCCTACGCCGACGATACCCAACTGATCCTCTCCCTCACCAACGACCCCACCTCCGCCAGAGCCAGCTTCCAGGACGGAATGAAAGACATTGCAGACTGGATAAAGCTCAGCCGCCTGAAACTGAACTCAGACAAGACAGAAGTCCTCATCCTCGGCCCATCCATCTCCGCCTGGGACGATTCCTGGTGGCCCCCTACTCTGGGCCCCCCACCCAAGCCCACGGACCACGCACGCAACCTGGGCTTCATCCTTGACTCCTCCCTCACGATGGCCAAGCAAGTTAACGCCGTTACCTCCTCCTGCTTCAACACACTCCCATGCTCCGTAAGATCTTCCGCTGGATCCCCACTGGAACCAGGAAAACGATCACCCAGGCCCTCGTCACCAGCCGTCTGGACTACGGGAACGCCCTCTACGCTGGGACCATCGCCAAACTACAGAAAAGACTCCAGCACATCCAAAACGCCTCAGCACGACTCGTCTTGGACATCCCCCGACACAGCCACATCTCCAACCACCTGAGGGACCTGCACTGGCTCCCCGTCAACAAAAGGATCACGTTCAGACTCCTCACCCACGCACACAAGGCTCTCCACGACTTGGGCCCGAATACCTCAACAACCGCCTCACGTTCTACACGCCAACCCGCAAGCTCTGCTCCTCCAGCCTCTCCACCGTCCCACGGATCCGCAAAACCACCACCTGAGGAAGATCCTTCACCTACCTGGCGGCCAAGACCTGGAACATCCTCCCCACCCTCCTACGACTCACCCAGGACCATCTCTCCTTCAGGAAGCAACTCAAGACCTGGCTTTTCGAGCAGTAGCAGCCCCCCCCAGCGCCTTGAGACCCTAGCGGGTGAGTAGCGCGCTCTACAAATACTCTTGATTGATTGATTGTTTGGGTGAGTGAAACTCTTTATGGGTGTGGTGATGAGTAAATATATTTCTTAATGATACATGTCCAAGAAACTAGAAACATAAAAAGCAATGTATGTGACAGTTGTTGTATATAAATAACTATACATAAGACTCAGTGATTGTATGAGTGACGTATGGATAACTGTATACTTGTAATAGTGATTTTATAACATAATAATATTTTATAAGGAGTAGTTTCTGTCCTGTAACTCCAGTTCTGTAGTAGGGGTATCTCTGTTATAGTCATAATCTAGTGAATAGTCCCGCCCATGTGCGTGGACCCCGGCAATCAAAAATAATCTCTTAAGTTGTCAAAATAATCCAGAAACTGCAAAGACACTTAAGAGAGAATTTAAAGACAAATAATGCAGCCTATATCCACAGGCTACACTGTCCAGTACTTCAACTAGAAATTCCACCAAAAAAACACCACACACAGCACAGCCTGCTAGTTTCTACCATAGAGAAACCTGCCTCCCCCAGTCAAAGACACAGGAATGATAGAGAGGAAGGTAGGGAAAGACAAGCCCCATAGGCTGCCATTATGTGGCTTAAATAGGATACTGTGCCTTTAAGAGAACTTTCCAGAACTTCTCCCAGTATCCCAGAATGCATAGCAGGTCCCTCTACTTTCAGTTCTTTTTGAAGGCGAAGCACGCCAGACCTGTCGCATTCTTTACATGATGAAAAATCTCCACCGGGGAGGAGGGCGGGCGCTTATGACTATAACAGAGATACCCCTACTACAGAACTGGAGTTACAGGACAGAAACTACTCCTTCTGTAGTAGGGGATCTCTGTGTATAGTCATAATCTAGTGAATAGAATGGCAAGCCCATCCCCACACCAAAGCGGCGGTGGAGAATAAATACATAACGCCACTACTGTGCGAACAAATTCCGCAGCGAAGCCTGGCCAACCTGAGCGTCTGCCCTGGCGTCAGTGTCCAGGCAGTAATGCTTAGCAAAGGTATGAACCGACTTCCAAGTGGCTGCCTTGCAGATTTCAGAAATCGGCACGTTACGGAGCAGAGCCGTCGTGGCAGCTTTGCCCCTGGTGGAATGAGCCTTAGGCTTACCTCCTAAGGTCTTATTAGCCTTTTGATAACACAATTGTATGCAGGACACAATCCACCTAGAGATGGACTGCTTCGAGGTCGCAAGACCCGTCCTGACCGACCCATAATTGATGAACAACTGGTCAGACCTACGAATATCCTTGGTTTTATCCAGATAAAATTTCAACACCCTCCTAACATCCAGGGAATGGAGAGACCTCTCCGCTGGGGATGAAGGGTTCTGAAAAAACGTAGGCAAAGTTATAGTCTGGTTGACATGAAAATCAGAAATAACCTTGGGAAGAAATTTAGGGTGAGTACGCATAACAACCTTAGCAGCATGAAATACAGTATAAGGTTCATTACAACACAACGCCTGAATTTCACTCACCCTGCGGGCCGATGTAATGGCCACGAGGAACGCCGCCTTCCAGGACAGGTGCTGCAACGAAGCCTTATGAATAGGTTCAAAAGGCTCCTTCATCAATCTGGACAGCACCACATTCAACTCCCATGAAGGCGAGGGAAGCCTGACAGGAGGGAATACTTTCTTCAAACCTTCCAGAAAACCTTTGATCACAGGGATCCGGAAAAAGGAAGTCTGTGAAGGGCATTTCCTGTAGGCAGTCAATGCAGCAAGATGTACCTTAATGGAATGGACATTAAGGCCAGACTGCGCCAAATGTAAAAGGTAAGGAAGGATGACGTCTTCCTTGCAGGTCGTAGGATCATGGTTCTTAGACTGGCACCAGATACAAAACCGCTTCCACTTGTAAGCATATGAAGTCCGAGTGGAAGGTCTCTTAGACTCCTTCAGTATGTCCATGCAATCATCGGGCAGATTCAGATGGCCATATTGCACTATCTCAGGAGCCATGCCGCCAAACTCAAAGACGAGAGGTTGGGGTGTAACATCCGACCACCGAACTTCGTGAGAAGGTCCGGCCTGCACGGCAACCGAATGTGAGGAAGGAGAGACCGGTGAAGTAGGTCCGTGTACCACCACTGCCTGGGCCACTCCGGGGCGATGAGTATCATCCGAGCCCTGGACCGGGCCAGCTTGATGAGCACCGCCGGTATCAGGGGAATGGGAGGAAAGGCGTACAGAAAGCTGTTCGTCCAGTTGATCCATAACGCATTCCCCAGAGTCCCTTGTTGGAAGTATCTGGAGGCGAAGTCTCTGCACTTGCTGTTTTCGGCGGTGGCGAACAAATCTACGTCTGGAGTTCCCCACCTTGCGAAGACTTCTCCTAGTACTTAGTCGTTTATGACCCATTCGTGGTTTTCCTGGAGCAGTCTGCTCAGTGCGTCTGCCTGAACATTCTGCACACCTGGTAGATGGGTGGCCGTTATCGTCAGTCCTCTGGCTAGGAGCCAGTGCCAGATCGTCTGCGCCTCCTGTGACAGAGTGCGCGATCTCGAGCCCCCCTGTTTGTTGAGGTAATACATCGTGGTGGTATTGTCCGTCTGTACAAGCAGAGAGTTGGTCTGGAAGGACGGAAGAAAGGCCTTCAGCGCCAAGTGAACAGCCCTGAGTTCCAGGAAATTGATGTGATACGTGGCCTCCATCGGTGACCACGTGCCTTGAATCTGTAGAGTCCCGGAGTGCGCTCCCCATCCCAGAAGAGACGCATCCGTCACGACAGTCTGCGTGGGAATGTCCTTGTGAAAGGGAACCCCTCTGAGGAGATTCTCCGCCGAACACCACCACTTCAGAGACTGAAGAGCATGCAGTGACAGGCGAATCTTGTCGTCCCAAGATCCTTTCCTCTGATCCCACTGGTCCTCCAAGCACTCCTGCAGCGGTCTCATGTGCAGCCGTGCGTGTGGCGTCAGGAAGATACAAGAGGCCATCGATCCCAGTAGAGAAGACACCGTCCTCACTGTTGTAGATGGAGTCGTCATAAGAGCCTGAGCCTTCCGAAGGAGTGATAATCGTCGCTCTTCCGAAGGAGACACGCTTGCTGACAGCGTATTGATGGAGGCTCCCAAATACTGTATGCATTGGACCGGAGTCGGGACAGACTTGGCCATGTTGATGTGCAGCCCCAGCTTGTTCAAGAGAACGCACGTCTTCTGGAAGTGTGTGTCCAAGTACGGGTAGACGAACACCTTGTGCTTCCTCAGGTGCGCTGCTACCACCGCCATGCACTTCGAGAACGTTCTCGGCGCAGACTTCAGTCCGAATGGGAGTACTGTGTATTGATAGTGATTGGTGCCGACTTGGAACCGCAGGAACTTCCTGTGTTTGTGTGCAATGGGCACATGGAAGTAAGCATCCTGTAGGTCTATAGCGCATAGCCAGTCTCCCTGTTGCAACTGAGGGTAAATCTGATGCAACGACAGCATGCGAAACTTTTCTCTGCGAATCCACTTGTTTGCCTGTCGCAAATCCAGAATGGGCCTGAACTCGTTCTTGTCCTTCTTGCGAACCAGAAAGAACCGGGAGTACAGACCTCTTCCTCTCTGAGACCGAGGTACGTCTTCTATCGCCCTTTTCCTCAACAGGATATCCGCTTCCGCCTGAAGCTCGCGCAGCTGAAACTGCGAGCTGACCGGGGGAATAGCTGGAGGAGGGCTGGTGAACCGAAGACTGTATCCATTGCAAACAATATTCAGCACCCACTTGTCCTAAGTAATTTTTCTCCACTCTGCCAGAAAAAATTGAATGCTTCCCCCTACCGGAGTGGGTAACAGATCCGGGGGAAGTAGGTTCCTAGGGCCTAGACCCCGCCTGGCCCTTGGGCGCTGGGGCCGACTGCTGGCCTCCCCTGCCCTTCTGGCGCTTCTGGAACGGCTTACGGAACTGGTGTTGCTGTTGCGATTGCCACGAAGCCTGTCCCCGTCCTCGGCCTTGTCCGCCGAACCGCCGTTGGAATGGGCGGTACTGCTTCTTGGTCTCTTTAGGCTTCTCCAGGCCTACAGCCGTCAGCGTCTCGGCCTCCGCCTTCATGCGGGCCATCTCATCGTCCGCATGCTTCCCGAAGAGGGTCTCACCGGAGAACGGTAGATTGGCTACCCTCTGCTGAGCATCCGGCTTCAGGGACGTAAGCCGGAGCCATGCGTGGCGCCGTTGGTTGACTCCGTGGAAAAATCCGTGAGCAGCCAACAGGGAAGAGTCCGCTGCCGCACTGATAATCTGGTTGGCCACCAGCATCCCCTCACTCAGTACTTCCATGAAGTCTTCCCGCTGCTCCCGAGGTAAATGCTCCGCAAAGCGCTCGAGGGAGTCCCAGAGGGCGCGGTCGTATCGGCCCAACAGTGCCGTGGCACTCGCCGCTTTCATGGAGGTAGCGGAAGTGCCGCAGACTTTCCTCCCCGCCGAATCCATCCACCTTGACTCCTTATCCGGGGGAACCGTGGAGGACGGAGTGGTGGCATGCTGCTTGCGGGCCGCCGTCACAATGACCGAGTCAGGAGGAGGTTCCGTTCTTAAAAAGGCCGGATCCGAATCGGGGGCCCGGTATTTCTTCAGTAATCTTGATGGGGCCGCCTTCGTCACCGCAGGGGTGAGAAACAGGGCCATCGCCGGTTCTTCCAGGCCCGGCACCAAAGGCAGGAGAGGACGAGACAGATGTTTCTGATGTAAAGTCTCAAAAATGACTGATGTTTTCGGAGTGGGCACCGTCAGGGATATGCCCAACTTCGCCTCGCCCCGTAAAAGGACGTCATGGAACGCCACCAGGTCATCTATCGGGGACACTCTCGTGTCCGGTGACCCCGATAGGGTGGGAGAATAGTCCCTGGTCCCAGAGGACCTCGTTTGTGAGCGAGACTCGCGCCTCCTACGGCGGTGTCCCGACCTCGTGGATGATCTGCGTCGCGATCTCTCCTTCCTCCCAGAGCGAGAGCGAGATCTGCCTGCACGTGGCCGCTCCTTCGATTTTCGTGGAGGGGTCTTCCTCGGTTCCTCACGGGGTTTCGTCGGTTCTTCACGGGGTTTCGGTTTTGGGGTCCCCTTAGGAGGAACAGGTAGGGACGGCAGGGAAGTGGACCTCGGGGGAGGAACCTTCGGCTGCGGGGTGGGCCCATGCGGAGGGACCGGAGGCGGAGGAGGGTCTCCTGAAGGCAGTGGCGGTTTGGATGGAGGATCCTCCTTAGGAACAGGAGGAGGAGTCGGAGTCCTGGGCCGAGATGGGCCGAGATGGTGTGTACACCTCTGAGTACACCGAGCCCGGTGACCCTTTCGGCGAAGGGTGCGGAGAGCCAGTCCCATCAGCAGGTGACCGCTTCCTCTTGCGTCCTCCACTCGAAGCAGCGTGACTCCAGGGACTAGAATCCCTCTTGCGCCGTTTTGGAGAGGCTGACCGACTCCTAGACGCTGACCGCTGTCTGCTGGACGCAGAACGACGCTTCTCCGGCGTCGAACGACGCTTCCTCGACTCCGCCGTCGATCGCCGTCTCCTCGGCGTCGACCCTCTTTTCCTCGGCGTCGACCGTCGACTCCTCGACGTCGATCTCCTCTTCCGTGACGTCGCACGCCGCCTTCTCGACGTCGAGCGTTCCATCTTCGACGACGAACGTCGCCGTCGTCTTGATGCTCTCGACGTCGGTCGACCGGTGCCTTGACGTCGATCGACGGTGTCGCCTCGACGTCGATCGACGGTGTCGCCTCGACGGCGATCGACGGTGTCGCCTCGACGGCGAGCGTCGGTGCCGCTTCGACGGCGAGCGCCGATGCCTGTCACTTTGCCTTCGGCGTTGGTAGGAAGACCTCGACGTCGACGAAGACGATGACGTCGACGGCAGCTTCAACGGCGGCTTCTCCTTCGACGTCGAGCCGTCACGCCGTCTC
Source organism: Lissotriton vulgaris (assembly GCF_964263255.1). NCBI lineage: Eukaryota > Metazoa > Chordata > Amphibia > Caudata > Salamandridae > Lissotriton > Lissotriton vulgaris. The sequence continues at coordinate 117,746,241 of NC_141699.1, forward strand.
GCCCCGGAGCCCCGGGGAGAAGGGGAGCACACCGCCGTCATCCCTCTCGACGTCGTCGTCGATGCAATCGACGTCGACGGAGACCGGGACCGTTTGCTGGACTTCCTGCCCCTGGGGAGCCCCCCCAGGGGCCTCAGCAGAGGCAGAGGGAACCTTCCCAGCCTGCCCAGACCCACCTGCAGCCTGCAGACGCCTCTCCTCCAGGCCAGCCAGCCTGATCTTCAATCTGTCCCTCAGAGTCCGAGCAGAAAGCTGCTGGCAGATGACACAATCCTCAGGGACATGATCTTCTGGGAGGCACACGATGCAGACATCATGGGGGTCAGTCTTGGCCTTCTTCCTCTCACATACTGGGCACTTAACAAAAAGGCCAGGCATTCTAGAGCCCTAAAACGCCTAAAACAGCACAAAACAGGAGAAGAGAACACCAAGAAGTAAACTGCAACACTTTTAGAATTCAAAAGTGCCAAAACAATTCCGATAAACCCTTGAAAAAGGGAGAGCTCAATGCTAGGGTCCTGTAAGCAGGAGCCGGAAAAAAGAACTGAAAGTAGAGGGACCTGCTATGCATTCTGGGATACTGGGAGAAGTTCTGGAAAGTTCTCTTAAAGGCACAGTATCCTATTTAAGCCACATAATGGCAGCCTATGGGGCTTGTCTGTCCCTACCTTCCTCTCTATCATTCCTGTGTCTTTGACTGGGGGAGGCAGGTTTCTCTATGGTAGAAACTAGCAGGCTGTGCTGTGTGTGGTGTTTTTTGGGTGGAATTTCTAGTTGAAGTACTGGACAGTGTAGCCTGTGGATATAGGCTGCATTATTTGTCTTTAAATTCTCTCTTAAGTGTCTTTGCAGTTTCTGCATTATTTTGACAACTTAAGAGATTATTTTTGATTGCCGGGGTCCACGCACATGGGCGGGACTATTCACTAGATTATGACTATACACAGAGATCCCCTACTACAGAAGTATGAGTTACTATCTATATCAATACATAACGTGGTGTTTGTGTAAGTGTGTTGCTTATTAAATATAAGTATGATCAAATGTTTGCATAAGTGAGTAGAATGACTGCATAAGTGAATAGGATGTATGCTGGTGTGTAATGTTGATGTAGGTGTATAAGTATATTTAATAGTGTTCTATTGATCTTTGTTAGCATGTATGAGTGAATCTGTAGGTAAGTGTGTAGATGTAGGAATCAATGAGTGGGTTTTTAGAAACCTTTATTGGTGTGTCAATGGTTTCAAATATGGTACTCCATATTTTATAATGAGTGTTGAAACGTTATACTAGTGTATGATAAGATGTATCAGATTGTCACGTGGATGATGTCAACAGTGATGTCATTTGAGATGTCATCAGTGATGTCACTGACCATGTCATGAATGATGCAATATGTGACATCATCAGCAGTGGATTGCAGGCGCGCGAGTTATAGTTAATACAACTAACTATAACAGGGGAATTTCAATGGTTTTGTACGAGTGAAATGTCCAACTAACTATAACACCCCTAAAACCTATGTTTTTTTCAGTGAATTTCCAAGGTTTTTTAAATTCTAATTCCTAACTATAGCATGTCTGAAACCTATGTTTTTTTCTGAGAATTTCAAAGGTTTTTTAAATGCTAATTCCTAACTATAACATGTCTGAAACCTATGTTTTTTTCAGTGAATTTCAAAGGTTTGTAAATGAGAATTTCTTAATGTATTAATTCTTATATTTATTTTTTAAAACTGATTTACTACTTTTTTAAACTTTATTTGTAGATATTTTATTTTTTAAATTACATTATACATTTCATTACAAAATATACTTTCTCAGAATGAATTACTTTAGTTTAAATACTTTGCAAATAGGCAATAGACTTTTAAGTACAGTAGTTACAGTTGTTGTAATGCGTAACACAATTTCAGACACAATGCAATATTGAGCTCAATGTGAATTTCTAGTTAAATGCAATTAGTTACTTTTTGGATTACTTTTCTAACCACAAGACTAGATCCTAGATTCAGTCTTGGGATATCTCCTGTAAACAGTTGAGTAAAAACGTTTTGGTTACAGCAGTGATTTTTAAGGAATATTATTGTATTTTAAAAGTTGACACTTAGAAACTTTTTCACATAGAATCACCAATGGTATCCTATGGGAGGAAATTCAGGTAAGTAGTGTTAACGTTACTTTTTCTAACTCAGTGGTGGATCCTGGATCCAGCACGGGTGCATCTCCTGTAAACAGTCGAAAGAATGTGTTTAAGTCATACAGGCAATTTTTAAGGAATATTTTTAGTTTGTGAAAATAGACAGAAACTTTTCTGGTGAAAACCACACAATGGATTCCTATGGAAGGAAATCCAAGTTACTGGTAATTACGCTAAGAATTACTTTTCAGGGTCAGTGCTGGGCTAAAAGATGCAGCACTGGACTCTCTCCTGATAACAGGCGACTAAATCGGAATTCGTAGTTCGGATGATTTTAGAGGAATATTTGTACGTTTCAAAAATCGACACTTAGAAACTTTTCTGATGAAAACCACACAATGGATTCCTATGGAAGGAAATACAAGTTACTGGTAAGTACGCTTAGAATTGCTTTTCAGGGTCAGTGCTGGGCTAAAAGATGCAGCACTGAGTTCTCTCCTGAAAACAGGTGAGTAAATCGGAATTCGTAGTTCGACCAACTTTAGAGGAATATTTGTACAATGGTTAAGGAAGCGGGCGGGGCGTGCAGTGATATGTGTGCAAACACGCCCTGTGGCGCGTTTTAAGTTGGGTAATTATTTCCTCTTCAATGCTGCGGTCCCCTAGGAGTCAACTAGCCAACTAGGTACCTTCAGTATGCACCAGCGAGCTGCGTTGCAGAGAGGTATTAAGAGGCGACGCACCTTTTTACAACACTCTGCAACACAGCTCTGTGGTGCAATTGTCTTTTTGTTATGGTTATAAAGTATGAAGAATTGTGAAAAAATACATATCCCATAATGCCACTTAAAGGCACATATGGGAAAGTATAAATGTAGAAAGTAATGAAGGACTTACAGACTGTGAAAAAAGCCTAGAGTGGCTGAAACGCGTTGGTGGGGTGGGAAACGCTGAATAAAGAAGCTTGATAACCATCCAGGAGTGCCGCATTCATTGTGTTAAAATTAATTTGGGCCAGGGTCCGGCCCTGTTGCAGGCACCCGCTGTTGAGCGTTCCTTAAACAAAGGATCACTTTGGTGGAATATACATATATTTTGGGGTATCCCACCAGAGTATTATATATATATATATATATATATATATATATATATATATATATATATATATATATATATATATATATACTAGCAGCCCGTCCCGACGTTGTCCGGGATGAAATGTAATGTGTGCAATGCTAGTAATAGTAAATCACAATTTATTGTAATATTTCACGGTATACAAAATTTTTGGTTTCATTTGAATGTGGATGGAGAATAAATTGAGTTAGCACATTGCCGGCCCTAGCGAGTGCGACATATAACTGTCCATGAGTGAAGCACTCTTCTCGTAAGTCTAAATTTTATGCGTGGTTTAACATTAATCTTGCACGTTTGTAACGTTTGTTGAATGTGTTTGTCCTCTTCTGCCTGCACTGTTTGTAAGAGCATTTTCGAGATAAGTGCCTCCTTAGCTGTACAGTATTTGAAGAGCGTTCGGGATCGGTGCGTCTTCAGCGGTAACCTTTGCAGCCTGTGGGTGTTGTGGAGTGGCTTGCTTATGGAATCCCCAAGATCGTTCTCTTAGACGTGAATCTGTGTATGCTGCCAGTGCCCTGCGTGACAGCGTGCTTGCGAGGGCTTGGCGTGTGTGATTGACGCTAGTATTGTGACCGCTTTTATGCCCTGCATGAGCCCCTGAATAATTTTAAATCGTGAAGTCTCTTATTTTGGCTGTTTTTTTATTTAGCCAGGCCCCTCTGACAACGCAGACGCCCACACGTAATGGAGCGTGAATGGCGCGCCCAGTGAATGGTGCGCTTGTGAAAGCCACGCTTGCGAGGTCTTGGCGTGTGTAATTGACGCTAGTATTGTGACAGCTTTTATGCCCCGCCTGAGTCCCGGAATAATTTCAAATAGTGCACTCTCTTATTTTGGCTGGTACGCTGCCTCGCTTCATCCTCAGCTAGCAGTAATGGCGCGCGAATGTCGAAAGTCGCGCCCATTTTTTTTTTATTTAGCCAGGCCCCTTTGACAACGCTGACGCCCACAAGTAATGGAGCGTGAATGGCGCGCCCAGTGAATGGTGCACTTGTGAAAGCCGCGCCCATTTGTTTTTGTTGTTTTTTAGCCAGGCCCAACGCTGACGCCCACAAAGGACTAAATGTGAAGTCTTCTTTGACACGCCCATCGCTGACAGCACAGCGCCAACGCCCACAAGGGACTACTTTACCCCTAAGCTTCTTTCACCTTTGTGATGTATATGGTGGGCAGCTGTATAGACTATGTCCATCTGCTGCAACTCCCCTTTACAATGCTGTATTGGGTGTAGTGATTGGTGCTGTACTTCTTGAGCTTACCTGCCTCAAAGGTTTCAGCTCTCTCTTTATAATAGTAGTATGGATATTGGAATGAATATATATTATATATATATATCTCCGGTGGGATACCCCAAAATGCTCTTAAAAAGCTGGCACAAGGGGGAGGAGCCTAGCCCGCAACCATGATGGCCGCCTAACTCCTCGGCTTCGCCGACCTTCTCGCTTTTCTCACGTATTCCGCCTTATCCTGCCAGTAATCCTGTGTTTGAGCTGAGTCGTCGGAATCGGGAGGCGAACCCGATTCCAACGGTGTGTTCTCCTGTACGCTCCCTGCGGTGGAAGTGAAGGGGCGTCCTCGCCTTCTCCCTGGCGCTTCATGGCGGTGACCGGGTCTTTGTTCCCCGGGTACGGCCGGCCCTGAACACAACAACAGCGGCCATTGCAGACGGGTCGGAACCGGCCGGTGGAAAGCAGCTGCCGCACTGTGTTCTCCGCTGCGGGGATCCACTTTGCTCCACTAATCTACAAGTTTGGAAAACCGCAGCTGCGAGTGATACATTGTATCGTCTCCCCAGCCCGTAGACGGCCCTGCTCGCTTCTTTGTCTCTCCTAGCGCTGTGGTGGGGGCCATTTTGGAGATCGAGCACACGGCACTTGAAATTGACGACCCCGGGCTGCTACTGAAGGTACGGACGACTGTCGACACCACTTTGGCACCGTGTGGGGTGTGGGAATGGAGTGTGCTGCCCCTGTGCCCCCGGCCTGGCTGTGTTACGAGGAGTGCCGGCGGGGTGATCGGCTATTCACAAGAGATGTTGGCGGCCAGCTTCGAGGACTGTTACACGTCCGTGAGCCCCGTGTGCAGGGAACTGCTGCATCCTTTCTCCCTGAGGCACCTTTGATGATTGGCGATATTCTGGTCGCTCTAGGTACTCTGCGAGTTGCCCTACGTATTGCTGCCCAGGATTTGGGGGACCGACTGGATGCCATTTCATCTGACGCGCCCTCAACTGGCCGTGGTTGCCCTCGAGTGCGGGGCACTGCGTCACACCCTGTATCTGACTACTGTGGATTGCCTGCCCAGGTGTACACGGAGGCGTTGGAGGTGCGGGATCCTGCTACCGCTGAGGTGCCGACTGTAATGGTTTTGGAGAGGCCTGGTGTTCGTGGACCTGTGAAATGGCTGGGGAATCGTTTCCGGGCACCATGTCCGGCGACTTCTTTGTGGTCTTCTGGCGTGAATCACTATCTTATCCTGGAGCGGATGCTACTGCTTTGGCCAGCCAACCTTGGAGGATTGCTGCTATGCGTTGCTTCTTCTTGTACCGTTGCTGAACATATGGCTTTGTGTCGGACAGACTTTGGTGGACAGCGTCCTACTCTGTTGTGGTCACCTCGTTCGCTTACCCCATCCAAGATAGCTACTGTGCAGCTGGACTACGTCGATACATCGGATCGCAGGGGGCAAGGTTGAGGATGTCTCCCCTCTTTTTGGATTGCTGTTGCTCGCACTGCTGGGACGATGTAGGATAGACGGGGGCATTGAACGTTGGTTTTATATTGGTTCGGGGGTCTGGGGGTGGGCGGCCGAGAATGTACATGTTGGTTGTCTTGAGCACATATGTTTGGCCCTCCTCCGGTTTTATATGATTCCTTTTCTTTCTTCCTTTTCTTTCTACGTCTGTATTTCGGGTACTCTTTTTTGGGCGACAGGCACACTGCTGGGGGGGTAGGCCGTAGCCTCTGCATGCGTGTAGGGTGGGGGATAGGGGGGGAGTTTATTTTGTCCGTTTTAGTTTCTATGGGCCTTATTTTTCTCCTTTATTCTTAAACTCTTTCCTTTTCCTGCTTCTTCTTTGGGTCAGTAGGGTGGTTCGGTGTGGGGGTAGGGACTGGCATGCAACGTAATTTGTGATTGTTTATCCTTTCGAATTATTACTATGACGCCATTCTGATTATGCTTTTCTGCTTGTTGGATTTTTCTGGTAAACGTTGCCCATTCGTGTCTTCGGTGGATTGTATGGACTCTGATCCTTCTTAGTTCCTATACTTTAAAATATACTTAAAATTTTTTTTTTTTTTTTTAAAATGAACCTTAAATTCTCCTGTTTCTCGGTAGTGCGATAATATCCAGTGTAACCCAAGCTGATTGTTATTTTGTATTGAGGTGCTACTGAGTTGCTGTATGGCTTGCTAAATTGCTTAAAAGATGTCGAGGCCGGCCGGATGGTTGTGGGCCCGTATTTGTTTGCTGATAATGCGCAATAAAGGTTTTAAAAAATTAAAAAAAAAAAAAAAACTGGCACAAGACAGCAAGACAGTAAATTACCCTGTTCTTCTGTTACCGGCCCAAGTTGAAAGATGCCATGAGCTCTTGCCCCTCTGCGGAACACTGACAAGGTAAAATAGGTTACTTCTAAAATGGTCTTAGGCCATCCCAGATCTTCAACCTATGTTTCCTGCTTATAGCTATGTGCACATCAATTTCACAAAGGTTTAATACCACTTAAACGGATAAATGGTTGATTGTCAAACCTGCTTATTTTCACACGGATCTCCATCACTGCGGGGGCTGCAGGCTGTGTTCACCCTCCCATCTGTCGGGCTCAAGTCTAAAGCAGAGCTGTGTGTGGGGAGCATTGGGGGTGTTTCTCTCGTGTGGGGCCTCGATCGCCGGGGTGGCCATTACTGACATTAAAAGAAAGCCCTGGCCCTCCTATCTGCAATAAAATCAGGCATTTGATCAGCTTAGGTGCGCAGAAGAAGACCAATTCTCTGGTCCCCAGTAAGACTGCAACTCTACCGTATGTGGGGTGTGTTATACGCAGGGCCACTGGAATTATGCGATTGTGCAGTGATTTTTGCATAGTTTTTCCAGCTTAAACGGTTAAAAAGTTACTAAAAATGCATTGACATATGTAGCCGCACAGTGGAAGGCCATTTGCAAAGGTTTACTGGTCACCTTTCTGGAGCTTATTGCAGTGTTTGGTGTTAAACTGGAACTATTGAGTTGCAACTAATGCCCATACAGTCATACCAAGTTTAAATATGACAAATTAATGAATATTATCCCAAAATGTGCTGCATAATTTGATTTTTCTTGCCACATAATTTACTCATCCCTGGCGCATAATTTGGCCCTGGTTATACGTGACGTTTATTGGCGATCTTCTTTTTCCTAAGGAGCAGTCCTGTTATCAGATATGTTATTGACATCATGTTACAGAGGCAGCATTGAGCATTCTCGCTAGGGTTGCTATATTGTACGTTGGTTTGTAACAGGAATTTAACATATAATGTTAAATGTGTATTCATTTATACCTAGATTCACACTGGTGTTTAGACATTTCATTGTCAGTCAAGCGAATCCAAGTGAATGGAGGTAAAACTATTTGCTCGGGATCACCCATGAGTACAAGTGGGGGTAGCCAGGATTAGAATCTCTAGATAGATTGGTAGTTAACCCTGCAAATCTAGAGCTGCCAACATTGGAGCTGGGGAGCCAGGTTTGAATCTCAGTATTGGCTCAACATACTTTGATTCTCACACTCAATCTCCACATGCCTAAAAAAACGGGGGGAAAATGTATGTGTCCTTGACTAACAAAAAAAGTATGTGTCCTTGTGTAATTTAACTGGTTCTCATATAAAGCGCTCCAATTCCTTTGAGTCAGTAGAGCAAGAAAAGGGGGGTTTGGGTTAAACCACGGGGAGTGGATGGGGCTGAAGCAGATGCATGCACTCTTTAAGAGTGCAAGCGGAAACTTAAGAAAATAAGAGTACCTGTGGAAGGACACTGGCCACAGAAAGCAGTACGAAGCCCATGCTCCACAGCATGGACGAAGACTCTGAAGCACAGGAGAAAGGTGGAGGCCTGGAGGAGTCACTGACCAATAGGAAGGCAGAAAACAAGAATGACGTGGTAGAAAACCAATGGTAAGTAATGAGCGGGCTCTAAGCCCCTTTAAAGATTTTTATCTCATTATAAGAAATTTTGCAAACACACCGCAAGAGCTGTGCAGGTGAAACCTAAAAAGCTCTAAAGGGATCTTCACCATCTCAGCAAAATCAATGGCTTGAATGAAGAAATGATTACTGGCAGCAAGCAGCTGGCCAGAAATAAATCTGGCTTGTTCCTCAAGTACTAACATAGAGGAGACTGTATCAATCAATGTTTGATCAGAACTTGTAGTCAGTTTGTTTGGTCTGTAAAAGGCACATTGGGAAGGATTTTGACCAGGATTATGGAATATCACTATATTGCCACACTTAAATGCAGAAGGAACTTGGAAATCCTTGATGACCTGATTATATAAAACTGTTAATCTGGACACCAACTGAGAGTCAAATCATTTATAAACCTTCAATTTTTCTCAGAATTGTATAGGGAGACTTAAACTCAATTCTATGTTGCAATAATGAATTTTCTTTTGGGATGCCATTTATCTTTTATATCAGACCTTGAAGTGGGTAAGCTGATTGCCAAAATTCCAGTGCAAGAGGCTAAGGGGTAAGTGGGCTCAATTCTAGGTGGAAAAATGGTAGGTACACAGGCCTGCCCAAAGATACTTAGGGCTTGCTACATTTTTGTGATCCACGCCAAGTTTGTGAACTAGGTCCTACAACTTCCTACATTTTATGAACTATGTACATTTCTCTCGCCTGGACTCTGAAAATTCCCTCTTAGCAGGGATCCCCCCAATCTTACTGACCATAATATTGTACGCTGCTGCCAAGCTGGTAACGCCTTCAAGAAAATCTAATCACATTTCACCTATCCCAGGTAAACTACACTGGCTACCTATAAAATCTGCAATTATCTACAAACTCTGCTGCTTTACCCTTTCCCCACCTCGTAAGGCAAATAACCTTATGTAGCCATGGTGACAGCAGACTTGCATCTCCGAAATTCAGAACTTCCTTTGCACAAAACAGCTTCTCTTCTGGAGCTGCAATTTCTGCATGGAACTCTTTACCCTCAATTGTCATAATGCAACCTACTTATCTCATTTAGGAAACTTCTGAATACCACTGATTCCGCCTCTTTTTTGGTGGACTCCATGGAACCCCTACCTTCTGTGGTAGGGGAACTGTGGTTTCGATTCTATATATGAAGCATGACTAAGATACAGGCATGTGAAACTTTCAATTACAAAGATTTAGAATCATACTAGTGACGGACTGTTAGCCACCAAACGCGGCGGACTACATCCCCCATGATCGGGCCCACGTTTGGTAGTTTTCATGTGATCTCGCGATAACACGTTTCAAAACAAACAGCGAGACTACGCGGAGCCGCGATTAATATCGTTTCTCGGCAGGGATCGCTTTAAAAATCATAAGCGTTGACAACTTGTCCCTCAGTAGCAATCCCAATAAGTAATGTTAATTCATAACTGTGTTCCAAGGGCAGGTGACTTGCTCAAACACGCCTGCTTATTGGCGCTTTTTCTTACACGGGATGCTACCCGATCGTTTTGATAGGTGGAATAGATGAGGATCAGAACCAATATATGACGCTTTCACCCTTCGAGCGTTGCCTCCTGGAGTTCTGGACTTTTTGGTTCCGTCCAGAGGTGTCAGGGAACAACACCCAAAGACCCCGGAGTTCCACCTGCCTTGGTGCGCAAATGAACAGAAACACGGGCTTCTTGATGGTGGCGTCAAAGACCAAAGGTTTATTACTGCAGGGACACAGAAGTCACAGAAACTACGCATGGGCAGTAACTAGGAGCCTGTTCAAATTGTACAAAGAGGGTTGCTCCTTATATACTGATTTTTGGCCTTCAGGCGAATTCTTTCACATGTTGGTACATTCCCAAAACCTTTGTGTTACAAACAATAAATATTTGGCGTACACAGGAACCGTTGATAAAATCTGTTACAAAACGAACTGATGTATCGATACCCAAACTAAACCAAATAGATTATCGTAACCAGAACAACCAGCAATAATCTTACGAAACCAAACCAAACCAAGAACCAAAAAGGATTTTAACAACCCTCACGAAGTAACCAACTAGCAACCACTAAATACTTAACTGAGGCACTGAAGACGTCACCAAGGAGAAACCCGTCATGTTTCGCTGTACTAAGGGCTGCACCTCGGGTCCAAGACAGGGCGACGGTCAAGGCAACGGCCCACTGCAGCCGTCCTGAACGGGAACCCTCGTGGAAGAGAACTTCGGGCCACTTTTGCGATATGCCGGGATCGATGAAGTGGGGCGCCTCCCTCAGGAATCTTCACACGAAGCTTCTCGAACTCTTCAGGCTTTTGGACCGGTACCGAATGACGTCGCCCCACGTTGGGCGCCAATTGGAGTTCTGGACTTTTTGGTTCCGTCCAGAGGTGTCAGGGAACAACACCCAAAGACCCCGGAGTTCCACCTGCCTTGGTGCGCAAATGAACAGAAACACGGGCTTCTCGATGGTGGCGTCAAAGACCAAAGGTTTATTACTGCAGGGACACAGAAGTCACAGAAACTACGCATGGGCAGTAACTAGGAGCCTGTTCAAATTGTACAAAGAGGGTTGCTCCTTATATACTGATTTTTGGCCTTCAGGCGAATTCTTTCACATGTTGGTACATTCCCAAAACCTTTGTGTTACAAACAATAAATATTTGGCGTACACAGGAACCGTTGATAAAATCTGTTACAAAACATCTACGAAGAGGGGTTCCCACTAGTTCATCACAATCCCTTGTCAATATTGCATTCAAGAGCCGGACCGCCTCATCGTAAATTTCGTTACCTCCCCCTAATAAAGATTCAGAAAGAAAGAAACGGAGCCAGGTGTGGAAGATAGAAAAGCGGGATAAGAGATGTTTGTGGGTCGTAAATGGGCAAGGCCACCGGCTTCGGCCACCTAATCGTGATCAGGACAATGGACACGAGAACCAGTTCAGGTGGGCTGGCCTCAGGCAGAGGAGGCAGCCTTTGTCGAGTCACGTAGCTACAGCGTGATCTGGTTTAGGGTGCACGTGTCACTAGAGAGGTGAATCTCCGGCTAAGGCTGCGTGTCCTTAATCGAAATGAAGTGATCAGAGGTTATTGCGTATGTGAGGGCAAGAAACACAAAATGGCGGCCATGATCTAAGATGGATGCCGTGGGTAGATCAGAAATGTGTTCATAACAGGAGTGCTCTTGCTCGTAGTATAGCGAAAACACCAGGATATGCTAAATGGATCATTTGCGGTTCGCTGATACCAATATTATGTATTTCCGACAATGTTGAAAACACGGGTTCAAATCGTCACGGAACCTCACTCCCCCAAGAGAATGTGCTTTAGAGATAAGACATTAATAAGGGACTCACTGTAGATAGAAAGGAATAGCTCCATTTCTTTCCTCTTAATGTGAGTTCCCCCTCCTTTCTTTTCTTACCTTTAGAGCGTGGCCTCCCTTACCCTGAGCTTGGTCCAGGCGAGGTGAGGTAATTTCCCCTGTCAAGAAGGGTGAGTAAGGAACTTCGGTGGTCCTTTTTACAATCATAGATTTATATTGCTTAATATCCAATGTACTTATACCACTTTGCATTCTTTTTTTTTTAGGTGATTGATACACTAGCTGACATGGAGGAATAGAAATATATATCCTTTATGATGCCACTGTATTTGTTTCCTTGATAAGTTTGATTGTGGTTTGCACTAGCAGTAGCAAAAGATTTTTTAAGAACAGAGGCCCTGAAGAAAGCCTAGGGAGTTAACCCCCTGATTGGCAGAAACATGTCGGCCCCATAGTGTGGAATTTTAGTTTGCGAGCTAAACATCATCTGCGCCAGCTTGTCACCCACGTACGACGTGCACGACAGCCATTTTAGGTATCATGGTCTCCCTGTCCACGATCGATCGCCAGCGCGCCCCTCTGACCCAGCAAGTATCCTCCGCGCACCCTGGCTCCCCCTCCCTCCCTCTCATGAGCATACCCTTCTGCATGACCCTGTCCTTGGGAGTCACGCCTGCGCCTGACCAGCATCTCCTCTCCTCCCATGAATGCCCCTCTATTGATAAACCTTCCCTCCGCGCTCGATTGTCCACGCGGCATGAATACCACTCCTTTGATGACCCCTTCCCCCGTGTCCAGCTGTCCACACAGGTCCGAGGCCATCGCCTAAGCCGGGAGATATCATTTACTGCCCCTTATTGTATGAAGTCACTCTTCTTCAAAGGACCCTCTATTGATCAAGGCCTCCCCACCCCCCGGGATATGATCAGGCGCACACATCCTAAGACTCGGCGGAATACTCAGCTGCGTGATGACCCCCTCCTCTTATCAGCAGGTTGAGGACCTCTATTGGGGAGGTATATGGGGGTGGGATTGACACGAGGATTATGGGGATGTCTTTTTCCTTACTTCACAATGTTCTGATTGTAATAAAGAAAGGTCACATGCCATAAACCAGTGTATAAGAGGCCAGGCCTCCGAGAGGCTGTTAGAGCACCTCGAGACGATACCTTGTTGTCTGATCTGATGTGTTCTGCTCCGTCGGAATAAAACTTCTGTTTCCTGCCTTCTGGTCTCCGGCGCCTGCCTCATTTCTTGGTAATTTGAATGGTACAAAGGCGGTTAGCGCCGGGCAAATCTTGAAAAAGGTCATAGCCCTACCTTTTTCCACAATTGGCGTCCCAAAGCGTGGGGCCCATCAGCGACACGTGGATCCAGTGGGAGTGGTCCCGACGACAGAGTGAACGACTGCAACGATCGGGAGAGCTCGTGTCCGATAGACCCTCGTCTGACAGCCGATCATCCGACCTTCACTAGCTCCGAACAGACCTCTCTCGAGTGATCTACGGTCCTGACTGGGAACCATCAGGAGTGCCACGAACATCGCGAAGAAGAGAGGACGATCGGGCGCTGGATTCGGAAGACAGGAAACCGTCCATGCGGTCCGGGTAAGGTCGTGTAAACACGACAAACCGATAAATGATTGTTTGTTTTGGATAATACTAGTATTACGCTTGGTTGATCCCTCTGGAGATTCACCGTCTGCAAAAGGAGAAAACAACAGGCTCTCTCTTTGCAAACAGTGAAGGATAGGTAACGCAGACTTTTGTCCCCATTGTAATCCGTCGTGCCTATCTTCCTCCCCCACTGTTTTCCCGAACTGTCGTTCGTGGATTGTTGTCTGGAGATTCTTTGTCTGCAAACAGGGAAGAACAAGGTCTCTCTTTGCAGGTAGAGAAAGAGTGGGTAACGCGAAACTTTAACACGTCGTACCCACTTATTCTCCCCATTGATTGTTTGATTGACCGTACATTAAGTGTTCGGTATTGGTTCTTTTGAGGTATTCATGGCCTACAAACAACGTAGAATAGAAATATTCTGTCTAGTCTTTGTCCGCCGTGATAAGATAGGTAGTGCAGACCTTTGTCCCCGTTGTAACCCGTCATGCCTATCTTCTCCCCACTGATTGGTAGCCTGTACAGCCCGGACCGCTTATTAGAGATGAACCATCCAGCTCCACTGGAGGGCACCCCTAATAAGGACATGTTCACTAAGCATGGACTAGTCGCTATAGCTTATACTAAGCTATGGCATAAATATACAAAGAAGAACCCTGAAAGTCAATGGCCACTGATAGGTTCCTTTGATGAAAATAAAATAAAAACATTGGAAATAGCGCTCCAGAAAAATAAGACCACGCCCACTATGTTCGATAGTATTGGCATGTGGCGCAAAGAAACGGAATAACGACAGAAAAGAGAAGAAGCAAAAATAGGGAAAGAATTACGAAAGGCAGCCCACCTAGCCGCCAAGCAACTAGAAGAAGAAATAAAAGAAAGAAAAGAAGCTGCACAAAACCAAGAATCAGGGTCGACAGGTCAATGTCCTGTTAGGACCCCCTCTGCGCTCTAACCTGAATTGCCCTCCAAACAGCGGGCGAACGATGAGTTACTGCTAGGTCCCCCAATCTTCTACATGCCCCCTCCATATGCTCCCTGCCAACAACACCTGCAGGCCCTGAGTACGAGCGAGAACGGCCTTAGCGCTAGTGCACCAGCCCTCACGGCCTCCGCACCAGCCACATTAGCAGCACCAACAGATGCCCCCGAGGCTAGCGAGCACCCACCAGCCAGATCAAACAGATTGAGCAAAGATGAACGGGATGGGATTGACAAAATAGCAAAGACACTAGTGGAACGAAGGGAGAGCGAAGAGTACACAATGAACATGTATAACTCGCATGCCGATAGCCACAGACGGCATTTCATTTTGCGATTCAGCTACCACACCCTGAACGCATATGAAGATAGGTATCAAAGTAAGGGCCCCGCTAAACTGACCACACTGTATAGGAAGATTGATGTCGGAGATGGGACTGAATGTGAGGCGACGGAGCTCTTCATGCAGACGCTTGAGGTCTTCCGCCACCTCACGGAGCAAAAACCAGAAACCAAGGTTACAGTCCCTGAAACGACCTCAGTAGAAGTAGCCAACACTATGATGCCCATCAGAGAAGCAGCTCCATATTGGATTCCGCCACGCGGTCTGGGAACAAGCGATGATATTAATCACGCAGATGCAAAAGGGAGGGTTGTGTACAATTGGGTTTACCAACCATGGGACCGACAAGATATCCTAACCTTTAAACAAACTCTGCCCGATTTAAGAAAGAACCCGACAGCATTCTATACCGAATTAGGCACAGCCTTGGGTTCGACAATAATGACTTTAGCGGACATTGACTTGTTTTTCGGGTTATGCCTACCAGCTGACGTGTGGAAGCAAATCCGGAAGACTGACCACACGGATCTGTTTGGACATACCTGGGACCAACTCAGTAAACTAGATAGACAGCTAGAGCCTGGAAGGAAACCAGTAAAGGACATATTAGAACTCCCAGACAAATTAGTTCAGAAGTTAAAGACACTGATCCCAGAGTAAAAGGTAGATTGGTCGATAGTCACGGCCTGTCGACAGAAACCCCAGGAAGATGTGTCAGAATACTTCTCCCGATTCGAGACAGTGTTCTCCGACTACAGTGGCCAAGACATGACCACCGCAACCGGACAGCACCTGTTTGTACAAAATTATGTAAAGGGCCTATCACAAGAGGTCTCCCAAAAACTGCAGACGAGTGAGAGTAGTTGGGGGGCCTCCAAACCCGCAGCTATCCTTCAGATGGCTCAGTATTACGAGCACCAAAAGAATGAGAATGATAGGGCGTCCGAGAAAAAGAAGAAAGATTTAAAAGAAAGGGTAATGATAGCCCAGATACAAGGTATAGCGGTAGGACGGGAACACCAAAGGGGGAACTACCAATCGACCGCCCCCAGAAATTCACCTCCTAAAGATAATACCCCAACACCCCACACTGGACGTAGAGACATTAACAATGACCAATGCGCCTTCTGCAAAGGATTCGGCCATTGGAAATCCCAGTGTCCGGTTCTGCTAGAGATGAACAGAAATAGGGACCCCAGAGATGTGGCGGGTGGTCCGAGAAATAGAGGACAAGGACGAGGGCACACGAACGACACCAACAATGACAGATCAGGGAGATCGAACACATTTGACCGCCCCCGACAGAACCAGTATCAACTATCCGACGGTGAGAATACCCCCGATTTTGCATAGGACTGCCAGGGGCAAGGGAGGGATCCAGTCGAGCTCTGTGTTGACCAGCAAGGTCCTTATGTCACTGCTAAAGTCCTGGGTACAGAGTCTCCATTTTTGGTAGACATTGGGGCGACACGTAGTGTGTTATCGAAACGACTGATTCCAAGGGCACCCTTGTCTGGCTCACACATTACATCGATAGGTTTCGATGGGACGCCCTCCACTAACCCCCTGTCCGTGCCTATCACCTTTGACCTAGAAAGCAACACCGCTGACACAACATTTCTGCTCTCCTCCAACTCCCCTGACGCCATTATGGGCATTGACTTACTGAAACATTTTCGAGCTACCATTAGGTGTTCCCCAGATGGAATCCGAGTCATCCTGTACGACAACCCAGACATACCCAAATCCTGCCCCTCACGACACATGTGCTCCATAACTGATGCGGACCTGTCCTTGCTTGATACCCTGCCTCCGTACCTATGGGCCAAAAATGACTCCGATGTGGGACGAATGATGATTGACCCTATTCATATAACTGTAAGACAGGACGCTATGCTCCCGAAACTCCCACAATATCGGATATCGCCCGAGGGCGAGAAGGCACTGGTAGCGATCATTCAGTCTCTGGTAGATGCAGGAGTGGTTGAAGAGGTGGTTAGCAACGTCTGCAACAGCCCAATCCTACCTATTGTTAAGAAGCAAGGCGAAGGAGATGAGAAAGCATACCGCTTCATCATCGACCTGCGAGAAATTAACAAAGTGGTTGTACCCCAATACCCCGTAGTCTCCGATATCACCATCATTCTGACCCTCATCCCGTCCACTGCCACCACCTTCACTGTTATCGACCTTAAGAATGCGTTTTTCTCTATCCCCATCCATCCAGACAGCCGTTATCTCTTCGGCTTCACTTTAAAATCCCGCTCGTACCGATTTTGTAGAGCTCCCCAGGGGTACACTGAAAGCCCCAGCATTTACAGCCAGGCCCTCAAAAGACAGCTGGATGCTTTCCAGCTACCAGATGGAGTGGTGTTGATTCAATATGTCGATGATATCCTTTTGGCGGCCGACACCACCCCACTTGCAATCATAGCCACTGTCCAACTCCTACACTTTCTTGCAGAGAATGGCCATAAAGTTTCCAAAAAGAAATTACAGTTCTGCCAGCCACAAGTGACATACCTAGGCCATCTCCTGTCCAAAGAAGGGAGGAAACTCAAACCCGACCGAATCCAAACCATCCTAGACACCCCCGTCCCAAAGACACAAAAGCAAGTCCGCTCTTTGGTTGGCCTAACCTCTTTTTGCAGACAATGGTTACCCAATTTCAGCCTCATTGTAAAACCCCTACTTGCCCTATTAACCAAAGATGCCTCCTTCCCGCTCCCTTGGACCCCTGAGTGTCAAGCATCCTTTAAGGAATTACGAGATGCACTCTGTTCAGCACCCGTCCTAGGAACCCCGGATTACTCCAAACCCTTCTCCCTCTTCACCCACGAAAGGGAGGGGTGCGCATTGTCTGTCCTAACTCAATCAATTGGTCCTAAGCAGCGCCCTTGTGCCTACTTCTCCGCCACTCTTGATCCTGTAGCCAGAGCTTTGCCTGCCTGCCTTCGAGCGGTAGCTGCCGCTGCCGTCTCTATCCGTCAGAGCGAAGGAATCGTACTTTCAAACTCTCTGACCGTGTTAGTACCCCATGCTGTCGACACCCTTCTGAACCAAACCAAGACTCAACATTTGACTAGCGCACGACTGACAGGGTACGAACTGACGCTACTTGCACCCCACATCACACTAAAGAGATGCACGACTTTGAACCCTGCCACATTACTGCCCCTGCCTGAAAATGACCCCGACGTTCCTCCCATACACGACTGTGTGACCCTCACGGACGAACAAACTAGGAGTAGAGTTGACCTCCGAGACACTGCTTTCACTGACCCCGATGGAGAGCTATGGGTAGACGGCTCATGCATCAAACTCCCAGATGGGACCACTTCAGCTGCCTATGCAGTAACGACAGCCCGAACAGTAGTTGAGACAGCCTGCATCACACAACGGTCTGCCCAGGCAGCGGAGCTGATAGCCCTCACACGAGCATGCATCATAGCCACAGGGACCACCGCGAACGTATATACAGACAGCCAGTATGCCTTCGGGGTGGTTCACCATTTTGGGCTCCTGTGGAGGGAGAGGGGATTCCTGACGTCTCACGGCACCCCTATCCTCCACGGAGATCTAGTCTCCGCCCTGATTGAAGCACTTCTTCTCCCCAAACGATTAGCGGTGATCAAATGTCAGGCACACAAAAGGGTGACAGACTTAGTCGGACAAGGGAATGCACTGGCCGACATCACTGCACGAACCACAGCTGAGAATAGGACGGTGACACGCATGTATGTGACCAGGTCACAAGCAGAGAAATGGACTGACACTAGGGAAATGATCAGAGACATCCAGTCGGCCAGCACCCCTCACGAACTGACTAAGTGGGCCGGGGTGGGTTTGAAGGATGATGAGGGCTGCTGGCGAACAAAAGATGCAAACAAATGGTTGCTACCTGACTCATACCTGATCCCCATACTGACAATGGCTCATTCCCCCGCACACATAGGATCTGCACCCATGATCAAACTCATTTCCAAAGTCTGGCACAATGACAAAATCCCCGACTCAGCCAGACGCCTAGTCCAACAGTGCCTTATCTGTCTGCAACACAACCCCTGGAAAGGAACTGTGGTACCCCGGGGAGGGTTTGGGACCCCCAATCACCCCTTTGAGGTCCTTCAGATGGACTACATCCAACTAGAGAGATGCCAAAGCTTGAAGTATGTGCTAGTCATCGTATGTGCCTTCAGCAAATGGGTAGAGGCCTATCCAACCCGTGACAACACTGCCATGACTACTGCCAAAGTACTACTGAAAGAATTCTTTCCTCGCTATGGCCTTTGTCGAATTTTATGGAGCGACAATGGCCCCCACTTCATAGCTGAGGTTATCCAACTAATCCTAAAGGGATTGGGGGTGAAACAGAGATTTCACGCAGTCTTCCACCCCCAATCCGCCGGCCTGGTGGAACGCCATAATGCCACACTGAAGTTGAAATTGTCAAAAATAGTGGCAACCACCGGACTTAAATGGCCAGACGCTCTCCCTTTGGCCTTGCTATCGATGCGCTCTACTCCCACCAAACACCATTTGACCCCCTACGAGGTTGTATTCGGGCGACCGATGAACCTCTGGACTGCTCCCAAGCCAACCTCCATTCATGACGTCCCGGACGTCCTACTGTCTGATTATTTGTGCAAGTTAACTAAAACGTTGTCTGTCATTCATCAACAGGTGCAGCAGGCCATCCCCGATGCTTCCAGGGGCCCCGGCCACGACATCCAACCGGGAGATTTCGTTCTAATACGAAATTTCCAACGGACCAAGAGTCTGGAACCCCGGTGGACGGGCCCCTGGCAAGTGCTTATCACCACCCGGACAGCGCTTCGAGTGGAGGGGAAGCGGCACTGGCTGCACGCACACCACTGCAGAAAGATCTCCTCGACCCTGGCCACGACAGACAACGTCAACACCCAAGAAGAGCTCCTGAACAAAGATCGACCAACATTGAGCTGTTATCCCGATACTGAGGCACTTGAACTTGCAAAATTCTCTGACCCCACTGTGCCAACCAGAGAAGGGTATTTCCTGCGTCGAAAGGAGGGAGCTTCGGCTAAGTAGGCCACGGACTAAGTTGAATCTCAGAACGGTGACCTAAACGCAACCAAGGGTTACCGGGAGAGAAGCTAAACGAAGTCTGTGGTTCTGCCCGCTACCGAGCCCCTTGAAAATGATGGAAGCGCCAGATAAGAAGATGATGGAAGCGCCAGATAAGAAGATGATGGAAGCAACAGGAAATACCCACTATAGAAATCCAAAGACTGACAATTTGCACAAATCAAAGACAATTGCCATCTTTATTGTCTTCCTCTTCTGCCTCCTCCTCATGACCTCCTTCTGGCTTCTGGAAGAAAGCACACCGGCTCATGAGGCATTGCTGCCCACTGCACGACCGACCCCTATGAAAGAGCATCACCTAATCTCCCTGTCGCCTCAGCTCCGAGAAAGGCGCAGGGAATTCTGGAACAATTCCTTCGTGCAACTGTTGCACCAACACAACCTTGCTGCAAATGCAACGAACTGCTGGATCTGCGGGTTGCTCCCGCATGCCACTGGACACTCCATCCCCTTCATCCCTTCTCCTTTCTCAGTTCACGGCTCCTGCCTCGCCTGGTTGATCCTCATGCAAGAGAGCCACAAGGACAACGCCACTTCCAGCCAGACAGTGTCGCACTTCTACTCTGGGTTCTGGCTGAACAAAACCGGAAAGACCTCTGCTCCCCTGTGTCCTGCGCTCACAGGCGCCACCTTCCTTAAAGACATTCCAGCCAAAGAACGTGTTGAAGTACAGGTACTCCACAATCCAGCTAGATCCACCTTCTCTCATCTGCAAAAACAAACCACCGCCACTCTGACTGTGGCTCTGTCTGTTATCAATGTCACAGGTCTTGTGTGCCTAGAAGGCCAGGGAACGCAGCTGGTGGGTCACAGTTCCTGCCGAATCACCAGAACATTGGACTCAGTTGACCCCCCTTCCTTTGTTGCCTCTCCAAATATGTACTTTGTGTGTGGCACCAAAGCTTACACCTGGCTCCCGAAAGGTTGGAAGGGTATCTGTTACATTGCCTTCGTTCTTCCCCCCACGTATGTAGCCCCTGCCAATCATCACCGGCAGAGGCGTGCAGATGACATTGGACAAGCCGACTCCACTGGAGCACAGTTCCTAGATGCAGCAAAGGGACTTGTTCCCCTGTGGGGCCCAATGGCAAACAGCCGCGCTATCCGACACCTGACCCAGGCAGTAGAAACAAAGATCAACATCACGGCTGGCATCCTCGCTAACAACACGGCGGAGCTTCAGGCGGTCCGCCTTGTGACCCTTCAAAACCGCCTTGTTCTAGATGTGGTCCTAGCCGATCGAGGAGGAGCATGCCGCATCATCGGATCCAGCTGCTGCACCTACGTGCCAGATAACTCGCCTTCAGTCTACAAAGCCATTGAACACCTCCACAGACTTACCTCGGAGGTTCACCAAGAGCAGGAAGGATGGTCGCTTGGGAGCTGGTTTTGGGACACTTTGAGGAACTGGGGTTGGAGGTTGTATTCCTTCATACTGATACCTGTTGTGATATTATGTGGGTGTTGCTTGGGAATTCAATGTCTACCCTCCTTGTGCAGCTTCGTTTCTAACTGTATGTGCCCAAAGACTTTGGACTTCCGAACTGAGCACATGAGTCCCCTCTACGAAGTAGAAATACGTGGCCTTATGGGGATAAATCCGAACTGACAAGTTGGCGAGACATGTTAAAAGGGAGGACTGTGGAATTTTAGTTTGCGAGCTAAACATCATCTGCGCCAGCTTGTCACCCACGTACGACGTGCACGACAGCCATTTTAGGTATCATGGTCTCCTGT
The DNA here is from genome assembly GCF_964263255.1 of Lissotriton vulgaris. NCBI lineage: Eukaryota > Metazoa > Chordata > Amphibia > Caudata > Salamandridae > Lissotriton > Lissotriton vulgaris. Next base: position 117,767,827 of record NC_141699.1, read on the forward strand.
CCACGATCGATCGCCAGCGCGCCCCTCTGACCCAGCAAGCATCCTCCGCGCACCCTGGCTCCCCCTCCCTCCCTCTCATGAGCATAACCCTTCTGCATGACCCTGTCCTTGGGAGTCACGCCTGCGCCTGACCAGCATCTCCTCTCCTCCCATGAATGCCCCTCTATTGATAAACCTTCCCTCCGTGCTCGATTGTCCACGCGGCATGAATACCACTCCCTTGATGACCCCTTCCCCCGTGTCCAGCTGTCCACACAGGTCCGAGGCCATCGCCTAAGCCGGGAGATATCATTTACTGCCCCTTATTGTATGAAGTCACTCTTCTTCAAAGGACCCTCTATTGATCAAGGCCTCCCCACCCCCCGGGATATGATCAGGCGCACACATCCTAAGACTCGGCGGAATACTCAGCTGCGTGATGACCCCCTCCTCTTATCAGCAGGTTGAGGACCTCTATTGTGGAGGTATATGGGGGTGGGATTGACACGAGGATTACGGGGATGTCTTTTTCCTTACTTCACAATGTTCTGATTGTAATAAAGAAAGGTCACATGCCATAAACCAGTGTATAAGAGGCCAGGCCTCCGAGAGGCTGTTAGAGCACCTCGAGACGATACCTTGTTGTCTGATCTGATGTGTTCTGCTCCGTCGGAATAAAACTTCTGTTTCCTGCCTTCTGGTCTCCGGCGCCTGCCTCATTGCTTGGTAATTTGAATGGTACAAAGGCGGTTAGCGCCGGGCAAATCTTGAAAAAGGTCATAGCCCTACCTTTTTCCACAATAGCAGTTATTTGTTTATACTGCGGTTTTGCGCTGTTCTGGTTTTTAAACAGAAAGAGGCTTACAGCTATTAAAGTTACCTTACTGTTCGTTCTCTATTCCATTTTAACCTCACTTTCTTTACACTTTCACTCTTTGCACTGCACTTGGTCCCATTTAGTGATCCCACGCATGGTCTACAAGTGATTGTGGACTTGACCCCAGTCCTATCAGGTGGATCTGGAAGTAGTCTCAATGGTCTAGAGACATCCCAGTCCAACCCTGTGGATGACCAGATGAGAAAATAAGATCACTAACAAGATTTTGATGGTAATCCATCTCTGGATCTTGGGTCTCACCTACTCTTGCTGGTGGTTGGATGCGTTGGATTATTAACTTTATAAAAGACCATTTAGTTATTCGAATTAGTCCTCTGATGACTTTTTGATTCTTATGGTTCTTTTTGAGTACATGATTGTCTCTTTTGTTGTTTAGACCCCCAGGTTTCTTTGTAGTTTCACCCCTACCTTATCACCTACGCTAAGCATCGACCCAACCCTTGTTGATGCATCACGTCTTTTTTGCCCACCTCATCCTCCCTTCTTCTCTCCTCTGCTTCATATTTACTTATGCATTGCTATTCTTGTTCTGGTTACCTTTACTTATTCTGTGTATTCTTCTGGTTAAATGTAAAGTGGTTAAATGTCCATGGGTGCTACAGCGCTATACAAAAAAATGTAATATATAAATCAAAAAATATTGCTTATACTGGAAAGAAGGGCAATGGAAAACACTTTACAACACAAACACTGCTGTATAATGTTCTGTCTATACTAAGGTCCATGTTCTTTGACTACCTCCTGTACTCTGAAACTATCCCCAAAACAGCACTCCTACACTCTCCCACAGAAACAGAGCTTACAAAACTACTCGGTCCAAACCTTTTCTTCGCCCTTTCATAGACTTGCCTGGCATGAATGAGCTGCCTCCTTTTCCTGTACGTGCAATCTTCATATACTTGTTCTATAACATTTGAGCGGGCCACTCCCTTCCACCATGTGCGGCTAGCGGTCCATAGTGATAATCAAGCACTCCTATGAAGAGAAATGCAGCAGCATACATCAAACTCCTGACCTCGACCTCGACCTCCCAAAGGTCCTTAACTATCAGTACCCTGCCTCTTTACCATTCTGTCATTCACTTTCTATTCCTTTATCCCTAGAGGCCCAGCAACCGAGAAAGAGATCAGTGAATTGCTCGCCAGAATGCATGATCACCACTCAGATGCATGAAGAGGCGAGGAACTGCTCACGCGCCTGGTGAATGGAGGTCTACTGCAAGTGAGGATGTTGCTGTAGCCACGTAGAGTTGTGTGTGTAGTATGCGTTTCGGGGTGCCAGGAATTCACTGTGCTATGCAGAGCCTCAGTCATCTATTAATATTATTTTCCTGTATCTCCACTATCATGCAATTTGCCTTCTAGCCCCACATCTGCCACAACACTGTGGCTCCAGAAATTCTTTGGTGAATCAGGGAGGGTTCTGTGCCTAGTGTCCAGCCAGTTTACTTTCTTTGTCTTTATTGGATCCTAAAAGTATGTTTAAGCCCTTACTGGACACAAGGTAGGGCCAAGAGCACAGGGGCATTTCTAGGGCAGCCATCAAGACAATCTACTGTAAGCTTAGCTCTGGTTAGTCTTCTATAGCCGAGTTCCAGGTTCTGTCCTTCAGGGATCCTATTCAAACCTAATGTCTCAAGCCCTCCCAAAATAGTGCACATAGAGAAAAGAAAATTAATGTGCCTAGTAGCCCTAGATTTCTCTTCCTCCACCTCCCTCCGAAGCTGTGAGTTCACAGGTAACAGAGAAGCAGCATGAAAGGTCTGACTGAACACAATTTGCCGCAATGGAGGAGACTACAATTCCTGGATGTCCAAGGATCTTATACCGGGCTTGTCTCAACAGCACTCTGGTATAATTTCTAACTCTACATCTGAACCCAATTCCTCTCACTTGAATTTCTGCCCCCTTAACTTCTATTGCTTTTCCTCCTGCTTTCACCTTTCCTCTCCTGTTCCTTCCTTAACTCTCCGATTTACTCTTTGCTTCTCCTGCTTCTTCTTCACAACCAGCTAATGAGGTACAATCTTTTTTGGTAAAGATCACTCCATTTGTAAGACTTGACCTTCAGTCTCCTCCTGTTCTCATCTTTCTTTTCTCTCCTAATTATTTTTATCTCGTCTACCGCCTCTTAGCACCTTAAGGTGGCATGCAGTGGTATGCAAACAAGCAACATAATCTAACAACAAAATACATGATATAACATGCAATTCTGAAGTAACAGAGAATATAAAGACTCACACTAGGGTGGCCTTGTTTATCTTTTAGAAGGAATGCAAAGAGTTTCTAGAGACTTAGACTCCCCGATAGGGCAGATCTATATTTACTCAAAGCTAGCATTGGCAAAAACAGTTAAGTTAAAGAAAAAAAGGTTGGTTTCCAAACCCACTTACCAAACCGGGTCTTGGTCTATCATCGGACACTCCCCATCATTGTCCCAGAGTACAGGTTTCAATGAGACATTTTAGGGCATGGTCATTTCAATTGCGTTCAGTATGGGTGTAAATGTATAGCTCATAGCTAATGAGGAACTCTTCAACGATATATAATATGCCAAGATTCAGGAGACATCTGCTGATACCATACCTGGAGGTGCAACAAAATACTCTTCTACAGTATGTTTGGCATTCTTCAACAGATCCTCAGCACAGTTTCCTTCCAGCGTTGTATCTTCCTGGAGGTACAGACACCTGAAGTAAGACAGAGGTTAGAGTACGTAAACCATCATCTATGCACCTTGGGACGTTTGCCACATGGTCATATGCCTTACTCCTATAGCAAACACTTTAGTGGTGGGAGTAAGGTGGCCATGAAATTGCATTAAACATGATTAGACTTCAGATTGTCCTACAGGGTTTTCCGAAATAGAGCTTTATAAGTAAGTGACTGGCTCTTATCTTGTCCAGCACTTATAAATGGGCTGGAGGGTGGAGGCAGGGCAGGCCACAAAATGCAGGACTGATCAACAGACTGCAAAATACAATGCAAAATAAACTAATGTACTATGGACCCGATGTGTTAAAAGATTTTGCAGTTGCTAAGCATGCAATTTGTAAAATCGTTGCCCCAAATCACAATGTACAAAAGGTACAATGAGATTCAAAAATGCCATTGAAGTCACCATCTACACATTGCTACTCATGCACACATTGTGACTTCTTACGATTCGGTAGGTAAGGTGTATGCATCAATCCGTTTCTACCCCAAGACTGGTCGCCAAGCTTTGATCAGTGAGAGCTTCCATTATGCAAATGTGGGCTCACACACTGGAGGTGGAGCATACTGCCACTCCCCCATGCCCTTCACCTCTTGCCTGTATTTATTTATTGCAGCCCCAATTACTTTTATGGAAAGAGGGCTGAAATCAAAAAGAAAACAAGCATTGGCAGAGCCAATAGGTCTGGCTTTCGGGACCTTCTAAGTATTTAGTTATGCAGCACAATATCCTTGGTGCAACAACATCAACTGTTGCGTGGCTAAACACTTATAAGGTCCCAAAGGCGAGACCTATTGGCTATGCCAAGGCTTTTTATTTTTTGTTCTTGGGGGAAACCGGGCTAGTGCCAGGATGGTCAAGGGTGAGTGGCAGGGAAGTGAGGAGTGAATGCCTGGAGGGACAAGGGTGACTGTCAGGCCATGGGGGTGAAGGGTGAGTGTCAGAGAGGTGAGGAGCGAGTGCCAGGGAGATGAGACGTAAGAGTCAGGAGGGTTAAGGGTGAGTGCCAGGGAGGAGAAGGGTGAGTGCCAGGGAGCGGAAGGGTGAGTGCCAGGGAGGGGAAGGGTGTGTGCTGAAAAGGGGAAGCATGAGTGCCAGGGGTGAGGGGTAGCTGCCTGGCCAGGGGGTGAAGGGCTAGTGCCACGGAGGTTAAGGTTGAGTGCCAGGTCAGGGGGATGAAGTTTGAGTGCCAGGTCAGGCGGATGAAGGGTGAGTGCCAGGGAGATGAAGGTTGAGTGCCATGGAGGTGGTTCGTAAGAGTCAGGAGGGTCAAGGGTAAGTGCCAGGGGGGGGAAGGGTGAGTGCAAGGGGTGAAGGGTAGCCGCCAGGCAGGGGGATGAAGGGCTAGTGCCATGGAGGTGAAGGGTGAGTGCCAAGGGGGCGAGTAGTAAATGCCAGGAGGGACATGGTTGAGTGTCAAGGAGGTGGAGGATGTGTGCCAGGGAGGGGAAGTATGAGTACCAGGAGGGTCGAGGGTGAGTGTCAGGGAGGTGACAGTTGAGTGCCACAGAGAGTCAATGCTGAGTGCAAGAGAGGGAGAAGGGTGAGTGCCAGGTGCAAGGAGTGACTGCCAGGCCTGAGGTGTGAAGGGCGAGTGCCAGGGAGGTGAGGGGTGAGTGACAGACTGCAAACAGTAGTGAGCTGGGGTCTAGGAGGAGGTGCGGACATCATCCCCGGGTGTGTGCCAGGCTGGGACGCACCAGTGCCAGGCCAGACTTGGGTGGATGCAAGAACCTCTGAAAGGCAGGTGCCAGGTCACTCGTAACCTTAGTACAGGAGTGGGGTGCGCAGGAGAAAGTAACATCTTCAAACAAGAAACTATTCAAAATCCTGGAAACTCCACTTTATGGTCTTGCAACCTTATGTGGAAAATAATTAACAAATTAATGTGCTTCTGTAGCGGACTTGCAGCTTCTTACAGCAACTTATTGAGATAAAGTTTGCATTGCACATAAGCCAAAGCTAACACAATGTGAATTAGTAACTGTGAAATTCGCAATGAACTACAGACAAGTTAAACAAGCATTGGCATAGCCAATAGGTCTCGCTTTTGGGACCTTAGAAGTATTTAGTTATGCAGCACAATATCCTTGGTGCAACAACATCAACTGTTGCATGGCTAAACACTTCTAAGTTCCCAAAGGCGAGACCTATTGACTATGCCAATGCTTGTTTTGTTACGGCAGGGGGCATCATAGGTAGCACAAGGAGGGAGGGCTAGTGTGAGTAATCGAATATGGACATCAGGAGGCAGGGTTCGAGCAAGACAATACAGACAACGGGTGGGAGCAAGACAACACGGACGGGAGGGAGGGAATGTACTAGCAAGTCAACATGGACAACAAAGGGGAGGGTGGGGGCAAGGCACCACGAGCAACAGAAGGAGGTAGGGTGGCAGCAAAGCAACATGCACAAATGGAAGAAGGGTATGGGAAAGGCAACATGGACAACTGTAGAGGGGGAGGGCGCAAGGCAATTTGGACAAGTGTAGAAGAGGTGGGGAAGACAAAATGGACTGCAGAAGGGAGGGTGGGGAAACACGGCTGCTGAGAGAGCGCAGACGGGTGAGGGGCAATATAGAAAGCAGAAGGAGGGAGGGCTATTAGGAGAAAGTCAATACAGACAACAGGAAGGAGGGTGAGAGCAAGACAACTCGGACGGAGGGAGGAAACTAGCAAGACAACATGGTCAACAAAAGGAAGGGTGAGGGCGGGGCACCACGAACAACGGAAGGAGGGAGGGTGGGGGCTTGGCAACATGCACAACTGGAAAGAGGGTGGGGCAAGGCAACACGGACATCTGGCAGAAGGTTAGGGGCAAGACACCCCTAGGGGGTGGGGTGGGAGGCAACATGGAGAGGAGGAAGGAGGCAACATGGAGAGGAGGAAGGAGGAGAAATGCAACACGAGAGCAGGAGGGGGGTGGGAGAGAGGGTGAATGGTGGGGGAAAGGCGACACAAAGGGTGGGAAGGAGGTGGAAGGGAACACAGAGAAAGGGTGGAGGAAAGCCAACACGGATAGCGGGAGGGAGGAGGAGCAAAGCAACATGGACAATGGAGAGATGGGTGGGGGGCTAGCTGAAACTTCTTCGACCATAAGCACACGCACAGGACTCAAGATATCACTTGAGGTAGGAGTGCCTTGGACAATCCTCGCACCCCGCACCTGGTCGAGGGGGTCTGGTTGGATACGTGTGGATCACTTTGCTGCCAGTAATCCAGGGGTTGAGGGGGGGACACACGAGGAATGACATCAAAGGGTTTCCAGCGCTCCCTGGCCCTTCAGTGCTCGCTCGCTGTAGGTCTGGCTGGTACGGCCTGGGTGTCTGTCTCAGCCTCTCTAAATTATGGCAGTGCCGAGGGTCTTGTTAGGGCTGTGCTGACAGCGCTGTGCATGCAGCACACGAGCAAATATTAGTTATTCAATACTGCACTCACATTAGGTGGGAAATGCACGCTTCTCTTACACTGCGCTGTTCAGGCCCCCCTCCCCCCCGCCCGCTTCGAGGCGCCAGAAGAATTACGAGATCCCAGTGGCACACGGTCTGCTCTTCAGAAGGCTAAACACAAGCACAATGACGCCTTTTAATTTCAAATGTGTTTTATTAATTTTTAAAGCAGAGATAGGCATCACAGTACATTGGAGAGGCATCAGGCATATAAGGCGAACGGGACAGACAGGCACGTCTTTCCTGCAAATTGAGTAGAAGGCGGAGTACATATGCCAAAAGAGAGATATGATACCAAGGTGATAAAGGATAAGCAGCATAAGAGTACAGAACTGGAGAAATAAAAACCAGACCCCCCGCCCCATTTCCAATCCATCCCTTCCCCCCACCCCAACCAGTGTGCCATTCGGAGGAATCATTTTCAGAAGTAATCAAATAGTGGATATTGCGAGCATGCATGGGATCACAGAGGTTCGCGCGGAGCTTCAGTAAGTCGCAGAATACGAAGATATACCTGGGACAAGTAACCTCATTAAATTCTTAGGACAAAAGGGATAGCAACGGAAGCCAGACCTTTGGAAATGTAGCAGTGGTATGTTCAAGTGTAGCCTGGATGAGTTCCATCCCCAAAGTGAAACAGAGCTTGTGGGGCCATCCCACGTGCGTGGGCTTGGTGGTGGAGCCCCAAAGTGATAAGACATGCTGTGTAGCTGCTTGCATGGCGAGACCCATTTGGCGACCCAGGATACATTTCAAGGAAAAGGTGAGTGCATTGGGCAGGCCCAGGACAGTGCAGGTAAAGAATCTCTGGATTTCGGTGTCGAAGGTGGAGTCAATGTCATCCAGAACTGCTTCCCAGTAGCTCCGGACCTCACAACAGTCCCAGAGGAGATGTAAATGTAAAAATGTAAATTGATACTTGTATAGCGCACTACTCACCCGCAAGGGTCTCAAGGCGCTTGTACGAATACCGCTGTGGAACCCATCCTGGCTTTCCCAGTGAGGCGTCCACTCCTGGGCACCCCCAAGGTGGAGGCCAGGCCTCCTTTGCGTTGTGGGGGCCGTTGTGGAGATTAAGCAAGCTATTACCCAGAGTTGCAGAGTGGGTCTCCATGATTGGAATAGGCACCGAGATGAGAATTATCAGGTCCGTGGAATTTTGAGCCCAAGACCCGCCGAGGCGGGGAATTAAACCCTGGTCCCGGGCTAGACCTCTGCATCAGGGTCTGCCGCTCTAATCATTGAGCCACACTTCTCCACTGATGAGTTAATGAGTTAATGTGTAATGTTTTGAGATCAAAAGAGAGAGCAAGGGATATTGTCACTCGGAAGTGAAAAGAGATACCTCCTTTTCCCCTGATAGGAATATTTATGCAAACAAAAGAAGGAGTATCCCCTACGTCAAGTTTTTGAAGAAAACTTTCGGAGGGTGAGTTGTTTGGCAAAAAAAGGAAAAAAGTCAACCTTTTTGTTTGGAAACCCCTCACTCACCACCTAGTGGTGACTTGCTTCATCATCGGGGTCCACCCTGGTGACCTAGCGTCACCAGGATGTGCTTCGACACCTGTATTACAGTGGAGCAGGTTGTGACTGTATGTGCAAAAAAAGGTGTTAAAAATTGTCCTGGTTTAACTTAACATAAATTTTTATTTTAAAGTAATCAGAACAATGTTAAAAATCACTGGCGAGATACTGGTAGGTGAGTTACGGCCAAGGTATCTCTATATGTGTCTGTGTGGCTTGGTCGACATGTTTCTACCATCAGGGCAGTAGCCCGGTATTCTTCAGGACCAAAAACAGGTGGATGGGAGGTGTGTGCCCCCTAAAAGGTACACCCTATCCTGATCCCCTGTAAACCAACTGGAAAAATAACCAGTGGTAGATGTGCTCATTCAAAATAATGAGAGCCGTCTGGTTACAAAAAAAGGAAAAGAGACCTGTAGGGAAAAGCAAAAAAGTACTGATTTCAGTCGAATTTTTATACTTTCCTGTTACGTCGTGAAGTGTCTCTGTGATGTGACTAATCATGCCAAGGGGAAGTGCCCTCCGAGTGATCAAGTATCGTGTTCAATACGTGTGGTTGGCAGGGAAATATTATCCGAGTATGCACTCTTATCAATAGGTGCTCGTGTTTGCCATGCAATACATATTTGTTGCCTTCATCAAGATTTACGGGCATGCACTTCATTTCAAATGCATGCATACAAGATTTATCATTCGTCTCATTCAACCACTTATTGTCTTTGTGCCCAGTGAATTTCTATGAGCGCCTTAGATAGGTGTGGCAGGTTGTGGCGTTTCCTCGTATGTGCAATGACACTTAGTTGCGCCAAAAATTACAGATAATAACAAACAAGACACACATACATATAACATGTAGGAGTACACACAGATTCCATGGTTCGAACTGGGGGCTTACTTGTTTTTAGCCTCTAAATTACTTCAACAGGCAGGGGGTAGGTTCTTCTAACCGACAAAACAATTTCTGAAATGGCGCGAAAGATAATAGTGAGGTGAGTATATAGAAGTAGCGCGCACCGAGCGAAGTGCCCGGCAGGAATCAAAGTAATCAATGGTCTTGGATTCCGTCTCTGTTGGGAAAGCGAGGGGCATTAACTTACAGTTTGCGGGAGAAGTAAACGGCCATTCACCTACTGCTATCCTCCTCTGCTCGGCTAGTGGTGCCGTGCGGGAGTCCCAACGTTAAATGGGAATTCCTTCCGGGTTGGGCGTGGTGCCGTGCGCCGGAGGGGGAGGAGTTTCAGGGCGGGACCTGGTGACGCTGTTAGCGCGTATGTTTGTAAACAAAGCGCGTGCCGGTTGCTATTCAGCGTTGAGGTGATTTAGGGATTAGGGTCACTAGCTAATGCTGATGAGTGGACGTCAGTTCTTAATGCAAGGATATTGTTACTAATCCCAGGATAGAAGTGCGTAGAATTATAATGCGCATGGGAAAGTGATATGAATAGAACCCACTGATAGCGGGTGGAGCTAGATGTGGGAAAATAACTTCAGTTATGCAGGTGGGGCATGATTAGTCACATCACAGAGACACTTCACGACGTAACAGGAAAGTATAAAAATTCGACTGAAATCAGTACTTTTTTGCTTTTCCCTACAGGTCTCTTTTCCTTTTTTTGTAACCAGACGGCTCTCATTATTTTGAATGAGCACATCTACCACTGGTTATTTTTCCAGTTGGTTTACAGGGGATCAGGATAGGGTGTACCTTTTAGGGGGCACACACCTCCCATCCACCTGTTTTTGGTCCTGAAGAATACCGGGCTACTGCCCTGATGGTAGAAACATGTCGACCAAGCCACACAGACACATATAGAGATACCTTGGCCGTAACTCACCTACCAGTATCTCGCCAGTGATTTTTAACATTGTTCTGATTACTTTAAAATAAAAATTTATGTTAAGTTAAACCAGGACAATTTTTAACACCTTTTTTTGCACATACAGTCACAACCTGCTCCACTGTAATACAGGTGTCGAAGCACATCCTGGTGACGCTAGGTCACCAGGGTGGACCCCGATGATGAAGCAAGTCACCACTAGGTGGTGAGTGAGGGGTTTCCAAACAAAAAGGTTGACTTTTTTCCTTTTTTTGCCAAACAACTCACCCTCCGAAAGTTTTCTTCAAAAACTTGACGTAGGGGATACTCCTTCTTTTCTTTTGTTTGCATAAATATTCCTATCAGGGGAAAAGGAGGTATCTCTTTTCACTTCCGAGTGACAATATCCCTTGCTCTCTCTTTTGATCTCAAATCCTTGGCAGCGCACAGCTGTGAGAGTCAAACACATATACAGTGGCATAACGGAGTACGTATAAGGACAACATGGCTGAGAATACAGGCTTAACTTATTCCACGGAAGAAATAGACTCGATCATGAGTGACTTAAATGTTTTTGCAGACGCAAACATCAGCAACACCATCTCTCAAACATCTGAGTGGGAAAAACTGACAGAAATGAAGCGGAACCGGATCAGAACCATACTGCATGGCACAATCATGAAAGAATATGTTACCAACAATATAGCTCCTAAGGGCCTGCTAGTTACCAACGCACCACGCATCTTTCTGGATGATCCAGAATTTAGAAAAGACTGGGCCCTAATTGTGTGGCACTGCACGCATGACTGGATTATATTGATCCTAAAAACTGCCATACGTCTGTCTGAGAAAATCCAGATAGAGATTCAAGTAACAGAAACTCAAATAAAAGCCAGCATCAAAGGCTACAAGCAAAAATTGGATGACTTAAACAAGGAAGTTAATGAATACAAAGAAAACCTACTACAACAAAAAACATTGAAATTCCAAAAAGATCTGAAAAAATTTTCATTTGTGAAGGTCTATCCTTATTCAGACCCGGACTACAAAATATCGGGCCCACAAGATCAAGACTCTGACGCCGCGAGCAACACCTCCAACAGCTCAAATAGCAGCACCGGATCCAGTAATGGGACCCCGAGAAGGGGACAGAGAGGTGGATACAGAGGGAACAACCAATGGCCCCAATACAGCCATCCCCTCCAGAACCCCTACCAACAACCACCACCAAACCCATACCAAATACCACCTCATTTCCAAATGTACGGATGGCAACCACCCTTCCAGCAATTCCCCTTTCCACAGAACCAATTCCGTCCTGCTTTTCACAACAGAGGCAGGCGCGGAAGGGGACGCAACAAAAGCGGGAACAACGTCCACTGGGAGGAAGAGGACAACACGGGCAGCATCACCAGGAGCAAATCAGGAGCGAACAAGGCCGGCCCCAGCAATGCGAGGAGCTAGTCACGAACTTATCATCACGCACACTAACCATCACAGAATCAAATGTGCTTAATAAGGGACTAGGCTTTGTACCTACTGCATCCCTAGATAAGTTCAAGTTACATTGCGAATTAGCTTCCTTTTTCCGCAAACTCAAATTGAAAGCCTTCTTCGAAAAGAACCCAACCAATGAAAACACAAGTAACGACCCAACAGACACCCCCAATGAAACAGGTCTCAGGTTACGGTCGACCTTCATACCTCCACCACACTCGGTTCCAGTCGAGATTAACACTTTTGAACAGGCAGTATTCAATGATGTAGAAAAATTGGAAGCAAAAGGCCAGTTCTACAACAACACCAGAGCTGAAAACAAAGCCATATCTGACCTGAAAAATGATGAAACCATAATCATAAAACCGGCAGATAAAGGCGGAGGACTTGTAGTGATGAATAAGGATGACTACGATGCAGAATGCAGACGCCTACTAGGCGATACAAAAAACTATCAAATACTGCCCAGGGATCCAACTGAAGATTTAAGGATTGAAATCACCAACATGGTGGAAACAGCTGAAGCCCGAGGTTACATCTCAAAACAAGAAGCAGACTATCTGAGCAAAACCGATAATAAAATTCCTTACTTCTATGTGGTGCCTAAAATGCACAAGGGTAAGATCCCCCCACCCGGCAGACCTATTGTGTCAGGCATCGGCTCACTTCTTGAACCGTTATCAAGATTCAGTGACTTCTTTCTGAAACCTATTGTACAGGGAACATCCACGTACTTACGTGACACCAAAAGTCTATTGAGAACTTTAGAGGACATCAAAATGGAACAAGACTATATTCTCCTCAGCTTTGACATCGAAAGCCTTTACACAAACATCCCGCAAGACGCCACCATCAATGTGTTGGAAAGAACCTTGGAAAACACCACCTGGAACTACCACACACCAAAACAGTTCATCATACAATGTGCCACCCTGGCCCTCAAAAGGAACTACTTTGAATATGAGGGCACACTGTACCTACAAGTAGGGGGTACATCTATGGGCAGTGTTTTTGCCCCTAGTGTGGCGGGGCTCTACGTATATGACTTTGAACTAAAATACATCTTGGCAGAGGATAATCCATTTGGTAGCCACATAAAATTTTGGCGGCGATACATAGATGACGTCTTCTCCATATGGCAAGGCTCACAAGAAACTCTTATGGAATTCATAACCTGGCTGAACACCCGTGACAGGAATCTACGGTTTACCCACTGCATAGACAGGAACAAGATGGTCTTCTTGGACATTGAAATACAAAGAGAAAATGAGAATCTGATAACTAAAACACATTTCAAACCTACGGCAAAGAACAACTTACTAAGATACGAGAGTTTCCATCCTCGTCCCCTAAGGGAAAACCTTCCCTATGGACAGTATCTCCGCCTCAGAAGGAATTGCAGTAAATTGTCCGATTACAAGAGCCAGGCAGATGACCTAACACAAAAACTTTCCTCCCGTGGCTATCCCAAGAAAATTACTAACAAATGCCAGAAAAGAGCTCGAAACCAGCCTCGACAAGCCCTATTGGAAGACACAACCAAAAACGAGGGTGAGGTTCCACTAGCATGCGTCACGACATACAATGCTGTATCCAATCAGGTGAGCAAAAGTATAAAGAAACACTGGTCCATACTCCATACAGGCAACTACAAATGGGAAAAACCTCTGTTTTCTTACAAAAAGGCACGCAGCCTAAAAGACACTCTGGTGAACACTAGACCTAAACCAACCTTGACCATTACTAACCCCACAATCACGGAAATATGGGGGCTCCCCCCTGTCACAGGACATTCAAGATGTGGGGATTGCAGTGTTTGCCATTTGACTGACAATACCAAAACATTGAACCTTGAGGAAGGGAAAACTTGGGAACAGAGGGCACACACAAACTGCAATAGCCAAAACGTTGTATACTTGATCAAATGTTCCTGTGATAAACCATACATTGGAATGACCACCCGCAAAGTGAAGCAACGGATATCTGAACATCGTAGCACAATCAGGTGCAAGAAAAACAATACAAGACTTACAGACCATTTCCTTGCAATGGGGCATACCCCAAATGACATGAGGTGGACTGTTATTGAGCAAATACAGCAGGGCCCTAACATACAGTCACGCCTCTATGAGAAAGAGCAGAGGTGGATTTACAGACTTTCCACGCACAAAATTGGACTCAATGATAACATTCCATGGGCCAATGTGCTCAAATGATCCATGAATTCTGGGCCAGCACATCACGATCCCACCTGCATAACTGAAGTTATTTTCCCACATCTAGCTCCACCCGCTATCAGTGGGTTCTATTCATATCACTTTCCCATGCGCATTATAATTCTACGCACTTCTATCCTGGGATTAGTAACAATATCCTTGCATTAAGAACTGACGTCCACTCATCAGCATTAGCTAGTGACCCTAATCCCTAAATCACCTCAACGCTGAATAGCAACCGGCACGCGCTTTGTTTACAAACATACGCGCTAACAGCGTCACCAGGTCCCGCCCTGAAACTCCTCCCCCTCCGGCGCACGGCACCACGCCCAACCCGGAAGGAATTCCCATTTAACGTTGGGACTCCCGCACGGCACCACTAGCCGAGCAGAGGAGGATAGCAGTAGGTGAATGGCCGTTTACTTCTCCCGCAAACTGTAAGTTAATGCCCCTCGCTTTCCCAACAGAGACGGAATCCAAGACCATTGATTACTTTGATTCCTGCCGGGCACTTCGCTCGGTGCGCGCTACTTCTATATACTCACCTCACTATTATCTTTCGCGCCATTTCAGAAATTGTTTTGTCGGTTAGAAGAACCTACCCCCTGCCCGTTGAAGTAATTTAGAGGCTAAAAACAAGTAAGCCCCCAGTTCGAACCATGGAATCTGTGTGTACTCCTACATGTTATATGTATGTGTGTCTTGTTTGTTATTATCTGTAATTTTTGGCGCAACTAAGTGTCATTGCACATACGAGGAAACGCCACAACCTGCCACACCTATCTAAGGCGCTCATAGAAATTCACTGGGCACAAAGACAATAAGTGGTTGAATGAGACGAATGATAAATCTTGTATGCATGCATTTGAAATGAAGTGCATGCCCGTAAATCTTGATGAAGGCAACAAATATGTATTGCATGGCAAACACGAGCACCTATTGATAAGAGTGCATACTCGGATAATATTTCCCTGCCAACCACACGTATTGAACACGATACTTGATCACTCGGAGGGCACTTCCCCTTGGCATGATTAGTCACATCACAGAGACACTTCACGACGTAACAGGAAAGTATAAAAATTCGACTGAAATCAGTACTTTTTTGCTTTTCCCTACAGGTCTCTTTTCCTTTTTTTGTAACCAGACGGCTCTCATTATTTTGAATGAGCACATCTACCACTGGTTATTTTTCCAGTTGGTTTACAGGGGATCAGGATAGGGTGTACCTTTTAGGGGGCACACACCTCCCATCCACCTGTTTTTGGTCCTGAAGAATACCGGGCTACTGCCCTGATGGTAGAAACATGTCGACCAAGCCACACAGACACATATAGAGATACCTTGGCCGTAACTCACCTACCAGTATCTCGCCAGTGATTTTTAACATTGTTCTGATTACTTTAAAATAAAAATTTATGTTAAGTTAAACCAGGACAATTTTTAACACCTTTTTTGCACATACAGTCACAACCTGCTCCACTGTAATACAGGTGTCGAAGCACATCCTGGTGACGCTAGGTCACCAGGGTGGACCCCGATGATGAAGCAAGTCACCACTAGGTGGTGAGTGAGGGGTTTCCAAACAAAAAGGTTGACTTTTTTCCTTTTTTTGCCAAACAACTCACCCTCCGAAAGTTTTCTTCAAAAACTTGACGTAGGGGATACTCCTTCTTTTGTTTGCATAATTAATGTGTAATGTGCCTAGCACCCCACATCCCCTCCAACACAATGCGCTGCAGGTCGGGATCCCTTTATGAAGTCAGGCCGGTGTGAGGTGCCAATACATTGCCACCTTCACCGCAGCTTTCCTGCCCGCGGTGTTACGTGTAGTGCGTGAGGCCCTGAAGTAAATGTGGCTCCATTCTTTAGGTGTTAGGGTCCTGCCAAGTTCAGCCTCCCATCGTTTCTGACCCGCTGTCTTGCCTGAAATGGGTGGAGGTGCGAGCATTTTGTAGAAGTCGGAGATAAGATGTTTATCTGTATCTTTTGTCAATAGCCATTTCTCAAAAGCTGTCATCGGTCGACCCGCTTGAGTGGCTGTGACCGGGTTAGTGAGCCAGTGACGGAGTTGGAAGTATTGGAAAAGATGAGGGTTCGCTACCTTATAGCCCTCCTTGATGTCAGAGAGGAAGAAAGCCCTGTAGGTCGAAAAGGTCGCAGGCAGAACGGCAGGCGGAGTCACGCCATTGAGAAAAGGCATGAGGGTCGTTGCCCGGCGGGAACTCGAGGTTGTCAAGGATGGGAGTAAACGGGGAGGGAAAGGTCGTCAGGCCTTTCTTGACAGCGACCATGTCCCAGACCCGCGTGGTAGTACGAGTGATAGGTGAATTCAAGATGTATCGCGACCTGTGCTGCCAGGCGAGGAAAGGGACTCTCCAGAGAGTTGTCTGAGCCATAGCTCGATCCTGGAAGAGCCATCTCTTCTCGGATTCCGGTCTATACCATTCCACCAAATAGCGGAGTTGAGAGGCTTGGAAATATTGCAATAGGTTGGGAACTCCGAGGCCCCCTTCATCCATGCTCCTGTATGCCAACTGCTTATGTAAACGTGCTCGTTTCCCTTCCCAAATGAAATGATGGAGGGCGGTCTGCAGGTCCGTGATGGTGCCTGTGGGGGGCGCGACCGGGAGGGTCTGAAACAGATATAAGATCTTAGGTAAGACTGACATTTTCACCGCTGCAACTCTACCTAATAGGGAGAGGGGTTGCTTAGACCAACGCGCGAGGTCCATCCGGATCTGGGCAGTGATGGTCTTGTAGTTGAGAGCCATCGTTGACTCTGTCGAAGAAGTAAGAGTGACTCCCAGATACGGGAGTTGTGTGGTGGACCGAAGATCGCTCCCATATGTAGAGGCAGACCTGTCAGGGTGGGTGTTTTTGCCCAGTGGTAATATCAGGGATTTCCCTCTATTGATTAGAAAGCCCGAAACCACCCCAAAGGAGTCTAACTCCTCCAAGAGAGCGGGTATAGAGCGGGCGGGCTGGTCGAGAGCGGCGATGATATCGTCAGCGTAGAGGCTGACCGTATGTGGTTCTCGGCCGAAGGTGATCCCTCGGATATCAGGGTTGTCCCGGATCTTCTGCGATAGGGGCTCTATGTACAGGGCGAACAAGAGCGGGGAAAGGGGACACCCCTGTCTCGTGCCGCGTTGGATTTCAAACGGGTGCGATCGAAGACCACCCAGGCGGACTTGAGCTTGGGGATGGTGGTAGCAGCAGGCGATCCAGGACTGGATGCGCTCCCCCAGCCGAAAACGCGTCATGACCCGCTGGAGAAAGGTCCAATCGACACGGTCGAACGCCTTCTCAGCGTCGATGGCCACCAGTGGAGAGTCTGAGTTCTGAAAGTGTGTTTTGTCTATCAGGTGGAGCACCCGCTTGGTGTTGTCGCTGCACTGACGGGTAAGGCACAAAGCCTGATTGGTCAGGCTCCAGGATCCCAGGCAGGCATGGGCCGAGGCGCGCCGGTAAAATTCCGGTGAAGAGTTTCAGGTCTAGGTTCAGCAATGAAATTGGGTGGAACGCAGAGCAGTGTGTGGGTTTTTTACCCGGTTTAGGCAACACCACCACTTCGGCCGCTAACATATCCGGGGGAATAGAGCTCGGGCCTTCAAAGGAGTTGAAGAGCCGGGTGAGGACAGGAGCCAGCAGCTGACCAAAGGTCTTATAGAACCCGGCCGAGAAGCCGTCCGGTCCTGGGGATTTAAGCGGGCGGAGGCGAGATATAGCGGCCAGCACCTCCTCCAGCCGGATAGGGGAGTCTAAAGCGTCCGCGTTGGTTCAGTGATCGCTGCAGTACTCAAATAGGCATCAACCTCCTTGAGGGACACCGCCTCGTCTCCGTACAGTGAGGCATAATAGGTTTGAAATGCCACCGTGATCTGAGACTCCTCAGTGAGAACGACGCCAGAATCGTCCGTGAGGCCGGTGATTTTGGAGCGTTGGATCTTAGCATTCAGAGCACTGGCAAGTAAGCCGCCAGTTTTGTTACCCCCAACATAGTACGCATGACGAAGGCGGAGCGCCGCAAATTCTGACCTGTCAGTATCTAGGCTGGCCAATTGGGCCCTAGCTGCTTTCAACTGTCTCCATACCCGCGGAGCGCAAGTCCGGCTGTGGACTCTCTCTAGTTCAGCAGCCTGAGCGGTGAGGTCGTCCCTTTTCTTCTTTCGGTCCTTGGCCTCTGCCGCGGAGATCGCAATAAGTTCACCGCGGGCCACTGATTTCAGGGCCCCCCATAGGGCCGACAACGATATTCCCGGTGTATCATTAATGGTTAAGTAGTCAACAAGGCATTTGTGAAGCTGTTTGGTGACCTCTGGCCTCTGTAGGAGGGTTTCGCGGAGGCGCCATGACCCCCGGGGACGACGGGACGCAGGGAGTTTGAGCGACACCTCCACCGCGTCATGGTCTGAGAGGGCCACAGGTACAGCGCCTATTTCACTGAGGATCGGAAGCAACTCAGAGGAGCGCAAGAAATGGTCTAGCCTGGCGTTGGTGCGGTGCACATGGGAGTAGAAGGTGAATTGCATTGCGTTAGGGTGTTTGGACCTCCAGAGGTCCATTAGGCCTCTATCCCTCAGCCATTCCAGTCCGGTCTCCGTGATAGAACCCGAGTCCCCGTATTGACGCCCTGACCTATATTTGTTTGTGTCCATAACCAAGTTGAGGTCCCCCCTATAAGCAGGAGCGAGTTAGAGGGCTGAAGTGCCTCTGAGACTGCGCCTTTCAAAAATGTCTCCTGTCCCGCATTCGGGGCATAGATGGAACCGATCGTCAGGTGTTTGTCACCTATCAGAAAAGTATAGGCCAAGAGGCGACCCTTGATCTCTCCTGCTTTGTCCCCCACTTTTCCCTGGAAATGCCTAGAGACCAAAATAGCCACCCCCACCCTCTTCGTAGGGAGAGAGGAAAAGAACTGCTGTGGGAAGGCACGGGAGCGCATTCTGTGCCAGTCTTTGGGCAAAAGATGAGTTTCTTGTAATAAACAAATGTCGGCCCTGGAGTTGTCTAGGTAGGAAATTACGGCCCGTCATTTGATAGGGTTATTCAACCCTTTCACATTAAGGGTCAGCACTTTCAAAGGTGAATTAGCCATAGTAAGGAGGACAAATGAGATATTGCAAAGCAGAGGCATGCATCCGTGGCGTATAGGAATGTAATGAATTAGTCAGTAGGAGGGATCTCCCTGAAACCCAGGCCCCGAAGGGGTGTATGCATGAAGTGTCGTGTATGGCTAAGGACACGCCTAGAGGTGGGCGGGAGGGAGGTAGTAGGTGAATGAATAGGCTAAGCAATGCGAGACACATGTAAATTATAGCAAGTCCATCATTGACAAATCCCTTTTGGCACACTGGTTCCCACCCACAGTCCCTCCCGCTGTTATGTTATGTTATGTTACGAGCATTTATTGCGCGCACAGCTGCTCCAGCAAAGGTGCGTCCTGGCGCCTGACAAGGAGGCCACATAACACAACTAAATAAAAGGGAAGAGACTAAGGGAACAGAAAGGTCTTAACAGCCTTGCGAAATGAGAGCAGATCAGCAAGGGTCCGGATTTCAAATGGTAGAGCATTCCACAGGGCAGCAGCATGTACACGAAAAGAGCGTCCCCCCGCCCGACTACGTTTAAAACGTGGAACTACTGCCAATTCGCGGTCTGATGAACGTAGAGAGCGACCTGGAATGTAAAGAGACAGAAGGTTCTGAAGAATCTGGGCAGGGGAACCTTTAAGGATCTTGTAGGACATACAAAGCACTTTGAAATGGATCCTCTGCCTAATTGGTAACCAATGAAGGGAGCGCAAGGTGTTAGAGACAGAGCAGAACCTGGGTAAACCTACAACTGCTCTGGCGGCTGCATTTTGCACACGTTGGAGACGGGTGAGTTCGGCCTGATTTATCCCTATAAAAAGGGAGCTGGCATAGTCGAGCCGAGACAACACCGTTGCCTGTACCACGAGCTGTCTGGTCGAGGCATCGAAGAATTTAAGTGCAGGTCTCAAGTTGCGCAGGATGCCAAAGCAGCAGGCCGCAATGCGTTTAGTGTGGCATACAAAGCTAAGGGTGGGGTCCAACCACATCCCTAAGTTTTTTATCTCCGAAACCTCCCCCCCCCTAGCACCCCAACTCCCAATTCAACTTCCCCGAACCAAGACCCAAAGTTTATCCAACCTGAATGGTCAGCACCCCCCACCCACCGCCCACTCCCCAACCCCCAAACCATTAGAACACATAGTCCCAGTCCTGTCAGTCCACACAGGGCTGTGGTAGAGTTATTTCCGAGGGTCATATCCGATGGCGACCGCCACGGCCCCCCACCCGACAACCCCCAGCCCATGGGCAAGGTACGTTCTATGAGCCATCTCCCGGTCAATGGAAAGATCATTTAGAGGGAGAGGTCTCTCTGGCTACTTCCGCCACTGCGGTTGCCCTCTCCTGTGTTATGACGTGGACGTCGGGCTTCAAGCGTTGCGGCGTGGATCGCCTGCGGCCTACAGTTTGCCAGTCACCTCTGGAGGACACTTGCAACAGTTTCACCGTAGGGGCGTCTTCTTCCAAGTCAAGTCCTAGGAGAGCACAAGTGTCTTTGAGCGAGCGCATTTGATGTAGGGACCCGTTCCATTTAAATATCAGCCTAAACGGGTGGCCCCACGAGTATGGAATTTCTTGCTGTCAGAGAAAATCCGTCGCAACTTTAAACCCCTTCCGTTTTTGTAGGGTGATGGCCGAGAGATCTTAGTACAGGGCGATGGGGTGGCCTTGAAACTGAAGAGGTTGTGCTTGTCTAGCCTCCGGGAGGATCCTTTCTTTTAGTGGGAAGTCAGGGAGAAAGGCCAGGATGTCCGGCGGCGGGGCGGAAGCGCGTCTAGGAAGCCCGACTCTGTGAGCCCGATCGATGCGAATGGTAAAGTCAGCAGGCTCCCCCAAGATGTTTCGGAAAAGGTCCTGTAGATAGCCAGCGACATCCATCCCCTCCGCTTTCTGAGGGACCCCCCCGGACCCGTATGTTGTTACGTCGGGAGCGGTTTTCAAGGTCCTCCGCCTGGGCTTGGAGGTCCAGTTGTTGGTCCGTGAGTCACAGGACCTACTGTTGAAGCTGTTCGATTTCGTTACTTCTAGCCTGGTCCGCCTCCTCAATGGCGACCACCCGCTCCCCAAGGCCCTCCACATCTCGCTTGAATTCCCGGACCTCTCCTGCCACCTCCTGCTTCAAGGTTTTGAAATCATCCCTGAGGGAGTTAAAAAGTGTTTCTAAAAAGGATCTGGTGATGGGCGTTTGGTCGCCAGAGGGCTTCAGAGATGTTCTTGCGATCTCAGGGGAAGGTGGGTCTTTGCCGGCTCTATGTTGGGATTTTGCCAACAGCTCCCGGAGTGTCTGGTTCGCTTTCTTCCCCCGGAGACCCGCCATGTCGCGGCTGGCCTCTGGATCAGTCCGCTCGACGGCCCGTAGGAAGCCGGAGGCATGCTCAGAGGCCCGGCAGTTCCAAGAATAGATGCGATCTGTGCTGTGCGGAGGGTAAGCCCTCTGTGCAGCGTCGGGGGCCCCAACGAGGAGCAAAGCAGCCAACCGCCGCTCCCCTCAACGCTTGGTCTAAGTTATTCTTCTATGGATCGGCCAGGGCCCAAGGTGCAACGACGTGGCGGTGGATCCCGCAACACCAAGGGGCGCCTTAGCAACGGGCCGCCCCACCAAGGAGCCGGCCCGAGACCACCAGCAGGTATGCCAAGGCAATCAGGTAGGCTGCGTGCAGAGGCAGGCCTCTCTCTCCCGCCGTGAACAGTGGATGGGGTCCGATTGTCCGACAATGCCACTGAAATGACGCTGTCTCACCCCCGCCTCGCCGGTTCAGCGTGGCTATAGGCCCGACTCATCCTCCCCCCAGGAGCTCGATTATGCCCCCCGAACATGGTCTGGAGCACCCACCACCACTCTCCTCACCTCAGCCCACAGGTCTGGCGCAGCCAGTCAGTCACACTCGGGCGTGCTCAGGTGCGTTCAGGCCGCTCCTCGCCGCAGCTCCAGCCTCCGGCCTTGTCCGCCAGTCCGCTAGGCCAACTCCGCCGGGTCCTGCCAGCGAGTTGCGATGTCATCGACCTCATGTGGTCCGACAGTCGTGCAGCCGATCAGCTCGGGTCAGGGGCCGCAGGTCTTGCTTGGTGGTTCGATTGCTGCCTCCGCTTCACAGGGAGACCCGGCAGAGTCGTGGCTCAGTTCGCAGCCGCTCCGCCCAGCAGGCCCAAAGCCAGGGCCTCGATTCTTGCGACTCCCGGCCGGGCTCTCCTTCGCAACCGGCCGGGTCGCGATGGCGGCGGTCAGCGCCTTGTGCGAGTGTTGGGCTCAGGACTGGGGGCAGTGAGCCGCCTCCGTAGGCTCAGCAGGCAGGCAGGCAGCCGGCCGAGAGCGCGCAAGTGGGTTACTGCTTCGGGCGGCTGCCATTTTAGAAGCCGCGGCAGGGTCGCCCCCCCACCCGCAGAGCCTCGCCGGTGTCGCGCCGAGTTGGCGTCAGGTCCCTGGATGCAACAGCTAAACTCAGCTCCCAGTAATCAGCGTGCTCGGTGCTGTTAGGGAGAGTAGGCAATGCTTTTAAGGGCTTCAGGAGAGATTGGGGCAGGGAGCCGCGGAGACCTGCGTCCGATCAGGTCGCCATCTTGGACACACCCCCAATGACGCCTTTTAAAGGGCTGTCCACTCCAAACGTGGTATTCGGTATAGAGAAAAAAGTTTGAAAGATTTTTACCCCACACGGGCATTGTATGTAGGGTCTAGAACTGGTCAGTGTGGCTTACAGAAATGTATGTGGAGTACTATCTAATAATACACAACCAGAGCTATCGTCCATCACATTAGAGAGAGGGCGAGCTGCAGAGAGGTAGCAAGACATGAGGTAGAGATGCATAAAGAAAGATGTAGAGAGAACGGTGATGTAGAGGGGGTAGTTGAAATAGAAGTTACAGAGAGAAGAGGAGATCATTTTTTTTAATAGGCAAAGGGAGATTAAGTGATTTACCCAGAATCACAGGATGTTGAGTTTCGTTGCCGAGACTTGAACCCTGTTCCCCAGCTTCAAGGTAGACCGATCTAGCCATAAGGCTACATCATCTCCCCAACATTTAACGTGGGTTTGCTAGAGAACAAGCTGCTGAATAATACGATTAACATAGAGACGACACCAGAGCACTTTATATCGAGCATTATAGGGGCAATAAGTTAAAATGAGATTGTGAAGCCTTTTTCTGTGCTGTGGGGCAATAGGTGGTAACCTGACCCTGTCTGCTGCGTGGAAGTGCGTTCATAGGTCAGAACCTACAAATCTACATTGGCCCAATTTGAGGATTAAGTTGTCCAATTGCACTCTGGGTTGGCAAAGCAAGCAGTCTATACTAACTGAGGGAGGTGGTAGATGAATTGAAACACAGAGTAGTCACACCTGGCAGACTGATATCCAGTACAATCAATACATTTTAAGACATAGAAGAGGGCAGTACAAAAAAAAGCGACAAAACTGCGACTACAATTCAAAAATCCCACCCGCAAAAAATGCTTCTAACTAACGGCTTAGCGGAGCAATGTCGCCATACTTGCAAAGGCGTGCATCGTAATTATAAGTGAAGTGGTTAGGGTTGAAATGTACGGTGCTCGGAAAAACCTCAGAGTACATTCATAACGCTAACTCCTCCCTCCTGCAATCGAGGGCCTCTCTCCTGCAAATCGACGGTTCTCACTGGTAAGGCCCCATCTTTTAATGCACGGCCAACGTGTTCCATCTCCCCGACCGCATCCTAACACCTCTTGCCCACCTACCCATTATGTGACTCATCTTTCCCTCCCCGCACAATGAACCCACCACCTCACAGGAAAATTGTCTCAGTTAACTCATTTATAGTTTATCAGGCCGTATTCACAAAGAATCGTGTTTTCTCCTGGGCACCCTCGTACTACTGTAAAAGCTGTTGCATCCCATCTTTCTGCTGCTTGTAGATTATCTCAACCAGGGTACGTAGACCACCCAATAGATTATTGTAGCGTTTACATTTTAATGAATAACCCTAACGGGATAGTAGGGAAGGAACCCCCATTATCACCACGCCGTCCCTTATCGAGGACCTGACTACGCCTTAAGACTGGAGGCGCTGGAGAGTTCATTTAGCAAATGAATGGTGAGGTTGATGAGACGTTAGCAAGAAATAGGTAAGGTGGTGAGGGAAATGTGAGATGAGGGCGAGAGACAGAGAGAGGTGAAGTAAAGAGCGGCGAGATATCGAGAGTGCCAAGAGAGAGGCCAGCAGGCGAGGGATAGAGAGAGCAATAGAGAGGTGAGTTAGCGAGAGAGGTGTACTAGGTGAAAGAGAGATACTGGAAGGTGAGGTGCATACAGAAGAGTGAGATGCAGACTTGGTGAGGAACTGAGAAGGGGTAGTTATGGAGAGATATGGACAGAGATTGATACGGAGAGTGGTTATGTTGTGGGACAGGGTAAGAGGGAGATGGAGTAGTGAAAGGGGTATTGAGAAACGAGCAGTCATTTAAGAGGTGGAGTAGAGGAGCCTTGACAGGTTTAATAGACAGGAAATGAACACAGATGTAGGAATAGGTAAACGGTAAGGTAGAGACAGGTGAGGTTCAGTAAGGAAGGAGACGTCAAGTGAGTCTCAGAGTGACTGTTAAG
Organism: Lissotriton vulgaris; assembly: GCF_964263255.1. Lineage (NCBI taxonomy): Eukaryota > Metazoa > Chordata > Amphibia > Caudata > Salamandridae > Lissotriton > Lissotriton vulgaris. The sequence goes on from NC_141699.1 coordinate 117,792,593, forward strand.
GTAGGACTGGCTGGGCATATACGCTATATTTCATAGACTCGGCTGTCAATTTAAAAATGAATATGTTTTTAATGCTATGGATATTATGTGCCTTCATGGCCCTCCCCATTCCGTCATTTTAACGGGGCCCAAGGCAATTGACAACTTTGCCCATGTCTTAAAAACAGCTCTAATTCGGGCCAGAACTGCGCCAGTGTAACTACTCCTAGGTCTGCTCTCCCAGTCCAGTGCCAGGCTGACAGAACAGAGCTCAGACGGCAAACTGCGCTACGTCACAGGAAACCGTGCCAGCCTTCCTGTCGGCTACTACGAGCCATAAATCTGCCAATAGTTGGGGAGGAGCCTAGCCTGCAGCCGAGATGGCCGCCTAGCTCCTCGGCTCCGTCGGCCCTGGCGCCCTTCGCCGAGATCCTGTTTGAAATCCTGTGCCTCCTGGCATCACGCCTCCCGGCGCTGCACTCCTGATCACGATGCAGTGTCCCCGGTCGGAATCGGAGCTGCCACGGCGGAGTTAAGCCCCGCTCACCATTCCGGCCTTCTGCAGAGGGAGCAGCCGGGCCATTGTTGGTGGGGACGGCCGGAGGCGACTACGACAGCGGCGGCCGCTGCGGAGAGGGAGGAGCCGGGGCACCGGACTTGGAGCTCGGCGCTGGTGGATCTCTCACAGCAGCCTTCTCCCTGACAGCAGCCCAGCGCGACTCGATCGCAACATTGTTTCCGGCTCCTGCTTCATGTATCCTGGCCCGGCAGAAGGGGTCCGGGATTGTTTCTTTGTTGCAGTTTGTAGCAGCGGTCGCCATCTTCTGCAACGGACACCCTGATCTTGCCGGTGGGTCTCCCTGCGCTACAGTTGCTTCTAGCCTTGCAGCCTCTTCTCGTCCGGCTGCCTCCGCGTTTCCTGCAACATCGGGGCCTCACAGAGGTTTCATTATTTGCCTGATATCGATGGCTGGTGCCGGGGGCTTGATTCCTTGGGCGCTCAATGGCAGTTTACCTAAGATGGCGGACACAGCAGCACCCTCCATCCTCGATCCACCGCTGAGGCTCTGCGACATCCTGGCTGCACTGGGGGACCTGCGATTGGCCTTCCGCGATTTTGCTACCGAATTGGGGGCCCGGCTTGACGGGGCCCTGTTGGATGGCCAGGATGACTCTCCGGTGCGGCGCGTTAAGCCATACCCTAAGCCGACTGTCGGTGGATTACCCGAATTGGGGTGCGGAACGGTGGCGGAGGGACGTGTCCCAGGACCCGCGGCGGTACTCCTCGGTCCTTCTCTGGAGGAGTCTGACGATATTGCTTCTTTGGTGCGGTCGGGGCTCGGGTCCCCGTCGCCGCCTCGCCCATCTCCTTTGTTCTTGGGTGCCATGTTGCCGAGCGCCCTCCTGGACTTGCTCTCTGTGCACCGGCCGGCTGCTATTTTGAAACCTATACACCGTTCTACTCCCTGTTGCTCTAGCCGTGGCTTAGCAATGGTACGTCCTCTGGTTCTTCACAGTCAAGCAACGCTCCAGTTTGCCTTGTCTCCTGCACCCCAACTTTTACGGTGGTCTCCAAGGTGGCCCATTTCGTCCACACTGGCTGCACTGATGCTGGTTTCGATTGGACTGCGGATTCGAAGGGGTCAAGGCTGAGGATGGGGACTTTCTTGTTGTACACTGGAACATATAAGACTGGGACTGGGACTTGTGATTGTTGGAGGTACAAGTTGCATGGGTGTTAGGTTGGGGCCTGGGGTTGGGTGACCGCGGGTATCGATTTCGTTTGCTTACATAAATCCTTGGCCCTCCTCCGATCAACCGTGACATTCTATTCTTTTCCTTAGCTTTCTCTTCATCTTCATCTATATTTCGGGTACTCTTCTGGGGCGACAGACACACTGCTAGGGGGGGGGGTAGGCCGTAGCCTCTGCATGCGTGTAGGGTGGGGGGTATATTTTCTTGTTGGTTTTTTCTTTCTATGGGCCTCCTTTTTCTTTCTTTCTTCTTTCTTTCTCTCTTCTCTCTTTCTACACTCATTCTTCTGGCTAGCTCTTTCATTACTTCTTTCTTGGGTCTGTGGGGAGAGTGGGTGCTTATGTGTAGCGTTTGGGGATCGCCATTTGATATGCTTCTTAACTATCCTGGTCACATTGAGTGCGATCGCTTGCCTCATGGATAATGCTTGCTGCTCCTCCTTGTGATCGCCGCCCAGTATAAGTCCTAACTGCATTGCTCTGATTCATCTCCTTCCAGACCTGTTTCTTTCTTCTTTTTCCTTGTCTCTTGTCTCTATATTTCGGGTACTCTAATGGGCGACAGACACACTGCAAGGGGGGGGGGGGGTAGGCCGTAGCCTCTGCATGCGTGTAGGGTGGGGGGATATATATGTGTAATTTTTTCGTTTCTATGGGCCTTGTTTCTTTCTTCTTTTATCTTTCTTGTCCTTTTTGTCCTTGGGGCTATGGCTTGGCAGGAATTTGGGTAGGTTCGTGTTTGATCTCGGAGTAGTGTTTGCTTACCTCTCCTGTCGTTACCTCTGCGATGCTGTTATTTTGATTGCAACTTTCCTGTGTTTCATGGAACTCACCCGCTAAACGTTGCCTATTACTTCTGTAAAGTGATGGACTGGACTAAGGCTCTCCTGGACTTAATTTTTGCTTTTGTGTTTTTATAAACTTTAAAATTAACCTCAATCCTCCTGTATGTCGGCGGTATGGCATGGTCCAATGTAACACTAAATGCTTGCTTAATAATGTCACCTCGCTGCCGATGTACCGTATTGCTTGCAACAGTGCTCACAGTTTTGTGGCCGGCCAGGTGGTTGTAGGCCCGTATTTGTCTGCTGTTTATGCACAATAAAGGTTTTCAAAAAAAAAAAAAAAAAAAATCTGCCAATAGTTGAGGGGTGCTTCCTGCTTTTTTTATAAACCAGAGTATGCTTTAAAATGTAGCAGTCTTGCAGTACGACCTTGTATTTCAAAATCTTGGAAGTTGGACACTGTCCTCTTGCCCAGGGTGGGGTGCCTGGCCTCCTCTCGTGTCAACGTGTTGTTAGTAACAGGAAACCCATTCTGGTGGGTGGGTATCCTCAGGGGTTGCAACATGGACCCGAGCTCGAGGCGGGTAACTCGCAGAGCTGTCAGGGGCAAGCAGCCAGTTACCAGCAGTTGAAAGAACCTTGCTTCAGCACAGAACCAATAGCGCCCTCTGCTGCCTACCTGCTTGTGCTACAGCGTTTAGTATGTCAGTGCTTGGTGCACGCATCGCATAGCAACGCACTAGGAGAATGACAGAAACACTGATCAGCCGGTTAACAAACACGAGCTCCTCGGGAGGCGGGCGGGCCTGATTCACTTGCGGAAAAGGTAATTGCTGCCAGATGGTGGAGCGCTCCCGCGAGTGACTCTCCTGATGTGCATGCGTTGCCATTGAAGGCAATGGAACACATTCACTTGCTAGGCTGAAAAGCCAAAGCGCTTGGAAGAGGTCGTTTTCCTTTGCAACGCATGCGCGTCGCGAAGGCTCGACCTAAAAAGCACCCCAGTATTGAACCGAGGATACAGAATAATTAAAATGGGGGCAATATTGGTCTCCTTTTCACAGCTGACAGACAAAAAAACAGGATGTAGTGGAGGACTCGGATTCTGGTGGAATCAGAATTTTTAAAAGAGTCAATTTTTCATAAAACCTTTTTTTTTGAACAACTCTTTTGGACACACTAGCGTTTATTGCCATGCGAGTGCCACTGCCCTTCTCCTAAGACACAACCTCTGTGAAACAAACCGATTAGAATAACTGTTTGCTGTTTAAAACTAAGTGGGGCACGAATGCAGTTTAGCATTCTGGTTATTGCTTGAAGGAGGAATAGGAAACATGGTTACCTTTGTCTGTACCACTGATATCTATGTGGATCTGAGAAAATGCTTGGAGTCGTATGGTTGACAGGAAACGTGCAGGCTGCTTAAATATTGTAGAGATTGGATTGTCACGCTCTAGGAAACAAGAGTGAATGCTGAATAAAACTAGAAACGTGAACACTTTCACGGCGAACACGGCCGTGAAAGTGAAACTGACTGCGTGAAAGTGAAACAGATCGTGATCACACTACCTGGCTGAGAGGAGGCTGATAGGCAGTGAGTGGCCGGGGGTAGGGTGTGTGTGTGTGTGTGTGTGTGTGTGTGGGGGCGGGGGGTGTGGTTGTGTATGTGTGGTTGTGTGTGGTTGTGTGTGTGTGGTTGTGTGTGTGTGGTTGTTGGTATGTGTGGTTGTGTGTGCTTGTGTAGTTGTGTGCGGTTGTGGATGTGGTTGTGGTTGTGTGTGTGTCTGGTTGTGTGTGTGTCTGGTTGTGTGGGTGTTGGTTGTGTGTGTGTGGTTGTGTGTGTGTGGTTGTGTGTGCAGTTGTGTGTGGTTGTGTGTGCAGTTGTGTGTGGTTGTGTGTGTGTGGTTGTGTGTGTGTGGTTGGTTGTGTGTGTGGTTGTGTGTGTGGTTGTGTGCGAGTATGTGGTTGTGTGTGTGGTTGTTTGTGTGGTTGTGTGTGTGGCTGTGTGTATGTGGGTGTGGTTGTGTACGTGTGGTTGTATGTGGTTGTGTGTGTGGTTGTGGGTGTGGTTGTTTGTGTGGTTGTGTGTGTGGCTGTGTGTATGTGGGTGTGGTTGTGTGCATGTGGTTGTATGTTGTTGTGTGTGTGGTTGTGTGTGTGGGGTTGTGTGTGTGGTTGTGTGTGTGTGGTTGTGTGTGTGTGGTTGTGTATGTGGTTGTGTGTGTGGGTGTGTGGGAGTAGTTGTGTGTGTTTGTGTGTGTGTGTGGTTGTGGGTGTAGTTGTGTGTGTGTGGTTGTGGGTGTGTGTGGTTGTGTGTTTATGAGTTGGTCGTGAGGAAAGGCTAGGCAGGGAAGGGGGTTGCTCCAGTGCAGGAGGGCTGCGTGGGAGGGGGTAGTGAGGGCAGAGAGCAAGGGGGTGGAGGAGCATGCGTGGTTGTGTATGTGGTTGTGTGCGTGTGGTTGTGGGTGTGGTTGTGTGTGTGGTTGTGTATGTGGTTGTGTGTGGTTGTGTATGTGGTTGTGTATGTGGTTGTGTGTGTGGTTGCGTGTGTGTGGTTGTGTGTGGGTGTGTATGTGTGGTTGTGTGTGGTTGTGTATGTGTGTGGTTATGTGTGTGGGTATGGTTGTGTGTGTGGTTGTGTGTATGTGGCTGTGTATGTGGTTGTGTGTGCGGTTGTATGTGGTTGTGTGTGTGGTTGTATGTGGTTGTGTGTGTGGTTGTGTGTGCTTGTGGTTGTGTATGTGGTTGTGTGTGTGGTTGTGTGTGTGGTTGTGTGTGGTTGTGTGTGGGTGTGCTTGTGTATGTGTGGTTGTGTATGTGTGGTTGTGTGTTTGGTTTGCATGTGTGTGGTTGTGTGTGAGGTTGTGTGGTTGTGGCTGTGTCTGTGTGGGTGTGGTTGTGGATGTGTGTGTGGTTGTGTGTGTGTGGTTGTGTGTGTGGCTGTGTGTGTGTATGTGGTTGTGTGTGTGGTTGTGTGTGTAGTTGTGGTTGTGAGGGGTTCTGTGTGTGTGTGTGTGTGTGTGTGTGTGTGTGGTTGTGAATGGGTGTGGTTGTGTGTTTGGTTGTGGTTGTGTGTGTGGTAGTGTGTGTGGTTGTGTGGGTGTGGATGTGTGTGGTTGTGGGGTTGTATGTGGTTGTGTGTGTAGTTGTGGTTGTGTGTGTGTGTGTGTGTGGTTGTGTGTGGTTGTGTAAGTGGGGTTGTGTGTGTGGGGCTGTGTGTGAGGTTGTGTGTGTCGTTGTGGTTGTGTGTGTGGTTGTGTGTGTGTTTGGATGTGTGTGTGTGGTTGGTTGTGCGTGTGGTTGTGTGTGTGGTTGTGTTGTTGTAGGTGTGGTTGTGTGTGTGGTTGTGGGTGTGGATTTGTGAGTATGTGGCTGTGTGTGTGTGTGTTTGTGTCTGTGGTTGTGTATGCATGCGGGTGTGTGTGGTTGTTGTGTGTATGTGGTTGTGTGTGTGTCTTGGTGTGGTTGTGGATGTGTGTACTGGTGTGGTTGTGTGTGTGTATGTGGTTGGTGTGTGTGTGTGTGTGTGGGTGTGGTTGTGGATGTGTGTGTGGGAGTGGGGTTGGGTGTGGTTGTGCATTTGTGTGGTTGTGTGTGTAGTTGTGGTTGTGTGTGTGGTTGTGTGTGGTTGTGTGTGCAGTTGTGTGTGGTTGTGTGTGTGTGTGTGGTTGTGTGTGTGTGGTTGGTTGTGTGTGTGGTTGTGTGTGTGGTTGTGTGCGAGTATGTGGTTGTGTGTGTGGTTGTGGTTGTTTGTGTGGTTGTGTGTGTGGCTGTGTGTATGTGGGTGTGGTTGTGTACGTGTGGTTGTATGTGGTTGTGTGTGTGGTAGTGTGTGTGGTTGTGTGGGTGTGGATGTGTGTGGTTGTGGGGTTGTGTGTGGTTGTGTGTGTAGTTGTGGTTGTGTGTGTGTGTGTGTGTGTGGGGTTGTGTAAGTGGGGTTGTGTGTGTGGGGCTGTGTGTGAGGTTGTGTGTGTCGTTGTGGTTGTGTGTGTGGTTGTGTGTGTGTTTGGATGTGTGTGTGTGGTTGGTTGTGCGTGTGGTTGTGTGTGTGGTTGTGTTGTTGTAGGTGTGGTTGTGTGTGTGGTTGTGGGTGTGGATTTGTGAGTATGTGGCTGTGTGTGTGTGTGTGTGTTTGTGTCTGTGGTTGTGTATGCGTGCGGGTGTGTGTGGTTGTTGTGTGTATGTGGTTGTGTGTGTGTCTTGGTGTGGTTGTGGATGTGTGTACTGGTGTGGTTGTGTGTGTGTATGTGGTTGGTGTGTGTGTGTGTGTGTGGGTGTGGTTGTGGATGTGTGTGTGGGAGTGGGGTTGGGTGTGGTTGTGCATTTGTGTGGTTGTGTGTGTAGTTGTGGTTGTGTGTGTGGTTGTGTGTGGTTGTGTGTGCAGTTGTGTGTGGTTGTGTGTGTGTGGTTGTGTGTGTGTGGTTGGTTGTGTGTGTGGTTGTGTGTGTGGTTGTGTGCGAGTATGTGGTTGTGTGTGTGGTTGTGGGTGTGGTTGTTTGTGTGGTTGTGTGTGTGGCTGTGTGTATGTGGGTGTGGTTGTGTACGTGTGGTTGTATGTGGTTGTGTGTGTGGTTGTGGGTGTGGTTGTTTGTGTGGTTGTGTGTGGCTGTGTGTATGTGGGTGTGGTTGTGTGCATGTGGTTGTATGTTGTTGTGTGTGTGGTTGTGTGTGTGGTTGTGTGTGTGTGGTTGTGTATGTGGTTGTGTGTGTGGGTGTGTGGGAGTAGTTGTGTGTGTTTGTGTGTGTGTGTGGTTGTGTGTGGTTGTGGGTGTAGTTGTGTGTGTGTGGTTGTGGGTGTGTGTGGTTGTGTGTTTATGAGTTGGTCGTGAGGAAAGGCTAGGCAGGGAAGGGGGTTGCTACAGTGCAGGAGGGCTGCGTGGGAGGGGGTAGTGAGGGCAGAGAGCAAGGGGGTGGAGGAGCATGCGTGGTTGTGTATGTGGTTGTGTGCGTGTGGTTGTGTGCGTGTGGTTGTGGGTGTGGTTGTGTGTGTGGTTGTGTATGTGGTTGTGTGTGGTTGTGTATGTGGTTGTGTGTGTGGTTGCGTGTGTGTGGTTGTGTGTGGGTGTGTATGTGTGGTTGTGTGTGGTTGTGTATGTGTGTGGTTATGTGTGCGGGTGTGGTTGTGTGTGTGGTTGTGTGTATGTGGCTGTGTATGTGGTTGTGTGTGCGGTTGTATGTGGTTGTGTGTGTGGTTGTATGTGGTTGTGTGTGTGGTTATGTGTGCTTGTGGTTGTGTATGTGGTTGTGTGTGTGGTTGTGTGTGTGGTTGTGTGTGGTTGTGTGTGGGTGTGGGTGTGGTTGTGTATGTGTGGTTGTGTATGTGTGGTTGTGTGTTTGGTTTGTATGTGTCTGGTTGTGTGTGAGGTTGTGTGGTTGTGGCTGTGTCTGTGTGGGTGTGGTTTTGGATGTGTGTGTGGTTGTGTGTGTGTGTATGTGGTTGTGTGTATAGTTGTGGTTGTGAGGGGTTGTGTGTGTGTGTGTGGTTGTGAATGGGTGTGGTTGTGCGTTTGGTTGTGGTTGTGTGTGTGGTAGTGTGTGTGGTTGTGTGGGTGTGGATGTGTGTGGTTGTGGGGTTGTGTGTGGTTGTGTGTGTAGTTGTGGTTGTGTGTGTGTGTGTGTGGTTGTGTGTGGTTGTGTAAGTGGGGTTGTGTGTGTGGGGCTGTGTGTGGGGTTGTGTGTGTCGTTGTGGTTGTGTGTGTGGTTGTGTGTGTGTGGTTGTGTGTGTGTTTGGATGTGTGTGCGTGGTTGGTTGTGCGTGTGGTTGTGTGTGTGGTTGTGTTGTTGTAGGTGTGGTTGTGTGTGTGGTTGTGGGTGTGGATTTGTGAGTATGTGGCTGTGTGTGTGTGTGTTTGTGTCTGTGGTTGTGTATGCGTGCGGGTGTGTGTGGTTGTTGTGTGTATGTGGTTGTCTGTGTGTCTTGGTGTGGTTGTGGATGTGTGTACTGGTGTGGTTGTGTGTGTGTATGTGGTTGGTGGGTGTGTGTGTGTGTGTGTGTGGGTGTGGTTGTGGATGTGTGTGTGGGAGTGGGGTTGGGTGTGGTTGTGCATTTGTGTGGTTGTGTGTGTAGTTGTGGTTGTGTGTGTGGTTGTGTGTGTAGTTGTGGTTATGTGTGGATGGGGTTGTGTGTGGATGTGTGTGTGTGGTTGGTTGTGTGTGTGGTTGTGGTTGAATGTGTGTGGTTGTGTGTGTGGTTGTGGGTGGGTGTGGTTGTGTGTGTGTTTGTGTGTGTGGTTGTAGATGTGGTTGTAGATGTGGTTGTGTGTGGTTGTAGTTGTGTGCGTGTGGTTGTGGGTGTGGTTGTGTGTGGTTGTTGTGAGTGTGGTTATGTGTGTGGGTGTGGTTGTGTTGTGTGTGTGGTTGTGTTGTGTGTGTGGTTGTGTGTGGGTGTGGTTGTGTGTGTGTGTGTGGGTGTGTATGTGTGGTTGTGTATGTGTGGTTGTGTGTTTGGTTGTGTATGTGTGTGGTTGTGTGTGAGGTTGTGTGGTTGTGGCTGTGTCTGTGTGGGTGTGGTTGTGGATGTGTGTGTGGTTGTGTGTGGTTGTGTGTGTGTGTGGTTGTGGGTGTGGGTGGTTGTGTGGGTGTGGATGTGTGTGGTTGTGGGGTTGTGTGTGGTTGTGTGTGTAGTTGTGGTTGTGTGTGTGTGTGTGTGTGTGGTTGTGTGTGGTTGTGTAAGTGGGGTTGTGTGTGGGGGGCTGTGTGTGGGGTTGTGTGTGTCATTGTGGTTGTGTGTGTGGTTGTGTGTGTGTGTGTGGTTGTGTGTGTGTTTGGATGTGTGTGTGTGGTTGGTTGTGCGTGTGGTTGTGTGTGTGGTTGTGTTGTTGTAGGTGTGGTTGTGTGTGTGGTTGTGGGTGTGGATTTGTGAGTATGTGGCTGTGTGTGTGTGTGTTTGTGTCTGTGGTTGTGTATGCGTGCGGGTGTGTGTGGTTGTTGTGTGTATGTGGTTGTGTGTGTGTCTTGGTGTGGTTGTGGATGTGTGTACTGGTGTGGTTGTGTGTGTGTATGTGGTTGGTGGGTGTGTGTGTGTGTGTGTGTGTGGGTGTGGTTGTGGATGTGTGTGTGGGAGTGGGGTTGGGTGTGGTTGTGCATTTGTGTGGTTGTGTGTGTAGTTGTGGTTATGTGTGGATGGGGTTGTGTGTGGATGTGTGTGTGTGGTTGGTTGTGCGTTTGGTTGTGGTTGAATGTGTGTGGTTGTGTGTGTGGTTGTGGGTGGGTGTGGTTGTGTGTGTGTTTGTGTGTGTGGTTGTAGATGTGGTTGTAGATGTGGTTGTGTGTGGTTGTAGTTGTGTGCGTGTGGTTGTGGGTGTGGTTGTGTGTGGTTGTTGTGAGTGTGGTTATGTGTGTGGGTGTGGTTGTGTTGTGTGTGTGTGGTTGTGTTGTGTGTGTGGTTGTGTGTGGGTGTGGTTGTGTGTGTGGGTGTGGTTGTGTATGTGTGGTTGTGTATGTGTGGTTGTGTGTTTGGTTGTGTATGTGTGTGGTTGTGTGTGAGGTTGTGTGGTTGTGGCTGTGTCTGTGTGGGTGTGGTTGTGGATGTGTGTGTGGTTGTGTGTGGTTGTGTGTGTGTGTGGTTGTGGGTGTGGTTGTGTGTGTGTTTGTGTGTGGTTGTAGATGTGGTTGTGTGTGGTTGTGTGCGTGTGGTTGTGGTTGTGTGTGGTTGTTGTGAGTGTGGTTGTGTGTGGGTGTGGTTGTGTGTGTGGTTGTGTTGTGTGTGTGGTTGTGTGGGTGTGTTTGTGTGTGGTTGTGCTGTGTGTGGTTATGTTGTATGTGTGGTTGTGGGTGTGTGTGTGGGTGTGGTTGTGTGTGTGGGTGTGGTTGTGTATGTGTGGTTGTGTGTTTGGTTGTGTATGTGTGTGGTTGTGTGGTTGTGGCTGTGTCTGTGTGGGTGTGGTTGTGGATGTGTGTGTGGTTGTGTGTGTGTGTGTTTGTGGGTGGGTGTGGTTGTGTGTGTGGTTGTAGATGTGGTTGTGTGTGGTTGTGGTTGTGTGCGTGTGGTTGTGGGTGTGGTTGTGTGTGGTTATTGTTAGTGTGGTTGTGTGTGTAGGTGTGGTTGTGTGTGTGGTTGTGTTGTGTGTGTGGTTGTGTGGGTGTGTTTGTGTGTGGTTATGCTGTGTGTGTGGTTATGTTGTGTGTGTGGTTGTGGGTGTGGGTATGGGTGTGGTTGTGTGTGTGTGGTTGTGTGTGGTTGTGTGGGTGTGGTTGTGTGTGGGGGTGTGGTTCTGTGTGTGTGGGTGGTTGTGTGTGGTTGTATGTGGTTGTGTGTGTATTTGTGTGTGTGATTGTGTATGTGGTTGTGTGTGTGGTTGTGTGTGTGGTTGTGGGTGTGGTTGTGTGTCTGTTGTGTATGTGTGGTTGTGTGTGTGTATGGTTGTGTGTGGTTGTGTGTGTGTGTGGTTGTGGGTGGGTGTGGTTGTGTGTGTGTTTGTGTGTGGTTGTAGATGTGGTTGTGTGTGGTTGTGTGCGTGTGGTTGTGGTTGTGTGTGGTTGTTGTGAGTGTGGTTGTGTGTGGGTGTGGTTGTGTGTGTGGTTGTGTTGTGTGTGTGGTTGTGTGGGTGTGTTTGTGTGTGGTTGTGCTGTGTGTGGTTATGTTGTATGTGTGGTTGTGGGTGTGTGTGTGGGTGTGGTTGTGTGTGTGGTTGTGTATGTGTGGTTGTGTGTTTGGTTGTGTATGTGTGTGGTTGTGTGTGAGGTTGTGTGGTTGTGGCTGTGTCTGTGTGGGTGTGGTTGTGGATGTGTGTGTGGTTGTGTGTGTGTGTGTTTGTGGGTGGGTGTGGTTGTGTGTGTGGTTGTAGATGTGGTTGTGTGTGGTTGTGGTTGTGTGCGTGTGGTTGTGGGTGTGGTTGTGTGTGGTTGTGTGTGGTTATTGTTAGTGTGGTTGTGTGTGTAGGTGTGGTTGTGTGTGTGGTTGTGTTGTGTGTGTGGTTGTGTGGGTGTGTTTGTGTGTGGTTATGCTGTGTGTGTGGTTATGTTGTGTGTGTGGTTGTGGGTGTGGGTATGGGTGTGGTTGTGTGTGTGTGGTTGTGTGTGGTTGTGTGGGTGTGGTTGTGTGTGGGGGTGTGGTTCTGTGTGTGTGGGTGGTTGTGTGTGGTTGTATGTGGTTGTGTGTGTATTTGTGTGTGTGATTGTGTATGTGGTTGTGTGTTTGTTGTGTATGTGTGGTTGTGTGTGTGTATGGTTGCGTGTGTGTGTGTGGTTGTGTAAGGTTGTGGGTGTGGTTGTGGGTGCGTGTGGTTGTGTGTGTGGTTGTGTGTTTATGTGTTGGTCGTGAGGAAAGGTTAGGCAGGGAAGGGGGTTGCTACAGGAGGAGGGCTGAGTTGGAGGTGGTAGTAAGGGCAGAGAGCAAGGGGGTGGAGTAGCATGCTGTAAGGCTTAATGAGCCATGAAAGACAGGAACAAGCAACTTAATGAGGCGTGACTGAGGAGACAGATGGCGGCTGCGCGCGTGCACGCTCGCGTGAAGGCAAGCGCTAGGTCAGCCTGTATCACTTTGAAAACTCACATACTAAATGTCTCTCCGAGCAGCGCATGCGCTGGCTCAGCAAGACCTAAAAAACAGCAATTTGTGATTAGAATGGAGGTCTATTGTGCCTTGTAGCCTCCATCCTTGCATTTGCAATACTATAGGTAAGATTTGCAAAACAGAATCCTGCCTTATTAACATTAATGGTTTCATTTTTGTGCTTTGAAAGATGTTGTACATTTACACACTGCAAACGTATTCTCAGGTTACAAACCAGTCGCTATGCTCGCACAATGACTTATTGCGATCGAAGAATAATACATTAGGCCCTATGTTTTCTAAAAATATGGCTATTTGTGCCCTACACAGACATGATATGTGCTCTATGGAGGATAGTTAGTTACCTGTCTATTAGTACAGAGTCCATTGGTTCAACTCCTTCCGTATTGACCTCCTGAAGCAGATCAGCAAACTGAATGGCCTTTGCCAGGCGCTCAACACCCTCCTGGTTTCGAAAATCAACCAGCGCCAGACGTTCCAAGTGGTCTATCAGCTCAAAGGTTACCTGTGGTGTCTGGTGAAAAATACACATACATACATGAGAGGCAAGACCTACCATCATTGTACTGATGTTGAGAGCAGCCGATTTTAATGAATGGTTTGTGTCAGCCTGCCTCCACAATCGTCAACACGCCCGATGGATCACAAGGATGTGTCAATAGCCTGTCTTACATATGGTCAACGATTAATTGGCAATAGAGGAACATGACATTGCTAAAATATACAAACCTATGCAAATACCTGGCATGACATAATAGCCCCATTATAAATTTGCTGGATTTTCCACGGGTTTATGAGTAGGATGAAGTTTCCTAAGCTGCCTAAAAATTCAGCAGTTAGGGAACTGTTCCTGGAATGGAATATATCCACATAGGTCTGAAAACATTGGGTACTTTTTCAGTGGTTTCCCCCAGATTCTGTTAACAAATCCACTGACATCTCTCACCTGTTCAGCAGGAAGAGCAATGGGGGTCGTGGGCGGCAGTCACACGGTTGGGGGTCAAGTCAGACAGGGCAAGGTAGGGTCAGCCTGGGAGGAGCACTGTGGTGCTGTATGTGTTGGGCAGAGTCCAGGTGGTCCTCCTGGCCATAGCCATCGCCAGGTGAACATCTACACCTGGTGAAACCATGCCTGACGTTTCCAGGACCGGAACTGCGGGGTCTGAGATTTGAGATTTTGAAATTCTAGGCTTGGAAACATGATGCTACTCGGAATGGGCAGGAGCAGCATACCTTCTAGGAATATCGCTCCAACCACTGATAATGATGGCCAATGTGTCTAAAAAAAGTATGAATTCTTCCTAACTGAAAAGAAAAATGGAAAGTCTGAAATGTTATATGATAATCTCTAGGGACAAAATGAATGTGTGTGTATGAATTCTAGAAGGTAAGACACCCCCATGCCTACTACTGAAATCAAATATTATTAAAAACCCATCCTCTCCCATCCAGTGCCTGAATCTCTTCCCTCCAGGTACAGGACTGCAGGGGGAGACTTCCATTATTTGGGGGAAGCTCCATCCATTGTTTGCCAGGATTAACTCAAAAGGATCCCACTAACTTCAGTACACAAACTTACGCACATTACCATAGAGGTGAAGTGTGGCTCACCGGTTAGAGGAGGCAGACCCAGAAGCCGAGGTCGGCCCGGGACCAGGGTTCAATCCCCGACGCGGCAGGGTACGGAACCAATGTCAGCGGGCTCGATAAATCTCGCCTCGGTGCCTCTCTAACCATGGGTCCCACGCTGCAACTCTAGGCAATAGCTTGCTTAATCTCCACAACGGTCCCCTCACTGCCGGGGATGCCTGGCTTCACCTTGGGGATGCCCAATAGGGACCATCTCACAGGGAAAGCCAGGACGGGTTCCCCAGCGGTACACAGCGCCAAGGAACCCCAGGGTGAACGTGCGCTCTACAAATTCATACTAACATAACATAACATATGCTACATTTTCACCGTACACGCACTCGAAGTGCACACAGGATATCAGAGCCAGGTTCCTTATTTCACATATCAGCGGAACTTTACACGAGAGGGGCGAGTAAACCATGCTCTCGCTGACAAAGTGAAAAAGGTCACACCAGAGAAACAGCTCTGGTCACAAAACAGAATTATGAAACATGGTATACAGTCATCAAAGCGTTACATGAAACACCCAGGACAGGGAAAGTACTCTCCCATGAGGGCACGCTTGAGATAAAGCTCTCGATATTTACCCATATATGTGTTCAACCATATCTTTACACTTCCAACCCTGAGCTGATCAGCTGTCCTTGCGAAGCGGTGGTCTCGAAATAGCCTAGCAGTGGGCAGACCATTCACAAGGTTCTTGAGCTTATTCAAAGCACCTAACAATAATCTTGTTTGTGTCTACCATGATCCCACTAATCATTTGCGTGAACTCGAATAGCCCGTATAATGATCATATCAAATCCAAGCCATTTTAATCTGTCACAAAGAAACTGGAGCAAATGCATGGAACGGTTTCCTTCAGAGCACAAGATTAATCCCTATAACTAGTACCCACTGAATTAATCACAACCCTTGGGTTTAGGAGCAGCATGCTGCCAGACAAAGTGTTTCAACGCCTTGAAGCTCAGAGGTAGTAAGCACTATATAAATGTAAATCAATACAGTATAATGAGAACCAGTAGGTGCTGGTTTACTTTCTGTACAAGGATGACTGTTTTAAGTCTGGCCAAGAGGTGGATAGCCTGTCAACAGCAGATTTGATAACTTGCGAAGTACAGGTGGGACTGGGTATTGGTTATGTTGCAAGACAGAGGAATGGGATATACGCTGCTGAGTAGGCCCTCCCCTACAACATGTACTTTCTATGTAATCCCACTTTCATAGCCCCTTAGTAGTCTTAGAGTGGTTCATTTAAGTACAGTTACATAGACAAAAATAAAAATGATTTCCTGTTTATCTTAGAATAATGTCAACTTAGATCAGCGACTGGAAATACACTAGTTCTCTCTTTGTAGAAAATGCATACTATCTTTTCTTTCTGCTAAGTTCCTAGACACTGCTTTCATTTTCTCTCTTAACTTTTTTTGATCCTCCTGTCTCGAATTATGTTTTTATGTGATGAAATGACTATTGTTTGTTGTAACCTGACTTAGTCCTGTTAATTGTCTTTCTATGATAAAGAAGAAAATAATGAACTAATGTAATGCGGTATATCATGATGTTTTATCAAATCACTGGCCTTAATGTTCAAGTAAAATGTATTTAACCTTTTTGCACTGTCTAGCACAGAGACACTTTTAAAATATTGTCTATCTATTTTCAGTAACAAGATGGTAGTGTCCTGAGGAAGACACATTGAACGTGTTGAAACGCGTAGACGGAAACCATCTCTTCATTGTATTATCTAATCAAATAACATACATCTGTCAATTATTTACTGAAAGAAACATTTTTACTGTGTTTTAATCACTGTATCAATGAATTATCTCGTGATATTTTTACACAATTTATTAAATTGAATTTTCTGTGCTAACTTATTGCCTTATTATTATTTTTTTGTTATTATTTTGTTACCTGAACTATGCCAGTGTTCACATGTTGCCTGGGTGCTTTATTCTCCATGAATTAATTGCCCTGACCCAGGAACTCTATCCTCATCAGGGGGTCCTTGTTTCTCACACACTTTCTATGTAATAGGACATGCAAATGTGCATGGTGCATGCAGCACTTTTTGAACGTAGGTACAGGAAAGATTCCATTTTGAAGACCTACACATTAGCTCTTGGCAATAGCTCTAGTTTGCAAAGACACATTAAGCTCTTATTTATGTACCTCGAGAGGCTGCATTTTCTCATTCATTTGCCATGTTGGGTTCTGGGGAATCTGCAATGGACAAAAAAAATAGCATGTTAACATGAGCAAACTGAAATATTTCAGTAAAACTAAGCACAGATGGTTGTGCCCTATTAGGTTTACCATTATTATGTATATACTTCTTTCCTCTCGTACAAGAGTGGACTTGAAGTAGTTACAGTATGGCGATGAAGCAGATTGCAATTATATTGATCAAGTTTGCAGAGTGTTAATGGATATGAAGGATATGTTGAACATTTCTGATTATACTACAGACACAGGGCCTAATTTATACGTTGGTGGAAAGTGTACTCCATTGCAACCGTGCTGAAATAAACTTTTCGCCAACATAATGGTCAGCCTGCCAGATTTAAATGCAGGCGGAGCTTTGGTGTAACAATTGCAGAGACTATTATGTCTCCACCGTGGTTACACCTCTTCGTTGGCCCAAATAATTAAGGGCTGTCATTGGTTGATCTGTATGTCCACCCACCTAATTTAGATGGGCGAACATACAGGTCAGTTTTCACTGCCCGTCACCACCAGGAAAATCATGGTTGTAAGTTGTAGGGAAAGCTTCAAAATGCCCTCTTTGCCATTGGAGATATCTCCAAAAACAAAATCGCGCTTTGATGTTTAATTTTAGAAAGTAGAAAAACTTGAAAGTTTGACATACGGCTCCGTCAAACTTTCAATGCAGAGAAATGATAAACAAACAGTGGTTCTGCCACAGTTTTTACTTTAAAAAGATAAATGTATGGCGACAAAAGTGTTGCATCACATTTCGTGGTGTTCCTATCCCCGAAAAGATTGTTTCTTTATTGTTTCACAATTCCTTAGCAGCCTGATAACCGCCCGTCACTCACGTTAAAGTGTAATGTTCGAAATACATTCAAGCCCTGAAGAAGTCTCTCAGTAGACGAAACGCATTGGCTATGCTTTATGGAATTGTGGAGTGAATCCATTGATGAAAAAATAAAGTGAAAACTGCATTTGAAAATACATACCACAGGAGTTGGACAGTTTTTCTTTATTGTGCTGATAACTTGTGGACTGTAATATGATAAAGTAATATGTATGTACAAGAGTGCTGAAACCTTTTGCAGTGCAATTTGTTGTGGGACTTTGTCCCACGTTGTGGGGAGTATAGAGGGGAGTACTCCCTGGTTTCGTGCACCTTTTTGTTACTTTAGGACACAATTCAATTTGTTGTGTGCTGTTTTAAGTAGCCTCTGCCCTCTGCTTGTGAGTTTTGTAACGTATAAAACGTGCATATATCACAACAAATGTATTGGATACAAAAACAAATTACATAAAACATTCAGGCATGAAGTGAAAAACAAATGTATATTCTCTCACAGTGACTTGGATTTTTTCTTTTAAACACTTTGTAATGGTCACAGTGAAATGTACTACTTCTAGTGGAGCGTAACTGATGTGGCTACCAATGTTTACCACTTGCTGGTGCATACCAAATAGGATAGCCATGGTACTCCCTTGAGGTACTTGACTCTCTTAAGAGTATACAGGGTGAGCAGTACATGATTACTCCAGGAGCAGGAACATTCATTATGACACAGTAAACAACACACAGTAACTAAAGTCAAGTCAATGTCTTATTCAAAAAA
Organism: Lissotriton vulgaris; assembly: GCF_964263255.1. NCBI lineage: Eukaryota > Metazoa > Chordata > Amphibia > Caudata > Salamandridae > Lissotriton > Lissotriton vulgaris. Next base: position 117,810,081 of record NC_141699.1, read on the forward strand.
GGGAAAGTAACTTAATTAACTTATGAGTAAACAAAACGAGTAAAACTGTGATATACTAAAAAACATGGTGGACATGACTTTGGCAGCCAATGTGGTGGACATGATTTTCTGGGGCTTCTGCCTCATAGCATCAACCTGCTTCATTTAGCGTCCAAAATCGGACAAACATTGCAGGGCTACTTGATTATTCTACTCTCTGTGGTGATAGAACTCCAAGCAATATAACTAACCTACACCTGAGGCTGTGTTCATGCGGAGAGAAGCAGACACCTAGAACGGCAAAAGGTCTGGCCCGAGAAGAGTGGATTAGCACCTCAGTAAAGCCCAACACTGCTAAGAAGGTGTCACTCATCACATTTTCTGGGTGTCTGCTGGGGGCCTAAAGCCACGAATGGTGGAATGAGGACTGCTGCCTGGTACAGATGTGAGGAGCATAACATCTGAAAGCGTGAAGTGTGTGTAGTGTCAATTAGCACATGTGGTCATTACCTAATGATTTGGGATTGAACAGAGGCATGTAAAGCTTTTTTGTGAGAGGGACATCACAGAATGGTACGGTGGTCAGCCTTGTTACTTATAAAGCAACTCACCATAGATTTTCTCTAATTTAGTATAAAGCCAATATCCAGAAGAGTGGGAGGTCAATACCATTTAGTGTGCTACCCTGGAGAGGTCCAACAACTATGCCATGCCAGGAAGACAAGTTAGTCTATGGGAGGGGGCTGAGAAATAACGTGCCCCAAGAGAAGTGCAACTCCTACAGATTGCTAAGGAAGCCTCAAAGTTGACAGACGCTGCTCAATTGGCACATATGGCTAATGATAAACCAAGCCTTATCTCGCATCAATGTATGACAGACAAGAATTCTAAAACAATATTATAGTCCCAGCCCCCAGGGAGCAACATCACATTCAAATAACTCAGATACTGGTCATCCTGACCGTCTCCACGAATGATCTCATCCTTCAGGTGATTCAGTTAATTTATACTGCCCTAAAAACCAAAATAGGGAACGTGGGAATGGACGCTGTCCTCTTTCAGCAAGACCTCAGAAATACATTTGAGAGGGTAACGGAGTCAGAAGATCGAATATCGGACCTGGTCAAAAAACTGAAAAACAGGGTATATCATCTGGCTGTCATCTTAAAGGAACTGGGTTAAAGAAGCGAAATGTGGGGACCAACTCAACAATCTATGTTTTGTAGTCAAGGGTGTGGAGGGCAATGGCCCAGAGATGTTCTTGTTACACTGGCTGAGGTGGACTATACCAGAGGGAAGACTCTCTTCATGCTTCCTGGTTGAAACAAATCATCAGGCGGTTGGCCTTAGACCTCCATCCGGTGCCTCAGCACAGCTGCTTATATTATAGCCCGTATCCTGAACACTAAAGACTGAAACGTGAGCCTAAAAACAGACTGTAATAAACTAGTACAGCAACAGTACAAATTGTTTAAATATATGCAAAACTCCGAGCAATGGGTCTGAGATACATGCTCCTCTACCCTGCAAAGCTTGAAGTCACGCTTGCAAGGGGCTGGCTGGCGGAAATGAAGGACCTCCATAAGCATTGAGGGACAGAGAAAGTAGAGGCTCACCATGGTCACTACCGTGGGGCTCATTGTAAGGAATAACGGAGTACACTCAGATGCAGATCTTGCCCCAGGAGACCCGTAGATAAGCGAGGCCACACTCATTGAAATTCTTGGGCTGTTTTTTGTTTTTATTCACTGTTATGTTAGTTGCTATGTTATTCAATACAGTGGTCTTAGTCCCTTAATGGGAGATTCAGATTTTAAGCAGAAACACAACAGAGATAGGGAAAGAATGTATTTCCTGACAGATAATATAAATGTGCTCTTAAACAAAATTAAAAGGTGGGTGGTGCTGCAGACCAGAAAGTTCTATGGTCCAGACGTAATGTTTCAAGAAACCCACTTACTGGGCAATGTATGTGACTTTTTAGTCTGATATTGGTTTGGGAAGGTCCAGAATGTAGGCTTTTTTTCCAGGTGGCGAAGGGAGTAGTGATACTATGTAGGAAACAATTTCCTTTCTAAGGGACTAAAACATTAAAAACTAAAACAGCCTTGTTGGCAGGACAGACCAAGAAGATACATTATGGTTAATGGGTCTGTCAGAGGTTCCAAAGTAGTATACCTAAATGTTTATGTACCACCAAAACTGTTCAACACTTTCCTGCAGCAATTAAGATTGATAATGATGAAGGCCTGACCAGGATTTATAATTCAAGTGGACTTCGATGGGGTGAGGGACAAGAAAACATAACAGGAATGGCCAGGTGAGCACAGGTGCCGAGGCTCCAACCGCCACGGAGACCTTCACAACACCATACAGTCTTTGTGATGTATGGTGCTGGGCTGGCACCACCCACAATTAAATGGATTTACATTCTTCTCTGGGGAACAAAAGTTATTCTCTTGTATCAACTATTTTCTGGCCCATTGACTGACGTGCACAGAACAATAGGGGCGTATAGCGTATGAGAGGGCTCTTGGAGCCCTCACCAGTAAGTGTGACGGTATTAAAAAAATATAATCGTGTTAACGTGAACCTGATTTATGGCGGTGAACACGTAACAAGATTTTCTGTCAACGGGGACAAGTTATTAGCTTAACGGGCAACTACAGGACACCTGGAATGTATACTGTCTCCATTGTAACTTTCAGAAATATCTGATGATACTATCAAATGGATGCTTAGTGGACACATTCTATTTTATTCTAACCTGAAGGGCACTGAGACTAAAAGCAGCATTACTGTACAAGGCACTGGGACTATTGAAACTCTTGCCATCGAGCCAATTATTGAATTTTTGAAAGTACGAACTGTTTTGTCTAGAAAAAGGTGTGGAAACAATCTTAAACCATCGAAACGCGTAGACGCCTACTTTTATACATAATCTGTAACAAAGGCGGAGGTCTTCGAGTACGGGGTGCCAGGACTTCTACCACAAATTGCGTTGTTATACAGATATGTAACAAACAAGGGGCATACGATATCTGCCTGTGTTATGTACTCTCTTAGTACTTCTATGTGATTTTCATTTTTTATTCTGTTCATTAATTGTGATTGTATAGTGGATTTGTTATTTATAAATTTGCTTTGATGCTATGATACCCAGTATGTGCCAAATATAGGGTTTTTCTCCCTGTTTTTTTAACATGTTTTTATTATCTGTTTGACATTTTTAATCAATAAATCGATTTATATTTTTTGTAATTTCGACTATTTGCGACTCTTTGAGGGAGATGTATGATATACTTTTCTTGAGTGTAACCGGGACTATATATGAATGGTGAACACACACTAATTAGGTTGTATGGTATAGATGAACAGTGAATGTAAAGGTTTGACTAAATCCAAAGGATTTTTCCCCTTTTTTACTGTATAGTGCCCTAATCCTTTTGGTTTCAAAGGGCTCCTCTTTGTTTCTATCTGAAGATACACAAGAGCCGGACAAACCTGTCTAAAATTCATTCTTTTTAAAATAGGAACCAGAAATTGCTTACTGGGAATTTCGTATAGTCTGCATACAAACATGAAGTGCAGCAGATCCTGCGGAGACTGTATGTCGCAGCGAGCAAGCACTTGACCGTTGTTAAAACCCTTAGGTCTGGCGAGCAAGAGGTGGAAGAGGTTCATCCGAAACCTGGTTAACAAAAACTTCTTATGTGTTGACAGAGACACCATAAGATAGGGTTCAGTCATCGGAGTTGTCTTAAGCATTAAATACATCCGAACACTAGGTTTCAGCACCTCCTTAGCTTCCCTGTCCGTTTTCTTTCAATCAAAAAGGCTATCTTAGTTAATTCCACATCCTTCTTGGTGATGACATCAGGTTTGGAAAATAGATCACCCCGCCGTACCCCTCCAAAACTTCTTTTAATATATCTAAGCCAGGGGATACGGGTTGAGAGTTGAATCTTTGTTCAGGCAACACTTCAGCCAGAAGATCAGGGGTCGCAAAGCAAGAGCATCACTTAGATAGGGGACCCCTAGTTATTCGTGGATCGCTACATTAGAGTTTCCACGAGGCACACATAATAAGCATTTCAAAAAGTCATTCTCTGCTACTTGGAGAGAATCTGTGGCAGTATGTCCCCAGATTTCACTACCATAGGTAGCTATGGCCAAGCTTTTGGCTTGATAAACTTGCAGCATAGCTCCTGCTGGTTTCTTCCCTATTTTAGAGGCAAAATTGAAGATTGCTGTATTTACCCGAGCCAGATCCCCTCTTTTCCTCAATATTAGGGGGCCCTATTTATGTTGGTCATCAAAAAGAACCCCTAAGTAGGAAAATACATTTGGGCGGGGGATCTTTGGGTGGGCCTACACTAAAATTAAAACACTTTTTAGATTGTTGCCCCACTTTCATGACGTAGGACTTAGAATTATTAATTGCCAAGTCCTGATCAGTCATGAATCTAGAGAAAGTGGTTAAAAGAGATTGCAAACCCAATTCGATCCTGGATATGAGGAGGGCGGAATCTGCATATAGGAGGGCGGGAATACCACGCCGTCCTACACAGGGATAATCGACTCCAGTTGCCCTTAATGCACCATCTAGATCATTTATATAAAAATTAAACAAAAAAGGCGCCAGAATGCAGCCTTGCCTTGCTCCCTTCTTGATCTCAAAGTCCCTAGTGACCTGCGAATCCTTTGAAAACTTGACATTGGCTTTAGTTGATATATGCAGTTCCTCGAGAAAATTGACAATACTGTTCTCCACCCCCATTGCCCTCATGGAGTGCCATAGTTTGACCCTGTTTACACAGTCAAACGCGGATGACAAGTCCATGAAGGCAAGATGGATGGTTCTGGGGCGAGCAACAGTATATTTGCTCACTATCATGGATAGATTAAGACACTGAGCAATGGTAGAGAGTCCCGTCCGGAACCCCATACTGGACATCTGACAAGATCTTATGCTCCTCTGCCCATGATGATAATCTCTGTAAGAGGATGCACCCTACCACTTTAAACACTGAATCAGTAAGCGAGATCGGTCCATTAAAAATGGGTACTATTTTCTATTGCCCTTCTTGAAAACAGGAACTATGGTAGAAGAGGCCCAAAACTGGGGACAGCCATTCTTTGCAACTGCATTAAATACTGACTTTAGTATCGGGGCCCAGAACGAGGGGTCCGACTTGAATAGGTCTGGGGGGATCCCATCTGGACCTGGAGCTTTGTTAATAGAAAGTCCTATAATACCTTCCAGGATCTCACCCCTTTCAAAAGTTATTACAGCGTCCTTTATGTCCCGGCTTTCGCTGCGATTAAGCTCAAGAGGGCAGTCAAACATAGATTTAAAGTGAAGTACCCACTCCTCCTCTGTGATGTGTGAATCTAGCCCCCCCCACCTTCCTGGTCAAAAAGGGGCCTGTTCACAACACTCCAGAACCTCGAGCTGTTCCTAAGAGTGCTAGAATCAATCAACTCCCTCTAGGCTTCTTCCTTCAGGGCACACTTCCGTTTGGACAGGGCTAACTTGTATTCCTTTCGACAGGCACAAACCTCAGATTGAATTCTTGGTTTAGCTGACAGAGCTTTCCTCAACCTCTTAGCTGCTTTGGAGCAATGGGAATCAAACCATCTGGGACCAAGTGAGGCGTTTCCTCTGGCTGGAGCACATATCATTTCTTGCTATTGACTCATATGCACCAAGAATCTCATTAGGAGGAGACCCCTCAGTTATACATAATGTTAATTCATGGGCACAGAATATTTTTACCTTGTTATAAAATCTATCTGGGGACACCTGAGACCGTGTTAGTCTACGCTTTCCATCCGTCAGTCTCAGTGCACCCCTGTTTGGAGGATCACCAATCTTTACTGATAGTGGGCCCATCATGTAAACTGTTAATGGATTATGGTCACTGAATTTACTCCACAATATTAAAACCTTTGAAAGAAGAGGAAATTAAAATGAAGTCATTAAATGACCCCCTACCACGACCTTTCAAAGTTGGCATAGGAAACTTAGTGTGCGGGTCAGTTAAATACATCATGGCCACTATATTCAGTTCATTTAACATGTTGTTCAGCAGTTCCCCCTGAGCATAATGTTCAATGTGACAACCCCTTATGCAGGGGCAGCCCAACTCCGAGATGCAAGATGTTGTTGGATTACCACAGGGGTGTATATTAAAATCACCAGAAACCAAAAGGTTATGTAAACTAAGGCCCAAGAATTGTTTTATAATTGTTCCCAAGGTAGTAATGTTACAAGCCTCATGCAGACAAGCCACCGAATTGTAAAAATTAACAATTCCCCATCTGATATCCCCCCTTTTGGCTGACAATGCCAGGATTCCCAGGTGTGTAGTTGGCATCACCTGTAACTTACAATCAACAGCCACATAAATATATACAACTAGACCATCCTTTGGTCTTCCACTCCCAGATGGAGTGGCCGGAACAAAAAAGGCCTTGTAACCTTCCAGAAATAGATCGCAATCCACTGACCAAGTTTCTTGTAGGCTAATTACCGTGAATTGCTTCACATAACGCACCCACAGTGGATCTTGGAGCTTGTCAGCCCTGCAATATTCCAAGATAGGAAATTGTTGGGCCTCACATCTGAGTGCCTCAAAGCTACCTCCCCTGGAGACTGAAAAAGTGCAACTGGCTCTGGCTCAGGGGGTATGAGGACCCTCAGTCAATCACAATCCTCCATACCAGTTAGAGCAGCAAATCTGTTGTTTAGCGCCAATGTGTGGACAGTGCCAAACTGCCTAGCTGATTCAGGAGGTGGGTAGACCATAGGAATAGGCTGTTGCCTAGGTACTACTGTTGCCTAGGTACTAGTTTATTTTACCACCCTCCTCGGGGAGGTACCCTGGGGCCATTTTCAGGCATATCACTATAAGGGACTGGCTTGTAGAAGTTATCCAGAGGTAAAGCCCTAATGACAGATCCTACTAAGGGGGTGAGACTGATGTCCCCAGATAAAATACGGCCCGCAGTGTAGGGGTTATCAAAATTTACAATAACGCAATCACCAGAGCCCCGTTTACGTCAGATCTCAAACTAGCTAACCCTGCGTGCCATGAGGATGTTTTAGATACACAGGCACCCAGGGTAGTATTTTATATGAACCAATGAGTTAATTTATTTATCAGCTGCCCATAATCTTCATTCGCCCCATTGGGGAGGGAGGGAACACTCCCCAACACCACTACATATGGGTTGGATTTGGGTGGGAGGTCAATAGTTGGGAGACTCGTTAACTGTAGGTCCCTACCCTTATGCCTCCCTTCCCTGTGACCAACAACCACAAGAAAATGCCAATGCTGCTGCTAATTTCAAATCATATTAGAAAAAGATGTGCGGACCAACCATCATTTCATCGTTAAGCTCGTTTGTAGCTTTTTTATTTTATCATTTCCATCATGTTTATTTTTCGAAAAAAGTTAATTAACATGTACAATACAATAAACACTATACCCACAAATATTACAACAGTTCAGAAGAAACAATTATCCAATAGTTCACACCATTCTCACCATCCCACTCGTTCTACATTCATCCTTCCATACACATATTAAAAGCACACTCACATACTAAAAAACCAAACAATATTGCTTTAACAGTTCTTCTTATACTAAAAAAAGAGAGAGAGATGACTGTACAATTTTTAAAAAAAAATTCATTTGTTGACCCAAAATAATTACAAAAGAAACTGATTGCAAATCATGCCATTTACACCACGCAATATGTTTGGTTACTCCAATGGTCTTTGGAAAATAAGCATGATGGATATGATAAAATAAAAAAGCTACAAACTAGCTTAAAGATGAAATGATGGTTGGTCCGCACATCTTCTTCTTATATGATTTGAAATTAGCAGCAGCATTGGCATTTTCTTGCGGTTGTTGGTTTATAAGTGCTCAGTCTTGCTGCTTCTAAGCCATACCCTTTGTTGTTATTGATCCCTTCCCTGTGAGGCACAGGGGACACCGCTCTTATAAAAGACTGGTGTGTGATTGCTGGAAAATCTACACTACTGGGCTAATGCTATTAGAACTGTTCCTGTCTAGCACCTCGCTATTTACTGCAGGCCTCACAAAATGGCCTGCCCCTATTCCTTTACCCCCAGTGGCTGTATGTTCTTTGCTTGTGTTTGTGCTAGCTGCCAGGGTAACCGGCGGATTGCAACTAATCAGCCCTTCTAGTTTAAATAACCTGGCTTCTACTAAACTTATTTTTAGAAAAATTGGATCCAGTAAGGTGGACAACATGGTTTCGAGCCTGCCCCAGAAATTCTCCTCCTGAATGCTATCAGTGAACTGCCCTAACATAGTCCGATTCATGGAAGTAGGGGGACCCTCTTTGCAACTGCTTGAAGAAGGGACAGCAAATGAATGGTTTTCTGCCAGATGGGCCCTGTGCAGATTTGATTTCGGTAATCCCAGACTCTTCTCTTTTCTAGAGGGGGATTTGTTCGTACAAGTTGATTTCAATTTTGCTTTCTGCCCTCTAGTTGTAGCTTTAGATTTAACAGGGCTAGATTCTTGCTCCATAGATGAGCAGGAAACAGTTTGTCACTGTTACAAAAGGTGGGGACTGACTCAGCCGGGATGGAGATACATCCTGGTTGGAAACCACCAAAGAGTCAGGAAATGTGGGGGTTAGGGAGAGTCTACCTTGCAAAGGGTGGGGCTCAAGAGATAGCCTACGTTCAGTTAATTTTATTTCATTAATGAGGGCAGATTTTGCCCTCAATATGAAGGCATCTAAAGTTCCAGCCACACTTTTCCCCAGATTTGGCATCTGCTTATTCATGTGGACTACCTCTGTACACACAGAGTTATCTACACAGGTCCCTAATAAAGTGCTAAACCGCCTTTAAAGGCGAAATGCCTAGTGCAATGTACAATGTGTAAAATACAATACAGTACTAAGACACAAACTAATAAAATACCAGATGTAAAAACTAATCAAGACCTTATTTTTAGGCAAAAAAATGCTTAGTGCTTATACATTATTTAGCAGCAATAATAATAAAAACATTTAATCAGTATATTAACACTAAAGTGCAACGTGCAGTACAGGATCCTGAATCATAGGACAAAGTCTAGGCCCATGTATCTAATTGAGCCGAGTATAAAATAAGGGATTTAGTCACACCTTGTCCATTAGAGCATAGTACGTAGGGGTATATGCAAATAACAATGGAACACCGGTGCTGCCAGCCAGCTTGAATGACGGTAACATCAGGAAGCCAACAGTACCTGCAAGCAGACTCCAAGTCCTACACAAAAGCCCAAAGCCGCAGATGAAAGGGGGAAAGCCCTGCACTGCCTCTTCCTGGCGATGACGGGCCCGCCATTGGCCCGGGCTGCGGGAGGGAAGCAGAGCTTTTGATGGGGCTGGAGGCACTGTTGTGCCACTGTTTCCCCGTGCCGGGCCGGGGCTGCAGGGAATTGTAGGCCATTCCCCCTCAAGGAAATGGATGTAGGTGAGGAGCCATTCCCCTCACAGCGTTTGAAAGTGTCGCCCAGGCCGTTCCCCTCACGGCAGTGCAGTGGTCTCTCAGGCCGTTCCACTCACGGCAAGTAACAAGCGCCAGTAAGCGTGTCCCGCACTGCGGAAAAGCAGCAGCGCTTTTGATGGGGCTGGAGGCGCTGTTGTGACGCTGCTTACCCACGCTGGGCAGGGGCTGCTGGGTATTGTAGGCTGTTCCCCTCACGGCAATGGATGTAGGTGAGGAGCTGTTCTCTTCACGGCGTTTGGAAGTGTCGCCCAGGCCGTTCCCCTCACGGCGGTGCAGTGGTCTCTCAGGCTGTTCCCCTCGCGGCAAGTAACAAGCGGCAGTTAGCGCAGGCCGTCTCTCTCCCTCTGACCATCTTTAAGTAGCAGATGAGCATCTACACAATACAGAGCACTCCTCCAGCGTCCAGTCCCAAGGCAAGTTCAACTCCTGGCAAGGCTCCATAGCACTGGTCTTCAAACTTTTTTATGCTGCGCCCCCCCCTAATGTCCGTGGCCATTTACAGAGTGGCCCGCTCTGTAATGTGCCACTAACATATTTTCTCATTTACATCCTAGCTAATAGTATATGGCAAAAGGAAGGAACTCCAAATATGCTTCAAACCCCGACCCCCTTTTCTGATAATCACACTGTGGATACTTTTACACATTATAAAGGACTGCCTGAGAAAAATAGGATGTTTAGCAATCATGTATTTAATTGCATTTTTAAAATGGTAAAAAAACGTAACTGCAATGTTTAAATAAGTCAAGACATATTTAAAGATTGTCACTTTTAATAAAATAATTGTAAGAAATTGTGAGGAGGGCCCTTATGATTTTTTTCATTAGGTCCCCTTTATGAAAAATGGGATTCTGTCCATGTGCAGCATGGTACTGACTGACTGCAGCGATGAGAGCAGTGGTTTACTTTTCCTTTCTTTTTTTATTAAATAAAAACTTCCAATTATCATGTTTTGGGAGATGGCGGTTTACGTGGCGAGGGGTTGTCCTCAGAAATGGGGGAAGGTCTGGGGGGCTTGGAATAATCACTGCAGCAATATATGTACACCCCCAAAGACGCTGAGAGATGATGCAACCATGGAATCACCGTGATCCCTAATGTTCAAAACACTGTAATTATATATTTATTTTTTGCACGATTGACAGTATTAACCCTGCCATGTTGTCATGATTCGCTCGCCTGATGCTTTTATTTTATGTTGTTTTTTCTATTTAATAAAAAGATTTCTAAAAAAAAAAAAATTCCAATCATTGCATGTAGTAATTTACAGACATTTGACTGTAGAGCATCAGTTGCAGATTATTGTAAACAGCTATAACCTCAACCAATCGGATCAAAGGTACAATGAGTAATTCGAGACATTTCCATTTCCACAGTCGGAGATACACATAGATTTCTTAGGTATAGATTCCACCCACTCCACTTTTTATCTCATTTCTCGGGACATCCCCTAGATTTAAACACTTCCTTTTCTGAAATCATGCATTTGTCCAGTTCAGCCGCCCAGGCATTTGTCGATGGTCGCTCCAACACCCCCCACTTCATTGCTATTGCTCTTTTTACCAATGTATACCCTAATGTGACCAATTGCTCTTCCTCTTCTGTGAGATCAGTCACCTCCCAGATGTTGAGGAGCCCCAGTGGTGGAGTGAGGTCGATCTCTTTCACCAGTGCTCTTACAAGTGTACAGTTGCCCCTCCCATATGGATCGCAGGGATGGACAATCCCATATACTATGATAAAAGGTGGCTTCTTGATGACACCCCCTCAAGAAAAAAGCATCTTGGCTTGTCCCTATTTTTGCCAGCGATGCCCCAGGGAGGTATGATCTGTTCAAGATTTTTAGTTGGATCAGACGGAAGCAAAGGGAGATGGCCACCTCTCTCTGTGACATTAGTGCAGTTTGCCAGTCTTCATCATCTATATCTCCGATGTTGACTTGCCACTGATTCCGGAGAGTCTGAAAAGGGTCCGGCAAGTTATTGCATAGCTTGCGATACGTTAGAGAAATAGCTTTGCTTGGGACTGGTTCAGAGAGCAGCCGGTCCTCCAGTGGGGATGACTGCGGAAGACCACCCACATCTGGAATAGCGGTCGTTAGGGCATATTGGATCTGTGAATACCAGAACGACTCCCCTTGAGCCATTTGACATTTCTCCTGTAGCTCCTGGAACATTAGGATTTTACCTTTGTGGACAAGGTGGCCTATGTTGGAAAGTCCAATCGCATCCCACTTGTTGAACCCTGGTTGGTGGCACAGAAGTCCTAACTTCTGAGTGCACCACAGCGGAGTGGACTTGGTCAGTATGCCAGCCCAGCCTAGACATTTAGCAGCCTGGTGCCAGATTTCCACCATGCGGGCCATGGGGCCCAGATATCTCCCTTTTTGGACCTTTGCATATAGGGCACCGAGGCATCCCTCCATCCACATATGATACCAATCAAGCATATAAGCAGAGTCCAACGGAGAACGAAACAGCCAGTGGTTAACCACCACCAACTGCGACGCCCAATAATCAAGTCGCATATCCGGAAGGGCAATCCCCCCATCATCCCACCCCTTAGTTAGTTAATTCAGGGTTATACGGAGCACCCTCCCGTCCCACAGCAGTGTTCTGACCTCATTGTCAATACTGTTAAAATTGGAGTCTGAAAACTTGTACGGGCAGTTCTGAAGGGCATACAAGAACCGTGGGAGAGCGAGCATCTTAAACAGGGCCGCCCGACCTAGCAACGAAAGTGGCAGGGATCGCCAGTGAGCCACATCATTCCTAAGTCTAGCTAGTGGGGCAGATAAGTTCCTTTCATGGAAAAGTTGTGGATCGGGGGTGATAAAGATCCCAAGGTAGCGAAAAACCATCAGTGACCACCTCCAGTTCGCATCCCGGAGGAAGCCGAGGAGCCGAGCCCTTGAGAAGAAATAAGACTGACTTAGCCCAATTAATGGCATACCCGAAGTATTTGCCGAAGTTGGTGAATATATTTAGGAGTCGATGTAGGGACGCACGGGGGACGCCAAATACAACAGGATATCATGTGCATAGAGTGATATTCTGTCTTCACACCCCTCCTTCCATTTCAGTCCTCGAAGTAGCACGTCACCTCGCACCCAGGATGCTAATGGTTCCAGGATTAAAGAGACGATGAGGGGGAATAGTGGGCAGCCCTGCCTGGTGCCCTTACTCAGTGCAAACGTCCGGGATATGAGACTATTGACTTTGAATTGGCCACGAAGTTCCGTGTAAAGCAGTTTAATTAAGCCCTGAAAGTTCAGTCCAAACCCCAGACACCCCAGCACTTGAAAGAGATAGGGCCATTCAATTGAGTCAAACGCCATGGCGGCATTGAGAGACAGCACCATGGCATTCTCATTCACATATTGTTGCCTCCCCAGAACACTGTGGAGACTGTGGATATTCAGTGATGTGTTCCATCCATGCATGAAGCCGGATTGGTCGGCATGGACTAACGATGAGATTATCGGGGTAAAACGGTTAGCCAGGAGTTTGGCCGAGACCTTTGCCTCGACATTGATCAAAGAGATCGGTCGATGAGAGCTGCAACTGTCTGCAGGCTTGCCAGGTTTCCGGATGACAACTATAGATGCCACTCTCTGATCGTCAGGTAGAATGCCTTTATCAAAGCTCTCATTAAACATATTTTTAAGGTGCGGGGCAACTCGTGAGGCCTCGGTCTTGAGGAATTCAATAGGGATACCGTTGGGTCCCATAGTCTTCCTTGATCGGATATTAGTAAATGTCCAGCAAATTTCTTCTTCTGTGATGTCTGCTTCAAGGGCCTCCCTATCTACCTCGGTTAGGGTAGATAGAGGTTTATCTGCTAACAATTGACGTGAGTCTTCTGACGTATATGTGGTTGAGGAGGTATATACCTTCTTGAGGAGGTCTGCAAAGGCGTCAACAATGCCCTGCGGGTCAGTGATCTGTTCAGTTGTAGGTACAATCAGTTTGGGTACCCAGCGCTCCCCTTGTTCTCGTTTCTCTAACCAGGCTAACATCTTCCCCGCCCTGTCCCACCCATCTCTTAAACCTTATGTTGCGTTTGTAACAGCCGGGCCCGCTTCTTCTCCCTGGCTAGGGTTTTGTATTCCAGCTGTTTGAGGGCTAATTGATGTGCGGTGGCTCCACTAGATAAGCAAGTATTTTGTGTTTCTAACTGATGAAGCTCGGTCTGCTGGTTCTGCTTTTGGACATATCCCACTTTGGACGCCAGTGCATGCCCTTTCATCACTGCCTTATATGCCTCCCAAACTATCTGCGGTGAGTTTACGGAACCAACGTTTTTAGTGAAGTAGTGTTCAGACTGGGTGATCAGGCTCTCCCTGATGTTTGGGACCCTGAGCAACCATGGATTAAGGACTATGTTAGGACGATGTTTATGCTGAAAGTAAGTGAGCTCAACCCACACTGGGGAGTGGTCCGATATGCCTCTTGGCAAGGACCGTGGGTGCTTAAAGTGCCTGATGTCTGTCGGGTGATTGTGAAAATAGTCGATACGGGACATAATCTTGTGTGCATTAGAGTAAAGTGTATAGTGCGTTGCGTCGGGCTGTAGGGAGCGCCACATGTCTGTCAGGCCCATTGCCCGAGTGAAGTCCTCCATTTGTGTCAATGGGCGAGTTAGGGGGCGTTGAGGATATCTGTCTGTCTGGTCATTCATAGTCATATTGAAATGTCCCCCTACTATTAGTGTTCCCGTCGGGAAGTCTACGAATATTTTTCCAAGTTCTGCCAGCGCCTCCTTGCCCAGGGCTGGGGGAAGGTAAGCCGATATCACATTAAGTGGCTTTCCCTTACTTCTCTTTTCCTAGCCAGTGAGCACAGCAGAAGTCACATAGTGCACAGCCAGGAGGTCAGGACAGAAGAGCTGCACAGAGGTCAAAGCATTGCTTGGTGGGTGCATTTGCATTTTTACCTAGCACAAGATTTATTTTCCAGACGTTAGAAATTTTCAATATTGTATTCTGTACCTTGTTTAGTGTCTGATGCTTTGTTTTCAAAAAGAAGCATTTTTTTCGTTGCTGTCAAAAAGACCATTCCCATGTGTTCATGTTTGGAAGGGTGACACCCACTGGTATAGCTGCCTTTTAGAATTAAGAATTAAGGCCACGCTCACAAATGGATGGCTCGCCGCCAACGGTATATGCCACTGTAAGTTTAACTCTATCAAGCGAAAATACAGCAATAGCTCCCGACAGCTACTTGGTGTGAACGCACACAACAGCAATCCTTACAGAACCAGAAGGGGCAGCTGTCACACACAGGCACTATACAGAACAAGGGAAAACAACAGAAAGGCCCAGCATTACAACAGGGAACATGGGCAACCTTATGGTGCCAACACCGCAAGGCAGCCCTCCAAAGGCGGATGTACGACGTATTCATTCATGCTTTTACAATGCAAGCCTTTACAACACGGGCAATACAAAAACGCATTGTTACCTCACGTTCCATTACAACGCAAGTCGTTACAACGACTTGCATTTGGGAAGCACTGGACTTTGGAATAGTATATTTTACTATTTCAACTCCAGTTTGTGCAACAGTAGGGAAGGTGTTGGATTTAAAATCCAACAATGCGTTCCCTAAAGCAAGTCGTTTGAACGCTTATTAACAACACATTTGTTGTAGTGCCTGCGTTGTAATGGCACTGCATAGTTCTGTCTGCGTTGTATATGCCATTTCCTTCCAAAGGCACCAGTCCAGGACCCTAAGAGGCTCAACAGAGGGAACTTTGGGAAACTTTGTGCAAACACACCAAGACTGGATAAAATCAATTCTGCTTACATCGACGAAGTGGCCTTCCTTCCCCCAGAAACTGGAAAGTCAAATGAATCCACTGATATTACCTTTACCAGCCCTGTGCATGTGTAAATGTACTGAGGATGAACAATATGCAGCAGTAAAAATGAGGAATGGAAGTAATCATCCTCACAGTGCCTGAATACCCCACCTTCCTCATAAGGAAAAATTTTGTCACTAGTAAGTCATGATATACCAACAGCTCTGCCTTAAGGGGTATCAAAAAGGGAATTCATCCTCCACCAATCGCGGAGGGGGAACTAATAATAACAGCAAACAAAGGGGATGGCCGCAAATGCGTTACACAGCTGTTAAAAACCACGGACTGAGCATGGTTCTCAAATACTCTTAGCTATCAATCGTAGCACGCAGCCACCTGAACATTTTAAACATGCAATAAGGTCTCATCTGAAAATTAGTTCATAGGACATAAGAGGTTTAATGGATTCTAAAGCCAAGAAGGAAGCCATCAAGAAGCTGAAGAAAAACGACATCATTGTCCTGCAGGAAACCTGGGCACTCAACTCGTCTCCTTGGTCCGACATCAGTTTGCAAAGCTTCAACAACGACTTCACAGGGATGGGACCATGCCTCTGCCGGTGTGTTTATTTATGTGAAAAACAAACTGGCGGCAACTGCCACGGTGCTCCGCACAGGGAACGGCGACTACATCCTTCTCAAGATTTCCTTGGCTAAGTCCAGTAAAGTAAGGTCATTGTTCATCCTCATCCTAGGGTGCGTTAATCTCCACCTGCTAAAAAAAGACGGGAGGCAACGCTGGCCTCGTTGCCCACAATTCTGAAAGACCTATCAGTTTTATATTCAGATGACATGTGGGTCATGATGGGAGACTTCAATGCTAATCTAATGTGCGGGAAATTGAACAGCACATTTGTAGACCTTGATGACCAAACATGGGCCATTTCCCCGATCGAAAAGCAGTTCCAACTGTGTGATAAACAAGGCAATGCCCTAGCTTCCTTCCTGAACCAGTTAGGTCTGAGAATATTAAATGGTAGATTCACATCAGACTCACCTGAAGCCTACATGCATTCTGCTACTTTAGGATGGCTACTCTTGGTTGTATCACTTTTAATGCATAAGCAAGTTTGAATCCCCTCCAACCCTGGCCAGTGACCATGCAATCCTTATATGCAAAGCGCAGGTTTCATGCCCTATCCCCCCTAAAACAAGACTTTTAGGGGGACAATGAAGGCCCTGAGCCCATTAATACAATAAAGTGGTCTGTGACAAATCACAACGGGCAAGGGGCAATTGTGGACTGATTTCTGGACATGGCTCAGCGAGCAAGCTGCAAAACCACCAATCCAAACCTCTGGGGTCTTCTGGCTGACCATCTAAGTAAACACCTTGGAAACTTGGGAATGCTTAAAAAAAAGTGAGGCTAATGGGCATTCCAAAACAGCAGCAAATAGCACAAGCATTTACAATGCAATAGGTCTCGCATTTACGCGAGTTTAAGCTATTGGCATTGTAAATGACAATGCCTTCTACTTATGTTATTAAAACAAAAACAAAAATAAAACGCATTGTTATTTGCGATGTCAATAGCTCAAACTCGCGTGAAAGCGAGGCCTATTGCATTGCAAATGCTTGTTTTTACTGTAATCATTTTGTATTGATCAAGAATGTCAGCATAACTGTGTTAAAAGGAGATGATGAACGGTGAATGTTTGAATGTATAATTGTGGTAACCTTAGTCTTCAGCGCACGTGAACTCAAACATAGGTACTTGATGCTAGAGGCATGAAGGCAACAAAAGAGAAATTCTAATACAAGAGACTCCAGATTCTCTTCTACCATGACTAGTCTCCAAAAACTATTAAAAAAAACAAAAAAGCACTAAAGATATTACAAATATTTACTGTGCAGGGGCTAAGGGCAGGTATTCACCGACCTGGGTCCTGCGAGTGAACGTGGACGAAAAAAATCACACGTTCTGGAGTCTTAAAAGGCAATGCGCCACTTGAGTCTGGAGAGTAATGGGCTGAAAAGAAGCAAGAACAAATGTCAAATAAATTCATAATGGAGGCCTGTTGAGGTTACGTTAATCTACTGGGCTACAGGCACAAACAAGCCTGGGAGTGGTGTGGGCGTGCGCACGCAGTCTGCTCTTTTCGGAAGCACATACTCGTGCTTGTTGCACGCCCGGCTCGCTCCCGCAAGGTGGATGCCGCCACAAGCACGAGTATGTGCTTCCAAAAAAAGCAGCATTAAAAGTAATGGGGTAACCCTGTAACCCTCAGAACCTGGGCGGGTAATTAAACAAGCAATAATGGTTCTGTCGAAAAGAGCATTTCAATTTAACATAGTACTTAATACCCAAACTCATTCATATATCCAATGATGGATATCTACCGTTTAAATTAATAAATCAACACTGACCCAAATAAGGAGAAAGTAAATCTTTAGTAATCACCTTTCTTCGAAGCATTAATTCTGCAAAGTTTTAGGTATGCTGTCCAAAATATACAATTACAGCGAATACAAATAGGGCATAAATAGTGATGTTGTGACTGAGTGATAATCGGTGAAACAACAAATATACATATATAAAGATGAACTTTGTTCAGAAATCCACTGTGAAACACAATAGTCTCAAGATATTAAATTTGTGGCTTTTGTTCTTTGGGACTTTGCACAGTTGGATGTGTGTCAAAAGTACATTGACGTTTCGACCCTAGTATTGATGCGCTGATTTATGAGCATCCGAAGCGGGTCTTCATCAGGACTGGGAGGGTTGGACAGCCTATGAATGTAAAGGACATACTGTCAGGGCCTATGAAGGGTCAGTGCTACAAACTAGAGAAGGGGGCATCCTTACTTTGCTCACCTTCTTGTTAGGTGTGGGAATCATCTGTTCCTTTCATGATGATGGTGCTTGTCAGCCGACAGGCACATGTAGTGCAGATGATGCACTGCTTATATAATTAATGTATGAAAGAAACCTTTGCGCAACATGGCTCAATGAGGGATTACTATTATTGGAGATTGCTATTATTGTCCATACAGTTAAGGATTCTCTTCCTACCTTATATAGTAGGTTGTTCTACACCAGCCGGTGGGGAGATTTCACGGGTCTGGGTGGCCGTGGCAATTGACTAGGGGGAGATGGGTCTGAACTTAGTAATGTACATGATATAGACAAGATGAACTATTGTGTGACTGGTTGTGTATGGTTAGTATAGTCCGGGTTGGTGTTTATTAAACTACTATCATCCAATCTGAACCGGTATGTATGGCTAGTTCATCATTGCTCATGCTGTGGATTAGTAGCGCGTGAGAAATAACTAAGGAGATTTACTCCTGTTCTGGTTTAGAAATTATTAAAGGAAATATGAAAAACATTACCCAGCTGTGTGTCTCCAAACTAGGGATAATGTCAACATAATCACAGAGCGCTGGCTCCAGGTGGACATCACGTGTGAGGCTTACTGATCTAGTATTATGGTCTTGAATACCCCGAGTTGCATTGTATTTAAAGAGGCCTCGTGGGTATGGCTGTAGTAATGGTGAGCGCTTATGCAGTTAAAACGGCCTCGTGGGCATGGCTGAAAAATTAGTGAGGGCTTATGCAGTGAAACATATATCATTAGTTGTAAACATGAACGCATGCATTGCTTAATCTAGGGCGGTGATGCTGTCTTAGTTTGTGAATGAAACGCGATCCGTGGGAAGCGTTTCCTTGTGTGTTAAACCTAATTTATACCGGATCCGAAACGTGACTGTCTCTTGCTCATAACACGCGATTGTGAAGTTTCAAAGCGTGTTCAGAATAAGTAACTAGGTGAACATGTAACTGTACGCGATCCTTTCAATTATCTCTCTAGTCCCAACTCGCATGGTGAGGAGCGGGCAGGGATTCTTACTTACTCAGGCGAGGAAGGAGGACGTCTGTCAGCGTCGGGTCCTGGTTGTGAATGCCAACCCGAGCGCTACAGCTGGTCGTATTTGACCTGTGCTGAACGTGGCGTGCTTGTTGATTGACATTTTAACGCAATGGTGGTTTAGCGCGCTGGTCGGCGCTTGATTTAGTAGGGATATATTACTGCTTTTCACCGCTCTGTTAACAGATAACGTCTAGCTAATGAGCCTCAATGTGTAAGATACTAATTGTTACTTAAGCATTTTAACACCGTACATAAACATTCATGAACCTAGGTTTGACATAGGTGTATTACGTTAAATCTTTACATTATTATATCTACTCATTTATATTCAATGATTTCCCAACATATACATTTATACTCGTCTGACTCGGTATAAAAGAATTGGTTATATGCTGGAAAACAGTAAAGCAATTGTACGTTTGGTCTAATATCTGATTATACGGGTACATTGCAATCTAACCCTAAATGTTTACACTATTATATCATACGTATTTAATCAAAAGGGTGTATATATCATGGAGATACAGATGGTTTCGACCCATGTAGTGTGTTATATCAGATGAATCCCACACCTAACAAGAGGGTAAGCAAAGTAAGGATGCCCCCTTCTCTAATTTGTAGCACTGACCCTTCATAGGCCAGTATATCCTTTACATTCATAGGCTGTCCAACCCTCCCAGTCCTGATAAAGACCCTCTTCGGATGCTCATAAATCAGCGCATCAACACTAGGGTCGAAACGTCGACGTACTTTTGACACACATCCAACTGTACAAAGTCCCAAAGAACAAAAGACACAAATTTAATCTCTTGAGACTATTGTGTTTCACAGTGGATTTCTGAACAAAGTTCATCTTTATACATGTACATTTGTTGTTTCACCTATATCACTCAGTCACAACATCACTATTTATGCCCTATTTGTATTCGCTGTAATTGTATATTTTGGACAGCATACCTAAAACTTTGCAGAATTAATGCTTAGAAGAAAGGTGATTACTAAAGATTAACTTTCTCCTTATTTGGGTCAGTGTTGATTTATTAATTTAAACGGTAGATATCAGTCATTGGGTATATGAATACGTTTGGGTATTAAGTACTATGTTTAATTAAAATGCTGTTTCCGGGGCGTGGCCAAGATGGCGACCTGAACGGACGCAGGTCTCTGTGGCTCCCTTCCCTGGTCCCTCCTAAAAGCCCTTAAACTATAGCCTGACCCCCCTCGAATGCCACCAATCTTGGCCGACAGGCGACTACAGCTATCTGTCACCCCGAGATATCGCTGCTAGACCTGTGGGACCCCTGATACTGCCTTGGCGCAAACCGGCCATCTGACTCCGACTCCCGAAAGGGCGGACGCCCTGTGATGGTGATCGGCTCCGCTCCTGCCCATGGGCCGCCTCTGATTTGTACAGCGCTCGGGCAGCTGCTTGCAGTGCCCGCCATTGCTCTCCGTGGACTGCGACGCTGGTGCGAGGGTGTGACAGAGAGCGAGCCGCCGCCGCCGGGACTCGGCCGGCAGAGTGTGCGAGGGTGCCGGCCGGGCATCGAGAGAATCGAGGCCCCGGTCTCGGGCCTAGCTGAGACGCACCGCGGGATTTGGCTGACCGCTCCCGGAGAGGGGATGGCCCTGAGGTACAGCCTGCGCATAGAGCGACCTCCGGCGGCGTGGGTCGAGCCGGCCAGGAGGCGCGCGACTGTGAGCCCCCAGCTTCGAGCCTCGGTATGAGCCGGGGCTGGACGATCCTTTGCGTGGTGCCCGTGGCGGCCACGGCGGAGCGTTGGGGTGAGCCGGACAGCGCGCCCGTCCAAAGGTGGTGGGTTGACCTGAGGAATCTGCGGCCGCGGCCGAGAGGTCGGAACCGAGGGGGTGTGTGGCCAAGGCGCCCCCACAGCTGAGAGGCCGCAGCGACCCTACGGACTAAGGTGAGGAGTGCAGCGGAGGATCTCTAGAGAAGAATCTCGGGGGGCATACTCGAGCTCCAGGTGTAGTGCCCGGATGGGCCTACGGGCCAGATTGTGCTGCTGAGGTAGTGGTGGGGCCGCGTGCACTCTGGCGGGGCCCCTGGATGCTGAGGTCCCATCCTACACCAGCCTTGCGCGTGGCTGTCCGCCCGGGGCCCTCCAGACGAAGAGGGTTAGTGCCTGGCAGAGAAGCACACCACGGCGATCGGAGTGGCTGGCCCCCCCTACCTGCTGTCTGGGTTTCACGTGGCCGATCCCTTGTCCCCTGCTGAGACCCCTGGGACCGCGTGGACGGAGCTGCCTCCCTGCACCATAAGCTGCTTCCACACGTGCGACCCCGGACATCTACCTTTATCCCCAGCTCCAGCCCCCTGGAGGTCTACGAGCGGACCCATCCCAGCGATTGGGCACAACATGGCTAACTCCAAGGGGAAAAAAACGACTCAGACCCTCCCGGAGCTGCTGGCCAAACCTCAACGCAAACCTGGCAGAGAACCACC
This sequence comes from Lissotriton vulgaris, assembly GCF_964263255.1. Taxonomy (NCBI): domain Eukaryota; kingdom Metazoa; phylum Chordata; class Amphibia; order Caudata; family Salamandridae; genus Lissotriton; species Lissotriton vulgaris. The sequence goes on from NC_141699.1 coordinate 117,831,801, forward strand.
ATCTCCTGAGGCCACAAGACCGCCGCCGGAGTCATCCGAAGACCATGTGCCCATCACCGGGTCCTTCCTGGAGACATTGTTCAATTCCCTCAGAGATGATTTCAAGTCCCTAAAACAGGAGGTGGCCGGAGAGGTAAAGGAGCTCCGGAGGGACGTGGAGGGTCTTGGAGACCGCGTTGTGGCCATTGAAGAAGCTGATCAGACCAGGAGTAGCGAAATCTAATAGCTCCAGCAGGAAGTCCTGCGACTTACAGATCAGCAGCTAGACCTTCAGGCCCATGCGGAAGACCTTGAAAACCGCTCCCGTCGCAACAACATACGGGTCCGGGGAGTCCCTCAGAAAGAAGAAGGGGCGGATGTCACTGGCTACCTACAGGACCTCTTCCGGCATATCTTGGGGGAACCTGTGGACTTTCTCATTCGGATTGACAGAGCACACAGAGTGGGGCTTCCCAGGCGGGCTGCCGCCCCGCCGTCGGACATTTTGGCTTTTCTTCCGGATTTCCCACTTAAAGAGAGGATTCTTCGAGAGGCCAGACGGGCACAGCCGCTTCAATTTAGGGGTCACCCTGTCGCCCTATACCAGGATCTTATAGCTATCACGCTACAAAAGAGGAAAACATTTAAAGTGGCAACAGATTTCCTGCGGCAACAGGGGGTTCCATATTGCTGGGGCCACCCGTTCCGGCTGATATTTAAATGGAATGGGGCCCTACATCAACTGCGTTCGCTCAAAGACACGTGTGCTCTTCTGGGACTCGACTGGGAGGAGGACGCGACGCCAATGCGGGCCTCGCAGGGGTCCTCTAGTAATGGATGGCAAACAGTGGGCCGCAGAAGATCCCTGTCACAATGTTTGAAACCCGAGGCCCACATCATTACACAAGAGAGAGCAACAGCGGTGGCGGAGGTGGCCAAGGAAACGTCACCCTCTATAATATGATCTATATGCCCGATGGGGGGCTGGTCATAACGCATACCATGCTCACGGGCCGGGGGGGGGGGTGCCGGGCGGGGGGCCACGATGGACATGACCCAAACTTGTAACTTAACCACGGCCCTGTATGGACTAGCAGGACTGGGACTATGTGTTCTTGTGGTTTGGGTGTTGGGAAATGGGTGGTGGGTGGGGAGGGATGGCTGGTTGGGGTTGGGGACTGGGGTTCACGTTTTGAGCTCCTGGGGTTGGACCGGGGAGGGGGATGGTGGGACACAGGTTCAGTTTGGGTTAGTTGGGGACAACGGGTGGGTCTGCGGGTGGGAACCAGTGTGCCAAAGGGAATTTGTCAATGATGACATTGCTATATGTTCCAGTTGCCTCCCATTGCAACGCTCGCCTCTTCAACTGAAGCCTCTTTTCCGCTCACTTTTGGATACGTCCTCCACCATATTTGACGCTTCATGCATTATCTCCTCCGACACCGGGGCTCCCAGGGGTCCCCTTGAGCGGATTAGCTCATTACACTCCTATCTGCCATGCAGGCTAAATAGTTCACTACATCCATGCCTGCCGCGGATACACACCTTTGATTTTGCGTTACACCACCTACCCCCTCTACCATGGCTGATTCCACTTTGAAAGTGATAACCCTTAATGTGAAAGGGTTGAATAATCCTATCAAGAGAAGGGCTGTCATCGCCTACCTAGAAAACTCAGGGGCTGACATTTGTCTAATACAAGAGACCCACCTTCTGCCCAAAGACTGGCATAGAATGCGCTCCCGCGCTTTCCCACAGCAGTTCTTTTCTTCTCTCCCCACAAAGAAAGCCGGGATGGCCGTCTTAGTGTCTAAGCGTTTCCGGGGAAGGGTGGGGGACAAGGTTGGTGAGGTCAAGGGACGCCTTTTGGCATATACTTTTCTAATAGGCAACATGCGCCTGACGATCGGCTCCGTCTATGCCCCAAATACGGGACAAGAGGCGTTTTTGAAAGGCGCAGCTTCAGAGTCACTTCAGACCTCTAATTCGCTCCTGCTCATGGGTGGGGACCTGAACTTAGTTATGGACACGAACAAGGACAGGTCAGGGCATCGTTACGGAGACTCGGGCGCTATCTCGGCGACTGGAACGGAGTGGCTGCTGGAGAGAGGCCTAGTGGACCTCTGTAGGGCCAAGCATCCTGACGAAACGCAATTTACCTTTTACTCCCACGTACACCTCACATATGCCAGGCTGGACTATTACTTGGGCTCCTCTGAGCTGCTTACAGCCCTTGACGAGGTTTGCATAGTGCCTGCAGCCATATCGGACCATGATGAGGTGGAGATATCGCTTCAACTCCCTGCATCCCCTCGTCCCAGCGGGTCATGGTGTCTACGCGAAACTCTCCTACAGAGACCGGAGGTCACTAAACGACTGCACAAATGAATCACTGACTACCTAGCCATTAATGAGATATCGTTGTCGGCTCTATGGGGAGCCCTGAAATCGGTAGCACGCGGTGAACTTATTGCAATACCCGCAGCAGAGGCCAAAGACCGCAGGGCGAAGAGAGATGCCCTCACCTCTCAGGTTTCTGAGCTGGAGAGAGTCAACAGCCGCACATGCGCTCCACGCGTCTGGAGACAGCTGAAGGTAGCTAGGGCCCAACTGGCCAGTCTGGACACTGACTGGGCGGAATTCGCTGCGCTACGCCTTTGTCATACATATTATATTGGGGGTAATAAAACCGTCCGCTTACTTGCCAGTGCCTTGAAAGCTAGGACCCAACGCTCCAAGATCTCCGGCCTTACAGATGATTCTGGCGTCGTCCTCACTGAGGAGACCCAGGTTGCAGAGGCGTTTCGAGCCTATTATGCCTCACTATACGGGGCCGAGGCGGTGTCTCTTGAGGAGGTCGATGCATATCTGGATACGTCAGCGATTATCGAACTCTCTCAGGCAAATACGGAAGCCTTGGACGCCCCCATCCGACTGGAGGAGGTGCTAGCCGCTATATCTCGCCTCCGCCCGCTTAAGTCTCCGGGCCCGGACGGCTTTTCGGCTGGTTTTTACAAAACCTTTAGCCAACTGTTAGCTCCTGTCCTCGCCAGGCTCTTCAATTCCTTTGAAGGCCCAAGCTCCATTCCCCCAGATATGCTAGCAGCCGAAGTGGTGGTGCTGCCTAAACCGGGTAAGACACCCACGCACTGTTCTGTATTTCACCCTATTTCGCTGCTAAACCTTGACCTGAAACTCTTCACCGGCATTCTAGCTGCACAACTTGGTCCATGCCTACCTGGGATCTTGGAGCCTGACCAATCGGGCTTTGTGCCTAACTGTCAATGTAGCGATAACACCAAACGGGTACTCCACCTGATAGACAAGGCCCATTTCCAGGACTCAGATTCCGCATTGTTAGCCATCGACGCTGAAAAGGCATTCGATCGTGTCGATTGGACCTACCTGCGACGTGTCCTGATGCGTTTTTGGCTGGGGGACCGCTTTCAGTCTTGGGTTGCCTGCTGTTACCATCGCCCCCAAGCTCAGGTCCGTCTGGGTGGCCTTCGACCAGACCCGTTTGAGATCCAACGGGGCACGAGACAGGGATGCCCCCTTTCCCCCCTCCTGTTTGCCCTGTACATAGAGCCCCTAGCGCAGAGGATACGGGACAACCCTGACATCCAGGGCATCACCTTTGGCCGGGAACCCCACACAGTCAGCCTTTATGCTGATGATATAATAGCCGCTCTTGACCACCCAACCCGCTCGATACCCGCCCTTTTGGAGGAACTTGACTTCTTCGGTGTTGTCCCGGGCTTTCGAATCAATCGGGGGAAATCCCTGATATTACCTTTAGGCAAAAATGTCCAGTCTAACAGGTCTGCCTCTACGTATGGGAGCGATCTCCAGGTCACCACACAACTCCCATATCTGGGAGTCACTCTCACTTGCGGCGGAATCGACGATAGCACTTAACTACAAGACCCTCGTTACCCAGATCCGGACGGATCTCGCGCGTTGGTCAAAGCAACCCCTCTCCCTAATAGGGAGAGTCGTGGCGGTAAAGAGGTCAGTCCTACCTAAGATCTTATATCTCTTTCAGACCCTCCCGGTCGCGCCCCCCGTGGGAGTCCTCGCGGACCTACAGGCCGCCCTTCACCATTTCATTTGGGAGGGTAAGTGGGCGCGCTTACATAAACAGCTGGCATACAGGAGCATGGACGAGGGGGTCTTGGGGTCCCCAATCTACTGCAATATTTCCAAGCCTCCCAGCTCCACTATCTGGTGGAATGGTACAGGCCAGAGTCCGAGAAGAGGCGGCTCTTCCAGGATAGAGCTATGGCTCGGACGCCTCTCTGGAGGGTTCCTTTCCTTGCCCGGCAGCACCGGCCGCGATACATCTTAAACTCCCCAATCACCCGCACTACCCTGCGGATCTGGGATTCGGTCGCTGTCAAGAAGGGCTTGACATTTCCTTCTCCGTTCACCCCAATCCTGGATAACCCGGAGTTCCTGTCGGGCAACGACCCTTATGCCTTTTCGCAACGGCGTGGTACCACCTGCCGTTCTGCCGGTGATCTCTTAGACCTGCGGGGCTTCCTTCCCCTCTCGGACATCAAGCAAGACTAGGAGATAGCGAACCCTCACCTTTTTCAATACTTCGAACTCCGTCACTGGCTCACCAACCCGGTTTCCACCCCCCTGGTGGGACGACCGATGACAGTTTTTGAGAAATGGTTACTGACGAAAGACACAGATACCCATCTTATTTCGGACCTCTACAAGATGCTCACGCCCCCACCCATCCCAGGAAAAACAGCGGGTCAAAGGCGATGGGAGGCTGAACTTGGTAGGCCACTAACACCTAAAGAATGGAGCTACATATACTACAGGACCTCACACACCACAAGTAACACTGCGGGCAGGGAAACTGAGGTGAAACTGGCAATGTATTGGCACCTCACACCGGCCCGGCTTCATTGAGGGAATCCGACGCGCAGCGCACTGTGCTGGAGGGGATGCGGGGAACAAGGCACACTAACCCACTTCCTTTGGGACTGTCGCGAGCTCTGAAGCTATTGGGAAGTGGTCCTGAACGACATTGACTCCACCTTTTATACCGAAATCCCGAGATTCCCGGCCTACACTGTCCTGGGCCTCCCCAACGCACTCACTTTTCCCCTCAAATCTATAAGGGGCCGCCAAATGGGGATTGCCATGCAAGCAGCTACACAACATGTCTTGTCACTCTGGGGCTCGCCCACCAAACCCACGCATACGGGATGGTGACACAAACTATGGTTCACTTTGGGGATGGAGCGCATTCAGGCAACACTTACGCATACCACCACTGCATTCCAAAAGGTTTGGCTTCCGTTGCTATCCCTCCTGTCCAAAGAATACAATGAAATCACATGCCCCAAATACCTTTGCATTCTGCGCCTTACTGACACTACGCCTGAACCTCATTGCTCTTCTGCTTGATTGCTTTATCCACTATTGGACTACCTCTGATACTGTCTCTAGCACATGGCACACTGGTTGGGGTAGGGGAGGGAAGGGTAGGTTGGAGTTCGGGGGAGAGTTCTGGTTTTTGTTATTACCACTCTGTCCTCTTGTACTGCTCATCATTTTCATCTTTGGGTTTGCAACCTTGCTCTGGCATATACACCTCGCCTTTTACTCAATCTCCAGAGATTACATGTTTGTCTGTCTAGCTCGATTTATATGCATAATACCTTTCCACTGTATTGTGATACCTATTTCTGCTTCCAAAATCAATAAAATACATTTGAAATTAAAATGCTGTTTCCGACAGAACCATTATTGTTTGTCCAAAAAGAGCAGAGCGACGGCTAAAGGTCCTCCTACGCAACGCATGTGAGCTGCGTAGGCGAGACCTAAAAAACCAAATAGCAGCCCATAAAAGAAGCTTAAACAAAGTCTTGAAAAAGTTTAGCTGTTACAGGGGGGCGTAAATGGTTGGGAACCCAGGTGGCTGTGATACAACTAGAATATAGGGAAGATCTTTATGCCCAAAAGAGGAACAATTAGGCCCAAATATGGAACGAATTGCATGAGGTAATAAAATCCAAGAATCCGAGGAAATTCTGGCTGTGGATTAATAAAGGCTCCGTGTGTAAGGAAAGGTGGTATCCCCGACTAAAGTTCCTAAATCGGGATGATTGATTCGTTTGGAAAAACAAAAATTTAGGAACATGGATTTCAACTGGACACAAACTGACAATGGAGAGAGAGCAGTTTACCTGGCTATGGATAGACAGTACACTGGGGTGTATAGTAAAAAGGATATTTTACTGGTGAATATAATTATTTGGGATCTAACTTTTTAACATTCATTGTTGATCCAAAGTTCATTCTATTATTGTGCAATTTATCTTTGTTATACATCACAATACATTTAGATTTCAATTTACATATCATACATAAATACAAAATGTGCATGAATTGTACACCAACTGTAATCAATATACAAGGATAAGTGGTATTAATCATAAAGGCAAGGCATGGCTAAAGGTATAGCCATGCCTTTATCATTAATACCACTTATCCTTGTATATTGATTACAGTTGGTGTACAATTCATGCACGTTTTGTATTTATGTATGATATGTGAATTGAAATCTAAATGTATTGTGATGTATAACAAAGATAAATTGCACAATAATAGAATGAACTTTGGATCAACAATGAATGTTAAAAAGTTAGATCCCAAATAATTATATTAACCAATAAAGTATCCTTTTTACTATACACCCCAGTGTACTGTCTATCCATAGCCAGATAAACTCCTCTCTCTCCATTGTCAGTTTGTGTGCAGTTGAAATCCATGTTCCTAAATTTTTGTTTTTCCAAACGATTAATAAAGGCTCCTCCTCAAATCGTCCGGCGCCTGTTGCCAACACTGCCCCCCGAAATGGGACTCTTACATTAAAGGCCTATTAGTAGACCATCTGGCAAACTGCAGCTAGCTTAAGACACCTGAAATTGGATCCAACAAGCAACCTACATCACTAAGCCTGGCCCCCTCAGACATGCAATCAATAAGTCTAGGTCAAGTAGAAGCAGCAATCAAGTTGATGAGAGCAAGGGGTGCCTCAGGAACAAGTGGCATCCTGGCTGCGGTATACAAGTGGGCCCAGACTCGATGGGCCTCAGTATTAGCTCCCTTATTTCGGAAATACTGGGTCCTGACTCGATGGGCCTAAGTAATGGCTCCCTTATTCCAAGAATATCTATTGGGGGCAATCATTCCAGAATCATGGTGGGGTTCACTCTTAGTCACTGTCCACAAGAAAGGCTCTCGATCATGCCCTGGGAACTATCCCCTAATTTTGCTTCTTGCGAAGGAAGGGACGAGCCTCAATAGCATTTTAAAGCAGGCGCTCCAAACCTGGGTAAAGGGAAAGAAATTAACCCGCCTGTCTCAACCAAGCTTTCAAAAGGGCTGTCACCTCGAAGATAACCTCATCTGTATCTCCCACTTGAGTGAAGCTACTGTGGCTGCAACGGGCAAGACCCTCTAAGCAATTTTCCAACTGCATTCGACAGTGTATTAAGATGGAAACGCTGGTCTAAACTGAATACCTAGGGCATTCCTCAAAATTTACAGAAAGCTATTATTGCTCTATACTCTGACAACTGACAAAGAAAAGAGTTAGTGCTGGATGGACCACCACAAACAAAATCTGTACAAATAAAGGCCTGAAGCAAGGTTGCATACTGTAAACTACTATTCAGAGACAAAATGGCCAACTGTCTGAACATGGCACAGTCCTCCTATTATAGAAGAGTATTTTTGCTCCCAAATTGTACATTGCACGGCCCACATTCGAAAAGAGTTTTGGTCAGCCTCGCACCACTGGATACTAAAAGTGAAGTTTGTAGACTACAGCCTTAAAGCCAAGCAGGTAAAGAATCACACAATAAAAAAAATAATCTGAGAAGTGATAAGTACCCGACAACAAACTGGCACAAGTACCTAAATCACTCCCTAGAGGCACTGGAGGCAAGTGAAATTGGGAAGAGCGGCCTGCTGGGGCGTGCCCTTGGCTGCCAAACTTCTGATCAAACAAGCGAGACTAATATCAATGGAATATGACATACAAGCACTAAAGAAATTGGCACACGGAGGGATGGTCTCAATACTGTAAGAGCCAGGAATCCTTCCATCCTATCTTGTTCTGCCCTTTCGCTTGAGCATGAGACGTCAGCTAATGGGCTTGTGATTTGGATTAATCCCTTTAAAATCCTACTGGTACGGACAAAGGAACCTGGATGACTATGATAATTTCTCCTTTGAGCGAAGGGAGAGGAATCATTGACACATGCGATTTGCATCTGTGACAAGTTGTTCCCGTTAAGGACGTTCTGGCTTCAGCAGGTATGGTGCATTTTTAAATGCCAGGATCTGTCAAGGCTCCTTAGAAGCCTGTTTGAGAAGAGATTCAGCCCAACTAGAAGCCAGTTACATGTAATTTATGAAATCTGCAACCACACTTTTTGCTATCCCAGACCCGTGAACCTCCTCCACGCTGAATCGTACACTCTTATAATGATTGATATGCTGGGTTTGGGTAAGCCTGTCAACCAATCCGGCTCTCATCTGGACTGAGAACAGCTGCTGATGGGGGATAAAGGGAAGCCTTTTAGACTGCAGAGAAAAGAGCAGTCCATTATTTATAATGTTTTTATGTCTTTTATAACAGATTTTATATTTTTTACTTCCTATTTAACTGTGTATTTTTCCCCTGTTCTGGGATCCTCAATTGTAATGATTTTAATTAAACGTGCAATAGTCCAATAACAATTTGTACGCTGGGACAGGGTACAAAAAAAACTGTTATTTGAAAAGCAAAGCACAGGTCACCCCTCTTTGGAAGGCACTGCCTTGGTTCCTCATGCTGTTGGCGTTTGAGTGCAATTGTCCTCTCCTTCTTCCTTGGTCTCCAACGATGCTCCAGGACCCTCAGGGGGAGCTGCATCCATTGGTACTGTCGGGGCAACTATCCCTGATGGCCTGAAGGCTTTCAGCCAACATTGCTAGGAATTTTGGAAACAAGCTCCAGACTTCATTCGACAGGCCTGGTCTCCTTCCGCCAGGAAGCGGCAGTCGTTAGCAGGACGAGGCTGGATGGGTTGGTGCTTGGAAAGTCATGTGGATCCTGTGGAGGCAGGCTAATCTCTTATCAGAAGGAAAAACCTACAGGTTTGTAAACAATGTTCGATCTACCATTTCGGCAGGATATATCCAGGTAGAGGCCAGACCGGTAGGTATGCATCCATTGATATGCTAGCTGCCTATAGGGATTCGGGTAGCGAACCCTCCTAAGGCTAGGTATTCCTTTTTATGGGATGTTTCCAAGGTGTTGGCCTTGTTTGAACAGTGGGCAGACAATTCACAGTTATCAAGAAAATAATTGTTGGCCAAATTAGCTATGCTCTTATGCTTATCTGCTTGTCAACGTGTTTCTGATGTGAGAGTTCTCGAATTGACGGGTAGAGTATTCTCCCCAAAAGGGGTTTCATTTACTATTTCTGCTAGAACTAAAATGTTTTCACGTTCCATTAAGTATAATCTTTTCCTTCTAATGAGAAATTATGCGTAGTTTAATGTCTAAAGGCATAAGAAAGAATCCACTCCACCAGTAAGTCCGGAGGGTTGTACAAGAGTGTTAATTGCGTTACAAAAGCCTTTTAAGCCTGTTACATATGCCACAATTGCAAGATGGCTGATATCCATCATGGCAGAGGCTGGTATTGACACACAACTGTTTGGTACTCATTCTGGTAGAGGCGCAATGGGGTCTAAATGGTATATGTTGGGTTCAAATGTCCAGGATATAATGAAATCAGCTGACTGATCTTCTGAATCTACTTTTAAACTGTTTTATTACAAACCTGTGGGCGACATCTCATTTGTGGTTTTTGATAAGCATGAAACTAACATAATCCAAACCCTCTGATCCTTTAATAGAATTTAAAAAATTGCTAACATTCGCACCAAGAATTTTTTATTCTATTAAGGACACGGAGGCGAGGATTATCCCATCCATTTTGTCATTGTCATAACAGTTATGATTTGTTATCCGCCCTTATATACTGGGTGTTTTCCACTGACAATACTAGTCCCTCTTTAGGGCGAGCCTGTCAATGCGCTTGCGCATTGAGCTTGCGAGAGATATTGGGGCTTAACCAGAGCTTAACCATCGGCGATGGCATGCATTGCCCGTGAAAAAAGCGCGTGCACTTCAAAGCCACCAGCCTCTCTCCCACAGGCATCTGAAGCTGTGCGCTCTGCCTCAGGCATTTCTCCTCCCCTAATTATTCCCGGCCGTACTTTCACTTTCACGGCCGCCAGGCCATGTCTCGCGTTTCTCCTCCCACCTTTCCCCCTCCCCACAGCAATGCCAAGAGCTTGTTTTGCTTTCCTTGCCATCTCTCTCCCCTCGCTCCTTCACCCCACTCTCTCTGCTGTCCCTCCCCCTCCGTTCCAAACATTCCTGAGACTCCCAAAGCTTCTGAAATCTGCATTGATCGAAAGGCAGCTAGGGGTAAAGGGATTTTGCTCCCAGTCATGAGAGAGCAACACCATTTTCTACAGAACACGCAGCAAGGCAAAACTCGACGCTACCTTGGGAATTAGTTATCACGTTGTTTTTCATTCCAGTAGCTAACTATGCACTCTAAAGCAACAGGACTGCTCCAAACATATTTGAATTTAAATATGTGCTGCATCAAAAACTGCTGCCGTACATTTTCTCTTATTTAAAAATTATAGTTTTACTCATGTGTCGGACTCATTACAATTTAGATGAAAACAGCAGAATACATCTGTGTTGTATTTCTGTTGTAATGTCGGGTGCTCTAATTGCAATGCTCTGAATACTTTTCCTTCAAGTTTTGTGTTATTAACGTGTTCTCTCTCTGTAGTATTTCTCGTCTTCAGTAGTGGCATGAAGAGGGGCTGCAGCTCCTCCAAGGCACAGCTCTGCCTCGGCTGCATCTTCCAGCTGCCCATGGCGAGCTCGTAGACTTTCTTTCCCCGTCTCTGTCTGAATCATTTTGAGTCGGATACACTTAAATGAAATTCTTTTAAGTGATAATAATCAATGCAAATATGCGATGCGCAGCCATCCACGGCTTGATTATTAATTGATAGCTCAGCCTCGCAGGTGCGCGCGCCCATAGACCGTCCTTGTGCGCCTAGGTTCTCCACGGCAGGCGCACGGCGAGTACGTTTACTCATGATCACTGCCAGCCTCAGGGTAGCCCCCATGCACCGGCAGAACTGTAGCCTACTTTTGGCAGGGCCTCCCTTCTCTGACAGTGCTACTGTTCTCATTCCTCAAGGGCGCTACTTAGCCTCCATCTGAAGGGCATGTAATCAGTTTCAGTGCCTTACTCTCCTGGCTGCCACATGCAGTAAGCTGCACTGTATCTCGCACCGTCCGCGTCGTGTCAGAGTCCAAGGTACAGAATTACCCAGACCGGGTGCAATTACCAGGCATGTGCTGCATTGAATTTGTCATTGTATTCATTGTTTTAATCATATTTAATTCTAGTGTGTTGTTTATTAAAAAAAAAGCTAATTATTTGTTGCACGCATCGTTTACAACGAATGGTGTATTTAGGCTTTGTCAATATTCGGGACGTAGCATGTGTAATATATCCGAAGCGTTTCGTTTAGTTTCATCACATATGGTGAGCACATCAAGTGTTTTTGTTTGACTAACCAGCACCTTTAAAAACGCCCATCATGTTTGATTTCAACTATTTTTCTCTTTTGCTCTAAACATTGAAAGCACTAAAACGGTAAACCCTTTTCTGATTTCTATCGCCCTTGGACCAGAAAAAAGTCTCTCCTATTTTACCGTGTTCAAAAGGTTTGCTTTATTATTGTCATGGAAAGGCTCTGTCTTGGAAGGTATGTATGTCACTGTAAAACTGTTCTGTATAACTTTTAAAGTAATTTTAGGAAGGCGTTGCTTAAAGAAATGTGTTACTACATCTATTGTTGAATTGTGGGAGTGATGGTGATTAAGGAGATTGTCTTTCTGAACATTTGGAAGATAATGTAAATGTCAATCGGTCCTTAAGTTTGGTCGGATGTAGAACAATTGGTAGTTGGTGTCTGTCACTTAATTAGAAAAATAATGAGTGGTCTAACTGTGCCATATTACGGTTGCCTAGGAAAACACTCACAACGGAGACACGCTTGTTATAAAAACAAGGAAGGATGTTTAGTTAGTGCCCTTGCTGCAGAGTCTGGATTTTGCTGCAAGAAACCTAGCCCAGGGACTTCCAGTGTTCAATTTTCAAAAGACTACTTAAATGTAAATTGGCTGTAGTTTAGGCACATGTCTGCAAAGCTTACACGTGCTGAAAGTTGCTTGCAACTGCTTCTGTTTTTAGCAAATGTAAGACTTTAAAAAAAATCATAATTATAAATGGTAGCATGGTGACATCTTGAAACCCCGCCTGGCTCTCTCACATAAAACAAGCTGCATGTGATCCAGTCACGGAGCACACCCATAGAGGTTATTAGCATGAGTATAACATTCCAGACCTTTTTAGTATTACATTATTAGCGATTGCGAGGTATAGTTGTCCAGTACAGTTCTATGCGCTACCATACATGTTTCAACAGATGACTAGTGTGTCAGTATTATCCGTTATATATACTGTTCCACGGATGCTTCTTTTGCTTGAATTCAGATACATTTTACTATGTTTCAGAAATCAATCCACTGATGTATAAGTGTTCTTTGAAATCAAGGTCACAGTATGAGACCAGATCGGTTGTGATTATTGGAGAGGTTTCCAAGTGCATGCAACAGCTTTCCAGAAGTAGAGCCAAAAACACTACACACAACTATAAGGGCTCTACGCGATGGGAGTGATTTTAAGTTTGTGCTATTTCGTGTTTCATATTTTATACGCTCTCTCTCTCTCGCAATCATATCTATATCCCTCCATTCCCTGCAGTCTTCGGCATAGATGCTAGAACGGTGAAGTTTCTTATTATTAGTCTTTATTCCTTGGCTTTAAGTATGTTTTCGGACAGCCTTTGTTAGTGACCCAATAGTGAAGCAAAGGTTTCTTAACTTATCCCTGGTGACTTTTGGCAGATTCGATCTTCTGAGTTTGTTTTATCTGTGTTAGGATGGATATGTTTGGCAGTGGCTTTTTTTCATAGTTTGGTATTTTGCAAGCCTTTAAAAGCTTAAAGTTTATTCCAGGTGACCTGTAACGTTCTAGCATCTTGGTGCTTGTTTCCCAGTGCACTGGGCATTGATTCTTGATGGTTTGGTCGAATTTCCTGGCTAATTCCATTTAATCCTTGGGGTTTCTGGTGGTCGAATTCTGTGGGGGTACTCAGTCTGTTGCCAAACATATTAACTTAAAGTGGTCCATTGCTTATTGTTGTTCTTGCTTATTGGTTGCAATGTCAATCTAATTTTCTTGCTTCTTATTTTAGTGTGTGTGGCCTTTCCTTCCTTCTCATGTTTGTCCCGTCTCTCGAGAAAAAACATTACTGTGCCCTTATTCAGAACCTCGTTGTCTCTTCCTGCTCCTTCTTTTCTGTCTCTGGACATCTTGTGTATCCCTATGCCACCATCCTCTCTTTATTTCTCAGTTCATCCCATACCCTGCTGCTGTTTCCCTCTCTCCATCCCTCAGACCATCTCTTTAATCTCCCCGTTAACCTTTCAGTCACTCAATGTCTCTTTCTCTCTTCGTCTCCTTCTTACTCTCCTAGGCAATGTATTCTTTACCAGCACTGTGTATCCTTATTTCAAAGCAGTCTCTCTCGCACACCTGCCACTCCCCCAGACCATCCCTTTTATGCCTCTCATTCATTTCATTCTCTCTTAGATCCTCTCATGAGGCCTATCCCACCTGCCTCTCTTACACACCTCTCCTAACCCTCCACGCCTGCCTCTCTTACACATCTCTCCTAACCCTCCCCCGCCTACCACTCTATAACATCTGTCCTAACCCTCCCTGCCTGCCTCTTACACCATCTCTCCTAGCCACCTCCACCTGCCTCTCTTACACATTTCTCCTAACCCTCCCTGTCTGCCTCTTACTCCATCTCTCCTCACCCTCCCAGTCTGCCTTTCTTAGACATCTCTCCTAACCTTCCCTGTATGCCTCCTACACATCTCTCCTAACCCTCCACATCGCCCTCACTCTGTCTATCGGCCTTACTCTATCTATCTATTGCCCTCACTCTATCTATCGCCCTCACTCTATCTATTTATCTATCGCCCTCACTCTATCTATCTATTGCCCTCACTCTATCTATCTATCGCCCTCTATCTATCTATCGCCCTCTATCTATCCATCTATCGCCCTCTATCTATCGCCCTCTATCTATCCATCTATCGCCCTCTATCTATCCATCTATCGCCCTCTATCCATCGCCCTCTATCTATCCATCTATCGCCCTCACTCTATCTATCTATCGGCCTCACTCTATCTGTCTATCTATTTATCGCCCACACTCTATCTGTCTATCTATCGCAATCACTCTACCTGTCTATCTATTGCCCTCACTCTATCCATCTATCTATATATCTATCTATCTCCTTCACTCTATCGCCCTCCCTCTATCTATCTATCGCCCTCCCTCTATCTATCTATCGCACTCACTCGATCTATCTATCGCACTCACTCTATCTATCGCACTCACTCTATCTATCTATCGCACTCACTCACTCTATCTATCTATCGCACTCACTCTATCTATCGCATCACCACAACATCACTCAGCACCACCACAGCATCACTCAGGGGCACAACAGCATCACTCAGGGGCACGACAGCATCACTCAGGGGCACGACAGCATCACTCAGGGGCACGACAGCATCACTCAGGGGCACCACAACATCAATCAGGGGCACCACAACATCAATCAGGGGCACCACAACATCACTATATGCTACCATAGCATCACTGAACACCACAGCATCACTCGTCCCCGCAACAGCATCACTCGTCGCCACCCCAACATCACTCAGCACCACCACAGCATCACTCAGCACCACCACAGCATCAATCTGTGCAACCATTCAACAACTTGTTCAAATATGTTCTCTCAATGTTTCAAGCTTTATTACAAATGTCACAAAAAGATGTTAATATTTCCCTTCTGTTCTTGGATTTTCGTCATAATAAAATATACTGAACATAATCTTCACAAAAGTTAATTACAAAAGTTTAAGCTATTGCCATTATAAATTAAAATAACTTTTATTTAAGTATTAATTATAAAAAAAATAAAAGCCATTGTTATTTGTAATATCAATACATCTAAGTCACGGAAATACAACACATATTGCATTACAAATGCTATAGGTGTCACATTTGCGAAAGTTATAACTATTGGCATTGTAAATGACAAAGCTATTAATTTCGCTATTTTCAAAATCAACACATAAATAAAAAATGTGTCATTTACAATACCAATAACTCAAACTTTCCTAATACGAGACCTATTGCATTGCAAATGCTTGTTATTTCAGGTGCAGAACAAAAAGGGTGTGATCCTACTTGAAGTTTCTGGTCAAAGTTTACACATCATGTCCTGGTTCACATTTGGACTATTGTTAAAGTCGAAGATGGTCGCAAGGAGAGCTGTAGACGCTGGAATGTTACAGATGTTTGTGTCATGACTCGTTTTTGATGCAAAGAAAGAGGCTCGCAATTCGTAATGGGTCCTAGTTATATGGGCCGTAAGACTGTGAATGGTGGATGTATACCTTGGCATCATTAATATGTTGAACTTTTTTTAATGGCTGCAGAAATTGTCAGTAAAAAAGGCGAAAGAATAATCCCTGCCTCTGTGTCCTTAATCGAATGGAAAATTCGTGGTGTGAATGCTAACAAATTTTTTATACCCGTTTAGTATGAGGTAACTCAGAAATGTGGTCCCTTGCTCATAAACTGGAGGTTCAAAATCTGGTAGGGACTTTTCTGCCTTTTATTCATCAGTCAAAAAAAGCACTATTACAATATTTGTAATTTCTTCTATGTGAGAGAGATTGGGTGTGCAACTGAGGGGGGAAATAAGGAGGGAGGCAAGGGCAAGTTACACGCCCCTTAAATAGAGGTGAAGCAGCCTTTTGTGTCTACTATGTATATCACTTTTGGCACTTCTTGGCTTTTCAGTCATGCATACTTCGCATTGTGAGCATTTTAAAGGGAATTTATAAACCATAATTAACCCAATGGAGGTAATAGCAGTTTCTAGATCATTTTATTGCAGAAAATGGTAATTTCCGTAAGCTTGACATTACATGTAAATCGATGTTTTTTTACCTATTCGAGATGGCGCATTACTAAATGTGTCACTCGCAAGACATTGAAATGTCTCACATAAGGACCCTGAAAATAGGAAATGTCACACATATGCTAACTGAAAAATTTGCAGCTCTGAGGTTACAAATTATTTTTGACTACGTGATAAAGTGTCACTCAAGTGTTACACAAAAGGCATACTAGAACACACTGAAGAAATTGAAATATCGAACTGAAAACTTAACTTGAGCAGCACTGCAGAAAAAATATTCTTCTCTTTTATGTATTCTTTAGAGATTGTTTCTAGAAAAGGCCAGGCTACTTCCAGTATTTTTTCTATTTCGCTTGCTTTAGTCTCCCTTCTATGTCGATGATCATCCATACCTTGCTAGCCCGAGCTGTGCCACTCTCCAGCTGCTTTGCCGACACCCTCAGGCTTCTCCTTGCTGGGCGACCCGAGAGCGGCGAGCCCCGGAGAGTCCATAACTGGATAAGCGACCCGGAGATCCCGCAGCGACAGCGGGCTGGAGCCAGCATCCTGCACCCGGAAGTGGCGGGACGCTGTGACGCATGCGCGTTAACCTTGTTCTGGTAGCTGTCACACGGTCGGTGTTCCGAACCCGGAACCATGCTTCACGTCTCCTGCTGACCGGAAGTAAAGGCTTTCTCTACGGTGTCCCAAAATCAGAGGTGTCAGATTTGCGGTGACCTGAAAAACCAGGGGCAATGAACAGTGTGGGCGAAGAGTGCACGGAAATGAAGCGGGAGTACGACCAGTGTTTCAATCGGTGGTTTTCTGAGAGGTTTCTGCGGGGCGAAGGGGGAGCGGATCCGTGCGGGGAGCTCTTCAGAGGTTACCGCGAGTGCGTGCAGGTGAGGATTCCGGGGAAAGTGGGGGACATGTAGGAAGGATTTCGAAAGGGCGGGTAGGAGTTTCAGGTAAGCAGAAATACAGGATTTGCTGTAAGCGAGTTGCTCAGGACCAGTGCAAATACAGGAGTTGCTGTAAGCGAGTTGCTCAGGACCAGTGCAAACTGCAAATCTGCAGTGGGTGACCATGTTGGAAGGGTGCGTCCAATACGAGGGGTTGTCAGACCAGTGGACTGAGGCACAAGGTGATAACATTTGCCCAAGGACAAAGTTTGTTAAAGTAGGAGATTTAAGACTGCAAGACACACCTCGCTCCAAAGACTGTACCTTTCTTTCCTTATTGTATTTTGTAGGTTCAGATAGGGAGACCCACATTAAACAAGCATCTGCAATGCAATATGTCTTGTATTTACGTGAGTTTGAGCTATTGGTTTTCTAAATGACAATACCTTTTATTTATGTTTTGGTTTTTAAAACATAAATAAAAGGCATTGTCATGTACAATGCCAATAGCTTAAGCTCTCGGAAATGCATCGCTGAGTTGCCCTCTTCTGTCTTTCATGGCCCCTGAAGAGCTCCCCATTTGCTACGAGTTAAATAAACAAGCGGGTGGTCACAACTGCGCAGGAGACCCACCTTGCCCTCCTTAACCCCTTCAGTGCTCATGACGAGCCCAGGCTCGTCATGCAGCACGGTGCTCGTGTGCTCATGACAAGCCTGGGCTCGTCATGAGCTGTGGAATGCTCACACGCGGGGCTAATTTCCCCACTGTGCTGAGCGTTCCATTGCGCGGGCGGGCTCATGACGAGCCCAGGCTCGTCATGAGCACACGAGCACCGTGCTGCATGACGAGCCTGGTCTCGTCATGAGCACAGCGGCGCCGTGCGCGGCCCCCCTCCCCCCGCACCGCAGGGAAATTAGCCCCGCAGTGAAGAGGTTAAATGAGAGAAACTCATTAAAGAAAATAGAAATTACAGACTAAAGAAGGCATACCGTGTAACAACCAGAGTAAAAGGGCCAGTCCTCATGGGAGGTTGCAAATGAAGACAAGGTGGTACTAAGGAGGGACTAACCAGCCTAATAATGAGTCAGAAGCCAGCATTTTTGAAGGACAGTGACACAAGCCAATGACAAATATGGGCGGGGCTTTAAGCACACACTCCTGTACAGAATGGCTCGCTGAGCAGCACATGCACTGCCCAGGCTCGAAATAATAAAAAGCGTTTCTCATGGTACCAGTCCTCAGCTATTCCACTGGTCCTCATTTCCAACCTTTCAAAACTCAGTATTTGCTAAGATGTACTAAAGTGGCTCTGTTCTTTCTTATCCTCAAGAACATAATCTATAATGCTCTCTCTTTTCCACTCAAAATCTACAGCTCTCTGCTAGTAGTGTTCCATAGGGCTCTTCACTTAGCCCCATACAGGTTAACAATTGTGCCACCTCTTCCGCTTCCATCGTATGATCATTCTGCTTTGACATTATGTCATACACAGGTTATTATTCATTTCTATGAACCCATCCATTACCCAAAGTAAACTCTGCTCCATTGCGATAACTTCTCAAAAATCCACTGGGGAGCAAACTGGGAAACGACTGACCTTTTTGAAGTCTGCAGCAGAGTCACATAAGTCTACGTCCTTGCCCCTACTTTATTCATTCTTTTTTTATCAACAGCTGTGTCGATTTCCTCATGGGCTGTGACAATGATTCCCCGGTGCTTTTGGGTACTCAAATTCCAACGCTATTGTTCGCAGTTGACACACTATTGATTTCGAAAACCCCAGTGGGTATCAAGACGCTCCACATAAGGTTCCATTCATTCTGCAATTCTTCTGGACTGACTATAAACGTATCTAAAACTCGATTTATGGCAGTAAATCCCCACAGGGGCTTCAGAGGGCCATGAACTTTAGAGGAGCTGCAATTGGAGTGAGTTCTCAAATTTGACTCTCTCTGAATACGGCTCTCCGCTTCTAACTCCTAGGACAGTCAGGTCTTTAAGAGTTCTCTTAGGTTATTTCATATGGCCGCTGCTATTTTAAGATTTGCTGGTAAAACTACTTATCACCCTGTAATGAAAAAGAACCAACTGCGGATCGCAGTAGCTGCACCTCTCTGCTAAGTTCCCTTATAACTATTAAAGAGCAGTGATGAACGGTGGTGTGCACAAACCGCTCCTGGACCATGCTTTTTGGGATATTTGCAGCATTTTACAAATACATACATCATAACAATCAACCACAACTCTGGTTCTAATGGCAAGGTCAAGAGACTACCTTTTCCAGGAAAATGTCACTGTGTTATAGGCCCTGCCCAGATTCAGAGAATGGTGTTTATTTCTTGCATATTTAAGTGTGAAAGCTGGGGTTAAATGTCAAATGTTCTAGTTCCATGGCTAGAATGTATTCGCTGAAGCAGATGCAATTCCCTTGTATCTCCACACTTGTGACTTGGCTTCCTTAGTGAGGAAGCTGCTAGTATTTTGTAGCAATTTCTACCTGTACTCCCTCTGTTAACATTGGAAAACAAGCATTTACAATGCAATAGGTCTCGCAGCATTAAAGTTTGAGTTACTGGCATTGTAAATGACAATGCTTTGCATGAATTCTTTTTTTATTTGCAATTAAGAAAACGGCCTGGTACGTAACTGCCTACACAGTTTGCGTGAGCATGAAGTGGTGGTGTGGGAGG
This sequence comes from Lissotriton vulgaris, assembly GCF_964263255.1. Classification (NCBI taxonomy): domain Eukaryota; kingdom Metazoa; phylum Chordata; class Amphibia; order Caudata; family Salamandridae; genus Lissotriton; species Lissotriton vulgaris. The sequence goes on from NC_141699.1 coordinate 117,851,613, forward strand.
GAGTAGAGGGGGGCGGGGGTTAGGGGGTTGAAATAATGAATGGATCACAGGGAAGCAAGCCAATCAGGGCACTTGTTGAAAATGACAGTGAACATAAGACCCCTTTGGCACCTAACATATGAGCAAACCCCCCAGTATCACAACGGGTAAAAAAAACGAGTTACTGACGTTTGCCTGTCCCCGAAGCTGCCTCATTCATAACGAGGAACAAGTAAGTGCAGTTGTTGCCAAATGACGTCATTGTGGCCTGAATGTATCCAGTAATGCGCCTTCTGTCTAGGCGCTCGGTTATATGCATTGCGCTTCACCTTAGAATGAGCTCAATTGCACCCTTGATTGCAAAGGACTGTCCGTGCAAAATACAATTATCAGGTTATTCTTTGATCAGGCAAATGTTTTGCTCTTGACGCCCTGTGCAGAATTTCCCACTCCACCGGTGCAAGGGGGGGGAAGGGGAGGGGGGGGGGGTGTTAGCCTCCCCACCACCTGCACCGGCGGAGTGTAATATACCCTGTTCCCAAAAGCATTTTAATAGCCGGACCAACAGATATTTGCCCACAAAAAAAGGTGAATGTGTGCAATCTCTACATGCGCCCGTGCACACTCTTCCTCCCTTAAGTTCATATAAGTTGCATTAAGTCTCTCGAGCGTTGCGCAAGCTTCCGAGTCCCAGCCACATCTGCATTCATGCGCTGGACTCCTGTTGCCACAAGTGTGCTCCTGGGCAGATCGGGCTGTCGCCATGGCTCTGTCCCCCGCCTGTCTAGACCGGTCTCTCTAAGAAGCGGGGTAACACCCTCTGGGTTGGAAATGTGGGGACTTTAACATTCTAGTGGTAACCCTGTACTCCATTCCCCGTGGCTAAGAACATTAACGCACGATCCATCAAATGGTGACACTAAGGTTACTTTATACAGTACTCGCAACATATCCTGAACCTGGTGACAGGATGAATGATTAAGAAAACAGTAAAGCGGTGCCTCCAGAAGCAATACAGATCGTTAACAAAGTGCCTGGGCGCCTTCACGTTTAAGCGCTATAGAAGCAAATGTATTACTTCGCATCTTGGGGGAGGGGCACAGCTGGGCGAACACAGAAGGCATTCGGAGACTGCGCTGACATTTTCACATTACACCCTTTCCACCGTACATTGCATCAGGAGACCAAGGCAAAGCAAGACAGCTCAGTGGGTTGAGCGCTAGCTACACAAAATATTTTATAGCTGTAGGTTTGAATTCCGAAATAATAACTCGGGGTTTCATCCAGAGGAGTATGTTAAAATTCGTACCTTTGACAATATATAGTCTAACTAGCTCCAGTGCAGTGCCTTTGCACCAACTGACGTATAGAAAGCGTAAAGAGCCCTGTCCGATATGCTTATTTATTTACCAGCTGGTTGATTAGTGAGAATTAAGGTCTAGAAATTGCCCCTGTGTCACCACCTTTCCCGAATGCGTCTCTGACATGCATGTTCCATTCTCGGTGACTCGTATACGTAACAAACATGTGAAGTACATGCTCTTTTTGAGGACCAGCTTCGCCATACACCATAAACAACAAACTTGTACCGTTAAAAGACGGAGCGCTTCAATGAGACTGAACGAGGCTCATTTCCTGCGAGGTCGTGCCCTGCTCAGCACTAAGAGTCTTATTGACAGGAACCCTCACCTATCCCCGTGGACACATTCACACAGTCAAATAAATGTTGACATGCATCCAGTCAATGCGTTACTGACTCCAGCAGAGACTAGGTGGGTGTACTACAGGCCTCTGCGATTCGCAGGCCTGTCTGGGAACATTTCATTCTAACTATAGTTGTACCCGGACACCCCTGGCAGGAGGGAGGCTGATATCTGGGCCAGAACCCACCGTTTAGCCCGTGCCCCTTTATACATTAGCAGCCCCTCTGTATTTCGCTCACCCGAGCCTGTGGTCGCCGCCATCTTGCATCGCTTTCCTCCGGATGCGGCGGCTTCCTCCTCCCACCCACGTCACCTACCAGCCTGCAGGCGCACGCGTGCCCCCGGGGTCTGCAAGGGTGCAAGCGAGCTCCTGATGTCACAAAACAAACTAGCACGTACAGAACGGGCTAGTGCAAACATGCCAACAATTGAGGAGAGCAAAATAGGAGAAAAAAAAAACAAGCATTGTTGGACAGCGGAGGGGGCGCGAGGCACATTGTCGGTGCCTGCCCCCGTCGCGAGAGCCACAGACGTCCTGCCGCCGTCAGAGGAGCCCCCCTTGCAGTCTGTGAGTGTTTAAAGGCACAGGTGCGGTGAGTGTTTAAATGCGGGGGGGGGGGAAACAGGCGCTCGCATCGGAAGCGGTGAGGCTCTTTAGGCGGAAGGCCACGATCACGCTCGTGCTGAAAGAGACAGGAGATGTTGAACGTGCGCGCGACCTGATCGGATTACGGCAGGCGGCGCATGCACATCTCTTGTCGCTCCCTGTACCTCGTTGTAAGCTAAAACGATTGCAATAGAGTCTCGCAGCGACGATCGCTTCGCGAGACCTAAAAAGGCCCAAATAGATTGCACAATAGATTACATTACAATTTTGTGAACGGAACCAGAGACTGAAGACTCAAAGAAATCTGATCTACGAACTGGAGAATTTTGCACAGGTGAACTCGACTTGGTAAAAGTCATTAACCTGATTTACACATCTAGCCAATGGGTGAATCCAAAATTAACTGTATCAGTGCCTAATTAATGCCAATATCCATGCTAGTAGGGGCTTTAAGTATTAGTGAACCCCCAATAGCCAGGAGATGCCACTGGAGGGGTTGTAGCACCTCAGAGGATCATAGATGAGATTAGAATCCTTTGAGACCTCTATTGAACTGTGTAGTATTTTGTGTTGCTGTGAGAATAAAGTACTTTCTTTTAATTAAAAGATATGCAGTGGAGGGGCGTGGCTAGCGACCAGCCAAGATGGCCGCAGCTTAACGGAGCTCTGTGACCACCGGGGACTTCCCAGCGATATCCGTGTACTTATCCTGTCAGAAGACTGTGCTTGCGGTGCAAATCCTGAAGCGGGAGAACCCCCGCTCCGTAACGCATCAAACCGCACCCGCGTAGCCCCTGGAGAGCCTGCGCTCTGCCCCCGTGAAAACTGCGGCCTGATGAGGACGCTGGAGCCGGGGCCTAAAGTTTGGATTTAAGCCGGGACCTAAAGTGCAGCTTGGACCCGTATCCGCGCGGACCAGTGCAGCGCTGAGACCTGCCGGTGGCAAAAGTTGGGACTGGGACAGAGGGGACGCCGCTCACCTCCCAGCGGTTGAAGATTCTTCCTGCGGCCGGTGGCGGCAAAACGCGGCGGTGGAGGCGATACTTCCTGCACAGGCTCCCGGGCGGCAGGCGGTGGCCACGAGAATCGTCAGACGAATCAGGAGCGGGGATGTACAGCGGACCTACCGGACCGGACGGATCGGTGTAACATCCTGGCGAAAGCAGCGGCGATAACGCGGCCGCGCTGTTATCAGCAGGCGCCAAGCAAAGCGGGGGATCTCTAGTGCGGGACCCCGCACATAGACTTTACGAGCAGCTGCAAACCCCCGACAGCCGGTGGGGGTGATCACTAGCCCGAAGCCCCGGCGAGAGAGGCGGCCTTTTGAAGAGGCCCCTGGGCAGCGGGGACCTGTGATTGCACCACTGGGGATCGTCTAACTGCCCAAGAGAGGGGGCACACAGTGGACCTGCAGGTCGCCAGAACAGCGGTGAGAAGGGTGCGGCTGCGGGGGGATGGAACACCAGAGGCGCCGAGCAACAGCGGATCCCCCCTGTGGTGGCCAAGCAAAGCCCCCATAGCCCACACCGTGACTGGATCAGGGAGGGCCGGAGGTGGGCTTGAGGCACTATGGCCCGACTGGCCAGGACAGCGGCTGACTCCTAAACAACTGGAGAGATTCCCAGCAGAGAGTCTGCAACCGCACCCCAGGCCCTATCCGGGAAGCTCCGACTGCCTTAGAGGTGCCTTGGTCCTAAGATCGGAACACCGGCGCGGGGTAGACACACGGGTGTGCGGCCACACCAATCTCGCACTAACCTCCGTACAACAACTTGTGTGGAATGCCTTCACTAAGAGACAATGAGTGGTAGGGGGCCAAGAACGCAGCAGACTCCCAGACTGGACAAATATGCATACACTAAGGCTACACCAGACCTGTCCAAGGGGGACATGATGCCGCCAACAACCCGCCCGGCCGACAACCCTGATGCTGCCGAAGGGGTCACACTGCAGGATGTAATGGCGGCCTTGAAGACAATGCAGTCCTCCATGGGCACAATTTCCACGACATCTCCCTCATGCTGGCGGACCTCACCAAAATGTCCGATCACTTGCTAGATGTCGAGAAAACAACGACGGGGCTATCGGCAGACACGGCGGAGCTCCGGAATAAAGTGCAAAAGTTAGAAGAAGACAATACCCTGCTGAAGGCCAAGCTTGACGAGCAAGAAGGTCGATCCCGGCGCAATAACATACGCCTGGTATGTGTACCGGAGACGACAGGGGGCCCCACCCATGACCTCTTTGTTGAGGATCTCATCCAGAGCCAGCTCCGACCGAGAGGCCTCTCCAACTTCTTTTCGGTGGAGCGGGCTCACCAGGTGCCTGGGGGTAGGCCGCACCTGGGGGCTCCGCCGTGTCCGATTCTGGCGCAAATCTTCAACTTTCATGACCTCGACTCCATCTTGCAGGCCGCACGAATCGCCCCACTGATAAAAATTGACAACTCTGAAGTCACCTTCTACCCTGACTATACAGCGGCTGACGCGCAACAACGGCGAAGCTTCACAGAGGTAAAGAAGGAACTCTGCGTCAGAGAAATTAAATACTCCATGATCTTCCCAGCAAGACTGCGCGTTGAGTCAGAGGGGAAAATATGGTTTTTCGAGTCACCAGGGGCTGCAAGAGACTGGCTAGAGGACCCAGGAACCGAGACACGGCACGCAACAATCAAGGTGGAGAAAGGCGAAACACAGAGAAATGAGAACTATAGCTGAACTTCCAGTACCACATATCTTCACAATGCAGTTCAAACTGTCCAAGCATATCTTGCAGGTGCATTGCAATGATGACCGGACACGGCCCGAGGTGGGGCGCTGGACAGGAGGGTGGGTTGGAACAATGATTGAATGATTATAAACTGCAGCAAACCTTGGCGGTCGGTGCCGAGATGGGAACGGGGACACCCGCAGGTAGGATCTATCCAGTTTAATGCAGCACTGTTTGGACTAACACTGGTGTAGGGGTGTTATGCAGTTTTTAAGTGCAGTTGAGGAGGTGGACGGTTCTAGATCCGCCGGGCAGGGAGGAAGGGTGGGGGGGTAGGGATTTTGGGGATTGGGAAGTTTACTAGGTTATGTTATGAGCTTGAGGTTCCACAGTCTCTCCAGGGAAGATTACTGACGACTACACAGAAGGTACACGCACATAAAGGGAAGTTATTACTAATGCTGGAATTCATCCACGCACACTCTCACTTAGACACTACAGGAAGGGCGTGCTTACTGCTGATGTCATACCACACACAATATGTCAGGACGTGAAGACCAAAGTAATAGTCCCCAGGCGTCACGATTGCTAGGCCCTCCTCTGTCCATCATATCTTGGAACGTCAACGGGCTGGGGCACAAGATTAAAAGGGGACTGGTCCTGCAATATCTAAAGCAAAAGGGCCCAACGGTTGCTCTACGTCAGGAAACACATTTAACGGGAACGACCTGCAAAGCACTTGACCGCCGGGGGTTCAAAATGGTAGCCTACGCAGAGTTCACATCGGGATCCCGCAGGGTCGGCATCCTGATCCATAAGAGCTCTCCGTTGGTGGTTAAGAAAACTTGGGCAGACGACCAGGGCCGATTCACCGGAATGACCTGCCAGTGGGAGGGACAAATATATAACATGGTCTCAGTGTATGTCCCCCCGACGCTTCACCAGGCTGCCTTCTGAGACCTTGGGAAACTCCTACTTGACCTCCCCGAGGTAGACTTGATTCTAGGTGGTGATCTCAACACAGTAATGGACGCGACTATGGACCGTAAACCGCCCAGAGAGGAGACAAGATCAAATCAAGCCCTTAGGAAATTCATAGACGCTATGAGACTGACTGACATTTGGAGACTTAAGCGCCCTACTGAACACCAATACTTTTCACTCAGGGGCCCATAACAGTCTCTCTCGCATAGACCACATATTAACGTTAGCGATAACCCCGGAACAAATTAGTGCGGTCGAACACTTACCGAGAGGTATCTCGGATCACTCCCCTATCCAACTTACGTACGAAACACAGCTCCCCGTAAGGCAGAGGATCTACCCACTCTACCCCGGATACCTAAAGAATCATAAGATTGCCAAGGCCCTAATTAAAGCCACTGAACAATACTTTACGGAGAATGTGCTGTCCGTAGACGCCCCGTGCATTTTATGGGAGGCGTACAAGTCCGTAATTAGGGGTCAAGCTGTCTCGACCATAACCCGACACAAACGCGAACACAGACAAATCCTTGATACCCTAGAAGAAGCAGTACAGAAGGCAGAGGTAGCTCACTCCATGTACCCCAATGACACCACAGCACAAGCCCTGGCACTGGCGTCCCGAGAATTTACAGCTTATGCGGAGGAAATGGCAAATACTAGGCACACCGACACCCTACATAGAATATACGAACTCCGAGACAGGACAGGGAAAAGGCTTGCATGGCTAGAGAAGAGGGAGAAGGCAGATAGATGGATAGCCCAGATAATGTTAGCGGACGATACTGCCACCACAGATCCCCAACTAATAGTGGAGGAGCTGGCAACATACTACGAAAAGGTGTTCACACCGTGCGCCACAGCAACAGTGGATGAAAGCGTACAATTCCTACACGAGATACCAATGCTTATTACGCTGCCACTAGAAGACATGCATACCCTGGAAGCAGACTTTACGGCTGAGGAGGTGGGGAAGGCACTGGCATCCCTTCACACAGGGAAGGCAATGGGGCCTAATGGCCTACCAGTAGAGCTATATAAAAAGACTGCAGGGATAGTCACGCCCCATCTACTTAGCATGTATAACGACTGTCTGGTACAAGGGGCCCTGCCCAGAGTTCAAAGGTTAGCTACGATCATGGCGATACACAAACCTGGGTAACCCCCGGAGTCACCCTCTTCTTATCGCCCGATATCCCTAATCAACGCAGAGGCCAAGATATTGGCTAAAGCACTGGCGCTCCAACTACAACCACACCTTCGGACGTTGGTCCACCCAGACCAGTCTGGCTTCATGCCTGGGCGAAACACCTCCCTTAACCTAAGGCGTCTTTATGGTGTAAAAGCCCGGACGCCGATGATTCAAGAAGATTCGGCCATCCTCTCACTGGACGCCACAATGGCGTTTGACCTCGTGGAATGGCCATTCCTATTCGCAGTACTCCGGAAGATGGGATTTGGGCCCAAATTTTGTGGGTGGGTCAAACTATTGTACATTGCGCACGTGGTAGCGAATGGACGCATATCAAGGGAGTTCGCATTAGGAGAGGGACGAGACAAGTCTGCCCACTGTCCCCGCTCCTCTTTGCTTTAATATTAGAACCACTAGCGGCATTGATACGACAAGACCCATCGCTCAATGAGATAAAATGGGAGGCAGACTGGGAGGACTGCATCTCGCTTTACGCGGATGATGTACTAATATATATGACGTCCCCGACAGAGTCCATGGAGGTCCTAAAGGACATCCTTACAGCATTTGGAGCCGTATCTGGATACACTATCAACTGGGAGGAATCTTTGCTTTACGTACTCCATGGCCCTGTACCCAGGCTACCTCCGGGTTGCGCATTGCAAATTGCGACCAGGGGATTTAAATATTTAGGAATATGTTACCCCACAAGACACTGAATTTATGGAAGAAAACCTAATGAGACCCCTAGCGAGACTTGGAGCAGACGTTCAACACTGGAGATCCCTCCCATTGACGCTTCTGGGACGAGCAGCGCTATTCAAGATGCTGCACTCCCCAGGTTCCTCTGTGCTCTCCAGAATACCCCTTTTCTGGTCCCCCTTTCCTATTTTAAAGCAATTGACGCAGAAATTTCCTCCTTATAATGGGATGGGAAACCGGCTTGGATAGCACAACATAAACTAGTGTGTAGCTGGTATGACGGGGGAATAGCCTTGCCCAGTGTTAAACTATACTACTGGGCCGCACAACTGATAATCATAAATCAATGGCTGCACGTCCCACAAGACACCCAGCATTCCGGTTAGACAGAACTGTACTACCCGTGGACCGCTTGATGAAGGCCCTCTACACTAACAAGCGGCGACATGCACTCACAGGTAGGTCCCACGGCCCACAGGATTAAAATCTGGCACAAAGAGCACTGGGTGGGGAGGGAGTGCTCACATTAGCCACCCCACTCTGGGAGACTAGACGCCTGGGCACCCTGGCGAACACTAAAGGATTCCGGCAATGGGGCCTCATCGGCATTATGAAAATTGGCGATCTTTGGGTGAGGGGAGAAATCCTTCCATTTGCAACTCTGCAAGAAAAATATGGGATGGCAGAAACCTAACTATACCGCTATGTCCAAATCAGACTTGCCCTCCAGGGTGCCATCCCCCAAGGCACCAAATTAGCGGACTCCTCACCCCTGTAAGACAAACTCCTCACAGATTACATGGATAAAAAAGCCATATCGCAGACCTACTATAAGCTAGTGAATAATCTTCCAGACCCTATGGTGGTCCTGAAAGACAAATGGCAAGCAGAATTAGGAGACATTGAGGACTCGGACTGGATGGACGCACTAACGTCAGCCAGAGAAGCAGCGATCCCCTCGCGGCTAAAACTCATACAACTGAAAGTACTACATCACGTATATTACCCCCGCACCACACTCCGTAAGCTTGGCATACGCTCGATCCACTCTGCCTCAGGGGGTGCGGGCAAATAGGAACCTTTTTTCATATAATATGGAAATGTCCAAAGATACAAGCCTACTGGGAACAGGTGTTGGGTGAGATCTCCGAGGTAGGTGGGGTGGAGGTCCAGCGAGATCCTGGATGCTGCCTATTAAATATCTGGCAGCCTACTGACCTTAACCTGGGACTACAGAATTGGGCAACGCTTGGGTTGACGATGGCCAAGCGAAATATAGCCAGGAACTAGGGCTCCGGGGTGGTGCCTACACAGCAGCAGTGTGGAACGACATGGATGCCGCTATGGTGGCCGAAAGAGCGGTTTACACCCACAGGGGATGTCCCAAAAAATGGTCCAGAATATGGGGGAAGTGGAATGAATCCCGGGGGAGTATCTGTGAACCTCCACGTGAGACGTCAACCCCTGAAGATAGCCCATGAATAGACTGGGCCTGGTAGTCTAATTACACTAAAAACTCGACCATAACGCTGTGGAAGGGACACTGCAGGAATGATGTCACCTGTTAGGCTATACGACAGATGGATCAAAGTAAATTGTCATGTATGCAGCGGACCATGTAATGTGCTACGTAATCAAAACTGGAGATGATTGATATTTATTGATGTATGTGAATCTATGCATATGAAATACCAATAAAAAAGTTTTTTAAAAAAAGATATGCAGTGGGTCAGGGCATCATAATTATTCTGTCAGTTGGTTGACTGAGTTCTGAGATCTTGCCCCCCACACTGCCTCCCTGTGAAACCTATGCCTTCTTAACCTTACTACCCTGACAGTAACATATGGAAAGGAGATAACCTGGAATGGATTCCAAAGCCTTATGAGGTCGGACTCCAGTGGCAAACTTAATCAACCACTACGGTTGGGCCAGTAGCCAGAGCCCCTGTCTGCTGAGTGGCCTTCTAAACTGGGTCTGACACCCAGCCACAAGGGACTGCACTTGCTAATTAAAAACAGATTTTTTTGTAGCTTACATAACCTCTTTTTCTTTGTATTTTGTAGTTTTTGCTCTGACTACAGACACTAAAGAAAATTAAACAGGCATTGGCAAAGCCAATAGGTCTTACGCAAGAGCTATTTGCTTTGCCAATGTGTTTTATCTATATAGTAAACCGGCATGGCTAAAAGTTAGTGGAGAGTGTCTTAGAGTAGTGCTGCATAGAGTAGTGCTGCATAGAGTGGTGAATATGTAGAGTAGAGTGAAGTGAAGTGTCATACAGTGCATTGGCATTGAGTGTTGCAGAGTGTAGTGGCATAGGGGGCAGCAACAGAATTCGGCGGCTTACAATGCAGTGTTGTAGAATGTAGTGGTGACTTAGATTGGATTGGATTGGAGTGCAGTGGCGTAGAGTGTAGCAGCATTAAATTCAGCAGTGTAGAATGCAGTGTTGCAGAGTGGCATAGAGTACAGTAGCAGAGTGGCTTGGCGTAGATGAGTGCAGTGGCATGGAGCGGAGTACTGTAGAGTGCACTGGCATAGAGTGGAGTGATGCAGAGTACAGTGGCATAGTGTGTTGGCACAATACAGCAGTGCAGAGTTGAGTGGCATAGAGTGCAGAGTAGTGTCGTAGAGGGCAGTGGAGTAGAGTGCAGTGGCTTGGAGTGGTACAGAGTACAGTGCAGAGGAGTGGTGTAGATTGGAGAATGCGTGGTGTTTTAGCCCACTGTCATTACAGACAACATATTTTCAATTGAAATAAGCATTACATTTGTACAGACAAAGTTTTACTAATAAAACTATTCAGTTTATCAATACTTGCACAGTTCATTTAAATGTTGTGTGCAAGGAAAAAAACTCTTACCTACCCAAAGTATCTAGCAAGATTGTCACATAAATCCTCTCACTTTGAAGTCAGAGAAAGAAAAGTAAATCCAAAGCTACCTCAGAAAACTGATTGACATTTGACCTCTGTCTTTGAATGCACAGCAATTGTGACAAGATAAGAACAAGATTTAGAGGCCTGTTTACAGAAAGGAGTACTCGCAGAAGAATACAAGGCGAGCTAGTGTAAAAGGGTTTGCTCCTTGAGAGGTACAAACTTACTATGGACAGCATAAAACAAAGCCAGCAAATAACCAGAAAATGTGAGCTACAAACCACAAAGCCAATGGTAAGCAACAGGTGAAATGAATTCCCAGAAAAGCTTTCTGAATGTCCACAAGATGTCTTTAGCAAACAAGACAGTTGTGCGGTCTAGAGGCTTTGACCTAAAAAAGTGCTTTAATAGTAAAGCCTCTGGACATCCAGGGTTGGCAGATACAGCTATTATACTCTAGAGATGGTTCATAAGGGAACCTGAACAAATGATTGTTTGCAGTACATCACCTACAACGTTTGCCTTCTTTATGAAGTAAGAGACAACATTACACATATTCCATTTGCTAAAACAAAAAATGGAATAATGAAATTCAAATGAATTCACTCTGCCTAGCGAAGCAACAGGCAACTCCTTTTTTCTGTTTGCTAGCAGACCTTTCCAATTCCACCATTCTTTCTCCTTGTAAGACTTCGTTCTAGTCTTTTTCACACAATCATCTATTTATTGTACCCATCTTCCCTTAACCTCATAGCTGCTATTATACATTCCTCCCCAGTGCTGCGCTGTCCATTAGAACTAGTGCTGAATGGACGTTCAATGGTCGTGCGCAGCACTGGGGAGGTAGTGCTGCCGTTAGCCAATGCACCGAGGCAGCACTTAAGGGGTTAACTTGCCCACAACAACCCTTACATCACCTTTACTCTCACTACCAACACAAAGTGAAACAACACTTTGACATACAATCTGTTCTTCATTCCCCTGTAAAACATCTTCATTCTTTCCACCAATATCACCAACCTGACTTTCCACCTCGTGATTTAATGTCTACCCTACTCTCCCCACTTCTCTGACTTGGTACCATTGCATCTCGTTACCCCAAAACACTTAGCACAAAATAACCTGTTCAAGATGACCCGTTTTTCCAATATTACTTAGTTCTGCACCTTCACAGCCATCCTTGGTACTGAAATCAATGATTTTGCTTTGACAGCCTTCACTCCTCTTAATGCTTACTTTAATCCAAAGTTCACCAACTTTCACCTAATGAAAATGTTTATAACCCACTTGAATTTATTTTCCCAATTCTCCTGTTTACTGCTGATGTTCCTTCTGCTTACTCTATGAAGTTAGTTTCGAATAAGGCGCTGTCATAATATGAAAAGGTGTAAATTCAGCTCCTTCATTAGTGTTTGCACTGAGGTTGTTAACTACATCCACAAACCCCAATTCTGGCTACTTGCAACAGTCTCCTACCTGTACCGGACTGGTTGTGTACATGCCGTCTGTTTCGTAAGCAATGCTGAGCTATTCACAGCCTCCCGTGCTGAGGCTTGTCAGACTTTTAAGAAAGTACACAGTTCCTCATGACTCTCTGAGTTTAGAAGTACATGCCAGGCTATCAATAAATAATAATTTTGTAGAACAATGGTTCGGAGTAGGCCTTATGTGGTCCTTAAAGGAAAACAGGGTATTAGCGAGTATTTAATAAGTCGCTAGGGAGCATTGGTAGTAGGAAAAAATGGAGTTTTTTATTTTTACTCTTTTCTTATATCAAGACACAAAATATTAAAAATATATATACACTGTATTTCAGGTGCTCAGGTGAATAGTACGGTGCAGGACGTGACATAGATGATCAAAGTGAACGAACTGTCACACACAACAACAAGGATAAACACACTCAACAATTATATACAATGATACACGTGAAATTCCTTGGGTAGGTCGACGGCGTTTCGATCTATATTATTTTTAGATCTTCATCAGGACAGTTGAGCCTCCTGAAACTTGCCAGTGGAGAAGGCAAGGATGGTCATTCGTGCAGTACAGCTGGGCGCATGTCGCAGCTTTTCAAGGAATATTAAATTAAGTTAGATTCCAAGCTCTAATTGGGGATTCTGGTGGTGGCTGTTTTCTCCAGTGCGTGGGAAATACTTGAGAGGAAAATTAGGTTTTAAACATAATCAATACCGCTGCCAAGGCGCGTTCGTCGCTATGGTAGGGAAAGTTGGTCTGAAAGCAATTAATCGGGGTTCTGACACAGCGCATTCGTCGCTTTTGTTGAAGAAGCCTGAAAATTAATTTTTTCAAGACGGTGCAGCAGGCGGGGGGTCCGTGTACCTCTTCCTAGCAGCTCACCAAAGCTGAGGTACACGGACCCCCCGCCTGCTGCACCGTCTTGAAAAAATTAATTTTCAGGCTTCTTCAACAAAAGCGACGAATGCGCTGTGTCAGAACCCCGATAAATTGCTTTCAGACCAACTTTCCCTACCATAGCGGCGAACGCGCCTTGGCAGCGGTATTGATTATGTTTAAAACCTAATTTTCCTCTCAAGTATTTCCCACGCACTGGAGAAAACAGCCACCACCAGAATCCCCAATTAGAGCTTGGAATCTAACTTAATTTAATATTCCTTGCAAAGCTGCGACATGCGCCCAGCTGTACTGCACGAATGACCATCCTTGCCTTCTCCACTGGCAAGTTTCAGGAGGCTCAACTGTCCTGATGAAGATCTAAAAATAATATAGATCGAAACGCCGTCGACCTACCCAAGGAATTTCACGTGTATCATTGTATATAATTGTTGAGTGTGTTTATCCTTGTTGTTGTGTGTGACAGTTCGTTCACTTTGATCACCTATGTCACATCCTGCACCGTACTATTCACCTGAGCACCTGAAATACAGTGTATATATATTTTTAATATTTTGTGTCTTGATATAAGAAAAGAGTAAAAATAAAAAACTCCATTTTTTCCTACTACCAATGCTCCCTAGCGACTTATTAAATACTCGCTAATACCCTGTTTTCCTTTAAGGACCACATAAGGCCTACTCCGAACCATTGTTCTACAAAATTATCTTTCTACCCCAGGTTCAACTGTATGGGGTTCCCTTGTATATAATAAACATCAATAAATAATATGCACTCTAAGCTAAATGTGACACATTTTCATTGCATGTGCATGCTAGAAAACACTTTCCACTTCCAGATCACAAACAGTTCTCCATTAGACACCGTTTTCTCCAAAATAGACGCCCATCACTCGAATTTTCCCCTTCTTCTCTGCCTGTTATAATATACATTGTAATTTTTTTCAGTCACTCATTTTCACCTTAGCCATCAGGCCAGTTTTTCAATGGATTTTGTTTTATTTTTTTCTTGAGTTTCTTCTGTCCGTGGATCATTTCTGGTTTTGATTTGTGAAGTTGCATCCTTCCACTGCTAATATCAAGGAACTCGTTTTCTCTTTTTTATTCTACCATTTGTGATTTAGCACTCCATGAGAGGGAATGTTCTGCTCTGACATTGCTCTTCTTTTTTAAGCTTGCACAGTTTCCCTAGTTCCCCGACACTTCTCCGGTGCATATAAATAGTACCGCTGGAAGTGGGCAGAGCAACAGAGGCCTTGGGCAGAACTGATATATTTACTTAATCAGGAAAGTTCTGCTCGTTCATATTTGTGCTAATTTAGGGTAGAATGATGGCCACCCTTATATTGGATGACTTCAGTACGTAACACAATGATCTGATTTAACTTAAAATTTTGTTTTTATTTTCTAACGGTATAGGTAAATTTGAGACAAGAAGAGACCCTGTGATTTTCGGTTAGGGCTACAGGTTCTTGGCTATTGCCTTACTGACAAAATGTTATTTGTTTGCCTTTCATGTCTAGAAAATGTGGTTTGCCCAATAAACTAGACCAGCCTTTTGTGTTGCTTCAACTTTTGGCAGGTGTTTGACTTCTGATATCTTGATTTGGAGTATTGGGGGCATTTGATGCTGAAGAACCCGGATGCGAAAGTGGAAATTGCAACAGTGGAGAGATGCTTTTAATATTTATAGCCTGAGGTTTGAAAAGGTTTTCATCTGGGGGTTGTTGTTTTGCCTGAGGTATACAAAGCTAGGACCACTTTCTGCCTTTTGTTTCTGTGCATTGTTTTCAGGAAGTAATCCATGTTGACCATGCTTATTTATGCTTTTGCTTTGTTCCAGAAAGCAATTAAGGAGAAGGACATCCCAATTGAAGGTGTGGAATTCATGGGCCCTAGCAAGGAAAAACCTCAGAGCTCTTCCTGACCACACTGGTAGCGCAGTGTGCAACTCTGTACATTTATCGAAGTAAAATGGGGTAGATTTTCCCACCCTCCCCGACGGCATACCCTTTTGCTACATTGGAGAGTGGTTCATTATTCCAAGTGTGCTGAAACTTTGCTGAAGTTTTGCATCTATGAAAACTGGAGGATTTTTTCAACCACGGGAAATGCTTGGGAAACCATGCAGTGATATTTCTCTGTGTGTCAAGATTATACACAGTTATCTCCCAATATGATTGTACTTTTTTTTTCCAACATTCGATTTTCTGACTGGTGATAGGGATTTGAGATACGCTTGTGTGCTGGCATGCAAGAGCAGTTCTACAGCAGGTGATGAACCTGTCAGTAGCAATTACTATATAGATGCCTCATGGCCCTTTTGTATAACTGAATAACCCGTGGCCACGAGAGTCAGCAGCAAGTTTCTTCCGATAACATCCTGAACGCTTGTGTTAGTGGTAGAGCAAACAGGAACATTGGTAATAACAGCAGGTCCATATTGTTTATGGCTTTTGGCTGCTGGTATCCAGTGGCTGAAGACTACCTGGAATGTGCATCAGAAGTGGAGAGATGTCTGTTGATCTTCATCCCCTATGAAAAAAAAAGGGCTGCGGATCATAGATGGGCCCTTTCTTTGTGCTCATATACTATAAAATGGTTGCAAGATAAATGGCTCAATGAAGAATACATGTTCAAACCACTGTCCGTTTCGAGGATCTTTGAAAACTCTGATCAGAATGACCTAGTCTGCCACACTGTGTTTTGCCAAGAAATTATGAGCTGTGCAATGGCAACTTGTGCTCTGGAAGAGCGTTTTTGATCTATAAATTGATTTGGATTCAAACAACAATTGTTGCTTTTCCCTAGACGACAGAAGAGCTGAGCCTTAGGGGTGTTTGCTGTCCTTATGTAATTTTTAATGCCCTGGTTCGATTATGTTATTTCAATTTTAGTTATCCATGTGGAATTAATAACTAGGTTCAACAGCAAATTGCAATAGAAACTTGTGTGATAACAGATCATCCCTTTTCTTGTTATTATACACACCTGAATCCGTTGTATTATAGGGAAGCATAAACTATTCCTTCTGTAACTGCTTATTTATCAATGGTGTTTTCTTCTGTCTACATAGTTTTGAGAACGTGATAGACCTGGCCAGTAGCTATACCAGAACAGACTTGCAACTTGTCTGACTTGCTTGAGCTTCAGAGTTTTTGGAATGCAATAAATACCTCAAATAAAGAAATACACCATTGTAAAAAAGTGTCTGAACTTTTCTGTGTGCTTAATATTTAAGACTTTACATGCCAGAAGTAGATATTGAGTATGTGCTGCATTTGATGTATTGGCTCAATCTTCCTTCTTACAAGCAAACGGAAAAAAAGAAATCCAACAATAGTTCATATAGAAACCAGTGTGTGTCCATGCCATGTATGCCCTTACCTTACTCTGATTATCTGCTGCTTTTGCCAACATCTCCTACCACATCCTCATTCTACGCCTCCATGATGCTGCCATTCAAGTACTCGTTGTCTGATGGATTTGCTCCTTCCTGACTGGGTACACCAATCAGTTAGCCTGTCCCCCCCCCTATCCCCTCTCCCCCCATACCTGGACCAGTGACTCCCTTATCTGCGGAGTCTCCCTGTGATCTTCCTTCGGTCCTGCCCTGTTCAATGCCTACATTGTACCTCCAGCTAACATCACCCAAACTCACAGAATCAACATCATCTCTTATTCTGATGACACCTAGCTCATTCTTTCCGATGAAAGTTCCATCACCTGGACCACATTCACCGCCTTCCTGTCTGAAGTTGGCAGCTAGATGAAGACTAACTGTCTGAAACTCAAAACATACAGAACTGATGTGGTACTGTTCAGCAAGGACACCTTGCTATGGAGCTCTACCTGTGGCTAGTACATCTCGGGCTTACACACTGCCTAGCCAATCAAGCCAAGAACCTAGGAATAGCAGTGGACAGCCGACTTGCAGTGACATACTAAGTGAACGCAGTTGCCTCCCGTCTGTTTCTACATTTCCAGATCCTCAGAAACATTTTCAAATGGCTCCAGATCAAGCCCTCATCACCAGCAGACTGGATTACGACACCACTCTGCATCACCACCCAATTGGCCAGATGACAACTGACTAAATAAAACGTGGCAACCAGACATCTCACTTGGGCTGCCAACTTGAACACACATCACCTCAAAGAACTGCACTGGATCCCTATTCAAAACAATGCCCTCCTCAAACATTCACTTGCACCTTTCACAGTGTAGACCTGTCCTACCTCAACAGCCACATCAATTTCCACACCCCAACCTGAAACTTCCGCTGGGCAGGCCTCCGGCTTGTACACATTCCTTGCATACGCAAAGCCAGAGGTTTCACTTTTCCCTGTCTCGCTCTTTAGGCCTTTAACTACCTTCCCCTGCACATCAGGGCTGACTCTACAGTGCTTCAATTCTACAAAACTGAAAACATGGCTTTGTGCCTAGGCCCCAGGCACGGCTAGCGCAGTCCCCATCTTATTAGCGCCAGGATGCCCTCTGAGTGAATCGTGCCCTCTGTAAGTACACATACCATGTTATTTTGGCAGCTTGGATGGCAAACATATGCCAGTTCACACTGATGAAAAGGAACACACTCCGGCGAGCAGGCTATCTTCTTTTAACATTGTTTTATTAAGGGCACTTTTAAACAGTATGTATTGCAGTTTTCAAGGAAAGGAGACAATAAAAACATAAGCTGCAAAAGTAAAGACGTATACCATACATCATTTGGTCACGGAAAAGGGCCGTTCCAATATGATATCCACCAAGAACATCAAAATAAGAGTTATGAGAGTCCTGAACTGGGCAGCGCGACCATCATCGTGGTGAAAAAAATAGCCATAAAAATTGTGGGGATAGTTAGGGTGAAGGAACTGCACAGAGAATCGTTAGCTGCATTGGTATGCTTATCCATGAGATGGAAACCTATGTATGAAGTTGACACTTCTGGCAATGTTTGCTGCTTCATATGCGAAAGTCAGGGAAAGGCTTCCAAATGTGTGTGGACTTTGCAGGCATGTTTTTAAAGCTCGCTGTTTCTTTTCCATGTATTTATTTGTATGGGGCACATTGCAAATTTTGTCGTGCATATGCACCATTTGGCGGAGTAAACCAATGTAAGTATCTACAGTGTTGCAGCATCCCTAATCAGAAGTATCCATGTGAATTAGAGGTAATTGCCTTTATGAAGATCTTCCAATTGGGCTTTAACTTTATATCCTCTCGCAGCAAGTTCCTTATCTGGGCTCCAAGCAATGTGAATCTGCAGTCTCCTTTCCGGTGTTATTGCATTTATATAGAACTTACTAGCCCTAACGAGGCGCTGAAGCGCTTTACTGCAAGTAGTATGCTACTCTGGAACACAAGTATAGTGGTTAATACAGTGGCTACATTTTGGTTATTGCGATTAGTTATGTGCTCCCATGAAAAAGCATTGCATGCATTTACTCCAGTTACTTTGTTATAGATTATAAAAACACCAGTTAGGTGTGTTCATTAATGGGAGCTATGTGGTTTCAGGTGAATGGTTGGTGAGATATATAGGCTGGGGTTGATTAGGTAATGTTAGGTTGTGTTGCGGGGATTCTGCACACACACAGAACTATGCACAGGAAAACAGGACCTCAGTGCTTTGGGGTTGTACCTTCCTACCTACTTAGTATCCCAAAACTGACTAGCTATAGCTATAGTGTCTCATTTGTTCTCCTATATAATCACAAAGCTACTACTGATTAGACAACCCAGAACACAACACTCCCGACTCTCTCAGGAATCGCGGTAGTAAGACATACCCTTTAGCTTACTTCTCGTACTTGTCCACAATAAGGATTGTCAGGGTCAATGTATTATTATTTTTTTGCAGAGTTTTATATAGCGCGAACTAGACCTGAACCGAATCGGGTATCAGAGCGCTTTACATAGCACCAGTTACGTTACATGAGGACACACATTCATTTTAGGCACGGGGAGATTAAGTGATTTGCCCAGAATCACAGGTGTTTTTTGGCGTTGTTGCTGAGACTCTAACCCAGATTCCGAGGTCGAGCGCCCTAGCCCTTAGGCCAACTCCTCTCCATTGTGCTCAAAAACCTCCTGTGATTCTGGGCAAATCACTTAATCTCCCCATGCCTAAAATGAATGTGTGTCCTCATGTAACGTAACTGGTGCTATGTAAAGCGATCTGATCATTCGGTTCGGGTCTAGTTCGCGCTATATATACTATTGTGCTCTATAATGCAGTATACAAACTATTGCCAGCAGCAAAATGCATAAACTTAGAACAGTTAGCATTGTTACAATACCATGTCATCATATACAGACAGTGGAAAAAGGACTAAAAGGCCTAACCACCCTCCCCTTGGTAAGTTGAGGTTTATTATGTAAAGGAAGTTCTCTGGCTTAGTCAGCAGACCCCATACCTTAGAGCCTAGATGGTAGCTTTACATAATAGGAAAGGCATAGCTCTTCTCCAAGGAAAGGTTTCCCTCCAAGTGTGTGAACAACATGCATCCTGTAATATCAAAGGACGAGCTCTCCAGCAGTGCAGCTGTGTTTAGCATGTTTTGTCTAGGTGCTAGGATCTGACCAGAACAACAAGTGGCATGTTGATCAACCTTGCACATCGTGTTCAGACTGAACTCCAGGAACAGCAGAGAATGCAGAAAGCAGACAGTTCTCATGTGAAAGGCACAAACAGAGTCTTGCCAAATAAAGTCATGTAGTAACATTCACAAAAGCTGCATCATGGCAGCAGAGCTTATGCTAACTTAGCAATGTCGGAATGACCCTTACGGCCATATAACACCCTCCCCGTGGTACGGTCGAAGTCCATAGAGTAAAGACTAAAACAGATCAAAGTTAAGCAGAGTCCAAAAACGCTTGAAAAAAACCAAATTGTAGGAGGAAAACATTTTTTTTGTAAAAACTATAAAATTATTGGATGTTGTTTAAAATGTCGCTTCTGATTTAAACGAGTTTAAGAAGAAGGTGGAAAATCCATGAAAGTACGTGAACTTAAGAATACAATTCGTTCCAATAGGTCATCCCTTTCATTAGTATAAAAAAGGGATGCCATCCAATTAAGCTTGTCGAAGGAACAGACATGCTTCTCGTATTGTGAAGCTTCCAAGAGCATATCCGGGCAACTTGCATGATATTCAATGAAACTTCGTTGTAGGAGGTTCTACGCAGCCGCGCAGATATCCCATTCAGCCAAGATGCCAAGTGCAGCAGCACGCGCCGTGTTGCCATTCCCAGAACAAGACCCCTCATCGGCCTCTAAGGGACCCATTAACTGGTGAAAATCCGGGACTGTGCATGTTGTATTGGAATGGCATAAATCCAAAGCCCAATAGAAAGGGCACAGCTGACAGCAGAATACAGGTTGCACTCGAGTGAAGAAGGCAAAGTGAAAAGTCAATAACTCCCGCTAAGCATCGCTAATGGCAAGCATCCAAAAAGTTGTTGCATTTGGTCATGATACAGTTGCAATTGGCCTGGTCTGTGCATTACCACATGATGAGCAGCCATTGCGTAGTAGAAGCAGAAGGATCAGTATTCCACCTGCAAGCGCCAGTAACAAAGGAAACCCTCAGAAGACGCTAGAAAAGCTAGAATGAATAAAAGCTGGTATTACTCCAAATATCGTCTGAAAATAAGTCACAGTCTTAAAAAAAAAAAATAGAAAGGCCTTTGGTGTCATATGCATTAAATATTTGGTGTATAAGCTCCCCAAAGTGAAGTGGGAGGTCAGTCCCCCTCCCCCCTCACATCGAACCTCACCGCCTCTCCCCCAATAGCGCACAGCATTACCCCTTCACACACACCCTCTGCTCCCCTCCCCTTTCAATCAACCTCCACACTGAAAAGCAGCCATTCAACGGACCACTTCATTTATCGCCCCTGGAACCCAGATTAGTAACCCTCCCTCACCTACCCACAGACCGGGCGATGAATATGTTTACTCTGACTCCTGACCCTAGACTCGAAGTTATTAAATTCAAAGTAGACATCCAAACTCTTCATGACCTGATCTGAGACAACCAAAACCACACACAAAATTCTTCTAACAATCACACGCTAGCTCCACGAGATAGAAAACCCCTAGCTGGAAAACAGTACCTGACCCCAATGCCTTATCCCACCAGCGCAGAAAAAAAAACCCTGTCACCGCAAGAACTAACCTCTCTACTGCATTCCTACGAGCTCCCAACTCCACCCCCTCTATGAGCACACAGACAACACACTGACACTGTCCTCTATCCAACCCATCCCTCCCAATCCCGATAGAGCCACGAGACGTTACCAGAGGTATTGTTAAAAAACCCACAAGAGAGTTCCCATCTTACAAGAGCCCAACACTATTCCTACCAAGACCCGGCTAAAATATATCCTACTAAATTGTAGGTTGGCCGCATGTCATGCCGCTGATATAGCTGACCTCCTACTAACCAACCGACCTGACATCACAATTTTAACGGAAACTTGGCTTAACGATTCATCCTCACCCACCCTAAACATACTAGTCCCCCCTAACTATCACATCACAAGACTAGATTGAATTGATAGGTTTGGAGGTGGTATTGCCTGCATACATCGGAACTACCTCTCCATGAAATGTCTCATCTCACCGGTTTTCTCCTCCTGTGATTATTTATGTCTAGAAATCTCTAATAATAACAACACAATATGCTCCCTTCACTCATTTGACTATCCTCCAGGAAACAACCTTACCTTTATTGAACACTTAATGGATATCTTAGCCACAAATGCTGGACACCAAACTCGCAGATATTCCTAGGGGACTTCAACCTCCACTGGAATAACCCCGATGACCCTGAGGTCAATAGCCTCAAAGCTTTCTTGACTGACCTTAACCTATCCCAAATTTTTGACAGCCCCACTCATGAAAAAGGCTCAACTCTAGATCTAGTAATCTCCAAAGCAGACTCCACCCAACTGGAATCGATCCTCCCAGGTAACTGGTCTTACCATCACATCATCACTTTCAATATCATTGATTCAGGTAAACTACTCTATGTACAACCCGAGAGAAGGAAGATCTGGAAGAGAAACCTGTTCAATGTGTAATAGTGTGTCTGTAGCGTCTTTCATGGACATAAATTATGATCAGTCAAATTAAAACGTGAAAACAAAGCAGAAGCATTTAAATAATCCCACAAGACTTTTCCCATTTTGAGAGACTGTAACGTCCATGCAAACTGCATTACTGATCTTAATTGATTTTGACCATGATACAACAAAGATACATCATTCTGCACAATATCAATAACAGATGAAACAATATTATCCAAGGTGTAAATGCGTGAAGACAGTGTACTGATGCTATTGTCGACCAAAGCAAGAAGTTTTTCTAAATTTGCCTAATCTATTT
Organism: Lissotriton vulgaris; assembly: GCF_964263255.1. Taxonomy (NCBI): domain Eukaryota; kingdom Metazoa; phylum Chordata; class Amphibia; order Caudata; family Salamandridae; genus Lissotriton; species Lissotriton vulgaris. Next base: position 117,874,137 of record NC_141699.1, read on the forward strand.
GACGCAGATGTAAAGCTGCTTCTGCCTGCGAAAGTTTCCAAATTTCATTGTAAGCTGCTTACAGAAATTTGTTTCCAAGCGCTTTAGGACATAAGACAAAATCAGCCAAATTAATGTCGACAAGAGTGATAAATGTTGTTTTACTGACGACAAAGTGGAATGTTCCAACAATTGTTGGCACAATTTACCCACAGAGAATGTGGTGACTGTTTGAATTTGGAAAACTAGGATCTGGTCTAGTCTGTGTGAAACCAAGTGTATGATTATAAAAACGCAGTTGGCCTGCATATGCACTTGTTGGCCCGAATGGATTTGTTAATTTCAGAAACATTAAAAGTGTCATTGCGAAACAAAGCTTGTAATACATTGATCGTATAATTAGTTTGTGTTCGCCAATTGTCATATTCTGCTAAGGAGGAGATGGATGGGATGTTCAAATTTTTAGCAGTCGCCAAGCCAAAACAAGTGGTCTGGTGTATTGTATCATTTCAAAATAAAATTTGAGTCCGAATCAGGCAGGCATATTGCAGAGCTTCAGTGCCCTGAAAATGCCAAGCTTTAGTGCCCCAAATTGATCTTCAATCAATTGTATCTGTCCAGTGATCATAACTGTTTTGCCAATTCAGTTCTAAAGGAAGTGGAATAGATCAATTTAGTATGGGTAAGAATAAATTTGGGCCGTGATGATAGGATTCTGCATTAGACGTGTTATAATTGGTAAAATAAGCAAACTTATCCCGAAGTGTTTTAGAACTCCCTTAGATGGGAGTTGGACAATGTTACCATTGAGTGTAATTAAAGACAGGTCGTAATGTTCTTGTTTTTTGTAAGTATTGATGCCCATAAATGTTGATAACAGAATAAATCAGCATAATTGGCAGAATTTAAAGGCAAATCTTCAGCATGAAAAGCAGCATAATATTTCAAATCAGAAAACATTGAATGTACAGCTTGCACATCTCAATCATCCGAATGTATGTCCTGTGTTAACACATCTCCTAAGGAGACGTTAAATACGTATAGTATCTTAAGGACCTCCGTCTAGCCGTGGACTTCAAAATCTACTTTGTCCCATACGATGCCATTTGCAACTGGGAAAGCCGAAATGTTAACAAGAGCTTGATCACATTTCATGACATGGGACGATGTATGAGGTGCCAGAACTCCGTTGACCAAGTTCACAGCAGAGCGTTCTGGCAAATAATGACCATTGATCAGTAAGAAAAACACTATCACAAATCCAATTGACATGAAGAGGAAAATCAGTATAAGTACCAACCAGATGTAGGTCCAGGGTGGGACCATGTACATCTTTTTTAACCAAGAGATAAAAATACACAATTTTGTCGGTGGAAGTGTCAGATTGGAAGAGGACGAGTCAGAAGAGAAGCTGGCATGATCTCCAAAGTAGCCGCTTGCAGTTCTGTTAATTAGAGGTGATAGTGCTGGGTCAGCGTGATGTTTTCGAGGACTGATTGACACCTCACAGACTCATCTGTGGGGTAAGTATATTCGACGTCTGCATTGGAAGATGGAGGCAGGACTGTTGAAAGGTCAATAGCAGTGTCATTCACTCCCTCACCCACATGGGCAACAGTGGAAGAGGATGAAGTCAGCACATTCAATGAAATGGCGTTGCAAGAAACAGCAGGTGTGACACTACTCAGAATCGGCCAGACGGTGTAACTTGACCTTGTCCACTGAAATGTATCTGTTGTCTTTGCAACCAGGTAAAGGTGGCAAAATGACTGTACGAGTACCTTTCAATTCAAGTACTGGAACCGGTGCACGATAAGAGGGACCAAGGGGCATATTATCAACAACTAGCGATATTTATCGCTAAATAAGCTTAGCGACATTTTTTTATCGCTGCGCATCGACGGATTTTATCGCAGACATAACGTGCTATCAACAACGTTTATCTCCAATACGATAAAATATCCGGCGATAGAGGCGAAATGCCTGAATATCGCGGGGAATCCAGCGATATTCAGGCATTAACGCCAATAGGGTCTTAACCTGAATATCCAACTCCCATTGGATATACAGGTTAAGAAGTGGTCTGAGCAGGCGTTAGTTTTCAGCGATATTCGCGCTTAGCCCAAATCATTTAATCGCTACGCCTACGTTGATAATAGGCGATAGCGATGTTAGCGACTGCTTTCAGTCGCTAACAGGTTGGGTACGCCCTCTTCGCATGTCATTAGCGATAAATATCGCTGACATGCAAAGTGGGCCCCAAACCGCTCGCTATCACCTAAAAGCTGTCGCTAACTGATGTTAGCGACAGCTTGCTAATAAGGCGATTAAATTATCGCCGCTTTGCAGCCGAAAACGGCCGCAAAAGCGGCGATAATTTCATTTCGCCTGCCTTGGTAATATGCCCCCAAATTCTTTTTTGTTGCCTCGCTTTTCTTGTACTAGATCTCCAACTTTAGGAAGCCAGCCGGCTACCGGAATCAGCAGTGCTGCATCATTGGAAGAGGGTAAATGTTCAGTTGCATAGCTGTCCCTGGTCTTTTGTAGGTCCTGTAACATAGTAGAATAATTATCTACGTCAAAGCTTGCGGCAGCTGCCACAAGGTCTAGACCATCAAGGTCTGGCACAAACATTTTAATGCCACAAGGCATTTCGTATGGGGTCTGCCCACCCGGAGATCTTCTAGGGAGATTATTAAGTGCATGTTGAACCCCATACAAGTGGGCCAGCCAGTTCCTTCCAGTACCTAAGTTTCTAGCTGTCAAAGATTGCTTTAAGTCACGGTTCATTCGCTTCACTATGGAATTAGTCATGGACCATGTAATTGATGCTACGGAACATGTGGCTACCACAGAATTGGCTGCTTCATTCGCCAAAGAATTACCAACCGCATGTGCTCCCACATGGTGAAGGCCAAGAATATGAACAACCTGTGTGAGTGGGAGACGTTTTTAAGTTCCGCCACTCAAACCCAAAGCAATTTATGCTTAATTGCGCTGCCTTTGGAGTCTCTATAATCCTTTTGTGACCAAACGAGTACGTTCTCATTAAAAGACTGGACACAGTAGTAAGAATAGCATACAATTAGAGTATTCACATTAGGATCAGCAAACTCAAGAACAAGAGCACGCAGCTCCACAAATTGTGCTGTACAATCCCCAAGTGCCTGCCTATGCACTATTCCATCGGTGTAGATGTTAAATTTGTATTTATCCAAAGGTAGCAAGGACAGAAGAGGAGGATGAACATGTTCATATTGTAAAAACTCATGTGTCTGAAGAGCAGGATCACAAATAAATGTGACATCAGCGGATGTCAAAGATGCAGCCCATTGAATCCAACAGGGATGTAAAGCCTTAGAGTTTGGTACTTTCGCCTTAGTCACTGCTTCTAAAGCAGGGAGAGGCGTGACCATACGATTGTGTTTACCTTGCGCCAGAGAGCATTCTTTCAGAATTGCCATCTGGACCACTGTCAAAACTTTCTCAGTATTGGAAAACCGTATTATAAATGGGATTTGTAAGCAATAGGTACTGTGTCACCCTCATTGAACGTCAAGTAAGTGAAACCAACCATCCCGGTACTATACGTATCACCAGGTTTGTGGTATTGTCACGTGTCAACAAGTAGTTAGTAGCGAGCAAATCTGATTGCAAAGATTGCAGAATTGAGGTCTGTTAGACCTGGCACCTTGGCGTGAGTCTCCCTTCCACTTTTTGCTGATGTGCCTCAGATGTTTTGCTGGTGTTAGCTGCTCAGGGCACTGCGCCACGGCCAATCCGTGCCGCAGTGCAAGTGCTCCCAATGTAAAGTGTACCTGTAATTGATTTTCATGATTGGCTCATTGGATTTACTTTCAGTCCCTAGTAACGTGCACCAGGAGTGCCAGGGCTTGTAAATACCAATACTGCTAGTGGGCCTGCAGCGCTGGTTGCGCCACCCACAGAAGCAGCCTTTTAAAATGTGTTTAGGGTCTGCCATTGCAGAACCTGTGTGCAGTCTGGTACTGTCATGCTGGCTGGGCAAGTGCCCACACTTGCCAGCCTCTAAACCTTCCCTTTACTTCATGTGAGGCACCCCTATGGGAGGCCCTAGGGCAGGGTGCATTGTAAGCATAAGATAGGACAAGCCCTGATGTGTGTGGCATGTCCTAATAGTGAATTTCAGCCATTTTCGTTTTTCACTATTGTAAGGGTACCTGTTCTCATAGACCAGAATTGGCTGCTGGAATTATTACACTCTATAATCCCAGCAGGCTCAGGGAACATGGTAGAAGGTCAAGTTTAGTATGCCTGAACTCAGAATAATAAAATACTTCTTTTAGTAAAGTTTATTTTAATATCCTGTGTTTGCAAATGCTACTTTTAGAAAGCTAGCATTTGCTTACCTGACTATTTCAGCCTGCCTCTGCTAGGATGTGTATCTGCTGTCTGGTTTCTGTGAGTGACAGGGCTGGGGGATTCCTGGGGACAGTCTGGGCTGCCAGGTGGTGAATGGAGGGACTACCGCCAGGCTAGGTGGGAGGAGGGCCCCTTGACTCTGAATAGGGCTGTGCTCTGTCACCACAATGCTGGCTCCACCTCCTGCGGAGCGTCTGATGTCCCGGCCCTGCACCCTGAAAGAAGAAGGCAGCTTCCTGTAAACAAAGTGCTCCAAAACTGGGCTGAACCAGGCTCAGGCCCCCTGGCCTGAAAAGACAAAGGAAACTCTGTATAACAGTAGGAGCCCTGCTCCTGAACATAAGATCCTGCTTGTGAACCAAGATGACCCCTCTGCCTGAGGAGAAGGAACCAAGGAAGCTGAAGGAGGAAGACTGTCCCTATCCTGGGGGACTGGCCTGCAGTGGGAACCTTGCTGCCAAAGGAGAGGAAGAACCCCCTTTTAAAAGACTTTGCTTTTATTTTCTACAAAACTTGTGCTTCAAAGCAAATCTTCAAGGGCCTGGAAGTGAGCTGGCACCCTGACCTGAGCTCCAGGACCATTGGGCTCTTCTGCTGCCTTCACTGAACTAGTAGAGCCTGCTTTGTTGACCCGCCGCAGGACCCGCACTTCCTGGGCCGCCCCGGATCCCTAAATCGCTGCCAAGTCCGTGCCGTACTGCCTACACTGTGTGTCTCCGCTCAACCTTCGAGCCAAAGTACGCGCCATCCAAAGCCAGACAGCACCGCACAGCGTTTTCCCTTCTCCCCCTTTGAGCTGCCCAGAGCTGCTGTGTCCCAGCCGCCGGCGGAGATTTGCCGCCTCGCAGGACTGAGCGCGACTCGTACGCTTGGAGCGTACCAGTTGTCCTGCACCGCACCTCTCCCCCGAAGCACCCGCCCTACAAGTGTGACTCGAACAGCATCGCGTACTATGACAGTACGCCTCGAGTCTCTACACGAACTCTGAAGGTACGCCTCGAACAGTGCGCCGTTTGCAGGCGTTCCGCCTAGGATCATCCACTCCACTCCTCAAGGGCCTCCCGCTCGTACGTCTCGGACCAAGACGCCTGCACGAGCCGGACCTGCCCCATGACGAGCGGAGCTGCCATAATCGCTCTTAGGACGCCGCCCCTGCACCCGCATTCAGTGTAGCAACGCTACAAAAGCAAGGTACTGTACGCCCCTCACCAAAGGGTGTACGCTCCCGACCAAAGGGTCCACATCGTTAGTAGACTCATTTTTGTTCACTTTTAACTCCCAAGGAGTCGCCCCAAAAGTACGAGTCGCACTGAACTGACACTAAGCATAATTACCAAGAACTCTTGATTCCTGATAGTATGGTGTACTATTTGCAACGTTATTTATGGTCTTGTGATATACCTGCCTAAGACTTAACTATATTTACATAAAGTCTACGTATTTTTATAAAAATACAGCCTGGTGTCCATTTGTGGGGGGGTCATTGTTTTTACTGTGTATGATTATAAATGCTTAACTAACTTAGTGCCCTGAAGATTAGCCTTGACTGCTTGCGCCACACAACCTAGAGGGTGAGCAGGGGTTATTCTTAAGGGGTAGTTCCCTTGCCCTGACTAGAGGAGAGGGTCCCTGTTTGTCACAAGTGCATACCTGTGCCAACCAGAGACCCCCAATTCTAACAAGGTCTGTTCCGGGAGCCAGCTGGCCAGAAGAAAATGTAGGTTGTATCAACACATATAGCGGTTTTATATCCTGGGCATAATCAGGAATGTATGTCCCCCCAAAATTCAATCCCACCAGAGACTGAAGCTTTTTCAGTGTAGCAGGTCGCAATTGTGCACATTTCTCCAGAAAGTGGGGGGGGGCTAACCCCCTACCTTCATTGTTGAGCTCGTAGCCCAAAAAGGGCACCAAAAATGTGGGATGTGTGATTTTGCAAAACTGAATTTGTATCCATAGTCGCCAAACAATAAAATATTGCGGTCGACTAAGACAAGATGTGGCATCAGTTCTTCGTCGTCAAATAAATGTCATCAGCTTACGAGAACGCATCAGGGTCTAGCTAAACAGAGACACAACACGTGCAGCAAAAGCCCCATGGCTATTCTTATACTCCCTAGTCAAATATGTAAATTTTTTCTGATTTCCGACGGCATTGAAGACTGTCCAGTCACTGCTCTCAGGAGCCATGTTGTGACTATAGAAACCATTGGATATATCCAGTGTAGTTTTGTATTTATTACGAATTAGTGTGTTCACTAACGCAGAGCTGTGTGTTTTGTACCGCAAATGTATGACAATGACTATTCAAATTTAGATAATCTAAGACAATGCGATACAATCTGTCAGGTTTTGATACCGGAAAAAGAGGATTATTCATCGGTGATATGCAGGATTCCCCGCTGTGATTGTACGCTGTATATCACCTTCAATTTGGAAGACTATTTCATAGAGTCTATCGGGGGGCTACTCGTGTATCTGCTGTCTCTACTGCAATGAATGTATCCGTTGCTTTCGCCTCCAGAAAGGGACACAGGGCCTCCCGCACTATGGTAACCTCCGCTGCGCTGTCAAGTAGAGTCACCGCCCATGTCCAGTCTAGAAGTCATGTTCTCACCGTCTGAGGCATATTTCGCTGTCAAAGTTGCAACTTTCTTCTTCTGATATGTGGGTCTAAAAGAAGGCAAATCCTCTTGTTTGGCTTTAACGTCAATATGTTGAGGTTGTTCTTGTCCCTGTTGTGTGGGCTGACCTTTGCTACGATCCTGGCGTTCTCCACCACCGATTTGAGAGCCCGAATTGTTCTGTAACGAACAAAGAGACCGCTGATCAGGGAGTTGAAATCTATCAGGAGTCTTAATTTTTGTGCGGCCGCACAAGTCATAAGTACGCTCAGAAGACTCAGGTATGGGTGAACCAGCACGCGAACCCTGCTTCTGTTGTTGCTCCCTCTGTTTTTAGGTCTCGCCTAGACGAAAGCAAAAGCGAAGCTTTTGCTGTCTATGCGAGACAACTTATGTTGCCGCTTTTCTGGGAATATTGTGGACATCAGACTGTGACGAGCCTCTCCTCCTGGAGATTGCAGCTCGTGAGCGCGCACGTTGCGTCACCCTGCCTGATATTCGCATTCACACAAAGGCTCCCGCACGCATGCGCACATACACACACTGCATACACACACACGCACCCCCTTTAACAGACACACGCGCACACCCCACCCCCACTCACCCCTCCTCCTCCGCAACACACTCACCTGTTCGGGCGGACCGGGACTCGATCAGGAGCCCGAGGGCTCCTCGGACAGTGGCTTCTCTCTCGTCTCGCGCCGCGATGGGGGCGGGACTCCCGGTTGGGGCCGCGCTGCGATTGGCCGGCTGCCCAACCGCTTCCGGGTCGCCGCAGGCAGCGCGGCGGCCCGGCGGGAACTTGATGAAACTCCCTGGGCTGCAGTGGTGAATATTTCATTGCGGGAGCACAACTCTTTAAATGTAAATAGCAGCAATTTCGCTCTTTGCTGGACACTGTAAAACGCCACCAGCTAGGGGCAAGTGCGCCGAAGGAGCAGAGCTGTGGAAACCTGGGAGTGGGTTCCAGGGAGCTGCCAGCAGACCAAGTCAGGACCCTGCCCTTTTTATCTATGAAACGCTACATTTATCAAAATAATCAGAACTATGCGAGTCATGGAATGCAGTTTATTGGCGGGCGGGCTCTAGGGGTTGATTGCTAAATTGAAACACATGGGTGGCTGAGTGAGAAACGCGGCATGTAGGAATACACCGCCGGCTCTATCACTCAGCTTTTATTGGTTTTTCCCTAATAGGCACCATCTGCTAATAAAAGCCAAGAGTTCATGGGAACCCACCCTTTGTTGGAACTGTTTTGGTATCAATACTAGAAACACGTGAGTACAAACAAAACAGTTGTAATTGGCTTGTTTAAGGTCAGGTTATGTAGAGAGCACGAGGAGAGAGGAGGTGAGGCTTCGGTTGACAAGAGTGACTGTGAGAGGCAGCCATTGTTTCCTATCCATGACGGTGCATGTCACTGCAAACACTGCAGAGCTTGCAGTTGCCAAGGAGCTCATCCTAATTGGGCTTTAGCTGTGCATTATGGGATTCGTAGTCCCATTTATACCAATATAGATTCCAAAATGGAAAGCCAAAAGCCGGAGGGGATGAAATACACAAGCTTGGACCTGGGAAGTTTGAGAAGTCTGCTGGAGGCCACAGAACACGCTCCAGCGAAGGCTACTTCAGACGGGAACACTCGTGTTTTCCAGGTCCTTTTGTAAGCGGCTTATCCAGTCCAGGTTTTCCCTTTTTATTCTAGGACTTATACCGCTCATTTTAAAGTAGGATCAACATTACTTCGAGTTCCACAATGCGATGAAAAGGAAAACAAGCATTTGCAATGCAATAGGTCTTGCATTTACGCGAGTTTAAGCTATCGGCATTGTAAATGACAATGCCTTTTATTTATGTCTTAAAAAGGAAAACAAAAATAAAAGGCATTGTCATTTGCAATGTCAATAGCTCAAACTTGCGTAAATGCGAGACCTATTGCATTGCAAATGCTTGTTTATTTCTCCAGTTCCTTTTAGGAGAGTATGGGCACCCATCTTCATCAGTCTGGCCCTTTTGTTGAATTTAAGTTTGCGTTTGATTTTGTGCCCTCTGGATTTATACGCTTTAGCAATAATCTTGAGCATTTCGCGTTGTTTGTCTGCGTCTGCCACAGCCTCCAAGCGTTGCGCCATTTGTAAGCATACAGCATCACTATTAATATTAGCAAGGATCATATCACAAACAATGTCGAACACCCCCACTAGTCCCATTTCAAACTCCAGGGCCGCTTCTGCCCCATGTTCCACCTGACCTGAGCACGCTTGATTACGGATGGTAGAACGGTCATTGAGGGGGTGCCGAAACACATCGAATACACCGCTGCAAACACTTTACTTTGGAAGTGTTACAATCAGCTAATTCGGGAACCAGATTTTTCAGTAGACTTATTGTCAAAATCCTGTGCTTCTCCAAAGGTGTGGTATTAGGAAAAGCAGCTTTGAGTTGCCCAAATTTCTCGACATGCCAATAAGGAAGTTTATCCTGGGGACGCTTTCCCATTACGGAATTAACCATCAAAGGACTGACGGTCACACCACCAGGTGCAGGTGGTTGCGCAGCATCTCCAGGTGGTCCCACCTAGAAGTTGCGCGACATAAACTGAATAACAGCTCTATGTATACTTATTAAAGACTTTTGTAATATGCGAAGCTCAAGGACTGTAGCAGTGAGAGAAGTTGAGTGTGGGGTGTGGGGTGTACCCACCCAAAACGGGCCAAGTGGTCTCATCAATTGATAAGGGGCCAAAACGGACCGGTGTTATAGGATGTGGAAGGGCGCCATTAAACTATATTTGGTGATGCCAAGCTTTTAGCTCTATATTCCCGCAGTATACTTGTGAAACAAATTGTCCCATCGACTGCCGGAAAGGTGACCCAAGAATAAAATACCTCATAGCGAAATGCTGGATTCGCCTCAACAACAAAGATTAGCACTACACCGGCATCAGGAAAACAGGACATCTATGCATAGGGGGTGCCCCTTCCTACCACCTTAGTATCCAAAATCCCAAAACCAACTAGCTATAGTGTCTCATTCATTCTCCTATATAATCACAAAGCTACAAATGATTAGACAACCCAGAACACAACCCTCCCGACTCTCAGGAATCACGGTAGCAAGACATAACTTTTCGCTCGCTCACGCGTACTAGTCCACAATAAGGATTGTCAGAGTCACTGTATCGTTCAAAATGTTTTCTTTAACTACTGTGCTCTATAATGCAGTATACAAGCCCCTACCAGCAGCAAAATGCATAAACCTAGAACAGTTAGCATTGTTACAATACCATGGAATATGAAGGGGGATGTAATCATATACAGACAGAGGACAAAGGACTATAAGGCCTAACTACCCTCCCCTTGGTAAGTTGAGGTTTATTATAAAATAAAGGAAGATCTCTGGGCTTTGTCAGCAGGCCCCATACCTTAGAGCCTAGATGTTAGCTTTACATCATAGGAACAGCATAGCTCTTCTCCAAGGAAAGTTTTCCCTCCAAGTGTGTGTGAACAACATGCATCCCTGTAATATCAAAGCACGAGCTCTCCAGCAGTGCAGCTGTGTGTAGCATGATTTGTCTAGGTGCTAGGGACTGAACAGAATAACAAGGGGCATGTTTATCGACCTTGCACATCGTGTTCAGACTAAACTGCAGGAACAGCAGAAAATGCAGAAAGCAGACAGTTCTCATGTGAAAGGCACAAACAAAGTCTTGCAAAATAAAGTCATGTAGTAATATGCGCAAAAGCAGCATCATGGCTCCAGTAATTATAACTTACCTATTTGAGAATGACTCTAACGGCCATATAACAGTTGCAGGGATAGGGTTTTAAAGCAGTAGAGGTTGTGTTCTATGAAATAAGTCATCGGCCTTTTGCAGAATTACAAATAGAGAATAAGGCAGACCGGCATGAGACTGAGAGAAGGCTATACTCTGAAATAGAAAGCATACAGAGGATGGAAGGTAAGAAGAGGGTCACTGAACAAAGAAATTAGAGAAATCAAGCCTGAAGGAATGAAGAGAAATTAAGTCAAGTTCAGTTTTTTTTCAAGCAGAGTTTTAGGAGTATAGCAGAAGATGGCTTTATAAGATAGCAATCAATGTAAACTGTAGAAAGCAATCTGAGGATGTAAGCCTGGAGAAAAACATTATACATAGTTCTCCATATCCGGGTTGATAGCATAAAACTTGCAAGTTCGAATATAAACATCACTTAAACATTAGGGGGCAGATTTACAAGCTCCTTGTGCCACTTTCGTGTCACTTTTAACATGGGAAAAGTGACGCAAAAGTGGAGCAAGGGGCTTGTAAATCTGCCCCAAGGAGTCTAGCCTGCTGGGTGCCATCTTAGGACAGCCCTATTAAAGATAGTCTGGAGTATACAAACCTGGATACACGGTCTGTACGCTGCACAATGCCAAAGTATAGTTTATAACCCTCCCATTAAATTAAAAATATATTCACAAGCCTCACTTCCTGGATATTAGGCCTTACTTCCAATATTAATTAATCAAAGCCACTTCAAGGCACACAGATTCTGAGCAGTCTTCCAGTTTCTTATCTTTTTTCTTGCATTTCTAGTCTTCCTTATCTTGCTCCTTCACTCTGGGAGTCACTTCTACAAGAGCATCTGATAACCTGACTTTAAGGAACGGCATGGTGTGTAGCTAGATCTCTCCCCTTATAAAGTTCTACATGTGTGTATCCTTACAAAAATACTGGCCAATTCAAGAGAGAACAAACAATTGGTTGCTTTCGTCCCCCTGTATTCTCTTAGGGTGGACCAGTCAGCCATTTTAGTTTTACAGATACAGCGATTGCACCATGTTTTTAAAGAGGAGAGGTCCCCTCCTAATTAAGGGACACCATGAGCTGGTGGTCTTGCCTGTTTAGAAGCTGCACCAGGGCTATCTCTTTAGGGTGCCCTCTCTCATAGCATGGATAAGGCTCACGTTTCAAGATTTCCACCCACCCAAAGGTTTTTTCTGAGGCCAGTTGAGGTGGGGTGTGCTCTGCTGACCATCCTTACAAGGATCATGGAGGGATTATTCCAGTCTAGGATTGCATGGCAGGGAAGAAGCACAAGAGTCTGCACAATTTCGTGATACTTAAGTCAGCAACTGCTTTTCATATAGAATTTTATGAGACACAGAGGCAGGATAAGAGACTGCAGCTTTTGGTATTTCTAGGCAAGGATTGCCTTCTCGTACATGAGGAGGTAGCAGATGTGAATGAAAAGGGCTGTAGTGAGGACTGTTTTGCACTCCAGTTGCTTTTATAACTACCTTTTGCGAGTGGAAAAAAAAAGGACAAGGGCACCGTCCACTCCTCAGTTTCCAGGAGTTAGTAGATGGCTTAAAAACCAAACATTCAAGATGAGGACATCCCTCTCCTGGGGGATGCACTTCTGATGGGTGGCTGAGTGGTCTTGCTCAACTTGAAAGACTCATCTCATACTGTCCCGTATGCACTGCAATATTCTGGGTAAGTGTCAAAGGAAAGGTTGAGAGTGTTTGTGGCACTGCCCTTGTAGTGTTTCACCAAACTCATGAGATGAGTGACAGAATACTCCAGAATCAGAGCAGTAAGTAACCCACCTTGTGCAATCAGATCTAATGATAACATTGGGTAATAGCTGTCTTGTTAGGGCAGGGGAGGGTGGCTGACTTATGGGCAGAATTTAGATGAAGAGCTAAACTTTTATATAAACTGGTGGAACGTCTAGCATGTCCTTTGCGTTCAAACTCCTGATAAAGGACAGAATGGAGTTCTGCATCCTCCTAAAGAAGGACATCTTGTTTGCAGTAGCTCTCTAAAATTCTTCTCTGGCATCCACAAGATAATAGGGTTTCTTTGGAGCAGCAAGAAGGTCAAAATGGTGCAGCAAAATGTTAAAACTCGGATAAAAATTAATCCTTTGACAATTAAAATGTGAAGAGATACCACAATTTCAGCCTACGTATGTGTCTTTCCTCACGCAAGAGATTGTTTACTATTTGGCAAACAAATAATAATTTCAAGCAATATAACATCTAAGACTCATACTAATAAAGAAACTCCTTGTGCTTAAAAGCTTGTTTGCTATGTCATCAAGTTGCTGAAAATTTACTTAGACCTTAGCATAACGGTCCATATACACATTATTTAATTGGAAATGTTCTTCTGTGTAGTACAACCCCTTGATAATGGAAAACAAACTGGTAATGTGGCAGACGTTTGAAGATCTGATCCCAAACTGTTGAACTAAGGTCAAGGAATGAGAAACCGGTAGCATGTCTAAGAGAACTGCACCTGAGCCTAACCGTATAGATGGGATTGAAACTATAACAGTGGGAATCTTAGCACCAGCAGGATGATTACTGAGAAGGGTATGGTGAAAGTGGCTCATTGTTAAAACGCAGTGTTCTGTAACCCGGTTGTCATGCACATTGAATTGTACTGTATTACGTTTTGGAGTGAGATTAAGAAGTACATTCTTTTTCATAAAGCTAAGCACTGGGTTGGACATTGTTTTATTGCATCCCCTAGTTGGCTGTTGACTTCCAAGCTCTTGCCCTTCTCAATCCCTTCCTGAGAAGCATGCAACTGTTTGCCCTTGCTACCCTGGTAGTCAAGTGATAGTTCAATGTTATGTGTGGTTTAATGACTAAGTGTTGCGTAAACTTCGGCTCTGGTGTAGTCCTACAGGGTTAGCTTTAGCACCCATGGGTGACACAGGTGAACGTAGTTCAATGAATGTGAAAGACAGGTTAGTGTAGATCTGCAGAATTCCACCCAATGCATTGTTGAAGTGGAATCCTTGCTTTTGTGTTACTAAAAAATCCCTAAACCGGGATCTGGGGCATCAGGACACCGGAAAAAAAACGATTTCACTCTTTACATCACACATAAATGACACTAAGAAGAATAGACATTTAACTAAAAGCATGTATTGCAACAGGGTGAACTGTTTCTCAGCAAATCTAAAATAACCACTCAGTATCATAAAAACAGCAAATAAGCATGTTGTGAACAACGAGAATAAAATTAGCATTTCTAACATAATTAAAATGTAATTTAAAATCTAACACCCTAAAGCCTACTTCTATGCCCTACACTAGGGGGACATTGAAAGTAGAACTCACAATTTAGAGTTCTTAAGGAGAAGCAACTCACTGCAAATACTCTGTTGACAGCATAAGCTGTGGTTATCAAAGAGGATTGAAGGCAGTGTTCCCTGAGAAAGGAAAACGCATGACACAGCAGTGTCTCTTCTCCTGGCCACAGCTTGTTATCTGCAACTGGTGCGAAGCAGCATCTTCTTGGTGCGCTGGAAGCAGTCAAAACCGTCTCCGGTAGTATTTTGTGAAATAATCTGGGCAAAGGACCTCTCCTAACAAGTTAAGTAATAGCTCTTTTATTTGATCTCTTTTTAAGGATTGGAATTTCTGACATAGATTTGCATCAAGGTGCGTGTCATAGACATAACAAAATGATCATATAGGGTAAATGGACGTTAATTCAGATGACAACATTGTTCCTGTTCATCTGTATTTGCTCTTATTTTACATTGTGATAATAAAACACTTGTCCCAGACTGATGTCACATCAGGTTTTTTTAATCTATGTCATTGTCTGAATGACTTGACACTTTCACGATTCTTGGAAAGATGAGGTCAGATGACATTTGTGACAATGGCAGACACAACGGTTCTGCAGAAATAGAGAGGATGGAGATTCAGTTTGCCTTAAATAGGTGTCGCGGCTTACCCAAGACGGAGTTGAGTCGTATGGACTTCACAACATCTCCGGCATATATTGCGACATCATAGGGGCTTATCCACATGTAGGGATTTATCTAATGCATGGGTACTTGCAAAAATTTCCAGAGGGCCACAAAGGTTGGTCTGCAATGTGACCAAGGGCTGCATTGATGCCAGCAGGAGGGTGGTCTGGTGGGAGAAGGGGTGGTAAGGGGGGTGTAAGGGAAACATAGCATTAACATCTAGTGGCTGAATTGCACACTTTGAAACCAGAAAACCTGGGATTATTCCCAGCTTCCCCAGTCTACCAAATTGTATGATCCTTGGCACTTGTTTTTTTCACTCTCCCTTCTTCTTCATTAGCACATATAAGGGGATCTCAAAATACTTTACTTCAGGGTGTGGGCTGTACAAAATCTTCTCCTTTGTTTGATGTAATAAACTATATTGTTCATGTGTCATAGGTACCCAGGGCACCCTAAGAGTGCACTTAACTGACTTGCCTCTTAGTTCACTGCTGGCATTGTCAGTCTGGGGGTAAGAATGAATGTTTCTAAATTCATATTTTAAAACTATCACTTTAATAAAATACTTCTCATGCACTGATATAATCTGATATACTAAGGTGAAAAGGCTCAACAGGTTAATGAAATACACTTTTTGAATTTTGAGGAGAACTTATCATATTTTTACACTTTTGCTGCAAGATGGCTTTGAAAATGAAGTTGTTCCTAAAGTTAAGTGGTGCAGGATAATCTAGTTAGTTACTTTCTTTTCTCAATTTCAATTAACCTTTATGTAAAGGCTTGCGTGATTATTTAACATGTTTTAATGTTCTTGCTGAGTCAAGCGAACAGCATCCCAATGCTACTGTGGATCAGGGGGCCACATATATAAGTCAGGAGGGCACTCAGGGCAGCATACTGCCCCCGGGCCGTACTTTGAGAATCCCTGATCTAATGTATAGGAAAATATGTGCTGTCAATATATCAAGACAAATTCTAAATCTAAAACCTTATGCATACACTGTGTCATGAGTTACTCGGAGAATATATACTTGGTTATATAACACAGCGAAAAACTATGCCATGAGGGAAGCATGAATCTTTTCCATAAGCCTTGCATGTTTCAAGCAATTTATAAGAGATGTATAGATGTAAATGCATCTTACAAAAGCGGACAAAAAAGAGAAGCGTGTTGGTGAGTAAACATATCAGTCATGATATTAAATTGGGCAATTAAAAATACTGCAGCTTTAAAAAAGGGGCAACATTTAAAAAAGTTAATTGAGCAATGAAAAATAAATAATGTTGTTTCTCTGCAGTCTCTGATACGAAAAAAATCAGATACATGCCTCTGGTCGTTATTCCTTGTAAGAGGAGATGCCCGTGTCATCAGATGCACATGTAGCATATGTGTGGTCAATAAAGAAACCGGTTACTGCGTTTTTGTTATCTCGCACATTTGATTGACCAGTAACTGGTTGCTATTCTGAGGCACATGGTAATGTTGGATTTCTTCCCTTGGAGGCTCGAACATTAACAGTGAACTAAGCCATTCATTAAGTGTTGCGTCAAAGTGTCACTGGTGAGACTGATGTATCCTAGTCAGCATCCTGTAGGAGGGTCAGATGCATTGCTCAACATTGTCTCTAGTACTGTTGTAGTTGTTGCAGCATAGCATTCATATCAAGATAAGACGCTGGGGCTGTTCGAGACAGTTTATGCACCAGAGCACAGGATTCATTTGTGCATTAGTCCTTTTTGTGAAGGGATAGCCTCGGTTTTCGCTGAGACCAGAAAGCCAAACATGTCACAAATAATATACTAGAGTCTGTCTGCATCTTTAGTCAGCTGGATACATGTACTCCATGTTCTTTATTTCCTTGTAGGAACAGGAGAACGATGACAATATCACAGCTGATTAATAGTAAGATGGTTGGAAAACCTCCAAACAGGCTGGAAAAAAGATGACAATTCCACAGCTGATTAACAGCAAGACTCACTACAGACTGGAGAGCAAAGAGTGGCAAAATGATAGTATCAGTCCAAATACTGCTTTAAATCCATTCACCAGACCAAATCCAATGGTCTTAAAACGATGCACAACACCAGTTGTCAAAGACGAATTGAAAATTGTTTGCACAACATCAGCAAAAAGTGTTGGATATTGGGTGTGTGACAGCCTGTGAATCTCTGAAGCAGTTCTGGCTGTCTGCAGATTATATAGTTCAGCTGCAGAAGCCAAAGGGACTTCTTTTTGAAGCAAAACTGACAATACTTCGTGTGTTGTCAAAACGCATGTCTTTTAAATTAATACTAGGCAAAGGGGTATATCTAATTATGTTTCAAGGTGACAGGTACAATATCCTTCCATAACTCTTTATTGTTTTTGAAACTTGAATATTCACTTATGGCTTCCAAGTTCCAGGCCACAGAGGTAGCATTTGTTTAAAAAAAAAGAAAAAAAAAACTAGATGAGAACCATTATTCAGTACATGATGTGTAGGTCACAGACACAACTTAACCCAGGCATCATAGGGCTACATATTCCATGCAATGAAATAGTATCACACAGCAGGGTGTGACCCAGATGTTTTCTGCAAATAGCTGTACTAATATATACAAGGCCATCTGCTTTCACTAATGGGACAAGTTTATGTGGTATCATACCAGCCTAAAGATTAATATTTTTAGCAGCTGTGAAAATGAAACATAACCGGTAGAGAAATGATGCCATGTATTAAACATGTCACATGTAGTGGATCGCTAACTGAAAATGGTACTTCTTCCATTTGCTCATTACTTAATAGTGTTATCTGTGTGTCAGATTATACAGTTTAAAAATAGCTGTTCCGTTTAAAAGTTGCCAAGGCACAAAACCTGACTTGAGTGTCTGTAATGTCCAATTTAATTGAATGATAGTTATTAACTGAGCTTGTCCTTGTTGTAATAACTCCAGATGCTCTTTTATTAGGTCTAATGTTGAGGGCAGAATATGGTTTAATGAGTACAGCCTTTTAAAAAGTGTGTGCAGAGGGGCGCTAGAGGGCGCACTGCAGCATGGCCGCACTGCTGTGAGGCTCCTGCAGCCCGGAGCCTTCATCCGTCCACTGATCCTTTCAACCGTCGCCAGTCCCTTCTCTGACCCTGGATTCTAGCTGGGTGAGCTGCCGACCGCACTCGGTCCAACTCCTGCGGTGAGCGGAGCTTGCTGGCCGAAGATACGGGGGCCTGAAGTTTCCCCCGCCAGACACGCTGGAGGACAGGTGCTCCGTGGTCCGGCGTCCCTGCCTACTCTAGACCGCGGCGTCACACGTGGGGTGGAGGCCCTATCTCCTCCCCCTCGGAGAGTTTTCGCGGCTGGACGCTCTGCCGCAGCAGGCGGCTGTGGCCGGTGCTCGTGTCCTGTAGAGGCTTGTGTGAAGCGCCGGTGCAGGAACCGCGCCGGGCTGCGGAGGTGGAGCGCGACGAGGACACCGGTCTGCAGTCTGATGTAAGTGGCGGCCATAGCGCAGGCGGGAGTGGCGGGGTGTCCGCGCCTGCTCGTGCCCCCATCTGTGGTGCTTCTTTGTCCGCCGGGGAGCTGGCTGACACGTGCAGCGGTGGGAGCAGTGGGAAGTGCAGGTGCTGAAGGAGGTTGCCGGCCGCACTGCTGAGGGGCCGCCTGGACATCAATTGGCGCCATTTTCATCGCGGCAGCTGCTGGATGGCGGAGCCGGCCATGATAGATAGCGCTTGCTGTTGATGCGCTGCAGCTTTACTTGTGTACAATAGCACCATGTCCAGCTGACTAGACTGTCGATTGTTGCCTCCTGCTTTACGCCACATGCTGCATGGCCCTGGGTGTACTGATCGGCTATTTGGGAGACATCGCTGGTGCTGGTTCATGCGCACCACCCTTGGTACAGCTCTTAAGTGGCGCTTACTTTCCTGCGCTATGGTATGATATGCTGGGCTACTGTTGTGCCCCCTCAAACTTATTTCGCCTACTGTTGTAGGGGCTATCCTCTGCCACTTCAGGAGCGGCTGCCTTTGAGACTGCCAGGGGGGGCTGGTTTCAGAAGAGTGCGACGACATTGTGCGGTTAGCTGATCGCCACACCCCGGTTTGGGACTTTGGTGTGCTGCGTATTCTGGTTGGTGAAACACACCGTTTGGAGCCCGTGGCATTGGACCCTGCAGTCCCTTTGCTTCTCCTTGTACATTTCTGTGGGAGCTGCCGCACTCTGTGTGCGTGTTAACATGGGGAAACCGGACAATAAACAGCCTAAGCTGTCCTTTGACTCTATGGCAGCCAGGAGGGGTTCTCGTCTAGCACAGGAGGCCGGGAGTTCGCCATCCCCCCCCCCGCCTGTCGCTGATGCTGCTCCGCAGCCTACCACCCCGGACTTCCAGCAGATGATGCAGGAAATGCGGCAAAGCTTTGCCACCATTGTGGATAAAGTGTACAAATTATCCTCGCGCATGGACGCGGTTGTGCAAAAACTTGATGTGCATGAAGAGCGCCTCACCACGGCGGAGCAGCGCATCTCGGATCATGACGATACTACAGCCACTCATACTGCTCAACTGGCGAGAATGGACAATATCCTGCGGGTAATAGCCGCTAAGAATGAGGAGTTGGAGGCGAGAAGCCGGCGTAATAATGTACGCGTGGTAGGTGTGCCGGAGACGACGAATGTGGGGAAAATGGAGACGTATGTAGAGAGACTCCTGGTTGGCGCGATTGGAGCGGAAGCGTTCTCTACGCAATTCATTGTGGAACGGGCACACCGCTCCCTTGGGCCGCGGCCGGCCCCAGGTGCTGCACCGGGCCCTATCATTGCGCGCCTCCTGAACTATCGGGACAGGGACGCGGCTCTTCGGGCGGCTCGCACTACCCGTACGCTTTCCTTTGAAGGGGTCAACTTCACCATATACCCGGACTTCACTCCGATGGTGCAGGAGCAACGGCGCAAATTCTTGGCGGTTAAGAAAAAACTTAGAGAACTGCAGGTAGACTATGCTTTGCTGTACCCTGCGAAGCTGAGGGTGACCCATCAGGCAAAACAGCATTTTTTCACGAATCCGCAACAGGCAGAGGACTTTGTGAAGCGCCTCAGGAGGGAACGGACTGCGAACGACCGGCAAGATGTGGAGGGACGGGAAGGCCACCGCTCGGCGGGGGAGGAGGAGGACGCTTGAATCCATTTCTTTCGGCACGGAAGCTGTGGTGCACGCTTTGCACGGACATTTGGATGGCTGCTCTTGGGGCCTGAACTCTCCCGGCCTTGTACTGTTGAGGGTAGATGTGAGGGTCACCGGTTTGGTCCGAGTGGTCGCTATTGAGGGTCGCTGAGGGGGCGATGGTTGATGATGATGATACGCTCCGGGCACCCACCCCCACACTGCACCTGGGCCGTGTATACGCCCTGTGGGAAGGAGTACGGCGTGGTGTGAGGGGGTGGTAATGTGCACCTCTGGTGGGCACCCCACCGGGAATGCCCCAGTATTGTTGAGTTTCTTTGTGCGACTGACTTGTTAGTTGAATGGATGGATAAATGGAGGGAGGGGGGGGGAGGGTGACTGGGGGTCCTGACAGTTTGGGGTTGGTCAGGTGGGTGGGGGGGGGACGCTGCGCTGGCGGTGCATGTTCCACTTGATACTTGTGGTTGGGGTAATGTTGGATGCGGCTGTACTGCTGTCATGGCGATGTCCTGGGATTGCTGTTCTGCTTCGTCCACGGCCGTATCGGGCCTGGATTGTTTACTTGTGCATAGAGGGGGGCCTGAATTTCCCGCTCATTGTTACCATTGCTGTGAGGGGGGGGTTGGACGAAGGCGAGCTCCCCCTGATACGATCATTGTTTCTGCTGGTGGAACACGATGTGTAGGACGCGCGTTGTTTTTTGGACTGACTGCGTGCCTGTTGCCCGGTTGTTGTTGTTTGGGGCTGGGAGGGGGGTGTCTGGTTCTGTGGATGGAAGATGGCAGGGGTGAATGTGGTGTGAGGTTGGCGAGGGGGATGGTGTGTGCGACGGGAACGGTCCACTGCTTTGACCCGAGGATGTGGGATTGTGCAATGCTTACGTATGCCCCGTTGCACATTGATCACGGGTGATGTCAGTTGATGTTTTGGATAGGATATCGATCTTGTCTTGGAATGTGCGTGGGCTTAATGATGCCAGGAAATGTCGGAGTGTACTACACTATCTGGATAGACATGCAATACAGATAGCTTTACTTCAGGAAACGCATCTGCGTCGTACGCCTGCACCTACGTTTGGAGGGAAGTGGGCCGCAGTGAGGAAGTTTTCATCATACTCCTCGTACGCACGTGGGGCTGTTATACTGATCAAGAAATCACTCTCATTTCAAGAGCTGGGGACACGGGTGGACCCTGAAGGGAGATATGTGTTATTGTGGGGGAGGCTTGGGCAGGTCAATGTGCTCTTTGTGATTTGTTACGCACCGAATGTTGATACACCTGCTTTTTTTCTTTCACTTTGGGGTCATGTCCTTGCTGTGGAAGCCTCACACATTGTATGGGGGGGCGACTTCAATTTAGCAGTGCGGGCTCTGGAGGATAGGTCTGAGGGGAGCTCTCAGTACAATGTACAAGCCAGGGATGTCTTACAGGGCATTGTGGAGGAAGCAGGCCTGATTGATAGTTGGAGGTATGCTCACCCGACGGATAGAGAGGGCACGCACTTTACGGCACAGGCTCGCACCTGGGCGAGATTGGACTATGTCTTCCTCTCCAGGGGACTGGTGGCAGGGTTACATGATGTAGTACACCTCCCCAGAACGTACTCTGATCACTGCCCGGTTAAGGTTATGTTATCGCTGCCGGGGCTGCACAGACCGCGGCCACCCCGGAGGCTCTTCCCTTCTGCCCTGTTGGATCCCATTTTCAAGGCGGAACTTGGCGAAGAAGTGGAGGCTTTTTTTCCAAGGAATAGAGGCTCTGTAGATAGTGTGGAGGTGATATGGGAGGCATTTAAGGTTACAATTCGGGGTGTCACTATCTCCAAGAGCTGTGGGGTGCTTAGGACTATTGTTCGCACTCTCCCAGGATTAGAGGCTGAATTAAAACAGCTGGAACGCAGAATGCAGGCTGGCTCTGATCCTGACCTCATGCATCAGTTTAGGGGTAAACTTTCAGAGTACGAGGAGGAAGCGGCCAGGGAGGCGAAGCACAGGGGGAAATACTGGACGGCGAGGAGGTACTGCGAGGGTAAGAGCCCTGGGAAGGTACTTGCCGCGCTCACGAGACATCAGAGGTATAGTTTGGATGTGTTGGAAATGGTCTTGCCGGATGGCACACGTTGTAGAGACACGAAGGAGATCCAGGAGACATTTATGCACCACTACGCACAATTATACACTACACAGCAATCGGGAGATGTGAGGTATGGGGGATTTCTAGATGATCTGGCGCTCTGCTGGCTATCAGACGATCATAGGGCGTTCCTAGGTAGGCCCCTTGAGGTGGAGGAGATCAGAAGTGCCATCATGTCTCTGAATAACGGGAAGGCGACGGGGCTGGATGGACTCCCCGCCGAATTTTATAAATGCTATGTGGATATTATGGCTCCAGTTCTCCGGGAGGTCTTTGAGGAGTCCCTTGAGGTGGGGAAATTACCGGGGTCTATGAGGGAAGTATCTATCACCTCGTTAGTTAAACCAGGTAAGGATCCCCTGGACGTGGGGTCCTACAGGCCTCTTTCATTGCTTAACTGTGATGTCAAGATATTGGTGAAAGTGTTGGCGGCACGGCTCTCGGAGCTTATGCCCGTTATCGTCTTACCTGATCAGTCCGGGTTTGTACCTGGCCGGGCGACATCTCATAATCTTCGAACACTATTCTCCCTGATCCCGACGATAGCGCCGGAGCTCCCGGTAGCCGCCGTTTTCTTGGACGCTACGAAAGCGTTTGATTCAGTGGAATGGGGTTACCTGATAGATGTTTTATGTAGAATGGGGTTTCCTGGGATCTTTATCTCGTGGGTCAAATTGCTGTACACTGAGCCGGTGGCGAGGGTGGTCGTGAATGGTGTGCTTTCCCCCCAATTTCCAATCACAAGGGGGACCAGGCAGGGATGTCCTCTCTCTCCCCTCATATTTGCCATTGCCATAGAGCCTCTTGCATGTAGGATTCGCCAATTACATCAACAGAGTGCGTTTAATTGTTTTCAGCGCCAAATAGGGATCTCTTTGTATGCGGATGATGTTACGCTATATGTGAGAGATCCGCAGGCGAATCTTAACGCGCTATTGCGAGAGCTTGTTGCCTTTGGAGGTATTTCTGGAGCACATATCAATTGGCAGAAATCCCAATTCTTCCCGCTCACTGCAGCGGTTCATCGATTCCCGCTGGACTACCCTCTGGAGTGGTGTGATTCAGAGCTATGTTATCTTGGTATTGTGGTATCTCTGGACAAGGAGGAGACTATTAGGCTTAATTATGGCGTCGCTATCACTAAACTGGCGGATAACATTACGAGATAGATGTCTTTACCTCTGTCCATGGCGGGTAGAGCGTCCCTGATAAAAATGGTGGTATTACCCCGCTTCCTGTACTTATTTCAGAATATTCCATATCACCCTGGGGCGTATTTTTTTAAACGTCTCCGCTCGGAGCTGATTCGTCTGTTCTGGGGGGTAAACAACCGAGATTGGCGTGGTCTACCTTAACGTTGCCCTATGTCAATGGAGGTTTTGACGTTCCTGATTTTGAACTTTATTATGTGAGCGCTCAAGCGCACTATGCATACCACTGGATGCGTCCCACGCCGTTTATGCCTCAGATTGCTGCTGAACAGTGGGTTGCTCATCCTCTCCCATTGGAGGGCATGGTAATGGGAAATGTTGGAGATGTGGATACACACCAGACTACGGTAACATGCACGGTTGATGCTTGCAAGCGTGTTGCGAAGGCACTGGGTCTTGCGTTCCTCTACTCACCTGCACTGCCTCTAGCATATCATCCTGCCCTGTCCTTGTTGCGGGAGACAGGGTTCCAGCGTATGTGCAAGCGTCTTGGGACGCTTACGTGGGGGGGCCTTTTTCGCGAGGGCACCTTTCGTACCCGGGAACAGTTTTTTGGGGGTGTGGAGTATTCCCCTTTAGAGATGTTTTATTATGTTCGGTTACGACAAGGCCTGCGGACGCTACTGCCTGAGTTCCCCAAGGAGCCGGACGTGGCTTTACCGCGCAACGTGATGTTAGTCTCCGATGGGCGTCATCTGGTTTCTAAATTGTATGGCGCCATCAGGAAACAACGGGTTACACCGGCTAGTCGGGTACGTGAACAATGGAACGCTGAGCTCGGAATTTTCATCTCTGATGAGCAATGGGCATACTGTTGTGGTGTGACTGCCAATATCTCCTCTAGTTGCCGTTTGAAGATCATATACTATAAATTCATACAAAGATTCTATTACACTCCAACCAGGAAACTTAGATTCTGGTTGGCGGAGGACGATAGATGTGCTCGTTGCCGGGCGGCGGGTGCCGATTTCCTTCACCTGGCATGGGAGTGTGGGGCCATTTCAGAGTACTGGGTGCAGGTCCATGACGCCCTTCAGGTCATGACTGAGGATGGGGTATTGTTCAACCCTGTGGTCCTGCTTTTAGGATATACTAAGGAGGTGCCGGCACTTTATCGTAGATTTGTGGACGTGGCTTTATTGTTGGCAAAACGGCGAGTGGCCTGCTGTTGGGGGCGGGGCAGGGTGCCACGGTTCAAGGACTGGCTGGGTGATGTCATTTATTGTCAGGACCAGTACAATGTATATGCGGAAATGATGCCTGTGCGCTGTAGGCCTAGGGACTTTTGGAGCCCGTTGCAGGTGTACCTACTTACTAGGGCTGTGCAGGATTCTGAATCGGAGAGTGAGGATCGGGTTGGGGTTGGTTAGCAGTGCGACGTTTGCTGAAATCCACTTACACCTACCAGACACCATGTACCGCAGCAAATGGAGAGGTTTCTATATTCTACTGCTATGCTGCTTGTGTGGGTTATACTGTATTGTCACTGGGGGCAGGGTGGTAGGCCAATAACTGCTCTTTTGTGGTGGTGTTGGGGGTCCCTCAACCAAACAAATGTTGAGCTATGGTTAAACGTCCACTATGTTGATGCTGTTATCCTTCATTGACGAGTGTGTGCTTTGGGTCCGTACTCCTGCAGTCAATGAATGTTCTGTGCAGATGTATTGCACTCCGATTGCTCGCAGATATTATGTTTCCAAAATTGTCTACACTGTACTATGCCTGGACATGGCACCTGGACTTTTCATGTCTACTGCTGCATTGCACTGTCCCTGAATCTGTGTAAGCTTTGTATATGCGCCACTGCTGTCTCCTGCTTGTCTTCCAATAAAGGTTTTTTAAAAAAAAGTGTCTGCATTCCATTGTCCATAATTTTGAGGGCTGCTTGCAAATTTTCCTGATCTATTTGCCTAATTCTTTCTGCAGCTTCTGCTTCTGAGTTTTTGTTTAGATCATTGTAAATGACATATATTCCTTTTTCAAGGAATCTTTTATTTCTAGTAGGGTGTTTCTTAGAACAAAATCCGAAACATCCATGTTTTCTTACATTTTTTGTTTTATTTAATTACTTTTCCAGTTAAAGTTCAGAGAGTTTTTGATGTAAGACGTCTCGTGCCAGGAGAAGTTCGCCCATCCGTTTTGGGGTAAGGTCTGTTGCTTAGTGTGTGGGTCTCCACTAACCACAAGGGGTCAGGTTGAATTTCAAGATCTGTGAGCTGGAATGAATAAGGTTCTGAAGACTGGTTTTGACTAACTAAAGGTTTTGACTGATATCAGAAAGTTTATCATCCTTGGAGGTGGTCAGTGCTTATGGAAATCTAGGCACAGAAGACTAGGAAGACCCATACGCTGGAGGTTGACGTGTTAGAAGTAGCACAGCCAGAAACAGGGAGGAGAGGAGTGAGATAGGAGACATGATAGGAGGGTTAAGAGAGGGTCTACCAATGGAGGTGATAGGAAGAGGGTTGGAAAGATCATCAGTGAGCCCATGGTGCCGGGTGGTCATTAAAGCCAATTTAGCTGTGTGATTGAGTGGGCCGATTATTGGGAAGCAGATGAGGTACCATAGGGTAGACTAGTGATCGAGGAAGGCAGCTAAGTATTTGTGATCATCTCCGGGCTAAGGTTGTCCGTATTCACTTTATGGGTATTATTACTTCTATATGCCAAGGATTGGGGCGGAGCAGATATGTGGGCTACCGGGGGAAGAGTAAGGGTCCTCCCTTGGTGCGGGTAGGCAATAGTTTCACTGATGGAACAGCGAGATTGTTCCTGGGAAGGATTAGGTGATATGTTTCTGTAGATGAGAAGTAGACCTTTGGAAGAGATGGAGACATCCTATTTTTGATCCTCAAGAATATTTCATCAAGCATTCTTTAGATAAGCCTCACATCTGATGAAGAAATCAAATCAGTAACCATGGATCGTTTATTGGCACAACAAGTAAACAGAGAGGAGTGTTTCAGCATTCCTTTACAATAGTTTATGTTGGAAGTTTTTGACTGTGTTTTTAAGATAGGTTAGGTGGGTATTTAATCTTAAGAGCATTACGGTCTGCTTATGATATCAGGCTATCATTAGGACTCAAAGTAATCAATGGAATAGGGAGGAGGAATGGATGTCCATTTGCTTCCCCTGGGTAAGTATGAAAGTTTTTTTTTTTATTATAAAAGACCTTTATTTTTTTGATAGCTCCAACCGTCAGCATAAAGTGGCATTGCATTACAACAGCGCAGTTCACAACACTTCGCGAAGGCCCAGTGGGCAATTCTGTAGAGCATTATACACAGCCTGAGTGCCGGCATCCCGGAGGCCCGGCGGCGCAAGGTGATGTAACAGAACAGTATACGCCCATCTTATCGTACCCTGAGAGGCTGCAGCTGAGCAATTAGACAGTCAGCAAACATACAATTCAAGTGTAGTTTTGAGGTCTTGCAACAACAAGAAAGGGAAAGGAAAGAAAATGAAAAACCAGAAAGAAACTACCCCTAAACAACCCCAAGGCCCTCCCCGTTTGCCATCGAGCACGTTGCTGGAGCCTCTGTTATTCGTCCTATGTGAATGGTGTCGTGTGTGTCCCAAGTGTGTGTCGCACCCACCCCCCGCCCGAGCCATCCACTAGTTCTTATCTCACCCAACCCACCCTCCCCGTGTACCACCAGCACCCTCCCGTATCCACGTCATGCCAGGAAACTTCAGAGCTCCCCTTGCGGCAGTTGTCCCAGGTCCAAATCATTCTCCAACTCCCCGGCCTGAGGTTCATCTGCCTGCGCCAAGTCAGTGTCATCCCCCTCCCCCTTTAGTAGGTGTTCCCTGTAGAGGTCCCAGAAGGATTTCGGCCTGCTCCTGGGCGGCAGCAGCTCGCTGTACAATTCCGTTTGTGTGCAGCAGTATTGGAGGTCCCTAAGCCATCTCGTCTTGGTGGGGAGTGGCCCGCGCATCCAGCACGATGCCACAACCCTTCTGGCCAGCAGCAACGCTACATCCACAATCCTGCGCAACGAAGGAGCCAGTAGTTTGGAGAAGCCCAGCAGCGCGAGCGCTGGAGATCTCTGCAGTGGTTCCCCCAAAATCCCGCCAAGCTCCGCAAAGACCTCCTCCCAAAAGGAGCTCACCCCCGGGCAAAGCCAGGCCAAATGAAAAAAGTCAGCAATCCGGGCCCGACAGCGCTCACACTCTGAGGAGCCACGTAAGCCATAGCGGTGTAGCCGTTCAGGGGTATAATATACCCTCTGCAGAAATTTAAAGTGCACCAACCGGTGCCTCCCATTAAGAGAAACTTTACGGGTGTTGGCACAGCAGTAGCGCCACATAGCGTCATCAATAGGGGATTGGAGATCCGTTTCCCACGCCGCTCTAGGAGCAGAGACAGGCAACGCCTGGTGCGAGGGTCCCAGTTTGTTGACCATAGAGACCAGTTTAGTAGGAGTTTTAGTCTTAATGATATACGTTAATTCAGGGACCTCCTCAGGCTCCTGTAGCGAAGGGCCCAGTATTTCTCAGCAGGCTGATCGGATCCTATGAAACTGGAACCTTTGCAGCAGCGAGGGAGCCGGGGTGATAGGGGGGAGTTGTTCCCAGGTTTTCAAAGTACCGTCCAAGAACAAGTCCTCCATAGTCTGTACGCCTAGGGCTTTTAGGGCCCCCGTTACCCCTTTCTCATTGAGCGGGTCAAGCCATAGGGCCCAGGCCACCGGCATCTGTGGGGAGTACATCAATTCACATCCCCGCTCCCTCATCAGTGCATGCCATGCATGGTTGGTCGCCTTGAGCGAGACCATCTGTCCGACCGCTCGGTCCGACGGAAGACAGATCGTGGCCGGCAGGGGGAGAGGGTCAGCGAACAGCCGCTCTAGGATGAGATGTGGTGTACGTGTATCTCCATGGATCCATGAGTGTAAGTGTATCGCCTGAGCCACTCGATAGTAGCGCTCCAAGTCTGGCGCCCCCAGTCCCCCCATTTCGCATGGGAGTGTCAGCGTCGCCCATTTGACTCGAGGCTGTTTCCCGCCCCAGGCGAGTCTTACCAAGACCTGTGTCAATCGCTTAAAGAAGACCCTCGACAATACAACCGGAATGTTAACAAAGAGGAAGAGGAACCGGGGAAGCACTACCATCTTCATGAGGGCAATCCTACCCAACAAGGAGAGGGGGAGTCTGATCCAGACATCCACATCATCCACCAGTTTGTTGAACGCGACCCCGTAGTTGTCCCTGATCAGGATCTCAGGATCCGTGTGAAGGCGGATACCTAAGTATCGTACCGAGTCGTCAGTCCACTGTAGGGGGTATTCCATCTCGAAAGGCTTCGTGACAGGGGTCAGGGGGAAAGCAATGGACTTGTCCCAGTTCACTTTAAGTCCAGAAAGCGCTCCAAATCGGACCACTTCCCTGAGAATCGAGGTCAAATTGGTTTCTGGGTCCCGGACATACAGCAAGGTGTCATCTGCATATGTCGAGATGCCAATCTTGTAGGTGGGGAAGCTGACCCCTTCCAGGCTGTGGTATTCCCGCATTGCGCATGCTAGCGGTTCAGCCACCAGCGCATACAGCAGTGGTGACAAGGGGCATCCCTGTCGGGTTCCCCTACTGATGTGTATCGGGTCTGAAACCCTGTCACCCAGGCGCAGTCGGGCCGAGGGGCGGTGATAAAGTGCCCCTATCCTCTGCAAGAACGGTTCTCCCAGTCCCAATTTTCGCAACACTCTGATCATGAACGGCCATTCGACGGAGTCGAACGCCTTTTCCATATCCAGAAATATCGCCAACGCTGGATTCTCCTGTTTAACATGCTGTATCGTACCCAGTATCGTACGGATGTTATAAGTCAGGTTTCGGCTAGGCACAAAACCAGATTGCTCCGGAGCCACCAGGTCCGGTACCAGTAGAGCCAGTCTGTTGGCTAGCACCTTTGCGTACAATTTCGCATCCACGTTCAGCAAGCTGAGCGGCCTGTACGACCCACAGTGGTCCGGAGATTTCCCCGGTTTCGGGATCGTAACCAGCAAGGCCTCTCGCATGGAGGGCGGCATCTCTCCATCCTCGCAGATGGTATCAAAGAGGGCGATCAGGTGCGGTAGCAGGAGGTCTTTAAATGCCTTGTAAAAGCCTACCGTGAGACCGTCAGAGCCTGGGGCGCTCCCCGACCGCATGCTTCCCAGTGCATCTAAGATCTCGTCTTCGTGGAAGGGGGCCATAAGAAATTCCCTGTCTGAGTTCTTGAGGAACTGCATTGAGATGTAGTCCAAGTAATCATCAATTTCCGTTTCCGTACCCCCCGCCTTGGAACGATAAAGTTCCGTATAATAGCGCCGGAACGTTTCCAGTATCTGGTCTTCCTCAACTACCCTGTCACCCTCCGGGGTCTGCAGTTCTTCTATCACTAATGGTCTCCGGGAGCCCTTGACCATGCGGGCCAGCAATGCCCCCGGCCTCTCTCCCTCCCCGTAAGCTCGGGCAGTGGCGTACTTGCCCATGTAAAGGACCTCTCTGTCCGCAAGCGCGTTGTATTCCGCCAGCAGGGGTGGGAGCGCCTGTCCAGCGCCTTCCCCAGAGTTAGCCAGTTGTCGTTTCTCTAGGTCCGCTAGCTTGCTTTCTAAGTCAGAGAGGTCCCTCCTAATGGAGCGCAGCACGCTGGAGTGTTTGGACATGGCCATTCCTCGTATATACACTTTGAAGGCTTCCCATACAGTGAAGTAGCTATCAACCGATTCAGGATTGGTGGCGAAGTAGCGTTCTATGTCTTCCGCCATCTCCCCGCGAAAGGCGTCGTCTAGCAGAGCATAGGGCGGGAAACGCCAAGTGTAAGGTGGGATCCCCTTTCTGGCGGTGGAAAGACTGATCAGGACTGGGGAATGGTCTGATAGTGTGCGCGGGAGGACTGTACACGAGCTGATGCCGCCAAGCACTGAAGAGGAGGCTAGCCAGTAGTCAATTCTAGTATGGATGTTGTGATAGGCCGAGTAATGCGTGAATCCGCCCTGCATAGGGTGTTTGTCCTGCCACACATCCACTAGGTCCAGTTTTGTCATCTCCGCTCTCATGTAGACAGCAGACGCCACTGGCCTTCTAGCAGGGCCAGCGGAACGATCCCTGTCAGGGTCAAATACAAAGTTGAAGTCCCCCCCCCCATAGCGTTCTGGAGTGTGCGTGTGCCCTACATATGGTAGACAGTGTTGCATAAAACTCCGGACTATCATGATTGGGACCATAAACGTTCACTAATAGCAGGTCTAGCCCCTTACCCGTACACCTAGCAATCACATATCTACCCTCTGTGTCCACATGTATCGGGGTTAGTTTCAATCTCGAGGAGGGTGGTGAAGCCTGCTGCCGCTATATTTCCCGCCAACCCTCTAGACTGCAACATCTTACTATGTACAGGTAGGTGTGTTTCTTGCAGCAGGGCTACATCCACATGATGTCTGTGGAGAAAGCTCAGAACCTTTCTCAGCTTGCGGTGGTCGTTTAACCCTCGCACATTCCAGGTCAGCAGGGTCAGTGCGTGTCGGGCCTGTGGGTGCTCAGACACTACAGCAGCCGACATCGCAGATCATAACTTATCATAGTAACCCCGTAGGCAGGTGGCGCGCCACATCCCAGGGCACCAGTACCCAAGGCAGTCAGACAGTTACTCCATTCACACGCATTCACTCCAAACCAGCTGCTCCTAGCAAACCACGGACCTCCCAACATTCGAACAACAACAAACCCTCCAAACCCGGTTCCAGAACCCGCCCCCCTATCCCCTCCCCACCCACAGCTGACCTCCCCCAACCCGGCCAGACAGAGCCCCCTGCAAATCCCCATCAACTCAAGAACCTCAAATTGTTAGGCAGTACAAGTCCCAACTCCCTGGGGAGTGTCTCAACCAAAAGCACAGGGGCAAAGCGTGCCAAAACTGCATAGAACCACTAACGGTTCCAAAGTTTATCTCCAGTTCTGCACCCCTGCCGAGCCCCAAAGTAATCCAATGCCTTACACTGAGCTCGCCCAGTTCCCCCGTTCCCCCCAAACCCGTTCTCAATGTCAATACTTTGAGCGCCACTCCGGCACTTGTAGTCTGTCCCTGCAAAACAGGTTACTTCGCGGTATGGACATTACTCCCGTCTCATATCTAGTGTTCCAAAATGGTTCCGGTGGACAGCTCACCTTATGGGATCGCGCAGTTTCCTTGTGGCGGCATGTCCGACGGCACTATCCGCAGTGGGGAGCGACACATACTGGGTGCACCGCTTCAGTCCTGTTCCTCCAAGTTCGATGCTGCCCCCGAGTCCTCCCCGTGCTGCTGTCGATGTTCCTTACGTTCCCTGGCCCACGTTTTCAGCGACTTCTGCAGTTCCTTAGGGTCTGTGAAGAAGTACGATTTCCCTCCAGTGTTAATCCTCAGCTTGGCCGGGTAAAGCATCGCGTAGTCAAGTCCCAGCTCGCGGAGCTGTTTCTTATGCGGTACGAACTGACGGCGCTCCTCTTGCACTTTGGCCGTGAAGTCGGGGTACAGCGATATGTTCATGCCTTCCATCTGGAGCTGGCCTTTTTCCCTAGCCAGCCGCAAGGCCGTGTCCCTGTCTCTGTAGTTCAGGAGCTTTGCTATGATGGGTCGGGGAGGCGCGCCAGGTTGAGGTTGAGGGCCCAAAGTGCGATGTGCTCTCTCCACGATAAACATTGGGGAGAAAGCCTCCTCCCCAAGCAGCACTTTCAGCATGTTCTCCACATAGAGCTCCATCTTACCAGTCCGAGTCGATTCCGCTACTCCCGTTATACGAATGTTCGATCTGCGGGAGCGC
Source organism: Lissotriton vulgaris (assembly GCF_964263255.1). Taxonomy (NCBI): domain Eukaryota; kingdom Metazoa; phylum Chordata; class Amphibia; order Caudata; family Salamandridae; genus Lissotriton; species Lissotriton vulgaris. The sequence continues at coordinate 117,906,199 of NC_141699.1, forward strand.
GCTTCTAAGTCCTCGGCCTTGTCACGGATCACTTGGAGCAGCCTGCCGAATTGTTGACGGTCTTTGTCCCACTCAGTCTGCGCCTCCTCGGCCTCCGTGAGGTGCCTTTCCGCCATATCTAGGCGCTCCGCATGTTTGTCTACTCGCTCCGCCATGCGGTCCATGCGATACGACAAAGCGTCTATCTTGGATCCCACAGCCTCGATGCTGTTCTGGATGCCCTTCTCCATCGCCGCCAGCAAGTCCCGGAGGTCTGCAGGTGCCGTTGTCGCCGCTGCCCCTTTCGGGGAGGCCTCTGGTGCTGGTGGCTCCGTCCCCTTCGTCCTCCGGCGTTCAAACGAGAGTTTGGCCTGCGTCGCATCGTTTTTCCCCATGACGGCTTCCCAGTTGAAGGGGGGGCTCTGCCGCTGAGAGACGCCTCGTCGCAGTTTATACAGGGCCGTGAGAGTGGCGCTTCGCTCACCCCTTCACCACTCCCGGCTTCCACACCAGCGTTGGAGGAGCATGCGGGCCAAAATGGCGGCTATGTCGAGAACGTCCCCTCCGGTAAGCTTCTTGTGTAGGCCCCCGCAGTCCGCGGATTTTATGCCAACCCCTCCGGGTTTGCTAGCGACGGTGTCCTTCTGGCTGTAATGTCGCTGAGCGCGTGCTCCCAGGCGAACCAAGGCGTGCCTCCCAGGGTTCCGCAGCCCGAGTTCAGTCGGCACCGAGCTCGCCCTCTCCGTTGAGGCGTGGCTGAGAGGGGGTGTTGTGGCGGTGGCTCTAGGGTGGTGCGGCGGGGCTGGGGTGGGGGCCTCCCGTGTGTCCTGGCGGCAGCGAGCCGAGTTCAGCACCGCTCGCCCCGGCTCCTCCAGTGTTTGGGGCCGCACGTCGGGTGACGTCGTGCGGACTGCTCCGCAAGTCAGGCCGCGGCTTCAGGCCTGGTCCGCTATCTCTCTCCTTCCCGGGACTTCTCCCGGTTTTCTCCGCCACCCACGGCCGCTCCGGACCGCTCAATCAGGTCTGGGGGTACCAGGGGTCACCAGGCACCGAACACAGCTACGTCGGCATGCGATAGGATAGTTTATCAGGATATTTTAGGGGCTTAGGCGAGGAGCCGAAAGCTCACACAACCGCCATCGACGCTGGCTAGCTCCGCCCCCCGGTAAGTATGAAAGTGATCAGGTATAAAAATGGACACTTGTAACAAATCTCAACTTTTGGATAGATTGATTATGGTATTCAAAAACACAATGTTTCTGTTGGAATAGCGGTATATATCTTTCATCCGCCCCTACATTGTAGTTGTGGCAGTTATCATTGAATACCATAAGACGTGCTAGGTGCCTGCCTCATCCAGAGGCTCCTCTGGTCTTGATTTGCAGTGTCCAGAGATCAAAAATAAAGTGAGGTGGAAAATAAAGTTATAGGGACCCCAAAAAAGTTGATTTAAAATTAGGTCTACACCCAAAATTTTTATTGATGGTGTGGATCTAAAAAATAAAATGAATTGGTACTTATACTAGATCGAGTAACTGGATCTAGAAGTATGGCTTAAAAGGTGGTGTCGACATGTTTCAGCCCCCTATGGCTCAACGGAGTCTGCAGGGCTTTCGTCAGGACTAAACAAACATACAAACATAGATTAGTTACTTACACCATTTGTGTAGTTACTACGATGGCTATCTGGTTAGTTATTCAGTGGCCATTCATGCTCTTATAATCTGAAAGAGAGGGACAGGAAACAAAGAAAATCAGTACATATAATGTCGTTTTTGTATGTACTTAGGCACCTGAGTACGTATTAGTCTCTACTTAGGTATGTGAAATTACAGACATTTTCTGATGTGGAGTTAAAAGAGGGAACATGTTAGGCAGAGAACTGAGAAGTTGGATTGAGCGACTATGATGGTAAATTGGGTCCTGCCTTATGTGAGCGGACCCTCGAAATACTGTTGGCATATCATAATAGCTGTACAACTGAAATGCCCGGGAAAGTGGCGAGGTATTGCTAATGTCTAAACAATACACCGCTATTGAGGTTAATTTAGGTAGTGCGATGATATATAAGACACTGGGTCCTGCTTTGTATGAGCGGACCATTGGAATACTGCCGGCATATCGTTATAGCAGTACAGAAGAAATGCCAAGGAAAGTGGCAAGATATCGCTAGTGTCTATACAATACACCGCTGCAGAGGATAATTCTGGTAGTGCGGTGATTTTAAAGACACTCGAAATGTGAAACATTCATATGTGCTACAGAGAACAGTTAGGCATGACAGGTAATATAACTCTAGATTACTGGCTTTTATGTTAAGCAGCATATGTTGTATGCGAGTGCTCATGCTGAATGGGACAGCTGTTGTAATATTGCAGTAGTGCGAAGCAAAATACACACATTCCCCTCTGGGTTGAAAAGCTACAACGCGTATCAATTTAAAAATGACAAGCCTGGCGCGCGAGCGCTCTTACCTATTATTAAGAGGCTTTGTCAGGGATACCGGCTATGTTATAGCCACAGATCTGGGAAAAATGATGAAAAACGAGTTAGTTTGGAGTCACCTTACCGCTAGTTTTTACTGAGAGACAGTGAGGGATAACACTCGTCCGCGCCATTACCCGCGTGGGAGGAGACTTCCACCTCTTGTGCTGACTCTGCCCCTGGACGCCGGGTAGACGCCAGCGACACGTATTTGTAGTGAAACACGTGATTGTTTAGAATTGAATGTAAAACTTTATAGACAACTCATGGGCTATGTTGGTAAGCTCAAAGACAAAATAGATATGGCAAAGAGGATGCCGAGGTAGTTCAATATAGAACGCTGTCTCATGGATCCCATATCAGAGCTGGCCAGAGAGCAATCATAGAGTGCGCTGCTCTGTACTGGTGTTGAATAACCAATGCGGTTATACTGGTTCGCTTGATAGAGTGTTTATGATAATTTAATGTGTGGCAAACTGATGCCAGGGTATATTGTCATTAAGTCCCCAGACGTGTGTTCTAAGGCGATTTACCCACCTCTGCTCTTTTTCGTAAAGTTTTTTCTCAGCATTGTGTATTTTGTCAGTGAGCATCTCAATGACTGTCCAGCGTATATCCTCACAAGTGTGTCCTGCTTCAATGAAATGGGCACAAAAGTTTTGTGGTGGTTTTTTTGAGCCTGATGTTGCTCCTGTGTTCACCAATACGGGTTTTGATTTTACGGCATGTCATCCCAATGTAGATTTTTTCACAAGAACAGTTTGCCATGTAAATTACGTGGGTAGAGTTACAGTTCGTGTGTTGTCTCTGGGTCCATATGAGATTCTCTGAAAGCTGTAACTGTTTAGGAGTTGTGTACTTGCAGGCTATACAGTTACCACAGGGATAGTGACCTGTAACTGGGGCCATCGTGATGTCTCTTGTTAAATTCGCTTGTTGTCTTTTCCTTGGTCGAGTGTGTACCAAAGTATCACGCAGGTTTTTTGTTCTTTTATTGGCGAACCGGGGTTTAGGCCATTCAAATTTACCGGTCATCAAGATTTTCCAGTTTTTGTTTACCAGTTTTTGCATTTCATAAGTGGCTGGACAAAAAGTTGTTACGCAAGTGACTAGATCTGCCGGGGGTTCTTTTGGATGAATCTGCAGGAGACATGCTCTTGGTTGGTTGTTGGCGCGTTTCATACACCTGCGGATTGTTGCCTGGGTATAGTCACGTGCTTGGAGTTTCTTGCTGAGTACCAGTGCCTGCTCCTTGTAGTCCTCATTTTTGGTACAGATCCGTTTGATTCTGAGAAACTGACTATAAGGAAGATTGTCTCTAAGTGGTTTGGGATGAAAACTTTTATAAGAGAGTAAACTGTTTTTCGCAGTGGGTTTGGTGTATGTTTTAGTCTGTAAGGTATTGTTCTCAACATAAATGGTTAAATCCAAAAAGTCAATTGTGGAATCATTTGCTGTATAAGTGAATTTTAACCAGGGGTCACGTTCATTTAACCAATTAATGAAGAGTTTGAGATCATTTTTGATGTCCCATATGAGGAGAATATCATCTTTGTATCTCTTCCAGTATAATATACTGGAAGAGTACGGATTGATATCGTTGAGTACATGTTGGTCCTCAAACTGACTCACATACAATCCTGCCACCGAAGGGGCAAAGGCACTGCCCATGGAAGTACCATGATTCTGTAAATATAACACTCCTTCATATTCAAAAAAATTCTCTTTAAGCGCTAGTTGACAGCATTGTAAAATAAAGTGTCTTGGGGTGTAGAAACTCCAGTTCTCTTGGAATAGTACGTCTTCAAGCATCTGAAGAGTGTCATCTTGTGGGAGACTCGTGTATAATGCTTCTACATCAAGGCCCACCATGAGCATAGAGTTCTGATCAAAGTGAATGTCCGAGATCTGTAAAAGCAAGTCTCTTGTATCTTTTAAATAGGTGGGGGTTTTTTGAACTAAGGGCTTCAGGTATTCATCCGCAAATTTTGACAAAGGTTCGAGGAGAGAACCTATACCAGCAACAATTGGTCGTCCTGGTGGAGGGATTTTGTTTTTATGTATTTTTGGGAGTGAATAAAAATATGGTGTCTTAGGTTCTTTTGCCACAAGGTAGTCTGCCTCTTTGCTTGATATCCATCCATTTGTTTCTGCTTCAAAAACCATCATAGAAATGGTGTTTTGGAGTCTCTCGGTAGGGTCTTCAGTGATCTTTGTATAAAACTTGGTGTCTGAAAGAAGGGTTAAACATTGTTGATTGTACCCTTCTTTACTAAGGATAACAAGCCCTCCCCCCTTATCTGCGGGTTTGATTACTATATCCTCATTCTCTTCCAAGGTTTTGAGTGCTTTACGTTCCTTATTACTCAAATTCTGGAAGGGGGTCTTCATCTTTTGATCCATGGTATCTACACCCTTAAGTAGGGCTTGCTCAAAAGTTTGAATCTCGGGCGGGACACTACCAGTAGGTGTCTCCTTCAGTAGGTGGTAGTGGGGTACCTGCGAAGAAAGCTTTCAGTTTAAGAACACGGCAGAATTCTGCTAGTTCACATTTGAGTTTGAATGAGTCGAAAGGAGGGATAGGAAGAAATCCTAAGCCTTTGTTGAGAACTTTTATTTGATCGTCTGTAAGTTTTATCTCGGCAAGATTAACTATTAGTGTTTGTTGTTCTTGCTGGTGCTCGGTTGAGCCGTTGCCATACTCCTGGTTAATATGTTTCTTTGTGGGTCTTGCCATGCCAGAGTCTTTTTTCTTCCTCTTAGTTGATTCTGGCCCGGCCTAAAAAAGGCTGTTGTCGTTGTTGCTGATTTTGATGTTCCGTTGGTTGTTGATTTTCCATTGGAGGCATTTGTTGCATTCCATAGTTGTATGGTGCCATCCAGCCACCATATTGCGGCATATAGGGTTGGAAGAAGGGCATATTCATATTAGGGTAATATGGTCTTTGCCACCTATTGCCCCTTCTGGAACTTTGGTATCGGTTAGTACTCCCTCCCCTTCTGGGATTATAATCTTCAGAGCTGCTGACTGAATTATTCGAAGAAGTTCTGCCTAGAGATTCGTTATCTGAACCCAGGTCATTGATGTTATACTCTTCTTTTGAGTATGGGTGCATTTTTTCTTGACTGAATTTCTTGAGGTCCTTGCCAAGTTTTTCTAACTTACTCTGCATAAGGAATTCCTTTGTTTCATCCATCTCTTTATTTAATTCTTCTAGTTTCTTTTTGTGTGTCTGCGGGTTAATGCCTTTTTTTAGTTCAGTTTCCAAAATTTGGATTTCTTGTAGTAGTGCTTCTGACAATCTTTTTGCTGTTTTGATAATCAGCATGTCTCCTGCAGATTCATCCAAAAGAACCCCCGGCAGATCTAGTCACTTGCGTAACAACTTTTTGTCCAGCCACTTATGAAATGCAAAAACTGGAAAATCTTGATGACCGGTAAATTTGAATGGCCTAAACCCCGGTTCGCCAATAAAAGAACAAAAAACCTGCGTGATACTTTGGTACATTATACACAAGTCTCCCACAAGATGACACTCTTCAGATGCTTGAAGACGTACTATTCCAAGAGAACTGGAGTTTCTACACCCCAAGACACTTTATTTTACAATGCTGTCAACTAGCGCTTAAAGAGAATTTTTTTGAATATGAAGGAGTGTTATATTTACAGAATCATGGTACTTCCATGGGCAGTGCCTTTGCCCCTTCGGTGGCAGGATTGTATGTGAGTCAGTTTGAGGACCAACATGTACTCAACGATTCCAATCCGTACTCTTCCAGTATATTATACTGGAAGAGATACATAGATGATATTCTCCTCATATGGGACATCAAAAATGATCTCAAACTCTTCATTAATTGGTTAAATGAACGTGACCCCTGGTTAAAATTCACTTATACAGCAAATGATTCCACAATTGACTTTTTGGATTTAACCATTTTTGTTGAGAACAATACCTTACAGACTAAAACATACACCAAACCCACTGCGAAAAACAGTTTACTCTCTTATAAAAGTTTTCATCCCAAACCACTAAGAGACAATCTTCCTTATAGTCAGTTTCTCAGAATCAAACGAAACTGTACCAAAAATGAGGACTACAAGGAGCAGGCACTGGTACTCAGCAAGAAACTCCAAGCACGTGACTATACCCAGGCAACAATCCGCAGGTGTATGAAACGCGCCAACAACCAACCAAGAGCATGTCTCCTGCAGATTCATCCAAAAGAACCCCCGGCAGATCTAGTCACTTGCGTAACAACTTTTTGTCCAGCCACTTATGAAATGCAAAAACTGGTAAACAAAAACTGGAAAATCTTGATGACCGGTAAATTTGAATGGCCTAAACCCCGGTTCGCCAATAAAAGAACAAAAAACCTGTGTGATACTTTGGTACACACTCGACCAAGGAAAAGACAACAAGCGAATTTAACAAGAGACATCACGATGGCCCCAGTTACAGGTCACTATCCCTGTGGTAACTGTATAGCCTGCAAGTACACCACTCCTTCTAAACAGTTACAGCTTTCAGAGAATCTCATATGGACCCAGAGACCACACACGAACTGTAACTCACCCACGTACTTTACATGGCAAACTGCCCTTGTGAAAAAATCTACATTGGGATGACATGCCGTAAAATCAAAACCCGTATTGGTGAACACAGGAGCAACATCAGGCTAAAAAAAACCACCACAAAACTTTGTGCCCATTTCATTGAAGCAGGACACACTTGTGAGGATATACGCTGGACAGTCATTGAGATGCTCACTGACAAAATACACAACGCTGAGAAATAACTTTACGAAAAAGAGCAGAGGTGGGTAAATCGCCTTAGAACACACGTCTGGGGACTTAATGACAATATACCCTGGCATCAGTTTGCCACACATTAAATTATCATAAACACTCTATCAAGCGAACCAGTATAACCGCATTGGTTATTCAACACCAGTACAGAGCAGCGCACTCTATGATTGCTCTCTGGCCAGCTCTGATATGGGATCCATGAGACAGCGTTCTATATTGAACTACCTCGGCATCCTCTTTGCCATATCTATTTTTGTCTTTGAGCTTACCAACATAGCCCATGAGTTGTCTATAAAGTTTTACATTCAATTCTAAACAATCACGTGTTTCACTACAAATACGTGTCGCTGGCGTCTACCCGGCGTCCAGGGGCAGAGTCAGCACAAGAGGTGGAAGTCTCCTCCCACGCGGGTAATGGCGGCGGACGAGTGTTATCCCTCACTGTCTCTCAGTAAAAACTAGCGGTAAGGTGACTCCAAACTAACTTGTTTTTCATCATTTTTCCCAGCTCTGTGGCTATAACATAGCCGGTATCCCTGACGAAGCCTCTTAATACTTAATAATAGGTAAGAGCGCTCGCGCGCCAGGCTTGTCATTTTTAAATTGATACGCGTTGTAGCTTTTCAACCCAGAGGGGAATGTGTGTATTTTGCTTCGCACTACTGCAATATTACAACAGCTGTCCCATTCAGCATGAGCACTCGCATACAACATATGCTGCTTAACATAAAAGCCAGTAATCTAGAGTTATATTACCTGTCATGCCTAACTGTTCTCTGTAGCACATATGAATGTTTCACATTTCGAGTGTCTTTAAAATCACCGCACTACCAGAATTATCCTCTGCAGCGGTGTATTGTATAGACACTAGCGATATCTTGCCACTTTCCTTGGCATTTCTTCTGTACTGCTATAACGATATGCCGGCAGTATTCCAATGGTCCGCTCATACAAAGCAGGACCCAGTGTCTTTTATATCATCGCACTACCTAAATTAACCTCAATAGCGGTGTATTGTTTAGACATTAGCGATACCTCGCCACTTTCCCGGGCATTTCAGTTGTACAGCTATTATGATATGCCAACAGTATTTCGAGGGTCCGCTCACATAAGGCAGGACCCAATTTACCATCATAGTCGCTCAATCCAACTTCTCAGTTCTCTGCCTAACATGTTCCCTCTTTTAACTCCACATCAGAAAATTTCTGTAATTTCACATACCTAAGTAGAGACTAATACGTACTCAGGTGCCTAAGTACATACAAAAACGACATTATATGTACTGATTTTCTTTGTTTCCTGTCCCTCTCTTTCAGATTATAAGAGCATGAATGGCCACTGAATAACTAACCAGATAGCCATCGTAGTAACTACACAAATGGTGTAAGTAACTAATCTATGTTTGTATGTTTGTTTAGTCCTGACGAAAGCCCTGCAGACTCCGTTGAGCCATAGGGGGCTGAAACATGTCGACACCACCTTTTAAGCCATACTTCTAGATCCAGTTACTCGATCTAGTATAAGTACCAATTCATTTTATTTTTTAGATCCACACCATCAATAAAAATTTTGGGTGTAGACCTAATTTTAAATCAACTTTTTTGGGGTCCCTATAACTTTATTTTCCACCTCACTTTATTTTTGATCTCTGGACACTGCAAATCAAGACCAGAGGAGCCTCTGGATGAGGCAGGCACCTAGCACGTCTTATGGTATTCAATGATAACTGCCACAACTACAATGTAGGGGCGGATGAAAGATATATACCGCTATTCCAACAGAAACATTGTGTTTTTGAGAATACCATAATCAATCTATCCAAAAGTTGAGATTTGTTACAAGTGTCCATTTTTATACCTGATAACTTTCATACTTACCCAGGGGAAGCAAATGGACACCCATTCCTCCTCCCTATTCCATTGATTACTTTGTAAATAAAGCAGCGTGCAGCTGAGGGAGATTCACATAATTCAAAGAAGATATTTATCTTTGGTTATAGTGGAGTGGAACAATGGAAGGCAATACTGGACTGAGTTTTGATGAGAATGATATAGAAGAAATACTGGCAGCACAGCCACTTTTACAGAATTCAGATCTTACTGAGGCATTGGCCCAAACAGACAACTGGGATTCTCTCTCAGAAAAGAAAAGAGAACAAATACGAACTGCCATTCATGGCATTATTATGACCGAGTACTTGCGACACAAAACAGCACCAAGGGGTCTTTGGGTCAACAACGCACCAAGAATTTTTCTACATGATCTGGCATTCCGCAGAGACTGGTCTTCCATTTCATGGAAGTGCACTTTGGATTACCTTGTACTGATTATCAAAACAGCAAAAAGACTGTCAGAAGCACTACTACAAGAAATCCAAATTTTGGAAACTGAACTCAAAAAAGGCATTAACCCGCAGACACACAAAAAGAAACTGGAAGAATTAAATAAAGAGATGGATGAAACAAAGGAATTCCTTATGCAGAGTAAGTTAGAAAAACTTGGCAAGGACCTCAAGAAATTCAGTCAAGAAAAAATGCACCCATACTCAAAAGAAGAGTATAACATCAATGACCTGGGTTCAGATAGCGAATCTCTAGGCAGAACTTCTTCGAATAATTCAGTCAGCAGCTCTGAAGATTATAATCCCAGAAGGGGAGGGAGTACTAACCGATACCAACGTTCCAGAAGGGGCAATAGGTGGCAAAGACCATATTACCCTAATATGAATATGCCCTTCTTCCAACCCTATATGCCGCAATATGGTGGCTGGATGGCACCATACAACTATGGAATGCAACAAATGCAACAAATGCCTCCAATGGAAAATCAACAACCAACGGAACATAAAAATCAGCAACAACGACAACAGCCTTTTTTAGGCCGGGGCAAGAATCAACTAAGAGGAAGAAAAAAGACTCTGGCATGGCAAGACCAACAAAGAAACATATTAACCAGGAGTATGGCAACGGCTCAACCGAGCACCAGCAAGAACAACAAACACTAATAGTTAATCTTGCCGAGATAGAACTTACAGACAATCAAATAAAAGTTCTCAACAAAGGCTTAGGATTCGTTCCTACCCCTCCTTTCGACTCATTCAAACTCAAATGTGAACGAGCAGAATTCTGCCGTGTTCTTAAACTGAAAGCTTTCTTCGCAGGTACCCCACTACCACCTACTGAAGGAGACACTAATCTGAAGAGAAAATCCACCTTCAATCCACCTACTGGTAGTGTCCCGCCCGAGATTCAAACTTTCGAGCAAGCCCTACTTAAGGGTGTAGATACCATGGATCAAAAGATGAAGACCCCCTTCCAGAATTTGAGTAATAAGGAACGTAAAGCACTCAAAACCTTGGAAGAGAATGAGGATATAGTAATCAAACCCGCAGATAAGGGGGGAGGGCTTGTTATCCTTAGTAAAGAAGGATACAATCAACAATGTTTAACCCTTCTTTCAGACACCAAGTTCTATACAAAGATCACTGAAGACCCTACTGAGAGACTCTAAAACACCATTTCTATGATGGTTTTTGAAGCAGAAACAAATGGATGGATATCAAGCAAAGAGGCAGACTACCTTGTGGCAAAAGAACCTAAGACACCATATTTTTATTCACTCCCAAAAATACATAAAAACAAAATCCCTCCACCAGGACGACCAATTGTTGCTGGTATAGGTTCTCTCCTCGAACCTTTGTCAAAATTTGCGGATGAATACCTGAAGCCCTTAGTTCAAATAAACCCCACCTATTTAAAAGATACAAGAGACTTGCTTTTACAGATCTCGGACATTCACTTTGATCAGAACTCTATGCTCATGGTGGGCCTTGATGTAGAAACATTATACACGAGTCTGTCACAAGATGACACTCTTCAGATGCTTGAAGACGTACTATTCCAAGAGAACTGGAGTTTCTACACCCCAAGACACTTTATTTTACAATGCTATCAACTAGCGCTTAAAGAGAATTTTTTTGAATATGAAGGAGTGTTATATTTACAGAATCATGGTACTTCCATGGGCAGTGCCTTTGCCCCTTCGGTGGCAGGATTGTATGCTAGTCAGTTTGAGGACCAACATGTACTCAACGATTCCAATCCGTACTCTTCCAGTATATTATACTGGAAGAGATACATAGATGATATTCTCCTCATATGGGACATCAAAAATGATCTCAAACTCTTCATTAATTGGTTAAATGAACGTGACCCCTGGTTAAAATTCACTTATACAGCAAATGATTCCACAATTGACTTTTTGGATTTAACCATTTTTGTTGAGAACAATACCTTACAGACTAAAACATACACCAAACCCACTGCGAAAAACAGTTTACTCTCTTATAAAAGTTTTCATCCCAAACCACTAAGAGACAATCTTCCTTATAGTCAGTTTCTCAGAATCAAACGAAACTGTACCAAAAATGAGGACTACAAGGAGCAGGCACTGGTACTCAGCAAGAAACTCCAAGCACGTGACTATACCCAGGCAACAATCCGCAGGTGTATGAAACGCGCCAACAACCAACCAAGAGCATGTCTCCTGCAGATTCATCCAAAAGAACCCCCGGCAGATCTAGTCACTTGCGTAACAACTTTTTGTCCAGCCACTTATGAAATGCAAAAACTGGTAAACAAAACCTGGAAAATCTTGATGACCGGTAAATTTGAATGGCCTAAACCCCGGTTCGCCAATAAAGGAACAAAAAACCTGCGTGATACTTTGGTACACACTCGACCAAGGAAAAGACAACAAGCGAATTTAACAAGAGACATCACGATGGCCCCAGTTACAGGTCACTATCCCTGTGGTAACTGTATAGCCTGCAAGTACACAACTCCTTCTAAACAGTTACAGCTTTCAGAGAATCTCATATGGACCCAGAGACAACACACAAACTGTGACTCTACCCACGTAATTTACATGGCAAACTGCCCTTGTGAAAAAATCTACATTGGGATGACATGCCGTAAAATCAAAACCCGTATTGGTGAACACAGGAGCAACATCAGGTTAAAAAAAACCACCACAAAACTTTCTGCCCATTTCATTGAAGCAGGACACACTTGTGAGGATATACGCTGGACAGTCTTTGAGATGCTCACTGACAAAATACACAACGCTGAGAAAAAACTTTACGAAAAAGAGCAGAGGTGGGTAAATCGCCTTAGAACACACGTCTGGGGAGTTAATGACAATATACCCTGGCATCAGTTTGCCACACATTAAATTATCATAAACACTCTATCTAGCGAACCAGTATAACCGCATTGGTTATTAAACACCAGTACAGAGCAGCGCACTCTATGATTGCTCTCTGGCCAGCTCTGATATGGGATCCATGAGACTGCGTTCTATATTGAACTACCTCGGCATCCTCTTTGCCATATATATTTTGTCTTTGAGCTTACCAACATAGCCCATGAGTTGTCTATAAAGTTTTACATTCAATTCTAAACAATCACGTGTTTCACTACAAATACGTGTCGCTGGCGTCTACCCGGCGTCCAGGGGCAGAGTCAGCACAAGAGGTGGAAGTCTCCTCCCACGCGGGTAATGGCGGCGGACGAGTGTTATCCCTCACTGTCTCTCAGTAAAAACTAGCGGTAAGGTGACTCCAAACTAACTCGTTTTTCATCATTTTTCCCAGCTCTGTGGCTATAACATAGCCGGTATCCCTGACGAAGCCTCTTAATACTTAATAATAGGTAAGAGCGCTCGCGCGCCAGGCTTGTCATTTTTAAATTGATACGCGTTGTAGCTTTTCAACCCAGAGGGGAATGTGTGTATTTTGCTTCGCACTACTGCAATATTACAACAGCTGTCCCATTCAGCATGACCACTCGCATACAAGATATGCTGCTTAACATAAAAGCCAGTAATCTAGAGTTATATTACCTGTCATGCCTAACTGTTCTCTGTTGCAAAAACAACAAGTGATGGACCGAATGTGGATGAATGTCACACATTCCCCCAGTCAAAAGATCTGGGCCCAAATCCAGCGTTTTTTTGCACTCCACACCACCCTGGGTTAGACAATGGCGATATGCAAATCAGCTCTGACCCTGTTGCCCCATGGGAACAGTCCAGTCCGAACTACAAAAGCCATGTCCTTCCCAGAACGGAATCAAGCATCCGAGGACCGGACCGGTTTCGAGGTAACACCTCTCATCAGCCCGGCTAGCTTGACTCCAAGTGGTGTGGAGTGCCTGGGACCCACGTCTGCGCATCCCCAGCGCACTTAGGGCGGCAATTGCAAAAACAACAAGTGATGGACCGAATGTGGATGAATGTCACACATTCCCCCAGTCAAAAGATCTGGGCCCAAATCCATCGTTTTTTTGCACTCCACACCACCCTGGGTTAGACAATGGCGATATGCAAATCAGCTCTGACCCTGTTGCCCCATGGGAACAGTCCAGTCCGAACTACAAAAGCCATGTCCTTCCCAGAACGGAATCAAGCATCCGAGGACCGGACCGGTTTCGAGGTAACACCTCTCATCAGCCCGGCTAGCTTGACTCGGATGCTTGATTCCGTTCTGGGAAGGACATGGCTTTTGTAGTTCGGACTGGACTGTTCCCATGGGGCACAGGGTCAGAGCTGATTTGCATATCGCCATTGTCTAACCCAGGGTGGTGTGGAGTGCAAAAAAACGATGGATTAGGACCCAGATCTTTTGACTGGGTTGAATGTGTGATATTGATCCTCATTCGGTCCATCACTTGTTGTTTTTGCAAACTCGCTATAAGTGTACTGGGGATGCCCAGACGTGGGTCCCAGGCTCTCCACACCACTGGAGTCAAGCTAGCCGGGCTGATGAGAGGTGTTACCTCGAAACCGGTCCGGTCTCGGATGCTTGATTCCGTTCTGGGAAGGACATGGCTTTTGTAGTTCGGACTGGACTGTTCCCATGGGGCACAGGGTCAGAGCTGATTTGCATATTGCCATTGTCTAACCCAGGGTGGTGTGGGGTGCAAAAAAACGATGGATTAGGACCCAGATCTTTTGACTGGGTTGAATGTGTGATATTGATCCTCATTCGGTCCATCACTTGTTGTTTTTGCTAACTGTTCTCTGTAGCACATATGAATGTTTCACATTTCGAGTGTCTTTAAAATCACCGCACTACCAGAATTATCCTCTGCAGCGGTGTATTGTATAGACACTAGCGATATCTTGCCACTTTCCTTGGCATTTCTTCTGTACTGCTATAACGATATGCCGGCAGTATTCCAATGGTCCGCTCATACAAAGCAGGACTCAGTGTCTTATATATCATCGCACTACCTAAATTAACCTCAATAGCGGTGTATTGTTTAGACATTAGCGATACCTCGCCACTTTCCCGGGCATTTCAGTTGTACAGCTATTATGATATGCCAACAGTATTTCGATAAGGCAGGACCCAATTTACCATCATAGTCGCTCAATCCAACTTCTCAGTTCTCTGCCTAACATGTTCCCTCTTTTAACTCCACATCAGAAAATTTCTGTAATTTCACATACCTAAGTAGAGACTAATACGTACTCAGGTGCCTAAGTACATACAAAAACGACATTATATGTACTGCTTTTCTTTGTTTCCTGTCCCTCTCTTTCAGATTATAAGAGCATGAATGGCCACTGAATAACTAACCAGATAGCCATCGTAGTAACTACACAAATGGTGTAAGTAACTAATCTATGTTTGTATGTTTGTTTAGTCCTGACGAAAGCCCTGCAGACTCCGTTGAGCCATAGGGGGCTGAAACATTTCGACACCACCTTTTAAGCCATACTTCTAGATCCAGTTACGCGATCTAGTATAAGTACCAATTCATTTTATTTTTTAGATCCACACCATCAATAAAAATTTTGGGTGTAGACCTAATTTTAAATCAACTTTTTTGGGGTCCCTATAACTATTTTCCACCTCACTTTATTTTTGATCTCTGGACACTGCAAATCAAGACCAGAGGAGCCTCTGGATGAGGCAGGCACCTAGCACGTCTTATGGTATTCAATGATAACTGCCACAACTACAATGTAGGGGCGGATGAAAGATATATACCGCTATTCCAACAGAAACATTGTGTTTTTGAGAATACCATAATCAATCTATCCAAAAGTTGAGATTTGTTACAAGTGTCCATTTTTATACCCGATAACTATCATTAGGACTCAACTCCATTGCGGTGACAGATACAATAGTTTAAGGGTTAGAAATGACCGCATGAGAAGCACATAAGGCTAAAAACAGGTGTTCAGTGCAAAAGTTATAATGGCATCTGAAGGAGTGTAAACAGATGAGGTATAGTTGCAATGGGTGAGGAGTAGGTAACTCAAGACATAATTTCTTCCCGCGAGGTAGGAACAAGGAAGGCAATTGGAGAAGCGCCTAAATAGAGTCTGATTGGGAGTGGGGAAATTAACTTAATCCGATTTTGTTTTATCCAATCTGCTGTATAGATCTTCTTACTGAATATGTTACTCTTCCAATCTAGTCAAGATATTATTCATGCGTAAGACAAGCAGGACTGGCTGTTACAGGGCAGGAAAGGTTAGAAAAAATAAAAGGAAATTAAAGGTAAAACTTGCCTGACGGCTACCACTTCTCCGTCCTCCTCTTCTTCCATCGACATAGGAACAGGAAGAACCCAGGCTTTCAGACTCCCTTAACATTGGTCTGAGTGCCATGGTTCGGCACTCAGACTAGGACTGGGAACCTGGGCAGGTTCTCCACCCATCCTGTACAGCACAGCCCGATGGAGAACATGCCAAGTGTGCATGACGGTTTGGCTGGCCCAATACAGCCACTCCTCCCCCAGCTCTGTGGGCAGTCCAGCCCGACCCTGCAGAGGAGTACTGAAAAATAAAATGCCAGTCCCTCAATGTTGGAGTCCTTAAGCACCCCAACACCTTGTCACATCTTGATGTGCAACTATCAGTGCTGTATTACAGAGAAGAAAAGTATATCTGTCCAGTGTCACCTCCCCACAGATGCCCAGAAAGACCAGCCTAGGGGGTGAGCTCCATGGCGTTTTCCACTGCCTCAGAGAGTCTGTGTTATACTCCCATCCAAAAGACCCACTCCCTCAGACATTCCCAGAGTGCATGTAGCAGTATACCCCGCAGCCCGCATCCTCTCAGGCAGCGAGCGATGTCAATCAAGACCATGGCAGGAAGCATCATGCATGTGAAATATGCCCTGCGCAGCAATTTCAGCTGTATCAGCTGGAACCCCACCCGGATGGTGACCTCTCCTGGGTATCTACACGCCACCCCCATTCATCATACTCTAGTCTGTCTGCCCAAGTTCCCTACCATTTATCACGTAGCTTCTATTGTGGGCCTGACTATTGGCAAGAATTACAATGCTGAGAAATTGTATGTTTATGCAATAGAGCACCCATGGGACACCCAGTAGTCAGTATTCCGAGGGGCTCTCCTCATCCAAGTCCTGGACTTGGGGATCCATCATGTTAGGATAGACTTGACCTGTAGGTGAAGTAAACATTGTTTCTGTATGTCTCCTCATAGCGCTCCCACTTTTGAGAAACCAATCTTGTCCCATTGCCGGGACCATGACACCACAAGCAGCTCTGCCAACAAACTCGAGTCCCACAGGGGTGTGTCCAGCCCAGTACTACTTTCGTGTCGATTGTCTCTGGGTCCGGACCACCACCGCTGGCGACTCCCTGAGGGCCGTCAGATTCGACGTGCCACAGAGCCTTCACAGATAGCTGTGCGACTCCAGTTCCTAACTTTCAGCCATCAAGGCTGGCTCCCACACATCTGCATAGGACCAATCATTAGCCACCAACAGGCAAGCCTACCAATAATAGAGACGAATGTCTGGCAGAACGATGCCCCATCCATTGTCTGTCTTGTCAGAGTCTCTAGAGTCTAAAGCGACCCGTGGCGTGCCTCCATCCCAGAGAAGAGTTCGAACCTCTGCCTCCACTGCCTGAAAGATGCGGTCAGGAATTGCGAACATCAAATTTTGCAAGCCGTAAAGAAACTTAGTGAGATAGATCCTTTTTTAGAGGCTCCACCTTGCTCTATTTGCATGACTGATGGACTCAGAGCTGTGATAATCTCTTTATGAATTTTGGTGCTCCTTCCTTCCTGAACCTGTGCAACTTCAATGCATTCTAAATTATTTCATTTGAGCAAATAGAACACATTTTTTTGCTATAAAAATTACAGAAAGGTCTTACATCCTAAATGTGTATTTTCAGACTGTAAGTCATACAGGAATCAATGCCTTTAGTCAAAATCAATAAAGCAGAGACCAAAACTCAATTAGTATACAAAATCATTCAAAGAACCTGAAAAGTCCAGGTCAGCAAAATACAAAGTGTAAAATGAAAGAGCAATCTGGCATGGATTCACCTCCAAGGGACTGTAGGTATACCTGCCAACACTGTAAAACAGAAAAGTGGGAGATTTGGGGGAAAATAAATTGAGGAATACATTTTCTTCATTGACATATTGAAGCAAAGCTAATTTTAGGCAGGAAACAGCGAATATAAAGCTATTTTTGGGTTTACAAATTGGGAATCTCACAACTGAATTGGGTCTGTTGGCACGTATGAGTATGGAAAAGGCCTTCTAACACATCAAAAAAGAGTACACTTTTATAGGGTTATAAACAAAAGATTTTATACATTCACTATAGTTGTACATTGTGTCCACAAATTAGGCCACTCAGAATTAAGCAGAGTGAACAGTTGCGAGAAAATACATTTAGAAAGTCTCTCATAATTCTACAACATGGAACTTCCCATGCCCATGTTACAATGTGTGTAATTCTGCTAAAACAGCTAAATACAACCTTGAATAGGAGCATTTGTAATAAAGCAACAGTTTAATATTCTTGTGATGGTCGCTCTCTTGCCTGTGAAAAGTACATTTAATCATGATTCTAATAAAACATGAAAATCCCTAATTTCATACACAGTCAGGTTTCAGAATACAGTAGTTCAACAACAAAAACCCTGTCTTAAGGACGTGAATTATGTCAGTTAATTTTACTTTTATAACAGAACAGTCTGTTAATAATGATAACTGTTATACTCCCTAAACATTTTCTCATTTGATAAGGGGACGCTTCACTGCACTCCGTCCAAAATTCTTTAAAACTGAAGAAAAAAAACAATTGGCCAAAAGTTCTTTGACAGTCACACAGAACAAACAGACAACTGTGACACGTTTAATCAGTACCAGGTGTCCACCACATAAGGTTAGACAAAGTTCTACTTAAGAAAAAATGTGAAGAAACGAATGACACCTCACGGAAACACCACCAACGGGGCAACTGGTATGTAATCTCCAGACAGGGCCCCTGTCTAATCATCGGTTGTCATCCGGTTCAGAAGAAAAGAAAAAGTGTCCAAAACAACAAACCAAGAAGTGCATGAAACAGTGGAAGCAGAAGAAGTCTGCTAGTGACAATCAAAAAGTGCATTAAAAACAGCAGGCACACCTCTCCATAACTTTATTCGTAGAGAAATGGATGTGCGCTGTTGATTTAAAAAGGCTGGTAGCTATTCATGCACACCATTACCTAGGTAACCGTTGTCTATCATATGACAATAAGTGACCAAATTTAAAGTCATTAACCTGATAGCTGGCGAAGATTTACGAATTTGATTTTTAGAATATGTACCTGTTTTATTATGTGTCCTTTTTTGTAAAAATTCTTCATGTATTATAATCATTTTTTGTTAGTTATGTAAAACAAAACCATTGACCTGATATATGTTTCTCTTGTAAATATTTTTCCAGAATATCAGCAGAGACTCCTGAAGGCGTTTTTTCTGCCGAAACGCGCGTCGAGTTTTTATGAATAATTCTTCAGTGTTTTTCATGTCATTAATTAATGTGAATGTAGTGTTTTTATTGTAACATGTATAATTTATATGATCTGTACTCATTGTTTATAAAGCCTGCTGTTGTTTTCCTTATGAACCATACTTTTATCCTATCATATAGTTTGATTTTTTGAATCTCTATATGATTTTTACTTATATCTATTAAATATATATTTTTATACAGTTCATTTTCGTTTTTCCTTTTCGCCACTGGTTCTAGACTAATTGCTCACTTACTTTGCTGATGGCCTAGCATATTTTACTCATATAGGTGATTACCCTGCCCTAGGAGTCTGTATATTACCGATACCCAGGGGGTCCTTGTTTTCTCACACTTCTTATGTGTTGTGTGCCACATGTCAGGGGTGCGAATCGCAGGTTTGTGCGACTGGCGCTACTTATGGCTGCTAGGAGGGTGGCGATCACGTGGGGGAGGGGTAAACAACCTGCCTTAAAGGCCTGGCTGACCGATCTGGTGTATTGTCGAGATTGCCTCAACGAATATGCGAAGAGCTGCCCCTGTCGGCAAGGCAGAGAGACATCTGGGAGCCTATGCAGGTGTATCTGCTGGCACACGGTGAATAGGCAACAGGTTGGAAATTGAGCACAGTGGGAGATGTAAGTGAGATGTTCGTGGCTGGGGGGTCAGACAATGGGAACAGAATGATTACTGTAACAGCATTTGGACGGTTAACTCGCGATATGATTGCACCTTATCAATGACACAGCTTTTGCAAGTAAGAAGTACAGGAAGCTGATGTAGATTAGTAGTTTATTCGTAAAGTTAGACCCTAAGATGTCACTGGAAGAAAAGCCCAGCTCCAACTGACCTTTACATTCCAATGTACACACAGTGGAGTAACCAACATTCCACCAGAATTAAAGGAACAGTAGTAAACATTAAAACAGGAGAATGTAACACATCTTTTCTCTTAAATAAAAAAAACAAATAAAAAAAAACTATGTACAATATAATGAAATATGAGATCATTCTATATACAAACAGAGTTACAGCATATAAACTTTAAGCTTGACAGGTTTCACAATAATTCGTCCTGACAATCTTCTTGGCTTAGAAACATCCTCCTTTGGAAGTTCAGATGACATGGATTGAACAAGGGGAGAATGAACAGAATTTGAAGCAGAATTTGAACCAGACTCCTTCAGAGAACTGTTAGGCATCTTTTCCAACCAAAGATCACGTTCCAAATCATTGCACATAACATTGCATAAATTCCATTTTTGCCCGTCATCCAGCAGTACACAATTACCCAATACTTTTAACACCTTCTTGGGACGAGACCATCTGGAAGAACCATCCTTTGATAACCCAAAGCGAGAAGATCTTACCAAATCACCAACATGAAAACTACTTACGCGTTTCATAATTTTGTCATTATGCCTGTCCACATACTTCTTCTGGTAAGTATTCATTCTACTGTTGAGGTTTTCTTTATAATCACGACCAGCAGAAATCTTAAGCATCCATGCAGGAGTCACCTTATTACCAGCAGAACGCCCCTTTAAAAGATGGAATGGAGACACCATGGTAGCAGAATGTGGAGTATTCCTATAACTCCAAACCATATTTTTGACAGCAACCTTGCAATCATTACCACCTGTCACAGCTAATTGTATGCAATCCTTTAAAACACGGTTGAACCTTTCTACCATGCCGTTCTCCCTAGGGCAATAAACAGCAGTAGTAATATGTTTTATACCACATAAATGCAAGTAACTTTGAAATTCTGAAGCAATGAACTGTGGGCCATTATCAGTTGTGATGCTCTCAGGAAAACCTTCCCTATGGAAAACCTCTTCACAAAAGTTAACAATACTGGAAGCTTTAACTTCCTTGACAAATGCAACCTCTGGCCATTTGCTATAAAAATCCATTAACACAATGGCAAACTTCCCAGTAATACTACCAACGCTGAACGGACCACAGATATCCATGGCTAATTTCTGCCATGGTCTGTCAGGAAATGGGACAGAGGTAATCATAGTTTCTTGAGAAACATGAGATTTATCACTACATGTACAAGCGGCACAATTCCTTACACACCTTTTGACATCCTTGTCCATACCTGGACACCAGAAATCACACCTACATCTTCTTTTCATGCCTGACATGCCTGAATGTCCTTCATGCATAAGATCCAGTAATTTATTGCGTAAGGAAGATGGTACTACAAGTTTATCGGCTCTCCTAACCACACCAATATCAAGATCGTAAGAAAGTTCAGCCCATACTGTTTTATATTCTTACAAGTCAGAATTGCTCCAAGAGAAGTTATTGCATGGTGCTGTTAAGCGTGCAATTACTTCCTTCAATGTTACATCATCCTGAACAGCTTGTTTCCATATTTCCAAACTAATAGCGCCATTACAAGCTTCATCTACAGTAGCAATTGACCAGTTCTCATCTTGTTCTACCACATCATCTTCATTTCCAACAGGAAGTCGAGATAAACAATCAGCATTGACATTTTTGATACCAGGTACATATTCCATTGAAAAGTCATATTCTTGTAATTTGTAAATCCATTTAGCAATTCTAGGCGTGGCTTTCCCTGCACCCTTAGTAGAAAAAATATCGACAAGGGGTTTATGATCTGTTCTCAACTCAAAATTAGTGCCCCAGACATAGTTCCTGAAATAATTCACTCCCCAAAAACAAGCTAAAGCTTCTTTCTCGATAACAGAATAAGAAGGCTCAGCACCCTTCAACGTACGTGAGGCAAAAGCTACCACCCACTCGAATTTGTCTTTCCCTTGCATTAAAACAGCTCCAAGTCCATATGCACTCGCATCTACAACGATGATCGATTTCTTGTTGGGATCATAAGGTTTAAGTGCAACAGCATTTGCAATCTCTTTTTTTACATCATCAAACACAGACTGACACTCAGTGGTCCATAAAAAATTCGCACCCTTTTTCATTAACAATCTTAAACAAAAGACTTTAGAGGCAAAGTTTGGCACAAATTTTGAATAATACTCGGCAAGACCTAAAAAAGAACGAAGTTGGTCTTTATCAGATGGTGCCGGAGCATTCTTGATGGCATCTAATACATTTTTTTTAGGTTTAACACCATCGGCAGATAAAGTGTGCCCAAGATATTCTATTTCATTGGTGGCAAATTTGCATTTCTCAGCAGCTACAGTCAACCCAGCCTTTTGAAGTTTACCTAATACATCATGCAGAATCATGTCATGGTCGCTTTTATCTGCGCCCCATACAAGTACGTCATCTCGAAATACTAACATGTTAGGTATACCTTCAAGAACCTTGCACATGACTCTTTGAAAAACGGCTGAAGCAGAAGATAAACCAAAAGGCATTCTCAAGAACTGAAATGCACCTTCAGGAGTGATGAAGGATGTCAGAAGGCGAGATTCGGGATGTAATTTTATCTGATGGTAGGCATTAGATAAATCAATTGATGAGAAAAATTTTGCATCTTTAACAGAAGCAACCATTTCATTGATTTTGGGTAAAGGATAGCGATCCACCCAAATATTTTTGTTCAAATCTCTTAAATCGACACACATGCGCAATTTTCCGTTAGGTTTTCGTGCCAAAACCACTGGACTAAGCCAATCAGATGCTTCAATTGGTTCAATAATGTTTTGATGACAAAGACGATCTAATTCCAATTTGAGTTGAGATCTTAACACTAATGGCACATTACGTACTTTATGGACAATAGGTATACAATCAGGTTTAAGAATTATCCTATGTTCAAATTTTTTGAGACATCCTAATTTAGGATTAAACAAATCAGGAAATTTTCTATGCCATTCTAACACAGCATTGTCGTCCTGAGTTACTAAAACTTCCTCAGAAGTTTTTTTATGCCAATTAGGAGATAATAAAACTTGATCTGGATGAGTTGGATCAAGAGTCCTCCCTAAATTCCATAGTTCCTTCCACCCTAATAATGCTCTCCCTTTTTCCACAACATAGACGGTTCCAAGGGTACTCCTATCTTTAAAAATGATTTCAGATGTAAAACACCCGATCACAGGTAATTTAATGCATAAATAACCCACAGGAGATCTTTGTGAACGAACTAAAATGGGTTTACCACAAGTTTCCCACATGGTCTTATCAATAA
Source organism: Lissotriton vulgaris (assembly GCF_964263255.1). Classification (NCBI taxonomy): domain Eukaryota; kingdom Metazoa; phylum Chordata; class Amphibia; order Caudata; family Salamandridae; genus Lissotriton; species Lissotriton vulgaris. The sequence continues at coordinate 117,929,454 of NC_141699.1, forward strand.
TGGTATATAATGACCAAGAATCAGCCCAGAGATATAACTTGTGGTTATTGATAGTGACCTCACATTTAGGAGGTTGAACTTCCTCAGAGATTTGATTAACTTCATCATCATTCCAAATAGTCATAACTTCAATGTCACTATCGCTATTGGAGTAAACAGATTCGTCAATAAAATTGACAGAACTTTTCCAAGCATTAGGATTCCCTGATCTGCACATTTTTGCAAAATGACCAGATTTGTTACACTTGAAGCAAGTGACATTTGACGCAGGACACCAAGAATTATCAGTAGTATGCTTGGTATTTCCACATCTGAAACAAAACTGCTTATTATTTAGAATCACAGTCTTACTAGAAGACGACTTGTTGGATGACACAGTGCTTTTGTTGATACCAGAAAAATTGCGAGGTTTAACTCTAATATCACGCTTAATACTATATCTATTATCAAAAGTTTTTGGCTTACTGGATACTGTACATACATCACCAGAATCTTTGTTATCAGTTAATTTACGATCTGTACTATGTGTATTGTTTAACTCTTTAACATAACGTGAATTGTTTTCAACTCTCCTAGCAACAGAAATAGTTTTATGAAGAGATGGGTCTTTCAAGTCAAGTAATTTCTCTTGAATTTTAACATTGTTGGTTCTATTAATGAACTGATCTCTTATGATTTCTTCATGTAATTCTTTAAATTTACAAGTAACTGCTAACCTTCTTAAGGCAGTAACATACTGTTCTACTGTTTCACCAACTGTTTGTGCTCTTGAAAAGAATTTATGTCTTTCTACAACAATACTGGTTTTCTTACCAAAATTTTCTTCTAACGCATTAAGTGCGTCAAGATATTCATCAGATAAAACTGGTTCAAGCTTTGAACAATCAAATACAACCTCTTCTTCACTGAGATCTTCATCTCCACCCACACACACTTTTGAGTTAACACTAGATACTGTGGGTAATGTTTTCAGTACTTTCCTACCTTCAACACCAAGACTGTGCTTGAGTAAGGCTAATTTCCGTGAGGCAAGGAATACCTCTCCTCCAATTGCCTCCAAATAAGTTTCAAAAGATTCGCGCCAATCCTCCCAATTCATAGGAGGTACACCAGGATCTTGTAAGAATTTAGGTGGAGCTAAAATATTATTAGTTTCCATGCTGAGTAATGACTAATTATAATATGGTATACACAATAGACATAACAATGATAATAATACAGACAATGTGAATATTTTGGAGGAAGAAGGAAGAAAAAAATAAATTAACAAACAAAAAGTAGTCACCGTTGTCTGTGTTGATTTCAAGGAGAAAATACTGAAGAACTGTTTGTTGTAGAGAAAATACTGAAGAACTGTTTGTTGTAGAGATTAATAAAGTATCTTCTTTTTTTTTTTACTGATATATCCCAGAATACATTGCCAATTTCCCAGAGTGCATTGCGAAATGGATGAGGAAAAAACGAAGAACAATGGCAGGTGAGTGTATCGTATTAATCCTGTAATTGTAGTTAGGGTTAATCTGAAGATAAACTGACAGTATGTTTTAATAAGTTCATTTAATAAAAGAAATGCGAGGAATAGATTATTTGATCCAAGTCGATTATTATTTGTTTCTGTTTAGTTGAGCATCGTTCAGTTTATATTGACTCAACGCGGAAAATCGGCAATAACGCGTTGCTAGGTAACCGGGAACAGAAAATGGCCGCTACACGACGTAGCGTTGTTGCATCATATCCGCCTGACGTTGTCCATAGTCTTCCGCCTGACGTAGTTTGAGTGATGACGCCGATGTAAGAAGAGTCAGCTGGTGATGATCTGCGCGCGTACCCACGCTCGCACTGTTAAACAGATGCTGAATGACTTTTAAAAGATGCAATATAAAAGTGCTTCAAGGATTTTGTTCCCAGTTTTCTCAAATTATAACCATCTCCAAAAGTAAATGGACAATATTCCGGCAATGTTTCTATGTTGCAATGTCTTAAATAAACGCTGTTTTTCAGCATTTACAACCGCTTTTCAGTGTTTACAAGCAGCGGAACTCAAAATAACAAGATAATAATAAAAAAAATAGTCACAACTCACTGCTTGGTATAGTCACTGCTTGAGACACTGCTTTTTCTGGAAATCGTTTTGGAGATCCTTTCCTTTGTTTGTTTGTTGTTGAAACGTCTCTCTGGTTTTCTTTTTCGTTGTAGAAACGATTTTTTTTAAAAATATGTATGAAGACATCAAAGGGTCAGATGGGTTGTTTTCTCCCTCGTCGCCACTTTTGCAAGTAAGAAGTACAGGAAGCTGATGTAGATTAGTAGTTTATTCGTAAAGTTAGACCTTAAGATGTCACTGGAAGAAAAGCCCAGCTCCAACTGACCTTTACATTCCAATGTACACACAGTGGAGTAACCAACATTCCACCAGAATTAAAGGAACAGTAGTAAACATTAAAACAGGAGAATGTAACAACAGCACTGTGTTTTGTTTCATTTTTTTATGTTCACATGGGGGTTTCTGTTCGATTTTCCATTTTTAGTTCAGATCTACATCTTCGCTGGGTTAGTTCTCTGTACCAACAGACTGATATTGAAGATACCTTGGTGATACCTTTTATGTGTATTTATATTATGATTCAGATGTACATGTTTTGTCTTTTTGTTGGAAAACAAAAAATAAAAAAATAAAAAGCAGCAATCACCCAGCGATGAGCTCTCACGGTCCGACCCAATCGCAAAACAGGAGCCTGTGATGAACCGACCAGGGCCACCCCCGGCGCCACACCGTACCAGACTACGCCGAAGGCTCCCAGCAGCACGCGTGCGGTCCGACTGACCGCCGACATGACAGCGCTCGGTGTCAATATGGAGGGCCCCCACGCGCCGCCGTCCCCAAAGTCTGCAACCTCTGCAGGGTACACCTCTCCAAACTGTGCACCCCGCAGCAGAAACCAAATCACCAGTCTCAGGGACCCGGGAAGCACCAACGCAGTCAGATCTGCCACCGATATGGGCACTCCCTAAGGCCCAGGTGGAGGGAAGAAGGTACACAACTGCTGAGGCCCCAGGCAGGTTCGATGACTCCCCCGCCGCCTCGTGACTCCCTGCCGCTCACTCCTCCACCCCTCAGGCGGCTAGACTGCGCCGCCGTACCCGGGAGGGGGCACCTCAAGGGGAGCAGGTCTGGTCTTAGCGCAGCATCCGGCCGGCCTACATTGCCACCAAAGCACTCACCTCCAGAGCAACAGGGGGCGAGCACGTCTCAATGGCCAGGGGATCCGAGCTCAGGTCCCGCTCCCCAGCGCAGCACCTCACCTTCGCGGGCCGATCTAGTCGTCGGGCCTCTCAGTCAGGCTCCGCCATGGGCCACGTCTTGGATTGGCTGTCAATCTCCTGCTAGCTACCGCAGCCCTTCAGGTGTTTCCAGGATGCATCCTTTCACTCTCCACACTGACAGATGGGGCCCAAGGCCGCCCCCTCACTCCGGCCACTGCCAGCTGTTTCAAGCACGATGTCCCAGCTCCACCGCCGGCAGCTAGGCCGCACTCCCTCAAGGCCTCACACCAGCCTAGGCTCGAGCACTCAGTCGGCAATTACGGTAGGCGCCCCAAAAACTACACCGAGTGACACTGCGGATGGCCCGTGCTGCCGCTCATTTATGTAATGGCACGCTTTCAAAGATTTAGGAAAATATCAATATTTGATATTCTTCTTCAAATGTTCATCGATATAACATTACAATTTCACAATTTTATTTTATACATTTGTAAGGCGCACAGCTACCCAAAAAGGGTTTTCCGGCGCCGAGACACAAGACAGGATAGGTGTAATCAAAAGAAACAAGCAGGATTTATTTCTCAAACAACCAGTTCTTTATGCTTCTCCTGAACACAATGTGACCACTCCCGGTTTTCTAGGACATCTTCAAAGTCAAGTAATGCAAATAAATGTGTTCAGGTCCCAAATTGCTGGCCCTAACCTACCAACTGTATGGGGAAAATAAAATATTAGAATCAAAATAAGAAAAGTGAAACTGGTTCAATATATGTATACGAAATCCCATTGCAGCTCCAATTCACAAGGAGATGTTCACAGGTTTAATGACTTGTATACTTGAAAAAAGTTAAAAACCACACAGAGAGAGTGAAGATGGAATCAGCACAAGTTTCTGTAAAACAAAAGTTGTATCCTTTAGTAAACTTGAAATAAAATGCAAAAACGTGACTAAGTGAAGTTCCAGGAATAGTGTGTGGTGTTCCAATTACAAGATACCGGACAGCTTGCATCAATCCACCATTGGTAGCCATTTTTTTTAAATCAAATCTTGAATGTTAGTCAGTTTATAGGACCAAGATCATGTATTAAATATTGGTTTTCAATCAGCTACTGTTTTATCTTTGTTATGTACCCTCAGTGGTCCAATCATACCAACCGTACTAGTCTCTTCAATGACCAAAGTGTTACATAAGCATAATTATTTTGCCATCATATATGTATATGAAATATTTGAAAAACATTTTGAAGATTTGAAAGTATTTTTTGTAAGTAATGCGTTACAGGTTGTTCGGGGATTGAAACAGTTTCATTAATTACTGGTGGCTCTGAGCATTTTGTGATCCAGTGTGATAATCTTTATTGATCCTGGTTCATTTGTGCAACAAAAAATTGCCACGCATCTGAACGCCGCATATAAAATTATTTTAGTTTTGAATACTAAACTGTTGGAGGTGTATTATCCACCATGTCACACCGAGCATTCAGAGGTTCTTGAAGTAGACCAACCAGTAATTTCTTGGTCTTTGATAGTCCAGTGTATAAGCACATTTAATCTTTTATAGTAAAAATGTACCCATATTCCTGTGCTCCGTTTCTGGTATTTGACCTCATTCAATCTCTCAACATCACAAAAGTGACTGAGTCGAATGTGTAGCTTTGGCTCTGAAATGTTGCAGTTTTCTTTCATGATGCAGTTGGTTTGGCCAACACAAGTAACTATAAAAAATATATATACAATTTACCGATATCCTTTTGTATTTAATTGTGTTCTGCCAATCAATCATATCATTTGTAAAGTGCACGACTCACCCGTGAGGGTCTCAAGGCGCTGGGGTGGGGAATGCTGCTACTGCTTGAAAAGCCAGGTCTTGAGGAGTTTTCTGAAGGTCTGCAGATCTTGCGTCTGCCGTAGGTGGATGGGGAGGGTGTTCCAGGTCTTGGCGGCGAGGTGGGAGAACGATCTGCCGCCCGAGGTCGCTCTTCTGAGGTGGGGAACTGTAGCGAGGGTGGCAGAGTGGAGCTGTCGGGTTGGGGTGTAGAAGCTGAGCAGTCTGTTGAGGTACGTTGGTCCGGTGTTGTGGAGTGCCTTCCGTGCGTGGGTGAGGAGCTTGAAGGTTATCCTCTTGTTGACCGGGCTGCGGCAAAGGATCAGGTGTGCAGAGGCGTTCTGGATGCGTTGGAGCCGTCTCAGGAGTTTGGCCGAGGCTCCTGCATAGAGGGCGTTTCCATAGTCCAACCTGCTGCTGACAAGGGCCTGGGTGACTGTTCTTCTCGTTTCAGTGGGGATGCACTTGTAGATCCTACGGAGCATGAGGAGGGTATTTAAGCAAGGGGGAGGAGGAGACGGCGTTGACCTGTTTAGTCATGGAGAGGGTGGAGTCGAGGATGACCCCTAGGTTGCGTGCGTGGTCGGTGGGTGGGTGTTGGAGCGGTTCCCAGTGCGGTCGGCCACCAGGAGTCGTCCCAGGCCGAAGGGTTGGATCAGAGGATAAGGTCCTCCGTCTTCTCAGAGTTCAGCTTCAGTCGGCTGTTCGTCATCCATTCAGCAACGGCCTTCATTCCTTCATGAAGGTTGGTTTTGACGGTGTGGAGGTCCTTGGTGAGGGAAAGTATCAGCTGGGTGTCATCGGCGTAGGAGAGGATGTTGATTTCGTGCCGACGGGCGAACAGTGCAATGTGGATGTTAAACAGAGTTGAGCTGAGGGATGAGCCCTGGGGTACGCCACAAATCTCGGTGGCTTCGGGCGGGAAGGCAGACGCTCTGTGTTCTGCCGAAGAGGAAGGAGCTGGTCCAGTCCAGGGCCTTCTCTTGGATCCCAGCCTTGTGGAGGCGTGTTTGTAGTGTGAGTTGACAGACTGTTTAGAAGGCGGCTGACAGGTCCAGGAGGATGAGGGCCGCCGTTTCTCTGTTGTCCAGAAGGGACTTGATGTCATCGGTGGCGGCGATGAGGGCAGTCTCGGTGCTGTGGTTGCTGCGGAACCCGGACTGGGAAGGGTCCAGGATGTTCTCCTCGAAGTAGCGGGTCAGTTGTTTGTAGACTATCTTCTCGATGACCTTTGCCGGGAACGGGAGACGGGCCGGAAGTTCTTGAGGTCCTTGGGGTCTGCCTTGGGTTTCTGGAGTAAGGCGTTTATCTCGGCGTGCTTCCAGCTCTCCGGGAAGGTTGCTGTCTCGAAAGAGATGTTGATGACTTTCCGGAGATGGGGTGCGATGGATGTGCTGGCTTTGTTGAAGATGTGGTGTGGGCATGAATCTGACGGAGATCCGGAGTGGATGGTGTTCATGATCGTGTCATTGTCGTTGATGTTGGTCCAGTAGAGCAGGCGGATGGTGGTCGTGGTGGTGGAGGTCTCAGTGGTTGTCGGGGCGGTCGTGGCGTTGAAACTGTTGTGGATGTCTGATCTTGCGGTGGAAGAAGGTGGCCAGCGAGTCACACAGGTTTTGCGAGGGTGGGACGTCGTTGGTGTTGGAGCTGGGGTTGGAGAGTTCCTTCACGATGTTGAAGAGCTCTTTGCTGTTGTGCGCGTTGTTGTCTAGGCGGTCTTTGAAGGAGGCCCTTTTGGCAGACCTGATGAGGTGATTGTGTCTGCGGGTGGCATTCTTGTGGGTGGCGTGGCTGTCCGGTGTCCGTTCACAGACCCAGATCTTCTCCAGCTTTTGGCAGGTTTGCTTGGAGGCCCGGAAGTCTTCAGTGAACCAGTTGGCTTTCTTGTTGGTATGATTGTTGGAGGGTTTCTTAATCGGGGTGAGGGTGTTGGCGCAGTCGTCGATCCACTGTCTGAGGTTGCAGGCGGCAGTGTCGGTAGGTGGGCTCTGGGCGAGGGTGGTGGTTAGCTGGTCTTCGCCAGCACATATAGATCACTCCTCCTCCTGAGAAATGTACGATAAAAGAATGCTGGAGCAAACCTATCTTGAGCACAAAAAAAAAAAAAAAAAGAGAGAATCAGTATACCAGGTCTACTCCAGCATGATATGGCAACTAGAAGACTATTTTTAAAATAACAGAATGAGTGGTAATCAATAAGCAACAGGGAGGGACATTAAAAGGACAATATTTAGGGGGTCCAGTGTACGTGTCCTATCAATCTATAACCAAATGATGTACACAGTTCCCCAGGGGGTAGTGTTAGTATGACGGGGTGGTCTCTCTTCCTCTCTCTAAGTAAAGATATATACAAGAGTCAGGGAAAAGTGTCCCTTGTCGGAACTAGGGATGCCTCACACAACTTACTAGCTTCATGACTGCTGTCATTTTGCCAGATGGTTGTCTCGTTTCATCATCGGCTTCCTGCTCCAGCGTCAGGCCGGCGCTGCAATGCCTGACGGGTAGCACGTACTGATACGCTTTTGTGGAGTTCTTTTGTTCCTGGCCATTGATCGAGTGTGTGTGTGAGGGGCCCAAGTGGTGAAGTAGTGAGCGTGAGGGGATGTGTGTTAAAAAAAGGTTAGTATAGTCTACTCCGATAACTTTATTCATGTAGCTAACTACCTTGTTAAAATAGGTGTGGGGTAAGAAAACCTTTAGAGTGCCTGTATTTTTACCTTCGAACAAGGCCATCTGGGTCTTGTTTACCCGCCACCCAGGGGTTCTAGGAAACTGCCCTCACCCGGGTGGTGGCGTGGGTGTAGGACTCGTGGCGCCCTCGGGTCCCCGACCACCGCGGTGGCTATTCTCGAGGGCTACCTCAGGTTTTCAGCCCCGTTCCTCCGACTCCGAGACACAGGGGGTACTTCCCCCACAAGGTGAACTATAGTCCACGCATGAGAATGCGCTGTGGTTGGTGTGGGGGCCCGATCGATATCCACTGGGTCTCCGCTCCGGCTGCAGCTTGACCCGAGTGGTATGTTTTTACTGGTGCTGACGGGTGGTGGGCGAGATCACAGTGGGATTGTTGGTCGTGTCCGCCCTCTGCACAGAATCTTGCCCCTGAGGAGATTCAAACGTTCTCCTTAAATCGCTTTCCCTCCAACTCTCCCCTACTTTTCTTTTACAGATACTTACCTTACAGCGCAGGTCCCACGAGAACAGTCTGTGGGGACCAGCACCAGATACTGAGGGTAAGACCGCCAATGATAAGTACTTTTCCCCCACCCCTAACCTTCTCTTAGAGCTCATATGGCGTCACATTCCTCATAGTACCAACCAATATAATCTGACATATGCATGAGTCATGAAATATTTGTTGGAAACCCAATACGGCCAAATCTAGCCATCTTCCAATCTTTTATAGATGTTAAGAATCCTTTTTTCCCTCTCCCTCTAATTGTTGATTCACATATCCCGGGTGAGCGATAATCAGCGCTCCACACTAGGGGTTTAGGGTCTCTATACTTATATACAACATTGACTTTCGATATGTACGAGTCTGCGGAGAACATTTATTACTTTATTTTTCTCCCTTTAGGGTGGATTCCTACGCAGGAAATCCTCCTGCTCCGGTCTTCGACCCCCCCAGGTTGTATATTCCACACTCCCCAGCCCGCAGTGGGCTCACTATAAGTTTATGAGCACAACCTAGGTCCTGAAGAATTGCCGATCGGGCATGAAACATGTTGACCTGATCATAGGCGAGGGTTGAACGGGACCAATCCCCATAGCTTTTGGGTCCCGGTACCCCTCCCTTCACCTATTTTAACAAGGTAGTTAGCTACATGAATAAAGTTATCGGAGTAGACTATACTAACCTTTTTTAACACACATCCCCTCACGCTCACTACTTCACCACTTGGGCCCCTCACACTCGATCAACGGCCAGGAACAAAAGAACTCCACAAAAGCGTAGCACTACGTGCTACCCGTCAGGCATTGCAGCGCCGGCCTGACGCTGGAGCAGGAAGCCGATGATGAAACGAGACAACCATCTGGCAAAATGACAGCAGTCATGAAGCTAGTAAGTTGTGTGAGGCATCCCTAGTTCCGACAAGGGACACTTTTCCCTGACTCTTGTATATATATCTTTACTTGGAGAGAGGAAGAGAGACCACCCCGTCATACTAACACTACCCCCTGGGGAACTGTGTACATCATTTGGTTATTGAGTGGTAATCAACCCTTCTAGTCAAAGCCTTACTCTCTTGTAAAAACAATGCACCAGTTTCCTGCTATCGCAACAAAAGTATAGAAAGGGAGGAATGAAGGTGGACTGGTTCGGCTCTAAATGCAGACTACCAATATAAAAAGTCTGGAATAAAGCGGGCACGACTCACTACTTCAGTACGATTTTTAACAATAACCCCCAATCTGATTAAATCAGTCAGGAATATGCAGGAAATCTTAACCCCTTCCGCGCTTATGACGGAACCGCTCAGTCATCAGCCGCAGTAGCGCTGTGCTGATGACGGAGAGGTTCCGCCAATGCCCGCTCGACGCTCCTGCGCGGCACGTTCTATTGAGCGGGCGGGGCCATGACAGAACCGCTCCGTCATGAGCACAGCTCAACCGAGGCTGGTGACGGAGCGGTTCTCACCAGCATGGGCTCGCCGCGCGGCCCTCCCGCCCCCCTTAGCGCTGCCGCGGAATAGCCGCCGCAGCGAAGGAGTTAATTTATACATAAACGCATATGGCACCTTAGTTAAGATACCAAATACAAAAGTACCTTCAATGTAAATCTTGAACTTAATAGACTAGGGAGGTCACACAAACTAATGCTTGCGGATATGTACTGCTACTGTATGTGGCTTATGGAGGGAGAACAGAAAGCTGCACTATTGCACCAAACCCAGAATGTAGGAAGGATTCTTGTTCTCTACTCTAAAGATTAAGTGACGAGGACAGTCAGGGAGGCGCTAGGGGGCGCACAGCGGAATGGCTCCCTAGCTGTGCAGCTCCGCCGGGCGAATCTAAAAAGCGCCGGTAATATGCGCTAAATCGGAGCGCCCCAGGCCAACAGGCACACCATTCAACTGGGGAAAGTGTGGTGCATGCGAGGACCCCCGAAGGTTACACCCTGCCGCGCTAGAGATGCGACACCAGCGTGAACCCCAACGGACTCGGCATCCCAGCATGGCGGACGGCGATCGGCTGAAGACTCTCGGCGACTGACCGCGCCGGCACCATCAAGTGAGTGAGCCCGCATCAGAAGATTGCCTACAAAACAGGGGTAAATGCTCCGAGCGGATGCCGCCCGCGGCAGATTGCTGGTGAGACCTGCGCAACCCTGTGAGGGAGAGTCAGCGGTCAAGGAGGTACGAAGCCGGAGTGTCATGGCGGGACGCTCCCGTTCATGTATGCTTGGCTGGCTCTGGCAGGGGTGAAGCGCTCCCCGTTGTGCCTGGACAGGAGCTGTAAGCAGCGGGGGGAGGATCGGGACGGCATTATTTCTGTGATTTCTGGGAAAAAGCAAGGATTCACGTAAAAGTACACCAATGCCATCAGTGACAGAGTTTCCCTCTCCCACCTCCCCCCCGAACTGTTCCTAACGGCCGTGAATCGGCAGGAAGCAAATTGGCGGCGCCCCTGCACAAGTAGGATCAGGGTTCTCTAGCACACCGGGGGGCGGGCTGTTTGCTGCCTTGCCACCAGCCACACAACGAGGGAATAAAATAGTCCTTTTTCTGCCTGCATAGAAGTGAGAAGTAAGAGTTCTACGTGGGTGTGCACCCTGCACTGGGCTCCCTCGCTGGAGGCTGACAACGACACTATCTCACCAGCACAACAGAGATGTCCCTACTGCAGAAGCCGGGTGCTCTCTCAACGGGTGTAAAAACGGCAAAAAGCATTGCTGACAACCTGTGAAAACGTGGGGGGGGGGGGGGTACATCGCATGTCCGCACCAGCAATCACTGGCGACTATCTAGTGTCAGTCAACGACGCCTTGGAGTAACACGGAAACATCACCACCGCTTGACCACGGGGCACATTCTGGCTGTGGGGTCTGTTCTGTGCATCACTTGAGGTGGCTGGAGAATAAGTGCCGCATTCCCACCTTACAGAGCTAGGCGCAACACGGCACGCCGCAAAAGCAAACGATCCCAGAGATAGCTAATTCAACACCAGCAACATGGGCAAACCAGATAAACAGCAGCCGAAACTAACGTTTGAGGCGCGTAAAGCACCCAAGAGTCAGACTAGTGCTGCAGAGGACGACCCGGAAACTGACCCTCAAGATGGTGGTGTCATGGAAACCATATTGACATCCATACAAACAAACCTGCAGGATATCAATAGCAAACTTGATCACTTGACGGGCCGAGTGGACAGCATGGCGGCCAAGCTCGACAAACAGGGCGAACGCTTGGATACGGCGGAAAACAGGATCTCAACGATGGAAGACGAATCGCGCACCACGACGGCCAAATGTGCAGGAATGGAGAAAGTACTGGAGGTGATCAAAGCCAAAGCCGAGGAGTTGGAAGCCAGGTCGAGACGTAATAACATACGCATTTCGGGTCTACCAGAATCGACCAACACTGGCCGAATGGAGACTTATGTGGAACAACTGTGCAAAGACCTGTTTGGCCCTGAAAATCTATCCTCAATATTCATTATTGAACGAGCGCACCGTTCCTTGGCGCCAAAACCCAAACCGGGAGCCACGCCTAGACCAATTGTGGCAAGAGTACTAAATTACCGCGACAAGACACTGTGCTCAGGCTGGCGAGGGAAAAAGGTGAGATTCAGCATCAGGGAAACAAACTTGAATTTTTTCCAGACTTCACGTTCGCTGTACAACAGGCACGCAAAGAGTTCAATGAGGCTAAAACCAAGCTCCGAGATCTGCAGATCCCGTATGCCATGTTATACCCAGCTCGCCTGCGGATTACTTGGGAGGAAAAGCCAATTTTCTTCTCGACCCCGAAAGCTGCAATGGATTTCATCAAAACAACGGTTGCCAAAGGTAAACTGTCTCATCGCAGAGACAGACACGCCGAGTCATATTGAAAGGTAAGACCTACTGATGAACGCTGCGCTGTGTTTGCACAACTGTCGGACCTACGGGTGTAGGAGGGTAAAGCTGGACTCCGCACGAACTACGGCTCCCAACCTGTGACTCTTTCACGTACAGGATGTCATGTATAATGAGAAAATGTTGGGTATGGGTGTCGCGTCAGAAAGAAGCGCGGCTTGGTTACTTGGGGAGCAATGCGATGTGGTTGGCATGGCAGCGGAACATAAACTATCAAAGCATGAACCTGATTATGCTGCCGCAATGTACCACTTAAGTGTACATGAGGGAAAGATAACATGCTTGCTGTCAAACACTGTAAGACGGTCCTGAAAGCATATGACTTCAATAATGTAAAATGAGATTGGTGTTGCTTCAAAGCCTGGGCGCTCTATACACAGATCGTAGATTCGCCCACATCCTTTCACTAGGATGGAGTAATGAGTCCTCGGCGGACCTCCACTAGGGCAGTCCCCGACAAGTTATGTTGACAAACACAGTTCTGTGGGTACAATGGCTTCAGCAGAATTGGGTTGCTGGAGTGGGTGGGTATTTGGGAAGTTGGGGTTTGTTGATTTTTGAATTACCTGGGCGATCGAGATGCACTGCTGCACACCGAAGTGGGATGATTGTAAACAGGTTGACAACCAAAACACTGTTACTGTGCAAGGTTGAGCTAACACTTGGGAAGAGGATGGGTTACATGTGGTACAGCCAGAATGTGATGCTGTTAATATGAGTACGAATAGCCTGAAATTACTAACTTGGAATGTGAGAGGCCTCCCTCACCAATCCTAAAAAGGTCAGACAAATTTTTGCATGTCTTGACAGGAACCACATAGACATAGCATTGCTTCAGGAGACTCACATGGACCCCAAATCACATAGACCAATTGGTACACGCTGGGCGAAATCAAACCACTCGGCGGCATACTCATCCTATTCCAGAGGGGTGATGACACTGGTCAAAAAGGGCACTAATTATAGAATAGCAGGTACAATTGTGGACACAAATGGCCGGTATGTTATTGTCTCAGGAGTGTTGCGTGGCCAGGAGGTGACGATAGTAAATGTGTATGGTCCGAATGTTGACTCTCCAGGTTTTTTTCAGGACTTATGGGATCACCTGCTGGAATTTGCTGACACGACTATACTCTGGGGAGGGGACTTTAATGTAGCATTACAGGACGCCGTGGATCGATCCGCTGCTTCCATAGAACCACACAAGAAAGCCAGGGAAAAGCTGGGCGATATACTAGTAGAACTTGCACTCAAAGATGTCTGGAGGATCAAGCACCCATCAACACCGGGTGCGACACATGTAAACATGGCTCACGGTAGCTGGTCGAGGATAGACTATTGGCTAGGGACAGATAATGGGGTGTTATGGACTACACAGATAGTAAATCACCCGCGTACATTATCCGATCACAATCCAGTAGAACTTACGCTGCAGGTCCCACACTACACTCCCCCTCCATTCAGCTGGCGATTCCGCGCACAGGCACTGTTAGACCCCCTGTACGCAACTACCATAACGAAAGTAATAAAGGAGTACTTCCAGTTGAATGAAGACTCAGTTGACGACCCATGCATTCTTTGGGAGGCATTCAAGGCGACGCTCAGGGGCACTTGCATTAGCACGACAGCTGGGATACTCAAAGACATACGGACGCAAATTACAAAGGCTTGAGCGTGAGGTAACTGTCCTAGAGAGGGAGTATGCACACACAGGTAATGTGGAACTATTGGGGAAAATTAAGCTTGTCCTAATAGAACATCAAAAATTTGCGGAAGACGAACTGAAATATGTGAGCAAACGACCACTAGCTAAGCGGTTCGGAGAGGGTGGGAGGCCAGGCAGGCTGTTGGCGAGGAAAATATGTAAGGGGCGAGAGCCGCAACTAATCACACACAAGTGCATGACAGACGGCAAATTATGTACACAGCCTGCGGGAATACTTGATAGCTTTGTCCGTAATTATGCCTACTTGTACACTTCCCGTCAACCTGCTCCGCCGCAGGAAACGCGCGACTACCTTGAGGACATAGCAATAGCGTGCTTGTCAGACAACCAGCGAGAATACCTGGCACAACCGATTACAGTAGAAGAGGTGACTGCCATTATACACGCATTGCTAAACGGGAAAGCCCCGGGGCCGGATGGCTATACCTGTGAATTCTATAAAGCCTTTGTTGATATACTTGCCCCCCGCATGGTCGAGATGTATGGTGCGGCCTTTGATAAGAAGACGCTACCGCCATCGCTGCGCGAGGCGGTGATCATAGCTCTCCTAAAGCCTGATAAACAGCCAGAACACTGCGAATCGTACCGTCCCCTATCCCTTTTGAATGTGGAGGCCTTTGACAAGGTCTCGTGGTCTTTTCTACGCCAATGCATGCTCTCTTTCAACCTTGGCGATCCATTTATCAAGATGGTGATGGCCCTCTACTCTGCCCCTTCTGCCAGGATAGCTATTAACGGATCCCTTCCGTCTGTACCAGGGGACCAGACAGGGCTGCCCCCTATCACCAGCTCTTTCTTTTAGCCCTTGAACCACTCCTTACAGATATCAAAAATAACAGGGACATTGAGGGTATCTCCTTTGGGAACTCACGCATCAAATTAGCAGCAAACGCGGACGACATCCTGATAGCGACCGAAAACCCTGCCAACTCCATTGCCGCACTAATGTCCTCAATAGATAAATACTCCTCCCTCTCCGGGTACAAACTAAACAGAGATAAGTCTGAAGTAAAACCTCTTAATATCCACACTTCGAGAGAAGTGCTGGGCAATTCGGGCCTGTTCTGGCAAACGGGAGTGATTAAATACTTGGGGATCGAATTCACTGATGAGCTTTTGAGTACCCTTAAACACAACGAGAACAAAACCCTAGACAAAATCAAAAGTCAGTTGGACGGATGGTCACCCCGCTTCATCACCTGGTGGGGCCGGGTTGAAACTATAAAAATGATGATATCCCCCCTGGTTAACTACCTGGTCACGATGCTCCCACTCCTCCTTTCCAATGTATTCCACTCCAAATTGGACAAAGTCATCTCAACATTCCTCTGGCAGGGCAAAAAAGCCAGAATCAGTTTGAAAAAACTTCGACTAGACAAGAAACTAGGAGGGGTCAATCTGGCAGACTACAAAACTTACCAAATCGCCTTCTTAGCGAAACAAGGGTCGCATTGGATATCCTCCCAACCTGACTACACCCCAGTGTGGCTTTCTGTGGAACAGTCTATTCTTGAGGGTCTTAACCCCTGCGCCCTACTCACCGCCAAACTCCGTCCCAGCCTAGGTCCGGGGCCCATCTTCAAAAATACTAAATTGGCTCTGCTAAAGGTCAGTAAATGCCTCCCGCATCAATTCCGTCTTTCCTCATGGGAATCTCTATGGCATAACCCCAAAATTGTATACAAAGGGAAGCCTCTAAACTACCCCACCTGGATAGTCAGTGGTATCTTATTCCCACACCAACTCGTCGAGAACTCGCTTCCACTAACCTTCAAAGAAATTCAGGATAAGTTCCACCTCCATAATGTTGAATTCTATAACTTCTTACACATTAAAGTAGCACTAGCGAAGGCTAACCTGACGGCTGTCCCCCCCTCCCTCCCAGGTCTATTCACCTCACTTAACAAACTGGGGCACCAAGTCTCTAGATTGAACAAACTAATGCGGCCGCGATCGTCCACCCTAAATGCACCTCTCCAAAAGTACTGGGACTCATTCTCCTCCACACCTAACTCAAACACTATCTGGGCCAGCACTTGGGAATCCACCACCCGCCACAAAATTAGCCCTACACTCACAGACCAAGTTCTGGCTGCTTCATAAAGCCTTCTGGACTCCCAGGAGGTTGTTCCTTCACAAAATCAAACCCGACGACACATGTTGGAATTGTGCGAATGTGGGAGGAGATCTGGAACATCCAATCTTTAAATGCCCTTGTGTTACCTCCTATTGGGACAGGATCTTTGGTTTCATACACACAGTACTCCATATCACCTTACCAAGGGAATTTTCAACGCTTGTTCTAGGTTTTGCCAAAGCCGTCACACTCAATGATGATGACAAAGCCCTACTGGACCTGCTGCTGACGGCTGGGGTCAAAATCATACTTCATAACTGGAAAAGCACGCACAAAGCTTCCTTTCCCCACTGGCTAAATTGGGTCTCCCACTTAAGAGGTGCAGATAACATATCCTTAACTTCCACCCCATGGAGGCCGCCGCTCAGGAAACTCTGGTCCGCACTAGATGACCACTTTGATGCATTCAAACCTCCATGAATCTGAACACATGGCACTCAGTGCGCTTTTCTGCATAGCTGTCACGTGCATCCTTCCATTGTATACAGTGTAGATCTACACAAATGCTTAGCTCATGTTGCCTCTGCTATCCAATGTTGGTGTTCTTTTCTCCTCAGGTCATGTCATGTGATAATGGTCATGCTAAACAAATCATCATGTTACTTTGGACGCAACTCGTCTACATCTGCTTATTAGACATTATGTGTGGACCCTTTGTTTTTTGTTTCTAGTCTTATGTTTTTATCTGGTCTCGCCTGTATTACAGAATGCAATTTACGTAACCAGCAGCAAAGTTTATATTTCTTTTTTTCTCTATGATTTCATTATAGTAATGTATGCAAGTTCACGAACTGGTCTTTTTGTACTGTTGTATGTCTTGCAGCTCCAAATAAAAAACCTTTGAACACAAAAAATAAAATTTTAGCGAAACTTAGCTGAACGCTTACAGCCCCTGATGACTAACCTAGTACTCCCGGATCAGGCAGGGTTCATCCCTACGCGAGCCACATCCCATAATACGAGAACGTTACTTGCACTATCTCACTACCTCCACCCCCAGACCAAAGCGGCGCCCGTCATGCTTGACGCAGCCAAAGCTTTCAACTCCATTGAATGGTCTTATATACATACAATAATGCAGAGAATGGGGTTCCCGGCACGGTATATTTCCTGGGTGTCTCTGCTATACACGAGGCCGATAGCTAGAGTACGGGTAAATGGATACATATCGGCACCTTTTAATATTGCTAGAGGGACTAGACAGGGGTGTCCGTTATCGCCTTTAATATTCGCCCTGGAACCACTTGCATGCATAATCAGGCAGACACATAACCACTCAGCCCTACATTTTCCCAGGAGGACTCTACATATTTCGCTGTACGCGGATGACATGCTTCTCTACGTGCGGGACCCCGAACAGAATCTTAGCCCATTATTACGTGAATGTGAAATTTGGTCGCCATTCTGGGCTACAAATTAACTGGGAGAAGTCATTAATCATCCCACTCACTGATTCCACCACTCCATATTCACCTGACTTCCCCCTGGACTGGCAGTCGGACCCCTCGCGCTACCTGGGCATATGGTACAGCCGGGACCCTGAAGAAGTGATCAGGACAAACTACGGGAGGGTGCTCACAGAATTGGAGGGTAAAGTAGAGAGATGGATACAGCTGCCGCTGTCCTTGGCGGACAGAATTGCGATAGTTAAGATGAATGTCCTACCGGAGTTTTTGTATTTATTCAATAATATACCAATCACACCGCCTAAAGCAGTCCTCACCCACATAACATCCCTGGTGCTTAAACTTATATGGGCAGGCAAACAGGCGCGCATAGACCTGCGTACATTAACATTGCCCTATGAAAAAGGTGGGTTTTGTGTACCAGACTTTCGGCTCTACTATCTGTGCGCACAGGCCCAATACGCGGCACATTGGTATCATCCCACTCCATATCTCACACACACAGCGGTGGAGGAGGGTGACGCAGCGCCGATTCCACTGAATGCAATAGGGACGCATAAGCGACCGCCGCTGCACTCGAAAGATATTAACACGATTGATACCACGGCTCACGCATGGAGAACACTTGGCAGGATGACTCACAAACTTCCGCTGTACGCCCCGGCGCTCCCACTACATTTCCACCCAAACATATCGGTGACCAATGAGAAAGTTGGAATGGACATACTGGAAAACATAGGACTGGACTCATTTGGGGATCTATACCACGAGGGGGCATTTCGCAAAACAGACAATCTGACCTATGTCAGCAACCCAACCTTACTTTTCAGATTCACACACTTTAGGCTACAGAGGGCAATCCAGGAACTATATCCAAACTACCCAGAAGAGCCGCCAACCTTGCAATTACTGCAATTTATAATCACCTCATCGAATACCTCCCATTTGGTCTCTAAACTATACAGGATGGCACAAAGCGAAATCCCACACAACACTAATAGGGCCCTGCAAAGATGGAACGACTCGCTACCGGAAGCACTAACAGAGCGTGAATGGTCTATTGCCTGCACGCTCCTAAAACTCCTCACTCCAAATGGAAACCTGCACATTACACACCTTAAATACCTACACCAAACACACCATACACCGCATAGGTTGCATGATTATGGGTTACGGGAAGATGCCAGGTGCAGACGTTGCGGATGTGATGGGGCGGATTTCGTTCATTTAGCTTGGTATTGCCAAAAGATAAACGCATACTGGGACACGATAACAACCACTCTGAGTAAAATGGTGGGGATCGAGGTGGAGTGTACTATAAAGAACTGTCTATTGGGGCTGGTACCAAATGTTAAAGCGGGGAAACAGAAGTTTTGTGCTATTGCGCTCTTGATTGCTAAAAGGCAGGTCTCCAGGTGCTGGGAAGGAAAAAAAGTCCCGAATGTTAAAGCATGGCTGACTGATCTGACATATTGTAGGGACATGCTGCTCACGTACAAAAGGAATTGCCCAGAAGGTCGCGACCAAAGAATTTTTGGTGTTATTTGACGGACTTTCTAATGACCCTAGAGGGAGAAGAAATGGAGGACTAGATGGTATTGCCTAATGTGACTT
Source organism: Lissotriton vulgaris (assembly GCF_964263255.1). NCBI lineage: Eukaryota > Metazoa > Chordata > Amphibia > Caudata > Salamandridae > Lissotriton > Lissotriton vulgaris. The sequence goes on from NC_141699.1 coordinate 117,948,508, forward strand.
GCCCTTAAAACAACTGATCTAGTATGTTATCTACACTGCTCAATGATTTAGACCTGCGTTTATCGCACATTCACCATGCTACACACGGAAAGTGTCGGAGTGTAGAATTGCCCAGGGGTTCCTAGGTTCACTGTTTTTGACTGTTCTACAAAAAGGGGCTCAACACCCCCAAAAAATGAAGTTGCATGTAAAGTAGCAGTCAGCTGGCACCGCACACGTACGATACATACCTAGTGTATTGCTACAGATACGCCGCTGGACCCCCTGGTTGCCAGCTGTAAGGCTGTGTTGTTTATTGATACTACGATCTTACAGAACGCGGCCGGCCCCATGGTTGTAGGCCTAAGGCTGTGTCAACTGTGCCTGAACCACGACAATAAAGACTTTGTTGAACTTAAAAAAAAAAAAGTGACGAGGACAGTCTGCCGAATCGGGGATGATGTTGGCCACAACCTGAAGTAAGCAGAAGACACCACATCCCCCCCAGTACTTCACAGGTGAGAGTTTAAGTAAGGTATGGATTTCATTCTAACAAAGTGATGAACCTCGAAAGGTTTACAACCCTGAAGCAAGCACGTGTATGCATACTTTTTTAATTAGACAGATTATATTTTTCAAAAACATCAGAAAGGTCATGGCACAGACTTTTCAGTTAACCGTTAATTCAGTACATTCTCCAAGCCCTCAGTTTGTGAAACGCTGCAAAAACCTTGGATTGGACAGAAGACGAGCATCCTTGTGGTTGGAGGGGCATAACAAAATTAGCAAACAGAATTCATTGAACACTAGAAAGAGAAGCCTTCCCTCCATGAACTAAAAAGCATAATCTCAACTTTCAGTTTTGCTATGATCCATTAAAAAAATATTTTTGATCTAGAATCTGATGTTTTACTCATAACATCTTCCACTTACACCAGTAAAGGCACCTTGGCTCAAAAAAGAGAAAATTACATAGGATTGAATAGAATATTTTATTGATGGTGCATGCTCTGGTGCCGCTGCGTGATACTGCACCTTGCACAGAGGTCAACATATTTCCCAGCTTTAAATACATAACAAGTGAACAGCTCCAACAGAGCTTCTGGTCCAGGGGAGGGTCCGAGGTACTGCTGTGATCCACGGGTTCTTATTTAATGTTCATGTCCATCCTCCTCGTAGCCATCAGGAAGTGCGTTGGCATGAGTGTTGTGAAAGAGGGATTTTTGCCCATCTCCCCAGGGGAATGGCTAAGTAGGAAAAAAAACAACAGCATAGTTACTACCTGTACAACTACTTGTATGGTGTCAATTCAGCTACCCCAAACATTATACAAAACCATGGTACCCTACACCCGTATGTGAAAAGAGTTCAACCCAACAAGGTTTCCTTCTGACAAACTAAAGAATAGCCATAAAAAGGGGTGACCATTTTCAAGATAAAGAGCCTCATCTTTGTTGGCATTTTGGGCACCTCACAGGCAGCAAACTGGTCTGTAATGAAACCCTCAAAACCAGGGAAAGAAGGTAGTGAACCAGACTGGCCAGGCAAGAGTATACCATTAGCAGGCTGAACCATATAAATAAAACACAAGCTAGAAATGCTACAGTAAAGATTCAACGAAATAAATCCAACAGGACTGGCAACAAATTGCACTAAAACTTCAGGTGGTTTTATTGGTTACCTTCATGGGTACAACTTTCAAGTGGAAAGTAGGGAAGTTTCATAAAGAACCCAGTCCACAATTCTTCCATAGAAACTCTACTTAAGCAAAAAGCTAATATATATCAACTGGAATGATTAGACAAGCATTCCTTAACAAACCCCACTAAGTGTACAAGACAAAAAAAAAACCAACAAAAAACCAAACACACACTGACAAGTTCACTAGTTTCACTTATCAAATTTCGAAGATTAGGGTTTGGTGTAACGTGTTAATGCCAGAAAACATGTAGAAGAAATGCTTTTTAGAGCGCTGGCGGTTTTGCTTTGCTAAAATGGTCCAAAAGCATCTACTAGACAATGATCAACGCAACATTTTTAAAAGTGCAGTAAAGGTGTAAGTCTGTACCAATAGTGCTCCTGCATAGTAAATCAACATTCAACAGAGACAACGCATTATGGCAGGTATAACACCACATCAAGTTCTCCTTTAGTCTACCTTAACAGCCCCACTAAGACTTTACAATAAAAAATAACACTATTAAGCTAAACTCAAGTGTTGCGCTCACACAGCGAGTTTGACCCTGTAGTTGTTTCCCATCATTGGCCTTGCCCAAGCTGTCAATGATGCCTTTGTAATCATTGCACCGGGCTTGCCCTGTGAAGCTGTAGTATGTATGAGACATAAAATTAAAGTATTGGATGACCCTTAACAGTTAGTGTTGACTGATTCAAGTTGTAGTCAAGTCCATCAAGACTGATTTAATATTGAGAGAAGGGCTATCCAATAGCACCCACTGTTTCAACAATAAAAGCAGGCAACTCTGATGTGCCCAGAACTAGCTTGTGTCTAGAAACTGGATGGGCCTGCAATCAAAGAACGTACCGCTTTGTTAACAGTCGGCGTCTGACTTTTAATCAGTCCACTCTAACTGTTAAGGGTCATCAAACACTTGATTTTTATGTTGTGAAGATGGTCTAGCAGATGTCTACAATACAGACCGAAACGTCGACAATTGCACCTACATTCACATTGAACTGTTTTCAAGAATCTGTTGTCCGGTTATATTTTTTTTTAAAGGAGATGTCCACACTGGTGACTAAGAAGTGTTTGTAACATCAAATTATCTGGAAACCTCAGTTGCTATGTGTAGTTTCATTTAGACATTTGTATTTTTATGTACCCTTTGAAAGATTTTTCATTATAAATTAAATTCTTTAAAAACATTTACACCTGTGTAAGATCTTTTTCTAACAGATTAGTTAGAGTCTAAGGGCCAGATGTAGGTAAATCCGATTTACCGACTTAAATACCAACTCATACCGATTCGGTATTTAAGAGTCGGTAAATTGGAAGGAGGCAGATGTAGGTAAAAAATTACAGATTCTGTAAGAGTCGGTATTTACCGAATCGGTAAATACCAAATCTGTATTTCCCATTGATTCCTATGGGCCTTGAAGCCCATAGGAATCAATGAGAAATACAGATTCGGTATTTACCGATTCTGTAAATACCGAATCCTGCAAGGGTGCAGGGGGTGTCACTTTGACACCCTCTAGCACCCCAATTCCGGACTTGTGTGCGACATGTGGCACACAGGCATGCCCTAAGGGCATGTCTGTGTGTCACATTGCACAGGTGTGCATGCACAGATGTGCATGCACACCTGAATTCGGTATTTTACCACCCAATAGGATTGGGTGGTAAAATACTGATTCTTAAGGGCCTGTGGCACTCTTAGGAGTGCCACCTACATGTGGATTTTCAGAATCGGTAAATATACCGATTCGGTATTTTACCGATTCTGTAAAATTTTCCGATTCGGTAAATATACAGAATCGGTAAAATATAGGCCCTCTACATCTGGAAACCCTAATACCGGTCGGTAACGACCGAATTCGGCCATTACCGACCGGTATTAGGGCTCCTAAATCTGGCCCTAAATGAGATGAATTTATTTTCTAAAATATTTTTTTGCAAGCGATCGCATAAGGCTTGTCATCATTTGTATATTGAATGCTTAAACTATTTTTGCTTTAGTAAATCCCTTGTAGGCACCCTCACCCGCTAGTAACTTGAGACTAGCACTTCTGTCGGCATGGCTTCAGATGTAAGAATCAAACTCCACCTTAACGATCTCTACGAGCCATTGTCTTTAGCATACAAGAAACCTCTTGTAAAATTAGCTTATAGAAGTTTTGACTGAGGTCTGGAATATACGGGGGAGAGTTTCAGATGTTTGTTGGTAGATCTTCAACTTTAGTTTGTACAGTAGATAATCCTTCACCGCTGGATACTCGAAAAAAGAAGAAGTGTTGCGGAAGCCCATACGCTTCCTATGGTGAACGCCCGAAACCCCGGATAGTCATAAAAGTGTCCCAAATTACATATCTCAAATTGTCCCCATGTTTTCCTAACATTATCCTGGAATAAGTCTGGGAATGTCGGTTGCCTCATAATGGAGTATAGATGTGAAATCCAGGTAAAGAATACTTTGCACAAATTTCTACCAAATCCGTGCTACATCCTAAACTATCTTCACCCTAAACTTTTTAAGGTAGTTAGGACTGGTCAGCTTACGGAGTGAATATCGAATATAAGGGCCCAGTGCTAATCGATAGCCGAGAAGCCACCCAATTTCACTCCCGGTCAGTAAACTCTGAATTCGTCCTGAAAACTATGCCCAATAATAGAATGTAAAATCCGGAAGGTTAAATGCCCCTTTCCCTATATGGAAGTTTTAGAAAGCTGATCACATACCCATCCCTCTTATAGCCCCAAATAAAGCTACCGATCACATCCTCTAAGCACAGGAACGGTAGTAAATAAAGAAATTTAGGCAGCATGTCAATTATGATTTTACAAAATGCTAAAAGGAAGCAGATGCCATTGCAGTAGTTTAGAGACTACCGCTTCCAGGCGAGGTTCATAGTTAAGCGAGATCTTATCCTCTACACAGTCACTCAGCCTAATATCAAAGTATGTGGCCGTGTTAGTGACCCCTGATAGCGGGGAGCGCGGGTGAAAATTGAGAATTGTGTGTTTTAGATAGATTTAGCATATATCCCGAGAAGGCACAAAGTTAGCCGTCTCTTTTGAAATAAATGCCAAGGTAGCCAGTGGGTAAGAGGCAAAGACTGCAATATCATGAGCATAAAGCAGTTATTTTCAGCTTAATACCATTTAGTTTGACTGCCTGGATGCCCTTATTCTGCAAAAGGTGTCACATATGGCTCTATATAGAGGGTGAATAACAGCGGGTAAGAGGGGACAGCCCAGGCAAGTGACTTTGTATTGAGACTAGAGGAGAAGAATTGCCTCCCACCAAGACCTTTGCCACAGGTTTCTTATATAGCTCTTGAACCATTGCTATAACCCGACTTCCAAGCCCGAATGCTTCCATGGTGAGCTTAAGAGAATCACAGGTAACCCGTTCAAAGGCCTTCTCGGAATCCAACATGATCATACCAATCCAATCTTTAGTTTTACCTGCTACATCAAACGCTGCTATTGCAGTGTTAATGTGAGCCATAGTATGTATCCTGACATGGGACAAATCCATGTTGTTTATCTGACACCAGATTGTGCAATAAGGGAGCTAGGCTAGGAATGTCAATGATCTGGGGCGATATGAACCCCTTTCCTGAGGTGCTTTATCCTTTTTAACATCTTGGCTGCTAGAGGTTTTCCCCCCCGGTGCTGGATTTGCAGATTTATCATTGTTCATGACAAGGTCAGCTAGTCATCAGCACAGCTCAACTGTGCCTCATGACGAGCTGAGCTCGTCATGAGCATCGAAAGGGTTAAGGAATCTCCACAACATTAGTGTCCTTCCCATAACAGTGACTGCCGGAGCATTCAACATTAGTATCACACTGGCAGAAGCGAGCATTCTTATATCCAGCAAAGTGTTTTTGATGTGGTCCTGATATACTAGGATACACTGCAACCATCTCTTGTAGATCAGGGCGGTGAGGTGCCAGACTGGTCTTTGCTGCTTTGTCTTCAGCTGGCTGGAGACAGTTACTGCAATGGCTGCTCTATGATCATTCACTCAGCGCAGAGGAAGAGGTGGTTGTTTGGCAGTCGTTACAGCTGGAGTTGAGGCTACAAACGATAATGCATTGGCAGCTGCAGTAGCTTGTGAGGAACGTCTGCATGCTGCAAAGAGGATTCCCGGGTCAGAAGACCGATTCGGTTACCAAAGGTAAGTAACTTGTTCTTTTAGTTTAACTCTACCCTCTTTCCCCCATCCAGGGAACTGACTAGCACAAAAGCTCCAAGTCTCAAGTATTAAACAATATTTGTATTTTAAACCTACAGCAATGGTAAAAAAAAAAACGAATTGGAAAATCGCTAATCATGTTTCACAACACTATGTAACAAGTGACAGTGCAGGGGTGTGGAATTCCTATAGCACGACACCCAGGACATATTGTTTGGGGACAAGGGCAACAAGCTTTCATTTGTATTTTGCCCTTTGGACAAGTAGGCCCAACCCCCTGCAGCACAAACCCCTTGGCTGCCAGTTTGCAGTACCTCATTGTGGATCATGCACTGTCTGCAGTTAAGGTAATATGTTTGTCCCTATGTCAATGCTGTTCAAATTTGTATTTGTTTTATTAATTGAAATATTGAAAGCCTTTATTATTAGGGTGAGCATCTTAGTAAATGTTGTAAGCTCGGACTGAACTATTGACAGTGGTTCTAGTATAATATGTACCCAAGTTTTCAAAGTTTAGCAATATGAGGCTATGTATAATGTTCCCAAAATGCTCTCTGATTTTATGCAAATAAGTGCAGAAGCGTGAAAGCAAGATGGAGGATTCTTTGCTTTCAAAATAAAATGTTCATTAAAAAAACTGAAAGCAGGGGGAAATAAATTCTCGCTAAATTACTATAAAATGTCAGGTACTATTTCTTTAAGCTTCATTTTGTAACGTATTGATGCATGCTAGTATTTCCCAAAAATATTCTTAATGGAAAAAAAATCAGTGTAACCAATTTCAATAAGATTATAAGAAACAAAAATAAACAAGCATCAGCAAAGCCAATAAGTCAAAAATTGGTGATTAGCTTTTTAGTTTTGTCTATGAGTGAATTGTTTTGGCATGGTTTTTGTAAAACCTTATTGGTGTGGGAGCAGTCAGGCCCTCACCATTATGACAAACATTTGCAAAAGCAAAAAATGTTTTGGTCTCAAAAAGCACCCACTGCAACAGTAGTTACTGGCACTGAACAAAACTACTTTGTGCAGATATGCTCCTTGTGAAGAAGCAGAATGCGGTCACTCACAGTGAAGCCAGCCGATACAGGGAGAGACAGAATGGTAATTGGTCATGGTCAACCCCAGACCAAATTAGGGGCCCAATTATTAAAGAAATTCTCAAAAGTGCACTCATAGTATATGTCCTTATATTAAGTGCAGCTATACAGCGTTCGTGAATTCCCAAGAATTTACAGATTTAGTACAAGAAATCGTATTCCTAGAAAATAATTGTAAACTGCATTTCAGCATGAGCAACTACGCATGTGTACATTTTCTCATGCAAAAATCTGAGTGTTTGCAAGTTCACTTTCCCTACAACCACTTTCCCCCCCAACTCTGGAAGAAGGTTTACGTCTGCCTTGGTCAGGAGTTAATTTCCAACATTTCTCAGTATGGGAAAAGATTAGAGAAGACATGTAGAAAACAATTAAAACGTGCAAGTTAGTAGGTTTGCACTGACTCAAAAGGGCATTCTAACCCTGGAACTATTGCTTACCACTACCTTTAGCCCCTGTAAGTAGATCTGCAGAAACATGGCAACCCAAGGGGATTGCAATCACTACTATGGTACGAGCCCTGGCATAATCAGAGAGGCTACATCAGAGCTCTAATCTAACGAGATTGCTGCCATAATTTGTCTCCGCACTGCATGGCAAAAGGACAAGTGGATTTTGTTACACGAAAAGTAGATTTATAAAACAACCTGGCGCATGGACAAGTAGACATTTTATTAAATTCCACAACCCTGCAGGTCCTGACAGCAGGTATTACAAAGAAAAAATTAAGTTACTATAGCTCCAGACAATGACTGTACAACAAAAATAAATACAAATAGAAGTCCAACTGTGCACAATACCCTGTAAGAAAGCTGTATACAAATCTGCAGCATATTTGATATGCAACCTTTAATTCTGGACTTGGCACGTTTTACAAAAGTAGACTTTGCAGTTGCAACATAACCAGTGGCCTTACCTTTGATCTAATGCGGAGGTGACTGTAGGGGACAAATTCTGGTCTCTCGTGTGAGTGATGCTGCATCTTTAAGTAGACATTCAGCATACAGACAGCAACACCAGGGAGAGCAACAACAAAGGTTAGGATCTTCCAGGTACGTGCTGGGGATAAAAAACACAAAGATACACAACTGAGTAACAAAGTGATGTTACTAATCTTGTACAAAGTTACTTTCTTTAGTGAAGTCTACACTAAATCACATATCTTAGTGCAGATTTAAGTGGCTCAGCTGAGTTTATGGCAAGGATTACAGGGAGGACTCTTCTGCAGTAAAATTTCATAGTGATTGCTTATTTTCTTCTATTTTTAGGTTGAGCCTAGAGTAGCGCATGCGCCACTTGCTCGACTTATAGTACGGGGGTTTTTTTAAGTGCTGCCACAGGCTTTTGGTGGCCTAGCGCTTGCTTTCAAGCGAGCGCGCAGCCGCCTTGTGGGTTTCTGTGCGTGCCTCAACGAGCTTTCACTTTCGTGCTGGTTTATTTTTGCACGTGCACACACAACTCCTGGTCGTGGCCACACGTTTCCTTTCGGCCAATGCTTGTTTAATTGGGGTTGGCTGCATTCTCTAGCTAATGTGGTGTTCTCTGACAGGAGAAGGTGCGGTGAGAAAATCCTCCAGTCAATGCAGGTTTTTAAGAGACAAGGGCACTAGGTGTTGTCTCTTCCAGTGAATGTTTTACCGTTTGTTAGAAAGTGGTTGCATTGATTGTCTCCTCCAGTGTGTGTGTATGCTCCAGTCAGGGGCCCGGGGTCGTCTCTTCCAGTGACTGTTTTAGCTTTTGACAGAAAGGGGCTGCAGTGATTGTCTGGAAGCTAAGGCATATTTTATTTAACCCCTTCCGTGCTGCCATCGCGAGCACTACCTGGCGGGTGCGGCGAACATGGACAGACCTCTTTGAATGTTTGAAAATCCAATTCCAAAGATGTGCATTGGTTAATAGCCATTCCCAGCTGTACTGAATAATGGACGTCACATTTTTTACTTCAGTTAATTCAAGGGAGAGGAGTTTTCACAATTAGACATTATAAACCATAGCACAATAGGAATGGAATTTTCACAGTGCACAACTTCAGTGCTACTACTTTCTACCTAGTCCACAAAGCTAAAATTGCTAGCAGACTTATTTTACTGGCCATGGTTGTCTTTTTAGGTCTCGCGCCTAGTGTTGCACAGCGCAGCAGTGCACGCGCGAGACATTTTGAAAGTGAAAAACAGGGTATTTGAGCTGACCTAGGAATCGCGTACGCTTGTGCGTTTCTTTTTCAGCTACCCCTTTGGTCCTAGCGTGCATCTTTTAATGAAAGACTGCACGCTATTGGCCAAAGGCGGGCGCATTGCTCCTCCCACGGCCTATTGATGTCTATTACCCGCACCAAGCGCGTAATAAACACCAATAGGCCGTGGGAGGAGCAATTATCGTGCCCAGCTACAGGCGTGATAATAGAAATCACATGGTTTGCTGTGGTGCATGCACCACTTGCAGGCTTGTTTGTAGTGCGAAGAGGAGTCCAATGTGAGGGTGCGTTGAGTCGTTCATTCGCAGCACGTAAGGACTCATGTTTGGCCCGCACATTGCCCTCACTCGACCAGAAAACGGGGAAAGGGGGTTCAGCCGTTGTTTAATATCGTATATAAAGGGGGTAACCCATATATACTACCTGACCTGGGTCAATAAGTACAGTATCAAACAGAGTGGTCACGGCCGTAAACAAATCTTTAGTGTTAAATTAAAGTAGCAAAGAACACAACACAAATTCAGTGTGGCATATGTCCACTCCAATAGTTCTATAATGATAGAGATTATATGATGCGACTAATCAAAGCATTTACAGATAGGAGCAATGGAATTACTTGTCAAGACAAATGTGCAATATCTTACAGTGCTCTAGTTGTGGTAGGGAAGAGAGGATGGAGGTAGAGTGTTCACGTGTGGGTAGGGGACAAGGAAAGGTAATTGTGACATATATACACATCGTCAGGACAGGTTGTAGTCCTTGGGGTAGGGTCTTCATCAGGACTGGGGGAGCACTTGTAGTAAAGACGGGGGAGGAGATATGTCGTGTTCAACACGAACGATGGGCTTGTGTAAGCTCTCCTGTTAGCGACTACAGCTATTCCAGCTTGTAACCGGTGGGGAACAATCAAGCGTTTCCCTGTATCATAGTTGGACAGAGAATGTCTAATCTGCAGCTGGGTCCGCTCGCAAATGAAGGGGACAATCCCATGTGGCCTTATACCGGCCGTAGCTTAATCATGGAGGACTACAACCTGTCCTGACCGGAGGGGGTCGAAACACCAACAACATTAGAACACAAACTCTAGCGACACTGTATAGAATTAACTTTGGGTCCATCTGAGTTATGTACAACACTGGGAACATTTGATCATTCACGGAAACATATACAACAAACCATGTTGACACACACATATACATATACACACACACACATACATTATATATATATATATATACATACACATACATACATACACATATATGTGTATATATATATATATATATATATATATATATATATATATATATATATATATATGTGTGTGTGTGTGTGTGTGTGTGTGTGTGTGTGTGTGTGTGTGTGTGTGTATATATATGTATATGTGTGTGTCAACATGGTTTGTTGTATATGTTTCCGTGAATGATCAAATGTTCCCAGTGTTGTACATAACTCAGATGGACCCAAAGTTAATTCTATACAGTGTCGCTAGAGTTTGTGTTCTAATGTTGTTGGTGTTTCGACCCCCTCCGGTCAGGACAGGTTGTAGTCCTCCACGATTAAGCTACGGCCGGTATACGGCCACATGGGATTGTCCCCTTCATTTGCGAGCGGACCCAGCTGCAGATTAGACATTCTCTGTCCAACTATGATACAGGGAAACGCTTGATTGTTCCCCACCGGTTACAAGCTGGAATAGCTGTAGTCGCTAACAGGAGAGCTTACACAAGCCCATCGTTCGTGTTGAACACGACATATCTCCTCCCCCGTCTTTACTACAAGTGCTCCCCCAGTCCTGATGAAGACCCTACCCCAAGGACTACAACCTGTCCTGACGATGTGTATATATGTCACAATTACCTTTCCTTGTCCCCTACCCACACGTGAACACTCTCCCCCATCCTCTCTTCCCTACCACACCTAGAGCACTAAGATATTGCACATTTGTCTTGATGAGTAATTCCATTGCTCCTATCTGTAAATGCTTTGATTAGTCGCATCATATAATCTCTATCATTATAGAACTATTGGAGTGGACATATGCCACACTGAATTTGTGTTGTGTTCTTTGCTACTTTAATTTAACACTAAAGATTTGTTTACTGCCGTGACCACACTGTTTGATACTGTTTAATATCGGGCAGGTGTTCGCACGTGAAGGCTTCTGGGAATGGTGCCAGCTTGTTGGGTGGGTTGGACCTCCTCGGTGAACATAATGTGCTGCCCAGATGCAGGGGGTGCATGGTTCTGCATCGCTGCCTCTCGCACCCAGTTACGGAAGAGTTTAAAGTGCTGTACACAAATGTCATCCCTGCGTTCTGCGCTCCCCGGCTCGGCTGCATTCTTGGAGTCCTGTCTGAAGTCCTGCCGCCATACAGGTGTAGTTAAATACAGTGTGAAAATAGTCAGCCTTATTAGATGCATGTAAGAAGTAATTCAGTCTGTTTACCCAGTGACCGAATACCACGTAAGGTCTGACTAGGTCTGTATTTGCTGTGGAAGCAGGCCAGAAATCTTAACAGTTTACTCAAATGAAATGGCAACCGTCATTTCATGTCAGGATCCTTTACACATTCTGTATCCACACTTTAAATTCGGCGACCATGTTGTGATGACACTGAACAGCACTATGTTTTTATAATGACAATAATACACTGCAGGATGAATAGTTTTTGGCCAAGTAGCATTTGTTTTACATTAAGGGCTGGTATTCTACATGTGCACATTTTGTTAAAAAAAAATGTAATAAACGTTAGTGCGCAAACGCAGTTACACAGAGGAAAACAGAAATTCCCAAATTGAGAGTACTCAATAGTTAAGTAGACAGGTGCAGCCTGTGAGGTGTGAGGTTTTGAGTTTCCCCAGTCACTGTTTCCACTCCTATATTTGATGACAATATTCCCCAGCATAAAACGTTATCTCTCATTACCCCGAGAACCGCTTCTTTTGCTAATACCTGGAGTTCAGCTGTCTCTCAATAAGCCCTTCCTTTGCTGCATGTGCCTGTACAGTGTTCAATGGTGAGTGATGATTGTATGTGCTGAGGGTTGTCCGAAATAATGTTGTCAGGCCCAGGATGTTGGGAAAACATTAGCCTATGTTATCTCATGTTCAGGGTCTGCAACAACTAGTCCTAGATCCAACTTTTGTAGCTGGACGCACACTTAACCTTATGTCTGTCTGCAGCCTAGTGGCGTCCCTTTTGCATTGTGATAGTTGTGTGTTGAGTTTATTGCCATTTAGCTTGTTGTTCCCTCAGCTCTTGTGTCCGTGTTTTGGGGAATGAAATAAATGTTTTGGGGAATGAAATAAATGTGGAAAAATACTAGCTGTAGCTTCATCTTTTGCTTGTGGCAAAAATAAATGCGGATAAATACAGAAAAAATGCCCCAAAAATATATATGAATAAATACAGATGGAAATGGCATAAAAATAAATACCATAAAACCGGGAGCCCTTATCATGTTATACCCAATGCATTTTGAACTCTGATAAGTTCTTCTTGAGGGGTTTCACTATAAATAAAACAAACATTTGCAATGCAATAGGTCTCACATTATTAAAGTTTGATCTATTGGCATTGCTAATAATAATGCAACACCAATAGCTCAAAAATTCACTAATGCGAGACTTATTACATTGCAAATGCTTGCTCTGCATGTGGTTGGTCCAACTCAGTAGAAGAAAAAAGTCACACCCCGATAACTATGCTGGGCAACTACTTCTACAGTTTGTTCATCAAGAGACCTGGCTGTGGGGATTATGCATGCCTTCTATAGGAAATACTGTTTTTGGAAATATTGATTTTCAACATAATCTTCTCATCTACTTATATGGACTGTTTTAACCGCACTGAAAACTTCCCAAAATGTAGCATGTCAACAATTACCATCAACGGGATACAATTTTTGGAAGGGGAAAAATTCTTTATACCTCACTCAAGAGTTAGGAAAAACAAACCACAAACGCCGGATAAAATATCTTAAAGAAAATATACAGTGATAAAAACAGGCAGACAATTTTGGCTTCGCCAATGCATGTTACATGTTTATTATTACTTATATGTTGGATTCATGAATAGGTGTGCTGCCTATCTAATATTAAGATCCACTTTCACCTGTTGCTGTGTCAGTCACATTTGGCTAAAAGCAAAAATAGGTTTGCTACTGAAAAGCACACATTGCCACAGTAGTATGGGGCACTGAAGGTACTACTTTGTGTGTGGATGTGTTCTTTGTGAATGAGTGGAATGGTATCACTCACTGAATTTAAGTAATGGCTGAAGTGGGCGGACCCACTGCCCCATACTGTTTAAGGCAAATGAAAAATGTGAGTGGCTGACCAATGAATGAAGTATGAAGGAAATTCATTTAAGTAAAATCAAAAGATCTTGGCTAACATCAGACCTAAAACAAGCATTGGCAATGCCAACAGGTCTGGCTTTAAAGGACTTCTATGGTAAGGTGAAGCATTACCAGTATAATAGCCTGGAAATGAATTTGTGTGGAAGCAAAGAAGTGTAGAATAATATTGGTGTAGGTTAAAAGGTCGGGCGACAGGCACACGGTTAAACTAGACCCAAACAACCATGCAGGTTAATGACTCTCCTCCTCCTCCATCTGTGCTGCTGCTAGATATAAGCAAAACAACCAAGGGCCTTGACTCACCTCAGTAAGGCAGAGTCTATAAACTATAACAAACAATACAATTGCCAATACTGAGAATAATTTGTCTACAATTGCTTAAAGCGTAACCTACATGAATGAAACATATAGAAGCAGTTGGAATTTAATCCGTCAATATTTGTTTTATTAATTTACAAACTAATTAGAAATTCGTTGAAACACAAAACACCAGCACTTTATACATATGTGTAAAACACGAAGACAATCAATATCATATGAAACAAATCCTACTAACCATAATGTATACTTCACTTTGACACCCCCATTCAAACTTGCTCTCACTCACAGTCACACCAATACTACCACTCCATTCCATAAAATCCAATCGTTCTATATTTCTCAATCACGCAATACTACAACCAGTCACTCCTAATCCAGTCAAAAACCAGAAACTAAATCCCACGTCAAAGAATCACTTCATCCACTTTGAAAGCAAAACGTGCAGGAATGATACTATTGTTAGGTTTATCCATACACAAACATCAGAACATGATCCAATTAGTACATAGTAAGTGATTTTCATAAGAACGCTTTTTTGACAGGGAAAACATGAAAAAGGTCGACGCGTTTCAAACCAGGACCACAAACAATCTTGATTCAATGGGAGCGCTTGTATGAGATTCAGTTCTTAGAGAGTAAACATCTGTGTGCGGGTCTCTGCGGGACGTCCGGTCAACTCATGGAGATTGCTCTTGCCACAACTTGGGGGGGGGGGGGTTATTTGTGTGCCAACAAGTTACACACGTTGGTAAAATCCACTGTAGCCTCAGCCTCAAAGAAGACTATGTCCTATTCACGTTCGCGTCCACTAGCAACTGCTTTGGTGACGCGCACAATACCCGGAAACAACTCGGGAGAAGTGGACGCGAACGTGACTATAGGTGACAAGATCAGGTGGCAGTCACCGTGTGGGTTCGCGATCAGCTGATGAGGTTTCCCTCCTCGTTAAGGTTGAAGGTACGCAATCTTTAGGTATGAGCGTTGTTCAATTTTAATTATATTCAATATCAAGAGGTAGGGTGTAGACACTCCTGTACCCCGATAATATATACTGTAAACAACGAAGGAGTGACTAAGGTGAGAAAAAAAGAAAAGTGACAACCGTGATAGGTTCCAGAAATAACGCTTCACTGTGTACTGCACGCGTGATCAATACTCACACGCGTGCAGTAAGTACAGTGGGGCAGTCTCAAAGTCCCTAAGGGGGCCCGAACGACTGTCTTAAACTAGAAGAAAGTCAGGGCGTATAGTGGTCACCCTATCGTGGGTGAAGGGAGAGAACCTTAATTCTTAGCAGGACCCTCACTCACCACTAGTTGGTGACATGCTTCATCATCGGGTCCCCGCTGGGGTGACCGAATGTCTCCCCAGCGTGCTACGACGCCTGGTTACAGCGGAGCAGGATGTGGTGGGTGCAACAGTGCCCAAATTAGGAAGTGACTAAACGTGATAGTGCAAAAAGTGTGTTTAACAATTAAAAAATGCAAAGGTTGTGCCTTTAGAAAAAATTTTAATAATGGCCAACCCGCATTGGTTAAAAGCAAGGTGAGCGGACTCCCCAGGTTCTTAATTAAGGAACCGGAATCCTAAGTCAGAAGTAAAATTTGGTCGACATGTTTCAGCTGTTTAAATTGCATGTAGCTCAGCTTTCTTCAGGACCTAAACCAAAAGTCCTCCGGTGGTGTGCACGCTCTAAGGTGCACCCTCCCGTGAGGCTCTAAGTGTGAAACATTTTTTTATTCAGTGTCAAAGGACGGAAAACATTCCATCAGCACCGCACTACTCACTCTGGTAGGGGTGTGTTGAAAAGGGAACTTCCTGAAGGAACAGATTGTGCCCCCTCGGAAATGACAGCGTGGGTTGACTTCACGCGGCGTTATTTTCCACGCCAGCGGCTCCCCTCCGTGTACCTACACGGATTGTAACTGTCTCCCGGGAATGACAGGCATCCACTGTAGCCTCAGCCTCAAAGAAGACTATGTCCTATTCACGTTCGCGTCCACTAGCAACTGCTTTGGTGACGCGCACAATACCCGGAAACAACTCGGGAGAAGTGGAAGCGAACGTGACTATAGGTGACAAGATCAGGTGGCAGTCACCGTGTGGGTTCGCGATCAGCTGACGAGGTTTCCCTCCTCGTTAAGGTTGAAGGTACGCAATCTTTAGGTATGAGCATTGTTCAATTTTAATTATAAGCATTTTTATTTTCTCAACTTCCTATTACCTGTGTGAAACTTGACGGCACTTTTAAATGTATTGCGATTTACGTGTGGGGCTTCCCATCTCTGTCTGTGTCTTACTACCATCGCAGGTTTGATGTGAACCTCCCATGAAAACGTATTCTGGATCCCTAGCCCTGAATAAGTTGCTTCAAATTGTTACGGCAACGAAACATGTTGGCTAATAACTACTATTATGGTTCCATATGAGCCATTTTTTAATGTGGGAGAGCTTACAGCAAGGAATAAAGGGTATTAGAAGCAAGTAAGCTTTACCAATTTTTAATTGGTGAGAATTATTTTCTTATATTCTCACGGGGTCCTGTTACATTGGCACTATTATGGCATTTTTGTAGAAAGTAGAATCACATATTGGTTCTCTTTCTTTCCCTTTTTTGTTTCATTGGGCAGAGATCTTCTCTATCACACACACATTTTCTTTTCCTTTTGGAAAAAGGCAACCTATGATGAGAAGTGGGATTCGTTGGTGAGTACCAGTCAGCTGTCCCCCCCTGGTGTTGCAACAGTGAGGTGCCTCTTTTTCCTTTCCACACTTTTTTAGTTAATGGGTGGGATGGTCGATGGTAGTTTTTAAGTTGAATTGAGATACACTATAGTGAAATAACCATACAGTTATGGTAATAATTGCAGGTTAGGTTTAAAAAAAAAAAAATCCACCTAACATTAAAAACTTAAAAGTTTGTGTATCTGAGCAAGGACAGCCACCAATTGTTTTGACAGATGTTTTGAAGATCCCATAATCAAGTGTTGCGTTAAGTATGTCTATTTTAAATGAGAAGTGAGTCGCTTTGAAATCTACTAAAAGTAAGGTTGCAGTAGATTGTGTGAACGATCTGGTGAAAGCAAAAAAGGAGTTTCCAGTACCACAAAAAAAGACCAACTGCACTCCTTTTTTGGCATGCTGGAGTTATATGCTGAATTTATTCCCAAATATACAGAAAACAATTTAAAGATTCGTCGGAAGAAAAAAATTAATTTGGTTTGTAATAGAGACGTTGAAAAGGAATACAAATTAATCAAATATGAAGTGGCCAATGCCATTCAGACCCTTTCACACACGTGCTCAGTGTGTGGTCTCTGATGCCAATCAGTATGGTTTTTGAGCTGTGTTACCACAGGTGCGTGGAAGGAAGGACGAATATGTGACTTTCGCGTCATTTGCTCGTTGTGGATCTCAAAGTACATATTCAGTTATAGAACATGAGGCACTACCTTGTTGGTGGGGTATGGATTATTTTAGAAAGTATTTGTTGGGTGCAGAGTTCACCATTCCAATGGACCATAAACCTTTGGTTAACTTATTTTACACTACGGGTACCAGCAAAGCCATGCCTAGGATTGCCAAGTGATATTCTAGATTACTAGAATTTCCTTTGGAGTACATACTACGAGCGAAAAACGTGACGATTGTCATGATTTCTCCTTAATAAAGAGGATGTAGAAAAGGGCATGAAGGACGAAGATTTTTGTATGATTGCTTTTACATCTGCTACTGGGGAAAAGTGCATCTCTGAAATGAAGACAGCTATGTTAAGTGATGAAGCGCTGAAGAAGGTAGTAAGCTTTGTTAACAGGGGGTAGCCTAAGTGTGGTGCAAGTGAATAGCTCAAGTCGTTAAACCACATGTCTCCAGATTTAAGTGTTTGTGATGGTGCAAGGTAAGAGTCTTAAGTTAGGTCAGCAAGGGCCATGTGGGTATGAGACTCCTGAAAAGGAGAATCAGAGATCTGGTGGCCAGGTGTAGGTAAGATATTTCGAGGCTTGTCTCGTTAGTGGTAAGGCCCAGAAACTGTTCTTAGTCCTTCTGAAGCTATCCCTATTCCAGACAAACCCTGATTCAAACTAGGTATGGATGTCATTGGTCCAATAAATGTACTCCATGAGAGTTGTAGGTACAGTATTGTGCCGGTTGATTACTTCTTCGTTGGCCAGAAGTAGAATCTGGCTAGTCTGCTAATTCTGGCGAAATTATTAATTTCTTGCAACCACGGTTTTATGGGAAAGTGCCCTGTGCGATTTGGTAACATATTGGGGTACAAAAGTGAATTTGAGAAACTTTGGACCATTGGGGCATTAATCATCTGACCACATCTTAATATCACCCCAAGTGCAATGGTTTAGTGGAAAGATGTAATCAGTTCATTAAGGATAATGTGCAGTTTTTGGTGACTTTTGGTTTGGACTGGAATAAAGAACGTACGGATTTAGTATCGGCAATTAACACTACGTTCAATGCTGTTGAAGGACTATTTATAAAAGGTCAAGAGGCTGCCATCAAGTTGGTTCGTCCTTGATATGCCACTTGAGTGTATCAGAAGAGGTACTTGCCCAATAGTAAACAGGAGTGTGCTCAATATGTATGGATCTACATATGGTGACAATGGAGGCGTTCTGTTTTGGCTAATGAAGGTTATTGTGTCGGGGTTAGATTACCTGGTATCATTGCTAAGAGCCATTTAGTGTTCTGGTGCCTAGAAGGTTGTACAAGTCAAAAAATATGGTGGCTTAGCTAGAGGAGGGAAATGGTGGAGATGGTATTTGCAGAGACCGGGACGGGACCTGATCTTGCATCTGGTGGGAATAAGTCTGGGAGGGGGTATGCATTCCACTTCAAATGACAGTGTTGAGAACACCTACGGAGAGGAAACCCTCAAGGAGACTTTGTGACTATGTTCCATTTAAGCGTCAGAATATTACTCATGAGTTCAGTTAATTTGTTCAGTTGTCATGTATGAAGGGAAAGGCACTAGATCTTAAGAGATGATATAAGATGGACCGTAGCAGGTTAGGGAATTGCAGTAGGTGTTGTAGTGTTAAGAGAGGGGTTTTGAACTGAATCGGCAGCTGCGCGTCTCTTCCCTGCGAGTCGGTCTCATGTTTTAATTTGCATTAGACTTTTGCGATTTGCCCCGCTATTCAGTCTTGGCTGGATTCATTCTCGAGGAGACCTCTCCAAAAGGCCATGGAACATGGTGATTGTACCTCAAAAATGCTTCGTAGAGCTGTATACGTAATTTTTTGAGTTGTTTTATCCTATGGTTGTGTATTTGAGCAATTTATCAATGACTTCCGACTTAATGGTTTAGCTTAATTTGTTCCAGTATTGACTACAGGTGTAAAGGATATATCGTCTTCCAGGCTGAAAGATAGAAAACGGAGGAAGACACTATTCTACCTAGAAACGGAACATGACATTTTGTTCTAATAACACACAAGGAAACCGGAATGAGGGATGGGTGGAACTACAAACTAGCATCTAATACTTGCAAAGCGTGGATTTGAACAGACAACACGTCTAATTTCCTATTTAAATGACACCTTATACTTGAAGTCGATGGAGCGCGTGTGTTGCCCTTACAGCATAGCTCAACTAACACGTTAGAAAGTAAGCGTACGCGACTAAAGATGGTTGATTTCTTGTAAAACGTAGCATTCGGTAGGTTTTTATAAAACAGTGCCGGGTTTTCAAAAGTAGTGAACGTTAATCAAAGTTTAAAAAAACAATACATTAGATTATGACGAACCTAGGGTAACCTCCTGCACAACCCAGGGGATGTCAATAACAGGCCTGAGACGCCCGACAAAACCTGTTTTTCGGACACTGCCTCTAATCACACTACTTCGGGATAAAGGGGTGTCAGACAACAACAAACCCTGTTTCTTTATACCAGACCCCTTTGCTGACTGCACCTCAACCGCTGGTCCCAAGGTCATCCCCGGGAACAGCACCCACCACTTCCCAGAGAGCTCCCCAACGCCCTCCGCTGCCCTGCATGGACCTCCCGTAGTACCTGCATTCGAGTCCCCGTGAGCAGCTGCAGCAGACATAAGCCGGCCGCGTGGAGCGAGTGCCCGGCTCAGCACACCAGAGAGCCTTCCGAATGCCGCCATGGTCAACGCGTCAATGAAGGAGCCTTGCACCGAGAAGAAGTTCCGGTATGAAAGGGGCGACTTTCACCCCTGGCGGAAATACAACTGTTCACCACACAAGGGCAAACTACGAATTATTGCCGGCCATCTTGGAATGGCATCGGCATCCCTTACATACCACCCCACAAAACAGCGGCGGCCATCTCGGAACAGGTCTCTTCACGTTTTTAAACGCGGTGGCCGGCCTTTTTGCAGAAGTTTCATTTCATTTTTACCCCTTTACTTCCACTGACGACCATCTTCGAATGGGATCCTTTGAAAAAACAGAAGTCTAAATAAATGTAAAACGAGTTGAAAATGCGCGTATTAAGACAAATAAATAAATGAACGTACGGCTATGTAAGATTTCTTAAAATGAAAAAGATCAAGGGTCACTATCAGTTTAGTATTTCCTAGTTTTAGAGTTTTGTCTATAAATCTCCGTTGCCCGCACGTCAAAAACAAAAGGAGAGGAGTTATATATATTTTTAGGTTTCGCCTCGCCGAAGATGCGCTCTGCGCATCTTTTCGGCGCAGGCGAAATCCTGTTGAGTTGCATAGTGTGGCTTGGTTCGGCCCTCGTCGTTGATTGGCTGGCTCCGTAAACGGAGCCTTGCCATTGGACGAGGGGCCTGTCCGTCAATGCCGGACCAGACACGGGGGCGTTCCCGACATTCTTTGGCTTTTGCCGACGTCACGGGACGCCGGGAACGCCCCCGTGTCTGGTCCGGCATTGCCGGCACTTCTGCGTCTCTCCTGCCCCGTTTCGCATCTGTCCCCGGAGAAAAGCCGCCACCGAGACAATCATCGGGCTCGGGGCCCGCAACGTTTGTTTCCCCCCTTGGTTTTGGGGTTGCCAGCCTGCCTGCAAGTGCCAAGGTATTTTTGATATCCCCCGCGGTGCGAGCCGCCCCTTCCCGCTGACTCGCACCGCTCTGTGTCTCTCTGCCTGCCTGCAGCTCCGCGCTGCGAGAGCGCTCCAGCCCCTCCCGCTGGAATCCTTTAGCGGTCGGGTCCAGCAGGCTGCAAACGAAGCCCCCGCCCGCGTGACTGAGGCGGCGCTGGGTCCTTGGGCCTTCCCTCCCCCTGGATAGCCCTGAGGTCGGTGGTTCCCCCCCGAGTGGGTCCTGTAGACCAGGGGGGCCATCCGCTCTACAAGACCCGACCGGGCCGATCGCGTCTCACGCGGGAAGCGTGAGACTTGGCAGGGAGTCGGGATTTCACCCGTCCAAGGCACCGCGAAGCGCGGCAAAGTCGTGCAGGTCAGCAGAGCCCCCACCCCCAGGAGAGCCCGCCAAACAGCAGCAGAGCACGCAGCCCAGGCACCGCAGCAGCGCGAGCACCACCAGCGCCTGAGCCGGGACAGCAGCAGCGCGTGCACAGCCCCCTCCAGAGCCGGGCATCCACAGCCAGGGCTGACTGACCGCTGCACAGCTCCCCGCGGCCCCCATAGAGCCCGTGCTGCCCCCAGTCTTTCCAGCCTCAGCAGCCCCCGGGCGCGAGGGCAAGCCTGAGAGGCAGCAGAGCCCAAGCACCAGCAGCCGGGCGGCCCTCGGTGCGCTGCTCCAGTGGCGTAGTCTGGACACCCCTCAGAGAGCCACTGATTATAGTGACCAGGGGAGGGCCATTCACTCTTGTTGTTGTGGTCAGTCATTTTGCCAATCTGTGACCAAGCGATATCTGTGACCAAACGATGTTGCCAGCAATGCTAGCATAAAGCTATAAACAGCAGAAGAGAGAATACACTATGTACAAGTGGCCATAAGGTGTCCACGATGTTACCACTGTAGTCGTTGTCTAATCGATAAGATCTGGCTGCAGGCTAGGTCAGGGCCCCCCTTTGCTGGTTATGTGCTGTTTGGCCAATTGTTCGTTTCTCTGCGTGCAAATTCTTGAGCACCAAATTTTAATACAAAGAGAGAGGGAGATCGGACATCTCTGCACTCTCAGCGTTGTTATGGGCCCGAACCGGGGGGGCGGGGCTAGCAGCGGCTTTCTCCGATGAATCCAGCGATTGTCCCACGGTCTGTCCGACCCCCGTGACTCTGGATCTGAGCTGCGATATGGGCAGGATGGTCGCACTGCCGCCTGGGGCACCTGACTCGCTTGGGGGCAGCCGGCAGCTACATTCAGGGGCCCGCCTCCTCGCCCGACTTGGAGACCAGGAGCGAGGAGCTCTCGATGCCCGGCGGAGCCACTGCAGTGGTGCGGGCGAACCAGCAAACCGCACCACTGCCACGCCGCAATCAATCCCCTACCCAGTACGAGGTCAGCAGGGGCTAGTTCCCACCACGCCTAGCCTTGTCTGCCGGCACGTCCAGGGATAGACTGGTCCTACCTCCGCCACAGCGTAGGTCGGCTGCAGCCCCGTTCTGTGTCTTCCGCCATATCACTGGGTCGGGGTTTTGCTCCTGTTGTTCCAGTCATTCCAAAGGTCGTGCCCCGTCTTGTGGCAGCAGAGGTCCGCTCCAATCTCGCTGGGGTAGCCTATTACCTCGACCGGGGAGTAGAGGCTGAGTTTGTGAGGACGAAGGTGGGCTGTGAAGAGTTATCCCGAATCGACCCCAATCTCTCAGCTTCGGTGAAGGTGGCCAGTTAGTCGTCCATTCTGATTGATATATCCAGGTGAGCGTCGATTACTGCCCAATCCTTACCCAAGTAACTTCAAATGCTGTGAGATTGATTCCGGTTACTTTTATAGGATCTGTTCTTTTCCAAGACTGCCACTAACAGGGATATTCCACTTGAGGGATCCCAAGTGCTCGGAGCTCCTCCGGGGAGCTCCTACCAGTCGGCCATGGTTTGTCCTGTTGACCCTGAGGCTGATGGGACTGATGGCATACAGCATCTTGCTGGTAAAGCTGAGCACAAGGGGCCCAGCCCTTAGCAGATCCCGAGTATGAAGGAAAGGCGCAGCCCCCAGGCCCCCGCCGTGGTGAGGTGTAAGCTGGTCCTCGTGGGGGACGTGCATTGTGGGAAGACTGCCATGCTACAGGTGCTGGCCAAGGACTGCTATCCAGAGGTAAGTGTGCAGGGGCGCGTATGTATGCAGAACATATCACCCAGACATCTACCCTCCACCCATCTGGCCCCATCATCATAATCCGACCCCAGTTCAGCCCGTCTGTAACCACGTCATTTTAACCAGGTCGCCGTAACCCCGTAGTAGCAGACATCCTTAATCAGTCTCCCATTTATTCCGTCTGTAACCCTCCCGCTTTACTCCCTTATACTCCCAATGAGTAGACCGGGCACCTTACACAGTCCCCCATTTAGCCCCCTTGCAAACAACAGATCACTTCAGACGGACCTGCGATGTGGCCTTTTAAACAATGCTCATTTAGCCCGACCGCCTCAACTCTTCCTCTTGTACCACTGAATCAGACTACCTTTAGGCTTTAACCCGTCTGTAACAAAACCGCTCTACCCAGGTCTCTGTGCCCCTCATGATCAGACCACCTTGACCCCCCTCTTTATTCCTAATAACTCCTGCATCCATGTCTCCTTAACCCCCTTAAATATTTTCAAACCAGCACTTGTGTGTCACAATAAAATATTGTCCAAGTAGAGTTATTCATTTTATGAAAAGATACGACTTTATGTTCGTATATCCTTAGTAACTTCAAGAAGCGTTCTAGCATAAATCAATATTTCCAGTTACTATCGACACGAGCTCAGAGGATACTGCCACTACAGTAGCTCGGAGTGTAGTCTGTAAACAGAAAGGTGGGAATAAAGCAAGTGTCAATTGCAGAATAATTGGTACCACTTGGTACCACTGCACCAGCCACACTACTTCCCTACTGACCGTTCTACACTTCAGCCCCGTCTAAATTACAATTCCTGCTTGTGACCCTTTTGCCTGCTTGTGCTTGTTTTCCTGACCCTGTTGCCTGCTTGTGCCTCCGTGTGCCCCTGTTGCCTGCTTGTGCCTCCGTGTGCCCCTGTCGCCTGTTTGTGCCTCAGTTTTCGTGCCCCTGTTGCCTGCGTGTGCGCCCCTGTTGCCTGCTTGTGCCTCTGTGTGCCCCTGTTGCCTGCTTGTGCCTCCGTGTGCCCCTGTCGCCTGCTTGTGCCTCAGTTTTCGTGCCCCTGTTGCCTGCTTGTGCGCCCCTGTTGCCTGCTTGTGCCTCCGTGTGCCCCTGTTGCCTGCTTGTGCCTCCGTGTGCCCTTGTTGCCTGCTTGTGCCCCTGTTGCCTGCTTGTGCCTCCGTGTGCCCCTGTTGCCTGCTTGTGCCTCCGTGTGCCCCTGTTGCCTGCTTGTGCGTCCGTGTGCCCCTGTTGCCTGCTTGTGCGTCCGTGTGCCCCTGTTGCCTGCTTGTGCCTCAGTGTGCCCCTGTTGCCTGCTTGTGCCATGTGGGTGTGTGTGGAGGGCTCTGTGTGGCTGTGTGTGTGGGGAGGTTTGTGTGGCTGTGTGTGTGGGGAGCTTTGTGTGGCTGTGTGTGTGGGGAGCTTTGTGTGGCTGTGTGTGTGGGGAGCTTTGTGCGGCTGTGTGTGTGGGGAGCTTTGTGCGGCTGTGTGTGTGGGGAGCTTTGTGTGGCTGTGTGTGTGGGGGGGCTCTGTGTGTGTCATTTGCGAGAGATAAAGCTAGTGGCATTGTAAATGACAATGCCATTTATTTATGTTAAAAAATACATAAATAAAAATAATGTCAAGAGCAATGCCAATAGCTCTAACTTTAACAAAGGCGAAACCATTGCATTGTAAATGCTTGTTTCTTTGTATTCCCTGTTTCCGCTCTCAAGCCATAAAGGCGACGATCCTGTTTCTTTGGAACAGCGCCGCGGGAGCTGCCGACTTTCAAGGGGGAGAGGATGTAGCTTCACGGCTAGAGCTGCCTAACTTGGAGCTGGGTAACCACCTTCCAGCTTCGGCGTTGCCTCAATACCCTGTGATTCTGGGCAAGTCACTTCATCTCCCCGTACCCACCAAAAATTAATGTGTAACGTAATTGGTCTTCATGCAAAGCGTTACTATACCTTCGGGTCGAGTTAGCGCTATATAAATCTGCAAAATAAAACTGTTACTAGCGCACCATTAACTTTGGTCGAAATGCTGCTTCAATATGGCCCCCAATGTCATCTTTCTTTTTAGGTCTGGCTGTACAGTGCAACGCGCATTATCTTTTTTATCAACATACTTTATGTGATCAACAGAAAAACACAAACGTTTATTCATGCATACTTATTTAAAACCATAGCATTACATTTTCATTAAACATGAAAAAAAGTTCTTGTCCTACAAATATTAACTCTTGAACAGTAAAAAAATACATCTCCATCTAAGTCTTCTGGTCTTACTATACACAAGTTAAACAAGCATTTGCAATGCAATAGGTCTCGTATTAATTAAGTTTGAGCTATTGGCATTGCTAAATATTGCAACACCAATTGAAACAAAAGTCTATAAATTGTAGGCCAAAAAAAGTGTATTTATTTTTGTAGCAATTGTGGCATGCTGCGCTTTAGATGAATATGTTTAAAAGTAAAGTGCGCCATACTGCGATTGCTACAATAGTTAATTGTGGATGCGTTAACAATTGATGTGTGCACCGATGGCTGGCGGTGTGTGTGACTGTAGAAATTCTGTGCTAATGGCTGGTGGTGTGTGTGTCTGGTGGAAGTGTGCACTGGCGGCTGGTGGTGTTTGTGTCTGGTGGAAGCGTGCACCGACGGCTGGTGGTGTGTGTGCCTGGTGAAAGCGTGCACTGACAGTGTGGTTGTGTGTGTGTGAGTGGTTGTGGTTGTGGCTGTGTGTGTGTGTATTTGTGTGGTTGTATGTATGGTTGTGTGTATGGTTGTGGTTGTGTGTGTGTGTGTGGTTGTATGTGTGGTTGTGTTTGCGTGTGTGGTTGTGGCTGTGTGTGGTTGTTTGTGTGTGTGTGTATGTATGTGTGGTTGTGTGTGTGTGGTTGTGTGGTTTGTGTGTGTGCTTGTGGTTGTGTGTGTGGTTGTGTTTGCGTGTGTGGTTGTTTGTGTATGTATTTGTTTGTGTGTGTGTGTGGTTGTGTGTGTGGTCGTGTGTGTTTGGTTGTGGTTGTGTGGTTTGTGTGTGTGATTGTGTGTGTTTTTTGTGGTTGTGTGTTTGTGGTTGTGTGTGTTGTGGTTGTGTGTATGGCTGTGTGTGTGCTTGTGGTTATGTGTGTGGTTGGGTGTGATTGTGTGTGTATGTGTGTGGTTATGTGTGTGTTTGTATGTGTGGTTTTGTGTGTGTGGTTGTGTGTGTGTGTGGTTGTGTGTGTGTGTGTGTGTGTGGTTGTCGTGTGTGTGTGTGTGGTTGTGTCTATGTGGTTGTGTGTGGTTCTGTGTGTGGTTGTGTGTGTGTGTGTGGATGTGTGTGTGTGGTTGTGGTAGCGTGTGTGGTT
The DNA here is from genome assembly GCF_964263255.1 of Lissotriton vulgaris. Classification (NCBI taxonomy): domain Eukaryota; kingdom Metazoa; phylum Chordata; class Amphibia; order Caudata; family Salamandridae; genus Lissotriton; species Lissotriton vulgaris. The sequence continues at coordinate 117,974,860 of NC_141699.1, forward strand.
GTGTGTGTGTGTATGTGTGGTTGGGTGTGTTTGTGTGTATCGTTGTGTGTGTGGTTGTGTGTGTGTGTGTGGTTCGGTGTGTGGTTGTGTGTGTGGTTTTGTGTGTTTGTCATTGTGTGTGTAGTTGTGTGGTGTGTGTGGTTGTGTGTGTGTTTGTATGTTTGGTTGTTTTTGTGTGTGTGGTTGTGTGTGTGGTAGTGGTTGTGTGTGTGATAGTAATACTAAAAGCATCTAAAAATAAAGGAACACAAACATTGAGTTTGTGGAAAGAGAAAGCACGTTGTTAGTCAAAAGGGCAGCAGCAAAGCATTAACACAACATGTTCTTTGATGTTTGATGTTCTTTGAATGAGAACATCAAAGGGGCGCTGCGAAAGTGATCGCGGGTGAAAGTGAAAGTGATCGCGGGCGCTTAATGAGCATGACAAGGTTTGCCATATGGCGCCTCTGCTCCTAAGCGCTCGCCCGCGCACATGCACTGTAGCTCTAGGCTGGCCATGGTAGCATTTTTTGAGCCCTCACTAAAAGTCTCGCCAGGCCAGCGCATTCTCTCGGCCAAGCGAGACCTGAAAAGAGCACTAAATGTGTATAAAATAGGTGCGTGGCTTGGAGCGTCAAGATGGCGGTCACACTCTAAGAGTACTCCGGAGCCCTCCATCATCCGCTCCGAGATCCATAGCCATCGGCAGCCTAATTCTTGCCCCGAAGGCGGCCTCTCCTTCCCTGATGCAGCGCCATCACCTTGAGGCGACTGTAGCATCCGCGGTACCTACTTGGGGCCACTTCTGTGGTGACAGCGCCGTACAGTGAAGACGCGGTACAACAGATGCGTGTAACTTATTTATTTATTTATATATTGTAAGAGCGCCGGGGACACCTCTGCGCACTCAGCCCTTGGTTCGGAACTCGCTGTACCCACGCACCCGGCATGCCTTGTTGCATGATGTAGTACAGCGTACTAGAGCGCTACACCACATATCTCCCCCCTTTTGTCCCAACATAACAATTGAACTGTAACAAACAATGGGGTACCCAGTGGAAACTCCCGGGCACTGCGTATAACAGTTTTGGTGCTGCTGATCTGGGGGTAGAAGAACATAACAAGGAGGGAAGACAGGAGGCGAATCAAACACACTTAACAAAGAGATTTACATATCGTATTCTCTGTATCTTTTCGGTATCACTACTACTCTGCCTGTGCAGGTACGTGTAGTGAGGGTTTGTGTCATGTGTGCCTCTCTCGTGTTTACTCTGATTTCCCTTGTACTCCCCTGCTGGTCACTATTTGGAGCTGTGGAGGTTTGTGGTATGGTATCTGATTCGCTGTTACTATGGTCCTCTGGTATGATGTCACTTTCCACTTCATTGTCTTTTGTAATGTAATTTCTCTGTGTCTCGGTGTCAAGATCTCTTCTCTCACCACCAGTGCTGTAAGAACAAGGGATAGTATCAAACAGCTAGTGAAGGCTACTTCCAAATATCCACGTTGGAAAAGGCACCATGAAGTGACTACATAGTTTTTGAAACAATGTTTATCCACTATGGGAGTCCGAGCAGTCACTAATGGCGTTAAGGAAAAGACACAATCGGATCTGAGTTGCTGGCCTAGTCTTTCAGGGCGCGCGGACAGCAGCAGTAACGAAGCACACGCTTGTCTGACGAACTGCGCACTTCAACTGAAACACTCTTCTGCGAGTGCTGATGTCTTTGGCGGAATTCCTGTCAGCGATACCTTGGTGAGGCAAAATAAAACGCATGCGCAACGCGGGATTTCTTGACAAGCAACAATGTACTGTTAGAGACTCTTCGTGTTTTTGAAGTTGTACTTTGAGTCTATTTGTAGCCTTACCTGAGAACTTCTTGGAGTTTCTGGACTTCGAATTGATATAAGTTTTTCCCACATATAGTGAAGTAACTATCTTGTTATCCTCGATATAGTTTACTAATAGTTAGGGTAAAATACAATTAGGAGCGCAATTCGAGTTCATCTTTTCTTGTGTTATTTGGAGTGAGTTACTATTGGACTATCCTTCACACCAGGTAATAGAGATAATACAAACTAGGATTAAAAGGTCATAGCAACTGTAGAACAGTATTCTAACTGTGTTGTTTGTGCAGGAGCTGTCCAAGAATAAACATAGCAATCTTCAGAGAGAGAAGCAATAGTCCAGGTTCACAGGGTAAGAGTTATTCACTGTACATTAATACTTGATATACAGCATAGTGATATTGTGAATACATGAAATGCTCTTTTACGGGTGTAGTTATAAAGAACGCCCGTGAAGGAGTCTAGTGAGAAGACCAAGACTAATCAACCTGGGACTGTCTCTCTTTTTTCTTCCACTTCCCCTTTCCCCCCTGCTTTAAAGGTCACCATTAGGTATCTGCTGGTGGCAGTTGAGGCGGCGGGGCGTTGGGACTATCGTCGACTCCTGTGGATGCCTCAGGCCTTTTTGACAGTCGGTCACAGGGCCATACTCCTCACTATCTGAGTCCCAATTGGTATTCCTGGTGCTTGATGCAGCATCAGCTTTATCCCATCCGATCACTTTATTGCAATTGGCCATTCTTCTGTGGGACCACACTTTGCCGTCACTTAATAAGGCAGACCCCGAATAGGTTTCTTTTACTTGCAGAGGTTCACAGAACTTGCTGTCGCCTTTTCTCCGTAATTGTGCCAGCTTCACTCGGACCCACTCCCCCTTTTTCCACGAGACGTCTTGCACCTTGTACTTTTCGTTGTAGTGTTCCGTGTACATTTTCTGGGCCTTCTCCAAGTTGCTTCGGACCACAGCAGGGGACCACTTACTTTGGAGCGTCAGGTTCATCCACACTGCGTTGTCTTCTGGCCACTTGGAATATTGGTCTATCAAAACGATGGCATACTTGGGCACTCCCCATGAATTGAGGATGGGACCCAGAATGTTGACCGACAATTTTTCCCATGGACTGGTGGGGTTGGTAAACTTCCCTAGGGGGGGGGGGTCGTAGCGAGGTTTGTGCCTTGTCCGCGTTGCTGCACTGTTCACAGGCCCTCATGTGCCTCTCTACCTGGCTGTCAATGGCGGGCCACCAATATGACTGTTTGACTCGACTTTTTGTCTTTACGATTCCTAAATGGCCTTCGTGTAGGATCGTTAGGAGGCATTCCACCAATTGTTGAGGAGGGATCACTTTGTCTCCTCTTAAGAGGAATATGGCATTCTCACTAATGGAGTTCCTCCCGCACTTCCCAGAATTTCCAGAGGTCGGCGTCCAGGTGCTTCTTCTCTGGCCACCCCATACATGACAAACTGTTTTACTTGTTCCAGATGGGGATCTTTCTCGTACGCTGCCTCTCATTCCTGCGCGCTGATGACTTCTTCTTGGTCATCGGTGAAGGCTATAGTGTTATCGGCCCATTCTGTGTGTGCGGGTGCACTTTCCATTGCCACCGATCTGCTGAGGTAGTCTGCCACTCTGTTCTTGTTGCCAAGTATGTATTCTACGTCATACACAAAGTCCAACAACCTGAGGGTCATTTTTGCGATGCGCTGTGTGGCACTGACATGGCCACTAGATGTAAGCACCTTGACTAGCGGCTTGTGGTCTGTCCTGAGGAGGAACCTGGAGCCCCAGAGAAATTGACAGAATTTTTCCATTGCCCAGATGGCCGCCAGCATTTCCTTCTCAATGATGCTGAACTTCTCCTCGTTGGGCGCTAGAGAGCGGGACGCAAAACTGACGGTGGTCACTGCACCTTCCTTGGATCTTTGCAACAGGACGGCCCGAGCCCTTTGTCACTGGCGTCCTTGGTGAGGATGGAGAGAGCAGGTTGATCGAATTCGTGGAGAGGCACCGCATCGCAGATGTAGTTCTTGATTTGTAGGAATTCCTCATTCGAGTCGGTGGACCAGGCAAAGGCATTCTTTTCTTTCAGTATCTGACGTAGATGGTGTGTGTGGTGGCTAAGTGTTTTACGAAATTACTGTAAAATTCGGCCATACCGGGGAAAGAACGTACTTCAACGAATCAGATACCATTTGTTCTGGGGAGTGGGTACTGCCTGAATTGCTTCCACATTAGACCTTTTGGGAGAGATTTCTTTATCGCTTATCTCGTGTCGCAAGCAGGTGACGTTGTAGAGGCCAAATTTGCACTTTTCCCACTCCACTGTGAGGCCATTGCGGGAGAGGATTCTCGATACAGTAGAGAGTTTCTCGTCGTGATCTTGTTTGGAGTGCCCCATGATTAGAATGTCATCCTGGAAGTATTGCACGCCTCGGATGTCTTTAAACAGCTTGTGCATCAGTTTTTGAAACACGGCTGCGGCTGATGCAAGGCCAAAGGGCATGCACCGGAAAATGTAGCAGCCGAATGGCTTAATGAAGGATGTTTGTTTCCGGCAGGAGGGATGCAATGAGATTTGGTGGTACGCCGCTGTGAGGTCAGTGGTCGAAAACCAATTGATTCCTTTGGTCTGGGCCAACATTTCATTGATTTTGGGCAGCGGAAATTTGTCCACGATGATGTTTTTGTTGAGTTCCCTCAGGTCTATGCAGAGGTGCACCTTCCCATTAGGCTTGCGTGCGACCACCAAGGGCACCAACTATTCCGCACTCTCGAAGGGCTCCATCACCACGTTGTCTTCCAGGCGCTGTAGTTCCGTCTGGACTGCTTCCCGGCAGTTGAAGGGGATAGTCCTTAATTTGTGCCATACCGGTATGGCCCCTTCCTTGAAGCAAATCCTGTGCGTGAATTTTGTGAGTTTGCCTATGGTGCCGCTGAAGACTGCCGGGAAATCCTCTTTCCATGTACCTCTTTCGCTTGTCTGTGGGTTGTCTGTCATGAGGACTTGTGTTGCTCCCCCTGGGTTAAGTTGAATCCCCAATGCCCCTTGGTCTGCCCACCCTAATTCGGAGGGACCTGTTTTCGCTACATATAGTTTTCCCTCTGAGGACCTCCCCTTTAACTCAAAGCAGAGTGGGTGGAAGACTACCATGGGGATCCTCTCTCCTGTGAAGGTGACAGGGTGGACATCTGTGGGGTAGAAGTGAGTGCCTAGGGTACGTATAAAGTCCCTCTGCCAGATATGGCGTTGAATGATGGTGTAAGGGGACCCTGAGTCTGCCACAATGGAAATCGGTATTCCCCCTATGGACAGTACGCAAGAGGGTTTCTTGACGCTGGCACAATCGATACCTAGAATTTGGTTGTCTATGCTTAGAACTGTTCTCATCAACTTCACCCTCCACACAGTCTGTGTCTGAGTCCTGAAGAACACATTTAACAGAAGCAGTGCTAGGCTTATGTCTGCACACTTTCCCAAAATGGTCCATCACCCCACAAAAGGAGCATCTGACCCTGAATGCCGGACACTGTATGTCATTAGCTACGTGTCCCTGACTGCCACACCTATAGCAAGTGTTCTTTTGATCACTGGATGCTTTGTGGGGCCCGACTGCCTTGGCTATGGGTTTCCTGACTTGCCTAGCCCCCGTCCTAGGTGGAGGTTTTCCTTCGTGGGGCCTGGCGTCAGTCACTTTGCACACTGTGGTCCTGCTGTCACATTCCTTTTTCGCAGCATCACATCATTTAGACAGTTCCACTTTCTTGACCTTAGCAATTATCTTGTTGAGGGGCTCATCCCCGCTGACCCCTAACTTCTCCTGTATGTTCGTATTGACTGTATGCATAATTATTTGGTCGCGTACCAAATCATCATGGAGGTGTCCAAATTTGCAAGTGACGGCCAACTGTTTCAGTGCAGCCACGTAATCTCCCACAGATTCGGTGTCTGCTTGTTTTCCCTGGAAAAAGTTATAGCGGTCAATGGCCCTAGAGATTACAGGTTGGTAATGACTGTCAAGATCATCCAGTGCATGCTGAAATACATTGTCGTCGTTGGGCAGTCTAGTTTTTGTACCATATTCTCATACACTCTAAGACCAACCAGCCCCAGGTTGTGAACAAGGATTTTCTTTCTGCGTTTGCTGGTAAACGCTTCTTCTCCCTCGTCTTCCAGAGCTGACAAGTAATTAAGAAAGTATCCTTTCCAGTCCTCCCATTTCGTGGCCGGTTACTCTGGCTTTGGCAGGAAGGGAACTGGATTGGTGAGGGAAAATGTCTGCGCACACGTGCTGACTCACCTGGGTGGCTGTGACCCACTAGGCATACACCAATGAATGCAGGGTGATTCCGAGCCAGGTGGTAGGCTGAACTGGTCTGGTGCGCTTGGCCGAATACTTTAAGGACCTGACCTCTGTGTACCAGGCTAGGTATGTGTGACAGAAACACACACCAACACGACACCCTCTGAGCTGGTGGGGGGCACTGGAATGAGCACCGTGAGGCAGCACGCTGAGAAGCCCCAGTGAGGAATGAGTCTTTATCTTGCCCTCAAAGAAGAGTATGTGGAACTGCTGGAGGCCTCAACAAAGGTGGGAAGATGTCCATGTGTGCTATCTCCCTTGGAGCAGGCAAGCAGACACAGTTGGCACTTACTTTGAGAGTGCAGGGCGTCTATTGGTCACTGTGCAGAACAGCTGTGCCTTGGCTGCTGTGCTGGGCTTCATGTAGGCAGGTGCTCTGGATGTACTCTCGATCTACTCGGCCTTTCCCCCGAATAACCTCACCCCCCTAACCCCCCCCTCTATCCCACAGACCCCCCCTCCAGTCAACAGCTACCAACGCTGTCTCACTTTCCTCCTTTGGATCTTGCCACGCTTGAACCTTTAGCACGGAAAGTCAAATCCGGTTCCCCCAATGATCCAGCCCCACCAGATATAATAATGGCAGCCTCGCAGACCACCTTGCCTATCTTAAGGGAGGTTTTAAATACCTCCATCTCTTCAGGCACGGTTCCCACCCTATGGAAGCAGGCTATGGTTAGAGCCCTACTGAAAAAGCCTAACCTGGACTCCACGGATCTAAGTAACTACCGCCCCATATCCCTGCTACCTTGGGCAAGCAAGATCCTGGAGAAATATATAAACCATCAGTTAATAAACTTCCTGGAAGATTACCATCTACTGGACCCCACTCAGACTGGCTTTAGACCTAAACACAGGACCGAGACCGCCCTCCTCATGGTCACCGAGGAGGCTAGAAAAATCCTAGATCAAGGAGGATCAGTGGCAGTGATCGTCCTTGATCTTAGCGCGGCCTTTGATACGGTCAGCCATGACACCCTGCTGTACCATATGTCCCAGGTCGGGATCAAGGGCAAAGCGTGGTCCTGGTTTCAGTCCTTTTTAGAGGACAGAACCTTCCGTGTGTTCGAAGGCGAGTCTGTGTCCACCAGCAGCACTCTGAAACGCAGTGTCCCCCAAGGCTCCTCTCTAAGCCCTGCACTTTTTAACCTGTACATGAGGCCACTGGCTGATGCCGTCCGCCCATTCGGGATTAAGATCATCTCCTATGCGGACGACACGCAGCTGGTGGTCTCCCTGATGCAGGAAGCCAATCTACCTGTGCGGGGCGGGCTTAGAGAATGTCTGGAGGAAGTGAAGACCTGGATGTCCCTATCGTCCTTAAAACTAAATGGGGACAAAACCGAGCTCCTGGTCCTAGGCCCGCCGGATCTCAGCTTCCCCGTCTCCCTGTGGCCACCCAGTCTGGGCCCTCCACCAACCCCCAAAAACAGCATTAAAAGCCTTGGAATTTGGATGGACAGATCCCTGTCCTTCAATGTACAAGCCATGAAACTTTCAGCTACTTGCTTTGGCATCATGAGGATGCTCAAGAAAATTTTCTCTCTCCTCCCCATGGAAGCCAAACAAGCAGCTGTACAAGGTTTGATTCAATCCCGCCTTGATTTTAATAACGTACTTTACCTCGGTGCCACGGAATCTACTCTGAGAAGGCTCCAAATAGTTCAGAACTGCGCAGCACGCATGCTACTCGACCTTCCCCGCAGACAGTCAGTAAGGTCCGGACTAGTAACCCTCCACTGGCTACCGGTGCACCAGAGAGTTATTTTCAAAGCCATGTGCATAGCTCACCAGTCATTCTGGGACACTGGTCTGAGGATTACGCGGGATCTAATCACCCACTACATGCCCAACAGAAACCTACGATCTAATCAGACCTTTCTCGCAGTGACCCCCAGAATTAAAAGATCTAGATCTGGAGGTAGGACATTCTCTTAAAACGCGGCCAGGGCTTGGAACGCCCTTCCACTGCATCTAAGAGCTAACTCCAACCTTACGGTTTTCCATAAACAGCTGAAAACCTTCCTATTTCACCCAGTCTAACTAACTCCAATTCTCTCCCCTCTGGGTCCCCAGGGTCGGATTCACGGTATTCCTAGCGCTTGGACGCCTTCGGGCAGCAATTCGCGCTTTACAAATCCACGTCCTATCCTATCCTATCCTATGTGCGGGGCAGCTGTGGTTCCTTGTGCAGGCTAGCAGGGCTGTGGGCTCTGTACTCGGCTCCTTGCCTTGACAGAGTAGAGCTGGTGGCCGTGGGTAGCACTGTGCAGCACTCTTTTGCATGCATTAACCTTGCTCGGCCTGCCAGGAGCGGAGGGGGTGCCTCGCTTGCCCCGTGTCCCTCTGCCACGCTCTTACTGTAATTAGACCGGCCACGCCGAGCGCAGCGGGCCGTCGTCCTGTGTACACGCTTGTCCGTCGGCGCTGGGGTGCTTTCTGCTCTCCAGCCTCATCACCAGTTTATGGTGACAGCGCCTTATAGTGAAGACGTGGTACAACGGATGCGTATAACTTATTTCTTTATTTATATATTGCGAGAGCGCCCGGGACACCTCCGCGCACTCAGCTCTTGGTGTGAAACTCGCTGTGCCCCCGCTCCCGGCATGCCTTGGAGCATGACGTAGTGCAGCGCACTAGAGCGCTACAGCACAACTTCTCCTTGCTGTAACTTGCAGCGCTGCTGCACAGGATGGCGGGCCTGGCCCCGTCTCTAAAGCACCCCGGTGAGGCATGAGATCATCCGCCGGGGCCCGCTGAGGCCTGGGGTGACACCGGCCTGGCGCCCTACCTGCCTACCTCCTGAAGATGGACGGTGGGGGGCTGCCCCGCGCTGGGCTGCTGTGGCGGCGACCTGGCTCTGACCCGTGGGCCATCTCCCCCCAGACCTGTGCAGCAATTCACGCCCACGACTGGTGCGAACTGTGAGCGGCGGTGCATAGACACAACCCGAAAGATACAGAAGCCCGCCTGGGGGGCCGAAGCTACGCCAAGCCCGTGCCATAGCTTTGAGGCCGAGGGAGTGACTCCGAAGCCGTGAAGCCTCGCTGGGGCCTACATCGTGATCCGACTGGAACGACTGGCTCGACTGGCTCCTCGTCCCGCCAGATCTCTGAGACAGAGGTGAGTGCCACCCCCGCCTCCGACAGCTGCTCCTCTGGTGGTCTGCAGAGATCTCTCAACCCTCCAGGGGGGGGGGGGCTGAAACCATGTGCTTGTGCCCGTGATCCATGATCCCGAAGGGACCCTAAAAGACTCGACCCATTGGGCCTTCCCACGCCTGATACCCAAGTCTGGACCGGCTGGCGGCCCAGGGGTGGACTCATCGGACCGGAGTGCTGCGCCTCTTCCCCCTCCTCCCTCATCCTGCTGCTGGGGCTGCCCTGCTGGCGACGCTTCACCGCCCAACTGGACACAGGGAGGTGCCTTAGCCCGACCCGCGTATATATCCTCTGGCTCCGCGTGGGGTGGACCGGGACTCCCAGACCAGCGACGCCCAGGGGCACAACCCATACATACACCGAGCCCAGCTATGTTGGACCACCCGAGGCGGCGGTGCTCGCATATCCCCTCTGATTGATACAAAGGATCCCATCTCATTCCCTGCAGTAGAGAAGCCACCAGAATGGCTGTGGGGCCCGACATGGATGCCAGGGGCACCGCATCCCAGCCTGCACACTGAGGTGAGCTGGGGCTTCCCACCGGACTTTGCAGGGGAGGCAGTGAAACAATCTCCCGCACATCGAGGCTCCTGCCCACTCCGGAACCTTGAAAATTCCCCCCACCTCCGACTGGACTTTGCTGCGTAGGGGCGGCCACACTCCCTGATGCCCCGCTGTAGAGCCTACCAGCGCACTGCGGCCCTGAAGACTGGAGCACCAGGCCCCACTTCCACCCTGGGCACTCAGGCACAGTCACCTGCCCCTGGGTGGGAACACTCTTGGGCCTAGAGGCCACACAAATGGCCCTCTAGGCCTGCTGGCGGATAGCGTGCCCCTCGGGTCCCACTGTCCGCGGACCCCCCACCTCGGACTCCAGTTGTTTGCCCTCCTCGCTATAACGTGTGGGAGTTGGAGCTGAATTGGGTTCTCAACTCCCTGACCGATCAAATCGGGGCCAAGGAATCCTTGACATCAGTCCTGCTGAAGACTTTTTTGCCACTGACCATGGGGAAAGACCGAGGCCCCAAGTCCTCCCCTACCCAAACACAGACAACAAGCATTTGCAATGCAATAGGTGTCGCATTAGGAAAGTGTGAGCTATTGGTATTGTAAATTACAATTTTTTAAATATGTGTTGGCTTTGAAAATATATAAATTAATAGCATTGTTATTTACAAAGCCAATAGCTTACACTTTCCTAATGCGAGTCCTATTGACTATGGCAATGCTTGTTGGTAGCAAGCAAGGACAGTGCTGTTGTGGTGCTGAGTGATGCTGTTGTGGTGCTGAGTGATGATGCGGTTGGGCTGAGTGATGTGGTGGTGTCCCAGAGTGATGTGGTAGTGTCCCAGAGTGATGTGGTGGTGTCCCAGGGTGATGTGGTGGTGTCCCTGAGTGATGTGGTGGTGTCCCTGAGTGATGTGGTGGTGTCCCTGAGTGATGTGGTGGTGTCCCTGAGTGATGTGGTGGTGCCCCTGAGTGATGTGGTGGTGCCCCTGAGTGATGTGATGGCGCCCCTGAGTGATGTGGTGGTGTCCCAGAGTGATGTGGTTGTGTCCCAGAGTGTTGTGGTGGTGTCCCAGAGTGATGTGGTGGTGTCCCAGAGTGATGTGGTGGTGTCCTATAGTGATATGGTGGTGTCCCTGATTGATGTGGTGGTGTTGTGAGGCGTGCAGCAGTGTGAGGCGTGCAGCAGTGTGAGGCGTGCAGCAGTGTGTGGCGTGCAGCAGTGTGTGGCGTGCAGCAGTGTGTGGCGTGCAGCAGTGTCAGGCATGCAGCAGTGTGTGGCGTGCAGCAGTGTGCAGCGTGCAGCGTGCAGCAGTGGGAGTAATGCAGCAGTATGCAGCAGTGTGAGACGTGCAGCAGTGTGAGGCGTGCAGCAGTGTGTGGCGTGCAGCTTTGTAAGGCATGCAGCACTGTACAGGTATTCAGTGATGCTGTGGTAGCGCATAGTGATGTTGTGGTGCCCCTGAGTGATGCTGTTGTTGTGCGATAGATAGATAGAGTGAAGGCGATAGACAGATGGACTGAGGGCGATAGATATATGGAGTGAGGGCGATAGATAGATGGAGTGAGGGCGATAGATAGATGGAGTGAGGGTGATAGATAGATGGAGTGAGGGCGATAGATAAATAGAGTGAGGGTGATATATAGATAGAGTGAGGGCGATAGATAGATAGAGTGAGGGCGATAGAGTGAGGGCAATAGAGTGAGGGCGATAGATAGAGTGAGGGCGATAGATGTGTGTGGTTGTGTGTGTGTGGTTGTATGTGGGTTGTTGTATGTGTGTGCATGCATGGTTGTATGTATGTGAGTGTGCGGTTACAGAAGGATGTATGTGGAAGAGAGCAGCAGATCAGCATATTATAAGAGAACAGGGAGTTAAAGAAGGATGCGTGTTGAAGAGATCAGCAGTTCAGCACAGGAGGAGAGAACAGGGAGTTAGAGAAGTAGGCGGTGGAAGGGAACAGCAGATCAGCATGGGAGAAGAGAACAGGGTTTTGGGGAAGGGGGCGGGGTGGAAGAGAGCAGCAGATCAGGATGGGAGAACAGAATAGGGAGTTAAAGAAGGAGGCGGGTGGAAGAGAGCAGCAGATCAGCACAGGAGAAGAGAAGAGAACAGGGAGTTAGAGAAGTAGGCAGTGGAAGGGAACAGCAGATCAGCATGGGAGAAGAGAACAGGGCTTTGGAGAAGGGAGCGGGGTGGAAGAAAGCAGCAGATCAGGATGGGAGAACAGAACAGGGAGTTAAAGAAGGAGGCGGGTGGAAGAGAACAGCAGATTAGCACAGGAGAAAATAACAGAGTTAAAGAAGGAGGCGGGGTGTTTGAGAGCAGCAGATCAGCTCAGGTGAAGAGAACATGAAGTTAAATAAGGAAGCGGGTGGAAGAGAGCAGCAGATCAGCACAGGAGAATAGAACATGGAGTTAAAGGAGGTGGGAGGAAAAGAGGAGCAGATCAGCACATGGGTAGAGAACAGGGAGTTAAGTAAGGAAGCGGGTGGAAGAGAACAACATATTAGCACAGGAGAAGAGAACAGTGAGTTAGAGAAGGGTCGGGTGAAAGAGAACAGCAGTTTAGCACAGGAGAAAAGAAAAGGGAGTTAGAGAAGGAGGCGGGTGAAGGAGAACAGCAGATCAGCACAGGAGAAGAGAAAAGGGAGTTAGAGAAGAAGGCGGGTGAAAAAGAACAGCAGTTCAGCACAGGAGAAGAGAACAGGGAGTTAGAGAAGTAGGCGAATGGAAGATAGCATAAAGATTATCACAGGAGAAGAGTACATAGAGTTAAAGAAGGATGCAGGTGGAAGAGAGCAGCAGAACAGCACAGGAGAAGAGAACAGGGAGTTAAAGAAGGAGGTGGGGTGGAAGAGAGCAGTAGATCAGCACAGGAGAAGAGAACAGGTAGTTAAAGAAGGAGGCGGGTGGAAGAGAACAGCAGATCGGCACAGGAGAAGAGAAGAGAACAGGGAGTTAGAGAAGGAGGTGATGTGGAAGAGAGCAGCAGATCAGCACAGCAAAAGAGAACAGGGATTTAGAGAATGAGGCGGTGTAATAGAGCAGTACATTAGTATGGGAGAATAGAAGAGAATAGGGCATTAGAGAAGGAGGTGGGTGGAAGAGAGCAGCAGATCAGCACTAGAGAAGAGAAGAGAACAGGGAGTTAGAGAAGGAGGTGAGGTGGAAGAGAGCAGCAGATTAGCACAGCAGAAGAGAGCAGGGAGTTACAGAAGCAAGCGGTGTAAAAAAAAACAGCAGATCAGTAGAGGAGTAGAGAACAGGGAGTTAGAGAAGGAGGCGGGGTGAAAGAGAACAGCAGATCAGTACCGGAGAAGAGAAAAGGGAGTTAGAGAAGGAGGCGGATGGAAGAGAGCAGCAGATCAGCACGGGAGAACAGAACATGGAGTTAAAGAAGGAGGGGGGTTGAAGAGAGCAGCAGATCAGCACAGGTGAAGAGAACATGGAGTTAAAGAAGGATGTGTAGGGGAAGAGAACAGCAGATCAGCACGAGAGAAGAGAACAGGGATTTAAAGAAGGAGGTGGGGTGGAAGAGAACAGCAGATCAGCATGAGAGGGTGGAGTTCGAGGGTGGAGTTGGCGGGTGGAGTTGGAGGGTTGTTTTTGCAGGTGGAGTTTGAGGGTGGAGGATGGAGTTGGATTTTGGAGTTGGAGGGTGGAGTTGGAGGGTGGATTTGGAGGGTTGTTTTTGCAGGTGGAGTTGGAGGGTGGAGTTGGAGGGTGGAGGGTGGAGTTGGATGGTGGAGTTGGAGGGTGGAGTTGGATTTGGAGGTTGTATTTGGAGGGTGAATTTGGAGGGTGGAGTTGGATTTGGAGGGTGGATTTTGAGGGAATGGAGTTGGAGGGTGGAGTTGGAGGGTGGAGTTGAAAGGTGGAGTTGGATTTGGAGGGTGGATTTGGAGGGTGCAGTTGGAGGGTGGAGTTGGAGGGTGGAGTTGGAGGGTGGAGTTGGATGGTGGAGTTGGAGGGTGGAGTTGGAGGGTGGATTTGTAGTTGGAGGGTGGAGTTGGATGTTGGATTTGGAGTGTTGGGTTGGAGGGTGGCGTTAAAGGGTGTAGTCGGAGGGTGGAGTTGGATTTGGAGGGTGGATTTGGAGGGAATGGAGTTGGAGGGTGGAGTTGGAGGGTGGAGTGTGGAGTTGGAGGGTCGTTTTGGAGGGTGGATTTTGAGGGTGGAGTTGGAGGGTGGATTAGGAGGGTGGGTTTGGAGGGTGGAGTTGTAGGGTGGTGTTGGAGGGTGGTTTTGGAGTTGGAGGGTGGAGTTGGATCGAGCAGTGGGCGGATCGAGCGGTGGGTGGATCGAGCGGTGGGCGGATCGAGCGGTGGGCAGATCGAGTGGTGGTGGATCGAGTGGTGGCGGATCGAGTGGTGGTGGATCGAGTAGTGGCGCTAGAGTGGTGGTGCTAGAGTGGGGGCGCTAGAGTGTGTGCGCTAGAGTGTGTGTGCTAGAGTGTGTGCACTAGAGTGTGTGCGCAACAGTGTGTGCGCTAGAGTGGTGGATAGGGTGGTGGCGGATAGAGTGGTAGAGTGTTGGTGGTAGAAGGCTGTACTGTGTGTGAGAAAGAGAGTGTGTGTGTGTGTGAGAGAGAGTGTGTGTGTGTGAGAGAGTGTATGTGTGAGAGAGAGAGAGTGTGTGTGTGTGAGAGAGAGTGTGTGTGTATGTGTGAGAGAGTGTGTGTGTGTGAGAGAGAGAGTGTGTGTGAGAGAGTGTGTGTGTGTGAGAGAGAGTGTGTGTGTGAGAGAGAGAGTGTGTGTGTGTGAGAGAGTGTGTGTGTATATGTGTGAGAGTGTGTGTGTGTGTGAGAGAGAGTGTGTGTGTGTGAGAGAAAGAGTGTGTGTGTGTGTGAGAGAGAGAGAGTGTCTTCCTGAATGATGGTTAGAATAAGGTCGCGTGTTTTGCATAATGGTGGACATTCGGAATTAGATAAAGGCTTCTATGTTTTTATTCAAAAGTACCATATTTGATGCACTTCAAATGTTTTACAATATTCACTTATCACGCGCTCTGGTCTACACTATTGTACCTTTAACTATGGTTTAAAGCTTTAGAGTAAGTTACTTTCAGCGACTAAGACCCATATTACTATTGCACCAGTTAATTCTGAACTAACTCCTGTTATGGCATTTATCCGAATATTACATTTTGCGCCCAGTGTCAAAATCTAACCACTTTCCATGGGTAAACTTTGGCTGAAAATCTTGTTGGAATTACTCTGGGAGAAATGCTGATTTGGTGGAGTGCACTAAAATTTTTGTTATACCAGATTTTTTGTGGCAAATCTCATAATTGGTGCTATTCATCGAACGTGATAAATCCTGATTCCCGAGGTCTCAGATTTTGTAAAGTAGGAGGAGGCATTTTCATCCAGAGTATTCGTAATCAGCTCGTAAGAAGTGTCTGATTATCAATGGTTCCATGTTTGTTTAGGTGAAACCTACAATATTGTGTTCCCTGAATGGCCATGGCTTATTAATGGCCTGTTTGCTTCGTACATATTTAGTTACCTGATACAAATACGATTCAGTGCGGATAATGTAAGAAGCTGAGTCAGTCACCGGTCACTACTTGTACAGACCCTCCGAGTGATCATAAGAGTGTCAGTAATTTGATGGTTTTGCAGATTAATTTTTCTGAGAAAATCAAAGCCCCCTGCAAGATGCCGCATTTGTCATACACCAGATGCTCCTGCAGTGAAAGACCATTCAAGTAAAAATAATGAAGGAATGGACCCCTCGTCACTGTTTGAGTTTAAACAATTAGTGATATTTAGGGTTGACTGTGCTAACCACGGCGGACGGGAGTTCTTTGCTCTGGAACAGGAGGCATTATCAAGAAACAGCAGAGTCAGGCATTTCAAAGACAAAAAGTCCAGTGTTTTTCTTTGCCGCTTCACGAGGACAGCAAGCGAAACCACATAGCTCAGCCTAAATCGGGCTCAATAGAGAAATAAAATTAACTGCTGCCAATGTCTCAAGTACATTTAGAATGCTTGTCATAAGTTGCAAATATTTTACAAGGATAGCCGTGAGGCATTATTTAAGCACGTAACTATTGCCAATGCGTGTGAGTGGTGCTGTTCTGCTTAGGCAGGCGCCAGGTCTTTAACAAGTCGGATGGGGTGTGAGTGAGGCCAAGCGCGCGCTGGCGAAGTGTCGCGCTTCAAGAGCATGGTGGTGTGCGAGGCTGTGTGCCGGATGGGGGTGGGGAGGGCGGGGGAACGAGTGGGAGGGAAGGTAACTGCTGCCAATGTCTCAAGCACATTTAGAATGCTTGTCATGAGTTGCAAATATTTTACAAGGATAGCAGTGAGGCATTGTTTAAGCACGTAACTATTGCCTGCCAATGCGTGTGAGTGGTGCTGTTCTGCTTAGGCAGGCGCCAGGTCTTTAACAAGTCAGATGGGGTGTGAGTGAGGCCAAGCACGCGCCTGGCGAAGCGTCACGGTTCATTAGACAACATGCATTGGGAGGAATCCGGCTTGGAATCCTCGTGGTCAAAGAGTTTGTTTCAGTTCATAGCTATAAATAGTTCGACCTAAAAATGGACCAGTTTACCATAGTTGAGGAGGGCCTGATAGAGGGGGCCGTAGGCGGCCCATCCCTCCCTGGCAGTGACCTTACTGCAATCCTACAAATGATCAGCAGGTCCCAGGCCTTGGTGGAGCGCAAGACTGGCGAGGTTTGAGTAGATATGGCCCTCATCTGACAGGACTTGCACAATGTACAAAATGGAGTAGCGTGTGCACACCTAAAGTTATCTGTTTTCTCAAGGTTAATACATTATATTCCAACTTGCGTGCAGATTGGATCCGCGCCTCGACTCAAAACACGTATATATGACTCACAGATGACTGTAACAATTGAGTGCTGCATTCCAATCGCACAGATTAACAATGAAAGCAAACTTCTCATGTTTCCCATTTGTTTATTCCTTATTTTCCACATTTCTCAAATTTTTCTTGGTATATCACAGTAAGGCTGTCCTTAGTCCCAATTTTTAGGTCTCGCTACGAATGCAGCGCATGCGCTGTTTCGCTAGCGAGACTATTGCTGCCGCTTTGGTGCGCGAAGGGAGACAGGAGGTGGCACGCATGGACAGGAGATATACACGTGTACGGAGTGCACATCTCCTGTCCGCTCGTGCCACCTCCTGTCTCCCTTCAGCATAGAAACTGGCTGCAAAGCTCACGCATCGCGCACTTTCACTTTCCCTCCCTCCCCTTCAAGAATCCAGACATTCCACGCAACTTCTGCCCCATTCGTAGCCCAGCACGGGTACTGGGTGGCCTGCGTCGGTTATGCGGGTCTCGGGTGCCCCCAAGCACAGCACATAAACCACCCCCCCTTGTGAGTGACAGCAGGCAGGGAGAGTAAACAGCTCTGTTTGTGGCCTGTTAGTGATGAGAAGTTCGCAGGATTTGCAACTTCAAAGCCCTGCCTCGAAGCAGCCAGCTCCCTTTTCATCATCCCTCCCAGATCCAATTATCTGTCCGACGGCGGAAGACACTATTCTGCTGCAGCATCTCTTCAACCCCCAATAACTCTGCTTGCCACACATGCTGATGTTGCTATTTATTTTGCTCACATAACCCGTAGGTCATCCCACTCACTCTGTACTATAATAACTTAATTATCTATTAGAAGAGGCGTTCCTCCACTCCTGCACTTTGGCCATGACTTCTAAGCTTTCTGCTGACAGAGAAGGAAGTTAAAAAGTTGGTCACTGAGTCCTGGCGTGCCTTTTTTGTGGAGGTGCGTAGGGATAAAACCATGCAGCCCCCGCCCTCTAAGTCCCCAATGCGCCCAGTCCTCCGAGTTCGTAGCGCCTTGAGGTAATTTATTTTGGAGCTACTGTGTACGTGCATTCTCTTACTCAGAGCATGCTGCTCTACTGTAATATGTGGAGCTGTAACGGGGTGCAGCGCGATTCCAGGGGTGCTGTGATCATCACCCCCACACTAGTGATGTTCCGAGGGGGTCCTCGTGACTCAAATAGTGCAAGTACTGTATTATCCCCATCCCCCCCCTCGTTAGTAGCATTGTGCTCTGTAGGTTTGTAAGAATGAGGGGGCATTGTGGTGTGTGTATTTATGAGACGCGGGGGGCAAGCTCGAGCCGACAAGTATATTGTCACACACTTGTTTGCCCTGTTTTTCCTCCCACGTGCGTGCCTTGCGGTTTGCTTGTTTTAGGTCTGGTTAGTAAAAGTATAAGCTCTACAATAAGCCTAGTGTAAAATTGAAAAGAAGGGGACTCATATAATGGTCACTGTTTAACATACCAGGGAATCATGAGCACCCCTCCCTACCTGACCATCTCCCTAGACCAGACACGCAATAATAACATGCAGTTGGGGTGGCCCCCTGTACAAAGCATGTACCTCCTGTTGTGCATTGCTTAGTTCTAATCATGTGGTACAAACTGAACACTGTTTACAGTATGCCTGCATGTGTTTAAAGAGTACCTGATACACAGGGATACTGCAAACAGTGAACTGCATGCATGTCTGGCTACAATGAGCATATAATACAAATATGGGGTTCGTGTTTGTGTGTGGAGTTGGAAAAATTGCATATCTTTTGCTTTTTGTGTCTGGATTACAGATGAGGCAGTGTTTACAGTGAGACTGCTTGGCTGTCTTTATTTAGCCTGTGATGCTGATACTGCAGTATATACAGTTCCTGCGTCTACTTGGGGTACACCAAGCCACCTCATTCACATAGTGTTCTTTACCATCAGAATGTGTGTGTGTGTGTGTGTGAGTGTGTGTGAGAGAGACTACATGCAGCACCAGTATCTATGTACACTTTGCCGACGATACCAAAAATGTGGTGTTCGCAGATGGGCAACATTTTCGGAGGACATGAAACAATAGTGCATTTTCTGCAATTTGTGTTTCTGCTTATGAGTGGAGTTTGAGTAGTTCTGTGTTTACAAACTGTAGGTTTCTTTACAGAAAAGGGGCATGTTGTGTTAGTACTTTTGTGTAGTGCATTCCTCCCATTGGTATGGGCCTAAAGTGATTTTCATATCTGGACGTCCTTGTCAGTTCTGGGATTCTCTTTGATCAGAGTTCTTATGATCTATTGACACTGTGTTTGGGTGAGCAAGATTGTGATGAGATCAAAAATAAACAAACATTTATAATGCAATAGGTCTCGCAGTAACTAGAGTTTAAGCTATTGGCATTGTAAATTACAATGCCTTTTATTTATGTTTTTAAAAAGAAAACAAAAATAAAAGTCATCGTTATTTCCAATGGCTGCCTTTTTTTCTACAATACAGACGTTTATTCATTACATTATTAAAACCCAGTTACTAAAGCAACGTGCCGTTTTCTGTAACAGCTGTTACTTTTAGCACTGCGACGTCTAAAACATTGTTAGATAGTGCTACATAAAAGTAGAATAAATAATGCACCACGGACGCTTTTAAAAACAAATAGATAAAAAACAATGCCATTTGCAATACCAACAACTTTAAACTTTGCTAATGTGAGAGCTATTGAATTGCAAATGCTTGTTTCTAATGACGCAGTTGTGCTCATCCAGGCCTCTTACCACATCACGTGGGCAATACAATTCATAATTAGCCGCTCAAGTTAACAATAGTCCCAATGCATTTCGGGTCATTTGATTTGGCCCTTCGTCAGGGGTAGCTGTTTAAGTTAAAACGAAATAAACCTCCATTAGTGTTTCATGTCGATATTCAATAGTGCTTAAAAAGATACAACTGAAATACATATCAACTTAATCGATATAATGCATGTGACTTAATTAATTCACACAATGTTAAAAACATAACTCTTAATCCAAATACATATCCATATCCATACTAATATAATAAAGAGAGAGCCCAAACCTTTGAGGCGGGTAATCTCAGGAACCACAGCACCAATCACAACACCCAATACAGAGTTGAAAAGGGCAGTTGCAGCAGAAGGACATAGGCTATGCAGACGCCCACCATATACATTTAAAAGGTAAAAGAACCATGCCAGCAAAGTAGTCCCTTGTGGGCGTGTCTGCGTTGTGCTGTGGGCGTGTGCTGGGGGGTGACAAACGCTGAGGGCGTGTGGTACGTTCCGCCCTTCATGCCATGTCTCATATTGTGTGCTAATCCCAACCTGCTCCCTTTAAATACCCCTGCACCCCATAATCATAACCCACCCTTACTCCTTAAAATACTCCAACACCCTTAAACACTAACCCATCTTAACCCTATAAATATACCCTGTACCCCAAAACCCAAACCTATCCTTAAACTTGAAAAAAAAACCTGTACCCCAAAACCCAAACCTAGCCCTGAACCCTTAAAATACCCCTGCACCCCAAAGCCCAAACCTATCACTGAACCCTAAAAATAACCCTGTACCCCAAAACCCAAACCTACCCCTGAACCCAAAAATACCCCTGTACCCCAAAACCCAAACCTAGCCCCGAACCCTAAAAATACCCCTGTACCCCAAAACCCAAACCTAGCCCTGAACCCTTAAAATACCCCTGTTCCCCAAAACCCAAACCTACCCCTGAACCCTAAAAATACCCTATACCCCAAAACCCAAACCTAGCCCTGAACCCTAAAAATACCCCTGTACCCCAAAACCCATACCAATCCCTAAACCCTAAAACTACCCCTGTACCCCATAACCCAAAACTATATCTGAACCCTTAAAATACCCAAACACCCAAAACATATACCTCAGTACCCCAAAACATATACCCCTATACCCATACTTACCTTATTCAAACATTTAAAAAAAAACATGCTTTTACCATTCATGCATTTACTACGAATTTCGTTGTAAATGTATGCGTGGTAAAAGCATATAAAATGTAATGCCATGCGTTATAATGGCATTGCGGAGTCATGGTACTTTCGTAAAGAAAGTATACGGAGTGATGGTATGCGGAAAGAAAGTTGCAGAATAATGGGTGTTTACCCTCCCCCGGTAAGTACATTGGTGGCACGGCGGCCCACATCTCCAGCAACATACTCATATTTTTTCACCACCCATTTGAAAAATGCACAGGTCTCTCTCATTGATGGCCAGCACCGACATACACTTTTAGACACACCTCCCGCCACAAGTTTTAGAATTGCGAACTTTAAAGCTGGGGAGCTACGTTTGAATCTCGGCATCAGCTCAACACCCTGTGATTCCAGGCAAATCGCTTTGTCTCCCCGTGCCTACCACAAATGAATGTGTTCTTCTGTAATGTAAATTGTGCTCATGCCATGTTGTCGAGTTCGCGCTATATAATATTGCAAGGAAAAATAAAGTAGGGAAACTTTCACACATTACTGAACGCGCACTCTTAAGTGCACTGTGAATCGGAGCGTTTCACAGGCCTGTCACAGATAAGAAATGCTATCAAAACGAAATCCTACAAAACAATATACCACTGGCCGGCAGCAATTCATACACGGACAACATCGGGACGGTCTGCTAGTATATTAATAATATTACAACCATGTTAAGAGTTTACTGCCCACGGTAACCTCCCCCACATCCATCCTCGATGTAAAACCCACCATTATGACCGCGTAGCTACATGAATCCTTAACCATCCCAAATTAACATGTGAAAAATGTCACCCTGTGTGCAATTTTGAACCCTCATCCATCACAAGCCACTGTTCCAAACCCAACCATTTATACGTTCAATTATACACTGTACTCTCCCCCGATCCCGATCCAGTTTTAAATAGCTGCTCTTATTCCATGTAAGTTCCTGCCCGATAGCACCTCTCCTTTCCTTAGAACCGCATTTCCAACCACATGCTCAAACTTACTCCTCCCCATACTCGCAATTTAAACTCTTTCTCTGCCAGAAAAGTGCCTTCAATCACTGAGGCCTAATTACTAGTACCTGCGTTCCATGTACAACAATGTAAATTATCTCGTGTCCCAAGTAGGTGACTTTGTAGAGGCCAAATTTGCACTTTTCCCACTCCACAGTGAGGCCATTGCGGGAGAGGAGTTTCTCGTCGTGGTCTTGTTTGGAGTGCCCAATGATTAGAATGTCATCCTGGAAGTATTGCACGCCTGGGATGTCTTTAAACAGCTTAAGCATCAGTTTTTGAAACTCGGCTGTGGCTGATGCCAGGCCAAAGGGCATGCGCCGGAACCTGTAGCAGCCGAATGGCGTAATGAAGGATGTATTTTTCCGGTAGGAGGGATGCAATGAGATTTAGTGGTACGCCGCTGTGAGGTCAATGGTCGAAAACCATTTGATTCCTTTGGTCTGGGCCAACATTTCATTGATTTTGGGGAGCGGAAATCTGTCCACAATGATGTTTTTGTTGAGTTCCCTTAGATCTATGCAGAGGTGCACCTTCCCATTAAGCTTGCGCACGACCACCAAGGGCGCCAACCATTCTGCAATCTTGATGGGCTCGATCACCACGTTGACTTCCAGGCGCTGTAATTCCATCTGGACTGCTTCCCGGAAGTTGAAGGGGATAGTCCTTACTTTGTGGCATACCGGTTTGGCCCCTTCTTTGAGGCAAATCCTGTGCATGAATTTTGTGAGTTTGCCTATGGTGCCGCCGAAGACCGCCGGGAAATCCTCTTTCCAGGTACTTCTCTCGCTTGTCTGTGTGTCGTCTGTCATGAGGACTTGTGTTGCTCCCACTGGGTTAAGTTGAATCCCCAATGCCCCTTGGTCTGGCACCCTAATACGGAGGGACCTGTTTTTGCTACATATAGTTTTCCCTCTGAGGACCTCCCTTTTAACTCAAAGCAGAGTAGGTGGAAGCCTACCATGGGGATCCTCTCTCCCGTGAAGGTGACAGGGTGGACATCTGTGGGATACAAGTGAGTGCCTAGGGTACGGATAAAGTCCCTCTCCCAGATATGGCGTTGAATGATGGTGTAAGGGGATCCTGAGTCTGCCACAATGGAAACCGATATTCCCCATATGAACAGTACGCAAGAGGGTTTCTTGACGCTGGCACAATCGATTCCTAGAATTTGGTTGTCTATGCTTAGAACACTGTTATCATCAACTTCACCCTCCACACAGTCTGTGTCTGCGTCCTGAAGAACACATTTAACAGAAGCAGTGCTAGGCTTATGTCGGCATACTTTCCCAAAATGGTCCATCACCCCGCAAAAGGAGCATCTGACACTGAATGCCGGACATTGTCTGTCATTAGCTACGTGTGCCTGACTGCCACACCTGTTCTTGTGATCACTGGATGCTTTGTGGGGTCCTGCTGCCTTGGCTGTGGGTTTCCTGACTTGCCTAGCCCCCGCCCTGGGTGGAGGTTTTCCTTCGTGGGGTCTGGCGTCAGTCACTTTGCACACTGTGGTCTTGCTGTCACATTCCTTTTTCGCAGCAGCACACCATTTAGAAATTCCGCTTTCTTGACCATAGCAATGATCTCGTTGAGGGGCGCATCCCTGCTGACCCATAACTTTTTCTGTATGTTCGTATTGACTGTGTGCATAATTATGTGGTCGCGCACCAAATCATCATGGAGATGTCCAAATTTGCAAGTGACGGCCAACTGTTCCAATGCAGTCATGTAATCTTTCACGGATTCGGTGTCTGCTTGTTTCCTCTGGGAAAAGCTATAGCGGTCAATGGCCGTACAGACTACAGGCCGGTAATGACTGTCAAGATCATCCAGTGCATGCTGAAATACATTGTCGTCGTTGGGGAGTCTATTTTTTTTTAGCATATTCTCATGCACTCTAAGACCCTCGGGCCCCAGGTTGTGCACAAGGATTTTCTTTCTGCGTTTGCTGGAAAACACTTCTTCCCCATCGTCTTCCAGAGCTGACAAGTAATTAAGAAAGTATCCTTTCCAGTCCTCCCGTTTCATGAGGGAAAATGTCTGCGCACACGTGCTGACTGACCTGTGTGGCTGTGACCCACTAGGCGTACACCAATGAATGCAGGGTGATTCTGAGTCGGGTGTTAGGCTGAACTGGTCTGGTGTGCTTGGCCAAAGACTTTGAGGACCTGACCTCTGTGTACCAGGCTAGGTATGTGTGACAGAAACACACAGCAACACGACTCCCTCTGAGCTGGTGGGGGGGGGGGGACTGGAATGAGCACCGAGAGGCAGCATGCTGAGAAGCCCGGTGAGGAATGAGTCTTTATCTTGCCCTCGAAGAAGAGTATGTGGAACTGCTGGAGGCCTCAACAAAGGTGGGAAGATGTCCATGTGTGCTATCTCCCTTGGAGCAGGCAAGCAGACACAGTTGGCACTTACTTTGAGAGTGCAGGGCGTCTGTTG
Source organism: Lissotriton vulgaris (assembly GCF_964263255.1). Taxonomy (NCBI): domain Eukaryota; kingdom Metazoa; phylum Chordata; class Amphibia; order Caudata; family Salamandridae; genus Lissotriton; species Lissotriton vulgaris. The sequence goes on from NC_141699.1 coordinate 117,998,973, forward strand.
GTCACTGTGCAGAACAGCTGTGCCTTGGCTGCTGTGATTGGCTTCATGTAGGCACATGCTCTGGATGTGCCTACATGATGGAGGTCCAAGATTGCAATCTACTGAATATGGTAGATTGCATGCCCCGTTGTAACAGCTGCAAGTTTGCTTTCTCCCATTCAGCATTAGGAATAACTGGCGAGAACGCCTGGGTTAGGAAATATACGACTAAGATGAATGATGAGGTAACTAGACACTTCACATTTATTACCATTAATTGTAGATCCCTCCCGAAACATAAGGAGGATATATTATCCCTCTGCTATTAGAAGCATCCATCTTTAGGATTTTAGAAGATCTGAATTTACACTTCGAAGACCATTCATGCCCACTGTTTCAGAATTTCCTAATGGATTTGGAAGCCCTTAATGTACATCTATGCAATTCAGGCCCCACCCACACAGCGGGACATCAACTAGATCCAACCTTTGCAAACTTTGAGGGCCTTATCTGTGAGCCTGCACTACTGGTAATTTGGTCTGACCACTATCTGACCATTTTCAATATCAAGATAACAGATAATAAAGTTATAAACAGACCCAAGAATTCTTATTTCAGAAGCTGGAAACAACTAAAGATAGGAGACCTGAACTCTCAACTATATAAACTCAAGCCCCAACTAAATTTAGAGAATCTCAAAGTAAGAGATCAGGCCAAAATAACACAATGGTTAACCAAGGCTGTAGAGTCAACCATTCCACTCTCTAGGAGCAAACGGGATTCGGGGAGACCCCCAGCCCCGTGGTTCTCCGAAAGGCTCAAATTAGAAAAAAGTAAATGCAAAAAACTGGAACGGAACTGGAGGAGAGACTATGATGGGGAAAAGAAGGAAACGTATAAACAAGCTCTGAAGGCGTACCATCTGCTATGTAAAATAACTAAGGGGGACTTCACTAAAAGAACTATTCTAGAAGCCCAAAATAATTCTGGAACCTTATTCAAAGTGCTAAAAGATCTAGCAGGGGCCGCACATCAACAAGAACCGCCAACACTATCTACATTACAATGTAATGGCCCTGCGAAATTTTTTAGTGACAAAATTGCTAATATTCATCTATCCCTTGGAAATGAGGAGGCCCAACTTCTTTCCCAAAAGAGAACCCTCAGTCCCTTAGTGAGGATAGACCCTCCCGGGAACCAATTGTCAAACTGGAAACCCCTAGACCTACAGTCATTTGCAGAAACACTTAACAGCATTAAATCTGGTTCCCAAATGATCCCATTCCAGCTGAAATTTTTAAACAACTTGACCCCGACATACTTAACATTATTAGAGTACTGCTAAATGCATCCCTAGAGGAAGCGATACTACCGACAACATGGAAACATGCGATGGTAGTACCATTGTTGAAAAAAGCAAACAGTGACCCGGAGACATTGTCAAATTTTAGACCGGTATCACTGCTTCCTTTGTTTTCTAAAATCTTAGAAAAACATGTAAACAAGCAATTAGGGGAATTCACAACCACCAACAAGATATTACACCCTTCACAGTCAGGATTCCGAGCAGGGCATTCGACAGAATCCACCCTGCTAGGAGTTACAGAGGCTATCCGTCAAACGTTAGATCAGGGGGGCACGGCGGCACTCATTCTTCTTGATTTGAGTGCCGCATTTGACACGATATCCCATGAAACACTATTAGAAACCCTGGAGGGAATAGGTATAAAGGGTACAGCACTGAGATGGCTTGAAATTTTTTTAACTGACAGAACTTACCAGGTATTTTCTAAAAACAACACCTCCGAGATTTTAACTTCCCCACATGGAGTTCCTCAAGGGTCAATCCTGAGTCCCCTGTTATTTAATATTTATATTGCCCCTCTTGCGTGTATTGCGGACAGATTTGGTCTGACAATCTTTTCGTTCGCAGACGATACCCAATTGGTATTCTCCTTGTCATCAACTGATAAAAAGACTCCCTCCTCCCTTCACTCCGGATTACAGAGCATGGCACAATGGATGCACTCCAAGAAATTAAAACTAAATGGAGATAAAACCGAATTACTCTTATTCGGCAACCAGAAATATCTGTGGGGTCCAGTGCATTGGCCGGCGGAAATGGGGCCTCTCCCGAAAGCCGTTGCGTCAGCTCGTAATTTAGGAGTAATAATAGATGACAACTGACAATGCGTACCCAGGTCACGAAAACAGCATCAGTCTGCTTTGCCATTCTCAAATGGTTGAGGAAAATTTTGTGGCAACTCCCGAAAGGGGCACAGAGAACTGTAGTGCAAGCATTGATTGGGTCAAGGCTGGACTACGGGAACATCTTGTTCCTAGGGGCCAACAAGGAAATTATACGTCGACTTCAGGTCGTACAAAATGTGGCAGCGAGGATACTTCTCCATATACCTAGGCGAGCACATGTATCGGAACATCTACAAAAACTACATTGGCTCAAGATAGGCAACAGAGTAAAATTTAAAGCGCTATGCTTCATGTATAAAATAAACACAGGAGAAGCACCAACTTATCTGTGTAAAATGGTCCATAAGTACATCCCGACCCGGAACCTCCGGTCTGTCCATCAGGAGAGATTTGAGGTCCCTAGATTCAGGCGGGCAAGACTGGGAGGACGCTCCTTCGGATATATGGCACCAGTACTATGGAACTCATCCCGCTCACTCTTCGCCTGGAAACAAACTACATGAAATTTAGGAAAGGAGTTAAAGCATGGCTTTTTAACCAAGAATGACACCTGAACCTATGACATTTAAAAAAAAAAAAAAGAATGACACCTGAACCTATGACCCTATGGAACAGTTATGATCCAAGGCGCCGGGAAACCCTCAGGGTAGCTGTTGCGCCATACAAATGGAATAAATAAATAAATAAAAATAAATAAAATGTGCAGGACAGCTGTGGTTCCTTGTGCAGGCTAGCAGGGCTGTGGGCTCTGTACTCAGCTCCTTGCTGACAGAGTATAGCTTGTGGCCGTGGGTAGCACTGTGCAGCACTCTTTTGCATGCATTAACCTTGCTCGGCCTGCCTGGAGCGTAGGGGGCGCCTCGCTTGCCCCACGTCCCTCTGCCACGCTCTCACTGTAATTAGACAGGCCACGCCGAGCGTGGCGGGCCGTCGTCCTGTGTACACGAGCGTCCGTCGGCGCTGGGGTGCTTTCTGCTCTCCAGCCTCGTCACCAGTTTGTGGTGACAGCGCCGTACACTGAAGACGTGGTACAACGGATGCGTGTAACTTATTTCTTTATTTATATATTGCGGAGACACCTCCACGCACTCAGCCCTCGGTGTGGAACTTGCTGTGCCCCCGCTCCCGGCATGCGTTGGCGCATGATGTAGTGCAGCGCACTAGAGCACTACACCACAACTTCTCCTTCCTGTAACTTGCAGCGCGGCTGCACAAGATGGTGGACCTGGCCCCGACTCTGAAGCACCCCGGTGAGGCCTGAGATCATCCGCCGGGGCCCGCTGAGGCCTGGGGTGACACCGGCCCAGCGCCCTACCTGCCTACCTCCTGAAATCTCATACTCCTCATTCCAGACGGCCACACCTCGGCTGTCGTGAAATCCATTAACCGGGTTGGAATTATCACCGGTTACTCAATTTACGCTCTACGCTTTGTAAGCCTTGAAGAGTCACAGGAACTGACTTGTTTGACGAAACACGTGTCGGCTGGCGTTTTGTATTCCTCTTGAACATCCTCACATAAAACAACACTTAAGAAAACCAGCGGTGTCAGTTTCATTTTCATCATCAGTTTTATTATCTGTTCAAAAACTGTATTAACCTTAAATCTATATGTGTGCCCAGGATCTTCTCATGTTTGTTTGGCAAAGGGCTTTTGGCTCTTTCCATATTCAGGGGTTTTGGGTCCACCTTTGATCTGGCAGCACCACATGCTTTAGTTCTTCTTTCTGTCAGCACCTGACAAGGTAACCTGCACGTGCGCCACTTCCCTGCTACTCTAAAACCCTGTGCAGAAACAACTTGTCACTATTCGCTTCCTGTGCTCTCGAACCCACCACCAGGGGGCCGCATAGTGGGAATTTCCGTTTTTCTAATAAGCTTCCAGACCTTCCCCTACATGCATTTCCTGCCTTCCAGACATTTGGACACTTATTGGGAATTGAGATCCATTCCCAATTCATACCGGGTTTTGTGAAAGCCAGCCTGCTTATACTTGAAGCCAGCCTGCTCATGTTTGGAACTCCATTACCCAGAATTCCCTGCTCACTGCTTTGTCTCCACTCCTGCAGGCCAAGGATGGGTGGAGGAATTCAGCTCACCTGTGTCTGGCTGCTGCTAGCCTGCTCACACCTGCTGCATGTGATTACTGTGAGCTCTTATAAGCCCCAGCTCCCTTCAGGCCAAGGTTGGTAATTGTAGCTGTTTACCGGTGAGACCGATCCTTGTTTGGAGTGCTTCCTGAGCTTTTGCTATCCTTGTTTCCAGAGTTCCTGTGCTGCAGCAGTTTCCATTTTCCCTGAAATAGCACTGCCTGCAGTGTTACCTTGATTCTTGAGCTTTACCTCAATTCTAGTTCCTGCTCCTGAGTCTCAGCATTTCATGTTCCTGAGCTGCAGCAAATTTCCCTTGTCCCTGATTTAGCACTGTCTGTAGCGCTACCTTGACCCCTGAGCCTTAGTATTCCTTGTTCCTGAACTGCAGCAGTTGTCCTTCTCTTTAATTAGCACTGCTTGCAGTGCTACCTTGTTTCCTGAGTACCTGAGCTATAGCTATTCTTTGTACCCGAATTAGCACTGCCTGCAGTGCTCTTGTTTCCTGAGTTCCTGAGCTATAGTCATTCTTTGTTCCTGTTCATGGGCTTCAGCTATTTTCTTGTTCCTGATTTGCATTGCTTGCAGTGCTCTCTTGACTCCTTGTGTCCTGAGCTGTAGTCAATTCTCTGTTCCTGAACTAGCACTGCCTGCAGTGCTACCTTCATTCCTAAAGCCTTAGTAATTCCTTATTCCTGTACTAGCACGTGTTCCTGCCCCAGCACTGCCGTCCATGCTACTTGGCTTTCTTGATTCCTTAACCTGCATTATTCTAGTATACCCTTGTAGCCCCCCTTCTGTATATCACTTTCCAGTCCATGTCTTTCTTCCAATTTCCTTGGTTCCAGTTCTAGTTTGCTGTCTTTCTAGTCTGCTGTCTTGCTTCTGTTACCTTGTATGTTTGTTACCTGCTTTCTGCACGTGTGTCCTGCGATTTCCTTCGTTTCCTGTTAAGCACTCCTCCTTGCTAGCTCCTTGTCTATTGTGCTTGTGTTTAGTTCTACTCCCTTGCTGTTACTGCCTTGCGTGTTCCTGTTTGATCACCAGGATCCGTGGGCTCAGCTGACTACCTATGTGATGTTTCTTGTTCACTGTGAGTATTGTCTTTGAGTTACATTTATAACATCACCATAGGTATAAGCTCCACAGACCCTGACTTTGCATGCATATCCTACATGTGAGTATTTGCAGTAATTATCTGTAACAGCAATTGTGGGTAAGAAACTTACTGAGCTTCAGTCTTACCGCGTGGAGCTCCTCAGTGCTTTACGCCACACTCCCCTTTATTGTTAATGTTGTTTCATAGATATGTCTTTCACATTTGTCCTGGGTGTAGTTGTTCTGAATGCTAAATTTGCCTTGTGAGTGCCCTTCTTTTCTGAGTCTTGCCCATCTTGTTCACTTCTACAGGCTTCCCCTTTGGATCCCTTTTTCTCATCTGACTCCCTGTATGATCCTGGGCAGCGTTGTACTCATTTCTGGGTACGTTTTCTACCCAGTTCCCAGTCCTTGCCCAAGCCCCTGACTGTGTTCCCCACATAGTCCCGGCAGTCCCTGACACAACTAAAAGAACAGGTAGCCCAACAAGAACTAAACTGAAGGGCTGAGGACACTGAAAATCGATCACGGTGCAACAATCTCTTCCTGGTGGGATTTCTGAAGGGGATTGAACAGGGTCAAATGGCAACCTTCATCGAAAAATTGATAATATCATGGATGCCTAAAGACAAACTGTCGGTCTGTTGACCATCGATCGGGCCCATCGGTCCCTTGCACCCAAGCCACAGCCTGGGGCCCCACACCGTTCTATAACCACCAGGATCCCAAATCTTAAAGACCAGGACGCTGTCTTGAGAGAGGCACGGACTCTGAGCACCCTGACATTTCCAAACCATACCATAATGATGTTCCCAGACTACACAAGGAGGTTCAAGTCCAATGGCACACATACACGGACGTTAAGCACAATTTGCCCGCCCTTAACCTCCTTTACTCCTCTTTCCAGTCCGTCTTCATGTTGTCTTCCAGGACAAAGCACAATTCTTTGATTCTCTGCAGGGAGCTTGCACCTGGCTGACTGAAGAACGGCCCTCAGGGCTCGTCCGGCATCTCCACCTGCACATTCTGGGCCCCAGAGCCCTTGTAGCCTGTCTCCCAAACAGCACAATAGGTGCACACATTCGCGCAAGGGCTGCGGAGGCCTCAAAGAAGCCTCAAAATCTCCGGACACAGCCACTCGAGAACCTAGAAACACCATCAGCCCAACGGGTTCTCAACCTCGACAACGGAATGGATCCTCGGAAGCTTGTTTATGGTTGAGGGAAGACATGGCTTGGCAGTTCAGGCTGGACTGTTCCCATGAGGCACAGGGCCAGACTGATTTGCATATAGCCATGTCTCAACTGGGGTGGCAGAGTGGGCTAAAGAACAGTGATGGATTAAACCCAGATCTTTTGACTGGGTGTGAGTGTTTGATTGATTCAGATGCTCCGTCCATCACCACCCCCTTTTGTACCGCTTTTGACCGCCATAAGTGTGGCAGGGTATGCTCAGATGTGAGTCCCTTGCTCACTTTGCCACTGGATTCAAGCAAGCCGGGCTGAAGACGGCTGGAATGCCAGAAACCAGTCCTCAGAAGCTTGTTTCCGGTCCAGGGAAGACATGGCTTGGCAGTTCGGGCTGGACTGTTCCCATGAGGCACAGGGTCAGACTGATTTGCATATAGCCATGTCTGAACTGGGGTGGCAGAGTGGGCTAAAGAACGGTGATGGATTAAACCCAGATCTTTTGACTGGGTGTGAGTGTTTGATTGATTCAGATGCTCCGTCCATCACCACCCCTTTTTGTACAGCATGGACAAAGCAGTCTTAGGCTAAGAGGGCATGTGAAGCCAGCTGTTTTACCATATGTAACCCCTTTAATACCAGACGAGAGGACACCACACAGGTTATATATAAAATATATATGTATTTATTTCTAACACAATCCCTCTGAACTCTATATGGACAAAGGGGAAACAGTAGCCCTCATCCTCCTCGACCTATCAGCGGCGTTCGACACAGTCTCCCACCGCACCCTAATACGCAGACTCTACGATGCAGGAATCCAGGACAAGGCCCTCGACTGGATCTGCTCCTTCCTCTCTGGCAGGACGCAGCGGGTCAGACTCCCCCCTTTCCTCTCGGACCCCACTCCTACGACCTGCGCAGTCCCCCAGGGCTCCTACCTCAGCCCGACGCTCTTCAACGTCTACATGGCTCCACTTGCCCCCATCGTCAGAACCTACGGACTCAACATCGTGTCATACGCAGACGACACCCAGCTCATCCTCTCCCTATCCAACGAGCCCAACACCGCCAGACGCAACTTTCGAGAAGGCATGGAAGCCGTCGCCAAATGGATGAAAAACAGCTGCCTACAACTAAACACCAACAAAACAGAAGTACTCATCATGGGCCCAAACCCCGACGCCTGGAGCGACACCTGGTGGCCCACCGCCCTCGGAAACCCGCCAACCCCCGCAGACCACGCACGCAACCTGGGAATCATTCTGGACTCCGAACTCAAAATGGACCGCCAGATCAACTCTGTCTCATCTTCCTGCTTCCACACCCTCCGCCTCCTTCGTAAAACCTTCAAATGGATCCCCCTCGAACACCGAAAGACAGTCACTCACGCCCTGGTCACCAGCAGACTCGACTACGGCAACGCACTCTACGCCGGAATAAACAAAAACCTCATCCGCAAGCTACAGAACATCCGGAACGCCACCGCTTAACCCTAGTTCTGACCCATTTGTCTGCCTTCTTACCCAACACTTGGGGAGAGGTCAGATCTGAGTCAATCAGGTGTTGGTGCCACAACTGGTTCTGACAATTGTTAAGTATTTGCTCACTCATGATCAAATTATACAATCCTGTTTAGTCCTTAACTTTACTTCCCAATAACGAGCCTTCCAGAGCCTTAGTGGCACAATCAACAAAATCAGTCCAGTCCTGAGTCTGTGTCTTCTGGGTATCTCCGAACATCAACCTGTACTGTTCAGTGTGAGAAGTTGGCCTGATATGTAGTGCTCACTATTTTAGTGATCACTGTGTATCATTCCAAACGACCCTTATGTTGATTGGTTGTAAGTCAACCGTTAGACCAGCTATCCTAGTAGCATGGACAAGAGCAGTCTTTAGGCTAAACTCTAGAGGGCGTGTTAAGCCAGCTGTTATACCATCACATATACCCCTTGAACACCAAGTGAAAGGACACCACACAAGTTGTTATGAAAATAAAGTATATTTATTTAGAACACAACAGCCCTGGACTCTTTATGAGGACAGGGCGCTAAGCACAATACAAAACTCTTAAGAAAATACTGAAAGTCGCACAATTTACACAAATGCCCGAGGGGCACGAAAAACCATATACTCTAAAAGTGGAATGCGAAATTACTAGCAGGTAAGTACTACTCTAATAGGCTTTAGGATCGCTAGGACTTGACTACTGAACCTTCAGACTACTAGCAGGAGGCCTAGGTAGATCGGGTGCAGAGTGTGCACTCTCACGCGGGATGCGGGACAAAGTCTATGGATGCTAGATTTCGTAAAGTTAGTGTTATCGGACGAATCCGACTAGGTAGAGCTGAAACGAAAAAGGATCTGGACTTTTGGTTAGTTAAGCTATGCTGGAGCACCGAAGTGCTGAGTTTACCTAGCCCAGGGGCTGCGGATGCATAGGTCTGAAAAGACGTCGGGAATCCTCGTTGCAGTCTATGGAGCCTGAAAGAAGAAGTTGCTGGCAGGCGACCAGTGATGAAGTTCGAAGTGATCCAAGCCTTGATCGAAGATGGAAGACACCTGTAAGCAGAGGGGACCAAGTTCTGAATCACTAGCCAGTGATTAGATGGGCACCAGGATGGCACCGGATGGAGTCAGCTCGACCAGGTGAATGGGCGACGCTGGGCTCTGCAGTCTCACGGACCAGGAGGCGTTGTCGGCGACCAGGATGGAGGTGCGAGCTGTCCCACAATGGTATCTGCTGTCGACGTCGCTGGACCCAGGATTGGGGCAACAAGTCTTGGCAAATGCAAGCCCACGCGGTGGACTTAAAATGGCGTCTGGAGTGGACCAGGAGGGTCCGGCGTGATCCTCTGTTGGAGGGGAGCAAGGGCCAGTCTGGAGCAACCAGACCAGCATTGGAAATGTCATCGTTCGTCGTCAGGAAGGCCACAAGCCAGCAGGCAAGTAGCCAGACAACGCGGTGAGCAGCAAAAAGCAGAAGGGCCCCACGCAGATCTCGTGGATGCTGGGGGGCTGGACTTCGGTGCTGGAGCTGCTCAGGGTTAGGGCTTCTCACACCCCAAAGCACTCACTCGAGGATCCCTCGGCGGTCGTGCTAGGCAAGCGTCGTGCAGTCCTGCAGATGGCCGGTCCCTCGAGGTCTCGTCACACCCACTAATCTCAGCTGGGCTGATGATGCAGGTAGAGGTCAGAGGTGCCAGGGAAGCCGGTTCTCGTCAAGCTGGGCAGTCTTGATCCGGAGGAGAGACTTACAGCAAACCGCGATGCTTGGATGGTGCCTGCGGGTGCAGGGTGGCTACTCCCTAGCCACAAGGGAGAGTCTTCTGAAAGGTTCAAGAGTTCTTTCGTGGAAAGTCATCAAGATTCGGAATTATCTAATTTGGAAGGGGTCCCCGCTCACACCTTTATACTAAAGAAAGGGGCTGGTATGGGACTAGGTCCTGCCCATGGGTGGGACCAGGAAGGGGGGTGGTTACACCCCTCTCCCATGCCGGACTTTCCCCAGCTCAGGGGCTGGTGTGCCCCTGGAACCGGTTCAGACTGGAAGATGCATAGTGAGCACCGGGGTGCCACTTGCAGTCACCTTCCTATTCAGCCCTGCCTACCTAGGATACACAAAACCCTGTCTGGGATGGTGCTAGCACCGCCCCTGACAGGAAACCCTTTGTCCAAGCTCCCCTCGCTGGAAGGACTCCCAGCTGCAGGGGGTCAGACTTGTGTCTGTGGTGGCAGCATCCATTTTGTGATGCTGAGGCTCGAGTTAACTTTAACCGGGGTTCACAGTTACATACATGTCGTGTCCCTCTAGAAGGGTGGAATGCTAACCCTGTCGCCAGAATTGGCGAGGGGTTAGTATTCCAATTCGTATGACACCTTACTCGACATGTTTTGATAAAGCGATACCAAAGATAGCAAATAACCGCGAGGATTATAATGCACTTAAGAGTATATGGTACGCGTTATCATAGAACAGCTATTAGGACTTGGTTCCGCAAGCTGCAAACGGGCTCAGCTCATGCCAGAGCACCATCTCACATAATTCCAAGCACTCTGCCTTCAGGATTGTTAAGGCCTGCCATAGGAGTGACTGATAGGAATATATGTGTCTATTTTTAGGGTTAGATATAGCTATACTATATCTACAGCAAAGGGTGATTACACCACCTTGCCCCAGCTGTCGTGCAGCCAGTTGTGTCAGATTTAGATGGCCAGCCAGGGGTGGCATAATACATGCTGCAGCCCCTGGTAGGCCCTGGGTACACCTATGCCCTGAGTTACAGGGTCTGATAAGGTGGCCCAGTACCAATTAGATATGTACCTAAGGTACATGGAATCCATTTTACAGAGAGAGCAGTAGGCCTGGGGTCCTGAATGGCAGGGCCCCAGGCCAACTATGTCAAAAACCAGCTAAAACACAAGGCAAAAAGTTGGGGGCAACCATAGTCAGGATCTACCTTCCTACATAACCCCCCCCAAACGAAAGGAGATAAGGCTATCCTTGTCCAGGTAAGCCTCTATTGCCTAAGTGGCCATATAAGGAAGGACCAGCTCTGGCTTGGTTTCCCCCTGTGTCCTAAGCAACCCCTCACCCTAAGGGTATCTGAGGGTCTCCACCATAGGGAATCTCTGTCTTTGGTGTGTCTTGGGAAAGTAAAAGGCTGATGTTGGGATGGAGTACTGAAGTGAGGCTCCTCTACCTTTGGGCTCAACTTCCTCCAATCACCATCCATCATGTGTGCCTTTCTCTCTGTAGCTGAGATGCACTGTGCTCTCAGGGTCAACCTCTGGCTACCTAAAGCTGGAGGCTGAGTCCCTCTGTTTGGCTTACTGGAGGGACAGGTCAGGTTTGGGGTTTTTAGGCCCCAGGTTTGGCTGTGCCCAACAGTGTCCAGCTGTGGGAGGTCCCTAGCTAATTTTAAGGGGGATCCCTCAGGAGTTTGTTTTATTTTCACTGGGCTAGGATTACTAGCTTCAGTGCCCTTAATCTGCTGATTGGGGGGTTCTTGTGGACAGTTGGCCCTTTGGGGTCCACTGGCCTCCCTGACCTCTGCAGCCCTGGGCTGACTGAGGCAGGGTAGAGAGGTGCAGGCTACCTGCTCCAGACTGGGTCCCACCTGGGAAGGGTCCACTGCCATCAGGGGTTCTGCCAGGCTAGGCCTGACTACCTCTGGGGCAGTTCCTTCACCAGGGGTAGAGTCAGTTCCCTGAGGAGGCTGGCTCTCACCTAGTGTCTGGGATGGGGAAGACTTTTCTTCCTCCTCAATGCTCTCAGTTTGGGTGGAGTGATCCATTGTTTCAGCTTCACAACCCCACTATCTGTCTGAGTAGAGGCTGAGACCATTTCAACCTTACCAACCTTTTCAGGAGGGCACTCAGTCTGTGTGTGGGCTGTGACTGTCACAGCCCTCCTATCCTGTTCTGGAAAGTCTGTCTGAGCCTGGGCAGTGGCTACCACTGCCCTTCCAACCTTATCAGGGAGGACTGGTGCTTGGACTGGGGCTGTAGCTATTACTGCCCCACTAACCTTTCTGGGTAGGCCTACCATCATTGAGTGGGTTTCTTGCTCCACTTCAGCCCATGCTGAGAGTTCCAGGTCATTCCCCAGTAGACAATCTACAGGTAGGTTGTCTGTCACTGCCACTCTCATGGGCCCTGTGACATTACCCCAACTGAGCTCGACTACTGCCGTGGGATGCCTTCTTTTCACTCCATGAACATCTGTCACCTGATAACTAAAACCAGGGGTCAGTTGAGCAGAGGGGACCAGATGGTCAATCACCATGGTGATGCTGGCCCCTGTGTCTCTGAATGCCTCAACTTTCTGACCATTGATAATGGGCTCTTGTCTATACTTTCCCAAAGTGTGGGAACCAGTAGTGAAGTTGGCAAACCCCATGCCAGTCTCACAGACAAGAGTTGTGTCAGGGGATCTGGCTAGGCCATGATCCACCTGGTTTCCCAAGGTAATGCCCACCACATTCTTGGGGGCACTCCCACCACCTGGGGGATTGCCACTAGTGGCAACAGGAAGTCTGGGAGTAGTACCTGGGGGTATGTTCTCCTTATTGCTATTTTTAGGGCAACTGCTATCAGTTTTCCAGTGGCCCACCTGTTTACAGGCATGGCAATAAGGCTTTTTCTGTTCTGAAGGGGTGTTCTGGGACCCACCACCCTTGTTGGAGTTTTGGGGCCCTTGGGAAGTCTTCTCTGTAGATTTATCCCCACCCTTCTCTTGAGGCTTGTTAGACTCTGTCTTTTGGTTGCCACCCTGGTTCTTAGGCCTAATCCTGGTTCTGACCCATTTGTCTGCCATACTACCCAATTCTTGGGGGTGGCCAGAGCAGAGTCAACCAGGTGCTGATGCAAAAGCTGATTTTGACAATTATTTAAGATCTGTTCTCTCATGATCAGATTGTACAATCCTGTGTAATCAGTAACCTTACTGCCCAGCAACCAGCCCTCCAAAGCCTTAGTGGCACAATCCACAAAGTCAGACCAATCCTGAGACTGAGTTTTCTGGGTATCCCTGAACAGCAACCTGTACTGCTCAGTGGTTAGGCCAAACCAATCTATCAGTGTATTTTTCAGGACTTGGTAATTGTTAGCATCCTCAGCTCTAGTAGTGAGGAGCTTATCTCTACCTTTGCCTTCAAAAGAGAGCCACAAGACAGCTGCCCACTGACTCTGGGGGACGCACTGGACAGTGCAGGCCGTCTCCAAAGCAGTTATCCATTTGTGGATATCATCCCCTTGTTTAAAGGGGGGCACTATCTTACTCAGGTGTCTAGTGTCGTGTCTAAACTCCTGTCCTTTTCTCTAGGTAAAATGCTGCCACCAGTGGGGTCTGCCCCACTCAATTTCTGCTCTCTAGCAAAGGCAAGTCTTTCTTTGGCCAGGGCAAGTTCTTCCCTTTCAATCCTCAGATTGACTTCCCTCATCTTAGCTTCATGCTCTCTTCTCTGAGGGGATGTCATCCCTCTGTGAGAAGAGGTCTGAGAGCCATTGGTTTGAATGGATCTGTTAGAGCAGGGGTACTCATAGTACGGCCCGCGGGCCAGTGGCGGCCCGGCAAGCCTTCCCTGGCGGCCCGCGGACCCCGAGACATCATACCTGTGTTTCCCGAGTTTTTTTTTTAAGTGTCTGCAGCAGCGAGAGAGACTCTTGGTGCTTTGTGGGGGCTGCCAGCCGGGCGATCCTAGGAATGGCCAGAGTAAAGCTGCAGGGGCCTAAGGAGAGGTGAAATACAAAGGCATCATTAACATGCAAATGGTCTTTTAATGACCTGTGAAGTGCTCGGGTGCGGCTGTGTGTGTGTGCCCCGGCTGGCGGCTGGCGCACAGGCAGGGTGAGGTGACAGAGGGAGTGGAAGGGAAAGGGAGGGGGAGGGGGACGGAGAGGGAGAGAGAGAGTGAGAGGGAGGGAGTGAGTGAGTGAGAGGGAGGGAGTGAGTGAGTGAGAGGGAGGAAGGGAAGGAGTGAGAGGGAGGGAGTGAGTGAGAGGGAGTGAGAGTGAGAGTGAGAGGGAGTGAGGGAGAGGGAGTGAGGGAGAGGGAGTGAGTGACTGAGAGGGAGTGAGTGACAGGGAGTGAGAGAGAATGAGTAAATGAGTGGGAGTGAGTGAGTGGGAGTGAGTGAGTGGGAGTGAGAGGGAGAGTGTGAGAGGGAGAGAGAGAGGGGTTGAGAGGGAGTGAGTGAGGGAGAGGGAGTTAGTGAGGGAGAGGGAGTGAGTGAGGGAGAGGGAGTGAGTGAGGGAGAGGGAGTTAGTGGGAGTGAGTGAGTAAATTAGTTGAGTGAGTGAGAGGGAGTGAGTGAGCGGGAGTGAGTGAGAGGGATGAAGTGAGTGAGAGGGATGGAGTGAGTGAGAGGGATGGAGTGAGTGGGAGGGAGGGAGTGGGAGGGAGGGAGGGAGTGGGAGAGAGGGAGTGAGTGGGAGAGAGTGAGAGGGAGTGAGTGGGAGGGAGGGAGTGAGGGGGAGGGAGTGAATGAGAGAGAGGGAGTGAGTGAGAGGGAGGGAGTGAATGAGAGTGAGTGAGTGAGAGGGAGTGAGAGGGAGGGAGTGAGTGAGTGAGAGGGAGGGAGTGGGAGGGAGGGAGGGAGAGAGAGAGAGAGAGGGAGGGAGAGAGAGGGGGAGGGAGGCAGGGAGAGGGAGGGAGTGAGAGAGTGACTGAGAGAGTGAGAGTGAGTGAGAATGAGTGAGAGGGAGTGAGTGAGTGAGAGGGAGTGAGTGGGAGGGAGTGAGTGAGAGGGAGGGAGTGAATGAGAGGGAGTGAGTGAGTGAGAGGGAGTGAGAGGGAGTGAGTGAGTGAGAGGGAGTGAGTGAGTGAGAGGGAGGGAGGGAGTGGGAGGGAGGGAGGGAGAGAGAGGGAGTGAGTGAGAGGGAGGGTGTGAATGAGAGGGAGTGAGTGAGAGGGAGTGAGAGGGAGGGAGTGAGAGAGAGGGAGGGAGAGAGAGAGAGGGAGGGAGGGAGGGAGAGGGAGGGAGTGAGAGAGTGACTGAGAGAGTGAGAGTGAGTGAGAGGGAGTGAGTGAGAGGGAGTGAGTGGGAGGGAGTGAGTGAGAGGGAGGGAGTGAATGAGAGAGAGTGAGTGAGTGAGAGGGAGGGAGTGAATGAGAGGGAGTGAGTGAGTGAGAGGGAGTGAGAGGGAGGGAGTGAGTGAGTGAGAGGGAGGGAGGGAGTGAGAGGGAGGGAGAGAGAGGGAGGGAGGGAGGGAGAGGGAGGGAGGGAGAGAGTGACTGAGAGAGTGAGAGTGAGTGAGAATGAGTGAGAGGGAGTGAGTGAGTGAGAGGCAGTGAGTGAAAGTGAGAGGGAGTGAGTGAGAGGGAGTGAGTGAAAGAGAATGAGTAAATGAGTGGAAGTGAGTGAGTGAGAGGGAGGGAGTGAGTGAGAGGGAGGGAGTGAGAGGGATGGAGGGAGTGAGAGGGATGGAGTGAGTGAGAGGGATGGAGTGAGTGAGAGGGATAGAGTGAGTGAGAGGGATGGAGTGAGTGAGAGGGATGGAGTGAGTGAGAGGGAGGGAGTGAGTGAGAGGGAGGGAGTGAGTGAGAGGGATGGAGTGAGTGAGAGGGATGGAGTGAGTGAGAGGGATGGAGTGAGTGGGAGGGAGTGAGTGAGTGGGAGTGAGTGAGTGAGTGAGAGGGAGGGAGTGAGTGAGAGTGAGTGAGAGTGAGAGGTAGGGAGTGAATGGGAGGGAGTGAGAGGGAGGGAGTGAGCGAGTGAGAGAGAGGGAGAGAGTGAGAGTGAATGAGTGGGAGAGGGAGGGAGAGGGAGTGAGTGAGACGGAGAGGGAGTGAGACGGACAGGGAGGGAGAGGGAGTGAGATGGAGACAGAGGGAGTGAGAGGGAGGGAAAGGGAAGGAGACGGAGAGGGAGGGAAAGGGAGGGAAAGGGCGTGAGACAGAGAGTGAGTGAGAGGGAGGGACAGGGAGGGGGATGGAGAGGGAGTGAGAGGGAGTGAGAGAGAGGGAGTGAGAGAGAGGGAGTGAGACAGTCGGAGTGAGACAGAGGAAGACAGGAGAGAGGGAGGGTGAGAGGGAGAGAGAGCTAGAGAGAGGGAGGGAGACCGAGAGAGATGTGTGTATGCCGGGACGGCTCAGTGGACGAAGGCGTCCGCTGCAGGGACCTATGATCAACCTCATGGTCAGTTTTATGTTGTTGCTCTAGCCCCTCCCCCTCCCCCACTGACCCTGCCCCCCCACCGATGCGGCCCTCGGACACAAACCAAACTGTAAATTTGGCCCCCGAGAGAAAGTTTGTGAGTACCCATGTGTTAGAGCCTCTGGATAGAGACCTAACTCGTCCATTCCCAATGTTAAGTCTGCCTGAGAGTGGCCCTGGGGGTCCCCCAAATCCATTCTCATGCCTACTTAAGTTGGTCCTGGTGAGTCTACTGACTTCTACCTGACCCTTGTCTGCCTCATCCCCTGACACTTCCTGATCCTCCTCCTCTCCTTCACTAACTGTTCCATTGAGATGGAGGTCAGGGTCCCCAAGGGTTCCCTCTAAGGGGGGCATGTTCCCATCTGGATGAGAAGGATCTGTGTTGGCAGTCCTCCTGGCATCATAAGTCTCTAAGAGACCAATCAGAAAGGGAATGGTAGGGTTAGAACCCTGTTTTAGCTTCCTGGATGTACAGATTTGTCTCATCTCCTGGAAGCTAAGAGCAGCATATCATGAAGTGACCTGTGGAGGGTCCACTGACACAAGGGGGGCTTCTGAGTTCCCTCCTTTGTCCGACATGCTTCTAGTGTGGTGTAAGTGATGCACCTACCTACACTGTTTGTTTGCCTACTGATCCCTTGCTAAGAGTTGTAGTCAGGGTGTGCTAGGCCCTGTTGAACTACAACAGCTGGTTCAGTAGAACTCAGAGTATTCTAAGCTAAGTTATATGTACCTTGGTACTTATGTGATCTTTCAAATGATATTCTTAGGATACGTGTGGTAAAACAACAGCAAGCTCAAAATCCCAACCGCTGCTCACCAATGTGAGAAATTGGCCTGATATGTAGTGCTCACTATTCTAGTGATCACTGTGTATCATTCCAAATGACCCTTATGGTGATTGGTTGTAAGTCAACCGTTAGACCAGCTATCCTAGTAGCATGGACAAGAGCAGTCTTTAGGCTAAACTCTAGAGGGCGTGTTAAGCCAGCTGTTATACCATCACATATACCCCTTGAACACCAAGTGAAAGGACACCACACAAGTTGTTATGAAAATAAAGTATATTTATTTAGAACACAACAGCCCTGGACTCTTTATGAGGACAGGGCGCTAAGCACAATACAAAATTCTTAAGAAAATACTGAAAGTCGCACAATTTACACAAATGCCCGAGGGGCACGAAAAACCATATACTCTAAAAGTGGAATGCGAAATTACTAGCAGGTAAGTACTACTCTAATAGCCTTTAGGATCGCTAGGACTTGACTACTGAACCTTCAGATTACTAGCAGGAGGCCTAGGGAGATCGGGTGCAGAGTGTGCACTCTCACGTGGGATGCGGGACAAAGTCTATGGATGCTAGATTTCGTAAAGTTAGTGTTATCGGACGAATCCGACTAGGTAGAGCTGAAACGAAAAAGGATCTGGACCTTTGGATAGTTAAGCTATGCTGGAGCACCGAAGTGCTGAGTTTACCTAGCCCAGGGGCTGCGGATGGATAGGTCTGAAAAGACGTCGGGAATCCTCGTTGCAGTCTATGGAGCCTGAAAGAAGAAGTTGCTGGCAGGCGACCAGTGATGAAGTTCGAAGTGATCCAAGCCTGGATCGAAGATGGAAGACACCTGTAAGCAGAGGGGACCAAGTTCTGAATCACTAGCCAGTGATTAGATGGGCACCAGGATGGCACCGGATGGAGTCACCTCGACCAGGTGAGTGGGCGACGCTGGGCTTTGCAGTCTCACGGACCAGGAGGCGTTGTCGGCGACCAGGATGGAGGTGCGAGCTGTCCCACGATTGTATCTGCTGTCGACATCGCTGGACCCAGGATTGGGGCAACAAGTCTTGGCAAATGCAAGCCCACACGGTGGACTTAAAATGGCGTCTGGAGTGGACCAGGAGAGTCCGGGGTGCTCCTCTGTTGGAGGGGAGCAAGGGCCAGTCTGGAGCAACCAGAACAGCGTTGGAAATGTCGTCGTTCGTCGTCGGGAAGGCCACAAGCCAGCAGGCAAGTAGCCAGACAACGCGGTGAGCAGCAAAGAGCGGGAGGGCCCCACGCAGATCTCGTGGATGCTGGGGGGCTGGACTTCGGTGCTGGAGCTGCTCAGGGTTAGGGCTTCTCACACCTCAAAGCACTCACTCGAGGATCCCTCGGCGGTCGTGCTAGGCAAGCGTTGTGCAGTCCTGCAGATGGCCGGTCCCTCGAGGTCTCGTCACACCCACGAATCTCAGCTGGGCTGATGATGCAGGTAGAGGTCAGAGGTGCCAGGGAAGCCGGTTCTCGTCGAGCTGGGCAGTCTTGATCCGGAGGAGATACTTACAGCAAACCGCGATGCTTGGATGGTGCCTGCGGGTGCAGGGTGGCTACTCCTTAGCCACAAGGGAGAGTCTTCTGAAAGGTTCAAGAGTTCTTTCGTGGAAAGTCATCAAGATTCGGAATTATCTAATTTGGAAGGGGTCCCCGCTCTCACCTTTATACTAAAGAAAAGGGCTGGTACGGGACTAGGTCCTGCCCATGGGTGGGACCAGGAAGGGGGGTGGTTACACCCCTCTCCCATGCCGGATTTTCCCCAGCTCAGGGGCTGGTGTGCCCCTGGAACCGGTTCAGACTGGCAGATGCATAGTGAGTCACCTTCCTATTCAGCCCTGCCTACCTAGGATACACAAAACCCTGTCTGGGATGGTGCTAGCACCGCCCCTGACAGGAAACCCTTTGTCCAAGCTCCCCTCGCTGGAAGGACTCCCAGCTGCAGGGGGTCAGACTTGTGTCTGTGGTGGCTGCATCCTTTTTGTGATGCTGAGGCTCGAGTTAACTTTAACCGGGGTTCACAGTTACATACATGTCGTGTCCCTCTAGAAGGGTGGAATGCTAACCCCGTCGCCAGAAATGGCGAGGGGTTAGTATTCCAATTCGTATGACACCTTACTCGACATGTTTTGATAAAGCGATACCAAAGATAGCAAATAACCGCGAGGATTATAATGCACTTAAGAGTATATGGTACGCGTTATCATAGAACAGCTATTAGGACTTGGTTCCGCAAGCTGCAGACGGGCTCAGCTCATGCCAGAGCACCATCTCACATAATTCCAAGCACTCTGCCTTCAGGATTGTTAAGGCCTGCCATAGGAGTGACTGATAGGAATATATGTGTCTATTTTTAGGGTTAGATATAGCTATACTATATCTACAGCAAAGGGTGATTACACCACCTTGCCCCAGCTGTCGTGCAGCCAATTGTGTCAGATTTAGATGGCCAGCCAGGGGTGGCATAATACATGCTGCAGCCCCTGGTAGGCCCTGGGTACACCTATGCCCTGAGTTACAGGGTCTGATAAGGTGACCCAGTACCAAATAGATATGTACCTAAGGTACATGGACTCCATTTTACAGAGAGAGCAGTAGGCCTGGGGTCCTGATTGGCAGGGTCCCAGGCCAACTATGTCAAAAACCAGCTAAAACACAAGGCAAAAAGTTGGGGGCAACCATAGTCAGGATCTACCTTCCTACATTCAGTGGTTAAGCCAAACCCATCAATCAGAGCACTCTACAGGACAGTGTAATTGTTAGCATCCTCATCAATAACTGTTAGGAGCTTATCTCTACCTTTTTCTGAAAAGGAGAGCCATAAGATTGCTGCCCACTGACTTTGGGGTTAATGCTGTACTTTGCAGGCCCTCTCCAGAGCAATTATCCATTTGTGGATGTCATCCTCAACTTTGTAGGCAAGCACAATCTTACTCAGGTGTCTATTGTCATAGGACCTGTCTTTATCCTTAGGGATATTGCTGCCACCAGTGGGGTCTGACCCACTCAACTTCTTTTTTCTAGCAAAAGCAAGTTTTTTTTAGCTAGGGAAAGTTCCTCTCTCTCTATTCTGAGATTGACCCCCCTCTTCCTAGCCTGGTGTTCTCTTCTCTGAGGGGAAGTCATTCCCCTCTGAGAACCCCTTGAAGCATTGGAGTGAAGAGATTCACCTGAGTGAGATCTATTCCTCCTATACCTCTGATTAAGCCCACTTAAAGGCCTGAATGGGGCTGTCCCATTCTCAGCCCCAAATTGACTTAGGTTAGCCTGGCTAAGTCTTCTGACTGGTACCTGGCTGTCTACCTCTTCCTCAGAATCTTCCTCAACTTCATCCTCATCATCATCTATGACTGCAGGATCAGTGGTATTATCTGTAGAGGGTAGGACCTCATCTACATTCCTCGTAGGGCCTGAACCAGAGGCCTTAAGAACTTCAGATTCCTCTAAGAGTTCCCTCAGTTGCTAAAGGGTAGGGTTAGAACCCTGTTTCAACTTTCCTGTGGTACAGAAGTGTCTCTGTTCTCTGAAGCGGAGTATATCAAATTTGGAGGGTGCCCTGGGAGGGTCACTCACCACAGGTATAGATCCACTTGGTTCACCTGTGCCAGACATGAACTAGTGAGGTATGTGCACCTACCTACACAAAGTGTTTTCCTACTAAACCTCTCTAGGAGTTGTAGTCAGGGTGTGCTAGGCCCTTTGGTCTACAACAACTAAGTTCAGTAGAACTTAATTATTATAAGTCTTGTTATATGTACCTATAGGTACCTAATGTGATCTTTCAAATGATATTGCAAAGATTACAATTGGTAAAACAACAGCAAGCTCTTTTCCCAACCGCTGCACACCAATGTGAGAAGTTGGCCTGATATGTGATGTCCACTATTCTAGTGGGCACCCTGTATCAGTCTAAACAACCCTTATGGTGATGGTTGTAAAGTCAACCTGGAGAACCGCAGCCTTAAGGCCCGGCGGCTCAGGGTACGCCTAAATCCCCGGAGTTCTCCTGCCTTATCAAATACAGAGACACAGACTCTTCGTCTGGCGTAGAAGATGGTATTTATTAGCTGCAGCTAGTACAGTGGTCTTAGAAGTCGTCAATGCAACGAGGTTCAAAAGAGACTGCGACTTAACTCCGTGGCGCACAGGTTTATATACAGCACAACACAATGCAAAAAGGCAATTTCACAAGAGCATGAGCTATAGGCAAACATTAGAAACAATGTTTTAAGACTGAGGCAACTCAAATTCCCGGTCCCATTTGTCACTCGACCTCTTAAGTAAATTACAAATGAATCCACATTATTCAGTTTACGAGCAAAGAAAACACACAGGTGTGTGTCGTAGGAGGGCAGTCGTAAAACAGGAGAATACAGGAGACATGTAGCGAAGGACAGCAGATAAGATAACCTAAAGGAAACAATGGTGTGAACCAACATGTAGTCCAGACGGGGATTAATCAGCTCAGACAGGAATTAGTGTACTCGGCCAGACCCTGACACTCACTAGTAAACATTAGCAGAGAAGCCACCTGACACGCAAAGGCAGAAACGACAAAAACATCGCGTTCGCCAAGCTGCCTAAGTGAGGGCAACACAAAATGGCGGCGATCACAAAATGGAGGCTGAGTACGAACAAATTCGTAATTTTCAGAACCTCAAACCTTATAGACCAGCTATCCTAGGGTTGGCATGGACAAAGGTCTTAGGCTAAGCTCAAGAGGGCATGTGAAGCCAGCTGTTTTACCATATGTAACCCCTTTAATACCAGATGAAAGGACACCACACAGGTTATATATAAAATATATATGTATTTATTTCCAACACAACCCCTCTGAACTCTTTATGAGGTCAGAGGCACAAGCACATAGCAATATACCTAATTATCATACAATAAGTTGCACAATATACAGTAGCTCCCTAGGGGCACGTCAAAACATATACTAAAATAGTGGTATAAGAACCACGTCACGAACAAAGGATAGGCCTAGGGCCTAGGGAATCGCTGGGGCTACACTGTACTACCAAAGGATAGGAAGTAGGAGGCCCAAGGGAGGCGTGTGCAGTGTCTTTACACACATGCAAGTTACCATGGAGTTAGAATGGGAACGAAAGAATTGGAAACTCGTTCTTTTAGGGCACTTCCGGATGGACTAGGAGAAAGCTACTTGAAACTTAAACACTAGGATAGTCAATACCCACAGGAGCACCGGAGTAATCGTGTTACCTCACCCACAGGAAGCGGGTGCATAGGTGTCAAAGTGTGTCGGGTTTCGTCTCTGAATCCTATGGAGCCTTGAAGAAAGATGCTGCAGGAGACCAGGAGAGAAGTGTCAGGTTGGATCCAAGGGCGGATTGAGGATGAAGAGTATCTGAAAGCAGAAGGGACAGAGTCTGGGTCACTAGCCAGTGGCCAGGAAGGAACCAAGAAGGAACCAGGCGATGTCGCAAAGCAATCAGGTGATGTCGTGAAGCTTGTCTCTGCAGCCACGTGGACCAGGAGGTGTTGACGACGACCAGGAGCTGGACACGGACTGTCCCACGAAGGATCTCGCAGTCGGTGGTGTCGGCTTCCGGATTGGAGTCAACAAGCCTTGGCTAAGGCAGCCCGTGCAGGAATTGAAGATGGCTTCTTAATCAGACCAGCAAGATCTGATGGGCTGCTCCTTTTCAGGGGAGCAAGGGCCAGTCTGGAGCAACCACACCAGTGGTGTAGATTCAAGGTTTCTTCATCACAGATGCCACTAGCCAATGGGCAAGTGACCGGTACAGACGCGTCGAACAGGAAAATGCAAAAGGGCCCCACGCAGCACTCGAGGAGTGTGGAGGGATGATCTTTGGTGCAGATGATGCTCGGGGCTGGGGCTTCTCAATCCCCAATGCACAACTTCGAGGGTGCCTCAGAAGTTGCATGGAAAGTTATTCGCTGGCTTTCCAAGATGGCCGGTCCTACGTCTCACGTCGCCTCCATGGGTCTCAGCTTTGCTGTGGCTGTGGATCGGGGTGAAGGAAGTCTGGAAGTCCGAGTCTTGTCAGGCTCTGTGTTTCGGCTCTGGCGGGAGCGACGACAAAGCAAACCGTTGATCGCTTGATGGTGCCTGCTTGTGCAGGGTGGTCACTCCTTGACCACAAGGGAGATTCTTCAGTCTTCTATCTTCAAGTAAAACGTCGAAGGTCCAGAGTTTTGTTTCAAGTTTCAATCAGGATAAATCTAAAGTCTTGGGACTCAGCTCCTACCTATATACCAAATCTAGGGTCTGGATTACCTGCTAGGTCCCTCCTATGGGTGGGACCAGGGAAGGGGGTGGTTACATCCCTTCCCCTTTGTCCAGTTTCGCGCTAGAGCTGGGGCTGGAGTGTCCCAGCACAGGTTTGAACTGGACTATGCATGGGACACCTTGTGTGCCCCATGCATTGTCTCGTTTCATTCAGCCCTCCCTGCCTCAATACACTCGAGCCTGTCTGGGGTGGTGCTAGCACCTCCCAAGACAGGAAACCTATTGTCCAAGCCTCCCTCGCTGGAAGGACTCCCAGCAGCAGGAGGTCAGACTTGTGTCTGTGGCAGCAGCATTCATTTTGTGATGCTGAGGCTCTGGTTAACTTTAACTGGGATTAGTAGGAACAACATGTCTTCTCCCTCTAGAAGGGTGGAATGCTACCCCCGTCGCCAGAACTGGCGAGGGGGTAGTATTCCAAAGCGTATGACACCTTACACGACATGTTTTGATAAAGCCAAACCAGAGTTAGCATTTAACTGCGAGGTTCATAATGCACTTAAGAGTATATGGTATGGCTATATCCTAGAACAGCTATAAGGACATGGTTCCGAAAGCTGCAGACAGGCTCAGCTCATGCTAGAGCCTCATCTCACATAAAACCAAGCACTCTGCCTCCAGGATTGTTAAGGCCTGCCATAGGAGTGACTTATAGGTGTATATGTGTCTAGATATAAGGTTAGATACAGGAATACTATATCTAAGAAAGGGGTGATTACACGACCTTGCACCAGCTGAGTGATCAGCCAGTTGTGTCAGTTTGGATGGCCAGCCAGGGGTGACAAAAGATATGCTGCAGCCCCAGGTAGGCCTTGGATGCACCTATGCCCTGGGTACCTATAGAACTCTGTACAGGGGCTCATAAGGTGACCCAATTCCCAATTGGTAATGTACCTAGAGTACATGGTATTGAATTTAGAGAGAGCACAGCTGGGCTGTGGGTCTGATTAGCAGGCCCACAGCCACATTACTTCGAAAACCAGGGAAGCAAAAAGCAAAATGTGGGGTGACCATAGGAAAGCAGACCCTACTCTCCTACACAACACCCCCCCCCCCCAAACGCAGGGACATTAGACTAACCTTGACCAGTTGTGTCTTCATGTTCTAAGTGGAAGTACCTGGAGAGACAATCTGCATTACCATGGTCAGTCCCTGGTCTGTGCTCCACTGTAAAGTCCACCCCTTGTAGGGAAATGGACCACCTGAGCAGTTTGGGATCGTCACCCTTCATCTGATTTAGCCACAAGAGGGGCTTATGGTCGGTCTGAATCTTGAAGTGAGTGCCAAACAAATATGGTCTCAACTTCTTTAGGGCCCAAACCACAGCAAAGGCCTCCCTCTCAATGGCTGACCAACGTTTCTCTCTAGGGGTCAGCCTTCTGCTAATAAAAGCAATGGGCTGGTCTTGGCCATCTACATTCAGTTGTGAAAGTACAGCTCCCACCCCCAACTCAGAAGCATCTGTCTGGACAATAAACTCTTTGGAGTAGTCAGGACTCTTCAGGATAGGTGCAGAGCACATGGCCTTCTTCAGGTCATCAAATGCTTTTTGACAGCTTACTGTCCACTGAACTTTCTTTGGCATTTTCTTTGAAGTCAAGTCATTAAGTGGTGTCACAATGGACCCATAATTCTTAACACACTTTCTGTAGTAACCAGACAGGCCCAAGAAAGCTCTGACCTGTGTCTGGGTGGTTGGAGGAGCCCAGTCCTTGATGGTCTGGATCTTACTCTCCAGTGGTTGAACCTGACCCCCACCTACAAGGTGGGCCAGGTACACAACCTTACTCTGCCCAGTGAAGCAAAAAGCAAAAAGTGAGGTGACCATAGGAAAGCAGACCCTACTCTCTTTCAACGGGCACTTTCGATGAACAAAAGATTGCGTATTTACAAGAACAGCTGTTTAAGAGACAAAGTAGGCAGTCTATGTTTGATTACCTTAGAACATGGCAGACAGCAGCTAGACAGAAGCGGTTGAAGGCAGAAAATGAGGCCCGGAAAGGGAGCATCTCACTAAAGGCCCCTGACGGTTACCATTCCATAACTCCCTTAGACCACACGCTTCATATGACGCACGCACACCATATGGGTAGCTCTCTCTGAGTCATGTCATGGAATGTCAATGGGTTGCTTGATAGCATCAAGCGTACTGCAGTCTTGAAGTATGCCCAACGACATGCCCTCGATGTCCTCCTGCTCCAGGAGACCCACCTCATGGGGACCCAATGTTCCTTTGTTGCACGCTACTGTATTGACAGGGTGTGGCATTAGGGCTTTGACAGAGGCTCATGGGAGGGGTGGCCTTCCTGCTGTGGAGAACCCATCCCTTTGTCCCCACCCACATCAAAAGGGACCCAGAAGGACGGTTTGTAACTCTCTCTGGAACGTTGTAGGGGAACACCCTTAACCTCTTATCCATATACATTCCACCCGCTATGCTTACACCAACGTTGAGGCACCTTACCAACGTTATTTCCACCCTTCATTAATGGCAGACGATTCTAGGAGGTGATTTTAATGTAGTTATACAACCCATGCTTGATACTACGTGCGCACCCTCCTCTGCTAGGGCGACACAGGCAAAGAAACTAGTTGAATGGCCTGCCATTTTTGGCCTCTGTGATGTGTGGAGAACTTTGAACCCTCAAACCCCTCAATACACACACACCTCGGCGGCGCATCCTACCCATGCACAAATCAACATGATTTTTATGCCTGTCCCGACTGCCATAGTGTGGCTGACATGGCTATCCTCCCTGAGGAATCTCGGACTATTCAGCTTTTGCTCCTGTGCCTAGGCAAAACCCCTGGCATACTGCGACCAATGTGGTGATCATACGCCTGCTTCCTGCAAAGCAGAGTTCCAAAAGTCTATAGGAGAAGAATTGCGGCAATACTTCCTCACGAATCTGGACTCGGTCCCCTCCCTGAGTACCCTCTGGGAAGCAAGCAAGGCCACCATCCGAGGAGTGGCCAGGAGCCATCTCCGAGCACAGCGACTGTCCTGGGACATCCACCTGGCTCTCCTGGAACTGCAAGCAACCCGGCTGGAGGCTGACCTCACCAGGGCTCCAGATGTAGCTCAGGATAGGCAACTAGCGGTTCTGCGTGAAGAGATCAAGCAGATTTCGTTGGAATCGGCCAACTTGTTTTGGCGCTTGACTGTCGCCCGGGTGTATGGCTGGGGCAAAAAGGATGGGAAGCTGCTACACAGACTAGCCTCATACTCCCTAGCAAATTGAATCATCTCTGAAATCCGTGACCCTTCCAGAGCCACTCGCCACACATCGCTTGAGATCGCACAGGCGTTCGCTGACTATTAAGCCTGCCTATACTCAGCACGTAAGCTGGAGGGCTCCCTACCAGACCTACTAGACCCGTAGAGGGTCCGTATTCCCTGCTTGACGCACTCGAAGGCGGCCAGCCTGGACCTCACCTTCACCCCAGAAGAGATAAGTGCAGCAATTTCCTCACTGGCATCCAGGAAAACTCCGGACCCAGATGGATTTCCTCAGGAATACTATGCCACCTACTGGTAGCTGCTGATCCGACCCTCTCAACCTTATTTCACCATATTGCAGATGCTAGAATAGAAAAATATGCTTCAGTGTTGTTTAAGTTAGCGTTCGGGGCGCCATTTTGTGTAAGGGCGCCATTTTATATCACGATCGAATGTAATCCTTGCCATTACCGAAAAACTGCCTTTTCTAGGTTAGGTTTTAGCAGAGATGAGTTCTGGTATACGAATTAATGCACTGTTCATATTAATGCATACCTTTCCTTTAGACTTAAGCCTTCTCCCACCTGTCTAGTGGTGGGTACAGGCAGAGTGACCTTGAATAGTAGATAAGGTGTCCCCGGCCTCAGAATCAAAACTTACTCCTTTGTAATTTACTGTCCAGCTGCATTTCCTTGAAAAATTCCATGATGAGCGTGCTTTGGTTTTGAAGTGTACATAATGTATTGTTATTCTTACTGATGTCAGTCCCTCTGCAGCATTCCTAGCGACTGGGCCGACAGGGCTCCGCTCCGAGTGTACTTTAAATAAACTGTTATTAGTTTGTATTCTCTACCGTCTGACCGACTCTTCATTTGTATGGAAGGCTGAAATGTGGTCGTGAGTGACCCGATTGACCCTAATCGGATCACTTCCTTCAGTTGGCGCCCGAACAGGAACTCCTTTGGGTGAGTGACCCATCCCCTTCCACGGACGGGTGGGGGGTCAAGGCCATCGTCGGCTCAGATGGACGGACGGATCAGGGATCCCTGCATGAAGAGTTCCTGATACTCGCAGCTGCCCCTTGTCCCTTCGGATGGTGCCTCGCCCAGTGGCCATCCGGACTGGAGTTCTGAACGGTGAAACCCTTGGATCTGACCGTTTGGTCTGAAGAGTCGCAGTTGAGAATACATTCGTTTGACCTGCATATATCAGGTGAGTTTGTTTTGATTCTTTGTCAATATGGTACCATTTTGGTTTGTTTTTGGTATGGTCTAAAGGCCGTCTTTGGGGTAAAAGCTATTCCAATTGTTTTGCAAGGCATAAAATAGTAAACTTGTTTTCTTTTGAAAATACCTAGTGTTAGCAAATTGTTTTTCTTGGGCTGTCGTTGTTCTGCTGATGCTCGATTGGAAGAAAGCCAGCCAGCACCTCCAGAAGGCACTTCGAATTTTGATATGCATGTGAAACATGGTCTTGGCCCTTTTATGTTTAGTACATTATGGCACAAATATAAGAGGGACAATGCTGATTGAATATTTACAAGAACAGCTGTTTAAGAGACGAAGTAGGCAGTCTATGTTTGATTCCCTGAGAACATGGCAGACAGAAGCTTGACAGAAGCAGTTGAAGGCAGAAAAAGAGGCCCGGAAAGGGAGAATGCAGACATTGACTCAGAAGGCTGTAGCATATGATAGGGAATGACAGGAAAAGGGTGTTGAATGTGAAGATAGCAGGTTTCGATAACAAATTGATAAATCATATGTGGTTCAGGAAGAAGATGATGCTTTTGTGGGGGAATTGTTGGATACTCAACCCCCGCCTCCATATACCCTACAAAGAATATATCCCACTGTTCCAGTGCCCTCACAGCTGCCCGTTACAGTTGCTTCCACTGTCTCTGTTCCTGTGGCTACTGCTGTTATTTCAACGGCCGTGGCTTCGGCTTCCCCTCCTCTCTCTTCTGTTTCTTTGCCCTCTGTGGCAACTGTGAGTGTTAGTACCCCTACCACCCCTATTGTATCAGCTCCCCTCTTGCCAGCTCTTTTTCCTGCGACACAACAATTAGCGACGATAGTGCCTGTTACTTCTGTTACCTCTCCCACTGTGGTTTTTCACCCTCCGACATTAGTCAGTAGTGGGACAGCGGTACGTGGATTTGAGGATCGGGATTGGACAAAATTCAAGGAGCGTATGGGACAGTTAGTGCGATCTGAAATGGGAGATGACGAGAAACAGGTAATAGCCAATCAGGCTGCCCAATGTGACCATAATCCCATTTATAGTCTAGAGGACGTCTGGCCGACTATGCGAGATTTTGAGCCCTTTATACAGCAGCATGCCCTTAAACACATGTGTGCAACTTTAATTGGTCTTTGACAGCAGTGTTTTGAAGTGGAAGCACCTCAAATTTTATATGACATTACAGATCGAGCATATATTAGTTAATTGGGGCCAGAACAAGTTTTTGCTTATGTTACGACAATAATAGCTTACAGGGGAAGACTACATGAGAAAAGTCCCAGGTCGGTGTCTCAGTTTCCGATGCTGGAGGTCCATCCCATATATCATCCAAACTTGCCAGAGTTAACAGTTGTGCATGGTAATGTTACTCGAGCGGCAGTGACAGCCAGGTTTCAGGAGCAATAGGTTTATACTCGTGCTGAAAATGGGCTTTAGTTGATTGCTTATTTTTGTACCATCTGGAACATACATATAATGAGCTGGCAACCCTAATCACAAGACTGGAAGTTTGTTGCAGGATGAGCACAATATTTATTTCCTCCACCCTCTATCCCTGAACCCTGAATAATGCCATATCGCAATAGTTTAACTTGTATATGAAACCCTATGCCAGCCCTCAATAACATGCTGAGTTACTTCAAATATCTGGGAATGCACCCTACATTCAGACAATTCACTCTCGCCCCTTCACTTTCACACTCACCCTGCACTCACAGCGATCACAATGTACTTATTCTGATCACCATGCACTCACACCATTCAGCCGCTCACCCTGCACTCACCGTGACTACACTGCGCTTATGCCACTCACCATGAACTCACAGCTATCTCCCTCTACTTTCCCTGTGGTCACATGAGCACACCACTCACTTTGTACTCACAGTGAGCACCCTGCACTCACAATGCACTTGCGCTGTTCACCCTGTACCTCACTGTTGCAAAATATATAGGAATATCCATATAAATTCATGTGTATGCACTTCAAAATATATCATGCTTACATATATCACATTAACATGTGGCCTGGAGCTCCAAAGGGCTTCCTATCTGACCTTGACTGGACAAGCTTCAACAAGCTATTTTGTACCTCTTTAGAGGTCACTTTGCCTGTCCTGACTACATGATATTTCTTATTCTGGTTGTGCAAGTTGCTTTCACAGTGCAGAGCCAGCCTTTCTGGTCTGCCCATATCTGGCTGTTTTGCATGGTGCAGACATTATACATCCATGTCAGCCATATTTGGCTTGGTGCCTTATTCTAGTTCCACTGACATGGCATTACTCAATGTATATAGCACCTAGAAACCTGTCACTCTGGGAGGAAGCAGTCTGAGAGCCCATAAGGTGGCAGATCTGACTTCTTCCTTGCTAATTAGCAATGGTGCATGCTTTTGGTACCAACAAATACATTTCACTCTGTTTCTGAGCAAACCTGCTATGTCTAGTGAGTTTCATTAATTTGCTCCTGGGAGGGTGCCAGTATTACCCCATCAAAATGGTGTCAGAAAGTGGGAGCATTGGAGAACTGTGATGTCACCAGTTGGTAAGTGGGATGTAAGCTAAATAACTAACTTGCCTTGAGTATAATACATTTGTACCTACACATATAAGAAGTAGTGAAGCAGGTGACTGATAAGTAACTAAGTAACGTTGGGCCAGATGTATCAAGGCTTTTGCGACTCGCAAATGGCCTTTTTGCATTTTTTGGTATGTATCACAAAATCGCAATTTAAGGAATCGCAAAAAATTGCGATTCCTTATTTTGCCATAGCATTTAAGGAATCGTAATTTTTGCGATTCCTTAAATGATATGTATCGGGCATGTATGTGTGCCACATGCACACACATGCAAATTTCAGGGGTGCAGCAGGGTGTCTTTGATACACCGCTGCACCCTTGAAATAATTCTCAAATTGCGATTAGCAAATTGCGAATTCGCAATTTGAGAATTATTGCACTTTCATTCCAATGGGCCTCCTGGCCCATAGGAATGCATTGGAAATTATTCTTTATTTGCGAATTCGTATGCAAATAAAGAATAATAAGGAATCGCTAAAAAATAGCGATTTTGTACATACATTCCGTTTTTCTAAATAGCGATTCGCAAAAAATCGCTATTTAGGATTCGCAAAACGGAATCTTGATACATCTGGCCCTTAATGTCAATAAATATTGACAAATGGCTAGACCCTTTGGGGGTTTTATAAAATCCGTTTTCAGGAGACCCAATGCTAGGAGGGGGTATTCATTTTACCCACAAAAAGAAACCCTCCCAGAATATAGTGAGTGAAGCTTTTGATTCTCTGGTCGCACCGGAACACAGGGAAATAATTTTGAAATATGCGTAGTTATGTCATGGATGAATCACTGTATTGGAATAGGGTATTGATCTTCAGTATTGGACCTCTATGTTTCCTTGATTATTTATATATATATATATATATACTAGCAGCCCGTCCCGACGTTGTCCGGGTATGAATTGCTGCCGGCCAGTAGTGTATTGTTTTGTAGGATTTCGTTTAGATAGCATTTCTTATCTGTGACAGGCCTGTGAAACGCTCCAATTCACAGTGCACTGCTGATGCACTTAAGAGTGCGCGTTCAGTAGTGTGTGAACTCGAGTTTCCCTACTTTATTTTCCTTGCAATATTATATAGTGCGAACTCGACAACATGGCATGAGCACAATTTACATTACAGAAGAACACATTCATTTGTGGTAGGCACGGGGAGACAAAGCGATTTGCCTGGAATCACAGGATGTTGAGCTGATGCCGAGATTTGAACGTAGCTCCCCATCTCTAAAGTTCGCAATTCTAGAACTTGTGGTGGGAGGTGTGTCTAAATGTGTATGTCGGTGCTGGGCATCAATGAGAGAGACCTGAGCATTTTTCCAATTGGTGGTGAAAAAATATGAGTATGTTGCTGGAGATGTGGGCCGCCGTGCCACCAATGTACTTACGGGGGAGGGTAAACACCCATTATTCCGCAAATTTCTTTCTGCATACCATCACTCTGCGTACTTTCATTACGAAAGTACCATGACTCCGCAATGCCATTATGACCATGGCATTACATTTTATATGCTTTTACCACGCATACATTTACAACGAAATTCGTTGTAAATGCATGAATGGTAAAAGCATGTTTTTAAAATAATTTTGGATAAGGCAAGTATGGGTATAGGGGTATATGTTTTAGGGTACTGAGGTATATGTTTTGGGGTGTTTGGGTATTTTAATGGTTCAGATATAGTTTTGGGTTATGGGGTACAGGGGTATTTTAAGGGTTCAGGGCTAGGTTTGGGTTTTGGGGTATAGGGGTATTTTTAGGGTTCAGGGGTAGGTTTGGGTTTTGGGGTACAGGGGTAGTTTAAGGGTTCAGGGCTAGGTTTGGGTTTTGGGGTACAGGGGTATTTGTTAGGGTTCATGGCTAGGTTTGGGGTTTGGGATACAGGGGTATTTTAGGGTTCAGGACTAGGTTTGGGTTTTGGGGTACAGGGGTATTTTTAGGGTTCAGGAGTAGGTTTGGTTTTTGGGGTACAGGGGTATTTTAAGGGTTATGGGCTAGGTTTGGGTTTTGGGGTACAGGGGTATTTTAGGGTTCAGGGGTAGGTTTGGGTTTTGGGGTACAGGCGTATTTATAGGGTTCAGGGCTAGGTTTTGGTTTTGGGGTACAGGGGTATTTTTAGGGTTTAGGGATAGGTTTGGGTTTTGGGGTACATGGTATATTTATAGGGTTAAGATGGGTTAGTGTTTAAGGGTGTTGGGGTATTTTATAGAGTAAGGGTGGGTTATGATTATGGGGTGCAGGGGTATTTAAAGTAGGGGTTGGCGGAATTGGCGCGAACTTGGTACAATAAATCTGCAATATTTCTTTCCGTCAGATTTCCAATTATTAAAACAGAAACCTCATATATTCAAGGTAAAATAACAAGTATTTCTACATGCTAAAATGCATATAGTAATTTCACAAAAGTGAAATTAGCTTCCAGCAAGCAGTGAGAGAGGTGATGATTTTGAGATCAAGCCCCTGCAAACCATTATGGGACGAGATTAGCAGTGGGAAGTGAATATTATAGTATCCAAATAATTCTACAAAGAGCTGCAGTTCACCTCGTTCTCCCCAGTTGTCCCCAAGAGGCAAATGCAATAGCATTTAAAATATTATACATCAAGCTGCAGTTCACCTCATGGTCCCTAGATGTCCCTGATGAGGCAAATGCAATAGCATTTAAAATATTTCACATTACGCTGCAGTTCACCTCATGTCCCTAGATGTCCCTGATGATGCAAATGCAATAGCATTTAAAATATTATATATCAAGCTGCAGTTCACCTCGCCCTCCCTAGATGTCCCTGATGAGGCAAATGCAATAGCATTTAAAATATTATACATCACGCTGCAGTTCACCTCGTCGTCCCAAGATGTCCCTGATGAGTAAAAATCCAAAACATTGAAACCCTTTCATGAATGCTAAAAATTATGCTAAGCTTATCCCATAATGCTTTGCAGGGCCTTTTAGTTGTATTTTTGCCCATAACTGTGCTTGGGGTGGTTCTTAGAGAATGGGACCTCCACTGAATTACTATTTAAAGGGAGCAGGAATGTATAGAACCTGGGAAGAAAAATCAACACTCGTGATGGAATGCCCCCAGCGAATGTCACGCCCCCAGCACACACCCACAGCACAATGCAGACACGCCCACAAGGGACTACTTTGATGGCACGGTTCTTTTACATTTTAAATGTATATGGTGGGCGTCTGCATAGCCTATGTCCTTCTGCTGCAACTGCCCTTTCCAACGCTGTATTGGGTGTTGTGATTGGTGCTGTGGTTCCCGAGTTTACCTGGCCAAAAGGTGCAAGTTCTCTCTTTATAATAGTAGTATAGAACCATCTTAAACTTAATCCAGATAAAACTGAGGTGGTTCTCACAGGTGGCACATCCAGTCCCTGGACCCCCACGTTTTGCCCCCCCCTCGATTGGTGCCCCCCCTACCCTCTCACTCAGTTAAAACCCTTGGGATCATGCTGAACCAACATCTTACTCTGCACTCCCAGATCAGTTTGGTGGTTTCATCTTGTTTCTTTACCCTTCGCACCATTAGAAACATTTCCAGATTATTTTCCCCCTCTGCTTTAAAACTAATTCTGATGGGGGGGCGTGGCTTGCGCGCCGCTTCAGCATGGCGTGTTGCGCTTGAGCTCCGAGGCGAGTTTGTCCAGTCGAGCAAATTTCTCCGTTTCTTGCTGCCCTTGTTTGCGGAAAAGGCAACCCTCATCAGCGGAACATGCAGAGAGCTGATTGATGCTGTTTTCCTGATGTTTTGGTCACCGGCTGCATGATTTCTGCCTCACACTTCGAAGGCGCTCGCATTCCTCACGAGCGGCCGCCATTTTCCCGCTCTTGACGTTCCTGTCATTTTACTTCAGATGCGCCGCTTTGGATACAATTTTGCAGTATCACTTGACTGACTAGTGCGTTTCTTCCATGAGGCCTACTACTGGTAACATTTTTTCCTTTTTTATGTGATTTTATTGTTGCTTGGCTGGGTCTTAAGCTGCTCACGCGCTGTTTTTTCTCAGAGCGCTTCTCTCATAGAGGTGTCGATATTTTTTCCTACAAACTCATTACTGTGCACCCCTGCTCTACACATACTCTCGCCGCTAGAACTATCTTAGCGCACACTGAACTCAGGTTGCTCTATCTATTTTTGTGAGACATTCTGCGCAGCTTTTGTGTTCCTTTTTCCCTCAAGTGGTATTCTTGGAGTCTACTCCTTCAGCACTGAAATTATGAATCGATCTTCGACCACCAAAGACTCAAAAGATGTTGGCACGTCGTTGAAAAGGCTTAAGTCAGTCTCTCCGACGCCCGAGTCTCCTCAGTCAGACACTGCTTCCACATTGGAGACAATATTAGCGCGCCTTAATGAAGTGCATGATATTGCGCAGTCAACAAAAACTAACACAGACTTATTACAAGTGGAGGTGTCTGCTATCAGAAATGACTTTAAAGCCCTTTCTCTTCGTGTATCTGCTACAGAATCACGAATCAGTTGTGCAGAGGATGGTATACAAAAACAGACCAGATCCCTTAACCACTTGGAGCGCTCAATGGCGGCATTGCGCAGAGATCTCACTGAGCAGGAGGACCGTAATCGTAGATCTAACCTATGTATTTTTGGTCTACCGGAAGATTCAGAGAAATCATCTTCCTCTATGATAGAGTTCTTATCTCATTGGATTCCGGACACATTACAAATCTCATTCCACAGAGAGTTTGAGATAGAAAGAGCACACCATGTTCCAACGTTTCGACCTAAAGCAGCAACCCAGCCAAGAGCAATCATTTTTAAACCTCTGCGGCATCAGCATACTGAATTGATTCTCTCTCATATGCGGAAAGCTAAACAAGTCATCTGGGATGGTCATCGCATCTCCATTTCCCAAGACTTTGCCAGAGACACGGTTATAAGGAGGAAAGGCTTCCTGAACCTTCGGAAACGTCTCACTGAAATGGGCATTCCTTTTTCGTTTTCTGGTCCTTCAAAGTTCCGCATCACTCATAAAGGACGCTCCAGAATCTTCGATGAGCCGGAAGATTTGGCTACATTCTTGGACAACCAGTTGGAGATAGAGATGGAGATCCAAAGGGCAACTTCGCAGACTCCTGGTGCCTCGGGCACCTGAACTGTTTCTTGTTTGTTTCTGGATATATTTTTTCTTTCTGCTTGCTTCTTTTCTTTCTCCAGTTGAGCTCATATGTCGGTCTTTCCTTCTGGGAATGTTTGTGCTAATTCTGTTCTTCTTCTATCCATACTAATCTCGATTTTATCTTTCTTCCTCACATTGTACTTGTATATCTTACTCATGGTTTTTGTCCTACAAGAACACTTTTTGTCTTCTATTACCATGCCTTTTGTTTTGCTTCCTTTTTCTCCTCTTTTCAGAGCTTCTTATCCACATTCTCGCTCTTTTATTTCTTATTTGTCGTTCTTCTCTGTTCGTCCTGCTTATTTCTTCACACTTACACTCCTTTTTCTATTACAGGTAATTTTCTATCTATCTTTATATGCCTACTCTCCTACATTTCTTTTCCCTTACATCTCTACTTTCTTCCTTCTGTGACTCAGTTTCACACTCCTGTCATATATAGGTATAGCTTGTTCTTTAATTAATTATGTTGTTATCTTTTAAAATATGCATATTATCTGCCTTGCATTTATCTACTGTTTAGGATTTACCTCATATAATTAGTGTGTTATTACGTATTCTACTAGTATTGCTTTTTATACATATTTCTCTCGCTAGGTGTTGGTATGTTACATTTGGGTGAAGTAATCTCTTCATTATCAGTTTTGATATTTGCTTTATATGATCTCTTCTTTCTATGCTCTCTCTCTTTATCTACCTAGTTTGCTGTTTTCTGAAGGTTCTTTTCTCATACATCTCTATTCCCTTGCTTGTGTATTTCAACTTCATAGTATTGTCATATGCAGTTATAGCTTGTTCTTTACTTAGGTTGTTAACTTTTAGAATATGTATTTTATTCGCTTCACATTTATCTACTGTTTAGGCTTTATCTCTCATAATTATTTTGTTATTATTTATTCTACTAATGTTGCTTATTATAGTTATTTCTCTCGCTAGGATGTTGTTATTCTACACTAGAGTGTAGTAATCTTCTCATTCTCAGTTTTATTATTTGCATTATACTAATGTCTGGCGGTACTATGTGTTCCTTGTTACCAGTTCCGATTTTCCTGCTATCAGCTACTATATTTCAATATTGGGCTATTGTTATTACCCCCTCATGCTCCTAGTACGGGTCCCTTGCTCGCCTTTTCCACGTTCTCCCTTGCATGATGTTGGTCTTTTTTAGGCCTCCCCTCCTGCTTCTTTTCTCTCTCCTTTCTATTATCTTTTCATCTCTTTTCTCTCCTCTTTTCTCCTGGTACTCCCACATGGACGCTCCCTCAGTGTCTCTTTTGTTTAATGGTTGGTCCCTTGTATTTATGGCGTTGGTTCTTTTTCTGTTATCAGTGTCGTCTTCTTTTTACCCCTTTTTTTTTACATGCCTGGTTTAAATGTGTTATCCCTTAATGTTAAGGGTTTGAATCACCCGGTGAAGAGGTCGAAAATTTTGGATTACTGTAAGTCTCTCTCTGCAGATTTGGTTCTTTTTCAAGAGTCCAAGATCACTAATAGACAAGCGTTGTTTCTGAAGAAGGAATGGGTTTCGGATGTTTCTTGCTCTGATGCCTCTGGCAAACGGAATGGGTTGTTACTTTAATCTCGAGGAACTCTGGTTTATCAATACTCTCTTCTGATCATGATTCTGAGGGTCGGTGGTTGTTGTCTAAATTGTCGGATGGACAACATGATTTATATGTTATGAATATCTATGCTCCGAACGTTGATGATCCAGCTTTTTGGAAATCCATTACCAAAAAATTAAATGACACCCCACACGCTGGTAATCTCATTGTTGGTGGCGATTTTAACTTACCGATGGACCCTCTCTTAGATAGGAATTCCTCGTTTCAGTTTCGCCCTCCTAAATCCCACAAACAAATGCTTAACATGTGTTCCATCTCTCATCTTCACGATATCTGGCGTCTCCATAATCCCACTGGTAGTGATTTTTCTTTCTTCTCCTCGCCTCATTCCTCCTTCTCTCGCATTGACTATCTCCTAGTTCACTCTTCTCTTGTTTCATCTTCTTCCTCTCCGCTTATACACCCTATTCTGATTTCTGATCACGCTGCGGTCACTTTTACGCTATCATCCTTTGCCCCTAAACCACGCGCTCGTTCATGGAGATTAAATACTGAAGTGTTGCATGACCCTTCTCAGGTTGATAAATTTTCTACGGCTATAGATACTTTTTTCCGTGACAACGAGGGTTCTGTCTCTTCCCCAATCGTTCTATGGGACTCCTTTAAATGCACTTTCCGGGGTCAGGTCATTAAATGTATGTCCAAACGTAATTCAGCTATTAAGAAAGAATTTACAGATTTGTCATCGGAAATCAAAACTCTGGAAGCTTCCTTTCGACATTCTAAAGATCTGACTTGCTTACAACAAATCAAGCTACTAAAATACAAATATAATACCATTGTTACTAAAAGGGCTCATATTGGTGTCCAAGCACAAAAGTCCAAGAAGTTGCTATTAAAGAATCGCGCTGGAAACTGCTGGCTGCTACTTTAAAATTTCAAGATTTCTCTTTTAAGTCCTCGCAAATCTCTTCTATTACGGACCACACCGGCTCTAAAAAATTCCAAACAGGGGAAATACTTGAAGTTTTTCGCGACTTTTATAATAAATTATATACCCCTTCTAACCAATCTTCTTTTGACCAATGTCAAGATTTTTTAAAATCTGTTCCGATTCAGTCGGTCTCTGAGGAGGATCGCTCTTTTCTAAATAAACCTATTTCCCCCGAAGAAATAGTGTCTGCGATTAAGGCTACTCGTTCTGGTAAAGCTCCTGGCCCTGATGGCTATCCAATATTATTTTATAAAACTTTTCTCCCTTCGCTTGTCCCTAAGTTGCAATCTGTCTTTGACTCTTTTGTTAAGGATGGATCTGTCTCTGGTACGGCTGCTGAAGCCACCATAGTTGTGCTCCCGAAAGAGGGGAAAGATCATTCGGATCCTAAAAACTTCCGACCTATTTCTCTCCTTAACATGGAAGCAAAGATTTTTGCTAAAATTCTGGCAAAAAGATTAGAATCCTTTATTCCTCATCTTGTACTTCCTTCCCAAACTGGTTTTGTAAAAGGTCGTCTTGCAAGGGACAATATACGCACTTTCTGTCATATTATTGGTGCTGCCAAGCGGTCTCAACTTCCTGCCGCGGCCTTGGCCTTTGATGCGGAAAAGGCCTTCGAGAAGGTCTCTTGGCCATTCCTTCAAACTGTCTTATGCGCGCATAACCTTGGAGACTCTTTCATTAATATGGTAATGTCTTTATATTCCCAACCTAAAGCTAACATTAGAGTCAATGGTGCTACGTCGTCGTCGTTTTTTAATCTTCGCCAGGGCACGAGACAGGGCTGTCCCTTATCCCCACTTTTATTTTTATTATCTATTGATCCTCTTCTTCGTTTGATTGACCTACACCCTAATATTAAAGGTTTTTCTTTTGGTTCTCACTGTCTTAAAACTGCAGCATACGCGGATGATGTTCTTATTTTCTCGGATGATATATCCTTGGCCATCCCTGCTATTTCTGACACCATCTCCTTGTTTTCAACGGTCTCGGGTTATACCCTAAATAAGGATAAGACAGAGATGTTCCCTCTGAATGCCTATTGTTTTCCTGCTCATATGGGCTCGGCTGGCTTTAAGTGGCAATCTACACATCTGAAGTACCTGGGAATTTACTTTTGTTCTACTCTTCATGCCACCGTTGCTTATAATGAATCCCAAACTCTCCTCAAAGTGCGTCGTCTTTTGGATACATGGTCTCCGAAACATATCTCATGGTGGGGTCGCTTACAAACTCTAAAAATGATGATCACGCCGATTATTAATTTTGTTTCCTCCATGCTTCCGCTTAAATTATCCAATTCCTTTTTTCGAGAAATTGATGGTCTGACTTCTAAATTTCTGTGGAATGACAAACGAGCTCGATTAGCACATAAATATCTGCGCCGACCTTGTGATATGGGAGGTTGTAACTTTCCTGATTGGGAGAAATACCAAACTGCCTTCTTGGCCTCTTAGGGTGCTTTTTGGTTCTCGCCTCCATCTCGTCATGTTCCCTCTTGGTTGCTTATAGAACAGGAATTAGCATCACCTTTACCTATTGCCTCTTTCTGTACTACATCTACTTTGCATATTCTGTTTTCCCGTTCTATCATTATTGATAAAATTGCTGCGGTCAAGAAATTAGATAGGAAGGTGGCAATTCCTCTACATAAAACTAGGTGGTCATCTATTTGGCGAAACTCCAAAATTAAGCTTAATATTTCTCCCACCCTCATGTCATACTGGGCAGAAAAAGGAATCTCTCTTGTTCAACATCTGTATAGTGATTCTGGTGATCCCCTACCTTTCTCTACCTTGGCTCACAAACACTCTTTAACAAATCTTGACTTTTATACCTTTCTTAAAATCAAGGTAGCTGTTTCTAAAGTCCGTCTTCACCCCTCCTCCTCCACCATCTTGCTTTTCCACATTTGGCTCAAATCTGGTCATGTTGCCTCCAAAATCTATAAATTTCTGTCCTCTGCTTCGCTTCCTGAACAGACGGTTGCGCAACAAAAATGGTCACGCCATTTTGATCACAACATCACGGACCATATTTCGTCCGAAGCTTGGCAATCTATTGGTAAATTAGCTCTCCGTAATAAAATAGCTCCTTCCCTAATGCAATCTAAGTTTTTCTCGATCAATCTCCTACATTGGACGCCTGTGCGTCTTCACTCGCTCAACCTTAAGGACGATGATCTCTGCTGGAGTTGCGGTTTGGTGGCTGGGGATTTTCCTCATATGTCTTATCATTGCTCCTTACTTAAACCTTTTTGGGACCTCATTCAGAAACATTTATCTCTTATTTTTAACATTGAGATCCAAATTTCCTTTCCTTTAGTTTTATTAGGCCCCTTGGCTGCTCCTACTCCTCTCCCTTTAGACCCTTTGGAATTACAGTTACTAGATCTTCTCTTGACTGTAGCAGTCAAAATCATTCTTATGGAATGGAAATCCTTTTCGTCTGTCTCTTATCATACGTGGTGGGCGTGGGTATCCTTTTTACGCAGTGCCCACACCTCGGTTGACCAAGCACACCTTTCGCCTTCCATTTCTAAAGGGGTTTGGACAGCCTTGGACGATTATATGGAGTTGTCCTCGAAAGGGTTGGTCCCTCAGTTCCCTTTTGATTTGTCTGTCTAATTGTTGTCTGTTTTTTGTTCTAGATTGGGTCAGTCCTGTGGGAATCCTTCTTCTTATTATTTCTTCTTTCCTGTCCTCTCTTCCCTTTCATCTTTTCTATTGTTTTTTCTCTTCTTTCCTATTTTCTTTCTTTTCTTCTGTTTCCTCCCTTGTCCCCATCCTCGAATCAGAAAGTGATACGTTTGCTTATTGTTTGCTAAAGGCCTATACTTGATCAGATCCTCTACCTATCATCGATTGCTTTTTAATTTTTATTTACAGCTATTTTATTTACTTCCCAAGTCGAGCACATGTTTGTATTTCTCTCTTGTGTCAACGTGTATCACTTATATTGCATTTGGTTTTTACTATTTGTATCATTATCTATCTCAATAAAATCTTCTTGAAATAAAAAAAAAACCTAATTCTGATGGCAATGGTGTTATCTTGCTTAGACTACGGTAGCATCCTGTATAATCGTGTTCCGGCCTATGCCCTTCGACGCCTTCAGTTGGTCCAGAACCAAGCCGCCCGTCTCATTCAGGGTCTCCCTAAATTACACCACGCCACCCCTTTACTAAAGGACTTGCATTGGCTGCCCATTAGAGAGCGGGCCCTCTTCAAACTTGGCTGCACCACGTTTCAGGCCCAAGCCGGAACTGCTCCAGTTTTTTAAAATTCCGAAATCAAAAACTACACCCCGGTCAGAGAACTCTGTTCCTCCACCCAGCCTCTCCTTTCGTACCACGTTTCAGGAAAAAAAGGATAGGAGGGATGAAATTTGCTGTACTTGATCCCACTTTCTGGAATTCCCTTCCCCCCACCATCAGATCTATACCCTTATACTCTGACTTCCGCAAGACGCTCAAAACTCATCTTTTCCTGCAAGCCTTTCCGTTTTAACCTTCTGCACCCCTTTCATTAGGTTCAACTGCATCCTCAGCGCCAAGAAACCGCTAGGTATATGTGCGCTTAATAAATGCTTTTTAGGGGGAGGAGCCAAGATGGCGACCGGAGCAGACGTGTGAGCTCCCGGCTCCGCCAGCCCTTGAGCCCTTTGTTCCTATCCTGCCTGCCATCCTGCTCATTTTGCCAGCCGCTGGAATGGGGAAGGCGCGCTGACTTCACCCGTGTTCCTCCGACGCCTCAGCCCGGTCGGATTGAGGAGATAGAACGTTGCCCGGCCCTGCGCCATGACTCAGGCGTGCATCGACGCTGGCTGCCGGACTTAGGCGGAGGGGAGACGGCCGGCTTGCCTGCGGGACACCCACAGCCTGTGCGGAGCTGCTTCCTCTATCGCGGCCCGCGTCATATTGCCTTTTGAGAACTGCTGGACGCTGAGATAGCGCTGGCTGGAAGGCGGATGAGACTGCACGACCGGCTCCTTTGTTGTGTGCGAGGTGAGAGCTGCCTGGACTCCATTACGGGATGTCCCCTGATTCGGTGGACCGCCCGTTTGCCCTGACTGCCTGCTCCGACCGGCGGGGGCCCTTTACTGGCGACGCTGAGCTGCCACTGGTCACAATGGGAGAGGGAATAACTGCTGACTCCTGTCGCACCCCCCCACGTTATGGCGATCGGCTTGGGAAAGCGTTGGACGTTTCCGTGGACCCGCGGGAGGGAGAAGACTGCCCACCCTCGCCCCGTGCTTGCGGCGCAGTGGCCGGGCCGGGGTCTGCACTGACTACACCCATGTCTTTCCCAGCCGCAGACGGACCGCAGCCTGCCCTGTCCTACGGAGAGCTCCTGTCTGCCCTTGGCGAACTGAGATCGGAGCTGCTTTACAACTCCCATAAGCTGAGCAAGAAACTGGACGACGTAGCCTTGGAACTGGATCTTATGCGGAGAGACTGCTCTCAGCAACAGCTGACCTGTCCCCTTCTGGTGCCTGAGGCTGAAACTGTGTTGCCGAGTGATTCCAGCGGTGGAGAGACCCGTGATGCCTGGAATGGTGCCTCTGAAAGACCGCTTACAGACTTTGCCGGTGTTACATTGTCGCTGCACTCGGGGACTGAGACATTGTATCCGCCTCCACCACTGATGATGATCTTGCCGGCCCGGCGGCTTCAGGCTCCCTTCGGGAC
This sequence comes from Lissotriton vulgaris, assembly GCF_964263255.1. NCBI lineage: Eukaryota > Metazoa > Chordata > Amphibia > Caudata > Salamandridae > Lissotriton > Lissotriton vulgaris. Next base: position 118,041,712 of record NC_141699.1, read on the forward strand.
TCTCCTGTGCAAGTCTCCGTTTTTCCTCCTGATGTCCTGGAGTTACCGTACCACCTTGGAGGTGGTTTTGACTGTGTTTGCTGCACTGTTGAGTATTTGGCACCGACTATTTTCTTTGTACGACTCCTCTCTTCCTCCCTTGCGCCCATTTTGTTTCTCTACGGATGGGAGGGGTGGGATTCATCGAGGGCTGGGATCTGGGGGGCTCCGGAGATCAGGACAGGGTTAGGCGGGTTCCCGGTTATATTACTCTCTTGCCAGGTGGGGACCGGGGTTAGAATGTTGTACGTAATGGCTGCGTGGATTATATGTTTGGGGTAGATAGTTCCCCCCGTCTGTCTCTATTGTTCCTAGTGGTTGCTCTGCTTTACATCCTTAGGGATATTGCGACCTTAGTCAATGGCACAGTCGGCACCACATACTGGCTATCCTGATAAATTGCGGGCTATCGGCTCCGCTACACTCTCTTTGGTGCCTGCCTGTTGGTCATGGACGTTTATTGTGACAGAGGGACTATTTGTTTAGAGTAGCTTCCATTTTGCTCTCCTTTGTTTGCGTTCTCTTTAAGGCGGCCATTTTGTCCTGTCATCCCGACTGGGGAGGGCTTCTGCTGGGCGTCATGGTGTAGTGGTCGCTTGCGACCTGATTAGGGTTGGAGGTTTCCGGGGATTAACTGTTGTCTGACTGGCTGGTACGATTTCGGACTGCGCCACCTCTCTGGCGAATGTAGTGGTCGTAGCTCCCCACACTTGTCCTGTTGCTGATGTCTATCCTGGTACCCTCGCACGTGGGGTTGAACTGTGTGTATCATGCTATTGTTCCCTATGGACGGTGTGACCAGTCAAGTACTGGCTCGGGGACCCGGGCTTATTTGATTCAATTCTCCTTCTGGTAGTGTACTTCTCTATATTATTGTTTCACTTGGTAAAGAGGGCTACACGTGGCTGGGGGACCGTGAGTCTTGTTACTGTTAGGGCTCCTCCCCGTTTCCTTTCTCTTTTGGGAGTGGTAGAATAGCTTGTCCTTTTCTTCCTCCCGATATTTCAAGCGTGAACATCTTTATTTCTTATCATTTCTTCTTTCTCTTCTATTCTTGGTCTGTATTTCGGGTTCTTTAATGGGCGACAGGCACTTTGCCGGGGGGGGGTAGGCTGTAGCCTCCGGATTGATGTAGGGTGGGGGGGTAGATTTAGTTTTCCTTATTTGGTTTCTATGGGCCTTATTTTTCTAATTTCTGCGCTTTCTTGTCCTGTTTCTGTTCTGGGTCTGCAACAGGGGTTAGTAGGGAGTGGGTGGCGCTGAGGGTGGTATGTAAATGTGGACTGCAGCTCCTGTTGTTTTGTATTGTACTGCCATATTGACGGGGTGATCTTACTAATGTTGCTCTTATTGATGATGCCTGCTCATGTTGTGAAGCTAATGTACGGACTCAGTTCTTCTTGACTCTATTCTTCACTGATTTCTATTTCGATCAAAAAAACTTAAAAAATTTAACCTTCAATGCTCCTTTTCCTTGGCGACATGATTCCATTCAGTGTAACTGCTCCTACTTGATGCTATTCTGCCTGATGCCGCTGAGGAACCGCATTGCTTGCACCTATGCTCAAAGTATCGTGGCCGGCCTCGGGGTTGTAGGCCCGTATTTGTTCTCCTTTTCATGCACAATAAAGGTTTTCAAAAAATTTTAAAAAAAATAAAAAATAAATGCTTTTTAAATTCAAATATAAAAAATGGAGTGCATTAGTGCATGAGAGAAGGAAATGTCTCTGGCTGGTCCATAACTATAGATTTTCCTTTTTTAACCTATTCTATCCACTGCCTAACACCTTTTCCCTTGTAGGAGACCTTTTGAATGTATCTTTTAGGGTGTAAGCGCACATTGTAATTAAAAAATCAAAATTTCACAAGACAGGATCTCAGATGAAAATTATGGTAATCTCACTAGAAAGCAGTTTAAAAAACCGTCAGGAGAGAAAAATTAAAATGAAGGTAAGAATATGAATGATATAAAATATGTTAAGTGGCTGCATTCATAATGAGAAAGGTTGGAAATTTACTCTTGACAGTGGCAGACGTAAAACTTCTTCCAGGGTTAGAAAAAAAGTGGTTGAAGGAAAAGTGAACTTGGAAACATTCAGTTTTTCACATGAGCAAATCTACACATGCAAATTTGCTCATGGAAAAATGCAGTTCACAAATATATTCTAGGAGTAGTATTTCTTGGCCTACTACTGTAAATTCTTGTGAACTCAAGGAAACCGTATATATGCAAGGCTATGTACCATGCATGCTTTTTTGAGACTTTCTTTAATAAGTGGGCCTCTAATTAGGCCTGGCGTTAGCCATGACCTTTTGTGTATATTAAAATTATGCCTGTCACTCGCTCTCTCTATCAGCTGGCATCACTGGGGTTGTTGTTGTTGTCTGGATCGACACAACAATTTTCTGCTAGCAGGCACACGGGTTATAATGGCACCATGTCCTCTAATTGTAATGTCATAATACGTGGTCATAATAAGATGCCCACCTGTCAAAAGTATTACCTGCTATACGTTATTCTGATGAGATCCATTCTCTAAGAAACACATAAGACCCCTAAGTAAGTTGGTGTTGAGATTGTAGAAAACGGCACCACACCAAGATTAGACACTATTAGTAAAGACAGACTATGAGTGGTACACTGATTTTTTTTTGTTTGATTATCTTTTATTGGTTTTCACTGTACTTGTACAATACATATCATAATGTTAAACAGGGGAATTTAATTCTCCTCCTGGTTCACAGTCGTCTTGTTCAGCGGCGGTTTCACTGACCTGTCCGGCGTTGTCCTCTTCAGTCTATTTTTCTGCAGGTGCAGACCATCACCTTTCTTTGAGACTATGTCGTGCACTTCACTCAACAGCATCAGTAGATGTTGCGTCCCTCTTACACTTTATGATGGGCCCTGATGGATCTTAGAAACGGTCTGGTCTGTCCTCTTCTTGACTGCTGTTTGCGCAGGTCCTCTGGTGACAGATGGTCATCACTTTCTAGTATGTCCTCTAAGGCGTTGGGGCGCTGCCTTGTATCTTCTCCCCTCAATCCATTCATGGCGTGACTAATGCCAAACATACATCCATGTTGTATAAATGTCTGTTTTAAAGTCAGGTAGGCCTTGGAAGTGTCAATTACACTTTTCACCTCTCCACTGTGTTGAGTTGAATGGCTGGGAGATGTTAGGTATACTTCCTAATCACTTCATAAACATTTCATGACATCTTATTATCTGTTTCTTTAAAGTTGTACAGTTGGAAAATGCAAACATTTAGTGTAATATGTTCAATATCACTGAAAGCTCTAATCATAATAATCTCTAAAAAAATTCTTATAGGTATTTACATTGTTTGTCTTCAAAGTTATGGATGTATAATCTGCATTTTTACTTAGAAAAATACTCTCAATAGGTCCAACTGCTGGAGCACATCCCCAGAAATCTGCCACTGAAGAGACCTCCACTCCAGCCCAGGATCAAGCCTTCAGTGAGAACAACACTCCTGGTAATCTGGATAACAATGAAGATCCTAGTCCATCTGGTCAGTCAATGCAGACAGCTTCAGTGAGTCTCACTGGGCCCATACTGACACCTCCCAACCCAGCTGTAACATCTCAGCTAACCAATGCCTCCACTTCCTGTGTTCCTGCCATTGTACCATCGATCATGTGCCTGCAGTACTGGCTAATGTTGACACCACAGCACCACCAGTTCAAGGTCACCCAGGAACCAGTTGGATGGTGCACACTGGGCCAAGGGCACAGGGTAGTAGGGTTAAAGGTTGTGTGAGGGATTCTGAGGGCCACTGGGATCACTCTCACCCAGACCACCATTAACCAAGTCTTGGGAGCCTATCATCGGTTCCATGACATGATGGGCCAGGTACTTCTCGAGCACAGGAAGATGAAGTAGTTGCAGTGGGAGCTCAATTATTAGACAAAGGCTCCCAATTCCAATATAGGCTCCATGACTGGGTTGCTGCAGGACATATACACCCATATGTGCAGGGCTTTCCCAGCACCATCTACCCCTTCCTGTTGTCCTACAACATCTGGACAATCAACATCTGCTACAGCCACAGGAAGAGCGTGCCTGCCACAGGAAGAACCACCTGCAGCCACCCCTGGCCCTGCAACTGTGGATCCCTTCTACCCTGCAGGAGGTGACATCCACCCAGATTATCAGGAGTTGAGGATGACAAGACCTCTACCACCACTAGCAAGAAACACTAACCCTAATTTCATCCACTGTGTGACTGCCAATCATTCTGGACTATTTCTGGACACATTTACCTTTCTGATGCCAGTTGTATTTTAGACCTTGGAATTCAAACAATTTTGACTCTTCAACTATGGTTTCATTCACCACGACTGACTTCTTCACTTTTTAATTTGCTATTTTATTTTCACCCTGTTTAATTTCTTCATGTTTAGTTCAATAAATTCACAACTCCAAAACTCATAGACAGGTGTTGTTTATCTCAGCTTTATCAATGCATTTGTTTCCTTCCATCATATCTTTACAATGACAAAAATCAAATGATTATGTAAATATAGATAATTTGCAAGAAGGTAATGTTTTTTGCAAATTCTCAACCATGACTCCCCAAAAAATATACCATTAAATCATCTATTACTAGGTTTATTCCTTTTGACCAATGATTGTCCATCAACATTTTCACTAACATAACAATCCATACATGACACTGATACTCAGTGCCAGTTTTCACATTTCCAGTTCCAGACCTTGCCAGCATGGCAGAAGTGGATATATAAAAAACATTCAGATTGAATAGGCAAATTATCATCGATTCATTCATCAGCTGGAGCCAGATCTTCTGGCTCACATAAGGAATCCCACATCAATAACACCAATAGACAAAAACATGGCTGTACTACACTTTGTAGGCACAGGATCTTTTCAATCCACTGTTCAAGTATCTGGTGTAATGTCACACCAGGTTTCAGTGATGTGCCACAAGAAGCAAATGTCACAACTCTGAAACGTCCAAATGAAGATGACACGGTGAAAGAACCTAAAACAGCTCCAAACAAAAAGATTACTATTCAAACATAACATAACAGACACATTACAAAGTCAACTTTTGGAGGACAATGTTTTACAAAGCAATCAGAGATAAACAATGTAACGTAACAAAACATTGATCAACAAACATCTTTGGCCTGAATTTCCCTGAACTTACCCTTTCTAACAAATTACCACCACATATTTCTCTCATCATCACATCAATAGTTGGTGTAATGGTGAAAGTAATAACATGTAAAGATATACTTACACTCATGAGAAGTTGTCAATGTCGGCTCCTTCCTGTTCACCACTATCATCTTCATTTGGCATTTAGGATCTGTACCCGGTGGCTCTTCATGGTCTCCATCCTCTGGGATGTAAGAGATGTTTTGTCGCAGGGCGATGTTGTGGGGCATGCAGCAGGCCACGGTGATTTGCCACACCTTATCAGGTGACTAGAAGAGGATTCAACCTGTTTTGTCCAGGTATTGATATCTTGCCTTTAGGAGCATGAAAGCCTGCTCTACTGGCCGCCCTTGTTCTTCCATGGGCCTCATTGAAGCGGACTATCCTAAGTGTTGTTGAATTCCTCCATGGTGCAAACAACCATGGTTGGTTGGGATAAGCTGAGTCTCCTAGATGCAAGACAAAAAAGCCCCAGAAAATGTAACACAATTTCTGATTATTCAACTAGAAATTCCTCAAACAATATTATGAAAAATTGTACTGACCAACAAGCAAGGCCCTCTCAGGTCAATGTGCCATTGGCAAGGGTTCTGTAGTACAATGTAACCATGGACAGAGCCGGGGAAACAATTCCAGTAGACCAGTTCTTTGGTGTGTGGTGGCACTAAGATAATATGTGGGCCATCAATTGCTCCAACCACATGTGGTAGGTGACCCAAACCATAAAAAAGTCCCAGTTCACATAGGCAAAATCCTGCTGCTGTGGAAACTGGATGTACCTGTTGATGTGTCTCATCATTGAAGATATAACTTCTTGTAGCACACCACTGATATTCCACTAGATACTAAAACACACAATATGATGGACAGAATGTTGCACAATGGCAAAACATTCACCTCCAGTCACAGATCTGGGTTTAATCCATTGTTATTTTGCTCACCAAGCCATCCCAGTTCAGACATGGCCATATGCAAATCAGTCTTGACCCTGTGTCTCATGGGAACAGTCCAGACAGAACTGCCAAGCCATGTCTTCCCTGGACCGGAGTCAAGCATCCTAGGACCGATTTCTGTCTATTAGCTGTTTTCAGCCAGGATAGCTTGTCTCCAGTGGCGTAGTAAACACGGGACCCATGTCTAGGCATACCCTTCCCACATAGGGTGAACAGCAAAACACACAATATGATAGACGGAATGTTGCACAATGGCAAAACATTCACCTCCAGTCACAGATCTGGGTTTAATCCATTGTTATTTTGCTCACCAAGCCACCCCAGTTCAGACATGGCCATATGCAAATCAGTCTTGACCCTGTGCCTCATGGGAACAGTCCAGACCTAACTACCAAGCCATGTCTTCCCTGGACCGGAATCAAGCATCCTAGGACCGGTTTCTGGCTAGCAGCCGTCTTCAGCCAGGATAGCTTGACTCTAGTGGCGTAGTGAGCACGGGACCCAAGTCTGGGCATACCCTTCCCACATAGGTTGAACAGCAAAACACACAATATGATGGATGGAATGTTGCACAATGGCAAAACAATCACCCCCAGTCACAGATCTGGGTTTAATCCATTGTTATTTTGCTCACCAAGCCACCCCAGTTCAGACATGACCATATGCAAATCAGTCTTGACCCTGTGCCTCATGGGAACAGTCGAGACCGAACTGCCAAGCCATGTCTTCCCGGGACCAGATACTGCCACAGTGTATTGGAATGATCATGTGGTCACAAAATTAAGTACTGCTGTGAGTTTGACAATTGAACGACACCAGACCAGAAAGTCAGCCAAAGTCAAGGTTGCGCAGTCCTTCCAACGTGGAAAGCGCGTGCGCCACACCCTGACCCCCCAATCGCCCACATCCTTGCGGTGGCCTCTCCGGAGCTGGATGGGCAGTTAAGGGCCCAACAACAGCAACAAGGGGTAAGGTCTTATCGGCTTTTCACATGTTACATGATTAATGTTTTGTTACAGCCAGGATTTTTCCCATCAACCTTAAGGGTGACCCATGTCCAACACACAAGAAGAGGTATTGAAGGTTTAAGTTGTGCAAAATGTGTATGATGATGTGCTTTGTCTATTAATTTATTGGAAAGGATCCCTCCTGATTCCTGTCAGCAACAAAGACTGTTCTGAGCAGACACATGCTGCCTAAACTACACATATACTTCAGGTTCTTTGATTTCATGAGGGACAGGTGTACCAAACAGGCCAATAGTCTTTACTGTGCCAGGTGTGATGTTCCTTCACTATTGCGGATGATGTAATGGTAGCCCCACTACATGTGACAAAGCATACTAGGCACTTGTGATACAGTAGATGTATCAAACGTCACATTGGAAAGTTGGGATTCTATACAAACAAGAGTGAGCATGTGGTCCATAATGACTAGTGACTTTCAAATTAATGGCTACATTTTGGAATTAAAACATATCCAAAGTGTGTTTAGCTTCAGAAATGCTGTTTGACACATGTTAAAAGTGACAGATTTGCATGATGTCTTACCCATTCACAAATGTGTGTGTAAGGAAGCCTATTTTTGGACAAATAATTGTAATAGGCATACAATTTTTGTTGAAATAGATACAGGAATGTGTACACATTGGTGGAACAGTAACACATACCCCAAACCATTTTTTAATGTCCTTTGTCATATCCAGATGATATGTCAATGATGGAGAAAAATGGCAAACAAAGGGACTTTTGAAGATGGAATGTTTCATGGCATATATGTGGTAGTATTCCATCAAGAAAACTCAAAATCAGGCCAATCACATGACTCATTAGGCAAATGTAGAAATGCATCAAGGTGTAATCTGTTGCATACTGTGATTTAGATTTGAATCTTTGAATGAATTATTATATATGAATCAGTGTATGTAATATTTACTGTGATGTTCCATACATTTTTGACTACCGTGTAAGCCAGCATATTTAGTGAAACAATTTCACAATGGTACAACAAAGTTCAAATAACTAGAGATATTTAGGAGTCAAATGTGAACATGCTTTTGCTTTATACTGAATTGTATTTGAAATGTTTCAAGGGCTATGTATTTACTTATGCTATAGATGTCAGTTCTCGACCCCCCAAATATTTGTTTCTTACTGTCTTCAACAGCATAGGTATCTAAGTAGTATTTAAAACATTTCTAAGCTACTTCAGTACAGAATTTATTTATACTTTTTAACATTTGACATATACTTTAGTTACTTGAAGTAAGTGTTACCATTGTAAAATGCCCAAACAAAGGTAACCTGCTTTCAGTTTATGCTAATATTAGTACTATATTGCAGTATTTGTTGATACACTATGCAGATTTAGGGCCCCGCGGAAACACTGTACAAAGGTATTTTTGGTTGATATCCTTTTTCCTGACAACAGTTCAGTATTCTTAACAACAAAGGTAAATCATTCAGAGGTGTTAAACACAACAGCGGCCCATGCAGCTAAGAACAGTGTGGCAGGTTGGGGGGGGGGGGGGGGGGGGGATTTCGACAGACAATGATGAGGAAAAACTAAATAAATAATAAATTTTCCCTCGTCATCATCTGTCGAAATCACCCACCCGCCCAGCCCCACTGCCCCACCACTCTTATCTGCATGGGCAGCGATTGGTGAAACAGTACCTGGAGGGACATGATAATGGATAAGAGACAAGAGCATACATGATATAGGACCTATCATGGAGAATGATGTAACTGTGACCAAATGTTTTCTGAAAATGTTGCATACATGCATGAGCTTATGCTTATGTAGAACATAAGTTTGAGAACCTTGAAGCAGGTGAAATCTGAAAACTTGGGAACTGTTTTGTGATCAAAGTTCATGATCAGTTCTGTTTACACAGATTCAATAAAGCTATTGTATATGTAATTTCAGCATCATCTGGAGCAGTTGAAGGAGAAGTTGCCAATGTAGGCAGGAAAGCACCTGGCCACTGTGGTTTGGGTGCGGACACCACCGACTCTGAGGGACCCAGTACCACGAAGGGTGAGGGGAGTGCAAAAGATGTGGTCAGCTACTCAACATCTTCTTCGTAGGCCTCCTCCAGCGAGGACTCCCTAGTGGTGGTGGACCCGACAGAAAATATATCAACTGCATCTTTGTCTTCCACCCAAAATACCATCTCCACCCTCCCTCATGCTTCCCCCAGTTGGCCAAACCCACCTAAAAGGGATGGTGTCTCCTTCGCTCCAGGCACCTCACCATGTCGTCCTTTACCCTCGGCTGCACTGAGTGAGGAGGCTATTGACCTCCCCCAGAACATCTCTATAGGCCAGACTGCACTACTGAATGCCATCCAGGGGCTTGGCTGCCAATTGCAACAAATGGTAGCCTACCTGGAAGGCATTCACAGTGCTATGACTGGCCAACAGAGGTCCTTTCAAGGTCTATCCTCCTCACTGACCACAGCCCCCCAACCACCCCAACCTTGTGTGCCACCTCCAGCCCCTTCTCCAACCAAATCTCCTATTCCCAGACCTGTCCTAAGCACACTCGCACATTTGCACACACCCACTCACACAGAAAACAAGCAGCACACCCACACAGAGACACAAACACCCTAAAAAACACAGGCAGACATCCAAACATACAGAAACCATACTCACATGCACTACCATCAGTACATCCACAGAGAACGCACCCACCACCCCACACACACATGCACCACACCCACCATCAGCAGACCCACAGACACCACACCCACCATCACACCCAGATGCATGACCCCAGCACACCCACAAACACTGCACCAAGCACCACACCCACAGGCACTATCCCACCACAAGCACATTCACAGACACCGCACCCACCACCACATTAACATGCACCGCCACATCAACATGCACCAAACCCAGCACCTCCACAGCACACCCATCCATACACATACATCTTAAAATACACATGTAAAGAACTCAACTGTCCACACTCAAGCAAACAACAGGCACCCAGTAAGCAAGACACACCCGAATATGCACAACATACACCAGACCCACAGACATACTCTTCGGTTGATATGTTGACCTTTTGATCTGTTAAAAAGGTGAATTGTGGTTTTCCTGTACTCGGACCAGGAAAGAGGTGCAGGTTTCCTCCTATATGTTTGAGCATCAACCCGTTTATCTTCAGAGAGGAGCATAGTCTGGCAGGACTACAGCCTCTCTTTTTTATAGAGGTTTGCCCTCAACGGTGCGTGGTAGGGATGAGTAGATGGGCTTAATTGTTTTGATTTTGATTGTTTGTCTTGTAAAGTATTATTGTATTATATTGTAAATGTATTATATTGTACCGGTATTATATTGTACCTATAATATATTGTATTATATTGTACCTGCATTATATTGTACCTGTATTATATTGTATTATATTATACTTATATTTTATATTGTATTATATTGTACCTGTATTATATTGTACCTGGAAACACTACCCCGATCTAGGAATATTTCTCTCAAGGACAATATTATGGTGCGATACTCGTCACTGCAATATACTGTAATACTATTGACTGATACTGCCTTTGACAACGTTGTAAAGCGCTCTGATACCCTCGGGCCTTGCCAGTGTTATATAATATTCTTTAAATAAATCAAATTGTCATACTGTTTGGAGGATTGATGATTGCTGTTTGTAGACTCCTCTATAGTTTCCTCTTCTCATTTGCATCCCAGCCCAGGTTCCCATCCTATCTTCCTTTTCCCTCCTCCCCTTCTCTCTTTTCTTCCTCATCTACCCACTCAGTTACCTCTCAAACTTTAGAGATTGGTGGTATTGTGGTCCCCGTTAACTACGCTGAGCACATTATTCCCTAATGGGTCTTACTTTGCTCTTGTTATCTCCCATTACTTTATCCTTCTATATGACCAGTGAAAGCATGATCGTAAGTTATTTTCTTTTTGAATTTGAGGGGTTTCAAAAGTAGAGTGTGTAGAAAGGTGGATATCTGACTATATGGTTTCCCCAACTTTTTGCCTAGTGCGTAGCTAGTTTTTGACTTAGTTGGCCTGGGATCCTGCTATTCAGGGCTCCAGGCTATCTGCTCTCTCTGTAAAATGGACTCCATGTACTTTAGGTACATATCCAGTTAGGTATTGGGTCACCTTATGAGCCCCTGTATAGTGTACCATAACTACCCAGGGCATAGGTGCATCCAAGGCCTACCAGAGGGTGCGGCATGTATTATGCCACCCCTGGCTGGCCATCCAAACTGACACCACAGGCTGATCACTCAGCTTGGGCAAGGTTGTGTAATCATCCCTGCTGTTCTATGATATAGCCATACCATATACTCTTAAGTGCATTATAATCCTCGCGGTAATGCTAATTTTGGTTTGGCTTTATCAAAACATGTTGTGTAAGGTGTTAAACACTTTGGAATACTACCCCCCCCCCCCGCCAGTTCTGGGCTTGAGGACAATGTACGTTCAGTACTCCAAGCGGAATCCCTGCTGGTGAACAGTCACTGGGAGAGGGAGGGGGAGGGGGTCCGGGGGTCACCGAGGCAGCCCCAAGCCCCCTTGGGGAACGGTCTGAAGATAACGCTCCTTAACACGCGCTCCTTGCAGAAACATCACCTTGAAGATTTCTCCCTTCTACAAGAAAGTAACATCGATATCCTGGCTCTTACTGAGACATGGTTGGGAGACACCTATACGCCGGACATGGTGGCAGCCTTGCCTGCTGACTATGATGCGATCTGGCACAAAAGGCCTGGTATCTGCAGGGGAGGGGGAGTAGCGGTTTTGTTCAAAAAGAGTCTCACAGTGACCAAAATACTTGCGGATAACTGTGACAGCGCTGACATTTTGGCGGTAAAAATCTTTTTGAAATCATCCTGCTTTCTACTAACAGTAGTATATCGTACCCCCAGATCCACCCCGGACTTTAATGAGGGCTTTCTGGAACTCTTGTCTGATTTATGCTCCAGATATAAACACCTCCTAGTAGTGGGGGACTTTAACTATCATTGGGACAGGTCGCATAAAGAACCGGCGGAATCTGTATTTGAGTCAAGCATGAACTCTATGGAAATGGTGCGGTTAGTAAAGGGACCCACTCATATTAAAGGGCACACCTTAGACCTAATCTGGTCCTTTAAACCCTTGGCACGGATAACTGACATCAGTCCTTGTGCCTGGTCGGACCATTCGCTGTTGAGATGCTGGGTCCCCATGAACAGTCCACTGCTGCGACCACCACCACCACCTCTGTGGAGGAAAGTTAGACTATGGAAGAATGTTGAGGCAGATTCCTTAGTCGCCTTGCTCCAATCTATTCCTGTCCCTGTGCTAAGTGAGGATAATCTGGACCATAAATGTGCAGCCCTATTCTCCCGATTAGTACAGGCCTTTGATTCCTTAGCACCTGAATGTAAAGAAAGGGTTAGAGATAAAGGGATAGGAGCCCCTTGGTACGACGAGTCTTTAAGGGAGAAAAAACAAACCCTTCGTCAAGCCGAGAGGAGATGGAGACTTAGGTATGATCCTTTAGATCTAATAAATTATAAAACCATCCTTGACACATATAAATCAGCTATCCTAGAGAAAAAGGCAGCATTCTACGAAGCTAGGATTAGTTTGGCAGGAAATGAACAAAAAGAGATCTTCGCAATACTGAAATAACTGAGCCAATTAGGGGACAAAAACGTCACGGGAGACTTGCCGACCTGTGATAGTTTTCAGGAGTTTTTCCTTCAAAAGGTTCGGGATATTGTCTCAGAAATCACTGCAAATCCCGTAGACCATAGTCTCCTGGACCAGTATGCTCCATCACGCCCCCCCCTGCCGGAGTAGTCAGTTGGCCAGCTTTCCAAAACTCGACCAGGTCACCTTAACCACCGTGGCCAAACAGACCAAATCAGGCTCGAGAATGGATCCCTGCCCGCCGGGCCTTTTTCAAATGGCCCTGCCAGGAGTGGAAAAGCAGGCCCTAGAACTACTCAATGAGTCCTGGGCTATTTACCAGAAATGCTGAAAGAAGCAAGGGTTACTCCCCTGTTGAAAAAACTAGGGGCGGATGCGTCAGCCGTAAAAAAAACTACAGACCCATCTCACAGCTCCCTTTTCTTGCTAAAATATTGGAACAACATGTCCTGAAATCCCTTTCAAAATATCTAGATGATCACCATCTCCTACATTCTAGACAAGCGGGTTTCAGAACACATCATAGCACTGAGCTGGTGATAGTGTCGGTTCTGGATGAGCTTAGATGCAGGGCCGATAACAAACATCCGAGTGCCCTGATTTTATTAGATCTGTCAGCGGCATTCGACACGGTCAGCTATGACATCTTGCTGTGCCGGTTGTCGAATCTGGCATAAAAGGACAAGCACTCCAGTGGCTAAGATCCTTCCTGACCAACCGTACCCAGAGAGTCCAAATGGGGGACCAGGTGTCGACTTTGGGCTCCCTGACCTGTGGAGTCCCCCAGGGCTCTACGTTGTCTCCACTCCTCTTTAACATCTATCTGCAGCCCTTGGTGGAGGCGCTCACAGGCAGGGATTGGCAGGTCTTTAACCATACGCGGATGACACCCAACTCCTGGTCCACCTTGACCATCCCCAGCCAGGCTCAAGAATCCGTGAGAAATCTTCTTAATTACACTGTAAACTGGATGGCAGCTAACTCGCTAAAAATTAACACGGATAAAACCGAGGTGCTTATTGTCCCAGTTCAAAATAGCCCTTGGTGCGAACTGTTCTGGCCCTCGGAGTTAGGTGGGGCACCAATCTCAGTACCAGTAGTAAAGAGCCTGGGTCTGAAGATCGACTCTGAGCTTGATGTCTAGCCAGGTATCGACAGTGGTGGTTATATGCATGGGCCTACTCAGGCAACTACGGAAACTTGTCCCTCTCCTCTCCACCTCGGTCCTACAATCAATTGTATCAGCTACGGTCATCTCCCGGCTTGACTATGGGAATGCTCTTTATTTAGGAATCTCACAGAAGCTACTACAGAGGCTGCAGGTTGTTCAAAATGACGCAGCTAGGCTAATTTTTAGCCTCCCTAGGTGCACAAAAGCTACCCCCCTGCTGCATAAATTGCACTGGCTGCCTATAGAACAGCGGGTCCACTTTAAGAGCCTGTGCATAGCCCACAAGGCCATACACGGAGATGCGCCAAAATATATAAAAGACAGAGTACAAAAGTACGTGCCGGGACGGGCTCTGCTTTCTTCCGCAGATTAGCCTCTTCTAGATACAACCTTAAGACCAAAGGGGGCAGAGCGTTTTCGATTCTCCTGCCACGGATCTGGAATGACTTACCAGAGTCCTTACATAGGGAACCAGCCTTGCTCCCCTTTAGAAAGCTGCGAAAAACACATCTGTTCAGAGCAGCACTGACATCTGTTTAGCCTGCCGCCCTGCAGTCTTGCAGTGCCCTGCTTCTTCTCTTAAGCGCTTAGAGACCAGTGGTAATTTGCGCTATATAAAAATAAAATAACATAACATAACATAAAGTTAAACAGAGCCTCAGCATCACAAAATGGATGCTGCTGCCACAGACACGAGACTGACCTCCTGCTGCTGGACGAAACTCCGGCAGGGGAGGCCTGGACAATAGGTTTCCTGTCAAGGGAGGTGCCAGACAGCCTGTAGTGGATTGGGGCAGGGTGGGTTCGATGGAAATTGCTGTTTCCAGACACTGCCTGGGGCACACAAGGTGCTCCATGCATAGCCCGGTTCAAACCAGTTGCTGGGGCACTCCAGCCCCAGCTCTGGTGCAAAAGTGGACAAAGAGAAAGGGGTGTAACCACCCCCTTCTCAGGTTCCACCCATAGGAGGGACCTAGCAGGTAATCCAGCCCCTTAGATTAGTATAAAGAGAGGAGCTGTGTCTAGAGACATTAGATTATCCTGGAAGAAACTCTGAGACGAACTCTTGGACCTTCGACGTTCCATTTCGACTGGAAGACTGAAGACATCTCCCTTGTGGTCAAGGAGTGACCACCCTGTGCAAACAGGCACTAACAGTAACTTGATGGTTTGCTTTGTCGACGCTCCCGCCGGAACCCGAAGACTTAGTGACACAGCCTCTGGACTTCCAGACTTCTCTGACTCCGACCCACATCCACAGCAAAGCTGAGACCCGTGGCGGACACGAGAGACGTGGGACCGGACCTCCTGCAGTACCTGCTTTTTGCTAACTGTGCAGCTTCTGTGGTGTCCTCGAAGTTGTGCATTGGGGATTGAGAAGCCCCAACCCCGAGCAGTAAGTGCACTGAAGCTCAGCCCTCCACACTCCACGAGTGCCCCGTGGGGCCTGCACCTGTATTTCTCCTTGACGCGTCTTTGCGGTTGCTAGCCCGTTGGCTAGTGGCCCTCCTGAAGACATCCTTTTGAAACAACACCGCTTGCCTGGTTGCTCGGGGTTTACTCCTGCTTTCCTGTAAAGGGAAAGCTCCCCAGACCTTGCTGGTCTGAACAGAAGCCAATCTTCCCTTCCTGTGTGAATTGCCTTTGCCAAGACTTGTTGGGTCTAATCCAGATACCTACACCGCCAACAGCTAGATTCTTTGTGGGACAGTCCGTATCCAGCTCCTGGTTATCGTTGACACCTCCTGGTCCACGTGGCTGCAGAGACAAGCTTCATCTCCTCACCTGATTGCATCTTGACATCGCCTGGTTCCTTCCTGGTTCCTTCCTGGTCACTGGCTAATGACCCAGACTCTGTCCCCTCTGCTTTCAGGTTCTTCACTGCTCCGATCCACACTTGGATCCATCCGGACACTTTCCTCCTGGTCGCTTGCAGCACTTTCTTGCAGCTCTCCATAGGATTGATCGACAAAACCCGACACGAAAGAACACCTATGCACCCGGTTTGCCTGGGTGAGGTAACTAGAGTACTCCGGTGCTCCCATGGTTAATAACTATCCAAGTGTCCTAGTTTAACTGGGTTTTCCCGTAGTTCACCTGGAAGTGTCCGAAATCAACTACTTTGTAACTTTTAGGTTCCCATTGAAAGTCTATGGTAACCCACATGTGTGTTTAGACACTGCACACACATCCTGTGGGACTCCTACTTCCTAACCTTTGGTTTGGTCAGTGTAGCCCCAGCGATTTCCTAGGCCCTAGGCCTATTCACCTTTCCTGAAGTGGTTCTTATACCACTTACTTAGTATATGGTTCGTGAGGCCCCTAGGGCAGAATTGTATTTGTGCAACTTATAGTATGCTTATTGAGTAACTTGTGCTGTATCTCGAACTCTGACCTCATAAAGAGTGCAGAGGGGTTGTGTTAGTAATAAATACATATATATTTGAAATATACCTTGTGTGGTGTCCTTTCATTTGGTATTCAAGGGATTATAATTGGTACAACAATTGGCTTCACATGCTCTCTGAAGTATTAGACTCAGACTGCTTCGTCCATGCTACCACTAGGATAGCTGGTCTATCAGGTTGACTTTACAACCATCACCATAAGGGTTGTTTGGACTGATACAGGGTGCCCACTAGAATAGCGGACATCACATATCAGGCCAACTTCTCACAGGTGGTCGAGCTTCTTAAGTTCTGACTCGAGACAGATAGTTCAAGCTTTTCAGTCAATTGAATCGGTGTGTTGTAGTGGATAGCTTTGTGCCTCAAGTAAACTATCTTGAAACGTATCCTATCTTCTATAGATAGCCAATTTAGTTGAATTAGGTCAGGCATGATGTGGTCATGTTTTCTGGAGCCTGTGATGGGTCTGGCTGATGCGTTTAGAGTGGCTCTGAGCGGCACTAAACTAGCTTTAGGAAGCCCTGCAAGGGTCACCAAGCCATATTCCAATCGGTAGATAACCAGGGATTGAAGGAAGGGCTTGATTTTCTTCAGAATGTTGATCTGGAAATTGGCTCCCCTAGTAGTAGCGCTAATGTGTGTTTCCATATTTAGGTATTTGTCCAAGGTAATACCTAACGATTTAGCAGAGTCAACAACATGCGGAGTGTACTTAAGAGCAGTGAGTTGTTTAAGCCAGTCCAGGGTAGGTGCAGAGTGGTTGCAGGGGGTAATCAGAAGGAATTCTGTTTTGAGAGTGTTTAACAGGAGATGGTTCTGGGCTAACCATTGTTAAGTTTATAAGAGTGCATCATTTGAGGTTTTAATGTCCTCTGGAGAGGAGATCTTCAAGTACAATTGTGTGTCATCAGCATACATGTGGTACTAAATGTTAGAACTGGTCAGAATATCGGTGAGAGGTTCCATAGAAGGGTTGAAAAGAGTAGGCGAAAGTGCAGAGCCATGTGGAACTCCAATGGTAACTGGGGTAGTAGATGCAAGCGAATGGTTAACTTTAATTCTTTGTGAGTGCGGTTCTGTAAAAAAGAGGCAAACCAATTTAAGAGATGGCCAGACAGACCCATCCTATGCTGAAGCAGCGCAATCTGTTTTTCATGTTTGATGGTGTCAAATGCTAAGGTCAGGTCAAGAAGGATCAAAAGACAATGGACATTCTGATCAAGTGATCTCAGGGCGTCATCAACGGTGTGTGCTAGTGAAGTTTCAGTACTGTGTCCAGCTCTGAAACCCGACTGGTGGAGATCAGGGAGTTGAAATTTCTCTAAGTGGTTGCAGAGCTGCGTGTGGACGCATTTATCAAGCAATTTAGCTAAAGTCATGAAGTTGGTGATAGGTCGGAAGTTGTTAGGATCTGCTAGATCGGTGTTGGGCTTCTTAGGGATAGGAGTGACTTGACCCATGTTGAGGCAGTCAGGTATCCTCCTCTGCAGGAGAGATTCACAAATGATCCGGGCCCAAAGAGGGAGAATGGATGTATTGAGGTCTTTAAAAAACGCAGTAGGTAAGGGATCGCTGAACTGATTGGAAAGTTTTAAGGATGCCTTAGAGAGGAGCAGCGTTGAGTTCTCTGGAAGCAAGAAAGAATTCCAAGAGGCATTGTTTTTGGGAGAACAACCAAAATGGAAGGACAGTGAAGACCCTACTGATGTTTTTGTGTATTCATCCAATGAAGCAGTGTAGTTCAGCACCCGTAAGTTTGGAGTTTCAAGTTGAAGCTCCAGTTCAATTTTTGCTGCCTTTTCAGAGAAATATGCTGAGAAGACCTCCCCACTAGGAAGGGGGGTTGAAGGTGTCTCATTAAGATTAGAGTAGTGGTTAGATTGTTGCTTGGTGATTTCGAAGAGCTTCCTGGGCCTGTTTTTAGCACTGTCAAGGCTGAACCCTGAAATGGTCAGTTTTGGCCATGCAAATGTGTTTGTTGTAAGTGGAGGGAGAGTTTCTCAAAAGCCTAAGTTTGTGACGTTCATCATTCAGGGGACCATTGAACCATGGTTTGGATTGTTCGACTGGGGTCCTTTTGAGTGGCTTCAGTGCAATAGTGTCAAAAATATTAGTGAAAGTGCTATTGTAGAGCTCAGAAAGATCGCCCACGTTGGTCATGTTAGAGGGTGGCTGAAGCCTTTTCTTGGTGATGGAAGTAAGCATGTTAATGTAGATGTCTCTCAGATTGCGAGTCAGTTGTTTAACTTTAAGAGATTGACCCTCTCTGCTCGTGATCTTTTTGAGAATGTTGAAGGACATTTGATGATTATCCGACCAGTCACAGGGAAGAATGTCATCCAACTGTATGATATTGTCTTTAGCTATTATCAGGTCGAGGGGGGCCCCCTGGTTGTGAGTAGGACCTTTACAGACCAGTGTGAAATTTAGATCGGAGATGAAAGCCTTAAAGGAGCATACTGGAGGGTCATTTGTGTAATTCCAATGAAGGTTAAAGTCTCCGAGAAAGATATGGTAGGGTTGGTCAGAACAAGAGCTAATGGCCTCCATGATTTGTTCAAGGAAGAGCAGATTATTTATGAATAAATCTGGAAATTGGGACTATGTAGCACTTTATTTGCCACTTTATTGCATTTATTGCACAAATTATAGATATTGAATGGTGCATTTTTGCACAGTTTAACCTTATAACCTAATACCCCCACTGCTTGTAACATGAATTGTGGTATTTTAATTGGTCATTTTTATTAACTCTTAGTGTATTAAGAAGAATGATATTGCATTTATTGTTCTGTATACTTTGATGATCTATGCTTTTTAGATCAAATAAAGTTTCTAAGATAGAAAATATAGGTACAATATAATACAATAATATGTTACTAGACAATCAAAATCAAAACAATTAAGCCCATCTACTCATCCCTACCACGCACCGTTGAGGGCAAACCCCTACCAAAATGTGAGGCTGTAGTCCTGCCAGTCTACGCTCCTTAGCTGAAGATAACCAGGTTGAAGCCCAAACATATAGAAGGAAACCTGCCCCCTATCCTAGCCCAAGTCCAGGCTCGGCCCCTGCCTTGATTTTTTAGGACAGCCACAATTCACCTTATTAAGAGATAAGTAGGTCAACGTATCAACAGAAGTGAATGTGTTCCCACTCCACCTCGTGCCTTGCAAACGGCAGGCCAGTATAAAGAGTGTTGGACCAGGGATCCATCTGGAGATGCATGCATGACCAACCTACACTGTGAAGACAGTGAAGGGGGTGTTGGGTCATAGCCATGGTTCCATAAGTATAGGGAAAGTATATAGTAGGGTAATACAACTTTAGCCAGCCCCCACTTCAAACATGACTTCCTTGTAAGGCGTGTGAAGTATAGAGGAGTGTGTCACAAGGCTTGCAGAGTAAGAGAAGCATATTGTCCTGGATCACAGGAGCAATGGAGTCTGATCAGAGCTCTTAGGTGGAAGCCCAACTCAATAACATAATAGATAAAGGTACAAACTACTTTGTTTAACCTGAGGAAAGTCTGAGGATTGGTGCAGTACCATGGTACTATGGAATCAGAAAGAGGTTAACTTTCAGAGAACCCCTCCTGCTCCTCCCTCTGAGCCATGAGTAACACACTCCAAACTGTCTCAAATACCTTAAGCTTGTTATTGAGCTTGAAGATGGTGCACACATGGGGTGCTTTGTAATTCCATTAGCCGTTGATGGCAAGTTGGGTCAGTAGGTTGTCGCTAGTGGCAGAGAATGTACATTTTGTCCACTGCCGAGGAGGTGGCTAAACATCGACGAGTGTCCACATTGGGGATGTCACTTGTCTCATGTAGGATCCCTAGGTGGGATGATTGGGTAATGTTAAGGGCACTATGAAGTCACAGATGGGCCAATATCATCATCCAATAAGATTGTAAGGCTGAACAAGACCAGAGAAAATGATATAGATGGCAGCTGTCCTCCTGAAAATCCCAGCATTGGTCATGGGGTAATTATCAGGGCTTGAGTCTGGGTACCACGTGGGTGGACGGCGTCCCCCCACTTATTTTACCGGGGGGACGCAGTCCCCCCTGCCAAACAGCTGGACTTCACTATTTGGCCTCTCTGGGACGAGGAGCTCGGCACCTTTCGTAATGTCACTTCCTGTCGTGGCGTCACTTTCGGTGACAGCGTCCCCCCACTACTATTTTTACGACTTGTGCCCTGGTAATTATCATAATTATCATGTCCATTTCACCTTCCCAGGAGTTAAATACCAATAGTGTAAAATCTTAAAATACAGACATTTCAACCTGGATTCTCTAATGACTTTAAGTAATGTTCATTGTTCATGTTTATCTGAGTATCGGCGATGTGCAGATCCATGTCTGCCATGCTGGTTTCTCCACTTTGGTTGTCCCTCAGGCTCAGGTGACTTTAAGCGCTAAACACATTTTTCTCATCTCCCCCACCCCCGATCAACTCAGGTTGAAAGCTGCATTTTCTCAGCAGATGTGTGCTCTGACCAGCCCATCGCTACCTGCTGCTTGCCTTGACCGGTCTATCAACTGGCAAACTCCTCTACAAATTCCCTCAGACAATGGTTGATGTTTGGCGTTTGCCTTGGCCCGTTTGCATTCATTCATTCGAGCAAGTCAGATGCTCTAGCTTCTCCTCTTACTGTCTTCACTACCACTCATTGCTGCTCTAGCAGCTCTTTACCTCCCCTCTTTACTTAGGCTAGCCCAGAAAGAGGTACATAGACTGTGCCTTCCCTAGGCTCTTACGTTAACCCTTTCTAGGTACCGATTGATGCCCAGTTTTATAGAGAAAGTGGAGATGCAACAATAATTGAGTGGGTTCTTGGAACCTGGGGCTATAATTTATTGCATGAATATTGTTTCCACCAGAGCCAGTGTCACACTCACTGAGCTTGTGTCACACTCACCTTCAGGTCGGTAGTAGCGAGAACCCATTATATATTGTGCGTATTGCATTGCGCCAGGGGAATTTAATTCACACTGCCATCTCTCTTCATACTACGAGGCTGTCCCAAGGTAATCCTAATACCTCCGTTGACCTAAAGAAGGCGCTCAACAATATGTTTCAACAGGGACAGATCAGTTCTTGGCCGATCAATTCAGAATTATGTGGATAAATTAGTGTGTTATTCCTTGGGTCTGTTAGCCCTGAAATTGAGGACCTTCACGAAGACCTTCTTCTCACTCTTACAGGTATCTGACACACCTACTCTTCCACTTCCTAATACAGAGGCTCCTCCATTGGGGAAATAATATAATTCTAAGGCAAAGAAAGCCTTAGAAAGCTGGGAAAAGGTTTATCTTTATTATTTGCCCAATAACGCAATAACTCACTTCAAGATGAGGCGTACTTAGACTAGTCAGAGATGCATAACCTAGATGAGGAGTCCCTGATGCCTCCGAATACAACCTGGTACACCCTTAGAGAAAACTAGCAAAACATGTTAGAATGCAGGAGTAGGCTGGTAGAGGCCCCTTTAACATTCCCACTCATTTCTCTGATCTCTTGCTCAAAACTTTTTACCTGGTGGAAGTTTTTCACCTATGTGCCTCAGACTGGCTTCCCTCTGCACTAACTCCTGCATGCCTTCAATTAAGGCACACAAAGCCTATTCGGGAGCAGGCGTGCAACCACCTGAAAGCAGACCGCCCTCGTCTGTCACTTGAAGGCAAAGTCACTAAAACAATCCAACCCAAATTATCTTCTTTTCTGGGCAAATATGTGAAAGGCCCAAAAGATGGCATTGACATGTCCTGGCAGGACTGTAAAAGAAAACTTCATGACTTCTGAGGACCCCTCTCCAATATCTTGGATTTTGCCTTCTCAGCCAAGGAGCAGGGACTACAATTGATCCTGACCTCTAGAGGACTGGGCCCAACAGGACATTTGCCTGTTAAAGAACAGGCACTGTGCTCTGTCTGCAGGGAAGCGCAGGTTGATTCTCTTGTGTATTGATCCAAAATTATGTGTATTAGCCACTAGCAAGGCTGGACAAGTGTCTGACAGCTTGTTATTCAGAGAACCCTTTGTGAAGGAAGTGACAAATTTTGTCAATACCTTAACCTTGTTAGATAAATCAGAAGCACCCTCAAAAAGGTCTTGACAAGGCCAGGAGAGGAGGGAGTGCTCTGCTGGTCGGGCCTCCGTTCGGACCTCATTCTAAGGTTTCCCAAGGTGACGAGGCACCTGGGCAGACTATCAGCAGGGAGTACAGGTCTTTCCTTCTGGATCTACACCCTGCAGAGGGTGTGGACCCCTGGACATACCAAAGGAGTAAATCCGCCTCTTCTTTTTAAGGTGAGATACTGCATTTCATCCCCAGCACATCTAGAAGTTTACAATATTCCATGTCAGGCTTCCTTCACACAATCACTACACTTTACACTGGAGAAACAGAACTTTATAGATCAGCAGAGCCAATCTTTACCTCAAAAGGCAGCAATTCTTTGCACGTCTTATCATCCCAACAGTTTTGTCAAAAATATCTTTATTGTAGACATGACAAGTTTGTCTTCAACCTTAAAGAATTCGATATATGAATATGCTACAGACTCTTCAAACTGGATTGTATTCATCTCCTAAGAGATCTGTTGAAAGAAGGGGACTTCATGGTCCGTCTAGATTAAAAAGATTTTTATCTCTCAGTTCCCATTTTTCGGTTTCACAGACGTTCTCTCTAAGTTTGCTGGAAAAATTCTACTTACCAATTCTAAGTGCTTCCCTTTGAGTTCGCATTAGTCCCTTGGTGTTTCACCCAACTGGTGAAACCTGTGGTGGAGATTCTCTGTAAACACAGAATGTGTCTAATTACTCCTTCACTGCTTCTGTCGGCCAATGGCCATCGCGCACACTACCTCCGTAGGAATTAGCGCAGCGGTTAAGCAGTTAATCTATCTTAACCACATCTTGCACAGGACCCAGAGCTTGCACTTCAACATCCCCTTCTGACAAGCTTTCTCCTGCAAGATTTACATTTATGATAAATCAGAACAAATCCATCCTAACTCAGATCACTCAAATCGAGTTTCTTGGGTTCTTGATAGATGCAACTTCAACAACCCTTTTCCTTTCAGAGTAAAATGTCAAAGCCATAAAGAAAGAGATTTGTAGAGTCCTTGTGAAAGACACTATCACTCTACATTGGATAGGTTGTGTAGTGAGCTTCCTTTCATCCTCTATTGAACTAAAGTTTCAACATCTCCAGAAAGGTATCCCCGATGCTCAAAGAGTTACTCTCGCTCAGAGGGCTAAACAAGAGCTTCGGTGATGTCTAGCCCATGTGGAAGCTTGGAGTGGCTGAGCTATCTTCGGGTTGACCCCAGATCTAATAATTGAATCAGATGCT
Organism: Lissotriton vulgaris; assembly: GCF_964263255.1. Taxonomy (NCBI): domain Eukaryota; kingdom Metazoa; phylum Chordata; class Amphibia; order Caudata; family Salamandridae; genus Lissotriton; species Lissotriton vulgaris. The sequence continues at coordinate 118,065,548 of NC_141699.1, forward strand.
AGTTGTCTCTGTAGGGAATAAGATGTGGAATGATCACGAGAGGTATATGGACTTAGGATGAGAAAGAGTTGTAATAACTTGCGCTGTAATGGAACTCGTGGTAATGACACAGTTGTGGTATTGACTGTGTTGTAGCCATGTGTGGTTTTAGCATGCGGGTTAACATATGCTATTCAGGGCAACCTTACCCCTTGCTCCCTCTGAACCAGCTCTGTCATGGAATCTTTTGTGTCTCAATTGCAAGTGCCTGGTTATCCTTTTGGGTGATTAGCCGCACTTTATAAATCCTGATTGAATGGCAAGTGACAGCAGTTTTAAGCCAGGCTGAGCTTTCAATAGGCGAGGTTTTGGTTATCATGCTGGTGGTAAGAATGGGATTCTGGTCTCATAGGGGCATATGTGACTTTAGTGGTGGACCTTTTAGCAATTCTGGCAGTTGGAGGCCTTTCTCACAGAATGGTCAATTCCTCCAGGTCAGCTATCTCTGCAGGGCATGCTCGAGTGGCATGCCACCCAGTAGGGGAACATCCTCTGGTTACCAAACTCCTCACAGATTAGACTTGTCCCTCTTAAACACAAAAATGCAGTCCTTTGGGACGTTTCCATAATTCTTTGCTTTCTTTGAGTGTGGCCTGATAATGATCTACAATGCAAGAAACAATTGTCAGAAAAACTCACCATGTTGTTGTGCCTCTCATCTTTTCGGAGGGTATCTGTTGTTAAATCCTTGGATGCAGCAGGTAGGCACTTCACTTCAGAAGAGGTCACTTTGAGTATCTTTAGAGGAACTAAAACTGATTCAAAATAGATCACACACCCATCTTTTCCTACAGGTACCAAATCGTGCATTGACAGTTGTCCATGTTCTTAGGAAAATGCCACAAGAGACCTCAGATCATCACCTCTGGAAGCCTCTTCATTTCCCTCATCCAGCATTACATCACAGTTTCGGTACCCATGCTAGCTAGGTGGGTTTGTTGTATTTTGTCTCAGAGCTGCATTTATGTGTGTATTTTTGGAGCCCACTCAAGCAGGGGTGCTTTGGCCTCCAAGTCCTTTCCAATGGATGCAAGCCTACAACACATTATGTGTGTGGCTGATTGGTCCTCTGAATCCAACTCCAAAGAATTCTACTGAAATCAAATATGTAACCTCTTTTCAAATATTTTTGATCTGCTTCAAACTAGCATAATCTGATGCCTTCAATCCAGCTATAGAATCGAACATTTGCTAACATTCATGAACAAGAATAATTTAAGGATTATCCTATCCTGTGATTTAATGTAAATAGTGATATGATTCCTATTCTGGATTGTATCTTTGATTATTTTATATTACCCACACGTTGTTTGGATGTGGCAATAAGGCATCTTCAGTGATTGTCCTTTCTCCATAACCACAGATCAGAAGCAAAATTTAAGGTCTTACTGGATATAGCAGGATGCCCTGCATCAACCAACAAATAGGTGGTGCTACAGTAGCCAAAATGGTATATAGTGTATTGTATTGCAATTGCATTTCTATAGCGCTTACTACACCTGACGAGGCACCGAAGCGCTTTTTTGATGAGTATCACGCTACTCCAGAACCCATAAAGGATTAGTGGTGAATTAGTATAGTGAAATATGAAATGATAGAAGGAGGAGATTTAGATGTTTTGTGTTTGTTTGGTTGTTTTGGAGCTCATAGCATTAGGAGGAGGCTTGGGATGAGTAAATGGGACGTGGAGGGGGATGAACAAGCATTTGCAATGCAATAGGTCTCGCATTAGGAAAGTTTGAGCTATTGGTATTGTAAATTACACATTTTTTACTTGTGTTGGTTTTGAAAATAGCGAAATTAATAGCTTTGTCATTTACAATGCCAATAGTTTTAACTTTTGCAAATGTGACAATATGTGTTATGTTTACGTGACTTAGATGTATTGATATTACAAATAACAATGGCTTTTAATTTTTTTAAATAATTAATACTTAAAAGTTATTGTAATTTATAATGGCAATAGCTTAAACTTTTGTAAATAACTTTTGTAAAGATTATGTTCAGTGTATTTTATTGTGACGAAAATCCAAGAACAGAATTGAAATATTAACATCTTTTTGTGACATTTGTAATAAAGCTTGAAACATTGAGAGGACATATTTGAACCAGTTGTTGTTGAATGGTTGCACAGATTGATGCTGTGGTGATGTGATGGCGACGAGTGATGCTGTGGCGTTCAGTGATGCTGTGGTAGCGCATAGTGATGTTGTGGTGCCCCTGAGTGGTGATGCTGAGTGATGCTGTTGTGATGCGATAGATTGACCGAGGGAGTGCGATAGATAGAGTGAGGACGATAGAGTGAGGGTGATAGATAGATAGAATGAGTGCGATAGAGTGAGGACGATAGAGTGAGGGCGATAGATAGATAGAGTGAGGGCGATAGATAGATAGATAGACAGATAGATAGATAGAGTGAGGGAGATAGATAGACAGATAGAGTGAGGGCGATCGATAGATAGACAGATAGATAGAGTGAGGACGATAGAGTGAGGGCGATAGATAGATAGAATGAGTGCGATAGAGTGAGGCCGATAGAGTGAGGGCGATAGATAGATAGAGTGAGGGCGATAGATAGATAGATAGATAGACAGATAGATAGATAGAGTGAGGGAGATAGATAGACAGATAGAGTGAGGGCGATCGATAGATAGACAGATAGATAGAGTGAGGGCGATCGATAGATAGCTAGAGGGCAATCGATAGATAGCTAGAGTGAGTGCGATAGACAGATAGAGTGAGGGCGATAGATAGATAGAGGGCGATAGATAGATAGAGGGCGATAGATAGATTGAGTATGGGTGATATATAGATAGAAAGATAGAGTGAGGGCAATAGATAGAGTGAGGGCAATAGATAGAGTGAGGGCAATAGATAGAGTGAGGGCAATAGATAGAGTGAGGGCGATAGATAGAGTGAGGGCGATAGATAGATAGAGTAAGGGCGATAGATAGATAGAGTGAGGGCGATAGATAGAGTGGGGGCGATAGATAGAGTGAGGGCGATAGATAGAGTGAGGGCGATAGATAGAGTGAGGGCGATAGATAGAGTGAGGGCGATAGATAGATAGAGTATGGGCGATATATAGATAGAAAGATAGAGTGAGGGCGATAGATAGAGTGAGGGCGATAGAGTGAGGGCGAAAGATAGAGTGAGGGCGATAGATAGAGTGAGGGCGATAGATAGAGTGAGGGCGATAGATGGATAGATACAGAGAGTGAGGGCGATAGATGGATAGATAGAGAGAGTGAGGGCGATAGATGGATAGATAGAGAGAGTGAGGGCGATAGATAGAGAGAGTGAGGGCGATAGATAGATAGAGAGAGTGAAGGCGATAGATAGAGTGAGGGCATTAGATAGAGTGAGGGCGATAGAGAGAGTGAGGGCGATAGATAGATAGATAGAGAGAGTGAAGGCGATAGATAGAGTGAGGGCATTAGATAGAGTGAGGGCATTAGATAGAGTGAGGGCGATAGATAGAGTGAGGGCGATAGATAGAGTGAGGGCGATAGATGGATAGATAGATAGAGTGAGGGCGATAGATAGAGTGAGGGAGATAGATAGATAGATAGATAGATAGATAGATAGATAAATAGATAGATAGATAGCGACAGTAAACATCCTGTATTCGAGGAATTTACTGTGTGCAATTTTAATTTTGATACGTTTCAATGCGTCCGTTGTACTTTAAATTAGTTTTATTTTTATATATATATACCCAGTCGAACAGCATTCTGGGAGCTGTAGTTTTGAAAGAACTGCAGTCGAGTTCTACATGTGACCTGTGGTCAGCGGATTTCCGCCAAAAGGCAGTGCTTGCTTCTGGACACTTGGAAGGTGAGGGTGGAGTCACTCTTTGCGCAGGCAGCAGCATCTGAAGAAGGCAGGAGCCGAAATGCATTATGCGTAGCTGTAATTGACTGAATAAATCTCTTCCAAAGTTACCCCCTGAGTGGCCTTTCTCCTATTCTTTGCGGAGTGGGACCAGTTCTGATATTGTACGGGCCAGTCAGAGGCTCGTGAGAGGTCCCGTTACTTGAAGAGGCTGGAAACTTTACTGACTTTCGCTGCTTGCAGCGACCATACGTTTTCAAGGGATTGAATTTTTCCAGCTCACCCCGAGGTGCACGCCAGCATTTCTGCAACTACTGCACAGAGCAGCTTGTAACCTACAAGGAGACGGAGTCACTGTGCTACTGTCTCGATGTTCCAGCATGGCACACACACCCGAGGTTGAACGTTGAAGGGGACCGGAGGAAGATATCTTTTCACCTGATGCAAAAACTCACAATTGAACACTCCGCACCTTTTCCAGAAACCAAAAACCCTTTAATTCTACAGGGATTGTAACTTGCAGCAACTGCCCACGAACACTTACCCAGTCGAACAGCATTCTGGGAGCTGTAGTTTTGAGAGAACTGCAGTCGAGTTCTACATGTGACCTGTGGTCAGCGGATTTCCGCCAAAAGGCAGTGCTTGCTTCTGGACACTTGGAAGGTGAGGGTGGAGTCACTCTTTGCGCAGGCAGCAGCATCTGAAGAAGGCAGGAGCCGAAATGCATTATGCGTAGCTGTAATTGACTGAATAAATCTCTTCCAAAGTTACCCCCTGAGTGGCCTTTCTCCTATTCTTTGCGGAGTGGGACCAGTTCTGATATTGTACGGGCCAGTCAGAGGCTCGTGAGAGGTCCCGTTACTTGAAGAGGCTGGAAACTTTACTGACTTTCGCTGCTTGCAGCGACCATACGTTTTCAAGGGATTGAATTTTTCCAGCTCACCCCGAGGTGCACGCCAGCATTTCTGCAACTACTGCACAGAGCAGCTTGTAACCTACAAGGAGACGGAGTCACTGTGCTACTGTCTCGATGTTCCAGCATGGCACACACACACCCGAGGTTGAACGTTGAAGGGGACCGGAGGAAGATATCTTTTCACCTGATGCAAAAACTCACAATTGAACACTCCGCACCTTTTCCAGAAACCAAAAACCCTTTAATTCTACAGGGATTGTAACTTGCAGCAACTGCCCACGAACACTTACCCAGTCGAACAGCATTCTGGGAGCTGTAGTTTTGAGAGAACAGCAGTCGAGTTCTACATGTGACCTGTGGTCAGCGGATTTCCGCCAAAAGGCAGTGCTTGCTTCTGGACACTTGGAAGGTGAGGGTGGAGTCACTCTTTGCGCAGGCAGCAGCATCTGAAGAAGGCAGGAGCCGAAATGCATTATGCGTAGCTGTAATTGACTGAATAAATCTCTTCCAAAGTTACCCCCTGAGTGGCCTTTCTCCTATTCTTTGCGGAGTGGGACCAGTTCTGATATTGTACGGGCCAGTCAGAGGCTCGTGAGAGGTCCCGTTCCTTGAAGAGGCTGGAAACTTTACTGACTTTCGCTGCTTGCAGCGACCATACGTTTTCAAGGGATTGAATTTTTCCAGCTCACCCCGAGGTGCACGCCAGCATTTCTGCAACTACTGCACAGAGCAGCTTGTAACCTACAAGGAGACGGAGTCACTGTGCTACTGTCTCGATGTTCCAGCATGGCGCACACACACCCTAGGTTGAACGTTGAAGGGGACCGGAGGAAGATATCTTTTCACCTGATGCAAAAACTCACAATTGAACACTCCGCACCTTTTCCAGAAACCAAAAACCCTTTAATTCTACAGGGATTGTAACTTGCAGCAACTGCCCGCGAACACTTACCCAGTCGAACAGCATTCTGGGAGCTGTAGTTTTGAGAGAACTGCAGTCGAGTTCTACATGTGACCTGTGGTCAGCGGATTTCCGCCAAAAGGCAGTGCTTGCTTCTGGACACTTGGAAGGTGAGGGTGGAGTCACTCTTTGCGCAGGCAGCAGCATCTGAAGAAGGCAGGAGCCGAAATGCATTATGCGTAGCTGTAATTGACTGAATAAATCTCTTCCAAAGTTACCCCCTGAGTGGCCTTTCTCCTATTCTTTGCGGAGTGGGACCAGTTCTGATATATATATATATATATATATATATATATATATATATATATATATATATATGTATATATATTTTTTTCTTTTTCAATTTTGATAATTTATTAACTTAAATATTTTAAAATAAATAATATTAAATATATTAACTTAAATAAAATAACAACTGTTCTCATCCAAATTGGAAAATAAAACGTATATACTTAAACTGGATGGCTGTTGCAGGTTTGGAACTGCAAACATCTACACTCTTCCTCAAATTTAACAATCACATTTTTTTTATTTATTTTATTTTTTTTAAAGACCTTTATTGTACATTTCTAATTTTACACAGCATATAGCCTACAACCCCATGGGCCGGCTGCGGCATGATCAAGTGTATTTCAAAAATATCTGAATAACACAGCCCAATTGCCGACAACTCAGGAGTCCGGCGGCGTGATCTATCAAATGTTGTACATAACTCGCATGTTCACACCTGATAATTGTAGGTCCGGGTTTTCTGTTTTATGTCAACGTCTAACTTGAGCGCCCAACTAACAAAACACAAACTGTAAGGCAGACAGTTTTAATAAGAGCACAACCCTGCCCCGACTTTTATAATCTGTGGGTGAACAATGATCTCCACCCGAGGCTCTTTCAACGTATTTCTCCCCTTCGGGTGAGTAACTCAGAGTATGTACTGTATTGGTTCGGACTAACCAGTCCACTACTCCCTCTCCTTCTGTATTGCGTACCATCACTATGCCTGCACACGCCTCCCCCGCTCCTCCTACTCTTCCTCTTCTTCTTCGTCTGATGTTGTTTGCTCGTCCTCCTGCAGGGGTTCGCAAATCTCCCCCCTAAATACATTCCATGGGGTCCATATCTTGTTCCATTTACGTGGACAGGCCCTGGCTGTGTAGACTGCCCTCTTCCGTAATCATCACCCTATCCATGTTCGTACACCATTGTGTCAGCGTGAAGGTCTCTACCGCACCCCACTTTTGTGCTATATCTCGTTTCGCTATCATCATACCTATTGTGGACCACTGTTGGCCTTGTCTGGTAAGATCGTTCGGTTCCCATATATTTAAGAGGCATCTACGTGGCTCAGGGACTAGGGACAACCCCATCGCTTGAGATATGGTACGCATTATCTGTCTCCAATACTCCATGACGCGTGGGCATGCCCATATAGTATGGAAAAGCGTTCCTTCCTCCCCACATCCACGCAGACAGTGGGGATGTTGTGCCTGCTGTATTAAGTGTAGTGTCATTCTTGTGTAATACACCCTGTGTAATATCTTGAGCTGCACTAGACGGAACTTAGCCGATATGCCCACCTCCCCTGGTGATGCCAATGCTTCATTCCATTCAGAGTCGTCCATCTCTCCGAATTCCGCCACCCATTTATCTCTCAATTTTAATGTGGGGTCTAGTAGGTTGTTGAGCAATTTACTATAGATGAGTGATGTAGCCCGCTCTTGCATGTAATCTGTGAGGAGGCTCTGGGACCTCCAATTCTGGTGGAATGGCCGTAAGCAGTGCGTGCCGAATCTGCACATATCTAAACGATTCCGTCAGTCCTAACTCATATTGCTGTCGCAGCTGAGTGAAAGGGACCACAGTGCCCTTATCCCACATGTCTCCCACCGTTGAAATACCAATGTTTTCCCAGTGTGTAAAGCCCTTACAGTGTCTCAGGTTCCCCAGGGTTCTGGTGTCCCACAGTGGGGTAAGCTTAGTGATTCGCCCCTTCCATTCCGAGTTTTGACTGTGCCGTGTACCACAGTGTGGTAGTAAGTTTCGTGGGTCCCACCAAGTTTTTCATGAGGCGTTTATCATAAAGCGTTGCTAACATGCTATTAGTACCTAGCTGTGCCCTGTCCGCCTTGTATGCCGGGTCTTCCTGGGGTACGTGTATCCACTGGTTAATGGGCTTCAATTGAGCCACCCAATAGTACAATTGCAGATTCGACAGCGCAATCCCCCCATCGTACCAACCCCTGTTCATTTTATCCTGCGCTATACGTGCCGGGTGGTTGCTCCACAGGAGGCCAGATACCAGCGCCGACACCCGCCTGAAATATCCGGGTAGCACCGGGTATGGTGTATTTTCTAGGGCATATAGAAATCACAGCAACAACATAATTTTGTAGAGCGCCGCTCTACCCAGTAGCGTCAATGGTAGTGTAGCCCAATATTTTACTTCGTGTTTCAACCGTTCTAACGGTGGTTCCAAATTTTTGTCAAAGAATTCCATTGGGTCTTTGGTGACATGGATGCCCAGATACTTAAAGGATGACCTCGCTATTCTTAAGGGGCAGTCGTTGTCAAGAATCGGAGCTGGTCCCTGAAGAACATACATCTCAGACTTCGCTCAGTTCAGGGTGCATCCAGATGCTTTTCCATGCTCGTCACACAGCGCCAAAAGTGCCGGTATACTATGATCCGGGTCCGTGAGATATATGAGCATGTCGTCCGCGTAGAGCGAGAGACGATCCTCCCACCCCTCTTCCCAGGTAATCCCTTTCAACAGTTGGGTCGAGGGTATCAGTGTCGCCAGGGGTTCCAACGCTATGCGCAGAGCAGCGGTGATAGGGGACATCCCTGCCTGTTGCCTCGTGCTAAGGGGAATGTACGGGAAATATGTCCATTGGCCACAACCTGTGCCATGGGATTAGTGTTTAGCAACCGAACCCAAGCAATGAAGTTAGGGCCAAACCCCATGTGCGACAGGACCTCGAAAAGGTTTTGCCACTCCACCATATCGAAGGCCATTTTTTCGTCAAGAGCCAAAATAACCACCGGCTCCGAAAGCGACTGTGCCTTAGCCAGTACCCCATGCACTCGTCTCAGATTGAGGGCGGTGTTTCTGTGGGGCATAAAACTCGACTGGTCCGGGTGTATCAGGTGTGGGAGGTGGGAGATCAGCCGGCTAGCTAGGAGTTTCGCCAATATTTTAACTTCCGCATTTAGAAGGGATATGGGGCGTTACTATGTACATTCCGCCGGTGGTTTCCCAGGCTTGGGGATCGCCACTATAGTGGCGCTTCGTTGATCCAACGGAAGTTCAGCCGTAGCCAGGCTTTCGGTGTACAAAGCCAATAAGGGCCCACTGAGTTGTTCCGACATAGCTTGGTACCATTCAATCAGGATACCGTTTGGTCCCGGTGCTTTCCCCGACCTCACTGCGTGTATGGCCTTTTGTATTTCCTCCGTAGTAATGTCTGCCTCCAGTTCATCAACTGCCTCCGGAGCCAGCATCTGTGTGACTATGTGACTAAGTGAAGCTCGCGCCATGTCCACCGACACCGCACTATCTGGGGTTTATACGCCTTCGAAATGTACTGCCAGGGCCTTCACTATCTCTTCTGGACTTGTTTGCGCTTTCCCCTCCTTATTGTGCACTTGTTGTATCCCCTTATTGCATCCCCCTCTCTTGTCCAACCATGCCAACATTTTCCCTGCCTTATCCCCTAAGTCCTAGATCCTATGTGTAGTTGCGTTCACTTGTTCAGTCGTTTGATGTCGTAGGTGTTCCCTATGATGCTGTTGGCGTAGGAGTAAGGTGTGAGATGTGTCTGGTGTCGGGTCTGCCGTGTGGGCCATGTTTGCATCGTGTAGTGCCAGTTCAAGCTTGGACAATTCTAGTAGCCTTTCGTGCTTATGTCCTGTAATGGATGCTATAGCCTGTCCCCGTAGTACCGTCTTGTACGCCTCCCATTGAACCGCGGGGGACTGTACCGATGTAGTATTTTCAACAAAGTAGTGTGTAGTTGTTTTCCTTAGCGCCTTTCTAACTTTGGGAACCTTGAGATATGTTGCGTGTATGGGAAAGATTCTTCTACGTGATTTCTCCTGGGTGGATAAGGTCAGTACAACTGGGGAGTGGTCTGATATCCCCCTAGGTTGGATTTCAATACTATCTACATGCTGCATGCAATTCCCCAATGTAGTCTATCCTAGACAAACTATTATGTACCGTGGAATGGTATGTGTATTGTCTTGCATTGGGATGCGTGTGTCTCCATATATCCACCAATCCCAGGGCGTTTAGGAATTTCTGGAAGCGGGAAGGGCCTTGAGCCTGGGTCACCACTGGGAACCTGTCCACCAAGGTGTCCACTGTCGCGTTGAAGTCCCCTCCGACCACGATATCTCCCTCAGGTAGGGTCAGGAGAAAGTCGCCCAGTGCTGGTAGTGTGACTGAGTGGAGTGCCGGGGGGATGTATACCGAGACAACATTCAGAAGTCTCCCCTCCTACTGTCCCTGAATCACCGCAAACATCCCTGATCGTCGATCTTAGTGCTCAGTAGTATGAATGGTGATGACTTCCTGACCAGAATACCTGTACCCCTGGAACCAGACGTAAAGTCCGAGTGCACAGCCATCGTGTATCCCCTTCTGTCTAGCGCTTTAGACGCCCCCACCCCGGTGAGGTGTGATTCCTGTAGAAGTGCTAAGGCTGGTCCCTGCCTCTTCACTGCATGCGTTACCAATCCTCGCTTGATCTTGTCCCCCAGCCCTCGCACATTCCATGTCATGATTCAGAGAGGTGCAATCTGTGTCCTCAGTGTCCCCCCCTCAGATGTAGTAGATTGGGAGTAGTGCATATTTGCCCTCGTGTCCATATCTATGCCAATTGAGTCTTGTAACCGGAGTGTGTTGTTTGTCCCAGGAACCTGAGCAGTGTGTGTGTCTCGTACTGGGTCTTGCCTTTACTTGTAGAACTGCAATAACAACAAACATGTCCACCCCTGCCCCCCCTCCCTGCCTCCCTGCTCGACGGACATTCAACCGCCCGCCCCCCCAACTTAGCAGAGTGCTTTACCCAACCCATGAACAGTGTAATTGCTTGCTGGGGTAGAGTGTCCCCCGGAGCCGGCAGCCCCCCTGCCCTCTTCGGAGACCCCCAGGCCCGTGTCCAAGCGCGACCAACCATCAAAGTTCTTATCGATCAGCACTTAGGACTGTACTGGGTAATCATGATTCTGCACCCCCATCTGCTCCAAGGTGTTGCTGCGTAGGTGACCAGTCTGCTCCATCTCTGCCCGACGTCCGTGATCCTGTCTGGCTGCCCTCTCGGTGGCCCCGGTTGGACCCGTGCATGCGGCGGGGCTGCCCCACTTGTCTCCAACCCTCCGACCAGTCGCGGGTCGCCTCCGGCGTGTCGATGAACCAAACCTTATTGTCTGCGACTACTGGTAGGCGAGCCGGAAAAAGCATTGAATAGGATAGTTCTTTTGCCCGCAACTCCTTTTTAACCTCTAGGAAAGTCCTCCTCCGGCGAGATACCTCAGCTGTGTAATCCGGAAGAAGGCCACAGCCGAGTTTTGGATCTGGATTGATGGTGAAACCCTCGCCGCCTGCAAAATGGCGTCTCGGTCCCGGAAGTTGAAGAGTCTCGCCAGTATTGGTCTCGGGGGGCCCCTGGTTTAGGCTTCCCACCGGGGACTCTGTGCGCCCTCTCCACTGAGAGGAAGTGCGATAGCCCCTTGGGCTGTAATTTTGTCTTGATCAGCTCTTCTACGTAGAGGTCCATTGCGCGTGTACCTTCCGATTCTGGAACCCCAAGGATTCGGACATTATTCCTTCTCGAACGCCCCTCCTGATCGTCCAGCTTCTCCTTAAGCAATTTGTTTTCGGCCTCCACAGGCTCCACCGCTTTTTGTAATTCTGAATCGTCCTCTATCAAGGATTTTGTGACTACTTCGACCTGTTTCACTTTCTCACTCATTTTGTGAAAGCCTGCTCGCAGTAGGGTGACCTCCATTGCCGTTGAACCCACTGTGGCTTGGACCTGCACCAGTGCTCGCATCACGTCTTCAAGCGTTATCTTCTTGGACCCCTCACCTTCCGATACCTTCCACATGGACGTGCGAGGCTCCACATGGGGGGTATTGTGTTTGTCGTATGCAAATTTGTCAAGCTTGGCTTGTGTGGAAGTGTGTTTCGGGCCTCTGCCAGCTATGGTTTCCTCCGTCCGTGCCCCACCACCACTGGGTTGCAAATTTGTCCTCTGGGGCTCACGACCTCTGCTTGTCCCTGGGCGTTCTATGCGGCCCCCGAGTCTTTTGGTCTCTCTTGTGCGTTAAGTGCCTAGTAGTTAGTGGGAATGCACGATGCTTTGGGCGATTCCCGCCGCTAGGTCCTCCGCTGGAGGATTACAGCTCTGTCCCTTAATGCTAAACAGTGCTTGGGGAGAGTAGCGTCTTCTCCATTGATCGCAGTCTCACTGCTTGTATTTCCTTAGCACACGTGGTCCCAGGCCCACCCGGGGTGTGTGGCGCCAAACGCACAGGTTGTTCTTTCCCCGGCTCGGTCAGCCCAGCCGTAGTGCAAGCAGATATATCACAATGAGTGCTCCCTCCAATCACTCTCCCGGGGTACAATATGGGCTATCCACCTCTGCCAAATTTTGTCAGAGAGGCCTCCAGATCACTTCTCGCACCGTTCTGACCGCCGACCTCGCGATGTGCAGATGAGTTCCACTATACCTCCTCTATGTCTGTGGGCCACAATCCCAGGCTTATATGATGGTTATTTCAGGATTTTATTGACCAGTACCGGTATCGCGCTCCAGTAGCAGCGCAAATAGGCGTGATTGTTCCCCCCACCGGAATGGTGTCTTACCGGCGGGCTGGAGATGCACTCGGGTGAGTGCGCTGCGTAGCGTGAGGTATTGTGTGTGGCTGGCGGTGGCTCTCAGGTCGCGTCGCTCCCTCCGCCTCAGAAACAGACTCCCGCGGTGTGTGGGGTGTGCAACAGGCCGCTGGAATTTAGGGTGTCCCTGTATGCCTCTTATGCACTTTATGGTCCGAGTTGTGTTGCGGGCGGGCTTCCGGTGTCTCTTCCCCGGATCTCCTTCACTTACGCCCGGCCCGCTGCAGATACTTTAGCGCGGTGCTGTACGGTGTTGTAAGGGCCGTACCTGGATGTTGATCGGTACGGCCGTTCTCGGTCCCAGTCACTCTCCGGATTATTACCGTTCGGTGCCGCCTGGTCCCAGGCCGCGGTTCCTCTCTTCTGAGGTTGCAGGATGACGGATATTAATGCGGATTTATGTGAGAGGCTGCCTTACCCTCGGAGCTTCGCCTCTATGCTGCCGCCATGATCGGCTGCTAGCCACGCCCCCCATATATATATTTTTGAGTACGATAATGAAGCAATTGTAGGTAAATCGTTATGATAAAAATATTTACCTATTTATGGAGTCACTTATATACATGTTAAAAACAGAATAATGTAACTATCTGTTATATATGTACATTGGTTAAGCAGAACTAATGAATATCTATATATAATATTTTTTTCAAACATAGGTATTCTAAACCTTTATGACAAAGCAATACACATATATAGGTAAATATCTATAGTACATATAAAATGCTTGTATACAGAGAGACATGCTGTATATTTCTATCTGACTGCGTATAGTAGTTTATTTTTATTTTGAAAGTTTTATATAGCGCGAACAAGATCTTTGCAGATATCAGAGCGCTTTACAAAGAAGGGGTACGAACAGGAGAGTGAATAACAGGCAATTGGGCATAGCGTAGTTGTAGGTAATAAGTGGGGTGGGGTAGGTACATGAGGGAGCATAGTCAAACAGGTACGTCAAACATGTTAATAGTACAAATAAGTGGGAGGATAGACAATCAGGTAAGTCGATAATACAAGTAATACAAATAAGCAAAGGGATCAAACAAGTAGTACAGATCAATGCAGAGTCTTTAAAAAATCCAAAATATTAGCTCAAGTGTATTTAGCAATGAGGATAGCTTTTACTTCTTTCTTAAAAAGTGTAGTGGAGGAGATGAACCTGGTTTCAGGAGGGAGTGAGTTCCAGATCCTGGGTGCCATTCCTGAGAAGGAGCGTTTATAAGTTTTTTCCTTCCAGAATCTTCGAGGCTTCAGCAGAAGATTGTTTGTGCCTCTAGTGTTTCTAGAGCCGCCAGAAATTGTCAGCTTCTGAGTGAGGTAGCCGGGTGAGCTCAGGTGTACAGCCTTGTGCGTCATGCAGGCGATTTTCAGATGTATTCTGGCTTCAAAAGGCAGCCAGTTCAGGGATTTCAAGTCAGGGGAAATATGTGAGTGTTTTTTTGACCCAGTAATGAGTCTTGCTGCAGCGTTTAGAGAAGCTCTTAGGGGTGCAGTAGTAGTTAGGGGTAGTCCGCAGAGGGCGATGCTGCCGTATTCTATTCGAGGGATGACTAGTGTTTGTACTGCAGTTTGGAAGTCTTTGGCTGGGAGGAAGGGTTTAAGTTTCCTCAGGGTATTGATTTGGTAGTTCGCTCCCTTAGTTGCCTTGCTGATATGTTGCTGCATGTTGAGATTGGTGTTGAGTGTTATGCCTAAAGATTTTGCTGAGTCCACGATGGTGGGTTGGACATTGAGTGCCGTTAGGTGTTTAAGCCAAATTTGAGTGGTAGAGATCTTCGCGGGAGGTGAGATCAGAAGGAACTCTGTTTTCAGAGCATTGAGTTTGAGATGATTATCGGCAAGCCAAAATTGGGTGCTTCTGATCGTTGAGTTCAGGAGCAAAATGTCTTTGAGGGATTGTAATTTGAGATATAGTTGGGTGTTATCGGCGTAGATGTGAAAGTGTACATTGGATGCTTGTAACAAGGTGGTGAGAAGTTCCATAACTAGGTTGAACAAAGTTGGGGATAGGGAGGATCCTTGGGGGACGCCTAACGATACAGGTATTGGCGAGGACATCAGGTTGTTGCTCTTGAATTTCTGTGACCTGTTGTGTAGAAAGGAAGTGAACCACTTGAGAACAGTCCCAGATAGACCCATTCTTGTGTTTAATAGTTCGAGTAAATTCTCATGTTTAACGGTGTTGAATGCTGAAGAGAGATCAAGAAGGATGAGGAGGCAGGTATCGTTTTGATCTAGGATTTGAAGGGCGTCGTCAATTATGTGAGTCATAGCAGTTTCTGTACTGTGTCCTGCTCGGAAGCCTGATTGATGAGGGTTGAGGAGATCAAACTGATCTATATGTTTAGTCAATTGTAGTTGTGCGCATTTTTCCAACAGTTTGGCGAGAGTGGGAATATTGGTAATGGGACGGTAATTGTTTAGATCAGAGGGGTCGGCTGTAGGTTTCTTTAGTAAAGGTGTGACTTGTCCAACTTTGAGGGAGTCAGGGATGGTTCCTTGTTGAAGTGAGCTGTTAATAATTTTAGTCCAGAGTGGGAGGAGCAAAGGGGTAAAGTCTTTTACAGCGTTAGCAGGAAGGGGGTCCGTGAGGTGATTGGATGGTTTCAAGGTACTGAGCAGTTTGCCAATTTCTTCTTCAGAGTAGGTGCCAAAGGATGACCATGTTGCATTGCTTTTTGGTTCAGTGGGTGCTATGCAGTGGGGTTTGGAGTAAAGGCTTGCGTCAATGAGGAGATCGCTCTTTATGTTGTCAGTTTTTTGGGTAAAGAAAGCGGAGAAGTCTTCACAGGAGGGTGCTTCGCGCATAGTGCTGAGTGGTTGGGGTTGTTCCTTGGATTGTGTTCTGATTAGCTCAAACAGTTTTCTCGGACGGTTTTTTGCTTGGTCGAGCTGGAGGCTGAAGAAATCTGATTTTGAGCGTTTTATTTTCCTGAAGTAGGCGTTTCTCTTTTTCTTCAGGGTTTTTAGGTGCAGTGCAGAGGGAGCTGATCTCCAGGTGCGCTCTGCCATTCGCATGGCTCGTCTATCTTCATTGAGACTCCTGTCGTACCATGGATTGGATATTTTAGTGGAGACTCTTTTTAGCTGCATCGGTGCAGCCTCATTAATTATTGAGGTCATAGCGTTGAGATAGTGGTCAGTCAAGGATTGAACGTCCGTAGCGCCGGTAGGGGGAAGTAGGAGATTGCAGCTGTTAGGGGGTAAAGAGATTGGGTTGAGTTTTTTCAGGTCTCTTTTCCAGACTTTGGGCTTGGAGGATTGAACCGGGTTAAATTTAACTTTTTCATTGATGAAGAATGTGACAATATGATGATCTGACCAGTCACAGGGTTGGATAGACTTGAGTTGGATAGAGTCCTCCTTGGAGATGATAAGGTCGAGGATAGAGCCTTTGTCGTGGGTCGGGCTGTTGCATATTTGGGTGAGGTCAAGGGCGTTGAGGACATTTTTAAGACTATTTACCACCGCGTCATTGTGATCGTTCCAGTGGAGGTTGAAGTCACCAAGGTATATTTGGGTGAGCTGCCGTCCGGAATTGGTTGAGATCATATCCATGATTTGTTGGGAGAAGGTGAGGTTGTCCCCGGGTGGGTGGTAAATGCCGTGAAGAGAGCATATCGGTTTGCCCTCACTGATAATATTGAGGCAGATGTATTCACAGGAAGTTGGGGAGGGTAGGGAGGGGGAGGTGACTTTCAGAACAGAGAGGTTGTTCCTGTAAATGCATACGATTCCACCATTATTTTGCCGGACCTGTCAAGTCTAATGATGTGGTAGTTGGGGGGAACCAGAATGTCCATTATAGGTGTAGAAGATTCAGTTAGCCAGGTTTCAGTCATGATGATTAGGTCAAGGTCCAGTGTTAAGATGAGATCAGCGATGGCGGAGGAGTGTCTAGA
Source organism: Lissotriton vulgaris (assembly GCF_964263255.1). Classification (NCBI taxonomy): domain Eukaryota; kingdom Metazoa; phylum Chordata; class Amphibia; order Caudata; family Salamandridae; genus Lissotriton; species Lissotriton vulgaris. The sequence goes on from NC_141699.1 coordinate 118,082,098, forward strand.
GGCCGATCTGCAGTTGAGGAGAGTGCATTTGAGACGGGGTGTGTCGAGGGTGGTAGAGGGTACTAGAGAGAGGGGGACTTTTCTAAGGTTATTAGGGATGGAGATTCTGTTGTTTAGTGTGGGTGGTCTAAGGGGATTTGAGTGTATCGTGGGAATGGCGAGGTGTGTGGTGGTTGTGTGGTTTAGGGAAGCTGGGTCGTAGGAGCGGAGGAGGGTGAGTCTGTTGAGGTCCGAAAGAGGGTTGTAGGGGCGACGGGGGCGGTTGTTATGGTTGCGAACAGGGATTGAAGTCCAGTGTGGGGAGTGTTGAGTGAGAGAGTCATCCGGAAGGGTGGGGGACATGTTGGGAGGGGAGGTGGTGGTGGGTGAGGGGTGTCTGGGGTGTGTGAGGAGTAGTTCTTTGATGGTGTGAATGTCTTCTTTGTCCTGGAGGAGGGTGGCCATAATCTTGTCCAGCGTGGGATAGGTGTTGGTGGTGGGGATGGAAATCAGGGGTGAGTGACTGACCAGGGAATTAGCGTGCGGGTGGGGGGGTTGGCTGGTGTTCGTGCAGGGCTCCGTGGCGTCAGTGTACGGGATGGTGTTAGGGAGGAGAGAGGGTTTGGGAGGGAGGGATGTGGATGAAGTAGGGAGGAGGTTGGTGGTATAGGTGAGGGCATTGGTGGTAGGCGGAGAGAGCAGGGTGGAGGATGAGTGTATGTTAGTGGTGGTAGGGGTGCAGGTAAGGTAGTGGTGGCTGAGACTGGGGGGGAAATGGGATTGGAGATGGTCCTGTGTGGGGAGGGGGAGTTAAATTAAGAAAGGTGGTGTGTTCTACGTGATTAGTTAGAGGGTGGTAGTGGGGACTGAGAATGGGGGGGATAAAGGGTGGGATTTGTCGTTGTGCGTGTCGTTCTGGTGCTGAACTAGGTTAGATGGGTTGTGGGTGGGAGCTGTGATGTCAGGGGTGAGAGGAATGGAAGTGGTATGAGTGGAGGTCCGAGGATTGGTGGGGGGGTGGGGTGCGGATGGTGTATGAGGGGGAGAGATCTGTGTCTGTGATTGAGGAGTGTGGGGCAGCTACAGCAGGTGGGTGATTGACTAGGGTGCTGCGGGTAGAGGTGAGGTGCGTGTCGTTCTCATGCTGAACTAGGTTAGAAGGGTTGTGGGTGGGAGCTGTGAAGTCAGGGGTGATAGGACTGGAGGTGATATGAGTGGAGGGCCGAGGATTGGAGAGGTGCTCTTTGAAAGTGGGGAACAGGTTGTCTAGTAGTTCCAGGTTCCTGTCTGTGGATTGAATTAGGACAATCCCGTTATTGTAGATAGTAATGGTGGTTCTGCCTGGGAAGAGTTGGGATGGTGTGATGGAGAGTGTTAGGCCATGGGCGGATTTCCTGGTGGTGGAGACGGTGAGTAAGGTGAGGAACGTTTTTCTCCATTGAGCTCTGCGTGTGGTGTGGAAGATGATATTGGTGTTCAAGGATCCATTGACCGGTGAGAAGTAGGTGTCGGCAAAGGGGGTTTCAGGGTGGGACCTCAGGAAGTTGTGTTTAAAGTGTTTAGCGGCTTTTTTGGTGAGTACGGGTGGGTAGTTGATTTTATATGTGTGCTTGCCGATGGGATCCATGTTGGGATGGCGGTATAGGTAGGTGCGGGAGGGTGTGTGGGTTTATTTATTTATTTTATTTATTTATGCAATTTTATATAGCGCAGACTTTACCCGAAGGTGTCAGAGCGCTTCACAGAAGGGGTACGAACAGGAGAGTGAATAACAGGTAATTGGGCATAGCGTAGTTGTAGGTAATAAGTGGGGTGGGGTAGGTACATGAGGGAGCATAGTCAAACAGGTACGTCAAACAAGTTAATAGTACAAATAAGTGGGAGCATAGACAATCAGGTAAGTCGATAATACAAGTAGTTATGTGGGGAACAGCCAATTGTAGAGTAGTATTCTGAAGATTAGGTATTTATCTGTGAGTCTTATGTTGGGGGGTAAAGAGTTCCATATTTTGGCTGCTTGAACAGAGAATGATGTGCCACCCATAGTTTTTTTCTTGTATCTTGGCATTTTGAGGTGAGGTGCCACTCTAGATTGAGGTTCCTTTGTTGAATGTGTTTGGTGATTTTATTCCTGATGAAGAACCGTTCCATGTATCACTTTGTGGGTGATACAAAGCAGCTTGAAAGTGGATCTTCTGGCAACCTGTTACCAATGCAGGGCTTTCAAAGCAGGGGAAATGTGGTCTTGCGGTTTTATATGTACGAGTAGTCTGGTAGCCGAGTTTTGAATCCGTTGTAGTCTTTTCATGGTCGTTAAAGGTGATCCATGGTAGAGGCTATTTGCGTTACCGAGTTTGGACATAACAAGGGAGAACTTTGTGTGGAAATCCAAAATGGGGAAAGATTCATCACAGAGTTTTTATAGTAACAAAGCTTGATCTTGCTAGTTTGTCCACTTGGGCATTCATCGATAGCTTAGAGCCATGGTCATTCCAGGGTTTCTTTTTTTTTTTTTTTTTTTAATTTTTAAAACCTTTATTGTAATAAGGCACACAGCTATTCAGCCTAACATCCCGGAGGCAAGGCAGCAAGGTATCAGAACGGTCATAGTGCCAAGCGATTCATGTCAGAACAATGCAGGTTGTTTTTTATTTTATATACACACAGAAACGTGAACAGAAGCGCCCGGGGGCGCAGAAAAGGCAATGGAAGGAAAAAGGACCATGAGTCAGTAGGAGGCGGCAGAGGCTAGAGAAGTTGTAGAAAAGAATTAAAACAGGATGCGGTAAAAGAGGGGGGGGGGGAGGGAAGAACAGGAGAATCAGAACAAGAGTTGCATAGCTGTTGTCAACGTCTATGGCGATAAGCGTTCATCACGGGGCACCGGTTCAGGTGGTAGACACAAATCACCTCTGTAGGCGTTCCAAGCTCCCCACACCTTATTCCATGTCTGAGGCCGCCCCCTGGCAGTGTACACAGTCTTTTCACGCAACATGCACCAATCCATGTTGGCCTTCCATTGCACCACCAGGGGGGCCACGTTAGATCCCCATTTCTGCGCTATGTCCCGTTTAGCAACCATATTGCCCAGTGAAGCCCATCGGGTCTGCGCCGTGCTGTAGTCATTTGGCTCCCAGACATTGAGGAGGCACCTACGCGCCTCTGCAGCTAACTCCACTCCAGTCACCTCCCGCATCACTCTATGGACCCTCTCCCAGTAAGGGGCAATAACGGGACACTCCCACAATATATGCAGAAAAGTGGCAAGGGCTCCGCAGCCACGACGACAAAGGCCATCTGGCGAGAAGCCCATATGCACAAGCCTGGGGCCGGTAACGTACACTCGGTGAAGGATTTTGAACTGGACCAGCCGCAGACGTGAGGAAATGGCGACCTCCTTGGGGGAGGACACAGCACTCTGCCAGTCCTCATCGTCCAATTCTAGCCCATCGGCCACCCACTGCTCCCGCAAGCGCTGGAGGAGGTCCACCTGAACGTTTATTAGCTTTTTGTAGGACAGAGAGATGGAGCTGTCCGGCATATACCCCTCCAGCACTCTGTCCTCCAAGGGAGAGCTCTCGGGGATGACACCCTCCTCCGGTCTGGCGGCGGCTATTGCGTGTTGCAGCTGGGCGTAGCGGAAGAACTCCGTCCCACTCAATTTATACTCCGCCTGCAGCTGCGGGAAAGTCTTGACCTCCCCCCTGGAAAGCATGTCCTCAACCCTCGAGATCCCTATGAGGTCCCACTTGTCAAAGCCCTTGGTGTGCCAGAGCTTGCCCAAAATGTCGGAATCGAAGAGAGGGGTGAATTTCGTCAGTCTGCCCTGCCAGCCCTGTATCTTATTAACCGTTCGCCACGCGTGGACCGCCGCCTTGGTCGGGCCCGTGAGGTCCCGATCAAAGGATCTAGAATAGAGGGCGCGATAGTAATTGCCCCCGTGCAAGATCCATCGGTCCATGGCATAGCCGGGGCTGTCCACGGGACCGTAAAAACCATGGTTAATAGCGGTAAGTTGAGAGGCCCAGTAGTACCTCCGCACGTCTGGTAACGCAATGCCCCCGTCATACCATGGCATGGTAAGCTTCTGGACAGCGACACGAGGTCGACCATCCCAAAGAAGGGCACGCTGCAGACTCTCAACCTCCCTGAAGTAGCGGGCCGGAACAAGGTCCTGAGTATTCTGCAAGGCATACAGAAACCTGGGCAGGGACATCATTTTAAATAACGCCGCACGGCCCAGTAGCGAGAGAGGGAGTTTACGCCAACTCTCCACATCCCTCCGCAGTCGGTGGAGCGGGGGGAGTAAGTTGTGGTCATACCTTGCCTTAGGGTTGTGCGAGATGTAAATCCCCAAGTACTTAAAGCCTTGACCGGCCAGTTGTATGTTGCAACCTCTGGGGAGGCGCGGCGTGTCACCCTTGAGGATGTAAAGGGAGGATTTGGCCCAGTTAATAATCAGGCCGGAGTAGCGTCCGAACAACCTGAGCACATCACACGCCACAATAAGCGACTTGCAAGGGGAGGTGAGGTAGAGCAGGATGTCGTCTGCGTACAGGGAGACCCTGTCCTCAAAGCCCGGGGACCAGGAGATCCCATGCAAGTCAGGGTGCGAGCGCAGCATCGCCGCAAGAGGCTCTAGAGCCAGCGCAAACAGGAGCGGAGACAAGGGACAGCCCTGTCTGGTGCCGCGTTGAAGCGCAAAGGGAGCAGACAAGCGACCTTTAACCGTGACAGCAGCCAGAGGGCTAGCATAAAGGAGTTGCACCCAGCCCAGGAAACCCGGTCCAAACCCAAGTTTCGTCAGCACCGCCCACAAATAGTTCCATTCCAGGGAATCAAAGGCCATTGTGGCATCAAGGGAGGCCAGTACCGCTGGTTCCGTAATGGCGTGAACCCTGGCCATTACCCCATGCAGGCGTCTCAGGTTAAGGGCAGTATTGCGGCGGGGAATAAAACCGGACTGGTCCGGGTGCACCAGGTCGCTTATAACCCCGATCAGCCGATTAGCCAACAGTTTGGCCAGGATCTTGGGTTCAGCATTGAGGAGAGAAATGGGGCGGTAGGACCTACAAACATCACGCGGCTTGCCATCCTTATGGATAACCACTATAGTGGCCAGACGCTGGTCCAGGGGAAAGACACCATCCTCGCGGGCACGGAGGAACATATCCTTCAAATGAGGGGAGATCACGTCCGGCCGGATCTTATATAGTTCAACCGGTATACCATTGGGTCCGGTTGCTTTGCCTGCACGCAGAGCGCGGATCGCCAGAGCGATCTCGTCCGCAGTGATGTCCCGGTCCATGTCGACCCTGTCCTCCTCCGAGAGACAAGGAAGGTCTATCGCCGAGAGGAATTCAGATGAGTCAGCCTCGGAGCGATCCGACCCGGATGTATAAACCCCCCGAAAATAGTCCGCAAAAGACTCGGCAATGGCACTCGGATCAGTAACCCCCACACCGTCCTCACCCAGGATCTCCGGGACCACCCGGCTTGCCATTTCCCGCCTGTCCAACCAGGCCAGCAATTTACCAGCCTTGTCCCCGACATCGTAGATGCTGCCTTGCTGCTCCTTCGCTAAGATCAGGGCTGCGTTCGTGGCGAGATCGTGATACTCCGATTGTTTCAGAGAGAGTTCATGCAGGAGAGAGGGGTCGGGCTCAGGCCCCAGGCGGGATTCGAGATCCAGGACCTCCTCCTCAACTTGCATAAGATCAGCATCACGAGTTCGTTTAGCCGCCGCGATGAGAGCCAGGGCTTCGCCCCGCAACACTGTTTTGAAGGCCTCCCACAGAGTGACCGCAGAGCCCACGGATCCAGTGTTTTCAGTAAAATATAGGCCGATGGCCTTAGCCAGAAGTGCTCGCGTGTTATGGTTGCGGAAATACCAGGGATTTACCGCTGCCGGGCGGCTGGACAGAAGGACCCCAAAATCAAAGGAGATCCACAGCGGCGAGTGATCGGAAACGCCCCTCGCCAGGAAACGCGCCTCTGAGATGGCAGGCGACTGCGCCGCCAGGGTGAGGACATAATCCAGGCGGGACAGACTTCCATGGGCACCGGAAAGGAATGAAAACTGACGAAGCGCCGGATGCAATAACCGCCAACAATCCACCAGACCCATAGAGTCAAGGAAGGTCGGCAGCCACGTTTGGGAACCCAGGAGGTCTCTCGGTGGCTGGCGATCCAGAGTACCAGAGCAGACTGAATTGAAATCACCCCCTAGGATCAACAGGCCCGAAGGCAGGGACAAAATGGCGCCCCCAAGGTCCTGGAAGGTGCTAGATTGGAGGCCAGGGGGAACATAAACTGATAGCAGGGCCAAGGAACGCCCCTCCCATCTTCCCGCCACCGCTGCGTAGCGTCCTCTATCATCCAGGAGCGTGACGTCTATTTCAAGAGGTAGGGACGCACGTACAAGGATGCCCGCCCCCCGTGAGCCCGGGGAGAACCCAGAGTGGGCAACCATTTTGTAACCCCTACGATTCAGGGCCCTGCAAGAGTTCCCCACTAAGTGCGTTTCTTGTAATAATACAACATCAGGCATGTTCCTTTTTAGCAGTTGAATCACCACCCCTCTCTTAACCCGATCACCTAATCCATTGACATTCCAGCTAAGCACTTTCAATTTCCTACCCCCCATCCCCGAACAACCCGCCCCACCCGACTCCATCTAACTCAAACGTCAATTGCATATGAGAACACACAGTCCATTGCCTCAAGGAAGAAAAAGAGATAGAACAAACAAACAACAAAACTCCCAAAGTTGCACCCCCCACCCTGCACCCCTGCATGTGACTAAAAAGCCCCCCCAACCAGCAGTGTGCCTGTCGCCCCATAACTACTCTACAAAAAGACACCCAGAGGAGTAAGGAATCTCTGCGAACACCTCCCGCCACCCTCCATGTACTAACAGGAAAGACAGTACGGCATCTCAAAGCCACATTAGATAGGCCACCGAGGCAAGCAAGAGAATCAATTAATCACCCACTACAGAACCAAGTCTCATAGGTCCGAGCCGCCGGCAGCGCCACCCTCATGGTCCTCCTGTGCTTCTCGGCGCGGTGGTAGAGTGTCCAGCCATTCACTAACGTTCTCAGCGAAGTCAAAGAACAGGGCGCGACCCTCGTGTTCGATCCGGAGCTTGGCAGGGAACATCATAGAGTACTTGAAGCCTAGGTCTCTTAGACTTCGCTTCACCCCAGCATAGCTTTGGCGCTGTCGCTGAACCGTCCTGGTGAAATCTGGGTAGAAATGGACATCAGCATTTTGGAATTTAAGTGGTCCATGTCGCCTGGAAGAATGCAGGACAGCATCCCTGTCACGGAAATTAAGCAGCCGGGCCACGATGGGTCTAGGTGCCACGCCCGTCTTCGGCGGGCCACCCGGTACTCGATGGGCACGCTCCACCGAGAAAAAGTTGCTGAGGCCAGGCGGGGCCAGATGAGTCCTGATCAGGTCTTCAACGAGGAGGTCCGTCGCCGCTTCCTCCGAACCCTCCGGCACACCGACAATGCGGACGTTCTGCCGCCTGGCCCGGCTTTCAAAATCATCCAGCCGCCTCGCGAATTGCTCCGCTGTCCTCTGCAGGTTCCGGACCTCAGTTTGCAAGTCCGAGACGTCCCCCGTAAGACTGGTCGTCTTGATGTCCAGATTCTTAACCCTATCATTGGTTTTGCCCAAGTCGGCTCTGATGAGGGACAGATCAACGGCCATGCCATCCACCTTGTGCGTGAGGACTTCATGCTGTTGCTGCATGTCCGCCCGGAAATTCGTAATGGCTCCCATAATGTCGCTCAAGGTGGGCTCAGAGCCCTCCGGCGAGCCCGAATGTGGGATGCTCTTTGCCGAGGGACCAGTAACAGGCGGTGTCTTCGGCTGAGTATAACGCTCAATCCGATTCTGCTGCTGTTGCGATTTACTGCGCACTCCTCTGTTAGACGGCCTGTCGAGGTCCCCCTTGCCCGCCATGTTAGGTCCCAGAGAACAAAGGGCTATGCCAGGCAAGTCCAAGCCCAGAGAGTCGAAGATGTTTCCGGGGTGACAATGGGATACCGTCCCAGGTTAGCTCCGTAGTCCAAATAGCACCGCTGTCCAGTACACTTCTCCGCTGACGAAGGCAGGCAGGCACTCCGCAGAGCAGCAAAGCGTAGCGGCGGAGTCCGCAGAGACAATGGCACCGGGCTGGCACGGAGTCCCACTCGACGTAGCTCCGGGTAGGAGACACCGATTTGAATTCTGAAAACGGTGCTCGCCTCAGTGAGCCCTCAGCAACGAGCATCCACCCTCGTGGATCAGGAGTACGGGCAGGATAGTTGCGGAGGATCGGAAGGTCCGCGGAGCTCCGAGCTTACGCGGCCATCTTGGTTGCCCGCGAAGCTCCTCCCCCCATTCCAGGGTTTCTTACTTTCTTCGAATGAATTGTGACATCTGGGCAAAAGCTGCTCTTTCTATCAGCTTGCCCAGGAAAGGTCTATTTGAAATCGGTCTGTAGTTGTTAGGGTGGCACACAGACCCTCTGGGAAAACCCCAGGCTAGACATAAGTTAAAGGAAGGAGGCGGAATCCTTACATAAAGGGTCATTACGATGGAAATTCTCCAGAATGGCAATATGGGTATGTATTAGGAATGGTTCCACAACCTGGCCCCAGCTCTCAAAAAGCTGGCCCTTGAGAGAGATGGATGGCGTGAGAAGCTGGCCTGGTATATGATGTCTACTTATGTAAGTGGGCACCCTGCACCAGTCCAGACAACCCTTATGGTGATTTAAGAGGTCTTAGACAACCTTTGAAAGCTCTCTAAGTAGTAGCTATGGAGAGCAGGCTTCAGGCTTAGTTCAGAAGGAGTGTAAAGCAGTGTGTTTTACCAGACTGTAATCTTATAGTATAGATCAAGTGAAAAAGAATCACACAAGGTATTTATAAAAATATGTATTTATTAAATAATACTCTCTGATACATTCAGATATATCCTACATAGGGATAAACACAATGCACACAATACTTTGCATAGAAATAGAGAAAATAGCACAGTGGACCCCAGTGGGGGACCAAACTATATACTAAGAAAGTCGTATAAGAACAATGACTCAAGTCAGGACGATTTTGAGAAGATGTAGAAGTACAGGGACCCAAGAAAACACCCACGGTGGGAGACTAGGAGCCCCACAGAGGTCGTGTGCATTACAGGAACACGACCGCGTTCACCGTACAAGTCTATGTGTAAGTTGTGGTTGGATTTTTAAAGATTCAGGACCCCTCCCAATGGACACTGAAGAAACCCAGTGAAAGACAGAAGGTTGGAGAGCCACTCTACCTGTGTATACCCTAGTACCCACGTTACCTACACCAGGGTAGCCGGATGCATACGTGTGAAGTAGTGTCAGAAACCACTGTCAAACCCAATGGAGGACTTCAGGAATGTGCTGCTGCTGAAGAAGGAGAAAGTGTCCGGTGGAATACAAAAGTGGATTCTAGTTGAGAGGTACCTGCAAGCAGAGGGGACAGAGTCTATGTCACTCAGGAGTGACCAGGAGACTAGGAAGATGAATGCCCTCTGATGTCGGGTGTTGTAGGAGAGTTGACGGTGACCTTGACTCTGCAGCAGTGAGGCCCAGACGACGCTGAGGAAGATCACGAGCTGTGCACAAGCTGTTCCATGAAGGATGTCGCGTGCTGAGGGGTCAGGGTACAGCGGGAGCAACAACAAGCCTTGACAAATGCAACCAATGCAGGGCTGAGGAAGGAGCGAGGTCAGGACCACCAAGGTCCAGGGGACTCACCACAAGCAGGGGAGTAAGGACAGGCTCCAAGCAATCAGGGGAGCCCAAATGAAACAAAGGTGACCATCAAAAGGAGAAAACACAAGGAGATGATGGACGGAGCGCTAAAACTTTTCAGACACTCACCCCAGTCACAGATCTGGATTGAATCGATTATCATTCTTTAGCTCACTTCACCACCTCAGTTCAGGCCCAGCTATATGCAAATCAGTCTTGACCCTGTGCCTCATGGGAACATTCCAGCCCGAACTGCCTTGCCAGGTCCTCCCTGAACCAGAAACAAACATCCTGGAACCCGTTTCTGGTTAACACCTCTTCTTTACCGTCCCCCTGATAAACCTACTCATTGGCTCTCAGCGTTCTCTGAGTTAGTTGCTCCTCTTGCTCTAAAATCTGCAAATGTTATCATCTTGGGGGATCTTAATTTTCACCTAGAAGACGCCCATAACAACTTGAGCAAAAGGTTCCTTTCCGATTGTGAGGCCATTGAACTTGTCCTGCGCAATCATGGACCTACTCATCAAGCTGGTCATTTACTTGACCCTATTCTCTCTAATACTCCACTGGATTGCAGCATTCCGCCCTTGCCTCTAGATTGGTCAAACCATTTCGCTACTCAGTTCAACTTGACTGTAGAGAGGAACAGAGCTTCGACTCCACCAGATATGTCTGCCAAATTTAGAGCCTGGTCTAAATTGAATATTGATGCATTTAATGCCACGCTCTCCTCTAACCGCCCCAATATCTCCCTTCCTTTGTCTTCCCTCTACCCAGCAGTCTCACATTGGCTATCCTCTTCTGTTGATTGCCATTTACCTCTCCGCTCCAGACGTCCTTTTGTGCATCTACCCCCGGGCCCTTGGTTTACGGAGGACTTCAAAATCTTGAAATCAAACTGCAAATGCCTGGAGCGGTGTTGGAGGAAAACTTACACCTTGAATTGCAAATTAGCTTATAGATCTGCTCTAAAAAATTACCATCTAGCATGTCGAAAAGTTAAGGCGGAGTATGTCTCCAACTCCATTTATAACGCGTGAAACCGCCCTAAAACACTTTTTGCCATGGTAAAAAAGTTAGCTGGCGCTGACCTCTTACCTACCCCTCCTGTTCTTGGGGAAGTTCAGTGTAACGAAATCGCGGACTTTTTCATCACCAAAGTGGAAACTATTTATGATTCTCTTTCAGTCCCTCCCCTTTTATGTAGTGGAGAGTCCGTTGGAACGGACCTTAGTAACGCTCCTACTGGAGTCCTGCTATCTGAGTGGCCTCGGCTGGATCAAATTTCTTTTCTTAGTTTCCTTGAAAGGGTGAAATCAGGCTCCCCCGAGGATCCTATTCCTGTTGCAGTTTTGCGACAGCTTTCTATGGATTCCCTCTTGGTCATTAAAGACTTACTTAATGCCTCGTTGCACGAGTCCACAGTTCCTGCTGACTGGAAGAGAGCCATGGTGGTTCCCTTGCTGAAAAAGCTGGGGGCGGACCCCAATATCCACTCTAATTTCCGCCCTATTTCCCTGTTGCCTGTGTTTTCAAAGATTCTTGAAAAACACATTAACATCCATTTGACTTCTCATATTGAGAAGGTGGGATATTTACATCCTTCCCAATCAGGGTTCCATATGTATTTTTCCACCGGAACGGCCCTTTTAGGGGTAACAGAGGCCTTGCGGCTCCGCCTGGATCAGGGAGAAACTGTGGCACTTATCCTATTGGATCTAAGTGCCGCGTTCGACACGGTGTCGGACTCTATTCTCCTTAAGGCGCTTAGAATCGCGGGAGTGGTAGGACCAGCTTTGAATTGGTTAGCCTCCTTCCTGAACCAGCACACCTTCCAGGTTTGTTCCCCTAATTGCTCTTCCTCTGTTCGAGTATCTGCGTATGGGGTCTCCCAGGGGCCCACGTTGAGTCCAATGCTCTTTAATATCTACGTGAGACCCCTGGACTCAATAGTGGAGGAGGCTGGGCTAGCCCTGTACTCCTATGCAGATGATACTCAAATTATCTTTACACTCTCCTCGGACAAGGACTGCTCTCCCTCCACTCTTCAGCTAGGCCTGAGTCGGGGGTGGCTGAATGGATGCAGGCTAACCTCTTGAAGTTGAATGGGGACAGAACTGAGGTGGTGATACTAGGTAAGGACAAACATCTTTGGGGCCCTCAACATTGGCCCCCAGAAATGGGTCCGCTACCTCAACCTGTCTCCAAAGTGGGCAACTTGGGATACGTGTTCAATGATTCTCTAGCTATGTGTCAACAAGCATTCAGTGTGGCAGCCACCTGTTTTACCATGTTAAGGTGGCTGCGGAAAATCTTCTGGATGCTCCCAGCTTCTACCAGATGAACTGTGGTCCAGGCCCTTGTCATCTCTCGCCTGGACTACGGTAACATGCTTTACTTGTGAGGCAGCCAGGAGATTCAGAGGAAGCTTCAACTGGTACAGAATTCGGCTGCCCGTCTCCTCTGCAGTGTCCCAAGGAGATCGTCGATCTCCCCTTTCCTTCGGGACTTACACTGGCTGCGGATAGAGAGCCGCATAAAGTTCAAGTCGCTTTGTTTCATGTTTAAAATCAAGCAGGGTTTAGCGCCCCCATATCTTCTGTCCCTCGTCCACCCTTATGTTCCCCGCCGTTCTCTCAGGTCCTCATCGCTGGGTAATTATTCGATCCCGCGGATCAGACTTGTTAGAATGGGCGGTCGCTCCTTCGCTCACCTTGGTCCGAAGCTCTGGAACTCTGTTCCTGTGACATTGAAATTTGAATACTCATTTGCCAAGTTCCGTAAGGACTTGAAGACTTGGTTCTTCCCTCAATAAGCTGTCTTTTGACCTGCAGGCCTTGTCATCTTGGCGCCGGGAAACCCCACGGTGGGTAGCTGTGCGCCCTATAAATTTAATTACATACATACATACATACATCAGCCAGGCTAGCTTTAATCCAGTGGCAAAGTGAGCAAGGGACCCACATCTGGGCATACCATACCCTACCCTCAAAAGGGCCCACAGTGGGGAGCCACTGGAGTCGCAAGAGGACCTCGAGCAGCTCACCAAAAGAAGCAGGCCACAGTGCACACGATGCAATGTGTATTACGCTTTTGGTCACTGGAAGTGCTTGAGGTTGGGGCAACTTCGAGCTCAAAGATCTCTCTGGATGGAAACCAACAAGCCTTTGCAACTGCAAGTTGACGCCGTGCACAGGGGTTTATTTATTGCAGCCTCCAAAAGGGATACTGGCCTCAAACTTGGTAAGAGGGCAGGGCAGGCCTCATGAGCTTTGGGAAACCACCACCTGTACTGCAGAACATTTTGGAGTCCAGAGGAGCTCAGGATCAGCAGACCGGTCGACTTAGTTGAGGTGCCTGCGTATGCAGGGAAGTGACTCTTTCACTTCAAGAGAGATTCCTTCAGGTGTCTTTAATGCCCAAAGGCCTTGGAAGGTTCCTGTATGGTGCACAGGCACAGACAATGTGGCAGACTGGAAGGGAAGACGAAGTTGAGCCCAAACGAAGTCCAGCGAAGTCCAGAGTGCCCAGACGGTAGAAGAAGTGGTATCTGTTAGAAATGAAGGTCTCTACTTGGTAGAGGTTGGTACTTTTGTCCAGATAGAGACCCTTGCTTCTAGTCAGGGTAAGGGGGATACACACTTTAGATAACCCCTTCTCACCCCCTTGGTAGCATGGCACGAGCAAACAGGCTTATCCCAAAGGCAATGAGTAAAGTATCTGTACCAACACTCACAGTAACATAGTGAAAACACCATAAATGGACACCACACCAGTTTAGAAAAATAAACTATCTTTATCTAAATTTAACAAGACCAAAACAACAAAAATCCTACATACACAGATAAAAATATGACTTTCAAAAGGTTTGAAGAACTTGTATCATAGTAAACTATGGATGCATGACTTTTACACAAAGTACCTGTAGTTGCGTCAAAAATCACAAGGCGAAACAGCCACAGAGTCAGAAACCAAGAGATGAGTCACTCCTGAGACCTTGTGGAGGCTATGCGACAGTCCCACTGCACGCACAGGAAGAAGTTGCGCCAAATCCGGTCTGTAGGGGGAGTGATGCGTCGATTCTTCGTGACGGTTCCGGTCCTCAGGTAATGCGTCGAGAAAACTTGCTGCACAGAGACGATGCGTGGAAATCCGGGATGTGTCGGTGATTGATGCGGTGGCGTCGAGCGTTGCTGCGTCTGTTTTCTTCAGCCACAATCCCTTGATGCGTCTATTCTAATAGCCCCAACAGGCGCTGCGTTGGTTTTCTCAGCGGCACAACGATGCGTGGGAATTCTTCTCGCGCCGTGGAGATGTGCCGGAAAAAGAGCCGCAAGAAGAGCTCCCAAACTGCAGCAACAACCTCCAGAGGTCCAAAACTGGCACAGGCACCTCTTGGCAGCAGCAGAGTTCAGGGGAGCTGTGGGTGAAGTCTTTGTGTCCCTAAGACTTCAGAGCAGGAGGCCAGCACACACACGCCCTTGGAGATGTCCTTCAAGCAGGGTTCACAGCCCACAACAAAGCCCTTCTCCTGCCGGTCAACCCCACACAGCACACAGCAAAGGGTCAGTACTTCTCATCAGTCTCCCCAGCTCTTCTCCTTGGCAAAGGGTCCTCTTGAATTCCAGGGATAATCTAAAGTTCTGGGGTCTGAGCCCCAATATTTATACAGCAAAATCAGTTGTTCTCTGGTTGCAAAAAAGCCCTGTACTCAGTCAAAACTAGTTCTGTCGTCTCTGGTGCAGCTTCCTGGCAGGAGGTGGAGACAGCATTGTGGAAGGCAGACCAGGCCCATTCTGGTGAAAGAAAATCTCCTTTCCCTACTCTAAATGCAGTCCAGGTCTATTCAGCCCAGCCCTGACTCATCCAGACTCCCTGGAGCCACTGCATCTCCCCAGCCCCTGTCACCCTAAAGCCAGACAGACAATACACATCTTAGCAGAGGCACACTGGATGGCTAAGCAAGAAAATGCCTACTTTCTAAAAGTGGTATTTTCAAACACAGAATGTAAAAATCACCCTCACTAAAAAATGCATCTTACAATCTGAATTCAGGCATATCAAATGTTACATTCCTATCTTATTCCCAGGGGTAGTTATGTTTATAAAAATGTTATAAGCAAACTCCCCATTCTAGCCTATGGAAACAGATAGCCTTGCAACAGTGAAAAACAAACTTGGCAGTTTTTCACTATCAGGACATGCCACACACACCAGGGCAAGTCCTACCTTTCACATACACTGCACCCTGCCCACAGGGGTACCTTGGGCCTACGTTAGGGGTGACTAACATGTAAGAAAAGGGAAGGTTAGGGACTGGCAAGTGGGTGTACTTGCCAAGTCTACATGGCAGTTAGCAAAATGCACACAGGCACTGCAGTGGCAGGCCTGAGACATCTTTTCAGGGCTACTCATGTAGGTGGTACAATCAGTGCTGCAGGCCCACTAGTAGCATTTGAATTACCATCCCTGGTACACTTAGTGAACTTTACTAGGGACCTGCTATTGAATCAAATATGCCAATCAGGGAGAGCCAATCATAACAATTTACACAGGGAGCACTTGCATTTTGACACTGATCAGCAGTGGCAAAGTGCCCAAAGCATCTAGGCCAGCAAAAACGAAATCCTACACAGCATCAGAAATCCAGGCGTTAGAGGCAAAAAGTCAGGGAAAACAATGCCAAGGATGCCAGGTCTAACAGTGTCTGATCTGAATCTTGTCCCACGATGAATCTAGGGACCCACCCACAGGTAAGCCCTTAAGTAACCTAAGGAAAGAGTTGGGACGATTCAGGGGACCCTCCATGGGAAGGGTCTGGGCAGGGGGAAGGTTACTCCCCTGTCCTTTGTCCAGTTTCACTCCAGAGGAGGAGCCAACTGCTCTCATGACTGGTTTGAACTGGACTACGGACGGGGACACCAAATGTGCCCCTCATACGGATTTAGTGGCACTGGCAAGCACACCCAACGAGTCTCAATACAATAAATCCCGTCTGGGATGTGGTCACATCTCCCTGTGACAGGATACTTATTGTTCTGCCTTCCCCTGCTAGAGCTTGGCTGAGCAGCAGGAGGGCAGACATGAGTCTCTGATCAGCACCAACCATTTTGTGCCGTCCTGGTCTAGAAGGTTGGCACCTGGAACACTGAAAGCCTAACGGAGGGCTCTTCCAGGGCCTGGAATCATACCTCCTACATCGTTTACAAGGATAAGGAAGAAGGGATCACAGGACCAGCACAAGTGTTTAAGTGGAAGGTAAGGCAGTGCTTGACTTTGCTATTGCAAACATCCAGCGTAGACTGACAAGTTGACTTAGAGCCTCGATACTGGGCATGGTAATAGGCCCTTACAGGGCTTGAAAATCCACTATCCTGCTTGCATTTGCGAGACACATTTATTTAGGATGAGCTATTTTTAGGTCCTACTCGCCCTTTCTGGTGAGTAGGAAGACAAACTCACTTATGACCTCGGCCTCTGAAAGCAGAGCAAATGTGACAAGACAAAAAGACCCAAGGCATCCCCATTGCTCACAAAGTGAATGAGCAATACAAATGCCTCTAAATCCCATCAACTTGACACACCTGCTCGGCCTCCAGAGACAGAGGTCAAGTGCATTACAATTAGACCGAGTAGATGTTTCAAGTTACTGGACCTGCAGGTCTAGTGAAAATGTTATGACTTTTCAAGCCCTGCCTTACCATGGCCAAACTCTGATCTCAGAAGCAACAGCATCCTTGGTGTCATCCAGGTGCTGACTTCGGTGTACCCACTACGTGCATCTACGCTGAGGTGTAGATTGAGGTAACTAAGTGCTCAAAAAGAACTAGACCGCTAACAATCAAGATGGCAGTGCGGTACGAGCGAGCAGGAAGTAAAAATTGTAAATCCAGTACTTGTATAGCGCAGGAATCAACCCCAAAGGGGTCTCAAGGCGCTGGGGGCCATTGGGAAGATTAAGCGAGCTATTGCCAAGAGTTGCATGGTGCTGGGCAGACCCTTGCCACCGAAGCCGGGGATCGAAACCGTGATCCCCAGCGTCCAGTGTCAGTCGCCCTGGCAATGACGCCACACCTCTCCCCTAAGTAGAAGAACAAAACTTCCCTCAGAACTTTGGCGCCCTCTCCGCACAAACAGCCAAGGATGCTGTGACAGACCTGAAGGTAACAGCCAAAAGTAAAATAAGGAAGTCCCATCCACCCAACACAGACCCCACAAAGAAGAAAGTTATGCATCGATTAAAAAGTAAAGTATGTATTGCAGCAATTAAAAACAGTTGCTCGATGTGTTGAGCCAGGGTCCACCATGTTTCAGGCCGGGTACAATTGCATTGGTGTGGTTTAAATTCCCTGTTGGTTACACACAGGGTCACTGGAATTATGTGGCAGGGAAGGGCCAAATTATGCAGCAGGTTTGACTAAATTATGCAGCAAGAAAAGCCAAATTATGTGATGTAATACACCACATTTTTTGATAGTATTACTCCATTATTTTGTCATTTTTACACTTGTTAAAACTGTCCGTCAAAAGGTTGCACCTAATTGGTACCAGCTTAACACCCAAACATAGCAATAAATAACAGAAATGCAACAAGCGAACATTTGGAAAGGGTCTTCCACTGCCCTGCCACACATGTTGGTGCGTTTTAGTAACTTTGATCCGTTTGTGCTTGAAACATTTGTTTTTTATTAAAATCTGCAGATTATGCAGCAGATAATGGATTATACTGAAAATTTGGTAGATCCCTAATTATGCGAAAAAAAACGTCTCGGACGCTGAATCGCATACTTCCTGGGGCCCTGTTTGTGTTTATCTATTATCTGTCTGTTGAATAGAAATGGGCAAGTTAAGTATCATTTTATATGAATATCTAAGCTGGAACATCACTAACTTGTAGGTCCATTAGTATTGGATTTCATCAGCAGCCGAATTGGTAATTATGGGGGAGACGGGGATTAATGCCAATGCCATTTTCAAGAGGTCTCGAGTTAGATTCTTAATATTGCTCATGTTTTCATGTGACCAATAGGAGAAATAATGTTTGGTTTACATTTAGGGGTGCATCTTACTTGAATGGTCCAGATATTTGGGATAGACTGACAATGAATATTTTCCTTTTGGAATTAGTTCAATTGCTCTTCTTAGGATTGCATTTTGATAAGAAGCTAAATTTGCCACTATGGTGGGGAAGGGATTCAATGTCTGACTACCATAAAGAGGTTCAGAGTTCGATTCAGATGTACACTCAGCCGATGGAAGGAGTGAACTAGAGAAACGATGACTAAGTTGGATAATTTATCAAATATATGTTTACTTATGTCTGCGTATTAAGAAGTTGATTATGATTTACAAAACTATTCTTAGAACAATGTTTTGGACAAGGTTATTCGCATTGTGATTTTGGTTTGGAAGTTTTCAACATAAGAAAAGTTACTGGTCACTCTCTTATCAGGTCAGTGGTGCAGCTTTATCAGTGGAGGTTTACAGTCAGACAAGTAGGTGTTCGATCCCAGGGAAGAAACTGATAGAATAATGGTTTCTTTAATTACTTAGGGCCTTATTTATGAGCCCTTGAGTAACTTTTACTCCGCAGGTGCGTCACTTTTTGTGATGCACCAGCAGCGTAAAAAGTGACCTGTGTTGCACCATATTTACAAAGTGACGCATCTACCTAGATGCGTCACTTTGTAAACCCCTGCGTCGCATTATATCTGCACCAGGTATAATGGGGCAGATTTACAGGCCCCTTGTGCCAATTTTGCGTCACTTTTAACATGGGATGCAGTGGGGCGTTCTGACGCAAGAAAGGGTTGTAGAAGTAACGCAGTGAAATCTATAAGATTTCACGGTGTCACTTCTAGGACGCAAATGCGTCAATATCTTATGCCTGCCTCATGGCAGGCATAAGACTGACGCAGGCACATTTCACAAGGGATTTGCCCAGGTGTAATGACCCATTGCTGGAGTAACGTCACTTTTGTGACAAACTCCAGCAATGCGTCAATTTTGAGCCTACACATACATCAGAAATACTGACTATCTGGAACTCCTTGCGACATGATGTGTCATACTGTAAATATGACGCATCATTGGTGTCGCAAGGGGGGCGCAATGAAAAGTGACGCATTGCTGTTTTCTCGCTTCTATGCATCACTTTTCATAAATGAGGCCCTAAATATTTAAATAACTGAATGAATTTAAGAAATATCCAAGAGCTCTTTGCCTCATACAATAGGGTTAGAATTTGAGGATTTCCGAAGTGTGACCGAGTGGGAACAATTTGGCGGGCATTCTGAATACTATATAAATGGGCAGACAAAATGGCAGACTCTTAATAAACATCACGGGCCTTATTTATGAAGGCCTTGCGCCGCCGGTGCGTCACTTTTTCCCATGTTAAAAGTGACACACCGGCGGCGCAAGGCCTTCATAAATAAGGCCCCAGGGTTGTATCTAGACCGGTCTTTCTATTCTCTCTAATACTCGCACTTATCAAGTTAGTAAAGATCTTGTCCAGAGTTGGAGAAATATTAGATTTTGTGATTAGAACTTCTAGGAAATACGGTCTTTTATATCATGAATTTTATTTTCTCTTAGATTCCGGTATCATGGGTTAAGCAACACACAGAATTGATGTTAAAATAAGATACATAGGGGCATATATAGGTAGCCGTTTGCGATTCGCAAACGACGAAATTCTGTGAATTTTGGCGTTTGCGAATCGCAAACGGCGATTTGATATGTAGGTGCCACTTAGCAAAATAAGGAATCGCAAAAATTGCGATTCCTTATTTTGCTTATAGCATTTAAGGAATCGCAATTTTGCGATTCCTTAAATGCTATGTAGGGGTGCTTTAAAAATTGCGATTTTTGCATAAGGAATCGCAAAATACCACCTACTTCAAGTAGATGGTATATTGCGAATTCCTTCAAAAAAGCATTTTTTAAAAAAAAATCAAAGTGCCATGTGGCGCACAGACATGCCTTTAGGGCATGTTTGTGCGCCACATGCCCTTACAGGCACATTCCTGGGGTGCAACAGGTGTCCTTTGGACACCCTGGCACCCTTGGAATTGCGATTCTCAAATTGCGATTTTCTCATAGAAAATCGCAATTTGAGAATGTATCCCCGTTCATTCCTATGGGCCTCTTAGCCCATAGGAATGAGTTGGACACTCATTCCTTAATTGCGATTGGCAATTTGCTAATTGCAATTAAGGAATGTTAGAGATTCGCAAAAAAATTGCGAATTTTTACCTACATTCCATTTTTCTATTCTCAAATAGCGATTCCTTAAAAATCGCTATTTGGGAATCGCAAAATGGAAATTACCTACATATGCCCCATATTGATTATCACAACGTAAGGTGAGTGGACTTCTTTCAGAGTAAGGAATGAAGGGTTTGATGTGTTAGATAATGACTGGTAAATTTGCGTTGAGCATAACTATCAGTGATATGGAATGTTGGATCAATTAAGACGTATGACCATTATTAATTTGTTTCAACTTTATTTAATTGTATTTAAGAAGGTTGTTAAAAAATTGTGTCAATGCTATACATATCCATGGGGGTTTAGACAGCATCCACGAACTAAATGGTGTCCTAACGTTAGTAATGATCATTTTTCATTTACAAACTTAGATGTACGTGCAATACTAATTAAGATCTCTTTATCATGTGATAATTTGCTAAGATAGAAGCGAACAACCAGTGAATGGTGAGAAGCCATTACTATTTAAGTAACCTGGGCGAGGTGAGTTAATTTGTGCATGTTATTTTTTGCATATCCAATCAGACTGTAGGATAGTTCGAGCTGTACTAGTGTTGTTAGTCCATAACTCATACTTTATGAACCCAAGCAATGCATTTTAAGGATACAAATTTGAGTATGACTCTTCTCATCAGAGAATGTATTGATATTTTAATGAAAGACTCGAGGAATTACGTTATATTAATCAAATGTATTTAGTCATTTTAGCTATTAACAGATCCTTAGATGATATATATGGATTGGGTATGCATTGTGTTTTCTCTCAATATTTTAAATTTGGCTGTTTATTCCAAACAAGAAATATTGTAAATATTTTCAGAAGTGTATACCAAAGGACAACCTTACTGTCAATTGAGTCCAATCTGTGTGATCAACAGTGCCATGTTCACAAATGATTGGTGTAGGAAGCTGGGTTTCTGTTGCAGTAACTCCCCCACTTTATGCCAAACTACTGATGCACTTTGACTTGAAGTGCTGTGGGTCCCTGTCAATCAGGTTCCCAGGGCCTGTGTTCTTTACCAAAACTGTACCTTGTACCAGCAATTGGCACCTCTCTAGCCACATGTAAGTCTCTTGTAAAAGGTACCATGGGTACCAAGGGCACTGTGGCCAGGGAAGGCCTCTAGAGCAGAGGTCTTCAAACTTTTGTAGGTTGATCCCCCCCAGCTCACTTTTTTCAGCTGTTGCCCCCCCCCCCCCCAAACCTGACAGAAATTTCTGGAATCTGGTACACTACATAATTTACCGCCGCGCCAAACCCGGGGCCATATCCAGCATATAATGTCCAACATAATAAGAGTGTTTAGTTAAGTGCAGGTTTGTGAGTGGGGGTGCTGAAATGACAGATTATAACATAGCTCAAACCACCATTTTCCAAGAAAAAATATGCGCAAATTGTTTTTACTAGGATGCTTTGTTTTACACATGACATTGATTGATAACACCACCAACATAAATGTTACGGGTGTGCCCGTTTTTCGTCACAGACGCTCAATCTGTGGATGGATTTTTGAGAATGAGAAGCGAGTTGTCTGAATGCAAGGTGCATTCCAAGACACTTGAAGTAACTCAGAATGTTATTGAGGGCAGAGTAGGGTTTCAAACGTGTTAAACCATGGGAAGTCACAAACTTTCTCTCGGGGGCCAAATTTACAGTGTGGTTTGTATCCGAGGGCAGCAGCGGTGGGGGCAGGGTAAGTGAGAGGGGGGGGGGGGCTACAGAAAAGAAAAAAAACTGAGGTTGAACAGAGGTCCCTGCAGCAGACGCCTTCGTCCACTGAGCCACCAGACCAGGCATACACACATCTCTCTCTCACTCTCTCTCTCTCTCTCCATCTCTCTCCCTCTCTCCCTCTGTCTCACTCAGACTGTCTCACTCCCTCTCACTCCCTCCCTGTCTCACTCACTCTGACTGTCTCACTCCCCCTCTCTCTCTGTCTGTGTCTCCCTCTGTCTGTGTCTCCCTCTCTCTCTGTCTCCCTCTCTCTCCTTCCCTATCCCTCTCTGTCTCCCTCTCTCTCCTACCCTCCTCACTCTGTCGCCCTCCTCACTCTGTCGCCCTCCCACTCCCTCCCTCTGTAACCCTCTGTCTCCCTCTCTCTCCCTTTCTCTGTCTCTGTCTCCCTCTCCCTTTCTCTGTCTCCCTCCCTCTCCTTGTCTCCCTCTGTCTGTCTCCCTTTCTCTGTCTCCCTCCCTCTCTCTCTCTTTGTCTCCCTCTGTCTGTTTCCCTCCCTCTCCCTCTGTTTCCCTCTCTCTCTCTCTCTTTGTCTCCCTCCCTCTCCCTTTCTTTGTCTCCCTCTTTCTGTCTCCCTTTCTCTGTCTCCCTCTCTCTGTCTCCCTTTCCCTCCCTCGCTCTCCCTCTGTCTGCCTTCCTCTCCCTCCCCCCTTTCCCACCTCCCTCGCTCTCACTCTGTCTGCCTCCCATTCCCTCCCTCCTTTCCTTCCCTCCCTCGCTCTCCCTCTGTCTGCCTTCCTTTCCCTCCTTCCTTTCCCTCCCTCCCTCTCCCTCTGTCTGCCTCCCTTTCTCTCCCTCCCTCTCCCTCCCTTTCCGTCCCTCCCTCGCTCTCCCTCTGTTGCCTCCATTTCCCTCCATCCCTCTCCCTCCCTTTCCCTCCCTCGCTCTCCCTCTGTCTGCCTCCCTTTCCCGCTCCTCTACTTAAGCACACACAAGCAAGCATTTGAAAACATTTGTTCCAACGGAGACACTTCGGTGAATTGGAAAGCTAAAAGCCTTGCTATATTTAGTACGTAAATATAAGGTAAGGTACTTTTAATATTATAATTTAAGAACGCATTCTTGTTAGCTTCCTTAACGTTTTAAAAAATATATTTGTATATTTATCAAAAGTACACTAAAAAGTACATCTATCATTGAGACGTGGGAATTGTTACAGTACTTAGCTGCAACCCTCCGAATAGAGGTGTCCTCAAGGCAGTTAAATACAGCTTTGTTATTGTGCCCATTCAAATGGTGGCCTCTCAGCTGATGCTCCTATTCTGCGGGAGTCAAGCAGCACGGAATGTGTAAATTCGGCCCTAATGCATCTGGACTAGCTTGCCTCAACAGTCAGATGTACACCTTGTAGCACTATCATGGACCCTTGACTTGCTTTAGCATTTCTCATTTTTTTAAGATGGGACTTTGCCTGAAAGCGCCTCAAGGTCATCATGATTTGTGTGCGCTATAGCCCAGCTGACCCCTCGTAACTTCTGCCAGAGTGCATGATGGTGGTAGGAGGTAACTGAGCGGGTTCACACATCTGCTGGAGAAACGTCCTCGCAGGCTGCAGAGTGTGAGTTTGAACCCTAGCAGGGCCGGCTGCGCACCGTCCTCCCACTGTCAGGAAAATGACTATTATGGAGATGCGGGAATTGTTACAGTACTTAGCCGCAACCCTCCAAATAGAGGTGTCCTCAAGGCAGTTAAATACAGCTTTGTTATTGTGCCCATTCAAATAGTGGCCTCTCAACTGATGCTCCTATTGTGCGGGAGTCAAGCAGCATGGAATATGTTAATTCGCCCCTAATGCAACGTTAGAACATAGTGCTACATAAAATTATAATAAATAATGCACCACGGACGCTTTTAAAAACAAATAGATAAAAAACAATGCCATTTAAAATACCAACAACTTCAAACTTTGCTAATGCGAGACCTATTGCATTGCAAATGCTTATTTATTTATTTATTTATTCAGAGTTTTATATAGCGCGAACAAGATCTTTACAGATATCAGAGCGCTTCACAGAAATAAGGGTGGGGATAGCAAGAAGGTGACGCAACATAATATTGGGTGCAATATAAAATTCAGTAGCATGATCGGATGGCAGTCATGTTCTAATAAAAGATCAATAGACAATCAGATAAGCGATAATATAAGACAATACTGAGTCTTTCATACAACTACGATAAAAGTCAGGCAAACTAATGCTAAAGGGATTGCATATGCCAGTAACTAAAAGTTACGGGGAGCAAAGGGGACGGGCATCGAGATTCAGTAGGCTAACGTGTATAGTCTAATAGATATTTAGTGAGTAGTATAAAAGGATCGACTATCCAACATGGAATTATGGCAAACAAGAAGAATAAACAAGTCTAGATCCTGAATAATATGACATTATTTGACATTAGACAAACATGTAATCAGTAATACCCAAGCGGTGCGAAGTCTCTGAGCAACAAACATTAAAGTTCAGGTGAACTTAGCCATGAGGATGGCTTTCACCTCTTTCTTAAAGACGGCCGTGGAGGAGATAAGCCTGGTTTCAGGAGGGAGTGCGTTCCAGATCCTCGGTGCCATTCCTGAGAAGGAGCGTTTGTATGTTTTTTCCTTCCGGAATCTGCAAGGTTTCAAGAGTAGATTTTTTGTACTTCTATTGGATCTCGAACCTCCTGATATAGTCAGCTTTTGAGTGAGGTAGTTAGGTGCCTTGTGGTGAACGGCCGCGTGTGTCATCACAGCAATTTTCAGTTGTATTCTGGCTTCAAAGGGCAGCCATTTCAGAGATTTCAGGTCAGGGGTAATATGAGAGTGTTTTCTTGAGCCCGTAATGAGTCTCGCGGCAGCGTTCAAGGAGGCTCTTAGGGGTGCAGTTGTTGCTAGAGGGAGACCACTGAGGGTCACAATTCCATAGTCTATGCGGGGGATGACGAGGGCTTGTACTACATTTTGGAAGTCTTTGGCTGGGAGGAAGGGTTTCAGCTTCCTCAATGAGTTGATATGGAAATTGGCTCCTTTCGTTGCTTTGCTAATGTGCTGTTGCATGTTGAGCTTTGCGTCAAGAGTGACACCTAAGGATTTCGCGGACTCCACAATGGTGGGCCGGACATTGAATGCTGTTAGATGGTTGAGCCAAAGTTGGGTGGTGGTAGATTTCGCAGGGGGTGCTATCAAAAGGAACTCAGTTTTCAGAGCATTTAGTTTGAGGTGATTGTCGGCCAACCACGATTGGGTCTTTATAAGAGTGTGGTTCAGGAGTTTGATATCTTCCGGGGATCCTTCCTCCCTCTGTCTCCCTCCCTCTACCTCCCTCTATCACCCTCTTCATCTCATCCTGCCTGTCTGTGCCCGGGCTGATACAGCTTCAGGGCCCCTCCCCCCCACCGCACCCAAGCACTTCACAGGTCTTTAAAAGACCATTTGTATGTTAATGAGGTTCCTGTATTTCAGCCCTGGGGACAGACAATTAGGAATGTGGGTTAAGGGACCATTGGCAAGCGCCACAAATCAATTGCTATAAATGTGTCAAAATGAGGCTGCAACAATATGTCCTGTTTCATGGTCTGAATGTTGTGACTTTGCCCAATTTCTGGATGATTTTGTTCTTTACGATTTTGTGCTCTTGGTATGGATTCACTTAATTTCAAAGGGGGGCCGGGCTCCGTGTCAACTTTAAATGCTTCCTGTTTGCAATTGGCGCTGTTCCCATTTTTTCACGAACCATAATTTGCATTTGGGCTCAGTCACCTAAAGCAGCGCCTCCCACGTCACCATGGCTTCTGTGAATATCATCAGAAACCATCACAGACCTCTTTTCCTAAATTAAATGTCCTCGAAAGGAAGTTTTCGGTTTAGTAGAGGAGACTTCCTGCCTCCTTGCTGAAGCTGAATGAATTAACCCCCTCCTGGGAGGGTAAACATAATAAAAGAATGGGCACTTCGTGCCTCGTCGATTTCCCCTCCCTCCTCCCTCGACTTGCTACAGAGAACAAAGGTGAAATTAGAGAGTAGTTGTGAAATTAGAGAGGAGTTCACGTCCCTCCAAGGATGGTGTTGCGCCCCCCTAGGGGGGCGCGCCCCACAGTTTGAAGAACTCTGCTCTAGAGGATGCAGCAGTTATTGTGCCACCCTTAGAAGCCCTGTACCTTTACACCTACACAAACACACACTACCATTGCAGGCTGCGTGTTTTCGTGCAGAACAAAGTGAAGAGTCAATATGGCAAACATCTCTGTGTGCCATGCCGACAACCCACAGCCCTGGCATAGGTCAGCCACCCTTCTAGCAGGCTGCATTATACCTGTGGTGAGGCTATAAATGCATGAGCCTTTTACCCCTACAGTGACTAGACCAATTCTTAGACATTGTACGTGCAGTAATGCCATTAAGAGTATATGGTGCTGGGAGTTTGTCATTACGAACTCCAAAGCACCATAAAGGCTTTACTGAAAACTGGGAAGTTTGGTATTAGACTTCTCAGCACATTAAACCCACACTGATGCCAGTGTGGGATCTTAAAGATGCCCCCTGAAAAACGACCAGCCTCTGGTGGGTTCCCTGACTGGTATACACCAGCCTGCCACCACAAGACATGTTTCTGGACCCCTGGGGTAGGGCCTTCGCTCCCTGAGCCCAGAAACAAATCCTTTCCTGGACGGAGATGGTCACACCTCCCCCAGGCCACGAAGAGCCATCTGTGGCAGCCTCTTCTGCTATCAGGAGCAGGCCCCCTTCCTGTCTCCCATCTTTTTCCGCAGGAAGATAGGCAGGAGAAATTAGCCAGCCTGGAGCGATTTTGGAGGGCCATTGAGGAGGAGCTCACGGAGGTCCTGGGATGGGGGATTCCCCACATCATTCACTGTAGGGGATCACAGATGGGCTGGATGGGTCCAGAAATGAAAAGATATTTTTAACACAGCCATGATTGTAGCCAAGCGCGACATAGCGGTGGCATGGAAATGTCCTGACCCGCCCGACCAGGGGTGGACTAGTGCGCGACCCAAGAAAAAACCCTTTATGTGGCACGCGTATGTCCCAAGAAGTACCGTAGGGTGTGGGGGAGTGGCAGGGGGGAGTGGCTGGGTACTGTGGAAGGGTTGGAATAATTTGCTTCCTTACTTTGATTGTGTATATCTTATGGGGTTTGAAACCGTGGGATACTACGCTCACATGAATGTAATTGACCTATTGTCCTCCATGCTTTTGCTGATTTGTTTCATATTTTTCAAAACAATAAAAATTGATGAACAAAAAAAAGAGTACCTGAAAATACTTCTTTTCCTTTAGATTTTCTGGGTAGAATCTTATTTTAGCCAGTCTAAAGTTACTGGCTGAGAGTTTAGCACTCTAGATCATATTCTTACTCTTGTGTTATGAACTTTCGAACAGTCCTGGTCCTCCCCCCCCCCCTCCCTGACGTAATGGAGTCTTACACATAAAACAAGGCATTCATCGTTTTATTTTGGAAACATCAACTTGTTGTTAAAGCCTTTTAGAGTTTGTGACCGGAAGCTGCCTCGTAGTTTGGGCAGTTGCTAGATGAGGCTAGAGGAGGAATTTTGAAGGCATCCATTACCGCAGATTGCCAGCAGGTGGCAGGCTTTACCATAAGATCAAGTCAGAACTTGATGCCATTGAGATACACAAAGGGCAGCGAGCCGACAGCGACCTAGTAGGCATTCACCCGAGGGATCCCTGTTGGTCTGTCTACACTCAGGCTTCAGTATTCGAGTTACGAGGCGCAGCGAGCGACCCTGTTACTGCTGTAGTCACATTTACTCATGTACATCACAGCTGTCCTTTATTGAACACCTTTAGGTGGTCTTTATGAGCAGGCGCATTACTTATAGGCACCCCATATCTTTGTTAGTGTGCTTTTGAGCCCACAACTTAAAATACATTTCTACTTTATCCACTATGCTCATGCGAAGAGAAGAGGCGAGGCTTTCCTGTTTCTGTCTACTGTCCCAATGTCTGCTCTGACCTCCGCTCTGCGCAGCCGTTTCATATGCATGTATAATTTAAGGTGACACTTGTTAAAAGTTCTACATTGACGTGCCAAGCTGAAATGAAATAATTCTCATTGTAGTAGGGGGCGAGGGTACAGGCCGGCAGCGCCTCGCTCGTTTAGTTGCGCTCACATGAGATTTTCTATCCGTGTGAAGATAAGAACAGGTTTGTGCTTTGACACTTGTGCCAGGTGGATGCAAGCATGACGAGGTTTGGTTTTCACACTCGTACACGGGTGCCTGTTATGCAGACATAAATATGTCAGTGTTTCTTTTCACACTTGTTGACGCGCGTCCCGTGCCATAGGCACCTGCCAGCATCGAAGCACTTGCATAGCGTCTCGTTCCCCTGACGAGGCTGCGAGGCGCTTCTGTGTGCTTGAGAAATAGAATTTACCGTTTGTGGTGCACCAGAGCGTGGGGTTATTATGGTGTGGGTTATGTAGCGACTCGCCGGCACAGGCAAAAGTGCCACCGAGGTGGGTGTTTTCACACTTCTGCCGCGTACGGGTGTGCAGATATGAATACGTCATTGTATTCACGCGTGTGCATGTCCACTTTGCCCCTTTCTTTGTTCGTTTCCTCGCTTGTTTTGCCCCTAAAGGCCGGAGGCTGGCTCTGCTGCGCAGGGGATGTGGCCTTACAGGGGGGTCCACTGTGGAACAGCTTTTTGCACCCCTCTCCCTGGACCCCGAGCAGCAGTTTTTCTTTTCCAACACCACAAAGCTGCAGCTTTTCAGAAGTTTTTTTTTATTTATAGCTCTCAAGTGCTGGTGAATGTGAAAGGGAGAGCGTCCCCGCCAGGCTCCTTTCATGTGGAAATCAGGCGGGCCTGGGAGCCGTGGGGTCAGCGTGGGCTGCTCCGCGCTCTCCATTACTCAGGCAGAGCAGCGGGGGCCTTTCACGGGGTCTCCGAGGCCGGGGACCGGCCCAGAGCGCGCCAGAACCCCACGAGACAGGCAAGGCCTCGCTGCTCCAGCGCCTGCTGGCCACGTCCAGGGACCCCCGGTGGAGAGCAGGGCGCCCAGCGACCCCCAGCTGAGAGTAGGGGGCCCAGTGACCCCTAGTGGAGAGCGTGGCCCCCAGTGGAGAGCAGGGCGCCAGTGACACCCGTGGGCGAGCAGGGAGCCCAGTGACCCCAAATGACCCCCAGTGGACAGGTGGATGCTCAGTGACCCTCGTGGAGAGCAGGCCGCCCAGTGATCCCCAGTGGAGAGTAGGATGCTAGTGACAACCGTCGGAGAGCAGGCCGCCCAGTGGCCCCCAGTAACCCCCAGTGGATAGCAGGGCGCTCAGTGACCCTCAGTGGAGACCAGGGTGCTCAGTGACCCCTAGTAAAGAACAGGGCCCTAAGTTACAACCAGTGAAGAGCAGGGCTTCACACGCGTCCAAGGTTTTACACATACACACTGCGGGCAGATTTACAAAAAACTGACGCATCTCTACATCATAGCATAGATGCGTCAGTTTACTTGTGTCACGCAAAAAATCCTTGTGCCACCATGGATGCGTCGCATTTACAATGCGGCACACCATTGCGCAAGGATTGACAGATGTGTCATGCATCTCTTGGCGCAAAGCTCATGCATTGCTGGAGTTGTGTCGCAAGCACGACACAACTCCAGCAATGCTCAGGAAGGCCAATATCTATTGTACTGCGTCACTCCTTACGCCTGCTTGAAGCAGGCGAAAGGTTTTGACTCAGTGGCGTCATAGAGTGACGCAGTGAAATCTTGTAGATTTAACTCCGTCACTTTTACGAGGCTTTCTTGCGTTGGAACGCCCACCCTGCATACATTATAACTGACGCAGGTATGATGTGACGCAGGGATTTACAACATGACACATCTAGAGAGATGCGCCACGTTGCAAATCTGTCGCAACGTGGCGCATTGTTTACACCGCCACTGCATCACAAAAGTGACGCAACAGCAGTGCAAAAGTGTCGCAAGGGGTTTGTAGCTCTGCCCCTAAGACTCTTGACAGGCAACATGACCTCCACAAATTTCAACAAAAGGATACGCAATGCCGCTCGTAACGCTGTCATACATACTTCAGCAAGATAGGCCCACACACACATGCAAGCAAACAGACACTCTCTCAACTGGTTCCAATGAATGTTCTCCCACTCAACCACACACACTGCCACCATAGGACAGGCTGTGTCACGCCCAGAGTATGTTGTGTGATTGGATGCTCAAGGCCTGTGCGTGGGGATAACTGAACTCGAACCTGATAGCGCTTTGAGACAATATCATTGACAAGAACGTTATACAAATCTATGTTAACATAGTGTAACATATACATAGAGACACACACTATCTGCCTCTCTAGACACAGCGAGACACTGTACCCCACACTAATAAAAAACACTCTACCTGGGGCGTCAGGAACCCCCACTTTAGGAGCTCCAGAGGGGCGGGGTGCCACTGGGCCGTTGTGTGCAACATAAAAACGAACATTTTGTGATTATTTGTTCTTTCACTTTGATCATGGACCCGGCCTCCCAGAACAGGCTCAGAAACCCCCCTGCACGGGAATTGTGTGATGGAAGGCCAGGAGAGCGCACAAAAAGAAAGAAGGGCAGGAGAATGGGATGGAAAGAAGGTTGGTGTGAAAACAGAAATTATATTTACTTGCATTAAAGTAACTTTAACGTTCTTCAGCCATTTTCCCTTGCTCAGGCTAACTTTGCATGCAGCATGTGCCTGTCTCTGAAGTGGAGCTGTTGAGGTAGAGCCTACCAAACTGCACAGATGTGCTGCCTGCTTGAAAAAGACCTATTGTGAGTTTACCGAGAGCTTACAGTGGGCTTAAAGCCCGCCCACTGCTTACCATTGGTTGGATTTAATGTCACTCTCATTTGCCTGATTCTCATTCGATGGCTTACTTATCCTTCTTGTGTTTCTCCCTTCCACTTTACTTGTATCCTTCAACTGATCACTTTTAGGAATTACTTTTTTTTTGCTTATGTATTCCATGAGAGCGCATATGTTTTTTAGTTGCTTTCCTCGGGTGCTTCTCTTCCCTTCGCCCCCACGTCGTTTTCTCTCATGCAAGTGCTTTTACCCCCCATGCTTCATGTTGCTGTCTCTCGCCTGAATGCTTTTGTCCCTCCCCTGCGTTGCTTGTTGTTTTCTCTTGCTTGGTTCCTTCTCCCTCACCCCAATCTTGCGCTCCATCGTGTGCTGCTATTCCTTTCTCGCTTCCCACTCCCCATTGTTTCCTGCCTCTCGATTGGCCCCCACCCTCACTGTCCTATTTCTAATGACATGTTTTACATTTTACATTTCTTATAATTAAAATAAGTGCTTTCAAATTGGTTAAATTTAAAGAAAACAGGCACATGCGTCATTTGGAGACGCACACGCATATATCATCATTAATGCGCAAGCATACAAAGTGACTCAGCGGCCATGTCAACATGCCTTTTTTTCTTTTTGTCCATGCTGCATACGACTTACCTTGAGCTTCTTGCAGGATCCCTTGCAATCTGCTCTTTCATCCCCAATAACTCTGTGCTACATTCTACTCGAAATGGACAATGTTCCAATGGTTCAGTACATCAATTGTTGGGGGGGGGGGGTGGGGGGGGATGATGAGATCATACTTTACAGCAGAGGTCTTCAATCTGGGGGGCGCGACCCCCAGGGGGGTCGTGGATTCCTTTGAAGGGGTCGCAGATTCTGTCCCTGGCTTGGGCTGATAAGGGTGCTCACGGCGAGGCCTAATTCACACCGAGGTGTGAAAAACATCGAAGCCTCATTAACAAGTAAAAGACTTGTCAAGTACTCGGGTGTGGCTGTGTGTGTCCCTGAAGCCGTTTCGAGCTGGGGGAACTGGGGGAGGGGGGCTGGGGGAGCAGGCTGTAGTGTAGCCTGCCCTTTGAGGTCAATGGATATTGCATGCCTGGAGCTGTGGGTCCCGTGACACATCCCCCGCCCCCAGCCGGGAGGCACAGAGATGCCCTCCCATGATCGGGAAAGAAGGAAAAACACGCAGCGAGATACTGACCCCCCCCCCCATGAGAAAGGCACACAAAAGGTGGGTGAATGAATGATGGGTGGTTGGATGGATGTAAGGATGAAGGATGGATGGATGTGTGAAAAGGTGGTTGGATGAATGATGGGTGGATGGATGAAAGGGTGGATGGAAGGAAGGATGAAAGGGTAGCTGGATGAAGGATGTATGGATGGATAATAGGTTGCATGGATGAATGATGGATGGATGGATGGATGTGTGAAAAGATGGGTGGATGAATGATGGGTGAATGGATGGATGAAAGGGTGGATGGATGAACAATGGATGTATGGATGGATGGATAAAAGATTGCATGGATGAATGATGCATGGATGGATGTGTGAAAAGGTGGGGGATGAATGATGGGTGGATGGATGGAAGGGTGGATGGGTAAAGGATGGATGTATGGATGGAAGGATGAAAGGGTGGATGGATGAAGGATGGATGTATGGATGTAAGGATGAAAGGTTGGATGGGTGAAGGATAGATGGATGAAGGATAGATGTATGGATGTAAGGATGAAAGGGTGGACGGATGAAGGATGGATGGATGAAAGGGTGGATGGATGGAAGGAAGGATGAAAGGGTGGACGGATGAAGGATGGATGGATGTATGGATGGATAAAAGGTTGCATGGATGAATGATGCATGGATGGATGTGTGAAAAGGTGGGGGGATGAATGATGAGGGGATGGATGGATGAAAGGGTGGGTGGATGAAGAATGGATGTACGGATGGATAAAAGATTGCAAGGATGAATGATACATGGATGGATGTGTGAAAAGGTGGGGGATAAATGAAGGATGGATGGAAGGAAGGAAGGATGAAAGGGTGGACGGATGAAGGATGGATGGATGTATGGATGGATAAAAGGTTGCATGGAAGAATGATGGATGGATGTGTGAAAAGGTGGGTGGATGAATGATGGGTGGATGGATGGAAGGGTGGATGGGTAAAGGATGGATGTATGGATGGAAAGATGAAAGGGTGGATGGATGGATGGATGGATGGGTGGATGGGTAAAGGATGGATGTATGGTTGTAAGGATGAAAGGGTGGACGGATGAAGGATGGATGGATGGATGAATGAAAGGGTGGATGGATGGAAGGAAGGATGAAAGGGTGGACGGATGAAGGAAGGATGGATGTATGGATGGATAAAAGGTTGCATGGATGAATGATGCATGGATGGATGTGTGAAAGTGTGGGTGGATGAATGATGGATGGATGTGATGAGGTCTAACAGGCGCATTTATGGTTGTCAAAAGATGATGATGAGGAGTACCAGTTTCTAGAAACTTTTGTCAGAAGGGGGTCCTTACCCCTAAAAAGATTTTACAAGGGGGTCTCGGCATCAAAAAGTTTGAAGACCCCTGCTTTACAGCATGAACAAAAGGCATTGACAGGGCCAATAGGCCTCAAGTGCAAGGCCAGTTGGCTTTGCCAGTGAATGAATGAATGTATTAACTGTTCAAATAATTAAAATCATTACAGTAAGAAAGAATAAAACTGGTGATTAAAACAATAATCACATTAAAACTATAAAGACTGCTGGTTAAAAAGTTTTTTGTTCAAGTATTATATCCCCT
Organism: Lissotriton vulgaris; assembly: GCF_964263255.1. Taxonomy (NCBI): domain Eukaryota; kingdom Metazoa; phylum Chordata; class Amphibia; order Caudata; family Salamandridae; genus Lissotriton; species Lissotriton vulgaris. The sequence continues at coordinate 118,115,466 of NC_141699.1, forward strand.
CTCCGCTGCACCCACTCGGACCGTCAGCACCGGGTCTTTATCATAAGTCCTTGCACCAAGTTTCTTAGACAGCTGCGTAGGCCTTGGTGGTTTTCTCCTACGGCAGTCTGTGGATCGTTCTCCTTATCCCTTCCGTTTCGAGACATTGATGTGGTGCGATTTCTGTAGGGCAGGTGGATAGAATCATGGCTCTTCCCTCATTTGAGGGGAGGCTGCCTTGACCCCCTTATTGTACCACGCTGGTGGCCCTGGTTTGTTTGTGATCGTTTGCTGCCTTTAAAGCCATTCTAATCAAATGAATGAATTATCCAAGATTCGCCAAGGTCATCGTGGTTATTCTAGAAAAGCACAAGGCTGATGCTTCGCGGCATGTCTTGATTCCCTTGATGATGAGGAGTGGGCGGAGAAGTCGACGGCGCTCGTTCGTAAGGGAAGGGCTTTAGAATAAAAGGTGAAGCCAGGATTCTCTCGTGTAGGGGCACAGCCTGCCAATTGTATTTTCCCCATTGCTAGCCCATGTGGGGTTAAATTCAGTGATTCCTAGAGTACACAGTCTCATAGAGAGGATTTTAGTTCTCGCTTGTGGTGTCAGGGCCTCATTCAGGTAGGGTTGTGCCTTGCCTACCGTGTAGGAACTGTTCAGCAGGTCTAGGTGGGGGCTATAGCGAAGGGATTTAAGGTCCAGTTTGAATGAGATTTTGAGAACTTGTCTGTTTATGGCTTTTTTCCATGCATTTAGTGGGATTTCTGGCAGTGGTATGCTCTTTTCCTCGATCTTTAAAATCTTGAGTGCTTTGCCAAGACTGGTGTGCCATGCTGATCTTGGCCCAGCAAAGATGGCTCTTTGCCAGTGCTTGTTTTTCATCTTGTCTCCGAGGCATGAAAAACCAGGAAGAGCTTGTTCAGCTGAAACATTTTACATTTCTGCTACTAGTTCAAGGCCACCCTTTCTCGTTCCCATGATCTCAGGCCAATCACCTGCAAGAGTTAGACATGTAATTACTACTCGAAACTTGTGTACAGTGGAGTATGCATTTGTCTCTGGCTTGTCCCACTAACTGTTGCAGAGGGAAAAGCTGTCTGGCTGAATTGGTGGTGCATATATTATTAAAAATGTATTTTGTCTCACCTGCGCTTCCTATTGAATAAACTGATTTGTGCGGGAAGCAAGTAAGGCTACACCTGCACACAATGACCTTACCATATGCCTCGGGGGGTTACGGTCCCGGATCTCTGCCTATATTATTTATGTGCTCAAGCACAGTATGCCTACTACTGGTTTCACCCAGTACCATATATACCACACATTCCAGTGGAAGATGGAGATGCTCATCCAATGAAGCTGGCACATGTATTACCACACAAGAGACCACATCTGACCAAACACAAAATAAATACAGTTTGCACAACGTCTTTGGCATGGGGAAAAATCAGTCAACTCACAGACAAAACCCCACTATATGCACCGAATCTACCACTGGCGCAGCGCCCCGCCTTATCAGTAACACAAGAGAAGAGTATATGGGCTTACTGGAGCAAATTGGTATCACAATGATGGGCGACCTGTACCCGAATTGCACATTTTTAACACCTACCGACCTGACATACGTCAGTAATCAAACGCTTCTGTTCAAATTTGCTTACCGCAGACTGCGCGCAGCAATTCAGGGACTTCACCCCACATTTCCCAATATGCCCCCTCAATGGAGACGCTACAATTATTAATAACTGCTTCAAACAAAACACACATAGTGCCAAGACTCTACAAGTCTTTGCAGATGGATGTAGGCGCTAACACGCAGAAAGCCCACAATAGATGGAATCTCGTGTTGGATGCACCTTTAGTAGTGGAGGACTGGCAAGCCTGCTGGGCATTGACAGAGCTACTTACCCCCAATGGCAACGTACGTATAATACATCTCAAATACCTACACCAAACTTACCACACTCCGTACCATTTACACAAACATGGCCTATGGGAGGATGCAAAATGTAAACGCTGCAGGGTAGGCGAGGCTGATTTTGTACACCTGGCATGGTATTGTAGTAAAGTGACGTTTTTTTGGGAGCAGGTGGTACAATTGCTAAATACGATCCTGAACTTAAATTACATTGCACTCTTCAAGTATGCTTATTGGGGCAGTTAACGCCCTTGAAATCTACCAAGAAAAAACTTGCTGCCATAATGTTACTCCTAGCAAAACATAGAGTTGCTGCGAGGCCTTAGGGTAGTCTATGCGCTATATAAATATAATTTTCATTTCATTTCATTTCAAAATGGGACAGCAAGAAGTCCCCTACTGTAGCTGGCTGGGTGCTGTACTCTGTTTATTGTAAGGACAATTTTCTGATCTATGCAGAAGAGCTACAGACCGCTGCTAAGCCCTCTGACTTCTGGGAACCATTTACCAATTACTCCTAAAAACTGATGTATAGATATTGCATAGGTTAGAGATGTGTATCATTACTAGACTGTAGCATAAATCTACTAAATACCGCTAAATGTGTTATGATATATAGACATATCATTTGAAGGGTGTGCAGTTCATGATAGACTTGATGATGTACATGAATATGATTTGTTTCATTTAATGGAAAAACTTATAAATAAATAAAAATGCAAAATACAAAATAATTTTGTCTATAAACCTTTTCAGACTTCGATTGGCCTTTAAGCAGATTTCTTTTACAATGGCCAGAAACAGGAAGCGAAAAGCATGGAGATAAGTGTGGGTGGAGGGAATGTCAGGTGGATGAATGCATGAGTGAAGAGGAGAGACTGGATGGATAGATGGATGGATGCATGTAAGGAAGGATCAGTTTATGTGTATGTGGGAGTGGAGGGAAAAAGGTAGCATGGGGTAGGATTGATGGAGGAAAGGATGGATGGATAGGAGAAAGAAGAATGGATGGAGAAAACCCAGAAAGAATGATTGGAGAAAAGACAAGAGAGAAGGGTGGATGGAGAGAAGGAAGCATGGATGGATAGAAGGGATGAAGAATGTGATGGATGACTAGAGAAAAGGAAAAAGGGATGATGATGGAGGAAAGAAACAAAGAATTAATGGATGGATGAATATAAAGATAGAAAATGGGTGGATGGATGAATGGATAAAATCATAAGATGAATGGAGAAAAGGAAGGAAGGATGGAAAAAATATGGAAACTAGATAGAAGGATCTAAAAACTGAAGGAACGAAGAAAAGAATATAAAAGAATGTAGGGCGATAGAAAAAGACAGGAAGTAGCAGAGAAATATGAAAGCAGGGCAGACAAGGAAACAATAGAAAGAAGACAGCAGAGGCATGTTTGCACTATATAAAACAAAAATGGAAAGAAGGAAGATATGGTTGAAAGGAAGGGAAACAAGTAAAAGCAAGAAGCTACAAAAGAAGGAATGGAAGATGCTAAGAAGGAAAGGTTGGAAAATAAAAATATGTAAAGGAAGCAATAAGTAACGAGTTCAGGCGATAAACAGAAATTAAAATGGAAAGAAAGAAATACCACTGAAAACTAAAAAACGGACAGAAATATCAAATAAACTAAAGAAAGATGGAAGGAAATGTATACAAGAGAAGGATGGAAATAATGAAACTCGGGTCAAAACAAAACGGTAAGCAGGAAATGAAAGAAAAGAAGGACAAGAAGAAAGAAAGTAATAGTCAAACAAAGATGAGAGAAAGAGGGAAACGCGTTATTACAGAGTGACAGGTGTACCTCCTACTGATACTTTTGGGGTGGATAAACCTTGACTTTTACACCGTAGGTTTATCAGAATAGTTCATTTGCCATTTTTTTTAAGTGTTTTGGAAATGCACGCTAGGGCCTGAGTTTTTTCAAAATGTCCTTCAGCAGTGGTGTCCCCTTCAAAATGTCTTTGGAAGATCAACCATAATGAGCGGGCGTGGTCGAGTTTCGTTCTTTGATAAGTATTCATACAGCACTTCCTGGAAAGTTTCTACTTTTTTTTGACTGACGTCTTTCAGGACTGAGTGCCGGGCTTGCTCGCCTTGTTTTCACCCTTGTTCACAAGAGGCTTTTGCGTGCAGACACACAATCCGCAGCAAAGCACAAAACAGGAGTTCTCACAAGTTCTACTGTAACACTTACTTACACAGGACAATACACTCTCTCTTGCGTGAGCACACACACTTTCACTCACGCACAAACACACACTCTTTTACTCACACACGAAGACACACACTCACACAACTGCAACTATATACAGTGAGACCGGCATTCTGGCACATGCAGCTCCACGGAGTCTAACGCAAGCAAACACATCCAACTCGGAATCGTACAAACAAACCCCTCTCTCTCTCCCTGTCACTCTCTGACTCTCTGTCTCTCTGTTACTCTTTCTGTCACTCTCTCCCTGTCACTCTCTTCCTCTCTGTCACTATGTCTCTCTCTCTCTCTCTCTCTCTCTCTCTCTCTCTCTCTCTCTCTCTCTCTCTGTTACTCTTTCTGTCACTCTCTCTCTCTGTCACTCTGTCTCTGTCACTCTGTCTCTGTCACTATTTCTGTCTCTCGCTCTGCCACCCTCTTTCTGTCACTCTGTCTCTGTCTCTCTGTCATTCTCTGTCTCTGTCTCTCTCTTTCTACCGCCCTCTCTCTCTCTCTCGGTCTCTCTCTGTCACTGTCTCTCTCTTTCTGTCTCTCTCTTTCTGTCACTTTATCTCCCTCTCTCTGTTACCCTCTCTCTTTCACTCTCTGGTTCTCTCTCTGTCGCTCTCTCTCTTTTTATCTCTCTCTCATTCTCTCTTCTGCTCTCTCTCTCTCTGTTACTTTCTCTCTGTCACTCTCTGTCACTCTCTGTCTCTCTCTCTGACTCCCCCCCTCCAGGGCCGGACTAGGAACCAGAACCGGCCCTGGCAAAGAGCTCGGCCGCCCCCCCCCCCCCCCCCCCCCCCACACACACACACACACACTCTGTGAGGAGGGGGAGGTGCGACCGCGCTCTGTGCCAGGGCCGGTTTTCGGACGTTTTTGTTACAGGGCCGTTAAGGGCCGTTTTCGCAGCATAACGGCCCTGTAACAAAAACGGCCCCCAGGGGGCAAAAACCGGCCCCCAACCATGCGGCCCACCGGGGGATTGCCCGGTGCCCTCAACGGCCAGTCCGGGCCTGCCCCCCTCTCTCTCTCTTTCGTTCTGTGTCTGTCACTCTCTCTGTCATTCTCTATTTCTGTCTCTCTCTTTCTCTCCCTCTCTCTCTGTCGCTCTTAGTCTTTCTCTCTCGTTCTCTCCCTGTCTCTCTCTCTCTCTCTCTCTGTCACTCTGTTCCTCTCTCTCACTCTCCAGCAGTTTCACAGGCACAGAAACATTCCGCCGCAGGCAGACGGACTGCTGGTTCATGTGAGTGGAATCTTAAACACCCGGAGATTGAACTTGGACAAAGTACAAGAACAGGACCTCAGTCCGAAACCGGCCTAATCTTTGTCTAAGAGAAAAAGAAAAACCCGCACGTGAATAACCCCCGCCCCCCTCCACAGAACACTTGCAGAACATATTGCTCCTCAGAGGGGCACCTCCACCCCACCGCTCGAGGGGCGGGGCCTGCTTTACATGCGTGGGACACTTCTCTTGCAAATGGAGGGTGACAGGTTCAGCTCCGCTCCACAGGCCGTGCCTTTCAGGGAACCTTTGTAGCTTTGGAGGAAGTAGGGAAACAGCCTCAGCAGTGATCAGCCCTCGCCCCGCCCCCTGCCCCTCCTCCTGCGCATCTGGTAGGGAGGGAGTTCGCACACGCTGCCCGCAGGGTCGCAGAGACGCCCCAAAATGCTGCATTGAGTAAGTGTCCCTTCCTCATACAAGCCCCCCTCGCCCCCCGTCCTGCCTCCGCCACTGGCCCATCACCGACCATCTCATCCCAGATGTGAGGTTGGGGCAGCGGATGCGCTTTGCAGGGGGTGGCCCTGCCTGGGCCGTGATTGCACGAGAGGGAACTTGGGGGTCAGATGAAATACAATTCATACAGTACAAAGCGGCACGAAAATCCGCAGCTAGAGAATGGGGGGGGGGGGGGAACAAAACAGCGCCATGTTGAGGGAGAGTCGTGCCTGATAACGCGTTTGCGTCAAAAAAGAGTTATAGCACAACATGGCATTGCACAGTGACGCAAACTCTGCCTTATGTTAAATGTATACTCGAGACAGCCTTTAGTATGGAGTTCAATTTGGGGACACTTGTCCAAGGGTATTCTGCTTAAAATGTGTGATTTCATGGAAATGTCATGTTGCGCATGGAAATATGACACAATACTCGTCCGCCTGCGCCTTGTAAGTGTTTGGTTTTATTTGGCGCTTGGACTTCATGCAAAGCCAGGCACTGCTATTTTAGTGTATCTAGTGCTGAATTCAAACCTATAGGAGTCTGAGCTCTCTTCGCCCTGTTAATGCTTCCTTTCCATAAAAGTCAGCTGGGGCGGAGAGGTCCCTGCTGTATGACAGCTCTACGACGCATCAACTTTCAGCGCACGCTGCAGTTCGCGCAATAATAACCACTCCACGCATGACTTAGCGTAAAAGGCCATTTATTAGGACAGGTATGACAACCAAATTTCAACATAACCTCAATAACCGGTAACAATCCCCCCAACATCCTGACCTCCAAACATCATCCATTCACATACTCCACGACTCACTCCAGATCACACCACGACCTCTTCACGCATACCATTCACTTTCCCCTTTCACCTTCATACTCCTCCAGCATCTCCCGCCATCTCACCTCCGTCTACCACACCCCCCATCCTGCCCCTGTAACCCTGTTAGACGGGGACCCGGAGGGTCGGCCGAGTACAGGGGGAGAGGCCTCCGGTGAGGGCCGTCTCCGGCGATCGTCTGGACAAGTAACTTCCCCCCCACAGATGGACACCACACAAGGATGAGTTCAACACACTTTATATAAGAATCTCGAGGCAAGGTGATTAACGATACAGGGGGGTCAGGACACGAAGATCCTCCCAATTCTAGTCTCTGTAGGGGAAAGTGTAGCGGGACAGTCTCAGTACCGGTTCGGTACTGGTGCGGCAAGAGGGAAGCTCACAATCCTCGAGCTTGGGGGTCCGCACAGATGGGCCGTGGCAGCGCCAGCAGGCTAGGACGATGGTTCACGTTGAAGAGGGCCGCGGCAGCGCCAGCAGGCTTCGGAGATGGTTCACCGGAAAGGGCCGCGGCAGCGCCAGCAGGCTTCGGAGATGGTTCACAAGAAGGGGCCGCTGCAGCGCCAGCAGGCTTCGGAGATGGTTCACAAGAAGGGGCCGCGGCAGCGCCAGCAGGCTTCGGAGATGGTTCACAAGAAAGAGCCGCGGCAGCGCCAGCAGGCTTCGGAGATGGTTCACAAGAAAGAGCTGCGGCAGCGCCAGCAGGCCTCCAAGGATGAGTTCTTCACGGTGTCTCTCGACTCCAAGATACAACTGCCTTCCTGCTCTGGAGCTGCCCCAGTTATAGGTCTGGTCTCCTTTGATGTCCGGACCCTCGCACTTGGGGGTCGGGAGGTCCGGGATGAGGGAGTCCAGACACCCAGCAGGGGGGTGGAGCCAGCGCCCGGGGAGGCCGGGGGGCGATCGACACCTGGCGGAGGGGAGCCATTGACACTCCTTCTCCCATTGACCTGCCAAGTGGTCTCTTCACCTCCTGGGTGGATGGTGGTGCCTCGATGTCGGGGCCTGGCCAGGCCCAGGGTTGGGGTCGAGCCGAGGCCACGCGGCTTTGTTATGTAGTGTCCAAAGATGGCGGCTGGGCCGGGGCAGTGGTGCTGCCGGGGCCCGGGCCAGCCGTTACTGGGGGGTTCGGGGGCTGGAGTTCCATTGTGGACGGGCCGTGGGTTGCCCCAGCGGGTTGCAGGGATGGTTCTCGTCGGGGATACAGTGAGAGCAGGGGTCCTGTCCCCGTCATGCGGGGAGGGAGCGGGCCTTCCCCGAGGCCTGTCCAACAAACCCCATCCCCGGAAGGGTGATTCTGCCCGTCATGGACTCCCCACCCCTCCCAAGTCCTGCCACCCAGGGAACCTCCGGAGGGCGGTTACCTGCCCCACCAATCGTGCACCTTTCGCACTCAAGCTCGCCTACACCAGATAGACTCGTTCCACAACAGGCTGATGGTATCCCGCATTTCCATTAGATAGTAAGCATTTCCCATGTGCGAAAGGTGCACACCGTCGTCGCTGAAGAGAAGGGGCTCCTCAAGCCGGAGCCCCACATGCGCCAGTACTTTGATTCCGTGGGCATCACAAAAAAGTCTCATCGCCCTTTTCAATTTCCGCCTCGCCCTTTCAATGGCTGCAGGCTTAAGTGCCCCCCTCCAGATTCTTCTTGGTACAAACTCTGTCCAAACAATACAGGCGCCAGCCAGATTGCTCATCATTGCCTCCAGATCCCTCTGCATCAAATGTAACAAGGACACTCCTGATAGTTTAACCAAGTCATTTTCTACCAGGTGGATAACCAGCATGTCCGGGCAACCCAGCTGAGACACCTTCTTCGTCAGCCAAGGCAACAGATCGCCCCAACGCATCCCGCTCTTACCCCACCAATGGACCTCGTGATGATTGCTCCGCAGGCCCCCTTCCGACCTCATGCAACCCCAACCTTTCAACATTCGACTCAACAAATCCGCCCTGGCCGGATCAAAACCCAAGTAAACCATGCTGTAAAACAAGATGCCAGGCAGCTTGCCAGCTATCGTAGTCTGCGACTATCCTCTGTCCATGCAATCCAGAACAAAACGCACCACCCCCCGTTCACAGTCACTCTGGGGCATCCCCCACGCAGCCTTGCTCCAACCCAAAAAGTCACCAAACTCAGACCATGCCAACCTGTATGATCGCCTCATGGATTCAGCTATAGATTTCTCGACCAAACCCACCACTCTTTTTCCCCTTAGGCCCAGATACCCTCCGGCACCTTTGTCTTGCAAGCCTCTGCTCCCAGCGCCAGCCTCCTGAAACGCTGACACTGCGAATGAGATAACGCATCCGCAATTTCTTTTTCTTTTTTTTTTTGATAATCAACTTTATTTGGAATTTGAAACAATAGGCAACGTTCATTGGATGTAGCTCAAGCAAATCACACAACAGAATATTAGATGGGAATCGTGGGAGGCGGGTCTTGACATGCCGGTCCATATTCAGGGTTACAGGGTTAAGACAAGGGTTAAGAACAGACAACAGAGCTTTAATCATGGTGGTAATAAATTAAACCATTGCCCCCAGATCCTGTGAAACAGGTCCGAAGCCCCTTTAGCTTCAAACAGGGCCTCCTCCTGGGTGCCGCACCAGTCGACCCCTCTCCTCCATTTCCCCACAGTGGGCGGATCAGGCCGCGACCAGTGGCTTGCTATGTCTCTTTTGGCCACCGCCAGTGCCGCCCCAAGGAGGCGATTGTCCGCCCCGGAGCCATCTAGGCCGTCGAAGACCTCCAGGAGGAGTCGAGTCGGGCTTGTGGGGAACCTCCCATCCCAGGGCACGTGTTAGCTCCCGTTCCACCCCCCTCCAGAATTTTGCCAGCCTAGGGCAGAGCCATACCACATGATTAAAGTCTGCTGGCGCAAAACCACACCTAGCCCAGTCCGGGGTAGAAAGCAAGCGGGCCCGGCAGACGCGGTCAGGGGAGAGGTAAGCCGCGTGAAGATAGTAGGTCTGGACCAACCAGAGTTTTGCGGAGGTATTCAGGGTTCTGGGTGCCATAAGGGCATATCTCCAGTCCACCTCCTCCAGGGGTCCCACCCATCCCTCCCAGCGAGCGCGCAGGGCGTCTAGGGATGCAGGGCCATTATTAAGTAAGGAGCGATAGATACAGGAGATCCCCCCCCTCCCCAGGTCCCCCATCATCACCTGGGCCTCCAGCGGACTGAATTCCGGAAGGGAGATTGGGGAAGGGAGATGGGTTTGGAGCACGTGGCGCAACTGGAGGTACCAAAAGTGCTGGGTGTGGGAAAGGGCATGATTCCGCTGTAGGTCCGTGAAGGCCCGGATGTGATCCCCCACCCAAACATCCCCCAGCACCAATACGCCCACCAAGTCTCACCGGCGGAAGCCAGTCAGCGCCGCCACCTCCCGGAGCCAGGTGCCATGCCACAGGGGCGTTTGCCTGGTGAGTTTCCGGTCCCAGTGCGTGTAGCGCAGAGCGGCGCGCCATGCCATAAAGACCCACCTTGTGATGGGCGCCATGGAATGTGGCACAGGAATGCCATAGAGGAGGGCCTGGATCTGCGGGAAGTCCATCTTCTCGAGCTCCACCCGGTAAGCTGGATCGGACCAGCCGCCCGCATACCAGTCATGGATGACAAGGAGTCTAGAGGCAATGTAGTAGAGGAAGAGATGAGTCACCCCTAGGCCTCCGTCATATGGGGGGACACAGGCGTGTGCCAGCGAGATGCGCGATCGACCGCTTCCCCACAGAAAGCGAGTCATATACCCATCCAGTTCACGGAACCAGGCGCGGGGGATGTGGACGGAAGTATTCAGCAGAACGTAGAGAAGGCGCGGTAGGACCATCATTTTAAACAACGCGCTTCTTCCTAGGGGGTTAAGTGGGAGCGTCTGCCATTGCTTGAGGTCAGCCTTTATTCGGAGAACCCGGGGGGCGATGTTCAGCACCCACTCAAGCTCTGGCAACAAGGTTACCCGTAGCCCCAGATATTTGACTGAGTGGTGCCGTAGGGGAATGTCAGACTGCCAGTCGACGCAGTCCCTGGATGGGTGGAGCGGGACCAGTGTACACTTGGCGGCGTTAAGTCGGAGGCCCGAGACTCGGTGGAAGGCTGCCAGGGACAGCAGGCTCGGGGGACCCGAGGTCGCTGGATCAGCCAGGTAGAGAACCACATCATCAGCGTAGAGGGCAATTTTATCTACGTGGCTCTCATTCCATGCCCACCCACGGATGAGGGGGTCATGACGGATGACGACAGCCAGGGGCTCCATCGCAAGTGCGAATAAAAGAGGCGAAAGGGGACACCCCTGGCGTCTGCCTCTACGTATCGGGAAGGTCTCCGAGAGCACCCCATTCACTAGAACCCAGGCGCAGGGGGCAGCATAAAGAACTCCGACAAACCGGCGGAAAACTGGTCCGAAGCCCATCTCTGCCAAAACCTCATGGAGGTAGTCCCAGCCCACCGTGTCGAAGGCCTTTTCAAAATCCAAGAAGAGGAGGGCTAGATAGGGGGAGAGTCGAGCACGGTGAGCCAGGGCCAAGTGGAGGCGCCTGATACAGTGACGGGTGCCTCTGGCTGGCATGAAGCCACATTGGTCTGGATGGACCAGATCCGACAAGAGAGGTTTGAGTCTTCGGGCCATGATGGTGGCATACAACTTGATTTCAGAGTTGATAAGGGAGATCAGGCGGTAGTCCGCACAAGCCACCGAGGGCGGGTGGGATTTGGGCATGACCACAATCGTGGCCAGGTCGGATTTGGAGGGTAAGAAGCCAGTATCTGCCACATGACGGAAAAGGGCCAAGAGATGAGGGGCAAGGGTGTCCCGAAACGCGGCATAGTATTCCTGTGGGAAGCCGTCAGGGCCAGGTCCGCAATTTCATTACTCGCCCCAGGCACATGTTGTGCGCGGAAAAACACATTAAAACGCAAGCAGAGCAGCATGAAACTTCGCAGCAGGCACAGCACTCGCTTGTCCTTCACTTTCTGATTGTTCACCAGGTCCACCACCGTCATGTTTTCTACATGGAACAAAACCGACCTGTTCCGAAAGTCCGGCCCCCACACCAACAACGCCACCAACAAGGGGAAGAACTCAAGAAAAGCAATGCTCCTGCCCTGTCGCAGCCAATGAGACGGCCACTGCTCTGCACACCAACGCCCGTCCCAGAAAACTCCGAAACCTGCTGCACCCGCTGCGTCAGAGTAAAGCTGCACCTGCCAGACCATCTTGTCATGCTCAAAATCCAGGGACACTCCATTGAATTCTTCCAGGAACACCAGCCACACGCAAGTCCGACCGGACTCCCATCGTGACCCTGACCCTGTGGTGAGGGAGCACCGCCCCCGACATGGCCATGCCGAGGCATCTACAGAACATTCTCCCTGCCCTCACCACCCGGCACGCAAAATTCAGCAAACCGAGAAGGCGAGGTTTCTGAGAGACCTCAAATCAATCTTGCGGACACCGATCACCTGCGTCAGAACAGCTTGCATCTCTGCCACCTTCTGCACCGGCAGCCGCGCCTGCCAAGCCACCGAATCCAACTCAATGCCCAAAACACGTCAAACAACAACTACGTCCCGCCGTCATCTCCGGTGCCAATGGAACCCCAAACTCCTGCGCCAACAACTGGAACTGTCCCAGAGCCACACCACACTCTCCCGTCAGCCCCTTCCCGACAAACAAGAAATCATCCAGGCAGTGCGACACCAGCCGGTGCCCACTCCTTTCCACGAAAGCCCACTGCAAAAAGGAACTGAAGGTCTCAAAAAGCGCACAAGAAATCGCACAACCCATCGGCAGCACCATATCCACAAAGATGGCCCCTTCGAACTGCATGCCCAACAAAGAAAAATCCGCCGGGTGAATGGGGAGGAGGCGAAAGGCCGACTTGATATCACATTTGGCCAACTCTGCCCCCCTCCCGCAAGCCCTCACCAAACCAACGGCATCATCAACCGACGCATACAACACCCTGGAATCCACCTCCGCGATGAAGTAATTCACCGAACTCCCTTCCGGCCACGACAAAAGGTGAATCAGTCTGAACTCCCCCTGCTCCTTTTTGGGAACCACCCCCAGTGGTGAGATGATAAGGTCCGACATCGGCCACATGCCAAACGGGCCAGCAATCCTACCCTCCAACACCTCCTTCCGCAACTTGCTCGCCACCACCTCTGGCAACTCCTTCGCCGAACGCAGATTCTCCGCCCAACGCCTCTTCCGGGGACCCTGATAGCCAATCCAAAATCCTTCCATGAACCCCCAGTGAATTTTCAAAGCAGCCTCTCTATCAGGGTACCTAGAGAGCCATGGACCCATGGCCTCCACTTTAACCGGAGCAGGGGCCCTTTGGCCCAGATTTTACCCTACCTTCAGTGATTTTCCACTGTTCTGAAGGAGTGGCAAGCGTAAGGCATTGTGTGACCGGGTGACGTCCCCCGCACTTGGAACACTCGTGTTTAAACTTATATGGGTGTCTCGTGCAGAAACCTCTGTTAAAGTTCCAGCAGGCCCCAGTGCTTCCAGGTTTGTACTGCTGACCAGCTGCACCCGTCCACGTTCCCTTACTCTCTGACCCCCCAGACACTCCCTGACCCCCCGCCCCAGACTGGGCGGGACGAGGCTGAAAAGGCCGGTAAGCAACCGGGAGCCCACTCGCCGTATGAGTAGATGCAGCCGCCTGCGTAGAAGACATCCATTGCACCCAAAGCTCCTGATCGATGTCACCCCAAGGCTTATCCGGGGTCACACTAATCCTGGCCCTAAACTCCTCATCATAGCTCAACCAGGCAAAACCCCCAAAATGCAATTGGGCCGTCTGTATCACATCCACATACTTAAACAATGCTATCGCCCTGTCCGCATGCTTTTCGCAATAGATACTTGCATAGATCAAGAACGCCGACGTCCAGTTTTCCATCGTTACGGGCACCCTCGGCCGCCTGGTAACTTCCCACTCTTCCTCCTTTGACCCCTCCTTCGCCTGAATCTCTCTATGTAAAAGTTTGAAAACATCCACATACTCATGCTTCCAGATCCTGGCCTTTGTCTTGTCTGACAAATGCGACCCAAGTGGCATAGCCAAGCCCATGTAAGGCAACTTCTTCCTTAACTTGTCCACTCCGTCCTCCTTCCCACCCTGATCCTCCGTCGCGTCTGTCTGCGCGCTGGCCGTCACAACCTGCTTCTTACCATCCTTTGGAACGGGCCCCGTCCCACGAGGGCCCCCCCATCCCGCACAGATCCATCCCCCACACCCACCGACCGGCAGGCCTTCTTGCCCCCCTATAGGACCGTCGTCCCAAGCATCCCACCATGCGCCCTCACCTGCCAAAGTCGCTGGAGCTCCCCGCTCCGTCCTCCGGCATCCGCCAGCTTCTGAATCCCTCTGGCCGCCCGACCAGCTCCGTCCTGCGCCGCCTGGAAAGCACCAAATCTGCCTGTTGCCGCTCCGCCCTTCCCCCAACTCTCATTGTCACGCACCTCACCTTCTTCCAACTACTCATCCTCATCCTCATAGTCCAATCGTTCCACATCCACTTCCACTGGTGCCACTCTCTGCACCTCACTCACCACTCTTTTTGCACCTTTCCCTCTCACTCCAGGCACAAACTCACACTCCAACATTGCAGTTGCGCGCTCCCTCGGTGGAGGGCAGGCTGCCGCAGACCCCCCTGCTGCTTCGTCCCAGCGTTTGGAGGCCGTTTTGCACCCCGCCGGCACACCCTTGCCTCTGCCAGTGCTTACAACTGGCCTGCTCCCGCCCCCCGAACCGTCTGCGCCCAGGGAGGCCCCAGTGCCACCAGGTCACTCTGCCGCCAAAGCAGTCCCTGACCCCTCTACCCAAACCCACTCGCCAGGTGACCCCCCGCCACGGCCCCCACCAGATCCCGCCCCACGCGCAGGTGCTGGGGCCCCTTTGCCCCCGTGCACCCCACCCGCCTGCGCCTCCCTGGCAGCGCACATCTGCTGCCATGCCTGCTCCGTCTCCTCAATGATGCGACGCTGGTCGCGAATCCTCTCCTCCTCAGACATGTGTGCCCACCTGGCAAACCATGCTTCCTGCCCAGGTGGCTCCCCTACATTCGCCTTCCCCCGAGGCGGGGCCTGGGGGCCCCCATTGGGTGATCCTCCCCTTTCTGTTGGTACTGCGCTTTAGCCGGACCCTTCCCCTTGAGACAAGGCGCCCTCACTACCCCCTTTCTGCCACTGGACAAATCCACTTGCTGCTCCCCCGACGGGCCACCCCCCTCCTCAAGCCCAGACTCCCCCTTGTGCAGCACCAGGGTGAACTCTTCCCCCGCTGACACCTCGGAGCCCACCTCCCCTTCCTCCCCGCTGACCTCACTGTCCTCTCTTAAGCCCTCTCCACTGGCCCCCTGTTCCGGCTCATCTCCCTCCGGCTCTGAGTGCACTGGGCTGCCCACGTGCATGACTGGTGGCAACCGGCCCGTGGCCCTGCCCCCGCGCAATCTCAAGGCCCCCCCTGGCACCACAGACACCTCCACAAACTGCTTGGGGAGGCTCTTACGCCTTCCTCCGCGCTTATGTGCCTCCTGCTGTCTCATGCCGACCCACGTCTGGTCCAGGACACCTGGCTGCTGGAGGTCCACCCTCCCAGCCCTCCCCAACACTATCAGAGCCTAACGTCCCGCCTCTGAGTCCGGCGTCGCCATGGCCCCCCTTCCTGGAGCACCTCACACCATGTAAGCACCTCGGGAGCCTAACTCGCCCGCGAGATGCGTGCAATTCGGCTTTCCGGTCGTGCTCTCGAGATGCGTGAGGTTTAGCAGCCTAATCACGCCCGTGAGATGCGTGTACTTCGGACGCCTGAACGCGCCCGCCGGCACTCCGGGAACGCGCGCAGGGAAACACAGCCGCGCCCCGCTGCACCTACCAAACGCACACCATTCAGGACCACACCGGGGCACCAGTGCGTCCTGCTACAATCCCTGCCTCACAACTCTCGCTCCTACCCCTACCACACAGGCCCTGACCCGCTAACCTCCTACACAACTAACTTCACCCTGCGGCACCGGGGACAGGAAGAGGAAGGACTTCCTCCCATGTCCCCTTAAGTACCCTCCCTAGCTCCCCACCCCTAAGCCCACCCCCCTGCCTATCCCAGCCTGCCTGTCCCTGGCCTCGCGCGAACACCCCAGGGGAAGACTGGTCTGTCGACCTCACTTCCCCTGGGGGCCGCATCACGCGCAAAAATTGATCGGTGCTGCGAAATATGATTACAATGAGACCTTACATTAAGACAATGACCAGCAAGATATTTTACTCCTGGACTTCCTCTTTCCCCACTGGTTGGAATCACGATTCTACAGGGCAAAAGTATTGTGGGGGGGGTTTGAGGGGAAGGATAGATAGAAGAAGGTGGGGCAGAAGAGCATATGCCCCACCGGCGTCACGCTAGCAGAAAGATTTCAGAACTCTTTGACTACAAACTGCATTTTGCAAGAAGATAACCCCAGAGAGTAATGCATTCAAAAAGCATGCCACGAGGACCACGTGGCTGCCGTATATATTTCTTTAATGGGTGCAAGTCTTGAGAACGCCACCAGCAGTACTTTTTTTGTGCTAGAGTGAACATGAAGGGGCATATTTACAAGGATTTAACGCTGCCTTAGCGGAATTTTTTTTTCCCTCCAACATTGTTTTTTATTGCCATAGTTATAAGTTGGCGCAAAGTTCGTTAGAAGAGTTTTACAGATTTAGTGGCAGTTTCTCACAGTGCCAATTTGCTTACCGAAAATGAGGTACAAGGTAGGCGTTCCTGTGTAAAAACTCTAGCAAAACACACGTGATATTTACAAGGATTTCCGTGTACATCGGTAAAAAAGACAAGCATTTACAATGCAATGGTCTCGGCATTATTAAAGTTAGAGCTATTGGCATTGCTTATGACATTATTTTTATTTATGTTTTGGTTTTTAAGACGTAAATAAATGGCATTGTCATTTACAATGCCAATAGCTTAATCGCTTGCAAATGCGAGGCCTATTGCATTTGCACCCACACAGAGCCACACACACACAAAGCCACCCACACACACATACAGAGCCACCCTCACAGAGCCACCCACACAGAGTAATTCACATAGAGCCACCCACACAGTGCCACATACACACAGACAGAGCCACACACACAGACAGACAGAGCCACACACACAGACAGAGCCACACACACACAGACAGAGCCACACACACAGACAGGCAGAGCCACAGATACAGACAGACAGAGCCACACACACACAGACAGACAGAGCCACACACACAGACAGACAGAGCCACACACACAGACAGAGCCCCACACACACACAGCCACACACACACAGCCACACACACACAGCCCCACACACACACAGCCCACCCACACACACAGCCCCACACACACAGCCCCACACACACACACACAGAGCCACACACACACACACACACAGAGCCACACGTACACACAGTGAGCCACACACACACACACACACATACAGACACACACACACACAGCAAGCCACACACACAGAGAGCTTCCTGCCCAGTAACGCCCCAGAGAACAGAGGCAAGCAAAAAACGATGACAAGCAGGGAACAGAGGCAAGCAAAAAACGATGACAAGCAGGGAACAGAGGCAAGCAAAAAACGGGTATTTGAGGCGAGATTGAGTCTACCTCTGCAGAGAGGGCGTATTCCCATGGAACAAGAATGATATTGGAAGTGTACGTATGCACTGATGTGAAGACAGAACATGATACACATTGATTGACCTTTGATGCAGGTTTTTCTATCGGGTCCGATCCTGGCTGGGAAGGTCTGAGGTGTGGTTACTGATTTCAGTAAATTAAATGCCGATGCCTCCTGTAAAAATATCCTAGTATGGGTTTATTTCACACCGCTCGCCCACATTGTGTACAACACTGTGCTTTCTCTGGCCCCTACTCATCTTCCCTAGCCTCCTCCCAAATACACGCCAAGCTCGCACTTGCATCCCCCTCCAGACCCCTGCTCATCACCCCTCTACACAGTTAATCTGTGTCTCCTGTTCTAGGCTGTACGGTTGCCCTCTCTCTCTCTGTATGTCATCAGTATACTACTTCCTGTCCTTGGCTTTTGTATTACGAGTATTGTTCCCTGGTGCCTTCATTCAGTTGGTTCATTTGAAACAAACCAAGACTACAACTCCCAGAAGGCATCAAGTTGTCAAATGAACGGGCCTAACCAGAAACATGGTTAAATGACGACGACTTGGAGTGAGGCAGCAACACTGCTATCATCGCTGAAGTGCTGTACTCTACCTCAGCCCTCCATCCTCTCACTCACCCACGCCCCGTTCGTATGCCCCAGCACCCCCATCAGACCACTCTTAAGAGGGCCGCTGCTCTGCCTGGCGCACTGCCCTCCGGCTGGGACTATCCCTTCGCACAGATCTCAAGTTGTCTCGCGGCCAGCTGGAGTACCTCATCCAGTTGTTACTTTTCCTAGTTGCATTCCTGCATTTGCAGTGGGAAAAGTAAACCCTCATAAAACACATGCTCACTTGTGGCAGTGAAATCGTAAGAATCAACTGGGCATGATGATACTTCTTGTTCTGCATGCTGCTGCTGGTGTCCCAATAAAGCACCGGAACCGGCTTGTAGACCTATGCATCCCCCTGTGCCAAACGAATTGTGGGGATAATCAACAGCCGGCTCTCGGTATTACTCTGGTTTTCTGCATACATTGGATTGCAACCAGCAAGCTGGCGGTCGTACTGATGTATATTACTTTGCAACTGCGGAACATGTTTCTATGTCACTCAACATGCTCATCTGCGGGGCAAAACGTGTTGTATTGTGGGATTTGTGTTAATTACCAGCATACTACGCTGCACAATCTAGCGATAGGAACTTTAAACATGCCGTTTCCCAAACCCTCACTATGCAGGCGCAGGTGTTATTTGGAATTTGAAGAATATTCTCTTTGCCAGCATGCTTCAGTACAGAAGCCAGTAACACATCCAATTCAGTTTGGATGCACCCCGGTACGTGTAGCGCTAAATTAGTAATGTGTTCATCCCCAACATACCACGTCACACAAGCTAGCGATAGGAACTTTAATCCTGCCGTTTCCCAAAACCTCACTATACAGGGGCAGATGTGATTTGGAAGCTGTAGACCAGTCTCATTGCCAGCATGACTCAGTGCAGAAGCCAGTAACTCATCCAGTACAGTTCTGGTAAATCCTGGTACGTGTAGTGCTACATTAGTAAAGACATAATCAGGGTTACAAACATAAAAATAAAATACTAAAGACTGGGAGATAAACACTGCCAGTCTAGTTTGCACCCTTATGGTGAAGACTACGAATAACCATTTAGTGAATGCAGGTCGCGTCTCTGCCCTTGTCCTTAGCTGAGCTCCTGTGGGTGTGACTCATATAATCCTGCCTGGTAAACTGGCACAAATGATGCACTGTGGGTGTTTAATCATGCCCGTTGTTTTCAGTCAGGCATATTGAGCAGGCCTAAAAATATCTTCTAGCCCTGTCTGTTGGGTCCCCATTGTCAGAGGCTTCGCTTCGGAGGTGCATTGTGGGACTTGACACCCATGGTCCATTGTGTTCCGGGGCAAAGTCCTGCTGGTCACTTACCTGCATGCCCCTTTAGATTGCCCTCAGTACTCACAGCGGCACAGAGAGGTGCTGGGGCCGTGTTTACTTCAAGAAGCTGTTTCTTTCTACGACACTTCCGTTCTGCCAAGCCCACTTCCGATTTGGGATTGCTGTGCTTCTACTGAAAGTACAGTCAGCAGAACAGACTTGAATAAAGCGAAAACAACCCCCAATCCAACATGGCGGTGCGCTTACCTCGAGTCTTCAGCTCTAAGACCACCCTCCCCATTCTAAAATATTGCCCCGCATTTTAGAACCGTCTCCTTCACTGAAGAGACACTGTCGCTGTTTTACGGTCACATGGTCTAGTTAGAAATGTACCCTGCGGACAACGTACCGCGCATATAATGTGCTTCATAAGAACTAAACAATAGGGACACCTAAATCAGTGGTTTTAATACTTATTGAGTACTACATGCCACTTTCCACCGCAGCAACCATCGCTGACGGTGTGCACTTTCTTGGATGGTCAATCACGCCAGGTTTACAGCCAATCACGCAACTACACGCGGTATATTAAAATAAAAACAAGCATTGGGCAGATGGGCAGCAGGAGTCTGTAAGCCCCGTCCATTTCAGACTGGGGGGCGTGTTTTTTGTTGAGTGATGGATGATATCACTGATAGAAAGGACAGCAAAAAACACACCCCTCAATCCGAAACGGACGGGGCTTAGAGTGACAGGCAGAGCTCTTCTCCAATGGCTGGCCGCCGTTTAGGAAGCCAGCCAATGGAGAAGAGCTGGCTCGTTTACCTCCCTACTCTAAGACATAATTTCTCGCGCAGCCTACGCAGGACGAGACCTAAAAACGGAGATGTGAGATTTGCCTTTGCAAACCTGTGAGGTTCAGCTGAAGCACAGTGAGGCACCGTGCATTGGTGTGGCTCACCTATGTCCTGCCATGAATGGCATGAAAATAGCTCCTGCACAGTAACAAATATTTCTACTTCGTATCATGCAAAAAAAGAAAATGCGGAAGTGACTACCCAAGAAAGGGACGCTGGCATTTAAAATACGGTGGATATCTTTTCTTAGAGTCTAAAGCCCGAATTAAATGCTGTATTTCCTACTAACCCTCTCTACTTAAATTACAGCTCAGAAATGGAAATAAAATCATTGCTTTCAAAGCTGACCCAATACTATAACCACAGTTAAAACGCTACTTTGTCTAAGTACATTTGATAGCACTGCTGCCAAACTCACCCGCTCTGAGGCCTAACCTGGCTGGTGATGCAGGGGCGCCCTGACTCATTCGTGCAGTGTGATCCAACAAGCACACCATGTTCATGCTTTACAGAAACAAAATTATATCTACTGGACGTTACGTCTTCCGTTCAGGCTTTCCCTGTCAGTGAGCTGCGCCCAAGCAAGGCTTCGAGACTCCTGTGAAATGGTGAGCACCACCACCCGGCCTGTACATTGCGTCACCAAACACCGGCCTGCCGCTGCTTTATTGTGTCAATTTACGATGTTTCAGGGGCGTGACCAGAGGTGTTTTGTGTGGTGTCTGGAAAGTGGAGGTATGTGCGCGTCCAGCTGCCAGCAGTGAAGCAGATGCTGTGGAGGAGTGGGGCGTTTGTGGAGTGGGAGATCTAGCTTTACATGTCCTGCGAACACACGTTTCTAATTTTTAAAGAAATACCCATTAGACAGCTCTGGGTGTCCTCAGTCTTCAAGGAAGTAGCAAGAACGAAGGGTAAACAGTAAGGAAGCAATTATTTTTTCGTTCCAGGTCAGCAGAGGCAGAGCCATATGAAAAACAACGGAAACACCGTTAATATAGGGGCAACACAGAAACCAAAAATTGCAAAGGGGATAGTATGCTGTGTCTGTTTCATCAGACAAGCTCATTCGTTTCGTATCTATGACATTTATAACCGATGCTCTTCGGAAAATGATATCTTCACTTCCGTGTTGGACGTATACCTTGTATCACTTCCTGTCTTATCCAAAATGGCGACACGCATGAAGAAGTGGGGGATTCTGTAGTGTGTGCCTGGTAAAGCAGTTTCTATCTTTCTGCAGAGGAACGTACTGGTGATGCGGCTGGTTACATCGCATTTAGGGGCATTGTACTATGTATTGTATTATGGAAATAAAAAGACTTGAACGTTTCAAACCTCACCTTTATTTCGGAAAAATTGTGCATGTAGATCATTCCAAGAGCGTTAGGGACTAACGTTGCACTGCATTCGCCCTACACTGGTACTCTATCGGGAAAAACTAACAAGCATCGGGTAGAAGGGCAGCAGGAGTCTGTAAGCCCCGTCCATTTCAGACTGGGGGGCGTGTTTTTTTTTTTGTGACGGATTATGTCACTGACAGAAAGGACAGTTAAAAACATGGTCCGAAACGGACGGGGCTTAGAGTGACAGGCAGAGCTCTTCTCCAATGGCTGGGCGCCGTTTAGGAAGCCAGCCAATGGAGAAGAGCTTGCTCGTTTACCTCCCTACTCTAAAACATAATTTCTCGCCCAGCGAGACTGCGCAAGCGCAGCTTACGCAGGCCGAGACCTAAAAAACGGCTGCTAAGTCACGTTAGTGGCAGTTTCTTACCGCTAGGAATCACCTGGTCTTAAAAATGACGCGAATGCACTTGTATATATAATAGGGCAGCGCCACAAAGAATCTTTCTGCGCTGCCCTGTGTCAAAAGAAAAGGGCAGGAGTGAGCAGTATCGGTACGATATGGTGCATTCCTACCCTTTTCCCCAGCGCTGGTGAACAATGGGCTGTCATGAGCCAACGCAGGCACCCTTGCACTATGGGCTGATTGATTCTGTGCAGGAAGGGACACCTTCCTGCACAAAATCAATCACAAGAGGAAATTTCCTCTTTCTATGCGTGCTACAGAATGCAGCACACAGAGAAAAAGGAAAAAACGGGGAGCAATGAAAACATTTCTCCTCGTTGTGCCTCCTTAACGCCACCTCTGGGGTGGCGTTCAATTCTGAGGTATTCCCAGGTTTACGATTTCTCGTAAACCTGGCAATGCTTCAGATTCCATGGGCCTTGTGTCGGAACACACACAGCAACACCCATGGACCGCCCATTTCACGCAGTGTTCTGCGTGAATGGGGAACGAATTTACAACGCACTGAAAAGCCACGTCAAGTGGCTTTACGTGGCCTTGTAAATATGCCGGGGCACATTGCGCCACCGGAACATCAGCAACAGGAACCTGGAGACAGGGAACCGCGGAAAACCAGAGTCTCTCCCAAGCCGCTGGGAACCACAGAAGAAGGAGAGACGTACAACCAGAAACCGTTGGGGAAGCAGAGGCGTCCAGCCGGGAAGATCGTTGTTGAACACAGGGGGCGCTCAGGTAAGGTAGTGTTGACGAGGGCAAGTACATGCAGATAGTTTGATAATCTTTTATAGCCTATTACTCGAGCTGCTGCACATGGAGGTGTGCTCTCAAGGTGTCGCCATCAATTAGGCCATGTGTGCATGTCTACGGTTTTGCGGACATGTGCCATGGTTGCGAATGCAAGGTGCTTAATGTCTTTCATGTAACTAATGCTCGTCATGTATTCAATAATTGTTGCACATATCCAGAGTGCACAAACATGTAATTGATAGAACAACCACTGCCACCAGGGATTACTCAGATCAATAGCACACATGATACATTGGGACTGATAACTACCAGCATGCAGGACAGTTCCATAATACTAGCGCTATTTTCACTCTACGTTGGAAATGCATGAAGGCACACAATATGCAAGGACGGGGGAAGCAGGGTCATGACAACCACCACCACGGCAGAGGTGCACCCTCTTTCATCTCTGGCAAGAGGAGGTCATAGACCATAACCTGCTTAAGTAGGGGTCCATTGTCTGCCTCCTGAACCAGATAGCGCCTGGCCTGCAGCCCACCTCCCAGCGCTTCACCAACATCCCTCCACAGATCAAGCTACTCGCTGTCCTCCACATGCTGGCCTCAGGGACTTTTCAACATACCACTACCAGAGTGGCAGGAGTATCACAGGCATCCTTTTCCCGGTTCATCCCCACTGTCCTGGATGCAAACATAAACCTGATAGCTAACAACAATGTCTCCAAGGGCATATCGTGAGTTTCATTGAGGAAATCTGCACTGGTATTGCCAGTGCATACACACAATGAATGGATACCAAATACTGTCAAAGCTATGGCCTACACTGGCCCCAAGGTGTCTTGCATTGTAGTGTACGCAGGATACTTTGTTCAATGGTTCTGTGCAAGCTCAGAACACATCTACTAGCTTTTGTATATTGTCCCTACAGTGGACACTGTGCACCACCATGTCTCGTAAAACATCTCACAGAGTCACATACATCCACTTTCATTTCCATGCCTCAGATATCGAATCTGCAAATTCTCAATCAAAATTTAGGGGTAATCTATGGTGAAAGGTCTGAGGCTTGTGTTGTGCAAAAATTGTCAATACTGTGCCAGAGAATGCACTAAAAACAATTAACAGCTTGTTACAATCATATAGTAGAATACATTTCAAAATGGATTTTCTTGGTCTTTATTTTCTTCTTTTAGTTATACAGCCAACCTGTGTTTCGTCATCTGGCACAGTAACCCATGACTTCCTCTGGGCTGTTTTCCTATGTCGAATCACTCAGAACCTCTGCGCTGGTTATAATTCAGTCCCGGACAGTGGACAGTAGATCTCAGAGTCCCAAATTCTAGAAGTCTCCAATAGCTTCTAAAAGATTCAACCATGTACGAATTTGCCCAATAGGAAGTAAGTAACCAGATATCAACACTCACTGTGTGTTCATTTGCCTAATGTGATCTGACTAGGATGCCAATCCGCGTCTTACCATCAGGGATTGAAAAGTAAAGGACAACTTGTAAGGCTCAGGAACTTGTGAACTGAATTCGGATGCCGATAAGCGTCCTGACGGCTCTCTGTCTCCTGCCATGTTTGATTGAGGTAGATCCTTTCGGGTCCCATTAAAGGAGTTTGGGTGGTTCCCCCTCCCTTGGAGCACCATGTTCAGATACATTTGGCCTGGGCCAACCCGTCAATAGTGAGCGCCAATTTCACATGGTGGTCCATCACCCACAATGTAGCAATTGTGCAAAAATTAGTCTTGTCTCAACACACAGGAATGAGGCATATGTACCATATTCATGGTGCATCCCTGTATGTGCCCTTGCGCTGATGCCCACAAATCTGTACAGTGCCAGTGCTGGCACACTTGTGCCTTGTAGTAAGGGTGACTGCGTTGCATGGTAATGTATTCTGTGCATGAAGGGACACCTTACAGCACAAAAATAATCTAGAAAGGGGATTTGCCTTATCCTTGTGTGCTGCAGCATGCAGCACATATGGAATGAGCTAAAACGCACAAGAACTAAATACAGGTCTCCTAGTTTTGCCTATCTAATATTGCATTTTCAGACCCATCAATTTGACATAGCCCCAGATATGTTAATCTGGAGCCGCATCAAAAGCAATGAATGTAGTGGTGGAACGGTCAACCCAACACCAATGGCCTAGCCCTTTATTGTAGTGGACTGCTGTGGTAAGGCAAATATGAACAAGGTGACGTAAATCAAGGGTAACTGGCTTTGTGCAACCCAGTACATATAGGGAGGTTTTCAACACTACAAGAACACAAACAACAGTGGTGTCCCATTGGCGATAGTGCCTTGTATGCATGCCCCCAAATCTTTGACACAAGTAGTACATGCTTGGTTGACACGTATGTGTGTGCTTCAACCCCATGACAGTGGTAGACACCTTACTGGAAATGGGTAAGTACTTGCCACATGTGTAGTCACACATACAACATATGGAAAACAGTTTAACTTGTACCATTGCATGAATTGCAAACAAACATTGTGAAGTATGACGCTGCATGCATCTGTGAAGGATTGCATGGTGAGAACCCGGACACATTTTGAACCAAAGACATCTGACCAATGGAAGCCACATATACAACATATGTCACATGTCATAGCCATAGACTGTTGCTGGGCATTCAAAAGTAAAAAAAAAGGGTACAAATAAAGGTCAAATGCAACTTAGCATTTATTTATTAACCGCATTACACGTTAGCATGAAGTTTTCAGAGCCGAAATAAAAAAAACTCGCAAAGTACATAAGTTGTCAATGGAAGTTCAACTCTTAACCGTTTGCAGCACAAACATTCAAACAAACTACAGTGGACTACCACCTCCAGCCTGCAATGCTGCCTGTAGATAACTCGCCAGTTTCTGCCAAGTTCACCTTGTTGACAATAGACTGCCATATAGCGTTTTTGGTCACCAATGACACCTTGGAGGTGACAAGGGCTGGTGTTGATGCTCCTTCACCTCCGCAATCAGGATCTCATTCTCCTCCTGACTGAATCTGCATTTTCTCTTCCCCTTTTCCTGGGACTCTGGCTGGTCATCCTGACTGTTGGGGGGGGGGGGGGGGGTTGGGGTGGTTGTTGTCCTGTGCTGAACTCGGTCATCGCTTCTCCATTCTGCATTCAGGTAAATACATTTTGTTTCCTTAGCGGTTTATTTGTAAGCTCTTTTTGCTACTATAGGCTGAAAAGAGACCTTGGGCTGACTAGCGAGAACTTTTTTTTACCCCTATTCGGCCAGCCGTCACTTTTTACATGCTAATGTGAAGTTATTTATTGTTTTTCGCGGCCGCTAGCTGATCCTAACACCACATAGCGATGTATTTTAAATACGTCACAAACATAGCTTTAGGATTTGGCGATCGGCAGCGCAAAAAAATTGCATTCTAAACAGCGTGAAAACTGCTTACCGGCAGTTCTTGTAAATATGCCCGAAGTCTTTAAGGAAGCTAAACTCCTCGATATATGCAATAGTTAGACAAGAACCTTTTATTCAATTCAATTCAATATCATCTTTATTCGGTTTTCAGAAAAGACCATAAAGAGCAATAAAAGCATTTAAAACATTCTAAGACACATTAAAAACATGTTAAAAAATTAATTTACACATTGATTGCATTCATAATAGTCACTCAATATTAAGATTGGGACGATGATTAATACAGAATTTTAAAAAGGAAACAATCGATTTGGTATATATTTCATTTTCCAGCATTTGCAAGGCTAAAAAGGCTCGACGACATGTTCGAAGACCCATAATCTTTACTATTGGAATTATCCAATAGGTACGCGGGGCCACAAAAAATTTGCAAAAAAATACTATGTGAATGTTACTTTGAGTGGAAACAGAGTCACAGGGACAGGGTAAAAGGTGAGGCGACCAGTCAGAACCTTTTATTGATGAGCTAGTTCCTCCTGGCTGCAGAATCTATCATTCTGATTTTCCAAACCTGGAGGCGTAGAAGCTAATATTGCCCCCATACTACTGTCATTTACTTCAGAGCCTTACAGCGACCATATTTCCTCCACATGTAAAGTGGGCAATTTTTACACCCAATTGTTTTGATTTGTAGCCCCTCTTCTTCTGAATCCACAACTATAGTCTCACGGTAGCCAAGCAAAATGTAATTGTTGGCAACAACTTAAATCTATGGTTAGAACGTCATTCCTTTTTCAACATTAGATTTAAAAAAATATCTTCAAGTATTCTATTTACATTCAGCGTGTTCCAGACTCAAGGGGTGTCAAAGCATTTTACAAAAGGAAACAACACTTATATATCACAATAAAAAAATGGTACTTCAAAGAACATTCCCCTTGGACAAAACAAGTTTACAGAAAATTATCAACAAAGAAAATTCCGAGCACCAGTGATTTATTTGCATTTACCCTTAACGGTAGACCAGACACAATATCACAAATATAGAAAATGTACATAAATACGTGTTATGTACTGAGGACACACCTTGCAATGCAGAGATCGATATAATGTCTTTATTTAAAAATTTCTTCATTTGAAACATTAATCAAAAATTCTTCATTTACAGAACATGACATCCCCTGCTGAGCCAATACATGTTTCACGAGTTTCTCGCTTCTTCAGGGCTTCAAATGTTATGAATCAGATAAATCTCTCAAATGTTCACTTTTCTAATTCCCATTGTTCTTGTGACCTCGATCTTTTCTTCTGCAATATCATCAGTTATCTGGACTGTTATGTAGCTATCATCAATTTCGACTCCTGTTCGTCTTTATAGAAGGGTTGCTCTGTGAGAATCCTTTTTAGGCTCTCCTAAGAGAAATGCCTTTTTGCTCAGCCATCTGTAATTTTGCACAGCTCTCTAATTTTATAACTATCTGTCTGATGGTTGCGTGGTGGAAAGACTGATGCTCAAAACTGTAGGCCTGAAGTTAGTTATGGTGACAAGCTGCAGCCCTGGTTTGTTCATTGGGAAAGTTATGTTCGATGCAATAGGTCTGGTCTGCTTATTGTGAAACTTTATAATAAAAGTACACGGTCTAACTTATTAACCCGTTGCATGCTGATGACGGAACCGCTCCGTCATCAGCTGCGGTGGCGCTGTGCTGATGACGGAGCAGTTCCGTCATGGCCCGCCCGACGCTCCTGCACGGCGCGAATTCCGCGCCTGCGCTGAGCGTTCTATTGAGCGGGCGGGGCCATGACGGAACCGCTCCGACATAAGCACAGTGCAACCGACGCTGGTGACGGAGCAGTTCCGTCACCAGCATGCGCCCGCCGCATTTCCGCCCGCCCCCTTAGCACTGCGGCGGAATAGCCGCCGCAGTGAAGGGGTTAATTGTGAAAAGCATTTTTTCGAGCCAGTAAGTCTTTAACGGTTCTTATCACATTGTGTTACTAGTTGTAGACAAGTATTTTGTTACATATAATCTCACAGATTACTGTAGTAGGTAAGGGTTTTGGGTCCAGATGTACGACTGTTTTTTGCAGTTGCAAAGGGGAATTCTGCCTGTTTGCAACCACAGAAAAGGTCTGGCCAATATACTAACCCTATTTTGCAAGGCGCTAAGACATTAGCAACTCGCAAAATATGGTTAGCGACTTGCTATTAGGAAGGAACGTGCCAAGGGCAACCCTTCCTATTAGCGAGTGCAAATGCCATGTATGAGTGGTATGCAACCGCAAACTCACAGTTTACCACCTACTTCAAGTAGGTGGTAAACCATTCACAAACGGAAAGGGGTCCTCACGTGACCCCTTCCCCTTTGTGAATGGGTGTGCAAATATTTGTTAAGAGCAGGCAGTGGCCCCAGGGACCACTGCCTTCCCTTGAATAATGAAACTGAAAAGTTTCATTTTTTGTTTTTTAAATGCAGCCCGTTTTCCTTTAAGGAAAACAGGCTGCATTAAAAAAAACCTGCTTTACTGAAAAAGCAGGCCCAGACATGGTTGTCTGCTGACCCCAGCAGGCCACCATTCCTGGGAGTGCTAGCCATTCCCAATGGGGTCCAAAATGCGGTAGCCTCATTAATATTCATGAGGCATGCAATTTGCGACCCCATTGGGAATCGCAAACAGTGTCTGAGACACTGTTGTACATTGAGATTTGCGACTCACAATTTGTCACAATTTGTGACTCACAAAATTCAATGGTCGTAGTTCTGGCCCTTGATCAAGCATTCTGGCAGACCCCCTGTGATGATTCTTGTTGGGCCCTGTTAAGAGGGGTTGCATGATGGTTTGCAGACTGTACATTTGTACATATTTGTAACTTCATGAATGTATGCCTGATGGTCGCCAGTGTATGGGGACGTCAGTATGCCTGTGTTGCACATAGTGTTATGATGTTGGTAAATACCAGCAGCCTTATCAGTTCACTGGCAAAAGTTATGTCAGATTTCTTAGGTGTAAGCTGTTAATAATGAAAAGTTATGACAAAGCAAATAGGCCTTTCTTCCTTTTTTTATGGAGTTTTATAAAGCGCAAACTTGACCCGAAGGTATCGGGTATCAGAGCGCTCTACAAAGCACCAGTTGCGTTACATGAGGACACATTCATTTTTATTAGGCACAGGGAGATTAAGCGATTTTTCCAGAATCACAGGATGTTCAGCGACATTGCCAAGAGTAGAACCCGATTCCCCAGATTCGAGGTCGACCACCCTAGCCGTTCGGCCAACTCCTCTCCCCATTCGTATTATGAAACGTGTGTTAAAGGAAATAGGTTTTTAAGGGTGGGTTGTTATCACACTGTTCTAAATCCGGTGGGTCGGTATTTTGTTACATGGAATCTTGTAGATTACTGTAGTAGCCAAGGGTATTGGTTTTGGAGACTCACACAAACAAATCATGGGGATAGAGAATTTGCACTATGATAATCCCCATTGGGATATTAGTAGCAATTTGACATAATTTTTTTGTAGTTTTATCACTGCATACCTGATGGTTGCCTTGTGGGAAGGCTTCTGGCCAACAGAGCCAGTCTGGGGTGGTTATGGTGACAAGCCAATGATATATGTTATAGGCCTGATATTTTATTATGAAAGGGTACATTAAAAGCAGTATGCCTGATATATTGATTGTGAAAAGCCTATTATAAAGTCAATAGGCATTTCAGGGAAGATTGTTATTATAGTTTATTGAACCCTTCAAAGAGGTATTTTGTTTCATGAAATGTCTCAGATTACCTTTGTAGTGAAGGATTTTGGTGTTGGCACCGCCTCTGACGAAGAGTTGGGGGAGAAGATTTGCGCTGTAATATTTCTTGCCGGAATCTCGTCTAAGCTGTCTGACAGGATCTTCTAATAAAAAATAATTAAGTAATACATTCATCCAGATATATAAATATATATCCATATAGCTGAAAGAGGGACTTTGGGTCAGCTTTATTCTGCAATTGTCCTCTGTGAGTGCCTATGCTCTGCTTTCATCCGTGATAGCATAGTGCATGGGATAATGGTTCCGTCCACATCAGTCATTGCTCACTTGTCCTGTAAACAATGGAATTTTCTGATCCCATGTGTACATCCACCTGAAAATTAGGGCACTTCAGCGTTGGTGCTGGTTGACCAGCCTTCATTTTTCTATTTTCTCCTTTCATAGCTCCCCTTTCATTTCTTGACTTCTCCTCTTTTTATTTTAATTTTTCTTTAGAGAATACTACTGTTCTCCAGGCAGTGCTAATGGGTCACTTGCTTACTGCTTATTTCTACTGCAGTGAGCTGCATCCCACATGGCCACTTCCTCTATACCAGGGGCCTCATTTATGAGGCCTTGCGTCAGTTTTGCGCTGCGGATGCGTCACTTTTTTGTGACGCATCAGCAGCGTAAAACATGCGCCTTGTTGCGCCATATTTAAAAAGTGACGCATCTAGGTAGATGCGTCACTTTTTAAACCCCTGCGCCACATTATACCTGTGTCAGGTATAATGTATGCAGAGGGGGCGTTCCCCCGCAAAAAGCCTCGTAATAGTGACGCAGTGAAATCTATGAGATTTCACTGCGTCACTTTTAGGATGCGGTTGCGTCAAAATCTTGCGCCTGCCTCACAGCAGGCGTAAGACTGACGCAAGCCCTTTCACATGGGGCTTTCCCCATGTGAAAGGACGCATTGCTGGAGTTGCGTCACTTTTGTGACACACTCCAGCAATGCGTCACTTTTGCGCTTACAGATGCGTCAGAAATACTGACGTATCTGTAACTCCTTGCGACATGATGCGTCATACATTAAATATGACGCATCATTGGTGTCGCAAGGAGTGCGCAGTGAAAAGTGACGCATCGCTGTTTTCACGCAGCGATGCGTCACTTTTCATAAATGAGGCCCCAGGAGTCCATTATGGAATGCTGTTGTCCATAGTGTATACCATTCCAAGATGGTCAACACCTTGGTTGTTATTGTGGCGGCCATGCTTGAACCTTAAAGCAAGTAGACTGTTTACAATACCTCTGGACCGGCTGCTGTGCTTAGTTTCGTTTTTGCAAGCATATGCTCACCATGTTTACATGACAGCATGTTTTCTTTTTTCTACTTGTATTCTTTTAATTTATCTTGTATATGTTGTTGAAAATGTGTGTATTTTATTGTGGTTGTATCAGAGGATGAATGCAAGAAGGAGTTGGTGGATGGATGAATGGATGCATGAGTGCAAAGATAAATTATTGAGTGCCAAAACACATCAATGACACAAAAGGCTGTGCCCTAAGAGGGCTATGCCAATGTTAGCGTTAGAACCTATGGGCAATCGTATGCTGAGAAGACAAGTCAGGAAGACTTCAACAGTACCCTGATATCCCTTCTGTTCTCACATGGGTACCAGAGCCACAACTCTATTCAGTTCCACAGCAAAGCCTTACCCCAGTTCATGTAGAAGGCGTGAGCCACTGTTACTGTTCATTGACTCTCGCTGCCCTGAAAGAGCTGGCAAAGCAATCCCACTATCACGTCTCCTCTGTTTGTGCTGTGTGCAATAAATGCCGCAGCGCTAAGGCCCCAAATGATGCACCCTCCGAAGGGTAGACCTGTCCAAAACCCCGGCTTCTCCCTCTTTTTGCAGACTCAAATTTTGCAGTTACGTCTACACTTCTGTACCTTCTCCTCTGTTACAGCGCCGAGCACCAGGCTGCTCCTGGTTTTGGATTCTGGCATCTTCACCCCTCCGGTCAGCAGCATTCAGGCCTGTGTCCTTTCAATCTTTGTATTGGGTGGGGATCACCGGTAGAGGGCAGTTTCCACAATTGCTGTTTCCACCCACTAAATGGGTCAGGTAGACCCCTTACCTCGATCCACACCTCCAATCAACATCACGTTGATCCAGTCAAGATGCTGGCGGCACCTCCGAAGCTGACGATACCCCCTAAAATCTCTTCTTAGACACCTCAGTCATGGAGAAACGCTGCCCTGTGGTCTCATGTGTACCCTGGCTCTGGGTTAATTGTGTCACCGACCCCAAGAGGTGGTGTTTAAAGCTTACAAATTTCAGGCTAGGACAATATTTTACTACACCATGCCCCATCAGGACATGTCACACTGGAGCCTACATTTGCAAAAACAACAGGTGATGGACCGAATGAGGATCAATGTCACACATTCAACCCAGTCAAAAGATCTGGGTCCTAATCCATCGTTTTTTTGCACTCCACACCACCCTGGGTTAGACAATGGCGATATGCAAATCAGCTCTGACCCTGTGCCCCATGGGAACAGTCCAGTCCGAACTACAAAAGCCATGTCCTTCCCAGAACGGAATCAAGCATCCGAGGACCGGACCGGTTTCGAGGTAACACCTCTCATCAGCCCGGCTAGCTTGACTCCAGTGGTGTGGAGTGCCTGGGACCCACGTCTGGGCATCCCCAGTACACTTATAGTGGATTTGCAAAAACAACAGGTGATGGACCGAATGAGGATCAATGTCACACATTCAACCCAGTCAAAAGATCTGGGTCCTAATCCATCGTTTTTTTGCACTCCACACCACCCTGGGTTAGACAATGGCGATATGCAAATCAGCTCTGACCCTGTGCCCCATGGGAACAGTCCAGTCCGAACTACAAAAGCCATGTCCTTCCCAGAACGGAATCAAGCATCCGAGGACCGGACCGGTTTCGAGGTAACACTTCTCATCAGCCCGGCTAGCTTGACTCCAGTGGTGTGGAGTGCCTGGGACCCACGTCTGGGCATCCCCAGTACACTTATAGTGGATTTGCAAAAACAACAGGTGATGGACCGAATGAGGATCAATGTCACACATTCAACCCAGTCAAAATATCTGGGTCCTAATCCATCGTTTTTTTGCACTCCACACCACCCTGGGTTAGACAATGGTGATATGCAAATCAGCTCTGACCCTGTGCCCCATGGGAACAGTCCAGTCCGAACTACAAAAGCCATGTCCTTCCCAGAACGGAATCAAGCATCCGAGGACCGGACCGGTTTCGAGGTAACACTTCTCATCAGCCCGGCTAGCTTGACTCCAGTGGTGTGGAGTGCCTGGGACCCACGTCTGGGCATCCCCAGTACACTTATAGTGGATTTGCAAAAACAACAGGTGATGGACCGAATGAGGATCAATGTCACACATTCAACCCAGTCAAAAGATCTGGGTCCTAATCCATCGTTTTTTTGCACTCCACACCACCCTGGGTTAGACAATGGCGATATGCAAATCAGCCCAGACACTGGAGCCTAGGCCTATATTTATCAAGGTTTTGCATCGCCCTTGCTCCACACAAGGGCGAAAAGGGGCAGCAGAAAACCTAAGTGACATTTATCAAATCACGTAAGGCCCCCTTGCGTGGCCCTGCATGGCTTGATAAATCTAGAGTAAAGCAACACAGCCCAACTCGCTGCCTTGCAGTATTCTGAGCCAGGGAGGTGTTCCATATGGGGAGCGTTGCTGTTCCCACTCATCCACCCATGGATTTTGGCTCATTGCCAGATTTACCATTAGTGGTAGACCAGGGAATACGGCAAAAAGCAACGCCTCCCCAGGTGAGGCATGACAAGGAGAAATATCTTTATTTCTCCTTGTTTTTTCCTCTATGTACGTGTGCTGCGCTCTTCAGCACACATAGAAATGCCTCTCAGAATTGGTTTTGTGCAGGAAAGTGTCTCTTCCTGCACAAAAACAATCCTGCATACAATGCAGGCACCCTTGCAACATGACTCCCTTCCTGCACATAAACAATCTGAAATGCTTTTTGCAGCACACATAGAAGTTGCAACTCCTCATTTTTAAAATGATTGTTCATGTGCCGGAAGGGACACCTTCCTGCACATAAACAAGCATGCATGGCATTTTGCTGTTTCTCTGTGTGCTGCACACATTGAACAGCAAAAACAAGGAGTATTAAAGCCTTTCTTGTTAAGACCAGAGTTTTTTGTCTTCATTTTGGTGCTGCTCCATATTTATGCCACCCTTGTAAATATGAGGCAGCGTCAAAATCAGTGGGTGTTGCGGCGAAACACCCACCAAAACACCCATTGCCCACCCCTTTCACGCATGAAAGGGTGCCTTATTTACAAGGCAGCATTAAGCCACATTAAGTGGCTTAACACTGCCTGGTAAATAAGGCAAGGCCTGTATCGCAACAGGAAACAAAACAGGTGATGGACCGAATGTGGATCAATGTCACACATTCACCCCAGTCCAAAGATCTGGGCCCAAATCCATCGTTTTTTTGCACTCCACACCACCCTGGGTTAGACAATGGCGATATGCAAATCAGCTCTGACCCTGTGCCCCATGGGAACAGTCCAGTCCGAACTACAAAAGCCATGTCCTTCCCAGAACGGAATCAAGCATCCGAGGACCGGACCGGTTTCGAGGTAACACCTCTCATCAGCCCGGCTAGCTTGACTCCAGTGGTGTGGAGTGCCTGGGACCCACGTCTGGGCATCCCCAGCGCACTTATGGCGGCATTTGCAAACAAAACAGGTGATGGACCGAATGTGGATCAATGTCACACATTCACCCCAGTCCAAAGATCTGGGCCCAAATCCATCGTTTTTTTGCACTCCACACTACCCTGGGTTAGACAATGGCGATATGCAAATCAGCTCTGACCCTGTGCCCCATGGGAACAGTCCAGTCCGAACTACAAAAGCCATGTCCTTCCCAGAACGGAATCAAGCATCCGAGGACCGGACCGGTTTCGAGGTAACACCTCTCATCAGCCAAGCTAGCTTGAGTCCAGTGGTGTGGAGTGCCTGGGACCCACGTCTGGGCATCCCCAGCGCACTTATGGCGGCATTTGCAAACAAAACAGGTGATGGACTGAATGTGGATCAATGTCACACATTCACCCCAGTCCAAAGATCTGGGCCCAAATCCATCGTTTTTTGCACTCCACACCACCCTGGGTTAGACAATGGCGATATGCAAATCAGCTCTGACCCTGTGCCCCATGGGAACAGTCCAGTCCGAACTACAAAAGCCATGTCCTTCTCAGAACGGAATCAAGCATCCGAGGACCGGACCGGTTTCGAGGTAACACTTCTCATCAGCCCGGCTAGCTTGACTCCAGTGGTGTGGAGTGCCTGGGACCCACGTCTGGGCATCCCCAGTACACTTATAGTGGATTTGCAAAAACAACAGGTGATGGACCGAATGAGGATCAATGTCACACATTCAACCCAGTCAAAAGATCTGGGTCCTAATCCATCGTTTTTTTGCACTCCACACCACCCTGGGTTAGACAAAGGCGATATGCAAATCAGCCCAGACACTGGAGCCTAGGCCTATATTTATCAAGGTTTTGCATCGCCCTTGCTCCACACAAGGGCGAAAAGGGGCAGCAGAAAACCTAAGTGACATTTATCAAATCACGTAAGGCCCCCTTGCGTGGCCCTGCATGGCTTGATAAATCTAGAGTAAAGCAACACAGCCCAACTCGCTGCCTTGCAGTATTCTGAGCCAGGGAGGTGTTCCATATGGGGAGCGTTGCTGTTCCCACTCATCCACCCATGGATTTTGGCTCATTGCCAGATTTACCATTAGTGGTAGACCAGGGAATACGCCAAAAAGCAACGCCTCCCCAGGTGAGGCATGACAAGGAGAAATATCTTTATTTCTCCTTGTTTTTTCCTCTATGTACGTGTGCTGCGCTCTTCAGCACACATAGAAATGCCTCTCAGAATTGGTTTTGTGCAGGAAAGTGTCTCTTCCTGCACAAAAACAATCCTGCATACAATGCAGGCACCCTTGCAACATGACTCCCTTCCTGCACATAAACAATCTGAAATGCTTTTTGCAGCACACATAGAAGTTGCAACTCCTCATTTTTAAAATGATTGTTCATGTGCCGGAAGGGACACCTTCCTGCACATAAACAAGCATGCATGGCATTTTGCTGTTTCTCTGTGTGCTGCACACATTGAACAGCAAAAACAAGGAGTATTAAAGCCTTTCTTGTTAAGACCAGAGTTTTTTGTCTTCATTTTGGTGCTGCTCCATATTTATGCCACCCTTGTAAATATGAGGCAGCGTCAAAATCAATGGGTGTTGCGGCGAAACACCCACCAAAACACCCATTGCCCACCCCTTTCACGCATGAAAGGGTGCCTTATTTACAAGGCAGCATTAAGCCACATTAAGTGGCTTAACACTGCCTGGTAAATAAGGCAAGGCCTGTATCGCAACAGGAAACAAAACAGGTGATGGACCGAATTTGGATCAATGTCACACATTCACCCCAGTCCAAAGATCTGGGCCCAAATCCATCGTTTTTTTGCACTCCACACCACCCTGGGTTAGACAATGGCGATATGCAAATCAGCTCTGACCCTGTGCCCCATGGGAACAGTCCAGTCCGAACTACAAAAGCCATGACCTTCCCAGAACAGAATCAAGCATCCGAGGACCGGACCGGTTTCGAGGTAACACCTCTCATCAGCCCGGCTAGCTTGACTCCAGTGGTGTGGAGTGCCTGGGACCCACGTCTGGGCATCCCCAGCTCACTTATGGCGGCATTTGCAAACAAAACAGGTGATGGACCGAATGTGGATCAATGTCACACATTCACCCCAGTCCAAAGATCTGGGCCCAAATCCATCGTTTTTTTGCACTCCACACCACCCTGGGTTAGACAATGGCGATATGCAAATCAGCTCTGACCCTGTGCCCCATGGGAACAGTCCAGTCCGAACTACAAAAGCCATGTCCTTCCCAGAACGGAATCAAGCATCCGAGGACCGGACCGGTTTCGAGGTAACACCTCTCATCAGCCCGGCTAGCTTGACTCCAGTGGTGTGGAGTGCCTGGGACCCACGTCTGGGCATCCCCAGCGCACTTATGGCGGCATTTGCAAACAAAACAGGTGATGGACTGAATGTGGATCAATGTCACACATTCACCCCAGTCCAAAGATCTGGGCCCAAATCCATCGTTTTTTTGCACTCCACACCACCCTGGGTTAGACAATGGCGATATGCAAATCAGCTCTGACCCTGTGCCCCATGGGAACAGTCCAGTCCGAACTACAAAAGCCATGTCCTTCCCAGAACGGAATCAAGCATCCGAGGACCGGACCGGTTTCGAGGTAACACCTCTCATTAGCCCGGCTAGCTTGACTCTAGTGGTGTGGAGTGCCTGGGACCCACGTCTGGGCATCCCCAGCGCACTTATGGCGGCATTTGCAAACAAAACAGGTGATGGACCGAATGTGGATCAATGTCACACATTCACCCCAGTCCAAAGATCTGGGCCCAAATCCATCGTTTTTTTGCACTCCACACCACCCTGGGTTAGACAATGGCGATATGCAAATCAGCTCTGACCCTGTGCCCCATGGGAACAGTCCAGTCCGAACTACAAAAGCCATGTCCTTCCCAGAACGGAATCAAGCATCCGAGGACCGGACCGGTTTCGAGGTAACACCTCTCATCAGCCCGGCTAGCTTGACTCCAGTGGTGTGGAGTGCCTGGGACCCACGTCTGGGCATCCCCAGCGCACTTATGGCGGCATTTGCAAACAAAACAGGTGATGGACCGAATGTGGATCAATGTCACACATTCACCCCAGTCCAAACATCTGGGCTCAAATCCATCGTTTTTTGCACTCCACACCACCCTGGGTTAGACAATGGCGATATGCAAATCAGCTCTGACCATGTGCCCCATGGGAACAGTCCAGTCCGAACTACAAAAGCCATGTCCTTCTCAGAACGGAATCAAGCATCCGAGGACCGGACCGGTTTCGAGGTAACACCTCTCATCAGCCCGGCTAGCTTGACTCCAGTGGTGTGGAGTGCCTGGGACCCACGTCTGGGCATCCCCAGCGCACTTATGGCGGCAACTTATATCGCAACAGGAACAGCTTTAAAAGTGACGTTCCTGTGGCGATAAGGGCTTATAAATATGCCACTTAATTTAAAGTGGAATTAATTTCACGTGGTGAAATAACATTCATGATTGAATGTATTCTGGAGCCTGGCCTAGACTGTATATATTTATTGGCATATGGAAGATAGAAGATGCTAAAGTGATTGGAAACATTATCAGAGGTTTTTATGTGTAGATTAAAAAGAGTTGGAGACAGAATGGAGCTTTGTGTGACTTCCTCATATGAAGGTGAAAGATTTGAGAGATTTCTGCTCAGTAGTATTTGTTAGTGTCACTATTCTCGGTATGTTGATAGTAAGTTTAGTCCTGTTCCATTTCCATACATTTTTTTCATTCTATTGTGATTCCGTGTATCATGTGCCGCTGACAGTTCTAGGACGCAGAGCAGATATGAGTCACCCGGGTCCAGAATGCAGAGTCATCCACAATTTGAAGGGATTTCTGTTTCTATGCATGCATTTGGAAAATGATGCAAAGTTCTTTAGGACTAACAGCCTGATTCATCATTGGGACGTTTTGCGAGTCTGAAATAGCGATTCATAAGGAATCGCTATTCCAGACTCGCAAAACGGGATTCATGTAGGAATCGCAAAAAGATTTGCGATTCCTACACAATTCTTATTTGCGATTAGCAAATTGCTAATCGCAAATAAGGAATAACTCCCCATTCATTCCTATGGGCCAAAAGGCCCATAGGAATGAATGGGGAGTATTCCTTATTTGCGATTAGCAATTAGCTAATCGCAAATAAGATAGCGATTTAAAGGGTGCCAGGGGTGTCCAAAGGACACCCTGTAGCACCCCTTAAATGCAAATTGACAGGTGTTGCGCACACACATGTCCAAAGGACATGTGTGTGTGCAACATGCAACTTAAAAAAATGCTTTTAAAAGCATTTCTTTAAGTTTTCGCTATTTACCACGAGTTTTGACCTCGCGGTAAATAGCGGGCCGAAATTGCGAATTCGCAATTTTTTAATGGATGATGAATTGCATTTAAGGAATCTCAAATAGAGATTCCTTAAATGTAATTCCTCGCAAAATTGCGACATCGCTATTACCGATTTTTGCATTTGGGATGATGAATCCCAAATGCAAAAATAGAGCTCGCAAAGGGCCAGATTATCAGAATCTGGCCCTTTGCGAGCCGATTTCGGCTTGATGAATCAGGCTGAAAGTTTCTGAAGATTGCGGATTCTTTGGCATAGGTGACTGCAAAAAGAAAAGATGCATTCAAGGTCAGCAAGTCAAGGATTATTTGCAGCAGAGCTAATTACTGCAGTTAAAATGAGGAACAACAATGAAAACCAGAAGGTCCAAGCACCTTCGAGAGTGAGACATGACTACAAATAATTTTATCTGGATTACGCAATAAGGATATGTCCCAGATTTGACCTTAGAATTTATGTGCAAGGACAATGTTGTCCTGCCAGACGGCACATTGAAGATTTTAGTAGTCCATTACTACTTTTATGTCTTGTCAGGTTAACTAGGAGTTTCCTTTCCCCACTGTGGTCAGGGGAGTTTGGGTGGCAGACATAAGGAACTGTAGCAGCCCCTGGCTCTCCTCGTTTACTACAGCTTGCACCTTTGTGGAGATAGCACACACTGTATGAGCTAAACCTAAAAAATCTAGGGCCTCATTTATGAAAAGTGACGCATTGCTACGTGAAAACATTGATGCGTCACTTTTCACTGCGCCCTCCTTGCGACACCAACGATGCGTCATATTTACAGTATGACGCATCATGGCGCAAGGAGTTACAGATACGTCAGTATTTCTGACGTATCTGTATGGCGCAAAAGTGACACATTGCTGGAGTGTGTCACAAAAGTGACGCAACTC
This sequence comes from Lissotriton vulgaris, assembly GCF_964263255.1. Lineage (NCBI taxonomy): Eukaryota > Metazoa > Chordata > Amphibia > Caudata > Salamandridae > Lissotriton > Lissotriton vulgaris. The sequence goes on from NC_141699.1 coordinate 118,155,293, forward strand.
CAGCAATGTGTCCTTTCACATGGGGCAAGCCCCATGTGAAAGGGCCTGCGTCAGTCTTACGCCTGCTGTGAGGCAGGCATAAGAAATTGACGCATTTGCGTCCTAGAAGTGGCGCAGTGAAATCTTATAGATTTCACTGCGTCACTTCTATGACCCTTTCTTGCGACAGAACGCCCTCTCTGCATACATTATACCTGGCGTAGGTGTGATGTAGCGCAGGGGTTTACAAAGTGACGCATCTACCTAGATGCGTCACTTTGTAAATATGGTGCAACAAGGCACATTTTTTACGCTGCTGGTGTGTCACAAAAAGTGACGCACCGGCGGCGTAAAAGTGTTGCACTGCCTCATAAACGAGGCCCCTAACACCTAACAGTGCAAATGGGATCCCCAAACCACTGAAATGATAAATACCATGCGAGTCTGGATGAACTCATCGTTTACTACAGCTTGCACCCTTGTGGAGATAGCACCCAGTGTAAGAGCCAAACCTAAAAAAACTGACGCCCAACAGTGCAATGGGAGCCCAAAACCACTGAAACGATAAAATCCACGCGAGTCTGGATAAAACATGTCAAGTAAGTGGGTGGCGTACTGGAGACTGCAGGCTGTGGTGTTGGCGACTGTGTTTTGGGCACAGTACTGATGGTCATTGGCCAGTTCAGGGCATCAATGGTGCTGTGAAATGGGGTGCGCCAACACTTGACACTCAAGAGGATGTACCAAATGAGTGTCATGAGTTAGGTGACTGAGGAGAGATTTTAATTACAGCTGTAGGAGACAAAACAGAAATCTTTTTTATAGAAGGTAGTAGGAGACCCTCTCAAGGACTGTTCATGGTGAAGGTCTGTTTAGCCTCCTTCCTGATTATCTGAGGAAAGGGCGACTTCTCCCAGTAGCCACGATGTCACCTTGCACAGTAAAAAACATGTAAAAGTGGAAGGTGCATCCTTAAAAAGGTCCTAGTTTGTAGAAAAAAAAGAATTAAGGTGAAAAAAACTCAATTAAAAAAAAAAACAATCTGATATTCCTTGATTAAAATGAAGGTTTACCTTTCACGAGCAAAACCAAGCACCAAACTTCCCAAACTCCCTCTGGTAGGAGAGAGAGGAGCTAGCCAAAGAATCCAGATGAATAATCCAGATGGAATCCAGCTAGAAGCAAACAAATATAGAAACAAATGTAGAGTACGACGGGTCAAATAGCGTAACAAAAATCAGGGAACAAATGTAGTGTGGCACATCTTTCTCTTGTGATTAATTTGTTGTATGTGATTCAAACAGGAGCTAACAACATAGAGGAGACTTGTGCTTCATTTTGGATTGAGAACTTCAAATTGTGTTCTGTGGACAGTCTTTGGAAAGGTAGTTCAAAGGTTTAGCCACAACTTCTCCTTCAGAATCATGGCACTGTCTGACGCAGAAAGAAGACCAAGTTTAGCATACTCCGTACACTGCTGGATACTGCAGTTCCATTGGCATCTGTGCCAACCAGTTCCTCCAACTGATCTCAGAACACCTCTCTGGATGACTGCAATCATAAAAACCTCGCTGTGGCCCTGGCAGGACCGGCATTCAGCTACACGCTGGGCACAACGTCCAGATACACACCTTGTGAGAGTGCAGTACACACACAATCTTCTCCTACCACAGATAGCCTCCTGTAAGTCCTGGGCATAGTCAGTGCCATTATAAAGGCCTCTGCAGCCGCTGCTCACGGGGGGCCCTAGCTCCAAAGGGGCCCTCTCAGCACAGTACCCTGGCCAGAGCGCTCCTGAGCAAGCCTGCCACCGCACCCTAGGCACACGCCTACACAATGCTGGAATCCAAGCGAATGCCGTGGACTGGACCACATCCTTCCTCTCCGGCAGAACCCAGAGCGTCCGCCTCCCCCCCTTCCACTCCAATGCTACCGAGATCATCTGCGGCATACCCCAGGGCTCGTCCCTCATACCGACGCTGTTCAACATCTACATGGCATCCCTCGCCCCACAACACGACCTCAACATCATCTCCTACGCCGACGACACCAAGCAGATCATCTCCCTCACCAAAGACCATCACACAGCCTAAACCAATCTCCAAGAAGGAATGAAGGCCGGCGCCGACTGGATGAGGATCAGACGACTGAAGCTGAACTCGGACAAGACGGAGGTTCTCATCCTTGGGTCCACCCCTTCTGCCTGCGATGATTCTTGGTGGCCGACCGAACTGGGAACTGCTCCAACCCCCACAGGCCACACACGCAACCTGGGGGTCGTCCTCGACTCCACCCTCTCCATGACTAAGCAGGTCAATGCCATCTCCTCCTCCTGCTTCAACACCCTCCGAATACTACACAGGACCTTCAAATGGATCCCCACTGAAACAAGAAGAACAGTCACACAGGCCCTCGTCACTAGCAGACTGGACTAGGGTAACGCCCTCTATGCAGGAGCATCGGCCAAACTCCTAAGACGGCTGCAACGCCTCAGCATGTCTGATCCTTGACATTCCGGCCGCAGCCACATCTCTCCCCACCTGAGAGACCTACACTGGCTCACCGTCAACAAGAGGATAACCTTCAAGCTCCTCATCCACGCTAGGTGTGGGCGGAAAATCCGTTCCGCTCGCGGATTTTGCGGATTTTCGGGAAATTCGCAATCCGCGAGATTTGCGAATCTCCCGCAAAATCCGCAAATCCGCGAGCAGGGAATTTTGCTCGCACTGTTCGCGTGAGTTCGCATGAGTTCGCGCCCCGCGAATAAGTGCAAAATTGCAGAAATACGATTTTAGCAAAACTGAAAGTAACTACTTACCAGGTTCAAAAGTTCAGGCTCATCATTAGTAGCCATTTCCTGTAATGCTTCCTGAGGGGCCCCTCCAGAGTTCAGTTGCCAGTTGAAACTATTATGTGACCCTGCTCTGAACCTCAGAATAGTTACACATATGCCACAAAGGTCCTGAATTACAGCTAAGGGAGACAAGCAGGAGCCAGGCTGGAAGTTAAAATCCATTAATCAGCCCCTAATTCATTATTGTCAGTTGGGGCAGGGCAGGTGTTGTAACTAATTTTGCAACAATGAAAGCACTTAGCAAGTGCAAAAGATCACTAATCAGGGCGCACTAAGGAAGCAGGTGCCAGCTAAAAAAATATTCTGTGACACATTAATCAGCCCCAAATTAATTCAGGTCACTTGAGGCAGGGAAGGTGTGCTTTGCTTTGCCGAAAATAATGTACACTGGACAACCAGAGGGTGTGGTGATGAAACAGAGGGTGGCATGGGTGGGCCAGAGGGTGGCATGAGTAGTCAGAGAGTGGCAGTGGTGACAGAGAGTGGCAGTGATGAAGAAGAGTGTCCCAAACAGGCTGGACACGTAGAAACAACAAGTTCGCAAAACTTGCGACCCGACAGGTAAGTTCGCAAATTGCGACATTGTAAAAACCCTCGCGAACTGGCAGAAACACGGGCGAACACAAAAAAAAAAAAATCCGCAAATTCGTGGGAATTCGCGGATTTTGCGGATTGCGAATCCGCAAATCCGCAAAATTCGCGAACGCGAGATCCGCAAAATTCGCCCATGCTTAATCCACACACACAAAGCCCTCCACGACACCGGCCCAGTGTACCTCAACAGATGACTCAGCTTCTACACCCCCACTCGCAAGCTCCGCTCTGCCGACCTCGCCCTCGCCACTGTCCCCTGCATCCGAAGAACGACAGCCGGAGGCAGATCCTTCTCCCACCTCGCCGCCAAGACCTGGAACACCCTCCCCACAAATGTACGGCAGACCCAAGACCTACTGGCCTTCAGAAGACTATTCAAGACCTGGCTCTTCGATCAGTAGCAGCGTCCCCCGCGCCTTGAGACCTTCACTGGTATGTAGTGCGCTTTATAAGTGTCCTGATTGATTGATTGATTGGAAGGGGCCCCTCCATGTACTTTGCAGGGGTGCCCCCTCAAATTTTATTACACCACTGGGCATAGTTGTGACAGGAGGCCCCCTCCTGAAGCTCCAGTTTCATTGAGATGTCTTTGAAAGAAACAGGGAACCCGTCAAGAAGAATGAACAAAAGAGACATTGTCCCATGTGTATTCACTAGATGGATAGTCCTTCAAGAGATTCAAGAATTCAAGACGACCTTTGAAATTGTGAGAGTTGCAAGCTTCTGAACTTCGTTCTCTGGTTGTCCACCTACCAATATTGGCAGAGGTTCAGATGTTAGCCTATAATAAGGATAGAATAAAAAACGGAGTGACTCTTCCAAGTGTGAGGCAACTTCAACCAGAAGGCTACAGGGTTGAACCGATAACAAATGGGCTAAAAAATTGGTTGCCAGTGTATGATCTAGAAGAAAGTGAGAAGAAAGCCAAATCTTAATTCCAGGAACATAAAGAGAGGATTATGGTTTTTGATTTATCAACAAGTTCCTTCATCTTTGGCTTTGAACAGCACGAACTTCCAGAAACAAGTTGTCTGAGTTTCTGTAGTTGATTCATATATTCAGAAGCTGCAGGAACCAAATGGTAAATAAGAGGACAAGAAGAAATAACTCTTTTATAAAAACCTTGCGTACAATAAAACCGTGAAAGCTTAGAGGCACTGAGAGATGCATGAATGTAGGAAAATTCTGCAATGGATAAGTAGGAGGCCCAATTATTTTGACTTCATTGCAGTAACTTCGAAGATACTGTTCTAGACTTTGATTGGTACGCTCTGTTTGGTCATTTGACAGGGGGTGATAGTCAGAAGTCTTTCCACTGCCTTAAGTAGAGCCCTCCAAAAACTAGATGAATATTGAGCCCCTCTATCAGAAATAACAGTATGGCAGAACTGGCGAAGATGAGAATTATCAGTCAAAACAGCGAGACCTTTCCGCTGCTATGGGTAACTTGGTCAACGGATAAAAAAGAACCTCTTTGAATTAGTATCCACAGTAACCATCATTGCAACATCCTTCAGAAGGTAGAAGCATTGTTATGAAGTCTGTAGAGATCATATGCCAAGGTTGAGAAGCTACACGTAAAGCTTGTACATATCCAAAGGGTTTAGAAAGAACTTGGTGGTCTATTTACCAAATGTTGGCATAGGCCAGCGCCGCAATCCTTCTAGCTGTGCTGCCCTACGTCAAAAGAAAAGGGCAGGAATGCACTATATCTACAAGACAGGGCCCTTTCCTGTCCTTTCTGTCAGCACCGGCGCACAAACTGCCGCCGAGAGTCAACGCAGGTAGCCGTGCACAAAAACAATCCAAAGAGACGTTTTCCTCTTTCTAGGTGTGCTGCAGAATGGATCACACGTGGAAAGAGGGAAACATTAGGAGAAATGTAAACATTTCTCCTCGTTGCACCTCTTTGGGAAGGGTTCAGTTTTGGTGCTGCCCCAGATTTACGCTTTGTTGTAAATCTGGGGCAGTGTCAAAAACCATGGGTGTTGCATGTGAACACTCTCAGCAATACCGATGGAACGCCCGTTTCACGCAGAGTAAAGCATTGCCTTGCTCCATATTTACAAGGGCATGAAAGGCCACGCAGGGTGGCTTTGCATGGCCTAGTAAATATGGGCCGGTACACTGTGCCTCCGGAGCGTACAAAAGTGACACATTCCGGCAGCGTAAAAGTGCAGCAGGGGCATTGTAAATATGCCCCTAGGTTGTGATGGGCCCAAATAGGACCACAACAAACATATTCTTGGACATCAGAATGAACAGTTAGCCACCAGGCAGTAATATTAACACCAAAGTAGTCTGCTCTATGAACGGAAATTGCAGAATTATGACGCATCTTCAGTACATCCAATTGTAGTTCTTTAGTTGGAACAAAATTAATTATCTTGCTCAATGAAATACAAATTATGTTTTAAACTAAATGAGTTTTTAAATGGAGTTCTTTTAATTTCTTTGAAACCATCACTTCTTGAACCACTTTATTTCTGCCTAAGAAAGACTGAGCAATTCCAACTACCCAATGAGAAGGAACAGAAGGTTCTTGTAAGTGAGAGACTTTCTGTGGATTGCAATAGGGTAGATAATTATCACAAAATTCATTGAGGCAGGAATATATATGATTGTGAAATCAATCAATCAAAAAGAGATTTATTTTGCAACATTTCTGTACCATAAAAGCACAGCAAGTAAGAAATACATTACAATAGAGATAATACATGCATTAATAAAACATAAAACATATCATATTACATCTTGGGCGGTCAAGAAGTTAAAACACAGTCATAAGATCATAAACACAGTGCTCAAGGGCTAGTAGCAAAGGGTATAAAGGTCATGAAAAAGCAGCATATCAGAGGATTGCACATCCAGAAAAATAAAAGCATATCCTATTGCATCCAGATGACAAGAGATAAAAGAGAAGCATGAACACAATACTCAAATGGACTAGCAGTAATGGCTTTTAAAATCAGTAAAATCATTGTTTCAAGGAATTACATGTTTCCGTAGTTTAAATACCTGCCAGATAGACGAGGCCACTGCGTAACATATCCAAGGGCTATATAGATTTTGTAAAAACCACAGCGCCGGTCTACACTGTCTAAATTTGTACTATTGAAGAATAGCGGTTAAAAATTGTTTTCTAGGGGAATCATATAATCAGTGGTGGCCGGTAATTTTGCGAGGGAGGGGGTGGACCGGACACACACTCACACATATACATACACACAACCATGCATTCTCACACGCGCACACATATCCATTCACAACACTCATTACCAAATATTCAAACACACATGTGCTAAACATTAATAAAAAAATAAAAATCACACTTGCCAGCAGCTCTGCCTCGGAGGTCCCAGGAGGCTAGGGACTGCTGTCTTCCCTGCATTGGCCGACCTGCGGTCAGCCAGTGAGGGAAAGCAGCAGTCCCAACATCATCACAAAATGGGATGGGACCGGTGAGACTGCTGACCCCACCTCACTCTGTGATGAAGTGTCACTGATTGACACTCAATCCTGGGCGCATCAGGGCTTAAAACTGAAGCACCCAGGTGCAATGGAAGGAGTGACGCTACCCCTCGTCACTGAGGGGGAGGGCCTCAAGAACCGTTGCTGAGCTCTGGAGGTCACGCCCACATGAGCTGTGACTTCCTTAGCCCAGCAAAGTTCAGCTCAGGCAGCCAGGAGCCTGCGCATTTAGCGCATGTCTGGCTCCTGTCTGCCCGACCTAAAAATGAACAGTGTCTGCCTGGCTGGCCTATGCTCAGCCTGACAGACACTGTTCGTGAGGAGCAAAAGTTGGAGGGGCATGACCCCTCAGCCACAGGGACTGGCTGCGGCTGCATATAATGAACATAAAAACATGGGGCCTTATTTATGAAGGTCTTGCGCCACCTTTGCGTCACTTTTAAAATGGGAAAAAGTGACGCACCGGTGGCGCAAGGCCTTCATAAATAAGGCCCATGATGTGCAAATTGGATTAGGTAGAAGCTCCATCACAAGGCCACAAATTCAAATTTGCAAAAGAAAAACAGTTCTAAAAGGTAAAAGGTTAAAACGGAATCTTATCAGCACATAGCAATTTCGCAGCTTCTGTATTTCAGATGGATTTATCGGGAAACCCTCTTGACAATATAAAAGATTATAAGCAACTACTGAGGATTTCACTTTATCCCCCTCAAACCTTTTTGACGGTGCCGTATTCAAAAACATATGCTTCAGAGATAACTTGGTGACTTTTGAACAAGAATCCGGATCACTGTACCGATCGGCAAATCCAAGCTCCGCACATACCGATTTCACTGAAGCGAGTCGTGGCATCTCCTGGGCCTCGTGCAGTTGAAGACAATCCTTCAGAATCAGTTAAGTTAAAGCTGTTTCCTCCCTCCTCCATATGGAGTGCCAAAGTAGCAAGGGTGCCATATGAATTTTATCTGTAAATAAGGGGATCGAAGGTCATCATGAATTATATTATTTGAACAACTTAGCGGAACAACCAAAAGATTTGTCAGGAACACATTTTCTACAAATTGAATGCCGTGGGGCAGATTTACAAGCCCCATGCGCCGCCAGTGCATCACGGTGTGTGGCGCACCGGTGACGCAGCCTGCTAAGGGATATTTACAAGCACTGGTAAAGTCACCCTGCGTGACTTAACCTGTGCTTGTAAATATCGCCCCTGTTCACGCAACACTTTGCGTGTTAGGGGCGGGACATGGGTGTTGCTGTGGGTCTTCCCACGCAACACCCATGTCCACAGAGGCATTTCCAGATTTACGAGAAATTGTAAACCTGGAAATGCGTCAGTTTGCTGCGCCACCATAGGGGTGGCGTAGCCAAGCAAAACGAGGAGAAATGTTTTCATTTCTCCTCATTTTTTCCTCTTTCAATGTGTGGTGCATTCTACAGCACACATTGAAAGAGGAAAATGCCTGCAGTGATTGCTTTTGTGCAGGAAGGGGCCCCTTCATTCAGGGCTCCAGCGCAGGGGAGAGCACAGGAATGCAACATATCATTGTAGATATGTCATATTCCTGTGCTCTGAAAGTGGTGCAGTGTGGCGCAGCCAAAGGGCTTGTGGTGCCATGCTGTCTTGTACCTTCTGTATACACCATATGTGGCAATTGTCACACATTTACATGCATACATTTTAAAGATTTCCATAACTGGTTTGAAACCCAGCTTTTTCACAAATCTGTGTACAGTACACCATGTATAGCCGATTCAAACACGGCCACCCTATTTGAAATGATAGGTTTCCAGACATATTTGTAATTGAATAGGATTCCAAGATACAAGAATGCCTCAGTCTCCACCACTCTACTATCTATATATATAAAAACGAATGTATGTCTGTCTGTTTGTCCTTTATGCATTACTACACCATTCATCCGATCCGCATGAAACTTTGGGAAGTTGTTGAGTACACTCCCGCGAAGGTTTCTGGTAAAAAAAAAAACATGTAAAAAAAAAAATTGTTAAAAGTTGTTGAGTACACTCCCGTGAAGGTTTCTGGCATAAATATTTTTTAAATATCGGCCCCCCAGGGCCCAAATATTGGCCCCCCAGGGCCCTCATAATCTTTCGAATACTGAAATAGACAGCTAATTTGCGAGTATCGTCGACAGTTATAACCCCCAAACGGAAATCAATTGGTCAATCTACATCAGAAGCACGAAAGAAAAAGGCATTACGAGCTTCAGAAACAGATGAGCAACGGGAAGCAAGATTAGAAGCTGTTTGAATACAAACTGCTCAAGCCCGTTCTTCTCAAACGAACGAGCAACCAGAATCAAGATTGGAAGCCGATCGAGTACGCTCTGCTCAAGCCCGTTCTCCTCAAACGAACAAACAACGAGAATCAAGATTGGAAACAGATCGATTACTCACTGATCAAGCCCGCTAAAATTAAACAGGAGAGCAACAAGAATCAAGATTGGAAACCGATCAATTACGCACTGCTCAAGCCCACTCGAATGAAACAGGAGAGCAACGAGAATCAAGATTGGAAGCCGATCGAGTACCCACTGCTCAAGCCACACTTTGAAATGTTTTCCATATTAAAATGAATACGTTTCAATAAAAATGAAACAATGTAAATTGAATGTTATCATAACGAGTTCCTTGAATTTCCGTTCTTCTGAGATCGGAGCAACGCGCGACGGGTAAGCTAGTTTTTAATAATGTGCACTGTTCTACTTCGAGGCCTTGCTCCACATATCATTGGAAAAGTTTTAGAAGCATTAACTTGTAGATCAAGGTCTTGCATAAATGTGATATAATCATCTATCAACCCTTGGAGCCCTCTCTCTGTTTGTGCAATTAACACTGCGTTGACCGCTTAAGAAAGAATTCGTAGAGGGTTAGAGCCAATGTAAGGTGTGTCCCGCAACCTTGAACTTAGTACTTTTTTCACCCCATTTGTGTGCAGGGAGAAAAGAAAAGGGGCAAGTACGCACCCTTGTCTTACTCCTCTCATGAGCTTAAAGTGTCCAGTGCATTCATTTTTTCGCTAGTAGTGCACACATGCATTTGTATCTCTATACATTTGATTTATGAAGGTAATAATTATTTCCTCTATTCTTAATTCTACCATGATTACCCAAGGTCTAGAGTGTGATACATGGTCAAAAGCTGCAGACAAGTCCATAAAACAGAGGCAAATGGTGCCCTTTATTGCAACAGTGTATTTCTATATAAGTGAGGATATATTCTGTTCCTGATCCACTGTGCCCTATCCTTTTTCAAAACCATACTGTGTATGGATATGTATGGAGACGAAAATTTTACTTGGACCCCAACAAGTACCATTTACCTCTAGGTGCCTGAGGGAGGGTAAAGAGGTTTGTTTAAAGGGGAAGAGAGCACTTCAACACCTGACCACTCACTGGTTTGTAAGAACATACAATTGCACGGCTCGTGTAACACACAAGCTCTGAATTTAGCCTGCATTTTAAAGGGTAATCCAGTCCCAGCTATAACAAAAACATTCACGTTGCTAGCTAACAGTAGCTATTAACTTTTAAATAATGAAGATTGCTGCGGTATGCAGGCAGAGATTCCGTACATTGTGATTGTCTCCCAACGTGTAGTCTGCTGTAAAAATGTGCTTTTTCCATCCCCGCATTGGAAGCTCAATGTGTCCATCTGGCCTTCCATTCCGACCTTGAAAGCAGAGTTCAACAAGATGAGTCGAACAACGGCTCTATTGTCCCAGAAAGAAGTTGCCCTTACTTTTTCCTGTGAAACATTTGTCCTTCACATGGCTAACACCAGCACCGAGGTGCATGCGCTTTTGAATACTGATCTCCCATTGCATTTCGGCGCTTTGATTTACACTATATGCAATGGCTCGTCGACAACGAGCTTGGCACATTTTTTTAAAGTAGTGAGCTCTGGCCTTGTGACTTCATTCCAAACTATATTTGGCGCGATACTGGCATTTTTTCATTCTATTTTTTCCAGCATCTTCGGATGGTTTGCGGTTGATTCTCACCTTGGCTGCCCGTGTACTGCTGTTGATTTGCTTGCTCAAAAATGGCTGCACAGTCTGTGTCAAAAGAAAACTGGTCGCGGCTGCTCCAGCTTCGCAACCGGATGCTTGAATACTATGGAACGCTACCTTTCGCCACCTTGAGTGTAGCATATGGATTATCCTTCCGGTTTTCCTACTTTACATGCTTGCAGCCTGTTTTCCATTGCCTGGATGGCTCTTTTGAATGGGCTTTGGATTTGTGTCTCTGCAATACAGTGTCTCCTAACCTGGATTATGATCAACTACTGAGTCCCTTAGTAGCTCATGAGTTGAACTGTTCTGGTGGTGGAATTATGGCCTGTGCGGCGGCACATGGAGTCCGAGGGAATTGGAACACATGTGCCGCTGCGCATGACTTTCCTGGCACGCACTTATCTCGAAGAACACCCAAGTTGTCCTCTGATGGTGCTAGAGGCTCCAGCTATCGAAGAACATGTATGTTCCTTCACATTATTACATGGGATGGCTGAATTATTTTCTGATGATAACAATGACTTCCTCTTGGAGGCAGTTGGAACGTTCTGGGCCTATATGCTGATGGATTGAATTGGCATATGTCCAACTTCAAAGCATACTGTTCTTGAAGAATTTTTTTACTATTTTTTTCCATTTCCATGAAGGGCAGTATACCGCCCCTTATTGGTTTTTTAGTTTTTTCCTTGCTACTTCGGAATTTTGACTTCCAATTACACAGTTTGACAAATTTTGAACTTGGTTCTGTCTCAATTGAACTTGAACTTTGCGTTCCCAAATTCTCTCCCTTCTTGTACGTGTTCCGATCAGGGGAGGGTGTAGTGAAGACAGGGCCTTGCTTACACACAATGCTACGTTATCATAAGCTTATTAGAAGTTAAACGTCATTTTGCCCCTTTTCAGCCTTTGCACACGACACTACATGTAACTGTTGTTATAAGTTAAACTGCTTAATTTTTCCGCGCATGAGAACGGCTTGTTTCTAACATCCCTAGTTTTACATCGCGACCTCAGTCTGTACACTGTGTGCAGAAGCCTTCAAGGTCACCATAACAATGTATGCTGTTATTCAGGTTGATCGGCCCCCGCTCTAGACATAACATGAACACAGCTGCAGCTAACTGAAATTCTAGCGCCTTTAATATTGCACTGCATGCATGATTTTGGCACTTGGAGAAAAATCCTTTTCCAATGAGAGGGAGCTTTGCTGATCCTGATGTGATTCACTTCTTCTGATCTTGGAGGTATGGGGTTCCCCATTCAAGCCTAAGAGACCTTCTATTATTATAAAACCTAGTTCCTAGCAAGGGAGGGTGGTTCACAAGGCACTATAGGACCTGTTTCCACTATCATTATAATATGAATTCTCCCTTTGTGTTTTATGGAATTATAACAATGCTGATCGTATTTTTTTTAATCATATGCCTGCTTATGTTAGCAAAAATACTGCATCTTAGAGCACGTCGTTAAAATAAACATTTTAAACTTTTCCGTTCTCTGATTACTCACGTTGTGGACTGGTATGAGAATAAAACAAAAGAGTTTTCTTGATTCCCACCATTCCTGAGAGTATCCTAAGTCGCATGTTCTGGGTTGTGTAATCATTGGTAACTTCGCTTTAGGACGGAGAGCTAATGAGACACTGATGCTAGTCGGTTAGGGGTTCTGGGTACTGAGGTGAGTTTTTAGGTACACCACAATTCACTGAGGTCCTGGGTCTCTCCTTTATTTGGGACATCCTGGTCTCCATAGCCTCTTTATAGAGCGCAAGCGCAGACTTAATATGTTCCGCTATTCTAGACTTGATGCACAGAGCTTTATGGAGCTCCCTCCGTGCTCTGGTACAGCTTGCATCCAACCAGCCCCTGGTGTCAGACTTAGAAAGACAGCTGACTCACCTCATTAACTGTTTTATATTGGCTGAATTGCCCAGAAAAACATTTTTATTGCGTCTGTATCAGCCTGCGAATCCAGGCAGATGACCACCTCGTCCCTAGTGTGTGCTAGTGTAGAGGCAAGAAAACTACCAGGTGAACTCGTCCCCCATCTGATGATATGCCCATACTTATTTGCCAACTGTGGCAAATATCCCATAGATGAAGAGACCTTAACAGAACCTCTAAACCCCAAACTACCTGTCACTGCCGCATGGTCACTATACACAGTGAATTTACAATCAAAATCCACCACCCGAATTGTTAGGTCCTCAGTAATTAAAATATAATCAATAGTAGAGGAACCTACATTCCTCAAAAACATTGGTGCTAGTTCCCCCGTAACCCCCAGTTCCTTAACCATCATGAGATCCAACTTAACCACCAAATTATTTAGGGCAGAGGCATAGTCATCATGCCCAAAACGCGTCAATCACTCATTCTGGGGATCCCTTATCCCAAATACTGCTTTAGTAGAGATGGGGCAATAATGGGCATTAAAATCACCTGCCCAAAAAAGACAAATGGGTTGGGGGTGAACCCTCAATATTAGATTGCTGGCCATGTCTAAGTCGATGACAACCTGTGGACTCATGCCATCAAAGCAATTATTATAAATGTTTATGATTATTAACAAATCCCAATCTTCTTGGATATCACATAAAAGTAATTGGAAGAACGGGGAATTGTTGATAAACCTAATCACCTTCCCAGGAAAGATATTGACAATATAGATGGCCAAACCTCCCTAAGCTCACCCCCCAGGTGAGTGGATGGCTTGTGTGTGATAAAACGAAAACCCATTGATAAAGTTGTCAGGCACTTCCCATGTTTCCAGAAAATAGATGATGTCATAAACAGCTAGCATATCCCACCAATCAGATAACACCAATTTTTTGCATGATCCTGCAATATTCCATGGGATAATCTTCAGTTTTTATTTCATGGTCTGATGTGGAGGAACTTTCCAAGCCTCACTAAGCCAGCTGCCATTATTTGCATGGGTCAGAGGCCACCGAAGTCATCTGCGGCGTCCCTCAAGGATCCTCGCTGAGCCCTACTCTCTTCAACGTCTACATGAGCCCCCTCGCGGCCATCGCACGCCAACACAACCTCAACATAATCTCCTACGCCGACGACACCCAGCTGATCCTCTCCCTGACCAACGACCCCGCCGCCGCCAGAGCCAACCTGCACGAAGGGATGAAAGAGGTAGCCGAGTGGATGACGACAAGCCGCCTGAAACTGAACTCAGATAAGACGGAGGTCCTCATCCTGGGCTCCTCTCCCTCCGCCTGGGACGACTCCTGGTGGCCCCCCGCCCTGGGCACCGCACCCAAACCGACGGACCATGCACGCAACCTGGGTTTCATCCTGGACTCCTCCCTCTCCATGACCAGGCAAGTCAACGCCGTCTCCTCGTCGTGCTTCAACATCCTGCGCATGCTGCGGAAGATCTTCTGGTGGATCCCCACAGAGACCAGGAAGACCGTCACCCAGGCCCTCGTCACCAGCCGACTGGACTACGGCAACGCACTCTACGCCGGAACCACCGCCAAGAACCAGAAGAGACTCCAACGCATCCAGAACGCCTCAGCCAGACTCATCCTCGACATCCCACGACACAGCCACATCTCCGGACACCTAAGAGACCTACACTGGCTCCCGGTCAACAAGAGAATCACCTTCCGCCTCCTTACCCACGCACACAAAGCTCTCCACGATCAAGGCCCGAGCTACCTCAACAACCGCATCAACTTCTACGCTCCCAAACGCCACCTCCGATCTGCCAGCCACGCCCTCACCGCCGTCCCACGCATCCGCAGAGCCACCACAGGAGGAAGGTCCTTCTCCTACCTGGCCGCCAAGACCTGGAACTCCCTCCCGGCCGACCTGCGCCTGACCCAAGACCACCTCTCCTTCAGGAAGAAGCTCAAGACCTGGCTGTTCGAGCAGTAGCGGCACCCCCCCCCCCCCCAAGCGCCTCGAGACCCTACGGGAAGGTAGTGCGCTCTATAAATGTCTTTGATTGATTGTTTGATTGATTGGGTGGCAATATTACTAATGATGGGGGGAGACTGTATCGAATTGTCATTGCACTTATTTCCACAATGTGTCAGTCAATCTAATGCATTTAGGTCACTACGATAATCAAACCAGTTCCCCTTTCTCTAATCATACTTATGACTCGTCTTTTGGACTTCAGTCCTCTTAGTACCACCCATTAGGTTCATACCATGACTTCCATCCTAAGCCAGGTGGGCCCTTTATTCAATGGAAAAGTATCACTTGTAGGCCTATAAAAGAAGACTAGAGGTAAGACATGAATAACATTATGTGAGAGTCCTTTGCTCCGCATACATGCATTATCTTTCCCGCAAGAGCAGGATCCTAAAAATTCATTACCACACAATCCCCTTCAATTATATTGCTGCCTTTCCACACTCATCCTACCCGCCTTATCATAATCATATTCAGATACAAGATATTGATATCAGTTAAACAAATCCTGGAACCTAGCCATTAGACGCTTTCATTTTTAAGTTTCCACCACGACTCGCTTTTATTATCAGGAAGAGAGGGGACTCCAGCCAGGACCACCACATCGGGAGCAGACTCTGGCGGAAGATTGAGGGCTGGCATTAAGGGGATCCTTTGCGCTTCTGGCCTAGAGATTGGCTGCTCAATAATGCGTGTATATCACTAGGACAATCCTTCTTTTCCTGACCCAGTTCTTGGCTCAGTTCTTTTCGTGCGACAAAGATGGGTAACAAGCGCCTGGTGCGGGGAGTTCTCTCCCCACAGAGACAGACACCAGCGTATTACCAGTCAGGAGAGAAATGGAGGCAGTCCCAGTTGAGACAGTCTCAGTATTAATCATGTGGTCCAAGTTGCCAGCACAGAACTTCATCAGAGTTTCAACAACAGAGAGTCTGTTATTAATTGAGTTTAATGTGGATACCAAATGCTGCTCCATGGCAACAAGTAGGTCTTTACAGTGATGAAAAAGCCTATCTTCTATTCCTGGTAGAAGCCCCTCTATATTGGGACTCGGCCCACTGATCCTATTAAGATCCTTATGAAAAGGGACATCTTTGACTGCAATAACTCGTGGCCCCTTCCGCTTAGTCTTGGACTTCTTGGAACCCGTATCAAGGGTGGAGAGGAATGAAACAGCTGACTCCTGAGCACCATCTGGGGGCAAATGCCCCAAACTGGTGCTACACATCGGCACCAAATCCTTTGCCATTTCCCTCATTGGCAATATGACAGGGACTTCAGGGTGATGTTCAATTAGTGTGGTGACCACTTTCCTTGTGTTCACCAATTTAGCCTCTTTGCTAATAATCTCTTTATTTAATGCACCCATTGCTCCGTTTAGTTATTTTTCCAAGGGTCCTGCTCTCGCCTTTTCAGGTGCTGCAAGCTTCCTCTTGCCCATGCTATATAATGGCCCTCAATCCGTATGTCTCCCACCAGAAACACACTATTTTAGGGGAAAACACAAAGTTCCACATGCCTTTCATACCCCAAAATGTTGCAGTAGGCAACAATTACCGCCTCACTTCCCCATTGGCGTGAATGCCTGCACCGAGGAGGCCTCGTACAGCAAGCAGTGGGGAGACAAACAGTAAGCGAATGGCTAGGAAGGCCATAAATAAGTGATGGGCAATAGGCCAAGCATAAAAAAAAGTAAGAATCAAGGTTTTGGTGATATGTAAGGTAAGAAACTGAAGAATCTTACAGATATTTCACAGTTGCTACTAACATCTGTGAGCAACAAAAGAGACATGATTGGACATTGAAAGAAGGGAATCTGATCCAACTCCCACTTTAGGGACAGTAACTGTAGGCGAAAGAGAAATGCCTGGATCTCTGGTTTAGTCAACCTGTGACCTCCCCTCTACTTGAAGTCAGAGGCGTGGCGGGGTAGGTTGAGGGGTGGATCATGCTTGGGCACAAGTAAAGTGGCAGTGCATCAACTTTGTCGTTACTGTTTCCTGGCACTAAGTGAGACCCACAGTAATGGTGGGGTGAAAAAGCCTGTGCACAGTAATTGTGTATTTCGCGCCTCTAGAGCATCATATCTTCAAATACAGAAAGTCTTTTTAGCTTTGGTGGTCCAGGGGAAGGTGTTCTTTTTGGTAACAATGTGATACTAGTTACCATGTGGGGGAGTGTAACAACAAATCAGCGATAGAAGTTTGAAAACCCAAGGGTGTTGTACTTGACTGTAATGATGATGATAAGAGATTTATAAATAACCTGGGGGCATATTACCAACGATTAGCGATATTTATCGCTAACTAGGCTTAGCAACACATTTTTTATCGCTAAGCATCGCCGGAAATTATCGCTGAGATAACGTGCTATTAGCAACGTTTATCTCCAAAGCGATACATTTTCCGGCGATAGCGTGAATATCGCTTACTCCCATCATAGGTTAGCTATAGTGTTTCTAGTGCTTTATTTGTAAAAAAGAACAAAAACAAAGAACAAAGAAATGCATCAGAAACCTACCACCGGTGCTGCCGAATGTCGCAGTTGCTTAATACAAAGTTTGCCTAGTCTTGATTTCACTCCGTGACTTTTTCTTCCACCACCCTACACTTGTTTCTACATCTCACTGTTGCCTCCTCTTGTTCATCCTTACTCTCTCCTTTACTTTTTCTTCCTTTTTTTCTCCCTTTTTTGATTTTTTTATTTTTTCTCACTTGCTGTGGTTCAAAGTCTGATGATTAAAAATCAGTCCCAAGTCCCCAAAAAAGCGCTGGTGCCCACCATTTTCAAGCACCTGCACAAATTAAGCATTTTGTGTATCTTTGGGGTTTCTCAGACACTCTAGCACAGAATGCCTGTCCGTTCCACACCACAGCACAGGGTTACTTCTTGTGTTCTTGTCTTCCCTACCAGCACAGGTTTGGGCCCACAGTGGTCCATCAGCTGCTGTTTCAGATCGTGCTGGAATAAGCCATGGGCAACCGCAAAACGAGGTCGATCAATCCTGAACAATGCAAGATCAGAGCCAGACTGTCCTTCTTTCCAGACGCATCCATAACAGAGGGCGTCTCTTTTATTCTTCTGATCACTCAAGTCCAACAATCAGTCTGTCAAAGTGAATGAACGTGGACAATAAATCCTGGTTTCCTTGTCAGTGATCGAGACACTCACTGTCCTTAGACTGAGTCACTAGTCTGCGGTCACAAATACACCTAAACTCAGTCCGCGACGCGTCTACCTCAGCACAGAGCAGGACCAAAAGAAGAACTCGCCAAGACTCGTCCCTCTGCTTGAAGGAGTCTTTTACCTGTAGGCCTGAAAACACAGACACAACAGGCATTGGCAAAGCCAAGAGGTATATTCTATGAAAGAGCTGTTGGCTTTGCCATTGTGTTTTAGCCATGTTGTACACCAGTGTGGCTGCTGCTCAGCATGGTTAAGGTTAGTGTTGTAGAGGAAATTGGTGTGGACTGGGTGGCGTATCAGGAGTGGAGTGTTGTACAGGGAAGTGTCGTAGAGTGGAATGGCATAGACTGGAGTAGAGTGGAGTGGTGTGGAGTGGAGTGACGTAGAGTGAAGTGGCGTAGAGTTGCATGGCATAGAGTGGAGTAGAGTTTTGTAAAGTGGAGTGGAGTGGAGTGTCATAGAGTGGAGTGGTGTAGAGTGGAGTGGCATAGAATGACATGTGGAGTGGCGTAGAGTAGAGTGGCATGGTGTGGAGTGGAGTGGCGTACAGTTGAGTATCATAGAGTGGAGTGGCATAGAGTAGAGTGGCGTGGAGTAGTGTTGTAGAATGAAGTAGTATATAGTGTCATTGGGTGGGGTCCTGTAGAATAGAGTCTCGAAGAGTGGAGTGGCACAGAGTGGAGTAGAGGGTTGTGGAGTACTCTGTTGTTGAGTAGAGTTGCGTACCGTGGCATAGATTGAAGTAGCATAGAGTGGAGTAGAGTGTTGTTGAGTAGATTTGGATAGAGTGGAGTGGCATAGTGTGGAGTGGCGTAGAGTGGAGTGTGACACAGTGGAATTGGGTAGAGTGGAGTGTCGTAGAGTGAGGTAGAGTGGATCAGACTGGAGTCGAGTGGCATAGAGTGCTTTGGTGTAGAGTGAAGTAGAGTTGCATTGATTGGGGTGACAGAGTGGACAAGAGTGTTGTAGAGTGGAGGGGTGTATAGTGGCATAGAATGAAGTACAGAGTTGTAGAGTGCAGTGTGCATGGTGTGGTAGAGCACTGCCAATATAGACTACACATTTTTAAAATTCCCATTATATTTGCACGGACATACAAGTTTCCTGGTAAAACTACACAGCATACAAACAATATTGTGTGGAAATCCGCATCACCTAGTGTATTGATTTGTTTTTATCGTATTAAAATATTTGTTTCCACCATACTTCAGAATTACCAAGGACTGTGCTTTATTTGTGCTTTGCTAATTCTGATATATTCAGAAATATTTGCCCAGTTAATTTACTGGCATTTAATTGTTGTTGTATACTAGAACAAAATAACATCCCACAGCCTTTCCTTTCAACCCCCCAGCACCCAGCAAGATTGTCACATAAATCCTCTCACTTTGCAGTCAGAGAAAGAAAGTTAAACACCCACCTCCCTTTAGAAGACAGAGCCTAATATTTGACCTCTGTCATTGAATGCACAGCAAAAGTGACAAGATAAAACCAAAATTTAAACAGCTGTTTATTGCTTTTTCACTTATGAACACCATCATGGTTATTTGTGGGGGCGCTTGAGCACCACCAACGCCGCCACTTCCAGAGCTTATTCAAGTCATGTTATAAGTAAAGAACACTGACCAAAATAGAGAAGCTCATAGACAGATAGAGCATTGTTCATCACAGGCTTGCAAGATTGATGAAACGGTAGTGGCGAGACAAGGAGAATCAGCCAGGCAGAAAGATAGGATGTAGGAAACCTTTTCAAAGAAATACAGCGTGATTACTGCTATAAACTAGCATAAGGGGCACAACTGAAAACAAACATAATCTTGTGGTGTGTCTCATGAAAAAGATAAAAAGAGTTCTCAAAAAGAGAGCACTTATGGAAGATTACAAAGAACCAGTCAGAGAGGTGATAACAGGCTATGCTCCCTGGGAGGGACAGATACAGGCTGGACAGCATAAAACAAATAAGGCCAACAAATAGAAAGCAAGCAAATGTGAGTTACAAAACACAAAGCCAATGGTAAGCAATGGGTGGGTGCATTTCTAGGGAAGCTTTCAGTATGCCCCTAATATGTCTTTGGAGACCAATTTATAAAAGGTGAGAGAGGCTAGTCACCGACTTTCGCTAGCATCGACAAATAAAAAGACATCCTTTGCAGCTACGAACTGTCAACTGTCTACAGCCCAGCGAGCTGACAGTAGTTATGCTTGAGAAAGAGAGCGCACATGGTTTACCCTCCAGACCACATATCCCTGCTCTGGGTCTCAACCTGTGTCACAAATGCCTCCAGCGCACACACCTGATAGTCATGTGTGTTAAGATCTTGGAGAAAAATCTTTGACCTACAATGATGAACTCAAGACAGGGGCACATGCTCTTCCGAGCCTTGCAGGGGACTTTTCTCCATCCCATCACTCCTGATGCAGAGAGCAATGTATCAAGAAACACCACAGACAGCCATAAAGGACACATGCACCACTATCGAAATTCCATAATTTTGACAAATTTTCAAAATAAACAAAGTCAGCCTAACAAAATAAAATTTTGAGAAATGCCAGCATACCTTTTCCACTTGATGGCGCAAGGTTGGAAACAACATTTTTTGTATACCCCTCGGGAAGTCGCTTCTCCATAACAGTAACATTAATTAATCGTGTGGTTTTAAAATTAACCAACATAGAATAGAATGCACATACACAAACACACGTGGGATACTAATTTGCATGTTTGCAATCCATAATCTAGTAATTGAGTAATGTTGTCATGTTTAATCTGTGCGCATTTGTCATAATCTAATCGAAAATTGCATGAATGTGCTTTTTGTTTGTCTTTTTGTGGCATAAATAATGGAGAATGGTGAGTAAACCATGCTTATGTGTTGCTTAAATTGCTAGGTAATAACTAATTGGGATATCTTAGAATGGGGGGAGGTAAACAGAAGGGCTTTATTTCAATAAATTAACGTTTATTTGTGTTTGTTTCTATAATAGTTCCCAATTGCAGCCTATGTGCCCCATCAAAAATGGAAGCTGTCTGTGACTCAGAGTTTGCGATGATGTACACATGCGTGACAGAACTCGAGGAGAGCGCGAGCAGCTTGTGCCTGTGCAGAATGGGTCAAGGACAGTGTGGCCTGGCTACTAGAATGAGTGCAAACTTTTTTGAATGTCAGCATCGTGAACATGGGAAACTGGTCCTGAATATCAATTTAAAGGACACAAGCAGAAGAGGAATGCTACGAACAATAGAAACTTAATTTTCTAAGTTATAACGATGACTCTGCGGAAATTGAACAGTAAGGTGATGAGGTTATGCTCATCCACCCCTCAAATTGACCAATCCGGACAGTCTAATACCCAAAAGGTACAACTATTAGGTAGATAAGTTAGTGAAAAAGGGTATAAAAGAGGACATTTGGAAGTATGAAAAAAGCTTGCTTTTCGATTTTATCTTTGCACCTCGACATGCTGCCGGACTGCGAAACCTTTTCTATGGCGTAAGGACTTTGACATTTTTCTGACCTTTAACTTTTGAATGGGTGCGGAGTCTTATGGGAGGTGAACATAGAGAGAGATAGAGAGGTGTTCTTTGGGAACTATTCTGTCCTTATGCTGATGTCCGTGATCTGAAATCTTGGTAATATGACTTTTATTTTATTTTCCAAACTATTATGCTAATAAATATAAATGTTTTGAATTTAAAACTTTTCTTTCCCAGGTTATTGATGTTCAATTGACGTTAATTAGAGTTAATAATATAGAGATCGTGCTAGGAGATTTAGGGCCAGATATAGGTGGCCCAATACCGGTCGGTAACGGCCGAAATTACCGAATTGTAGGCATTTGGGATGTAGGTGCGTAAATTACCGATTCCTTAAAATACCGAAACGGTAAATTACAGAATTTGCAATGTACGGAGCACTCAAATGAGTACTTTACCCATTTTAGGATTCGTTATTTACCACCAACTATAATTAGGGCATGTATGTGTGCCACATCTGCACACAAGAACGATTCAGGGGTGCAACAGGGTGTCAAAGTGACACCCTGGCACCCTTGAATGTTTCTCCCATTTTCCTGAATCGGTATTTACCGATTCGGTAATTGCCATTCATTCCTATGGGCCTCCAGGCCCATAGGAATGAATGGCAATTACTTAATCGGTAAATACCGATTCTGTAAATTTACCGAAAATTTATCTACATCCCATTTACCTATTCTTAAATACCGAATCTGTAAAATTCGGTATTTAAGAATAGGTAAATTGGGATTACCTACATCTGGCCCTTAGTCTCTAAAATAAAAATTAAATAAATGGAGAATTAAGCTGGTCTTGTTGTCCTTTAGTTAACTTTTACTAGCAGATCCATTGACAAATAATGGTGGTGTGTTTAAATGTTTCTTAAAATTAAACCATGGTAATAGAAGTAAAACTGCAGATGTATATATTGAATAAAATGAAGTATTAATTTAGACACTCCGCTATAATCCAGCAGCTCTCCTTTGGTCTTCGCCAAATCCTCGGAGCAGGGTAAATGAGTGTATGAGTGACTCGCAGTGTCATGGGTCCCACTGATGAGTAATGTGTGAATAGCTCTCTGGGATAAGGTGATGGTTTTACAGAGAATTTCTGGAGCCGCGCTGCATCACACGAAAAATAATATTTATTGGAAAAGGTTAAAGTAAGAAAGGGAAAAGGAAGTGGAAATAGAGGGCAGGGCTTCTGCTTAGATGGCAGTGACGGCTCCTTCGCTAAAGTGGAGGAGTGTTGCCCCACTGCCATGAAGCAGCAAAAGAAAGGAAAAAATAAAATGATAATAACGTAATTTTATTATCATTTTATTCTGTCCTCCTGCTGCGGCAGCTTGAGTGAGGGGGCGGTGCAGGGCTGCAGAGCAGGGGAGGAGTGGTAGAACACTCCTATGTGCGCAATGACTGTTTAGCCGGCCCTCTCAGGCCACCCAAAACAGTCATGCACACTTCCCTGTTCTCCATGCAGGCTGCATTATAGCCTGTGTGGAGAACATGCCCACCCCTCCAGCCCCTGGCTCGCTCAGACCAATCGCAATGCTGCATTTCAGAGTTGTGAATGGCTGCAGGGAGCATGGGATCCCTGGTGCTTCCTGTTTCTCCCAAGAAGCCAGGGAGAGGGTGCAGGAGAGGCGGCGGCGGGCAGCCAGACGGCTGGCCGGGAGGTAAGTGTTTTGGTTTTTTTAAACCGCCCCCCCCCGACTTTTCCACCCCACCCACCCCACTGCTGCTTCAAGGTAGCAGCCGCTACAGAACCATTTTCTTCATGTTCGTTTTTTGACAAAACCCCTCCTAATCCTGCTTTGTACACCTGTATTTAATTAAATCCTCTTTTATTTCCATATCATGTCTTACTTTTGGGAGCTGAGGTTTGCTTCTTCTTGAAAGATGTGCTTTGTTCTTGATACAATTATCAATAAATCCCAGTGATTTTATACTGTGTCATGGTGTCGAAGAAGAATCCTCTTGCACGTCAACTTCAAGTCTGAGCACACACACATTAAGCAAAAATATAGAAAGCGTGATATCACAAGATATAGCAACCAAGGTTCCATTTTGACTGCAGTGAGCAATTAATTCTGACCCCCTGCTCCCTCAATACATGGGGTTGTTAGACTTTTGCATATAAGCTCCAACGAGCACACATGACAGAAACCAAAACATTTAGGGGTAGATTTACAAACATTTTGCGCTGGGTTAGTGTCACAAAATGTTTTTTTCCAAATTTACTTTCCAGTGTAAACCTTGTTTTACACTGGAAAGTATCCTGAAAGTAACGCAAAGCAATGCAACACAAACAATTGCTTTGTGTTACTTAGCGCCAATGGAGCGTTACATGAGTGGTACATGGGCGTTCCGATGCTACCACCCATGCTTTTAGATGCAAAATCCTGTCTACAAACAGTAGTAGACAGGGTTTAGCACCAAAAGTTAACTCCATTTGAAAGGAGGCTTTGAGAGGAGAAATGGTTTTATGTCTCCTTTATTTCCGATTTTGCACTGTGCAGCACACATACAAAGTAGGAAAAGTTCTAAAGTGTGTCTAAGCATAATATTTTGTATAGGAAGGGTACACTTCCGGTACAGAACCTAAGGTAGACTCAGGTGCGTACCCTAGCTCTATGGTGCTAAGGTGTGTGCCAGGCGCATGGCAGCTGAAATCAGCGCCGACTCTAGAGAGAGGGGAGGAGAGAGCCATATCTCTGTAGATACGGCGCTGTCCTGCTCCCTCCCTGTCACGCAACGCAGCGCAGCCTCTTTGGCTGCTGCTTTCCGTGCCCATTTTGAAAATCTGGGCCATAGACAATTGCGGATGTATAACATTCGCATGAGAAAGAGGGCAATGGCCTTCATTAAAGACAAGAATTCAAATGTAAACTTCTAGACACTGAGATAAACCTCGCTTAGCGCTGCGAAGCATGAGAGAGAGGCATACGGCCACATGCATCAACCTATTTAGGAAGTGCAAACGGTGCGAATCGGTAAATTCGGCCGTTTGCGATTCCTAAATAGGTTTTTGGGATGCATCAAGCATTTTTGGCAAAATCGCTAATTTTAGCGAATTCCAAAAATGCGATTGCTTTTAAGGAATCACAAATTTGCGATTCCTTAAAAGCAATGCATGATTACTTTTATAATTGCGAATTCGCAATTAGGGGGTGCAAATTACCACAAGGGTGAACCTCGTGGTAATTTGCGAAAATGTATTAAAATGCTCAAAATTGCATTTTAATACACTGTCATGTTACAGACACACATGTCCTTAGGACATGTGTGTGTGAAACATGCACTTCAAAATACATTTCAGAGGTGCAGGGGGGGTCCTTTGGACCCCCCCTGCACCCATAGAATGCATTAACATTTTGCGAATTCTAATTTGCGATTTCGCAATTCCCATTGATTCCTATGGGCCTTTTGGCCCATAGGAATCAATGGGAATTGCAAAATCGCAAATTAGAATTCGCATAATATTTGCGATTCGGTAAAAATTGCGATTTTTACCGAATCGCAAATATTATGCGAATAAATTGTTGCATCCCGTTTTATGATTCCTTATTTGCGATCCCCTAATTTTCGCAAATAAGGAATCGCAAAACCTTACATTGATGCATGTGGGGGTAAATGCTTCAGAAGCAGCACAGCCGGCACTGCAGGGATTAAAGTGGGCAAACAAAATGGTGTCGACTGTTTCAGTCTCTAGCCCTTCACTAAGTGCTTGTTTGTGCAGATCACTATACACTCGAGATGAGTATCTGTTTTTTGGGTTCCAGGGAAGTTGGGTTCAGCTTTTGGCTCCCAGATACTATCTTGATCGTTGTTTTATTGGTTTGTTGCCAACGACTCTTCTTTTCTCTGTTACTGTCTTGCACTTGAACTCACATGTGCTACCAACCTTCTTGCTTTTTCTTGTCTTTTTCATGGTGGGCCAAAACATGCGGAAGACAGGAACCAGAGATGGGATGTCACAGGGAGGACTGGAGGTTCAACAACTGAGCGAGAAAACTGAGACTTCATCATGAACCATGAGGTTCATGATGAAGTCTCAGTGCCCTGCAGCAGACCAAGGGTGTGATAATTAGCTTCAGGGACCCCAGAATAGCAAGTAAAATTGCCACAGAATTTAGGGGCATATTACCAAGCAATAGCGATAATTATCGCTATTGCTTGGTTAGAGACAAAAATTTACCGCTGAGCTGCGGCGATTTTTACCGCAAATAAACCTTGGTATTACCAAGGTTTATCGCAAATGCGATAAAAATCGTCGCAATGCATGAATATCGCTGAAAAGTCAGCGATATTCATGCATTACCGAGCTAATGCTCTTAGCCATGTTATCCACCTCCCATTGGATAACATGGCTAAGAACTGCTCAGGGCAGGTGTTTTGGAGATATTCACGCTTAGCGCGAATATCTCCAAAAGTTGGTAATAGGAGATAGCGATGTTAGCGACTGTTTCCAGTCGCTAACTTCTTGGCACGCCCACTTTGCATATCATTAGTGATAAATATCACTGACATGCAAAGTGGGGCCCAGGATGGTCGCTATCTCCTACTAGCTGTCGCTAACTGGTGTTAGCGACAGCTAGGTAATAGGGAGATAATTTTATCTCCGCTTTCTTGGCTTTTAAAGCCAAAAAAGAGAAGATAAACCCCCTTGGTAATAAGCCCCTTTGATCCTTAGAGAAATGAAGATCAGTACCATTACAAATATATCAATAGCACTCGTTGGCAGGACTAATTGGTTCATAACTAGACTACATGAATGGTTACAAACTGTTGGTCATGACAGCGGAGATCTTGTACACTGAATCTATGTTGACATATTGAGGACATTCCCCTAGTCAGTGCCCTCCCGTCCCACCTGTTACACTAGACATTCTTCAACAGATGAAGCCATTGCAGGCCCCCCGGGGGGTGGCTCCTCCATTTTAGCGGAGGAGCGTCACCCCACAAGCCCCAGAGCTGAAAAAGAAAGTGGCAATAAAGTTTATTAAAACTACCATTTTATTTCTCAGAAAACCCTTCCCGAACTAAGTACCAGGATGGGGTGGGCCATTCCTGCCAAGTGGCAGCAGCAGGGAGATGTGCGCTAAAGTTTAAAATGTGCATGTCTCTTTAGCCAATCGTCTTGTGATGGCCAGTCAGACATGCGCATTTTAAACTTCTCTAACCTAGCTGTCTTAGACGGCTGAGTTAGAGAAAGCGTAGGCCTCCAGTGCTCTTGAGAGCGCTGAGTGAGGCCTCGTCCTCCAATTCCTGGCGCTTCTTCCATGCTGTGAGAGCAGCGGCAGGTTGGGTAGCCAGTAGTGGCTACTACCGGACCTGTGTGGTGGGGTGGGGGGGTACAAAAAAGAAAAAAACGTTTACCTGTAAACTTCTGGCCGCCGCTGCTCCCCGTCCTCTTTTTCCTGCTCTTGTCTGGCAGCAGGATGCCGGAAGCAGCAGGAAGCAACCAGGTTCCCAGGCTCCCCTGAGCCAATCACAACCAACCAGGAAGGTACGTCTATTTTATTTACCTATTAATTTATTTAATTTTTTGGGTGCCCATCCCCCATCACCCTTGGTACCTACCAGCCACCACTGAAGGTCCCCATTACAACTGGTGGTGTTGCGAGAACTCGGGGTGTGGTGTGTGCCTAGAGCAGTGTGCTGTGGGACCTGGTGCACAGAAACAAGTAGGCATAAGGAGAAGACAGAAGAGCTTCCCTGACATCCAAGATGGCGACCTGTTGCTTGGTCTTCCTGCAGCCTCTTCATCTAAACAAAGCATGGGCCCGGAGAACTGCAGCATTAAATGGCCTCTCCCGGCCCTAAGGCCATCACTCTGTGTTTTATCAACATGGACAGTATTTTCATTACACTGCGGATAAAAAAAAATGCTTTTTAGCAAAAGACATAATTTTTCATCTTTAAAAAAACACAAAGAAATCAATTGGAATGTATTTGAGGGCTGTCTAAACTAATCCTAAATGATTACTGAAGCAAGCAGAGGCAGAGCCGCCCTCTTAAAAAAAGAATACCTTAGGTTTTACACAAATTCTTCTTCAAGTACCTGGCCCTTGCAGAATCCTGAAAGAAGAACAAATGGCGGGCATTTTTCTCTGAGAAAGGTAGCAACCCTGTTGTGAGCCAGGAGAGCTCAAATTGTCTGTGCTCAGTACTCCGGGGAGAGGCCAGGTGTTGTCTGCACAGGGCATTCTATATCCGCTGCAGCCCCAGTGCAGAGCTGAATGAAGGTGCAGGGCTGGCAGGGCGGATCTTTGGGCAGCCCCGGTGCAGAGCTGAACATAGGTGCAGCACTGGCAGGGCGGGTCTTTGGGAAGCCCCGGTACAAAGCTGAACAAGGGTGCAGCGCTGCCAGGGCAGATCTTTGGGCAGCCCCGGTGCAGAGCTGAACAAGGGTGCAGCGCTGGCAGAGCGGATCTTTGGGCAGCCCCGGTGCAGAGCTGAACATAGGTGCAGCACTGGCAGGGCGGGTCTTTGGGAAGCCCCGGTACAGAGCTGAACAAGGGTGCAAGCGCTGGCAGGGCGGATCTTTGGGCAGCCCCGGTGCAGAGCTGAACATAGGTGCAGCACTGGCAGGGCGGGTCTTTGGGAAGCCCCGGTACAGAGCTGAACAAGGGTGCAGCGCTGCCAGGGCAGATCTTTGGGCAGCCCCGGTGCAGAGCTGAACAAGGGTGCAGCGCTGGCAGAGCGGATCTTTGGGCAGCCCCGGTGCAGAGCTGAACAAGGGTGCAGCGCTGGCAGGGAGGATCTTTGGGCAGCTCTAGTGCAGAGCTGAACATAGGTGCAGCACTGGCAGGGCGGGTCTTTGGGAAGCCCCGGTACAGAGCTGAACAAGGGTGCAAGCTCTGGCAGGGCGGATCTTTGGGAAGACCCAGTGCAGAGCTGAACAAGGGTGCAGTGCTGCCAGGGCAGATCTTTGGGCAGCCCCGGTGCAGAGCTGAACAAGGGTGCAGCACTGGCAGAGCGGATCTTTGGGCTGCCCCGGTGCAGAGCTGAATATAGGTGCAGCACTGGCAGGGCGGGTCTTTGGGAAGCCCAGGTACTCAACTGGGAGCCATCTAAGTTCTCTTAGAGAGCGGGAGAGATGTGTTCGAATTTCATAATTCCAGTTACCATTCTGGCTGCTGCATTGAGGGTTGTCTTCATGAGGGCGATGTGAGATTTTGTTGTCCCAGTCAGGGTAGCGATCCCATAGTCTAATCTGGAGAGGACCAGTTCTTGGGTGGCTTGTTGAAGGTCCTTGGGTGGGAGGAAGGGTTTTATTTTGTATAGTAGTTTTAGGTTGAGAAAGACACTTTAAGCCGATCTTGTAATGTGTCTCTTCATGTCCAGTTTCGGGTCTAGGTTGTTCCCTAGAGATTTTACCGAATCCGCCAAGGTGAGGTTACCATTGAGGGCATCACTGGCTTTGAGCCATTCTTCGATTTGTGGGTTTTCGTCTTTGTTGGAGATGAGGAGTATTTCTGTTTTTTCTTGGTTGAGTTTCAGGTGATTGTTTGTGAGCCAGTTTTGAACCTCCTTGAGCGTGGTGTTAAGTCTCTGGATGTCGTCAATTGGGGTGGTTTCCAGATAAAGTTGTGTGTCGTCTGCATATAAGTGAAAGGGGATGTTGAATTTCCAGAGTAGAGAGGTAAGGGGTTCAATGTAAATGTTGAAGAGCTGAGGGGAGAGCACTGACCCTTGTGGAACACCTCTGATGATGGGGTGGAGGTAAGACTCATAGTTTTTGATTTTTATTCTTTGTGATCGGTTGTGGAGAAAGGAAGAGAACCAGTGGAGGACCGTCTCTTGTAGACCGGCCCTTTCTTGTAGAACCTTGATGAGCAATTTGTGGTCAACTGTATTGAATGCGGTCGATAAATCTTGGAGGATGAGAAGGCAACATTGATCCGAGTCGAGTGACTTGAGTAAATCGTCTATGACATTGAGGACTGCGGATTCGGTGCTGCATCCTTTTCTAAAGCCCGATTGATGGGGATCTAGTAGATTGATGTTATCCAGGTGTTGGGTCAACTGAGGGAGTACACATCTTTTCATGATTTTGGACAAAAAAGGTAGGCTCGAAACAGGTCTGAAATTATTCAGATCCTCAGTGTCTAGTCCTGGTTTTTTCAGCAGTGGCGTGACTTGTCCTACTTTGAGAGAGTCAGGCACGATTCTGGAGCTCAGTGAGCTGTTGATGATCTTGCACCATAGCAGGGCTAGGACGAGCTTCAGGTCTTTGGCCAGGTGAGGAGGTAGCTGATCCAGGGCGTGAGATGAGGGCTTAGCAATGGAGATTAGTTTTACTACCTCTGTTTCCTGGATGGGAATGAAGGAGGACCACTGTTTTGGAGGGTTCAAAGAGGCGCTAACAAGAGTTTTGGACGCTTTGATCTCGTTGGAGGGGATGAGATTTGAGCCAAGTGAGAGGTCAATCTTGGCGATTTTGTCATTGAAAAAGATTGCGAAGTTGTCGCATTGTTCTTTGGATACTTGTGTTGAGGAAGGTATGGGTTTGGAGGTTTGATTCCTTATGATATTGAAAAGCTCTTTGGGTCGTTTTTTTGCGTTATCTAGCGCAGAACAGAAGAAAGGTGACTTTTTGTTCTTAATGTGTTTTTTGTACATCCTGCGGGCTGCTTGGAGTTGATTGTGGTGGAGGGCGGAGGGATTATTCCTCCAGATTCTTTCTGCGGCTCTTAGCTGTCTTCTTTCTTCATTGATGTCAGCAGTGAACCATGATCTGGAGGGGATGTTCCTGGATTTCTTTAGCTTCAGGGGGCAATTTGATCCAGGGTGAGCGTCATATTGGAGTTGTAAAGAGAGTTGAGTTTGGTAGTTGAGAGGTGGTCAGTGGAGTTGGGGAGGAGAGAGCTAATTCTTTCTTCTAGGTCAGCTCGTGGGATCTGGGCTGTGTTCCTGACCCATTTGGGGGGTCTAGCTTGGGAATTAGATTGGACAAGATCGCATGGTTGATGTGAAAGAGAAGTATGTGATGATCGGACCAGTCAACGGGGAGGATGTGTTCGATGGAGATTGCATTGCTTTCGGCTATAATTGAGTCAAGGATTGCTCCTCTATGATGTGTTTCTTCTGAGCAGTGTTGGGTCAGATTGTTTACTAGTAGTAGGTTGTTTAGGGTTTGAATGAGCGGGTTCTTTGATTCATTCCATCTTAGATTGAGGTCGCCCAGAATTATGTTGTTAGAGTTGCCGAGTGCGCAATGGGCAATCAGGTCGGAAAGGTGAACCCCAAATTCGGAGGAGTTGCCTGGGGGGGTGGTATAGAAGATGGCAAAGTGTAGGCCTGGAATCCTGTGTTTTGATGTTGACTGAGAGACATTCAAAGGAGCTGTAAACACAAGAGGAAGTTTCCGTGATGGAGATGTTGTTCTTGTGGATGATTTCTATGCCCTCGCCTCTTTTTACTTGCCTGTCTTTGTTGATCATAGTGAATCCAGGAGGCACCAGCATGTCCATGCTGGGGTAGGAGAGATTATTGAGCCAGGTCTCTGTTATGAATGCTATGTTTATGTCATGGGAGAGGATGGCTTCAGCTAGTTCGGTTGCCCGTTTGGAGGCTGATCTCCAGTTTAGGAGCATGCAGTTGATGGGGGGTTCTTCTTTGCACCTGTTCTCATTGGATTGGACTTTGGGTAGGAAGGCCAGGTGGGCATGGGATCTGGGGACTCTCGAAGGGGGGGTGTTCACTTTTAAATCCCGTAATTACTTGGATCGCAGATTTAGGGGAGGAATTCGTCGGGGTCATAGGATGCGGCTAGGTGTGTCAGTTCCTATGGGGAAAGAGAGGTAGTTGCTCTTCTAAGTTTTTCATAGCAGCTATTTTTCCCCTTACTGGTGGACCAGGGTCGAGGTCTGGGGGGATGTGAGGCTCAATGGAGGGTGGATCAGGCGCCATTGGGCTCGGCTCGAAATGCCCGTTTCTCTGCGGATACTGGAGAAGACAATCTCATTCTTCTTAGTGAATAGTTGCTGTGGGTAGATCTTGGGCTGCTTAGCGGTATTAGCAAATTTAGGAAAAAGTGGAATTGGAGTCCAGTGCAAATGCTTCTGCCGCTTTCAGATATGACTCTGGCGGCCATTGCAGGGTCAGGCATTTGGGTCTCCTACCTCGTTGAGTCCCGGGGCTCCGCTGCCATCACAGAGTGTCCCGGGGCTCATCTGCCATTTCGGAGTGTCCGGGGTCCGTGTCTTCCGGATTAGCTGCGCTTCTCCTGTCTTGAGCGGCGGACTCCATCGTTTGCCTTGCTTCGAGGACCTCCAGGAATGGTTTCACTCGGGAGCACTCTCCACACTGCCTCCATGGTCCTATTTGTCGCTGGATCTTCTTCTACGATCTTCTTCTAAGATCTGCATTTTCACCCGGTGAGTGAAATTAGTTGTGGCTATCGTCAGGTGGGGGCTGCTGTGGTCGCTCCGGACGGGATTTACACTTTGTGATCCCGGACCTGGAGCTCAGCCCAGCAGCTCCTTCCCTGTGGCCATCTTGCATGCTACTACTCCTATGGATCATTGGGGACCTGACAAACATGACAATTGGATTGTGTATCTGTTTGTGAGGCAAAGACAGCCTAAAGATAGGTGTATACCGGTGAGCACCCAAAGCTTTTTCAAGGAAGCCATTTTGTTCCATTAAAGTACTATTATTCCTAATAAATTCGGTCCATTGTCTAAAAATGCAATAAGAAAAAATTAAGTGTTAACGTAAAATTCAAAGACCGAATTCCAATCCATGGACTTTGAAGTGAGGTGTCCGATATTTAGCCCTGAGGAAGCCCTTTCGGGTGAAACGCGTTGGCTGAGGCTGTGTGTATCTCTCAACTTGTGAAATCAATAAAGAAGAATTCTCCAAACAGAAGACTCTGAAAGATTCGTCAATTTTGCATATTATATGCTATTTGATGTGTGCCTCTCTTTGTTTTTGTATTTATAATTGTATTAGGTCTTGTGGCAGTGGACCTTAGAGGTGGGCACCTTTTTGTTTACAATCCAAAACACATATAGTGATTAAAGGGTGAGTGTGGCTTTAATCATCCCTCGCTGCCATCGCATTAGTTGAATGGATTAATGGGGACCCCAGAAAGACAAATTTCAATTGCTTTTGTGTAAAGCCTCTTTTTGAAAGTTTGGCATCATGCAAGCTTCAACTAGTAGAAAATGGATGATAGAATTGGAAGTTGTTATGTACAGAGGGCCCCTAAAATATGTCTTGACCAGGGCCCCGAAAATCCTCAAGACAGCACTGACAAGAATGTAGGCTCTCTATGGCTATTGGACCAGGATTTCCCTTATGTGTCCAAGAGGTAACATACAATCTGCCCTCTAGGAGGATGCAAGGTTCAGATGTTGTTCTGGCAGCTTATCAATTAGAACACCTCAATGTGACTGGCCCATTGAGTCCATTGTAGGCACACTGCCATGGTAAATTTGGGGTTAACTTGCTTTTGGTGCCTCGAGGGAATAGCCTGATGAAATTCAGAGGAAATGGGAGTTTGCGCCTAAATAAGGATTCCTGGTTTTACAAGATTTATTTCACATTCAGGGGCATATGTACAAGCTCCTTGCGCCACCGGAGCGTCACTTTTTTTCACGCTCCAGTGGCTCACAGTGCAGGCTCATAGCTACAAGGCCACACAAAGCCACCCTGCACGGCTTTTCATGGCCTTGTAGATAAGGTGTAAGGCCACGCAGTGCAAGTCGCTGCGTTGCCTTACATTGTGGTAGAGAGGCTTGTCATGGGTGTGGTTGTGGGTGTTTTCATGCAACACCCATGGATTTTGACACTGCCCCGGAATTACAACTTAGCGTGAATCTGGGCAGCGCAAAAAAACGTGCACCTCCCCAGAGCAGGCGTAATGAGGGGAAATGTTTACATTCATTTTTTCCTCTTTCCACATGTGCTACATTCTGCAGTACACATAGAACAAGGATTGTTTTTGTGCAGGAAGGTGCTCCTTCCAGCACAAAAACAATCAAGCCAACAGCACAGACACCTTTGCACCATGGTGCAAGGGTGCCTGCTTTTGGAAAATCTGCAGTAGAACTCCAGTGCTGCAGGTTATTCCTCATTCCAAGGATAAAATCTCAGAAATGGAGGCAATAAGGCACCGGTTAATAGTGCTCCAGTATCCGGGGTACTCACTGGGGTTGCTCTAATCCTCTTCTCTGTGCTGCTTGAGATGTATCATCTCTGCTGGGTCACCATCTTACATGGTTGACTCAACTTTCCACGAAGTGCCTACGAAGACAAGTGAATGTATTACAGGGCACATCCTTCACTGATACAGCAGAATGTCAGAAATGAACAATCTTGTAATGGTTCACACGACAGGAAACAAGCAGAGCCTCTTTTTGCTCAATATTTAAGTAGCTCTTTATTAATTTTTTATAATAGTATGAAAAGAATACTCAGCATCTGCTGTGCGATGGCGTGACAAGGACCTGTTCATTTAAAATACATATTGAAAGCCGTCCATTTGTAGGGTGCCACGTCACCAATGCAAATCTAGAGGTTGCAATCCGCTCTGTAGCCAGGGGGGGGGGGGCATTAGGTTTAACGCCCCACAGACTGCGGTTTCACTCTGAACAGCCCACACTTTGTCCAAATGCTGAACACGTTTTTCACCTTTGGTTTGAGAGTGAAGAATGGCTGTGCTACAGAGCAGCAAATACTTCGAAAACTGTAGAACATAGTTCACTAACTTGACTGCTGGAGAGCAAGTCAAAATGTTGTTTGTTAGAATATAGCATACAGAAATATTGTGCATTAAAAATGTTGTTTACAAAAATATCGACCCTTTGGGTATAGACATTCTATTATTAACTTCAAAGGGGCATCATTTTAAATTATATTTAGGGCGCAATATTTATGTAAGATGATTTGCTGACATTGGGTTTCAAGTACTGCACTAGTCGAAAAAGGTGAAAAGCTGGGGTCCTGAAAACTTGTGTAACCAACATTCCCGCCAGGAGCTGACATTTGCAGATCTGTTAATTTAACTGAAGAACAGTTGCAGAGCAGAAAGAAACTAGGCAATATGCATTTAACTTCCAGTTTAGTGGCAAACAAAATCTTGAATTGTCAGCACCTGTTTGTATGTTTATGGAATTTCTATAGTGCAATCCAAGCCAAAAGTGAGTGGTGCGCTGTACATGGGCAAAGACAAGCATATAGCAACGAGTAAGAGGACGCTGGCTTGCGGATGGTTAATCCATTGTGACGTAGTGTTCCTCAAAGAAGTGAGTCTTCAACTCTTTCCTAAATTGGAGTAGCATTGTCATGATTCGACATCTTGCAAATAATTAGAGAATTCTATCTAAATATACTTTCAAATACATCCTTTGTAGGCACCACTACCTGACAATTATTCACCCAAGCCCACAAGGGTACACTGGGTTGCCCGTTACTATATGAATAGAGACCTGCTGTATAACGCCGAAAAATGATACTGGCCCAATTCTATGGTGGAATGCTGACCGCGACCTATTGGTGCAGTCCAGACCCTGGAGAATAAAAGGCTCTGTCTCCGGAGGATCCTCAGCTCTCATTCACTTAGCATCCGTTCACTAGACCTTCACAACTGGATTTCGCTGAAACGGGTTACCTGGTACTGTGGGGAAAAACAGCTGTGCGATCCAGTGCTTCCACCTTACCTGCAGTTTCTTGCACCACTTATGTAGGGCCACTATGGGTGAACTCTACTCTGGAAGGCACAGGATGCATTATGCATCCTGCCTATTGCAGACAAGGCCATAGTAGGTAGTTGCTGTGGCTGTTTAGCAGTGCTAAATTACACTGTGTACAGTGGCATTATATTGCAGGGAAAGTCTCATAGGCCCTACACTTGGGGGTGAATTGCAATCAGGGTGCCAGGCAGCCATTGCTGTAGCTAAAATGCAGGGAATTTCCATGCAATCTGGGCTGAGGTTGTACTGAAGGCCGCTTAAGGGCCCTGCCTGTGTTGGATTGCAGTGTAGGCACCTGATATGTACTGCAGTGAAGTCTTCCTGCAGACTATGAGATTGCTGAGACATATCAATCAATCAAGTAGGGTTTTATAAAGTGCGCTACTCACCCGTGAGTGTTTCAATGTGCTGGGGGGAGGAGGAGGTGCAGCTCCGGTTCAGTCGAAGAGCCAGGTCTTGAGGTTCTTCCTAAATGAATGCAGGGTAGGGGAGCATCTGATGTTGATTGGGAGCTTGTTCCAGGCTTGGCTGCAATGTAGGAGAAGGCTCTTCTGCCTGCTCCTGTTCAGGCGGAGCGGAGGTTCCTTTTAGGTACGAGGAAGGATACTCTTTCGTTGAGGTATTTGGGTCCGATGTTGTGGAGGGATTTGTAGGTGTGGGTGAGGAGTTTGAAGGTTACTCTCTTCTTGATGGGGAGCCAATAAAGGTCTCCTAGGTGTTGAGTCATGTGCTAGTGTCATGGGTTTCCAAGGACGAGTCTGGCTGCTGTGTTCTGGATGGTTTGGAGCTAGTGTAGGAGAGTTGTTGATTAAGTCTTTGGGTTGCCGTAGTCCAGTCTGCTGGTATGAGCGCGTGGGTGACGGTCTTCCTGCATTCGGGGGGGGGGTCCATTTGAAGGTCTTGTGGAGGATGAGGAGGAAGTTGAAGCTGGTGGAGGCGACAGAGTTGATCTGGCAGGTCATGGCGAGGGAGGAGTCAAGGATGATGCTGCGGTTCCGTGTGTGGTCTGATGAGGTGGGTTGGCTCCAGAGGGCCACCAGGTGTTATCCCAAGCGCGAATCTCTCAGTGACTTTGGCCGCAAAGGTAAGGAGAAAGCTGGGCCAGTAGTTTTTCAGGTCTGTTGGGTCTGCCAAGGGCTTCTTGAGGAGGGGTTTGACCTCGGCCTGCTTCCAGTCGTCGCGGAAGATGCCGGATTTAAAGGAGGCATTGATAGTCCGGCCTAGTTCGGGTGGTTTGGTGGCGGTGTCTCAGTGGTAGATGTACGGCGGGCAAGGGTCCGTGGGGGCTCCTGAGTGGGTGTTCTTCATGGCCGTTGTGGTGTCTTCAATGGTAGCAGGATTCCAGGTTGTGATGGTCGGCTGGTTGTCGGTGGTGGGGTGGGGGGTGGTGTCTGGAGTCTGCTTGCTGAAGTTGTCAGAGAGGGCCTTGATTTTCAGGTGGAGGTAGGAGCTGAGCTTGTTTCAGAGGTCCTGGGATGGTGTGACATCCGTGGCTTCGCTGGGGGGTTTGGTGAACTGCTTTATGACGTTGAACAGTTCTTTGGTGTTACTTGGGGTTGGAGTGGATTTTGTTCTTGATAAATGTCCTCTTGATGCCTCTTATGCGATGGTGGTATTCGTTCATGGCGTTCCTGTAGTTGTTCTGATCGTCAGTGGTTTTCCTGTTCCGACAGATTTTCTCAAAGTGTCTGCAGGAGCACCTGGCTTCTTGGAGGTCGGTGGTGAACCAGGCGGCCTTCAGGGGGCATTGTTTGGAAGGGTGGCACAGGGGTGCGAGCCTGTCGGTGCAGTCGGAGACCTAGCGCTGCAGTTCTTTGACTGCGGAGTTGGCGTTGGTCGTGGCAGAGGGGCAACCTTGGAGGAGGGTGGCGTTGAGGTGTTCCTCTTTGATCTTCCTCCAGTTCCTTGAGGTGGGCCCAGGGCGGGTTTGGGTGCAGTGGAGGTGTTGAAGGTGAATTGTATGCAGTGATGGTCTGTCTAGAGGGGTTGTGTGGTGTGGCTGCGAAGATGGGGTTTGAGGGTGTGTCCGGCTCTGTGGGTGGGGGTGGTGATGAGCTACTTCAGTCAAAGGTTGGCGAGGTTATCAAGGAGGGCGGTGGAGTTGGGGTCGCTGCGGTTGTTGAGATGGAAATTCAGGTCTCCGATGAGGATGTAGTCAGTTGAGGTGATGGCGTGGGGTGCGAGGAGGTCTGCAATGGTGGTTGAGTAGAGGGCGCGAGGTCCGGGGGGCTTGTAGGCAAGGGTGCTGTGCAGTGTGGTCCTGGGGCAGGTCTGGATCTGGAAGTGGAGGTGTTCTGTGTTGGAGAGGGGGGTCGCTTGTGCTGGAGGTGGATAGTTGGAGGGAGTTCTTGTGTACGATGGCGAGTCCTCCTCCTGGGCGGTGGAGGCTGTCCTTTCTCTGAATCTTGTATACATCGTGGGGGGCGGTGGCAATGTCGGGTGCGGAGGAGGCATTGCTCCAGGTTTCTGTGAAGTTGACATCGTGCGAGAGTGTCGAGCAGGTCCCAGATCTCTATGGTGTGTTGGTGTAGGGAGCGCACGTTGAGGAGGAGTGCGGGAGTCCGGTGAGGGTTCAGTGGTTGGGGGCGATGTCGATGGTGAAGTTTTGTCGGCAGTGTCTGCAGGAGAACTGGCCTTGGGTGGTGTTCAGTGTAGCACTTTGGCAGTCTGTGTTTCTTCTATGATTGAGTGCGTGGAGAGCGGCGGAGTTGTAGCAGTGGGGGCTCATAGATCCAGGGTTCCTGGCGCTGGCCGCGGTCTCATTACGGACAGGTGCAGACAGGCTTTCCTTAGGCGTGCCTTGGGAGCACCAGCGGTGCAACCACTTTGCGCATCTGCTGCGCGACTGCGCAGCGGCCGCCATTAAGTAGGGGAGGGCAGGGACGTGCAGCTGAGAGGCGGGAGCGGGGGCAGTCAGGGGGGGGGGTCATGAGGGTAGAGGCGGTGGTGGGAAATGGGAGAAACCTAAAAGAAAATAACAGAACTACAATGGATGGGCACAGGTAGAGAGTCCAAAAAACAAATGCAATAGAATGGGCACACAGTGAGCACAAAAGACAAACGCAGCAGAAATAGGCACACAGCGAGCACATACATGGTCTTTGTTGGGAGTTGAGGTTATTGTGAAAACCTCATGCGATCTGTACTTGGTTATATATTGCAGGGTTTAGCTGTCGGGCCTGACGTCTTCGTGAGGCCTGCCGGGAAATACTGCAAGAGCAGCACTGAAGATAAATCACGACAGCAATAGGAATGAGTATTAAATGGTATGACCTTTGAACTTCAGGCGACCCCTAGGTGAACCTTCTCGTGGACCGCGGACCTGGGCAGGCATGACATGGAGAGCTGCGAGCAGCAGTACGGGGCGGCCCGGGACTGCTACCGGCTGGCCTCCTACAAGATCCTCAAGGAGATGGTGCTGCTGCAGTGGCTGAGGCACCCCAACGTGCTGCAGGTAACGGGGGCTCCCAGGCAAGCAGGGAGTGTGTGCGATGCATGGCTGGACGGACCAGGGAGCTCTCCAGCCACGGTAGAGAGCGCAGCATGGCAACAGTGGGAAAGCCTCCTTCAAGCTGCAGCTCGAGGCAGGGGAACCGCGGGACATCCAACTCTTGATTTATAAAGCGGCCCAACGAAAAGCGTCAGTGACCGCCAGCCAACAGTCAACAAACCAGCAAGGACTCTCATGGACCTATTTACTTTTTCTTTTGTCCTGGCTGCCATTTTGCTGCTGCTCTCTGCTACTTTTCTCTAGACCCTGACCTGCCATCTTGTCCATTCCCTCGTTCTTTACCCTTTTCCCTTGTTTCCCCCTTGACGATCCTCATGTTTCTTCTCTTTTCTGTTCTGACTTTTCTCCATACCCTTGTATCCCTCCCACCCTCCCTTGGTGCTGTGACTGCGCCCCCCCCCACTCAGACTCCACTTAATGGAACTCTGCTCTCCTGTTTTTTTTGGGTCTTGACCTGAGAAAATCTACTATATGTATATATATTAAAACACAGGATGCAGGTTTTGCACAATTTGATCTGCACATCTAATGACTACCTTAGTCCAGAAAACAGACCCTTAGCATGAAAATGGCCAGGTAAGAGGTGCTCATAAAGGTGTTAGACACCCACCCACTGGGGTGTCAATCAGTCCGTGGATCCGAAAGATCCTGACCCAATAATGTCAACTTGTATTTTGAATCGAAATAAAGCATAAAAGATCTAATTGGAAAGTGTGATTGGAATACTTCTTCTGAGTGGAATTCTGCAATATTGGAAGATATTGTGAAGAGACTTGTTTTTTCCTTTTTTCGCTCAAGGTCTAAGTGTGGTTTACAGTGACTGGAATATAGAAGTAATGATTGGGTGTGCTCGGGCGTAGTGGATAAAATGTGTATATATATGTATATAGCGATTACTCTAATCACCCGTATATGCAGTAGACCTTTGTACTCACTACCATTCCTATGTGATTCTTAAAGTTTATCCAGTTGTATCTCTTCCTTGAGTGACTTTACATCTTGTACATTTTCAATTTTTCTTTCTATGTGCATCTCCTCCTTGTGTGACTTTACATCTTGTACATTTGCAATTTTTTCTGTTTGTATCTTTTATGTAACGCATGTAATCCTAAGTCCTCATGTTTTGCAACTGGTTCTTATGTAAAGCGCTCTGACACCTTCGGGTAAAGTTTGCGCTATAGAAAATCGCATTAAATAAATAAATAAATGCTACCTTTGCTGTGACTACATTGTTGTGAAGGTTCTTTGTGGCCTGTGCTGAAGCTGTACTCCAGTGTCTGCCTCCAGGTTGTACTGCAGGATAGATTTCTGCAGTCAGCACTGAGGTTCTACATAGCACTGACGGCCCCATGCAACCTGTTCTGGGTTATGTTGCAGTAAAGGCCATTGCTGAAGCTGTATTGTGCAATAGATTATTGAGTATTTTCACAGTGGGCTGCCAGGGTGAGGGCCGGTTTTACTGCTGGTGAGGGCTGTTTTTTTTACTGGGGGCTGGCTGAATGTCCTTCTTACACCACCTTAACGCTTTACATACAAACAAAGCTGTCAAGTGGCTCAGACTACGCTTATCTCCAGACCATTTCTTTTTGCATTTGGGTGGTTCCTGTCTCCTGCAGGGGATGAGGGGCCTGCTATTGCTTGGCTCACAGAGAAAATGATGCACTGTGGAAAAAGGTACTTTCCCAGAACCCCACAATGTGGTCAGCTGGAAGCTGGGATTGGTGCAAAGTTTCCTGATTTCATGATGTGCAATTCTGCCACTATATGGTTATATCATTCTCTCTCTCATTTTAGATCAAAGCTGTTGCAGGGATTCTGCTCCTACACAGAACTGTGCATAGAGACCTGGAACCTCAGTGAATTAGGGTGTGCCAAAACTCACCTTAGTAGCCAAAATCCCCTACCAGACTAGCAATCAGTGTCTCATTGGTTCTTCCATAACCCCAATGATTAGACAACCCAGAACATGGAACTTAGATTACCTCAGGCAATGTGGAACACATGAACACTCTTTCGTTATACTCTCATACCAGTCCAAAACAGGGAGTAAATAGAGACACGTGCAAGTTTGAAATATTTATTTCTAATTCTGTGTTCTCATGCGCAGTATCTTAGCTAATACAAGCAGACATATTATAAGCAACAAGATTATCAGCATAAGTACTATTCCATGAAATACAAGGGGAGGAAGCATGTTACAATGCTAAATGGAAACAGGTTAGAATACACCTAAATCTCACCCTCCCTTGCTAGTAGGTCATTTTATATCTACAGAAGGTCTCTTGGGATTACAAGGGTGGCCCCATACCTCTGGTCCTAGCAGAAATGGATCATATCAGTTTCTGCAACAGCTCTCTGCATGCAAATGTTCTCCAAGTGTGTGTGATTATGCCTACATAGTGCATTATTAAACGCGCCAAAATCAGAGGTGGATACAGCTGCATATATGTTATGTCTAGAACGTGCACTGATCAGTCCAAACAACAACCACTGTGTTGAAATAACCTTGAAGGCCTCGGCACTCACTGTTCAGACAAAGCTTACCAAGCAAGGCTGCTAATATAAAAAAAACATATTATTCTCGTGTGAAGCAAAACACTCTGCTAACGCTAAACATTTATAATAATGTGTGCCGTGTGCAAAAGGCGACAGAAAGGAAAAATGGCGTTTAAACTTCTAATAAGCTCATGTCAACTTAACACAGTGTAAAGGCAAGGCTCATCCCCATGACAAAGCTTAATGCTTTGTATTCAATTCTATGAGGTGATAAATCAGTGCACTCTGTTAAATCCATTCGGGCTATCCATGTTTCACAAGGATTGGTGGCGTAGTCTTTGAGAGGATTATGTTTTAATGGAGAAGCTAAAATGTAAACCAGAGCACTCGCCCTTAGTCAGTGCACCGAGACCATTTGCTCCACATAGCTAAAAGTCTTTATTCACTGTCATCAATTCTTGAATTCATACACCCACATCTCACACATTCAAATTTTCTTACATTCATTGAACCATGCTGATAATTCTCCAATCTCCACCCATCCCTTCAATGATTCAGCAGGTTCTATAATGGCAAATGTGTTTTAAAACACCCCATAATTGCTATTTTTTCAAAATTTCTTGAGGGAAGAACTCTCTCAGATCTCCCTTGCTATGAATAGACTCACTCACTACCCTCGCTGTGTGCAGTATACCGGCTGATCTGACAAAATCTACCAGGGTAGATTTTGCTCACTACTCCAGCCCTCATTACTGTAAAATCTCAGATGACCATGCACCAGTGTTTAATTTGTAAAAAGCATAAGTGCCAGGGCTCTTGTCAGGAGGCCACTGTAGTTTTGACCACACATGGCCCCTGGCATGCTGATAGTAACAACACATTAATAACCATCACACCCCTACAAGTGTGACAATTCAGACTATTCCAGGCCCCCAAAGCTGTAGGATTGGCTTGTGCGACGGGTAATAGTCATTTTTAATGCATATTGAATTTATAATGAACTGTTGTTGTGGTCATCTCTAAATTACCCAGACTGCACTACTTTGTGGCAGACTGTCACAAGCGCTGGTTTTGGCAATTAAGTGCTGGTGTCGAGCACTGGAAACCAACAACTCAAATTAAGCATTGTCTTGTGTTGACCTGTTCATGGCAAAACACTCCCCAACAGATTGCACGTTACTCAAATTATAATTAGGGCTTCCAGTTTTCTGTTTTTACTGATTTTTACAGATAAATACAGACAAAAAACAATGTGGTTCCTGTCTGCAATTATTTTAAAAAAAAATTGAAAATACATACAAATTGCCTTCTTTTGAGTGCCTCTCCATACTGTCTTTCAGCTGAGCAGATAGATAGCATGG
The DNA here is from genome assembly GCF_964263255.1 of Lissotriton vulgaris. Classification (NCBI taxonomy): domain Eukaryota; kingdom Metazoa; phylum Chordata; class Amphibia; order Caudata; family Salamandridae; genus Lissotriton; species Lissotriton vulgaris. The sequence goes on from NC_141699.1 coordinate 118,197,938, forward strand.
GGAGTTAAAAACACAGGGTGAGGTTTGATTAAATAATGACGTATGTCAACATCCATTTGTAGTATAATGCCAATATTTACCTGTGTGTGTATTGCTATGTTATATTTGGCTGATTAATTTGCTAATACACGACGGGTGTCAAAGTATAAGGATATATTTATTAGTTAAATAAATGTGAACATATACCATATTACAACTTCACCTATTCAGAGAACACAGAAAGGATAAATACTGACAATATGGGCAAAAAAGAAATGTGGATAAACACAGACAGAAATGTTCAAAAGATAAATACCATAAAACCGTGAGCCCTAATTATAATCCAGTCCTGGTTTCTACACCACTGCCCGGAGGTTATTATAGTGCAAGTAGTTTCTTCTGCTCTCAAACCTTGCTAGATCAGGTCTTGGAGGTGGAGCTCTGTTCAGTATCACAGTCACAGCTTCTACAGATGTTCCCACTCATACACGCATGCATTCTGGACTTCCCACTCAGTTCCAATCCGTACTCCGTTTCTAGTTTCCCCGTCTCCCTCTTTGTGCCTGCTATTTTCATAGTCTTTCACTCTCCAGGTTCCTGTGAAGCCTCCCCTTCGTTTGTGGTTCCTTGCACCTGGTTGATTACTCACACCTGGTTCACTCTCAGCAGCGGGCTCCTCCCTTGAGCTTTCAGCAGTTTCTACCCTGTGAGGTCAGAGTAGAGTGGTTGGCAGCAGGATTTAATACTGCCTCGCCTCAAACTAATACTGTGTTGCTATTCTGATGCCAGGCTTCCTCCTTGAGTCTGTGCCATTTGTTTTCCTATTACTTGTTTGCCATTTCTGTTTTGCTACCTTGTCTTATCTGTTTCTTGTTGTTGCGGTCTCTTCGAACCTTTTGCATCTCAGCGAGTTTAGTTCTGTCTGCACGCTTCAAGTCCTTTCCTTGCCTTGTGCTCCAGTATTCCAGGGGCCTCATTTATGAGCCCTTGCGTCACTTTTACGCCGCCAGTGCGTCACTTTTTGTGATGCACCAGTGGCGTAAAAAATGCGCCTTATTGCATCATATTTACAAAGTGACGCATCTAGGTAGATGCGTCACTTTGTAAACCCCTGCGCCACATTATACCTGCGCCAGGTATAATGTATGCAAGGGGGGCGTATTGACGCAAGGAAGGGTCGTAGAAGTGACGCAGTGAAATCTATGAGATTTCATTGCGTCACTTTTAGGACACTGTTGCGTCAAAATCCTGCGCCTGCCTCACAGCAGGCGTGAGACTGACGCAGGCCCTTTCACATGGGGCTTGCCCCGTGTGAAAGGACGCATTGCTGGAGTTGCGTCACTTTTGTGACACACTCCAGCAATGCGTCACTTTTGCGCTTACAGATACTTCAGAAATACTGACGTATCTGTAACTCCTTGCGACATGATGCGTCATACATTAAATATGACGCATCAGGAATGTCGCAAGGATTGCGCACTGAGATTTGACGCATCGCTGCTTTCACCCAGCGATGCGTCATTTCTCATAAATGAGGCCCCTAGTTCTGCCTACTTAATCAGACCCTTCCTCTGTGTGTGCCCAGTACCTGTATTCTATATTTCTTGTTTTAATCTCTTTGTCCTCTCTTGTTTGTGTAGAAATCTTGATAACTGTTAAAAGGTGCAAGTGAGATTCTGAGGCTCGGTGTCACACAGTCACCCAGTGCTCTCCTTCCATAAGAGCTCAAAAGAGCTGCTAGGTCTCTTTCAAGACTTTCTGAGATTAACTGCATCTTCCCTTATTGTATCTCACATAGAGATTACTTTCCAAAGAGCATACAAAGTATCATATATGATAGTATGTCTGTCGTTACTTTTGTTTGAACTGTCTTATTGTCTTCCTATTGTTTTTTTGTAAAGCATTTGCCTTCTCTGTCTAGTTTTGCCTTTCCATGACTAAGAACATGGATAACATTTGGTGGGGGCCTCAAGGAATATTCACAACTCTTGTCAGGGTTCTCAAAGTCATTAAATTAACCTGAGTTCAACCCGCTGGTGCCAATGGCACAATGCAGACAGACTTAATTTAGGGCAATGGGTAAATTATTTATGCAGGAAGAAAATATTAATAAAGTCAATTGTCAGGGAATAAACATTCCAATCCAACTTAGAACAAGCATTTACAATGCAATGGTTTTGCCTTTGTTAAAGTTAGAGCTATTGGCATTGCTCTTGACATTATTTTTATTTATGTTTTTTGTAAACATAAATAAATAATCTCTTGCCCCTCTTCATGAATGATGAGATTCTTTAAAAGATGTCGGTATTTGTCTAACAAGGTTCCTTTTAAAGTTAAACTGACTGCTTGGAGCTAAGGAGTGGGTGTTCCCCATTGAAGGCGATTCACTTCTGCGGTTCTGGGGAGAAGCCGTTCAATTACTGGTTGCAGGGCACCATTTATGTATTTTGTCATTTATGTTTTTGCTGCATGCAATGCTTAATTTGAACCAGTGGTTGACGGTGGGGCCCACAGGCTCATTTTTGCAGACCGGCACTTATTTTCTTGCATCAGACATTTACTGAGAGCAAGAGAGGGGAAAATTCACAAAAAGGAAAGAAGGAGGAAGAGAAAGAAAGAAAGAAAAACATTGCAAAGGGATAAAGCAGGAACCTGCAAGAGTTGCACTTTACAAATACTGACTAAGATACAGGGGGCGGGAGTGCCACGTGGTGGATTAGAGAGGCATGAGCTGGATTTAACACTACGAAGCCTTGGTATACACAAATTTCTTTGCGGCTTTCTGAATGGAGTTATTTGGAAAGGCAGGCAGGTAGGTGGCAGGCGTGGGGGTTGGGTTCATGCACAGGTGTGCACGCGCCTGCCCGTGTATAGTGACACCCACTGGATAATGTCCCGGTCAGCTGTGCAGGGAGGAGGAAACCCAGAAGGCTGTTGATGTGGAAGCTTATATGGACTCCATATTTCAGTTGCTAGACAGAATATTGTCAGATGGGGCAAATTAAATACAAATACTTTTGTTTTTTTGCTTGCACAGTATGAAATGCTCCACGTCACTCCTCCCATGGGGCCCCCGGATGTGCTGGTGAACAGTCCCGTGTCGGATGCTGGGGGCTGGGTGGATGTAAACAAGGAGACCCTGCAACACAAGAAGTATCCCAATGTGTTCGGAATTGGAGACTGCACCAACCTCCCAACATCGAAAACGGCGGCAGCTGTTGGTAATACTGAGCACTTATTAATCTTTTTAAAGTGTTGTTTTTACCTTTGTGGCCCACAGTCTGACACATTATGTGCAGAGCAAAGCATATCCACGCACAACCTGCCTATAGACGATTTGTTTATCTGTGGCAGCCATGCACGTGTCCTGGAACTGATAAAGATGGACGCAGGTTCTGAACTTGACGCCTTCCCTCTTCGCAGCACAGGGTGTACTTAACACTGAATGTTCTCATGTGACAGTGCAGAGACAATTTTTAAACGTCACCTGTTGTGTTTATTACAACTACTGTGACATCGTGGCTTTCGGGTTCATGTAGCAGAATGATCTTACTGAGCATGTGCATGATATCAGATAATTCTGCGGCTGGCCTCGTGAGACCCCGCTGGTTCAAGAATATCAAATATGTGCCTTGATAATTTTTCGGAAGTAAGACTGTGGTTTCCTCTGCAAGTCTTTCTCCTGCTCGCACAGCAAACGAGTCAGTGACGTGGAAACGCCCCGTCCATCTTGACGTCACCTCGTTATACAACTCGCTTGGGTACAGCTGTCACGCCTCTGCTATCACGCCGAGGAATCCAGGGTAGAGAAATCTAGGCTGAAAACGTTTTCTTGGCACCTTATCGGGTCGCGCGCTCAGCCTGTCTGCTGTGACATGGCAATTTCATGGGGCCTGGGCAGTGACACCTGCCTTTAAAAAGAAGCCAACAAACTTTGTGCTTACAACAATATCAAGAGGGCATAAGCGCTATACAAGCATCCAGCTCCCATAGTATCCCCCTCTTTTCCCGTTCCATAATTCAGCACAGCGCTTTGAAGCAGTATTAGTAATACACAACCACATGACCTAACAAAAACCGCGCTACTGCAACAAACATTCAGTTGTGTGCACCATAACGCAGGCGTAAGGCTTCATCAGCAGGTTTGCAAACACTCAAATCATATCTAAATGGAAATGAGGGCAAAGAGAGATACAATGCTTTGCCCAGTATCACACTGTGTGGTCAAGTGCTGGAGCCGGGAGTGTGAAAAGGATTGCCAGGTCCACATCTCGTCCAGGAGCGCCCTCCTGGGCCGTAACGCTGCCGTGCTAATCCGTATCTGAGACAGGATCACACCAATACATTCAGCCGCCCACGCCTCTTCCACCAGGATTCAAACTAACTACCACCACGGCAGGTGAAACGCAACAAGCGGGGCGAGGGGGTAGATCCGACCTATATTTCTGCCAGGCAAAAGCAGCCGAGAATTACGTACTTTCCACTCCCTCCGCTTGCATTCCCTCGACGTGGCCAAAATGCAGCTCTTCTCGAAAAAAAAGATGTAATCCTTGGGGTAGGTTACGCTCCAAAGTCACTCACTAGTGCACACTCTCTAGTGCCATGCTCCACACAGCCTGACCGGCTTCCAGCACGGAGGTTCGAGGCAGACCACGTCGGGAGCTCACGCGACAGGTCCCTGGTGACTGCTCCACAGTGGGCGCATCCTTCCAGAGCGGCGCATCCCTGCCCGGCATGGCCTCACCTGGCCCCGGCCACGCCACCTGTCCAGACTCCAGTGGCCTGCGATGCCGCGTAAGGGTAGGTCGGAGGCAGACTGGTCCTCAGGGGGTGCACAGAGCCACCTTCACGGAGGGGCCCAGAGCCACCGGTTGGTCGTCCCAGCGGTCGAGGGGGGGGGGGGGGGGGGGGCGCACTGCAGCCCGGAGAAGCCCAGATCAGCGCGGAGGGGGCCAGGCGTCGCCGCGCTCCGGCAGAGCAGTAAACGTGTCCCGATCTCTTCCCTCGGGTGACCTGCGGGCTCCGCGCATCCGAATGTGACCTCCAGACGCAGCCAGCAGAGGACCGGCCCTGGCACCGGCCCAGGTTGACAAAGGGCGCGGCTGGCTTGGCACTGCTCGCCTTGCCTTTGCACTCTCTCGCCCTCTCCCTCCCTCCGTCTCACCGCCCTCCCTTCCCCTTATCTGAATGTCAGCCCAGTGAGTGATCCGGGAAAACAAAGCTTTCCATTTTCATTTGCTCTGAAGGAGCTATTCAAGTGTAGCAAAAAAGGATCCGTGCCTCCCTCCCCGCACCCCCGGCCGCCCGGCTTATTAAAGGGGCCACTGATAGATTAGCAGGTCCGAGTTACAGATACAAAAACGCCGACTCTGTGCCGCTTTTGTGTACAGTGAAAACTCATTTACTTCTGCAGCCGAGCCTTTTTATTAACCCATTGAGAGCACGTGCAGCCGAGACACGCGGATACCTTTCCAGGGAAGGTCTGGTCGATACACCGCCTGCTGTGCGGGAAGAAACTTTACAGCACGGCTCCTCGGCGATAATGAAGCCGTCATCACTGAACACGCGGTGTTCTTTTCATCGCGCCTAGAACTCTGCGAAGTTTGATTTCGAACCCCTATGAACCCGAGAGAAAGTACGCACTGTACCGCTTTCTAAGCAGGGAAAGGCTGAGCCGGGATTTGAACCCGTGACCCGTCGGTTATAGGCCCCTTCATCCAATTCCCTACAGTCCAATTCCCTACAGTGCCGGCAATGCCGGACCAGACACGGGGGCGTTCCCGGCGTCCCGTGACGTCGGCAAAAGCCAAAGAATGTCGGGAACGCCCCCGTGTCTGGTCCGGCATTGACGGACAGGCCCCTCGTCCAATGGCAAGGCTCCGTTTACGGAGCCAGCCAATCAAGGACGAGGGCCGAACCAAGCCACCCTACGGTTCTCAACAGGATTTCGCCTGCGCCGAAAAGATGCGCAGAGCGCATCTTCGGCGAGGCAAAACCTAAAAACTGAGAAAAATGTAATAAACAACATTACAAAAAAATCCAACAAGGGGAACCAGAGATATGAATGTTTCAAGTTTTAAGCAGAAATTGCACCAAGTACCACACAATGTCAATGGTTGAGTAAACCAGGACCTAGGTGCAATTTGCACCTGACTGTTCCTCCTAGTCAAAGATTTTACCTTCTGACTTATGGCATGTTGTGGGAGAGAGAACTCTGTGGCAACTGTGACTGAGTTTCTTATGTTTGCCAATGGCAGTGACTACTGTGTCTCCACTGTTGCCAAACTTCTGTGACAGCCTGACAGAGTAAGGGCCGTGTGAGAGTGGCTATATGCCTGTCCGCCCAATTTGAATGGGTGACCAGATAGCCGTTTTTTACAGGCCCTTAGGGAGAGTAAAAAGAAATAATGCCTTTAGGAAAGTAGGATCTGCTTTCATGGTTACCCCCACTTTTTGCTGTTGTGATTATGTTTAGCTGACTAGACTGACTGGGATCCTGCTAATCAGGACCCCAGTATTTGTGCTTCTTCACTAATTTAGACCAGGGTTAGTACTTAGGTACACCTCAGATTGGCTAGTGCGTACCCTTGTAAGTCCCTAGTATATGCTACTAAGTTACCCCGGGCATAGGTACACCAGGAGACCCCATGGGCTGAAACATGCAATATGCTATCCATGGGAGACCACTCAAATTATGACCACATGCCTGCCATTGCAGCCTGTGTAAGCTGGTGCTATCACCACTTACGACAGATATAAGTTTCCTTATGTCTGAGGTCACTTCACTTAAAACCTATAAGTCACCCCTAAGGCAGGTCTTTCAATCCTGAAGGCAGGGTCTCGATTATAAGTGTGAGGGTGCCCCTGCATGAGCAGGACACCCCTACAATCCACAAAGTCCATTCTCCCAGGTTGGCAGTGCATTAGCAATTACGATAGATACAGTGGCCATGCGTCATTACGCGATGGCTAACTCTAAACTGGATGTAACGAACCCTGGTGTGTTTGGTATCAAACATGTTGGGATCATACTCCAACACCATAAACGGTGTTGGAGGTATGATTCCATGCACCGTGGGGCCTCTTTGGGATGCCCTCAGTGCTCCCGGTACCAGTCTTCCAGGCCAGCACAGCAAACTATGGTGGCTGCCGAACAGAGACCCAATTCTGCCCTCCTGCTGCTGAGCCAAGCTCGAGCAGGTAAAGGCAGGACAATAGGTTTCCTGTCACAAGGAGGTGTGACCACCTGTCAGACATGACTTAGTGAGGTGGGCCGAAGTAGGGAGGCTTGCCAGCGGCACTAGACTGCTTTGAAGGGCACATTTGGTGCCCCCCTTGCATACTCCAGTTGGAAGAAGTTCAGGGAGCCATTGGCTCTCGCTCTGGCGTGAAACTGGACAAAGGACATGGGAGTATCCTCCTCACTGTCCAGCCCTCCTGTGGGAGGGACCCCTGAATCGTTCCAACTCTTTCCTTAGGGTACTTAAGGGTTTACCTGTGGGTGGTTCCTTAGATTTGTTGGGACAAGATTCAGATCCGAAACCACTTCATCTTCAACCGTCTGGGCACTATGGACTTCGTTGGACTTCGCTTTGGGAACCGAGACTGCAACTGGAAAGACTCCTGCTGCCCCTGGTCTCGTCGTCCTGCCAGTCTTCTGCATCATCTGTGCCTGTGCTCCATACAGGTTCTTCTCCAGGCCTGTGGACATCAAAGACACCTGAAGGAATCTCCCTTGGAGTGAAGGAGTCACTCTCCTGCAACTACAGGCACCACAACAATGCTGACTAGTCTGCTATTCCGGACTCCGAAAGGTTCAGCAACACAGGTGGTGGTTCTGCAACTCCCTCGAGGCCTGCTCTGTATTCGCAGCAAGTTTAAAGCCAGTATCCCTCGTCGGAACCACTGGAGAAGTACTCATGTTCACTGCGTCAACTTGCCATTGCCAAACCTTTTTAACTCTCTTCTCCAGAGATCTTATGGCTCCAAGAAGCTCCAGCCTCAAGCATCTCTTGCAATCAAGATCTTCGTCTTCACCACATCCTCTGCATCTGGGGCCTTCATTTGTGAGCTGCTTGAGGTCCTCTTGCGACTCCTGTGCTGCCGGTCTGTGGGTCCTCTTGAGGGTCTTCTTTGGCTCCAGTGGGCTCCCCTGCTTGCTCGGGCCTGCTCTGACTCACCTGCTTGTGGTGAGCCACTTGGACCTTTACTGATCCCGACACTGCACCTTTTTCGTCTGCTACGAATGTTGCCGTTGCCAAGGCTTGTTAGTGCTCCTGACGGACACTGACCCCCTTGCCCTTGATATCCAACGTGGGACAGCTTGTGAATGGCTCCTGGTCTTCCACAGCATCACCTGGCCTGCACGGCTGCAGCGCCAAGGTCACCGTCAATTCTCCTGCATCTAAGAAATCAGTGGGCATTTGTTATCTGTGCCTCCTGGTCACTCTTGAGTGGCATAGACTCTGTCCCCTCTGCTTGCAGGTACCTCTCATCTTGAATCCATCTTTGGGTTCCACCGGAGTCTTTCACCTTTGCTAGCGGCATCTTCATTGAAGTCCTCCATTGTGGGCTACGGCGGTTTCCGATATCACTTTGCATCTATGCACCCAGCTTCCCTGGTGTATCCTGGTTCCTGGGGTATCCACGGATGTGGTGACTCTCCAACCTTCCATCTTCCACTGGATTTCTTCAGGGTCCTTTGGGCAGCGTCCTTCTTATTGAAAACTGCAACTGCGACTTACCCATTGACTTGTATTGTGCATGCAGTTGTGTTCCCACTCTGCACATCGCCTCCGTGTGGCTCCGGAGTACTTACCTTGTGTGGTTCCTTCGGTCCTCAGCTCTTCTATGTCTTCTGGGTCCAGTCTCAACTTAGGTTGTGGTTTGCATTCCACTTTATCAGTATATGGTTTGGTCTCCCCCTGGAGACAACTGTGTATTTGTGCTACTTACGTGTTCTATTACTAAAGTATTGTGTGTATTGTGGTTATATCTCCAGGTAGGAGATATTGCAATGTGTTAGTGAGTGTTTATAATAAATACTTATTTTTATAACTACACTGTGTGGTTATTTTTCACTTAACCTACACTATATGATTAATACTGGTAAAACAAACTGTGTTGCAGCCCTTCTAGACTAAGCATGAAGGCTGCTCTCCACAGCTACCAGTTACAGAGCTTTTTAAGGTTAAGTCTACTAAAACCACTATATGGGTTGTGTGGTTTAGTGCAGGGTGCTACACTTACATCAGGGAGCATCATAGACTAAGCCAGCCTCAAACAATGCCCCCCTCACCATGGGAGATCACTCCTATGGTGAGGGGGCATCTTTGTTATTTTCAAAAAGAAAATCCTGTTTCAGGATTTTATTTGTTGAAAATAAGAAAACAAAACAGTTTCGAGGAAGGCGCCGTGATGTTGACAAAGCCTTGCACCAAACTGTTGAAAGCAGTGACAGGAACCACTGTGATTGCGGTTCCTTGCAATGCCTTATAAATGACTGTCAGCTTGGTGGTCATTGATAAATCTGGAGGATAGTCCCTCCACCAGAGTGACTGAGTAATTTACTCCGTCACCCTGGTGGAGCAATGTGCCATCCACCAGGATGTAAATTGGGCCCTTAGTTTTAAATCCCAATCCACCACATAAGTACACGTCTGAAGCCCCCAGGGACCTCAGTGAAGGAGATCAGAGACTCATAGATTGTGTGGCAGAGACCAAAAGCAGGCTTTAGTCCAGGTCCGGTTGCCACTGGTCAGCTGGGTACTTTCACAAAAAGGTCTCTGGCAGCTTGCTGTCTCCCTATAGCCACACTGGAGGTTAGCCAACTGACCCTTGGTGTCCACTTCTTAGTCCTGGGTACAAGACAGAGCAGGCCTAGTCCTTCATGGCTCCTCTCAGGTCGCAGACAGAAGGTCCAGTCCTCTTCTGATCTTTCGCAGTTCCAGAAAGTGTTTGGAGTGGGTGCCTGGAGATGCCACATTTAGGCCTGGCAAGAGCTAGTGGGTGGGGTGACCCCTGGCCCCTTCCTAACCCATGGGGTAAAGTTCCCAGGGATAACACCACCCACTTTTCAATAGTTCCTGTTTTTCTTACTGCCAAAATGCACTGTCAGGGAATTTTCAAGGTGCTGAAAGTCTTCAGCCACACTAACCTTGGGCTGAAAGGGCTAGGTGTGGGGAATGTACTATGCCTTCACACATCTAACACTAAAATACAGTTTGGAGCAGATACTGTACCCACAAGAAATCTAGACAGAATTCTGGAATGACAAAAGCAGGGTCCTTCAGCAACCAGTCGACATACACGAATTGTCTTGGCATCCTGTTCTCTCCCTTTCAGGTGTGCATTACAAGTATTACATCTGGTTCAAGCAGTATTTGACACTGTGATGTCTGAAGGGGACTCACAGGCCTGACCATGCACATTCTGATGAACTCAAAAGAGCCATATCTGCCCATTTAAGTGAGCCTATTGTTTTTTTCCTGGAAGGCGTTTCACAGCGGTCAAGCCTGTTCAATGCTAATCACTGGGGCTGAAAGAAGCTGGAGAGCCAATGCACATTACTCTTCAGGAATGTTGGGTAGGAGGAAAAGTAACTTTTTAAAGGTTACTTTTCCCTAATATTTATTGAACATCTGACTTCACTATTGAATTCGATTTTTAATAACTATTCAAAATAGTTGTTTAATTATTTTTCTAGCTGGGCCCATGCCAAAAGACCTTAATAATATTTAATATTGCTTCCTGGTGTTTCTCTATGGGCCAGCCAGCCTTCCTACAGTGAAAATAGTGTTTGGGTACTAAATATTTTCAGGACAAGTTCACATTAAAGGGCAGATTTATCATGTGGTTGCGTCGTCCTTGTGCCACGCAAAGGGGCGTAAGGGCGCCGCAACTACCAAGTAAGATTTATCAAGCCATGCAAGGCCACCATGCGTGGCCCTGCTTTGCTTGATAAATCTAGAGAAATGCAGTACAAATTGCTGCGGTGAGTTATCTGCCCCAGGGAAGCATTCCGTGGGTAAAGCATGAGTGTTCTCAAGCATCCACCCATGGATTTTGGCGTATTCCCAGATTTACAATTACTTGTAGACATGGAAATGCATGAAAATGCAACACCTCCCCAGGTGAGGCATAACAAAGCGAAATATCTTTATTTCTCCTCGTTTTGTCCTATTTTTATGTGTGCTGCATTCTGCAGCATAAGGGATAAGGAAAATATCTCAGAGGATTGTTTTGATTAGGAAGGTGCCCCTTCCTGCAAAAAAAACAATCCTGTTTGCAACACAGGCAAACTTGCACCATGGCACAAGGGTGCATGTGTTGACGCGAGGAAGCAATTTGTGCACCAGAGCAAGGATAGGAATGCACCTTTTAATGTTAAATAAAGCGCATTCCTGTCCTTCCCTTTCACACAGCACAGCAAGGTGGCTTACTGCACTGCGTGCAAGTTTGATAAACCAGCCCCTAAATTTCTACATGTCCTACTTTAAAATACCTAGCACCTTACCTTGTGAGGTACACGCCTACAAGGAGTGACATTAATATTTAAAAAGGAGGTTTTGACCTATCAAAAGGGCATTTTTTTACAGGTGGAATTGTAGTTTTTACACTGCTGTGGACAGGCTACAGTGGTGGGCCTGAAGCCAAGTTTGCATTGCCACTGTAGTGGATGGCACAGTAGGTACTGTAATGTAGTAGTGGCATTTAACTTCCAGGTCCTGGGTAGACTTTGTACCATATATTAGGGACTTATAGGCAATTCAATTATGCCAATTAGGTGTATGCCAATTCAATCATGTTTAAAGGGGGTGCTTCTGGTTAGCAGAGGTAAAGGGCACGGAGTTCTAAAGTTTGCAAAAATGTAGGGTTCAGCAAAAGGCGAAAAGTCTAGGGTGACCATGCAGAAAGGTGGATTTCCTACAGCAGGCATTACCCAGTTCAGGTCCAGTGTCCTAATCTCAGTCTCTTCCAGTCCTATGCACTGTTCTTGTCTTTAACCTTCCACACTTTGTGGTACTCATCTGTGTACGCAAACCCTTCTGCCAGAGTTACATTGTCCCAACAGAAAGCAAGCATTTCCTGTTAGTCAGTCTAGTCCTCATCTCAACAGGGTTCCCGACAAGAGAGTTACTGCACTGGGTTTTCAGTAGTTTACCAATCTGGCTGGTATAGTTCTCTGAGAAAGGTGGTGGACCTAGACCTACAAAGGGGTTGTAATGGAATGAAGACTCTTTGTGGCCAGAACTGGGGTTGTAGTGCAATGAAGACAAGATGCGTCCAGTGTGTTTCGGGTTCTATAGCATAGAACGTTTCACGTGGCTTCCAGTGCAGTTCTGCTGTAGTAATGGTTCCATGTGGCCATTGCATAGACTGTTTTTGGTACAGCATAACTTTACTGCATTGGGAGCATCTCTGCTTTACACATGTTGGCATATGGGTTACAGGGCCTTCTCTGATAACCCCCCTTTTTAAATGTACATGCCTAGAGTCCCCCTTTGCCCTTCTAGCTAGGCTAGTACTGTGTCGCTGCCCATATGTGGTATCCAAGCCATAATTATAATTCACGCACCTCTCTCACATTGGTTTGCCGCCACTTAGATGAATACAGGCCATTTGTTTACATTTTCCTATTGAGTAACAGCCAACACGTTCTGTAAAAAAAAATAGAAAATTGTCAGAATTTGTTTGTAACAAGGGAATGCTTTATTTATTCTAAAACAATTTAGGCAGTACTTGAATACTTCTTAAATCTTAAGTTGTTTATTTCTGCGTATGCAGGTTTAGGTTTATGCTTTTGAAGGGAACAACATGGATTTCACTGCATTTCCCAATATTTTTACTCGTCTGCACTTAAGAAATACAGGCCAGGCTGCTTGAAACAACCGCCAGGTGGCAAACCTTTCGTCTTCCATCACACTGATAGACACTCCGCCCCAAGCCAAGGAAATAAAAGATTAGAGCACTTCTCTGGTCACACATGAATGACAGCGACACGCCTCCTTCCCACATAGGTTCACAACAAATACAGCACCTTGCCAATCATGCACTTCCCCATGGTGTAGTGTTCTACCTGCCTAAAAGATAAGCGTTGTCTGACATAAGGGTACAAAGCTTTATGTATAGGTGGGAGGCTCCCTAATTTTATTTTGTTTTCTGTTCCAAAAGTTGTATTGTTTTTAGTGTAATATAAGAGAACAACTCTCCAAATTACAGAATTGCAACTTGCTGGTCAGTGTTTAGGAACAGAAATACGATTGCACCCATATTGATACACAAAAACTACAATATTCAGGACTCGGTGTACATATCATATGAACATTATACGTTTGCACCAACAGGTACCTGTAAAATGGAAATAAATCCCATAAACAAGAACTGTTAGGCCATTAGTGAACTAGATTATGGCGGGTGTTTCCTGCACACAGAACAGCAATAGGCGAGAGAAAGAAGTCAAGAGAGATATATGTAATCCCAGGGATGAGAAATAAAGTGGAAAGTAGGGAGGAGCGAAGGGAAGAGACAGAATGAAAGAATGAGAGGCGCGAGAAAGGGGAATACGAGCCATTGAGAAGGTAGCTTAGGCCACGGATATGTCATCGTCTGACCTAGGTAGTTGGTGCTGGGCATAGTGAGGGGTCAGAGGTCATTACTATGGGTTTTATATATAAAAGAGTCTAAAATTCTCCAAATACGTCCTAATTTTTAAAGCCATAATGGCTTTAATTTACCTTTCACCCGATTGAAAATGTCCCCACCTCAATACAAGTCAATGGAAAAAATATATCAAGCAGATCTTTTTTAAATCCCCTCTTTGTGCCTCGCAGTTAAGTTGGCATGTATGTTGAAGTAAATGCTTTCATGCAATAGTCCTGCCCAGGCCCGATGCAGCCAGCAGGGGTGCTGTAGATCAGTGAAAGCCCCGCGCCGCCTGCAGTTGGTGTAAATGGAGGGCCTCGTGCCCCCGCTGCAGCAGGCCGTATGGCAGCGGTCGCCCCCTCACTCCAGCCCCGGTGACCTCGCCCCTGAAGGTCGGCGCCGGGGCCATGTGTCCGGCTGAAAGAGCCTCTGTGCGTAACATGGACGCCCGTCCCCTGGGGGCGCCTCTCTTCCTCTCCCTTCTTCCCGGAGTAACTCAATAGCATAATCAGCCTCCGCGCTCCCGCGGGGCTGCTCGCGGGCTTGTCGCGGTGTTTTTCTCTCACACCTGTTACATGAACCCTCTGGGCCGGGTTTTATTCTCTGGAGGAGTCGGTGCGGGGACCGGGGCATGCACCTGAGACCGGGCGGGGGCGGGGAGGGCAGGCAGTGCGAGTCAGCAGAAGGGGATCCTTCCCTGCCCCCGCCTCACGCTGCTCGTCGGAGCTGTCAGCCCCCGCTAGGCCCTCTCACCCTCGCGCGGCGACAGGAAGTTGTAAACATGTCCAGGGCGCGCGCCGGGAAAACATCTCTGAAGATCCATGCACCTGCTGCAGGGGGCTGAAACCAGCAGGTTACAGGTTGGATTTATTAAACGTGCACCACACAGTTTAACTTTTTATTGTACAGTGAAAAACTCTAGAGTTGCCCTAAGGTTCACGGTCGTGGGTCAAATCTCGGGGGGTCACCAATAAACTTGACACAAGTCATTTGGCCACATCACATTGTACAATACATAGTTCCCAATGATCCTCATATCACGTGTGACTCTTTCAGGCTTTTTCAAAAAAGCATTTAGCATGTTAATAATATTTTTTAGTCCATACGCCTGTTAAACGTGCAACTACAAGTCCCAGAATGCCTATCCCTGATGACAAAAGGGACATACCTGCCTTGGGGTGTGGCCGCTTTGATAATGTGCTACCCAAACGATAGTTGCGGCACCAGGTGCCATGGAAAGTATGTACATAATTGGTGGTATTCCTTAGAGCAGGCGTCATTATTCCAAGCCGCACCCGCACCTGAACCCTCAGCGTACATAATGATGCCACCGCTGCTGGGCTGAGGCTTGTTACTCCGGTAATCTGGCAGATGCTTGACAACAATTAAACGAGAACCTTTTATATTGATAGATGCTATAGCCGCGCTGTAAATGTGCATATTTGTGATCAAGGGCACTGCAAAATGTGAACATATGTTATTAGTTTGCTGTCTCTCCACTGCCAACAATTATGCTTATAACACCGAGCTGTAACTTACGTTGGTAAGGGCGCACCTATGCCCATGACAAGTGCTGGCAAGCACACTTAGAGTGCATCACTTCTTCTAGGAGCTAGGTCAGCGCTTATATAAGGAGGTTTTTTTTTGTAGTACTGACTATTTCTGTCAGATCTCAGAGAGGAGGGTGAAAGATTGACCCATGGTCTGTGCACCGCAGATTAGAGGGCGTTTTATTAGTCTCAGAAAAGAACTGTATAGTTTGAGTTGTTACAATAACTTCACAAATATTTTTGTCCCAACTCTCTAGTAAGGCTGTAAAAGATACAAGAGAAGGTGGGCCAAACTCCCCAATAAGGTTTAAAAGATACAAGAAGATGAGGGCCCCTCCCGCCCAAAAAGGATGTAAAAGACACAGGAGGCGATGCCCCCAGCTCCCAAATAAGGATGTAAAAGATACTGGAGCAGATGGACTCTGCTGTAAATGTAAATTGATACTTTTATAGCGCACTACTCACCCGCAAGGGTCTCAAGGCGCTTGTACGAATACCGCTGTGGAACCCATTCTGGCTTTCCCTGTGAGGCGTCCACTCCTGGCACCCCCAAGGTGGAGGCCAGGCATCCTTAGCGTTGTGGGGGCCGTTGTGGAGATTAAGCAAGCTATTGCCCAGAGTTGCAGAGTGGGACTCCATGATTGGAATAGGCACCGAGGCGAGAATTATCAGGTCCGTGGAATTTTGAGCCCAAGACCCGCCAAGGGGGGAATTGAACCCTGGTCCCGAGCTAGACCTCTGCATCAGGGTCTGCAGCTCTAATCATTGGGCCACACTTCTCCACCACTCCCGATGAAGGCTACAAAAAACACAACAGGAGGTGAGCTCAGCATCCAAGTAAGGTTTAAAAGACACAGCAGGAGGTGAGCTCAGCATCAAAGTAAGGGTGCAAATGACACAAGGAGGTGAGCTCAGCATCCAAGTAAGGGTGCAAATGACACAAGGAGGTGAGCTCAGCATCCAAATAAGGGTGCAAAAGACACAACAGGAGGCGAGCTCAGCATCCAAGTAAGGGTTCAATAGACGCAACAGGAGGCGAGCTCAGCATCAAAGTAAGGGATCAAAAGACATGAGGAGGTGAGCTCAGCATCCAAGTAAGGGTGCAAAAGGCACAACAGAAGGTGGGCTCAGCATCTAAGTAGGGGTGCAAAAGACACAACAGCAGGCGAGCTCAGCATGAAAGCGAGGGTGCAAAAAACGCAAGGAGGTGAGCTCAACATCCAAGTAAGGGTGCAAAAGACACAACAGCAGGCGAGCTCAGCATCAAAGTAAGGGATCAAAAGACATGAGGAGGTGAGCTCAGCATCCAAGTAAGGGTGTAAAAGACTAAACAGGAGGTGAGCTCAGCATCCAGGTAAGGGTGCAAAAGGCACAACAGAAGGTAAGCTCAGCATCTAAGTCGGGTTGCAAAAGACACAACAGTAGGCGAGCTCAGCATGAAAGCGAGGGTGCAAATGATGCAAGGAGGTGAGCTCAGCATTTAAGGATGCAAAGGACACAAGGAGGTGAGCTCAGCATCTAAGGATACAAAAGACACAAGGAGGTGAGCTCAGCATCAAAACTGCTTTGCTACCAGGCGGACTGACAACTAGTCTGTTTGCTGTGTGTCATAGGACGGAGCGCGCTGCTTGAATGAATGCTATTTGACAGCCTGCTCATTTTTAACTCACACTTAGAACATTTTTTAAAACTTCTGATTATTGTGTCATAATACTTTGTGTAATTTGTGTGCTCACCTTGAAATTGCACTACCATTTTTCGAGCCGCATTGCTCCCCGTTCCACCGCAGCAAGTGCTGTTTGTGTGGAGGGAGACATCACGGCAAAGAGGAAGTGAGATCCTCACTTCCTGGGGCTAATTAGACGCGGCCATCTTTGCTGAGGTTGGCGGTCCAGATGTTGGACAGGACCGAGCCCAGCCCTTATTTAGTGCACGGATGGTAACGACGCGCAGCGGACGTGCGCAGCGGGCGCACCAATGGCGTGCCGAAGGTGCGCTAGAGGTAAGCCCGTCTGCGCCCGTCCGCGCGCAGGCCGGGCGCAGGGCTAGGAACCCTGTTGGTAACATCAAAACCGGGAGTTATAGTAGACAGGAACTGCTAGCCCTCCAATCGGAGCCCAGCTGTGATAAATACAAACTAGATCCCTCACATTGGACAGGCCTGGTGAGTTGCCAGAAGTGCCACTGCACCTTCTCGTGGTCACAAATTTCGGCACGCACAGCATCTTATAACACCCTAAAGGCAGGCTTAATTAATGCCAGATCCTTGCCAAAGCATGCTCAGCATATCCAGGACCTACTGATTGATGATAACTTAGACTGCCTATTCATCACGGAGACATGGCTCAAACCATGGTGCACCCCGGATGTGGTACATGCCCTGCCTCCAGGATATGGTATCCAAAGGGTAGATAGAGGAGAAGAACAACGGGGGGAGGAGTGGCCATTATATATAGGGATACAGTCGGTTGCTCGGTGGCGGAACTTCATGAGCTAAAAGATGCGGAAGGGATGGGCTTCTGTGTTAAAATTAGTGAGAATTTCACCTTTGCTGGGGCACTGATCTATCGCCCACCGGGATCATGTGTAGGTTTTCTGGGGAGTGTTGGGGAAGCACTTAGTCCACTGATACTTAAGTACTCTAATTTTACAGAGCTGGGGGATATAAACATCCATCTAGAGTCCACAACGGATGCATCTGCTGCCTCCTACAGGGAAACCATGGATGTATTAGGTATTACCATCTGCAATACTCAAGCCACCCATGAGGCAGGACACACGATAAATTGCATTGCCACCAATCTAAATACACTAACAACAGACCACCCTAGACCCCAAACGTGGACAGATCACACGTTGGTCCCTTTTATGTTTCCTTTTGAGAGTACCAGAAAGGACAAGCACGTGGAAGAACGTAGTCAGGCCAGACAAGATGATTGGAAAGGTGTAATGATCCACCCAGAATTAACTACAATGGCCAGAGATTGTAGACCCAAGCCAGTAGGACCTCCAAATCCAAATACCTTTAGGGATGAACGAACTGAAAGGCATGGATGGACAGGGGAGAAACAAGATGAGGCATGGGAAAAATAAGATTTCCGCCCCATGGTTCGACCGAGAGCTCAAAAATAAACAGGGGGAGCTACGAAGAGCAGAACGTAGTTGGCGAAAAAACTATTGCAGCACAGAGCGCGGCAAATACAAAAAGGTCAAGAGTGCCTATCATGCGTAAATTAAACAGGCAAAAAAGATGTTTTTTAGATCAGCAATAGAAACTGCTAATAATAAACAAAGCGATTTTTTAAATTGTGAATGACTTCAATAAACCCAAATGTTTAGTGCAGGACATCCCGCCCTCACAGATGCTCTGTGGTACTATCGCAGACTTCTTTGAGGAAAAGGTAGAGGGTCTGACGAAGGACTTCGAGGTCCCAATACCAGAGTCAAGGAAAGAGAGTATATAATCGGGCAGGAGGAAACTCAGCTAGCAGCCTTCCGACCAATCAGTCTGGAGGAGACTAAGCGAGCAATTTTGGCAACAAAATCAGGATCACCATTTGATCCGTGCCCCATTGGACTCCTGCACCTTATTGTAGAAATTGCCAATCCAGTAATAAATGACATTGTCAATACCTCACTGACCACGGCCAACGTCCCCCCAGAGTGGAAACTGGCAGCACCACTGCAAAAAAACCAACTTCCCGACCCCACCACACTATCAAACCTATGACCCATCTCACTACTTCGGGCACTGTGTAAAATCACAGAGTCGATGGTAAATAAACAGCTTACACGTTTTCTGGAAGACAGTGAAGCATGGCATCCTAATCAAGCAGGCTTCAGGACTCAACACTCCACGGAATCGGCTCTCCTGTTCACTACTGAGACTATCCGCTCAGCTCTGGACCAAGGTAAGAAGGCCGTCCTGATCTTATTATATCTGTCGGCGGCCTTCGACACGGTCTCACATGTCATCTTAATAGACCGGCTAACAACATCTGGCATCACAGGCACAGTCCTGGAGTGGATAAATAACTTTTTGAGTAACAGGAGGCAAGTGGTGACCCTGGGGGAATTCTGTTCCAGTGAGAAATCACTGTTGACGGGAGTACCTCAGGGTTCCAGCCTGAGCCCGACATTGTTTAATGTCTACACCGCACCACTAATAAAGTTGATATCGTCATTTGGCATGGATGTAATAGCATATGCCGACGACACGCAACTGATCCTGGTAATGGATAAAGAAAACCAGGTATCGGAGGAAAAGCTCAAATGCTGCCTAACGGCCTCATTTGACTGGATGCGGAGAAACCATCTGAAATGCAACACAGGCAAAACTGAGATCATGCCAATAGGCCCTGAAAACGAGTTTATTCCCAGATTATGGTGGCCAGAGAAGGCAGAAATACCGCCTCACACTACCATCTCGGCCCGCAACCTTGGGGTAAACTTCGACGCTGACCTGTCCTTTAAACAACAGGCGTCAAAAGTGGCAGGCACATGTTTTGGGGTGATAAAGGGGCTGAGGAAGTTCTTTGACTTGTTGCCTATTGAGGCAAGGAAAACGGTCATGGTTGCACTGGTGACATCACGTATCGACTATTGTAACAGCCTATATGCTGGCACCTATAAAGTGGTCACTGATAAACTCCAGATGGTGCAACATGCAGCAGCAAGGCTGGTTCTAAAATGGCCGAGAAGATCATCAGCAACCAAGGCCCTTAACACACTACACTGGCTACCTATAACAAAAAGGGTTCTGTTCAAAGTGTTGATAATTACTTTTTGAGCTGGCCATGACTTAGGCCCACTATACCTAAAGAAAAAATTTGTGAGATACTGTCCAACACGAGCCCTACGATCTTCAAATGCTAATCTGCTGACCGTTCCAGGGTTCAGACTCAAAACTCGAGGAGGTAAGCCCCTGGCGGTACTAGGTGCAAAAGCGTGGAATACTCTCCCCTCACATCTGAGAGCATTGGACAGGGAAACAGAGTTCCGTAAACAACTAAAAACCTGGATTTTCAAACTTCAAGACACAATTGCCAGAGATCTAGTGTGATTCCTGATCTGGTCAAGTCAAGCAGTAAGGCAACATTATACCGGTTGGCCATACATGGGCGCCTAGATGCTCCTTGGAGCGATTGCTGCGCGATATAAATGGGCAATTACATTACATTACATGCATAAGACACAATGAGGTGAGCTCAGCATCTAAGGGTGCAAAAGATACAACAGGAGGCCAGCTCATCATCCAAGTAAGGGTGGAAAAGACACAACAGAAGGCAGGCAAGACATTCAAGTATGGATAGAAAAGACACAACACGATGCGAGCTCAGCATCAAAATAAGGGTGGAAAAGACACAAGGAGGTGAGATCAGCATACAAGTATGGGTGCATAAGACACATGGAGATGAGCTCAGCATCTAAGGGTGCATTGACAGAAGGAGGTGAGCTCAGCATCTAACAGTACAAAATACACAACAGGAGGGGAGCTCAGCATCCAAGTTAGGGTGGAAAAGACACAAGGAGGTGAGGTCAGCATACACGTAAGGGTGCAAAAGACACAAGGAGGTGAGATCAGCATCCAAGTAAGGATACAAAAGACACAACAGCAGGTGAGCTCAGCATCTAAGGGTGTAAATACACAACAGGAGGCGAGCTCAGCATCCAAGTAAGGATAGAAAAGACTCATCAGGAGGTGAGCTCAGCATACAAGTAAGGGTACAATAGCCTAGCCTGGGTTGGCATGTCTGAGAAGGAGCTGGCCGTACATATTAAGATTTGCATGCGGGTTGATATTTGATGAAGACGAAACCAAGGAACGAATGAATGATTGGATAGGGCCACAGGTGAATGGGTAGACTGATATTAGTACTAATTGAAGAATTGGGCCTAGATGGTTCATAGTTTTCCGTTGCTCAAGGAATTGCCCACGTTTGTCAAAAATTTGTGGGCATCCTCTGCTCTGGTACACCACATGTTAAGCTCGTTGACACCAATCAAGATCCCTTTCCCATCCTTTAATTGATGGAACCTCTGCGGCTCCCCACTGTCTAGCTATATTTCGTTTGGCCACCACTCCCGCCAGCACTAACAAAATAGTAGCCCATTTGGGCCACACTATCACCCCTGTCACTCCCAGGAGAAACTATCTGGCGTCCAACGGAACATCCGAGCCCACCACCTCGGACATCACCCGCGCAATGGCTTTCCAATACCTCTGTATAAATGGGCACGCCCACAGGATGTGAAAGAATGTCCCTGTCTCATTGCAACCCCTCATGCAGTTGTCCGACCCACAAAACCAGATTCGATCCTGCACAGTTCTGGAGACATAGGAACGATGGAGAATCTGGAGCTGAACCAGGCGAATCCGTGCCCTGACTGCTATCTCTCTGGGGCTCTGTATGTCCTCCACCCAGTTGTTATCTTCAATGAGCCCGACATCAGATTCCCAGGACTCTCGTAATGGTCCCAACGGATCAGGCGTGTTATTAATTAACTTTTTATATGTAAGTGAGATGGCTTTGTCCACCATGGGATCGAGTAGGAGTCGATCTTCTAGCAGAGAATACTCCGGCAATCGCCCCTCCATCCTTTAGATGGCAATGTAAGGCATGCCTGACCTGCAAATATTTCAAAAATTACCCCTCGCATGGTCTTACTCATAACTCGGTTTCTTATCATTCCTTCTGGTCACCTATAGATTCATATTTATTGTTATAATTATATTGTTTACTATTATTTTACTTATTTGCACAATAGTTACATACTCAATGTTTATATGTTAATATTCACTCTATAGTTCTTATAAGATTACATATTACGGACCTCCCCTCTATCCCCCTCCCCTCCTTCATCATTGTGAATTTTTATTTTCCCCTTGATTGACTCATCTTTTGTTTTTTTTTACTATTGCTTCATGGTAATTTATTAAGAAATTGCATTACTCCATTACTTAAATCTCATTACGCATGTATATACTTTTTTTTGTATTGTCTATCTTTGTTACTTCTTTTTTGAAAATTCAATAAAATTATTCTGAACAAAAATTACCCTCGCCCATCTGATATTCCGTTTGCATGGCTGTGAGGTCAAGCATCTTCCCCTGTTTCCAAACATCCCCCAGCAGCTCTATACCAATGGAACTCCACCCACGAAGGCCCTTCTGGCGCTCAATCTCTGACAAGAAATCCCTTCCCACAGTGGGGTTTGTTCCATGAGCCTAGTTTCCCACCTTATCATCTTTGTTGCCTGCCGCCATGCCGCCAACACTGTCTCTGTGTGAGTTGGAAGACCTGAGTTGCCCCTCCTCTTCCGGTACAGGGCAGCGAGATAGGTGCCCTTCCCCATGGCCATACGATCCACCTGATATGCAGGTTCTTCAGTGGGGGAGAAGACCCATCCATTAATATTGACCAGTTACGTCACCCAGAAATATTTTGTGAGGTCCGGTATTGCCTACCCTCCCTCATAAACCCCTAGTTGCAATTTACGTAGGGCTATTCTGAGGCTCCCTCTCCCCCACAGCAACGTGTGCTGCTCTGTTTCCACTGCACGGAAGAAACTCTCCGGAACCACGAAAGGAGTGGATCTAGAATTTCTTAAGCCCTTCATCAGTTCTCCCACATACGTAGAAATGTCCCACAAAATCTCTAAAATAGGCAAACTCAATAGTCCTCAAAGTTTACAAAAAAGTAGTACGAGGGGGTGAATGAGCCTTCCCTAGGCTACCCCCTTATAAATGTAATGCTCTATCTGAATAGTTAAGAACTACCAAGAACTTTACTCATTTTAGGAAAAGTCTTAAAACAATAGGTTTTCCAGAAATATGTTTAAATGACTCCCCTGTGCAATGATAATGGCAGTATCTCTCTACACTCAGGTGTAAGAGTGCTATGTAAAAGAGACAAGTAAACACAGGCCACTCCCACAAAGATGTATGACACAATCATACATGCTATTAAAAAGCATGCCATTACAACGCAGGAAATTACAACGACTTGCCTTAGGGAAGTGCTGGACTCTGGAATAGTTTATATTACTATTCCAACTCCAGTCTGTGCAACAGTGGGGAAGGTGTTGAATTTAAAATCCAAGAAAGCGTTCCCTAATGCAAGTCGTTTAATTACTTGTATGGTAATGGAACACGTGGTAACAACATGTTCGTTGTATTGCTCTGTTTGTAATGGTGCTGCATACGTTCATGGTGCGTAGCAAATGCTGTTTCCCCTCCCACATAAATACTCTACTACATTAGAATATGAAGCACCCAGTTATGTGCTGCAAATGGTAGGTGGTCTGAAATTACTTTTCTGGAATCTTTTATTCCGGCTGGATACAGCACCAATGCGCAGTTATGTTTTGATATTGTGATTTATACCGCGCACAGCTACTCCAAGGAGTGTCCTGGCACTAGACAGACATAATGGCACCTACAGCGACGACCTATGCAGCTTGTAAAATAACCCGGTCTTAAGTTTTTTCTTAAAGTGGTGAGATCACGCATTGTGTTTTGTTCCACAAGGTGTTTGTTCCATGCTTTCGGATCTGTTGCCCATTCTAGGCGGACAGATTTTTGGGACTTTAGCCAAGTGCTCAGAAGAAAAGCGTAAGGTTCTGGCAGGGACATCGTCATGAATCCTCTCCCTCAGATAGCCGGCCCCTGAGCCATTCAGTGCTTTGTGAACCAGGACAAAGGATTTAAGCATTATCATTTTTTTATTGGAAACCAATGGAGGGCCTTCAGATGGGAGGATATATGTGTTCTCAGAGGAAGGTTGAGAAGCAACTGGGCTGCTGTATTCTAGACCACCTGAAGTCTACCTAGGAGATGCTCTGGAAGGCCTAAATAGAGGCCATTCCCATAATCCAATGTAGAAGTTATTAATGCTTGGATCAACATTCTCTTGGAAGACTGACAAAAGACTCATGAATTTTTTCAGCATCCGAAGCATCCTAACGCAGGAACCCATCAGAGCCTGGATCCGTGGTTGAAAGGAAAGGGCATTATCAAATTTGATGCCTAAGTTCCTTATTGAGCCTGTTGAGATCCCAGAAGCGGAACGTCCTACGGCCAGAAAGATCTCCAGTGCTGTGGAAAATCCATACCTGGAATTACTGGTTTCAAATATGCACGGCTATTTCCAATCCTAGGGTAAATCTCTCCCATTTACCACCAAGCAGGGAGTAAAAAGGGGCTTGGGTGGCAGGTGAGGGCTGGGGCGAGGGGTACATGATGCCAGGGCAGCCTGTAGGCCAGTTAGGGAAAGCCTTGCACCTTCCCTGTCCTGCAGGAGGTTATCTGGCTGGGACCAGACTGCACCTGTGCCCACCTGCCCAGCCCTGCACAATTTCTTTTTTCACCGGCCCGTTGAACTGGCGGTGAAATCAGGCCTGACTTTCCACCAACCCCGTAATCCTGCATTTGGAAACCCCGGGTGGATTTCGATAGGCCGGAGTAGTATCCCACGCCAGTTGCCTTAAACTCTATGCACGTCTGTCCTACAAATCAATGCCCTCCCAGTTTTTATAAATTTTAGTAAACTAACTGAAAATAAAATGCCCTGATGGTACAATGCATTAGCCGGTGGAGCCCCATGGACCCATCTTCTCAAAATGAAGTGGTGCCAGGGGCTGCTGCACCACCCCCTGCATTGTACCACTACCAGCTGAACCAACCTGGGCCGCTCCAAAAGCCTATGCGTTGTACCCTAACAAACTGACACACTTTGGCGACGAGGACATGACCAAGCGGTACAACAGGTCTACAGCAAAAAGACTGGAGCACCCAACGCTTCCAACACAACCCACACTATAAATATACTCTCTGAACTGGTATGTACAGGCCTTAGCTTGCAACAAGGAAATAGTTTACTGGCCACACACGTGGCAGCACAAAATACAGAAAAAGTGTTAGTCAATTAAAAGTATCGAAATGTGGGGTCTCCACTACCACAGCAGCCATTTTGCTAACCACTTGTGCCCTCTTCCTCTAACACATAACCAGACCCAGGCTTCACGCCCTACACCTGCCTTTTCTTACTATACAGCTGTCACACCTGTATGGTTGTAGGTGTTTTGTTACCCTGTTCAGTTTGTTTCCTATCAGGACGCCTTGAATCAGAGTTCCCTAAACCTGCCTCCTGGCACCAAAATCACTTAAGCAGATATACAAATATCCGTCACTTCCTGCTCACCTCTCTTAGTCTCTCACCAAACCCTCCTCTCATATGTGCCCTGCCATTTGATCTCCCCTCCTCTCATGGCAGCCCCTCCACCTGTCTGATCTCTCCTCCACCTGCTCCCATCTTCGACACCCCGCACTGCTCCCTCCTTCCTCTCTCATCTTCCAAAGCCGTGTGCTGGCTCAGGTTTCAAAGGCATGATGTCTCATGTCTGCAGGGGGTCGGGGAGGGAATGCTCACCTGGAATGTTCACATTGAAGTTAGTCTGTGAAAGATGATCAGACAGCAGGGCATGGTTGGCTGATCAATGCTTCTGTGTTTTCAGCTTCTAAGCCTCTGGGGCCTCATTTATGAAAAGTGACGCATCGCTGCGTGAAAACAGCGATGCGTCACTTTTCACTGCGCACTCCTTGCGACACCAATGATGCGTCATATTTAATGTATGACACATCATGTCGCAAGGAGTTACAGATACGTCAGTATTTCTGACGCATCCGTAAGCGCAAAAGTGACGCATTGCTGGAGTGTGTCACAAAAGTGACGCAAGTCCACCAATGCGTCCTTTCACATGGGGAAAGCCCCATGTGAAAGGGCTTGCGTCAGTCTTACGCCTGCTGTGAGGCAGGCGCAAGATTTTGACGCAGCCGCATCCTAAAAGTGACGCAGTGAAATCTCATAGATTTCACTGCGTCACTATTACGAGGCTTTTTGCGGGGGAACGCCCCCTCTGCATACATTATACCTGACGCAGGTATAATGTGGCGCAGGGGTTCAAAAAGTGACGCATCTACCTAGATGCGTCACTTTTTAAATATGGCGCAACAAGGCGCATGTTTTACGCTGCCGATGCGTCACAAAAAGTGACGCATCCGCAGCGCAAAACTGACGCAAGGCCTCATAAATGAGGCCCCTGGTTGGTTTATGCACCACCACCACTCCCCATTGGCTGCCTCTGCTCTGTCTGGCACCAAGCATAAATGACTAAATGCAAAGCAGTAACTGCGTTATTGACTGCGCCAGTTGTAGTCAAATGTTCTACCACGCTGTATCGGACTTCAGCGCCTTGAGACCCTTATGGGTGAGTAGCCACACTTTACAAGCATTTGATTGATTGTTTGATTGGAATGCAACGTGCGGCAACTGGCAGCACCAGTCAACTAAGTGCCAGCTGCCCATTATCGAGGTAAAAGAGGAATAACAAGGTAGGAACAGTGCCAATACCCATAGGTTTTCATGCCTAGCTAGACGTAAAAAGTAGCACGGCCTAGCTGGCGCAAACAAGGGGCAAGCAGAATATTGGGTGATATTCTTCTATGTAACATATAATTACACAAAATTACACATTTTTTGTGACTTACCATTGGACCATTGTCCTCAAGTGTAAATGTTGCATTAGAGTATGTGGCAATATCTCATGAAAGGTGCTACTGGCTCACTCATTTTTTCCAACAACCATGCTGGCGCATAATGTTAAGATACACTTTCGAGAAGCAGTACAAGAGGGGCTGCGGAAAGGGAGAGGAATGCGGTTTGGTTGGGGTTCTAAGTGAGAGGAAACACATTATGTTGGGAACTAACTAACATTGTTTAAGTCTTTCCAAACAGAGAGAAAGGGAGAAAGTGTGTGTCTGTTTTTGTCTGTGTGTATAAACATTCCTGGTGAAACCCGACAGACACCTTACCATACCCTAAGATGGGCGAGTAAGTCTGGGATTCTCACTACCATTGTAGAGATCCAATAAAGGGATGGTGCGCGCCTCACAAATTGGCTATTCCCGGGACCGCAGAGACCACGTTGCTTACACCACGGACTGCATCTACAGGACTACATCTCTGAAACCTCGCCTTGAAAAAGCCCTCGGCCAACTGGCCACTGGGCGAAACACGTGTCGGCTGCTGTTGCTTTTTTCGTGTGATATCTATGTCGTAAAGAAACAATAAAAAATGGCAACCTCTGCCTCAATGGGAACTCCAATACATAAATCTTGGAATGTATTATTCAGGAAGTTATATTAGGATTAAGGAGCACAGATCTCCAACCACAACTCGAATTACCTTACCATACCCAACTGAAAGCACCTGTACCCAACTATTTATCACAACATTTATTTATTAGGGGGGTGCAACACCCCAAATACCCTCCGAAGGCTACTACTTCCCTGCATAGCGCAACAATTAGCATTGTGCAAAAGCAGCTTATTTGCACGTGCAGCCGATGACATGATCAGCATTCTACTCTTCATAAATATGCTACTCTCCAATTCTTATTTTTTTGCACTGAAGCATTTTATGCCGTGAGGTGCTGCGTGAATATTAGTACATGTGAGCCTAAGCCCTAAGGCTTTACATCAGCAAGTTGTGGCTTTTGAGATGTGAGACTTTGCGAGTATGACAAACCACACTAACCTTCTGTGACCTGCACTGGCTCTCACTGCCCACCTGCATCACATTTAGGATCTAAGTTGTCATCTACAAGGCAGTTCACGTTAGCACCCACCATACCTGGGATCCATGATTGCTGCCTCTCTTGGATCCCATTGTAGAATTAGCATCGCCAGACTGGAAACCAGGAAATGGAGGAAAGAAATAATGAGACATTAAGGCCCAGATTCTCAAAGGTTTAGCATCGGTAAACCGACCCTAAACCTTTTTTGGGATTCACAAACCAACGCAAATTGGTATTTGCATTGATTGTATGGAAAAGTAACACGAAGCAGCGCAAAACGCTGCTTTACATCACTTTGGGTCAAGAGTGCATTACATGGGTGGTACCTGGGCCCTCCCATGCCACCACCCTTGCTTTTGACGCCAAACCCTATTCCCAAACATCAGTAGAAAGAGTTAAGCACCAACAATTAACGCTGCTGAAAAACAGGCACTACATTTTCTCTGTGCTTTCTGACTTTGCTTGCGTTCTGCACTGTGCAGCACACATACAAGCTAGGAACAGCTTTTAACCTTGTCCAGGCATGGTATTTTGCACAGGAAGGATACGCTTCCTATACAAAATCTATGCTAGACTCACGCACATACCCTAAGATGTGTGCGTTGTGCTCAGCAGCTGAAATCAGCATCGGTGCTAGGAAGAGAGTGGGAGAGGGCCATTTCTATGTGAATATGGTGCACTCCTGCTCCCTCCCTGTCACGCAACACAGCGCAGGATCTTTGGGTGCTGCGTTGCCTATCAACTTTCAAAATCTGGGCCCTATGTATTATGCAATGCTCTTAGGGCCTGGTGCACTGTCCTAGTTCCTATCAAGAAGGCGCCATCCCATCTCCACTTACACAAGGACCACAACACACACACATCACAGGGTGCTGGATCACCCGGGAAGAATTCTCTGAAAGGGTTGAAATCAGACTGTAGAGGGTCAAAAGCTTAGGCAGGATGACTGACCAGAAGAGAGGAACCGTAGAGTCATCTCTGGCTCAAGTCTGAATACAGAACATGTGCTGGGAGAGCAGAGCAACATTTGTAAATTTCCACATGAGTCATCTAGTGGCTCAGGCAAGAGACTGAAGTTTGCTCTGGTTCTGTGAACCGACAGAGGCTTCACATACTTCCTTGTTGTTTTGTGATTAAAGTTTACTGGTAGGCATTCAGTCCACATCCTGTAGACCAGCCTCTGGAGCACCAAGTTCATGTTAGTCATGCGGGGGAACTTCTGCATTCCAGAAGCAAAGTCCTTGGAAGACTAGTCTTAGTGCCTACATAGAGGACAGCAGTGGGATTGAACATAACATAAGGTTGCAGCTGAACAATGTTGGCATTGGCAGACCTAGAGAGCATATCCCTGGACGGATAGAGGATCTATGGATGCTGATTCCAGAACGGATCTGCTATTTTGATCACCTGCATGTTGAGGCGGGGAAAATGGTGCACAAGTGGTGGTGTAACCCATGCAGGCAATGTGTGTGGGGAAATTCTTGGGAATTGAATTCAAGGGGGATAATTTATTGAATCCCATACCACCAGCTGAAGGCTGAAGGCTGTAATGGATGGCTTCCACAATTTCACATTCTTTCAATTTTATTCCCTCCTCCCTAGACACAGATGTCATACAGTTGTTATGCCTTGTAAAGTAGGGGCGGAATTTGGAAATGATCGTAATGTTTCTGTTACTGCCTACTCCCCAGAAGGTAGGACCCCTGCCATGGCCCCTCTCCACATACCCATCATCGCATCTCTCTTTGAGGGTCACTACTGCTCTCCCTGTCGGGGTGCCGGCCATGTCCTCGGGTCTTTGATAGAGGTGGACATGCAGCCATAGTGCAGAACTGGGAGGCTGCAGGAAATAACTACTTACTGCCTGGGGACTTCCAGGCTGGTAGTAGGCGGTAGTAGGCGATGGAGGCCCCGACATGGATACTAGGGGCTATAATGTAGCCAGGCTGAGCAGTGAGGAACAGGGCTGGTCAATACTGTTAGCATCATAAGTGAAATGCAGGTAAATATTAGTAAATGAGCGTGAGAGGAGGGAGAGAGTCTAACAGTAGCTGTTGTTAGAGAGAATACAGGAGAATGTGTGGAATGTAAGAGGATGAGTGATGGTGTGTGTGAGGGATGTTAGCAAGATGAGTGAGTATGAGACAGAAGTGAAGAAATGAGTGAATGACAGGAGTAAAAGAGGAGGATGAGTGAGTCGAGTATGCATGAGATTTTGTAGGAGTGATAGGACTTGAGGCAGAGCAGTGGTGAGGTGAGGACCATGAGTGTGTTCCTGGCTGGCCATGTGGCGTCCCGGATGGCACCTGGCTGGACCCAATCTGGGTACGCACTCACTATCCGTGCCATATCTTATGCTGGCCCTTTGGTGGCCACTCTATCTGAGATGAGTGAGACGAGGAGTAGCGGTGCATCAGCAGTTTTATGGAGGGCAATATTCTCTGGTGTCCCTGCTCAGAGAGTGGATCATTTACCTCCAGTTGCCTTGCCTTAGGTGCACCATTGCCAAGAGAGGAGCATTTGCTGTCAGCGTGTTTGCTGATTTAATGTCTGTTAACACAGTTAGACTAGTCAGATGATCTGTACATGTACAGCTGGTGAGGGAAGGATCTGCACTGGGTCTCCTTATGCTTTCCACATGAGACATGTTAGCTTCCAGCAGACCTTATTATTATTATTATTATGTTTCTTATATAGCGCCTGAATCGACCCCCGAAGGGGTATCTCCGCGCTTGCCTTGGGAACCCGTCCTGGCTTTTCCCTGTGAGATAGCCCCTACAGGGCATCCCCAAGGTGAAAGCCAGGCATCCCGCCGCGGGGGGGCCGTTGTGGAGATTAAGCAAGCTTAATGCCCAGAGTTGCAGAGTGTGAACCCATGATTAGGTCAGGCACCGAAGCGAGAATTATCGAGTCCATGGACATTTTGAGCTCAACACCCTGCCGCGTCGGGAATTGAACCCTGGTCCCGGGTCTGACCTCTGCTTCAGGGTCTACCTGCTCTAACCAGTGAGCCACACTTCTCCACTAATGGTGTGAGGCTTACTGTACTGAGCATCTGCCTCACACCATTAGTACTCAATGCCACCTTACACCATCATTTCTCCATGCCATCTCTTACCATCAGTGCCCCATGTCATCTCACACCATTGGTACTCCATGTCATGCTATTTGCAAATCATGGACAATTCATACTGATTGCTTCATCTCTTCATCAGGCAGTGTCAATTCTATAGTGATATATTAATGATCTGTCTTCCCCATGCCCCTTTCCTACAGGTCTGCCTACATAACTTTCACCTGCTGCACCAGCGTCCTGCCTGATGGCTGTTCCAGAGTTGATCATGGGCGAGTGGGACATGCAGCTTCACGACTGCATTTCAAAACAGGTTGGCAGGCTGAGGCACATGGCTGTTAAACTTACAACGGTGGCCGTCCCACCGGTATTATTTCCTGCACTCTTGCTCTTCTCCTTGGGGGGGAGGGAGGGAGTATTGGTGGAAGATGCCTTCGGCATCTCCATACTACTTTACCTTTTCTTGTTCAGAATCCTCTAGT
This sequence comes from Lissotriton vulgaris, assembly GCF_964263255.1. Taxonomy (NCBI): domain Eukaryota; kingdom Metazoa; phylum Chordata; class Amphibia; order Caudata; family Salamandridae; genus Lissotriton; species Lissotriton vulgaris. Next base: position 118,229,302 of record NC_141699.1, read on the forward strand.
GAGGATTCCTGGAATACATCCTGCCCTTTCCAAGATGACCCCCTTACCATTAGTTGTTATGAAGTAATTCCCAATTCTATTTGACTAAGCTCTTTATTGTGCGGTATTTCCTGTCTTTAGGGTATAAAAGCCAGCTCATCTGTTTCTCCTTGCATTGCAACACTTCTTGTACCCTGTTGGTGTGTTTTTTCAATCCTGATCAATTGTGGGATTCCTGGTTCTTCGGCCATATAGTCCAAGCTCCTGGCTTTTCCTTTATATCCTGCAGTCTCTTGCTCCTTGGAGTCTACCCTCCTTTTCCTGGGTTTCTACTATTACTTGGAACCTTGGTGTCAACTAGGAGGTTTTTTGTCTTTGGAATTTTACCTCCATTCTGGGCTCCTTCTGTAAGGCACCATCTGCTTAGGTGCTTTCATGTGTCAGCGGCACAGTGGCTACAGGAATGGGTTGCCCTTACCTCTGGCAGATGAAGACTGTAAAGACCTGGACTTCCCAATCTCCCCGCAGTCAGAGGTCTGGCATCCTGCTCATGACATCACCACAATAACCTAACACCAACCAGTAACCCTCCACTACCACTGAAAAGCACATTTACCAAGAGTAGACCTCTACCACAGCAGACCTTACAGTGGCCCATTTGTATACACCTCCATGAGCATTATATATGGGGATGGGGGTCAAGAAGAAAACTGTGAACAATATGAGATGGAGAACTGTCAAGACTAATCAAATGGGGCCAAACAGTGTGAAATAGGGATGGAGTTTTGTGTACCTACCTTTGCAAAACACAGAGGGAATGGGGGTACATGGGAGCTGAGGGACATAGTTCACAAACTAGGAAGGCCCCAAGCAGCCTATCTGGGCTAGACAGACCTCTTAATGTCCCATCTAGAAAGAAGATCAGGTCAACCTAATAACTTTTCAGTTCTAGGCTGAGTTGAAGAAACAAAAAGAGCAATAAGCAACTTGCAGTGTCCCTCCATCACAAGCATGGTGCTCTCCAACACACAGGAAACCCAGTAACCAGCCGGTGCAGTATTGCATCTGCTGAAACCTAAAACATGGTTTCCACTTCCACAGCTGACTCAGGTCAGATGGAGGGTCAAAGCTGCAGTTCCCACTGAGAAGCACTGTAGAGAAAACATGAACCATCACCAGAATCCACACGGGCCTGGGCAGAAATTGAGGGCCACCCGCATGTGGACTTCATCCGCAGGGAAAAACCTACACGTATCGCACACCACATTTACTTACTGACCAGGGCATGTTCACAAGGAGTCCTATCCGGCAGACAAACCACAATTACAGAGAAGCTTTGCAGCAAAGCTCTAAGAGATCAAGTAATTGGTGAGAGCGAATTGTACAAAAAAACATTACACTAACTTGCCTCTGATCCAGACTGTTCGGGGTCTTGCTGCACATACCTAACCTAGGTGGAAGCAGCTCTTCTACACCCAAGAGGTACCACTCTCCTCACTGTGTAACAGTTGTGTACAAAAGCGTGCACTAAAATGCTAAGTAAGTTATGTCAACAAGCAATGTCTGGGATGGCAACAGCCATTGTCACATTTTAATCGAGAAAGGAAAAGCAAGATGGTGCCACTGATTTTCAGATCCACTCCTGTGCTTTTCTGTCTGTTGCACAGGACCGCCATGGTCAGCGGGTGTTTTGTGTAAGCGTATTTCTCAATGATATGACTCTCTAGGTCATTCTAGACTGACCCCTCCTTTGGCGAACCCATTTTTTGTCTTTTTTCTACATCACTGAAATTCAACTCTAATGCCCTTGTAGACATGGAAACTGAACAATAGGAACATCTGCCGTCTGAAGGTGACATTGGGTTCCTGCGGTCTTCGGCAGCATCCCACAAATTCTTGTGGCTTTCCGCGCGCGGGTAGGGAGATGATTCAAATCCCAAAAACTCTTAAATAAGTCAGACCTGGGAGAGGGTAACAGTTTTATCCACACTCTGGTTGCTAAAGGAGTAAAGCAAGTGAAGTGGTCTGCAGTCGGTGGACGCCTAGAGAGAATTGCAGCTTACTCTGGACCTGTCCCTCAGAACAAGCGAGGAGCATTAGCAGACCAATCCCAAGGTCCCGCCGGATTATACAAAGTGACTATGCAGTGTAGGCTCTCTGCCCTGGAGCTGCTGCCCAAAAAGATCACTAAAGACTTTCCAAAGAGATTAAGGACTGTGGCACTTGACATGCATGGTTGGCAAACCTCTCAGCTAAGAACCTTTGTGCAAAGTAACTGGCAATGGCGCATACTATATCTGCGGATGTATGTCAGTACAATGCGATCTTTTAGATCGCGGCACTTTACAACACAGTTATTACAACGCAAGACGTTACAACAACTTGCGTTGGAGGGCGCGGATTGAGGAATATTATAATTTTATATTCCAACACCAGTCCACGTAACAGTAGGGAAGGTGTTGGAATATAAAATTACAATATTCCTTAACCAATAGCTCCATCAAGCGCAAGTCGTAGTAACGACTTGCGTTGTAATGGCAGCGTGGTAAAGGTCGTGCGGTGTAAATACCGCGTTGTAAACAACGTTTTCCTGGTTCTCTGGCAGGAAAACATGACAGTGATACATTCCAGTCCCTTGTCAGCTTTATGCAAGTTCCTGAGGCCGGCGGCGAGTGATGGAAAGACTTTGTCATGGCTGAAGACATCCTTCCTTGAGTAGCATGAGAAGATAATCTCAGTTTTGGATGAGTTGTGGTGGGGGGAGAGTGAAGGACATCCAGGTTTGGTCAGAGGACAAGCACCTTGAAACAAGTCAAAGGAGGAGACAGAAACACAGATCTGCAAGTCTTGGGCTGAGAAGTGGCAGTAAACATGGAAAGGAGGAAGTAAGAGAAGTCTGGGGCGTGGTATAGATGGAACAGAGGAGGAGACCCATGCCAGAGTCCAAGGAACACCAAGGCAGAGTGAAAAGGGGGCAAAACGCTCACGACCACATAATGAGGTGGATATTTTTTTTTCAATATCATTTTTATTGTTTTTTTTACAACATACTAGCAGCCCGTCCCGACTATGTCCGGGTATGAATTGCTGCCGGCCAGTAGTATATTGTTTTGTAGGATTTCGTTTCGATAGCATTTCTTATCTGTGACAGGCCTGTGAAACGCTCCGATTCACAATGTACTGCTGATGCACTTAAGAGTGCAGGTTCAGTAGTGTGTGAACTCGAGTTTCCCTACTTTATTTTTCCTTGCAATATTATATAGCGCGAACTCGACAACATGGCATGAGCACAATTTACATTACAGAAGAACACATTCATTTGTGGTAGGCACGGGGAGACAAAGTGATTTGCCTGGAATCACAGGATGTTGAGCTGATGCCGAGATCCGAACGTAGCTCCCCAGCACTAAAGTTCGCAATTCTAGAACTTGTCGCGGGAGGTGTGTCTAAAAGTGTATGTCGGTGCTGGCCATCAATGAGAGAGACCTGTGCATTTCTCAAATGGGTGGTGAAAAAATATGAGTATGTTGCTGGAGATGTGGGCTGCCGTGCCACCAATGTACTTACCGGGGGAGGGTAAACACCCATTATTCCGCAACTTTCTTTCCACATACCATCACTCCGCATACTTTCATTACGAAAGTACCATAACTCCGCAATGCCATTATAACGCATGGCATTACATTTTATATGCTTTTACCACGCATACATTTACAACGAAATTCGTTGTAAATGCATGAATGGTAAAAGCATGTTTTTTTAATGTTTGGATAAGGTAAGTATGGGTATAGGGGTGTATGTTTTGGGGTACTGAGGTATATGTTTTGGGGTGTTTGGGTATTTTAAGGGTTCAGATATAGTTTTGGATTATGGGGTACAGGGGTAGTTTTAGGGTTTAGGGATAGGTATGGGTTTTGGGGTACAGGGGTATTTTTAGGGTTCAGGGCTAGGTTTGGGTTTTGGGATATATTGGTATTTTTAGGGTTCAGGGGTAGGTTTGGGTTTTGGGGTACAGGGGTATTTTAAGGGTTCAGGGCTAGGTTTGGGTTTGGGGTTACAGGGGTATTTTTAGGGTTCAGGGCTACGTTTGGGTTTTGGGGTACAGGATTATTTTTAGGGTTCAGGGCTAGGTTTGGGTTTTGGGGTACAGGGGTATTTTTAGGGTTCAGGGGTAGGTTTGGGTTTTGGGGTACAGGGGTATTTTAGGGTTCAGGGGTAGGTTTGGGTTTTGGGGTACAGTGGTATTTTGAGTGTTCAGGGCTAGGTTTGGGTTTTGAGGTACAGGGGTATTTTTAGGGTTCAGTGGTAGGTTTAGGTTTTGAGGTACAGGGGTATTTATAGGGTTCAGGGCTAGGTTTGGGTTTTGGGGCACAGGGGTATTTTTAGGGATTAGGGATAGGTTTGGGTTTTGGGGTACAGGGTATATTTATAGGGTTAAGATGGGTTAGTGTTTAAGGGTGTTGGGGTATTTTAAGGAGTAAGGGTGGGTTATGATTATGGGGTTCAGGGGTATTTAAAGGGAGCAGGGAGGGATTAGCACACGATATGAGACATGGCATGTAGGGTGGAACGTACCACACGCCCCCAGCGTTTGTCACACCCCCAGCACACGCCCACAGCACAACGCAGACACGCCCACAAGGGACTACTTTGCTGGCACGGTTCTTTTACCTTTTAAATGTATATGGTTAGTGTCTGCATAGCCTATGTCCTTCTGCTGCAACTGCCCTTTCCAACGCTGTATTGGGTGTTGTGATTGTTGCTGTGGTTCCTGAGATTACCCGCCTCAAAGGTTTGGGCTCTCTCTTTATTATATTAGTATAGATAACATATAAATGTCCTCCCTTTGTCGTTACAGGGTGGCAGACCAAACTGGCTGTGTTAGTGGTCGAACAGTTTCACATTATATATGCTTGGCTGATCCCCTATCCCCTGTCAAAGCAGAAGAAAGGAATGAGTGACAGGGGAAAGGATAGGAATTAAGGTAAAGAGAAAAAGAGATAGCGTACCAGTAGTTTACTTTCTTCTCGCCAATTTAATAAAGTCTCTGGCACAACACTTCTCTTGGTCGAAGACATTTTTTCTTTAACGAAGCAGCCATAGCATTTTTTATTTCCTTATGGAGGAGGAAGCAACCATGAATCCTGTGAGTCTGATTGCATCTAGGTGCCACAGCAATGACCATCGAAAAGACATCATTATGTGCTTCATACATCCTGGAGAACGTCCCCTGCTACCTTGGCATCAACACAAACCTGGAGGCAAATTACCTCTCTGCCACAAACAATTGTTTCTTTCGATCCAGCATTAGTCACAGCCAGTTACTAGAAAGGGTGCGGCAATTTTCAAATTGCTTTTGTCACCTGAGAAAAATTTAAACCATTGATTATACTGAACAATTTTGTGAATTACTTGCCAGTTTTGAGAAGACGTCACGACAAAAGGATTTCTGGCCTTTTAAACCCAAGTTCCTGGTTTTATTTGGAACAGAAACAGTGTTTAATTTGTAAAAGAATAATTGCCGGGCCCAAAGTTTTTCTTGGAAGCCCACCACCGTCGCAACCAAATGTCAGGGCTGCCAACTAGTGAGGCTCTCTGATCTTGATTCTTCGAAGCGTGCAAGAAGCGGGTACCACTTCACACGGGATAGATCTCTCTGGTTGACTGAGAGGCAAAAGGGAGTCGACAATCAAATAAACAATTTAAAGTCTGTGTGACCCATTTGGCCACACAATAAGGACCAGGAATGAGTAACTAAAATTAAGTGGGTTTATTACAAATTAATAATCATTCCAGTAAATGCAAAAATCAGGAACTTGTTATCAACGTAAAGAATTACTGCGGCATAGTGGCTACTGGAATGGGTTGCAACTTAAGGCATCGAAGCAAATTCCGACTCAGTAGCGTAAGCATAAAATGACAATCAGAATAATACAAATGCCAAGAACTGGAGTTCCTTTAAGATACTCAAGTCCTTCTTCCTAAACATGAGTAGATTTCAAAGTCATCTAGTCAGGCTCTCGGTCTTAAATTAAGATGGCTTGGAATAAAAGCCCTCAGGGGAATTTCGAAAAGCAGGAATGTATCAGCATAGTGAAAACTTCAGTAGAGGTCTTCTAAAACAGGGGGGAAAGTGTTAGCATAAAGCCACACTCAGGCAATAAGAACAAGGAACCAGGGACGTCTGTATTTCTCTAAGTCCCAAAGGATCTGCCCCAACTGCTAACAGTGTGGAGTCTAAGTAAAACACACAGGTACCTCATCATCAGCCATATCTCACACCACTCCTCCAAGGACCAATTGTGTTAAACTCCACAGGTACAATTGCAACATCTCCAGAATTTCCAATCCCACAGAACTCGGATAGCCTCTGCAACCTTGAGTTTCCCTCCCTTCCTGATGCACGATGAATAGGAGGTTTTGTCTGCTCATGAAATCATCCTGTCCTTGCCAATATTTCTCTTCTTAGGCCTCTCTATCTTTAATGCATAGTACTGCATTCTCTAGCTATGAAATCAGAAAAGCACACCCTCAAAAGAAAAGAGCATGCAGAACAAGCAAAAACACATTTCCTGTTAAGAAATAAGTCCTAGTTCTACTAGAGTTTGTTAAACATTTGTAATGTGCAATGGAATACATAACTATATGTTCAAATATCACTTCAAAATAAATGCAGCAAGAATAAACGCAAACTTAAATGAATTAGTTGTTATATATGGAATGCACTTTCAACAAATGCAATAAAACTTGAAACATGAGTGTAAACATATGTGTGAACTACATGTTTTCATGATTAAACTGAATATTAATGTGCATTAGTCTTTAGTTTTCTACATTGAATACACTTCAGAAGTACACTTGAATGCCTCAGTTCACCTTAATAAAGTGTGAGGACACGGACTCTGTCGATGCCCACTTGGGGCACTTTTCCCCTCATTGCTCTCCTATTCTGTGTTCACAGAACGCTCGGAATGAATACGGCCCCTTTAATTCCTGTGCCTGGGCCGGTCAGCTGGTAGGATCACGTGGTTGCGAGATTCTGAAAAAGGAAGACGCCGAGGGTGACCGGCGTTCGTTTGGACCTGCCGGTCAGGAGCAGACGTTGGTGACAACTTTCGAAGTTCCCCCCTGGAGCAACGCGTCGGAGGAAATTCTCCCCTGGAGCAACGCGTCGGAGGAGCCGGAACCAGCTGCTGCTGAGGCAGCCAGACCCTAACTGGCATCGCGCTGAAGCCCGCCACGGCCCAGGAGAAGGGTCATGGCTTAACAAGGTACGGGGTAGACTCGCGTTATCACTGGGAGGGACTCGGGGTTCGGGGAAGGCTGATAGCGGCACGACTGAGAAAGCCTAAAAACCTGCTATGCTATCGCGCTGCTCACTGGTGATGGTGGTGACTTCCCTTCACTTTCCCCAGCAAACCCGCGACATAGGAATGAAGGAGAAACCCCTTCCTGATATTTCTTTGTTTTCTTTTTTCTTCCCTTTAACCCGGTGCAACGAGAGTGAGTCCGGAAGGGAGGCGGTACCAGACAGTAGGAAGCTGTTCTTCCCCGAACTCCATAAAGGAAGAGGACTACCACTCCCATAATCCCCGGGAAAAGACATTGTGAGAACTTTCTGATTGCGTCTTCTGTGTAGGAACAGCCCCATTCTAATTCACTTCTTCTGTTATAAGCCACAATAAATAACCATCTGATAAAAAGAGCATACCTAGTCCTGGTCTACTTCTCGCCCACTCCACAAGTGGTGTCAGAAGTGGGATCATAGTTCGCCTCACAATGGAGAATTTAATACAGCAGCTAATCCGTGGGCAAGAGAAGTTGGAATGGGCAGTGGAAAAGCAGATGACTTCTGCTCAAGCAGACCGGGAACTCATGAGAGACAGTCTGGCTAACCATGCCGATCAAATGCAAAAAGTAGCGGACGACAGACGGGAGTTAACCACACAACTACAAATAAGGGCAGGAACTGGGCCAAACATATCTCTCCAGAAGTATGCGCCAGGGGAAGACCCCGATGCCTTCCTTCTTAATTTCGAAAGGGCGGCAAGGGCATCTAGGTGGCCTGAAGCTAAGTGGCCTTTCTTCTTAGCCCCGCTTCTTACTGGAGAAGCACAAGCTGCCTACCAAGTAGCTAACCCCAACGGAAATACTTCATATACAGAAATAAAAGACTTAATATTAGATCACATGGGCTTAGATGCAGAGGCATATAGAGTACGGTTCAGGAAGGAACGCGGCACCGCAACAGATAATCCCAAAACTTTGTACTTCAAGCTAAAGGCAGCTGCAGACAAATGGCTAAGACCCCATTCCCAAACCAAGGATGAGATCATGGATATGATTTATTTAGAACAGTTCTTAGAGGCTCTACCATACCCCATTCAAAGATGGTTGAAACAACACAAGCACCTGAGTCCCGAACAGGCTGTAGAAATGGCTACCACCTTTTATAGGGCACAACCCAGGGCCTTACCTTGGGACTCTGAAAAATCTACAAAACCAATGAGTGGTCCGGTGAAACCTGAAAAGAAACCATTGAAACCTCCGCTAGATGTAGTAAAGCCAAGAACTCCCCGTTTAGAACCGCCTCCCCTACGCAATCCCCAGTGCTTTGAATGCGGAGAATGGGGTCATATAGCACGTAACTGTCCCAGGAAGAAACCACCCGAAGAGCCGATGGATATCGGATGTATACCCCGTTCCATCCTATACTCTGCAGAACTCGGACCCAGTTTTCACGTAAGTGTCCATGTCAAGGGGGTGCAGGTGAGGGCCTTGCTAGACTCTGAGTGCAAACAGTCAGTCATTCTCCAGTCCATTGTAGTACCACTCCCTGAGGAGGTGGAAGACTCTGTACCAATTAGGTGTGTCCACGGGGATGTGAAGGTTTATCCCGTTATCAAAATCCCTGTCACTCTTCCCCAAGGTCAGACGATAGATATCAAGTTAGGGGTTGTACCTAGCCTACCTGAACAAATGATAATAGGGCAAAACAATCCCTCATTTCTTAGCATGCTAAGAAACAAACTACAGAACGATCCTTCACCAAACAGAGCTCTTCCTACTCTTCTAACCCAAGCTCCATGGGTCAGTGACCGAAGCTTTAGGTACGCACAGAAAAATGACCCAACATTACAATCAGCATGGACTCAAGCTCAACAACCATCCAATACCTACCCTTCTTTTCAAATAAAACATGAATTGTTATATCGCATAGGGAAACAGGGGGATACTCCCCAGTTGTTAGTGCCCCAAGCATTTTGAGAACAGGTTATTTTTTTTGCCCATTCGCATCTGCTAGCAGGGCACAGAGGGGCCCAAAAGACAATGCAGATGTTGTTGCAACATTTTTATTGGCCTGGCATATTTTCCCAAGTCACTCGATTCTGCCAGGAATGCGAGATCTGCCAAAAAAGAATCCTTATAAGCCACCAGCAGTCCCGTTACAACCACTGCCGATTGTGGGTAATCCATTTGAGAGAATCGGTATGGATCTCATTGGTCCATTACCTCGTACCAAGAAGGGCCACCTCTATGCTTTAGTTGTGGTTGACTATGCAACAAGGTATCCAGAAGCCTTTCCCCTACGCTCTCCAACAACCCGAAACATTTCCGAGAAACTTTTGGAGCTCTATTCACGGGTTGGTTTCCCTCGGGAAATATTGACCGATCAGGGCACTCCCTTTGTCTCTAAGTTGATGGGACAAATTTGTACATCTCTAGACATTTCCCACATCAAAACATTGGTCTATCATCCTCAGACGGATGGACTCTGTGAGCGTTACAACGCCACTTTGAAATTGACCTTGAAGAAACTCCTAACCGTCAAGGGCAAAGAATGGGATCAGCTACTTCCTCTAGCTTTGTATGTAATTCGGAGCCAGGTGCAACTCAGCTTAGAATGCTCCCTGTTTCAACTCCTCTATGGGAGGGAGCCCAGAAGCCTTTTGGAGATTACGAAAGAAGTGTGGGAACAGGAAAAAGAAGAAGATACCAAAAATTTTCTTGAGTATACTCAGAACCTCCACTCCCGGCTCCACAAACTAAGGGAATTCGCTGATTCCAATTTAGAAAAAGCTCAAAGACAACAACAAACCCTATATGACAAGGGAAAGAAGTGGTGTCACCTCAATGTAGGAGATTGGGTGCTAGTCCTGTTACCATCCAACCTTGGGAAACCCCGGTCAGGTGGCAGGGCCCATACAAAGTCACAGAGAAAGTGGGTTTAACTTCATATAAGATACAGATCAAACCTAGAAAGACCCAATTATATCATATAAACCTGTTAAAAAAGTGGCTAGGACCCCCTCCTCAAAACGTACAACACATAGGTACCTTGCCACAAGGTGAAACCACCTTGGAGGAGTTAGTAGTCAATCAAGATTTAACTGAAGAATAAGGAAGAACCCTTCAGGATACCCTGAACCCCTTTTCCCATCTTTTTTCTAACCTACCTGGAAAAACAAGATTGGCTGAGCATACCATAGACACACAGGTTGGAAAAATAGTAAAACAGAAGCTATACCCCATTCCAGCTGCGAGAAGGCAAGCCATTGAGGAAGAGGTTAAGAACATGCTAGACGTAGGGGTTATACAGCCCTCCAAAAGCGACTGGTCCTCTCCTATCATCCTAGTACCAAAACCGGACGGGTCAGTTCGCTTGTGCATTGACTTCCGCCAGTCAACTCTATTTCAAAGTGTGACTCATATCCCATCCCAAGAGTTGACGAGTTAATAGAGAAATTAGGGGAGGCCCAATACATTACAACCCTTGACCTCACAAAAGGCTATTGGCAGGTACCCCTCAAACCAGAAGATCAGGAAAAGACTGCCTTTGTTACACCAACGGGTCTGTATGAGTTTACTGTCTTACCCTTTGGGCTGCACAGGGCACCTGCCACGTTCCAATGCCTTATGAACAAGGTGTTACAACAGCATCAGGAGTACTCCTCCGCATACCTCGATAACATCGTCATATTCAGCCCAGACTGGGAAACCCCTTTACAGCATTGTACCCAGGTTCTTGGGTCCCTGCAAGCGGCAGGATTACATATAAATGCAAAGAAATCCAGAGCCGGCTTCAGGAAGGTAAAATATCTTGGGTTCCTTCTGGGAAATGGTGTTATCGAACCACAATCAGAAAAGGTGAAAGCAATAGCAGAGGTCCCATTTCCATCCACCAAGAAAGAGGTCAGGGCTTTCCTGGGGCTCCTGGGATATTATAGACGGTTCATTCCACAATATTACGAACTGGCTGCTCCCCTGACTGACCTATTACAAAAAAATGCTAAAAGTAAAGACTTCCAACACCCCAGCGAGGCCGCCACAACAGCGTTCCTGAATCTTAAAAAGGCCATAACTTCTGCCCCCATTTTGAGATCTCCTGATTTCTCGAAGCCCTTCCTATTACACACAGACGCTTCCGAACATGGGTTGGGGGCGGTGTTGTCCCAATTGGCATCAGATGGCATTGAACATCCCGTCCTTTTCATCAGCAGAAAACTCTTTCCTCGGGAGCAGAAATATCCTGTCATAGAGAAGGAGTGCTTAGCCATTAAGTGGGCTGTTGAGAAATTACGGTACTGTCTGGAGGTCACACATTTCATTCTTTACACTGACCATGCTCCCTTACAGTGGATGAGCCGCAACAAGGGTAACAATCCACGTATCTTGACATGGTTCCTGTCCCTCCAACCCTTTTCCTTTGAGGTGGTTCATAGGAAGGGAATTGACAATGGAAATGCTGACTTTCTTTCCCGTCTAACTTTGTTCCCGAACGTGAACAAACTGGGGTTGGGGTGTGTGAGGACACGGACTCTGTTGATGCCCACTCGGGGCACTTTTCCCCTCATTGCTCTCCTATTCTGTGTTCACAGAACGCTTGGAATGAATACGGCCCCTTTAATTCCTGTGCCTGGGCCGGTCAGCTGGTAGGATCACGTGGTTGCGAGATTCTGAAAAAGGAAGACGCCGAGGGTGACCGGCGTTCGTTTGGACCTGTCGGTCAGGAGCAGACATTGGTGACAACTTTCGAAGTTCCCCTCTGGAGCAACGCGTCGGAGGAGCCGGAACCAGCTGCTGCTGAGGAGTCGTCACTGTGGGACCGAAGACCGGACAAACGCGAAGAAGGGCAGCCAGACCCTAACTGGCATCGCGCTGAAGCCCGCCACGGCCCAGGAGAAGGGTCGTGGCTTAACAAGGTACGGGGTAGACTCGCGTTATCACTGGGAGGGACTCGGGGTTCGGGGAAGGCTGGGAGCAGCACGACTGAGAAAGCCTAAAAATCCGCTATGCTATCGCGCTGCTCACTGGTGATGGTGGTGACTTCCCTTCACTTTCCCCGGCAACCCACGACATAGGAAGGAAGGAGAAACGCCTTCCTGATATTTCTTTGTTTTCTTTTTTCTTCCCTTTAACCCGGTGCAACGAGAGCGAGTCCAGAAGGGAGGCGGTACCAGTCAGTAGGAAGCTGTTCTTCCCCGAACTCCATAAAGGAAGAGGACTACCACTCCCATAATCCCCAGGAAAACACATTGTGAGAACTTTCTGATTGCGTCTTCTGTGTAGGAACAGCCCCATTCTAATTAACTTCTTCTGTTACAAGCCACAATAAATAACCATCTGATAAAAAGAGCATACCTAGTCCTGGTCTACTTCTCGCCCACTCCACATAAAGTTAAGGCGCACAGAGTATAAATAGCACGTAAATATTTCACTTCAGTGACGCATAGTGGTGGAGCCTCTATTGCACTGTTCCAATTCCATGTAATACCTATTTCACCCACCACTGTACTCTGTTGCATCTGCATCCCACTTCTGAAAGTTTGTTGTCACCCCTGCCTTCTCCCTTTGTCACTTTTTTCCTTTCTTTCTCATTCTCCTACTTTCTCCCTTGGGTACTGTTTGTACGACTATTCTGGATCATAGTCTAATGATGAACAATAAGTCCCGCTCCCCAAAAATGAGTGCCAGTGGTCCCCACCTACAAGCACCGGCTGATATCAAGCACTACAGAAGAACACCTGCTAGGAACACAGGTACTTAATCAACAATAAGAGCAAGAACTCTTATTGTGTTAGCCGAACATTTGAATTTGATATAAAGTTGCATAACTGTTTCTCATCTGAGCCCCTATTTTCCCATGTTACCCCACGGCAAGGTCAGAGACCATATTTTTCTTATCCATTACATCTTTATTGACATTTAAGCAAGAAAAGTACATAAACAGTGAGGTCTACCCCGCTCTAGGTAAAAACACTTGTGACGAGCCAACAATAGTAACAATGGAAGACTTTGGAACTAGTTTCTATGGAACAAGACTATCATATATGAGACTCAACATCATTCACAAAAGATGTATCAATGCCTTCTGACCAACAGGAGCAGAAAGTCAGTTCTCTCAACTGGTACCCGACCCTCATCCCACAGCTTACCAATATTAACTCCCCCACCACCCAAACATAAGACTCTGGCAAGCGAGGGTTAAACTGAAAGCTAAGAGCCCTCTGAGAGGACAAGCCATTGAGCTCAATGCTTTCCTTCAGATGCTGCTTGGGCTCCCCAGTCTCTCCATATTTTCAACAGGGAGGGAGTCTGCACTGTCTCCCCATTACAAATGCATGACCACCTCAACTCAGGGGTTGGTCACTCATCAGGGGTTTGCGTCTGTCAATGCAGTCATACATTTATAAATTGCTGATACATTTCTTTCCAAATTGGAAATAGGTGGAGGAAACCTCTTTCACACCTCGTTCTATTTGAAATTCAGAAAGGAACGAAAAAGCCCTATTACGAGTCTAAAAGAATTTCCAGACTTGTTTACCCACTTTTGCGGTATCAAACTGTGATTTTACGAATCGCAGGGTTTGCGATTGCAAAAGGCTTTGGATATGAGGCTCAAAATCCTACCTTCTCTCTGAAACCCCAAAACCTCTTCTTCACTGGATAAGGCTTAATTCTCCCCTTTATAGAAGTGTTCTAGTCCGAGAATACTAGCACATGAGAGCACTTATACTGGACCTTTCTCTTACCTTCTTCCTCACCCTGTTCAAGATTCATTCCTTGGCCAAATTAGCTCTAAGGGTTTCAGTCGGTTTATCTGTGCTACCTCAATGCGGGATGCTGAAGAGCTTGCCAGCACAGGTAGCACACTACACCATGTAGGATGTGTGGTTGATAGGGTATTGTTCTTCTTTTTATGCCTTGTGGGAAGTGTTTCCATATTGTGCATGATGATAATTAACGTGTAATTATGTCCTGTGTGGAAAGTGTTTCCATCCTGTACAGATGAACATCGAGGTGCAGCTTTCGAATTATAGGGTGCAGCACTTAGCGATGTGATGGATGAGGAGGTGTGAGACAGAGACATGCAGTGTATGGTTAGCAGTATGCTGGTACCGCTGATCAGCTCTGCTGGTCCTTTTATGGTGTTCTTGTATGTTACAGTCCACCTTGATGAGTTTGTCCATTCTGAGGTATTATGTACTTTTTTGGATCCAAGGAGAAGGTATGCTAAAAGGTCCTGCTAGGGACCTTCCTGCGCCATTGGATGCTGTGTTCCAGGCCAGTGTTTCAGACAATGCTTCAGGTCTTGCTCCTCTTTAGCCGAAGAAATCTCAAGAATTCGTAGCTAGGAGGCCTCAGAGTTCTCCAGCATTTCAGTACGGCTCGCCAGCACCCTTTTATGTTTAACATTAAGCCTGCTGCTTAGGCATTTAATGTCCCCCATCTCAGAAGTCAGTGGCAGTGATTTAAGATGTTGTCTGTCGTCGCCTTCCAACATACTCAAGATGTCTTATTTAGCCTATCCAACTTAGCAACTGTCCTCAACATCGTTTTTTAAATTCTTTGTACCATATTAGGTGTAAGATGTCTTTCGGTGACCATGTCTCAACAATCAATCAATCAATCAATCAGGGGGTTTATATAGCAAACTACTCACCCATCAGGGTCTCAAGGCGCTAGGGGAGGGGGGAGCGGCTCCAGATCAGTCAAAGAGCCAGGTCTTGAGGTCCTTCCTGAACGTGTGCAGGGTTGGGAAATGTCTGATGGTCACTGGGAGCTCGTTCCAGGTCTTGGCTGCGATGTGGGAGAAGGCTCTCCCGCCAGTTCTGTTTCTGCAGATGTGAGGGACCTCTGCCAGAGCGAGGTCGGCGGAGTGGAGGTTCCTCTTGGGTACGTGGAAGGATACTCTCTCGTTGAAGTATTTGGGTCCAATGCTGTTGAGGGATATTTAGGCGTGGGTGAGGAGTTTGAAAGTGACCCTCTTCTCGATGGGGAGCCAGTGGGGGTCTTGAAGGTGTTGGGTCATGTGTTCGCGACGCGGTGTCCAAATGACGAGTCTGGCTGCGGCTTTCTGAATGGTTTGGAGTTTGTGTAGGAAAGTTCTGTTGATTCCGGCATAGAGGGCGTTACGGTAGTCCAGTCTGCTGCTTATGAGTGTGTGGGTGACGGTATTTCTGCAGTCGGGGGGATCCATTTGAAGGTCTTACAGAGGATGCGCACGATGTACTAAGTGTACTTTGATGTTCAAATCCTGTATGTGAAAAAACAATAAAATATGTTGTTATAATATGTTACGAGGAACTGGGTGGTTTATCGCTAGTTTAGTCTTCCTCCCTAGGAGTACCCTCTAAGCTCCAATGTGTTTTTTTGGGTGTAGGTGACATTAAGACAGCGAACAGACCCTCGCAATGTAAGAGCTAAGCTACATTTTCTGCTGCCAGCTTCATTGCAAAAATACAAATTATTTGTAAAATATGCTCTCGATATTTCAATAGAGTAGCCCAGAACCTTCCCTATAGAGTTTCCACATCAGTAAGCTCAGTCTGTCCACCTGTCTCCCTAGCTGCCACCCGTATTGGCTGATTCAGCAGTTCCCAGTGTCTTGTGCCTAAAATGGTCTTGGGAATGAGCCTTCTGGTTCCAAAATGGCGCCACACCCAGATCATTGCACCCAAATGTCCTGCCACCATCGTGTCCAGGAGCTCCAAGTGAAGGGGTCCTCTTTCACCCCCTCCAAGAACCCCCCGCCCCCGGTAACTCACTTTAATTATTTTCAAATGTTTTATCTGGGTGTTCAAACTTTTATATTTAACAGTATTATTATCGCTGCATTCCACACTCAAAAAGGGACAACTTTTGCCGAGTGTTATTAGAGATAAAGGTGAGTTGTTTAGTGATTTTAAAGGTCTCATTCCGGCTTATGAAGACTGTATTAAACGGGGTGCAAAACATTTTCTGTGCCCTGTTTTCACTTTGTCCCATTACAAAATGAGCATAAATAGTGCTTATTGCCAATTTTTGCAGCTGGAGCTTCCTTCTAGCAGCAAATTGCGCAGATCAATATGGTGTTCAACAACTGTGGTAAAGATCATTTTCACACATTGTTCCCCGTCGGCTACTGCAGTGTTATTACCCAGGCCCAGAAACGACCTGACACCCTGGGCAAACCAGCCATGAACCAGGATTTTTTGCAGCCATTACTGGGTGGGGGGCAAAGGGTGGCAATGAATAAACATGGTTTGAGAAAGAGAAAAGAAAAAAGTTCAAAGAAAAAAATAAGCAAGAGGCAAATTGAATGAATATCTGAAAGAAGTAAGGAAAGGAAAACCCAAAGAAGGAAAGAAAGATGGAAAGAAGAAAGGTGGAGGAAGAAATGTAAAAACAATTCCAGTGGACCATCCTTGAAAGAGATGGCATCACATATTTCACTCCCTGGTGTAGATCAATCTGGTTCAGGGCGGGGGTATTTTAGTTTTCTGGCTGCTCTCTTGCATTATTACCACGGTACTCGGAATGAAGCCTGAAGAAGGCCCTTTCCTCCCTTCCCTTGTCTTCGGAGTGCGAGGAATAGAAGTCCAACCTTTTCAATTCTTGCTCCACGACATTGGAAGAGATTGCAGCATTCTATGTGAATTACTACATAACAGCATACTGTTTTGATAAAAATTGTAAACTTGGCTCTTTAAACATTATCACTAAGTTTCACATCTGCAGGTCCCTCTGGAAGATGTTTGCTACTTGAGCACCAACAACCCCTTTGAAGTGTGTGCTGCCCTTTACAAATAAAGTGATGATGAAGTCATGAAGATAACTAAGGGCGTGTGGTCACCCTGCATTACCAACACGAGCCTGGAAAGAAACGTGCAAAATGCCAATTTGGGGGTGTAGTGGCTCCAAGGCCTCAATACCTGGTACTTTCAAGAATGCCCAAAAGTTAAAAACGAAGTCATAAATGGGGGCATGCAACCTTATGAAGTTGTTCACTCCCATAAATCTCACATGTATTGGAATTGCATATATATAGCACTTACTACACCTGGTTAGGTGCGATCATTAGTGGGGGTGTGTGACTTCATGCAGATGGTTGGTGGAATTAATAGATGAGCTACAGGAGAGGTTTTGATAGGTCGCACGTGTAGGACTTTCAGTGAAGGAAAGATTGTCGTTGTGAAATGAGCTGTGGATAACTTGCAGAAATGCAATAATAGAGACTACGGCAAACATGCATGTGATTTAGGGCCACTTAAGGATGGTGGTTGGACGAGCGTCCGACTGCCACTGTTTTGGGCACGAGTCCGTCCAACAAGGAGTCGGAGGTCCCGACAGCACAATTACGATACGGCCACCACGCAAGCGGTCCTAAAATGCTGTTTACAATGCCGGGCCCCGGGGGAAGCACAGTCGCAGACTAGTCTTCCCCCGGGGTCTTTCGCGCAGGGATAGGGTAGACAGGAGAAGGGAAGGAGCTAGGAGGGGGGTATAAGGCACAGGGGAGGAAGGGAACTTCCTCTTCCTGTTGCCTGGCATCATCGGGAGGGTTTAGCGAAGGCCACCCACCCGCCCTGCAGTTAGGGGTGTGGTTTTGGGTTGGTTGGGCTTGCCAGTTTAGGCCAGAGCTGCATTTAGGTGGTACTTTGAAGGGAGAGGGGGGTCAAGAGCGGGCACACCTATCCCTTGGGGGGGGGGGGAGGTTTGAATGGCAGCTAGAGGCATGACTGGAAGGTCACGAGGATCGGGTAGGATGACAGGTGATTGGAGGATGAATGAGGTGCGGTTTGGGGTATGGAGGGGCCTGGTATTAGGTAGAATGGCTGAAGTGTGTGTGAAGTGAAGTGTTGTGTGGGGGTACGAAGTTGTTACTGTTATTGTTTACTGTTATGTAAGATTACGCAGCCTGGCCTAATAAATGGCCTTTTACACTGACACTGCGTGGTCTATTTATTGCGGGATTACAGTCTCAATAGTAAAAAGCATTTTGAAAACATCCACGTGCTGTGTGCCAAGTACCATGTTGTGCCTGGCACACCGTGCATAGATGTTTGGGGGCACACCACATGTGCCCCCCATGCCACTTAGCAAAGGCCCGCGGGGGACGGTGGCCCTGCTGGGGGCCCTCAAAGTCCTTTCCCCATATCCTTTTCATGTTGGTGGATCCGCCATGAAAGGGCTGTCGTAAAATGACATCCTAATCCCCTGCGGTAGCGCCTCTACCTCCATTGTAGGGATTAGGCTCTGACCGCTTCCGATGGGTCCCGGACTGGCCATAGCGGGCACCGGGCAATCCCCCGGTGCGCCGCAAGGGTGGGGGCCGTTTTTGAGCCCCTGGGGGCCGGTTTTGTTACAGGGCCGTTGTTGCAGCATAGCTGCAAAATCGGCCCTGCAACAAAATCGGCCGAAAACCGGCCCTAGCGAAGCGCTCGGCGGCACCTCCAATGGGCGGTCTTTTCAGACAGCCTGCAATCTCAGGTAGTGCTCTGTTAGGTACGTGTGTAAGCCCCTAGAATAGTGCTTCGATTACTAGTAGTAGATGGTGATGTGATGTGCGCGTGAGTTTTCGCGTTACAATCAGAACTTCACACCCCTTTCAAGTTTCTTTAGGGAAAGAAAAGTTTGCCAACTTCAGCCAGTTTCGAAGCCGCGAAGGGACCGGTTTTAAAGTGAACCTGTGAGAAGCCGCGAAGTGCGCGAGCCTTCCCTTGCATAATAAACCATGTTGCCCCCCCCTACTCCTAAGTCCACTGTCAAGGGGCCCTGCCAGACGCAGCCCTTGGTGGCCTCGCGGGTTATGAATGGGGACAGTGTAGCTTCCTGCACAATGCTCCGTGGGTCTTCGTAGCCTCGCTGGGCTCTTGGCTTCGCTCTGTGTTTTCGGGGCCTCCGCTGGCACCGACGCACGGATGACTCGGCCTGTCTCGCACGGGCTTTTCTTCGGCACATCTCCCACCGGGTCGCGTTTGGCCTCTCGCACAGATATCTTTGGGCCTCTCACGGGTCTCATGTTGACAGCTGGAAATCCAGCTCGGCTTTCCAAACTGAATAATTCATTAAGAACAAAATAGTTGGTCGGGCAAGAGCCTGTTGGTTCGCTCTCTCCTTTGTCTGCATAAAGTGCCTTTCAGGGCTGCAGTTTCTAATTACAGGTCAGGGGAGGGTGATCGCCTGGCTGAGCCCTGCCCGCGATGCCACTCCGGAGGGCTCGGCTGCACACCTGAGTCCAGCAGGGAAGCCGAGGAGGCTGCTTTAAAATGTCAGATTTAATTTAAAACAAACCGCAAGCCCGGCGGCGGCGGAGAAATATCACAGAGGTGCTCCCAAGTGGATGAAAGGATGAGCGTGAGCACGTGGATGAAAGGATGAGTGTGAGCGAGCAGCCTGTGTGATCCTGTAGGAGCCACGGGTGACGTGCCACTTGTTGTGACGTGCCTCTTGTTGTGACGTGCCACTTGTTGTGACGTGCCTCTTGTTGTGACATGCCTCTTGTTTCTGGTTTGCTGCCTCAGCTGAGGTTGCCAGGTTCCCATTTGAGCTGCCCTGTGGGTGAAGTTATGGCCCCTCTGCTGGGATGCCTGCGGGTTAAGTGGCCCTTGCCCTCTGAGAAGCCACTTCCAGCTGCAGTTGTGCTGTAATGTGAGCCTCTAACCTTCCTTGGTTGAGTTGATTTAAAGCAAGGCTCACTTGTCCCTGGAGGGAATTGCCTTTGGGTAAAATGTCTCAAATCTTGTCATGTGTGGCCTTGGGTGAGGTTCACTTGTTTCAGTAGCGACCCCCCAAGGTGAGACATTTCTGTTCCAGAGTGAGTTTCACCTCTGCTGATGCTGAAGGTGCTCCAAGTGAGATTACTCTGCTCCGCTGGTGAGATGCACACACCCCTTGGGGCCAAGTTGCATTGAGGGTGTCAGGGTGCTGTAATGGGTAGCTCTTGGATGTGGTTGCCTGCTGTTGTAGGACAGGTTGATCAGTTCTTGTTGAAAATGCCCATGAGATGAGAAACAGTTGCCCTGTTCATGCAGAGAGTGGTACTCAGAGGTCGTTGCCATGTTCATGCAGTGAGTGGCACTAAACTGCTGTTGCCCTGTTCCTGCAGTGAGTGGCACTCACAGGTCATTGCATTGATCATGCGACATGTGGCACTGTCATGTGGTTGTCGTGTTTATGCAGTGAGTGTCACTGACCTGCTGTTGTCCTGTTCATGCAGTGATTGGCACTCCCAGGTTGTTGCCTTGTTCATGCAATGTGTTGTACTGTCATGTGTTTGTCGTGTTTATTCAGTGAGTGACACTCACCTGTGGTTGTCCTGTTCATGCAGTGAGTGGCACTCACCTGCTATTGTCCTGTTCATGCTGTGGTTGGCACTCACAGGTCGTTGCTAAGTTCACACAGCGAGTGGCACCCTGAGGTGGTTGCCCTGTTCATTCAGTGTTGGGCACCCTCAGGTGGTTGCCCTGTTCATACAGTGAGTGGCACTCACCTAGGTTGCCCTTATCATGCAATGTGTGGCACTCTGATGTGCTTGTCATGTTTATGCAGCGAGTGGCTTGTTATTTGTATGGAGTGAGTAGCAGCTGCAGTTCCTCTATTCGTAAAGTGAGTAGCCACGGATGAGTGGTCCTGACTGCCTGGGAGTTCCTCCCAATAGTGAGATCGCGTCAGCTGAGGTTGCCCTGTTTATGCACTAAGCTGGCATTCGGTGTGTCACTGAAGTGCACGCGCTCTGCTCAGGTTGCCCATTTTCTGCATTGTATTCCCCGGGGTAGCAACGCCCTGTTCCCGTACTGAGTCCCCCGCTGGGGTCCTTTCCATATACCCGGGGAGAGTGATGGCGGGTGAGCCTCTTCCTTTAGGGAGCTCCTTCCAGCTGAACCTGCTCTCCTGTCATGAACTGTGCTTGGTTGTGGTTGTTGGACCCCTACAGTACATCACCCTCACCGCCGGTTGCCAGATCCCTAGAAATATAAACTCTGTGATGAAGATGCCATATTGTCGTGGTGTTTTATGGCAGTCCTGGTTCCCGGGTCCTAAAGCAAGGGGCTTTCCTTTGACGTTGGTCAGTTTCTCTAGTGAGTGGCCTTCAGGGGGATGAGAGGCCTTTGGGTCTCTGCAGAGTAACTCCAGGTGAAGTCCTTCTCATTTAGAGTTTTCTCCAGCTCAGGTAGGCCTGTTCATGTACTGATTTGCCCTTGGGTGAGTTTGCTGTGTGGATTTAGTGCATCCCCCCAGCTTCCTTTGCCCATTTCCCAAAGTGTCCTTCCCTGGGCTGACATTGCTCTGGTTTGCAATGGTTGATATTGGATAGAGTTGCTCCTATGGTGAGCTTTCCTGGCTGAATGGCCCCTTTTCTGTAGAGAGCTGCCCTTGAGTACGTTTGCTGGGTCACTCTCATGCCCTGCCCTTAGCTACTGGTACCCAGTTACCCATTTCCTCGATTGTATTTCTCTGTGGTGACTTTGCTCTGTTCCTGGGTGAGTTGTTCCGCCTCTTTGGAGAGTTGGCTCAAGTATGAAGCTCTCCTCAGCGAGGTTGCCTTGTTTTTGTAGTGCGCTGCCCTCGGGTGTGTTTATTGTGGCATCACAGTGCATTACCCACAGCCCAGATTGTCGGTTTCCGCCTGATGGAGGTTTTCATATTTCTCAGTTGAGTTGTTCACAGTCCTGGGGGTCTACATTGAGTTGTTTTAAGGTGCCATTATTCTGTTCCTATATGATTAACTTGTTTCTTTACACTGACCCCTGCCTGAAGTAGTCCTCTTCAGTTACTTGCTCTGGTTGACTTTGTTCCTATGGTGACTTGCCCCAACCTATGCTGGCCAGTTCCTGGGGTGAGTTTTCCCAGCGCCCTATGATGAGTTGCCTCCTGAGCAGTTTTTTCTGTTTCTGCATATAGTTATGTAAGGTCGAGTGGTCCTGTTGCTTAAGTTAGTTATTGCGTTGACACTTCTCTATTCCTGTAGTGTGTGGCCCCCACCTGAGGTTACCCTCCTCCTATAACCAGTGACCCTCCGGGGAGCTTGCCATGCGCCTGTAGAGATACCCCACAGCTTGTTGCGATCCTGTAGCGACCGTCTCTGGTTGACACTGTCCTTTCTCTGTCGCGAGGTATCCCTTAGGAAGGATGCCCGTCCCTATAGAGAGATTGATTTGTCAGTGTTCCAGGATCCTGCGTCTATTGCCCCGTGGTCAGGTTTGTATGATCCTGTAGAGAGGTGCACCAGGGGAGGTGGCTCTGGTTATTTGAGTAGTTGCCCTGGGTGACACTACCCTCTTTCTGTATGGAGTGGCCTTCAGCATGAGTTACTGTGTTCAAGGAATTACTGGCCCTCCGTAAAGGCAGCCTCGTTTTTAAAGGTACCCCAGGTGAGGTTTCTCTTTTCCAGCACTGTGTTGCACTAAATGCCACTAGCCTCTTTCTTTAGGTTGTTGCCGTCAGAATGATCCTATATTGAGTTAGTCTAGGCTCATGTTACCAGGTGCGCGCATGAATTGCCACCAGCTGCAATTTTCCTTTAGACATATGTCTACGGATCACGTTGCAGTTTTCTTGTAGACAGATGCTTTCGGCTTACGTTACCACCTTCATGTGCTGATTTGCTCTCAAATTACCAGTCTGGTTCCTTTAGTGAATTGCTCTCCACTTTGTATTACCAGGTTTCTAGCATTCAGCTAAAGTTTACCTGTTTTACATCAAACCTACATGATCCTGTAGAGACATGCACTCAGATCATGGTTGCATGATTCCACATTTGCATGATCCTGTAGAAATATGCCCTCAGATCATGGTTGCATGATTCCACAGTTGTGTGATCCTGTAGAACGATGACCTCAGATCCTGGTTTCAAGCTGCTATAGAGGGATACTTTTAGATCACATTTGATTCACGTGTAAGGTGATGCCACCAGGTCACACCAACATGATCCTGTAGAGACATGCCCTCAGATCATGGTTGCATGACTCCACGTTTCTGTGATCCTGTAGAGAGATGCCCTCAGATATTGGATGCACGATTCTGCACAGAGATACCTTGACATCTCATTTGCATCATCCTATAGAGAGGTGTACTCAGGTCTGATCGACATAATCTTGTAGAGAGATGCCCACAGATCATGGTTGCATGACTCCACGTTTCTGTGATCCTGTAGAGAGATGCCCTCAGATCATGGTTGCATGACTCCACGTTTCCGTGATCCTGTAGAGAGATGCCCTCAGATATTGGATGCATGATTTCACATTTGTGTGATCCTGTAGAGTGGATGCCCTCAGATCCTGGTTTCAAGCTGCTATAGGGGGATACTTTTAGATCACATTTGATGCACGTGTAAGGTGATGTCACCAGGTCACACCTGCATGATCCCGTAAAGACATGCCCTCAGATCATGGTTGCATGATTCCACATTTGTGTGATCCTGTAGAAAGATGCCCTCAGATCATGGATGCACGATTCCACATTTACATGATCCTGTAGAGAGATGCCCTCAGATCATGGATGCACGATTCCACATTAACATGATCCTGTAGAGAGATGCCCTCAGATCATGGATGCACGATTCCACATTTGTGTGATCCTGTAGAAAGATGCCCTCAGATCATGGATGCACGATTCCACATTTACATGATCCCGTAGAGACATGCCCTCAGATCATGGTTGCATGATTCCACATTTGTGTGATCCTGTAGAAAGATGCCCTCAGATCATGGATGCACGATTCCACATTTACATGATCCTGTAGAGAGATGCCCTCAGATCATGGATGCACGATTCCACATTTGTGTGATCCTGTAGAAAGATGCCCTCAGATCATGGATGCATGATTCCACATTTACATGATCCCGTAGAGACATGCCCTCAGATCATGGTTGCATGATTCCACATTTGTGTGATCCTGTAGAAAGATGCCCTCAGATCATGGATGCATGATTCCACATTTACATGATCCTGTAGAGAGATGCCCTCAGATAATGGATGCACGATTCTGCACAGAGATACCTTGACATCTCATTTGCATCATCCTATAGAGAGGTGTACTCAGGTCTGATCGACATAATCTTGTAGAGAGATGCCCACAGATCACGGTTGGATGATACTATTGATAGAGCGCGCAGGTCACCCGGGTCAGAAGTTTACCAATTTTCCCCGCGCACTGGGCCCTGACGCGAGAGACCAAGACTGAGTTTTGCGTGAACCGGGTGATTTCTTGCACACCACTATGAGTAATTCGGGGGGTGACTCTTACACCACTTACTATTCATGTACCTGACTTACCACAGGCACATTACTCCCGACGGATCAGGAGCTAGCAGTGGACAGGTGACAGGTTTCCTAGGAAAGAATATACTTCATAAACCAAATTACATTTATCCACTTTATGTACTGTAAAATGACCACAGACACCTGATGAGTTTAAAAGTTTATCTAAAGATTTCAAAGTGAATATGCCAAGATAAGCAAAATACAAAATAACACATCAAGCATTAAGATCACAACCAAAATGTAGCTATGAATTAGGGCAAGGACCATTAGAATATTTGGGAACAATATAGGACATGAGCATTTAGGGAACACGCTATTCAACACAAGTTTAAACTAAAGCGAGGGACCTAGAATGTATATTTAGACTAAGCTACTCATGCTATTCTTACTAAGTTCACTGCAACCATGCTAAGGGAAAAGGAAAAAACGGGAACACACTAATAAAATATAACAGTTTTGATAATCTCCTACAGGTGGGGAGAGAAGTGGAACAATTCTAATAAACAATTGCATATAATTTGCATTTCAAGGTGATAGGGCAATATCACAGGCAAGAGTGCTTTATTAAGGAAAAGGAGAGTAAGTGAGAGAAAGACGCAAACCCACAAAGTAATATTTACCTAATTAGGAATGAGGACTAACCCTGGCCACGGGTCAGTTTGGAAGGACGGGGACAAGGACCCTCAGAAAAGGAATACCAGAATGCGAGCAGGTACAGCTCACGGGCAGTCAGGACAGGATACCCCTCAGGTTTGGGTCAGGACTGGGCTCACCAAGGTACGACCAACACCCACAGCTTCGGATGCAACGCCTGCGTTACCCCTCTCTGCAAGTAATCCGCCAGTAACCCCGATTGGGTTTTCGAATTTCCCAGCAAAGTGCTTCGCCAGCACTTAAGACTATTTCCACCCCTAGGAGTTTGTGGAAAGTCTGGACAGAGTGCTCCGCAGCACTCTAGATTGAGCACCTATAGAGTTCGTAGGGTCAGTGACAGGTCTGCTACTCGGACAAGTCGGACAATTTTCCTAAGCTACACTAGGGCAATTATACGATTTTGGGTCCCTTAGACCACCCACTAATGTTGCCAGTGACAGTTTTCTACATTATGATTGGTCAGGAGAGGTGATTCGGTCATTGTCACCTCCTAGAATTCAACGTTCCAATCATAAATATTGAAATTTTGCTTATCCGCCCCTTGGGTTCACGTTCCCATCCATAGGAATACAGTAGAAAATACGAGTGTACAGGGTATAGCAACAATGTCTCTGAGGTTCAAGGTGGAATTTCATCGTCTTGTGCTGGGTTCTCAGGCGCATCGGGCTTCAGGAGCCAGCTGGCTTGTTTCAGCTTCTGCGCAGTAGAGTTTCTCCCAGGTCACATGGCAATACTCAGAGGAGCCTCAACATGGCGTAGGTCATGTATGTCCCAGCCCCCAGAGACGCGATACATGAAAAGTAAGCGAGAACAAATTAGAATCACACATAAAAATGATCACACTGTATACCGTGATAAAATTTTACACACCCCTTACTTAACATCTATAGCATTAAAGTTTAGTGCGAAAAGACAGATAGGCTAAAGCAGCAGTTGCAAGCATAGAGCGTGGTGAGAGACAAGCGGCCACGTTTGCAACAGTGCGCATGAGCAACAGATTCCCTCCAGAATGCGAGTGCGTCACATCACATGGGTATGACCGACGCATGCGCAGACTGAATTTCAGCGAAGCAGCCATTTCCTTAGTGCAAGCATTGTGAGGATGAAAAGACACACAGGCAAGCCTCTCGGGAACGCCCGAGTGTTGGGGAAAATGCTAAATATAAGACAGACAGTTGGATTAATATGTTTATACGTTAGGCGAGGTTCATGAGTGTGAGCAAGTCGATTTACGTGCGAATCCTTGCTCCATCAATCCCCTCTTTGATGATATTTACTATCATCACTACAAAGGAAACAGATGCCAACTTTCATTCTTCCATATCATTCATTTCTATCTCAACTAACTTATTGTTGATTTTTCTTTCGGCTTCTCTATGAGAGTGGTGATTCTTTACCTTTTTGTATATTTCATTCCTCAATTCTTCCAATTCTAATTCATCAATGTTTCTTTTCACCCCTCTCTTATTTACAGTGTACTTCTTTTTGCATTTTTGACATTTACAGCAGATGAAAATTATCAACACAACCACACCTATTCCAATTATTGGCATCAGTATTTTCCACAGAATGTTTCTACCTAAGTTAGAAAACCAACTACCTATTGAGGAGAGACCTCCAGTAAGTCTCGTCCAGGCACTGTCAACCTCTAATGGTTTGAGCTCTTTTTCCAAATTAGTTATATTTCTTACATATCTTTTAAGTTCGATACTTTTATCAGGTATGTAGGTGCAACAATGTTGCGCCTTCAGCATTCTACAGACTCTGCCCTCTTTTGCCAATAAGGTGACAAGAGCAAGGCGATTCTGCAAAACCATTGATCTGATCCCAACCATTTCAGTATTGACCAGCAGGAATCCAGCAGCAGTGTCAGTAGATAACCGATCCACTACTGTAGATAATTTGCAAATTCTGTGTGTGTTCAGAACTACCCCCATTCCAGGTATCAGTGCACTAAAAATATCACCTATAATTTCACCTACACTCTCACGTTTACTACGCACTAAGCCATTAGTTTCTTCATTGCTTCCAGCTGCATTATTCACATGGTATATTTTCGGGAAAACAATGCCAAAATAGCAGCTTCCATACCAGTGATCCGGCAATTTGAAATACGCCTTGTTCCCACATATATAATAAATTCCGGGGAACACAGGTTCTGACCCATTTTTGAAACCCCAACCTCCAATTACCTTATAATTATGTTCACACTCGCTGGAACCAATGAATACATTGTTATAATATTCTGTCCTTTCTCTATGGAGACAAAGTTTTCCTTTCCGTTCAAAATCCAGCAACAAAGCAGGATTAGCTTCGCCTTGTGAGGTGTTATCCATGTGCTCGGCCCACCTAGGGACTCTATCCTTTTCATCATTTGCCTTTTTCTGAAACTTTTCCCTCCTTCGGTCTGCCATTTTTATAAACATCTTTTCCTGCTCTTGCAAGGAACAGGTCAGATTCTCTTGTCGTGCTTCATCTAAGTCTATGTCACCTATAGTCAGGAAATATTCACCCATATAACGGGTTACCTCGCTTTTAACATGAACAAGGTTCAGATGTCCTCTAATAGGAAGTTCAGAAAATACTACGTCAGCATTTGAATAGTAGTACTGCAAAGTGCTTCTATAAAACAAGCTAGCTAATATACTGCAGGAAATTCCGTAGGTTAGGGGTAAGTGGTGATATGTCACACCTTCAGCTACAGATGTGGGTAGCTTCATGCAGACATAACAGTCTTCTATTTCCATAGCTTCTACATAATGCACTAACAGGTTAGCGAAAACATTTAAATGCGTCCTGTTTTTCATTTTGTGAAAGTGCAGTTCACCCTCATCTGATGCTTCTAAATTTTGTCGTGTGTGTCTTTGCCTAACTGAATTGTCATGTCGTTCTAAGCTTCGTGGTGTTTCTGCAGTCTGTGCAGCGTCTGTGTCTAATATTTCAGGTTCAGTAGGGGACAGGTTAGGATCTTTACTTATCATAAAAGGTATAAAGACGGTTAATCCTATCCACATCACTATTAGCATAGCTATACTACATAAGCATATTTTACAGCAAGTTTTACAACACCCAAGTCTGGACCTTCCAGCTACGTTTGAATCAGACATTTTAGCTTACAGGTGGCTTTTGCAATCCCTCTTCTTTTCTTTACACCAAGGCTTCGCTCTGTTTTGTTTCAAGGAGGGTCTTCGTCCGAACTCCGATCAGTGATGGACTCCCCGTCACTTTTGCCACTGCGATTGGGCTCATCAATTTCTTCCAGCACCAGGTATGTCCATTCGGGGCTCCGATACAGTCTATTCTGTTTCTTCACTCTGTCGCTCTTTCTCAGAGACTTGCCTCGGGCTGCTTTTCTTTCACTTTCAGCCCTCTTACGGTCTTTCAGTTTCTCCTCGACTGTTTTTATTCGGAGTCTTAGCCTTTTGACGTACCTGGGTGTACTTTTGCTTCTGTGACTTTCAGTGGTCGAGGACACTTGGCCTTCCTCGTGCACTCTTTTAATTTTTTCCTTGTGCTTGACAGAGTCTATTTCCCTCCCTGTCTGACTAGTTCCAGGTCTTTCATCTATTTCTTCTGCCTGGTCCTCAAACTGGTCCTGTTCAGGTTCGCTTTGTAGGTTTTCTTTGCTTTCAGGTGAACTGGATTCTGATTCCTGAACACGTTCATCTATTTCTATCTGCTCTGGTTCATGCACTTCGTTCTCTTCACTTTCTTCCGCATGAACTTCAGCTTTGACCACTATCTGTCCCTTTCCAGACTCCGGAGTTTCAGGTGGAGTGTCGACATCTTGATCTGTCCCTACTTGGCCTATTTCCTGATCAGGTGTGATGTGAGTCTCGTTGACCTGACCTTTGTCCTCTAGTTTTGTCTCACCTGGACTATCCCACTCACTGTCTAGGTAGGAATATTTCCTGGTTCGTATTGGATCATGAACCTGGTCGTCGGCAGGGTACCACTCAACGTCTCAACTTGTGCTCGGCAGTTCGATGTCAGCGAGATCCGGACTCTCCTCGGGAGTCTCCTCAGCGGCGCTGCCTTCAGCTTCAGTCGCGTTTTCTCCGGTTACCCGCTTTCTGTGGCTGGCATGGATCCACTTCGGCACACCAGCACACTTTACAGCAGTAGTGGTGACAAGGATCACTTGTCTTGGCTTTCCCCACTTTGGTCCAAGGCAACTCTTCCGGGTGTGTTTCTTTAACACCACCCAATCGCCTGGTCGTAGCTTATGTGCTGGAGTCTTGGGCCATTCGTCAGCTGTCTCTCCAATCTGGTGGGAGATAGAACGCACTTGGTCACCCAGCTGCTTGCAGTATTCTAGCACCAAATCATCAGTAATGCTTAGCAGTTTGTGTCCAGGTACCCATGCTTGTCGCATCACTCTCCCCATTAGTACCTCATGGGGGCTCAGGCCTGTTTTTCGATTTGGAATACTTCTCAGACTCATCAGCACAAGGGGCAAAGCGTCTGTCCAGTTCATTTTGGTGGAATCACACATCTTCGCCAACCTGGACTTTATCGTGCCATTTATCTGTTCAACCACCCCAGACGCCTCGGGATGGTAGGCACAGTGCAGTCTTTGCTTCATTTTAAAGGCCTTACAGAGCTCTTCTAGGACGTCGTTGGCAAAATGCCCACCTTGGTCTGTTTCAATCGTCTCAGGGATTCCATACCTAGGTATCAACTCCCTGAGCAATAGCTTGGCTGTAGTTAGGGCATCATTTTTCTTTGCTGGGTAGGCCTCCACCCACCGGGAGAACAGACAAACTATGACCAGGATATATCTATATCCCTTGCATTTGGGCCTTGTTATAAAGTCTGCCTGCATTCTGACAAAGGGACCTACTGCCTTTCCGATGGTACTCTGCTCCACTACAGTCTTCTTTCCTGCATTGAATTGCTGACACACTAGGCACCTCTGGCAAAGCCTTTCCGCCTGGTTCCTGAACTTTGAATTATAGAACACTTTGTCAAACACACGACACATGGCATCCCTTCCTATATGTGTTGGTTCATGTATCATTCGGACCATGGGATCTATCAGACTGTCGGGCAGCACGGGCACTCCATTTTTGTCTACCTCCACACCGTCATTCCTCATTCTGCATTCATTCTCACTCCATCTACCTTTTTCTTCCCTGCCTGTTGACTGTTGTAAGTCTTTTAATTCATCCCACGTTGACACACTATCAAACAACATCAGTTGGCAGCTGTGTCCACCCCACAACCCAATTTGGAGGGACATTTGGTGTCGGGCACAAAATTGTGCGATTTGGTCAGCGTATCTGTTCCCGCCTGTCACATCATAATTTCCTGATCTGTGAGCCGCACACTTGACCACAGCCAATTCTTTGGGCAATTGAATAGCTTCCAATAATTCTTGTACCACCTTTCCGTTTCTGATAGGGGTACCTGAGGAAGTCATGAATTCTCTTTGTAACCATAGTTGGCCGAAGTCATGAACAACCCCGTAACAGTACTGACTGTCGGTATAAACAGTTATTCTTTTGTTTTTACCCCTCCTACAGGCTCTTGTCATGGCCATGAGCTCTGCTACCTGTGCAGATTTCACTTCACTTAGGTAAGAGGCTTCTATGGTGTTTGTCAATGTGACTACAGCATAGGCAGCACACAGACCACCACTCTCATGTCTTAAACATGAGCCGTCCACGAACATTGTAAGTTCCCCATCAAGTAATGCTACTTCTCGGATGTCAGGGCGGGGCTTAGTGCTGAATTCTGTTAGATCAATGCAGTTATGTTCCATTTCACCCTCGTCGTCTACATCCAGGGGAACAGGTAACAGAGTTGCAGGGTTTAGGACATTGCACCGAGAAATTGTCACATTCTCAGCACCAATCAAAATTCTCTCATACTTAGTCAGCCGACTGGGTGTGAGATACTGGGTCTTGGTTCTTGTCAGTAGAATTACAACAGAATGTGGAACATATACGGTGACAGGATGTCCCATGACAATATTCTCACTCTGTTCCAGACTGACGCAAGTAGCAGCTACTGCTTTCAGGCATCCAGGAAATCCAGCAGCCACCGGATCTAGAGTGGCTGAGAAATAGGCTACAGGACGCCTGACCAGCCCATGCTCCTGGGTCAGGACTGAGAGCGCACAATTTTCTCTGGTGTCACAGAATAATTCAAAACGCTTGGAATAGTCTGGCATACCTAATGCAGGAGCGGTACATAGACAATTTCGCAATGTTACCCATGCGGACATGCTTTCACTGTCCCAACTGACTGGGTCTTCCACTCCTTTCTTGGTCATTTTTATCAAAGGTTTGGCTAGATTTGCGAATCCCACAATCCACTGTCTGCAGTACCCCACAACTCCTAGAAACATCCTCACCTCTTTCTGAGTTTGGGGTAGGTCCATTGCTTTAATTATCTTGATCCTTTCTGTGGTGACCTTTCGGATCCCTTTCTCTATCTAGTGCCCCAGATATTTTACTGAGTTTTTACAGAACTGCAATTTGTCAGGGGATACTTTATGTCCTCCCTTTCCTAGGTGATTCAGCAAGGCGATGGTGTCGGCGACACAGTCATTTTGAGTTTTAGATGCCACTAAAAGGTCGTCTATGTACTGTACCAAAACGGACTCTCCGGGCAGTATCAGGGTCTCAAGACATTTCTTTAGGATCTGGTTGAAAATCAAAGGACTTTCAGTGTACCCCTGAGGGACACGATTCCAGACATAGATATGGCTGTCAAATTCAAAACTAAAAAGGAACTTGCTTTCTGGATGCAATGGGATGGAAAAGAATGCATGGCACAGGTCAATGACAGTGAACCATTCCGCATTCCAAGGAATCTGATACAAGATTACTGCAGGGTTGGGCACGATGGGACAGCAAGGTACAACAATTTGGTTTACCTTGCGCAGGTCCTGCACTACTCGGTATTTCCCACTAGGCTTTTTAATCCCAATGATAGGCGAATTGCAGGGACTGCTCATTACTTCTTCTATGATTTCTGCTTCGAGCAATCGGGTAATTTCAGTTGCGACTCCTGCCTTTACTTCTGCACTCATTTTGTACTGTCTTGTTTTGGGATATACTGCATTTGTTTTTATTGATATTTTAACTGGGTCCACGTTTGCCATTAAGCCTACATCTTTTCCCGTGAAATCCCACACTTCTGGTACCACTCTTAACTGAAGCTCTTCAGGCAAGTCTTCAATCGTCAAGGTTTTAATGTCAGGTCTTACTAACATCAGTTTGTACAAACCATCTTCATCGGGTGTCTGAATTTCGACGCCTTTTGGTGAGCAAAAGATGGTGCAGTTCATTTTGCACAACAAATCGCGTCCTAACAGGTTCACAGGACTGGAATCACAGACCACAAATCTGTGCATTTCTTTAAAGTTTCCTATGGAGATTTCCATAGGCTCAGTTACTGGAGTACTTATTATCTGATTGGAGACACCCACTACTTGGATAGCTTCTCCCGAGAGGGGTAGGTTAGGAACATCCACTGTTCTCACAGTGGACCGGGTAGCACCAGTGTCCAACAGAAAGGTGACGTCTTTTCCTTCAACCTTTCCTTCAATGTATGGTCCAGTCTGGTCTACCGGTAAGGAGGCGCCAAGTACGCACTCCTTGTCCTCCCCTCTCAGGCCCCGTCAATCTTGTTCATCACAGAGGAAAGAATCATTTAACAGGTACTGTGGAATTGCTGCATTGCTTCCATTCTCTCCCTCCCATATTTCCGCCCTTTCATTCTGCTGGCCCTGGTTCTTATAATTCTGTCTAGGAGCGCGAGGTACTGGAGGTAGCTTTACCTGTTGCTGGTTCTTTCTTGTCCCCTCTTTCTGCACCTGTGGATTTAAACTATTTATAGGGGCATTACCGGCCTGCAGGTGTGGACACTCGTCTCTCCAATGCCCTAACTGGCCGCACCCGTGGCAGGGGAACTTCTTCATAGCCTCTTCCCGACTCAATTTTGCCCGGGGCTTCCCTTCTCCCCCAGCAGTGGCATTCTGAGCGTTATTATTGGAATTCAATTTACTTAACTGTTTTTCTTGCTGTTCAGCCAATTTCACCTGTGCCCACATCACTTTCTCCTTGAGGGCTTTCTTTTTATTTTCGATTTCATCTTCGCAGTATTTTGCGTATTTCAGGACATCATCTATGGGCTTTCCCTGCCAACTTATTTTATTATCTCGAATCCATTGAGATATTTCAGGCCTTAATCCTAGCACGAATCTGTAACTGAAATGGGTCATGTCTTTCATGTCCACATTATCGATACCACTGTAAGTCTTGAATACTTGCAGTAACCTTTCATAAAAGGAATGGACAGTTTCATCGCGTTCTTGGGTGGTTCTATCTATTCTGGTCCAATCTGTCTCTTTTGCGGGCACCTTTTTCTTGAGGTATTGTATGACTTGCTCATACTTCCTCATTACTTCCGGTGCGGGAGCTCCTGTTTTCTCGTCTCTCGCATATTCCTCACTAGGCCAATCAATCTCAATTTTGCAGTCGGTCCACAAATCTACAGGGACCACAATGTCGAAAAACCCATCCAGGTCTTTCAGTAGACATTTCTGGACTTTTATAAAACGTTCTACCTGCCTGTACCAATCAACTGGTTTTTCCCGTAATTTCGGGAAGTCATTTGTAAATGACACAATATCCTGTCGGGACCAAGGGACATGGACATATTTTCCTCCCGGGACCTCTCTCATGGGACACAATTTTTCTGTCGGGGTTACTTCTTTTAGCACGTATTCTGAAGCCTGAGACTTAGCCCTGCTGTCTTCCTTTTGCTTTGCCCACCGAGTTCTCTATTTCCCTACATCTCCCCATTTCTGCAAGAGTTTCAATAATTCCTTTATCTGGATCTGTTTTCCTACCACATTCAAGCTCTCTAAGTCTTTGTCCGAAAAATCTACTCTGTAGGGTTTCTGAAGGATTTTGGAGCGACTGACATCGATTCCCATTTCTGTGGCTGTGTCCATTAATCTTTCATGGAGCAATCTAGCATTTCGGGTAAGATTTTTACTGATAAACAGTAACTCTTCTTCACTGTAGGAGTTTAAGCGGTCTAATCCTACATTTCCAGCCATCATTTCTTCTATTTCTATCCTTAGTTTATAGATCTCTAACGGTCTGGATTGGGGAGTGGTCTCTTTCTCCAACTCTTTGGTCCATCTGTCTAATTCTTCTGGGGATACTACTGTGGCACTCCTAACCCCAGATGTACCTTCAATCAAAACCTCTTTTGGCCTACTCTGACTTCTTGCCCCCGACATGCTAGTCCTAGGTTCTCTAATGGGCAAATCCATCAGAACCACTGATTCACATTCACTCTCTTGATCGTCATCTATGAATACTTCCTTTCTCGGGGGTGGGATGCTAGGAGTAGGCATTATTGGGGAGATAACAGGTTGACGAGGACTAGTCAGGTTATCCCTATAAAGAGGAATAGCGGGTCCAATGGTTACTGGGATAGTCAGGGAATCTGGATGGGGATGTATCTGGCCTATGGTCCGGACTAAATCATCTCGCTGCCTAGCCAGGGCTTCCTTTTCTTGTTCTCGTAAAACCTTTCCTGCGGAATTGTCATGCAATACTTGGGGTACCAAGGGAGGGTAAATACTTGGGGCAGTTGGAGTAACCAATCGAGGTGGGCCTTCTCCAAACGGCTGATAATTCGGGACCGTGGATTTAGGTCTGCAAAACCCATCCCCTTCACTGGTTTTACTGTCTGTACCTGTTCCATCTGTCTCGCTATCCCTCCGACATCTGGGATATTTGGCAAACGGGTTTGGTGAACTCAAAGGCTCTGACTCGGCTACATAGGGAGGGGGGTTTTTCATCAATAAATCTTCTAGGTGCTCATCTTCTGAGTCCCCTACGGGCATTAAGTGATGGGTTTTTTCTTTACTTTTTCCTTTCCCTTGTTCTAATACCCCCATCATTGGAAACAACCCTTCCACCATCATGCTTTGTCTCCAATGTTTCATTTTCTGCTCTTTGGTTTCTCTATGGACCCTCGGATACCATTTGCTCACTCCCTTGTCCATCCGGGGTCTATCTCTCTCCAAAGCCTCAATTTCCCACTCTTCTAAGGCTTCGTACTGGGTTAATCTGGGTCTGGGATGCAATTCATTCATGCGGGTCCTTAAGTTAAACAGGATCCTACCATCAATAGGAAATGCTAGGACTCCGTCATCTGCAGTATACTTTGCCCAATTCTCTAGCCATACACAGGTATGATACCCCTTTTCAAACATCATGAAGGAAGCAGGAGTATTCGGTGGAGGAATGATCACACCCTCCCTCGTTCTAATGGGCTTATCTATTTTGAAGAAATTCTTTACCTTGTCGGCAAATAACATTTTTCTCTTTATTCCATACATCATGTGCGGTCTACCTCGTATAATCTGTTCCTTATAGAAGCCTGAGTTCTGTGGATTAGGTAAGAACTCAGGATACCACATATGCCTTTCCAGGCTCGCTTCTAACTCGGCCTGATTAATTTTGTTTACCTTTGTACTTCCAATGCTAGCGCGACTCTTAATTTGTAGGAACCAATCAACACTGTGAATACAGAAATCCTTATCCAATGGGTGCGCGGCCTTTCGCGAGACCAAGTCTCACGCTCCGGCACTCACCCCTCCCTTACAAATTCGGCTTCACTACACACCCGCTGTTCTGACCAATACCAACGCGGCACGGAGTGACGTCAGAGCAGCTTTCCGCCCGACTCCCTCCTTCACAAGGTAACGGAAACTTTTAACTTTTCCTAAAGTGCGAGTGCAAAACTTAGTTACTAACACACAACGTCTGCCACTATGTCTGAGTGTTCTAAATAGGTAGAAAAATTTCCTCTCACTACAAGTAAACCACTTCTGTCTACTTTTCATTCACTCTGGATAGACTTCTTTGCCTAACCTCTCACACTAGTAATATAGAACCCGTTATTCTTCTGACTCATCCACTTCAGTCTGGGATATGTACTGAGCCAGGATTTCACCAGCGGACTATTTTACTTACCAGTCAAGCCTCGGAGACCCTATTACTCCTCCCACATGTGACCCTTTCTAGGTGATATCACAAGGAAAGTTTTATACAAAGGACTCGTGGCTATCAGTTATACAGTTGCAAAAAGATTCTAATTAGTGCTTCCAGGTATTCTTAACCCTACACTAATGACTCTAAACAAGTGACTTTTCCAGCTAATCGGATTCTACTCACCGTTAGCTATATACTTCCCCGGGGATTCGGACTACACTGAACGCTTACAAACAGTTCTTTGTTAATACGACATGTAACACTTATAGCAGCAATGCAAAAATCATATACATTTACCTATAAATCCTTAAAACATTGCAAAATATTTGAACCAATACAGTAGAAAATCAGCAGCACATTTTATTTTCA
This sequence comes from Lissotriton vulgaris, assembly GCF_964263255.1. Classification (NCBI taxonomy): domain Eukaryota; kingdom Metazoa; phylum Chordata; class Amphibia; order Caudata; family Salamandridae; genus Lissotriton; species Lissotriton vulgaris. Next base: position 118,265,859 of record NC_141699.1, read on the forward strand.
CGGTTTGTTTATCAACTATCCTGTCTACCTATCTTAACTAGTCCTAACCATTACCTCTGCTACCAGAAAATTACTGATAGAGCGCGCAGGTCACTCGGGTCACAAGTTTACCAATTTTCCCCGCGCACTGGGCCCTGACACGAGAGACCAAGACTGAGTTTTGCGTGAACCGGGTGATTTCTTGCACGCCACTATGAGTAATTCGGGGGGTGACTCTTACACCACTTACTATTCATGTACCTGACTTACCACAGGCACATTACTCCCGACGGATCAGGAGCTAGCAGTGGACAGGTGACAGGTTTCCTAGGAAAGAATATACTTCATAAACCAAATTACATTTATCCACTTTATGTACTGTAAAATGACCACAGACACCTGATGAGTTTAAAAGTTTATCTAAAGATTTCAAAGTGAATATGCCAAGATAAGCAAAATACAAAATAACACATCAAGCATTAAGATCACAACCAAAATGTAGCTATGAATTAGGGCAAGGACCATTAGAATATTTGGGAACACTATAGGACATGAGCATTTAGGGAACACGCTATTCAACACAAGTTTAAACTAAAGCGAGGGACCTAGAATGTATATTTAGACTAAGCTACTCATGCTATTCTTACTAAGTTCACTGCAACCATGCTAAGGGAAAAGGAAAAAACGGGAACACACTAATAAAATATAACAGTTTTGATAATCTCCTACAGGTGGGGAGAGAAGTGGAACAATTCTAATAAACAATTGCATATAATTTGCATTTCAAGGTGATAGGGCAATATCACAGGCAAGAGTGCTTTATTAAGGAAAAGGAGAGTAAGTGAGAGAAAGACGCAAACCCACAAAGTAATATTTACCTAATTAGGAATGAGGACTAACCCTGGCCACGGGTCAGTTTGGAAGGACGGGGACAAGGACCCTCAGAAAAGGAATGCCAGAATGCGAGCAGGTACAGCTCACGGGCAGTCAGGACAGGATACCCCTCAGGTTTGGGTCAGGACTGGGCTCACCAAGGTACGACCAACACCCACAGCTTCGGATGCAACGCCTGCGTTACCCCTCTCTGCAGGTAATCCGCCAGTAACCCCGATTGGGTTTTCGAATTTCCTAGCAAAGTGCTTCGCCAGCACTTAAGACTATTTCCACCCCTAGGAGTTTGTGGAAAGTCTGGACAGAGTGCTCCGCAGCACTCTAGATTGAGCACCTATAGAGTTCGTAGGGTCAGTGACAGGTCTGCTACTCGGACAAGTCGGACAATTTTCCTAAGCTACACTAGGGCAATTATACGATTTTGGGACCCTTAGACCACCCACTAATGTTGCCAGTGACAGTTTCCTACATTATGATTGGTCAGGAGAGGTGATTCGGTCATTGTCACCTCCTAGAATTCAACGTTCCCATCATAAATATTGAAATTTTGCTTATCCGCCCCTTGGGTTCACGTTCCCATCCATAGGAATACAGTAGAAAATACGAGTGTTCAGGGTATAGCAACAATGTCTCTGAGGTTCAAGGTGGAATTTCATCGTCTTGTGCTGGGTTCTCAGGCGCATCGGGCTTCAGGAGCCAGCTGGCTTGTTTCAGCTTCTGCGCAGTAGAGTTTCTCCCAGGTCACATGGCAATACTCAGAGGAGCCTCAACATGGCGTAGGTCATGTATGTCCCAGCCCCCAGAGACGCGATACATGAAAAGTAAGCGAGAACAAATTAGAATCACACATAAAAATGATCACACTGTATACCGTGATAAAATTTTACACACCCCTTACTTTATAACATCTATAGCATTAAAGTTTAGTGCGAAAAGACAGATAGGCTAAAGCAGCAGTTGCAAGCATAGAGCGTGGTGAGAGACAAGCGGCCATGTTTGCAACAGTGCGCATGAGCAACAGATTCCCTCCAGAATGCGAGTGCGTCACATCACATGGGTATGACCGACGCATGCGCAGACTGAATTTCAGCGAAGCAGCCATTTCCTTAGTGCAAGCATTGTGAGGATGAAAAGACACACAGGCAAGCCTCTCGGGAACGCCCGCGTGTTGGGGAAAATGCTAAATATAAGACAGACAGTTGGATTAATATGTTTATACGTTAGGCGAGGTTCATGAGTGTGAGCAAGTCGCTTTACGTGCGAATCCTTGCTCCATCACTATAGTGGGATACTTTCAGATTATATTTGATGCATGTGTAGGGTGATGCCACCAGGTCACACCTACATGGTCCTGTAGACAAATGGCCTCACATCACCTCTAAAATTCCTTTAGGGACATCGCCTCAGATCACGTGTGCATGTTCCTGTACAGCGATGTACTCATGTCATGTTTGCATGATCCCGTAGAGATACCTTCATGTCCTAGTGTGTCCGGCTCCCGTAGCAGGTGAGCTGCCATCTGCTGAAATGTCCCAGTCCCTTTACAATGTTGCCCCTTAGCAAACCTTCCCTATTGAGGTGACTTTGCTTCTTTGAGGGGCCCTAGTTGAGGGGGCCTTGTTTCCCTGAGAGGTGCCCTTAGTGAGATGCCAGTTCTCCTTTCAGAGGTGCCCTGGGTGAGTCGGTTCTGATTCTCAGAGAGGTGCCATTGTGGTAGGTGGTCCTACCCCATTTGAGGTGCCCTATCTGAGGTGGCCATGCTCCCCAGAGAAGCGCTTCCATTGAGGTGGCCCTTTTCGGATGGCATGTGCCATAGTGGAGATGGGCCTGCTCGTTTGAGAGGTGCCCTAGGTGTGGTGGTCCTGCCACCCTGACAGGTGCATCAGGGCAGTTGGCCCTCCTCCTTTGAGAGGTGCCCTAGCTGAGGTGGCCATGCTCCCCAGAGAAGCGCTTCCATTGAGGTGGCCCTTTTCGGTTGGCATGTGCCATAGTGGAGATGGGCCTGCTCGTTTGAGAGGTGCCCTAGGTGTGGTGGTCCTGCCACCCTGACATGTGCATCAGGGCAGTTGGCCCTCCTCCTTTGAGAGGTGCCCAAGCTGAGGTGGCCCTGCTCATTTGAGAAGTTCCCTAAGTGACGTATTTCATTCTTCGTAGAGTGACACCAGGATGGACAACTGTGTTTATGAACGGAGACTTGCTTGGGTAGTTTCCTTGGTGAGATGGCCCTCTCGCTTGAGAGATCTCTTGGGGGCCCTGCTCCTTTCAGAGATGCCCCAGGTGAGGTGGTCCTGCTCCTTGGAAAGGTACCCTGGGTCACATTGGCCCATCCTTTGACGATTGCCCTGAGTAAGGTGGTCCTGTACCTTTAGGGCGATACCCTTGCTGACCTCAAACTTCCCTTCCGAGAGGGTCTCTTTGTGAGGCGATTCTCCTCCTTCAGAAAGTTACCCAGGATGGGCTCATGTGATTGTGAAGTGGGATGTACTTGCCAGCCCTGCCAAGTTTTCCAGGTCCATGCGTGATGCGCTGCTTTAGTCCAGGTTTTTTTTAATTCTGGGATGGGTTGTGTTGTTTATTCCATTATAAAATAGGACCACCCCAAGTCTCAGAATTCAAACAAAAGAAAACATGAATGAAGCCGGCTATCACGAATGGGCATGGTACACCTGCCTGCTATGACTTGGGTATGGCTGCCTGGTTTTTATAGTGCTCAGCCTTGGAGTGGTGTCACGGTGATGGCGGAGCATGGCTTTTTTCCTGGAGGGAGTCGCCCCTGGACGAGGCACCCAGGTACTCATAGTCAATTGTCCATGAGGCAGTTTACACTGTTCCAAAAGTAGGAACCGTCAAACACTGGGTGCTAAATACGTTATTAGTTATTATTATCCACGTTCTGGCAATGCCACCTAAGATGTAGGCTATTTTTTAGTTTTACGTTGTCAGACCTCATTCTGAGTACACATGGCAAAGGGGCTACGGAGTCCCTGCCGTATCGGTTAAGGTCCTTTGCTACAGGCGTCTTTGGCTCTATTTGCCTATAGCTCTGCAAACTGGGCCAAGTACAATCCTTTCCACACTTGACTTCCAAGCTATCAAGGGCGAGCAACCCCTTCTTCTAACAAAGCTAACAGCCAACCAACAGACACAATAACATAACGTCCTGCACAGTGCTTATCTTATGTGAAAAAGTAAAGTATTTTAACCACACAGCAAAACGAAATACTACACAACACTATTCGACCTGGCATCTTTGGAGTGCTTTTCCCGTCTTTTTGCTTCTGGCCTCCTGTTTTTTGACTGAGTGCTGCATTTCGTTTTTGATGGTTTTAGAACTCTGGGCACTTTACCACTGCTGATCAGTGCTAAATTGCCAGCACTACTTGTGTAAATTGTGATTATGATTGGTTTTCCATGATTGGCATATTTGATTTACTGGTAAGTCCCTAGTAAAGTGCACACTATATGTGCCGAGGGCCTGTAAATCAAATGCTACTAGTGGTCCTGCAGTACTGGTTGTGACATCCACATGAGTAGCCCTGCAAACCTGCCTTGCAGTGTCTGTGAGTGCAGTTTTAAACTGCCATGTCGACCTGGCAAGTGCACCCACTTGCCAGGCCCAAACCTTCCCTTTTATTATATGTAAGGCACCCCCAAGTTAGGCCCAAGGAAGCCTCCTGGGCAGGGTACAGTGTAAGTGAAAGGTAGGACATGTGCTGGTGTTTTTTTACATGTCCTGACAGTGAAATACTGACAGTTTAGTTTTTCACTATTGCAAGGACTAGCCTTTGCGTAGGTTATCAATGGAGCTGCCTTGCAGCATCTTACAAGTGTAACTTTTAATTGTGAAGAGCTAGAGATTTGAAGTTTGGGCTACCTGAGCTCATGATTTAAATATACACCTTTTAGTGAAAATGGCATTTAAATTGTGTGTGTTTGAAAATGCCCTTTTTATAAAGTGTGCATTTTCTTTTCTAACCATCCTGTGCCTCTGCCTGCCTGTGGAATCAACGTAGGGGTTAGACTGACAAGGGGCTGTTAGTGCATTCTCTCTAGGCAGTCACACAAAGGGAGTTGTGGTATGCCCTGCATATCCTGATGTCCCATCACCAGGCTGATGGGCCTTCCTGAGCTAGAGTGGTGGGAGGAGTTGTCATCTATACCTGAATAGGGCTGTGCATGGACTCCCACAATGCTGTTTCCACCCCCCTGGAGTGTACCTGGAGCCAAGACCAGGCAGGACAAGTACTTGTGCACTACAGAGACACTCCTTTGAAGAATGCCTACTTCAAAGGCCAAAAGGGGTAAAAGTATTGGACCTAAAACCCCAGACTTTTAGAACAATTCTGTATCAAGAGGAGACTCTGCCAAGAGGAAAAGCTGGAGTGCTGTCAGGAGGAGTAATGCCCCTTTGCTGTTTTGCTTTGCTGGGTGACCTGCAGTGGCTACTTCTGTCTTGGAGAGGGCAAAGATTGGACTTTTATTTGGTATCATGCTTATGAAGATTCTCCAAGGACTTGTGTGTCCCTGCGTCCTGTTAAGAAGTCTCAGGGACTTCAAAGACTTAATCTGCAGCATCCCTGAACTCCACTGCTGGGAGGTCTGACCTGCCAAGTGGTGCCATTTCCAGTTCTGGCCTTGGAGGTGGTTTTTCTGCTTCTGGACTTGAAAATCCAAGGATCTCCCTTCCAGCGCCTTTTTCTCCTACGCAGCATTGCCGTGCGGTCGAAATTTTTACACACCGGCGCCGTGCGGCCAAAGAAAAAGATGCAGCGCCTGTCCACGGCTGAAGAAACCGCCACAGCCTGAGTTCAGCGCACTGTCTCTTTGAAATCCGAGACCATTGCACTGACTCTGAAGCAGGCCCTGCTGTGCGGCTGAGAAGATCGACGCATCATGGACCGCAGCTGAAGAAATTGATGTAGCTCCTATTTGCCATTGCCGCATCGATCTCCAGTGTTTTCGGATTTCCACGCATTGCACCTGTGCTCCAAGTCTTCATCAATGCTCGGCTTCAGTAAGGAACCGAGGTCGCGTGCCCGAAGAATCACAAGCATCACCTCCCCATACGGTAAGAAACCAACACATCACCTTCTCTCACAGTAAGGAACCGACGCATCACCTCCCTGCTTGTCTAACAAACACAATGAAAGTATAGTACATGGTTGGTATCAATTGCATCTAACAGTGAAGCCCTACACCCTCCTTCACCCTTGCACCCCTCTCCTCCCACTATAGTAGTTTCTGTCACTACAGTGTCCAACCCTGTACAGAGTAGGCAAGGATTAGGCACAAGTAAAGGTAATTCAAAGCAGTTCCACCTCGTTAGTAGAGCAACTTGGTTCAATGTCTTTTTCAATCCTTGGTTACTTTATTGTCTAGTACAGCGGAGGTAGGGCACACTTCTACACTTATGCCACTGGTTCTCCCTTCAAGCTGGATGCAGCGACAACCTTGTTGTGGTCAGGGTTCATGAAGCGGATTCACTGGACTGGTCTGTGCAGTCACACCAACCTTCGGCAGCGGTGGCCCTCCTGGCTGGCTGCAGAATGGTGAGAAGCCTCCCAGCTATGTTTCTTTGCAATATGTCTGTCACAGTTGTGGCCTCTGAGCTGATATTGGCTTCCAGTTAGGATGGCGTTGCGACTTTTGTTTTTACCACTGCAGTGTTAGTTTAAATATCTGAAGGCCGGGGTGGACTGCCGGATGAGACACAGATCTTCGCTCTGGTGCATTCATAATACAGGTGCATCAGGAAATGTGCAGAGAGATCGGGGGTACCCGTTTGCAACACTGGTCACCCTTGACAGTGGGAACATGCTGGGACTCTCCTCCTGGGCATTCCCTCCTTCTGCAGGGCCAGGGACACTCCTTCCCTCTGTCAGCACTCAGGCTTGTAGGATCATCAGGCACAGCATCAGATCTTCCAGCAGAAAGAGCAGGCATCAATTAATATCACTTTTGGGAGACTGACTGTCAGTCAGACAATAGCCATGGTTACATAGCAGCTCTTTAGATAGCCACTCCCTTCCTTGGTCGAGATGAACCAGGGATTTGATAAATGTGTGGTGGTTTGTATGCCTCTTTTATACACATTTTTCAGACATGGGATCTGGATCCACTATCCAAAGTTTCCGAACCTGTTTGTGTTGGTTGTCTCAATGTTATTGCACAGCAAAGTGATGTTTCTCACAGCAGAGAGCAAAGGGGCTGGCTCCAGGTAGGACTATCCAAACGATGGACACAATGAAGTGAGAGTCCTCTGCACATGGCTGTCCTCAGCCTTCCTGAAGCAATATTCAGAGACAGACAAAATGGCAGGACCTGCCTGGCAACTTTCTCGCTTTGAACAACAGAATGTTTAGTCCCACCCCTCATCCCTACCTCTACCAAGTGGTACTTCTCAGGAAGAACTAAGTAGTGGCCATTTGCTAAGAAGGATGTTGTGGTATTTCTAAAATTAGCTTTGTCTCTGTCCTCCTCACTTCAGTATCTGGGTCTCGACCCAGGAATGCAGACAATACACGTCCACTGTCTGGGGAAGCTATCCTGACCCTCCGTCTTGTTCCATGCTAAACCGGGGGCATCTAAAATTAATCCCATTGACCTCAGTGATCAGGCATACAGAACATCAAGTTCTACAACCGCACATGTGCTACACATGCACTGCACACACATGTACATGTGACATGCATACACACTTCAGGGCAAGGTTCTGCATTTCACAGAACAGCAGGACTTTACATGACAGGGGTCAGTAAACAGCACTTTCACTAAAACTGAAAAGGTCGGCCACACTACAACTTCACAAAACAAGGTGCACCACCACTACTGCTGTACATCATTTACCTTGGGCAGGATAGTAGTCCAGTGCCTAGTATGAGGGCATGGTTGATGCATCCCTCATGGTCACAGGACAGATTCTGAACCGTGCGTTGCCAGGGACAGGCCTAAGCCTTTGTACACACACTACATTACACGGATGAAAATAAAAGTCAGGATACTACTTTCAGATGCAGACAGGCACTCATGGCAGTGCTACATGTCTGGTTACCATGCAGGAGACAGTCCCCTCCCTACATATGCCCAGCTTACAAAGCCTGCAGGGAAACCAATGATAAGTACCCTAAAGTTAGCTAGTATTCGGGACACTGGAATGCAATATTATATTTTCTGACCCACTTGTTATAAAGCAAACAGACCAGTTTCACAGAGAAACATGGACAAGGAGGAGGATGTTGGTGAACTTTCCAGAACATATCTAGCTATCCTGTGATGAAGTAGAACATGTTAAACAGAAAAGATGGCTGTCTTGAAATCAAATTGAGTCAGTTGATCTTTTCTCCTCTTCTTTTCCTGTAGCAAAGTCTGCACTTTAATGTATTCATGCATTTTGCATTTCTTAGCTCCTTCAAGGCTCTTTTAACTTTTTTAATTGTATTCTCTGTATGTTATGGAGATGCCTATGTAAAAAAAAATCTTTTTATTGTAGTGTGCTCAGAAAACAATTAAGGACACAATTTACTGTGGATCTTAAGCTATACAGCAAACATGCAGTAATCATTTCGACTATCATTATTCGAGTCATCAATGTGGTAACAGTTTCTACTGATTCCTACTAATCCCTCCCTACAATCCTTAATAAACTTGCCAGTTTCGCCAAATCTTTTCTCATTTCCGTGGGCATCCTCTGCTCTAGTATTTCGTATGCTCCGCTTGGCAACACGAGTCCAAATCAGTTTTCCAATCCACCACCCCTTGTGGGCTGGGTGCTCCCCAGCTCTACGCAATGTTGCCAACACCCTCACCCGCTGAAGAAACCCCCCCACAGAGACACCAGCAAGAGGGCCAGCTGGTTCACACCAGAACTCCTAGCCTTCAAGCGAGCCTGCCGGAAACTAGAGAAGAAATGGCACAGGGAACAAACTCCGGACAGCCACGCAGCACACAAGGACGCCATCCACAACCACCACCACCTCATCAGGGCGGCCAAGAGGACCTCCTTCAAAGTCCACCTCAACAACAACGAGCTCTTAAAATTGTGAAGGAACTCTCCAACCCCAGCTCCAACACCAATGACATCCCGCCGTCGCAAGCCCTGTGCGACTCATTTGCCACCTTCTTCCACCGCAAGATAGCAGACATCCACGACAGCTTTAACACCCAGACAGCCCCAACAGACAGCAACACAACAGACCCTCCGTACACCATCGACCCCCTGCTAGCTTGAGCGAGCGTGAGCATCGATGGCACCATCAAGCTCAATCCACTCCGGCTCTCTCTCAGACCCATTCCAGCACCACGTCTTCAACAGAGCAAGCAGCTCCATCGCACCCCACCTGCGCAACGTCATCAATCTCTCCCTCGAGACTGGGACCTTCCCAGAGATCTGGAAACATGCCAAGATCAATGCCCTACTCAAAAAACTTAAGGCAGACCCAAGAGACCTCAAGAATTTCAGGCCCATCTCTTTGCTCCCCTTCCCGGCAAAGGTCATCGAGAAAACCGTCAACAGACAGCTAACCCAATACCGCGAAGAAAACAGAAACCTGGACCCTTCCCAGTAAGGATTCCGCAGCAACCAGAGCACCGAGACTGCCCTCATCGCCGCCACTGATGACTTCAGGACCCTGCTGGACAACGGCGAGACAGCAGCACTCATCCTCCTAGACCTCTCTGCCGCCTTCGACACCGTCTGCCACCGCACACTATGTGCACGCCTCCACGCAGCAGGGATCCGAGAGAAGGCTTTGGTTGGATCACCTCCTTCCTCTCTGGCAGAACCCAGAGCGTCCGCCCCCCCGCCCCCCCATTCCGTTCCAAAGCCTCTTAGATCATCTGCGGCGTACCCCAGGGATCCTCCCTCAGCCCGACGCTGTTCAACATTTACATGGCCCCGCTCGCACACGTAGCCCGACAGCACAACCGCAACATAATCTCCTACTCCGACGACACTCAGCTGATCCGCTCCCTCACCAAGGACCCTATCACCGCCAAAGCCAACCTCCATGAAGGAATAAAAGCCGTCGCCGACTGGATGAAGACCAGCCATATGAAGCTGAACACGGACAAGACGGAGGTCCTCATCCTCGGCTCCACCTCCTGGTGCCGGAGGCACTGGGGGCAGCCCCGACACCCACCGACCATGCACGCAACCTGGGAAACATCCTCAACTCAACGTTCTCAATGTCTAAGCAAGTCAACGCCGTCTCCCCCTCCTGCTTCAACACCCTCTGTATGCTCCGCAAGATCTACAGATGGATCCCGACAGTTACAAGAAAGACAGTCACCCAGGCCCTCGTCAGCAGCAGACTCAACTACGGAAAAGCCCTCTATGTGGGAGCCCTGACCAAGCTCATCAAACGACTACAACGCACCCAAAACGCCTCGGCACGACTGATCCTCGACGTACCACGCCACAGCCACATCACCCCCACCTGAGAAACCTGCACTGGCTACCCATCAACAAGAGGATATCTTTCAAGCTCCTCACCCATGCACACAAGGCACTCCACAAGACTGGCCCAGCCTACCTCAACAGACGACTCTCCTTCTACATCCCCAGCCGCCAGCTACGCTCTTGCCGACCTCTCACTCGCCACCGTCCCGCGCATCCGAAGGACAACCACTGGTGGGAGATCCTTCTCCCACTTCGCCGCCATGACATGGAACACCCTCCCACTGAGCCTATGACAGACCCAAGACCTGCTGACCTTCGGGAGGATACTCAAGACCTGGCTGTTAGATCAAGAGCGCCCTCCCCCTACCCCCCCCCCCCCAGCGCCTTGAGACCCTCGCGGGTATGTATTGCGCTTTACAAATTATAGATTGAGTGATTAATGTTACGTTTTGATACCACCGTGGCCAGTGTCAGCCAGAGTCTTGTATATTTGGGGCAGGGCCTATTTTAACTTTTATATTGTATTCTTTATATAGCAGAGATTTTATTCATTGCAGGTTCTGTTTAAAAATAAAGTGTCAATAAATTTTAAAAAAAAGTCACATTTCTTATATCTTGCTGTGAAGTTGCCACTATTTTAGAAACCCCAGTTCTCATAGTCTGTTGCTCGTGCCCTGTTGCTAAAGTGGAATTCTTTCATAGGATGTCTCTGCATGCGCTTTGTGAGGTGGACCATTTCCTGGACAGCGATGCTCCTGGACCAGTTTGCTCTCTTCCTGTGGTTAGTTATCCAGGGTGATGTTGTTTGCTCCTGTAGGTGGCCACTGAGATTAGTCGTCCTTCTTTCTGAATACAATTAAAGCCAGCAGATGTTTTGGGGTTCAGGAAACGAGATGCATTTTGGTGGCTCTGCTTTGTGCCTGTGCCGAGGGGCCCTTGGAGAATGCCACCAAGTTCTTGCAGCCTGATCCTTGTATGTTAAGTGGTCTAATACTCCATGCTCCAATCTGTCTACCTTTAGAAAGGGACTTAAAACTCATCTTTTTGCCCTGTAAGTTGTTCCTGTTGATTCTTAGTGCCGCGTTGGCTGTCTTGTTAGTTGCTGGTATTTGTGTGTAATGATCTATAGCGCCGGGACGCTCTTCGGAGCAGCTGAGCGCTTTACAAAACCCCCAGTAACATAACATAACATAACATAACATAACATAACGTCCTGTTCAAAGTTAACCACAGCCAAGGCGCCCCAATTACTGCATTGTGGAGTCCTTCCTTGAAGCATTCTTTAGTAAGCACCTTTCAGGCGACGCCACTTGGTTCCTGATGTAGTGAAGTGGCCCTGTACATGTTCTTTATCACATTTTACTGAGGCCTTTAGTTCCTGTAGTCAGCTGGCCCTGGGTGAGCATACACTGATTATAAACTGAGATTCTGTTGCAGGAGACTGCTTGCCTCTGTAGTCAGTCTCCACTGTGGGCTGCTCAGTTTATGTTCGTAAATGTTATTAGGGACTTGTAACCTGCACTGTCTCAGGAGTATCTTGGCACCGAGAGACGTCCAAGGCTATCTTTACATCATTCTTGGAATCCCTGGCTAGGACGGCATGTGACGTAGATGTGTCTTCACATCAGTTATCCTAATGTCAGCGGTTCTGCTACTTATTTACAGACCTGTGTTCCTGTACAACATTCTGACCTAGCACCGATGGTAAGTGCTTTGCCTTAGCATCTACCCAGTTAGTATCAACACTCAAAACTGTTTTAAGTACATTAGGCACTATGGGGGATATGTACAATAGAAGTGGCGGAGTGAGGCGGTGGCCATCCTGATTTAACGCCTCGCTCCTCCACTTCTGAAAAGCAAGGCTGCACCGTATTTACAACGATATGGTGCAGCCTTGCGTTTCCCCCTGCGATGGCAAAGCAGGCACCCTTGCACCATAGTGCAAAGGTTTCTGTGTGCAGGGGACTATTGTTTATGTGTAGGGAGGTGTCCCTTCCTGCACATAAACAATCCTGAAACGCCATTTTGTCACTTTCATGTGTGCTGTTTAATGCAGCACACATGAAAATCACAAAATGGCATTTTTTAAAAAGATTGTTTATGTATCGGAACGGGGGACCATCCTGTACATAAACAATCCATGGCATTTAGCTTTTTCCATGTGTGCTGCACAAGGCAGCACACATGGAAAAAAAATGAGGAGAAATAATGCATTTATCCACGTTTCGCCAACTTCAGACCAGATTTTGCCTGGTCTTAATGTTGGCACTGCCTCCTGTATACGCTGCACTTGTAAATAGGGAGCAGTGTCAAAATCAACGGGTGTTGCGGTGGAACGCCCGCCGCAACACCCACTGACCACCCCTTTCACGCTAACCATAGCTTGAAGTTAAGTGGCTTAACGCTGCCTTGTAAATAAAGAGACCCCCTATCTCCACCAAAACGTCGCTAAAAGTGACGTGGGGGCGATAGGGGCTTGAACGTATGCCCCTATGGGTGTTGTGGTTGAACGTCCACAGCAACACCCATTGCCCGCCTCTTTGTCATAGCGGACAGCTGCAGAAAGGGGCATATTTACAAAGTGGCATTAAGTGTCTTAGGGCCACCTTGTAAATATGGGGTACGGAACAACGTCAATGGAGCTTCAGAAAAAGTAACAGTCAGGTGGCGTTAGGGGCTTGTAAACGTATTGCTTATGCAGTCTCACCCCAGCACACATTTTTTTTTTTTGGTGAACCTTTATTTGTATTGCAATTAGATACAGGTACGGGCCTACAACCTTCTCGGCCGGCCGCGAAAAAAGGTAAAAAGGTAGCAAGCAATACGAAGAATCAGAGCAGTGCAAAAGCCGGAACGACATGTACACAGGAAACAACTCGTGGGCATACGGTCAGGTCCGAAATCGGGATTACAGAGGTTCATTTTTATATAAGGAGCTGAAGAAGTGCCATACAATCACACGTGGCCCTACAACTCAGCACGCAAATCAGGATATCCACAATGAATATAAACACATACGAAGTAGTGAGGTTACGGCACATAAATCAGGAGAGACATTGGCACAAATCCGATGAAGAGCAATCCCCAACCCCACCCCTCAAAGCAGTACACGTTACAGGAACCACGAATGAAGACGACACTATAGAAAAAGATGAAGACTAAAGGGCCATGGAAACAAAAAATGGACAAACCCCACCCCCCTACCCCCACCCTGCACACCCGCGGAAGGTCAAGGCCTACCCCCCCAGCCGCGTGCCTGTCGCCCTAATGGAACCCGAAATTTAGAAAGAGAAACAGAAAAGACAAAGAGCATTGATTGAGGAGGGCCCTCAAAATCGCCACCCGGCTCCGCCCATCACCCCTGTACGTGGAGGAAGTCCAAAAAACAAAATGGAACATCGCGGAGAGCGTCAAGTACCAAGCACATCAAAGATACATCTCCAGTACAAACACACCCAAAGCACTGTCAGTTAACGTGGGGGCCACCGAAACCCAAAAATGCCTCACCCCTGGCCTCGTCTATCAACAGAACCACCCAATGATCCCTTGTCAATCAAGTTACAGTACTTTTTGGAGGATCTGAAGGATCCAAGTGAATCAATCCCGAATAATACCAAAAGAGGGTTCAGCAGTTCGAGTCCATCCAGACGTGTGCCGCCGAAGTCCAAGGGCAGCAATATCATGCCCGCGGGTGCCACAAAGTCCAAGCACAGCGATACCATCCATGGAGTGGAAACATCACTGTCTGGCGAATGCCACGGTGTTGTCGAGGCGGCCCGAAAAGGAGAACAGCAGTGCGTTTCTAGGATCAGGATAGGCATGTGTCCCAAAGAGGCACCAAAGTGTGCATCCGCGCTGTCCAGGGAGGACGAAGCAACCAGGTCTCTCGGTAGTCCACGGAATCCAGGCGAGTCCAGAGTCCTCCCCAAGGAAGTAGAAACGGGCACAGAGGCACTCCATTGAAATCGGACTGCGTCCGCACTGGGCGGTGAAACAACAATGGCGGCCATTTTTCGATCCAGGTCCCAAACATTGCAAGTCAGGGACTCGCGCAGATCCGTTAGGGCTGCCATGACGTCCTTGGGCATGGGCTCCACAGTGCGCCGCAAGCATCCCACGTCCATGTCTACGGCAGCCATCCGATCGGGACATGGTCCGTGATGAGGGGTGTCAGCCCCCATCTTCGTCAGTTCGGCCCCGTCCCACTGCACCTCACTGTGGGGACCGGCACCAGCACAGGGCGCTGCTAAGTGTACGCCCGGAACACAAAGTTATGAGGCAGGTTCCCCAGGGAGAGCCACCAAAAGGCTAAACAAATGACCCTGCCACTCCCTGGGGGCTGCCCGCCTGTCTCGGGGGCGATCCTTGGATACGTCCGGGCACGGAGTCCGATGAGGGGGGCCAAGAGTCACGCACCCCCCTCAACTCGAGTAAGTCTCTCGGCCCCCAAGGCTCTTCGACAAGGGACCTGGCTGATGCTGCCTTCAGCGGCACTCCGAGACAACGGCACCCTCCGGCCGACTCCACACCACCAGAGGCGGCCGCTGCAGCTGCAGTCGCCGCCGGCCGCCCGCCACAATCGACCCCCCCGGCTTCGTCACTGCACGGGCCGCTGAGCAATGGGAGGGGAATTCTCCGGCTTCACATCACGCAAGAATCTCAGGTGCAGGTGGTAAGGGAACGCTCCCCTTCTTTTATCCAACTACACCTTTGTAGTTCAGAACGAACAACAGGATGGGCATGCAAAGAGAAAGGTCTCACGGAGCCGAGCGGCTATGCAGCCATTTCGGTTGCTGGCTTGGCTCCTCCCCCCCCAGCACACATTATATATATAATTCGCGTCGGAGGACGTGGGACGCGGAGCAGTTCCCGCCCGGGACCTACGGTGAGTGAGTGTTTCAAAGAAATGCCGTCCGGTGACGAAGTTTTCACACAGCAGTAAAGGACGAGTCAGAATTGTGCTCGTCATTTTCAATAACGCGGAACAGAACTGTAACAACAACATGGATAGAGATGAAATTGACAAGCAGCGGGAGGAAGCCGCATTGTCACTTTTTGATGCCACAGCGCCACCTTCTGGCCAAAATCAAGAACAAAACCAAAGCGATGTGGGCAATTCTCAAACGAAAGATCTGAAACAATTGTTTAAAGAACTAGTGAAACTACGTAAAGCGGAATGCACCAAGTGGTGGGAGCATAAATCCCTCAGTAAATACGAGGAAGTGGGACGTGTACCCCGAGGACTCAGGATTTTGTTAGCTCCCAGCTTCGATAATCCAGACCCAGCCATGCTTCAAGAGTGGGGCGAGAGCAACCTGGCTGCATCAATGAACTTAGTATGTATACTAATTAAATATGCCACCAGTGACCGAGCCAAACTGCTAGAACAAATCAGAGCTTTGGAAATGGAAATTGATGCCTGCCAAAACACCTTAGAAACTAAAAAACTTACCGACAACATGAATGAGCAACTGCGGAAACACGAAGAAAAAATAAAAACTCGCAAGGCTACAAAATTTGCTCGTGACGCAGATGACTATCGATTAGGGAGGATTTTTACCTTTTCTAAAAAGTACAATTCGGCTAAAAGACAGGCATACACTAAAAAGAAGAATGTTTCCACTTCCAATCCCAATAGCACCCGACCAGCAGGTAGTGCTGGCCCAGCTACATCCAATGCTACTAATGAAATGATGCAGTCCACGGACTCCCTAACAACGAGTGCGTCCAGCATGGAATCACTATCATCAGGCTCCACCAATAGTGATTTAAACTTAAATGGACTGGAAACACTGAGTATCCAGCAAGAAATGGATTTCGTGGTAGACGAGAGGCTACAAACCCTGAGATCATGGCAGAACAACTCTCAACCAAACAAAGGAGGAACAAACGGAGGAAAGAACGACGTCGCACAAGGAAACAAAGCCGAGGAACAACTACAGCAAAAGAAAAAGAAAAAAACATGGGGGAGACGGCGATAAAAAATAACACCATTATTAATCTCTCCAATGTGGTCCTTGACAAAGCAGAAGAGCAACTACTTTCATTGGGTTTAAATTTCTCTCCAATGCAACATTTTGATTATACTACCACTAGGGTAGATGTCTTCTGTTTTATAAGGAAACTTAAATTAAAAAAGCACTTTGCCTTACAAAAAGCTAAAGATTCGGACGTCCAAGAAGAAACTGGGAGAGAAAATGAGAGCATGTCATTAAGGGCGTCTGACACACATGTTTTCCTTGATGCCAATGATCTTATGACAACTAACGACGACTTAGAATCAGAAGTAGAAATTTCTACGCAAGATCGTCTTAGAAACGTTCCTATCCTTCCTAAAGGTGCAGGTTTAAGTCCCTTCACTAGTAAATCTAAATTTATACCACTTATGCCAAGGGACGCAATCGACATCTTCCACGATTGCGTCACAAATGACATCAAAAAATTGTACACAGAAACCAACAACATAAGAGGTAAAAAAGAGACATACACTAGGATGGCTTACAACAAACTAATGAAAAAGCTTGAAGGCAACCCAGACATAGTGATCAAAAGGTCGGACAAGGGGGGCAATTTGGTTCTTTGGCCAAAATTAGACTACATCAATGAAGCCAAACGCCAATTAGAAGACCCGGCTTGTTATATAAAAAGCACCCAAAAGGACTACGACAAAGCGATATCCAATCTACACAAGTCTTTAAATCAATGGAAGAGGGAAGGTCTCATCTCGTCAGAAGAGCACAAATACATGTATGTGAACTTTCCAATTTTACCCTCTCTTTATCTCATCCCAAAAGTGCACAAATCCATACAACCAATACCAGGCAGGCCGATAGTCTCAGCCATTGGAAGTGCGGGAGAGAAAGTGGGAGAGTACATTGATTACTTTTTACAAGACTTTGTGAGACAACTTCCCAGTTTCATCCGAGATACTAGTGACTTTTTATCTAAAATATCCACACTAGAATGGGAAAATGAAATGCTTTTAATTTCGCTTGATGTGGAATCGCTGTATACCAGCATAGATCATGACAAAGGGTTAGCAGCAGTACAACACTACCTTTCCAGTAGACCCATCCATTATTATGAGCACAATAAGATAATCATGGGCTTGATTAAATGGTGCCTCAACAACAATTTCTTTTCTTTTGGGAAAGAAATTTACAAGCAACAGAGGGGCGTGGCGATGGGGGCCTGCTTCTCCCCCAGCTATGCGTGCTTGCACGTTGGCTGGTGGGAGGAGCGGGTCCTCAAAGTGCGCCACAAGACATGGATGGAGAATCATGTTAGATACTTCTTAAGATATATAGATGATATCTTTATTATCTGGAAGGGTAGCAAACAGGAAGCTTTGCGTTTTATTGATGACATCAACGATAATTCGCTTAACCTTCATTTCACGGCCAACATCAGTGAAAATCGCATCCAATTTTTGGATGTGGAGGTATATGTCTCCAATGGAATAGTCAACACCACCCTCCACAGAAAACAGACGGCTGGCAACGCCACATTGCATGCTTCCAGCATGCATCCCAGACACACAATCTCGGGGATCCCCTATGGTGAAATCCTTAGATTAAAAAGAATATGCAGCTCTCCCTCGGATTTTGATGCCTGCTTGGCAGAACTCATGGCCAGATTGAGGGCCAGGGGTTACTCTGAGCGGATATTAAATACTGCTTTAAAAAAATCCTTGACTAGATCCAGGGAGAGTCTCTTCCCTGACTCATCTTTGGAAATCGAACCTCCTCCTACAACTACACCCCAACTGGAGTGCCCACGTCTGATCACGACTTTCAGTAGAGAAGACAGAAAAATTAGGTCAATTTTGAATAAACATTGGCCGATTGTTATGAGCGACCACATTCTCAACACTAGGTTGCCCTCTTCTCCCACAGTGACCTTCAGGCGAGCTAGAACCATGGGCAGCCATTTAGATAAAGCAACACCGGAATTGAAATCCAAAATTCCATGGCTTCGCCCAACCAACGGTTTCTTTAAATGCTCCAGTTGTAGGGCGTGTAAGTTTGGGGTCACTACCACCCAGTACTACACCCCATTCAGTAAAGTTGCCAAAAACATCCATGGCAACTACAACTGCAAGACTGATCATGCTGTTTACGTTCTGACGTGCACCTGTGGGCTTAGATATGTTGGAAGCACTAAGCTCCAGGTGCACGCCCGAATTTTACAGCATCTCAGGGCCATTTTGCATAGTGACCCAGCGTACCCTGTCGCCCGTCACTTTAAACGAATGCACAACAAAGACCTTAGTTGTTTAAGCTACTTCGTGATAGGGGCAGTTCCTTTATCTAGAAGAGGAGGAGATCGTGAGGTCCAACTTAGAAAATTGGAGTCTAAATATATATTGGAGCTCGATAGCCGTTGGCCTAATGGGCTCAACAATATTGAGGAGATGCATCACTTTCTATAAAATCATTGGACCTTGCCAGCCTCTGATTCCACCTTCATCTGTGTTCTGATTCAGGGATCTTCTAGTTAGGTTCCCTATTAGAAGTCCCATATATATGTCCCTTATTCTGCTATTACAACTGGTGAAACTCACATCGACCTTCACCCATAGGGACATCCATGCACTTTACTTGGCAACTTTTAGGCACTAGGCATCGCTATATATACACAATTTTCATACATTCTTATTCACATATCACGTACTATATTTCGATAAAAATGTATCATCTTTTAAATGTACAGTGATTTTTACCATTTCGTGAATACCATGTATAGAATTTTGATATTGATATTATTTTGATCTTGGGCTTAGTGTTGCACAGGAAAGAGCGTATGTATATATTGAATGACACAGATTAGTACTTTGTAAATAATTATGAGAGGGCTCTTTAGTTGGGTGTGTATATATAGTTTTTCAGTTGGGTGTGTATATATACAGTTATTGCTATTTATGTTGCTTTGTTTTGCTTTATACAAACACATAGGATTCTAGTAATCCATTGCAATATTCACTTGTTATAAAATGGGCTAGGTTTGTGGGGTGGTGGGTTTATAGGTGGGGATGTGTATAGATATGTATATACATGAATTAGAAATCTTTTTATACATATTGTAATTTTTAGCTTCCTGTTAGAATGGTCCTTCTTGTTCTATTTTGACCTTTCAAATAGAAATATGAGTAACTAGGATGATGAATTTTTGTATTTAAACATTGATAACTGATGCCTAATTATTAATAACTGTTTCAGTGGTAGTTCCATATGTTTCCCGCTAAAATCTTGCACTTTATTAGAATTTTATCATCACTTATGCACTTTTAGGCACATGCACTTTACTATTTTTGCTGCTAAAGGTATTAGATTGCTTATTTGCACATATGAAAGACATTTCTTTTCTTAAATGAAATTCCACAGGAAAGGATTGTACCTTGGTAGATTTGCATATAATTGATTATGTATTGATGATTTCCTGGATTTAACCAGTAATAATTTCTTGTATGTCTATTCAGCAATGGCAACCATATATCAGCGGTAGTGCATTTTCACTGTTTAGTATTCACCACAAGATCATGGTGGGCGTCACCAGGGGGTGGCGCCTAAATCACTGCATACACCTATAAAAAGAGCATAATTGATTGTAAACATGTTGCAGCGTGACCAAGGGCTTTCCGCCCGAAACGCGTCGCTGGTTCTGTTTTAAATCTGCAATAAAAATTACCATCTTGCTGAATTGTTGGTCCGTCCCTCTTCCTTGCTGGCGTGGAGGCAGTGTCTGCGAGCGCAGAGCAGGCTGGGGAGGAGCCTTTCTTCATATATATATATATATATATATATATATATATATATATATATATATATATATATATATATATATATATATATATATATATATATATATATATATAAAGAAACCACAGTCCTGAAGCATAGCCATCTTGGAAATCAGGTACAGGCCACAGCGCATAATTGAGTTTTCAGTGCTTTTGCAATCTCCCACAGCATGACGCGTTTCGACTAGGTCACCCCAGTCTTGATCACATTGTATATATATGATTTATACAGTCACACACAACGGGAAAAATTAGGGGCATTAAGAGTATATTGATATCTCTGAATACAAGCTTGCAATAAAACATTTAACCAGTTCCAGTATCACAGCCCTGTCAAGTTTACCCTGCATATGCACACAGATATCCCAACCATGCACGCACAGATGCAGTACGTGTAGGTTTAATCTGAGTGTGCCCCATTGCTGCTCATTTTTGATCTAAAATAATGTGTAAAACCTCTGTTAGCGGGCATGACGTTTATTGTTGGCCTATTGTTGATTTTGTTAGTACAATCTCCAGAAGCAAAGCTTACTAACTTTTCAATCCTCAATGCCAAGCGGACTGCATATCCATCAACAGAATGAGGAAAGTGACCTCTGCTTATGAACTAAAGGCTCAAAACCTTGCCCTAAGCTGTTTAATAGAGCAACAGTGTAGACACATGATGAAAACAAACAACAACAAAATGAGCAAACAGAAAATCACAGGGAATCGCTGGTGTGTGACGGATGAGAGCCAGTGCTTAATTTGAGCCAGTGGTTTCTGGGACTCAGTACCAGCACTTAATCAGCAACACCAGCGCTTTTCAAGTGCACCAGGTAAGGATACATGCATTTACAAGGAGATTAAGTGATTTGCCCAGATGTTGAGCCGACACTGAGACTCGAACCTGGTTCCCGATCTCCAAAGTCGGTCACTCGGGCTATTATGCCACATCCTCTCCCCACTTTCATGGTTAGTAGTTGGGTTTGTTTTAGGTGGCGCTAACAGGAGAAATGGGCTGGTGCAAGCTGCCCCATGACGAGAGCCCCAGCACTTGTTTTTATACAAATTAAACACTGGATGAGACAGTGATATGGTTCATACGTCAGTCCCATTTGCCTGTGGAACATGCTCTGTCTGGTCTGCTCTTTATTCCGTGACAACTAGCTAGTATTCTTAGCAATTTTCTAAAATGGAAGGAGTCGATTTATCCTAGGATTGCATTGTTCAACAAGAGAGCAAAAGGTTTATTGCCGTACACCCTCCAGAGAAAAACTCAAAGCCATGAAAAATACGGCCACTTGTTTTATTCCTGCGTCTTATTGTAACATAGAGGCTACTCCTAAAGAAAACAAAAAGCAAAAGAGATTTGGATGGAATGGCCTCACCCACTTATTTATGACTTGTTTCATCATTGGCCAATCTGCAAAAACCATGTTAAGCTGATACTAATATGGTGGTCTCGACCTTGTGGGGAGGGAGAGCAGAATAACATAATTCTGGTCATAAATACCAGGGGCCCAGATAATAATATAAAACAACCTCTGTGTAAACCTCTGTGTCCCTTTATTCTACGGGTTCACGGGCTGAGTTGAAAAAAAAAGACGGATGCTACAGTGAGGTTATGTCTAGGGGCATCCTCTCTATTTGTTGTTTGCCAACATGTTTCAACAAGATCCCTGGAGATAATGTCTTCGTCAGGGCCGTCAAGGTACACTTCCTGTCTGTGCTTAACTACTAATCTATAGATGCAGGTAAAAGTAAGTCTTACCTCTACCTGTCTAACAATGTTTTCCTGTAAAAAAGAACAACCTGAATAAGGATCATTTCCATGTCTGTCTTATTCATCAAGTATCTCTATCATTTTGTTAAATTTCTTGTTTTCTACACATAGTACCATCTCCATTTTACAATAGTACACAACTGGTGGTACACTGGTGGGATCACACCACACTTGGCACACATGAAAACACACAAGTACGTATACACAACTAGTGCACCTACTCAACCTATTTTTACAAGGTTCAAGCATAGCAGTCACACCAGAGAGGGCCTAATCATGTAGTCACAAACTAGCAAAACAAAAAAAGCTATTAAATGGCTAAACCAGAATCTATTGGGTAAACTCTCATTGCGTCCATATACCTACCAGTCACATTAGATCAAGGTGAGAGCTACTCTTTATATCGTTGTCATATCAGTCATTTTGTTGTTTATTGGTCATTAGGCAGAAGGCTATAGGCCACTGTTTCTTAACCACCCACATTTCAAAAGCACCTAAGATACATAATAAGAAACGTCCAAGACATCCTCACATTACAGTGGATTATCTGACCCAGAAAGTAGTGTGTAAGGTACGTACAAGAGAAAATGAAGAAAGTGCCCCAGAAGGGGCAGTCCACTTTGGAGATCTTATTGTCCTAACATGTATCAGGATCCATATTGGGATTGGCTCGGCTCCTATTGGTTCCCTCAGCCAATGAGCCTGATATTCTTCCCATAGAAAGTCCCTGCAAGCCTAGCTTTTTTTTTTAGAAAGAAGCAGGTGATGGGGAAGAAGGGAAAAAAGAAAATCACCTGGGAGGATATGAAACCACTTCCGAGCACCAGCAAAAACTAAAGACAAACGACAATGCAGTACACAACTTGAGCAATAGAATTTTAACTGACACACAGGTACAAGTACTTAATAAAGGTCTAGTGTTTGTACTTACTCCAACGCGTAACATCTTTAGATTACGCACAAAGGCCTCAAACAATTTCAGGAAAATAAGATTACATGTATTTTTTCAAGGAATAAGAAATATCTATGGAGTTCTGGCCTTGAGGAAACAAAGAGTCAGCAACAAAACTGAAAAATTGAAACTGCTGAGCCGAAAACACTTTCACAACATCACAAAATAGAAGCAACAGGTGATTACTCAGCTTGGAGAAGCCCAAAACATTGTTATAAAACCTGCAGACAAGGGAGGGGCGATTGTTGTTCTTCCTATAAAGATGTGCAGAGAACGCTGAGAGAATCTATAAGAGGCTATCAGGGGACCCCACTACGGATGTGGTAAAAGAAGTGACATTTCTAGTGGACACGGGGCTACAAAATGGCTGGATTACCAAAAAGGAGGCCAAATTACTTTATAACCCAGGACCTCAGATCCCTTTCCTATACCTTCTTCCTAGAGTACAAAAGGGTGTTCTTCCTCCCCCAGGGAGAACCGTAGTCTCAGTTCAGCCTTAGAACTGATCGCCAGATTCTGTGATTGGTTCTTGAAAGCAATAGTTGAAGAGACTCTGGTGTATTTAAAAGATACAAAACGAACTATTGAACATTCTGTCTGAGTTGAGATCCGATCCTGATCATGAATTGATGATCAGCGTGGACATGGAAACACTTTATACAATAATTCTACAGGAAGACACTTTGAAGGTGGGAGACTCAATATTATCAGATCTTCAATGGGACCACATGGCACCAAGAGAGTTTTTTATGGACGATGCTCACCACGTCTTAACTAGGAACTACTTTGAGTTTGAAGGTGAGTTCTTTCTGAAGATCCATAGGACTTCCATGGGGATCACTTTTGCTCCTAGTCTGGCATGTCTCTAGGTCCATGACTTCGAAACAAAACTGATAATTTGTGACCAGAACGCCTTTAAAGACAAGATTAAAATATGGAAACATTACATACATGACGTCTTTGTCATCTGACAAGGAAGCTCATTGGAGGTAAAATACTTTCCTTCTTGGATAAAGAGTGTGATTCAAATCTTGAAATTTACATTTAACATAAACAGGAAGAAACTGACTTTTTTGGATTTACAAATTTGTGCTGCAAGAGGATGCATTAAAACGAAAGCTTTTTTACAAACCTACTGATACAAACATATTATTATGGCTGGAGAGTTTCCAGACAAGAAGTCTCAGAGAAAATATCCCTGTGGTTCTGATTTTACGACACAATTGCACTGAAAAATCTGACTGTAGGAAGCATGCTAAGACATTGACACTTAAACATAGGGAAAGGGAAATCCCATGAAAATGATGTCAAGGGCAGACAAGAGAGCATGTAATAATGACAGTGGCCAGTTACTCCAGGACAGGACGAGGGAACCCTTTAATAGACTAATATGTGCCACAACGTACAGTCTCTTGTCCAACAAGTGATTAATTAACACAGGAAACTACTAAACACTGTACCATTGAGTCAGTCGAAACCCATGTTTTCTTACTAGGAAGGCAAGAAGTATAAAGGACCTAGTGGTACACACGAGACCTAGGAACCAAGACGCAATTTCAAAACAAAGAACCTTATGGGACAAACCTACTGTAACGAGGCATTTTCTGTGTGGTCAGTGTAATGTGAGTCCACTTACAAATAGAGAATAATGAATCACTTAGGCCTCCCAATGCCATGGTTCATCAGGCATCACAGCAACTGTAATACAAGTAATGTGGTCCCCATTATGATCTGCAAATGTAATTAGAAAACGTAGGGATGACCACAAGGAAAGTGAGGAGACGTGTCAGTGAACATCAGAATATGTATAGATAAAGGTCAGTCACTAAAAAGATGCCCCACTTTTTGGCGATAAGTCACCATGAAGGCGGCTTTCGATGGTTTGGACTGGATAAATTAAAACTTCGAACTACTGCCATGACGAATGCCCTACTAATATTTGAGCATGTTATACACAGACTCCGAAGGACTGAACATTGATATACCATGATCGCAGGTGGGGTAGGGTTTCATTTCCTCCTCCCCTTGGCTTTGCTTCTATGACACCTATTCTGAAGAACAAGACTAGTACCATCCACACATCTACACTTTGAGTATAATAGGTTACAACTGTTGGTATGGTCCAGAGAATGCCAGCCGCTAGGATATAGAAATATGAATGGTACTATATAGAGGGAGAAGAACTAGTACTGGAATATGATTCACATGACCCCCCATTGACATGCTTTTGAGGACGTTAGCTGTCTTAAAACCATTAGAAATGAACCTCATAGAAACCCCAAAGAGAATACCTCTGTTAGTTAAGGAGAACAAAACTACATATAGAGTATCTAGGAGTCAGACAGAGAGAGAGGAACTCAATTCATCAAAAACCCTTGACATGACAAAAGCAAGTATTGTGAATTAAATCATTGAATAACACCACGTGATAAGATATGACAAAATGCACGTGATTAATCAACTGGGAAAGACAAACCCAAGGTTAGGTGAAAATATTCACATCAGTTGTCGATCTGTACCGCCACTTTTACATCATATGGGTTCTCCTTACCCAGGAGTTAGTGCAATCATAGTCACAAAGATGTAAGCGGACTGTGAGAGCCGGAAAACCCTTGTTCACACCTAGTGGGCGGTGTAAGTGTGAGGGGACAACTGAAAAAAGCAGTGCAAATATGTGACTAGTGATAGAATAAAATTGGATCAGGCTGAGTAGAAGTGTAAATTGTAATGCTTTCTCTCAGCTCCCCAAGAATAAAAACAATAGTGAATAAACAGATTTAACAAAATATCTGTTCAGCAAATAGTGGTCAACATGTTTCTGTATAGATGGAAAGTGCCAGTGCATTCATCAGGACCTAGGTGTTGCTACTGCTGTTAGATTAGTGAGAAATATAAAGATAAAATGGAATAATATCACCTGCATTTCAGGTTTAAACTCCTCCACAATCTAAAATATCGTCATGTCAATGGGAAGAAAAATGAAAAGAGACACACATTATCAGAATATACTCATCAGTAGTTGTATTTCATTAATGAATTTTCGTAAATCAGTATTTGCGTATATCAACATGTGTATATGTCAATATATTGTCACTCACCCAATATGTGTGGGGATAGCGCCTCACCTCACCTGGCTGCAGCTCAGGTAATGAGGAGCACCGCTCTGTTTTAAAAAGAATATACATTCGTAAATATTCCACTGTTTGTCCTATGTGGGAGTGAAAAACATCCTATCAGAAAAGTATTTTGAATTGAATTAGAAACCCCCTGGGGTACATGTTCTTTACATGGGGTGTCTTTTCTATGTATTGTTATGCCAGACTACACCATATAGTTTACCGGAAATTAGTCTATTCTTAAATGCAGACAAATCTCGCTAACGTCTGGCCAGACACCAAGATCACACCCTCCGTGTTACACCTCTGAGATCTCGAATGTAGGCTAAGGCTGGGCAGAGAAAAGCCAAGTTGCTCGTACATATTTTAAAAGTATGCCCATTAAGTCGCACAGTTCGTGTTCTTACAGTGACCAGCAATCCTGAGCAAATCCAAAGCGTTTACTAGGTATCCGGTGGGGTTCCGTTATATAGTGAGAAACACCCATCGCTCAGCCAAGTTGTTCGTACATATTTTAAAAGTATGCCCATTAAGTCACACAGATCGTGTTCTTACAGCGACCAGCAATCCTGAGCAAATCCAAAGCGTTTACTAGGTATCCGGCGGGGTTCCGTTATATAGTGAGAAACACCCGCCGCTCCCGCTTACCTCTCCGTCGGTGTCTCCCGGTGTTCCTCTGCGCTAACTGGGGAGGCACCGAACTGATGACGAGAGGACTATTTGTTTGTGTATCCGCCTATGCGCTCACGTGATCGCGCAAGGGATGCTGGATTTTGTAGTTGATACAGAAAATATTGTAAATGATGTAAAAGAAACACTCGTAGAGTTTTCCATCGCCCAGAGAATTCATACTGTTTTATGTTCGCGCAAATTAGTCAATTTATAAAAGCATAAATATAAATGCACTGCACTGTCGACGTGGAGATTATTTTGTACCACCTTCTAACTCGCATGAATTACCGAGTTGGATTCTGGATTCAGGTAATACGTGCGACCTCAACTACAGCCACTCCCAAGAAATACATTCACATATTAAATCGAGAATTACGGCACTAGTATTGAGTATTGTTAGTAGTGGAAAGGGGCGACCACTCGGTCCCCCCGAACGTATGGCGGAGTACCACGATCCCCCCGGGAAGCCATCTTGGGCGGGAGGCGAGTCTCGGCTGGTATGCCCGAAGCGGCGTAGCCGGGGCGCGCCTTTTCCCGCCCTAGAGTGGGTTGGCCTAGACACTGACGCGGCTGGCCACGCCCTTGGGGCAGGCAGGGGCGGGTTTACGCCCGCCCTGAAGACGGATAAAAGGAGAAGCAAGATCAGAAGGCATCCTCTTGTTCCTGTGCTCTGAAGCTGCACCTCCTCGCTGCACGTGAGCTCGAGACGGAACGAAGAGCCAATTTTGAGCGTTGTAATCGTTCTTGTTTGTTTTTCAGATACTCTGTTGGAGAATGCCGAAGAAGGCGGGAAAGCGCATGACTACTGACCAGATGCTGCGCGTTCTTATGAAAGAGGTGACCGAACTAAAGAGGCGAATGGATAAAGACGAGGAAGGGGGACCAAAACGTCCTTTGGCGGGAGCAGCCCCGGGAGGGAAAAACAAGAGGCCCAGGAGGGGAGCAGCTGGGGAAGACATCCCGGGTCCCAGTACCCCGCTCGAGGCACCCACTCCCGTGCCGGAGGAAGGGAATCCGATTCCCGTTGTGGTCACCCCCGTGTCCGGGGAAGATATGCCGCCCGAGCTGGCAGCACAATTAGCAGCGTGGTTGGGTAAAGGTAGCGAGGGCGCCACGGCTGTCGACGCACAGGTGCTGATGAAGCAACTGCGTGAGTCACGGGAAGCAGCGAAGGTGTCCACGCCGGCTGCAGCAGTAGAGAAGCCACAGGGGACGGGTTCAGTAGCAGAGGCAGCGTCCGGTTCAGGTAAGCGGCCATTGCCGATTGCGAGGGATGAGTCAGCACCCTCTCGTAGGGAAAAGTTGGGTCAGCATGTTCCTTTGGCTATTAAAGAGAAGATATGGGCAGGGGAGTACGTAAACATCTTCTTGTTGCTTACTGATCACTATGAGATGGAGCATGTTAAGAGCCAGAAGGATCTCATGCATCCGAGTGTTTGGCGCGCAAAAATGGCCGCCTTTAAGGTAAATGAAAACATTGGCAATTGGGGCAAAGCGTGGGGGGTTTTTACATCGATCTTGGGGGAACGAAGGCCCGATCTGTTACCCGAATTGCCGATTTATCAGTCACGAATCATGGGGTACTCAGTATCACACGAGGGTAATCATTGGTTCTGCTATGATAATCTGTTTAGAAAGGCTAAAGAACATGATAAAAACTTAACGTGGGATTGTTATGATTCTGTGTCATGGTCCAAAATGGAGGATACTGGTATGTTAAAATTGCCATTAGTAGGGAGTAACGTTGGCGAATCCTCCCGCCAGTATGCGGGGACGCCCTTTCGATCAGGTGCGGGTACCGACAATTACTCGAGGCCTGCCGGCAATACAGGAAAAAGGGGGGTTTGTTGGAACTTCAACAGGGGTAAATGTACTAGGCCCCAGGGATCGTGCAAATTTAGACACGAATGTAGTGGGTGTGGGCAATCATCCCATCCTGAGTCCACGTGCAGAGCCAAAACGGGTGATAAAGGGGGTAGAGGAGGCGCCAAACAGGTCTAACATAGTCCGAGGGGCGCCTTTACCTACCCCGATTGATACCTTGGCAATGATTCCCTGGCTCAGTGAATACCCGGATCGTACTTCTGCTGGGGTGTTGCGGAACGGGTTTTCTTATGGTTTCCGCATCCCAGTGGGGGACTTTCAAGGTGTAGAGAAATGTAAAAATCAGCTATCGGTCTTCCAGCATACGACCGTGGTACAGGATAAGATCAGGAAGGAGGTTACTCGAGGTCGAGTCGCCGGTCCGTTTAGTGTACCACCGGTTCTTAACTTTGTTTGTTCCCCTTTAGGTGTGGTCCCAAAGAAGGACCCGGGTGAGTTTCGGCTGATACATAATTTATCAGCCCCACGTGGTCTTTCCGTAAACGAAGCGATAGACCCGGAAGTGTGTTCGGTGCGGTACGCATCCTTCGATGAGGCCGTAGCCATTTTGAATCGCCTGGGGCCCGGGGCGCTGATGGCAAAATCTGATATCGAGTCAGCGTTCCGGTTGCTCCCGGTACATCCAGACGATCAGCGTCTCCTAGGTTTCATGTTTCAGGGTCATTATTACATGGATAGGTGTATGCC
This sequence comes from Lissotriton vulgaris, assembly GCF_964263255.1. Lineage (NCBI taxonomy): Eukaryota > Metazoa > Chordata > Amphibia > Caudata > Salamandridae > Lissotriton > Lissotriton vulgaris. The sequence continues at coordinate 118,295,001 of NC_141699.1, forward strand.
GATGGGGTGCTCTATATCTTGTGCCTATTTTGAAAAATTCAGTAGTTTTCTACAATGGGTCTTCACAAGGAAGACGGGTTTCCAACATGTGATGCATTACCTTGATGATTTTTTGTTCCTGGGGGCAGCCGGGGATCCGGAATGTGGGCAGGCTTTGGCGCAATTTTGTGTCTTGATGAATCAGTTTGGCGTGCCATTGGCACCAGGTAAGACTGTGGGGCCTTCCACTTGCCTCGAGTTTCTGGGGATCGAGTTAGACTCCGGAGAAGGTTGTTTTCGTTTACCAGCTGACAAAGTGTCAAAGTTCAGGACATCCCTGCAAATGTGTATAAGTGGACCCAAGGTTAAGCTGCATCAATTACAGCAGTTAGTTGGCCAGTTGAATTTTGCCCTGAGGGTTATACCAATGGCCCGCCCCTTTTCCCGTTCGATTGCTCAAGCCATGGTCGGCCTGAAGGAGGGCCATCATCGCACAAGGCTCTCGGCAGAGGTCCGCCAGGACATGCGCATTTGGTTGGCATTTCTGGCGGATTTCAATGGTCGAGTCGTCTGGAACAAACCGGCCGTGTCCTCTGAGGAGCTGGGGCTGTGGACAGATTCGGCAGGGAGCATAGGTTTTGGTGCCATCTTCGGCACAAGATGGTCTGCACAAAAGTGGCCGACATGGTGGCATGACAGTGGACTGACAAGTAACATTGCTTTCCTGGAACTTTTCCCCATTTTAGTGGCCCTGAGAACTTGGCCCGAAGGGTTCAAAGATCACTCTGTGGTATTTTGGTCTGACAATATGACCGTGGTCGAGTGTATCAATAGCCAGGCAGCACGATGCAAATGGATTTTGAGACTGCTCAAGGAAATTGTTTTACTGTGTATGCAATTGAATGTGCTATTCAGAGCAAGACATGTCCCAGGGGTAATGAACCAGGCGGCTGATGCACTGTCTCGTTTTCGTATGCAGGCTTTCTGGGGTTTTCTTCCCACAGCGGACCCGGAGCCGGCACCCTTTCCCGAAGCTCTCTGGTCTCTCGGTGCCCCGAACTTCGTAACCTCGTGGGAGAGAGTTTAGCACCCAGGACGAGGAAGGCATATGAAGGGGCGTTCCGGTCCTATTTAGCCTTTTTGGGGACTGATAGAGAGGAGCTTTGGGGCCAGGAGGAGTGGGTGGTAAATTTTCTGATGTCCTTACATCGGGTCGGGAAATCGGTGGCCACGGCTCAGAGGCATCGGGCTGCCATTTCCTTTGTTGCTAGGGCTCATGGGATCCATGACCCGACAGCGTCTTTCGTTGTACAGAAAGCGCTACGGGGGTGGCAACGCCTTGAGGGTCGCAGAGTAGACGAGAGGCGCCCGATAGGTTTGGATAGGCTGGCCCAGTTATTATCCAGACTCCCTGCTACGTGTTCATCTCAGTTTGAGACAGTGTTATTCCGAGCCGCTTTTACGCTGGCATTCCATGGGGCTATGCGGGTAAGCGAACTAGTGGCGAGGAACAAGCAGGATGTGACAGGAGGATTGTGCCAGGAGCACGTCCAGATCAGAGGGGAGACAATGACGGTCTCATTTGTCAGGTCCAAGACCGATCAAAGTGGGATGGGTGACTGCGTAATCATACGCAGGATTCCCGGGTCCTCCATGTGCCCGGTAAAGTGTTTAGAAGATTATTTAGCACGAAGGGTGGCATCATGGGGGGGGACCTTGTTGAGACACGCTGACGCCACCCCACTGACAAAGTTTCAGTTTCAGCGGGTGCTTGCGATGTCGATTGCCGCTGCGGGCTTGAACCCGGGCGAGTTTGGGACCCATTCCTTTCGGATAGGGGCTGCTACAGAAGCTACAGCCAGGGGTCTGAATGTAGAACAAGTTAAACGTGTGGGGCGTTGGTCCTCCAATTGTTATAAAAGGTATGTGCGGTTGCACATGTTGTGAAGCTGTAACGATGTACTCACGCTTCTTGTTTTTGTTTGGTTTTCAGTTGCGCAAGCCTACGAGGCGGGGCGGACTTTGCAGTCGACCCAACACCGGGCCAGCGGTCAGACATCACCGGCTGTGAAAAAGGAGGTGTGGGTCGTGGGCCACTCATACGTGAGACGTGCCGCGGACGTATTCAAAGCAGGTGACATGATTCACGTAGCTGGGGAATACGGGTACAGTGTGTCCTTCTACGGAAGAGGCGGTCTCTGTATTGACCAGTTTCAATCATTTTTTGAGGGTTTGCTAGGGCGGACGAGGTCACCGCCGTCTGTAGTCATAGTACATCTTGGGGGTAATGATTTGGTCACCACTGGTAGACGACTTCTTCTTGAGGCGATGCTTTCCACTGTAAGTTGGTTAGCGAGGAGAGTTCCAGGGTGCACAATTGCGTGGTCCCATATGATCCCACGAAAAGTGTGGCGGGGGGCTATTTCGGTTCCTGCTTTAAATCATTCTGTTAGAAAGCTTAATAACAAAGTGAGTAGGTTGTTCCGTTCCAAGACACTGCATTCTATTTCGCATGGGTGTATTAATGATGACAGTATGTATTTGGGGGATGGAGTGCATTTGTCTCGGGTGGGGAATGAGTTACTCATAGGAGACTTCTTAGCATGGCTAAAAACGTTATACCATGACCTTTAGGTAGGAGTGTTGTGGGGGGTCCGGATAGCCGGTCAACTATCCGGCCTGTGGCGGTAAGGTCATGATCGTGAGCACTAATTGGAAGATCCCTATGAGTGGGCGTCACCCAGCACGGATGGGAGCGCTCGGGGGAGGTGGCCATTGGCCCCTCAACGGGGAGGCGGTCCCTTCTAAGGATGGGTCGCCGAAAGAAAAGGAAAGGCGGTCAAGGCCCCTTCCTGGGTAGGAGGGGTTACAGCCCCCTCCTGGGGAATTTCCCGGGGCCAGGACGTCTGCGACGGCAGATGTGGTAAGTTGTGTGGGGTTTGGGGGGGGGGTCTACGCTACCTTCTAGATACCTCACACGAGTCCTCGTACGACCTCTAAGTGGCGTCGAGTTTTATTGGGGCCCCCGTCAAGTCAAGGGAAATTGGTAATTGCACTTGAGGTACGCCTCTGGGCCGCCCCTCACAAGTGAGGGCGATATTTCTGGGTTAGGGATCTTGACACCGGTTACGACCTTGCCGTTGGCCCTTAAACGTTAGGATGTACAATTTCAAAATTTCAAGTAAATGTTTTGTAGGATGTTAGTTCGGCTAGGAGAACCTTTGTATTAGAGAATCTGTTAAGGTTAGCCAAACATCGCAATGTGGTAATGAAATTGTACATAATATGAAACTGTTTATTTAATGTTTTAATTTTGTTTCATATTTTAATAAATACGGCCGGGAGGGTCACTCCCTCCCGTCTTCCAAAAACTTCAGAACTGTTTCCGGTTTCCCATCCTTGGGGATTGTGTTGAGAGGGGGTGGCGGGTATCTCAGCCATATGGAAAGGGGCGACCACTCGGTCCCCCCGAACGTATGGCGGAGTACCACGATCCCCCCGGGAAGCCATCTTGGGCGGGAGGCGAGTCTCGGCTGGTATGCCCGAAGCGGCGTAGCCGGGGCGCGCCTTTTCCCGCCCTAGAGTGGGTTGGCCTAGACACTGACGCGGCTGGCCACGCCCTTGGGGCAGGCAGGGGCGGGTTTACGCCCGCCCTGAAGACGGATAAAAGGAGAAGCAAGATCAGAAGGCATCCTCTTGTTCCTGTGCTCTGAAGCTGCACCTCCTCGCTGCACGTGAGCTCGAGACGGAACGAAGAGCCAATTTTGACCCACCCACCAGCCCCTGAGGACAGCAAGTGGTTTTTTGAATAAAATTGATGGATAACTCTGATTTTCGTTTACAGGTTGTGGTATTATCGTGATGATTTTGAGTATGTAATAAAGAATGGTCGATTTGTGTTACGTTTCGCTAATAAAGAAATTCTGCTTTAGTGTTCATTGGTAAGCATGCTTTTAATAAAATTGTAGTTGCTACTGTCTTTTTAGTTTAGTCATTTAGTTAGCATTGTCGTATTTATTTTGGTCGGGCGGTAAGGTCATGATCAGTGAGCACTAATTGGAAGATCCCTATGAGTGGGCGTCACCCAGCACGGATGGGAGCGCTCGGGGGAGGTGGCCATTGGCCCCTCAACGGGGAGGCGGTCCCTTCTAAGGATGGGTCGCCGAAAGAAAAGGAAAGGCGGTCAAGGCCCCTTCCTGGGTAGGAGGGGTTACAGCCCCCTCCTGGGGAATTTCCCGGGGCCAGGACGTCTGCGACGGCAGATGTGGTAAGTTGTGTGGGGTTTGGGGGGGTCTACGCTACCTTCTAGATACCTCACACGAGTCCTCGTACGACCTCTAAGTGGCGTCGAGTTTTATTGGGGCCCCCGTCAAGTTAAGGGAAATTGGTAATTGCACTTGAGGTACGCCTCTGGGCCGCCCCTCACAAGTGAGGGCGATATTTCTGGGTTAGGGATCTTGACACCGGTTACGACCTTGCCGTTGGCCCTTAAACGTTAGGATGTACAATTTCAAAATTTCAAGTAAATGTTTTGTAGGATGTTAGTTCGGCTAGGAGAACCTTTGTATTAGAGAATCTGTTAAGGTTAGCCAAACATCGCAATGTGGTAATGAAATTGTACATAATATGAAACTGTTTATTTAATGTTTTAATTTTGTTTCATATTTTAATAAATACGGCCGGGAGGGTCACTCCCTCCCGTCTTCCAAAAACTTCAGAACTGTTTCCGGTTTCCCATCCTTGGGGATTGTGTTGAGAGGGGGTGGCGGGTATCTCAGCCATATAGATGGACGTTCGCTCTGACAACACTAGTTTCGCGTCCAAACATCCAGAATGCTGAAATATTGCACACAGATGCAAATATTATAAAGGCTAACAATTACAAGTTAGCAGATTTATAAACACACAGTGTAAATTCATAGTGTGTACACCGATTACAAGGTCATTGATAAGACTGCACGTATATACGGTTCTTCTTACACTGTGGACTACTTTATCTATACAAGCAAAGAAGTGTAGATTCATTGTGTGAGAAGACAACATTTAGACATTAATGTTCGCTGCATAACTATTTGTCAATATTTACACTTCATTGTGGATTCGTAGTGTGTGAGCTAGTATTTGCTGCAAAATAGTATATGTTAATTTGCAAGGTCAGTAATCAATTTAAGGCCGCTCCACCTACAGTGATCACTCTACTCCTCTACAGCGACATCCAGGGTATTGGTTCATTCAAACCCTCTTTATCGCTAATAAGCTTATAAACCCACTTTTGTTCTTTTTTGAATAAAAATGTACTCATATCGGGGCAATGCTCCGGAATGGTGGGTTGTTCCAGCACAGTCCAGGTGAAATCATTAGGACCATGTCCTGCCTCTAGGAAGTGCGATGTTAAGCGAGTTGCTTGCTTACGACACGGTAGTGTACTTTTATGTTCGCAGATCCGGGTTCTTTTTCTTGTCGTCACGCATACATACCTCTTTAGGCATGGGCAAGTTATAAGGTAGATGGAATTCTCGCTGTTGCAGTTTGTAAATTTCTGCTGCTGCCAAGGTCGACTTGTCCCGATATTAACCGTGGTGGACTTAGTTGTTTGCGGACAGACGAAACAATTTCCGCAGGGGTGATGTCCTTCTACAGGTTGGAGATCCCACAGTGTCCCCACCTGTCTGTTGGTTTTGTTTTTTGGTCTGGTATGGTCTGGTCTGGTATGTACCAACTGGTCTTTTATATTCTGGCCTCTTTTAAAGGCAAAAAGTGGCAGAGGCAATTTGTCACCACTAGTGTTTAGAATCGGTATTTGCCATTGATTCCTATGGGCTTCAAGGCCCATAGGAATCAATGGCAAATACCGAGGTAATTACAGAATCGGTAAAAATACCGAATTTGCAAGGGGGACAGGGTGTCACTTTGACACCCTGTTGCCCCCCTGTTACTTGCTTGTGTGCCATGTGGCACACATACATGCCCTTAGGGCATGTCTGTGTGCCACATGGCACAGGTGTACATGCACAGATGTGCATGTACACTGGAATTCGTTATTTATCATGTAATAGTATTACATGGTAAATAACGAATCGGTAATGGCCTGTGGCACTGTTTCCAGTGCCACCTACATCTGTATTTACTGATTCGGTAAATTTACCTATTCGGTATTTTACAGAATCGGTAAATTTACCAAATCGGTAAATATACCGATTCTGTAATGTAAATGCAACCTACATGTCCATTACCAAATACTGGTCGGTAACGGACGAAATCGGCCGTTACCGAAGGGTAATTGGCGACCTACATTGGGCCCCATGTGTCTTGTTTCCCATATAAAAAGGAATAATACTCATCTTTATTGATTTTAATCAATAAATCTGGTGTCATCGGCACAGAGATGTGTGGATATATGTATATGGATATGTTTATAAGGACCCATATGTGAGTGAGGACATGTAATGCTATTAGATCCGATTCTTATTATGTATATTATGAGCATTTGAAATGCAATTGGTTAACACACAGTTGCCTTTGGACTTCTGTCTAATGACAAATAGCCTAGGAGAGGACCGACATGACAGCGCGATAAAGAGTAGCTCTCCCCTAGAACTAATATGACTGGTGGTTGTAAAGACGCAATGAAAATTGACCCAGTAGAGTCTGGTTTAGTTGTTTATTACAATTTTTGTTTTGCAAGTATGTGACTGCAGGAGTGGTTCCTCCCCGATGTGATTGCTAGGCTTGAAACCTGTAAAATATGGGTAAGTGCACTAGTTGTGCATACTCACTTGAGTTTTTAGGTCTCGCCTGGCCCAGCGCTTGCGCTGTCTGGCCAGACCTTAAGTAAGAAGGGCTTCAAAAAATGCTACCGCTGGCTACAGCTTGCAGTGCATGTGCGCGGGCGCGCGCGCGCTTAGTAGCAGAGGCGCCATATGGCAAACCTCGTCATGCTCATTAAGCGCCCGCGATCAATTTTGCGGCTCCCCTTTGATGTTCTCGTTCAAGGAACATCAAACATCAAAGAACATGTTGTTGTGTTAATGCTTTGCTACTGCCAGTTTGACTTACAACATGCTTTCTCCTTCCGCAAATTCGGTTTGTGTTCCTATATTTTGAGATGCTTTTAGTATTACTGTCACACACAACCACACACACAACCACACACACAACCACAAGCACAATCACACACACAACGACAAACACACAACCACACACAGAACCATACACACACAACCACACACACAACCACACACAACTACACACACAACCACACCCACAGCCACACAGACACACACAACCACACACACACAACCACACCACACACACAACCACACACACAAACACATGCACAACCACAAAACCACAGGCATAACCACACACATAACCACACACACAACCACACACACATGTACACAACCACACACACAACCACACACAACCACACACAATCACAACCACACACACAACCACACACACAACCGCACACACAACCACACACAACCACACAACCACACAAACACAAAACTACACATACACAACAACGCACACACAACCATACACACAACCACACACACACAACCACACACACAACCAGGCACACACAACAACACCCAACCACACAAATACATTTACAAACACAACACACACAACCACACACACAACCACACACCCAACCACACATACAACCACACACAGCCACACACACATAACCACACACAACCACACACACCACCACACACACAACCACACACACAACCACACACACACAACCACACACAACCACACACACACACAACCACACACAAAACCACACCCAACCATCCAACCACAACCACACACACAACCACACACAGCCACACACACAACCACAACCACACAACCACACACAACCACAACACCACACACACAACCACACACACAACCACAACCACATGCACAACTACACACACAACCACACACACACATGCAAAACCACACACACAACCACACACACATATACACAACCAAAAACACAACCACACACAACCACACACAACCACACACACAACCACACTCACAACCACACACATCCACAAACACAACCACACACAATCACACACAACCACACACACACACAAAACCACATACACAACCATGCACACACAACAGCACACACACACAACCACATACACAACCACACACACACAACCACACACACACAACTACACCCAACCACACACATACATCTACAAACACAACACACACAACCACACCCACACACACAACCACAGCCACAGCCACACACACAACCACACACACAACCACACACACATAACCACACGCATCCACACACACAACCACGCACACACCACCACACACACAACCACACACACACACAACCACACACACACACACAACCACACACACCCAATCACACCCACAACCACACACAACCACACGCACAACCACACACACAACCACACACACAAAATCACACACACACACACAACCACACACACAACCACACACACACAACCACACACAACCACAACCACACACACAACCACACACACACAACCACAAACACAACATGCAACCACAACCACACACAACCACAACACCACACACATAACCACACACACAACCACACACACAACCACACACACAACCACACACACAACCACACACACAACCACACACAACCATCCAACCACACGTACAACCACACACAACCACACACACAACCATCCAACCACAACCACACACACACAACCACAACCACACACAGCCACACACACAACCACAACAACACAACCCCACACAACCACAACACCACACACAACCACACACACAACCACACACACACAACCAAACACACAACCACTCCCACAACCACACACACACAACCACACACAACCATCCAACCACACACACAACCACACAGACAACCACAACCACACGCACAACCACACACACTCACACCTAACCACACACAACCATCCAACCACACAACCACACACTTAACCACACAACCACACACACACAACCTCACACACAACCACACACACAACCACACCCAGACAAACACACAACCACAACCACACACAACCACAACCACCCAACCACACCCAACCACACACACAACCACACACACAACCACACACACACACAACCACACACACACACACAACCACACACACCCAATCACACCCACAACCACACACAACCACACGCACAACCACACACACAACCACACACACAAAATCACACACACACACAACCACACACACAACCACACACACACACAACCACACACAACCACAACCACACACACAACCACACACACACAACCACAAACACAACATGCAACCACAACCACACACAACCACAACACCACACACATAACCACACACACAACCACACACACAACCACACACACAACCACACACACAACCACACACAACCATCCAACCACAACCACACACACACAACCACAACCACACACAGCCACACACACAACCACAACAACACAACCCCACACAACCACAACACCACACACAACCACACACACAACCACACACACACAACCAAACACACAACCACTCCCACAACCACACACACACAACCACACACAACCATCCAACCACACACACAACCACACAGACAACCACAACCACACACACTCACACCTAACCACACACAACCATCCAACCACACAACCACACACTTAACCACACAACCACACACACACAACCTCACACACAACCACACACACAACCACACCCAGACAAACACACAACCACAACCACACACAACCACAACCACCCAACCACACCCAACCACACACACAACCACACACACAACCACAACCACACACACAACCACACACACATCCACACCCACACATACACACAACGACACACAACCACACAACCACACCCAACCACACAACCACACACACAACCACAGCCTCACAACCACACACAACCACATACATAACCACACACAGACACAACCACACACATCCATGCACACACACAACCACACCCAACCACAACCACCCAACCACACCCAACCACACACACAACCACACACACAACCACAACCACACAACCACGCACACACAACCACACACACAACCACACATACAACAACACACAACCACACACACAACCACACACACAATGACACAAACCACACACACAACCACACCCACCCACCCACACACACAACCACACCCACCCACACACACACACAGGGATAGATGGAGAAAAAGAGAAGGTATACAGATTACCAAATCTACTTGGGATAAATTAAACAAATTCAACGCAGTTATTGTTCGAGGAGCAAACTTTTAACGTATGCAATATTACTCAAAATGACTGATATATAGAACACCCTCTTTTCTCCATAATATATACGCGCAAATAGAGGATAAATGTTTTTGATGTGCAGAGAAAGGTACTTGGACACATATTATGTGGGAATGCCCAAAAATTCAGAAGTTGTTGGAACAGATTGAGAAATATCTTAGAGGTACAATAGACCCTCAAATTTCTCTTAATGAATCAATAGCAATTTTGGGTTGTTCTTCTGACATCTCCATGAATGACGAAAGTTTATTTATTGCAGCTTTAATAGCAAGATCATTAATCCTGCAACTCTAGAAACCAGATAAAGTACCTACTTTTAATGCATGGAGAGCAAAATTGGCTAAAATACAAGGGATGGAGAAGAAATATGCATTAAGATCAGGATCATTGAGAAAATATGAGAAGTACTGGAGTAGGTTTGAATCTTAGTTGCGCTGGTAACCCTTGTATTTTTTTTCTCTCTCTCTATGCATATACCTGTTTCAGCACTTCGCACTTTATTGAAAATGATCCTCCTGTTGATAATAGGAACAGTGATTACATGTTTGAACCCTAGGTCCTTTGATATCTTTTTGCACTTTATTTAAAATAAGATCTTAACCATATTTCTCGAAAGGTCTAGGATTCCGTTGTGAATGTAAGCACCTTATTTAGCACTTGGCACTTTAATGAAAAAGATCTTCCTTTTTGATCATAGGAACCATGATTGGATTATTTTCAGGTCTTTTATTGAAAGAAGTTCTTGATTATAACCTAAGGAAGGTCTCTCCCTCAGAATAATATGTATCTGGTGATTGCGCCAGCGAGCACTTTTAAAGATGTATTTAAATAGTGTTTTGATAAATTTGTTGCACTTTATATGCTATGCCAATGGTTAGGAATGTATGTTTCCGATTTAGCACTTGGCACTTTAACGAAAGGGACCACTTTTAAAGATGTAGTTAAACAATGTACAGGTAAACTTGCTGCACTTTATATGTCATGCCAATTGCTGTATTTCCAAACCTGCTGGAATTTTATATGAAGTTTCCTATGTGTTTATTTGATGTCTATGAACTCTTAATAACACATTCTTTTTTAAACTACCACACACACACACAACCACACACACATACAACCACAAATACAACTACACACACAACCACACACACAACTACGCACACACAACCACAACCACACACACACACACAACCACAACCACACACACAACCAAACACACAACCATACATACAGCCACACACACACCACACACAACCACACACACACCCACAACCACACACAACCACACATACAACAACACACACAACCACACACAACCACACACACACACAACCACAACCACACACACAAACATACATACAGCCACACAAACACAACTACACACACAACCACACAACCACACAACCACACACACACAACCACACACACACACACACACAACCACACACACCCACAACTACACATACAGCCACACATACAACCACACAAACAACCACACACACACAACCACACACAACCACACACACAACCACACACACACACAACCACACACCACCACACACAACCACAAACAAAACAAAACCACACACACAACCACATACAATCAACCACACACACACAACCACACACACATAACCACACACACACAACCACACACAAAACCACACACACACACAACCATACACACACAACCACACACGCAGCCACACAAACACACACACAACCACACACACAACCATACACACACAACCACACACACACACAAACCACACACACAACCACACACAACCACACACACAACCACACATACAACCACACACACAACCACACACACACACAACCACACACACATAACCACAACAACACACAACCACACACACAACCAAAACCTCACAAACAACCACACAACCACACACACAACCACACACACACAACCACACACACAAACACACACAACCCAACACACACCCACAACCACACTGTTGGAAGGGGGTGACCCCAGGGGTCAAGACGGCTCTCCTAACCACCCGAGACCCTCCTCTTTCACAATTCCTGCCGAGTCTTATCGAGAGATGGTCCTTGCCGGTGAGGACTGATCGTACACACTGTCGACACACCACACTTACTAACGGACACCACACCGTGAATCTTTATCAAGTATGATCTTTATCAAAGTAAAATAGGTATCAATACACAGCGATCAAGGGATCGCGAACGTCTCGGGCCACAAGGGAACGGGGAAGCGGGACAGTCTTAGAGGGCCAGCCAATACGTAGCGTCCCCTGCGCACAGTTCTCAATCCTTGAACTGGGGGGTACGGGGGCTGGCGATGGTACTTGCTGTCCGACTCACTTCGGTTCGAGGTAGTCGTGAGAGTAGAGTTGCTGGTCCAGCCGGACCAGAGGGGTCTTTAAGCCGCGACGAGGTCAGCAGGGCTTGATCGGGAGTCCCCCGTAGTACTCGTAGTCAGGTGGAGCCGCGACAGCGTCCGCAGGGCTCGGGATGGTAGCAAGAGTCTCTCGTTCTCAAGAGTGGGCCGCGACGAGGTCAGCAGGGCTACGATGGTTCAAGTCTTACTCTTCGAGAGGGAGCCGCGACAGCGTGCAGAAGGGCTCGGTGGTTCAGTTCCGTAGCTTCGAGAATGAGCCACGACAGCGTCAGCAGGGCTCGGTGGTTCAGTTCCGTAGCTTCGAGGATGAGCCGCGACAGCGTCAGCAGGGCTCGGTGGTTCAGAGTCTGTTCTCCTCAAGGTCTGCCGCGATCAGATCAGCAGGGCTTTCTTGTCCAGGATACAACTGCCGGCTGGATGTGAGGCAGGCTGTCTTATAGTTCAGGGGCCCTTTGATGTCCGGACCCTCATAGGCAGGGAGCCGGTGGTCCGAGGGCCAGGCGGCTGATTGTCTGGGCGGCTGGTTCTTTGATGCTTTGGGTCGTGCGTCCAGGGATTCCCAGACGCCCATCAAGGTTTGGAGCCAGCTCGCTAGGAGGCCAATGGTGTGATCGAAACCGGCCCCCAGGGATAGTTCAGAGGTGTGAGGGGAACCAGTTTCTCGGGAGGAGGCCGGAGGTGTGATTGAGATCTTAGTTTCGGATACTTGGTGGGTCCTTCAACCCCCGGGCGGGTCCGGGCTCGCCGGGCGCGCAGGCCTGTCTGCAGCCAGTTTCGGCCAAGGGCTGCCGAAAGGGAAGAAGGCGGCCGGCCGGCCGGTGTGGCCAAACATGGAGTCTGAGGGTCACAAGCACGGGTGCAGGCACGCGGTCTGGAGATCGGCTCAGGTCCGGTGTAGAGGGGTCGTGTACAGTTCTGGGTGGGCTGGGGTCAGGTCGACCAGTAGTTCTTGGGTTGCGGGGATCAGAGAGGACCACGCCACGAGGCCGGGTCCAACATGCGTCCCCTCCAGCTGAAAGACGAGGAGAACTACCCATCCTCTTGGGGGTTCTCTTCGCTGAGGCGGAAGAAACGGGACAGGCCATCGGCGTTGGCGTGGTCGGCACCAGGCCTGTGTTCAACAGTAAAATCCATCCCCTGGAGGGAGATAGACCATCGTAGCAATTTTGGGGATCTCTCCTCTCATCTGCATGAGCCACCGGAGAGGACGGTGGTCGGTCTGGACTAGGAAGTGTGTACCGAACAGGTAGGGCCTCAGCTTCTTCAAGGCCCAAACCACCGCGAAGGCGTCTCGCTCGATGGTGCTCCATCTTTGCTCTCGGGGTAGTAGCCTCCGGCTGATAAAGGCTACTGGGTGATCAATCCCCTTGTCGTCCACCTGGGAGAGCATGGCTCCAATGCCATGTTCGGAGGCGTCTGTCTGGACCACGAACTCTCGGGAGTATTCGGGGGCCTGCAGTACTGGGGCGGTGCACATGGCATTTTTCAGTTCCTCAAACGCCTTCTGACAGGCGGGGGTCCAACTAACCTTCTCGGGGTTTGCCTTGGCTGTCAACTCTGTGAGGGGGCCTACAATACTCCCGTAGCCCTTGATGAATCTACGGTAGTACCCTGTGAGTCCTAGGAAAGCCCGCACCTCGGTTTGGGTCGTGGGGGTCTCCCAGGCATTGATAGCATCTATTTTCGGTTGGAGGGGGGCTCCGAGGCCGCTTCCGACCTGGTGCCCGAGGTATACCACTGAGCTCTGTCCTATCTGGCATTTGCTAGCTTTAATGGTGAGGCCTGCGCGACACAGGGCTTCCAATACTTCCCAGAGATGTTGCAGGTGCTCGGGCCAGTGGGCACTGAACACGGCAATGTCGTCGAGGTATGCCGCGCTGAAACTTTCCAACCCTGCCAGGACCTGGTTGACCAGTCTCTGGAAGGTGGCGGGGGCGTTTTTCATGCTGAAGGGCATCACTCTGAAGTGGAAGTGGCCATCCGGAGTGGAGAAAGCGGATCTTTCTTGGGCCCTCTCCGTGAGGCTGATCTGCCAGTAGCCACTGGTGAGATCGAAGGTACTGAGGTACTGAGCCGACCCTAGGCGGTCAATGAGTTCGTCGGCTCGGGGGATGGGGTGTGCGTCGGTTCGGGTGACTGCGTTGAGTCCGCGGTAGTCTACGCAGATCCTCAGCTCAGCAACGGTGCCGGGGGCGGCAGCCTTCGGAACCAGGACCACGGGGCTAGCCCATGGACTGTCGGAGTCTTCTACCACTCCCAGGGCCAACATCTTATCAACTTCGGCCTTGATGCAGGCGCGAACTCAGTCAGGGACCCGGTAGGCTCTGTGCCGTATCAAAGGGCTGTCCCCGGTGTCCACGTTGTGGACGCACCAAGTGGTGACGCCGGGGGTGAGGGAGAAGAGGTCCGAGAACTGTCCCAACAACCGGTGACAGTCTTCACGTTGCACGGGGGTGAGGGAGGAGGAGAGACTCACTCCCTCTGCGGAGCCATCTTGGTCCTTTGCACACAGGAGATCCGGTAGAGGGTCCGTTTCCTCTTCCTCTCCGTCGTCAGTGGTAAGGAGTAACCACAACTCGGTACGCACAAAATGGGGCTTGAGTCGGGTCACGTGGAGAACCTTCAGGGCATTCCTGGCCGATTGTGTATCGACGAGGTATGTGACCTGGCTCTTGCGCTCTATCACCTTAAAGGGTCCAGTCCACTTGTCCTGAAGGGCACAAGGTTCCACTGGGGACATGACCCAAACCTGTTGGCTGGGCTGAAACTCGACCAGAGTGACATTCTGGTCGTACCAGCGTTTCATCTCCTCTTGGCTGGCCTCCAGGTTGGCCTCGGCCAGTTCGCGAAATATCCGCGTCTGGTTCCGGAGGGCCAGGACGTAGGAGAACACATCGGGGATGTGCTCGGGGGGGCTGTCTCCCAGCCTTCCTTGACCAGGCTGAGGGGACCCTGGACGGGGTACCTATAGAGCAGCTCGAAAGGGCTGAACCCCAAGGACTTCTGGGGAACTTCTCGGTATGCGAACAGGAGGCAGGGCAGGAAGACGTCCCACTTGCGTCGCAGGGGCTCCTCGAGACCCATGATCATTCCCTTCAGGGTGCGGTTGAACCTCTCAACCAGGCCGTTACCTTGAGGGTGATATGGGGTGGGGAATTTGTATGTCACCCCACACTGTTGCCAAAGGGACTTCATGTACCGGGAAATAAAGTTTGTGCCTCGGTCGCTCACCACTTCTCGTGGGAACCCCACCCGGGAGAAGATCCCCATGAGGGCCCGGCCCACGACCTGGGCCGTCACCGTCCGGAGGGGGATGGCTTCGGGGTATCGGGTGGCATGATCGACCAAGACAAGAATGAACCTGTGACCTAAGGAGGTCCGGGGGTCCAGGGGTCCGACAATGTCGATTCCCACCCTCTCAAAGGGGGTACTGACAACTGGGAAGGGCTGGAGGGGAGCCTTGCGCTTTCCTCCGCTTTTGCCGCTAGCCTGGCACGTGGGGCAGGACTTACAGTGGGTTTCCACATCGGCACGCATACGGGGCCAGTAGAAATGGGTCACTAGTCGTTGGTAGGTTTTATCCTGGCCCAAGTGTCCCGCCAGGGGCACATCGAGGGCCAGGTTGAGGAGGAGGCTGCGGAAACATAGGGGTACCACCAGCACTCGGGCTGACCTTAGTTCGGCGGTCTTCTGTTCGCTGTAGAGTAGGCCGTTTTCCCAGTAAAGGTAGTGGGAGCCGGACTGGTCTCCGGCGGCCTGGGCCGCGGCCTGTTGCCGGGGCCCTTCAAGTGCGGGGCAGGCGGCCGGCTCCTGGCAGAACTCTTCTCTGGATGGTCCTCCCTCCTGGCACCACTGGGCCAGCTCGGGAAGATCGGTTAGGGTGGGGACCGGGTCGACGGAGGGTCCGAGGGGACCGACGTCGAACTCGCTCCCTTCGTTGGAGGGCTGGTCGGGGACCGTGGGGTGCTCGTCCCCCTCCGAGGCATCAGGGGCTGTACTGGGGGACCCAGACTCTACGTTCCCGGGGTTGGTCATTCTGGCGTTCATGGCTCGGGTGCTCACACAGGCCCAGTGGGGCAGGCCCAACATCTCTAGATGGGTTCTCCTTTCTACATCCTTCCACTTCGAGCTCTCTAGGTCATTCCCCAGGAGGCAGTCCACGGGCATGTCCGTGCGGACCGCTACCCGTAGATCGCCCGAGACTCCCTCCCATTCAAACGGAACCTGTGCTATTTTGCAGGTGTGGACGGAGTTGTCGGCTGCTATCACTCTGCAGGAGGCGTGAGGGATGATCAGGGACTTAGGGACTAGCGTGTATCTGACGGACGTGATGCTGGCTCCTGTGTCTCTAAGGGCTCCTATGCTGCGCCCGTTAACCTTAACTGTCTGGCGATACTTTTCTGTGTTGTCGGGCAGGTAATCTCCCGGGACCATTTTGCTATTCCCCAGGGAGGCTAGGACCATGGCTGCGGGCTCCCACTCTCCTTGCTCTTCTATCTCTTCCTCTTCTAGGGCTACGGAAGATATCTGTCTGGCGGAGGAGCCATAGGGAGTGGTTTTCTGGGACATGGGGCACCGGGGATCACCGGCATAGTGCCCGGGTTGCTGAGACTTAAAACACGCGGTACTGGGGCGGGGCCCCGGGGGACCTACGCTCGGGGCTGCTCTCGTCGAGGGAGGAGAGCGGGGTGTCTGGTTTCTGGGGGGGCTACGCTGGGGCCCTGACTGGGATCCTTGCTGTTTACCTTGACCTCCCCCACCCCTCTGGCGGGAAGATCCTTGGTCGTTCCGTGGGGAGTCTCCCCTGGGCCCCTTCTGGACTCGGGTGGCCACCCAGCGATCGGCTTCAACAGCCAGTTTTCGTGGATTTTTGAGCTTGCTGTCCAGGAGATGCAGTCTCAGTTCCACAAAGCAATTCGCGGACAGGTGCTCGTAAGCGATGAGGTCGACCAGGCCTTCAAAGATGGTCACATTGCTGCCCTTGATCCACCCATCCAAGGCCCGGGTGTAGTAGTTTACATAGTCCACCCATGTGGTGCCAGGAATCTTCTTGCACTCCCTAAACCGCTGGCGATACATCTCGGGCGTGAGCCCGTAGCGGAATAGGAGAGAGTCTTTCATGTGGGGGTAGGCGTTCATGTGCGCGGTCGGCAGGTCCAGCAGGGTGTCTCTTCCCTCGCTGAGGAAGCGGCTCCACAGGCCGGCCCCCCAGTCCTTCTCGGGGACCCGGTGGGCAGACATGGCGACCTCGTATGCCTTGAACCACTGCTGGATGTTGTCTCCTTTGTAGAACTCCTTCACGACGTCTTTGGGGATGTGTACCTTCGTTTCCCGGGGGATCACCGGCTCTCCGAGTCCCGGTGGTCCGGGTGCATCTGCTCTTGTTTTCAACTCTAGTTCTTTGAGGCTGCGCTCGTGCTCGAGCTGGAGTTTCCGGCCTTCATGCTCCCTCTGGAGCTTCTTCTCTTCCAGCTCCCCCTGGAGCCGCAACTTCTCAACTGCCAACTTCTTTTCTGCAAGTTTGAGTTCTCCCTCCAACCTAAGGCACGCCAGTTCTAGTTCATGATTTCGGTCACGTTCTCGGTTGGCCAACTCTTCTGACGACCAATCCCTCCCGGTTGCTGGGCTCCGGGTTGGTTGCTGGTTTCTTTCAGCGGTCGGTGTACCGGGTTCGGTCTGTGGTCTCCCTTCCCCGTTGTCTTCAGGCGGGGGAAGGGATGACCCGGACTCCACCCAAGCTGTTAGCGCTTTTTGGAAATCCTCTTTGGTACTTAGTCCGGTACTCGCGATACTTAGTTCTTTGCAGAACTGCTTTAGCTCTCTATGGGTGTAGTCTTCCAGTAGGTCTTTGTCGAATGTCGTTTTCTCACCGGATTCTGTGGACGACATCGTAGCTCTTCTTTTCTAGTGCGCTGCTGCGTGTGGGTTCAGGTAGTGTGTCAGTGGTACGATCTCCAGACGTAGGTTCGTATCGCGTCACTGCCACCAATGTTGGAAGGGGGTGACCCCAGGGGTCAAGACGGCTCTCCTAACCACCCGAGACCCTCCTCTCCCACAATTCCTGCCGAGTCTTATCGAGAGATGGTCCTCGCCGGGGAGGACTGATCGTACACACTGTCGACACACCACACTTACGAACGGACACCACACCGTGAATCTTTATCAAGTATGATCTTTATCAAAGTAAAATAGGTATTAATACACAGCGATCAAGGAATCGCGAAAGTCTCGGGCCACAAGGGAACGGGGAAGCGGACAGTCTTAGAGGGCCAGCAAATACGTAGCGTCCCCTGCGCACAGTTTTCAATCCTCGAACTGGGGGGTACGGGGGCTGGCGATGGTACTTGCTGTCCGACTCACTTCGGTTCGAGGTAGTCGTGAGGGTAGCGTTGCTGGTCCAGCCGGACCAGAGGGGTCTTTAAGCCGCGACGAGGTCAGCAGGGCTTGATCGGGAGTCCCCCGTAGTACTCGTAGTCAGGTGGAGCCGCAACAGCGTCCGCAGGGCTCGGGATGGTAGCAAGAGTCTCTCGTTCTCAAGAGTGGGCCGCGACGAGGTCAGCAGGGCTCCGATGGTTCAAGTATTACTCTTCGAGAGGAAGCCGCGACAGCGTCAGCAGGGCTCGGTGGTTCAGTTCCATAGCTTCGAGGATGAGCCGCGACAGCGTCAGCAGGGCTCGGTGGTTCAGTTCCGTAGCTTCGAGGATGAACCGTGACAGCGTCAGCAGGGCTCTGTGGTTCAGAGTCTGTTCTTCTCAAGGTCAGCTGCGATCAGATCAGCAGGGCTTTCTTGTCCAGCATACAACTGCCGGCTGGATGTGAGGCAGGCTGTCTTATAGTTCAGGGGCCCTTTGATGTCCGGACCCTCATAGGCAGGGGGCCGGTGGTCCGAGGGCCAGGCGGCCGATTGTCTGGGCGGCTGGTTCTTTGATGCTTTGGGGCGTGCGTCCAGGGATTCCCAGATGCCCATCAAGGTTTGGAGCCAGCTCGCTAGGAGGCCAAGGGTGTGATCGAAACCGGCCCCCAGGGATAGTTCAGAGGTGTGAGGGGAACCAGTTTCTCGGGAGGAGGCCGGACGGGTGATTGAGATCTTGGTTTTGTATACTTGGTGGGTCCTTCACCCCCGGGCGGGTCCGGGCGCGCCGGGTGCGCACGCCTGTCTGCAGCCAGGGTCGGCCAAGGGCTGCCGAAAGGGAAGAAGGCGGCCGGCCGGCCGGTGTGGCCAAACATGGTGTCTGAGAGTCACGTGCACGGGTGCAGGCACGCGGTCTGGAGATCGGCTCAGGTCCGGTGTTGAGGGGTCGTGTACAGTTCTGGGCGGGCTGGGGTCAGGTCGACCAGTAGTTCTTGGGTTGCGGGGATCAGAGAGGACCACGCCAGGAGGCCGGGTCCAACACACACCTGCACCCACAACCACACCCACACAACTAGACACATACCACACACACAACCACACACACAACAACACATAACCACACACACAATCACACACACAACCACACACACAACCCAATACAACCACACACACAACCACACACACACAACCACACACACACAACCACACACACAACCACACATACAACCACACACACAACCACACACACAACCACACCAAGCATTGGCATAGCCAATAGGTCTCACCTTTGGGACCTTATAAGTGTTTAGCCATGCAACAGTTGATGTAGTTGCACCAAAGATATTGAGTTGCATAACTAAATACTTAGAAGGTCCCAAAAGCGAGACCTATTGGCTATGCCAATGCTTGTTTAGATAGGGTCACACTGCCAGTTACTAGTTACAAGAGACCAAGAATATAGATAATGGGTGAAAATAAAAATATAGTGAGTTTAAAATCTTATGCAACACAAGAGTGTGCACTTTGCATAATGAATGTAAAAAAGAAATAAGGAACACAGAGCAGTTCCCAAGTTTAAGGTGGAGAGCAGCTCTTTTGCATGGAGCACCCTACACCACCACAGACATGCTAAATATGCTCATCCCAAATGCCTGTTTTTCAGTAGAGTGTTTAGGCATAGGATTAGTGCTGTGCGATATATACAGAACTAGAAAGTGACAACGCCTTTTGCCATCTTTGCAGCAGCGCCTTTATGCACAGTATAAGCACCGTGCCATCCACACCGAGCTGAAAACTGACGAATGCCACCCAGAATAATCTAATCAAAGCCCTATGAGGCTCAGAGTGCCACATAATTTAGGCACAGAAATTAAAGGAACCCTAGGTAGGTCCCACATTTTTAGGTGGAGAGCAGCTCCTTTACATGGATGGCATTCCAGATCTGGGGGACACTTCCTGAGAAAGGTACTGGTGGGAAAACCCTGGAATACGGGGTCCATAAACCTGGAACAGACCTACCTCAGCCCTCATGCAACAGCGAGGTCTATTCAAGTTCAGATGGAAACTGAAGACTTTTGTGTTTGGCCAGGCCTTTCCCGAGTCTACTTCCTGATTGACTGGATATTTATTAGAACTGTGAATCAATAAATCTGTTGGCAACATATCACACTAATTTAAGCCTAATGAAGCGATCCGCTGGTTATTGCATGGAACAATTCATTTGCTTCGTTGTGGATTGTTCAGAGGAAGAGCCGCAGACGTCTACTAGGTAACACGAACTATGGACCTAACTAAGGGACCCTCTCAATCTCCTCTTGGCCGCTTTTTTTATCTAAAGACATGCCGGAAAGACAATCAGCTGCCATGTTTCACCTCAAGTCCAAGCAGCCACCTGGCTACTCGTGTAGTAGAGTTCTCTAAACCTTTAGGCCTAAAGGTAAAGTGCTCGTGCCTCTTGTAGTTATTCTTCAAGACATTCAAATCTCTTTAAACATCTGTTACAATGTTCGCTTTTCTTCCCACCACCTGGGTCAAAGTTGCGCATTACCACTTGCTGTTATAGTCAAGAAACCTTTAAAACCATCTAAGTTCATCTTTATCGTTTTGTGCTAGGGCCTTCCCAACAGCTTCCACTGAGTCATTTTTTGGTTTTACATACAATTTTGCTATTGCATTTCTAACAAACGTTTGTGTAATGCCTTCTCCTTTCAAATTCTTTGCATAAGGAATTCTTGGCAAAGCAAGTAATGCTATTGGCCTTGTGCCCTGTGATGCAACAATGATAGCCCTTCGATTCAGCTTTATCATTCACACTCATGTTCCCACTCAATACTTCGTTCTCACGCTTTCATTGAGTTTGGGACTTTCTTTCACTTCACGCGCTTCATGTGCCGGGGATCACATTTCCTACACACAATCTGATGTGTGTTTAAATGCCTCAGAAATGGCATCTGCCTCTTTAAGATCAGGAGTACGTTCTGGAAGTTTTTCTTGAATTGTATGTGCATCTGAGTTAATGCATTGTTAATGAGTCACACAGTTCCCCACCCCTCTTAAAAAAGCAAAGTAACTTAACAACTGTATGTGTCCACAAAATGTATATATGTTGCCTATATTCACTCCCTGAAGTCTTAAAGTTTTTGAAGGTCATTGAAGGTCATATTAAAACATCTATTGGTTCTACTGCTCCCTACTCCCTCAGGGAATCCAGAAAAATCTCTTATATCTCTTCTACTCTCTACACCCAAATCGTGCACTAAAACATGATGTTTCTGTAAAGGTGTGGTTGTTATCCTTCATTAGCTATTAAGTATGACTTTAATAGTTTCACCCAATATTTGTATGGTAGAATTGATTCACGCACCAAAATGTGAAATAGTGATGCTTGGGGAAATGATTTCCACAGTTGATATGCCTAACAATTTTAACAAAAATAATACAAACAATAAATTAAAATAATTCGTTGAAAAAAATATTCAAATTAATAATTGAATATAACATTTTGAACTTTAGATGCAGTTTGAAATACCTGCCATATTCTTTAAGTGGTCAGGTACAGGAGATCTATGATAAAGGGTTCCTGATTTTAGATGTCGCCCCCAGGGCTATTCCTCTGAGACTGGACAACTGAACTTATAGCCCTACTTCACTCTCTACTACAGTTACAAACCCATAGCCCTCAGACACATTGCAAATCAGAGAGGCGGAGACCTCAATGTGCCATCAGGAAGAGGCATCAAAGGATACTCATGCCTGTTGTCACCGAGGGATTTGTTAGATGTCGTCTTGGTGTCCTGCAGATGTTATTTATAGGTTTTATATAGCGCTAGCTAGACCCGAGGGTATCGGAGCGCTTTACATGATCGAAGAACACAGTATAATCAGGTCACTTACCATAAGATGCGAGGCATATCGATTTTTAGACACACACACACACACACACACACTAAAACAAACAAAGATAATCGTTATGCAATGAGCATGGATTAACAGTATGAGGCAATAAGAACAGAGTAAGTTTAAGGGAGAGAAACACCTAACAAACAGCAGAAACAAACCAACAACTGACTATAACCAAGGACCGAGACCTATAACGAGAGATAATTAACAATGTTCAGTATGCTTAGGTGTTAAAGTATTTGTTGAGGAGTAGTTTACGGTCACTTTTGAAGCGAGAGAAGGAGGGGTTGCTTCGTAGTTCTCTAGGTAAAGAGTTCCATATTCTGGGTGCATTTCCAGAGAAAGAGCGAGTCTGGGTTGATTTCCTTTTTAATTTGGGAGGTACGAGGAGAGTGCGATGGAAATTCTCAAAGTTCTGGTTTTTCCAACTTCCGTGAGCTTGTTTAAGTAGTTGGGGGTATGTGAGTGAAGGGCTTCGTGGGTGATGCCCGCAATCTTAAAAGTAAATCTTCCTTCTATGGGAAGCTAATTGAGAACCGTGAGGGCTGGTGTGATGTGTCCAAACTGTTTAACACATTTTATGACCCTGGTCGCCATGTTCAGAACTGATCTAAGGGGGGGTGATGTGAGTATTCAGCGTCCCTGTGAGGATGGCATTTCCATAGTCCAGTTTGGAGAGGACGAGAGATTGGACCACCATCTTGAAATCATCAGAGGGAATGAATGGTTTAATTCTCTTTAGGTATTTAAGTGTGTAGAGCGCTCCTTTGGCTGAGTTTTTGATGTGATTCTTCATTGACATGTTCTTGTCCAGGATGAAGTGTAGGGACTTTGCTGAGTTGGACAGAGTGAGAGAACAATTTAATGCATTCAGGTCACTGAGCCATTCGTGGATAGGTAGGTGGTTGCTTTTAGGGGAGAACAGAATGATTTCTGTTTTGTTGGGGTTTAGTTTTAAGTGGTTAGAGTTGAACCAAGATTGTATTTTGCTAAGAGTGGCGTTGAAATGTAGGATGTCACTAGGTGATTTGATTTTGTAATAGAGCTGGGTGTCATCAGCATATAGGTGATATTTGATCCTTGCTTGTTTCAGGGTGATAGTAAGGGGCTCCATGAAGAGGTTGAAAAAGGAAGGGGAGAGAATTGAGCCTTGGGGCACACCAAGTGTGACACGTGTAGGATTCGATAGGCAGGAGTTGATTTTGATTTGTTGATTTGTTGTGATCGATGTTGTTGGTATGATGTGGTATACTGTGCCATTGATACCAATTTCTAATTTCTAATTTAAAACATTTGTAGAGCGCGGCGTACACCTTGCGGTTTCTTGGCGCTGGGGGTTGAGTAACTGAGGGAGAAAGACCAGGAAAAGAATGAGATAAGTTTAGGCGGGGAAAGCCTGGCAGAAGAGGAAGGTTTTCAGATCTCTACGGAAGGAGAGGTAGTGGGATGCGGAGCGGAGATGGTCTGGAAGTGAGTTCCAGAAAGTGGGGGCCAGAAATGAGAAGTTAGACCCGCCCCACTTTTTGCGTGAGAAGCGGGGGATCTGGAGAAGAGACTTGGAGGAAGACCGGAGATCTCTTGCGGGGACATAAGGTTTGACTAGTGAGGAGATGAAGGCGGGGGCAGTGCCCTGACGGGCCTGAAAGACCATGCATCCGATCTTAAAGAGGGAGCGTTGTTTCACGGGGAGCCAATGGAGCTCCTTTAGAAGGGGAGTGGAGTGGTGGTAGCGTGGAAGACCGTATACCAACCGAGCCGCCTGGTTCTGGATGGTTTGGAGTCTGCGCAGGCTGTACGCTGGAATGCCATGATAGAGGGCGTTGGCGTAGTCCAATCGCGAAATTACCAGGGCGGCTATGATGATCTTTAGTGCCTGGGGGGAGAAGAAACGGGAGACAGAGCGGATAGTTCGGAGAGTGAGGAA
The DNA here is from genome assembly GCF_964263255.1 of Lissotriton vulgaris. NCBI lineage: Eukaryota > Metazoa > Chordata > Amphibia > Caudata > Salamandridae > Lissotriton > Lissotriton vulgaris. The sequence continues at coordinate 118,319,885 of NC_141699.1, forward strand.
ACAGGAGGAAACCACAGAGCTGATTTGTGAGTGAAGAGTGAGCTGATTATTGATTTTGACACCCAGTGTTTTGACAGTGGTAGAGGGGGATGGTGCCGGGCCAAGAGCGGGGGGCCAGAAAAGAGAGTTCCAGGGGCTGGATGAACCACCAGTGAGAACCAGCTCGGTTTTGTCCGGGTTCAGTTTAAGATGGTTGTGGTTCATCCAGTCCCTGATAAATGTCATAGTTGACTGGAAATTAGAGACCGAGAGAGAAGAAGGGGATAGATCAAAGATGAGCTGGAGGTCATCCGCGTAATTGTAGACGGTGACCTCCAGCTGCTGGAGTGCAAAGATAAGAGGGAAGATATAAAGATTGAAAAGTAAAGGAGAGAGAGAAGAGCCCTGGGGGACCCCGCAGGTGACAGGGAGAGGGGTGGAAGTGAAATCGCCTAGTCGAACCGCCTGGGTGCGGTCCCTCAGAAAGGAGGAGAGCCAGATCAGAGCTGATCCCCCGATGCCGGCCGCCTTGACACGGGAAAGTAAGATGGTATGGTCCACCGTGTCAAAGGCGGCGGAGAGATCAAGGAGGACCAGTGCCTGGTGGTGGTTGTCATCCATACCCTTCCTGAGGTTGTCTAGGACTGAGACTACGACCGATTCGGTCGAGTGCCTAGGGCGGAATCCTGCCTGGCGGGAGGCCAACCCCCCATTCGCCTCGACGTGAGCACTCAGTACCGCGGTGACATGGCGTTCCATCACCTTGCCCAGGAAGGGCAACAGGGAGATGGGGCGAAAGTTGGCCGAGATGGAGGGGTCCGCGCCAGGTTTCTTCAGAAGGGGCACTATGGTGGCCGCTTTTAGTGCAGGGGTCACAACACCCCGTGCCAAGGAACTGTTAAGGAAAGCAATAGGGGGATCCGGGCAGCTAGAGTAGATTTGCTGCAAAATGCGTGCGGGGCAGACGTCCGCCGGAGACCCCGACTTCACTTTGGGAAGTATCGCCAGAAACGATTCCTGAGTGAGAGGAGGGATGAAAGTGAGAGGATTTTGGACGGTAGAAGGGGAGGGATCGACAAAAGCAGGCGAGGGAAGTGGGATATTAGTCTTGATAGTTGTAATTTTGTCCAGGAAGTACTTATTAAGTTGGTCACAAAAAAGCTGGGAAGGAGGGACCTGGGGCGAGGTACGATCTGAGAATGCCAGGTCATTCACAATGCCAAAGATTACCCTGGGTTTGTTGTCAGCAGACGTGATTTTGGTAGAGAAGTAATTGGTTTTTGCGACCAAGATTGCTGATTTATATTCAGCCAGTGACAAGAGGAAGAGGGTTTTTGATTAGGGGCTGTAATCTTTCCTCCACTGCCTCTCCGCCCGTCGGGCGCTCAGTTTAAGATCTTTTAGGTGGTCGTTAAACCATCTATTGGAGTCCTTGAGACGACGGATGGAAATGCGGCGTAGGGGAGCCACTGAGTCGCAACCTCCCGCCAGCCAGGTGTTAATGGCCTTGGCTTGAGAAACCGATGGTAGGCCGGCAAGGGTGGGGATGGAGTTGCGGAGCAGGGAGGTCAGGGAGGGGAGATCCAGCCTGTTCCAATTCCGCGCCCAGGTGTTTTTAGCGTGCGGGGTTTTGGATAGTGGGTTATGGGGAATGGAGAAAGAGATGAGGGCATGGTCGGACCAAGGGCATGGAGAGACCGCCAACGAGGCCACTGGAAGGTTGAGAGACCAGACCTGGTCGAGTGTGTGCCCGTGAGAATGAGTGGGGACAGTTATATGTGGCACAAAGTTGAGGGATAATAAGGATTCTGTAAATTCTTTAGAGGCTGGGCACTCGTATGGGTCTGAGGGCCAGTAGTTGAAATCCCCCAGCACCAGAACCGAGGCATAATTGACCACCAGATTGGCCAGTAGGTCTTGAAAAGCTGGTAGGAATGAAGGTGAGGGCTGGGGGGGACGGTACGTGAGTAGGCAAGTGATGGGAGGGGAGGATAGAAGGGAGCGGACTACCAAAAAGTCAGCCGGGAGCATGGAGGGGAAAGGAAGTGATTGAAAATGCAAATCAGACCTGGCGATTAAGGCGACCCCACCGCCAGCCCTTCCCGCCGGACGGTCGGCGCGTAGGGCCACGTAGGAGGGAGGTAGGGTAGCCAAGAGAACAGGAAGGGAGGTGTCACAGTACCAGGTTTCGGTCAGGAACAGTAAGTCCGGTTTCTCTGAGTCGAGTAGGACGGAGAGTTCATGGTGGTGCTTGACCGCTGACCTGGTGTTGAGTAGGATAACAGAGAGTGGTGGAGTCGTGGGGTGGGGGTCGGGGAGGGGGGAGCAGGGTGACAGGGGAACACGTGGCGGGGAGAGAGGGGAAGTGGGGAGGGTGGGAGCAATGCCCAGTGAGGAGACGAGTCTACGGACGGGCTCCGGGAGTGGCCAGAGGCCCTGGAGGGCGATGAGGTCCTTAGAGGAATAGGACAGATTTTTGGCATAGTGTCGTGCCCCTGGCCCCGTCCGGTCGCGGACGGGCGCAGACGGGCTTGACTTATGCGCGACTTCGGCGCGCAGACGGCGCTCCCGCTGCGCTCGTCCGCTGCGCGTTCTGTAAATGCACATTTATGTAGGCGGCCTCAAGGGCGAGAAGGGGCGTGGCCTAGCGGTGGGCGTGGCCAGCGGCGAAGAACGCCGGTGTGAGGGGTCACGTGAGCGCTAAATCCGCTCCGTGATGCCCTAAAGTGCCAGAGTGCAACAATAACAAGATAAAAGCAGTTTTTAAAAGCAAGTCTTTCCAAATGTAAACAGCAGCGTCTACTCCCGGCTTTTCGCCTCAGGAGACAACCCAACAGAGCGCTCGTGGCTCAGCGCTTATGTAGGGCGGGAAGGGGGCGTGGCCTAGCGGTGGGCGTGGCCAGCGGCGAAGAACGCCGGTGTGAGGGGTCACGTGAGCGCTAAATCCGCTCCGTGATGCCCTAAAGTGCCAGAGTGCAACAATAACAGAATAAAAGCAGTTTTAAAAGCAAGTCTTTCCAAATGTAAACAGCAGCGTCTACTCCCGGCTTTTCGCCTCAGGAGACAACTCCACCAGAGCGGATCTTCAGCGATTCAAGTAAGGCTGGGTGATTTACGGTATCAAAGGCTGCTGATAAGTCAAGTAGGGTGAGTAGGTATGCGTTACCATTGTCTAAGGATCTGTGATGTAATCTGAGATATTGAGCATGGCATTTTCAGTGCTGCAGCCTTTAATGAACCCTGATTGGAAGGTGTCATGGAGGTTGAATTCCCCAATATGATGGTTAAGTTGTTGTATGACATATTTTTCCATAGCTCTGGCTAGGAACGGGAGGTTGGAGATAGGTCTGAGGTTGTTGAGATCATTAGAGGTTTTTGAGAATGGGTGTGATTTGACCGAGTTGGAGGGTGTCAGGGACACAGCCCGGGCCAAAAGATGTGTTGATGATTTTTGTCCAGTACGGGGCAATGATGTGGTTGAGATTTTGTACAATCTTGGATGGGAGGGGAACTTTTGTGAAGTGGGCTTTAATTTTGCAATAATATTGAAGACTTCAATTTCAGTCATGGGTTTGAAGTCAGACCAGTTGGCTTTCTTTTTCAGTTGGGTGCGATAATGGTTGCTGTAAGTACCTTTTAAAGCCATTTGGTCATTTGTGAGTTCAGGGGTTGGAGCGGTCATGAAGGGAGGTAGGTTGGTGAGGATGGTTAGGACTTAGGATAGATAAGTCACTTGTTAGAAGGATTGCTCAATTTTTTGTGACTTTGTCTGTGAAAAAGCTGGCAATTCCTTCCCAGTGTTCAATAGTGGCGATTAGTTCATGTGGGGGTGAGGACGCGTTTGACTTTTGACAATGTTGAAGGGCTCCCTGTCCTTCTTCCGCAACCAACAGGACCGTGCAAAGAATAGACCATTCTTTGCACGGTCCTGTTGGTTGCGGAAGAAGGGGGCTTTCTCTCTAAAAATTTGTTTTTTATAAGACAGCCTTGTAGTTCTAAGTAGAGCTAGATGGATTGTCGAGGGGTTTTGTCTCCATTGCCTTTCAGCTTGTCTGAGTTGTCTTCTCTCGTTGTTGAGATCAGGATTAAACCAAGATTTTGATTGGATTGATCTAGGTTTTTTTACTTTGGGCGGTGCCACTTGTTCAAGAACTTCCGACATCTCTGTGTTATGTGTAGATGTTGTGTTTAGGAGTGTATAATGTGGAGTGCTTTATTAAAGGATACGTTCAGGCAATCGTCACTTCCAGCTGACTATAGCACCACAAAAAAGTCCAGCGCTGCACTCCTCATGCAACCTCCACAGCAGGGCTCATGTTGAGGTCATGTGCATTCATAGGTGCACCAGGACTTGCTCAGTCTGCTACTGCTCGAACAGCCAGGTTTTGAGTTGTCTCCTGAAGGCGAGATGGTCCTGGGTCAGCCGAAGGTGGATGGGGAGGGAGTTCCATGTCTTGGCCGCCAGGTAGGAGAAGGCCTAGGAAGGGCTTCTACAGCTTAACTGAGTGATACGAGAATGCTCCGCCAACTGTGTCTGACTTATTGATGCACAGGATGACAAAGATCTTCAAAAAGCTAGAGCGTAAAGGTGAGTAAATTTGAGCCCAACTATTCAAGTAGGCAGGCTTGTGGATCACTCTATGAGTAAAGCACAATGCTTTGAAAATAGCTCAAGTATCTATCAGCAGCCAATGCAGTTTTTCTCAGATACCTAGAAGCAGAGGATCATGGTGGCAGATTTAATGTAAGCCAGACTGCAGAGTCCTGTACAGTTTGAGTTCTGTGAATGGGGTAGTTGGGCGCATCCTGGTAAAAAGAGATTCCATAATGCAGCAGAGATATGATCAGTGAATGAACAGTTTCTTGGCTGTAATTGGCAGGAGAGGGGTGCTTTTTCTAGGCATACATAGCAGAGAATAACAGAAGGTAGATAGATGGTTACTTTTATTGTCCAAAGATCAATTGTTCTCAAACGAAATTCCAGCGTTCTTGTCGATTTTGTGTACCTACACGAAAAGGGCTGAACGCCACCAAACTGAAGACCACGGAAGTTGTTGAAGGCCACAAATGAGAACTTTGGTTTTGTCTCCGTGTAACTGCATGCAGTTTTCCCGCATCCGGGCACAACAACTGTCGGGGCATATTATCAAGGGGGTTTATCTCCGCTTTTTTGGCTTTAAAAGCCAAGAAAGCGGATATAAAATTATCTCCCTATTACCTAGCTGTCGCTAACACCAGTTAGCGACAGCTAGTAGGAGATAGCGACCATCTTGGGCCCCACTTTGCATGTCAGTGATATTATCACTAATGACATGCAAAGTGGGCGTGCCAAGATGTTAGCGACTGAAAACAGTCGCTAACATCGCTATCTCCTATTACCAAGTTCTGGAGATATTCGCGCTAAGCACGAATATCTCCAAAAACTAACACCTGCCCTGAGCAGTTCTTAGCCATGTTATCCAATGAGAGGTGGATAACATGGCTAAGAGCATCAGCTCGGTAATGCATGAATATCGCTGACTTTTCAGCGATATTCATGCATTGCGGCGATTTTTATCGCATTTGCGATAAACCCTGGTAATACCAAGGTTTATTTGCGGTAAAAATCGCCGCAGCTCAGCGGTAAATTTTTGTCTCTAACCAAGCAATAGCGATAATTATCGCTATTGCTTGGTAATATGCCCCGTCATTTGGTCACAGACATTCTGTTCAACTACTGTTCTGTCCACTGGAGAGGGAAATTATAATTAGGGTATCATCAGCGTAGGGGGGGGGATAGTTTCGAGCCCAAATGCAGAGTCTAGGGATACCAAGGGACTGATATAAATGTTGAAGAGGGTGGGGCTGATGGAAGAGCCCTGGGGGACACTGCAGTTTGACACTAGAGCGTCCAATGAGAAAGGAGAGAGTGATACAGTGTAAAATCTAGAAGAAAGGAAGGAGGCAATCCATATCAGGGCTCGTGACCTATGTCAATGTTGAACAGACTGTAAAAGTGAAGCATGAGAGACAGTATTTAATGCTGCTGAGAGGTCTAAAAGTATCAAGGCTGCCCTTGATCAAGGTGCATTCTCGGGTATGGGTAACTGCTAACAGTGCAGTTTCATGCTGTACTGTTCTGTACTGTGAGCAGAATCCAAACTGGGATGTGTTTAAAAGTTCATTATGCTCAATAAAATCTGGGAGTTGGGAGCTGATTACTTTTTTTCTACAATTTTGGATGGGAACTGAAGCAGTGAAATAGGTCCATAGTTGTTCAATGTATTGGGATCTCCCTGAGAGTTTCTGCTAGTGTCAACTGTGGAGTGTTTCAGTGGTTGGTGGTACTTCTCTGATTGTTTCTGGTGACCTGTAGATTTTGGGGGCATATTTACAAGCCCTTATTGTCACAGGAACATCACTTTTTATGACTTTCCTGTGCCAATAGGGGCTTCGCCTTATTTGCAAGGCAGCGTTAAGCTACTTAACATAGCTTAACGCTGCCTAGTAAGGCACCCTTTCACGCTCTGCTTTGCGTGAAAGGGAAAGGCAATGGGTGTTGCTGTGGACGGTCCACGGCAACACCCATTGATTCTGACGCTGCCTCCTATTTACAAGGATGGTGTAAATAGGAGTCAGCACCAGAATTAAGACCAGGGAAAACTTGGTCTTACCCTGGCGTAACGAGGAGAAATGTTTAGTTTCTCCTTGTTTTTGTGGTTTTCATGTGTGCTGTGTTGTGCAGCACACATGAAAACAGCACAAGGCCAATGATTGTTCATGTGCAGGGTGCAGGACTTTCCTGTACATAAACAATCTTCCCCTGCATGCAGACACCCTTGCACCATGCATTGGCGCTAGGCTGCTAAGTGTAGCGCCAGCGCAGGGGGAAACGCAGAGCTGCACCACATTCTTGTAAATATGGCACAGCCCTGCGTTTCTGAAGTGGCGGAGTGAGACGTCAAGCCAGGAAGGCTAACGCCTCACTCCACCACTTCCCTTGGCAATATGCCCCTTGGTGTTTGTCTGGCCGGTGTTTTGAGGGACTTCAATGGGTGTGGATATTTTTGGAAGGGTCTGGGGCTGTTTCTCAGAGTGTGGCTGCAGGCTTCGGTGGACGGTGGTGTGTCTCTGAATGTTTCTGGGGGCTCTGTAGATGAGATATTTCGCTCAGCATTTCAAGGGGCTTCAGTGGGTGAGGATGTTTCTCGTAGGGTCTATGGTTCAGTAGGTGGGGTGTTTCTGAGAGTCCCCGTGGGCTTTAGTGTTTGGTGGTTGGTTGAGTTTCAGAGAGTGTGGCTTCGGTAGATGGGGTATTTCTCTGAATATTTCTGCTGGCTTCAACTGTGGAATGTTTCAGTGGGCGTTGGTATTTCTCTGAGTGTTTCTGGTGACTTCGGTAGATGGGGTGTTTCTCTGAGTATTTCTGGTGCCTTCCGTAGATGGGGTTTTTCTTTGAATGTTTCTAGTGCCTTCGGTAGATGGGGTATCTCTCTGAGTGTTTCTGGTGCTTTCCGTAGATGGGTTGTTTCTTTGAGTGTTTTTGTTGACTTCAGTAGATGAGGTATTTCTCTGTGTGTTTCTGGTGATTTCGGTAGATGGGGTGTTTCTCTGAGTGTTTCTGCTGGTTTCAACTGTGGAGTGTTTCAATGGGCGTTGGTATTTCTCTGAGTGTTTCTGGTGACTTCGGTAGATGGGGTGTTTCTCTGAGTATTTCTGGTGCCTTCCGTAGATGGGGTATTTCTTTGAATGTTTCTAGTGCCTTCGGTAGATGGGGTTGTAGGAGAGTAGGGTCTGCAATCCTATGATCACCCAGATTTTTTGCTTTTGTTTCACTGGTTTACGACTTTCTCTGGCTGTGGGCCTGCCAATCAGACCCACAGCCTGGCTGTTCTCTCTCTAAATTACGATATGTGCCCTAGGTGCATTTACCAATTGGTACTGGGCCACCTTATCAGACCCTGTAACCCAGGGCATAGGTGTACCCAGGGCCGCCAGGGGCTGCAGCATGTATTATGCCACCCCTGGCTGGCCTCCTAAATCTGACACAACTGGCTGCATGACAGCTGGGGCGAAGTCGTGTAATCACCCTTTGCTTTAGGTATAGTAGCTCTATATCTAACCCTACAATGGACACCCGAGTTCCTATCAGTCACTCCTATGGCAGGCCTTAACAATCCTGAAGGCAGAGTGCGTGGGCTCGTGTGAGCTAGGTTCAGGCCCGAGCCGAGCCCGGTTGCAGCTTGCGGAATCAAGACCCAATGGCTGTTCCATGATAACGCGTACCATATCGGTAACTCCGGTGTCGCGTTATCCAGGCATGTCGAGTAAGGTGTCATACGGATCGGGGTGCTGCCCTCTCACCAATTCTGGCGATGAGGTTAGCATTCCACCCTTCTAGAGGGACACGACATGTACGTAACTGTGAACCCCGGTTAAAGTTAACTGAAGCCTCAGCTCCACAAAATGGATGCTGCCACCACAGACACGAGTCTGACCTCCTGCTGCTGGGAGTCCTTCCAGCGAGGAGCGCCTGGACAAAGGGTTTCCTGTCGAGGGCGGTGTTCGCACCGTCCCAGACAGGGTTTGTGTATTCTGGGTAGGTAGGGCTTTTGCGCGAAGGTGACTGCGGAGTGGCACCCCGGTGCTCACTACGCATCTGCCGGTTAGAACCAGTTCCAGGGGCGACAGCCCTGGCCTGGGGAAAGCCCGGCAGGGGGAGAGGGGCGTAACTACCCCCCTTCCTGGTCCCACCCTTAGGGCAGGACCTAGTCATGTACCCACCCCTTTCTTTAGGATAAAGGCCGGAGCGGGGACCCTTCCAAATTAGATCATCTTTGAATCAAGAACTACTTTCTACGAAAGGACCTTCAAGACTCTTCTCAAGATTTCTCCCTTGTGGCTAAGGAGTAGTCACCCTGCATCAGCAGGCACCATCTAAGAACTCTGCGGTTTGCTGTAAGTCCTTCCTCAAGGAATCCGACGGCCCAGCTCGACGAGAACCGGCTTCCCTGGCACCTCTGACCTCTACCCACGTCATCAGCTCAGCTGTGATCTGTGGGTGCGACGAGACCTCGAGGGACCGGCCATCATCAGAACCTGCACGCTCTTAAAAACCAGCACGACCATCGAGGTAACTCTCTGGTGAGTGCTCTGGGGTCCGAGAAGCCCCGACCCTGAGCCGCTCCAGCATCGAAGTGCAGTCTCCCAGCATCTCCACGATCTGCGTGGGGCCCTTCTGCTCGCTGCTCAGCACGTTGTCTGGTCACTAGCCGCTGGCTCGTGTCCTTCTGTGACGACATCCGAGAATCAACACTGCCGGTCTGGTTGCTCCAGACTGGCCCTTGCTTCCATCTTTCCGAGAAGCACCCCGGACCCTCCTGGTCCACTCCAGACGCCGACAGCGACATCCGTCGTGGGACAGCTCGCACCTCCACCGTGGTCGCCGACAACGCCTCCTGGTCCGAGAGACTGCAGAGCCTAGCGTCGCCCACTCACCTGGTCGAGGTGACGGCCAATCGGTGCCTTCCTGGTACCCTCTGACTACTGGCTAGTAGTACGAACTTGGTCCCCTCTGCTTTCAGGTTTCTTCAATCTCCGATCCAGGCTTGGATCTCTACGAACTATTCAGCACTGGTCGCCGGCCAGCAACTCCTTTTCTTCCGGCTCCTGGCTCGTCAGCGAAGACCCCGACGCCTGTAAGACTTGTGCAGCCGCAGCCCTCGTGGCTAGGTAACTCGGCATTTCGGTGCCTGCATAGCCTCCTTACTCTAGGGTCCTGAGTCCCTCGCTTCCGACTTGCCTTATCGGGTCCGCCCGAGACCTTAATCTTTCCGTGTCCTCGGACACTTGTTTTAATTGTGCACTTGAAGTATTTACTAAAGAGATTTGGTTTGTGCTTAGTACCCTGTCCTCATAAAGAGTACAGGGCTGTTGTGATTCTTAATAAATATACTGTTTATTTTCATAACACTTGTGTGGTGTCCTTTCACTGGGTGTTCAAGGGGTACATGTGTGGTAAACAGCTGGCTTAACGCGCCCTCTCGAGTCTTTAGCCTTAGACTGCTCGTATCCACGCTACTAGGATAGCTGGTCTATAGGTTGACTTACAACCAAACACCATAAGGGTCGTTGGAACGATACATAGCGGTCGCTAGAATAGCGAACGTTGCATATCGGGCCAACTTCTCACATTGGTGAGCAGCGGTTGGGATTTGAGCTTGCTGTTGTTTTACCACACGTATCCTAAGAATATCTTGTTGAAAGATCGCACAAGTACTGTTAGTACATATAACTAAAGCTTAGAATACTCTGAGTTCTACTGAACCAGCTGTTGTAGCTCCTCAAGGCTTAGCACACCTTGGCTACAGCTCTTAGCAAGGGAAAAGTAGGTAAACACATAGTGTAGGTAGGTGCATCACTTACACCACACTAGAAACAGTATGTCGGACAAAGGAGGAAACTCTGAGTCTCCCCTTGTGTCAGTTGACCCTCCACAGGTCATCCCGTCAAGATATACTGCGCTTAACTTCCATGAGTTACGACAAGTATGTACCTCTAGGAAGATTAAGCAAGGGGCTAACCCCACCACCTCCTTTCTGATTGGTCTCCTAGAGACTTATGATGCCAGAAAGGCTGAGAAGCTTCTTAGCCCTTCTAATCCAGAAGGAGGCATGCCTCCCCTCGAGGGAACCCGGGACGATCCTGACCTCATTCACCTCGCAACTGAGAACGAAGATGACGAGGAGGATGAGGATGAGGATCTCTCTGGGGACGAGGCAGATAAGGGACAGGTAGAAGTCGTCAGACTGACACGGTCCAACTTAAGCAGACATGATAGTGGTACTGGGGGACCCCCGGCGCTAATGTCAGGTGCGCTTAACATTGGGAATGGACGAGTTAGGTCTCTATCAAGAGGCTCTAACAGATCCCTTCGAACCAATGGCTCTCGCAACTCTTCTCAAAGAGGGATGACGTCCCCTCAGAGGAGAGTGTACGAAGCTAAGGAAAGGGCAGCTAATCTGAGGATCGAAAGGGAAGAACTTGCCCTGGCCAAAGAAAAGCTTGCTTTTGCTAGAGAGCAACAGTTAAGTGGGGCAGTCCCCACTGGTGGCAGCAATGTACCTAGTAATAGGGAAAAGAGTTTCGATACGAAACACCTTGGGAAGATAGTGCCCCCCTTTAAACAAGGGGACGACATCCACAAATGGATTACTGCTTTGGAGAGGGCCTGCACTGTGCAAGGTGTTCCCCAGAGTCAGTGGGCAGCTATCTTGTGGCTCTCCTTTGAAGGTAAAGGAAGAGACAAGCTCCTCACCACAAGGGTAGAGGACGCTAACAATTACCAAGTCTTGAAGAATACACTCGTTGAAGGGTTCGGCCTAACCACTGAGCAGTACAGGGTGCTGTTCAGGGATACCCAGAAAACGCAGGCTCAAGACTGGTCTGATTTCGTCGATTGTGCCACTAAGGCTTTTGAGGGCTGGTTGCTGGGCAGTAAGGTTACTGATTACAAAGGATTGTACAATTTGATGATGAGAGAACAAATTTTAAACAATTGTCAGAGCCAGTTGTTGCATCAGCATCTTGTCGACTCGGATCTGACCTCTCCTCAAGAATTGGGGCAGAAGGCAGACAAATGGGTTCGTACGAGAGTTAAACAGAACCAGGGCCAGAATCAAGGTGGTCAGAAGAAAGCAGACCAGAAGGGTAAAGATTCTAAAGGGGAACAAAATGACCAGAAGTCTTCGACAGGTCCCCAACAACCCAAAGAGGGTGGGGGTCAGGCTCCCCAAAAGAAGAAAGAAGGCCAATCCAAACGATGGTGCCAGTACTGTAAAAGTAAATCTCACTGGTTTAGTGAGTGCACCAAGAAAGGAGGAGGGCAGACTCCTGCCACTGCAGCCCCTAAGGCACCTGTGCCCCCTAGTACAGACAGCAGTGGTAGTGCGCCTCCCAAGGGTTTAGTAGGGTTAACCCTGGGTTCTGAGGGGCGTGACAACTTAGTTGGCACGCTCACTCAGGCTGTCCTTGTCAGTACAGGGGACGTGGACGTGTCCCCTGACGTAAGCCCCAATACCTTGGGCAAATACAGACAGACGCCTTTCATAAATGGAAAGATGGCTCAGGCCTATAGGGACACTTGTGCCAGCGTCACCATGGTGACGCCTAACTTTGTGGACCCTGGACAGATCATGCCAGGTACAGAATTCCTGGTGACCAATGCAAGCAATGTCACTACCAATCACAGTATGGCAGTTGTAGCTTTCTCCTGGGGAGGGGTAACTGGCCAAAAGAAGGTTGTAGTTAGTCCAGACCTCCCAGTGGATTGTTTGTTGGGCAATGATTTGGAGTCGTCACAATGGTCAGAAGTGGAGCACCGGACTCACATGGAAATGTTAGGTTTGCCAGCACATGTGTTCGCTGTGACTAGGTCACGGGTCAGGAGATGCCCCACTGAACAGGTGCTGGATCCTGGAACAACGGACCAGACACCTCCCAAGAAAAAGAGCAGTAGGGTTAAGGCTACGCCTTCCCCCTTGCCCCAGGTCGAGGATCAAGTCTCAGAGGAGGCTGACCTACAGGAATTGAGGGAAACTGAGCCGAGAGAGTTCGAACTTGATCAAGTTGAATTTTTGGGCTCAGGGGGACCCTCAAGGGAAGATCTGGGGAAGGACCAGTTAGACTGCCCTTCTCTTGAACCCCTCAGACAGCAGGCTGCTGCTGAGGCTGCTGGGAACGCCACAGGTACCCACAAGGTATACTGGGAAGATGGACTCCTGTACACTGAGTCAAGAGACCCCAAGCCTGGCATGACCAGGAGGCTGGTCGTCCCCTTGTCTCAGCGTGGTTTCCTACTTACCTTGGCCCACGAGATTCCCTTAGCAGGTCACTTAGGCCAGACGAAAACGTGGGACAGGCTTGTCTCGCACTTTCACTGGCCTCACATGAACGAAGATACCAAGGAGTTTTGCCGCTCCTGTGTCACTTGCCAAGCCAGTGGTAAGTCAGGTGGCACGACAAAGGCCCCCCTTATACCAATGCCTGTGGTGGGGGTGCCCTTTGAACGGGTGGGGATCGACATCGTCGGTCCCATGGAACCACCGACAGCATCAGGGCACAAGTTTATACTGGTGGTAGTGGATCATGCCACCAGGTATCCTGAAGCTATTCCCCTTAGGACCACTACAGCACCTGTTGTGGCAAGAGCCCTAGTTGGAGTGTTCTCCAGAGTGGGCTTCCCTAAGGAGGTCGTCTCCGACAGAGGTGCAAACTTTATGTCGAGCTACTTAACTGCTATGTGGAAGGAATGTGGTGTCAACTACAAGTTCACTACGCCCTATCATCCACAATGCAATGGGCTTGTTGAGAGATTCAACAGGACCCTAAAAGGGATGATTCATGGACTACCGGAAAAGCTTCGGCGAAGATGGGACGTCCTGATCCCCTGCCTCTTGTTCGCCTACAGAGAAGTCCCACAGAAGGGGGTTGGCTACAGCCCTTTTGAACTTTTGTACGGGCATCCTGTAAGAGGACCCCTGTGTTTGGTGAAGGAAGGATGGGAGAGACCTCTCAAAAAGCCTGCAACCAACATAGTGGACTATGTGCTCGGCCTCCGCTCGCGGATGGCTGAATACATGGAGAAGGCATCCGAAAACCTTAAGGCCAGCCAAGAACTCCAAAAAGCTTGGCATGACCAAAAGGCTGTCTTGACTGTTTTCCAGCCCGGACAGAAGGTGTGGGTGTTGGAGCCAGTGGCCCCAGCAGCACTCAAGGACAAATGGTCCGGGCCCCACACCATCCTGGAGAAAAAGGGAGAGGTCACCTACCTGGTCGACCTGGGAACTCCCCGGAGCCCCCACAGGGTGCTTCATGTCAACAGGCTAAAAGCATATGTCGACAGGAAGGACATGAGTTTGCTCATGGCCCTAGATGAGGGACAGGAAGAGGAGAGTGACCCTCTCCCCGACCTGCTCTCTCAGAATCCTGACGATGGCTCGGTAGACGGTGTTGTCTTTTGTGGCAGCCTCTCCGAACATCAACAGAGCGACTGTAAACAGGTTCTTCAGTCGTTCCGACATCTGTTCTCTCTGACACCCAGTCAGACCGATTGGTGCACCCATGAGGTCGACACTGGTGACAGCTTGCCCGTAAAGAGTAAAATCTACAGGCAGCCTGATCACGTTAGAGACTGCATCAAAAGTGAAGTGCAGAAAATGTTGGAGCTGGGAGTCATTGAACCCTCGGATAGCCCTTGGGCTAGTCCCGTAGTTCTAGTGCCGAAACCTCACACCCAGGGTGGTAAGAGAGAGATGAGGTTCTGCGTAGACTACAGGGGTCTCAATGCAGTCACTAAGACTGACGCCCACCCAATACCAAGGGCAGACGAGCTTATTGATAGGCTGGCCTCGGCCAACTACTTAAGTACGTTTGACCTGACAGCTGGGTATTGGCAAATCAGGTTAGCTGAGGACGCCAAGCCTAAAACCGCATTTTCAACCCCTGGTGGGCATTATCAGTTCGTGGTGATGCCCTTTGGTCTGAAAAATGCACCTGCCACCTTCCAACGGTTGGTGAATCACGTCCTTACTGGGCTGGATGACTTCTGTGCGGCGTATCTTGACGATATTGCTGTCTTTAGCTCCGCCTGGGAGGATCACCTGGTCCACCTGCGGAAGACATTGGAGGCGCTGCAAGCAGCAGGCCTCACTATCAAGGCCACCAAGTGCCAGATAGGGCAGACACAGGTTGTATACCTGGGCCACCTTGTAGGTGGAGGTCAGGTTCAGCCACTGGAGAGCAAGATACAGTCAATCAGGGACTGGGCTCCTCCAACCACCCAGACTCAGGTTCGAGCTTTCTTGGGCCTGACTGGTTACTACAGGAAGTTTGTCAGGAACTATGGTTCCATCGTGACACCATTAAATGAACTGACAAGTAAGAAAATGCCAAAAAAGGTTCAGTGGACAGCGAGCTGTCAAAAAGCATTCGATGACCTAAAGCAGGCCATGTGCACGGCGCCTATCCTCAAGAGTCCGGACTACTCCAAACCATTCATTGTCCAAACAGATGCTTCTGAGTTGGGTGTGGGAGCTGTTCTTTCTCAACTGAATTTTGATGGTCAAGACCAGCCCATTGCTTTTATAAGCAGACGGCTGACCCCTAGAGAGAAAAATTGGTCAGCTATTGAGAGGGAGGCCTTTGCTGTGGTTTGGGCCCTGAAGAAGCTGAGGCCATACTTGTTTGGCACTCACTTCAAGATTCAGACCGACCATAAGCCCCTCTTGTGGCTAAATCAGATGAAGGGTGAAAACCCCAAACTGCTTAGGTGGTCCATTTCCCTACAGGGGATGGACTTCACAGTGGAACACAGACCTGGTACTGATCATGGCAATGCCGATGGGCTCTCCAGATATTTCCACTTAGAACAAGAAGACTCACCTGGTCAAGGTTAGCTAGTTGTTCCGACGTTTGGGGGGGGGTCATGTAGGAGAGTAGGGTCTGCAATCCTATGATCACCCAGATTTTTTGCTTTTGTTTCACTGGTTTACGACTTTCTCTGGCTGTGGGCCTGCCAATCAGACCCACAGCCTGGCTGTTCTCTCTCTAAATTACGATATGTGCCCTAGGTGCATTTACCAATTGGTACTGGGCCACCTTATCAGACCCTGTAACCCAGGGCATAGGTGTACCCAGGGCCGCCAGGGGCTGCAGCATGTATTATGCCACCCCTGGCTGGCCTCCTAAATCTGACACAACTGGCTGCATGACAGCTGGGGCGAAGTCGTGTAATCACCCTTTGCTTTAGGTATAGTAGCTCTATATCTAACCCTACAATGGACACCCGAGTTCCTATCAGTCACTCCTATGGCAGGCCTTAACAATCCTGAAGGCAGAGTGCGTGGGCTCGTGTGAGCTAGGTTCAGGCCCGAGCCGAGCCCGGTTGCAGCTTGCGGAATCAAGACCCAATGGCTGTTCCATGATAACGCGTACCATATCGGTAACTCCGGTGTCGCGTTATCCAGGCATGTCGAGTAAGGTGTCATACGGATCGGGGTGCTGCCCTCTCACCAATTCTGGCGATGAGGTTAGCATTCCACCCTTCTAGAGGGACACGACATGTACGTAACTGTGAACCCCGGTTAAAGTTAACTGAAGCCTCAGCTCCACAAAATGGATGCTGCCACCACAGACACGAGTCTGACCTCCTGCTGCTGGGAGTCCTTCCAGCGAGGAGCGCCTGGACAAAGGGTTTCCTGTCGAGGGCGGTGTTCGCACCGTCCCAGACAGGGTTTGTGTATTCTGGGTAGGTAGGGCTTTTGCGCGAAGGTGACTGCGGAGTGGCACCCCGGTGCTCACTACGCATCTGCCGGTTAGAACCAGTTCCAGGGGCGACAGCCCTGGCCTGGGGAAAGCCCGGCAGGGGGAGAGGGGCGTAACTACCCCCCTTCCTGGTCCCACCCTTAGGGCAGGACCTAGTCATGTACCCACCCCTTTCTTTAGGATAAAGGCCGGAGCGGGGACCCTTCCAAATTAGATCATCTTTGAATCAAGAACTACTTTCTACGAAAGGACCTTCAAGACTCTTCTCAAGATTTCTCCCTTGTGGCTAAGGAGTAGTCACCCTGCATCAGCAGGCACCATCTAAGAACTCTGCGGTTTGCTGTAAGTCCTTCCTCAAGGAATCCGACGGCCCAGCTCGACGAGAACCGGCTTCCCTGGCACCTCTGACCTCTACCCACGTCATCAGCTCAGCTGTGATCTGTGGGTGCGACGAGACCTCGAGGGACCGGCCATCATCAGAACCTGCACGCTCTTAAAAACCAGCACGACCATCGAGGTAACTCTCTGGTGAGTGCTCTGGGGTCCGAGAAGCCCCGACCCTGAGCCGCTCCAGCATCGAAGTGCAGTCTCCCAGCATCTCCACGATCTGCGTGGGGCCCTTCTGCTCGCTGCTCAGCACGTTGTCTGGTCACTAGCCGCTGGCTCGTGTCCTTCTGTGACGACATCCGAGAATCAACACTGCCGGTCTGGTTGCTCCAGACTGGCCCTTGCTTCCATCTTTCCGAGAAGCACCCCGGACCCTCCTGGTCCACTCCAGACGCCGACAGCGACATCCGTCGTGGGACAGCTCGCACCTCCACCGTGGTCGCCGACAACGCCTCCTGGTCCGAGAGACTGCAGAGCCTAGCGTCGCCCACTCACCTGGTCGAGGTGACGGCCAATCGGTGCCTTCCTGGTACCCTCTGACTACTGGCTAGTAGTACGAACTTGGTCCCCTCTGCTTTCAGGTTTCTTCAATCTCCGATCCAGGCTTGGATCTCTACGAACTATTCAGCACTGGTCGCCGGCCAGCAACTCCTTTTCTTCCGGCTCCTGGCTCGTCAGCGAAGACCCCGACGCCTGTAAGACTTGTGCAGCCGCAGCCCTCGTGGCTAGGTAACTCGGCATTTCGGTGCCTGCATAGCCTCCTTACTCTAGGGTCCTGAGTCCCTCGCTTCCGACTTGCCTTATCGGGTCCGCCCGAGACCTTAATCTTTCCGTGTCCTCGGACACTTGTTTTAATTGTGCACTTGAAGTATTTACTAAAGAGATTTGGTTTGTGCTTAGTACCCTGTCCTCATAAAGAGTACAGGGCTGTTGTGATTCTTAATAAATATACTGTTTATTTTCATAACACTTGTGTGGTGTCCTTTCACTGGGTGTTCAAGGGGTACATGTGTGGTAAACAGCTGGCTTAACGCGCCCTCTCGAGTCTTTAGCCTTAGACTGCTCGTATCCACGCTACTAGGATAGCTGGTCTATAGGTTGACTTACAACCAAACACCATAAGGGTCGTTGGAACGATACATAGCGGTCGCTAGAATAGCGAACGTTGCATATCGGGCCAACTTCTCACAGGGGTATCTCTCTGAGTGTTTCTGGTGCTTTCCGTAGATGGGTTGTTTCTTTGAGTGTTTTTGTTGACTTCAGTAGATGAGGTATTTCTCTGTGTGTTTCTGGTGATTTCGGTAGATGGGGTGTTTCTCTGAGTGTTTCTGCTGGTTTCAACTGTGGAGTGTTTCAATGGGCGGTGGTATTTCTGGGAGTGTTTTTGTTGACTTCAGTAGATGGGGTATTTCTCTGTGTGTTTTTGGTGACTTCAGTAGATGGAGTGTTTCTCTGAGTATTTCTGGTGACTTCGGTAGATGGGGTGTTTCTCTGGGTGTTTCTGCTGGTTTCAACTGTGGAGTGTTTCAGTGGGCGGGGGTATTTCTCTGTGTGTTTCTGGTAACTTCGGTAGATGGGGTGTTTCTCTGAGTGTTTCTGGTGACTTCGGTAGATGGTGTTTTTTTCTGAGTGTTTCTGGTGACTTTGGCAGATGGGGTGTTTCTCTGAGTGTTTCTGGTGACTTCGGTAGATGGAGTGTTTCTCTGAGTGTCTCTGGTGACTTCAGAAGATGGGGTGTTTCTCTGAATGTTTCTGGTGACTTCGGTAGAAGGGGTGTTTGTCTTAGTGTTTCTGGTGACCTCGGTAGATGGGGTTTTTCTCTGAGTGTTTTTGTTGACTTCAGTAGATGAAGTATTTCTCTGTGTGTTTCTGGTGATTTCGGTAGATGGGGTGTTTCTCTGAGTGTTTCTGCTGGTTTCAACTGTGGAGTGTTTCAATGGGCGTTGGTATTTCTCTGAGTGTTTCTGGTGACTTCGGTAGATGGGGTGTTTCTCTGAGTATTTCTGGTGCCTTCCGTAGATGGGGTATTTCTTTGAATGTTTCTAGTGCCTTCGGTAGATGGGGTATCTCTCTGAGTGTTTCTGGTGCTTTCCGTAGATGGGTTGTTTCTTTGAGTGTTTTTGTTGACTTCAGTAGATGAGGTATTTCTCTGTGTGTTTCTGGTGATTTCGGTAGATGGGGTGTTTCTCTGAGTGTTTCTGCTGGTTTCAACTGTGGAGTGTTTCAATGGGCGGTGGTATTTCTGGGAGTGTTTTTGTTGACTTCAGTAGATGGGGTATTTCTCTGTGTGTTTTTGGTGACTTCAGTAGATGGAGTGTTTCTCTGAGTATTTCTGGTGACTTCGGTAGATGGGGTGTTTCTCTGGGTGTTTCTGCTGGTTTCAACTGTGGAGTGTTTCAGTGGGCGGTGGTATTTCTCTGTGTGTTTCTGGTAACTTCGGTAGATGGGGTGTTTCTCTGAGTGTTTCTGGTGACTTCGGTAGATGGTGTTTTTTTTCTGAGTGTTTCTGGTGACTTTGGCAGATGGGGTGTTTCTCTGAGTGTTTCTGGTGACTTCGGTAGATGGAGTGTTTCTCTGAGTGTCTCTGGTGACTTCAGAAGATGGGGTGTTTCTCTGAATGTTTCTGGTGACTTCGGTAGAAGGGGTGTTTGTCTTAGTGTTTCTGGTGACCTCGGTAGATGGGGTTTTTCTCTGAGTGTTTCTGGTGATTTCGGTAGATGGGGTGTTTCTCTGTGTGTTTCTGGTAACTTCAGTAGATGGGGTGTTTCTCTGAGTGTTTCTGGTGACTTCAGTAGATGGGGTGTTTCTCTGAGTGTTTGTGGTGACTTCGGTAGATGGGGTGTTTGCTTTTCTGAGTGCTTCTGGTGACTTCGATAGATGGGGTGTTTCTCTGAGTGTTTCTGGTGACTTTGGTAGATGGGGTGTTTGTTTTTCTGAGTGTTTCTGGTGACTTTGGTAGATGGGGTGTTTCTCTGAGTGTCTCTGGTGGCTTCGGTAGATGGGGTGTTTCTCTGAGGGTTTCTGGTAACTTTGGTAGATGGGGTGTTTCTCTTGAGTGTTTCTGGTGAGTTCGGTAGAATGGGTGTTTTTCTGAGTGTTTCTGGTGACTTTGGTAGATGGGGTGTTTCTCAGAGTGTTTCTGGTGACTTCGGTATATGGGGTGTTTCTCTGAGTGTTTCTGGTGATTTCGGTAGATGGGGTGTTTCTGAGTGTCTCTGGTGGCTTCGGTAGATGGGGTGTTTCTCTGAGGGTTTCTGGTAACTTCGGTAGATGGGGTGTTTCTCTTGAGTGTTTCTGGTGAGTTCGGTAGAATGGGTGTTTTTCTGAGTGTTTCTGGTGACTTTGGTAGATGGGGTGTTTCTCAGAGTGTTTCTGGTGACTTCGGTATATGGGGTGTTTCTCTGAGTGTTTCTGGTGATTTCGGTAGATGGGGTGTTTCTGAGTGTCTCTGGTGGCTTCGGTAGATGGGGTGTTTCTCTGAGGGTTTCTGGTAACTTCTGTAGATGGGGTGTTTCTCTTGAGTGTTTCTGGTGAGTTTGGTAGAATGGGTGTTTTTCTGAGTGTTTCTGGTGACTTTGGTAGATGGGGTGTTTCTCTGAGTGTTTCTGGTGACTTCGGTAGATGGTGTTTTTTTTCTGAGTGTTTCTGGTGACTTTGGCAGATGGGGTGTTTCTCTGAGTGTTTCTGGTGACTTCGGTAGATGGAGTGTTTCTCTGAGTGTCTCTGGTGACTTCAGAAGATGGGGTGTTTCTCTGAATGTTTCTGGTGACTTCGGTAGAAGGGGTGTTTGTCTTAGTGTTTCTGGTGACCTCGGTAGATGGGGTTTTTCTCTGAGTGTTTCTGGTGATTTCGCTAGATGGGGTGTTTCTCTGTGTGTTTCTGGTAACTTCAGTAGATGGGGTGTTTCTCTGAGTGTTTCTGGTGACTTCAGTAGATGGGGTGTTTCTCTGAGTGTTTGTGGTACTTCGGTAGATGGGGTGTTTGCTTTTCTGAGTGCTTCTGGTGACTTCGATAGATGGGGTGTTTCTCTGAGTGTTTCTGGTGACTTTGGTAGATGGGGTGTTTGTTTTTCTGAGTGTTTCTGGTGACTTTGGTAGATGGGGTGTTTCTCTGAGTGTCTCTGGTGGCTTCGGTAGATGGGGTGTTTCTCTGAGGGTTTCTGGTAACTTCGGTAGATGGGGTGTTTCTCTGAGGGTTTCTGGTAACTTTGGTAGATGGGGTGTTTCTCTTGAGTGTTTCTGGTGAGTTCGGTAGAATGGGTGTTTTTCTGAGTGTTTCTGGTGACTTTGGTAGATGGGGTGTTTCTGAGTGTTTCTGGTGACTTCGGTATATGGGGTGTTTCTCTGAGTGTTTCTGGTGATTTCGGTAGATGGGGTGTTTCTGAGTGTCTCTGGTGGCTTCGGTAGATGGGGTGTTTCTCTGAGGGTTTCTGGTAACTTCGGTAGATGGGGTGTTTCTCTTGAGTGTTTCTGGTGAGTTCGGTAGAATGGGTGTTTTTCTGAGTGTTTCTGGTGACTTCAGTGGATGGGCTGTTTCTGGGGGGCTCTGTAGATTAGATGTTTCGTTTAGAGTTTCGAGGGGCTTCAGTGGGTGAGGATGTTTCTTGTAGGGTCTATGGTTCAGTAGGTGGGGTGTTTCTGAGAGTCCCCGTGGGCTTTAGTGTTTGGTGGTTGGTTGAGTTTCAGAGAGTGTGGCTTCGGTCGATGGGGTATTTCTCAGAATGTTTCGGCTGGCTTCAACTGTGGAATGTTTCAGAGGGCTGTAGTAATTTCTCTGAGTGTTTCTGGGGACTTCAGTAAATGGGGTGTTTCTCTGAGTGTTTTTGGTGACTTCGGTAGATGGGGTGTTTCTCTGAGTGTATCTGGTGCCTTCCGTAGATGGGGTGCTTCTCTGAGTGTTTCTGGTAACTTCGGTAGATGGGGTGAACTCTTGAGTGTTTCTGGTAACTTCGGTAGATGGGGTGAACTCTTGAGTGTTTCTGGTGAGTTCGGTAGAACAGGTGTTTTTCTGAGTGTCTCTGGTGACTTCGGTAGATGGGGTGTTTCTCAGAGTGTTTCTGGTGAGTTCGGTAGAATGGGTGTTTCTCTGAGTGTCTCTAGTGGCTTCGGTAGATGGTGAGTTTCGCTTGAGTGTTTCTGGTGACTTGGGGTGTTTCTCTGAGTGTTTCTGCAGGTTTGTTTCAGTAGTGCATTATTTCAGTGGGTGTCTTTTTCTGGGACTGAGGTGGACGGTGAGTGCCTCTGCCAGTGTTTCTCTTAGCTGCTCCTTCTCGTGCTGGAGGGCGGAGCCCGGGCGTATGTTTCTAGGCAGAGTGATGCAAGGACCGCGGCTGCCGGTGAACACTGGCGCTAGAGGGAAGGCCTGCCTGCCTCCCCGGGCCCAGGGATGCTCCGGTCCCCGAGCGCTGCCTCCTGGGGCTGTCAGCGGCCACAGCTGCACGCAGATCATGATAAATGAAAGGCCGGCCCGGAGAAAGGGCGCTCTGGCTTTGTGTCTCTTTCCCAGCTTGTGTTTGCTCTGCTCTGCTCCTGTTGCCCATTGATCAGGCATGTGGAAACATTCCGCTTCCTGAGCTCCCATTGTCGGCCTCGGGTTGCCAAGCTGCAGCAGACTTCAATAACCTCCCTAAACCAGGGCCCCTGTCCTCGGTGCTGCCACCCCTGCCCAGGCTTTCTGCGCGAGCCCGCAGGCCAGCCTCGCGCCATCTCTGCACGCCAGCCTCCGTCTCGGACGATGCGGCCATCTCGGGCCACTGCACGGCTCGAAAATCAAAAGTCACAAGTGCAGGTGCTCACAGGGGCGTGGCTTCCACGGGTGCAGCAGGTGCACTGGCACCGGGGCTCACTGAACCCTGATCCATGCAGCCTGGGGACCCATTTACTTCCTTGCACAGGGGGCCCATGAGACACTGTCTGCGTCACTGGTTGCTCAGCGCCCTGTGGTGCTTGCCTGCTCTGAAGAGGGCAGGTGGTGATACCTTAAGAGTGTAGCTGATACTCAACGGGCCTTCTGAGACGTGCAGATATATATTTCCGCCATGTTAAGTCTAGCATCCATCTTGTGGAGTGATGTACTTTTCGAATAAAGGAAGAAATGGTCGTACTCATAAAGCACAGGCGCGAGTCACAATCCTCTCAGTCATACGCACAACCCTGCTCAAAAGCCATCTGGTATGATGGCACACACACACACACACACACACACCACACACTGCAAGAACCCACTCACCTCCTCACATGCTAAATGGCTCCAAAGCCACCGCATGGCCTAATCAACTGTACTGTCAGAACCACACCAATGTATACCCTGGAAACACACAGATATACACTGTCACAGGAACAACACGTCATCAGAAGACACACCTGAGCTGGGACGCATAAATAGAAAATACTGCCTTCGAGCCCAGTCGTGGAAAATAGATTTCCCAACTGATTAAAAAACTGAAAAATCCTTTAGCACCTGCACCTTTACACGTATACACCACACAATCTCCACCGAAACGGAGCTCAATTTCGTTTCACAATAGCTAACACAAACCATTTCTAAGTTTACCTAACCTCGAACTAACTCTCTAACCACACACAACCAGACAAAAATAAAGCAACATACACTATCGAAAGACGGCGCTTCAAATTTGTTGACACTCTTCCCAGATACCCGCGAATAGAGAGGTTGCTACAGCGCCATAACAATGGTGTGCCTCAAAAATGCAGAATAACATCACAAACACCCCTCCCCAGAAGCACCTTACTGATCCAGATGAGAGGTCCTGGTTCTTCCCCCTTTCAGGGATCCCCGCCCGCTGACTTGAGGTGATGGTGTACGTGTTAGCAGTATTGAAGGCCTGCTCAAGTGTGTTCCTGAACCTTAACTGTCTGGCAACTCTTCCATTTTCAAGATTATGAAATGAGCGAACGCACATGCCTTCCTGGCTGCTGTTCCCTTCACCAGCTCATTATTCCTGTTCTTTACTCTTCATAGCTACAAACCAGGGGCCCGATTCCCAGAACTAACTAAAGACAAAATCCTAAACTTACTACTTTTGGTTATCACTGTAGTTAGGATTTTGTCTTAAAACAGACTTAAGTTAGGATTCTGTCTTAAGTCTGTCTTAAAACAAACTTAAGACAAACTTAAGACAAAATCCTAACTTCTGTGAATACCAAAAGTAGTAAGTTTAGGATTTTGTCTTAAATTCGTTCTGTGAATCTGGCCCCAGGAGCTGGGATTATACTCTCAGGCTAAGGCCTGATCAGTAACTGATAAAGCCATCACAAGAGCTTCCTGGTCTTATTTTGTTGAATGTAATCGTCAGAAGGGTGCAGGAAACACTTTCAAAGTGTTTAGTTGTAAAATAAAACAAATACATCTAAATTTCCAGTATGAAGCAGCAAAAATATTTTAGATAGAGATGTCCAGTCATAGATTCCTCACTGTTAGAAATTCGGGGCAGATTTACAAGCCCCCTGCGCCACTTTTGCGCCACTTTTTCCATGTTAAAAGTGAAGCAAAAGTGGCGCAAGGGGCTTGTAAATAAGCCCCTGGATTTTTAGTAGGCTAGGGCATGGGCCAAAGCCAGACAGAAACCACCACTCAGGTCAGGATAAGGGAATTACACTCCTAAAATAACCCCTGCTCACCCCCTTGGTAGCTTGGCACGAGGAGTCAGGCTTATCTTAGAGGCAGTGTGTAAAGCATTTGCACATAACCAACAGTAATACAGTGTAAGACTACAAAAGGACACCCCACCAGTTTATAAAAATATCCAATATTTTTATATACTTAAGACCAAAAACGATAACAATCCACAATACAGTACTTAAAAATCTTCAGTTATCAAAATATGCTTGAAAAACAGTTCCATGATGTCTGGGGCTATCACGGTGTTGCGAGCGAACAAATCCAAACAGTTCTGACTGACCGCGGCGTCGCGGGCTAGCTACGGTGTCGGTAAGACCAGCGAACAGTACCTTTTAGAAGTGCAGGGTGTCGGCAACCTCTCATTGTCACACGCGTTGCAGATCAAACTCCTCTCTGTTAAAGTCAGGAAAGTGGGCGTTGGCAGGCACCTGGATCTGCACGGCGAAGTGCAGCGGTGTGGCGTGTGGTACCCTCAGGTCGCGGTGCAAGCAGTGGCTCGGTGGGGGCGTCAGATGGCGGTGTCGATGAGACCAGGGTCGCGGTGCGAAGTGAATGCGATGGACTGCAGTGAACTGGAGTCGAAGGCTCCGGAGTCGGTAAGGCAAGACTGCGGTGTGGGATGAGAGCGGTACGTCGTGTAACTTTACGAGCGGTGCCCTCTAGCCATGGTGCAAGCAGCGGCGTCCATTTCGGAAAGGAGCGCCATCGTCGGGGATACCAAGGCGTCGTTGTGAAGCGGACGGTGGGGAACTGAACTGGGGTGGTGTGGAGTGCAAAAAAAATGATGGATTTAGGCTCAGATCTCTGTACTGGGGTGAATGTATGACATTGTTCTGCATTCTGTCCATCAACTGTTGTTTTTGCATTTGTCACCCCGAGTGGGATGGGTATGCTCAGACATGAGTCCCATGCTCTCCCCACCACTGGAGTCAAGCTATTCTGGCTGAAGACGGCTGATAGGCAGAAACCGGTCCTAGGATGCTTGCTTCCGGTCCAGTAAAGACTTGGCTTGGCAGTTTGGGCTGGACTGTTCCCATGAGGCACAGGGTCAAGGCTGATTTGCATATGACCATGTCTGAACTTGGGTGGTGTGGAGTGCAAAAAAACGATGGATTTAGGCCCAGATCTCTGTACTGGGGTGAATGTATGACATTGTTCTGCATTCTGTCCATCAACTGTTGTTTTTGCATTTGACAAATACAACAGCACACCATGCATTCCCTATTTGGAGGGATTTGGATAATAATTACGATGCTGGTGATGAGGTTGGCCAACCTTATCATGAGGAGAATTGGTATAATGACCTGCTGGTGGCCTTGATAATCTCATGAGTATCATTTCCTTTCACCCCTGGCCCTGCCATGGAGGAAGGTGGTGTGTATACCACGGTTTTGTATAGGGTGGCCGAAGTCCCTAATCTCCAGCTCCACACCTTGGAGGTCAAGACCAATGTACTTATGGAGATTCTTCAGCCGGGGCATAGGCCAAGCTTGACTTTGGTCCTCCAAATTGACCAACGCCACTGTCTTGTCCCGGGCAATCCTCCTTTTTCTTATCTCAGCGCCCCTCACCTGAAAGCTTGGTGGTGCAGGCATCTGCAAGCAAGACTAATCCCAATACATTCCTAATTACTCCCCTGATAGGGAGTCAAAACTGGTGGAGACGTTCAGGATGAGGGGTAGGTGCTGGGTTAGGTGCTTAGGTCAGTAAATGCCTGCTGGCTGCTGGGGCACTATTTTCACACCCTTTGGGACTCAGTGACTCAAGTCTTTGCAGGTGTACCTGATGATCTCCGATGGTCCTCACCCAGGCCATACAGTATGGTCGTGATACAGCCAAGTTCTCAATTCGTTGTGGCTTGGATCCCGCCGGTTCCATCGAGCGGGCCATTTGCATCAGTGTTGCCATTTGACGCCACGCTGCAGTCCATCAGTTCTTCAGGTGATGTCCTGTGTTCTCATATGCACATGCCATTTGACTAGACTCACCTGTTTGGGGACAACGCAGGCTCTGCTCTCAAGCGGTTCAAGGAGAGCAGGATAACAGCATGCTCCCTGGGCTTATCTGCTCCACCTCTCAACCGCATCAGCCCTACTGTTCCTCTTGTGCATTCGCCAGAGGAACCCTATACGGTCAGCCAATTCAACCCTAGTATGGAGCCCAGAACTTTTGCGGCTGCAGCAATACTGCCCACCACACCCACAGTCAAGGTTAGTCGGATGTCAAGTCCACTGCCCTCTCTGCAGTTCCCCCTGCCAAGCCCCTTTAGTGTGCCCATGGTCGAGCAGACCCACCCAGAAGGAGGCAGGATCCGATGATCCTTGCCAAGATGACAGGCCATAACATTGGACTGGTCATTCCTGCAAATTGTGCAGAAAGGCTACGCTCTACCTTTGCTTTAGCTCCACAGCATCTTTCACCGTCCCTCCAGTGACTGACGGAGGACCATCTTTCCGTTTTGCGGTAGGAAATACAAGTCCTGATGGCCAAAGGGGCTATCAAGAGGCTGCCTGTACCAGAAGTACAACGTAGTTGTTATTCCTGTTACTTTCTGGTGCTAAAGACGGACGGAGGCCTTCAAGCGATTTTAGACCTGCGCCCTTCCAATGCCTTTTTCTGGGAGGAAATAAACAAAATGCTCAAAAACTGGCCCAGGTCATGTCTGCCCTCGACCCTGGAGACTGGATGGTGGTGTTGGACCTTCAGGACACCTGCAGGCCCATCAATGCTACCTGCAGTTCGTGGTGGGACAGGACATTTTCAGTTTGCTCTGCTTCCCTTTGGTCTCACCAGGGACTCTTGGGTGTTCACGAAAGTGATGGCAGTGATGGTAGGACACCTCCGGAGGTCAGGGGGGCCAGTTTTCCCCTACCTCAACAACTGACTGTTTTAGACAGGCTTGCCTCAGGCAGCCTTCAACGACCTCTAGACTAGAGCGGAGCCTCCTGTCATCTTTGGAGTTCAGTACCGATGTGCTGAAGTCATTCTTGACTAATTCTCAGATGCTCCTGTGCCTTTCCCCTGGGAAAGAGAGTCCAGGATATTCAGGAAAAGATCCTGGATAGCCGCCATCTAAATGCAAATTCCTGCTCATCGTATTTCCCAGACATTGTAGCTCTAAGAGTTACCTCCTCCCTGCCATTTGACCCCTAACTGCTCCTCCCCTCCACCTACGTGGTTCAACCACCAAGACAACGTGTACTCTATGAGGTTATATCAGGACTCACAGACTACCTCAATGCTGCTCAGCACACTTGGACTTCCGAACCTACATGTAGAATACTGCTTTATTGTATCCACCCCAAGACAACATGCACTCTATGAGGTTATCTCAGGACTCACGTACTACCTCAATGCTGCTCAGCACACGCAGACTTTCCGAACCTATATGTAGATTACTGCTTTATTGTATGAATCTTGCTAAAAAACTGTTATGAAGCACTCTGATACCCTCGGGTCAGGCTAGCGCTATATAAAACTCCTTAATAAATAAATAAACAAATCCTGATCTTTAATCCTAAGTCATGGATTTCAGAGAAGTCTACTCTGAGACTGCTGGGATTGATGGCCTTCTGCATTCTGCTGGTTGAGCACGGCAGACTGCATATGCAGGCTTTGCAGTGGGTTCTAAAGACTCGGTGGGCCCAACAGCAATGGGGCTGCTCCAATCATGTTCAAATTTTGGAGGCAACTGTGAAAGATCTGCAGTGGTGGTTACTGGACCACGATTGTTTTAGCAGCAGACCCTTCTTCCTTCTTCACCTAGATCTCACAGTGTTGACCAATGCGTCCTTTCTGAGTTGGGGTGGCATCTGGGAGAAGTGGAGATCAGAGGTCTTTGGTCTTTGGCAGAGTCCCGGCTCTTTTCGTAGTTGAGGGCCATGCGCTTGGTGTTGAAAGCCTTCCTTCCATCCATCAAGGGGAGGCTTGTGGGACTGCTTGTGGGTCACGGACCATGTACCAGGAGGCCTTGCGCCTCTGGAAGGGGCTGGACCACCAAGAAATCTTGCTGGTGGAGAACCACTTGGAAGTATAATTGAACGTCATGACAGACCAGCTCAGCCATTTGTGCCTAGTGGATCGCGAGTGGCAGTTACACCTGTAGGTAGTGGGAGGTCTCTTCCGCGCATTGGGAGAACATTGGCTCCATCTGTTCACCACTGCTTAGAACGCGCATTGTCAGCACTTCTGCATGTTGGAATTTTCAAGGTGCCGCCTTGAGTGGAACTTGAGACTCCTTTATGCCTCTCTGCTGATAGCACTCCTGCTCTGTGCTCTCAAGAAGATCAGGAACAACCAGACTCAAGTCATCCTTGTGGCCCCTGACTGCATGACCTTGCAGGACCTTCAAAGTTGTTCCTTGCGGCTCCTCAACGGCAGGACAGTGTTTTCCATCACCATACCATTGGTGCAGCATTTTAGTGAGTTCCAAGCTCTTTGTGTCAACTTGCCATACACCACTTTCTTCCTAGTTGAGTTGGTTTTGCAGAGACGTGTGTCCTTTTTGACGATAGTTGTGATGCCACTCAACGTTGGTCAAAACATCACCGTACTGACATTTTACGCTCCGCCTCACCCCTCTAAGGAATAGGAGAGCTGAGCTTTTACATTGATTGTACAAAGGCCATAGGGTGAATGATCAGCTTTTTGTGGAGGTTTCTGGAGCGATGAAAGGCAATGCTGTGCAGCAGAGAACCATCTCCTACTGGAACGTGCTCAGCATTAAGATCTGCTACGCATTGGCTATAAAGCAGCCTCTGGGCTGACTGCATGCTCATTCAATGAGGGCCAAAACTGCTACTACCGCGTTAGTTTGCAGAGTCCCTGGTCTAGGCATTTTCCAGGCAGCTATATGGGTGTTCCTCCATACGTTCATGAAGCACTATTTTCTGGATAGTAAGGTTCACCGACAGCGGCATTTTGCCCGATCAGTCCTGCTGGACTTTCTGGTTTGAGGCCATCCACAGGCAGGGTCAGACTGGGACAAAAAAGTCCCAGGGCGCTAAAATAAAGGTGGCCTATTAGGAAACCAGACAGCTAAAAAGTGACCCAAATTTACAAAATTAGTCAGTTTTGAACTTGTAATGACACGTTGTATCAGTATTTTGCAATGAATGCGTAACTGCATGCAATGTATGTGGTATGATCCGGGAAATAAAAATTGAAAACCAGAAGGTAAGAAACTTCATTAAAACTACAATTTATCAATAGCTGTTTGATAAGATGTTAAAAAATGCACCAACTCCGTTCTTCTTACTTCTGTGGTTTAAGTAATGTATACTGACATGTTATTTTCACATTTCATAATTCTCAATGACTCTTGTTTCCCCATATTGAAGGAAGGGCTGGCAGCACCAAGACAAGCCTTCATTGTCTGCATTCTTGCTATTAGTATAGTATAGCTTATCAATCAGGTCTAAGAGTTAGCTGCTCTTAACTGTTCTAATCCAAAAGTTATTTAAAGAGATAATTTTCTCTGCCCTGCACTAGAGGAATACACTGTCTTATATGAAAGAGCTATACACCAAGGTTCTAAGTGGTTTGTGGGAAAGGTGATGGTGTGGCGATGCATTATATGGGATAAAATTCCTCCTGGTTTATAGGATATTGCAAGTCACCTCGGAGTTCCATAACTTATAAAGGAACTTGGCCCTTAGCCTTCTTCCTCTATATAGTTATGGCACTCTTTGGTGACTTGCAATATCCATTTAATGTATGGAAGGGGGTTCTTTATCCCATACATATATATATATATATATATATAGTTATATGTGATAACATACCCCCTGCCTTACATTATAAGAATAAAAACAATGTTAAAATGATCTTATAGTTAGATATGGTACTAATATCTTACTTTGCATTTAATAAAACCTGAAAAATTCACTGAAAAAAACTAAAGGTTAAAGGTATGTTATAGTCAGTGAAAATGTCACTAGGGCTCATGCTATATCCAAGCTACGGACCTACACGTGTACACTCATTAATTCTATGCTGTATATGACATCATCGACTGATGACAGTAATATCATAAATGATGTCATTTAACATGTCAGGGTTGATGTAAAATATGATGTCATAAGCAGTATATGGCCAAGCGCACGTGATAGCTTCTTTACTTAACTATAACTAGTGCGTTTCAGCGTTTGTTTTTCGAATCATTCGTTTTTATGTATATATTTTATATATATATATATATAGCAGCAACAAATCCCGTAGCAGATGCAAGCAGCAAGAAGCACTTGGGCACAGACCACAGCAGCAGGTACAATTGTAGGTTTATTTAATGCATAAACAGGTCCACATCACGCGTTTCAACCGCCAACCTGCGGCCTTGATCACATAGGACACACTACGTGCTGGTAGCAAAATATAAAGGCAGGTGAAGAGTGTGTGTTGCAAACGTCATTGAAATCACTAATGCAAGTGCTTTACGGTAATTGACAAAATTGGCAGTGACATTGCAAGATATGACTTACTGTAATAACATAGTAGAATAGAGAAGCAGTAAAGCAATATGGCAGTGACAGTACGGAAAGTAATCAATTACTGCAATGACACAAAAATTGCCGGGAAACAAAGCAACTGGTATAATAATAACACGGTGATACCCCTAGTCAAGGTAAAGTTACTTTTGACAGATACATGAATGATGCCAGGGTAAAGCCGGGAAAATTGAAAGAAAGAAAAGACTAAGGAGGCGATGTATTGTCAAGAAAGAGCATAGAAGAAAGAAGACAGAGGAAAGAAGCCGCAAGATGGAAAGAGAAAGGAGGATCGGACAGGGAAACGAGAGAGAGAAGAGCACGCCGCAAGTCAAGCTCTTCCACACGTGAGCAATGGACGATGGAAGGAAAAGTA
This sequence comes from Lissotriton vulgaris, assembly GCF_964263255.1. Taxonomy (NCBI): domain Eukaryota; kingdom Metazoa; phylum Chordata; class Amphibia; order Caudata; family Salamandridae; genus Lissotriton; species Lissotriton vulgaris. Next base: position 118,351,055 of record NC_141699.1, read on the forward strand.
ATATTATATATATATTATATTATATATATAAATATATAGTTCAAAGGGTTGTGGTAAACTGGCGTGCTTCCTGATCGCTGGTGGTGCCTGAAAAATAGCACCTCCGCCATTGCTAGAAATGTTCAAAGACTATCTCCCAACCTTCATTACAAGAAAGGGAACCAGCACTCGATGTCAGGGGCTTGGAACCTGTTTATTGAGTCAGTTCACCCCAGGTGCCAGAATACCAAAGAGAGACGCGTTTCAGCAGTGAATTCCCATAGCAACCCAGGTTAACACCAGAACCTCGGCTGCTATGGGAATTCACAAGGACATATTATCAAGCCCATTATCGCCGCCTTAGAGGCAGTTTCCTGCCGATAAAGCAGCAATAATTTTATCGCCTGTTCTTGATAATATGCCCCCTTGTTTAAAATGGAGGATTTTATTGCGTATTAAGTGGTTGAAGTACACAACTTTTAAATGCCACCTTCGCAGCTGAGGACTGAAAGGATATTCCAGTCCGGTTTTTACAAGTACCAATCTGATGCAGGATTAAATGGATGTTAGCTTCAGAAATAACCCTCAGATGGACTGATTGAAAGGTTCATAGGAGCTCAGTATTAACACTGGCTAACTGTAAAAACAATGTTTTATTTCTGAAAAGCTCCATGTATGTCCCGATTTGGTAATTTACCTTGCTGCCTAAGAAAGTGCATTTTTCATGTTCATGACTGTGAACGTTTAAATTGAGCACCAATATGGCACACTTTACATTGATAAAGGCAGTTTAACTGCTGAAACGCGTCTCTCTTTGGTATTCCAGCACCTGGGGTGAACTGACTCAATGAACAGGTTCCAAGCCCCTGATATCGAGTGCCGGTTCCCTTTCTTGTAATAAACGTTGGGAGATAGTCTTTGAATATATATATATACTAGCAGCCTGTCCCGACGTTGTACGGGAGCAAAAGGCTGCTTCAGGGCCCCCGCCCGCCACGCAGAAGAGTTGTCTGTGCAAGTCCTGGCCCTGTTCAACTGATTTGGCCCACTTGTTATTTTTTTAATTCGTATGTATTGTTTTCCGCATTTTATGTTGTCCGCAAGATGTGAGGAAAGTGTTGTGTCACCTGTTTAATGTTTTTTTTCTTTCGAAGGCTCTTTCCGTGTGTTCATTTTTGTATCCCTTCAAAGAAGTTTCCCTTTCATTTTGTCAATTGTGTGGTGAAGTCCTGGCAGTGCTCGAGTGATTATGGGCAGTTGTGTTATTTTCGTTATTCGTATGTTTTATTGTAAGCGTTTTATCTTGTCCGCAAGATGTGAGGAAAGTCTCGTGAATGCGCAGGCGATTGCGTTTCTCCGTTAAGAAATGTCGGCTTTTTTTGTTCGTGTTTACCCCCCTGTGACGTCGTTGGTCAATGGCCAATGGTTAAAGACTTTTTTTTTGGTAAGCTGAAGTAGTGTGTGTGTTTTCTTTAGTGCGTTGTGATTGGTGTAGTATGCGATTAATCCTGCCCCCTGTGTGGCGTCATTTGACACTCCTCGTCGATGAAAGGCCCGCCCGGTTTTTAATTCGAAGGCGTCAATGTTGTCTGGGTAACTGCAACGAATGTGTGTATATTTCTTATAGCGCGCACCTCTGCTGTTTTTGTATATTGGTGTTACCGCGCTGTATGTGTGAATTTAAATTCATTGAAAGTGCATTTCCGCTGTATGTGTTGGGATTTGCAAATGTTTGTTAGAAATTCATTGAAAGCGCATTTCCTCTCTATGTCTGCATATTGTGCGTTCTAAATTCAGTGAAAGCGCATTTCCGCTCTATGTGTGCATATGTAAGTGTGTTGTGAAGTCGCTTGGCCTATGTTTGTTATTTGCACTTTGCACGGCCCTGTAAATGCCCACATTTGTTGTTTGAGACACCCACGGCCACGACCACGCCCCCAAGGGTCTACTTTACCACTTTTGGCTTTTTGCTTTTTTAATGTATATGGTGTACATATCTATAGCCTATGTCCTTCTGCCACATCTCCCCTTTCAAATGGTGTATTGGGTGTAGTGATTGGTGCATTACTTTTGTAGTTTACCTGGCTCAAAGGTTTGTGTTCTCTCTTTATAATAGTAGTATAGATATATCTATATATATATATATATATCCCTGTAGCAGTTTTGACTGGGTAGTTATAGTTAGGATCGTATTTCCATAGGATAAGCCTTTTTTGTGTTGCTCATTAAATTTGTGTCGATTGATAAATCTCCACAAAACTTTCCCAAACAGTTCTACTTTTGACTAGTTTGCGCATGGAATGTTTCAGGATGATTCGTTAAGAAGGAGACAGAAAAAAGTAGGGTCCCAAAATACGTTTTCGTCATTCATTTTTCCAGAGGAATTTTAGACACAGCTACAGCCCAAACTGCTCAATGGATTTACACAAAATTTGGTAGAAAGCTAGGTCTTGGTCTAGAGAGAGTGCTTATAGCGATTTGGTGTAAATCTGTTCTGTATTTTATGAGCAATTAATGCTCAAAAACGTGGCATATTTCCCGCCACAGAGGATTCACAGGGCTGACAGATCTCAAGCTGATATCTGATTGGTTGCACCACATCAACCAGGATGCGGCAGCAGCTATCTTAGGACTCGAGACTCAGATCTGGAGTCCTGAAAAAAAGTTAAAACAAAGACATAAGGGGCAAAGTATGGATACCCTGACCCCCTTGGCCTGGTGGGGCCAAAAATGTTTTTTTTTAATTTTGCCATAAAATTTGCGGAGGATCCGTACATATGCTTTTTAAAGTTTTATGTAGCGCAACCTAGACCCGAGGCATCGGGTATCAGAGCGCTTTACATGAAAACCAGTTTTGTTACAGATGGACACATTCATTTTTGTTAGGCCCAGGGTAATTAAGTGATTTGCCCAGAATCACAGGGTGTGTAGCATTGTTGCAGAGCCTAGAACCAGGTTCCCCAGGTCCGAGGTCGACCGCTCTAGCCATAAGGCTACATCCTTTCCTGTACTTATCTTAAACCCCCTCCCCGGGTGGACCAGGGCACAAGTGGCGCACAATATTCCTTTTGGGAAGGGGGCACGTCTCTCAGAAGCGGTAGCTCCCCTCGCTGCTCCCTGCTCAATCAATCTCCTGGTATCGTAGCGCTTACTGCCAGACTGCCAGCTACCACGCATTGCTTGCCTGAATACTGTATTATTGTAGCGCTTACTGCCAGAGTGCCAAATATCCCGCATTGCTCGCACTGCCGATTATTGGGTTATCGTAGAGCTTGACTGCTAGACCGTGTTGTGAGATTTACTGTACCATTGTGTTTCACTCGCTTTGCCTGCTTAGAATATTGTTGCCTGACTGTGCTGCCTGTTCATAGCGCTTAACAAGGTCGTGCCCCAATCTCGTCCGATTTTGCTTTTAGCTCGCTGCCATTTTGTTGTTTGTTGTGGTGCCTCCCAGCCCGGCTCTCCACCCTGCTCCCGCCTCCCAGCTGCTCCCCCCTCGCCCCCGCCCCTCCACCATCCACATATTACAGATGGTTTTGCGCGCAGCGGTCGCGCCCCATGCGTGCCGAAGGTGCGCCAAAGGTAAGCCTGTCTACGCCCGTCCGCGCCTGGACCGCGCCCAGCGCCAGACCTCCAAGCCCCCGCAAAACCCACTCCACCCGCATAACGTACGACGCCGCATCCCTCTCAGCACTTAACTCCGGCCGACTCCCAAACTGCTACCAAGCCGCCCCAGGACACACCCATGGACCCTTCACCTGCCACTCCTGCAAGTTCGACTGCATCAGGACCCACACCAAATCCACAGACTCCAATAAGAGCTCCGACACTAACCACTTAAAGTGCATCCTGCTCAACACCCGCTCGGTCCACAGACACGCCATTGAACTCTGGAACCTACTCGACACTACATCACCGGATGTCACCTTTCTTACAGAAACATGGATGAACGCCTCATCAGCACCCAAAATCGCCATAGCCATCCCGGACGGCTACAAGATCATCCGGAAGGACCGCACCAACCAAACAGGAGGAGGCATCGCCATCTTCCATAAAAACACCATCCGCATCACGACCAGTTCCGACGACAACCTCACATCCGCCGAACACCTTCACGTCCAGATTCACACTGACCCCAAGACCACACTCAGAGGCACCCTCATCTACAGACCACCAGGACCCCGCACACATTTCAACGATGACATCACTGACTTCATCAGCCCACACGCCCTCCCCTCCGAGGACTACATTCTACTGGGAGACCTCAATTACCACCTGGAAAAGAAAAACGACTCCAACACCACCACCCTTCTGGACAACATGGCCAACCTCGGACTTGAACAACTTGTCAATACCCCCACCCACTATGCCGGACACACGCTCGACCCAATCTTCACCTCCAGCAAGCACGTCTCCTGCAATCAAACCACAGCTCTCCACTGGACGGACCACAGCTGCGTTCACTTCAACTACAAAAAGACCACAACCCACAACCCCCCACAACCTATTCCCCGAAGAAACTGGAACAAAATTACTACCGACCAGCTCTCCACATCGCTTCACCAAAACCCTCCTGCCAAATCATCAGACCCAAACAAAGCAGCCACCAACCTCACACAATGGATCACCCAAAGCGCAGACGAACTAGCACCCTTGAAAAACCATCAAATCAAGCAAGGTAACAAAAAAGCCCCCTGGTTCAACGACGACCTTAAGAAATCCAAGAAGTTATGTCGCACCCTCGAGAAAGCCTGGAGAAAAAACCCAACCACTGACAACCTGACCACCTCAAGAACGCAACCCGCAAACACCACCAACTGATCCGATCCTCCAAGAAATCAGCATTCAAGGATCGACTTGACAACAACGCCCACAACAGCAAGGAACTATTCAACATCGTCAAAGAATTTACCAACCCCACCTCCGGCACCAACGACATCACTCCCTCCCAAGACCTCTGCGACTCCCTAGCCTCTTTCTTCTACAACAAAATAACAGCTTTGAAAACCAGCCCGGGGACCAGTCCACTCCACCCACCTCCGAACCAACACCCCCCTCTAACAACCTTTTCGCCTGGAACCCAATCACCACTGAAGACACCATCCGCCATGTCCCCACCACATTTTCAACAAAGCAGACTCCATCATCGCACCCTATCTCTGAGACGTCATCAACTGCTCCCTCAACTCCCCTACCTTCCCGGAAAGCTGGAAACATGCGGAACTCAGCGCCCTTCTGAAGAAACCCACAGCAGACCCCACTGAACTTAAGAACTACCACCCCATATCGCTCCTCCCATTAACTGCCAAAGTGATTGAGAAAGCCGTCAACAGTCAGCTGGCCGCCTTCATCGAAACCAACAAATCCCTCAACCCCTCACAGTCTGGCTTCCGAGCCAAACACAGCACCGAAACCGCACTCATCGCAGCAACAGACGGCATCCGAACTCTACTGGACAACAGAGAAACAGCTGCCCTCATCCTACTTGACCTCTCCGCAGCCTTCAACACAGTCTGTCATAGCACCCTAATACAACGCCTCAGCAACATCGGAATACAAGGAAAAGCATTGGACTGGATCATCTCGTTCCTCGCCGGAAGAACCCAGAGAGTCCGCCTCCCCCCTTTTAGATCAGAGGCCACCGAAGTCATCTGCGGCGTACCACAAGGATCATCACTCAGTCCCACCCTCTTCAACGTATACATGAGTCCCCTCGCATCCATCGCACGCCAACACAACCTCAACATCATCTCCTACGCAGACGACACCCAGCTGATCCTCTCCCTCACCAAAGACCCTAACACAGCCAAAACCAACTTACACGAAGGAATGAAAGAAGTAGCCGAGTGGATGAAGAACATCCGTCTAAAACTGAACTCGGACAAAACGGAAGTCCTCATCTTAGGATCATCCCCCTCCGCCTGGGACGACTCATGGTGGCCACCAGCCCTGGGAACCGCACCCATACCTATGGACCACGCACGTAACCTGGGCTTCATCCTGGACTCCTCCCTCTCGATGACCAAACAAGTCAACGCCGTCTCATCCTCATGCTTCAACATCCTACGCATGCTCAAAAAAATCTTCTGCTGGATCCCCACCGAAACAAGAAAGACAGTCACCCACGCACTGGTCACAAGCCGACTGGACTACGGAAACACCCTCTACGCCGGAACCACAGCCAAACTACAGAAAAACCTCCAACGCATCCAAAACGCCTCAGCCAGACTCATACTGGACATCCCCCGTCAAGCTCACATTTCCGGTCACCTGAAAGACCTTCACTGGCTCCCCGTCAACAAGAGAATAACGTTCCGTCTCCTCATCCACGCACACAAAGCCCTCTACGACATAGGACCCAAATGCCTCAACACGCGACTGTCCTTCTACACCCCCACCCGCCAACTACGATCATCCAATCAAGCCCTCGCTGCAATTCCGCGCATCCATAGATCCACCATGGGGGGAAGAACCTTCTCCTACTTAGCGGCCAAAACCTGGAATTCTCTCCCCACCCACCTCCGCCTTGTACAGAACCACCTCTCCTTCAGAAAGCAACTTAAAACTTGGATATTCGATAAGTAAAGTACCCCCCCCCCCTCCTCACCCCCCAAGCGCCTTGAGACCCTCTGGGTGAGTAGTGCGCTATACAAATTTCCGAACTTGAATTTGAACTTTGAGGCCCTGGGGACCTCCTTCCCCATGCATTGCTAATTATGCCACATGTTACATCATTCATGACATCTTCTGTGACATCATTGATAATATCACTGCAACATTTGCAATAAAATTATTGATGATAAAACTGTGCATGGTGGGGGCCTATTGAGGGTCCGGGAGAGGGCCCCCGCCCTTTTATTATTGCATTCGGCCTCCTGGGGAGGAGGTCACCGGGGTCTATTAACTCCCCAAAAGGAATATTGTCTGCCTCTCCTTGGCTTTTAAAACATTTTTTTACAGGGATCCTCTATGAATTTGTGGCAATTAAAAAAAAAACGTTTTGCAACCACCACCACCAGGTCTAGGAATAAGTGTATCCTACCCTGCCCTCTTATGCCTTTTTTAACCTTTTTTTTAAGTCTTGGGACTGAGTCACAAATCCTAAAATGGCTACTGCCACATCCTGTTTAATGTGGTGGCAGCCAATGAGATCTAAGCTTGAGAACTGTTGGCCCTGTGGATCCTACACAGCATGAAATATAGAAAGTATTTTAGCATTAATTGCTCTAAAAAGTAATGAACGGGTTTACACCAAATTACAAAAAAAACACTCTTTCTGGACCAAGATCTAGCTTTCTGCCAAGTTTGGTGTAAAACCGTTCAGTGGTTTGGGAAGTAGCGGTGTCTGAAGTTCCTATTGAAAAATGAATGTGGAAAATGTGTTTTGGAACCCCCCCTTTTTCTCAGCCCCCAGTTGATAGATCATCTTGAAACTTTCGATGCGCAAACAAGTCAAAAAGTCGCTTTTTTTCAAGTTTCCTATATATACATACACACACATAGACATAGAGGGGGTTAGGGTCAGCCTTCTCTTGGCTTGTTGAACTGTGATTCCCATTTTGCTTCCACTGCATACAGAATGGGTCATCGAGTGACTCCAATTCTCTAAAGCATTGTGAATTATGCCATTTTCCACAGCTTTGAAACAGAGGAGCACTTGAGTGCCAGGGCTGGTGGACCAATAGTTTAATTTGCCAATACCTTTTTCTTTAAATTCTTTATCAATTTGCCATTGTTCTGTGTTTAAGCCTAACAACTCTCAACCTAGCCCAATTTGCTTCTGTATCTACACATTCAACAAGGCACACCAATCTTCACCTCATGGGGACTCATCACAATTGCATGAAATCTTCCTATAATCTGCACTGACCATCACCTGATCGACTTCTTCAACACACTCTCCATCAAAGCAACTACCTCTACAGCAGGGACTAATAAAACTACTTATAGACAATGGAAGAACCTCACTCTCCAACCACGTAACCCCCATCTCACTGTGACCTCTCACACTAAATAACAGCAGTGGACCAGTTCTACAACGGGCTCAACTGAGTCATTGAAGACTTAGACAAACGAATACCACTGATGAGGTCTGAATGCCCTAACGACAAAAAAACAACACCAAAGTTCAATGAAAGATCAAAAAGATATAGCCAGAATAATATACTCTACAACAACATTGTAGAAAATGAAACATGCCACAAAGCCATAACAGGATATGCAATCATTGATTAAGATTGCAAAATAAGTACATTATTTCATATGGTTCTCAAAAGGGCCTTCAAATAAACCACATAAGATGCTTTCAGAATTCCACAACACCCAGAGAACTTCTGACAAATTCTGGCATTCAGAGCCACATTCACAAAGGGCCTCTGCACTGTGGAGCATTGTGGAGATTCTGCCCGAGTGCGGAGACTCCCCCATGACTGCGGGCCTCCGCCACAAGGGTGGAGGCCCTTGGTGAAGCAGGCCCATAGTCTTAAAAAAATGTGTCTTGAAAAAAAACCTGAAATACTACCTCAGAAGCAAAATGGCCAACAAGCCAAGCCCACTGACACCAGATTCAACCAGAGAGATGGCACAGGTAGGCAGTAGTCTTTGATTCCCTTCAAACAACTCTCTAACTGATTTCAGAAAACTGGCCAAGACTAACAGCCCATCTTGCACTTTATCAGATCCCTGCCCCACATAATTCTTCAAGGACATCCAACTTTCCAAAACTGCTTTCCCCACTTTCTGAACAATCCTGAATAAGTCAATAGAATTCCCTCTAAGCTGAAGACCACCTATATCACCTAAATGAGAGTACTCAGTGAGAAAAAGCATACGGAGCCAAAAATAACTTTGGGCTGATCTCTAATGGCCCATTAATGGGGAAATGTATTGTTACACCCATTCAAATAGCTTCACTCACACACATCTCCACTTTCACAGAATGGAAACAACATACTCTCTGACCACCAAACAGGTTCTGCAGAGGAATGTAAATGTTCCTGATATCAATAGAGGTTGCACTACTATTGTTTAACTCTCCACCATCTTTGACACTGCCCACCGACCCCCCCTACTACTGAAACTACAAAAGTGTGGCATTGAGCAAGTATCCTAGACTTGATTTCCTCCTGTCTTCAAGGCAGGATCAACATTACCTTGCTGACACCACTCATGTCAGTTCTTTTACTAATAACTCTGACATACCTCCTGGTTCGATCATCTCACTGATGTTTAGCCTCTACCTCATTCCACTACCAGATCTCATCAGCTTCTTCAACTTAACCTGCAACATCTACACTGACAACACACAGTTCAAATTAACACTGGAAAACCCAAAGGATCTAGGGGCATATTACCAACGATTAGCGATATTTATCGCTAACTAGGCTTAGCAACGATTTTTTTATCGCTAAGCATCGCCGGAAATTATCGCTGAGATAACAAAGCGATAATTTTTCCGGCAATAGCGTGAATATCGCTGAGAATACTGCGATATTCACGCATTAGCGACTAAATGTTCTTAGCCATGTTATCCACCTCCCATTGGATAACATGGCTAAGAACTGGTCTGGGCAGGTGTTAGGGGCATATTACCAACAGTTAGCGATATTTATCGCTAACTGAGCTTAGCGTTAGTTTTTTTTACGCCGCGCTTCGCCCAATATTATTGCTGAGATAACGTCCTATTACCAACGTTTATCTCAAAAGCGATATTATTGTAGGCGTTAGCGTGAATATCGCTGTAAAACCCGCGGTGTTCATGCATTAGCGTGCAAATGCTGTTAGCCATGTTATCCACCTCCCATTGGATAACATGGCTAAGAACTGGTATTTGAAGGCGTTAGCGTTTGGCGATATTCGCGCTTAGCGCGAATATTGCCATCGCTAAGTCTTTCTTGTTAATAGGCGTTAGCGAGTGCTTTCAGTCGCTAACGGTTGGGAACGCCCACTTTGCATGTCATTAGCGATAATTATCGCTAACATGCAAAGTGGGCCCCAAACCGCTCGCTATCGCCTAAAAGCTGACGCTAACATCAGTTAGCTACAGCTTGCTAATTGGGCGATAGTATTATGGCCGCTTAGTGGCCGAAAGCGGCCGCTAAAGCAGCGAAAATAGCATATCGCCAGCATTGATAATATGCCCCCTAGACTCATCAACTAACACTATATTGCGCCAAAAACTCAAAATCCTACCAGATAAATTAAAGTATGAAATCGGGGAATAATCATGGACTCCAACCTTTCCCTTACCTTTCAAGTTAGCAGTGTAAAGCACCATCTACGCCATGCAAACTCTTCCTTCATCTAGGCTACCCTCATCAGCTGCAGTCCATTATCATTACAATACAAGTTGCCTTTACGTTGAAATCCATTCTTCCTAATTCAAAAATTGCAGAAGGTCCTAAAAGTAACAACAAAACAAATCTAACACCTTTGTACATGGGTATACATCACACCACTGTCCAAGTGCTTCACAGGTCTGGTATAGCCAGATGCTCTGCCTTAAAGTCACTCTGCTTCTGTACAGGATAATTTATGGTCAGGCTCCATTACAAGGCTATTCAATGAACACAACACTCTTTCTAGACTAGCACCTCACCTGATCACCCCCACCCCTACATGAAGAAACTCTTCAGTGGAAACCCCGTTTTTACAAGTTGCACAAACTCCGATTTCCTTCCCAAAGAATAGAAATATTGAATATCACTTGGAATTAAGGAGGAAGGTAAAACAGACCTGGCTCTTCCAAACAATTGGTGTCTACAACATTTGCTAACAAACAAATTCTACAGCTCACTAGAAAAATACAGACATCAGTTGAGTCGAATAAACTGAACCTTTTTACAGTCAAGAATGGAAAACTCGTGTTCACAGGTATATCTCACTCTACTTTATTCCACTCCAAGCACAAGCACAGTTACACATTCTAAGTGACATAAGAAAGGAATGCCTTTACTCATCATGCACAGCACCAACACATTTCCCACATAGGCCAGGCTCATTGCCCACTTCCTCCAACCAGACACAATAATAAAAGAATACAAAGTATGCATTGCACTCACTTTACAGACTCAATACATACTTCATCCACCAATATCATGATGAAAGAACTACTCTGAATATCACGCATGACACCAAAACACTCCCTCCATGGGCATCTCTACAACTCAACATTCTTCATTCCAAATACTCCCTGGGGTGTCACATGCTGTCCATTTGCTAAAGCGCTTCAGCACCTATATACAAGTATGAAGTGCTACATGAATGCAAATACAACCGAATACAAAAGTTGTGCATGGTCAGGATACTGAAATAGGTGTAAAAGTACCTTTAAGAATGCCAGACATTTTCTGTTATTTACAAAATATAAGTTACACAAGTTTAAATGAGGCACAAATTAAAATGTTTGTTGATCAGCAAAAAGTAATTTACTCCACATGACATTGCCATCGCCATCCCCGACAGCTACAAGATCAGACGCAAGGAACACCCGACCACCCAGGAGGAGGCATCACCAAATGAACGCTCCGACTAAGCACACACTTTAATGACCCAACGATGACCATGGAACACCTCCACTTCCAGATTTTGACCAACCACAACTCCACCCCCGCGGCACCCTCATTTATAGGCCCCCGAGCTCGACCCCCCTTCACTGACGCCATCATAGACCTCATCGCACCCCAGGCTCTCGCATCCACCGACTGCATCCTATTCTGACACTTTAACTTCCACCTAAACAACCATGGCTGGACCTGGAATAGAAACCAGCCCTGGTACTCCACTCGACAACACACACCATCTCCTCCTGAAAACCCCTGAGAAAACGGCCCTCCAAGACAGAATCAACGCCAATGCCCACAACAGCTCTTCGCCATCGTCGAGGAGTTCACCAGGCCCAAACACCGAGACCACAGCTGTTCCCCCCTCCCAAGACCTCTGTAACAAACTCTGCACCTTCTTCCACCACAAGATCAGGAAGATCTACGAAAGCTTCGAAACCCTAGACCCAGCCGCCAGGCCCGCCACCATCGCACACAACCAAGCCACCCTCTCAACAGACGGTGCTCTGCTGGACTGCGCTCATTACAGAGGACACGCTCAAGACCATGAAGAGCATCCACTCAGGAGCCACGACGCACCCATGCCCGCATCACATCTTGCACAGAGCAGCTGCCGGAATTGCCCCCAGCTCCGCCGCACCATCAACTGCTATATTGAACCCAACACCTTTCCAGATGACTGGAAACATGCTGAGATCAACCCCCTGCTGAAGAAGTCTTCCTCAGAGCCGACAGACCTCAAGAACTTCAGACAGGTCTCCCTCCTTGCCTTCCCAGTCAAGGTCAGGGAGAAGACGTCAACTCCCAGCTCTCCCAGTTCATCTAAGCGAACCATGCCCTGGACACCTCCCAATCTGGCTTCTGAAGCAACCACAGAGACTGAACTCCTGGCCGCCACAAATGACACCCGCTCCCTCCTCGACTGGGGCGAAACCGCAGCCCTCATCCTACTAGCCCTCCGACCGCCTTTGACACTGTCTCCCACCGCACCCTAGTCACCAAACTCCACGACGCTCGCAACGAGACAAGGCCCTGGACTAGATCCACTCCTTCCTCACCGGCGGACCCAGCGAGTCAGACTACCACCATTCCTCTCAGATCCCACGGAGATCAGCTAAGCCCCACCCTCTTCAACGTCTATATGCCACCCCTCAAAGCTATCGTCAGAGGCCACGGACTCAACATCACCTCCTCTCCCTCACTAACCTACCCTTCATTGCAAGAACCACCTTCCACAGGAAGGCTGTCGCTACATGGATGAAAGACAGCTGCCTCAAGCTCAACTCGGACAAGACCGAAGTCCTCATCCTGGGACCCACCCCGTCAGCCTGGAACGACTCCTGGTAACCAGCCGCTCTGGGTGCTCCACCCACCCCAACAGACCACGCATGCAACCATAGCATTATACTGGACTCTTCTCTCACAATGAACCACCAAATCAACACAGTCTCCTCAGCCTGCTCCGAAAGATTTTCAGGTGGATCCCCACAGATTCCAGAAGGACGGCACCCACGCACACATCACCAGCAGACTCGACTACAGCAACGCGCTTTACGCCTGCATCACCCAGTATCAGCTCAAGAATCTACAGAACCTTCAAAATGCCACCGCCAGACTGGTCCTCAACATTCCCCGCTGCAGCAACATCATGCAACACCTCCGACAACTCCATTGGCTTCCAGTCAACTAGAGAGTCACCTTGAAGCTCCTCACTCACACTTACAAAGCCCTACACGACGAAGGACCAGCGTACTGGAACCACTGCCTCACATTCAAAGTGCCCACCAGACAAATCTGATCCTCCTAACTCGCCCTAACCTCCATCCCCAGGATCCACAAGACCAGATCCAGAGGAAGATCATTCTCTTACCTCGTCGCCAAGACCTGGAACTCCATGCCCCTGCACCTCAGGCAATCAGCGTCACTGACCCAATTCAGGAAGGACCTCCAGACCTGGCTCTTCGACTGATCGTCTACCCAGTCCGACCAGCAGCCCCCTCCTCACCGGTGAGTAGCCATGATTGATTGATTGATTGATAGCACTCATATACAAAGTATTCTCATTTTCACGTGAAAGTTGAATCTTTGACCAGTTTTTGCAAAAATTATATAAAATGTGTAAACCCCTAGGTTTAACAGGAAAATACTTGATTTGCATTTGTATATTTTTGGAGTATCATTACTGTTATTGTTAATGCAGCAAGGCTGTGTAATGAAGCAGAACATATAACAAAATATTCAACGTTATTATTAAGAGTTCCCAGTTTTCATTTGTTTCTGTATTTTTATCACACTAATCTCCATGTTTTTACCTTCTGTCTTCTGCTTATTTAAACCTTCTTAGACCATATGTTATATTACAGTGGATAACAATGCACCAGCTTGACATCTAGCACTCTGAGGTGCAGTAGCCAAAATCAGAATGTACACAATATAACGCAATGTTTTCTGATCTGATAGAACATGGGTGTTCTGGAGCCATGTTTTAATGGTGACATTGTCTGAGATGAGGTTATGCTTTTATAGATAGCATCAGCTTTTCCTGGCCTGGCAGAGATCTAAAGCTTTTTAAATCAGTTGTGAGCAGCTCGTGTAGATCTGGTAGTGTTAACCTTCAATTCGGGAAAGGCCAAACTACAGGTCCCATTATGCAATCAATAACCCCGGACTGAATGATGTACTTACACCTTACATGAGACAACATGCAAGTTCTGTCTAAGAGTCCTGCTAATCATAGAAGGGGTCCTTGGAGGGGACAGGGGCATTGCTGAACCATACTAAAAGATGCCCAAAGGATGTAGTAGACTCCTCCAGTCTCATCCATCAAATACCTAGAACATTTATTCACAACTTATTGAAGCTGCCACCTTCACCCCACAGAAACTTAGCAATTCAAACTACAGGTAGCACATCTTCACAAGCCAAATTAGACTCCAGTTAGTGATGGGACACCTTGGAACTATGAGGAGAGTCACCCAGATTGTGCGCAATACAAATTCTAGTAACATAGCATAACACAGGAAAAGATACCCAGCTTTAATTGCTAGTGCTCTAGGAGGCTGAGAGAAGGAATCAAATGTCCCCATCAGGACTGTTTTTGATTCACCTGGGTCCACCACTCTCTGGTTCTTCGTGGGTGGTGCGTTAAACCTCCAGGGTAGATATGTCACGCTTACTGGTCAGGAGTTGAAGGGATGCATCTGGCCAAGTTTGGTCATATAGTTAGTTCAGTGAGTTCAGGATCTGCTCATTGGAGACTATTGGTCGAAACATCTAGATAGGGACCCTGCCATTGATGAATCCACCTGGACTCAAATCCTTAATTATCGATATATTTTTTTAAATCTCATTATCGATAGTGCAAACCAGATTTATCCTAATACACCTTACCCCTGGGCAGTGTATAAGAAACCTAAATTGGGTCTGGCTGACTGAGACCAATGTCAGTACTGATCTGCTGCTAAAAGTACGATTTTACACATCATGTAGGAATGTTAAAACAGAATTACAAGGAAGGTACAACTAACTGCTGACAATATTCTTTGCATGGTCTTATCTGGGTATCATGTCAGAACCACCAGTAGTGTCCCCCAAAATGATATTTACTGGATCGGTCTTGCATTAACTGACTCTACTACAAGGCGTGGCTTGAGCGCCGATGGGTGAGGCGTCGTGAGCTGATAGCTCCGTGCTCGATCTTACTAAATATCCTGTTAAAATCTCCTGATTGCCGGCAACGCTACAGAATCGGGTGCCGGAACGGTTGAGCAAGGGCTCTCGTTCGACACAGCAACCTCCGGTGCTTTCTGAGCACTCCAGGCGCGGAATCGACTGCCAGAGCGGCTTGCAGAGAGGGGTTAAAATGGCGGCGGTCGGCAGCGAATAGCAGAGAGCTGGGCCGGCGAGCCCGTTCTATGCCAAACGGAGTGCACACCTTCAATCCGCAGAGTCCTCGGGGAGAGCAGGCCAGCACCCCTGGGGAATTGCACGCACCGCCAGTGTGGGGAGCACCTGGAAGCCGAGAAAATTGCGAGAACTGCGGGACAAATCGAGACCACAAAATGGCGGCGGGAGGACTGCACTGAGTACCTGAACGGAGCTGGTTGCTGTGGTTGAAAGGGGCTACTCACGGCTGCTAGTGCGACAGAGATCACGCTGTGGTGGTAATCTCAAGCCTGACTGTGGAGGACCGTAGTGCTGTGGAGCGAAATCGCCCCGAGGGACGTGTGCGGATGGACTGCCACCCAGGGGCCTAACAGAGAAGCAACCGGGGGCCTTTGACGCCCTGGACGAAGCCGGATGGCAGGACGAGCGATAGCGGACCGCCCGCCTGTGTAGAAGGTCGATCGCGCCCAGTTACTGTGCCCTGTAAGTGTGGTAGTGGGGACCTGCGCTTGGCACTACAGAGGTGGGGTCGGGGAGCAGGTTCACAGCGCCACATGAGCAGGGACAGGGGCGCATGCAAGGAGGCCTTGGGAGGTGATAGCAGGCCAAGAGCAGGCGAAGTACAAAGCGCTGAGGATCGACAGTCCAAACCCAGGATACCCTGTTGGCGCAGAGGAGAGGTCAATTGAGGCTCGTAATCAAGGAGCAGGGAGCGGCGAGAGGCTAGACGAAGGCACCACTCTGGGGGCGGTCGCACAGGACCAAGAGAGTCATTATACAGGGAGAGTGTGAGGTTTAGGACTGCACAGTGCATACTACTCCGTGGGGTACAAGGCTACTAACGAGGAACTTGGGAACGCACTGAGACCCGACCTCTACAGGCACGGAGCAGGCGGAGCAGGGGGGCCCTGATCAGTGGCCTGCACCGGGAATGGAAACTCGGGGGGGCTGGCGCTAAGACGCTGTTGGTGGTGTGGGGTGCTGCCCGGTGCCTGCCCCTGTGAGTGCTGGACCTAGAGTGGAGAGGGCTCTGAAGGCAGCAGGTCCGTGGTGCTTACACCTAATCAGCTTCATACCTCCCACAGAAGTAAGCCGTGGGGAGAAGCGCACGATGCTCCTGCACGGGCGGATACATTTACACTGCGCAGAAGATAGACCAGCTGCACAAGATGAAACCCAAAAATAGGAAAGAAGAGACTGTGGGACAAGATGACAATCATGGTGCAGGTGGGGAAACCGAGGGGGCGCTGTCAGAAATAGGATTGCGACAACATCTGGATAAGATACTGGAAGCCATAGCTTCAACGAAGGACGCCCTACAACCAGATATTGCGCAGGTTGCGACTGGGTTGGGGCTCCTACGTGCAGACCACTCGAAGCTAGTCGATTGGGTGAAAGAAAACGAACTAGCCTTCCAAACACTGACACCAGCACAGACGGCTATGGAAGTTAAACTGGGAGATGCGCTGAGTCGCTTGGAGATGTTAGAAAAGAGGGCCGAAGATTCCGAAAGTAGGAACCGGCGCAACAATGTACGTGTAGTAGGTCTGCCGGAAAATACGGAAGGGACAGACATGATTGGTTACCTGGAGGGCTGGCTCAAAACTGTGGTTGCGACAGAGGGCCTCTCCCCCTTCTTCACACTTGAGAGGGCACACAGGGTCCCGGCTCGACGACCGCTGCCTGGCCGGCCTCCCCGACAATTAGTAGTGGCCAAATTGCTCCACTATAAAGATAGGGATACGCTGATTCAAAAAGCGCGCACAGCAGGACCATTCAAGGTCGGAAATGGCACAGTCACCATATTCCCAGATTACAGCCAGGAGATGCAAAGGCGCAGGGCTTCCTATCTTGCTGTTAAAAAAGAGCTCAGGGAAGAGTGGATCCAGTACTCACTGATTTTTCCAGCAAAACTGAGAGTGATAGTGGATGGTACGACTCAGTTCTTCATGACACCTAATGACGCATGGACATGGCTAGAGACATATAGAGCGGGCACAGATCATAAAGGCCAAAAACGATCTGACCCACCAAAATCATCTCAGATGCGCAAATCCCAACGTCTCCGGAAATGGAATAAAAACCTGCAGAAACAGCAGTTAACCCAAATGGCGGAAGATAAGCAAAGAGCGTTGGCAGCGACAGCGGAGATTACGGGGTCACAGAGGGCTGAGTCAGTAGTGGGAACGGAATCGGAGGAAGAAAAGAGGAGGTTGGACACTGAACTCTCGGAATCAGATAGCACTAAGGGACATGTGGTTACGCCTAGAACCGCGGATGGAATGATGGATGAATAACGGACTTGTGTGGACCGTGGCGGTTGAATAACCGACGAGGAGTGCTACGAAGGGTTGGTGCGCCTGGAGGCGCCAATAAACACACTAATTGCGACCTGTTGCCATGTAGGATCCAGGGTGGCGGGGTCTAGGCAACGGCTGCTGCCTGTTGGGGCCGAGTCACCCGCCCACTGCCCTTACGGCTCCCTGTAGCGGCTGCTGCGGGATAGTCTTGTGTGTACTGTTGTGCAGTTTGGATGGGAACTAATAGCTTGTTATTGGGTCCTGTTCTGGGGGGGAGGGCTGAGGGTGTTATGCGGGGTGTTGATGTTTGGGGACATACTGGTGGTGTGGGCAGAAGCAATGTGAGTGCGTTGAAGTTGAGCAGCATATGCAATGGGGGCGTTACCTGACCTAAGATGCATCAAATGGAACGTAAGGGGTCTGAACTCAATGACTAAGCGCCACAAGGTTCATGCGTATCTGGTGAGATCCACATAGCCCTGCTACAGGAGACACATCTTACCAAAGTGGAGGGACAAGTGCTGCAGCGTAGGTGGAGGGGACAGGTGTTCAGTACAGGATTCTCGGCTTTTGCCAGGGGAGTGCTCATATGGGTGAGGGCGGGTGTCCCTTTCCAGGCAACGAGACAGGTGCTGGATCCGGATGGGCAGATACGCAGCAGTAGAGGGGAGACTCTATGGTAAGGACGTTGTGCTACGCAGTGTATATGCTCTGAATGTGGACCAAGCACTCTTCTTGGACCGCCTATCGGGCGCGCTGGCGATTTATCTGGCAGGGCCTGTGATAGTGGGTGGGGACTTTAACGCCATCACAGACTTAGAACTAGACAGGTCCCATCCCCCTTTGGCAGCTGTGCCGGGTCGGAAACTGGCCAAAGACAGGGCTGACTGGCAAGAAAGATGGGAGTTACTGGATGTCTGGCGTGCGCAGCATCCACAAGACAGAGATTACTCTTTCTTTTCATCCATACATGAGCTCCATGTCAGAATAGATGCCATCCTCTGCTCTCACTCGATTGCCTATGTGGTAGCTCACTCTGAATACCTCATGCGTACTATATCTGATCACAACCCACTATTAATGTCCATCAGGTGGCAGCGAGCACGGTCTGCGATCCTGACATGGCGTCTTCGCCCAGAGACACTGGAAGATCAGGTCTTTAGGACGGAAATAAAAGAGGGCATTGAACAATATTTCCAGGAGAACCGGGGAATGGCTTCCACCAGAACAGTTGAGTGGGACGCCTTCAATGTCGTTGTCCGGGGGCTCTGTATTAATAAGTATTCAGGTGCCAGGAAGACTGTGCTAGGGGGTGTGGCAAAGGCTGAGGAGAACTTGAGGGACTTAGAGCAGCGGCGACCGGAACAGCCATCGCTACAGACGCAGCTCCTGGATGCGAAGGAAAAGCTTGCGCTCGAGGTTGAGCGGCTACGTAGCTTTGACTATAAGAGCTACCTGACGAAAGTTCACACAGAAGGGGACAAAGTCGGTACCTTGTTGGCAAGACTGGCGAATCCAGTACCGAGAAGTGGCCCGATCATGAGAATAGAGTCGGAGGCAGGCCTACTGGTCCACTCACAGGCACAAGTGCTCTATCGGTTCAGGACTTACTATGAGGCTCTGTATCAGAGCAGGCTGGAAGCTGAGGAAAAAGACATAGAGGATTATTTAGCGTAGATTCCGCTCCCGCAATTGAACGCAGACCAGGCAAAAGTATTGTATGTATCCCTGTATGCAGATGACTTTCTCCTCTTCCTGGAGGATACGGGTGTGGCGTTACAGGGAGCAACTTCGTTGCTGTCGCAATATGGGGCAGTGTCGGGACTTCAAACAAACTGGAGCAAAACATGTCTTTTCCCGGTCCGACCGGGTTTGTCGCCACGGATGTCAATCAGTGCGATTGCCTGGGAACCATCATGCCTCACCTATCTGGGGGTTCGGGTTTATCATGACACCTTGGATTTGCTGGAGGGGAATGTGGGATGCTGTATTAAAGCCCTAAAGGGATGTATGGCGTTCTGGTCGACACTCCCTCTGTCGATGGTAGGCCGGATAGCCTTGCTCAAGATGGTTGCGCTCCCCAGATTGCTCTACTATTTCCGTACGTTACCGACCTGGATCCCACCACGCATATTTAAAGACTTACGGTCATTGACCATAGACTTCCTGTGGGACAAAGGTAGGAGACGAGTGGCACTGACGACCTTGATGAGGCCTAAGCCGGATGGCGGACTGGCTGTATGGGACTTTGAGCTCTACTATCTGGCGGCGCAGTTGAAAGTTCTGACACAATGCATAGCGCGGGAATTCAGAGGACCGGAACACGCACGTGGGCAAGAAATAAAACGACATGTCCTCTTTTACATAATCTTGCAGCAGAAACTTGCTCTGCGGGACCTGACGGGGGAAGAACGAACCCTGAGGCTCTGCTGGAATAGGACCCAGCATAGGGCAGGGGTAACTCGCCCATATGCGCCGGAAATTCCTCTGGGTATGTTGACGGCGCTTCTGCACAGAGGGGATTGGACCCCCTTGGAGGACTGAGAACAGCTGGGCATCCACATGGTGGGGGATCTGTATATGAATGGTGAATTGATGCCTTTTCTGGCGCTGCGGGACATATATGGCATCCCGGAGGGCGGCTTCCTGCTCTATGCGGCAGTTACTGAGGCGATTCGGGGACACTGGAAAGGTGGGCACACGGAGTCAGATACCGCATTAGCTTGTAAATATGTCGTAATGGCCACAGGGACCGTTAAGGCAGTTGCGTGCCTCCACTCTCGGATGCTGCAGGATGGTTTGCAACCACCGGTCGCACTGAAAGCAAAATGGGAAGTGAGTATAGGGCGCCAGATCCCGGACACGGCATGGGAACACATTCTTAAGAGAGCGTGGAAGGGGAGCAAAAATGCCCGGTTCCAACAGATACAATTTTACATTCTACATCGCGCTTACTTGACCCCTGGCAAAATTAGGAAATACTTCCAGGTCCATGATGCGGCGTGTCCCAGGTGTCTGGAGCAGGAGGTAGAACTAGAACATATGCTGTGGCATTGTCCGTCTATTGGGGAGTATTGGGCAGAAGTAGGGGACCTCCTAAATGCAATAACTCATCAACATCTAGACTACGACATGGCTACCTGTTTGCTGCACTGGTTTCCGCACACAGCTAAAACGAAAATAACCAGCTAATTTATTGATTTAGGTTTATTGTTGGCCAAACAAGAGATAACCTGGCACTGGAAGTCGAGGCCGGGACTTTCGAGCAGGCGCTGGCGTATGGAGTTCTGTAAATGGGCAGAGTGTGAGAGTGTGGTCCGGCTTCGGCAAGCTAAACGCACTGATAATGATAAGGCCTTAGAGATGGCGAGAGCTTGGGAGGCCCTGACTCAGGTCTTGCGAGACTCCCAGTTGGAGGAAGAAGACGAATGAATGATATTCGTACATGTGATCATCAACCTACGAAACTGATGTGCAAAGCTTTCTCTGCAGCTGGTAATACGCTAAGATATAGAACTCTGGACATGCCCACACCACCGAGAATAAGGGGGGGAGGGCTTAAGGGGGAATTAGTGTTAAATTGGGAACATGTTTAACGGATATGGATGATGTGATAATTGTAGTATATTGTATGTCAATATAAACTCCAATAAAATATGTTTAAAAAAAACAACAAAAAACTGACTCTATTACAAAATATTTATCACCAGAATTTTGCCGTACAAGAATATTAAGGACAGAATATCGAGGAACAAAATATCGACAGGTACTTGCATATAGGGAAGTATAGCTTTACCATTCCTAACTCCACCTCTGAGTACCTTGAAGATATATCTATGCGTAGGTATATTTGGTTAGGTATTGAAAATCTAGACTCACTTACCTGTCAATATTTTTTTTCGACATATTGTGTCCCATCAATATTCTGGGGTTGATATTCAAGGTGCACACCACATTACCTTTAGCAACAAAAACTAATCTCCGTTAGTGGAGAAATGTGAATGGACCATCAAACCGGTCTTGGTGGGCCTCGGTTTCCTATGACAGGAGATGGGACTTGAACTGGCTTAGCTATGTTATGTTATGTTAAAATGGGACTTTTATAGCGCAACGGCTACTCCAAGGGAGTGTCCCGGCGCTTTGAGCTCCAAACATAGAGGAGAGCATGAAACATAACAATAACAAAAAGGGGCCTAATAAAAGAAGAGATTATCCAGCAAACAACCAGGTCTTCAGGTCTTTCCTGAAAACAAGCAGATTTGAGGTGTTTCGCAGGGACAACGGTAGCGAGTTCCATATCTGAGGAGCGAGGAAGCTAAAAGATCGGCCGCCTAGCCGAGCCTTTTTAATACGTGGTACCCGCGCCAAAGCCAAGGCTTCTGACCTGAGGGCTCGTGCAGGTCGATAGAAGTCCAGCCTTCTCTGAAGATACTTGGCACCATTGCCATGTAAGGCCTTATGGGCAAGAGTCATGGCCTTAAACAGTATCCTCTTCCGCACCGGAAGCCAGTGGAGGGATACAAGAAGGTTAGAGGCGCTAGTGCGACGATGAAGGCCAAAGATGGCACGCGCCGCGGCGTTCTGGGTAATCTGCAGACGCTGGAGGAGATATTCAGGCAAGCCAAGATATAAAACATTGGCGTAGTCCAATCTGGACCCTATAAGGGCCTGAACAGTAATCCTCCGATGTTGCTCCGATAAAAGGGGAAAAAACTTGCGCAACATTCTAAGTATCCCAAAACATGTTCCCGTGAGAGTGGAAACCTGGGATTTGAGCGAGAGCTCATTGTCGATTTTAATTCCCAGGTTTTTCGCCCACTTAGAGGACTGTGTGGGAGGGAACATGTCAGCAGGCCACCATCCTCGCCAATCTGGTTCTGATGGGCATCCGAAGAATAGTATTTCGGACTTGTCCGAGTTGCACTTAAGACTGTTTTGTGAAAACCAGCTAAAAACAGCCCCAAGGCACTCGCGAATCCCTTCACCATCGAACTCTTCACCCTTGCGACAGGTGAAGAGGAGCTGAGTGTCGTCAGCATAAGAGACGATCCGCATTTCAAAAACAGGAGAAGTGTCAAGTTTGGAATAGCCTTGATCTTCTTGTACAAAGATTGAAGTTCCCATAACTCTTACAATTTTGATTCTAAACGACTAGTGTACGGTCATCCGCTTATTTTCACTGATATTAGTAGACTTTAAACTATTTGTTTTCATGCAAGCTCTGTGCATTTTATCCTCTTGCTGAGGAAGACTCTTTTGCATTTTCTCTCCGTCCCTCTCTGTCCTCTCCTTTCTCTCTTTACAGTTGTATATGTTTTACCATCCTGTGCCTCTTCCTCCTGGTTGAGCTGTTGGTTCTCAATAGACTCTATGGGTAGACTTAAACCAAAAAATAGGACAGCTAACGCTCGAGGCACTGCATCACCAGTGAATATCCTTATTTGAGTCACATCAAATCATTGCTCACCTCCCTGGGTTAGCCGCCCAGCTACTTAAGGTTTTTAATGGTTTGTAATTTGTCACATTACAGCCCTGATAAAGCTCTCGCATGAGCGAAACGTGTTGGCTGTCTATGATGGCTCTTTGTATGAAGAATGACTGAATAAAGGATCTTTAATTGACTTCGGCTGCAAGCATCTTGAAAAATGTATGTTTTGGACTTTTTGTTATTTGAAACAGGACACACAATTGGACATATATTATTGTTGCCTCTCTGTTCAAGTGTATAACTGTATGGATAGACTATACGTTTCACTTACAAGCAGCTGTGGTGAAACTGTGTTCACAACCAGCAACCTGCCAGACAGAGTTTACCTCTTCCCTATATGAACCATAATTCCTTAATGTTTTAATTGACCTAACTTCATTGTAATATAAATAACACTTAGGTGTAATAATAAAAAAACTATCCTTTGAGTGCCACACACTGAAAGAATTCAGTATTTGGAGTATGTTATATGGATAGTGAACAGTATTATTTGTCCCATGTGGACATAGGCCTCTGTGCACATGTATCCCTCGAGCTGTCCTATATCAAGGGGATACACGAGCCCTTGGTTCTATTAAATGCTGGCCAGAGGAGGGGGATGTTTCCCTGGGTTCCTGGAGCTCTGTACATTGATAAAGCCCTTAGAATCCAGCAGGCCTCTGGGGTTGGAAGGGAATCCATGGCCCTCAGTCCCAGTAAATCAGGAATACGCTTTCTTGTTAGCGGCCAGCCTGGTGGCCCTTTAGACAGGCATAACCTGGTGGTCCAGATAAACAGACAGACAGTCCTCTTATTATTCCCTGTGTATCCCGAAGCTCTGAACAGAGATATACACCTGTGTATCCTGGAGCTGTGGATAAAGTTATAGTTCTGTGTATCCTGGAGGTGTGGCCAGACATGTAGCCCGGGGTATGTTGGAGCTGTGAACAGTCATGGAACCCTGGGTATCGGGAGGCTCTGGACAGACATATAAACAGAGCCACTGAAATTCTGCAACTGTGTGGTGCTGATTGAATAATTATAGATTTGCCACAGAATCCATAATTTGCCGTAATTAGCTACCAAACACGCAGCACCACGGTTGAAGTGTAGTGCAGTGGAAGGCCTTTTGCAAAGCTTGATTGGTAATCTATCTGTTGTTTATTGCTATATTTTGGCATTAACCTGGTACTAATGAAGTGCAATCAATGCCCAGACAGTGTTAACAAGAATGAAAATGACAAAATAATGAAGTAATAGTATCATAAAATGTCCTGCATTGTACTGCATAATTTGGGGGCTTTCTTGCCAAATAATCTAATTGACCTTGCCGCATAATTTGGCACTCACCTATCGGATAATTTCAGTGACCCTGCATATAACCCTGTGTGTCTAAGAGGTGTGGACAGACATATAGCCCTGTGCATTCCGGAGATGTGGACATAGAAGGCTGGAGTGATAAAAAGACATAAGAGTGCTCTACATTCCGAAGTGTTGACAGACATGCAACCCAGTATATTCTAGAAGCTGGGGGCCCTGTGCATCCTGAAGTTGTGGACATATATCCTTTGAGCACGCAGGAGGCGGTTACAAATTCTCACATGTTGGATCTTTTTGGTTGACAAAAAGGAAAAAAGGGTGTTGACATTCACATAAAAAATTTACAGTTTATATAAACCATGTGGTCACACTATAAGGATGAGGAATTGATAGAGTAAAATAGGTTGATTACAAGCTAATAATCATTACAATAAACGCAAAAATCAAGAACATGCTATAAACGTAGAGAATAGACCAAGTTACAAAGCATGTGATACATCTCATGCCTTAACAACGCGGTTGTTACAACGACCGCGTTGTTACATTACATACCATTACAATGCAAGTCGCTACAACAACTTGCTGTAGGGGGCGCTGGATGTTGGAATTGTATAATTTACTATTCCAACTCCAGTCTGTGCAACAGTAGGGAAGGTGTTAGATTTTAAATCCAACACCTTCTTTCCCCTACAGCAAGTCGTTGTAACGACTTGGGTTGTAATGGTTTGCGATGTAACAACGAGGTCGTTGTAACGACCGCGTTGTATTGACATGCGATGTATCGCATGCGATGTAAACAATGTTTCCCAAGCGTACAGTAGTACAACCAACAAATGTAGACGTCAATGCCGGTTTCAACTCAGTATAGAACATAAAATAATAACAGTCAGAACAATACAAATGCCAAGAATTGGGAACAAGAGTCCCTTCAAGAAACTCCGCTTCTCCTTCCCTTCCTAAACATGAATAGATGCTAATGTCACCTAATCTGGCCCCAATTCTAAAATTAGGATAGCCTGAAATAAAAGGACTCAGGAAGATTTTAAATGCAGGAAGGCCATTTCTCGAACCACCCCTCCAAGTACCAATGGTATTCAACTCTGCAGGTAAAGTGGCAACATCTCCAGACTTTCCCATCCCACAGAACTTGGATAGCCTCTGCAACCATGAATTTCCCTTCGTTCCTGATAAGCAATGAATAGGAAGTTTCTTCTGCTCATTAAATTACCCCTTTCTTCCCAATATTCCTCTTCTAAGGCCTCTCTATCATTAATACAATACTACTCCCTTCCCGATCTATGAAGCCTTGAGAATGCAACTGCAGAGGAGAGAACACGCAAAGCAACAAGATACATTTCAAAATTATGGGCAAGTCATGCTAATGTAAGTTAAACATTTGCAATGTGTATTTTAAATACATGATTATATGTGCGCGTAAGACTTTAAAATAAATGCAACAAGAATAAGTGTGTTCATGGTTATATATGCAATGCACTTTGAAAGGATGCAATGCAACTGGAACATTAGTGTAAATATAGGTCAGAACTATATGTTTTCAAGATTAAACTAAACATTAGTGTGTATACATTCAAGACTCTCTAATTTCTATAGTGAATACGATTCAGGAGTACATTTAAATGCTTCATTCCACGTTAATAAAGCAAAGGCACACATATATTGGTAAGTGTACTTAAATATTGTAGAGCTCCAATTCCCCCTCTGATGACAAATCTAACCATCACTATCAAGATATAAATCTTATCAGATGGACCAATCAAAACCTCATGGGTTTTATAAATTTTCGTTTGGACTCTTCCAAACGCATCATCTCATCATAGTATCTACACTGACTCTCTTCCAATTCTACATCTACTCACTTTCTTTTCACTCTCCTCCTTGATTGCATACTCTTATACCCCTTAAAGATCACAACTAGAAATATTGTACAAAGAGCAATTATCAGAAGGGGCTTCAAAATGGTCCCCAAAATTTCACTTCTCAGGTTTCCAAACCATTTGCCAACTGCAGAAAATCCATTTCCAATTGCTTCACAAGCACCTGTCGCTTCTAACTCCTTCAAATCTCCCAACAGATCAGTAATACTCTTGATATATTTTCTCAAATATTTACTCCTTGTCAGGGATGTAAGTACAGCATTGATGAACTGTTAACATCTGACAGATTCTGCCATCTTTTCTGAGGAGGATGTCTAAGGCAAGTCTATTCTGCAAAACCATGGATCTTATAGCTCCCATGTCGGTATTTAATACTAATAAAGCTCCTGCTGTACTGTTGCACATTTTATCCACCATAGTGGACAACTTTCTAATCTTGGTGTCCTAAAAATCACCCCTTCAGATGGGATCATTGCACCAAATATATCTCCCTCTCTTTCAGTAGCACTACTACTTCATTTAGTCCTAGAATTTGCTTCCCACTCGGGATCATAAAAATGTTCCACATGTAAATTTTGGGCGTGCCAAGATGTTAGCGACTGGAAACAGTCGCTAACATCGCTATCTCCTTTTACCAACTTTTGGAGATATTCGCGTTAAGCGCGAATATCTCCAAAAGCTAACACCTGCCCTGAGCAGTTCTTAGTCATGTTATCCAATGGGAGGTGGATAACATGGCTAAGAGCATTAGCTCGGTAATGCATGAATATCGCTGACTTTTCAGCGATATTCATGCATTGCGGCCGATTTTAATCGCATTTGCGATAAACCTTGGTAATACCAAGGTTTATCTGCGATAAAAATCGCCGCAGGTTCAACAGGTCAATAGTGTCCTGTTTGAAAGCCTCCTGTGTGTTCGACGCGACCAACAGGCCACTGATGTACTGCACTAAAAATGAGTTACAGGGCATGATTAAGGACTCAAGTTTCTTTTTGAGGATCTCCTTAAAGATTGACGAGCTCTCAGTATACCCATGTGGGATTTGGCACCATGACAAGACATGGTTCTGGTACCAAAATGCAAAAAGGAACAGGCTGTCCTCATGCAACAGTATGAAAAAGAAGGCTTGACACAAATCAATGACAGTAAACCACTCAGCCTCACATGGAATTTGAAATAAAATCACAGCCTGATTTGGTACCACAGGAAAACAAAGAACAACTATAGAGTTTATCTTTCTCGGGTCTTGGACTATGCAGTACTTACCGCTAGGCTTCTGCAAATCTATAATGGGTGAATTATAAGGACTCCCCATTATTTCTTTCAAGATGCCTTGCTGTTTCATTGAGTCAATCACTGGAGTAATCCCAGCAATTGTTTCTGGAGTAAAATTATATTGTGGGGTTCTTGGGTACTCAGCATTGGGTTTTATTTTCATGCTGACCGGCTCAACTACTTTAATGAGACCTGAAAAGTCTCTGACTTCTGGTTTCATGGTATCCTTAAGATCTGGTGGTACTTCATCAATTGTCATCAAGGAATTTTCAGGTAGCTGCATCAAGCATTTTTGCGAGCGCAAACGGTGCAAATCGCAAAATTCGTCCGTTTGCTCCCGCAAAAATGGCATTTGAGATGCATGAAGGGTTCATGCACTCGCAATTTAAGAATTCGCAAATAATTGCGAGTTCTCAAATTGCGATTGCATTTAAGGAATCGCTTGAAATTGCGGCACATTTGCGATTCGCTAATTGCTAATCGCAAATAAGGAATGATCCCCTATTCATTCCTATGGGCCTTTGGAATGAATGGGAAAGCCATTCCTTATTTGCGATTTGCAATTAGCGAATCGCAAATAAGGAATCAGTAGGAATCGCAAATAACATTGCGATTCCTACATGCATCCCGTTTTGCGAGTCTTCAATATCGAATCCTTAAAATTCGCTATTAAGGACTCGCAAAATATAACTTTGATGCATCTTGAGGTTAATCTAATGTCTTGACCATGCATTGCCAATTTGAAGGCAATATCTTCATCAAATGTCTGGAATTCTATACCGTCAGGTGAAAAGTAAATAGTTTAGTTTAATTTGCACAACAGGTCATAGCCTAATAGATTCACAGGGCTCCAATCACACCCCACAAATCAGTGATTCCCCTCAAAAGACCCTAATTTAACAGGTACTTCCTCTGTCACTTGGCTTGTCATTTGCTTGTTTGCAACTCCTACAACTTGAGTTATTTTTCCCGAGAGGAGTAGGTTTGGAACTTCCACTGTAGAGTGGGTAGCACCATTGTCAATCACAAATGATACAGGGTGGCCATTCACCTCAGTTTCTACACATATGGGCCACGCTGGCCCACCTCTAAGACTGCACCAAGAACACAATCTTTCTTCCACTCAGACACCGTCATAATGACTGGTCAGATCCGTAAATCTTAAACGCTTCAAACATAGGAAACTGTTGAAACACACCCTGATTTTAGAAAGAATTCTGATTTACGTTTGGGGCTTGATTTGAATGAAATCTGCGACCATTTGAATTTTGCTGTGGCATCGGGCTTGTGGGATCTGCATCACTGGAACTTGGGGCACATTAAAATTCTGTATTCTTGGTCTATGTGCATTCTGTGACTGTAGGGGTATTTCTCAGGGGTGGTGAAAACCCTGAATTCTTTGCCTGGTTGCTAGGATTGGTATGACATTCCCGCTTCCAATTCTCCAAATGATTGCATTAATGACAAGGATTTGTTGTCTTCAATGTTGCCACATCAAGGCCAGTACTCGATCAATAAGCACACCCTGGCCTCTACCCTGTTGCAGGAACCCATTCCCACCTTTCATCACAGGAGCTGCTTGTTGATATACTGCTTGCATGGACTGAACGTTTCCTACAAAAGGTTGACGGGGATTTTCTCTCTGTGTAGCTCTCATCTGCACCACCATCCATTTCTCTTTCAGCCTCTTCTCCAATTCATCACTACAATATTAAGCATATCTCATGAATCGACTTGTTCCGCCAACAAGTCAACTGCTGAAGAATCATCACGCTAACTTCAGGTCTCAATCCGGTCACAAACCTAGACACAAAATGTCCCATGAATTTGGGCTCAAGAGTCTACATTCCACTGTACTGTTAAAACACTTGGGGGAATCTCTCATAATAGGAAAACATTATCTCTTTTGGTTCTTGGGTCGTCAATCTTGACCCAATCAATGTCTTTAGGCGTTGCCTTCGCTTTCAAAAATGTGATCCACTGATGAAACGTTTTCATCACTAGTGGTGACAGGGCATTTGACACTGGACTTCTTGGAGGTTCCTTCTCTGGCCACTGTATAGTTATTTTGCATTCTGCCCACAAATGCTTGGGACCACAATGTCAAACAAGGTATTCAGGTCCACCCACAAAACCTTTGAAACCTTCACAAACCACTCAACCTGTGTATAACATTCCACTGGTTTCTCTCTCAATTTTGTAAATTCGTTTGCAAATGACGCAAGATCACTACTACTCCAAAGCAGATGGACATAACCTCCACCAGACACTTCCCTTAATGGAAAGGTTGTGGTACCCTCTCCCTCCACTGTGTACAGGGGAAGTTCTCCTCTAGGTCTCTTTTGTTCTGTCTTCTTTGCTCATCTGCCTTCCCACCTAAGCAGCTTGATCCATGCTCGGCTGTTACAGATTAAGCGTTTAATCTGTAATTTTATTCCTGACGTCCTTATGCTAGTTATATCATTTTCATCAAAACATACACTTTAACTTTTCGGTAGTGACTTGGACCTATTCAGATCAGTCTCATACCTCTGAGCTAATTCAGACAATCTATCATGAACTTGTCCAGCATGTTTGGTAACATCTTTACACACAAACACAAGTTCATTCTCTTGATAGCCATCTAATCGAGAAAGTCCAAGGTTTCTTAGTATTATCTCATTAAATTCTAACTAAATTTGCTACAGCCTCTGCATTCTCTCTTAACAAAATCACTTCTTTACCCGATCCTGATCCTGCACCGTCACTCTAGGTTTCCACTAGACCTATCGGTCTGTGTTACAGAGGCATTAGACACTGTCCCTTATCTGGGAGTACAATGTTTAATACTAGGAAGTGAATTCCAAATAGAGATGTCAGAAATAGTCAATCTTTGGGCAAAACCTCCTGCTTGGGGAGATCTTCTCTGGTTCATGGTTGGTTTTGCACATACAGCACAAGTTGTATTTATCTGATTGTGAACTAAAGGAGCATGAGGGAATCCTCCCATTGTCGGGCCTATAGTGGTACTACCTGAGGTGTCCATTTCAGTAGGAACTGCCAAAGTATGTGTTGTATTTCTTGTCGTTCCAGGTTTATACAAAGGAACTACTGGGCCAATAGTAACAGGAACAGTAAGTGCATCTGGGTTGTTCAAAAGATTGGGGTTAATAAGGGTATTGTAGCAGGGTTTCCGTTCTCCCACAGAACTGTGCACAGAGATCTAGAACCTCGGTGAATTAGGGTGACCCAAAACCCACCTTAGTATCCAAATCCCCTTACC
This sequence comes from Lissotriton vulgaris, assembly GCF_964263255.1. Lineage (NCBI taxonomy): Eukaryota > Metazoa > Chordata > Amphibia > Caudata > Salamandridae > Lissotriton > Lissotriton vulgaris. The sequence continues at coordinate 118,382,000 of NC_141699.1, forward strand.
GAACTAGCTACAGTGTCTCATTGGTCATAACAAACTCCCAATGACTTAGACAAACCAGAACATGAACTTAGGTTACCTCAGGTATCGTGGAACACATGAACACTCTTTCGCTCTATAATCATTTCAAACCAGAACGGGGAGTAAAAGAAGACACGTGAAAGTTTGAAATATTTATTTTTCAATGCAAGGTTCTCAAACGCAGTATCTTATATAATACCAGAATACATATTATAAAAATCAGAGTTATCAGCATAGTCACTAATCCATAGTAAGCGAACGGTGATAGCATATTATAATGCAAAAATCAATAGAAATCTGTATCCGGTATATATTTCGGGCACCCTATTTAGCATATTATATTATATCTAAGAAGGTCTCATTTGGGTTTTAGCAGGGCGGGCCCATACCTCTAAATGTCAGTAGGAGAAGATCACATCATCAGCTACCAGCTCTCTGCATGCGAAGCACCATCAAGTGTGTTTTTGCATTCTCAGTAACTCTATCTTAAACCCGCTTAGAGCCCAATGTTGGCAGCAACTGTATTTGTGTTATGTCTAGTGGTGCGAGGATCAGAGCTCCCAGCAACCTTGTGTTAGGTTATTCTTAGAGCGTTCGGCACCCACTGTTCAGACAGTGTACCAAGTACGACAGATATCAGAGCAATAAGATATTATTCTCAAATAAATCACATCTTTCGTCTAGGTTAAAAGCTACAATAACAATTATGTGTCATGTGCAAACTGAAGCCAAAGGAAAATATGTCGTTTAAACATTTAATAAACTCATGCTAACTTAACACAATATATGGAAAAGCAGCATCTATATGACACCCCCCCAATGATACGAGGACGGTCAAAAATTATAAGCCAGTACTAAAATAAAGGCATAACATGAAAGCAGAGTTCAACAATATTGAGCCAAGCTAAAAATATATATAAAATGTATATAAAAATATGTATGAATGCCTATAGTGGCCAAACAAAATGTAATATAAGTCTTGAACTTGAGGCCAAACATAAAATTATAGGCCTAGATCATATTGAAAGTTCGTAAGAAAAAGGCGCCATTCAGAATTACTAAAAAGTCACGTGCCATTATAATGAAAGTCTCCAAAGCCACTCATGGGTGGATAGAATATACAAAATAGGTAGCAACAGCTTCCAACATGAAATCACTGTCATCATCCGAAAACAGTTCAGCCATCCAATTAAGCAATGGGAAGGAACATACGTGCTCCTCCAGCACCGGACCCTCTAGCAACATCAGAGGACAACTCGGTGGGTTCTCAAGAACGCTATGTGCCAGAAACTCATGCGCCGCTGCGGGTATGTCCCACTGACCCATTAGTCCATGCATCGCTGCCAAGGCCATAATCCTTTCTCCAGAACAAACCAACTCGTGAGCAACTACGGGGCCCATCAGGTGATTAAAATCGACTTCAGGAGATAACGGCAAGCAGAGACACAAATCAATGGCCCAGTCAAAATCGCAGCTCAGGCAATGAAAGACAGGCTGGACACATGTGAAATAGGAAAATCAAAACGATAATCCAAATGCCGTGCTTAAAGTCGCAAGCGGCAGGGTGCCATAGCAATCAAGCCTCCGGTTGCGAAACAGTGCCAGAAGGAGCTGAGCGGCTTCTTGCGCAGGATGGGCATCCATGTTTTAGGAAGCAGAATAATATCAAAACGCCTGCAGCTAAAGCCAGCAAAACAGGGAATCCGCCAAACAAACTCGGAAATATTGAATGGAGGAAAGCGGGGATGACACCAAAAATCTTTTCAAATGCAGTCACGAGACCACTGCTAACCAATTTTAAAAAATGAGCTAAGCCAGACGTGGAGGAGGCATTAAAGATTTGATGAACTAATTAGCAGAAATGAAACGGCAAGTCAGTATTTAAAAGTGCCTGCACCTCTGTGCGTGTGTTAGCTATGTGAAGGACATAAGTTTCACGGGCCGAGCTCAGGGCCACTTCCTTTTGAGACAAAAGAGCCCTTATTCTGCTCATACCATTGAACTCCGCTTTCAAGGTTGGGATGCGAGGCCAGATAGAAACATCTGAATTCCCATGCGTGGGTGGATATAGCACGTTCTTACAACACACCACACGTTCTGATACAGTAACCACATAAGCGATACCGACCATTAACCCACAACACTCCTCGTTATTCAAAAGTAAATAACTACCGTTTGTCAATAATGTAAATGTGGGAACTATTGCTGGAACTGGCGTGCCTTTTAAAACACAGGCTAAATTAGGCCGGTCCTGATTACAAGAACCATGCAGCTGGATGTGTCTGCATATCAGTGAACGGTCAGGCGACTGTGTGCATTCTTCACCATTCAGATTCACTTCCTTTCCATCCTTTAGACATCTGTATGTGTATGGTAAAGACCATGCCTCATGGAGAAAAGCACTGCCTAGTGGTTCATATCGCCCTATTGCAATATACCGCATACAATTAGTAAATTTGTGCAAAGCAAATGGCAATGTAATAACTCCATGGATAAGCCATGTTGCAGCAGCTGCATCAGCTACAGAAAAGGGCAAAGATTCTAACTTTTCAATTTGTAACATAGAAAATGATGCATCTCGCATGGAAAGCATGCGCTGCTTGTCAGTCAAATTAAATGGGGCAAATAGGGAGGACACGTTCATGTAACTCCAGGGCACGCGGCCCGCCTTAAGAGTCTGTAGTGTCCACGCAAACTGCATCACAGAACGCAATTGATTTTGACCATGGTACAATACAGACACCTCATCATTTACAATGTCAACTACAGAAGAGACAATATTATTCAACGTGTAAATTCGGGAAGAAAGCATGTTAATACTGTTATCGACAACTGCAAGCACTTTTTCCAAATTTGCTTGGTCAATCACCCTTAGGCGCTTAGCAGCCTCAATTTGTGAAAATTTCCAAATTTCATTGTAAACTGCATAAATCCACCGTTTAGACCTACCCTTAGCCGGGCCTTTTATAAAATCATTTAAATCCACATTATCATTTAACTGAGACAGATGTAGTTTAACTGCAGCTAACGTGGAATGTTGTAACCAATTCTGACACAGTTTCCCCCCAGAGTAAGTAGTGACAGTATAATCAGTTTCAAAACGGGGATCAAATCTGACTTGTGTGAACCCTTCAGCCAAACCCAAAAAACGACGTTGGCAAGAATCAGCACTTCTATGCCACATCAGCCAACCCTTAGGATCCAAACTGGATACATTAAAGGATGATTTGTGCAATAGAGTTTGCAACTCACGAATGGACAATTCAGTATAATTACCCCATCCTGAATATTCTTCCAATTCGGGGATGATTGGTGTATTTAATTTTTTAGAAGTCGCCAATCCAAAGCATGTTGTTTGGGAAATAGTAGAATTTAGAAACAACATGTGATTCGGGATGAGACATGCACGGTGCAAAGCCTCAGTGCTTTGTACCTGCCAATCTTTGGTACCCCAAACCGATTTAAGATCAATTGTTCCTTTCCATAACTCGTAGCCATCTACTGCTAGCTTGTCTAGAAAGGACTTCGAATACAGCAATTTTGTATCGGTAAGTCTAACTTTGGACATGGACTTTTGTGTTTTTTTAAAATAAAATGACTCAGGATTTGATTGATTAAAGTCTGTAAAATAAGTGTATTTTTTCAGAAATGTATTTGAGCTGCCTCCCAATGGAGCTGGGCAATGCTCCCACTGTGTGTAATTTACAGCAACCCTACTGGAATTTGTCTTATGTAGAAAATGATTACCATAATGTTGGAAGCAAAACAAATCACCATAATTAATAGAATCTAAATATAAATCCTCAGCATCAAAGGCAGCATAGTATTTCAAATCAGAGAATAATGCTTCTACGGCCTGAATATCCCAATCATCAGAACGTATATTTTGTTTAATCACATCCCCCATGTTTACTCTAAGCACATTTGGAACATTAATCACTTCAGTGGGGCCATGTATTTGAAACCTAACCGCATCCCACACAATCCCATCAAGGACAGGCCAAGCAGTAATGTTGACTGTATTCAAGTCTCGTTTCAGTCTGTGTGCTGAATGAGAAGAGGAAAGAGGGGCCAATGTTCCATTAAGGTACCGAATTCCTGTTCTTTCTTTGACATAGTGGCCATCGATCAGGCGGAAAAAATAAAACACAAAACCAATTGACATAAAAAGATAAAATGAAAATAGAATCAACCAAATGTATGTCCAAGGGGGAATTAAAAAATGTTTTTTAAATAAAGTGGCATATTTTGCAATAGTTGAGGGTTTCTTTGAATGTTCCGAAACAGAGTCAAAAGAGAATCTGGACTGGTCGGCCAAACGAGTCTGCAAATCTGACATTGATAAATCAGTTGGATAGGTGTAGTTCAGCTCATCAATGTTAGTAACAGGAATAGTATTTAATAAAGGACTGGAAATAGCAGGCATCTCGAGGGACACCTCCGGTTCTCCACCAGAAGTAATAGCCAGCACAGAGTGCCTCACCATGGAAGGACAGGATACAGCCGGTGTCATGCTATGAAGAATCGGCCACCTTGTGTGTCTTGACATTGTCAATTGAGATAAATCTGTTTTCCTTACGACCTGGAAGTGGTGGTAATATGACTGTTCTCGTGCCCTTCACTCCAAGAACTCGAACCGGTGCACGATATGAGGGACCAAACTCTTTCTTGTTATCGATCTTCTCTCAAACCAGTTCTCCAATTTGGGGTAGCCAGCCAACTACCGGGATCTGCAACGCATCATCCGATGTGGAGGGCAAATGTTCCTTAGCTAGACTGTCTCTGGTCTTTTGTAGATCCTGTAAAACATTGCAATGTTTGGGGTCCGCCCACCCAGAGACCTTCTAGGGAGATTATTAAGCGCACGCTGCACGCCATTGAGATGGGCCAACCAGTTTCTGCCAGTGCCTATAACTCGAGCTGTCAAAGATTGCTTTAAGTCACGGTTCATTCGTTCCACTACACTGTTACCCTCAGGTCTGTACGGAGACGAAAACTTGACTTGGACCCCCAACGAAACCATAGCATCCTTATACGCCTTAGAGGCGAAAGCCGGACCCTGATCTGAATGGAAGGTACCACAGGCAAAAATCCATACAAAGACTCGCAAATCCTTTATGACAGTCCGTGAATCAGCGCTCCGATGGGGCCATACCCACACAAAGCGTGTGCATGAATAAACTGCTACTAAGATGTACTTATATGCAGTATCAGAAGAAAAAGGACCGCAGTGATCTAAATAAACGCACCCAAGCGGTTTATTAGAGATGTACAACTGTGTCTGAGGCGGACGCGCAGCAGTTGAAGGCTTAATCTGCTGGCAAATGTCACATTGAAGGACATAATCGCGCGTCTGTTTGTACAGTCCCCACCACCAGAACCTCTGTTGTAGCTGTGTTACAGTGGCTGAGACGCCCGCATGCGCAGACGCCACACCTTCATGAGCCGCTGTAATCAAAGTAGCCCTGCGATCCGAGTTGGGAATTAAACGTTCGCCAACTTCAGGAATTTTCACATAAGGAACCTTATCGGGACTTAAGTGGTATGTGTACTTCGAAGGGAATCCCGCAGGATATTTACCTCCCTTCTCAGGGGCAGCAACAGCTGCCAAGATGTCATCATCTATCTTACTTTTGGACCGCGTGACTGCTGCAACTAAGTATTTTGATACTGCTGACTTCGCTGCTTCATCAGCAAGCGAATTACCGACAGCGTGGACTCCCACGCGCTGATGGCCAAGAGTATGAATCACAAACACGAGAGGCAACTTTTCCTTAAGTTCCGCCACTCGGACCCAGATCATTTTATGTTTTATTGTGCTACCTTTGGAATCACGAAATTCATTCTGAATCCAACAGAACAAGTTTTCATTGTAAGACTGGACACAGTAGTAAGAGTCACTTACGATCAAAGTCGTCACACTAGGATCTGCGTACTCCAATGCAAGCATCAGAGCACGAAGCTCTGCTAATTGTGCGGTGCAGTCCCCAAGCGTCTGCGTGTGCACGACACTGGACTTGAACTCATCGTTCACCATGGCACCGACCACAATGGCGCACGCGGAAACGTAGGCATGTTTAGAGCCATGCGCAACCTGCGCCGAACCATCAGTGTAAATTATGCAATGGAAATCCTCCAACGGCCGCATTGCTAAAGGAGCAGGATGAACAAATTCATACTGTAAATACTCCTGCGACCGTAAAGTGGCGTCAAAAGTAAACGTGACATCCTGGGATGTCAAGGATGCAGCCCATTGAATCCACCGAGGGTGCAAAGCTTTGGAATTTGGTACACTGGCTTTCGTAACTGCCTCCAAGGCAGGACACGGGGTAACAACCAACATGCGTTTTCCCTGTGACAGGGCACGTTCCTTGAGAATTGCCATCTGCACAGCCGTCAAAACTTTCTCCACAGTGGAAAAGCGCATTTCAGCCGAAGTGTACAAGTGTGACTTGTAAGCCATAGGTACTGTATCTCCTTCATTAAAAGTTAGGTACGTGAAACCCACCGTCCCAGGGACAATTCTTATCACCAGGTTGGTCTGGTTATCACGAGTCTGTAAATATTCAGAAGCGAGCAAATCAGCCTGCAAAGACTGCAGAATAGCTGAATGCTCAGGCAGCCAGCATGATTTGGAAAAATATGGTTGTATCAAAGCATACAAAGGCTTGATACGCTGGGCATATTCCGGAATGTATGTTCTCCCGAAATTCAAAAAGCCCAGTAAAGATCGTAATTTTTTCAGTGTTGTCGGTGCGCGCAACTGTGCGCATTTCTCCAGGAAGTGAGGAGCCAAGCCTTTTCCTTCATTGTTCAGTTCATAGCCTAGAAACAACACTGTGAACTCTGCAATGTGCGATTTTGCAAAGTTAAACTTGTAACCCATGTCTGCAAAGTTACAAATAATACTGTTCACTCGACACAGATGCTCCCAAAGTTCGTCGTCTGTGAGATAGATATCATCCACACAGGAACAAGCGTCTGGGTCGACCCTCTCCAACAGAGAGACAATGCGGGCGGAAAATACTCCAGGACTATTCTTATAGCCCATTGGGAGACGCCGAAACATTTTTTGGACACCGCCGCATGTGAAAGAAGTCCATTGGGAACTTAGACTGTCCAATGAATGGGCATAAAAACCATTGGAAATGTCAAGCGTGGTTTTGAACCGCTTACGCACAAGACTATTTACAAGGGCAGAGCCGTGAGTATTCTGTACTGCACAGTTACGGCAATGCGAGTTTAAATGCCGGTAATCCAAAACCAAACGGTAAGAGCCGTCCGGCTTGTTTACAGTAAAAAGGGGGCTATTCATCGGTAACACACATGTTTCAATTACACCTTGATATTCCAATTGTTCAAGGATCGCTGCGACCGAAGCTTTGGCTTCACGTCGTATGGGATATTGAGGTTGAGGCTGCGGCTGAGACCGTAAAGGAATCTCGTGGCTAGGGGACAATTTATCCCAGCCACACTGGTTGCGGTACACAGCCGGTGCAAGCGCCAGAGCCCACTCTTCTGCAAAGTGCAGCCCTTCCACTCTCGAAACAGTGTTCGCAAAACTGGGGAGGATTACCTCCTCCCCTCTTGGAGCTGCGAGCACAAAAGGTGGGGGCCAGTCAGCCTCCGAAAGCAAAATGTCATACGTAGATGAAAGATTTTCCCAAAATACCCCTTTTATGGTACGCTGTATGTCACCTTCAATTAACAGGACAATTTCAAAAAGTCTATCAGGGGGAGCAACCCTTGTATCAGCTGTTTCAATCACAACATAAGTGTCAGTCGCTGTCACCTTCATTAGTGGACGGAGGGCCTCTCTCACTATGGTAATCTCCGCCGCGCTGTCCAGCAAGGTCAGAGCCCAAGTCAGATTCCGAAGCCGCGTTCTCACAATCTGGGGCATATCGATGCGCCGTTAAGGCAGCGACTTTTTTCTTGGCAAATAGAATAGAATAGAATAGAAGGTGATTTATAGAGCGCATGGCTGCCCGAGAGCGTCCCAGCGCTAACTGAAATCCAGAGGGAGGGTCAGGCGGGGGTATGAAGAGGTCATGGGAACAGCCATGTCTTCAGGGATTTACGGAATGACATGAGATTAGGCTGGGCCCGGAGGTCCGGTGGGAGAGTATTCCACATCTTAGATGCCTGATATGAGAACTGCCGACCTCCACAGCGTGTTCTCTTAATCCTGGGTATTTGGGTCAAATGGGCGTTGGTTGAACGAAGGGTTCTATTAGTCGTATAGGGTGTCACGAGATCTTTAAGGACAGGGGGGGCTTTTCCATGCAAGATTTTGTGAGTAAGGCACATGGCTTTGAATTGGACCCTTTGCTCCACCGGAAGCCAATGGAGTTCTTTGAGTGCAGGTTTAGCCGAGCAGCGTTTTTTTGTGCCTGTAAGGATTCGGGCGGCCGCATTTTGCACTACCTGTAGCCTAGATATGACTTTTTTTGGGGAGCCGAGGTATAAGGCGTTGCCGTAGTCGAGTCTTGACAGTATGAGACCCTGTAAGAGCAGTTTTCTTGACTGGAATGGGAGCAATGGGAGGATCTTACGGATAGATCGTAGTAGGCCAAAGCATGTGCCTGTGGTTTTCCTGGCCTGCGTGTTGAGGGTGAGCTTGTCGTCCAGCCAAATCCCCAGGCTCTTAATATCAGTTTTGGGGATTGGTGGTGGGCCCATGCTGGAAGGCCACAGGGACTCCGGGCGGAAGAGGGACTGGTTGCCCAACACCATTAGCTCGGTTTTATCCCCATTGAGCTTTAAGTGGGAGTCGCTCATCCAGTTGACTATCTCCTCCAGGCAGGAGTACAGATCGACGGAGGGGAGTTCTGACTGGCTGAGGGAGACGACCAGCTGAGTGTCGTCCGCGTAGGTCAGGAGTTTAATGCCATAGGGGACGACAATTTGTTCCAGAGGTGCCATGTATACGTTGAAGAGTGTAGGGCTCAGTGAAGAGCCCTGAGGCACTCCGCAACGTATCGGGGTTTCCCTGGAGATGCAATCTCCCTCCGCCACCTGAAAGGAGCGGTTATGGAGGAAGGATTTTAGCCAGTCAAGGGCCATCCCCGTAATGCCAAGGTTTTCCAGGCGTTGGGCCAGGATGCTATGGTTGACGGTGTCGAATGCTGCACTGAGATCCAGGAGGATCACTGCCACTGATCCTCCTGCATCGATGATCTTCCTGGCTTCTTCGACTACCGCCACCATAGCTGTTTCTGTCCCCTGGCCCGGGCGAAAACCGGTTTGGGAGGTTTTCAACAGCTCGTTGGACTCCAAATAATGGGAGAGCTGGGAGTTGACGTATTTTTCCGCCATTTTGCTAATGCCGGGGAGGAGTGATATCGGCCTGAAGTTAGCCAGGTTGTCCGGGTCAAGGTTAGGTTTTTTTATAAGAGCCTTCACCACCGCTTTTTTCCAGCTGGTGGGAACAATTCCGGATACGAAGGAAATGTTTAGCAGGTTGGTCATAGGTGGTAGAACGCTCATAGCGACCTGTTTCAGATGTCTCACAGGGGCTGGGTCGTGGGGTGATCCACTTTTGAGGGCTTCGAGTATGGAGCCAAGGGTTTCCACGTTAATGGGGTGGAACTTGCTTAGCTCAGTGTCTCGATTCTGGCACTGAGAGGGGGGAAGAAGAGAGGGATCCATAGGAGGAAGAGGCGGAAGTTGTTTGAGTATTTTTTGTATTTTTGAGTCAAAAAAGTTGGCTAACACATTACAGTGTTCGTTAGAGGGGTTGCGTGCAGCTGGGGGTGTGGGGGGTTTTAGAAGCTTTTTCGTGATGAGAAACGTCTCTCTCGACGAGTTTGTTGCCTTGCTGATTTTTTCATTGAAAAAGGAGATTTGTGAATTCTTTAGAGCCTTTTTGTAATTAAGAATCGTCAGTCTATAATTATTTTTGTTGATGGGATCAAAGTCCTTCCTCCATACTCTTTCTGCTCTTTTGCAGCTTTTCTTTAGGAGGCGTATCTCCTGGGTGAACCAAGGTGAGGTAGCTTTTGTCCTCGGTTTACGATAGGGTTTTTTGGGGAGAACTATGTCTAGAGAATTGGTGACCCAAGATGAGAATTCAATGTCAGCAAGGTCAGGGGTATTGATAAGGGTTGGGATAGTATCCTTGAGGGCTTGGTTCCATTTGTCGTAGTCTAGTTTTGCCCAGGGACGCGATGGTCTGCCTGGTGCTTGGGTTTGCGGCGGTTTAGGCTGGATACGCCAGCTGAAGGGAATGAGTAGGTGGTCAGACCACGGTACAGGGACAGGAGAGCTGGTCACAAGGTCAGGGAAGTTGCAAAAAATGGGGTCGAGCAGATGCCCCCGGTTGTGGGTGGGGAGGGAGTTCTGTAGGTGCAGTTGGTGGGCTGCCAGATCTTGGATCAGTTCTGAGGCAGTATTGTCATTGCTGTCTTCTATGTGGACATTGAGGTCCCCTAAAATAAGGAAGTTAGGCCGAGCGCTAGACGTGGCTAAAGAGCATTCTAGGAGGGAGTCACGGAATTGTCCCATGGTGCCAGGAGGACGGTAAATAAGGAGTCCGGAAAGAGAAATACAGGGGGAAATTTGCAAGGTGAAAAGGACGTTTTCACAGTCCAGCAGAGGGCTGTCAAGGAATCGACATGGTATTGATTCCTTGAAGATGACAGCAATGCCTCCTCCTCTGCCCTTGGGACGGTTAAGGTTTTGGATACCGAATCCCGGGGGAAGGGCTTGGACTATGTCGGCGTCTGAGTCAGGCGTAAGCCACGTTTCTGTGAGGAACAGGATTTCTAAGTTAAGTTCCTCGATGAGCATGTTTATTTCAAGGGCGTGTTTAGGCAGCGATCTGCAGTTGATCAGTGCCATATTTATAATCGTCTGACTGGGGACGTTTTTAATAGAGGGGGTGTATTTAAAAGAGCAATGCGGACAATGGGTGAGATAGCAGTCTCCTCTCATCACTTGGGAGCACGGCAAAGGGACAGGCCTGTTAAGATGGCGTAGGGCATCCCCTGAGTCTGTTGACCTTACCTCAGTCCTCTTGCCTGGCTCCTGGCGTGTACTGGCGCGGACGGGCGCAGACGGGCTTGCCTTAGGCGCGCCTTCGGCGCGCCATCGTCGCGCCCGCTGCGCTCGTCCGCTGCGCGTCCTGGGAATGCACATGATAAGTAGGTGAACTGTTAGCAGGGGGCGTGGCCTCACGTCAGTGGGCGTGTCCCTGGAAGGTCGGTAATGGCGGCAGAGGATTCACGGTGCCCTGTAAACAGCGCTCGAATCTGCTGTTTAGGGTACAGGTGAGTCACAATTTCGGTCTGTGCACGGGGAAGAACGTGTCAAATTTTAAAAAACACACAAGAGAAATAGTTTTAAAAGGAGTGACAGAGGTCTCCCGGCTTCCGCCTCAGGAGTAGTTAGGATTAGCAGTTGGCTAACTGCGGTCTCTGAGGCGTAGAGCCTTCCTGCTTGTCTGCACCGTTGCGCGGGCGGGGCTGACCACGTCCTTGCTGGCCACCCCGGCCCCTGCCGCCCCCTCCACCACCGGTTGATGGAGCCGATGAGTCCTGAAAGGAACGAGGAGAGCGTTGGTCAGAAGCCTGAAACCGATCAGGAGATTTAATCATCGCGCGGTCGCGCAAATCATAAACACGTTCCGACTGCGCAGGCAAGGGAGACACAGGGCGAGATGTCTGAGCCTGTTGTTGCTGTTGCTTACCCTGATTCTGTTTTTTAGGCCAATTTTGTTTTTTATTGGGGGTTGAACCGCTGCTGCCGAAGTTTGTCCCTGGGGCTGCTTCTTCTCTTTATCAGAAAGAGGCTTAAGACCCTTGGCATTGCGGCCAACCGTTTTATAGGCCGCCACAATTATCCTCGCTAACTGACGGGGTTTTTCGGGATCGGGAATCGCCTTTAACGCGTTAGCCACTTGAAAGTTCACTGCATCTCCCTTGACATTTGCAAGGATCAGATCGCAAACCATATCAAAGGTGCCACACAGCCGCATACCCAATTGAACCGCAGACTCTGGTCCGTGGTCATCTTGAACACTTTTAAGGACCGCAGACAGATTGGACATAGACGGGGTGCCATAGCACCTCGAATAGACCGCTGCAAAAGTCTTACCCCAAGATTCACAGTCACAAAGCTCAGGGGCCAAATCTTTCGGCGTAAGAATCCGGTGTTTTTCACCGGGAGACGTATCAGGAAACACAGCCTCCAGCTGGTCAAATTTCTCGGCAAGCCAGAAAGGAAAATCATCTTTATCCTGGGGCTTTTTGCCCATCACGGAATTCACCATGACAGGACTGATCTTTAAATTAGCCTGTCCGGCCGCACCATGAACATTACGACTTGTGTAATGTACAAGCGCTCTAATCACGGCAAGAGCGACAACATGAAGTCGCCTTAGTTCCGCCAAGGAACAATTGCCGTGAAGAGGGTGAGGAGTAAACCCAGCCAAAGCGGGCCAATTAGTGCCCGGAATGGACAAAGGACCTAACCTCGGAGCGGTTAAAGAGTGGGGTAGGGCGCCACCAAACCAAACTCCATGCTGCCAAACATCAATAAGTATTTCCTGTGCCCGGTACGGAGCATATACAGCAGGTACAGCTGACGCAGTGTACGAGTGGAACACACCAGAATTAGCGTCCACCGCCGGAGACGTCACCCACGAATAAAACAGTTCGTATGGGTAAGCATGTTCCGCACTCACCACCAGAACCACAGCCAAGCCTTCAACAGGAACATCATAAGCCCGCAAATGATCACGCACCGCAATGCGACTATGCAGCGGGATGTCCACGGCTTGTGCCATGACTGCACAGGAAAATGAAAAAACAAAGAATACTTTGTAGCACGACTGGGTAGTAATTCAAGGAAACCGTTTTAGATAGATTCAAGCTTGAAAAGACCTATTTCAAAAATAGGTAGGTTTTTCCGACACCACCGTTTTCCGGAAACGGGAATGCAGGGGTTAAGGTTTGAATGATATACTACTCGAGTGTCATGATATAAGGCCAACAACGTATGGGCGCCATGTAGCAGGGTTTCCGTTCTCCCACAGAACTGTGCACAGAGATCTAGAACCTCTGTGAATTAGGGTGACCCAAAACCCACCTTAGTATCCAAATCCCCTTACCGAACTAGCTACAGTGTCTCATTGGTCATAACAAACTCCCAATGACTTAGACAAACCAGAACATGAACTTAGGTTACCTCAGGTATCGTGGAACACATGAACACTCTTTCGCTCTATAATCATTTCAAACCAGAACGGGGAGTAAAAGAAGACACGTGCAAGTTTGAAATATTTATTTTTCAATGCAAGGTTCTCAAACGCAGTATCTTATATAATACCAGAATACATATTATAAAAATCAGAGTTATCAGCATAGTCACTAATCCATAGTAAGCGAACGGTGATAGCATATTATAATGCAAAAATCAATAGAAATCTGTATCACCTATATTTCACGCACCCTATTTAGCATATTATATTATATCTAAGAAGGTCTCATTTGGTTTTTAGCAGGGCGTGCCCATACCTCTAAATGTCAGTAGGAGAAGATCACATCATCAGCTACCAGCTCTCTGCATGCGAAGCACCATCAAGTGTGTTTTTGCATTCTCAGTAACTCTATCTTAAACCCGCTTAGAGCCCAATGTTGGCAGCAACTGTATTTGTGTTATGTCTAGTGGTGCGAGGATCAGGCCTCCCAGCAACCTTGTGTTAGGTTATTCTTAGAGCGTTCGGCACCCACTGTTCAGACAGTGTACCAAGCACGACAGATATCAGAGCAATAACATATTATTCTCAAATAAATCACATCTTTCGTCTAGGTTGAAAGCTACAATAACAATTATGTGTCGTGTGCAAACTGAAGCCAAAGGAAAATATGTTGTTTAAACATTTAATAAACTCATGCTAACTTAACACAATATATGGAAAAGCAGCATCTATATGACAGTATTAATCCTTGTATTCTCGCCCATCAGGTTAAAATTTGCGTTCACCAGTGTGGTAGCTACTCTCGAGCTTCCACTAGCGACTACATTTCTCATTCCCTCCAAAGGGGCTTCATTGTACACAGGTGAATATGCTGACAACAACACTTCCAGGTAATCATCACTGGCAGGCGATGGTGAGGCCCGGAGACACCTGTACACCCCCCCACCCCCCACGTATTACTACCTGAATTCATTAGGGGAGCCATCATGTCCGGTACCAAAAGCAACCGTGGCTCGCACCAGCCCAAACTGGACAAGATATAATGGCACAAGAATCAGGAGAGGCCTGAGGTGCAAGTGGACACACCACCTGGAACCCACGACACCCCTCCAGTGCAAGTGGACTTTTGTACCCTATGACAGGTTGACACAGGTAGCCAGGTAGAGATTTGTAGTTTTCTTTATTAGTTCCATGTTGCAGGTAACATCAGTCTTTATTCAAGTTGACAGCCTTCACTCCAGCCTCAGCAGGAGCAGCCTGCACAGTCACACCAACATTCCGAAACCATCAGCACTTAGGAGAAAGCTAGGCTGGGTAACATGCATACATGGATATAACACGGGCCCTACGCTACAAGACATTATCAATGCTGTCACAGCAGTAAGCACATCATTAGAATCCCGTATTGTTTCAGTTTCCATTGAAGTTGGCCTCATCTGGGCGGATTTTCGCAAAATAAGTGATCGTGTGACTGAAGTGGAAGAAGTGACTCAGAGCCTGACTACCACTTCCAAAGGCTTAGAGAAGCAGGTCCGGGAATTGCAGAGTCCCACCACGGCGCTTCCGGACCAACTTGATGACTACGAAGGAGGCGCCAGGAGGAATAACATGTAAATTATTCGGGTTCCTGAGAAGGCGGAGGGCCAGGAAGTAGACTTATTAGTGGAGGAACTAATCACACAGCGACTCCAGCCTAAGACTCTCTCCAAATACTTTTCAATTGAACGCGCACATCGTGTGCCGCGAGGCAAACCTAAACCTGGACAACCCCCCAGGCCCATTTTGGCCTGAGTGTTCAACTTCCGCGATAGGAACATAGGGGCATATTATCAAGGGCGTTTATCTCCGCTTTTTTGGCTTTAAAAGACAAGAAAGCGGAGATAAATTATCTCCCTATTACCTAGCTGTCGCTAACACCAGTTAGCGACAGCTAGTAGGAGATAGCGACCATCTTGGGCCCCACTTTGCATGTCAGTGATATTTATCACTAATGACGTGCAAAGTGGGCGTGCCAAGATGTTAGCGACTGGAAACAGTCGCTAACATCGCTATCTCCTATTACCAACTTTTGGAGATAATCGCGCTAAGCGCGAATATCTCCAAGGGCTAACACCTGCCCTGAGCAGTTCTTAGCCATGTTATCCAATGGGAGGTGGATAACATGGCTAAGAGCATTAGCTCGGTAATGCATGAATATCGCTGACTTTTCAGCGATATTCATGCATTGCGGCCGATTTTGATCGCATTTGCGATAAACCTTGGTAATACCTAGGTTTATCTGCGATAAAAATCGCCGCAGCTCAGCGGTAAAATTTTGTCTCTAACCAAGCAATAGCGATAATTATCGCTATTGCTTGGTAATATGCCCCTCACTCCTGTAAACTGCGAGATTTGCTCCTTCGATCAAGATTGACAATAGCACCATCATGTTTTTCCCGGATTTCACCCTGAAGGTCCAACAACAGCGCAGAAGTTTCCTGGAAGTCAAAAAGGCCCTAAGGGATAGAGAGCTGCAATATGCAATGTTGTTCCCAGCGAAACTCAGGGTGGAAGATGAAGGCAAGACATTGATCTTCACCAAGCCCGAGGGGTCTGGGAGTGGTTGGAGGGCTGGAGACAGGTTAGAGGTGCGCATTAGCCAGACGTCGAAGGAGAACAGGAAAGGACCGCAAAGTGAACATGTCGGAACGAGAGGGAGGCGATACCACAAATACAGAGCGAACAGAGACTGGCCGATCTGGTCCTGCATAATGTAGCGGGAACAGGGGCATACCTAAAGTAGGCAGAAGAACATACGTTGCCAGCCATGTGTCATTCGCAGCTCATCGCCGGACTGTCTGCTATTCGATCAAGCCGGGAGATGTCTAACTGCCGCTGCTGAGGAGTCGGAGCGATGACACTCTAGACTGGGAATGGCTGATTATATGAAGTGAATATGTTATAAGCGGAGACTGTTGCAATGCATGTGTTTGATGGGAAGGGGGGGGGGGCTAGCCTTGTTGGTTCACATCTACTCCGAAATTGGGAAGAGTGGGCGAAGGGCGCGCTGCATTGTTGGGGTGGCGGGTAGTTTGAAGTCCTGGGTGGGGGGTGGTTGGGGCAAGTTAAGGGGAGTTTATTATTGTTCACATGCATCACAATGATCAACGTTTCATCACTGAATACAGCTGTTGCTGAACCCCATCTGTTTTGTCTGGTGTACACAAGCTGCTGCCTACAAACACAATTTCTATCAAATATGCACACGGAGCGTCTTCAACTCCTCCGTGCCCTGGAGTAGGTGGGACTAGTGGCAACCTCATATAACCATAATGGTGGCTACCAATGCCCCCTGTAACATAAGACTCGAGGCGACACTAACCCTACTCTACTGGAACGTCAATGGGCTAGGGGATCAAATTAAGAGGGGAGTAGGGCTACAATATATCAAACGACAGGCGGCAGACATGGTTCTACTGCAGGAAACCCACATCGTCGGGAACACCTGCAAGGTGCTTGATAGATGGGGATACAAACTTGTAGTCCATGCAGGATTTACCATTGGGTCCAAAAGGGGTAGGGATACTACTGAAGAAAAATCTCCCATTTGTTGTAACTCAGACACACACAGATAACTTTGGACGATTTTCTTGGGTGTCGGGGACCTGGGAGCATAGAACTATGAACATCCTCTCAGTCTGTATCCTCCTGCTTTACACAAGTTATCTTTGCCGGAACTGAGTAGGATGATTCTAGCCTTACCAGAAGGTGAGGTGGTGTTGAGTGGTGACCTCAATATGACGCTTGTGACCAAGCTGAGAGATACCCCCCGAGGGGGGCTGCATGAACACAAAACACACTGGCTGAATTCACTACAGCACTGGGTCAGACAGATATATGGCGGACGGCTAACCCGCAGTCACAGCAGCATACATACTACTCGGCTGCTCACAAAAGTCACTCCTGAATTGATCACATACTAACTTTGGCTGACACTGCACACCACTTCACTGAGGTCCAACATTTGGCGAGGGGCATCTCCGACCACGCTCCCGTAAAGGCACGATATGCAGTAAATGCTACCCCCACCCACAGGACACTTAACATTAACCAGTGGCGGCTCCTCTTTAGGGGTGTTTGTGCGCCACACCCCAGCTTTCTCGCTGTGCGAGATGGCAGAAACATAAATGGTAATAACTACCATTTGTTTCTGCCTTCTCGCACGGTGAGAAAGCAGAAGTTCCTGGTTGGGGGTTGGCGGTCCTGCTCGAGGGCAGGGGGGTGTGCCTTGCCAACTGTAGTTCATACTGACTGCTTGGGGCCGCCCAAACAGTCAGTATGGACAACAGTGGGCAAGCCACTCCCCCATGCCCTCGAGCAACACCGCCCACTCTTCCTGTTCTCTCTGTATGCTGCAGCACACAGAGAGAAAATGACCCGTGTGGGGCAGCGGCCTCACCAATCACAACGCTGCCATTGCAGCGTTGTGATTGGTGGGAAGGCTGCCTTCCTGATGACGCGCGCTGCAGCTTGAACGCAGGACGGCGGGAGTCTCGGGTCTTAAGCGGGACGGTAAGTTTTACTTTAACTTTTATGTATTTTTTCCCTTAAACCCGTCCGGCCCCCCCCCCTCCCATTCCTTCCGCGACCTCATTTCCACCTGCCCGAAATGCCGGCCGCGACTGCGTGCCACTTGTGGCGCTGCACCCATTCATCAGTGTGTTAGTGTCTCGGTACAATATGCCAAAACTCACTTTACTAGTAGGCGCTCCACCCACTCCTCCACCTGTGCCCCTGTACAGCGAGTCAAAACTCAGGACACTTGTAAAAACACACAAAAAAGAATTTGCCCTTGAGTACTGAAATTGGCGCTGACGTAAAGCGCTCCAATACCTTGGGGTCCAGGTTGCGCTATATGATACGAGAAAGGAATCCTAAATTTAATAAATAATCCATTGTCCTAAAGCCTTTCTGGATAAGATCAGGCGCCAGCCTCGACATATATTCACGGCTGCTTCTGGTGCGCACTGTGTGAGCTTCATTTTGGTGTCCCGGTGTGCCAACGCTTTTTTAAAATTTTGAACGTATGTCCCGGTTTTTAGGACAAGGTCAAGTCAACCTGTGCAGTAGAAGTGAACGGTGTGCGTTGTCTGATTCAGGCAGCGCAGGAGGATATGGACTGAATGCATGCTGCAGCAGAGGGGAACCAGGGTGGGGAGGACGGCAGGGGGCTCAGGACAAAGGTAATGCATATGGCATCATCAAGTGCTCGTTGGCAGCCACCGTTTGCTTAATCTTAACTCTTGAAACCTTCTGTGCCACAAGTTGCCGGGTTGCACCTAATGTAATTTTTATTTACCTAAATAGAACATAAGGCATGTGAACAGTATTTCTCGTATTGCTCGGTTTAAGAGAACTTCACCCTTACCGGAAAGTGCCCTGATTGGGGTTTTGTATTTTGTCGGATTTTGAAAGTCTTTTGTGCATATCACAAAAAGTGATGAAAAACGTGTTGTGGGATGTAGGAGGGTGGGTTACCTCAGCTAATCTCAGCTACTGGTAATTACTTTGGACCTCAACCGAGTCCATCTTTTTGCCCCACAGTGCCATCACAAACCGGAACCAGGTGAAATGCGAAGGGGTTACATATGTTCCCCTCTCAGAGGAAATCATGTTGGGCTGGACTGTTCTTCTTGGAGGAAGACAAAGGCTGATTTACATAAGACTGGTGCCTGCCTGAGGTGACTTGATGGTTAAAAATGAGGTACTGTTCAGACCAATTACCAGTGGCTGAGATTGATTCGAGAAATCCAACGATCACGTTTTCGTTTTTCTCAGTGTGATGCCCTAAATCCAATGGGTATGCCCAGACCTGGGTTTCATGCTCCCTAGGACTTAAGTTTCATGGTATTGATGAGACCCACATAGGCTAAAAGAGGTGCGAGGTTGTGTGTGTATTGCTCAGAGGGCCCTGGCAGTGAAAGTACGACAATTGTTTTACGTCTCACCCCTTTCAAAAGTCACTAGCCGCCACTGCCATTAACCTACGATGCCTTCAGATCCTCCATATCGAAGACACAGAATTCTACTTCGCCGAAAACGTGGGGACGGTTCAGTCTGTGCAGATTCTGTAGGAGGCCTATTAGACAGTAATTAAGGGTCCAGCACTGTCACTCACAGTAGGACACAGGAAAGAGAGGGACCGACAACTCATCGAACTGGAGCAAGAAATCCGGGCAGGGGAACACGCGTTAGGGGACAGCCGACAATCACATTCTGGACTTTAAATGTAAAGAGTACAGAGACCTAGCCAATCAAACTGCCAAGCTCAAACTCCGTGCCACACTGTTCAAAATATACGAGCAGGGAGACAGAGCCAGTAAACTCCTAGCACGGCTGGATAGGAAGGAAAGGGTGGACCGCTGGATCAGAGTAATACACGATCAGAATGGGACCTGTCTACGTGACCCACAACATATTGCTGACGGGTTTGCAGAATATTATACGCAACTTTACTCGCCGGTTGCAGCAGTTACTATAGAAGAAGTACGGGTGAAAATAACTGATATACAACTCCCTATTCTAACCCCAGACGACCAGCAATTGCTGGAAGGCGATATCACTGTTGAGGAGGTCACAGCCGCCATACTCAAAATGCATTCAGGGAACGCCGGGGGTCCCAAGGGTCTCCCAGTAGAACTCCTCAAAGTAAGTGTCCAAGGTGGCACCACACCTCCTTGGAATGTACCTTGAGAGCAAATCGATCGGCATGCGCCTCAGAGACCGGAGGCCGACATTTATAGTTGTAATAAACAAGGCAGGTAAAGCGGCTGAAGATTTGGCCTCATTCCGACTGATATCTTTATTGAACGTTGAAGCTCAAATTCTCGTAAAAGTGTTAGCCAATAGATTGCTCCCGGTCATCACAAAGTTGGTCCATCCGGACCAATCGGGATTCATGCCTGTTCGTAAACTGCTATGAATCTACGCCACCTCAATGGTATACTAGACAGGAAAAACACAGTTAGAGAGGGTGCAGCAATACTTTCCTTGGACGCACGTATGGCTTTTGATACGGTAGGGTGGCCGTATATGTTCATCGTCCTTGAGCATATGGGCCTTGAAGGGAATATCTCAAGTGGGTCAAACTCGTATATGCTGCAACGCTGGCTCAGGTGGTGGTGAATGGCCATCTGTCCACTACATTCACCCTGCACCGTGGAATAAGACAGGGCTGCTCTTTATCTCTTCCTATATTCGCTCTCGTTCTGGAACCCCTTGCATGTTGGATACGCCAGGACCCATTAATACGAGGGCTGAAGTGGGCAAACGAGTGGGAGGACAGAATATTGCTTTATGTGGATGACATCCTGCTCTACGTCGCCTCCCCAGGTGCCTCAATCAGCAGAGTCCTCCAAATCTGCACTAACCACAGCAAATACTCTGGATACACCATAAACTGGTCTAAGTCTGTGATATATTTATTTAATGGGCCTGCTCCAGCCCTCCCGGCCACCTGTGAAACCATGGTGGTAGAGAATGGGTTTAAATACCTAGGTGTGTTAGTGACTACAAAGCGCTGTGCGCCACTAGAGTATACTGCCGGTCTCGCTACTGGGACGCTCTGCTCTCTACAAAATTATGATTCTCCCTTGGCTCCTATATGCATTGCAAAATACCCCATATTGCATTCCCGGCGCGTACTTTACATCGATTGAAGGGGAAATCAGGAATCCACTTTGGGACGGGAAGCCTCCACTCATCTCTGGGCCAAAACTGGTCCGTGGGTGGTATGATGGGGGAATTGCCCTACCGGACATCCAACGTTATTACTGGGCCGCCCACCTATCAATCATAAACAAATGGGTTTTTGGATCGCAACTGGACCCAGCATGTCGGATGGATAGAAGGCTGATTGACCACGGAGGGTACAGAGAGGCACTATACACAAAATTAGGACGTCAACAGCTTACGGGGCCCACTGCTCTAACGGTCGCCATATGGCACACTACCACTACAAGACTTGGCTGGAGAAAATAAATTGATGCTTATGACACCCCCTTGGCATGCTGACACACTGAGCAATTTAAGAAGATGTAAAGGGTTCGATAAAGGGGACGCCATCGGACTATCACAAGTTAGAGACTTAATAAAGAAAGGTAAAATATTGACCTTTGCAGAAGTTCAAATAGAGTAAAAACTATAATTAGACAAAACCTTCTGATACTACAAATACGCCATGCCTTACTAGAAGCAACTTAAGAGTTAGATGGAATCCCGGATGCCACCCCACCGGAAGACAGACTATTGGCAGATATCATGCAGAGTAAAGCAATCTCCCTCATGTACCGGAAAATAATCAATAACTCACCAGACCCGATAACCCCTATGCACACGCTGGCAGACTGACGTAGGAGACTTAGAGGAAGAGGACTGGTGTGATGCGCTATCCTCCCGGAGCAAGGTGGCCATACCGTCAAGGCTGCGACTGGTCCAATTGAAAGTTTCACACCGATCGTACATTGCATGCACGACATTGGTCAAGATGGGCCGCAGTAGTATGACAGACTGTAGAAGGGTATTTGGGGAGGCGGGTACATTCTACCACATACTCTGGGAATATCCCTTGATACAAAGTTACTGGGAGGCAATTAACCAAGTAGTGAGTGAGGTGAGTGGAATTGCACTAGCACTGTCCCCTAGGACATGTCTCCTCAACATCTGGGAGGCCACTGACTACAACCGTATGGATTAATTGTCGGCATCTAACGGTTTTACACTTGCAAAGTGTAATATTGCCCGCAAATGGGGAGTTCCAGATCTACCAACGATTGTAGAATGGAAACGGGATGTGGATTGGTGTATGCTGGCAGAGCAAGCAGTCTATCAGTCTGGCGTCAAGTCAGTCACTGGTCCTTCTTCTTTCTTGCTGGAGGGGGGGCTCTTCAGCATCCAGGCTTCTTGGGTCATTAGGAATCTGATTTCAGCAGCTGGGGTGCCACCTAAATACTAGATTTATGGGTGTTACAGGGGAGTGACTGGTAGGGTCCAATGGGTTCATTACCGGGGGGTGTCTACACCCTCTATTATGCTACACTCCTGTGAGAGGGGGCATAGTCCTAGCTCTGATTAGATAAGTCCCACCATCTTCAAGATGGCGGGGTCTGAAAAATGTGCTTCACTTCGCCTCCAGCACCTGAAGGGTGGAGTTGGCGAAGGTGGGCACGCCTTTTATTATAGCTTAGTTTTTCTGCAGGTTCTCTCGGCAAAAGTGGGGGTTTGAACCGAGGGTTTGAACCGAGAGCTGCCATCTGCTGCTAGCAGCAGAAGCTGGGGTCACATTACAAAGGTGGCAAGGCCTTTGGAGCTTCCCTTTTGAGCACTGTGCCTGCTTGGGAGAGGAGGTGTGACAACTCCACCAGGATGGGTTTTGTTTCTGGTCTCAGAGTGCAAGGGCTCTTGTCCAGAGGTCCAGAAACATGTCTGGTGGTGGCAGGCTGCCTAAAGCCAGTCAGAGACCACATCAGGGTAGGTAGGTTTACTGGGGGCTCCTCTGAGGTGCCCTCTGGGTACATGTTTTAATAAATCCAACACCGGCATTAGTGTGGGTTTATTAAGAGGAGTTGTTTGGTACCAAATACTCCTGGGTTCAGTGAAGCCATCATGGTGCTGGTGAACTCCACTTGCCACGTTTCTAGCTCATGTGCTCTCTATGGCTTCCCTGGCACCTACAATATTAAGACTAAAATATTGTAGGGGCATATCTGCTCATGCAGATATGCCCACACCTGAGATATGGTGCACCCTGCCTTGGGGCTTGTAAGGCTTGCTAGAAAGGTGACTTATCCATACCTTAGGCTGTGCTGCTTTGACATGGCACACAGGTAACTTGCCATGTCGACTTTGTCGTTTTTGTCTGCACCAAGGCATGCAGGCTGCAGTGGCAATTAGCATGGCCTGGGTGGGGGGTCCCTAGGGGATCCTCTACAGTGCCAATGCCCTAGGTACCAGGTGTACCATTTACTAGGAACTTACAGGAGGGTCTGAAGTAATGCCAATCGTGGGGAGGTTTTAGGGAAAGAAACTGGTACTGGGAACCAGGTTAGCAGTGACCCAGTACTTTACAGTCAAAGTTGCATCAAAAGCCAGGCATATTGTGGGGGGTACTGCAAAGAAACCCACTTTCCTACACGCATTCTCTACGTTTTCTGTCTTGTCCCCCTTTTTCTTCTTCTCTTACTTTCCTTTCTCTGTCTCTTAACTTGTGAATGCAGGATACAGTCTGGCTCCTACTATCAAGTCTGTTCTCCATTTATTTTGCTTTGTATCCCACCTAGCGTCTGTATAGATATGCACTGCCTTTCTAGCTCTTCCTTGATAGTTTGTGTGGTAACGCAGACACAGGAGACAGGTAAGGTGGACTCCATAGCTTTAATGTAACACAGGACCATCACAGGCAGAGCAGAGGTGTCAACCACCACCAACTGAATCCGCCACCAACGCTCGGTACGGAACCCTCACACAGTGAGATTCTGAACCGAGAAACATTCTAACTAGCATAAGCATAAACTACTACATGGGTCTTTCATTAACCCCTTGCATGCTGATGAAAACCTCCAGCCGTTATGCACTACGGCGCTCGTGTGCTGATGATGGCTGGGGGGCGTCATAAACCCGCCCACTTGCGATTTTGCCGCACAGGCGCAGAATCGCGGCTGCATGCAAGGGGTAAAAATAAAAAAACAAGAGAAGAAAAGCCTAACAGAGAGAGAGCATAAAAAGGGAATATAAAAACAAGCAAATAAGCACAATAAGGACAAATTCCATGGTAAAATGGCAAATGACAAGGTAAGCACAACAGTACCTGTGGAAGAAAAAGAGAACTAAAGTGGAACATACCACAGCAAAAAAGGCAAGTTACAAAGTAAACACAACAGTAACTATGAAATAAATAGAACATTAAGGTGGAACAGATCAGTCCCTGTAACGGGAAGGAAGATTCCTAACCCTAGAACTGTGTCTCGAACGAGACAGACTTACCCATTGAAAACTCTTCCACCATCAAAACTACAACCACCCAAACCTTCATCAAGAACACCAGACTTAACCACCCAGCACTTATTCCACCACTGGTTATTCACAGGCTTCACTGAATCGCCCCTAATCTCCACAACCTCTGTGGATGGCCAAAACTTGGAACAACCCTTCCTCACTTGTACAGGTTTTTTCACACGAACAGAATCACCCACAACCAACTCAATCTCCTTGAAATTCTTCCTGGAATCAAAGTACTTCTTCTTTATCTCTTGGGCTTAAACTCACATGACTCCTCATCCTAACATGAGACCACTGCCCACCTTTGAACCATTCACTCATCCAACTGGGACAGAAGCATGCTCTTGACTGAGTTAGCAACCACACAATTATTAGCAAGAGCCCA
The DNA here is from genome assembly GCF_964263255.1 of Lissotriton vulgaris. Classification (NCBI taxonomy): domain Eukaryota; kingdom Metazoa; phylum Chordata; class Amphibia; order Caudata; family Salamandridae; genus Lissotriton; species Lissotriton vulgaris. The sequence goes on from NC_141699.1 coordinate 118,406,638, forward strand.
CTGTATGCATTTCCCCAACACCCTGTTCATCTGTTCTACTAAACCATTGTTTTGGGGTGATACAGTGACCTCTTGAGATGCTTAATTCAACTGGTCTGAAGAAACTTTTCAACCTCACTGGCGACAAACTGAGTACCATTGTCAGTCACAAGAGTTTCAGAGAAACCCTCCTTCAAAAATACATCTTTCAAAAATTCAACAACAGTCTTTGAGGTCACCTCTCTCACAAACCTGACCTCAGGCAATTTGGAGTAATAGTCCATCATGACCAACGCAAACCTTGAGGACGCATCAAGCACATAAAAGGGACCAAGAAAATCAAGTTCCAATTTCACTCAAGGTGCAGACAGCAACTCAATAGGAGAAAGGGGAGGTATGCGCAATTATACAGTCTCATCACAGCTAGAGCAAATAACACACGCCTTCACCATTTCATCAACCGCCCTTTCCATGGAAGGTCACCAAAAGGACAGTCTCTCCTTTTTTTGTCATTGTGGCTCCCAAATGCCCCTCATGAGCACGCAAAATGATACCAGCTCTCAAATACACAGGAGGAACCAACTTGTCAGCTCTCATCAACAAACCAACCTCAACTGACAAATCTTTCGCCACTTGAACATCCGTTTTAAATTCAAAACTAAGGTTCCTCTCCCTTGGCCAAACCAGCTCCACATATTTCATGACTGTCAACATAGAGACGTCATTACTGAGGGCTTGACGCCATTCACTCTCAGAAATCGCACACAAGGTCAACAGCCGCCACAATTAACTCTTCTTGTCCTCCTCACCCATAACAGACTCCTCCTCCACAATGTTAGAAGAGCCTGAAAGGTAATCCGCACAACCATTCTTACTCCCAGGAATGCACTCAGGCAAGAAATCTAACTGCAACAATTTCGAGGACAAGCCAGCAATACGAGGGGTAAAACGTCTTACATTTTTCCCACTCAAAATAAATACTAAAGGCTTGTGATCAGTTCGGAAACACAATCTCCTGCCCCAAATAAAATGTCGACATTTCATCACAGCCCACCGACAAGCCAACAACTCCTTCTCGATGACAGAACACTTCTCTGTGGGAGACAGCACTCTCGAGGGAAAGCCAATGGTCCTGACCTCCCCATCTTTGGTTTGGCTCAGCACAACCCCCACACCTACGTTACTTGCATCAACAGTCAAGGTGCATAGAGGTTCAGGATCATAATGCTTTAACACTTTAGGCGAAATCAGCAGTTGCTTGACCCAATCAAACACATCTTGACACTCAACACTCCACTCAAATGCAACCCCCTTCATGAGCATTCATGATAGGGGCCTCAACTTGGTGGCAAAATGTTGAGCAAAGCATAAATAAAATTCACAAAGCCCTAAAAAGGACCTGAGACTAGCCTTATCCGAAGGGGCCTTAGACTTGGTAATGGAATCCACAAGACTTGACTAAGGAAGAATACCTTGGCCAGTGACTAAATGCCCCAAGTACTCAACCTCCATTGTCAGAAAGACATACTTGTCCCTACGCAGCACCACTCCATTAGATTGAAACCTAGAAAGCACATCTTGAAGTGTGGCATCATGGGCAGCTCTATTGGGAGCGAATACCAAAATGTCATCCTGAAAAACAGACAATCCTTCGATTCCCTTAAGCATGTTGTTCATCAAACCCTGGAAGACGGATGCCGCTGACGCAAGGCCAAACGGCTTATGGACATACTGGTAAGTACCAAAAGGGAAGACAAAGGCAGTAAGATGTCTAGACTCAGGAGCTAACTCTACCTGGTGGTAAGTAGAGGCTAAGTCTAACTTTGAAAATACCTTGGCGTCCTTCAACCCTGCTAAAAGTTTGTTGATGTTGGGGGGGGGGGGAATGTGAATCCACCCAAATCTCTTTGTGTAAGCAGCGGAGATCAACACAAACTCTCAGCTCCCCATTCTGTTCCGGACAACTACCAAGGGGAAAAGCCACAGGGAGGAATCAACAGGTTCTATTATTCCTTTCGTGCACAGGGAATTAAACTATTTCTCAAAATCTTGCCTTATGCTAAAAGGAACGTTCCTAAGCTTGGCTTGAATCGTCTTGCACCATCTTGCACAAACACTTTATGCTGGAAGTACTTGACCTTCCCAAGCGCATCAGAAAATATGTGAGGAAATGTGTTAATGATGCCCTCGAGATCCAAATTTTCCTTTACAAAGAGAACTTGCTCACTGGTCCCAGGCCTGAGTACCATACCGAATAAACCGAAACCAACCCAAAATATTTATATTTAAATCTTTATGGGTAATATACACTTTCCCGGCAATTTTTCTTCCTCTAAACTCCATGATATCTTCGATGTACCCAGACAAATTGATTTCTTCCCCTTCATAGGAAACTGCTTTACAATCAGGGGGCAAAAGTGGTCAAGGAGGCCAAGTTTTGTCAAAAAGTTATTGCGTGATCGAGGAGATGCAAGCACCAGAGTCTACCAGAAGTCTCACAACCTTATCCCCAACCTGAGCCTCAACATAGGGCTCCACACATAGCTCTGTATTGCCCACTTTGACTTCCTCATTCTATACCACCACAACCATGTACCTAAGATCTTTAGTGATGTACTCATCACTGTCACAAGACGTTTTCATCCATAACACATTTGACAGAGTAAGATTGTTTGCCTCTTCCAGCTTGACAAACAGTTCCCATAGTGGCTAGGTCTATTACAAATTCTGCAGGTCACAAACTTAGCCGGGCACTTGCTACCCTTCATGTGTGCCATGTACCCACACCTAAAACAAATATTTTGCTGTGAAAAGATTCACCATAACCAAAATGTGACCTGTCATAAGCTTTGCTGTCCTTAGTCTCCTTAAAATCCTTAACTTTGACAGCAGAAACTACCTCACTGTTTTTGGTCTCCAGTTCCTTAGCCGACAACTGAGATATTTCAATGCTCTTGGCCATTTTAATAGTATCCTCCAACGTTGGATTCCCCATTTAAAGAAGCTTCTGTTTGATCATCTTGTTTGTTCAGTGACAAATAAATTGGTCTCTCAGCAACTGGTCCGTAAAATGTTCAAATTGACACTCAGAAATTAACTTTCTCAGAGCAGTTATATAAGTATCAACATCCTCTCCAGTATTCTGAACACGTAGAAAAAACTTGTGTAGAAACACAACTAAACTAGGTTGGACATCAAACCTGGTTTGAAGTCTTTTCACAGTGTCTTGACAATCATAAAGAATGTCTTCTCCTTCAATGACTGGTGGAGGCAAATGTTGCAAAATCGCTCTACCTTCAAAACCTAAGGAATGAAGTAAAAGGTATTTTCTTCGCTCAGACCTGAAGAGATTAGCCCCAATTGCACTAAATTTGTCTCAAACCCATCAAACCACTGTTTCCATTTGATGGGAGGATCACCAGGTGTTTCCAAAAATGGGGGTGGAGGTGTTACAGCTTGCATACCTGTACAGTATACAACACAAGAAAGATGCAGTAAAAAGCCTGATCAAAAATAAAACCACGAAGCTGTACAAAATTTGTGGACAACTGCCCTGACAGTGAGCAGCCAGGTGCTAGAGAAGGTATGGTGTGCATTTTCACCTCAAACATAAATTGTTTCAGGGCTTTGGTGCCTCACAGTGCTATGCGCAATGCCAAAATTAGACACAGGGTATTAAAAGAAAACTTTGTATCCATAGGCCAATGCGCTTACCCAACAGCGGGTCCAACCAACACAACGATCAGTCTCCTGAACATCGGTACACCACACTGGATGCACAACGTGAGGCATGAAGTGTCTGTCTGGATATATGATAGCAAATGTGTAGAGCTTATGGCTGTGCGCCTGTGTTCCCGCACCCTCGTCCTGCAGAGCCGGTAGCTGAGGATTACGCATGAGAGAGATTGAAGGAGCGTAAAGGTGTGTGTGGGCCTGTAGGGCTGAGAGAGTGCACTGGGTAGCAGCCATGGAGTTGCTAAGCCTGCTTCCACAGCCGTGTTAAGCTGAAAGCACAAGGGATAGAGTCAGAAGTGGCGATACTAGGCTGGAGCGCAAAAAACATATAGTCTCATGTCCGGTGCGTTAAAGCCTCCCTGCTGGAATGGGAGTGAAGCCTCTCTCAGTTAATTCTAGGCTGTTTCCCAGCCCATACTAGGGTCACCAGGTTAGAACGCAGGCGCTTAAGAATTGTAAAGTGAGAGGAAGCGGAATATTTAAGAATAAGTTTAGAAATTGAGGTAGCACAACCATATTCACTATAGGGATTCGCCCTGTCAGGGACAGGGGCACCCTATCCCAGACCAGGATATTTCTGTCATGTCGTGCCTTTGTCAAAGTTAGCTCACCTTATCTCATCAATGTTGCAACTAAGCCAGATGCCCAAGTAGCATACTGGCTCTATGGCCCACTGCACAGGGTATTCTGATCGAGCAGCTGTGTGTTTTCAGTAAGTGGAAAGAGAGTGGACTTGCCCTAGTAGCATACTGGCTCTATGGCCCACTGCACAGGGTATTCTGATCGAGCAGCTGGGTGTTTTCAGTAAGTGGAAAGAGAGTGGACTTGTCCCAGTTGATCTGAATGCCCAAATAGCCCCTGAACCGGATGAACTCACGGATGACCGGATCTATGTTGGTTTGGGGTTCGCGAATATATAATGTAATGTCATCCATGCACATGGAGATTAGGATCCAGCAAGTGTTAAAGGCAAGACTTTGGTATGATTTTATTTTAGCCTAGCAGCTAATGGCTCCATAGCGACTCGTAAATATTTATTTATTTATTTATTTGGCGATTTTTAGAGCGCGCAAATACCCTAGGGTGTCTCGGCGCTGTAGTTGCAGAACTCTCAGGAGGAAGGGAGGTTTAGGCAGGAAACAACCATGTCTTTAGTTTTTTTCTAAAGTTGAGAAGGGTCGGAGCACACTTGATGTATAGAGGAAGTGCGTTCCACAGTATGGCAGTGGCCACGGAGAAGCGTTTGTCACCCCAGTTGGCCCTTCTTGTACGGGGGGCCATGAGTAAGTAAATAGCACATTAGAGAGCGAGCACCACTGTCGGGTGCCATGGGTAACCGGGAATGGGTCGGAGATCCTACCGATCATTCATGGCCTAGCCATCGGGAGTGTGTACAATAGGCAGATTAAGCACACAAAGTGAGGGCTGAGGCTGAGGCGCTTGAGATGGGGGAATAGGAGGGGCCACTCTAGCGAGTCAAATGCATTTATAGCACCTAGAATGACTGCGGCTGCAGCGAGCTGTGGTTCCACAGAGTTCAAACATTGGGCGCCGGTTGTGTGCTGTGGAGCGGCCAGGCACGAATCCTGACTGATCTGGGTGAACTATTACCTGCTGCAGCAGAAGAAGTAGGCGATGCCCCAGTAGTTTTGGTAATGTTTTTTTGTCCACATTAATCATTGATAACGAGTCGCACCAGTTCAAAGGTTTGTCTGACTTAAGTATTGTTATGATGACCGCCTCACTGAGAGATGGGGCAGCACTCCCAATTCCAAAGCATCGTTAAACAACGCTAGGAGGTGTTGGATCAAAAGGCCTGCATACTCCTTGTAAAAGGTGGTGGTAAGCCCATGCAGTCAAGGCACTTTATCATTGGGTAAGCTCTGTATAACTTGACACACTTTTGCTTCTGTGAAAGGAGAGTCTAGATAGAGCAGGTGAGCCCGGTCGAGCCAGAGCAATTGTATGGTATCATAAGAGGCTGCCAATTCCTCACCGCTCCGCACCGGAGTAGCGGTTAAAGGCGGGTGAAAAAAACAGCCATAGTTCGGAGCAGGGCATCAGGCAAAGTTTGGCACTCCTGTCTCTCATCTAATAGCTCGTAAATATATACAGAGGCTCGAAGTCTGCAAAGGAGAAGCACTAAAGTCTTACTGGGGTGGTCCCCTTCCCCGTAACCGCATGCCATGCAGATATCCAGTTTCCCGTAGGCCTCCTCATGGTATTCAGAATTTTTTGCACAGATGCTCGCCATGGAGGAGATACCTTTAGTAGCAAAGTACTCCAATTCAATGTCTCCTTCCAGCTTAGCAAGCTTTGCTCGGATCGCCTTAAGGACACCAGTCGGTTTTGCGATACAGATTCTGCAAATAACTACTTTGAACGCTTCCCACAGCGTGGAGACAGATGGGACGGATCTTGTATTTATTGCGAAATAGTCTGATGGACAGAATGTGGAAAAAATCAAATATTCACACCGCAGTCAAGAGATGTTGGTTAAATCCATCATTCTTTTGCTCACCTTACACCCTCTACCCCTCCCCCCTCTCCTCCCCCAGTCTAGACCCAGCGATACGTGTAAGGATGGAGACAAAATTGCACTGCTCCAGCCCTGTGCATCCTGGAGCGGTGGACAGACTGTCAGCCTGGGATATGCTAGGAGCTTTGAGCCCCATCCTGAAGTTGTGGACATATAGCCAGGTGTGTTCCAGAGGTGTGGAGGGGCATTCAGCCTGGGGTAGGCTAGAAGCTTTGAGCCATGAGTATCTTGAACTTGTGGACATATAGCCTTGTGCATTCCGGAGGTATGGACAGACATACAGCCCGAGGTATGCTAGGAGTTGTGAGCCCTGTCTATCCTGAAGCTGTGGATTTATAGCCCTGTGTGTCCTGGAGAGGTAGGCGGACATTCAGCCTAGGCCATAGTACGCTAGAAGCTTTGAGCTCTGTGTATTCTGAAGCTGCAGACATATCGCCCTGTGTGTCCTGGAGGGGTGGACAGATATACAGCCCTGGATATGATAGGAGAAGTGGGCCATGTGTGTCCTGAAGTTGTGCACATATAGTCCTGTGTGTCCCAGAGGAGTGGACGGACAAACAGCTCGGCGTATGCTAGGAGCTGTGAGCCCTGTGTATCTTGAAGTTGTGGGCATAAAGCCCTGTGCGTCCTGGAGAGGTACGCGGACATTCAGCCTCGGGTACACTAGAAGCTTTGAGCCCTGTGTATCCTGAAGTTGTGGACATATAGCCCTGTGTGTCCCGGAGGGGTGGAAAGACATACAGCCCTGGATAGGCTAGGAGTGTAGGCCCTGTGTGTCCTGAAGTTGTGCACATGTAGTCCTGTCTGTCCCAGAGGAGTGGACGGACATACAGCCCTGGGTATGCTAGGAGAAGTGGGCCCTGTGTGTCCTGAAGTTATGGACATATAGCCCTGGGTGTCCTGGAGGGGTGGACAGATATACAGCCCTGGGTATGCTAGGAGTGTAGGCCCTGTGTATTCTGAAGTTGTGCACATACAGGCCTGTGAGTTGCAGAGGAGTGGACGGACATACAGCCCTGGATATGCTAGGAGCTGTGTGCCCTGTGTATCCTGAAGTTGAGACTATCAATAGTGCCACCAGCCGGCCGAAAGCGCTTTTTTCAATGGTGAAGAAGCTAGCTGGCTCAAACACTTCCCCAACCCCATCGGTTTTGGGGGAAACCCAATGCAATGAAATCGCCGACTTTTTCATATCCAAAGTCGACACAATTTATAACTCTCTCTCAACTGCTTCCACTGGGTTACGTCATGACCCTCACATTTTGGGAACTAATGGTTTTCCATCTTCTACGTCACAGGTCACGGAGTGGCCCCAGTTAGATCAGAGTTGGCTTCGGAACTGCATGGCCAGGGTAAATTCAGGTTCTCCCCTAGATCCTATTCCAAACGATATTCTTCGACAGCTATCGCCTGATATACTCCTGGTCATTCAAGAACTCCTCAACTCCTCATTACGGGAATCCATTGTCCCAGTTGAATGGAAAAGAGCCATGGTGGTTCCACTCCTAAAAAAACCTGGCGCAGACAATAAGACGCTTTCTAACTTCCGCCCCATCTCTCTGCTGCCAATGTTCTCAAAGTTCTTGGAGAGGCACGTTAACACACATCTAACCTCCCATGTGGAGACTACTGGCTTCTTGCATCCATCTCAATCTGGGTTTCGTACCCACTTCTCCACAGAGACCACTCTCTTGGGGGTCACTGAGAGCCTTCGCTTTCGCCTCGATCAGGGCGAAACCTCGGCGCTTATACTTTTAGATCTAAGCGCCTTATTTGACACGGTCTTGCACCCTGTCCTCTTGAACGCTTTGAAGGCGGCTGGGGTGTCCGGTTCTGCGCTGGCCTAGCTGTCCTCTTTCTTGAGCGGACGATCATTTCAGGTTGTTTCTTCTAACTCCTCTTCATCTGCCCACTCGTCTGCGCATGGGGTGCCCCAGGGGTACTCACTGAGCCCTATGCTCTTTAACATCTATGTGAGGCCCCTGGTAACCATCGTGGAAGACGCTGGTCTTTCCCTTTACTCCTACGCAGACGACACTCAAATCATCCTTTCCCTTTCCTCTGCTGAGTCAAGTGCTCCATCTGCTCTCAAACAGGGACTCAGCCGAGTGGCAGAGTGGATGCAGTTGAATCTCCTGAAACTGAATAGCGACAAGACGGAGGTGGTCATATTGGACAGGCATAAACATCTCTGGGGCCCCCAACACTGGCAGCCTGAAATGGGCTCGCTACCCATGCCTGTTACGCAGGTACGAAACCTTGGTTTTGTTCTGGACGACTCGCTTTCTATGCGGCACCAAGCGGTCAGAGTGGCAGCCACCTGTTTTTCCATCTTAGGGTGGCTCCGGAAAATCCTCTGGATGCTCCCGGACTCAACAAGGCTCACTGTGGTCCAGGCCCTGGTCACCTCCCGCCTGGACTACGGCAATGTGCTCTACCTTGGAGCCACCGTGGAAATCCAGAGAAAACTCCAGCTTGTCCAAAATTCAGCTGCACGTGCAAAGTCCCCTGGAGATCCTCCATCTCCCCGCATTTAAAAGACCTACACTGGCTCCGTACTGAAAGCCGAGTTAAATTTAAGGCCCTCTGCTTCATGTTTAAGATCAAGCAGGGGTCTGCTCTGACATACCTCCAGTCCCTGGTCCAACAATACTCTCCACCTCGTCTTCTTAGATCTTCATCTTTAGGGAAATTTTTGATTCCATGTTTTAAACTGACGAGAATGGGCGGACGCTCCTTTTCCTGTCTGGCTCCTAAGCTATGGAATTCTCTCCCTGTTGCGCTAAAACTCGAACCTTCTTGGATGAAATTTCGAAGAGATCTTAAAACCTGTCTCTTCCCTCTGTGATAATTGTTGGGACTTTAACGCCACCTCTATCGGCGCCGGGAGACCCCATGTGGGTAGCTGAGCGCCCTAAAAGTTTAAATACAAATACAAATACAAATATACAGTCCTGTGTGTCCCAGAGGAGTGGACGGACATACAGCCCTGGGTATGCTAGGAGCTGTGTGCCCTGTGTATCCTGAAGTTGTGGACATAAAGTCCGGTTCGACTTGGAGGTATAAAAGGCATAAGCTATGGACAGACTTACAGTGCCCTGGAGCTGTTGAAAGATATAAAGCCCCGTGCACCCGGATACAGCCTTGTAAACCCCAGAGCTGCGGGCATAGGCAAGTCCCGGGCCCTGCGGGGGTCGGACTATTATGCGTCTAAAACTCGCTGGATTCCGGATCTGCTTCCGGTTTGCCGGCCGGCCTCAAGGCACTAACCCCACGGTATGCAGGGTTTCAGGGCAGAGATACTCTAGCAGCCCTAAGTACCTTGCAGGCCCGGGGGGGGTGGGGGGCTCCAAGGAATCTATTGCCCCCTTTATCTGGCAGATCGGGGTCTGCTTTCTTCTTACCTGCCAGCCTGAAGGGCACCGAGGCCGCTGATCTCATCTGATTAGCATAACAATCCCCGGGATCCTCTGCTAACACCCGGCTTATTCAATCCAATTTCCAGCCCCCTCCTTTAGCTGATTCATCAGGGGGGAGGAGGGGAAGTGACCTTCTTAAAGGGAGGCCGCAACTAACTTCCCGGCCAACCACAGGGAGCGCGAAAATAGGTCACGGCAAAAGGCCCGAGCCAGAGACACTTACAACAAGTGGGAAGCAGGGGCGAGGGAGGGGAGAGCGGCGGCCCCGTCCCTGCCCTCCGCGCGCACACAGGGCTGCAGGCACCGACCGGGCAGCTGTGAAAACACGCGAGCACACACGGCCTCGGCAGGGTGGCGCACAGACGCACGGCCAAAACACGCAAGCACACACAGCCACTGCAGGGTGACGCACATGCACACAACCGCATGGCCTAAACACGCAAGCACACACGGCCACGGCAGGGTGACGCACATGCACACAGCCGCATGGCCTAAACACGCAAGCACACACGTCCACGGCAGGGTGACGCACACAGCCGCATGGCCTAAACACTCAAGCACACACGGCCACGGCAGGGTGACGCACATGCACACAGCCGCATGGCCTAAACACGCAAGCACACACGGCCACGGCAGGGTGACGCACACAGCCGCATGGCCTAAACACTCAAGCACACACGGCCACGGCAGGGTGACGCACATGCACACAGCCGCATGGCCTAAACACGCAAGCACACACGACCACGGCAGGGTGACGCACACAGCCGCATGGCCTAAACACTCAAGCACACACAGCCACTGCAGGGTGACGCACATGCACACAGCCGCATGGCCTAAACACTCAAGCACACACGGCCTCGGCAGGGTGGCGCACAGCCGCACGGCCAAAACACGCAAGCACACACGGCCACGGCAGGGTGACACACACAGCCGCATGGCCTAAACACGCAAGCACACACGGCCACGGCAGGGTGACACACACAGCCGCACGGCCTAAACACTCAAGCACACACAGCCACTGCAGGGTGACGCACAGCCGCACGGCCAAAACACGCAAGCACACCCAGCCACGGCAGGGTGACGCACATGCACACAGCCGCATGGCCTAAACACGCAAGCACACACGGCCACGGCAGGGTGACGCACACAGCCGCATGGCCTAAACACGCAAGCACACACGGCCACGGCAGGGTGACGCACACAGCCGCATGGCCTAAACACTCAAGCACACACAGCCACTGCAGGGTGACGCACAGCCGCACGGCCAAAACACGCAAGCACACCCAGCCACGGCAGGGTGACGCACATGCACACAGCCGCATGGCCTAAACACGCAAGCACACACGGCCACGGCAGGGTGACGCACACAGCCGCATGGCCTAAACACTCAAGCGCACACGGCCACGGCAGGGTGACGCACATGCACACAGCCGCATGGCCTAAACACACAAGCACACACGGCCACGGCAGGGTGACGCACACAGCCGCATGGCCTAAACACTCAAGCACACACAGCCACTGCAGGGTGACGCACATGCACACAGCCGCATGGCCTAAACACGCAAGCACACACATGCACACACCCGCACGGGCTAAACACGCAAGCACACACGGCCACGGCAGGGTGGCGCACATGCACACAGCCGCACGGCCTAAACACGCGAGCACACACGGCCTCGGCAGGGTGGCTCACAGCCGCACGGCCAAAACACGCAAGCTCACACAGCCACTGCAGGGTGACGCACTTGCACACAGCCGCATGGCCTAAACACGCAAGCACAGACATGCACACACCCGCACGGCCTAAACACGCAAGCACACACCGCCACGGCAGGGTGGCGCACATGCACACATCCGCATGGCCTAAACACGCAAGCACACACATGCACACACCCGCACGGCCTAAACACGCAAGCACACACGGCCACGGCAGGGTGGCGCACATGCACACAGCCGCACGGCCTAAACACGCCAGCACACACGGCCTCGGCAGGGTGGCTCACAGCCGCACGGCCAAAACACGCAAGCTCACACAGCCACTGCAGGGTGACGCACATGCACACAGCCGCATGGCCTAAACACGCAAGCACACACATGCACACACCCGCACGGCCTAAACACGCAAGCACACACCGCCACGGCAGGGTGGCGCACATGCACACAGCCGCACGGCCTAAACACGCGAGCACACACGGCCCGGCAGGGTGGCTCACAGCCGCACGGCCAAAACACGCAAGCTCACACAGCCACGGCAGGGTGACGCACATGCACACAGCCGCACGGCCTAAACACGCAAGCACACACGGCCACGGCAGGGTGGCGCACATGCACACAGCCGCATGGCCTAAACACGCAAGCACACACATGCACACACCCGCACGGCCTAAACACGCAAGCACACACGGCCATGGCAGGGTGGCGCATATGCACACAGCCGCACGGCATAAACACGCGAGCACACACGGCCTCGTCAGGGTGGCTCACAGCCGCACGGCCAAAGCACGCAAGCTCACACAGCCATGGCAGGGTGATGCACATGCACACAGCCGCACGGCCTAAACACGCAAGCACACACGGCCACGGCAGGGTGGCGCACATGCACACAGCCGCATGGCCTAAACACACAAGCTGCAGCACACACGACCAGGGCCGGCCTTAGGCATGTGCAAGCTGTGCACCTGCACAGGGCCACCAAACCCCAGGGGCCACCACACCAATATATATCCTTAATATATTTATCCTCCGAGGATGGATACATATTTGTGTGGCGGCCCCTGGCAGGGATTTGGCGGCCTCCGGCTCAGTTCCACTTCTAAACACACTGACACCACCCCCCCCCCCCCTCTTTACTGGCCTCCGCGCTCTGCCCCACCCGGACCCCCTCTTCCGGGGCCCCCTACCTACGCTCCCTGCCCAGGGCCACCATGACCCTAGAGCCGCCCCTGACACGACCACGGCAGGATGGCGCACATGCACACACCGGCACGGCCTAAACACACGCAAGCACACACGGCCACGACAGGGTGACACACATGCACGCAGCCGCATGGCCTAAAAACGCAAGCACACACGGCCACGGCAGGGTGGCGCACATGCACACAGTCGCACGGCCAAAACACGCAAGCAGACACGGTCACGGCAGGGAGGCGCACATGCACACAGCAATGCACATACACACAGAGACCCCACAGCAATGCACACATACTGTTGTCAGAACACATTCACACCTCCAGGAACATCTGCAGCAGCAAACACGCATGAAAACACGACAGGATGGCACACGTGCACACCTCTCTCACACACACACACTCACACGGTCAGAACACCCTCGCACCTCAAGGAACATCTGCAGCAACAAACATACGCAGTCATGGTTTGGCAAGCGCCCAGATGCACACACAAGCTGACACTTTTCGAGGCACGTATAGAGAACCACACTCGGACTGAGGTGGGTTGCACGTGTGCACATAGTCACGCAAAGGCACACAGGCGGACACTCCTCCAGAAACATGCAACAACACACATGTGCACCTACTGAGCCCAAGGCAGAGTGGCACGGGTGCACAGTGTCAAATATTACAGTTGGCACTCATCCATGAACATATGAAGCTGCATCACGCGCAAGTGGGCACACACATACACACATGTGCAGTCAGGATGCAGCACCACACAGATACACAGGCTTGACTGATAGGGGTGGAGCTTTTCATGACTTGCTATTAAAAACAAAAGAAATTACTTTTTTTTGGATTTAGCGTTTAGTCCTGTTTCTCTTCAGAATTTATTGGGCCCGATTATACCTTCAATTTGATGTTGGGAAACGTCCCTTTCCCTCCATCCGGTGTATCTAGCTTTACCTTGTAAGCGTTGGACCGCTGCACCTAACAGAGCCAGACTGGAATGTGAGCGCATGTGACAGGCTTTCAGTTGCCATCACAATGTCCCTGAAGGCCAAATTGCCTCTGGCACACAATCGCAAGGAAACACGGACAGCTCACAATGTGGGACAGGTCAAAAGTCACTTTGATCCAGAAGACAAGCTGTGCACGAGGTGGGATGTCTAGGTGGACAAAGCAAAAGGCAAACAATAGCGTTAAAAAAACGAACAAACAGGACCACACTCGCTAAAATGCTGTCCATCAACAGAACAGTCTCCTTATGCCAAGCAATGGGCAATTGTGCACAGCAGAGCAATGGGATCAGAAGCAAACAGAACACTGTAAAGTTTTCTGGCATAAGTACACTCATCTTATTCGAACCATCAAACAGAACAAAACATTAGTAAACAATTAATTGGGCAAAAGGTACCCAGACTCTGAGAGTTCCACGGGACAATAAAAAGGATAGAACTGTTCTATAAAAACGCTCGTATGATCCTATGCCTTAATTCAGCATAACATGCTCACGTGCCTCCTCTTCAAACCACACTTAAAGCGCATATAAGGAGCAAATAAATCCATATCCAGACAGTCACAGTGAACTTCACAACACCGTGCATTGAAAGGTACTGGGTGGGAGTTCATACGCGCTCTCTGGTGACCACTGAAGCCCCCCGAATGATCACAGAAATTCTGCAAAACACCCCCTGCTAACAGGTTCTGTGGACGGCCGGTGTCTGTGCCAGACGTCTTAAGGCATGGGCAAAGTGGGCAATTGCCCAGGGCACCCATCTTCAAAGGGGCAACTTGGGAAATGTATATATATATATATAATCACTGAATAAAACATAGGTTTCACACATGTTATAGTTAGCTGGACATTTCTCTCGTACAAAACCATTGAAATTCCCCCGTTATAGTTAGTTCAGCTAACTATAACTCGCGCGCCCGCAATGCACTGCTGATGATGTCACATATTACATCACTCATGACATGGTCAGTGACATCACTCATGACATCACTCATGACATCTCAAATGACATCACTGATGACATCACTGATGACATCATCCAGTGAATGTGTGTTTTTTGGAAAAGTAAATATGTTTTATATATGTACATCTCAAGGTCGATGGAAGAATAAATGGGTATATAAGTGTCTAAATGGATGATTTTTTTTGTAAAATTAATTGTATAACTGACTGATTAAGTGTATCTTAGTGAATACATGGGTTAGTGAGTAATGTTGGCATATGTAAATATCTGTATCAGTCTCTCACTTTGTGTATAAGTGAGTGCATGCGTTAGTGAGTAGCTACATGATTGTCAATATGGGTTATTACTTGCTTTCGAGTATCAGTATGAGTGTCTGAATGTCTGTATGGTTTGATGGTGGGTATTACTTAGCGCACAGATGCATGAATGACTGACTCACTGTTTGTATGTGTTTTGAAGACAGCATGTGTGTAGGACTGTATGGGTGGGTGGATGAGTGTGTGTATGGGTGTGTTAGTGAGTGAATGACTGCCTCAATAGTGTCTTTATGAGCAAGTACATATGCTTTAAACTAGTATATGTGAGTATTGATGTATATAAGTAAGGATATATGACAGTGACAGATTGAAAGAGTTCCTGTATAAATAGTATGTGTTTCTATAACTGATTGTTTAAGAGAGTAAGTATGTGTACGTTTCTGTAGAAATAAGTGTAGTGGTGTGTGTAGAGCTGTATATGCCAGTAAATGGATGTTTGATAGTTTATTTGCATGTGTGAGTATATGTGTGAATAACTCTATGTATAAGTGTAGGCGTGTAACAGCATGTATAGGTGTATGAGTACATATGATGATTGAGTACATGTATGAGTGACTATATAGAACTATTGGTGAATGAGTGGATGTGTATGTAGATTTTGGAATTACTGAATAGGTTGTTCTAACTGGTATTGGTATCTTCATTTTTTTGAAAATGTTAGGTTCTATTTTTGAATGTGTGTATCAAAGGTTATATTAGGTTGAGAGGAGGTCTGCCACTCTTTCACAAGGATGATGTCATCAGTGATGTCATTTGATATGTCATCAGTGATGTCATGAGTGATGTCACTGACCATGTCATGAGTGATGTAATATGTGACGTCATCAGCAGTGCATTGCGGGCGCGCGAGTTATAGTTAGCTGAACTAACTATAACGGGGGAATTTCAATGGTTTTGTACGACAGAAATGTCCAGCTAACTATAACATGTGTGAAACCTATGTTTTTTTCAGTGAATTTGCAAGGTTTTTCAAATGCTAATTCCTAACTATAACGTGTGTGAAACCTATGGTTTTTTCAGTGAATTTCTACGGTTTTTTAAATGCTAATACCGCACTATAACGTGTGTGAAACCTATGTTTTTTTCAGTGAATTTCAAAGGTTTTGTAAAAGATAATTCTTAAATGTACTAATTATTACATTTCTTTATACTAATTTTTCTCTTTTTTATAATAAATATTTACATATTATTTTTCCCTTATTTATATTTCACATTTCATAGTATAGTAATTATAAATCTAAATACAAAAATAATTTTTTCATATACTTTTTTTTTTATCAAGCATACTTTTCTTTTTTTTGGGGGGTAATCACAAGGTACGCATACGGTAAGCGCACCGTTATTTTTACTGTTAATCATCCTCTGCGCGAACCCCTCAAAAGTTTTATAATCTTAAAAACGTTATATCTATGTTTTTATTGTAAATTTTAAAGGTAGACATTATCTAGGATAATCAAGAAAATGTTTTTTTAAAAATTATAAGAACTGTATATTACTTTTTAAAGTAATTACCAATCTCGCGAGGGCACGTCGCACTTAAAAGCATCGTGAGAGCGCCGTAAGCACACCGTAAGATCTTCGTGCGCTTACCCCCGAAAGTTTTATAATCTTAAAAACGTAATATCTACGTATTTATTGTAAATTTTAAAGGTAGACATTATCTGGGATAATGAAGATTTTTAAAAAAAACTTTTATGAACCGTATATTACTTTTTAAAGTAATTACAAATCTCACGAGGGTACGTTGCACGTAATCGCACCTTGAGAGCGCCGTAAGCACACCGTAAAACCTTCGTGCGCTTACCCCCGTAAGTTTTATAATCTTAAATACGTTATATCTGACTGCTCCCTCGATTCTTTGGGAAGCGTACAAAACGGTCCTCCGAGGGCAAGCGATGGCGTCCATTACGGGGCACAAGAAGGCACAGAGAAGGGAACTCTTAGAGTTAGAATTGTCCTTGCATGCAGCGAATGTAGCCCATATGGCAGATCCCACGGCGGAATTGGCACACACATTGCAGTTACGCCAGCAGCAGTATAGAGAACATCTCAGACTGCAGGTACTAGGTGATATCTCGGCAACAACCCCTAGAGTCTACGACGTGGGAGACAAGGCCGGGAAAATGTTGGCCTTGTTAGATAAAAAGGGGTGATGCAATAGAAGCATACATTAATTGCATACTAACGAGGGGCAAATCCAGACTCACCCCGAAGAGATTGTGAACCCGCTGGCAGATCACTTCGAGAGGGTATATACCCCTGACAGAGAAGTCACGGAGGGTGCAGCCATGGACTCCCTCAGTTGCATCACAACCCAGACACTTACGCCGGCAGCGGTCCAGGAGCTAGAAGCGGACATTACTATCGATGCAATACAACTGGCGATACGTGAGATACAATCCGGGAAAGCTTTGGGCCCCAATGGGATCCCCATAGAGTGGTACAAACTCATGTCTGACACACTTAGCCCACCACTGCTGGCAATGTACACGGAGAGTCTAACGAAAGCGGAACTCCGGCTGGACCAGCGGACGGCGACGATAGTGGCAATTCCAAAGGCTGGTAAACCATCGACAGACTGTGCATCCTATCGCCCAATCTCGCTACTCAATGCAGAAGCGAAAATCCTTGCGAAGCTTTTAGCCACTAGGTTAATGGCCCATCTCCCCCTACTGATACACCCTGATCAGTCCGGTTTTATGCCGCATAGAAGTACCGCTTTCAATCTCAGGCGTGTCCATGGAATCTTGGCGCGGGCCCCGTTATTAATGGAAACGGCTGTGATCCTTTCGTTAAATGCCAGAATGGCGTTTGACATGGTGGAATGGGGACACCTCTTCGCGGTCCTATCCCACATGGGATCTGGCCCTAAGTTCATAGCGTGGATACGCCTTCTATACACCAACCCGGTCGCTCACATCACAGCCAATGGACACATCTCACGAACGATCCAGTTGACTCAGGGGACCCGACAGGGATGTCCCCTCTCACCCTTATTATTTGCTCTAGTCTTGGAACCACTAGCAACACTGATTAGAACCACGCCGTTGTTGAGGGGGCTTCGCTGGAAGGAGGGATGGGAGGATCATGTATCACTTTACGCCGACGACATGTTGGTGTATCTGACAGATCCGGAAAATAGTATACCAGCACTCCTCACGCTTTGTGATGATTACGGAAAAACATCGGGGTATACCCTGAATTGGTCGAAATCTGTGTTGTATGTACTGAAAGGGCCAGCGCCCTCGCTCACGGTGGACTGCCCACTCCTGCTAGCCACGGTCTCCTTCAAATATCTTGGTATATATATCACCGGCGATCAATCGGTATTCTTTGAAAAAAATTTGAAACCACCCCTGGACCGGCTGCGCAATGATGTCCGGCACTGGGCGTTACTACCATTAACGCTACTCGGCAGAGCAGCGCTCTACAAGATGACGGCTCTTCAACGGTTTCTTTACGCCCTTGAGAACACCCCCTATGCAGTCGCTCCACGGTACTTTCAGCAGGTAACAGCGTTGGTATCCAATCTACTATGGGGTAACCGACCGGCACGCATTGCCCATATCAAACTGAATAGAAGTTGGTATGAAGGGGGGATCGCATTGCCCAACCTGCAACTGTATTATTGGGCTGCCCAGCTCAAAATTGTCAACCAATGAATCCATGCGCCTCGGGATGACCCAGCCTACAGAGCCGACAGGACTCAATTAGGCACAGATAGCATGCTCTCAGTGCTCTATAACAGAGGCCAGGCGGCGAAATTGCTAGGACCTGCGAAGCATACGGCCACGCTATGGCACACGGCGCAGGAAAAATTGGGATGGAAGGGAACCATCACTAAACTCACACCACTCTGGGACACCAAGACATTGGGGCAATTGAGGAGGAGTAAGGGGTTTGCACAATGGGATAACATTGGAATATCCACGGTGGGAGACTTGTGGGACAAGGGGACAGTAATCCTGCTAACCCTGCTCCAGCAGCAATACGATCTAGGACCAAACGAAACCTACAGGTACGTGCAAATCAGGCACGCACTGCTCCAGGCCATCCCGCAGACACTGAAGTCCCGGAATCTTCTCCGCTAGAGGATAGGTTGTTCACTGACTACATGCAGCGTAGTGCCACTTCGCTTACCTATAAAAAATTGATAAATAACTTAGCAGACCCTACACTAAAGTTGCGCAAAAGGTGGGTGGGAGAATTGGGCGACATGGACGATACGGAATGGAACAAGGCACTGGCTTCCCAAAGAGAGGTGGGCATTTCAGCTAGATTCAGACTAAAACAGCTAAAAATCTTGCACCGCATTTACTACACCAGAACCACGCTACACAGGCTGCATAGAGCTCCACATCCCTATTGCCTTTGGGGCTGTGGTGAGGAGGGTACGTTACTCCATACCCTATGGGACTGACTGTACATAGCTAACTACTGGCGACAGGTGATGCGCACCGTCTCACAAGTACTAAAGATTTCACTAATACCAGAGCCACGTGAATGTATTTTGAATATTTGGGATCCGAATGACTTATCTAGATATGGTCACATATGGGGAACATTAGCTATCATGGTGGCAAAGCGGGATATAGCACAAAAATGGGGCGCTTCGGAATTACCCACCTTGGCGCAATGGAGCAGGAACATGGACTTATTGATGTTGACAGAACGAGCGGTGTATGTCACTAGGGCTTGCCCTCGCAAATGGAACAAAGTTTGGACATTTTGGAATGTGTATAGAGGGGACATATGTGACCCGTTGCCAGAAGACGATGATGCCAGCTCTGACGAAGACAGGAGGGGGAATGGGACTGATGCAGTCGAGTTTTTGGTCATAGAGGGATACGCCATGGGGTAACACAACAAAAAATGTAATCTTAAACTGCGATTATGAACAACTGTATATCAAAGTTTTCAAAGCACTAATGTCGTATTGAATGTCAACGTGTATGTTTGCTGCACTTGAAAAGAATAAAAATTGTTTAAAAAAAAAAAACGTTATATCTACAGATTTATTGTAGATTGTAAAGGTATAACATTGGGTATGAGTGAGTGGTTCTATCAAGTCCCAATAAAAAACCCTCATGCACGTGTTGGTTGGTGGTAAGATTGAGCGGTATATCTTTGTTCTCCGCTTTCCCTCACACGTGTCTGCATAATCATAGGATTTAGTGGTTATGCCACCTCCACCAGGAGGTGATACCCTTTGTTAAAACCGTAGTGACCAGAAATGGTGCTCGTGATACAGTGAGGTGTGTTAAAAGTCTCTAGGTTCCAGACACAATTCTTTTATTCATTCTGGTTTTGAAGAGGCAATAAAGTTAATATAGGTGACTTAGAGTTATTATGACTCATTCACACTAGAAAAGTGAAGTAGGTCAATCTTACCACCAACCAACACGTGCATGAGGGTTTTTTATTGGGACTTGATAGAACCACTCACTCATACCCAATGTTATGCAGGACAAGTGATCCTTCTTCTTTGATTAGTTGATATTAGATTCCAGGGAATTGAACGGATCACAAATTCCCTCCCTCCCCCGCATTGATTTGGAAGATTGTAAAGGTAGACATTATCTGGGATAATGAAGAAAATGTTTTTTTGAAACTTTTAAGAACCGTATATTACTTTTTAAAGTAATTACGAATCTTGCGAGGGAACGTCGCACGTAAACGTGCCGTAAATGCAGCGTAAGCGCATCGTAAGAATACGTAAGCGCTCCGTAAGCGCTCCGTAAGCACACCGTAAGATTACATCCAACCATGTGACTTTAAAACAAGAAATTCTATTGGTGTATAATACTTCCTACTCCAATTGTTGAAAGACCCCTCCCATTTTAATCATTCTTCTTTGACTTTCACAGAAGAACTATCTTTTTTCTTCAGCTCCGGTGCTTTAGATAAAGACTTTCAAATGGCTGGACTTCCAGAAGAATCTTCTAATCAATCTTCATCTGAAGAATTTGTGGAAGAAGACCCACGGCCCAAGAAAAAGAAAGAAGCCATTGTATGGACATTTTTTACTTACCCTGAAGGTGAAAAAAAAGTTAACGCCCCACTAGTCACATGCAAAATATGTGAGGCTGTTTTATCAAGGAGTAATGCCAATAAAAAATATTCTTTTGGCACAGCAAGCATGTAACGTCATGTTAAAAACCTCCATCCTAACAATTGGGCAAGAGCAGTTGTCAGAAGATCAGAGGAGGAGCAGGGCTCTTCTCCAAGCACTTCAAGGGCACCACCACCACTAATACCATCAAGTATGATTCCTTGTTTGCAGCCAGAATTCAGAAACTTAATGGTTCGCTGCATACATTGCAACCAATTGATTTCTTATGGACAACAGTCCATAGAAATAATTCTTCAAAAGAACAGGAGCCACAACTGCTCACAATAATTTTTTTTTTTTAGTTCTTTGTTCCTGTTGAACACTTGTTTCATTTACAAAGTTCATTTTTTCTCCTTTTTTGAAGCAAAAAAAAACAGTTCTTTTCAGAACTACCTCTACTGGTAAAAAAAATAGAACTATATTTGTATATTTGAATGTTTTAGTTTGTTATAGTGAATGTCTAGTTCATAAATGAATGAATGAATATGAAAGTGCAAAATTATAAGGATGTGGTACAGCATAAATCTATAGGGTGTTTACCTATAGTATACTGTAGTACTTCCAGAACACTTAAATGTAACATATGTATATAAATATGTTACAACTCTATGCTTCAATTTGCACTATTAGTGAAAGTGCGTGGATGAATTTATATCTATTAAGGGCAGTTTTATAATCCCCTTGTGTCACTTTTTTTTGCCAACGTGCACGCACCGTCCGCGTACGGGTGCGTGCACCGTGCGCGCTCCCCGTGATTTAAAAAAAATAAAAAACGTTTTTTGGGGCCTTCGGGGTCCTTCAGGGACCCCCTGAGAAGGCCTAAGGGGTCAGGGGGTCTCTACCCTGCCCCCTTTTTGCGTTTTCCACTTTTGCTTTGGGCTCTCTTGTGCTTCAGTTCTCCCGAGAGACAAGATGGCGGCCAACACTTCCTGGTTTGGACAGTTTGGAATGTTGACAGACGACTGACAACCAATCACAATTTCGCTCGTGCACGCCAGGGTCCGCGTACGGTACGCTGAACGTGCGCGTATGGTGCACGGCTCTAGATATATATATTTTTTTTCTTTGGATTTTTTCAGTAACTACTGGAGGGATTTACACCATTTAACCAAAAGCGTGATCTGTGTACCAGACTCTACAATTTTGCCAAATTTGGTATAATTCCATTCAGCGGTTCGGGCTGTAGCCGTGTCTAATCGTCCTATGGAAAATAACATGGGGAAAACACGTTTTGGACCCCCCTTTTTTCTCGGCCCCCACTTTACGAATCCCCCCGAAACTTTCAGGGAAGGAGCAGAGCGGAGCGGGCCATCTTCTTTGAGAAATTCGCATAGATTCATCAACCGCCGCCAAAGTTATTCCCAATAGAATGCTGCGGATTTCCTATGGAAACTAGGTTCTAACTATAACTATCTACTGGTGACCGCCAGTAGATAATATATATATATATATATATATATATATATATATATATATATATATATATATATATATATATATATATATATATATATATATATATATATATATCGATTCCAACTCCTGCCTGTTGGTCCTAGATGCCAACGTCGACACAGGTACAGACCACAAGAAAACGCTTAAATCATATGCAAAAGGTGGTTTATTGTCCCATCGTCTCCAGCATGACGCGTTTCGGCTACGTCACTGTATCCTTGTTCACATGACATTAGGAACCAATGACAGTGTTTAAAAAGTGTGTGCAATCAGAGGCTAGTCATTACAGCGCATAGACATAGACAACATATTTTAAATACTAAAGTGCATTCATGAACGATGTGGCAATTATATAGAGGTATATACAAAAGCTATTAATTTGATAAATAGCTGATTCATAAATAACCAATTTCAACTGTAATCCTATTTTATAGAATGTTATATACCGGAATAAAAACCACACTTAAAGGGATTAAATATACTACAATTTATGACCACAACGTATTGCTAATGACTATATAGCATAATGAGAAGTTAATAAATCTAAAAAATTGTTCTATGGAACAGCGCTAAAATTAAGACAGCCCCAAAAAAAGGACCAAGGGCCAGATGTAGGTAATTTCCATTTACCGATTGGAAAATACCGACTCATACCGAATCGGTATTCCTCAATCGGTAAATGGTATGTAGCTAAAAAGTCGGTAAAAGTTACCGACTCGGTATGACTCGGTAAGCCAAATCGGTAATTACTGAATCGGAATTGACCGAGTCGGTAAAATCCGAGTCGGTGAAACCCAAGCAATCCTATGGGCCACATTGCCCATAGGAATGAATGGGATTCACTGAATCGGAAAATCCCGATTCGGTTTTCACCGACTCGGAATTTACCGAATCGGTAATTACCGATTTCGGAGTTTGAAACACGCCATGTGAGCCTGTCAACCAATCAGGGAGAGCCTACACACCCCACAGCCAAGGCCCTGTGAATCCAACCAATGAGAGAGAAGCACCCCACCCCAGTACCTGGGAGTGGCCACACCCATGCAGGTGGAAACCAACTGAACAAACAAATCTGCAGAGGAGAGAGGAGCAGAGCATCCACAGGCAAGCAGGCTGACAGAATGGAGGCACAGGGAGGACAGAAGGATGCTGCTGAGAGGAAAAGGAAGCTGAAGTTCAGCCCAGAGGAACTACAGGTGGCTGTGGATGAAATTGTCAGCCACTACAGCCACATATTTGGGAGGCAGTCTCTGCATGTTGCAGAGACTGTGTAGAGGAACATCTGGCTAGCAATTCAGGGCAAAGTGAATGCCATAGGAGTCACCCACCAGGACATTGAGGACATCAAAAAGCGGTGGTATGACCTGCGCATAGTGACCAAGAAGATTGCAGGACTGAAAAAGGATGCAGGTTTGACTGGAGGTGGCAGGAGCAAAGCCCCAAAACTTACACCAATAGAGGAGCAAGTTGCAGCCACCATGGAGCCTGAATGCATCCATGGGATAGGAGACCTGGATAGTACAGCGAAAGCAGCCAAGAAACAAGGTAAGAGGCATGTACCCACATGCACACCCAGCTATCCCAACCCTGCACCCCACTGTGTACACACATGACACATCAGGAGAGGTCAGAATTTCTTGCAATGCATCATGGTAGACGTAGTCACGTACACACAGATGCAAAGTACACCACACATGACTCAGCAAGGCATGCCACACACATCCCCAAACAAGCAATGTGGACTGTGCAAAGGTGTGCAGACCATTTATTTAAGAAACACACATAGACCCTATGTCAATTTCATTCCACAGGAGAGTCGTCACGCAGTTCTGCACCGCCGAGGGAGGAGAGGGCAGCACCATCTAAAAGAGGGGAGAAAGAAAAAAGGAAAAGTCGTCACAGCGCAGGAGAAGGTGGAGACGACCCTACCCAGGACCCCTCATCACCAGACCCACCCACTACACCGATCCCAATGTCCCCTCTGTTGTTTGGGTCTCCTGACCTCACAAACACGCCCATGCCGGGAGGGGAAAGTAGCCAGGTGGAGCCCCCGCAGAGGATTCTGCAGACCTCTGATTCAGAGGATGAGGAAGATGTCCCCCAGAAGAGTGCGCCAGTGCCTGACAGGCCAAGACCAACTATGTCTGCAGGCTCAGCGCGCACTACTGTCCTTGGCAGGAGGGCACGTGATGGTGGGGGAGGGGGCCAGGATGGGGAGAGCGTGTTCTGTGGGCTGGAGGGCACGATGGTGAAGGTGCAACGCCAGCAGGCCAAATCACTGCAAGCCATGCAGCGGCAGGTGCGCGGTTTGAGCGCAACAATGTCCAACATGGACAAGGGCATAACCCAAATGGCTACTAGCCTGGACCTGATAGCACAAGGGATCTCTGACATATCAACATACATGGGGGTCCTCTCCGACAAGCTTGACAGGGATCATCTCCAGCGTGCCAGGGAACGGCAGTACATGTGCCAACAGACCAAGGCCATGAATAGGTTCGCTGCCAACACAGCTCTCCTCTGCAGACGCTCCATCTCAATGCAGGAAGCAATAGAGCACTGCTGCACTGACTTAACCCGGGGCATGGGTAGAGTGACCTCTGCAATGGAGCAGATGTTGACCTCAAACCTAGGCAATGCTGGTGACACGGGTGTGGAGGAGACTGAGGGGTCAACCAGCAGGAATGGCTCCAGTACACCTGTCCAGGAGGTGCGCAGGAGCGGCAGGCACAGCCATGCAGAGTCAGGCACCAGCAGGGAACCTGAAGGACAGGCACCTAAATCCCGCAATGTAGTGCGAGGACGCAAGCACTGAACTATGCAGGGGACTGACTGTACTGCACACAGTGACAGCAACTGAGTATGTGCAGCCAGTGACATTGACATACAGTCATGTGACCATCATGAAGTAGTGCAGAATAAACTACTCATGTCCTGAAGTATACCTGTGTGTGTGTCATACTTTACCTAGAAATAGCGTTGTGTAATTTCAGTCCGTCTCAATCTGCCATCTAGTGCGGCTGGCCCTGTTGCCCGGGGCTCTGCATGTTCTTGGTCCTCATCTATGTTCTCATGATGTGTCAACTCCACCTCAGTGCCTTCCTTGGTAGCAAGATTGTGCAATATGGCACAGGTCACTATAATTTTGCAACACAGGAGGGGGGTGTACTGTCGCGCACCTCCACTTTTGTGGAGGCAACGGAACCTGCTCTTCAGGAGTCCAAAGGGTCTCTCCACAACATTGCAGGTGGACCTGTGTGCCACATTGTATCGCCTTTCTGCTCTGTTGGTTGGGTTCAGGTACGGTGTCAGCACAAAGGAACGCAGGGCATATGCACTATCACCTGGGAGAGAACGAGAGGTACATGAGTTTCATACACATTTCACATGGAGCTGAGATACATTTCAGGGTGTGTGCTACATATTTACCTAGCAGATAACCATCTCCAAAATCGCCATTCAGTAGCCGTGTGTATATTCCACTGTTCTGGAATATGTAGGAGTCGTGGGTGCTCCCTGGAAATTTAGCAACTATGTCGGTGATGATGTTCCCTGCATTGCATATCACCTGCACGTTGATGGAGTGCGTAGACTTACGGTTTCTGTATATGTATTCCGTGGCTGCAGGTGGGCATAGGGGAATGTGGGTGCCATCAATGCAGCCTATCACATGCGGGAAGTGAGCCAGTCCATAGAAGTCTGTTTTAGTTTTGGCAAGTTCCGCAGGTGTGTCAGGGAACTGTATGTAGTGTCCCATTCTCTGAGTCATGACATCCAGGAACCTCCTGAAGAAACGGGACAGACAGCTCTGGGATACACCTCCTACTGCAGCTATCACACTCTGGTAGCTCCCAGAGGCAAGCAGGTGTATGCTGCACAGTACCTGGACATGGGGAGGTATGGCGTGGGCCCTGGGTGTTGGATGATCCAGGTATGGGTGGAGGTCCCTTATTAGGTCCATGATGGTATTGGGGTGCAGCCTGTACCTCTGGAGTATCTTAGGCTCAGTCAATTGGAACAGAGTGATCCTCTGCCTGTACACCTGCTCCTCCCTTTACCATACCCTCAGTCCTGCTGCCTGTAGCCTTCGCCTCCTCGCTATCACATAGAGTGCAGCCATTTTGACTGGAGGGTTGCATTTTGAGAGCCTTTTTATAGCATCCACATGGTTACCACCACCTTTCAGTCCATGGTAAATACCGACTCCGAAATACCGAATTTGGATGAATTCGGTATTTTTGACCTTTCCTACATCTCGATGGACATGTTTTCCGATTCCTTATTTACCGATTCGGTGTATGCCGACTCGGTAATTTTCCTATCGGTGAATACCGATTAGGTAAATATGGACTCGGAGAATTCCGAGTCGGAATTTTTCCGATTGATATTTACCGAATCTGTATTTTTTTGGCACCTACATCTCTTCCTCGCTATACCGCTCGGTGACGGGTGATTTTACCGATTTTGGGCCGTTACCGACCGGTATTTGCCGACCTACATCTGGCCCTAAAAGTGCTAGTCCAAAAATATGTACAAGTGCAAATTAGTGCATAGTGCAAAATTGCAGTGAAACTTGGATAAAAAGATATAAAATCACCATATCGCATTTCCAAGTTTAAAATATACCAATTAATTAAAGGGAAACAAAGGTAGAAAACATGTTCAGAATCATTATAATGATGATCTACATGTTCTAATACTACATTCAATCTTCATTTAAGAACATTTCATAAAAAAGATATATATCTCTGTCACGATTCCCCGACCGCTGGTAAACACTGCCTGCGCTGGGAAAGTATCACGGGACAAAGAAACTACAAATCCCATGATCCTTGGGGCGGCGCGCTGTAATGACGTTATGCGCCAGGAAATGCATATAGCGTGCCTTCTATGCAGACGCGCTGCCGATTATTTGTGGTTGCAGGGTTATCGTTTGTCTGGAGGGTCGGAGATCTCTGGTGGAGTGTTCTACTCATCTCGTTGTGGATTGTGGATTATTTGGCAGAGGCTTAGGCAGCGCCTACTTGGTTTGGATCGAGGAAGCTTCCACTGGTGTGTTTACCCTCTCCCTTGGATTGCTGGCTGAGGCTTAGGAAGCGCCTATCTCTACAGACACGGGTGGGGCTTGCTTCGAGGGTGTGGGAGTTCGGAGTACCGAGGAGTATTTGCTGGGGATTCGGAAGCGCCCACATCGTGAAGACATTATTTTCAGGTTTTCTTTTTCCTTGTCTGAGTTGGTGTGTGACTTAGTACTGGGTAAACTTGGTGAAGTTTGTTCTTTACACACCTTTGAAACGTACTTGTACTTTGTGGATCTTTGGGGTTATTGAACGCTATCACAGTGACTACCTCGAAGATCGATTTCTTGACTATTGTAGAGCTTGGGTTTGGCAAACCTTTTTAGTTCTTCATTTGTACGCAGAGCTGCTGTTATTCTTTCTTATTGGAACTATGTTATCACATTTACTTTGTGGAGGGAACTGAGTGAGAGAGAGAGAAACGAAGGTGACAGAGTTTATGTACACCTTATATGACGTTGCTACATGCATGAGTTAATGCAGGCAAGAACATTATTAATAAACCAGAGGAGACAAGAGGTAGAGAAATAGGTGGTCCCAAGATACGGGAGGATCGTTGGGTATTCCTTATCCCTCAAGGGGTAGGTGTATTTTCTGCTTATTCAATTTAGGAAGTGGTTACTTGTTGGGAAGACTATTTACAGAGAGGTTGTCATTCTTCCCTTACAGTAGCACCTGGGGATGAGGAGTTGTCCATTTCTTTACCTAATATACCAGCACTCCTGGGTTTGAATTACAGGTGAGGAATGAGTCACATTGTTAGATATTGTTCAGTCTAACAAGCCCAACGCCACTTATTCCGTGCTTTGTATATTACAGGTCTCCGGTTCCAGCAGCCCAGCAGTTCCACTCCGGACATTCTTTTTCCCCCGCTTGATCTCCTTAACAGTCTGCGAACTATTCGTGTCAGACTTGGGATGATCTAGAGGAGGGCCCCTTTATAGCATCAATACAATCCTGGGGATACATCACGGAGGAATCTGACAATCTCGTCCAAAAATAATAAACATGACATAGAAGGCTGGATTATTAAGGCACAGTGCCCCATTATTACAAGTGGTACTCCTGAAAAAAACACTTATTGCTTGTGTTCCTATTATGCATAGGATTACTTAGAAAAAGTAATCTACCTATTAAGGACCAAATTTAAGAGACAGGAAATTTTACCAAGGGCAACAAAATGACACAGTAAAGAACAACTCATTGAAACAAATGTTAACTGATACCGTAGAGCTTAAAGTCATCCTAAAAGGGGATTAGGTTCAAATAAGGATAAACACGGTAGATGCACCCTCCCAAAAGTTAATTTAAACAATTAAAAAAGAAATTTAATTTCCCATTTACAAGAAACAGTGCAAGTCTTCCCCTGTATTCATCCCTTTTGGGATCCTAGTATCAAGTAGTAAAATGTATTTACTTTCCAACTGTCTAAGTTGTCTTTCTCTGTTGCCTCCCCTGATGTTTTTGGGTACCGCATCAATGATAAAATATTTTAAGTCATTCAGATTTCTTTTATGAACTAGTTCAAAGTGGCGCGCAACTGGATAGCTTTCATCTGAATTGACAATTGCTCTTAGGTGTTGGAGGATACGATTAAAAGCCTGTAATTTGGTACTGCCAATATATTTGAGCCCACAGGTACATTGTAGTACATAAACCGCAAAATCTGTGCTGCAAGTATAAAGTGCATTAATCTGTATTGGCTTGGAATCAAATGCAGAGTAATACTCACTGGTATTGACATCAAATTTACATGCTCTGCATGATATGCATTTATGAAAGCCAGATTTATTTGATAACCAGTTTTTATTCAAAATTACTTCAGGACTAGATTTGACCAGAGCATCCCTCATTGAGGGTGCTCTCCTGAAAGTAATAGATGGCTCATCTGGTAACATTGGGGCTAAGCTGATATCAGTTTTGAGCAGTGGCCAATGTTTTTTTAGTATCCCCCTCACTTTCCTTTCCTCAGTGTTAAAGGTGGTAATGAGACTGATCCTGTCATTTGCTTTATCAGGCTCTTGAATAGTGCTGATGTTACCAACAGTGAGGCACTCCTCTCTGCTTAAACTATAAGCTCTATCGCTCGCCCTCTCTAACTCTGAGGCACAATAGCCACGGGCACAAATCTGTTAAATGCCTCTCTTTGACAGATCTCTAAATCTAAATCCGAACTACAGATCCTTCGCATCCTCAGGAACTCCCCATAGGGGATGCTCCTGATTAAGTGGCCCGGATGAGATCTGCTGGAGTGCAGGATCGCGATGCCTGCTGTTGATTTTCTATGGAGCCGTGTCTGAATCTTATTATCACTGATGTAGATTTCTAAATCAAGAAACTGGATCTGACTAGTACTAATTTGTGATGTGAATCGCAGATTGAGATCGTTCTCATTGATTATGTTAACAAAATTAATAGCTGAATCATGTGTGCCTTTCCAAATCATACAGATATCGTCAATAAAACGCCAAAAGTGAACTATTGTGTCAGAGAATAGGGATCTGAGTGACCCTCTGAGGACATGCTCCTCCCACCAGCCTTCATGTAAACATGCATAGGGGGGGAAAAGCATGCCCCCATTGCCACCCCTCTCAGTTGCTGGTATATTTCCCTATTAAACAAGAAATAATTGTTGTTCAAACCTAGTTCTATCATTCTGAGCAACATAACATTGTGTTGACTATGAGCAATGCTACGTTTCTCCAGGAAATATTGAACGGCATTGAGCCCATCCGTATGTTGGATGCTGGTGTATAACGAGCTAATACCTAGAGCAATAAGAACAAAATCAGTTTCCCATTCAATGCCATTGATTTTCGAAAGGAGGTGTCCAGTGTCTTTAATGAATGAAGGCAGCGCTTCCACATGATTGTGTAGAAAATGGTCCACATACTTAGAAAATGATTCTAATAAGCTGCCCTGGGCTGAGATGATCGGTCGCCCAGGTACAGGAGTAATAAGTTTATGAATCTTAGGGATGATGTAGAAAGTGGGCGTGACCGGATAATC
Source organism: Lissotriton vulgaris (assembly GCF_964263255.1). Taxonomy (NCBI): domain Eukaryota; kingdom Metazoa; phylum Chordata; class Amphibia; order Caudata; family Salamandridae; genus Lissotriton; species Lissotriton vulgaris. The sequence continues at coordinate 118,437,154 of NC_141699.1, forward strand.
ATTTTTTAGAAATGCAAGTTCTTGTTTGCTTAACAGGCCTTCACGTTTCCATTGATTCAGTTCCTTATGTATAATGTCTTTCAAGCACCTGATATCATTAAAACTTCCTTTCCTGTAGCAGGTCACGTCACTAAGATGACGCTGTGCCTCCTCCATATAGAGGGTCCGTGGCCAGATAACTGTGTTGCCCCCCTTATCAGCTTTGTTGATTATCAGATTAGAGTCACTTCTAAGTTTCTTATTGAGGTTGCTGTACTGCTTTTCCATGTACCTCACTCGTTTGGCTTTCCTGGATATATTACTCTGTAGTCCTTTTAATTCCTCAACTACAATATCACTGAAAGCATCAATATTATCCTGAGGCATGAGTGGACAGAACGTGGATGGAGATTTAAACTGGGTAACACATGGTTGGTTCATTATTATACCCATTGTTTGAAGATTTTCTTGAGTTGTTCCTGCTTCAAACTCTTCCTCAAGAGCCAGTTCCGGAGCCACTTTGAGAGCTCTAACATCTGATACTTACAATATATTGGAGGGTTGTGACCTGCTGATGATATCAGTAGCTCGGTCCTTAACACTGGTCAATTTGAAGTGCTTCCTGAGTTTAAGCTTGCGAATAAACTTGAAAACGTCTATCCGAGTCTGGACATAGTTAAACAAATTCTTCGGGCAATAGGAGAGACCCAGAGATAGTAGTTGCATTTCCGCCTTGGATAGGCTAATGTTTGATAGATTAACCACAGTGTTGTCATCTGATCTGTTAATCTGGTGATCCATGATAACTACATCCTTATTCATAGTACTAACCAGTGGTTCTGCTACCATTTCTTTCCCCTGCCTCTCTTTGCTGAGCCTCTGCCTCCTGCGTTTCCTGCTTGCACTGCGCCTTTTGTTATTAGCCCTTCGTTTATTTTCCGCTGTTGTCGGGTTTGTGGTTGCAGTGTCTTGAATCTGTCTTCTATGAGAAAACCCAGTTCCTCTGAGGGTGAATAGTTCATAGGTATTTGTGCTTGATTAGATGTACCCATCAATCCATCATCCGAATCCAACCTACTTGCTACGGAACTTAAATCAGTTTCAGACAGCTCAGCATCTAGATTTTTTTTGGTGTTTGTCTAGCATTTCTGGGTATTAAAGCTTGTCTCTTTGCATTATCAAATTTACGTGCAAACGTGAATATTCTTCCCGTTTCATAATCTCTTAGATCACGCGCAAACTTGTATTGCTTTCTGGTACTTATAGTTTCTTTATGTTTCACAAGCCTCATGTCTATTTCCTCTCTGTATTTCTTTATAAAGTCTTTATTCTCATCCTTATCCAGTTCTTTGTTTAGTTGTTCTATTTCTTTCAAAATGTCATTGCAATCAATTTCCGCATATTTGATTAACAAGCAGACCATATTCATCGAAGCATCCAAGTTGTTAGATGCCCATTCTTTTAGCATAAGGGATTTGGGGTTTTCAAAAGATGGCGGTATGAGAACCCTCAACCCCCTAGGCATGCGTCCCACTTCCTTATATTTCTCCAGTGAGCGCTTTTCCCACTACTTGGTCGTCTCAGTCCTTAATAATGTTTCTAGTTTTTTCAGTTTGCCTTTAAGATCAATAGTAGTATCATTGGTCTTAGCAGTGTCCGTTATAGCCTTCAATGTCGGTAAATTAACAAACATGGAGCCCGCCAATGCTTCCCGGTTCCCGGTTACTTAAGGTCTCTGCTGGCGTAGACATGTTAAGTGGGACAATGTACCAATTCCTTAGCCATATATATATATATGTATTCACTGAAAAAAAACAAAGATTACAGGGACGTTATAGTTAGGATGACATTTCACTCATACAAAACCAGAGAAATTCAGCAGTTATAGTTAGCCGCCCTAACTATAACTCGCACCCCTATAATGCATTGCTTATGACCTCACATATCACATCACTCATGACATGGTCAATGACATCACTTATGACATCACTGATGACATCTTAAATGACATCACTTAATACATACTCCAGGAACTGTGAGTGTTTAAAAAAAGTTTATTAGTGTTAAATACATATCTACCATGTTAATTCATGACTCAGTGGGTGTATGTGTGCCTGTATGGATGATTCAGTGGGTGCATGACTGACTGTATAAATCAGTGATTAGGTGTCCCAGTTAATGTATGGGTGGCAGGGCACCAAAACCAGCCCTGGCAAACTGCTCAGCTGGGCACCCTTGGGGTGGGGGGTTGATGCCGAGCTGTTTGCTTGAGCCTGTTTTGCCGATTTTGTTACAGGGGGCCGATATTTCAGGCCCCCAGTAAAAAATACGGCACCCCCAAAGGGCCAAAGCCAGCCCCCACCCCAGCGGCCGACCAGGGAACAACCTGGGGCCCGCTACGGCCAGTCCAGCCCTGATGGGTGAGTGACTAGGTTGTGTGAATATCTGTATCAATCTGTCAGTTGGTGTGTAAGTGGCTGTTTGGGTTGATGAGTGGGTACGTGAGGGGCTCTATGGGTTATTGATGGGTTGTCTGAGTACTTGTATGGGTGTGTGAATGTCTGTGAGGGTGGGTGAGGGGTTGTGTGACTCCTGCAAGGATGAGTGAGTGGGTGAGTCAGTGGCTGTATGGGTTCGTAAGTGCATCTGTGAGGAGCTGTATGGGTGACTGAGTGTGTGTAAGGCTGTGTCGGTGAGTGAATGGATGTGTCAGTGGTATATGGGTGAGTAACTGCATATGTGGAAGGCTGTATTGGTGAGTGTTGGAGTATATGAGTGGCTATATGTGTGAGTGAGTGATTGTGAGAGTGATGGTATGGGTGAGTGTGTGCTTGTGTCACTGACTGTATAGGTGAGTGAGTATGTGTTAGTATCTGCATGAATAAGTAAGTGGGTATGTGTATAACTATATAGGTGAGTAAATGGAAGATTGATTCTTTGCATGACAGACTAGGTGTATGAGTAACTCTGGATGAGTGGCGGTGTGTGTGTCTGTATAAGTGTATGAGTACATATGATAGTGTTGTATTGAAGAGTGACTGCATGTATGAGTGACTGTATGGGTGAATGAGTGGATGACCTCCTCCTTGAGGTATGCTCTGACCCTGTCAGTCACTCTGTAAGCCATGTGCCTCAGAGACGGACTGTCCCCAGTGTCCACATCATGGATGTATCACTCAGTGACACCAGGAATCAGGGAAAACAAATCAGAGAATTGTCCCAACAGTTGGCGACAAATTGCTGCTGTTCAGGGGTCAGTGTGGTAGAGAGGCTGACACCATCCACTGACCCATCTTTCTCTGTTGCAGACAGGAGGTCAGGAAGAGGCTCAGTCTCCTTCTCCATTCCATCATCTGTCGCTAGGAGCATGCCCACTTCGGACCTTTCTAAGTGGGGCTTCAGACAGTTAACGTGCAGGACCCGCAAAGGGTACCTAGGAGACCAAAAGTTCACCAGGTAGATGACATCACTCTTGCACTCCACCATCTCAAATGGTCCGGTCCACCTGTCCTGGAGTGCACAGGGCTCTACAGGGGCTATGGCCCAAACTTTCTGACCAGACTGAAGCTCAATCAGAGTGGCATTCTGATCGTACCACCGCTTCATCTCTTCCTGGCTGGCTTCCAGATTCGCCTAAGCGAGCTGTCTGAATCGCCGAGTCTGGTTCCTGAAGGCCAGCATGTAACTGTATATATCCTAGGGAGGTTTCCTGGGAGATTGCTCCCAGCCTTCCTTGACCAGACTCAAAGGCCCTCTTACCGGGTGACCATACAGCAGTTCAAAGGGGCTGATCCCTAACGGCACGTCACGGTAAGCAAAAAAAAGGCATGGCAAGAGGACGTCCCACTTACGCCTCATAGGTTCCTCAGGACCCATAATCATGCTTTTAAGGGTCCGGTTGAATCTCTCAACCAGCCCCTTACCTTGGGGTGGTAAGGAGTGGTGAAATTGTATGTAACACCACACTCCTGCCAAAAGGGCTTCATATAATTAGATATGAAGTTTGGGTCACGGTCTGACACCACCTCTCTGGGGAACCCCACACGGGATAAAATCCCCATCAGTGCCCGTCCCACCATGGGGGCAGTCACTGTCCTGAGAGGGATGGCTTCCGGGTCTCCGGTAGCATGGTCCACCAAGACCAGGATAAACCTGTAGCACATGGCTGCCTTGGGGTCCAGTGGCCCCACAATGTCAATGCCCACCCGTTCAAAGGGGGTACTGACTACAGAGAAAGGTTGAAGAGGAGCCTTTTGCTTCCTTGTTCTTTTCCCACAAGTCCTACAATGAGTGTCTGAACTCTTCTGCATCTGGGGCCAATAAAAGTGGGTGAAAAGCCTTTCAAAGGTCTTGTCCTGCCACAGATGTCCAGCTAAAGGCACATCATGAGCCAAACCCAGTAGGAAGGCTCTGAAGCGCTGGGGTACCACCAGCACACTGGCTGACTCAGGCTCAGCAACCTTAGGCTTGCTATACAGGAGGTCGTTCTCCCAGTAGATCCAATGTGATCCAGACTGATCACCAGCTGCCTGGTTTGTGGCCTGTTGTCGCAAACCCACAAGAGAAAGGCACTACTTCTGCTCTGCACAAAATTCCTCCCTGGAGGGTCCTCCTTCTTTCTGCCAATGGGTCAGCTCAGGCAGGTCCCCCAGTTCACAACTTTCTCCCCTGTAGGTTCCAGGGCATCCCACTCATGGTCTGCCTCCTCCTGGACCGTGGGAACCATGGGGCTGGTTTCCTGCACCCTCTGCCTCTTCTCTTTAAGGCAGGTACCTGGGCCATATTTTCAGGCTCCTGGATCTCTTGAATACCCCTACTGGCTGCCATAGACCGAGTGGTTACACACGCCCACTCAGGCAGACCCAACATCTCCAAATGAGCCTTCTTCTCCACCTTAGCCCAAGGGGAGATTTCTAAATCATTGCCCAACAGATAATCAACAGGCATGGCTGGCCTCACAGCTACTTGGAGAGTACCTGAGACTCCCCCCAACTCAAAGGGGACTTAAGCCACCTCACACTGGCTCTGCAAGTTGTCTGTGGCAACTACAGGGACGAATGCATGGGGGATAACCTGCTCTTTGGACACCAACCGGCAATTGACAACTGTTACACTAGCCCCAGTGTCTCTTAGAGCTTCCACCCTAGGGCCATTGATGGTCACCCACTGCCTGTATTTCTTAGTGTTATCAGGCAGCTGGGTCTTAGGGACCATCTCAAAATCTCCTAAAGAGACAAGGGACATCTTTGATGACATCCTTGGGGATATATACCCTGCCTTCTGGAGGCACAGGTGGTGCACTGCCACCAGAGATATTAATTTCTAAGCTCTTTGCTTTGAGCTCTAACTCCCTCAACATTTTCTCATGTTCCAATCTCATTCTCTCTCTTTCCAATGACAATCTGCTATTCTCTAGGTCCCGCTGACTCTCCATCTTGAGCTTGGCCATCTCCATTCTGTGCACCCTATATCTTTCCCTGTCTTCCAACTCTCTGGGGGACAGGTACGCTACTGCCAGGTGGGGACGGTACCCCTTCCCTAGCTGGAACCAATGGCCTATCCAGCTGCCCATCTGCATCCCCAGCTGGCTCCACCACCAGCTCATGGGCATTTCTTACTTCCACCCAGGCCCTCAGCGCCTTTTGGTATTCATCCTTTTTGTCAATGCCTGGGGTAGCAACTTTACATTTTCTACAGAAGTGCTTTAGCTGTTTCACATTGTAGGTTTCCAACCTCTCTTCCTCAAAATCTGGATCCATAGATGCAACAGATGCTGGTCTGCTCATGGCAGTAAGAATTGGCAGCTCTTGGGAAAAATAACAGTCCAAGGAAAAAGAATTCTACCAAAAAAAGTATGTTGTTGCGTTTGGTCTGCACTCACTCGTTGTGTACACCAATTACTGTATATGAGTCACAAATGCAAGTCCAGAATCCTCACCGCTGACCATTAATGTTAGAACTGGGGGTCTCTAATTGGCAGCGGTAGGTACCTTTGACCAAATAGGGACCCTTGCTTCTAAGTCAGGGAAGGGGCATTACACTCCTGGATAACCCCTACTCACCCCCTTGGTAGCTTGGCTCGAGCAGACAGGCTAATCTCAGAGGCAACGTGTTAAGCATTTGTGAATACATACTGTAATATAGAGAAAACACTACAGATTGACACCACACAGGTTTTATAAAAATAACTATTCTTTATATAGACTTAACACAAGACCACAAACGGCAAAAATCCACAATTCTGTACTCAATATAGACTTAAAGATGGTAGAATTAGCTTAGTTCAAGTAGATGATAAATACGACATGTTTCTCACAAATGTACCTGGATGCGTAATCCAAAACAAACAAAAGGTTCAAAGGAGGGTGATGCGTCGGTTCCTTGTTTCGGGGAGGTGATGCGTCGCTCCTCAATGCTTGCGCAGAGTGGGTGGTGCGTCTTGTTCCTTATCGGAGAGGAGGTGATGTGTTGATTCTCGTACTGCGTTCCGGTTACGATGCGGCAATATGGCGCCTCGATGCGATGCGACAATCCAGTGCGATGCGATAAGATGGCGCCCTTGATGCGATGTGACGACATGAAGACCAAGCGTGCACGCTCGGCTGGCGTGTGGCGAACTCTGTAACTTTGGAGCCGCGACAGGCCCTGCGACACGCTTCTCCGGTGATGCGACGGCGACCCTCGGTGGCTACACGCTTCTCCGGTGATGCGTCGGTAAACAGCTGATACGAAGGCATGCTTCTCTGGTGATGCGGTGGCGACCGCTGCGGCGGCGACATGCTTCTCCGGCAATACGACGGCAACAGCTGCGACTGCGACACGCTTCTTCTCGTTGAGTTGCGCTTCCAGCTCCCAGGGACATGCAGGCTTCTGCAGACAGAATTCCCAGCAAGGAAATTCAGAGGGGAGCTGGTGATGAAGTCTTTTGTCCCTGAGACTTTAGCAGGAGGCAAGCACAAGTTCAAGCCCTTGGAGAAATACTCTGCAAGATTATGAAAGTTCTTTAAAAGTTCCTTTTCCTTTCCTTGGCAATGAAGACACCACTGCAGGCCAACCCAGCAACACAGCATACTGACAGGGGCAGTCTAAACTCCTGCAGCTTCATTGGTTCTTCTCCTTGGCAAAGGTTCATCTTGTTGTTCCAGAAGTGATATAAAGTCTTGGGGTCTGGGTCCCCAAATTTATACAGCAAAATCCTTTGTCCTCTGACAGCAGAGGGGCCTGCACCTAGTCCAAACCAGTTCTGTGCAGTCCTGGAGCACTTTACAGGACTCCTCCTTTCCTTTGGCAGGGTGTGCCACGGTCCTCAGACACACCACAGGAGGTGGAGCCGGCATTGTGGAAGGCAGGCACAGCCCTAGTCAGGCCCAGGTGCAACTCCTCCCACCACTCTGCATGCATGTAGGTCTATTCAGCCTTGTGCTGACTCAACCTGTCTCCTGGAGCCTCCCAGCCTCTGTCACTCACAAAACCAGACATACAATACACAAGCAAACAGAGGCAGGCTGGATGGTTAGGCAACAAAATACAGAATGTTAAAACCAACTTTACTAAAATATGTGTTTTATCATTCTGAGTTCAGGCATACTAAATTCGAATTTCTACCATGTTCCCTGGGTCAGTTAGGATTATAAGATGTTATAATCAAACTGCCCATTCTGGTCTATGGGGACAGGTAGCCTTACAATAGTGAAAAACGAAAATGGCTCTTATTCACTATTTAGGACATGCCACACACATCAGGGAATGTCCTACCTCTTACATGCAATGCACCCTGCCCTTGGGCCCACCTTAGGGATGTCTAATATGTAGAAAAGGGAAGGTTTAGGGACTGGCAAGTGGGTTCACTTGCCAAATCGACAATGCAGTACTAGACTGCACACAGGCTCTGCAATGGCAGACCTGAGACACACTTTACAAGCTGCTCTGTGGGTGGCACAATCAGTGCTGCAAGCCCACCAGCAGAATTTGATTTACAGGCCCTGGGCGCACATGGTGCACTATACTAAGGTCTGACAAGTAAATCAAATAAGCCAATCATGGAGTCACTAATAAATACATCAATTTAACATTGGGAGCACTTGCACTGTGGAATAGCAGTGGCACAGTGCGCTAAGCATCTAACCAGCAAAAACATCAAAAACAAAGGAGGCAATCAGTAAAAAATGGAAGGGAGACTCACGCCAATGGTACCAGGTCTAACAGGTCTAACAGTAGTGTGGAAGTTGGAGTGGGTGAATGAAAGGTCATACTGGGGTGTGAGTGGGTGCGGCAGAGATTCTGTGGATTATGTCACCATTGATGTCATATGAGATGTCATCAGTGATGTCACTGTCTATGTCAAGAGTGATGTAATATGTGAGGTCATAAGCAGAGCATTGCGGGTGGCGCGTTATAGTTAGTTCAGCTAACTATAACTGCTGAATTTTGAATTTCTCTAGTTTTGTATGAGTGAAATGTTAGCCTTAATACAACGTCCCTGAAACCTTTGTTTTTTTCAGTGAATTTCCAAGGTTTTTTTAAATGTGATTTCCTAACTATAACGTCCCTGTAACCTTTGTTTTTTTTCCTTGAAGTTCTAAGTGTTTTAAAAATTCTATTTCTTCATTATAACATCCATATTATTTAAGTGAGCCTCTAAGATTTTTGTATTTTCTTACTATAATTGGATATTCTATATTATATTTATACTATATACCACTCATTTTTTGATGTGGTATATTTATTTATTTTATTTATAACATTTTATATAGCGCAAACTTGATCCCGAAGGATATTAGGAAAGTATATTAATAACTGGTTTTATTTTTATAAATTTTTTAGACAGCACAACATTGTCAATAGGTGCATGAGTGCCTTTGTCCATTTGTAAGTAAGTATATGACTGACTGGATCTGTGAGTGGATACATGAGTGTCTTCATGGGTGTCTGAGTGGGTGCATGAGTGTCTGAGTGGATCTTTGAGAGAGTGCAAGAGTCTCTCATTGGATGTATGACTGGCAGCATGAGTATCTGAGTGGTTCTGTCAGTGGGTGTGTGGGTCTGTGAATGCGACTGTGCATTGGTACATGAGTCTCTGAGTGTATAACTAACTCGGTGCATAAGTGTCTGAGTGGGTCTATGAGTGGCTGTGTGAGTGACTATGGGTGTGTGAGTGTCTGAGTCTGTCCATGAGTAGAGGTATGAGTGTCTGAGTGGATCTGTGAGTGTGTGTATAGTGTCTCAATGGGTCTGTGAGTGAGAGCACCGTCTCTGAGATGATGAGTGAATGGGTGCATGCATGAGTGTCTGAGTGAGTCTGTGACTTAGAGGGCGAGTGTCTGGGTGGGTCTGTGAGTGGATACATGAGCCTTGACTATGAGAGTGAGTGGGTGCATATATATCTGCGTGAGTTTTTGAGTGGGTGTGCGAGTTGCTGAGTGTATGAGCGACTGACTGAGTCCCTAAGTCTCTGAGACGGTCTGTGAGTGTGGGAGGGACTGTATGGGTGTGCGAGTGGGTTTATGAGTGTCTCAGTGGATCTGTGAGTGGGTGTATGAGTGTTTCAGTGGGTCTGTGAAAACATACCTGAGTGGGTCTGTAAGTGGGTGCGTAAGTCTCTGAGTGGGTCTGTACATCGGTGCGTCACTCTAGGAGTAAGGCTGTAAGTGGGTGCACAAGTACCTGAATGGGTGTGTAAGTGAGTGCACGTGTATCTAAGGGGGTATGTGACTGGATGTGCGTGTGAGTGGATATGTGAATGTCCCCACGACAGTACACAGGGGCCGCGCTGTCAATCATGGCCTCGTTGTGAATATCACGCAAGATAAAAAAAAATGTCTTTTGGTACATAACTTGTGTCACTAATACACCCATTCCTCAATCATGGGGTCAGAGTATCTCCACCCTGACCCCTTATTTTAGCTTTCACACCAATTTTCAGCCCTGGGAACCATTCCCGGATGATAAAATTGTGGTCACAACTTTCTGTTTATGTTGCGTCCAGTCAATCAGATCATTCCCGTTGGCGCGCCCATTTGCCATTAATCGGGAAACCACCGTTAAAAATCTACAGCCAGAGATATGTCTATAATTTTCTGCTTACATTTCTCAAAAACTACTGGAAGGATTTGCACCAAATAACTAAAAGCACAATCAGCTTAACAGTATATACCTTTCTGCCAAATCTGGTGTAATTCCATCCAGTTGTTCGGGCTGCAGGATCGACAACACGTTCCTGTGGAATTAATATTCCAAACGCACCCTTTGTTTGAGCCCCTATTTCAAGGTCCCCACTGCACGTATCACCCCCAAACTTTTCATGACACACAAAACCTATGTTGGCCCTTTTTTGGGAAAATTTCACGAAGATTGGTCAAACGAAGCCACAGTTATAGGCAAGTCAAAAAATGCTTTTCCTATGGGAACTAGGTTCTAATTATAGCTAACTACTTGCTGGACACTTTTTACATTTTTATAATTAGAGTTTTTGTTTACTTAAGAACACTACAAAATGCAACATCGTCAATAAAGTGTAGCACACTAGTGAGAGGCGGTAGAATTACAGTGTATAGTCCCACCTACTTCATTGATATCTGTGAATGACTAGCAAAAAACACTAGCCTCAACCATCTTCCCGGAAAAGCTACAATGGGTATGAAGAATTGCTTATCATATTGCAGAATCAATCAATAAAGTGATTTAAATAGCAAAATTTGCAAGGCGGAAAAAGCTGAAACACACAGAGAGACAATGGGATACGCAAAGTCATAATTTTTGTTACTCTTTTTCAAAAGAATTTTTTAATATTTCATATGGCTGTTTAGAATTCAAAAAAATATTAAAATGGCGATATGTTCAGGTGACATAAGTGCTCCAGTGACATGGGTGAATTAGTGCTATACTCACAGGGGTGAAGAAAAGATAAAGGGCCAGATGTAGGTGGCCCAATACCGGTCGCTAACGGCCGAAAATCAGTAATTTCGGCCATTACCGACCGGTATTGGGAATTCGGGATGTAGGGGACCAAAACGTAGCTGAATCTGTACATAGACCGAATCGGTAAAGTTTCCGAGTTGGTAACGCTACCGAATCGGTAAATTTACCGAATCAGTAAATTTACAGAATCGGTAAAGTTACCGAATCGGAAACTTTACTGATTCGGTATATTTACCAAATCGGTAAAGTTTCCGAATCTGTAAATTTACTGAATCGGTAAATAAGAGATGGTAAAAATGAATTTCGAGATGTAGGTCACCTTTTAAATACCGAATTTGCATGAAATTCGGTATTTAAGAGTCGGTCTTTACCATGGATTGAAATCAGGTGGTAACCAGGTGGAGGCTATAAAAAAAGCCCCAAATGCACCACTTACACCAGAAAGGCGGCGTTCTATGTCATTGCGAGGCGGCTACGGCTCCAGGCAGAAGGAGAGAGGGTCTGGAGGAGAGAGGAGCAGGTGTATAGGCAGAGGATCACACTATTCCAGCTCACTGAGCTGAGATCCTACAGAGGTACAGGCTGGCCCCACAAACAGTCCTGGACCTCATCAGGGACCTACACCCACTTTTGGACCATCCTACCCCAATGGCGCACGCCATCCCACCCCATGTGCAGGTGCTGTGCAGCCTACACCTGCTTGCATCTGGAAGCTACCAGAGTGTTGTTGCTGCGGTAGGTGGGGTGTCCCAGAGCTGTCTGTCCCGTTTATTTCAAAAATTCCTTGATGCCATGTTGCAGAGAATGCAGCACTACATTAGCTTCCCTGCAACGCATTCAGAACTGCTAAGGACAAATACAGAATTCTATCAGATGGCGCAGTTCCCTAACATCATTGGCTGCATTGATGGTACCCACATACCAATATGTCCACCTGCTGCCACGGAGTACTTTTATCGGAACTGTAAATCCAACCACACCATAAATGTATAGGTGATCTGTGATGCAAAATACGTGATCACTGACATAGTAGCCAAATTCCCAGGGAGTACCCATGACTCCTACATCTTCCAAAACAGTGGGACATACGCACGCCTGACTGTGGGGGAATTTGGCGAAGGATACTTGCTAGGTGAGACACTGTGTGAAAATCACTTGCATCGTATTACAGGTGGATGTGTGGGAGCATGTCATTAATTTTAATTTCTTCTTACTAATAGGGGACATTGCATATGCCCTCCGGTCCTTCATCCTCACACCCTACCTCAACCCAACAACACCAAGTCAGAGGAGATACAACAGGGCACACAAAACAACTAGAAACATTGTGGAGCACACCTTTGGCATGTGGAAGAGCAGGTTTCGCTGCCACCATAAAAGTGGAGGGGCCCGCCAGTACACACCAATCACCTGCTGCAAAATGATTGCAGATAAACAACAGAGGTACCAGAGGGTCTCAGATCAATGCGCCCATGAGTTAAGAAAACCAACCGGGAACCCACAATTTCTCACAGGTTGTGTCACAGAGAGCTCTCCAAGGATGAGGAAAAATACCCATCAGTCACCATTCGGATCCGCCCTTCATCATTTGGGATTTTATCCGTACCACCCGTCAGAGGTTACTTGTGCTCTACTCGGAGGTCAACCCGGTGGTAGGGGGTATCCTCAGTGAGTATTAGAGACGACAGTGTGGTGTACCACTCGATGTAGGTGAGTGGCAGAAAAAGTGGGACTGGGGTGTGCAGTGCAGAAAAAGTGTGAAGGAAAAGAAACCAAGAAAAAGTGTGTTTAAAATTGGTTTTGAAAGAGCAGTAAAATTTATTCCAGGTGTGCTTAACATACCAATGTTAAAAACAGTGCAACCGCAAGCTGTCTGTTTATGTAAACAGCCTAAGGTAAGTATGGTCGACTAGTTTCAGCAATTTAAGGACTATTGCGTCCTTGCTTTCATCAGGACCAGAGTTACAACAAATACTACTGCACCAGGTGAAAAAGTAAATCAAAATGAAAAGTGACACCAGAGAAACATAAACAAGTGCACACGGTCACCTGAATGCTACGGGTGCCCTTACAGTCTGTGCAAGTCACTGTAGAGAGAAAAGGAGGAGGTATAGCTATCAATAGCAAATGGGCCAAACAGTAAGACCATCAATTATGGTTTAAACTAGAAAACACACATAAAGTGTTGTTTAGAAAGAGCACTTTCTAGGTGCAAACACAGTTTGAGTACATGTGGAACGAAATTTCAAATGCCAAATGTTATCGAGCTCTTACCTAAATCTGTAAGGCAGGCTGGCCTCACCCCACCTGGCAGAGGCTCAGGGGAAAATGAAGCACCGCTCTAGAAAACATGCAGGACACACGTTAAAACATTAAATGCACATGACAGAACAGGGCTCTTCTCACAACCATTAGCCGAAAATGCATGGTCCTATTAACCAACAGAGGTGGTGTCATTCTCTGAGGAAAGGCTCCGTCTGAGTACATACCCATGGTGGAAAATGCGCGAAAAAGCGGCAAGTGATTGCAGCCTGTGCAATGCTGCACAACCTGGCGGTCAAGAAGGTCACAGAAGTGGAAATCTCAGATTATGAGGACCATGACGACGAGGAAGCAGTGCCTGAACCCCACACATCTGGAGGAGCAACATCAACTGATGGCAGACACAGACAGGAAGAGGTCACACGCAACTATTTCTAAGTAAGTAAGGCGACAAAGACAGGCGTAGTATGCTACAACGCTAGTTTAATTTTGTAATGACGTTTTTTTAAAGCACAAAAGTGCAACAAAAAACATATAACTGCAATGCTCTCAGTTCTGGTTAACTTCACCATGAACTGTGAAAGTTATTTCTTTGCACGCTTCCCAGTAACACTAGTAGGTGGTTCAACCTGCTAACTGTCTTGCTGGCCTGTGGCCTCAGCATGGCGCCTACTCCTCCTAGTTTCAGGTACAAGGGTGCTTCCAATGCTGCTCCTGCTCGTGCTCTCCTCACTTACAGGCACATCCAGAGCAGCTGTGTGTGCAGTTTGTGCATTCAACAGCGCCTCAAGAGCACTGGTCATCCTGGCCATGCCCCTAGTGACCTCATTTGTGTATTGTGTCATGGCCTCCTGCATGTTGTTGCTTCTCCTGCATAACAGGGATGTGGCAGTGGCCAGGCGGTTGATGGCTGTACTTTGGACATGTGCACGATGCCTATCTTGTGCCTTGCAGCAAAATCATTGTCCAGTTTGGTGCATAGTAGCTGCACCGAGTTATTGATTCCCCGCATCCCTGCTGCCATCTCCGTGTTGACCTGTACCAGCTCACTGATGCCCTTTCCTATCTCTCCCATGTTACTATTCAGGGACCTCAGCTGTCGTTGGCATGCCTGGATGGCTCTTCCCTGCATCCTTTGTGTGCGCACCATGCTCCCCTCCAGATCAAGGAACACACTTGAACCCTCAACTGGTGCATCTGCTGGCCTTTCTTGCACTCTGCGGCGTCTTGCAGGACTATGGCCCATCCCTGCACTGGAGTGTGTTGTGCCAGAGCTCACTGCTACAGGCAAGTTCTGTGGTCCGTCACCCTCCATGTCAGCTGCTACGGACTCCAAATCGGGGAGTGGACCCACGACATGCCTCCTGCCTGGTTGTGATGGGGGTATCACATCATGCTGTGATGCTGGCATTTCTGGTGATGACAGCAGGAGAGGGGACTGAGATCTGCTAGGGGACGCCAGCAACTCTTGGGCCATTTCTGTGTCTTAGGCAGGTGGATGGCTACTTGAAGCAGCTTTGTCCTGTGGTACGTTGGGAGTACTTTGTCCTGCATCCTGACTCTCCTCCCTCTCAGGAGCTGTCCCTCCAGCCTCCTGCGAACGCCTGCGAGACGTTTCACCTGTGGACATATGAGCGTACATTAGCTAAGCGCTACTGTCTCACAGTCACTACAATTAAATAATTATCACATTGGCTATGTTCTGTATGCAGTCATTACATGAACTAGTTGGGTGGTGTGCTGCATGACTTGTCCTGACATTTCCTGTCTACATATCGCATCATGCATTGGCCCTGTATATTGCTAGCAGTACTGGACTTGGGTTCACTTGCCCACTAAGGGTACAGGTAAGGGTGTTGGTATTGGGGGGAATGCAGTGCATTTGTCTTACCTTTTTTGCTTGCAGCTCTGGCCGAGCTGTCTACTTCTCCCAGTCCGCAGACGCTGTCTGGTTCTATGGTTGAGGCCACCATCTCCTCCAGGTCAGTCAGGGGGGGTGCTGGGTTCTTGCCTCCGCCTGTTTTTGATGCCTGCTTGTGATGTTCTGCCATTTTCTTTTTGGTTTGGCTCCTCAGGTCATAAAAACGTTTTTTGAGGTCCTCTGTGTCCCTGGTGGTCACCCCACCGGCATTTACTTTCTCCATAATGTCCAGCCAGATTTTTCTTTTGGCTGATTCAGCCACAGTGAGGGACTGCCTGCAAAACCATTGTCCATGCATTAATATCCCCTCATTTGGACTATGGCAATGTTCTCCTACTCGGTCTAAATCAAAAGGGGCTGCACCAGCTACAATGCATACAAAATTCAGCAGCACGATTGGTGCTCGGTCTCCCTCGAAGATCATCTACTAAACATGCGCTTGCCAAGCTTCACTGGCTCCCTATCAAAGAGAGAATTATATTCAAGACTCTATGCTATGCTCACCGCATTGCTCAAAACAAAGGCCCTGGCTATCTGAGAGATCTAATTACCATCCATAGGCCGATCAGAGACCTAAGATCGTCGGGCATGATGCTATTTAAAACCCCCCGCATCACAAAAGCTAAGATTGGCGGAAAATCCTTCCGCTACCTGGCCACCAAATTCTGGAATGCTCTGCCTATCCATCTGCGGATGGAGCCATCTGAAAAGAGTTTCAGAGCTAAACTTAAAACCCACTTATTTCCCAGATACTAACCTCAGCTCCTAGGGTTTTTGCTCTTCTGATGGGTTTGCATTTGCAGTCAGCGCGGGGACACACAGTCTTGTGCAGCCAGGCGCTTAATAAATGCTTATTATTATTATTATTATTAAACAATTTGTCGTGCACCTTCACCACCTTCTCCACAAGGACCTGCAGCTCCATGCTGCTGAATTGTTCTTGGCTGCTTGTCATTTTTCACTTTTAAAAGTGCTCAAAACCCTTTCTGCTGCTCCTGCACTCTGCTCACCTCCAACTGCCTTTCCAGAAGCTTCTAATTAGTTGCAGCTGCCTGTGTAGCCACTTCCTGGTAGGGAGGGGCCCGACTTCCAGGAGGCACACCATCCTCCCAACTCTCATGCCAAGCACTTGGGTTCTTTCACTCCAGGCAGCCAGTTGCAGCCATCCAGCCAGGAGGACCAATCAGCTGCTCTCCATTCCTTGATATTAGGCACCCAGTAGTCACTAAGCCTCTCTCTGTGTGAACCCCAGGTGGTAATCCTCCAGGCCCCCAGCTCGCGATCACACCGCTCACCTCTCTCGGTATCTGCCACTCTGTTGCGTGGCCGATACCACGCTTTCAGGAACACCAGACTGGGGCACGCTCGTCACCAATTAGTTGCTCAAGATCTCGATGCCTGGAGGCACCGCACACAATGCAGTCTCCGTCTTGAGGTCAGAGACAGAAAATGGATAAAGCTTGCACTGTGGCTGCCATTTTGCCTCTCAGGTGAGTTTCGGGCATGGCTGCTGCCCGCTACTAGAGTTCACAATGCAGCTCAGTTCTTCCACCTAGGTCGTTGAGGGTGACACACACCGGGCTCATGGGCTGAGGTTTCAGCCAAGGTTGAGGACCCCATGTGAAAAATAATGGAGATCTGAGGCCCTGCACGCCGAAGCTCTCGATTTATGCAGCCGTTTTGGCTCCAAGGAAACCACTCCCCCGAAACTTTCTTTATATTTTACTTTTGTCTCAGTACCTAGAGTCATCTGAGGATTTTTTAGGTCTTGGGCAAGAACCATTTCAACAGTTTTTCTGTTAAAATGTAACATATAATTTAGAATTGTTTGGCATCATGCAGGTTTGAATTAGATGGAAATTGATAACAGAATTCAAATGTGTTCTCTACAGGAGCCCCAAAATCCTTAAGATGACACTTGTTCTGTATAAGGATGAGTTGCTTGGGACTCACAACACACTCAAACAAAATATGGGCTTTGATATTAGAGCTTTCTGAGTGCAAATGCCTTGACCCGCTGTCCTGTCAGCACACAAGCGGCTTTGGGTTGGCTTTGTGAGGACTTGGCTTATTGTAGGGCAGGGTTGAGCTTTTGTGAGTGCTATCAGCCCAGGCCCTGTCAGTTTCACCTCTCTGTGTGTGCTGCAGTTTGCATCCTATGGTATTACATGCTACACACTGGAACATCTTCTTTGGTTCTAAGGCTACTAGATGGCCACTTAGCACATGAATTCCATGTTTAGGTCCCATTCCATTGACAAGCTCTTGGAATCCATTATTTTAGTTTAATTGGATCAGCCGATAAGAACCAAGCCCACAACTCAAAGAATGCTTTAGTTTGTTAAAGGGAAGCCCATATTTGAGTCTCTAGTAACACAGAGCCATATTTAAGCTCAACTATATGTCCCCTGCCTACACTTCAAGTGGATTCCCCCGAATGCAGAAAGACCATCAGCCACGCATTCATAATCAGCAGACTGCACTACTGTAACGCCCTCTACACAAGATCCAAACCATCCAGAAGACCGCAGCCAGAGTCGTCCTCGGAAGGATGTATGTCGTTACTAAGCATGCTTTTACAACGCATGCCTTTACCACGCAGGTTTTACAACGAAAGTCGTTACAACGACTTGCGTTGGGGGGCGCTGGATAGTGAATAGCTTAATTTACTATTCCAACTCCAGTCCCCGTGGATAGTAGGGAAGGTTTTGGATAGTAAATTAAACTATTCCCTATCCTACAGTGCGCCCCCAGCGCAAGTCGTTGTAACGACTTGCGATGTAAAAGTTGCGTGGTAAAGGTACTGCGTGGTAAAAGTTGCATTGTAAACGCTGTTCCCCCCTCGGAACACCACGACACGAGCGCATGACCCAGCACCTACAAGACCTTCACTGGATCTCCATCGAGAAGAGAGTAACCTTCAAGCTACTCACCCACGCCTACAAGTCTCTCCACAACATCAGACCCAAATACCTCAACGGAAGAGCCTCCTTCCAGTGACCCAAAGGAACCTCCGCTCTGCCGACCTCGCCCTAACAGAGACCCCACGCATCCGCAGAACCAGAGTTGGTGGAAGAGTCTTCTCCTACATCACAGAAAAGACCTGGAACGAGCTCCCAGTCAACATCAGATGCTCCCCCAAACGGCACACCTTCAGGAAGAGCTTCAAGACCTGGCTTTTTGACTGATCCCCAGCCCCCCACAGTGCCTTCAGACCCTCAAGGGTGGTAGCACGCTCTATAAACACCTGATTGATTGATTGACTTCCATGGACATGTAGTGAGAAACACACACAAAGAGACACACAGTCCTGCAGAAAGGGGATGGTGTAACACAAGAACAGTCACTGTTTTTGAGCGGTACGTGTTCTGTAAAGCATTATCACACAAACACACACACACGTCTCTCTCTCACCTTCTTCCTTTTTTTAAAGGTATGGGCTACCATATACGTATTGAGGACAATGCATTCCTAATCCTAGGCTCTTATCCATCACATAAGTAAATTCTGGGGCAGATTTATGAAGGGCTTGCGCCACGTTTACGCAACGGCACGGAAACGTGGTGCATCCCTGCGCCCTATTTACAATGTGACGCATCTAGGAGATGTGTCACGTTGTACAGCACTGCGCCATGAGGAGGCGTTCCTGCGCAGGGGGGGCGTTCCTGCGCAGGAACGCCTCCTGAAAGTGGCTGAGTGAAATCTATGAGATTTCACTCAGTCACTTTCAGGGCAATGCTGCGTCAAAACCCTGCGCCTGCTTGAAGCAGGCGTAAGTCTTGAGGCAGCATTGAAAGAATAGGCCCCCCCCAGAGCATTTCTGGAGCTGCGTCTCGCTTGCGACGCAATTCCAGCAATGCGCCACATTTCCGGCACAGATGCGTCACGCATCTGTGCCGTTTTTGCCCCATGGTGCGCCGCATCATAAATGCGGCGCACCATGGGTGGCGTAGCTGTGGCGCACTGTGGCGCATGTTAACTGGCGCATCCCTCGGGATGCGCCAGTTAACATAAATCTGCCCCTCTGGGTTTTGTAATCTTGGTTTCATTCCAGTTGACCCATAAAACAGCCAGGTGAGTTCAATTGAATTTGCTGTCACACCTGAAATCAATGATTTGTAAAAAGAAAGTCCAGTCCAGGAGAAGTTGTGTGCACGCCCCACCCCATGACTTCTACGGTAACCCAAAACCTTATGAAGTTTCTTGTACAGCGACTTGTACACCCCCAGCTTCTTTCAAACCCTCTCTTAGCTTGGCCCTGCTATAAAGGAGCGGAACAGGTATAGTGGGGCCTCCTCATCCTGGGTGGCCCTCCATAGATGGTCAGTGAGTTGGGAGGATGGCCTAATGTAGAAGGCCATGCACTAGAATACAAACGTTTGCAGACTTTCTGTACGGATGTTTTACCAGCCTCAGTATAAAAAATGGCGGCCTGACAGGACAATACTGGGCGCGAAAAGTGCCAACCCTTGTTATAACCAATTAACAATCAGACAGTGATGGCTTGTCGGGTCATTATGAAAGGGGTCTGCAGTCTCAGTCCACTTCCCAGAGATTAAATTGTAAGTGACAGAAGGCACTGTTCTTGTCGGCATTCTCAGTGAAGTGGTCCAGGTCTGAATTGTGTACTGAAAACTCAGACAGTTTTCAATTACTCCCACGAGGTCCCATGACGCCATTTCCAAACGAATACCTTACGTTTCGACTATAAGCGCCTGCACGAAGCGCCTCGTGCACAGGGACAACAATTTCCACTCGGTGCCTCCACGGCCGCGGCATTTTTTCTTTCCTTCGGGGGTCTCTTCTCCCCCATTTTCTCCCCCGTGCTCGCCTCATACTTTCTACACTTTCTTGCCGTCTCTTTCTCCTCCATGTTTCACAAGTGTGCGCGAGGGCAGGCCCCGGGTCACGCCGCTTGAGTTTTAACAGTGCATTGTCTCTTTAAGAATTCCTAAATCCTGCCTCCCCTACCCCCCCACCTGTGAACCAATTAAATCTCGGTGAATTCAAGTGAATTCTTTTGTGCTCCACATGAGCAGCGCTAACAAAGGCTTCCCCTGGACGGAGGGTGGACAGAATAAAAGCCTCTATTCACGTCCCTCTCGGTCCTCATGCAATCACTTCCACTTCAGTCTTTCCAGCTTCCTTGCCCCTCCCTGAATGCTCTTCATCCAAGCACTGTAGCAAAGCCCGAATCCGAACTGCAAAGTACATTAGAACTGCTCCACAAGTAGACAAACAACATGTATGAGAGAGAGAGAGAGAGGGATAGAGAGAGAGGGAGAGAGAGAGGGGGGTGGAGGGGTATAAAGTTAGTTTACTGGAAGGCCCTGTGACAAGTGCACGCTCTGATGCAGGATGAAGGGCTGTGGGTGGAGAGTGGAGATTCAAGTAAACCACTTTCATATAGTTTCTATTGGAATGCAATTGCTGACTTATGTTATGGCAACATAGATTTGTGTACACAGATTCCAGTTGATCCGAGTTGCACATTTGACTCGGTTAGTGGTGCCTTTCCTGGTCTTTTGGTTTCATTGAGCGCTCCTATTTAACCACTCTTGTGTTTTTGATTGACTTATATGGCCCACTGTCCAATAACCCATATGCTGTCAGTAGATCCAGGTGAAGCCACTGGTAAGTGGGCAACTGGGATTTCTACCAGAGCTGAGTGTTACATTGCAGGATATTGTGATAAAGTGCAGTGGACATTAAGTGCTAGAAGTCTTGGTATATAACAAGGCTGCAAAAAGCTGTATAGTGTCAAACCTAACATCGAATCACTACATTTGCGACAGATTCTCCAAGTACATGGTAGTCGAACTTAGGTCCAGCGGGACCAGATTTGGGCCCGTTTTTCAGGATAATCTTTGACTATTGTAATGTATGCACGGATGTGGAATTTGTGTAGGCCAAGCCTAGACTGTACAATGTCCAAGGCAGTGATATATTCATACAGGAATTCGAGGCAGGGGGTTGCTGGGGTCTGTAGTATTCTTTTAAGCCGTAAAAATTTCCATTCAGATTTGTTGTATGCGCATATATTTTATGTGACAGTCCTGAGAATTTAGCATTGCACCAGCCCTCCTGGATCCAAGCTGGACACTCCTGCACATTTCAATTCAGTTATGCACGAATGAAAAAAACAAAGGCAACAAGCACTGCCAAATTCATCCATTCTCCCCATTGTCCTGCCTTCTCTTGATTCACATTCTCTTGCTGTTCTCCAGCAATTTCCTGGTTTCTGAGCACTGTTGCTTCCCTTTGCCTTTATTTAATGTCTGTCTAGTTTCTGCATACTTCATGTTTGCTGGGAGGTTGTTGTATGTACTATACCGACTGTGAGAAACAGTATTTTGAATGTTGCTTCTTAGCCAGCCCTCTGTGGAGTAGTGTGGCTCAAATGGTTAAACTCTGGGCAATATCTTGCTTAATCTCCACAAACGGCCCCATCACCGCTGGGGATGCCTGGTTTCACCTTGGGGGTGCCCAGTAGGGACCATCTCACATGGAAAGCCAGGACTGGTTCCCCAGCGTTATACAGCGCCAGGAAACCTACGGGTAGCAGTGCGCTTTACAAGCTCAAATACATACATACATACATACTAGTTTCTTGTCCTCACATCTGCACAGATGGAGGGGAAACAAGAAACCGGAGTGGGTAAATTGACAGGATACATTTAATCTGATGCAGTTTTACCTGAATTTAGCCTATTCCTACAGCAGAAGGTGGGCTTTTCTTCTACTTTAGAAGGCATCTATAAGTGTTTTAGTGTGACAGAGCGGTGAGCTCTCTGATGTCTTCAAAAGAAAGGAAAGCATATATGTATATATATATATATATATATATATATATATATATATATATATATAAATATAAATATAAATATATATATATATAAAACAGCAAACTAAATGTACATCAGTACCTTTAGTAAACTGCACAACTTATGAAATCTTTCTTGAGAGATCTATATTCTTTTCAATATTTAATATGTTTAATATATGTATGATCATCAATAAGGATCTGGTAAAAATAAATAAACTCTGTGTATTGTACTCTAGCATTTTTCCAACACTTCATGTTTCTTTCCTGGCCCTTACGAGCAATAAAGAACGCTTATCTGAGGTTGGCTGATGATAAAGAGACCATTGGTGGATACAGATGAGACTGGTGCAGGATCCGATATAAGTTCTGTACAAGGACAGGAGTAAGAAGAGAAGAAGTCTAAGATAAACATGTAGGATTACATGGCTAGTTGAAGCACTTTGGCAGGAGGAGGCCTTAGGCACCATCTGGTTGAATGGATTTATGAGCACCATGTGAGGGCCAAGTGGCTAGAAGAGGATCATGGAGGTAGGTATGGATTTGTAATGGGCATTGTTTACATTTGATAACTTTGATTGAAGGTGCAGAAGCCTGATTACTCATTGAGTGGCCTTGGAGCGGCGCATGAGGGGCATTAGAATGTTCAGGCTCAACGCTTGGGAGATACATGAAAGAATGGAAGTCATGGATTAGAGGCTTGTCCTTCACCTGTATACTTATTTTACTCCATAGTATATTCTCTTTTTACCTCCACAGTGTATTCAATTTCACTCATAGTATGGCTGTTTTCCCCACATTGTATTTGCTTCTCCTAGCATTAAACTTAATATTCTTTGAAGTTTCCTACTTTTTCCTCATAGTATATTCCATTTCAGTATCCACCACTCAAATTACTTTCATATTTCACTATACTAATTCAACACTAATCCTTTATTGGTTCCGGAGTAGTGTGCTACGCTCTGTAAAAGCGCCTTGCCACCTCGTCTGGGGTAGTAAGCGCTATATAAATGCAATTACAATACAATACTCATTACTTCATCTGCATATACCATCTTCCTTATTCCCTCACAGTTCACCCATTGCCCCACATAATTCTTTGTATTTAAAATTAACAGTAGATTCCTTTATTTCTGGACAGTTCATTCTCTTTTCATCAAAGCACAAGCATGTTTTATAACACTACTGATCTTCTCCTAACAATATATATTCTTTTAACATCCCAGTTTCTTAGCATTTTGTTTAGCTTTCTCATTTTCAGAATAGAAAATATTCCTGATATTATATTCATGTTACCAAATGTATAATCCTTGATGGCTCACATTTTATTCCTTTTTGGGTCAGAATATATTGCATTTTAATTCATAGTATATCTTTAGCCTCATAGTATCGTCATTTTCTTCTTCAAGATATAGTCTTTTTGCCTCTGTTGATTCCAAGTCTTCTTTGCAGCATAGTCTGTTTTCATATCTCCAAGTACATTATATATTTATGTTTCCCCGGCAGTATATTCATTCCATCTTGCAGTATATTTTCTCCATCTTTTACCTCAGAACATACTATTTCTTATCCTTGCTTTATTCCTTTTCATCTGAGTACATTCTGGTTCCCTCCCAGCAAGTTCTTATTTCCCACAGTATGTTGATTTTCTTGTTAATCACTTGTGCTCGCACAATATTCTTTCTCCACTTAGTATATTCTATTGCTTCACGACACTTGGGCCCGATTCACAGAACTAACTTAAGACAAAATCCTAAACTTACTACTTTTGGTATTCACAGAAGTTAGGATTTTGTCTTAAGTTTAACTTAAGACAGACTTAAGACAGAATCCTAACTTAAGTCTGTCTTAAGTCTGTTTTAAGACAAAATCCTAACTTCTGTGAATACCAAAAGTAGTATGTTTAGGATTTTGTCTTAAGTTAGTTCTGTGAATCGGGCCCATTGACATTTCCTCAGTTTTTCCTTTCCCACACTGTATAATGTATTTTTCTCATGTGCAGACCTTTCCTTGCACATTTTAATAATTTACTGCATAGTATATTTTACTCTCCTCACTGGCTATTCCCTTTCTCAAATGTGCATAATGTTTTCTTCACAGTTTATTCACGTTGTATCTTATTATCTTATAATGTTCATTTTCCTCACATGTATTTGATCTCTTACTTTTCCCCCCTCCTTGTATTGTCCTCAGTGTAGTCTCTTTTCCCTACCTGTATATCTTGTTTCTGTCACTGCCTACTCGACTTTCCGCAGATTATCCCCAACTTCTCATTGAATATTATATTTTGTTTCCATCAGTAGTAACACATGTCTTTGTCGTAGTTTGTCCTTTATGTCTCATATTACTATACTCTCCATCTCTTGTAGTGTATTCCCTTTCTGCCTAGCGGCATTGTGGTTTATCCCACAAATCTGTTTTCTGTCAGGTTACTTAACCTAAGTTAAGTCGCAGTAAATGACATTTCCTCGCTGTCCATTCTGTTTCTCTCATAGTTTTATATACCTTCGCTCCTCATCGTGTGCGCACAACTCAGTCTCTTTCCCTCACATGAAACTCTGTTTCTGTGGCAGTGTGTTCCCTTTTCTCTCAGTCTCTCTCCCTTTCCTCTCTGTTCTCCCCGCAGGTTGTTAGGGTTCCCGTCCCTCTTTTCACCCCTCTCTCTTTCGTGATGCTTTTCCCGCTCTTTTTCCGTGCGCATCCCTGTGGCCCCCCGGGAGTCGGTGTCCTGGACCCCCTCTCCTTCGTCGGGTTACTCCGGCTCCGAGTCAGTATATACAGCCCGGGCGGAGCTGTGGAGGGGCGGGCGCCCTGGGCGGACCCAGGCAGCCGTCCTGAAAGGGAAGGGGGCGGGCAGGGTGGGCGGAGATGGCCAGGCCTGGGACGGCAGGGAGGAGGAGGCGGCCGGGCGGGCTCTCGGGGGCAGGGCCGGGGATAGGACGAGGAGGGGCCGGAGGGCCGCCGGCGGCGGGAGGAGGGAGGTGGGAGGACTGATGCTCGGCGGCCCGCCTCTCTGCCTGCTCCTCTGCTCTGCCCCGAGTGAGCCGCCGCTCGCTGCCCGCAGGGACGCACCAGAGACCCGAATGGAGACAGACGGCAGCCAGTCCGGCCTCTCGCCCCCGGACTCCGCGCACGATCCCTGGTGAGAGGGGCGGCCCCTGCCGCGGGGAAGGGTGCCCGGGCGCACAGGAGAACTCCCCGGAGCGCCAGGGTGCGGGCACCCGCAACTCCGGGAACCCATCGTTCCAGGATCCCGGCAGTCAGAGCTCCCGGATCCGGGGACTCACGAATCCAGGATCCCGGGACTCCCAGACCCGGGATCCACAGAACCAGGCTTACGGGATCCCGACCTGGAGCATCTCCGCTCGGGGGTCGCGGGTCGCATCGCTCCAGGGGATTAGAGCCACTCGACCCCCGGACTCTGAGCTGCAGCCTTCGCTATTCTGAGATCCAGGATTCTCTAGGGTGATTTAGAGCTCCGGGGATTGGCGACTGGTCGCCTTGTTGTCCCCAGACCCCGAGCTCCAAAATGCGGGTCCTCGGACCTGTCCAGCGTGCAGGTTCCCCTCCCTCAAGGTGCCCGGGGCTCGCGGCTCCAGGATGCACACAGGACGGAGCATCAGAATTCCGAGCCTGACCTCCAGGATCCCAAGGACTCCGAGCTCCAGGATCACGAGCATCCGAGCTCCGGGATCCCGGGACGCCGCACTCCATCCAGGATCCGGAGACCACGAGCTCTGTGATCCGGAGACTTCGAACTCCGCGACTCCGAGCTCCGGTTCCAGTTACTTTTAGCTGTAGCAACCAAGGGCGGATTCTGACCTTCATGGTCTCCGTTCCGAGCTCCGGGATCTGTAGATCGGTGATCCCTATCCATAGGCGCACTCCAGCACGAATCCGGAGACCAGGACTCCGGGATCCCAGCATCCCTGAGTGTCAAGCGCGTGCCCACTTCGGTGGAGGATGCTAGCGGTCGGGAGTCAGTCACCCGAAACCCAAAGAGGCTGCGATCCATGGACCGCTCCGTCAGGATCCTAAATCTTTGGGGTCCAGGGTCACCGTGCAGTTGGATGGGGTCCAGTGTCACCGTGCACTTGGATCCTATCTTTGGGGTCCAGGGTCACCGTGCACTTGGATCCCATCTTTGGGGTCCCGGGTCACCGTGCACTTGGATCCCATCTTTGGGGTCCAGGGTCACCGTGCACTTGGATCCTATCTTTGGGGTCCAGGGTCACCGTGCACTTGGATGCCATCTTTGGGGTCCAGGGTCACCGTGCACTTGGATGGGGTCCAGGGTCACCGTGCACTTGGATCCTATATTTGGGGTCCAGGGTCACGTGCACTTGGATCCTATCTTTGGGGTCCAGGGTCACCGCGCACTTGGATCCCATATTTGGGGTCCAGGGTCACAGTGCACTTGGATCCTATCTTTGGGGTCCAGGGTCACCGCCCACTTGGATCCCATCTTTGGGGTCCAGGGTCACCATGCACTTGGATGCCATCTTTGGGGTCCAGGGTCACGTGCACTTGGATCCCATCTTTGGGGTCCAGGGTCACCGTGCACTTGGATCCTATATTTGGGGTCCAGGGTCATGTGCACTTGGGTCCTATCTTTGGGGTCCAGGGTCACTGCGCACTTGGATCCCATATTTGGGGTCCAGGGTCACCGTGCACTTGGATCCTATCTTTGGGGTCCAGGGTCACCGCGCACTTGGATCCCATTTTTGGGTCCAGGGTCACGTGCACTTGGATCCTATCTTTGGGGTCCAGGGTCACCGCGCACTTGGATCCCATATTTGGGGTCCAGGGTCACCGTGCACTTGGATCCTATCTTTGGGGTCCAGGGTCACCGCGCACTTGGATCCCATTTTTGGGGTCCAGGGTCACTGTACACTTGGATCCCACCACAGTAGTCTGAGCGGTGCAGTGTTTTTTGTTGCTAAAGGTAGTAACCAAGTCAGGTGCTGCAGAAGAGAAAAGAATGAGTGCATGTTTTTGTTGCCGAAGGGGTGAGTGTGGGTTTGCTGTTCTGCACTTCAGATTGCACTGGTCAGTGGTGATTTCCTGCTGTAGAGTAGCGAGGGTGGCCCTACGATGGTAAGCAGGGTCTCACAGCTCTTGTTATATTGAGTATGCCCTTCTTGGGTTAGGGTGGGTGGCTGGTTCTTAGCTGGGTTGATGGTAAGGTGTGAGTGGAGCCTCCTTTGGTTGCAGTGCAGAGCTGCAGTTGAGGGCCCACTGAGGTGGGCTGTGAAGTAGAGATTGGGTTATTATTTAGTTAAGAGTGTGGGCCTCGGTTTTGGATTGTACAGCTGAGCTTGCTAAGTTGAATTTTTGGAGTTCTGAGTGGGCTGACGGTGGCTTGAATTTTGGGACAGCGACAGTGGCACACTGAGATGGGTTGTAGAATAGTCAGCAGGGGATCGTTGTTTTTGTTGATGGGTGCACTCGGTTGGTTGATGGGTTGAAGCGCCCTGCACTTTGTTGGGTTGTCACGCGGTGAGTATAGAATGAATTGTGGAGTAGGTAAGGGAGG
This sequence comes from Lissotriton vulgaris, assembly GCF_964263255.1. Lineage (NCBI taxonomy): Eukaryota > Metazoa > Chordata > Amphibia > Caudata > Salamandridae > Lissotriton > Lissotriton vulgaris. The sequence continues at coordinate 118,464,592 of NC_141699.1, forward strand.
CGCAAGGGCTTCAAATTGGCAGATTGATGTATATGTTTACACTTCAGTTGTTTGGCAGGCTGGTGGGTAGAGTCTTACTAAAGTTTGAAGTTGTGGATGTGGCCAGAGTACCAGAGAAAGAACTATTGTTCCTAAAAACAACGGACTAATGCCGGATTGGGTTGTCTTTTGAATCAGTGAGTTGACTGAATGTTGGTTTGAGAATTAATAATGACCTGTGCTGCCTTGTATTGGGCTGTGAATGCAGTCTAAATAGCTTGCATTGTGAGATGGTGGGCATGATGTTCCTGAACCCAGATAAGTGTTGGGCAATGCCTTTCTGTTGTAGTTTTTTATGGTGCTGGGACTTCCCTGCTTTGGAGTACACAGGGGAGAATGTTCCCTTTCACTGGTGTTTGTAGAGTGGTGAGCGAGTCCCAGTGAGGAACTGTAGGATTACAATCCACTGTGGTGGGTTTACAGGATGGGAATATGCCTTCCATAGTTTGGTGTAAATAGTGCTGAGTTCAAGTGTTGTGTGTTAGGGTGTTGAGTGGTCCTACTTCCACTGCAGGTTTGTTTGGTGTTCTAGAGATGTCAGCAGAGCCTCCTGGGGTTGGCCTGTAAAGTCGCTAGTGGATTCTCTCTTGGTTACTGTAGTGTGGCGAGGCGAGCCAGCGCTTGTTGATCCTGTAGAGTGGGTGATTAGTGGGTTATATTGAGACAGATGTCCCAGGTTTGGGATGGTTAGTCTTGCCTGATGGCAAAGGCCTGCTTTCTTGGGCTGGGAACCCAGTAGGTGTAGATAGGGTAGATGAAGAAGTGCTTGTCTTTTAGCCCCTCGTGTGATGCAGTGCATTTTGGGCACGTGGTTCCTGAGCTGTCTCTAATGTGGTGATTGAGTTTAGTGGTGGCCTCGTCAATCACTCCTCGGTGGTGATGGATTCTGCTTTCGTCAGTGATTGTCTTTGAGTGATGAGACTCTAGGTTTTACGAGTGACGGTCATTACCATATTATGGCACAATTCACTTTATTTGCATGTGGATTCTGTTTGACCCTTCTTAAAACTGTGGGGTGTGAAGGCCTTATTTTAGGAGAAGTGCACAACAGTGATTTTTTTCGTGTCCATCGAGTGCATACATTTTTGTAAGCCAATTAACGCCGCTCCTTTCGTAGTAGTTTACTTTTTGAGAGGGCCTTGGTGAGGTTTTCCCATAATTGTTCCTCTCTTTTCTTTTTATTACAGCGATATTCTTAATTGGTTGTTATGTGTATGGAGTTTATTTGGTGGTTGTTCTTTTTTTAGGCTGGAAATATATATAACTTTATTGTACTGTAGCAATGTAAAAATTCTTTTAGGAATTATGCATTTAAATAATTAAAATCATAGAGGTTAATCATATAACAATAAATGAGTTCACACTTTACTCCATGTAAATATCTTTTGTCAGAGAACCACAAAATAATGTTGAATTTAACGTTTACTGTGCCCTCGTTATAAGGGCTTGCAACTTTATTAAGGCAATCCCTTTATTTTTGTTGGAGTGGTAGGGACGGCTTAGTTTGTACAGTGGGACTAGAATGGGCGAGAATTATCTTAGGTCTACTTTCAAAAAGCCAGTGCCACAAATTAACAGTAAAACTTGTGCTTAACTGGTATACTTTTCAATTTCTTTATGCACTGTTGCATATTTGGCAGAGGTCTGTCGTATTGCATGGAATGCGGACATTTTTAGTTAGTGGGCATTTCAGTTGAAATCTAGGTGTCTTTTGGACTGACTTCACATTGTATGTGCTGTATTTTACATCTAGTTGGTTTTTCTTTGGGTGATCCAAGGATGCCATTGTGAACGTTTCTTAAATTTTTAGATGGTTGTGAGTTTTGGTCGTTCTCTAATTTTTTTTACGTGTTGATTGGTGGAGCTAGATGAAGGTGGGTTTGGGGGTTGATATATTGGCATGGTTCATTACTTGTTCTGCAGGTGTTGAAAATATATATACTGCCCTGTTATCTCAAGTTGATGTGGTTCTGTTCGTGACAGTGTCCTTGGTTGGAGTGGCACATTTTCAATATCTAACCACCTGATTTAGTAATACTGTGTTGCCTTTTCACACCGCCGATCAAAATGTCCACTGTTCTTTATTGACATTCAGAGGAAAAGGGCTCAGTGGGTCCTTCTGGGGTTCAAACCTGTAGGCTACATGTAGATCTCTTTTGTTGGATTTCAATGTGCTGAGCCTTCTTTCATGCTGTGGGGACTCAACTTTCTAAATGGGTAAAGTGTGGATGTTATTTAGATGGTAGCTGTATTTAGTTCTAGAGCAGCTAAGTTTTTTTGTTTTTGTTTAAGTGTTGTCTCTTTGGGTTGCATTGCAGTGATCGGCCTAGAAACCTGCATAGGGTGCAGCCGCACTCCCTTTTGAAGTAGACCCATGCCTGGTGCTAAAGTAAGTTTTTGATCTCAAAAAGTAGGTTTAGTTTCCTACATTAGAAAAAATACCGCCCTCTTCAAATGTTGGGCTCATCCACATATTGGGATAGCGTATTATCGGGGTGTCTAGGTAGTTTGCATGTATCCATTAGTTAGTGGCTGTCATTTCTGATAGTATATGATAGTATATCTTTTAGTTAGTTTCTGTCTTTCTGGGTTGTTTCCAAATATACTTTGAATGGTGACTGTTGGAGCTGTTTAGTCCGTTAGATGTACTTTCTTCTCTGTTAGCTCTACAGGCTTTGTCTTTTAGTTGGTGTCTGTCTCAATGGTTTGTGTGGGAAGTTATTATTTTTTTAAGATTCAGGATTATTTTGATGGAACTTTTGATGATTGTGGGTCATTATTTGTTTGCCATTTATAGGCGGGAGGGGTTATTTCGATTACTAGCGATGATCTCTGTGAAAAACCAGAAATTACAGCACAGTCAAATGAACAGTGAGCAAGTGAAGGTCCGAGAGCAAATGTATGTGGAAAGAATATCACATCCAAATTATCTGACTATGTTAAGGGAGGAAGGATGTGCATATATATTTTGCTAATGTCCCATTAACATATGAAAGATTTCCTTTAAGCAATCAAATAATTTCTTCACAGAACAACATTCAAAAAGCCTTTTTTCCTGTTGTTATATATTTAATTTGTCCCACGATTCACCGTAAGTACATTAGCCATGTGTTTCCTCTATGGATTTGTAACCATCAACATCTTTAGGGTAGATGCCGCACACGAATAAGCATTGTGTACGGAGCACACTCCGTTCAACAACCAGGACACTATTTCCCCAATAGTTTACTGTGACCCCAAATTGTGCTTCTACTATTGATTGATCTTCTGTATTTGGTTATATCCTGACAAACCAAGTATTCATACTACATGATAATTCGAAATATCCTGAAGAAGTCAATGGTTACAAATCCACAGGCGAAACGTGTTGGTTGGCTAGTGTACTTACGGAAAGTCGTGGCACAAATAAAATGCAGAAGAATCAAAAACAAGACTGTGTGAATGTTGCTCTCTGAAAAAAATATTTGAGTGCTCTAAGGAAATCTTTCAAGTCTTGTTCTTTGTTTTACTGACGGCCACTGGGTGGTTGATCTTCCCTTTTTGAGCACCAATCTAATGGCTTGTGGCCATAAGACAGTAAATAAATAGCTTAGTGTTTGCAAATAGAACCCAGCCACCCCTTATTTTTCTCTGCCTCATTAAAATATGCAGGTTGAGATATCATTTTTCTGGCTACATCGGAAGAACCGTCTTTGTGGTGAGAATACATTTGGCTCCTAATTCGAAGGATGCTATTGAATAATAAAATTAATTGGTTTGGCAATTAACACAACAAAAAAACTCAGCAAATATGACACTAATGAACCAGTGCAATAATTTGTCTTTTCCAAACTCATGGGACAAAAAGGCAGCCGATGGCTGTAATGGGGCTGCCTGGCGATGCCACTTCGATCCTAAGGTATAACAAACTCATTTAGGTAGAAAATTGAGGTAGCAGGGTCTTGTCACTGGTGATCCTGAGTTTTTCAAGGAAGTGTTTTGGTTTCCGAAATCTTGCACTGAGCGTATTGACAGCAGTGAGCCTAAGACACTAGGTTGTGACATTCGTGTGTCAGCCATCTCTGTACTTGGTAGCTGGAAGGGACAAGGTTTTATTTTGATTAGCATCCCTTTGCTGCTGCATCCTGCATATAACTTCTAATCCGAATGCTAGTTAAGTTTTTAGAACTTTTAAGTTGGTCTGCAGATCTTAGTGGAGTAATGTTATGTGTGTGGTGTCTTGGTTCACTGGTGGTGTAAGTGGTAACAACATTCTGTTTGGTGCATTGGTTCATCATCGGTATAGGTGTATCTTTTGGTTGGTGAACGATTCAGGTGTCTTATGTGTGGCATGGTGAGTTATGCGTAATGGTTTCTCTTTAGTTGTTGCATGAACATATTTTAGTCAGTGATTGTGTTCTTTGGCCATCCAGGTATTTTGTGCATGCATGCAGAGCTCATTCTGAGAATCCCTGCCATGTGGGCTTGACTAGTTCTTGCTGTTGGAGGATTTTCTGAAGGGGTGGGTAAGGCATACTTTCAGGTTTCATACAGACTACTTGGGTGGGCAGCAAAGTTGTAGTTGGGCCCTGTTTTTATTTTAATTTAATAATTGTGTGCTGCACATTGTTTAAGGGTTGTCTCGCTGCTTAGCATAGAGTTTACTCTACTGGGGATAACTATCTTTAGTTTTGAATTTGTATTCTTGCCTTTTTAGGTGATGTGATTGCCTCTTTGTGCAGTAAAGAAATGCCTTTGATTTAGCACTGTTTGGGTGGTTGGTTTGACAGTGTCGCTTCCAGTAGATGGCCTTTCGTGTGTCTCTGTTAGTGGTGTGCAGATCCCTGTCAGTGTATGGCTATCTTTGGGTGATGTAGGAAGGTCTTTGTTTTTTGCGGTGTTTTCTGGATAACAGATGTGTGGATGCCTTTTAGTCTTTGATTGTTTTAGCTGGACACTGATTTATTGAAGTATAATGACTATGGGCCCGACATATATGTCTATATAAATACGTTGATACTTAAGAGCCTATGGGCCATATGTACAGATTTTAGGGATAGCAATTTCCTAATTGCGATTCACTGCGAATCACAGTTAGAAAATCGCTATCCCAAATGTATGAAACTCTTTTATTTTTATTTAGTGATTCCTAATGGGGTCGCAATTGACCTACCTCATGAATATTAATGAGGTAGATCGCAATTTGCAACCCATTAGGAATTGCTGCCATCACAGGGATGGTGCCCTGCTGAGGTCAGCCGACCACCATGTCTGTGATTGCTTTTTAATAAAACAATTTTAAACGAAAACAGGATGCGTACAAAAAAAAGAAAACAAAGCTTTATAAAGTTTGGAACTGCCTGCCCTTAAAAATATTTTTTTTCAACATTCACGAAGGGGCAGTGGTGCCATTGGGGCCTCTTCCCATTTGCGAATGGTTACCACTACCCTTGAGGTGTCTGTAAAAAATAAATGTTTTGAGACCGTAATTTGGTCAGAAAACATTCATAGATACCACTGTGATTCTGTATTATTAAGGTACGCCTTAAATACGCCCGTCTTACAAATACTGAATCGCAAATCCAAATTGCGATTCTGTAACGAATTGCAATGCACCTTTTGTACTTCCCAAAAACATTTTTTGGGGTAGCAAACTACCTAATTTCACGAATTGGGCCGTTTCTAGCCTCAACATAAGTTTTGAACAAGTTTTGCACAAATGGCCCATAATCTTTTGGACACAGAGATAGGCAAGTTTGCCATAGTTTGTTACTTCCGCTCAGGGTGTTTTGTGAATACCGTTTTATTTTGTGGTTTCCCTTTTAGTGATATCTGGATGTAGTTTAGATTGTGACTGTATTTTTAATTATTGTGCTCGTTCTCTTTAATTCATCATCAGACTTTTTGGTGGTTTGCGAATGAATTTTTCTTTAAAGATTTGCCCAAAGTGGTAAATCTCTTAATTTGTGACAGTCTGTTCTTTTGGTTTGTAGACTCCCTTTCATTTATCACTGAGTTTTGGAGCGCAGTGAACGTCTTTTTTGTACTTTTTACTTTGAGTGCTATTCTAATTCCTTTTAGATTACTGGATTTTAGGTTTTGCCGCTGCCTGTTGAGAGATGTGAGGATGCTTTATAGGTAGCGCATTTCACTAGGATACGTGTTTTCAAACTGGGTACACTTTTGCATACAGAGCAGAATTAGCTAGGATAATATTGGAACCAAAAGCTACCAGCCATCAACTTCTATGAAACTATATTTGTGCCTCATCAGCCATGCCACTGATTTTTATGTTTTTTCTTGGCTCCTGTTGTGAGACCGACAACAGTGCTTAAAATATTCTAACCACAGCAGAGATTGCTTTTTGATGGTTCGGCTCTGTTGCCGCCACAGCATGAACTGCAAGATGAATGGAGTGGGTGAGCAATTCAGCATACTGAATGTGGTTCTTAATTATATTTATATTTTTTATTTTAAAGACTAGGTAAATATTTTCTAATTATGTTGTTTGGTCAGTGTACGCCAGACCTTTTTTTGGTGCAGCTTAGGTCATAACTTACTGTCTCTAGCGTGTGGTGCCTCACTGGCTGGTGACTAAGTTGTGCAATGGCACCACTGTTGCTAGGAGTCATTTTGGTTTTCATAGAATATCTTTTTTTGTGCTAGAGAGAAGAGTTGTGCAAATAGCTTTTCATTAGGTCTTTAAGTGGTTGGAAGTAAAGTTTGTTAAGTAGGAAAATTTTTTAATTTATAAATGTAACTTTCATTGTAGAATCTTTACGAACTATATATATATATATATATTATATTGTTTTAGGAGAAATGTTGTTTCATTTGAGTCGTAGAAGAATAATTGATATTGGTGACTGCAAAGTCAATTGACCTATAGTGGCCAATTGGATATCAATGTGATATATTTTGAGTAGTAACTTCTTTCTTTCGGTGTTTGTAGCCACCATTTGATATTTGTGTTTTGAGTTTCCTTTCATCAAGAAGTCAAACTGTTGAAGCAAGCGCATGCTTCTTGGTTGATGGGCAAAGTTGCATGAGTAAATAAAAAAAGCAAATAATTCTCTATCTCTTTGTCTGTGATAGAATTTTAGGTGACAAAGGATTTTCTATTTGTTGGTTTGGGCATGGAACTGTAGAAAACGTTTTGCTTTTGTAGATGGGTTTGAGGGCCTTTTTTACATCTTTCGCGATGCTGATATTCTTAAGTTGTTGGGTTGTTCAAATTAGTAAAGATGGCTGACCGCCTAGGTTTATGAATAGTGGTTGGGTTACCTGTGGAATACATCTTCATTGGTGTTTCAAAGTGTTTAGGTGATGCATGGCTTAAGGACATTGCTTTATTTAGTCTTGACAAAAAGAGTTTGCCATATAGTTTGTGACAATCTATGTGGGGGTGCCGTAGGGTAAATATCTTTGGTAGATAGGATCCTATTTGGATCCTGAAGGATGTCCGGGTTGGTATGATTTTTGGCAGATGTTGACCAACCTCTTTCTGCTTCGGGATGACATATGGTGGTAAGACATCCTATTTAGGTCATAGCGATAATCTTTAAATGGTTAATACTCTATATTGCTGTAGGTAGTAATTTGTTTAGTTTATAAGAGTGTTTAGCTAATTGGAGTTTATGACTGGGTATTAAACAGATTGTTATAAATAGCTCTGTTACTGTCTGGTTTTCCCATGGCTCTGAAGCAGATGTAGAGTGCTGGACAGCATTGCAATCCCTGTAATTCTCTTCTGAAGGCACCATGTCCAGTTGCTTTCAAAGGTTAGCCAACACTCAATTAAGTTCCTTGACTATCCAGTGCTCGCTGTGGACAAGCAGTCATGGCTTACTCATCTGCATTACAGTGGGGTTAGGTTTCTGATTCAACATTACACAAAAGCTGTCATTCATTGTAAAGATCACTATCCACTTGGAAATATTCCTTTACAAAAAGATAGGGTAACAAAGAGTACGATACTGAAAACCTAGAAGAGTCACACTCTTGCAGTTGCTGAGATGTGACCACAAACACCAATCAATGTTAATCTACGTGGCCAAACCCGGCTCAGAATTCCATGGAATTCACTTAATGCGCTTTTTGAAAGGGACTCTAGTGTTCTGGGTTACAACCGTAAGAGAAGTAAGTTAATGGATACATTGTCCCTTTATGCTCCGGACAAGTCCAAGAAAACAGTCTAGTAGAGTTTCATGGTATCTCAGCAAGTTTGACACCTGTTGCTAAGACTGGTTTAAAACGTCCAGAAGAATTTACCAATAAGATAAATTGAAATTTGTAAGGGAACTAAGATTTTTACTCCTGCATCACAATAGAGTACGGTAGCTTAAACAGTAAAAAGACAGACTGTTTCTATATTTGGGAATACAAGTTCAGGCCAATTTGGACGTCATAGGAATACTGTCAGGGAACTGTTGTGCGAAGAACATTGTTTAGGACGAGGAAGCGTTCCACACAATTTGTGTTATGCTTCATCATCAGTGACTTCTCCCCACCCTGGTAGGACAATGCCACCAGGGAGGACTGAATCATCTGGTGGACTTGAACGAAGGAAGGAGTTCTTAGATAAAGATCTACTGGACAAATTGCGGGATCCAGATAAACAAAAAATACCTTGTGTTTCCCTAGTATATCACCTTTAATAATGGGGACCTCCGGTACATCTAAAAAATAAGAATGAGATGGTATTTGGGGACACAGGCTCAAACCGTCTTCCTAAGCCAACATGTTTCTGCCCTAATGTTTAGCCTATACCAGTCCTGGGCATTCTTCAGGGCAAAGGATCCCTAGTTAAATGGCCTAATCGCCAAATACACAGGACATTAAAACCAGAATACCAAGGTGAATCCTACCTGAGCATAGATATATTACAACTTAATTAAGGGGATTCCTCGAAAAGAGCAGGCCGGAAGCCTTGGATTGATCAGTGGGTCTTTGCGCCACAGATTAGCCAACCTTCAGCCGGCAAAAAAATCACTTTGTTCATGACGTATCCTATTTTCTTTAGCTTTGGAGGCAGGGGGGGGGGGGTTCTTGAATGTTTAACGTCCTGGATCCACCCATGTTGACTAGCTTTCTGATAAAAACACTTTGATTTACTGGACCAAGAAACAGTAGAGAAAGTCTAAGATGCATGTTCTCTGCTGAATGACCAGCTGACACAACTGAAAATCAGGAAATTCTGAGAAAGGCCAGGGTAAGCACTACCCTGAGCCTGCACTGTCCCTAGGCTGTGAACATTGGGACCTTTTCAGATCCGAGTTGACATTCAGAGTTTCCAAATAGTGGCTATGATCACCAAGTACTATAATGCAGGCTTCCCGACTACTTTTACTGAATCCAGCGACTGACTCCTTGATTATTTATACAGGGTTAAGGATTATTTTCATAGTGATCACCCTTCCCTCCAAGTAGCCTTTCTGTCAGCTGACTATGGATTTTCGTCCGCAAAGTTACTAAAGCCTAAGCAACACCTGAACCTGAGTGAGATCTGTAGCGGATCCTAATGATAAAGTTTGATGCTTATGTAAAACACTGAAGCCGTAAAATACAACCATGACCACAGTCAACAGTGAGTCTTAAGTGGCCAATTCTTTGCAGGCTACCAGAAAACGAAAAAAGTGTTTGCTCTGCAAAGTAGTCTGAAGGCATTCCTAGGTGTAGCGTCTCTTGATACAAACAAACTGCTTTGAAGTCTCTTGGGGTAAAATGTCCTTCATGTTTGGTGAATTTGACTTCTGTAGTTTGCAGGTTGTGGTACATTTTGGTAAACATAAATAACTGTCTGGAGGCTGATTTCGGTTTTTGTTTGGAGATATGTCTTTTAATACAGCAGTCTGTGAGTGATGTGGTTGCATTTAGTAGCTAAGTATGTCAATAGTGTAAAAAGTAATATTTGGTAGGCGATAGACTTTTTGCTTGGAATGAAAAGGGCATCTTTTGGTAAACTTGTCTTACGATACCACACTACAATGTTTTCTTGGAGGACATTCTCATATGTGGTTTTTGAGAGGCTAATCATCTCTTTAATCTCACAGGGATATTTCATTGGTACATGTCTCTTTTGGTGTTTATGGTTATTTTTTCATGGATTGTCTTTTTGTTTGGTGTTGCTATTTTTTAGATGGTATTATTATTGGCTGATGGATATCGTTATTGGTGGCAGGAAACTGTTAAGTTGTGGTGTTGACGTTTGTGTTGGTTGATTCACATTCCGGTTGCAGCTGTTGCTCTTTCTCGTTGAGTGGCACTTGATGTGGTGGTTATTACCATGCTACCTTAAGGCAGCTTCAGAAACACATTAAGGAAGCCATGCCAAAATGCTGAAACAAAAAGGTATCCTGAGAGTGTCAGTGAGCAGAGTGGGAAATGGAAGGGGAGGATCTTGCAATGGTGACCCCATGAACACTCAAGTAACTACTGAAAGGCCTCAAGTGGCAAAGTCTAAGGGTCCCATTCATTTGTGTGGAATGCCCTTCAGTAGGGCGTGTTTTCGTAAATGTGTGCCCAAAGCCATTCAGTGTATCAGTAGAAAACATTAAACCTCTAAATAAAGTATTTGTCACCCTTGAATAGTGCTCCTCATTGTAAATGATACTGAATCATATCTTTTGACTTCTACACATGGTCAGCTCTTCTTTGCACTATATAAATACTGATACATACATGCATGCAAAGGAAGATAAAATTGTCTTGATGTCTTTTAGTGTATAGTCTCATTGGTGGCATATATGCCTTTTGGTACATTATTCTGTTTAAGTGTCATTTTGGATTTTAATGTACCGCTTTAGGATAGTTGAAGGCTTCTTGAAAAGTATATAAGAACTCTTGAGTCCAGGCGGTGGAGAGAGAAAGAGCTTCGAAGTTGAGGAGCAAGGGAGGAAATGAAGAACTGGAAAGCAATAACTCATGTTGAGGTGTGAGGAAGTATTATGTCACGCTAAATATACTTCACAGCTTTAATTAAGAAAGGGTTCTTTTTCGCCACTAATTGATCACTCTCTTGAATAATTATGTCATTATTTACCAAAGCAGTGGGATCCATTCTGTCAAGATGATAAGGAGGAAAAGGAGTCGACCATGTTACAATTTGTAGCCTTCTTGTGCACTAGCATGAATTCTCTTACTATTTGAAAAAGAGCAAATAGGCCTGAAGAACTCCAGCTCATCTTCGTTCTGCCTCACCTCACCAACAGTCAGCCCTGATCTCTTGGTGTTGCTGTTGCGAGGGAAGAAAAGGCTTGGTACTCTGATAAATGAGGGTTTGAAGCCAACATAATGACCAAGCGCTAGATGGCCATGTGCAGCACCACAAGGATTTAGCTGACGTACTGTATCCCACAAAGGGTCAGCTCCCTTGCTGGAAGAAAACATTTCTTGTAAATTTATTGGAGAATCTACATAAGCACTGATGTCTTCCTCTTTACTGATGCTAGTCCCAGTTACATCGGGGAAGCAAACAGCTCTCAGGAGGGGAAGACCTGTGATATCAGGAAAACCAAACTGTCCCCAGAGATTGGGTTATGTTGTCTGTTACTGTAGTTGAAGGTCTACAGGACTTGTAAGAAGCTTCTGAGACAGACATGATCCCCTTGCAACGCTATGGTTCAGGTTTTGCATTTGGCGTGTTCTACGCCCTAATTTAGAAATTTAAGCGTATAATGATTTCTTATGGAGTAAAAAAAAGTTAATTCCTATTAAGAGTATTTTTAATTGGGTGGAAAATATATATATTTAATATTGTAGGTATATATTCTGTGCCACACACTTTCCTGTGCCTAAATGAAAAGATGTATTTTCACATTACAGCCACTCTTCAATCAGGAAACAAAATAGCATAGGACCTTCATGTTGCACGCCACTAAGAATTTCGCCTGTGTACCTTTGGTAGTGAGTGAAATTTTGGAAGAGTTCTTTGTTTCCGTTACTCTGCTTCTTTCTGTTGAGTGTATTTGCCTTATCATAGGGAGTAGAACAGGACAGAACATTGCTTATTTGTTGGGCTGCCCCATGACACCAGTAACTTTGAAACCCCTTCTCCATCACCATGCACCCATATTCACATCAATAATGCGCATTCATGCTAATAGTCCCTATTCAAGTAGGATAGCTTTGGTAACTTGCTGGGTTTGGGTGCAGCATTTTTGGTGACATGGTTATCTTTACATGTCTCCTGGAAGGCGGATGATTTTTTTTCTGTTGGAATTGCATTTTGCTAGCATATGGTCTGGTGGCATGGAGTTGCCTTTTTCTAAAATGAATATCTCTTGGTGGCCGAAGGATTTCATTTTGTAGGTGCCTGCAAGTGCATCTTGGTAGTTTCAATCTTTCAGTTGTTGTGGCCATCCTTTATTGGGAATGATGCAGCAGATAATTAGTGTTACCTTGAGTATTTTGCGGACAGTTGTTTCAAGTGTTCTGTAGAAGTACTTTAATCAGTGGTTGGGTAGTGTAATACGTTTTATTGATTCATGTGGTTTATTTTTTTAATGATCATCGTCATTCAGTAGCAATTCAGTTTATTTGTAAATGTATTTTTAAAAAGTATACGGTGGTGATCTCATTGCGTATTGTGGTAATGTCTGTAGATTTCAGCATTTTTTTTTTATGTATTGCTTCTTCTTGATTAGTTGGTTTCTTCTTGTTTCTCCAACAGTAAGATGTTTATCGGTGGCTTGAGCTGGCAGACCACGCAAGGTGAGTTACTGGAGGAGAAAGGTGGACCAGGAACCCATTTGTGTACTTTTCTTTTTCTCATTATTTCCTTAAACCTGAAGACCTATCTCTCGCCCTCGTTCCAATTCTTGACGGGGTTTCTTTCCCCACGGTCAGCCAGGGTTCTCCTAGATTTTTATTTCCTTAACCCAATCTTTACTCACTCCACACTTTTGTGGTACTCCCATTCCATCTCCATTGGAGAGGTTTTCTTCTCCACCCACACAAAAAATATCCTTAGAGCTCTGTGTTCTTTCTCCTTCCCAACTTTGAAGTACACTATAATTTGGTAATCCTATCTCGACATGTCACCAAAATACTATGGGCATGATTTACTGATTGGCGGACGCGGTACTCCAATGCAAAGGCGGCGGAGTACCAGGCCCACTACACCTTCGATCCACCCATACCATTTAGAGAGAGGTGGAACTTAAGTATTTTATTGACTGAGCCCATTGTTGGCTTCATCAACAGAATACTTGTGACGGCCCAACGGAGTAGGGGGCACTGAAAGGAAATCGCCCCTCCCACTCTATTTAGGTGGACAATGTAATGTCTTTTTGTTTTTGTGTCTGTCACCTACAGGAAAATCTGGCAGTGAGTGACAGGAAAAGAACAATAATAACTCTACTCCCTGGGATAAAACTCCCAGGGTGTGGCGGTTATTAGCTTTTGTTTTTGAAAAACAAAATAGCGCTAAATGCTTGCACGGCGTCAAAACTGACTACAGCTATCCACCATACCGCTGTGATGGTGCTTCCCTTTATTTTACAGAGATGATTGCTAGGCCAGTGGTCATCTCTGAAAATGGCAAGCAATATTCCGTCAGGCTGGAGTACGTAATGTCCTCCTTCGCACTGACTGATTGTACTCCACCTGCAAAACATCTAAATCTGGCCCTCTGTTTTGAGGTCTGGACTGTGTTTATAAACCACTTTCTTCTTGCTAACCAAGCTTAGCAATGTGTTTTTGTTTTGCAAAGCCATATAGCCAATCTCTCTTTTATTCATCTGTTGTGTGTTCCAGTGTTGAGGTCTTGTTTACTTCTCCTCTTCTTTGAAAAGCACATTTTCACTTATTTTTTGTTTCCTTCAGGTAGTCTCCTGCATGTAACTGCCTTATCCATATTCCCCTGCCTTGCCTTCTCTTGTGTAAAACTGTTTTCACTATCACTCAAAAGATTTTTCACCCTCCCTAACTACCTGTACTGTAAAGAACAGCTGCCTGATCTTTCATGTACGACCATTTCAGAACTCTTGAAGGACTCCCCTACTGAGCTTCTGGTTAAGAAGACTGTTGTTTGGTTCAGCCATGGGTGTGTACCATAGTGGGTCTGATGTATCTCTTTTGGTTACAGAAGGCCTGCGGGAGTACTTTGGGCAGTACGGTGAAGTGAAGGAGTGTCTTGTAATGCGAGATCCCCTTACAAAGAGATCCAGGTGAGCCTGAAGATGTATCCCAGATCATTGCTGTATGTATTGTGCCCATCAATTACCTAACATTCTCCTCTTTTCTCTCCCTTCTTTGGCACATCCTGTGACGGACACAGGGGTTTTGGCTTTGTTACGTTCATGGACCAGGCTGGAGTGGACAAGGTTCTCGCCCAATCAAGACACGAGCTGGACTCCAAAACGGTGAGAACCTTTTGCTTGAGGGTGTTTTGATGTCAAGTGAATTATGATTATGGCTTCCGGTTTTACTCTATTTTTTAACAACTCCAGGTGTATGTATCCATATTGATTTTCTGTTCATCTTGTCGCCATTTATCAGTATTTTGCGTTCAGTAAAACAAACGTTTTAACTGGTATGTTTCCACGTTAAGTTTATTATTTACCCAATAAAAATATACACTTTTTTTGGCACCTGTAAGGCTTTAGAATACTAAGCTTCATTGTACAACAATACACTCGCTTTAAAACTTTTGCATTGTATTGCAAGCATTGGTGCACAAATCCAGCTGTGTAAGGATTCTCATCCCGCTTTTCTTAAGCTCCCTTGCGGTGCCAATATGTACCAATATTGGCCCACGTGTGTCAACTGGAAGAGTAGAGGGTCACTCTGAACTAAACCAACTTGCTGTACATTTCCACTTTTAAAAGGAAATACAGACCGAAACTACATTATGTTGTCAGTCCTTAAATGTAAATATTTGTAAAAACAGATAACTGAGAGCCATAATTATTATTTACAAAAAATATGATTCGGCTCCCAATGGCGCTTCTTGGTAAGATAACTAAGGAAGAGTCCTTTCCTGTGTAACTCTCTCTCCTTTTCGACCTCTTTATCTCTTTCTGTCTTTTTCTCTACCCACTCTCTCTCTCCTTTTGCTGTACTTTGGACCCTCAGACCTATTTCTCCTGGTTCTCTATTTTCAACCCTATCCTATTCCCTTTTCAATTCTCTCACACTCCCCTCTTCTTTCCATCTACCATCACCACACACCACTCACTCCAGGTGTACAAAATGTCCTCTTTTCTCCCTCCATGTGTATCTAAACCAGCCTCTGGCCCATACTCCTGTGCTTTCTTTCTTCTGTCTCCTGGGTTTTGAAATAGCCTCTACAGAGACCCTGTATACAACAATAAACACATATCTAAATACAAAATCCTAACTAATCCAATTGCCTCGATGACTGGGTTTTTGTGAGGGAATCTGTTATGTGTTGCAAACGAGGTGAGCATACAGTGGTGTTGTCACTGACTGGGCACCTTCGACCTCTGGTGCTTAATGACACAGGCGGCTGTTACTGTGCAGCAACACGGGCTATCACTGATGGGCAGTGTTTATAGCTGGGCAACTTCTACTGCTAACACTGGCAGAAAGCTTTCACTGCTGGTTGTCCCTAAATGGTAAAACAAACACCACTTACTACCAACGGCAAACCCAACTTTTACTGTTGGTTTTCACTCACCAAGGTAACAAACACCACTAGTTATTACTGTCCAGGCCATTTTCTACACTGTTTCTGAGGGAACAGGACAACGTCCACTGCTAGTTAGTTACCCTGACCATGGGCACCTTTCACTGCTATTTATTACAGACCAGTGCAACTTCCATTGGTAATTCTCACTGACTGCAACAACTTTCACTAGTAATTTTCACTAACTGCAGCAACTTCCCCTAGTAGTTAACACTGACCAATGAATTTCCAGTCGTAATTTTCAAACTTCAGCAACTTTCACTTGTAATTTTAACAGACTGCAGCAACCTTCACTGGTAATTTTAACAGACTGCAGCAACCTTCACTGGTAATTTTAACAGACTGCAGCAACTTTCACTGGTAATTTTCACAGACTGCAGCAAACTTTCAGTGGTAATTTTCACTGACTACAGCAACTTCCACTGATAGTTTACACTGACCACTGAACTTCCAGCGGTAATTGTCACTGACTGCAGCAACTTCTACTGTCGGTTCCCAGCACTTCTGGTGACCGCAGACCACAGCAATTGTTAATTAACTGATAAATGTACACTCACCATATCCAAGGGTTTTACTGTGCTAAGTGGCCACATGGAATAAAACAATACACTCACCTGCAAACAACAGAGGCGCAGCACTGCCCCAATGTCCAGCTAAAAACCTGAGGTCTTCTACTTCTTTCATTTATTAATCCCTTGTATTCACAAGTAGAGAACATGCGGGTAAATTTGCCCGTAGCCCCCAGGGCTTGGACCACTCTTACCTTTCACGCTGGGCTCACGCAAAATCATCTTGTTTCTGAAAGGCACTCCAGACCTTTTTGATTAATTCCTGTGCATAGATCCAGTATCCTGCTTTTTGGGTAATCGCTTTAAGGTTTAATACCTCTAGGACGCTCCTAACAGGAATCAGGGTCACAAGTGATATATATATATATATACATACATACCTCTGTCCCTCTTCTTTCCCTCTGCTACCCTCTCACAATCCCAATAACCAACTAACATATCATCCACCACTCAAATTACTTTCACATTTCACTATAGTGATTCAACACTAATCCTTTAATGGGTTCCGGAGTAGCGTGCTACTCTCCAAAAAAGCACTTCAACACACCAACAGGGGGAGTAACAAGTGCTATATAAATGCAAACCTCTGCTATCCTTCTCAATCCAAATAACTGATTATTATCCACCACTTAAATTACTTACATATTTCACTATACTAATTCACCACTAATCCTTATGGGTTCCGGAAAAGCGTATTACTCACCAAGAAAGTGCTTCAGCACCCCATTAGGGGTAACAAGCGCCATATTAATGCAAACCTTTTTCCCCTCTTCTATCCCTCTGCTATCCTTCTAAATCCAAATAACTAATATCCACCACTCAAATTACTTTCTTATTTCACTATACTAACTCACCACTAATCCTTTATGGGTTCCGAAATACTCGCGAAAAAGCTCTTTGACACCTCGTAAGGGTAAGCGCTATATAAATACATTTACAATACAAGCGGCGCTTAGAAATAAAAAATTAGGTAAATAACCTAAAATTATTTTTTCTTGCTGTGCTGTCAGTGGCGGTCATGTAGATTTGAAAAAACCTGAAAAAGGCCTCCTATCTGTATTTTGCGCTTTAAAAAATACGTTCTCTTAATTACAGGTTTGGTTTTCAATTGGTATTTATATATAAAAAAAATAAGTCAGCTTGTAGTCAACGTTATAATTGCCTCAGTAGCGGTCCCTTCTAGCCGGGGCAGGAGGGTTTACCAACAAGGGACGATGAAGCTTGGAGAGTAAAAATTACGTCGGGGGAGGGGGGGGGGGGTCAGAGAGGCGGCACGTGCCATTTCGCCATCTTTACAGCGCGCGCCCCGCTCCCTCGGCCTGTTCCTGGTTAGCTCGTTATGACGCATCTGCTTTGAAGTCTGTGGACCCCTCTTCCCTCAACAACAGGTCTGCCCTGATCTCCCTCCCCTCGGAGTGTCACATTCCCTCGGTCCCGAGCACCGTGTGGGTACCAGGGGGGCACTGGCAGGGCGGGAGAGGCCACCAGTCTGTCGTGGGGCTACCCTGGGGGGAAGAAGGTGCTCTGAGAGGAGCGGAGCTGGCCGGAAGTTGTTCCAGCCCCCAGGGGAAGTGATTCACTGAGGGGGTCAGAGGGTGGGCGGTGCAGGTGTGACGGAGGGCGCAGCGGAAGTGTGTACTGAGCTGCTGGAGTCTTTGCCGATGGCCTGCCAAGATAAAATGAAATTGTGCTCGGGGTTTAAAATAGACTTTGTTTTCCCTCTGAAGTTAAATTTAGTTTTTCCTTGAACAACTGTGTAACTTTTCATGCTGACGTCTGTGTTGCCGGATTTGGTATAGGTAGAGAGGCTCATAAAGCCGGTAAGGTAGCTCAGTGCACTAATGCACCCATGGTTGAGATCTTTGTATGAACTGGGAAGACTGAGGTTTCACTTACGACGGGGTTCACTCAGCCGCTCATTCTTCCGAGGTTGATAAAACGAGTCCCATCACCTTGGGTAATAAGTAGCGCTTAAGAAGAAGACAGTGTGTAAACTGTCTTACAAAAGAGTACTAATTGTTGATAATATTGTTATACTTACTGTAATCAAGATGTCAAAGCACCTAAGTTGAGTGCACCTACAGGCTTAAACATTAATGTGTTTAGCTATATTTATTGTGGTACTTTGGCCTCTTTGGTGCAGTTGGATGCTTGCACACCTACCTGGCTTTGTTGGTGTAGGGAGAGGCTGGGTTTGGTGCATTCAGACGCTCTGATGTATCTGGACCATGACCCTTGTCACTAGATTTGATGTGGGGAGATGCTCTGCCAATGCCGCCTTCTTTATACCCTGGTCTCTATGCCACAATACGGTGCAGTGAAAGGCTCAGACCTGGACCTATTAATGGAGTTTGTGCATTCAAGGGCATAGACCTTGGCCTGTGTGGCTGGATTTAATGCAGTGAAAAGTTCAAACACTGGTGCACGAGTTTTTGCATTGTGAGTCTTGGACACTGGTATGTTGATTTTGTGCAGTGATTGGTTTAAACATCTAACTCTGTTTTTGAATTTGGTCCAGTAAAGGTTCGAGACGAGGCTCTCTCGCTGGATTTGGTTTCCCTACTAGAGACAGGGAGTTGCAAAGTATTGAGGCTGTGGGAAATAAGGTCTTCTTTAAAGAGCCTTTCCCTCTGTACCACACACACAACCTGTATTTTGATCTCTTATTCCCATGCAGTGTGGGAACTGGTGCAAAGGTTTACTTCTCCGTCCACTTTTGTGACTATTATGCAGTTGTGGGTGATGGACAAGACGCAGCCAAACGTACCCCCCACTATGTCTGTATACAGAGGATTGTGTGGTGTGATCCATGGGTTCTTCTGCCACTAACCACTGCCATACATAGATGCATTCCACTGGCTTTTTGGACTATCTCCAGGCCAACCCAATGGACATGACTTTTGATAGAGTTTGCCTCTTTGAAGTTAAGGCTAACTCGGCAACGGACAGCTACAAGCAAGGTTTATCTTTGGCTCGGTCTTAGGGCCTGTTTTTTACTGCTAGCCAGTTTCACCAGTAGTACAGAAGGTAAAGCGGATATTCCAGGGCCTGTCTTATGGGCGGCGCCTGGCATCGCAGCATGTGTAGCTGCCCAAATTATTTAACCAGTAGTACAGAAGGTAAAGCGGATATTCCAGGGGCCTGTCTTATGGGCGGCGCCTGCCATCGCAGCATGTGTAGCTATCCAAATTATTTAACTGCTAACAATGGGTGTGGCACGGCCTAGGGCCAGTAAGAGCTGCAGCACAGTCCTCTTTCTCCTCTTCCCTGGCTCCTTCTGCAAAACCACTTTAATTTGCACTGGAAGGCGCATGTGCGGCCTCTCGGTCTGTAGGGTGTTCCTCAAATTGCAGGATGCATGTATCATTATGACGATGCTGAAGGCGGGTTCGCTGGTTCTGGTGTCAGACCACTTGCAGACCACAAACTCCTTGCTCTTTGACTTAGGGTTTTCAAGCATTCTCCCCAAGTCTCCCTCCAGCCCTCACATGTGTCTTTTCTTCATTGAGGCAGAACTGATCATTGTTTCGCTTGAAGTCTTCTCACCTCCCCAGTGAGTTTAGACATTCATACTATAATCCTGTTTTTTCGAGAGGGAGGTCTTGTGGCCCTAAGAGTCTTCTGCGTTTTGGGCCTGCTTTCTTCTTGCTTCTTGTTTGTTCCCCATTCTTTATTTCACATGCTTGCACTCCAGTGGCGTCTGTTTTCTTTTGGTCCAACACTGGGCAGTCCTGCTGAACAGCATTCAGATTTTCCCAGAAACAGCTTGAGACGTATGAAGGCAAGTGACAGACCACCTTACACATGGGAAGCTTTTCTGCCCCTCCTTCTCAACTTGCAAAAGCAACAATAGTTACCTATTCCTTCTTACTCCATTTAGGCAGTCACCGTATTGCATTAGAGTTCATAGGCCTGTGTCTACCACTGAGCAGTTTCCAACTGAGCAGAAATCACACATTCAACGGTATGAGTTTAATGGGATCTTCATGGCATGTAAGGCATTCATGTTTTCTGTCTGCGATTGGTCAGTTCAAGTCCTGATGGACAACACAAATGCAATGTGATATGTCAGCAGCAGGGTGGAGTGGGCATGTGCCATTTGTGCCTAAAGGTATTGAGGCTGTGTTCTTGTTTTCAAGCTTACAATGTATGGTTGGATGTGAATCATCTGCTGAGCTGCAATGTCTGGCGAGTTGTGAACTATCTCCCTGAATGGCTGATGATCTCAGTAGGCAGCATCTTGCTGATCGCGTGTGGCGTCTTTACTTGGAGGTGGTTCAGTCCATCTACGTCCTCTGTATCTATCCTCTGCGGAACCTCTTTGCGGCTCACGAGAACACAGACTACCTGCGATTCTGCACCCTAGAGTTTCTTCTGCAGGGAGTTCTGGGAGATGCGTTCCGCTTAAGGTGGGACTTTCATCTTTACTTTGCTTTTTCTCACTACTCCTCAATTCCTTTGGTTCTGACGAAATTGCACCAGGACTGTGTGCACGTGTTTTTAATCATGCCAGACTCGCAGTGGAGGGTGTGGTATTCAGATCTGCACCTTTTCCTGTCCCCTTCTCTTCAGCTTCTGATTCGGGCGGGCTGTCTGTCGCAATGGGAGGGGCAGGTTCTCCATCCGAACCGCCATCTACATGCCTTTAGATTGAGCAGTAAAGTCTAAGTTCTTGTGACCTGCCTGCAGAGGTGATGGATGCTATCTTGTCAGATAAATCACCCCTCTACAAAATCTGTTTCTTCTTGTCATTGGTCCCATTCTGTGTCTCGGTGTGTTGATTTCCTCGAGGCACATTTTTTTCTGCTGTGTTGTGCTTTGTGATTTCCTTGGCCCTGCAGGACTTTACTGTGGCTTTGTTAAGGGTTATTTTTCAGCCCTTTTGGCTTTCTTTGTTTGCCAGATCAGCTGCAGCTGTTCAGGTCTTCTATTGTTCTGCATTTTCTAAAGGCATTGACTAATTTGTTTCCCCATCTCCATTTGTGATGCTTCAGAGGCACTTTACCCTGGTGCTCGCACTCCTGAAGGGTTTGCTATTTGAGCCATGTACAGTTATCCTTTGCAACATCTTACCTCGTAGGCCGTGTTGTTGATGGCTATTACCTCAGCTCGGCTTGTTAGCGAACTGCAGCCTTTTTCAGGAGTTTCTCTTTTCTGCAGACACACTGTACCTTCAGACTAAGGCATCTTGTTGAAGGTGTTTACCCCGTTTCACATGGGTCAGTGCATCACTCTTCTAAAATTTTAATCGTCTCCGATTCCCACCAAAGAAGAGGAAAGACAGCACTGCCTGGATCCTCACAAGGCGCTCTGTTTCTACATTGACAGGAACCGCGAGTCCCGGACCGATGATCAGTTTTTCTTTGGCTGGTTTCAAGAAAGGCAAGGCAATCCAAAAGTGTACAATTCCTTGCTGGGTTATGGTGTGCATCAAACTGTTCTATGCCTCTTGGCAGTGTCGGGCCCATTTGACCAGGACGAAGGTTGTTTAATCTGCATTTTCTGGGGTTTTCTTGCCATGGTCATCTGCAACATGGGGTTCAGTCCACAAAACCAGGCTTTGTCGCCTCCAATTTAAACTCTGCAGGAGTGGCCATTTTGCGAGATCTGGGTTGTAGGACTTTCTGCTTTGATCATCTCTTTGGGACCCCCCACCCTGGAGATACTTCTTGGATATTAATTCAAGAGGTGAGGAATCTGCGGGTAAAAGTGTGCTTCAGAATAACAGTGTATGACCTTTTTGGTAGATAAGCTATTGAACTGCAGATTTTCACCAATCCAGCTCACCTCCCTGCATTGGTATGAGGAGTGTGTTTGCGATTTTTTAATAAGGTTCCAAGATCATTTTGACTTCAGTTTCTGTCAATCTCATCAACCTCGTCTTCACCTCTGAAGGCACGGAAAAATGGATGGAGTGCAAATGTCAGAGTACTGGCGAGGCACCTTATATTTCTCCTTGATGTCGTATCCAGGATGGTCCCTTTAGCCAAGGTGTCACTTATCAAAACAGGAGAGCTATTTTAATTTTCAGATCCATTCTGTTGCCTTGAGGAGATTATAGAGGGGAGGAATCTGCAGGTAGGTAGATTTTCCAGCAGAAAGGTAGCCAACAAAATGCATTAAAGTGCCTTCGAGAGTGCATTTGAAATGTATATGTTATGCCATGTCATCAGGTGGTTGTCTCATTGAAGAGTTGGAAAGTGTCACTGCAGCTGAGTGTCTCAGCACAAGGGTACCTTGTGGAGTTTAAAGTATCACAGCAGCTGGATATTTCACTCTTTTAAGTTTGGAAGTGACAGTGCATCTGTGTATCTTGCACTGTGGAGTTTGGAAATGTTATGGTAGCTGTGTGTCTCACAGTGTATAGTTTAGAAGTGTCACTGCAACAGCAAGTCTCCCACTGTGGAGTTTGGAAGTGTCACTGTAAGTGGGTGTCTCTCCCTGTGGAGTTAGAAAACCCCACTGTAGCAGGGTGTCGAATACTGGATTTTGGAAGTGTCATTGTACCTTCGCACTGCAGCTGGGTGTCTCCCAGTGTGGAGCTTGGAAGTGTCACTGCAACTGAATATTTTGCAATCTGGAGTTAGAAAGTGTCTTTACAACTGGATGTCTTCCACTGGAGTTCGGAAGTGTCTTACTGCAGCAGGTTGTGTGCTCTCGTGCACAAACCAGGGGGTCTCCTCTCTAATTACATCCCACCCTTGCAACCATCTCAGCACATTTTCCACTTTGGTCTCGCAGGATTTCCCCATGAGTGCCACGGAGAGCACTCACAGCTCTTTCTTGGCAACAGGTGCAGGCAAGAGTCTGAGCTAAAGATTGTTGTTTTGCAGAGTCACGCTTGAAAGAGTGTTATTGGAGGCCTGGTATGAGAGCATGCAGTGCCAGGCATGTGTGGTAAGGGCCTCTTGAAACCAGGCATGACAGCGTGCAGTACAAAGCAGAGACTTGTTGAATTGACAGAGATTGAAAGTGAGATAATGCGATGGCAGGTAGAGGCTGGAACGACGAGGTAAGGGCAAGTGCCGGGCACCAATAGATAGAGAATAGATATAAGATTATTAAATAGCAAGGCAACAAAGGCACCAAAAAGTACAGGCCTAGTCCAAGAGTACGTAATAGAGTTTGGAGTAACTCCTGTGTTATATACCTCCCTGCATGGTTGCTTGCTCTTTGGTTCGGTCCTTGCTACCCGACTCCTACAGCTTCACCTCCCTGTATCTGAGGTGTCTTGTTCAGGTTACAACCCCCTGCATGGTAGCCTGCTCTCTTTGGTTACGCCCTTACTATTAGCTTCCTGCTACAGCTTCCCTCCTTGTACCTGAATTGTCTTGTCCAGGTCACCTATCCATCTGCCAAGGCCCGTCTAGGTAAGAGCAGTGGGGGTGGGGTTGTTTGGGGGGTTCCGACCTACGATGATGAGGTCAAATGTAATAAATATTGAATTTCCCCTCGTCGTAGTCTGTCGAGCTCCTCTCCCAAATTCTCCCCCCCCCCCCCCCCCCCCCCCCCCTTATTCCCCCTCCCTGCTTGGGCTGCGGCTGCTATCCATTTTTATTTATTTATTTATTTGAAAAGTTTTATATGGCGCTGGCTAGACCCGGAGGTATCAGAGCGCTTTACATGAGGACGAGCATTGTTTCAGAGCATAGATACCAGTTACATAGTTACAAGTTACAAACCATAGATACAAGTTGCTGGAGCATATTTACTCGTGTTAAAAACAAACATAAGGGAAAAAGCAGGCTAGGGGAGAGATTCAGGGGAGAGAGGATAGGAGCAGGGGAGGTAGGCAAAGATGCATTGGTGATTGCTCTCTTAGCTTTTGCCTTGTTGTGATTAGTTTGTTGTTACTTGGCTCCTGCTGCAGGTTCGTCTCCTTGTACCTGCATGGGTGCTTGCTCTTTTTACCTAGTTGTTACCCTCCCCCTGCTTCACCTCCTTGTTCCTGAGGTGTCTTGTACATGTTATACCTCCCTGCATGGTTGCTCGCTCTCTTTGGTTGGGTCAGTGTTGCTCGCCTCCTGCTACAGCTTCACCTCCTTGTACTTGTGTTTACTTCACCTTGTTGTACCCGAGGTGTCTTGTTCAGGTTACACCTCCCTCCATGGTTGCTCACTCTTTTTGATTAGGTCATTGCTACTTGACTCCTGCTACACCTCATCTCTTTGTATCTGTAGTATCTGGTCCTCGTAATACCACCCTACAAGGTTTCCCGCTCTCTTTGGTTAGTGTATCTCGCCTCCTGCTACAGCTTTACCTCCTTGTAACTGCGTTGACTTCACGTCGTTGTTCCAGAGGTATCTTGTGCAAGTTACACCTCCTTGCATGGTTGCTCACTCTCTTTGATTAGGTCATTGCTACTTGACCCCTGCTACAGTGTCACCTCCTTGGACCCGAGGTGTTTTGTCCAGGTTATTCCTTCCTGCATGGCCCTCTCCATCTCTTTGGTTAGGACCTTGTTAGTCGCATCCTTCTACACCTCACCTCTTTGTTTCTGAGGTGTCTTGTACAGATTATATCTCCCTGCATGGTTACACGCTCTCTTTGGTTAGGTCAGTGTTACTTGTCTCCTGCTACAGCTTAACTTCCTTTCAACTGCGGAATTTTCACCTCCTTGTACATGAGGTCTTTTGTCCAGGTCACATCTCCTTGCATGGTTGCTAACTCTCTTTGGTTAGGTCCTTATTAATTGGTTCGTGATACTGCGTCACCTCCTTGCACCTGCATAGTTGCTCGCTTTCTTTGATTATGTTCTCGTTACCACCTGCTACAGCGTCACCTCCTTGTACATGAGGTATTTTGTCCAGGTCACATCTCCTTGCATGGTTGCTGACTCTCTTCGGGTAGGTCCTTGTTAATTGGCTCCAGATACAGCTTCATCTCCTTGCACCTGCTTCAGTTTCACCTCCTTGTGCAATAGGTATTTTGTCCAGGTTTCATCTCCTTGCATGGTTGCTCACTCTTTTTGATTAGGTCATTGCTACTTGACTCCTGCTACACCTCATCTCTTTGTATCTGTAGTATCTGGTCCTGGTAATACCACCCTACAAGGTATCTCGCTCTCTTTGGTTAGTGTATCTCGCCTCCTGCTACAGCTTTACCTCCTTGTAACTGCGCTGACTTCACGTCGTTGTTCCAGAGGTGTCTTGTGCAGGTTACACCTCCCTGCATGGTTGCTCACTCTCTTTGATTAGGTCGTTGCTACCTGGCCCCTGCTACAGTGTCACCTCCTTGTACATGAGGTATTTTGTCCAGGTTTCATCTCCTTGCATGGTTGCTTACTCTCTTCGGTTAGGTACTTGTTAATTGGCTCCAGATACAGCTTCATCTCCTTGCACCCGCTTCAGTTTCACCTCCTTGTGCAATAGGTATTTTGTCCTGGTTTCATCTCCTTGCATGGTTGCTGACTCTCTTTGGTTAGGTCCTTGTTACTTGGCTCGTGCTATGGCTTCACCTCCTTCTACCTGAGGTGTCTTGCCCAGGTTGCATCTCTTTTTATGGTCCACTAGTTGTTTTTGGTTTGGGCCTTGTTACTTCGCTACAGCCGCAGCTTCGCCTCTTTTTACCTCATTTTCCTTTACGATCTTTAGTTCAGGGTGTGCTCAGTCACATGGGCTCGGTGGCTGGTCCTTGTTGCTTGATCTTATAATTTACCCTACACACAATCATGTCTTGTTTTCTCTCTATTACACATGCAAATTCTCCTGTTCGAGCACTGTGTTGTATCTTCTTTTTACTCTCACACACTCTCATGCCATCTCTTAAACGTATTCTCCCCAGCATGCTGTCCCCACTCACTCTTGCTCTCATATACTCCCATGCTCTGTCTCTTAACTTGAACAAACTTTGCCTCCTCTATATTTCATCCCTCACCCATACTCTTACTTCATAGCGTGTATATTTCACTTGATTAATTCACACACTTTGATATGCTTTCTGTCTTTCATGCACTCCCATGAAATGGTTTCCTCGCTCCGATATTCCTACTTTGTCTCTTTCCTCAGCATCATGCTTCTACATTTTAGACTTTTTGCGCTCTCACACTCCTACACTTTGCATCCTCCATCCCGATTACAAGTTTTCATTTCGTCTTTCTCCCCTCCCTATCACATTGGGACCTTTTGCTTTGTTTCTTACTCCGATATACCTACTTTGTCTCTACCCTAAATTTTACACTGCTTTGTGAAGTCACTCTTCACAGCACTCTTTTTCGTTAAACTTTCCTTTTTACATGCCGCCTTTTTTATTTTTTGCACACTCTCCCACTCTATCCTTTTCCTCTCACAATCCTACACTTTTACCTTCCCTTAAACCAGTATTCAGTGTTTGTCTCTGTGACACTATTACACTTTTTCTCATCCTCGCTATCTTACTACTGCACTTTCTTTCCTCTCACACTTTCTCTCCCTCCTCTGACGCTCCTGCACTCGTTCACTCCTCATTCTCACTCTCTTTTTTTTTTATAACTCCCATCACCCTCCCCATGTTTTACACTCTTCATTTTCTTTTTCTTCACAGTCTCCATTTCATATGTTGTCTTTTGGTTTTCTTTCGTTGCTCTCACACTTACTGCTTACTGTACTGTATGTCCTGACTCTCACACTGTCCCACACAGTGTCTCTTTCCTATGCTTCATGAGGTCTCTTCCCTGCCGCTCTCTCACTGTGCTATGTAGTCTCGCTTCCTGCCCCTACTGGTATCTCAGTGCTTCATTGAGTCTCTCCTGTCTCACAGAGCCCAATGTGTTTCCTCTCCCTGACCTTTGCTAGTCTCTCACTGCCCCAGGCAGTTTTTCTCGCCTGCTCTCTGACTGCCCCCTGCTACTGTCTCACTGCTCCATGAAATCTCTCCCCTCCGATGCTCTCCCTCAAATCCATGATCTACCCTCTACTGGCTCACTGCCCCGTGTTCCAGTCTCACTGCCCCATGTTCAAGTCTCACTGCCCCCTGCTGCTCTTTCACTGCTCCATTAAGTCTCCCTCCCACTGGTGGTCTCTCGGACTTCCATTCTCTGCCCTCTTCTGTCCCACTGCCCCATATTTCACTCTCAGTGCCCCTTGTTCCACTCTCACTGCCCCTGCTGCTCTCTCACTGCTCTGCTCCATGAAGTCTCTCTCCCACTGGTGGTCCCTCACAAGTCCATGCTATACCCTCTGCTGTCTCACTGCCCCCTGTTCCAGTCTCACTGCCCCCTACTGCTCTCACTGCTCCATGAAGTCTCTCTCCCACTGGTGGTCTCTCACAAGTCCATGCTCTGCCCCCTGCTGTCTCACTGCCCCTTGTTCCACTCTCTCAGCCCCCTACTGCTCCATGAAGTCTCTCTCCCACTGGTGGTCTCTCACAAGTCCATGCTCTGCCCCCTGCTGTCTCACTGCCCCTTGCTGCACTCTCGCTTTGATGCGCATCTCTGCCTGCCCCACCCAGGCCTTCGCTCACCTCCAACAATGGCTGTTTGTGCTGAGGAATGCCTGCGATGGCGGCCTGTCCCTGGCCTGCGCACCGGTCTCTGGTGGGGATGGCAGGCTGGGGGCTGAGCCGCGGCGGCCTCACAGTATCCTCTTGGCTTCGCTTGAATGACACTGGCTGAGAACAGAATGACAAAGGATAGTTTGTGCTCATTAATCTGCCATCGACCTTCTCTCTCTGTCCCTCTGCCCCCTTTCATCCGCACAAGAGGATCCCTTCCCTGGGCCTGCCCTCAGCGGGCAGGTCCTGGGACTGTCCCTGTCAGGGCGAGTGTTTGTGTGTCTGTCCTCGTGTGTGTGTGTCCGCGTGTACATCCCAATTGTTGTATGTGCATCCCTCTTATTGTGTGTGTTCTCTCAGTGCGCAGTTATCCCAGCTGTTGTCCATGTATACCTCCCTCTTTGTGATTGTTGGGTGTGTTGGCTCTCTGTGCAGTTCCTGTGTGCGGGTCTGTGTGTGTATGCCTTCGTGCATCTGTTCTTATGTGTGTTCTTTACTGAGTGTGTCTGTCTCCATGTGTACATCACTGTGTGCGACTGTATCGTGCGTATTGTCCTGTCTTCGTGTGCACTTTTTTTGCGTGCTGTGTCCGTGTGACCCACTGTCCTTCTGTGTTCTTCACTCTGCGTGCGACTGTTATTGTGCGTGTTATTGTCTCTGTGTGAATTAGTGCGCATTCCTTTATGCAGTGCTCCTTTTGTGCTTTCTTTACTCCGTGTGCATCTATCCCTGGGTGTTACTGTGTGCATCCTCCTGTGCGAATGTTACTGTGTGTGTTCTTGTCCCCGTGTGTAGTTTTTACTGTTTGCATGTCCGTGCGTGCGTTTCTATATGCATTGATCCTTATGTATTTTCTTTATTCTGTGCACGAGCCTGTCCCTGTGTGTGCATCCCTCTGTGTCGCTCTTATTGTGTGTGCTCTTGTCTCTTTGTGGATTTATTTTCGTGTCTCCTTCGATGTACCTGTCTGTAGGTATGTGCCATTGTCTGATTTCCTGTTTGCTGGTACCCTTATTTATCCGTGTCCATCCTGTGTGTGGCTGTTTCTTTTTTTGACCATCCCTATTTGCCTGCCGTGTGTTTGTGTGTGTACTGCTGTCGCTATTGTCTCATTCGTTTGTGCTTGCGAGCGTCTCTGCAGTGTTGTTTGCCCCAGTGTAAGTGTCCTTGCTTGTTTGTGTATGTGCGTTTACATCTATGACTTTGTTCCTGATTGTGTGTGGATGTGTGCCTGTTTATGAATGTAAGTTTGTTTTCCTGTGTTCGTTCTCCGTTTGTGTCGCCATGTGTTCTTGTGCCCGTTCCTGTGTGTCTGTCGTTGTGTGTGCTTATCTATCCGTTCCACTACTCCCCTGCCTGCTTCCTTGTTTCTGTGTGTGTGTGTGCATGCTTGTGCTTCTGTTTGTCTGACGACGTGAACTGTTTCTTTTGCTCTGTGTGTGTCATATACGTGTTGCATTTTTTATCAGAAACTTGGCAAAACTCACAGTGTCTGTTCCTTTAAACCTTTTCCACACATAAATCCGGGCTGCTCGTGGGAAAATTGCAAAATGTGCTCTCAGGATCCCTGGTCACAAGGTCAGAATCTGCAGAGATTTCGGTACAGAGATGTGCTCTGCTGCTGCACAGTATTAACTACGTGTTTGAAATGCTGCCAGTAGTGGCACTGAGTGCACTAGAAGTGCCAGGTTCCCAGGGTACCAGCCTGTCAAAATATGAGAAACACCCGCAAGCTGCACTTTTGCTGGTATTCACCAATATGTGCAATGTCTTTACCACTCTCTTGCGCAGTACTCAGTTCACTCCTATCACAAGCGGGGCAGGAACAAAACTCACACCTATTGTTAGTGGGTGTGAGAAAAATAAGTCTTACCATGTAAATTGTGTTCTATTTAGGGAAAAAAGAGGATTTAACTTAAGGCTACACATATAGATTTTCCTTGATGACGTTTCACGCTAGCAGTGTTGTGGACTATGTGCATATAACAGGGAGTCTGTGACAATCACGCATTTACTGGGCGTGTAAGGAGGGGGACATGTGCATAAGTTACAAACGTATGACAAGGTCTGTGGAGGCTTCTGACAGTGCTGTGATGCTCCAGCTATCTCGACTGGTACCCCTCTTATATATGACTCCCCGTGGCTCACACCCGCAGAAAGGAAACTATCAGACTAGAGACGAACAAGTGTAACAAAACCCCAAGGCAGCAGGCCTCTTCCATCTGTGCATCTAGCACAAGAAGTAAACGCAGCCTTGTGCTGCAAACCTTGCTAATAGCTTAGTGAATGGCAGATGGCGTTTGGGAGATCAGACTGATGGCTGTAATCCTGACAGGGCACAACCAGTAGTGTGAAATAATGACTGTCTGTTGAGGACACCTGAAAGGCTGTGTCTCACTGCGGTTTACTGTTGTACTCTGAAGGTCACCTTCGGCGCACACCCTGAGCATTTTGAATGATTCTTCCTGTGGTGTGCGAGGTTTATCTTTTCTCTACCTCAGCGAAGTTTTATGAACAGTTTGCAACATCACGAAGTGGTGCAGTTTGGCGATTTTACACATTTGCACACAATTCTTGACTTTTGCGACATTTGAATGCACAAGCTAAAAAACTATTGTGCTTAGAAACGCTCTGCAAATTAGAAAAAAAATAGATTAAGTCTGCATATATTTTCTATGTTGGCTACGTTTGAAAAGAGTGAAAATGTTATTGCAGTGAGGTGAAAATTATCTCATATTGCAGTGAATGTTGGCTAATAATAATGCACAGTAAAACTTAAAAGAGACATTTTAAATGGGAAAGAGTGCAAAGGGTGAACACTGGAAACTTTGTATAGCTTTACTAGCATGAAAAATATCAACATGTTGGTAGATGCTTCTTCGTGAAAAGACAAGGCAACAGACCATCTCCATGTATGTACCCAAGATCTCTAACAACATCCCTGTTTCCATTAGAACCTCCCAACCCTGCTCAACTTTAGGAAAGAGCTGAAGGCACAGCTCTGCAAAGGATGCTATATCATAACTAAGTAACAGTCCAGCTCCACTCTCAGAACCCAGCTTTCCCTCCAATCGCTCATTGGCTGTATCCTTGCCTTTGACCCTGTCCTGAGCTTCCTTTTGGCTTGGTTCGCACTGCACTAAGACCACAGACATACACACAGAGGTTCTCTGCATTCAGTATGTCTACTGCAATGTTGTACTGTTAATTAATGGTGTTTTGTATTCATAGACGTCTGTAAGTGTTTGAACTGCTGTGATGATACTTTCTATTCACCCATGGTTCTGTGTTGCAGTCATGTTTCTCTGTGTACCAGCATCCCTGCAGTCTTTTCATTCAGTGTTGTGATTGGCCGATAAGGCTGCATGCTGTTGTGCAGTCTTGTTTTTTCCCCTCTGTATTCACTGATTTCCACAGTGTTTTTCTGCAGTTCCTTGACTTCAGTGCTGTGATTGTGCTCTGCATCGATTTGTGACTTTAGTGCTGCAATGGTCCTTTCATTCTTTACTTCGTGACCTCAGTACTGTGGTGGTGATCATCTGTATTCATTTGTGACTGCAGTGCTTTGATGGCTCTTAGTACCTGGTGACTTGGGGACTGTGACGGGCCTCTTTATCTTCTTCTGGTTTCACGGTTGCTGTGGGCTTCTCTAGCTCTTTGTGACTCCAGTGTTTTGATGGGCCGTGAATTGGCATGGAAAAAGGGTAAAAGATTTTGTTGCTGTATTTATTTATTTATTTATTTAATGCGATTTTATATAGCGCAAACATTACCCGAAGGTGTCAGTGCGCTTTACATAAGAACCCATTGCAAAACATAAGGATTTAGGATTACATGCGTTACATAAAAGATACAAACAGAAAAAATTGCAAATGTACAAGATGTAAAGTCTCACAAGGAAGAGATACAAACAGAAAGAAAAATTGCAAATGTGCAAATGGTAAAGTCACTCAAGGAAGAGATACAAATGGATATACTCTAAGAGTCACATAGGAATGGTAGAGAGTACGAAGGTCTACTGCATAAACTAGTGATTAGAGTTATCTCTATATACATAGAGAAGGGATATGAATGGATATACTCTTAAGAGTCACATAGGAATGGTAGAGAGTACGAAGGTCTACTGCATAAACTAGTGATTAGAGTTATCTCTATATACATAGAGAAGGGATATGAATGGATATACTCTTAAGAGTCACACAGGAATGGTAGAGAGTACGAAGGTCTACTGCATATACTAGTGATTAGAGTTATCTCTATATACATAGGGAAAGTATACAAATGGATATACTGTAAGAGTCACTTAGGAATGGTAGAGAGTACAAAGGTCTACTGCGTATACTAGTGATTAGAGTTATCTCTATATACATATATACACATAGTAGATTATCTCAGGTTAAGACCAAGAGAAAAAAAAAGAAAGCAAAAAGCAGAGTTCCATTAAGTGGGGTCGGAGGGGGGGAGTGCAGTCACAGCACCAAGGTAGGGTGGGAGGGATACAAGGGTATGGAGAAAAGGCAAATCAGAAAAGGGAAGAAACAGTGAGTTGAAGTGGGCGGAAGTGCCAAAAAAACCTGGCTGAAATATGTAGGATGCTGGGTCTAACTCAGGGGTACTCATAGTACGGCCCGCGGGCCAGTGGCGGCCCGGCAAGCCTTCCCTGGCGGCCCGCGGACCTTCCAGACATTGTACCCGAGTTTTATTTTCGTTTTTTTTTTCTTTTAAGAGTGTCTGCAAACAGAGCGCCACTCAGACTCTGCTGCTCTGTGGGGGCCGGGCGATTCTCACTACAGTCAGAGTGGAGCTGCAGGGGCGCTGAGAGGTGAACAAAACCTCATTAACATGCCAATGGTCGTTTAAAAACCTGTGAAGTGCTTGGGTGCGGCTGTGTGTCGAGATTGTATGTGCGTGCCTAGTAAAGAAATGTTCTCAAATCGCTGCACTTCTTCGCAGGAGGGCAGCAGCACTTTGAAGCTGAACAGCATAGGAGACACGCCATTTCCAAGACTGTTTTTAGGACTAAACGAAGTGAGGATTTTTAATTTGCGTCCGCTTGGATAGTTGGTGTTTACTTTACAAGCGCCGGAACGCCTCAGCGACTTCCTTATTGATTTGATGCACATGTTCCGTGTCTGCACGCAGGTTTTTGAGTCTCTCTGGGGTCACCGAGCGAATGGGTGGCAGTGGTGCCCGCCAGTCATGGCAGCAAATGGTGATGGCTCGCAGAGGTTCCCGCTGCGAGGGGCACAGGGGGCAGCGGTCCGTGGCACAGGCTGAGGCTGACAGCACAGGTACAGAGACTCCTGTTGTTTCGCACTGTGTGACCACCAGGGGCGCTGCCTAGAGCCTCATCGGCTCTACCCTGTTCTGGGAGCACCAGGGACAGAGCAGACGCTCTTTAGAGGTCCAGCCCTTCATCGCCGGTGCACAGTGGCAGAGGTGACGGGGTCCAACAATATCTGGGAACACCAGGGGCGTTGCGGAGTGTCCTGTGCTGCCAGCCTCTGCGTGCCCCAGGGACAGAGCCGAGGATCTTGCAGCGCCCTGCTCTCTGCGTGAGATTCACTGGCTTTAGGAACCCAGTGCCCGGTGTTTGGCAGCGCCAGAGATAGAGACGTTGCTCTCAGAGAGTCCGTCAGCTCAGGTGTCCGGGTAGTGGAGACAGGTTGACGAGCCCTGTCTGTCGGTAAGAGCTCCAGGGAGAGAGCCGAGGCTCTCCGAGGGTCCTGATGTCTGCACTAGGGGTCTGGGGTAGTGACATAGGGTCCGGCAGTGCCTGGTGAGCTAGAGACAGAGCCAAGGCTCCCGCAGAGCCCTGCCCTCTGCGTGAGTTTCACTAGCTTTAGGAACGCAGCGCCCGGTTTTGGGCAGCCGTGGCTCTCAAAGAGTCCGTCAGCTCTGGGGTACGGCCCGGTAGTGAAGACAGGTGGTGGACGAGCCATAAGGCCTCCAGGTACGATGCCGACCCTCTCCGAGCGTCCTGGTGTCTGCACCAGGGGTCTGGGGCTAGCGACATAGGGTCGGGCAGTGCCTGGGGTTTGGGACGCTGGAGCACGAGGGAGGGAGAGCGAGAGAGGGAGGGAGAGCAAGCGAGGGAGTGAGGGAGAGCGAGAGAGGGAGTGAGGGAGAGCGAGGGAGAGAGGGAGGGAGAGCGAGGGAGGGAGGGAGCGAGGGAGGGAGGGAGAGGGAGGGATAGCGAGAGAAAAACGAGGGAGCAAGAGAGAGGGAGCGAGGGAGAGGGATGGAGGGAGAGCGAGGAGCGAGGGAGGGAGTGAGAGGGAGGGAGGGAGGGAGAGGGAAGAAGGGAGAGGGAAAAAGGGAGAGGGAAATAGAGTGAGGGAGAAGGAAACAGAGAGAGAGGGAGACAGAGGGAATGAGGGAGTGGGAAGGAGAGAGAGGGAAAGGGGAGAGAGGGAAATAGAGTGAGGGAGAGGGAAATAAAGTGAGGGAGAGGGATACAGAGAGAGAGGGAGAGAGAGAGTCAGACAGTCAGGGTGAGTGAGACAGAGGGAGTGAGACAGTCAGAGTGAATGAGACAGAGGGAGAGATGGAGAGAGGGAGTGAGTGAGACAGAGGGAGACAGAGAGACGGAGGGAGAGAGAGGGAGGGAGAGGGAGAAGGAGAGGGAGAAAGAGAGGGAGGGAGAGAGAGAAAGAGAGAGAGAGAGAGAGAGAGAGCGAGAGAGATGTGTGTATGCCGGGTCTGGTGGCTCAGTGGACGAAGGCGTCCACTGCAGGGACCTGTGATCAACCTCATGGTCACAGGTTTTCTTTGCTCTAGCCCGCCCCCTTCCCCACTGACCCCGCCCCCATCGGTGCGGCCCTCGGACACAAACCACACTGTAAATTTGGCCCTCGAGAGAAAGTTTGTGAGTACCCATGGTCTAACTTTAACAGATTAAAGTCTCCAAATAGGGATCACAAAGGGCGCACTCCACGCTTTGGTAAAAAATAAAACCAGAGAACAGGATATGCAGTATCTAATCCCAGTCTAAGAACAGAGATTTTAAAACCAAGAATTGGTCTAAACCTGTGCCGCACGAATAGTAAAGTAAAGTCAGCAATGTAGATGAGCACGAAAAATGCACTTGTGGGTTAGAGGTAAAGTGTGACAGCCCACACATTGCTCAAAGTTTCAGACAGTTTGGGAGGTGATTTTAAAGCCACTCTTTCTGAAATACGGTATTTACAAACGGAGGCAATCAGTAGCACTATTAACTGAAATGCGTTTTTTGTGATGTGACATGCACCCTAGGAAAATATGCGGTTGCCGTTAAAAATATTTTATCTGATTTTCAAGGGTTTTAAAAATTGATTTTATGGAGTGTTTAACTATTATGTTTAGTTTGTGTACTGTGATTCTAATTGGTTTTTATATGTAATAGGATGATTTTTAATTAGAATGGTTTTTGTGATGTTTAAAGGCTCGGGTCAAAATAAACATTCTCTTGGCTGGCTGACTGACTTACATAGGCAGTTATGACTCTCCTTTGGAATGGTCCTCTATATCCGGTTGTCCTCTTAATGCAGTTGCAACCTAAGGGCCTCACTGTTCCTCGGTATTCAGTGTGCCTTGACTGCCATGATGGTCCTCTTCTTGTTTTGTTTGTTACTTCTACACTGTGCATCCAGTTGTAAAGTAAACGCTTTGATGGTTTTCCACATGTGGTCGTGAGCAGTAATGTGATGGGAGTCTGTATCTTCTTGTGGCTCCAGTGCTGCATAGTCTTCCCGATCTACTTGTGATTTCAATGCTGTGATGGTCCTTTTATGTGTTTGTGGTGTCAATGTTGTGCTGTGATGTGTTCTTTATCTGTCTGTGACTTATGTGCTGTGATAATCCTGTGTATCTAGTTGTTACTTCAGTGCTTTGATGGTGTTTTGTATCAGTCTATGTCTTCAGTACAGTGAAGGTCCTTTGTGTCTGATTGTGACTTCAGTCCTGTGATCCTCTGTGTCTGGTTGTGACCTCGGTGCTGTAGCGGTCCTTCATTCTGCTTTTGTGTTCAGTGCTCGAATTCACCTTTTTATTCAGGTGTAAATGCAGTCTTATGACATGTCTCTGTACTTGGTCATAAATGCAGAGGTGTAATATTCTGCTGTTCCTTTAGTAAAGGGCCATGGAAAGCCTGTCTTTTAAGTTCTGTTTGTAGGACAGAGCACAGTCTTTTAAAGTGGATTGCAACCACAAAGATCCTTTATGGCGTGTTATGTTAGTCCTTTTCACTTGAGCGATTGTCTACTGTGTTTGGTCGTGAGTGCAGTGTTGTAGTTAGTGATTATTCTGTGTAATGGTTGTTGTTGCAGGTGGACGTGGTTAAGCGACTAAGTCAAAGTTCTCTCCCAGGCTACCACAGTTTTAGACTTGTAGTAAGCCTCTACCTTATATAGGACTCGGACTGAACACCATCGAAGGCATTTCTGTCTGCAGTTGTGCAGGAGTGTCTACAAGTTTGTTGTCTTACTTTACCCCTCAGTTAGTTGATGTCTGGATCGGTTTTAAAGTTTCTACAGCCTCATTTGTGCAGCGTGACTGTATCTCACTGCCCAGATTTAACCCATTCTACTCAGTGCTATGTTACTACTGGGTAACCTGTATGTGGCATCAGTGGGCAGTGAATGTTTCTTATGGTTTTTAAGCTGTGTAGAGAACACCTCACGGTGCAGTGATTTTTGCCGTGTATTCGTCTGATTTAGAGCCTATGGAGTCACATAAAAGGTAAATTGAGACGTTCTAGTCACCCACTTTTCTGAACTCCTTAGAACGTCACCTTTTTCGAAAATGTTGGTTGTTGCACTGCTGTACGATTAGTAGGTGATTAGTGTGTGTTGTCTGTCCAGCCACGTGAAGCCTTTTATTACTTCTCATTGTGCATTAGGTAATTATTTCCACACCTATGTACCAGGGAATGTTTCAGCCATGATATTGGATGCTAGCTATTGCCTTGTGTAAGCTCAAAGATGTGTTCATCTATAAAATGGTTGTGTCACTGCTCTTCTAAGTGCGTTGTGGGTATTGTAGTTGCAGTTCATATGCTTGTACTCCTGACTATCAACACCAACAATATTGTGGTACAAGAATATCCAGAGTAGAATGTAGACGGTTAAACATTCAAAAGGTCAATGCATATAAGGAATTATAGATTTACTATACCTAACTCCACATCTACTTACCTTGAAGATATATGTACATCATAGGTACATGTATGTGGAGTTAGGTATAGAAAATCTCAACTTACCTGTCAATATTTTTTCTTCAATATTGTGGTTTTGATATTCAGGGGGCACATCATTCATATACCTGGTGAGGTGCTGAACTGCATGTGTGGTTAATGTAGCATGCTACTCTGTGGGAGTGCCTTCGCTGGAAAAATGTGTCCCTCTCGTGACCTGTATAGTTAGTGTTCTGATGTGGTGTATGAGGACCAGAGATCTGCTCTTTTGGTTTTTGTTGTTGCAACATGACAAGGAATGGGAGATAATAAGCCTAAGCATTAATATTTAGTGTATGTATTGCTAGAAAGAGTGTGAATGCAGTGTGACCATATATGTGTGTTTTGCGTGCATGAAAGAGAGTGCTAAAACCATGTTACAGCAAACTTCTAGCAGCGTTTGTAGGAAAGTACCCATTTTTGTCATGGTCACCCCCACTTTTTGCCACTTGTGCTGATGTTTTCTGACTGATATGCACTGGTTCCCTGCACACTAGATCCCAATGCCAGTGCTCTTTTATAAAACAATTGGCCCTAGTGAGTGGTACTCCTAATACCTAGGGCTGCAGTATTATAACAACTTAAAGGATCCCAAAACAAATTTCATGTAGGCTGACATTGCAGACTGTGTGCCATGGTGCAAACCATGAGTGAACACAACGTGGCACACTTACTGGGTGCTATGTAAAAGTCGCTGCATGGAATATGTGCAAGTCATCCCTACAGCACGCCTTGTAGCCCTGAGGCAGGGTGCATTATATTACATGTCAGGGCACATATGCATTAGCAGATATGCCCCTGTAATGTATTGTTCAATTACTAGATGATACAAGAAAACAGGGAAGCCATCTTAAGTATATATACTGGCTATGGGTCATTATGAGTTTCCCAGCTACATGATGGCTTTACTGAAACCTATGGTGTTTGGTATCAAACATCTTGTCTAAATAAATCTGTGCTGTTGCAAAGTACAAGATTTATTATGACGTGCACCCAGAGGGCACCTTAGAGGTGGCCCCTGAAAACCCTACCACTATCTAGTGTGCTGGCCTAGTGGTCTCTGCAAAAAGAACAATTGATGGGCAGAATGCAGAACAATGTCATACATTCACCCCAGTACAGAGATCTGGGCCTAAATCCATCGGTTTTTTGCACCCCATGCCATTCCAGTTTGAACCCAGCCATAAGCAAAACAGTCTTGACTCTGCGCCCAATGGGAACAGTTCAGCCCGAACTGTCAGGCCATGTCCTCCCTGGACTGGAAACAAGCATCCTAGGACAGGTTTCGGGCTTTCAGCCCTATGCAGCCAGGATAGCTTGACTCCAGTGGCATGGAAAGCATGGGACAGTGATGAATGTCCATCATCTATGTGTCTTTTGCTTTCAAGGCCTAGTGGTCTTGACCAGCCTGCCACTACAGTCACATTTCTGAGCTCCTGCAAGTGAGAGCCAGGGCTGTCTGAAGCCAGAACCAATGCCTGCTTTGTGCATAGTGCACCTCATTTTGGTACACTATATAGAGAGTTACTTACCTACAGCGCGGAATGTGTAGGAGAAAAGTGTGAGAATGGATCTGGGTGCACATGTGAATCCATTTCGTCTTTGAAGAGGTCTGTACCATTCAGTTTAAACCCCATGGAGGATGGAGAATAGAAAGGGCCCAGATTTGAAGACTACTGCTTACCTTTAAGTGGTGCAGTCTTGCATTAATACGAGAGCGACAGAAGAGCAGCCATTACAAACAGCTGTAGGATATGACAGAGGAGAACTTGCAGGTGGCAAAGGAGCAACTCTGCAATGGGCATTGTTCAACCCACAATGATATATACTCTAAGGGTCCAACCCATGGGGGAAGAGGAGTAACTCATGCAGTCCTCATTATAAAACCCTCCATGAAATATGCCAGAGCGTTCCACCCTGGCCGGCCGAAGAGCAGCCGCACTAGTTATGCTACCTCCATGGATGCCTGGATAATCCAAGCAGGGAACTGAGCAAGTCACTTCTTTGATTTGTATATATTTTGTTACCAAAATCACACCTAATATTTCTGCCTGTTGCTCCTCTTCATCCCTTGACCTTTGTGAAACGACACATGGTACACTTTTTGGGTCAGGCGTTAGCTAAGATCTTTTGATTTTATACAGTTATATGTATAATGTATTTACAGGGATTTTCAGCCAGCCCCCTTCATCGATTGGTCTGTTATCGTATCATTCACATGTTTCTTTCACCCACTTCAGCTATTGACTAACTTCACTGTGAGTCACAAATTCCATTCTTTCACGAGGAACAAATTCACACATCAAGGAATTCCATTCAGTGTCACGATTTCTATGCAAATGTGTGTTTTTGAGACCAACATTTTTTTTGTTTTTAGCTACCATTGCCTGGCAGTTTTCACATCCAAAGTTTTTGTAACAACCATGACAAAGTAAAACAAGCATTGGCAATACCAAAGGCTGGCTGCCAATTCCAGACCTTTTGGCTGTGCCATAGTTTTTTTCTTTTTTCTTGAAGAAGAGTGATAAAATAGGATGGTAAGACATTCATATTTTTGTGTGCATTTCAGCCTACTGTTGGTTGACTGCGAGATGTAAGCATAAAGAAAAGTGTGATTCTGTATAGTACGCTCAGACCTCGAAGGTATTATGGCAAAAAAAAACAATTCTTGCTAACTTTTCTTGTTTGTTTGTATGTTCCCCTAGCCCCATGGTACCTTGTGAGGTTGTCATCTGCTCTGTAAGCTAATTTCATCTGTTGCATATTGCTGTGCTATTAGTAGTCACCCTTCCCCAACCCACACCCTTGTTGTAGGCTTTGTAGCCTGTTCTTGAGTTTCCTTAGTTGCATACCTGCTAAGTTGTGTGGCTACTTTTAATTTTTTGCTTTTTCCGTATAGCCGTGATAAAACTCAAGAGCATGTTTGTCGCAGAGTGAGACGTGTCGGCTGTTCTTCGTTTAATTGTTCAACTAAACACAATGAACAGATAGTTAAGTGGCCTGATGAATTGGTATATTTGAAACTGTAATTATTGAAACATTTTTGGAAACGGTAATCCATGCGTATGGATGATTCTTGAAATGAACTTTTTTCTTTAAACAATATGATCATTGAAAATAACATGACCTTTAATCAAAAGTCAGTAAGAATTCTTTGGTAGAAAACATGCCAAGTTCGACGCAAGACGAGGCTTTAACTATAAGGACATTGAATGTAGTATTAGTTTCCCATGTCATGATTGAAAGGCCTTTGAAATAGAACGTTCAATTGTTGAAGGCACCTCTCAATGAAAATGGGACCAGTGTCTAACTTATAAGAGCTTTTTTAGATCATGGACACATAAAGAGGCCATCGATAAGGAAATTCTACAAGATTGTATGATGGTCACCTTCCATCTCAACAACTTGTTTTGTGGTGACCAGGTACAGATGTTACATCCTTTTGATATCCACAAGAGGGTAAATGTCAAGGTGCCCAGTACGAGGAGCTGACTCCTCAATCATTTTTTCAAAGTTCCAGCTATATTGATTAAACAATAGTTCTTTTTTGGAAGTCTAGGCACAGAATGCTCACAACAAACTTCTTTGGTGCATCAAACTAGAGAACCGTGATGTGGATTTTGGTGCTGATGTCCTCAGATGCTTAGACTTGGTTTGTCCATCATCTTATTAAAGTGAGTGCCACGTAGATGAAGTTCAGAGTTTATTTGCCTTTTAGTAAAAAAAATACTGTGTGGATTGGGCTACAGATAAATTAAAACGTGAAGTATTTTTGCTGCAGCTGTAGTGCTTTTTCTTTATTTGTTGTAAATTCACTGCTGCTGGTGTGATTTTAGTGCTACACTGTGATGACTTGAAGCTGCATACTGCAGTTTTCTTTTTAATTTAGTGCTGTATCGTCTACTTAAAACTACAGAGTCGTGATGTGGATTTGGACTGGAGTTCTTTGTTTGTGTTAACTAATTGTGTTGTAGCTCAGCGCGATTAGCAGACATCAAAACCCCGATAAATTTCGACAGGTGAAAGCTGACAATATTTATCAGGAATTTTAATCAGATGGATTTTGGTGTGGGGAGCACCAAAATCCAAGTTATACCCCATTTTGTGTGACAAAAACGCTTAATAGTTGCTGTTTAACACGTATAATGTATCTCCCACACAAAATTGATATATTTTGGGGCGTAATAAATATTGCACCTTATACAGGCAACTCGGATTGAAAGCCTTAGTATTAGATCCGAATGACGTGATAATCTGTGGTCAAGTTAAATGGTATGGTTGCAATATCTTACTCTTTGTGTTGTGTTTTTATAATTTGTTGTTGGAGATTGTGTCCTTGAATGTTTTTACTGATTTCTTATGCATCTCCTAGGGCAGTAATATGCTTATTACTTGATGGTTAGAGATGGTGTTCCCTGCTCTGTAACCGTTTGGAGATGTGTTGCATATGTGTGTGGGGCCTAACGTGTTTTGTTCTGTCTGTCTGCCTGTTGAGTTCTAGTTGCTAGTGCAATATGTAAGGATGGGATAAGCCATTCTGTCTTACTTCCGTGCTGTGTTGGATTAATTAGATGTCTCTTTCTCAAGTGTTCTCAGTGTTGAGCTGGTGGAGAGATTTAGCGTGTTGCTTGGTGTCTCTTTGTAGCATGTTTGCTTTGAAAGGTCACATGTGCTTTAAACTCCTGGTTTGCTGTATCCGTTTGGCCATGTATTTATGTGAGGGAAGGTCTTGTTTGCTGTGACTATAGTACTTGGCTAGGTAATGCTCTGTCTTTATAATCTTACTTCTATGTATAAATACTGTCATACGCTTGTTTTGACTGTGAGGAATTTGTGCTTTTCTTTATTTGTCTGTATCTATTCCTCTTTGGCTACAATGGGGCAGTGTTGACATGGTCCTGCCACCCTTTGTAGCTGCAGTGTATGGGTTTGCTCTACATTAGTCTTCTTTGCTCCTGCGACAGGGTTTAGCATTGAGTTGGTGTAGTTGCTGTAGAGTTGCAGCCACAGTCCTGCAGTGAATCGCTGTGACATCCTGTGAGCTCTTTTGTAGTGAGACACACCTTTGTGTTTGCTTGTGACTGCAGGACTGTGGGATAGAGTTGCCATCGTAAGCTGTTTTCCTCTCCACAGTGCTGTGTCCTTCCCGCTCACTGCACATCTCGAATTGCACATTGCACGTCATACATCATATTAATAGATAGTGGAGCAGCTGCCTGAAGTAAGATTGAGCTGAAAAATCA
This sequence comes from Lissotriton vulgaris, assembly GCF_964263255.1. Classification (NCBI taxonomy): domain Eukaryota; kingdom Metazoa; phylum Chordata; class Amphibia; order Caudata; family Salamandridae; genus Lissotriton; species Lissotriton vulgaris. The sequence continues at coordinate 118,506,751 of NC_141699.1, forward strand.
ATACCAGTAATTGGCCCTAGACAAAGCGCTTCATTCATCCTATGATGCCAATGGGTGGCTCTCTACAGAGAGACAGGGTGAACGGGACAAGAACAGAGTAGAATACATGTAGCGGGCCTTGCATCTTCAAGGCATGCTGGGAACAGGTGGCCAAACCCTACATTTATTGGTAATAACAGTTTTCAGTTTCTATCTCATATTCCCCTCTGAACTGTCCCTGGCTCAGGTACTATAACTGTGTGGATGCTGAAATCCTTTGGGAAAACATAAGATAAATACCCAGTGACTCCTGCCTACCCCTGCCATGCTCTGTGTGGCACCGGTATGTAAACACTTCACTCTGTAAATATTTGTGGCAGCTGTACGTAAACTACCTGTTCACTAGCAATGACTTTAATCACTGAGCTTTCTGCAACAGCTTTCTGTAAACCCTGCGATCTGTGACAGCTGTCTGTAAACAGTTGTATGTTGTAGCTAACTGTAAACACAGCAGTCCATGACGACTGTCTGTAAGCACAGTTGATTGTTGTAGCTACCTGTAAACACTACAGTCTGTGACCGCTATCTGTAAACACAGTTGTGTGTTGCAGCTATCTATAAACATAGTTGTGTGTTGCAGCTATCTGTGAAAACTGTGGTCCGTGAAAGCGGTCTGTAAACACAGTTGTATGTTGTAGCTATTGTAAACACAGTTGTATGTTGTAGCTATCTGTAAACACGGCAGTCCATGACAGCTGTCTGTAAACTCAGTTGTATGTTGCAGCTACCTGTAAACACGGCAGTCCATGACAGTTGTATGTAAACACAGCAGTCCGTGACAGCTGTCTGTAAACACAGTAGTATGTTGCAGCTATCTGTAAACACTGCGGACCGTGACAGCTATATGTAAGCACAGTTGTATGTTGCAGCTATTTGTAAACACTGCGGTCTGTGACAGCTGTCTGTAAACACAGCAGTCCGTGACAGCTGTCTGTAAACACAGTAGTATGTTGCAGCTATCTGTAAACACTGCGGACCGTGACAGCTATATGTAAGCACAGTTGTATGTTTCAGCTTTTTGTAAACACTGCGGTCCGTGACAGCTGTCTGTAAACACAGCAGTCCGTGACAGCTGTCTGTAAACACAGTAGTATGTAGCAGCTATCTGTAAACACTGCGGACCGTGACAGCTATATGTAAGCACAGTTGTATGTTGTAGCTATCTGTGAGCACTGTGGTCCGTGGCAGATGTCTGTAAACACAGCGGTCCGTGACAGCTGTCTGTAAACACAGCGGTCCGTGACAGCTGTCTGTAAACACAGTAGTATGTTGCAGCTATCTGTAAACACTGCGGACCGTGACAGCTATATGTAAGCACAGTTGTATGTTGTAGCTATCTGTGAGCACTGTGGTCCGTGGCAGATGTCTGTAAACACAGAGGTCCGTGACAGCTGTCTGTAAACACAGCGGTCCGTGAGAGCTGTCTGTAAACACAGTAGTATGTTGCAGCTACCTGTAAACACTGCGGACCGTGACAGCTATATGTAAGCACAGTTGTATGTTGTAGCTATCTGTGAGCACTGTGGTCCGTGGCAGATGTCTGTAAACACAGCGGTCCGTGAGAGCTGTCTGTAAATACAGTAGTATGTTGCAGCTATCTGTAAACACTGCGGACCGTGACAGCTATATGTAAGCACAGTTGTATGTTGCAGCTATTTGTAAACACTGCGGACTGTGACACCTGTCCCTTGGGGCTGGATATTTGCAGGCAGCTATCGGAGAGAAGAGTGTTATAGACGGCTGCCACAGACAATAGGGTTTACAGGAAATCTTCATAAAATAGAGCTTTTACAGACATGTTTCACAGGTGCTAGCCCTTTACAAACAGCTGGGTGTGAACACTGCTTTGGATGACAGCTGCCTGTCATTTTGCATTCAGTTTCAAAAGGTCTCTAGCACTTTTGTTCCTTTTTTTCAGTACTTGGAGAGTCTAAATGCCCTGGTTGTGTCTGCTATCTGCCCGCCGCTGGCTGTGACAGTTTACTAAAAATAACCGTTCTCTGATATAGTTGTCTAGAAGCAGCCTCCTGTCTGTGAAATCTGCCCGTGTTGACACTGCTGTCATGACAGCTCCATGTAATACATTGCACTTTCGGCCACAGACATTTATAAATTCTGCTCTTTGCGACAGCCATTTGCACACACTCTTTGCAGTAACTGCCTGTAAGTGCTGCTCTTTGTGACAGTTACCTGTAAACATTGAATCTCTCTCACAACTGTTAAAGGCAAACATTTAGTAACTTTCTGTCACATGTCTTACTAATGTTTCGTCTAAATGTCTTATTAGTGTTTTGTCTGAATGCTGCTTTTCTGTGATCATCATTTACTCTGTCCTCAGAATAGGCAACAGAACATTTACAGATGTTGTGTCTGCCTGTAAAAACAACAATCTGTAAACACGACTTACTGCTACTGCTGTGTAAATACTCTGTTTTCAGGGATTAATACATTGTGTAAACATTATTCTCCCTTTGATGGCACCTGCAAACACTCTGCTCCCTGCCCTTTGTCTCTGGGGCCTTGTTTCGGTTTTCTTTAAAGTCTGGTGCTTTTGACAGCACCTCTAAGCATCATGCTTGGTGCGCACCATTTGTAAACAGTCTGCTGTCTGTTTTGGTTCTCCGCCTTCATCTGTGAATGCTCCACCTTCTTGCAGTTAGTTGACTCTAAAAGATGTGCTGTCTGTGACCGCAGCTAGGACTAACCTGCTCAAACTGTACTCAGTCAAACAATCAGAGGTTTATATAGCGTGGCTACTCAGCCATAAGGGTCTCGAGGCGCTAAGGTAGGGAGGGGGTTGTGGGGCCTGGGTGGGTGACTGCTAATTCTTCTAAGCACCGGGGTTTAGTCGAAAAGCCAGGTCTTGAGATCCTTCCTGAATTGGGTTAGCGACAGGAATTGCCTGAGATCTGCCTACGTCTGCTACCTTTAAAGGGCCTGATTCATTAAGGTAAACCCTATCCTTTAATACGTGGAGACTAGCCCGTCGTACAGATACTACTAGTAACATACCTTTGTGAATAGCGAATAATCATAAACTTACACAATAGTGTACATTTACCCTTGTGAATCAGACCCCTAAATGTAGTTCTCAGCAACTGTAAACATTGTACTCTAATCCTGTGTGACATAACCTGTACGTGTCCCGTCCTGATTCAGGTGTGGGCTGTCATTTGCCAATTTTGTGCTTAAGACGAGCCAGCTGTAAATATTTTCAGCTACTGATATGTTCTATAAATGCAAATACCCTGCTGTCTGCTGGTGGTGTTTGTAAATATTCTGATTGCAATAACTGCCTCCTTTTAAGAACGGTGCTTGAAAAGGGCACCCCTTTTATGTCTGCTCTACGTAAATACAAACATTCCAGTGCCTGCGATAGCCATTTGTAGGTGTTGTGTTTGAAAAGGGTTACTTGTAAACAATCTTCTTGTTACTGTACTCTGGCTCAGGATTTAGTTTAACTGTCTACCCTGGGTTTGTGTGGTGATCACTTCTAAATAGTGTGCCTTGAGGAGGGCCTCCTGCAAATAGTTTCATGCAGACTTCTCCGGCGAGTAACTCGTGAGCTACTGGTAGATGTCCACCTACCTCTTAAGTGGCTCTCTAGTGTGCAGCCCAGCTTACTAAATTAAACTCTTTTGCTCGGTTGAATGAATATATGTATAACTAAATTGAAATTTGTATATTCAAAACGAGAATGTGTGTATTTTAAGAATCAATAAACTGATGTTTGGAGAAAAACGGTGGAATAGCCAAATTATGTTTGAAGCTGATACTCTGTCTACTTCCCCTGCTCTTACCCCCGTCCCCTGAATCTCTCCCCTTGCCTACTTTTTCCCTTACGTATATGTCCTTTTTGTTTGTCTCGACCTTACTTGTAACTATATATTTCCAGGCTCTAATAACTGTGTAACCTTTGTAACGATGTAACCTGCATTTATGGTCTGATACTCATGTAAAGCGCTCTGATACCTCCGGGTCTATCCAGCGCTACATAAAACCGTTTAAACAAATAAATAAATAAATAAATTTGAGTAATCGATAATTCCTTGTTGGGAAAACTTTTTACTAACACTAAATTGGTGCCAGGGGCATTACAGCTCTGGCTTTTATGAGTTACCCTTCTAGAGGCGAAATAGTGACAAATTTACGTTACTGTTGGTCATCACATCTCATACACTAAGGTGATTACTGCTGGTAATCTTGCATATGGTGGCTACTAAAGTAATCTGGCCTGATTCGGTCACTAAAACAACGTTATTAATATTAGTAGCTCATGATGGTTTTCATTGAATAGCTCTTACTACAGCAAAGGTTTGGAGATCTCTGGTCTAATGTTTGTTGCAGTCCTTTCCGAATGTACTGCTCTTTGCCAGACGCTAGTAAGCTACCATTTCTCTGTAGCTGTGTTCCTGTCAGCCATCTTTAAGTATCCTTACTCCAACCCACACCTGTTAACCATGTATTGTATGTTGCTTGTGTTGTACATGGCCTTAGTGCTTGAGTCATCTGCAAACATTGCTATGCTGTGCTAGACCTGTGTGTCATGTATAAAATGGCTGTCAGGTTCCTGTAAACACAATTTTGTCGCTCCCAACTACCGTCTTTTATGATGCTAGGCTGTGTGTACTTCCTACTTCACCTGTCTGTCAAGAGACAGTAAGATCCATTCACTATCTTTGCTTGAATTTTACTCTCTGTTGCTGCGATTTGTAACATTTTCCTCTTTGTCTGTCTTTTAGATCGATCCCAAGGTGGCATTTCCTCGTCGAGCGCAGCCCAAGGTAGGTGATGATTGCGTCTCCAACCAGTTTAATGTGTAGCAAGGCGCCATCCCTCAGCTACTCGTAATTGAGTTAATGCAGTTATATGTACTTGTGGGCAGTACCAAAGGTTTGCTTCAGCTCGATTTTAGGACGCCAGGAGAGCACCAGTTAAAATACAAGAAGGGCAAACGTTTATGGCATTTAATTTACTGTGTGTAGCAAACTATCACCATAAAACCGTCAAGGGGTGACCGTCAAGAACCTGAATATGATGTAGAAGGTTCAGAATGCAGCAGCAAGGCTGATTCTGAACATTCCTAGGCGAGCTTCAGTGGGGGAAGCCTTGAAGAAACTCCATTGGCTCAGAATACAAGCTATAGTGACTTTTAAGGCCCTATGCTTTGGATACCGGATTTTCCATCAAAAGGGGCCTACATTTTTGCTCCCGCTAATGACGGTAAATCAACCAGCTCGTAACCTGAGATCATTGGGCACAGCCAAAGTGATGGTGCCCAGGGTACGTAACGCCTGAGCTGGAGGGAGGTCTTTTCGCCTCCAGGCGGCTAAGGCATGGAATGACCTGCCTTTGGATCTACGGATGTGTGCATCCAAAACTCTGTTCAGGAAAAAATTAAAAACCTGGCTGTTTCAGCGCTCGTTTGGAGGTCAGAAGTAGTTCCTCAGGCTAAGTGGCAGTCTGGGGCATTGTTAATGTTCCTGGCTTGGTTGGGGTCAGGGATTGGTGGTGTTCTAGTGCGGGGACACTCCGGTCAGAGTAACCAGGCGCTTTATAAGCTAAATAATAATAATAATAATGTCTGAAGAATAGAAATCCATGGTAAATTAGCATGCATCAATGCACTAAAGTCTTATGTCTACCCCATGAATTTGAATTCTTCAGTTCTCATTTTTTGATAAAAATAAATCTTTTAAAAAAATAATTCAATTTACCGGTGACTGTGTGTGAAAGAGTTTTCCACTGTTTTTAACTTGAGTTCTTATGCCATCTACTAGTCACAATTCCCTATTTTTAAAAATCCATGGTGAAAGTGTATGTCTTGTCAGAAAGTTTTAACACATTTGTTCTCCCGCCAACACTTTTTTGCAGTTTGTGATAATTTGTGAAATGTGTTGGCCTTGGCTCCTTGCTAGATAGTGTTTAGAAGACCTCCTAATTTTACACGTTTCTGAAAAAACAATCTTTTGACACTCTTATCCAGTTTTAGATCATAATGTGAACAACCAAGAGGTTTGTTCTGTGGGCGTCTACAATAACCTGTTCTAGTCAATCTGCATTTTCGCCTAATAGGTAGCAAAATATCTACACTTTAACTTTTTTGAAATCCCTCCAAAAACACAGCTTGCCTTATTCTAGGAGTGAGTTAATGTGTTCTTCTGACTCCAACGATTCAGAAAAGGGGGTGGTGATGAACAGAGTGTCTGAATTAAGCAGACCACTCTTACCCAGTCCAAAGATCAGGGCTTGATCCATCACCGTTATTTATCTCACTGCACCATCCCAGCTCAGAACCTGGCTATATGCAAATCAGTCTGTCCCTGGCCCAGTGCATCATGGGAACAGGGCAGACTAAACTACCAAGCCAATTCTTCACCAGAAAGGAGACAAGCTACCGGGGACTGGTTTCTGGCATTTCAGCCGTCTTCGGCCCGGCTTGCTTGAATCCTGATGGTGCAGTGAGAAAGGGACTCATGTCTGAGTATACCCTGCCACACCTATAGTGGCCAAAAACGATTCAGAAAAGGGGTGGTGATGAACAGAGTGTCTGAATTAAGCAGACCACTCTTACCCTGTCCAAAGATCAGGGGTTGATCCATCACCGTTATTTATCTCACTGCACCATCCCAGCTCAGAACCTGGCTATATGCAAATCAATCTGTCCCTGTTCCCATCATGCACTGGGACAGGACCAGACTAATTTGCATATAGCCAGGTTCTGAGCTGGGATGGTGCAGTGAGCTAAAAAACAGTGTTGGATCTAGCCCTGATCTCTTGAATGGGTGAGAGTATTCTGCTTAATTCAGAAACTCTGTCCATCACCACCCCTTGTTGTTAAATATCTTGTCCACCATAAGCGTGGAAGGGTATACTCAGATATGAGTCCCTTGCTCATTGCACCATCAGGATTCAAGCAAGCCGGGCCGACGACGGCTGAAATGCCAGAAACCGGTCCCCGGAAGCTTGTTTCCTTCCCAGTGTAAGAATTGGCATGGTAGTTTGGTTTGCCCTGTTCCCATCATGCACTGAGACAGGACCAGACTAATTTGCATATAGCCAGGTTCTGAGCTGGGATGGTGCAGTGAGCTAAAAAACGCTGTTGGATCTAGCCCTGATCTCTTGACTGGGTGAGCGTATTCTGCTTAATTCAGAAACTCTGTCCATCACAACCCCTTGTTGTTAAATATTTTGTCCACCATAAGCGTGGAAGGGTATACTCAGATGTGAGTCCCTTGCTCATTGCACCATCAGGATTCAAGCAAGCCGGGCCGACGACGGCTGAAATGCCAGAAACCGGTCCCCGGAAGCTTGTTTCCTTCCCAGTGTAAGAATTGGCTTGGTAGTTTGGTTTGCCCTGTTCCCATCATGCACTGGGACAGGACCAGACTAATTTGCATATAGCCAGGTTCTGAGCTGGGATGGTGCAGTGAGCTAAAAAACGGTGTTGGATCTAGCCCTGATCTCTTGACTGGGTGAGAGTATTCTGCTTAATTCAGAAACTCTGTCCATCACCACCCCTTGTTGTTAAATAAAAATTCTTCTGACTCCAGGCGTAGCATATGCAAGGTTAGACAGCTGATGGTGGGGTTCCCCTATGGTGGTAGGCTGATGTGTGCATTTTCACATTATTGCTCGAAGACTTCAACATCTATTTTTGCCTAAAAGAAGGGACCTATGTTGCTTTATCTGTATTGTACTTGATCTCATCTTGACTGAATTACTTCTTTAGTGTGGACACCTGCAGCCTGTCTTCCGTTTTGGGCGTGATTTAGAGTTTGTCTGGCAGAGGTAAGTTTGCAGTATGGCGGAGAACTTTACCCTTGCCATACTGAGACGCCTCTGACTGTCAAATCTTGAGTTGTCCGTCGGCACCGTGGACAACTCGAAACATCCGCAGGAACCGCTGTCACGGTGGTTCCTGTCAATGTTGTAAACGTTTGATGCGCAGCTACATCAAACACGATGGCCATCCGCATAGAGGCTGTGAGTGGTGAGAGTAGGTGTCACAGAATTACCAGACTGTACCTTCAAGGTTATGCTAAGTCTGCTCAGCATTCTAGTGGTGTGCTTGAGCATCCATAAATGAGAGCACACACATTCCCCAAATCAGTGCACAGCAACTCCGCAATGCTGGCTGTCACTGCCCATATGCTGGTATACCTGGAAGACTGAATGATTACTGTAGCGTGTTATTTGCATGAATGGGGGTGCTAAAGGATTTCACAATTTTTCTTTGTTGTTGTCTACAGCATACCCTATGCAGAATATTTACCAGGCAGCATCACCACTCCACTAAATAACTTTGATGTAGTGTTGTGCAATTGAAGGTGTAGTACGTTTAAAATAACTATCTAAACAAATCTAGAATGTGTGTTGTGTGACGAACGTGCCATTCTATTGGCAGTGCTTTGCCGATTATGTGACTTTTGGTGCTGTGTTGTATGGGGAGCCTGTCTAATGGGTTTTGTTCGATAAAAACAAATTAAAGCTGTAACTGAAAAGGTAATGAATGTGTAGTGAGTACTGTTGGGTCGAAAGTGCTGCTAGATGTCAAATGTTAGTGGATTATGGCTTATTGGAAGTGTTTTGGGTGCATCTTGGTATGCACTATCTATTTTTTTACTGATTGGACATTTTGTTCTCCATCCCTGCTAGTGTGGGCTGCATGGCCTTCTCGTCTGTCACTAATTGATAATCTTGACTCAGCCCTGTGCAGAGTATACTTTTGTGCCCAGACCAACCAGTTTGTTTATTCATGTTTCCTTTGATTTGATTTAATTTAGGACCCACATCTTGGGTTTGGTCTTCACATCTTAGCCACATTTCATTGATCTTTATTTCGTCTCCGCATTTTTGTGTTCTTTGATGTCTGGTTACTTCATCTACAGTTAGTTGTAGATGTCTCCTAGTGCACTATAATAGTCTTAGATTCATGCAGGGATTTTATATTGCTTTTTGTTGTATTTACCCCCTGCTGAAGTCTTAGTAATTTTTCTTCTTTATCTGTCTCTCTTTCTCTATCTCTTGCCCTTTCCCTCCCACCGTCTCTTTCACCCAGCCTATCTCTCTCACACACTAACACACACACACGCACACACACACACACACATACACACACACACACACACAGAGACACATACATGTCACCCAACCCCCTTTGTATCGGGCGGTGAAGAGAAATGTGCACTGAGGCATAGGTGTGGGGGTAGCGAATATTTAAGGACCCCAGGAGCTTGGATCAGGCTGGAGGGGATAAACTCTTGGGACGGGGAAGCTATGCAGCAGGTAGCCCTGGAGATTGGAGCTGGGCGGCCAAGCGGAATGGGGTTAATTCCATTAAGTAGTCTGGTAACAGAAGGTGCTTTAGTGTAGGAGCAGGCTGTTGTGCAAACCCCAGATTAGCTCTTTACTCCTTAGGTTAATTAGTGCCATGTGTTCCTCCCCGATGCAAGCCCTGGCAGTGTGTTGTTGGCCTCTGTAGTTTGCTGCAGCTTACCCATTGTGTGACTTGTGGTTAGAGCTTTCATATGCTTTTAAAGGGAGCTCCATGTCTTTTTGTGTTGTCTTTTGCACAGCTTGCTTACAGGTTGTAGCAGCACAGTTACTTCTTTTCCAGGGGCTGCTTGGCTGATGGCTAGAATGTTATGCTTTGTACTTAAGGGGCCATAAGTGATATTCTGACTATAGGTTTTCAGCCTCTTAAAGAAAGAACAGAGAGAGCCCTTGGATCTGCTTCAAGTTGCCCCTGCGAGAGTGACTGCTGGTGGTATCTGAAAATTGTACTGCCTTAGTCAAGGGGGATTGACAGTGTATCCAGAACTGAATAATTGTACTAGCTCAGTCTGTGGGAGGCATGGAGGAGCAGATCGGGGATGGAGTACATTATGCAAGTCTAATGGATTGGTGGGTCAAAGTGAATGAGGAGCGGAGTTTGATTTACCTGTGGTCGGCTACACATTACATTTCTGGTCCCTCTGCCAGATCTGTTTCTGCTTCCGGAACAGATTGCGAGATGGGTTTAAAGAAAGATTTGATAGTGATATATTACTTATATGCTATCGCTTAGTTCATAGATGTCAATTCTGCTAAAGAATTTGGCTTGTCCTCTTCCCTGCATAATTGACTTCCGGAAGACTGTTCCTGTACAGATACTGTTTTCATATCCTAATTCTGTTGCATTTATATAAAGCAGTGACAGCGCTGCCAGATCAGTTCCGTGGAAGTAAGGTACCAACCGGAACCCTTTGAGGGATGTTTTGAAGCAGCGGCAGATCATTGGATAGACTACATGATCGGGGGTTCTTACCTTCTTTCATATTTTGCTTTTGTAGGTTATAGTCTAAACACTGATATTTGCTTGAATTGCTTTCTGAAAAATACAAGGCTTGTAGTTTTAGCTCTCTGGACTTAGTCTTCTGTCCTGTTTTGTTGTTGGCTTTATAATGATTTTGGTTTTCAGTGATAATTTATTCTTTTGCTGTTCCTCATCCTTGCCAGCTCTTTCCTGTGGACTACGGGTTCCTGGTGTTTAGTTGGAGGTCCTAAATGTGCTGAAGGTCTTAATTTTAGCCTCTTGCCTTATTACATTTCTTTTTTTATTCCAGCAGATGCTGACACGTGGTGCTAAGAGATAGCTATATCTGACTTTTCTGCACCAGAATTTGTCATTGCTACTTTCTACCAGGGTGGCCCGAACTGTTGTTACCTTGCCCTCAGAGGCATACTGGTTGGTGCATGCAAGTGTGGGAGAAAAATGTGTTTGTTGGTGTGGCTTGTACCTAGACTGGATGGTGTTTGTTTAGTGACTGGAGAAGTGCTCCAGCTGTAAAGCTGAAAAGTGTTGCTGCAACGTGTGGATGCTTGTGAAGGACATCCTGTAGAGACGATGCTCCCTTGGCGTAAGGAGCATAGTAGAGAAGACGTGGTGAGGAGGCTGATAGCTGGTGAGTGCAGGATTTAGCATGCAGCCTGTGCACATGCAAAAAGACCAGAGATGTGCTTCGATCCTAGGACAACAAGTGAACGGGGTAGCTGGTTAGTATTTTAGAAAGGGTATATGCTGGATGTGTGTGTGGGGCATTACAGAAAAGGGGATTGGGTGTGACTGTGTGGTGTAAATAGGTACTTTGTATGAGGGTCAGAGATGTGCTCGACAGTGATGCAGCGAGAAGCTTCTGCAGCTAAGACGTAGGTAGAATTGGTCAAATTGGTAACTGTTGATTGGCAATAAGTTCAGTTTATTCCTTCAAAGTATTGTGACTCTGGTGGCCCAGGTGTATGGGATGGGCTACTGAGCCGCCAAAAGACTGGATATTGTGAAGAGTCTAAAGATGGACTATATGACACACAAGTACATGCCCCATAATCCAAATCAACACTAGAAACAGAGATCTGAATATTGCTGTGTATGATCGAGACGTGGTGGGTAATGTCACATTATCTTGTTTTTGCAACGCAAGTATCAGTAGGGTCTGGGGTTCTACCTTGCTTATTGGTTGTAGGCAAATTTAGTATTGCTTGGGTGTACGAATACGGGTTACCTTTTAAGAGATGATTCCCAGCGAATGCCCAGTGCAAGTATATCCTCGTTTGTTGTAGTGCTGATGTGTGAGACTCTCAAAGGATCATAGATGTTGCTACTTTCTGTTATTTCAATCAAATGTGAGCCAGGATAATGAACTTATACATAATTTATCGAATGAACATTCAATATTACCTCTGTGTCATCCCAGACTCTAAATCCGATGAGTTGGAATTTCCATACTGCATTTTCATCCTCGTACATTTGCTTGGCCACAGTCGACTGACTCGCTTTGAAGAATGAAGCATTTTGTGATTGACTGAGAAGCCACCTCTGAGAGCTATTTCCGTAGTCTCCACTGTTGATATCGGAAGCTGACGATGAAGTTTTGAGTAACATGTGGCAGAGATCTCCCCCAGTCCACAAACCTCAATCGGATTTTTGTTAATGGCCTTTTCATAATGACAGAAAAATATGATGCCTTTGTCAGGCCTGATTGTTGGCTTTTTAGATCATGACGGTAGATCAAGATTGGGAAATGTAAAATACAGATGCTAGCAAAGGCAGGTGGATGAATTAGTGTGTGAAGAAGAGGACTCTATGGTTGAAATGGAAAGTTGAAAGTGCAGAAAGATGGACAGATAGGATTGGGAGAATGATCAAAGTTTGGAAAGCGTGGCGGATACACAAATTGTGACTTTACACCTAACCGCGTAAGAAGAGGCCATGAGTGGAGTTACAAGAACAAGTTAGGGTAGCAAACGATGGATAGACTACTCAGTAAATGGTATGGGAAAAAGATATGGAAAGAATGGCATCTAAATGTGATTCAGAAAGGGTGAATCAGGAGGAACTTGGGCAACTGTCAGGACAATGAGGATTATTTAAGATGATGGAAGATTTGAATACGGGTCTGATTACGTCTTAGGTGGTGCAACGCCGTGTCTGCCCTGCCGCTGCATCGCCAAAACCGTGGTCGGACCGCCAGCTAGCCAGAATAGGAGTTTCCTTCTATCTTGCTGGCTTTTTTTTTTTTTTACGTTCTCACGGCGATGCCTTAAAAATGGTCACCACAATAGGAACGCCGTGCAGGAACTGGTGTGCATGCACACAGGGGACACATGTTGCTCCCTCTTATGTGCATCCACTTCTCTGCCGCGGTTTTCATGGTGGTGGAACTGCCATGAAAACCCTGGTGGAGAGGAAACTTATAATCTGCTTGGCGTGACCGCGGCGGTCACACCAAGCATATTACTGCTACATGACCGCAGCAACAACACCAGGGAACGGTGGCTGTGGCGGGGCAACTGCCCAACTCACAATAGGGCAGTCTGGAGAATGCCAATGCTGTGCCCCGCAAGTCTGGCGGTTTATGGACTGCCAGAGTCCTAATCGGGGCCTAGGATTGCTATCCTAATAGTGCATTAAGGATTTAGGTATGCGCCAGGATGTCGCCCGCATTAGTTATGGTACAAAGACATGCTATGATTACTTTGGCCTGATGGTATAGTCTAAATTGGTCTCGTAACAGATATGTGTTTTCCAGAACTAGTTTGGTTCGCTGGGTGTCCTCTGAAGGGTCCTGTCCTTAGGACTATTTGTATTGCACATCCATGTGCTTTCCATTGGAGATGGAATTAGGATGAGGCATGTTGGGTGACCTGTCCGAAGGGTTGGTGCATATAAACAGCAGATGAGGACGCATTGTCTTCTGTCCAGTTCCCTGTATGTTACAACAATGCTGGGTGTTGTGTATCTGCCGCCATTTTTTGGAGACTTGCATCTACTCTGTCATGGCCTTTTTGTATGTGAAAGTGTTAGCATGTACGCATTACTGTATATGTAAACAAGCATTGGCAAAGCCAATAGGTTTAGCCTTCTTCGCAAGCATGTGTAAAGATTAAAAAAGTGTATGCATAAAATAAAATTAAAAAAAGAAAACATGCAGCCATATAAGAGTGGTTGCCATTTGCATGCGATTCAAATATTTACATTTAAAAAAATTCCCTGATGTGGCCATTTTAATAGTGAAATTTTTTTTTTTAAATAGCAAGCCGTTTAGTTACACCCTGCATTTTAGTTTTGTTATTTGTGAAGGAAGCTTGAGAAAAGCACCACTTCACCAGGCATGGCAGCTACAGTGTGACTATCTTTATAACAGCAGCTTTAAAATGGAGACTGAAAATGAATCACTGTCTAACAAAAAAATCTGACGTGCTGGCAAAAACAAAAATACCCAGCACTTAAAGTTAGTAAAACAAAAACACACTTTGAGCCAGCTGTTTCACTAAAGAGAAAGGAACTACTTTTTAAATGGCTGCCATCAATGTGCACAGACTGTACGCTGTCAAAAAAGTGAAGGCAGCTAATAGGAAAAAAATCCTGCTGACAAAAAGCACCTCTGTATAGGCATATAATGCATGTATTGGGAAAACCACTAGTCAGCAAGAGATCTCTAAAGTTGTCTCAAAGGCTAGACTTAGAAATTTACATAAAACGCACTTCAATGTACAGTTTGCTTCTTGGCTGTTCCTGCTTCATGGAAGTTCGTAGTAAGACCGTAAGTCAATACCTAGAAATTCACCCATATGCTTAGAGCTACCCTAAAACAGTTATTGCCTCATGTGTACACTACCATTTGAGTTATCAATGGCATTCTTTCAAGTAAACCAACGTAGAGAATGGCGGAGCTTTAAGTGGGCCGGCTACCTCTGGGTCTCAGACCCAGTAGTGATTTAAAACGGACATTGAAAACAGGCCCGGACTGGCCATAGCGGGCACCGGGCAATCCCCCGGTGCACCGCATGGGTGGGGACCGGTTTTTGTTACAGGGTCGTAAAATCGGCCGAAAACCGTCTGCCCCCCCCCCAGTGGGGAGGGAGGGGGAGTGGGGGGGGGGGGCAGGGGGGGGAGTGGGGGTGGGGCGGGGGAGGGAGGGAGGGTGGGTGGGGGGGGGGAGGGAGGGTGGGTGGGGGTGGGGAGGGAGGGTGGGGAGGGAGGGTGGGTGGGGGGGGGGGGCGGTCGAGCACTTTGCCAGGGCCGGTTGTGGTTCCCAGTCCGGCCCTGATTGAAAAGGGTCCCTATCAGGCCCTGCATTCATGTCCTTAGCTTTACTGGTAAAAACACTCATCGATTTCTGAACAGTTGATGTAACAAACATTGAGGTAACCCATGTTGGCGATTTAGTTCCTGTTTATATTTCACATGTTTTATTTAATCTTGTATTTCCTAAGGCTGTTGACTAGTTCAAGGATGTTTTGTATTTGTATTTTTCCAGTAAGCATATTACTCTTGAATAGTGCACACTTTGAACTGAGTTAACTCTTGGTGTTTATAACGGACCTTTATTTAGAGTTCTGGAGTGGAGGCTGAAGGCAGTGCACGTTTCTCACTGTGTCAGTGGGTCAGAAAGGTGTTCAGAATACATTGTCATCCAACCCTTGGCCTCTCTGCAGAGCACACAGAGCAATGGTCATATATTCATTTGCAAATGTGATGCTGGGGAAATGTGTGTAAAAGACGTACGCAGGTGTCAAAATATTGTCACGATGAAAGTTAAAGAAAACACAGTGCTTACAGGTCAGAGGGTGCATTTGGAGGATGATGTCGTGAAGAAGATGAGAGGAAGTGCATTGAGGAAAGGTTGAATGAAGGTGCTGGAGAGGAAAAAGAGGAGGTGTAAGATATGCAGCTGAAGGAGGTGTGAAGAGAAAAAGTGGGTACATGTCTAACGTACAATGAACATAAAAGGAGTAATTGAGACATTCTGAAGACCACTACCCCTACCACGGGCCTCAGTAATGTTTAATTTACAGTGTCACAATTTCAGAATTGAAACATTTCCAATATAACTTATTCAGTGCAAAATCATTGCTATTACTCATATACCCTAAACCACTAACAACCATTGAAAAAGCCAATAGTCCTGACTGTGTTTAGCTAGCTGTACGTCAGTCAGTGTGTATTAATTGTATTATCGTTAAGATATTATACTATTGAAAGAAAATCCTTGTAGGATTCTTTGAAATATCCAGGGAGAATATACTAACAAGTTTGTCGAGAATACAAAAGCTGTTTTCTCTCTTGCCACCCTGTCTTTTCATTAATTTCTTAGTAGGAAAGAGTACTTCTAGGACACTCGCACACATGAATCAGACCATCTTCATTATTCTCGCACTTAAGACACAATATTAAGAATTGACACTTTGGGGAACATTTAGGCAAACATATACTTTATATTGTTTTTCAAATTCTGCACTTTATGGCCACTTTGTCTTCTGTCTGATGGACTAACTAAAAATATATGAATTTATTTGAGTATAAATATTCTTTTCACTGCCGTGTGCTCTTCACCTCACTGGTGCTCTGAGATCATTTCTTTAATATATCTAAACAAGAACATCGTAGCGTACTAGTCAGTAATCTTAACAGTTGTATCCATAATTAGGGTACATTTTTCAAAAAATAAAAGCATTCGAAAATGTAGAAACCATCGAATGAATATCTAATCCTGTTTATCTGAAAAAAAATATACCCTCGCACATTAAGTTCTGAATATTTGTATCACTTTCAGAAATATAAATAGTAATTGCAGGTATTTATAAGCTGTCTCTGTGTCTCCAAATGCTCCAAATGATAAGAATGTACCTTCTTTGAAGACAAATTCACTCATCACAAGTTTTAAGAGGTTCACTTCTTATACATATGATCGATTTATTTATTTTAAAGTTTTATATAGCGCTGGCTAGACCCGGAGGCATCAGAGCGCTTTACATGAGCATCAGATCATAGTTATAGGTTACATCGTTACAAAGGTTACACAGTTATTAGAGCATGGCAACATAGTTACTTATAAGGTCAAGATAAACAATAAGCACAAATATGTAAAGGGAAAAGCAGGCAAGGGGAAAGATTCAGGGGAGGGGGAAGGAGCTGGGGATGTAGACAGGTAATGAAGGCGGGAAAGAGGAGAGGAGGGTGAAGGACACTGCATGGAAAGAGGAGGGGAAGGGCGACTGGGACACAAACTGGTAGACTAGTCAAAGCAACGTCCAAAGTCCAGTAAGCTGTGATCCCAGGGGAAGTGGTATCACATTCCCTATCTCTGTTGTGGGAGGCTCCCTTTAGCAGTGAACTCTCTCAGAAGGGTCTCTGAGACTCCAAGGCCTACATACTGGATCCTTCCTCAAAGAGGGGCGAGGGAGTGCTTTGGCAAGGGGTGCCATACCATACCTCAGCTGTGAGTGGCTCCCTTGGTGCAGTGGACTCTCTCAGCGGGTACGCTGAGACTCCAGAGTATAAATATTGGATCTTTTCCCAACAAGGAGAGAAGGAGTGCTTAGTCATAGGGCACAAAGCACAAGGTGCTAGGCAGACTAGCAGGCAAGGTGCGAGATTCAGGGGAGAGTGGATAGGAGCTAGGTGCTATAGAGGTAGACAAAGAGAGAAAGAGTACTAAATGGGAACAAATTTAATCAATGTGTTATTATATAGCGTTGGCTAGACCACATGGAATCAGAGCGCTTTACATGAGGGACAATAATGTTGCAATTTACATCAGTTAAAAGTTACATAAGTATCAAGAAAAGCATTTAAAGAACATAGGGGGCAAGGTGAATGGAGCAAGGACGGGTAAGGGGATAGGGTAAAGGGGTAGGAGGAAGATAGGACGTAAAGACGAGGGGAAAATCTGCCCAAGGTCCGGCTGGGTAGGTGTTGGCAGGGAGGGGGAGTCCACAATCCATCTCCTCTTTAGCTATATGGTAGCTCCACCGGGCATCAGGTAAATCGCCAGGTCTCCACAGTCTGGGGTAAGTTCCGCGGGATCCAAGTCCTGATGTGTAGGCAGGTTAGGGGATAGGTTCAAGGTCTGGTCAATGTCCAATTGTTGCCCAAGGAAAGTAAAACAACGTGTAGGGGACCACTATAGACGCTATCTTGGGGTCAGGCAGGGGACTGTACAGTACACCGGTACACTGGTGGCCATCCTAAGGTCAGGCATCCGGCAGTAAAAGTCAATATCCAGGACAGCGGCCGCCAGAAAATAACAAATCCAGCGTGCACACACCATCACATGCACAGGGATGTGTGATCATGGGTATTCAGGAAAAGCTACAGATTTCTAACAAGTACACACAATTCTGAATTCAGCAAATTGTTGTGTGTGACTATAAATCTGCATATGGTGTCATCTTCATACACACTTTGCTCACAACTTGTAAACGATAGGTATCTAGCACGCTTTTCATTCACATAAACCGTGCAGTAAAAGATATATTCCTGGTGACTTTAAGAGGTATATTGTTATTGTTAAGTAACCATAACAAAGACCTCTCAAATTGCTAGCAGGGGCATACAGTACTAGTCTGACGACCCTACCAGGTAGAGCATAATAAGAAAATCTTTCATTTCTATTACCCTTGTCTTCTTTTTATAAGTATTTTTAACCCCTTGCATGCTGCCGCGATTCTGCGTCTGTGCGGCACATTCCGATCGCGGGTGCGGTCATGACGGCCGGGAGCCGTCATCAGCACATGACCACTGTGTGCCATGACGACTCCCGGCCGTCATCAGCATGCAAGGGGTTAATAAAGAGTTTGACATTTTTTGAGTTTTGTAGGTGATCGGAGGCATGCTCCTCTATATTACATGTAAGTAGGGTGGCGTAATATTTTTTGGGGATTATATTTTATTTGCGTTTTGAATTGACATAGAGTTGTCAAATAAACTTTGCAAACGAAAACGAGTGGCATAATATTGCCTTCTTACATTGTTTTTCATGCCATTGTGTAGTGGTAGTTTATAGTAATTGGCTAAATGTGTTGTCCATTATCTTTTAAGAGCATAAGTTTAAATATGAATTGGTGTCTTTTTTTTCAAACATTATAAGTTCTACTATAAGCTGCAAATAATTTAGATTGATTGGAAACAATCCTAGATGTCTTTAGATGTTAGTTTCTGAATAATTGACCTTCGTAGTTTCAATTTATATCTTTAAAAAACTGGATGTTATTTAAAGATCAGTTACTGCCATCAAAGGAAACTTATCATTTGAAAAAGCAGGAGTTGCAGAAATTGGGCTTATAGAGTTAAAATGACATCTGCACAGAAGCCAATTTAACTATAATAATAATTCAAATCTATTTTTGTGTCTTGGTCTTTTTTTAGAGTCGCATAATGGGCAAATAACAATGGTGTGGAAGGTGGGTCTGAGTGATCACCAGTGGCTGAGATTAACTCAGATATTCCTTCCACCATTTTATGGATTTTTACTGTAGACTTCCTAAGTGCACAAGGTGTGTCCAGACGTAGGTTCAATGCTTTGATGAGGCCTAAGCAGAACAAAACTGGTCTGACGTTGCTTGTTTCCCATCTGCAGGAAATCTGGCCTGGCAGTTTGGGCTGCAATGGTAGTATAGGAGCAGAACTGTAGCTTATTTTCATATGACTGATCTCTGTCTAGAGTAGCACAGTGCGTGAATGACTACGAATAATTCAAGCATTCCTCCCCTCGCTTTGTTTGTTTCAACAACCATAACGTACAGTTCAATGATTACATCAAGGGAATGTGAAGTTGTTTTTGTATTTTTTTTTTAATAGTGCCCAGTCGCAGTCTGCTATTGATTTGTAGTATTGTTGGTCATCCAGTTGCCTTCCTCACGTTTCCAAACTTTTCATCTGAGACAGTAGTCTTACGGCTTTATTTTGAGTTACGGGGACAGTATACTCTGGGGCAAATGTGGCCGATGTCCCATTAGCCTTAACACAAGTGTACATTATAGCCGATGGAACTCATAATATAGCGGATGAGAAGGCCCTTAGTAGTTGTGTGGTAATGATATTATGTTGTGGGCCATTTCTAGGATGGGTGACAATCCCTTATTTATTGAACTCTTGGTGTGTGTTTTGGTTTTTAAGAGGTGTGGCCAGAGGTGATGGGGAACATGGGAATATTGGGAGGTGAGAACTGAGATAACACTTGAGAATTGAGCCGATACAAGGCCCTACTGATTCAGAAAATCTAGGGCAGAATGGCCAGGCTAAATGCAGTAGATAAAACGTTGGTTAGTGATTTATAATACACATTTATTATCAGACGGTTATATATTCGAGTCTGGGTGCAAATCCTCTCTG
Source organism: Lissotriton vulgaris (assembly GCF_964263255.1). Lineage (NCBI taxonomy): Eukaryota > Metazoa > Chordata > Amphibia > Caudata > Salamandridae > Lissotriton > Lissotriton vulgaris. Next base: position 118,526,447 of record NC_141699.1, read on the forward strand.
GCATTTCTCTTGGTCAGCCCTACGATGTGGTACACCATTTTCTTACTTGGCTAGTTCTTATGCCATCTCTTGTGTATGTACTCACTGCCTCAGAAGTCAAATATAAAGTGAAATCCTCTGCTGGAAGCCTTCAAAATATATATTAACAACCTTGTCAAATCGCAAAATGTTTTTTATTATGAGCTTTTAGAAATGTTTCTTGGGACTTTTGGTACGTTTGATGCCATGCAAATACTTTCCACCAGCTGTGACCCTTTAATAACTGATATGCCTTTTAATGTCTGTGTTTATTCAGTTTTGACAATTTAAATCTTACATAACTAATATTTACAGCCCATTTCAAACTATTTCCCTGAGCCATAGACCCGACTAGTCCTACCTTTTTTTCCCATCTTACTATTTCAAGAGGAAGTGCAACTCTCACAACATTGCGAGATTAATCTTGTGTGCTAAGTGTCTGAAGACTGCTTATTAGTTTCTAATTTATTTAAGCCTTTATCATTCCATTATTAAAGTGTCTTGTCTGTTTATTAAGAAAACATTGTCGCTATTTCATACTTACTGTTTGTAGACCATGTAGAGAGTGATAGTTACAGACTTCACATTGCCTGACAGGTGCACCGTCATCTCTCTTCTTGTAGAATCACTAACAGACACTATCAATAATTACCTATTAACTCATCTTATGAAAGATGTGAGCAGGGTTTCATCAAGCGATCATTTGATCTTCTCAACCCAAACTTGTTTTTCCATTAAAGAAAAGAGGCCCACGTGAGGCTATTTGCCTCAAAAGTAGGACCAACAGAGCCAGATTGTACTGATTTAGCAGATGTTAATATATTTTATCTGGCTATCCTAAAAGTCTGACTTACAATTTATCTAGCTGTCCATGGCCAAGGCCGGACACCCTTGTTTTAGGTTTCAACCTAACTTTGGAAAACTTTGCATATGTGATCTATGCCATCATACATTAATTAGGATTTTTAGCCAGCAGGTAATCTGTAATCGTAGGTGAACATTTACTATACTATAAGGATAACATAGTTGGTACAGCCATTTTGGTTTGAAAAATGATGTATATTCTTTATCGTATAAAAGCCTGTCTGACTAAGATATTTTGTTCTCTGTTGTATTTGAACAGCAAGTTCTTTGCTTGAAGTCATTGAGTAATACATTTCACATTGATTTGTCTGCCCACAGCCTTAAATGTATTTGCAGACAGTGCAACTAGTTTGTAAAGGTTCTGGGGCATACAATGCATTTTCAGGGAGGCAGATTTTTTGGGCAGCATTGAGTTAACAAATCCGCAAAAAGTTACACATCAGAGTCCCTGGTCATCCATTTATGCTCAGCTCTTTTACCTGTTTCCAAGATACTGTTCTTGACCATTTCTAGAAACCCAACCTTGTGCATATTGTGACTCTTGCTTTCTGTTCCTCAGCTCCTCTTAATTTTCTTGAGATTTGAAATTAAATTTACTATTATTGTTTGTTAAAAGCATATTTATGTCACCCATCAAAAATGCTGCTTTGCATACATATTGCATTTAGTTCTAACTTTATGTTATAAAAGGAAGGAGGTAGATGTGAATGATTACAGTGATAGTTTTACACCAAGCACCTCCGAGACAACTCTTCTGAGATTGATTTAACCCACAGGGTGTTCTGTGCACGGATTGGAAGTGGACTTGAGTATTTTCATAGGGAATTCCTTGCTTAACTGCAGTACATCCTCACTGCTTGGCAGCAGGGTATTCGTAAGCTTTGCCTTTTTTATAATTTCGTTTTTATTATTTTATTGACTCAAGACATGATTTCATATTTAGCTAATATAACCCCCAAGTAAAAATAAAAACTTGGCTCATTTCTTTAGCATGGACATAACTCTGCAAGATAGTAGTGCACTTTACAGAAAGCTGGGCATTTTGTGTCACCTTAAACATGTTTTAGAAGCAGGGAGAAAGATTTACAGAAATAGAGAAGGAACGGATCACATAATTTTCAAAGCGTCATAAATTACAAATATAGTATCATAATAATTATGTTGCTGATTTTGAGAGAGGGAGAGATGACTTATTTTCATTCTTCACCACCCCTCCTCCCCCGAGCTGCTTCAAATCTGCGCCCTTAATGATATTTTTGTTCCGGATCTAGTTATTTTTCTGAGTTGAGCTCTGAAGCATAATTACAGATCCCACTTGGCTCTGTAGCATTAGCCAGCCCTGTACAACAGTGTTTTAATCTGCTGGCCTGTTAAGGGGGCGGTACACAGTCGAGCAGTGTGGGTGTCACTTGGCCAGTGGTTTCTTTAATCACACTCCCCCTGCAACAGAAACAAATCTACTAGTATGCAATTTTTAAGGTGTAATCAGCTGTGGGCTGACTCACATATGTGTCAACTTTGAAGCGTAAAGATACTGAGTAAAATGCACTTGCTGTGGTGGTAAAATGCTTCTGTTTTGCTGAATCACAAGCTTGTCACCTGCATCATGCCTAAATAGTCCATGGGGTTAAATACTCCAACAAAATGGGTGCATTTTTACTCACTGTCACTTCTCGTGAGTCTCACGCAAAGTTCTTGCTCCACCTTGATGTGCTGAGCAACAATAAAAGGATTGTTTTTCTGCTAGGGCCTCCCTTACATCTACACATTTGTAGATGTAAAACACATTTTTATTTCCTGTCCTTGGGCAGGACATCTGAACCCTGATTTTGCATATTCAAATGGGGATATTTTGCCGTTTCAGTCCTTTCCCCGGCCTCCTGTTTTTTTGTCACCCGCTTTCATTGTGTATGTATGCTATGCTCCCGGAGGATAAAAGAAGTTATGAACACAGCATGGCATTTATGCATCTTTTGATTTTGTGACTTTTGCATTTTCTGCCTGTTAGGCTTTGTTATGGGGTCCCTGGCCTATTTGCGACAGAAAAAGAACTTTGTGAATCAGCTACTTAAATTGCAAACGAGATACAACACACAAGCTGATATTTAAAAACCGAGCAGTCAGATTTACAGGGGCACGCCAGTCACTACTTGGCCTCCATTTAAAGTACCCAACCTTGCAAGGCCTGGAGGCTTCCCTCATTCTAGATAGCCAATAGAGCCGCAGCAGATTCCGGAACAAAAATAGAGCATCCCAGGCCATGGTCAGACATGTTAAACATGTTGCAGCTTGGAGTTCCTCACAGACTTTCCCACAGGGGTTGTGCTTTACGTAGATTTCGTAATGATTTTGATGAGCTCTAAAGATGGGTTCTTGGTGGGATGTGTTTTGTTACAGCGATGCTCTGTGGGTGCTAGTGTTACTTCATGTTGGCCACTCTGATCAGCTATACTGCAGGCAGTATTGGTTTTGTTATATGCCAGTTACTAGCATACAGTCAGCTGTCAGTAAGGCTTCCCAGCACGTTTGGAATTCCACAGGTTGCTTTTCAAAGGGTTCCGAGGTAAGTTTCTTAGATACCTTAATTGGTTAAATCAAGTTGTGTGACTGTGTTAAAGTTTTTACCCCAGTAGGGTTGTGTCAACTTCTCTTCCCTCTGACCATGGCTAATTCAATAAAGCGACTGCCACACTCAATGGGTCAATGAAATGCCTGAATATAAGCACTAAAAGCCCTCCCCTGTGTTTGTTGCCAGGATCCGCCGTGTGCCAGGCATGGCTCTATCTCTCAAGCAAGGATTACTAAATGAAAAGGGACGGATGTGCACGGGATTTTGCCGTCCACTCTGCTTGTCACCGAGCCATCTGCTCTTCTGCTCTGGGCTGTGTGTCACTAAGCTGCACAGCTAAGCATTATTATTTATTTTTGATAAGTAAGCTCTGGGTGTACGCAGTGTCCCAGCGTAACTTCCTGTTCTATACAGATGTATGTTTATATCGACTATATATACCCTTAATGACAGCAGAGGCATGCATATTTAATCTGCAGAGGGGTCAGATACCCTTATAGACGCTGCATTGATTGCAAGAAGGGCTGTTTGATAGGTGAACATTAGATGGACAGGTGTCTGCTTGGTCCTCTCTTGCTTCGCACCTGACCTCATCAGTAATGCCATCACTCTGACATGGTTACAACCATGCTTCCCACATCAGACAATTCAGGTACAAGCGGACATAAAACAAAGACATGGCTATGTGAGACTAAGTAGTCCCAGAATCTTGCAGACTCTGACACCCCATATTTCCTCTCTATAACCCACCGCAGCAAACTAATTGTTTGGAATCACAGGACTGAAGGCCCCACCCTTGTCTTCAGGTTGCAACGACCCCAGACACTTAATAGCCTTCCCACCTGGAAATGAAGGGCTGTTTCTCTGGAGCCCCTTGAGACTCCGGTATTGGGGACTGACTGCTAACGACAGCCAGGGTCTTCAGCAAAAAAACATGATCCACAGTGAATCTCATGAGGAAGCGATCCCAGACAAACATTTGTGTGTGATGCTTCTAGTCTAGATTCTTGTGCAAAGCCTCAATTAATTTGTACTCCAATTCTTGTTGGTTTCTGATATTTGATCATCTCAGATATGATGTGCCTCTAGATCACACAAACCCATATACACTCTGTCCCCCCCCCCACCTGATCCTAATATACCGCAGGTTAACCTCATGCGCGCTAGCGGAATTCCGCTCGCACGCTGAGATTTTTTTAATCGCATGTTACGTGACGAGCTGGGCTCGTCGTCAGCGCGCGAGGAGGCTACGCCATGACGAGCCCAGCTCGTCATCAGCGTGGAAGGGGTTAATGTCGCATAGTACTGGTTTGGACTTTATAACAAGTTCAGTTTTGTAAATATACCTTCCGATGCTAACTTTGTTGTTTTGTATTCAATGTTACTCTATTTAGTGTATATGGTAAAAAAGCTTAAACTCATTAAATAAAAACAATACCAAAAACATGCCAAAAATCTAAAATAGAAATGTGTGAATAAGTAACTAAATAAAAGCAAGGTAGGTCTTAGCTCAAACACATGCTGTCAATGAGGGATTGGTTTGAATTCTGACAAGCAATGTTAACCGATGTACTTCTCAATGGAAAAAAGATGGTAACCGTAAGTTTGTTGGACACTGAAGAATGGACAAGCTCTTTTTCTTAGAGTGTGAAATTTACATCTGATCCCCTTTTTATGATCTTCTACATTACCCGTTTGAAGTCAATGCATAGCACACAAACTTTGTTTACGAATACCTGTTATTTTCATGTGACCCAGGCGTAAGAATGTCAGATATTCCTAGAGATCAATCCAGTTAAAAATTTCCTGTTTAAGACAATTCTACACTATTCAGATCTGCTGTTGCGCTTTCTGAGATCCTGCTCGTTTGGCTTTTATTCATTTTACGGATAAAAGCTAGGCAAGCCCATGCTGGATCACATGATGATGAACAATTATGTCTAGATCTGAGCTTTTTTTCTTCTGTGGTCAGAAACATTATTTCTTACTCATGACGTCAGCTATATCACAACCACTTAAATGAAGCGAACCAATGAAAAGTGCTCAACATGAAAATGTTGCCTAAATGTTCTTCCGTAGCTCCTCATTATCTCATGCTCTGTGCATTCCTCTTGTCATTAAACCGCTCCCAAACTAATGTTCTAACTCTTATTAAACACACCCAGTGCCTTGGGGAACAAGTGCCAGACTCTGATGCTGGCTTGCTTTGTATGTAGTCCTGCTTGTCTCACTAACCATTCAGCAGAGCGCTGACCAGCTCTGGGTCCCAAATGTGTATTGTTGACACGGAAAATCATGTATTTAGCCTGGTGAAGTATTTCTGCCTGCCATCGAGTGGGGATAGAAGTGTTTTGTTCTCCTCCACCACCTGAAGCAACCACCAGGGAGCTAATGAGCACTCTTTCTGTGGCACAGTAACTGTTGGCAATGGTGCTATTTGTGTCCCCACAAATCCACAGATCCCTTTGTCAGCCCTTTGCCTGCTTTTAAACTCTTGCTAATATTTTAGCATTATTTATTGGTTTGATGTATCACATAATCTTTATTAACTTCCTTTGATGTCATGAGAGTTAAAGTTTGCATAATGCCTCTTGTGAGATAACAGGTCAGGGGCCATGTGATACCATTTCCTATGAAACTATGTCGGTGTCAAAGAGCCAGTGATCTTATTTCCACTACCACTATGATTGTGCCAAAGTGGCTGTAATGCAGCCTCTTCTTCATCATCTTAAAATACTATATACACAGTCTGTAGAACCTGCCAGACGAATGCCCTTCTAAATACTCCCTTTAACGCAACCGCTGGTGACTGGACCCAGTCTTTGGGAACGGCCCCTTTTATCCATGTCTAACGCGTTTTTGTATATTTTTCAGATGGTAACGCGGACGAAAAAGATTTTTGTTGGTGGTTTGTCAGTGAATACCACGGTGGAGGATGTAAAGCAATACTTTGAACAGTTTGGCAAGGTATGTATGATTACATTTAGCTCAAAGCTAGAGACTGCATCCTGTGAAATGAGGCCTGTTTCTCCTTCAGTCTATAACCTCTAGGAGTGTGGATATTATTTGAAAAGAGTTTATTATCTAGGGGGAAGGTCAGAATAAACTATGATTGTTTTTTTTCCACAGAATGTTTTCTCAAACTTGCCTGACTGCAAAATGGAGTGATAAATTTTAAAGTTGTAACTAATTTAGTATTATTGAAAAATTGAAGATTAGGTTAATGCGTCACACCACTATTTATCACAACAATAAGATGTGATGAGAACAATCAAAGATTTGTGAATCCTTAATATACAGATGGCATGCAATTAAAAAGATGCACTGTTGGGAAAGGGTTCTTTCGGGGGGAAAAAGTTGTAACATGGTCTTAATTCTCTTTAGTGGGTGTCTTTTATGAGTTCTGTGATAGCCTGGCTAGCTGATGAGTATGTTTGGAGACCTCCCTAAACTTGTATCCTTATTCTGATTGGATTTCCCAACCTCTGATCATCCAGAGTGAGTTAGTTTGGGTAATGCATTCATCTGTGTACACTGTATGGTCAACAATGTATGCAGTAAGAACTTGCGTGCTATTTAATTGAGAGTGTCATGTATGAACTTTAAAGGTGTTTTTTTATGCACTAAACATGTCAATAATTATTTTGATATGGGGCACTCTGATGTGATTGTTGTTAGTGACAAATGTAGGATTAGATGTACCCCGTAAGTGTGTGCAGTTGTCTTATTTGTAGGTGACCCTTATCCAGAGGGCATTGATTAGATCTGCTTCCAGAGGCTTACTTATATGATTTGATCTTAGTTTGGGATTCTGGTTGATTGTTGTGTAGTTTTCTGAAACAGTTATGTACTGTGTTTCAAAAGTATTGATCTTTGTGGCTATTCGTTTATAAAGGTGTTAGTATGGATTTAAGCGTGTGTGGTATGCCCTGCATATTATGAGGTTTATTGCTGGATTACTAAATAACAAAAAAAACAGTGGTACTGCTAACTAGGTATTTTGAATGAAGTTATGAATGTATGATATCGATGTCAGAGAAATTAGTCTGGAAACCTTTACTGATTGCTTGTGCAACGTTTCGGGCTGTAATGTGCCTTTTATTTTATTAATAGGGACAGCTATAGCTTTAGATAATTGTACTATACATGACGTGACTCAACTGTTGTTTGTAGTAGGTGACTATGGAGTATCTGAGCTATGTTTGAGCTGTTCTGTATTGTGTTTTGTCTGAGGTTTCTTGATGATTGGTGCTGTTGGCATAGCTCAGCTGTGTTGGATATTTGTGAACTATACCTTTGCTTGTGTTCTGTTGTATGTTTCCCTGTGCAGTATTTTATTGGCAAGTACTTTTGGGAGAAAAGTGATAGCTGCCAAAGCATTGACATGCTTTGCATCTCGCTATTTGTGTAGTATTGTGTCTCCTTATTTGAACTACATATTTATAAGTGGCGTTTGTCGTTGGCAAGTAATGCAGTTACATGCGAGCCGTGTGGTGTCCGTGGGACCCCTGGGGCGTACTTGAAGTATCCCTAATCTAATGTATTGTTTTGGATGATGTATAGTACTGCAAGAAAAATCAAATAATGCGAAATAACGAACGCTATATCAAGTGGGAATGTTAAGGAGTAGACCTCACCACTGCTTCGAAAGAAAATGTGACCGGGAACATTGGATGCAATGCTTGACACTTGGAGTCTGATGTATCAAAGAGTTTTACCCATTCTTTTTCTACAGGGAAATGGGTTGAAACACATAAGGGCCTTGGTTTTTACTTTAGACGACACTAGCAGTACATTATGTAATTGTTTAGAGAAGACAGATTGGTCATAGAACAGTCTGTCCCATGGCTGTCGATGCCCACCTTCTCCAAGCAGGGGATTTCCTCTAGGAAGTATCCATTTATTTAAGTCTCCATTAACCAGAGTACACCCAGGTGAACTGGAGACCCTAGAATGAAGGAAACGTGTCATAGAGTAGACCCTAAATATCATTGCAGGAGGATGATCAGAGGTCCCAGTTACAGTACCCTTGGAGCGAGTCTCCTGGCAGCCTCTGTAGGAGTGGGCAAGGGGAATCAGGATTGGGGATATATGGAAACATGGCTAGAGATAGTCAGAAGGAAAATCTGTTCAAGTGATGTGTTGCAACGTAAAGGAATCCCTATTGTGTCCTTAGCCTTTTCATACTACAATATAGATTTTGTGCCATTTCAGTAAGCAGGAATACTCACTTGATATCAGTATTATTTTCTCATTCAAGTCGGGTTCTTGTAGGATATCTTCATGGGCTGGTTTTGGACAGTGAGATCTGCCACTAGAGAGCACTACACAATCTATTGCAACCATTGCAGAGTCTGTATTAAAGTGATGCTTACTAAAGTAAGAGAGATGCTTGGCGTAGGGAACTTTACTTTCCCAACTTAGCCTGAAGAAGTGAAAACACATTGCAAGATGGGTTCAACTCACATTCAGGTTGCAAGCAGATTCCCGTAGGGTCTCTCCTGATGTTACTGGAACACAGGGTATGTCAGGATTCTGTACGTTGGTCTGCGTCAGGATGTTGATGCGCACCCTATGATGAAGCATGACACTATCTAGTGTGTGAGGGCTGTATTTGAACTCCATGGCATTACCTGTTGTAGAATACTGAGCTGCTCCCTATGAAACAATAGTTCATTTTGGAATAGCCCTTCCTTTCTTTGGTGTGAATTAATGTTAAAGTAGGGAGGAGGAAGGGAAGGGTGGTACCTCTCCCCTGTGTTGCGTGTGTGTTGAGGATATAAGTGCAGCCAGGTAAATAGTTATCTGGTTCTACTTGCATATTTGTAGTATCACTGGTATGCAACAAGTTAACTCAGATGTGCTCAGAATTTGTCTCATGTATGAAGAAAAAAGAGCGAGTAGAAAATGTATAGTGTGAGATTTGAGCATTTCAGAAAGTAGGTGTGAATGAATTGAACTTTATGGTAGGAAGAGCATGCAAGGTGAACACCCAAGGGAAATAATAGAACTCGAAAAAATACAATGTTATCCGAAAAATATTTGTACGGCAAAACTGGTTTTAGTTAGTTGTTATATTAATGTAGCCATATTGTAGGCTATATTCATTGGCACATGACAGATCACTGTAAGGTGATACAGTATGTTAGCAGCTCCTTCACATGAGGAAAGGGCAGATGAGGAAAGTTGAAGTCGTTGTCTTCTGGCCTTCCAGGCCCAAAGACGGGAAACGCTGCACACAGTCACCCTTCATCTCAGATGCTCTTGACTGCAGAACTTTTAGGTAACGGGCTTGCCAACCTGATCAGGCCCAGCCGGTCATTGTAGAGTGTTGGTTGGGGTCCACAGTTACATGAGCCTACTAGTTGCTGCCCCTTTCCCGGAGGCCTTTAATGGCGTGGTAGAGAAGGTCCACGGGAAGACGAAATATGAAAACATGGCTGGTGGCAGGAGAAAGGGAAAATCTGCAGGGGGGCAGGCCAGAGTGCCAGGGGCATTCAAGGAGAACATGGCACTAACCGGAATTATGCAAAGAAAGAGAAGGGAAGCCTGATAGGGGGGCCTACCCAGAAAAGTGGCTAGTGAATAAAGCAGGAAAGTCTGACGGGGCATCATCAAACGTTAGTGGGCGAGTGACTGAGTGTGTGTATTTGTGTATGATCATGCATGCATGTGTGCAAATGCTTACTATGGATAGGTATTTGGCTGAGGATCCTACCTAATGTGAGTGGTATGAATAGTTATTTGACTGAATTTTTCTGTTAGTAATTATGCCATGGATAGACGAGTGCAAAAAACACAGTTGATGGACAGAATGCAGAACAACGTCTTACATTCACCCCAGTACAAAGATCTGGGCCTAAATCCATTGTTTTTTTGCACTCCACACCACCCTAGGTCAGACACTGGCTATATGCAAATCAGCCTTGACCCTGTGCCTCATGGGAACAGTCCAGCCCGAACTACCAAGCCATGTCTTTCCTAGACCGGAATAAAGCATCCAAGGACCGGTTTCTGGCTATCAGCCTTCTTCAGCCTGGATAGCTTGACTCCAATGATGTGGAGAGCCTGGGACTCACGTCTGAGCATACCCAGCCCACTCGGGGTGAAAATTGCAAAAAATACAGTTGATGGACAGAATGCAGAACAATGTCTTACATTCACCCCAGTACAAGGATCTGGGCCTAAATCCATTGTTTTTTTGCACTCCACACCACACTAGGTCAGACACTGGCTATATGCAAATCAGCCTTGACCCTGTGCCTCATGGGAACAGTTCAGCCCGAACTTCCAAGCCATGTGTTTCCTAGACCGGAATCAAGCATCCAAGGACCGTTTTCTGGCTATCAGCCTTCTTCAGCCAGGATAGTTGATGGACAGAATGCAGAATAATGTCTTACATTCACCCCAGAGGCATTGTTCTGCATTCTGTCCATCAACTGTGTTTTTTGCAATTTTCACCCCGAGTGGGCTGGGTATGCTCAGACGTGAGTCCCAGGCTCTCCACATCTCTGGAGTCAAGCTATCCAGGCTGAAGAAGGCTGATAGCCAGAAACCGGTCCTTGGATGCTTGATTCCGGTCTAGGAAAGATATGGCTTGGTAGTTCGGGCTGGACTGTTCCCATGAGGCACAGGGTCAAGGCTGATTTGCATATAGCCTGTGTCTGACCTAGGGTGGTGTGGAGTGCAAAAAAACTATGGATTTAGGCCCAGATCTTTGTACTGGGGTGAATGTAAGACATTGTTCTGCATTCTGTCCATCAATTGTGTTTTTTGCAATTTTCACCCCGAGTGGGCTGGATATGCTCAGACGTGAGTCCCAGGCTCTCCACATCTCTGGAGTCCAGCTATCCAGGCTGAAGAAGGCTGATAGCCAGAAACCGGTCCTTGGATGCTTGATTCCGGTCTAGGAAAGACATGGCTTGGAAGTGCGGGCTGGACTGCTCCCATGAGGCACAGGGTCAAGGCTGATTTGCATATAGCCAGTGTCTGACCTAGGGTGGTGTGGAGTGCAAAAAAACGATGGATTTAAGCCCAGATCTTCGTACTGGGGTGAATGTAAGACATTGTTCTGCATTCTGTCCATCAACTGTGTTTTTTGCAATTTTCACCCCGAGTGGGCTGGGTATGCTCAGACGTGAGTCCCAGGCTCTCCACATCTCTGGAGTCAAGCTATCCAGGCTGAAGAAGGCTGATAGTCAGAAACCGGTCCTTGGATGCTTGATTCCGGTCTAGGAAAGACATGGCTTGGAAGTTCGGGCTGGACTGCTCCCATGAGGCACAGGGTCAAGGTTGATTTGCATATAGCCAGTGTCTGACCTAGGGTGGTGTGGAGTGCAAAAAAACGATTGATTTAGACCCAGATCTTTGTACTGGGGTGAATGTAAGACATTGTTCTGCATTCTGTCCATCAACTGTGTTTTTTGCAATGGATAGATGAGTGGCTGAGTTCAACCTATAATGATTGACATAAATAGATGTTTGTCTGGGTTTACTGCCTGTATTGCTTTGAAACGGATAAGGTATTCTACTAGATTTCCCGTCAGGGATTTTTGGCTATACTGTGTGTTTGTCTGAGTTTACAGGCAGTGAGTATTGCCATTAATAGACGTTTGGCTGCATTTCCTCCTTGCAGTGATTGGTATAGAGATATAGCTCTTAGGGATTGTTTTTGCTCTGCTGGGATTGATCTAGGTGGTTATTATACTGCTGCCTTTGTTAAATATTGTGTAAACCTGTAAATTATTTTTGGGGTTTTGATGAGGGGGATGAGTGTGCGCCCACCTGGTGAATACCCTTGGGGGATGAAGGGGTGTGCACACATCAGTGGCCTACGAGGTGTTTCCTCTCAGCCTTTGATTGTTTTATGGCACTTTGAGCAGAGGTGGTTTAGGGTTTATGTTACAGAAACCTGAGCAGAGATGAGTGTTTGAGATCCAGCTGCCTGCTGACTTCCTGGCTGCCACTTAAAAGGGTTTTGTTTGAAAGGAATGGGGCGGAGAAAGGAGGGAAGGATATGTCACTCTCCGCACAATTCAGGTTACCTGGTAAGGGATACAGGTAGGGCACTTGTTCTCGTGTATTGAGGCCAGATTCATGAATGTGCCCTAGACGGAAAGTATCGGAAAACTGCAAGGACAAAAAACATAAGCAGAAATATTCAACTACAAAGAAACAATGCCATCAAGTAAGCTAAAAAATGTCAAGTATGCATTTCATTTTAAAACAGTCACGTGGAAACGTCTGTATATGCTTGTAAGTCGCCGACTTCCCCGCAGTGAAATCCTTGCCAAAGGTTTTTTGTTATGTATTTATGTTTTTTACTAGGGGTCACCCAACTCGGTGTTTCCCATGCCCCCCGTGTCTTAACTCCCCACCCTCCCTGTCTATGTTTTTGTGCTAATTTTCGCCCGGAACTCTTCAATTAGATAGAAGAGGAGCGTCACGGTAAATGGGGTCGCGACCCGGAAACGAAGCCCGCTTTGGCTTCTGCAGCCTGCCTTGTGTTGCAGCTCTCATCCTTATGCATCCTTGGACTTTGCATAAATATGAATGTTGCCCTCCGTGGGCCTTATTTATGAAGGACTTGCGCCGCCGGTGCGTCTCTTTTAACATGGGAAAAAGTGACGCACCGGCGGCGCAAGTCCTTCATAAATAAGGCCCCGTGTGTTTAACCAGGGGTGAGAGACCCTCCGTCGACGGCAAGGCGCCGAACATGTTAAATCCTATAGCACTATATATAAATGTTAGCCAAGATGCTATGCAGCACCCAACAAAATATGGAACTAAATTATAAGGGCACGGGAAGAAATCAGGTCTCCCTATCCTTCACTTTAGAGCCACGACCCTCCACCTTTACCAAGCAGTGATGCTGGGCTTAGATGAGCTAGTAAGAGAGGGTGTGGCTTATCGGCTGTAGCGGCCGTCTTTGAAGCTGGGAATGGGTAACCTGGCTCGAGTGTGGCGGGAGGCTTGAGCATCCTGTGATTCTGGGCAAATCACTTAATCTCCCCGTGTCTAAAAAATGAATTTGTCCGTCTGTAATGCAACTGGTGCTCATGTAAAGCGCTCTGATACATTCGGGTTGAGTTTGCGCTATATAAAACTGCACACAAAAAAGAGGGGTTCAGCGTGGAAGGGATACTGGAAGGTGGGAAGGGTACCGGAGAGGAGAAGGGATTAGGAAGGTTATCTTTTCTCTGAAATGTGTAATGTGCTTGAAACTTTAGGAAGTAGAGACGTCACGTGGAAGCTTAGCAGGAGAGTGGTTTGAGTGGAGTGGGAGAAGGAGGTAGATTCCTCTCTCCGGGCACTTGAAGTCACATATTGAAAACTTTAGAAGGCGGTGAGGTGCCAGGGTAGGGAGGGAGAACTGGAGGTGGAGGTCTCCTTTACCTACACAGGTCGCCTCCCAAAACCTTTATGAAGCACTGAAGTCACATGGAATGGTGAACAGACAAGACAGGGACGGCGGTGGCGGGAAGAGAAGATGGCATGTTGGCGTCCGGGAGCTACAGAGGTTTCGAATATCGGGGTGTGCCTTTGGAAGGGTCCGGCCAGTACATTAGATGAAGAGGGTGGTAGGGGAAGGGATTGACGAGCGACCGCAGAGGGCATGATATTTCCACATGCTGAGTCACGGACTGAAACCTTTATAGGAAACAGAGCGGTGACCAGATGAAGGTCAGAAGAGAGGGGAGGGAGGGAGGGGGCCGCGGCGCCCTTTGTGTGAAGGGTTTGAAACTATAAAGCACTGGCGGGGAGACAGGACAGTGTGTGGTGGGTAGAGTGGAGCAGAGGGGTTGGGGAGCTGGGTAGGTTCTCCTTTTGTTATGAGCTGTAAACCGGGAGCAGTGAGGTAGCCTGCACTGGTGAATATATAGATAAAATGGAGAGAGGGAGGGGCAGGACTGCGGGCAGAGGCAGGGGAATGGAAGACATCTCTACTTTCCACACACTTCGAGTAGTGAGCTGAAAACTTCACAGAAAGCAGTGACGCGGAAGGACTGGGGTCATGAGGGAGGGACGCGCCGAGAGTATGAGAAGGCCACGGGGCCTTTGAGCCACGGACTGAAAACTTTCTGCGAAGCCGCGGAGTGAGCGTGGAGGGCGCCGGGCAGCAGCGGGCGCGGGCGGTCGGGCGGGCAGGCAGGGTCCCCTGCACCGGCCGCCCAGGCCCCGGCGGGAGCCAGCCTTGGGAAGCGGAGACGTGTTCCAGCAGGGTGCCTTTGTCTGTGCCCCGAGTAGTTCAGCGCAGAGCATTAGAGCTCATGCTAATCCGCGCGAGCAGCTGTGATTGGAGGCCGGCGGCCCCTGGGGCCGGGGCTGCCATGACAACCGGCCCCAAGAGAAGCCGTCACCGGCAGGCGCTTTTGTTCGGGCCTAAATCGGCGTTGGCATGCCAAACCGGGGCCCGGGGAAGAAAGGAGCCGAAGAATAGGGCAGGGGGGACGGGAGCCGGAGCAACGGCCTCGCCTGGCAGGGGGCGCTTCCCAAGGAGCCCCCTCAAAGGAGGTCAGAGCCGCGCGGCCCGGACAGGCTGCCAGTCAGACTTAGGCCTGGCCGCGGCCTGCGCGCCGCCATTCCTGTCAGGCCCGGCTTTTCATTTCAGATATTTCTTCACGTGCATCCATAGGTGCGCGGCTAGGGGTAGATGCGGCCTTGTCTGCAGTTACTGAAAATATCCGACAGGCCAGCGAGTTTCCCGGCAGGACCGGGACAGTGTAAACCTCGCGGTACATCTCACGTGGCTGACTCTACCCCAGGCCTTCCGGCCCTTCAGAAACACCACTATTAGACATCCTCTTGAAACGAATTTTGACCAGGTTTGGTTCCGCAATCAATGTGTGCGCCACTCGTATGAACGTTAGTGATTACTAAACGAGCGCTTAGCATGACGTTACATTATGTTTTCTCTTTCCTGTCACACTCGGTCCCTCACGCGTACCCATCTTTTACTGACCACCCCTTTTACAGCACGCTGCTGTGGCCTCCGCGCTGTACACACAAACCACAGGACACTGCACAGCGGGTTAAGCCCTTGCTGCACGAATAGGCACGTGGAACCGAAGTAGTCATATTTCCTAATACTGTTTGTCTCATCTGGTATGGGTGGGGAAAAGTCAATCAAATGCCTGACATGTTTTTTTCCACTCCCTCTGCGAGGCACTGTCCTGTGTGGAAAATGGAAAGTTATTTTTCACTGATCGTCCTCCGGGTTACCTGCAGACCACATGATTAATGGATTCTGTACATAATAATAGTTGGTCAAGTACTCATCACTATGTTACAAATATCATTTTTGTAAAGAGCAGTTATTACCTGTCCAAATAGCAAACTCTCATGCCCACGTCTCAAATGGATTTAATATATTCCTATACTAATTAACCACTAATCCCTTTTAAGTTCTGGAGTAGTGTACTACAAGCCGGAAAAGTGCTTTGACACCTCGTCGGGGGTAGGAAACGCTATATAAATGCAATTACAATTACAACAAATATAATGCATTCTAAATAGCGAAGCCTTGTTTGGGACAACACTTATTGGCAGTGCTCGCCTCAATTTGTACTTCATAGATGTGAGAGCCTTTTCTGGTGCTGACATCTCTAGTTCACGCAACATATGGTCTAGAATGCCACATAACGGATTAATGGTATTTCCATTTTGGATAGTTTACATATTAGCCTAGTTTAATACAGAGTAGATCTCTACTATACCCTTTATTTGGTACTTTCGAGAAAAAAGTCACAATTTGTATCGAACATAGCTCTAGCATATACCAAATTTTGTATATCTAGCACATTTTCTTTTTTAAACATTTTTTATTGAAGATTGTACACAATATGCAGGTCTCTGTACCCCAGAGATAGCTGCAGGACATTTAGGCTTCAGAAAATAAAGCACAATCCAATTTTCTACTTAAAGAATCATTCAACAAATACAGATGCAAGGGTGAACATTGCCCCCCCAACCCTCCCACTACCCAAGCTCCCTCCTCCCCCCCCTTCCCCCCTCAACCCTCCCACCCAGTCGCACAGTCATCATTCTTGTCTCCACTTCAGTACATAATATCTGAACCCAATGTATGCACTCGACATTAACATCTCATCCCACATCT